>NC_084801.1:56976105-59476105 GCF_963169125.1 Humulus lupulus
TCTCAGCTGGGGAAGGTGTGGGCTAGTTCTATCTCCTATACAAAATGTAAAGCCCGGCCAGCACCTGATATACATTCGGGGACAGTTGGAGAAAGGCTATGCCGTCGAACTTGTGGAAGTCGCCATAGTACTGGTGCAATGGCAGGGTTGCACCAATCTGGACATGAGAGGCACTTGAGGGCCTGAGCTCATGGATGCTCTCATGCCCCCTCTTGTCCTCCCGAGACAGGTGCACCAACATCTCACGAGTATCCACCTCGTAGTGGGTGAGCATCTTCTCTAAGGCACCTCGGTGTCGGAGCTTACTGGGGATTGCCTCCGCCTCGAACCCCACAGCGGTGTAGGGTTTCTCTGTCAGCATCAGATCTGCATTGGCTTCTTCCTCTGAGATGCCAACTCAAAAGGGCCTTGTTGCCACCAGGGTGGGGTCCTCTCGTACTACGAAGGCTTTACTGCTACCAGCCACTTTTTTTCCCCTTTTAGGGGTGTGTCCCATCTTCTCCGGCCATCTGTAAGATTTCATCATCAAAGGCGTAGAACCATTATGTGTGTAGTTGGTGGAGCTCCTCGGACATCTGAAACAACAAACCAAGCAGTTAGCGCCTTGCCCCAAAGAAAGATGGGTCAAAATGAGAATCCCTAGGACAACTGCTCAGGGAGAAGAGAAAATAAATTCTAAGGATGGGGGGTGTCCTCAGGGCCAAAGAATTGACACAGGAGAACACCACTAGAAATTATGAACACGGTTGGAATCGTGGAATTTTCTTGATTCCAATCAAATGTCCATAAAGGAAAATTTCCCTAAGGTGCGCAATAAGCCAGTTTGATCACTTCTAACACCAAAATGTGCCTAAAGAAGACTCACAGAAGTTCAAAACAACCCTTCAAATACCACAAAAAGCCTGTTCCTAACCATGCATCTAAACTCCCAAATTAAGCTCAACAAAAACATAAAGCTAGTAAATACTTAGTCGATATCTAGTGTCGATAAGTACTGAAACGAGTTCGAACGCTGAAGAATTGTTTGTCGTTCCCCTAGAAATATGACTTTGCTCACCAACCGTCCAGAATCGCAGAAGAATCTCAGGAACAGTTGAAGGACTGGGAGGCTTGAGAGATAAGAAAGAGTTCTGGAGTTTTTTAATTTCGAATGGTAAGAGTGATTGCTGAGAGGAAGTTATCAAATTTTTATACTCATAAAACTTGAGGTGGAAGCAATCCCACTGATAATTCTACAAAATAGAGTTATTTTACCACTTTTTATGTGCTAATTGTTGCTTAATTCTTGAGTTTTTAATTGATTTATTAAGTTTTTAAGTAATTTTGAATTCTTTAGTCTTATTTTGATTTTATATATTTTTGTGTGTTTTTATAGTTATTTTGTTGTAGTTTAATTATTTAAATTATTGTGTTTAGTTAGAAGTAAGAAAATGTGTGTTTTATTGAAACTAAATGTTAATATAAATTAAGTTATAATTAATATTTTCAAAGAATTAATTTGATTTATTTTATAGTTGAAAATATTTTATTATGATTTATTTTATGTTTATTTTGTAGGGAATTTATTGTATTTTTGGACTTTGAAAAGAAAAGATATAAAGCTTTAAAAGTAAAGAAAGTTGGTATTTTTTAAATACCAAAAGCAGCCAGGCCCAAGGCCCAATCCACTCCATCAACACTCAGCCAATTTTCCCTTGCTGTGCCTCACGTTCAACACACCTCCCCACTTCAGCAATCAATGCTACCTCCATTCAGCTCCTTCAATAATGCTGCCAGCTGTAATCACCACACGTTTCCCTTCAGCTACTTCAGCTGCACACCAAGGTCTCCTTCAGCTTTCCAATTCCATCACACTCCCTGCCTCAACATTCATTTGGGCCTGCCAGCATCTTCGGCCCACCAACTCCAGCAGCTTCTGCGCCTGGGCTCCTTCCTTCCTCAGCAGCAAGGCCCACACGCCCATGACTGCCATGAGCCTCAAAGCAGCCACCTTCACCTTTTTTCTTCACATTTATTGAGCCCAACAAAAATGTATTTTGCCCCCTTGTCCTTTTGTCTCAAAATACCATTTTTTACTCTACTTTCTACACATTTTACCCCAAAACATCATTATTACACCCTATAATTTATCCCTATTTGCCATATTATAATTAATTAAATTAATTTAATTAATTTAAATTGATTATTTTAATACCTCATTTTGGCTATAAATATGGAGTTTTGAAGACCATTTAGGGTGTCCATTGGAGGAGGTTATTATACCATAATTTTTACACATTCAAAACCTCTCAATTCTCTTCATCTTCTTCTTCTTTTTGGTTATTTTCTATGTATTTTTAGAGGAAAAATTTGGGGGTTCATCCTCCAAATTTTCCTATTTATGTTTGTAATTTTTAGTTTTTATTTGCTATTCTAGTTATGTGTTTCTAATCTTTTTAAGATTATTAAGGTGATGATGAAACAATTTGTAACTAGATAGTGTTTATTTTGTATGTTGATTTCCCATTTTGTGCAACAAAGTTTATGGAATTTTCTTCTTCAAATATCTTCTTTCATCTTAAATATCATGTATTTTGGATTGTTAGCACATATTTAAACTTTGTTCTTCATTAGTGCAAATACATAATATTCTTTGTGTAAGATGTGTCATTAAATTGTACACATCCATGCTTAGAACAAAAATATTATGTTTTGCCTTATAAATAATGTTCATTGATTTATTAGTTATTTCATTAGATTGATTTACACTAAATGCTTTGAAATTATAATTTTGAAAAGTGAAGAAAAATCCTATATTTTTAGAAAAAATTTGTGCTTAAAATTATAAATCTATTTAGAAAATGATAGTTTGATTTATATTAACTATTACTAAAACTTGGGAATCAATATACTTATAAATATTATTGAACTTATATTTTGTGGATTCTAATCCTTAATAATCTTATTTTACTATCTTCATTTCTATTATTAATCTATGTTATATATATTGTCTTTAATATATTTATTATTGTCTTTTATTTTATTTTTATTATACAAAAATCCCATCAATCTTTGGAACTTGGTTAGAATTTATTAATTTTGATTTAAAATAGTTTTATTTTCGATTTAAGACAACTCCTTTGGGTTCGACCTCGTGCTTACACGAACACTATTCTATAAATATGATTCGTGCGCTTGCGAGTATAAATATTTAAAACATACCCGTTTTGGGTCCATCACCCACCCCGACCGTCGGAATACCTACGACATAGGCACTCGAGAACCATCAAATGGTCAGGATCCAAAAGGTATGGAACGCGATCATTAACATTGGAAAAGAATACATTGGGTATGGAGCAAAAGGATGACTAGGGTACAGATTAGAAATTTAAGGTAGTGGAATGGACTCCTCAATAATTGTACAGATTGATGGGCCTAGTGTTGGTTTTTATTGATCAAATCAGAAATTATGCGCAGCGGAACAACAATCTCATTGTTAGATGAATCCCACAAGATTTCTAGATCTACTTCTTCACACTCATATATATATATTGAATCAAGGACAAGAATAGAAAAATTACCTCAGGTCCTTCCTTGCTGCTATCTTTTCGTATGGCTGAATCCTTGAGATCTCACACCAAGATCTTCCAAAATGTTCTCAGGCACACAAAGAACGAGTGTGGGCTCGCTATACAAATAATAGGCAATAACTATTTATCAGATGTTCTCAACACATGAGATCTGATAAAGTTTGGACCTAGGTTTTGTGAAGAACAATGACCTTTTTTTTTGTCACTGTTCTCTTTTCTCTGAGAGAATCCTAGATATTTTTCTATCCCTGAAAAATTACGTTCTGTGAAAACTGATATCCAATATTTAATAATATCCAATATATTAAAATATTTGTTATTTTAAACAAATTCAAAATAACTGATCAGTTATCATATTTTTGTTTAAATAATAATATTTTAATCATATTAAAATATTTCATTTTTTATTTAATATTTAAATAACAAAAATTGTGGAATCAAGAGACTAAGTCCATCTCTTATGCGTGTAGCACAGTGCCTGTGCACTGTGCCACACGTGTACCACATGCCTGTGCAGGCATGTGATTTTTCCCAATTTTTATTATTATTTAAATACCAAAAATCCCAAAAATAAACTAATTCAAAATTAATTATATTTTTGATAAATCAAATAATTAATTAATTAATTACACATAATTAAACAATAATTATGTTTGATACATAGAAAAATATTTTACTTATCACATAAGTCCTTTTTGCCCATTTTTGTATTTGCCTTTGACAGTGATTGTTTGAGCCATTTCGGGGACCATGGACCTATAACATTAAGCTCCAATAAATTGAAACTAAATAATTAAACTCTTTAATTATAATAGTTAATTTATTAATTCTGATATTACTCCACTATAAATTCAGAATTGCACTCTTTATGTTATAGATATACTTTTACAGAAATCTTTTTCTTAAGTCGTCCATTGATATAACCATCTTACAATAGTTCAACCCTCTAATTAATTAGTTCATAAATTAGAATGGGAGAATTACCATTTAACCTTTCTAATTTACTTCTTATTCCTTAAGTACCATTAATTCACTAGTGAATAATTAATCTATAATCTAATTATAGATTTGAGCTCAAAATCATTCAGTTCCAGAATTAACCCTTAAGGGAACTAATATATGATCCGTTAGGAAAGATTAGATTCCGTATTGTTGATACATGTTCCCAGCCATCCATGATATTAAATCTCCAAAACAAAAGTCATTAGCCTCATTCTTTGAAGAGATCTTAACGAATGAATCAAAAGATTTAATAAACATGAACAGGAGTTCATGATCACTCAGGATTTAGGTTGATCTATAAATGATCATCTGTTATGATATGAATTACAAGTCTTTATTGTTAAATGGTTTTTGGATAAAGACTTTAATTCATATTGTTCCATGTCATATATAATCATATTATATAAAGCACATTTACCGAGATGTCTTTCCACATCAATAATCTGAATCTAGATTATTTGTATCATTATGATACTCAGTAAACCGTACTTACAACTCCAATTAAAGAATTCCATAACTTTAATTTGTTGTTGTTGACTATTTTTATTCATTCATGTGACCTTAATTCTCTCGTACTAATACAAGATCACATCCTCAATAATGAATATGGAATTTTTCTGATATTTACAAAATTATTCAAACAATAATTTAACAATCTAAATATGAAAATAATAATAAACCATCGTATTTATTTATTCACAGAAAAACAAATGTCTTTACATGCTTTTAGGACACACTCCTAACACCTAGCAATAGGGAGTCAACACATGGCATGAATTTTCAGAGTGAAGTCAGGGAAAGCCCAAGTGTCTTCCCCCAAAGACCTTTTTGCATTACTTCTCAATCTAAGTCTCCACTATCTGAAGACAAGTGAAGACTTGTGGGGCAAATGCTGTCCATGTTTTCACCATCACACACGTGGTAATTAGAAATGATTGGTGACAAGGCAAGTCATGAGGTTCTCGGAGTGTGAACTTTTCTAGGAAACCTAGTCTGGCCAAGACGTGGGTGTCTCTGAGTGAGGCAACGCCCCAAGGTCTGTCTTCGAGGCGAGGATGTCTCCAAGTGAGGACACACCCCGAGAATGCCCCAAGCCAATCTCCAGGTCATGGATGTCTCCAAGCAAGGCTACGTCCCAAGATCTATTCTCCAGGCGGGGATGTCTCCGTATGAGACTACGTCTCGAGAAGCTCTCCTTACTCACCTACCTTCCAGGTTTACGACTCTAGTCCTTGCCTCGGAGTGGCTACTGGGTGTCAGTCAGTGCAGGCATGGGAAACCAGAAGTTCACTTGACAACTTTTGGTGGGCCTCAATTAGTGGTTTCGAGTTTGTACACTCGACAATCGACATTTCTCAAAATGCCGCCAGACATGGGCAAAGGTGAGCCGCACCCTGATAGTCACATATATGTTCCCCATAAAGTTGGTGCGTGACTTTCTACAATGGGCCTCGTAGAATCAGCATGGGCTGTAGTTTTTGTGTTAGTGCAACCCTTTTTTTATCAACTCAACATTAATACCCCATGATGGAGGGATCTTGTATTAATGATAGATTCTTAACATTAATGACCCCAACCTCTATATATAGTGTTGGGGTATCTCATTGTAAAGAGTTCAGATTTTTAGAGAGAGAAACTTTGTAACTCAGTTCAATATATACATTGCCTGAGAACCATAATTGAAGCTTGCTAAAAAAAGTTTCAAGCTCACTAAATACTATAGACTCGTGGACTATGAATCTTTTATAGCTTAAACCACATAAACATTCTTGCGTTCTTCATATTATTTTCTGTATACTCCCAAATTTAGTTGATAGCGAAAAAGACAGTCAACAAAATATGTTTACCATTCTTAATTAAAAATATTAGATTTTTTTAACTTTTTTAATTGAAAATAAGAATAAATATAAATTAATTTATTTAAGAAAAATTATTTCATTAGTAAAATTATAATATTTAATTTTTTTTATTTTGGTAAAAATTAAAAGATATGTTCAAATAATTTGAAAAATGATAAATTAGTAAATATATAAAATGACATACTATTTTTTTGGAGTTGTACTATGTAGAGTCCTAAAATGTTTACTTAGCTAGCTAGATAGTTAGTAGTAGCTATAGCATGTTTAATACTGTGGATTTTGGTTCAAGCCGGGACTTAGTTGAACACTTGTAGCAACACTTATAGATTTTATAAGTTTAACCTATAGTTTAAGAATATTAATTATAACATAAGGTTTGATTAATATAGCCGATTATAAAGATGTCATTTATTATACTATAAGGTTTAGATAGGATTAATAAGAACATGACACTTGTCGTGTGCAGGTTTATTTAAGGATTTAACTATAGTTTAAATAGAAAGAAAGTTCAAGAAAGCTCTAGAATCTTCCAAGACCAATAAGAGCATGACATTTGTCAAAACCTTGTTTATTTGAGGATTTAAGTGGATAATTCAGAATTTGAGGTTTCTAGAAGCTCTAGACCCTTCTAGAACCAGCTGGAATCTCATGTTTTATCATTTCAAATTAAGCTGATAATGTGCAACTACGTGTTTAATATATTCATGTATTCTGATATATCGCAGCCTAGGAGCCGATATATCGCCACACGGGGAATACGAAAAACATGTGAACTTCGCACAAACGCATCGACGAACCCTCGGGATATTAGCCTAGGCGATATATCGCCTGCAATGGACGATATATCGGCTCTAGGGTTACATTTTCAAATGAATTTGAAACCGAGCACAATTCAACACTCAACCTCTTGATAAGCCTCTGAACTTTTTGACCGAGTCTTAAGCCTCTGTTGAACGAATATTCAAATATTTTTCAATTAAATTCCTTATTTTTATTCAATCTAAAAGAAGATCTTTCCACACCTTGAACTCTATAAATAGGACCTAGTACCCAGCAATTTCTCTCATTCTTCAAGCTGTGTTTAGAGCCTTCAAGCTGCTAGGATTACTATAGAGTGTTAAACACTTGGGTTGGGGTATAAGCTTAATCATCTTAAGCTTTATAAAAAATTGGAAAGTAAGATAAATAGTGTGTTTCCAATATCGAGGTGTAGTTCGGTTCTAGTACATTCAAAGGTATTCCTAATCTTAAGTTCACTTCAGTTTAATTCTTTAATTTTCTTTAGTTTTCATTCAGATCCTAACTCGCTCTTTTCCATTCTTGGTTAGGTATTTAAGTTCTTTGAACTTAAGGTTTCTTTTCGGTAAGTTTCATTTTGGTGGTTTAGTTCATTTCTTTATCATCTTTTTCTTTTAGAAATACTCACCTTTTTATTATTGGTTTTAGGAGTGTTCCAAATCCCGTCCTTGTTCTCATATCCCGGTATTGGTAAGGAAGATAGGATAGAATTTTGTATGCTTATATGATATTTTATGCTAACTTATGTTATGTTATCTTATGTTATTGTTTGTTACATTATGTATAGTATGTTTATAAACTTTGGGCATATGACTTGTCTAGCTAGCAAGCCCCAATAATTTATGGGCATATGACTTACTTGGCTAGCAAGCCCCACAAATCTATTGGGCATATGACTTGCTTAGTTAACAAGCCCCAAGTAGTATAATGGCCATTGTAGTAGCATATGACATATGTTTATAGTATATGTTCATGATATAGTTTATGTGTATGTTTTATGTTTTTAGTAGATTTTCCTTGCTGGGCATTAGGCTCATTCCTTTATTTTTATGTATGCACGAAAATAGTTATGGCGGCGGAAAGATTCATGGCAGCTTGGGGTTGTGTATTGAGGAAGAATGGATTCGATGGACTGCGTGAACGATTCGAGGTCGATGTTATTTTCAGTCTTTTTATTAATTATGTTTCTATGTATTTTCCGCACTTGGTTTTGTAAACAATTTTCATTAAGTTAAAGTTATGTTTTATTTTTCAAACAATGGAATCCCATACCCCGAATTTATGAATTTCAACATTTACTTTATAGTTTTTAATAATGTTATGAATGTTTCTTATGTATGTTTTCTTAAGAATGGTGTCTATGTATTGTAGTTTTAATGGTCCAATGTCTTAGAATTAGTTGGGTCATTACAGTTGGTATCAGAGCAATGGTTCATTCACAAGACAACCTTTAGAACTCGTTATGGGCATTACGAGTTCTTAGTTATGTCTTTAGGTCTTACCAACGCTCCAGCCGCGTTTATGGATTTAATGAATAGGGTCTTTAAGGACTACTTGGATAAATTCGTCATAGTGTTCATCGATGACATCTTAGTATACTCAAAGAATGAAGTCGATCACGAGGAACATTTTAGGTTTATCTTATTACGACTAAAGGAGCATCAACTTTATGCCAAGTTCAAGAAGTGCGAGTTTTGGCTTTCGCAAGTAGCATTCCTTGGGCACATTGTATCCAAGGACGGAGTTGCAGTAGACCCATCTAAGGTAGAGGCTGTAAAGGATTGGCCAAGACCAAAGAACGCATTGGAGGTAAGGAGCATTCTGGGATTAACAGGTTATTATCAGAGGTTTGTAGAAGGCTTTTCTAAGATAGCCACTCCGCTCACCAACCTGACCTGGAAGTAGCAGAGGTTCAACTGGACTGATAAGTGTGAAGAGAGCTTCCAGTTGCTGAAGGATAAGTTATGCTCAGCACCAGTACTCTATGTACCGACACCCAAGGACAATTTTGTAGTCTACTGTGATGCGTCGAAGCAAGGGTTGGGTTGCGTGCTGATGGAGAATGACAAGGTGATAGCCTACGCCTCAAGGAAGCTGAAGGGGTACGAGCAACGCTATCCAACACATGATATGGAGTAGGCAGCGGTGGTCTTTGCATTGAAAATCTGGTGCCATTATCTTTATAGAGAACAGTGTGAGATTTATATGGACCACAAAAGCTTAAAGTACTTCTTTACTCAGAAGGAACTCAACATGAGGCAGCGCAGGTGGTTAGAACTAGTGAAGGACTATGTCTGCGAAATCCTATACCACCCGGGAAAGGCAAATGTAGTTGTTGATGTGCTCAGTAGGAAGAGTTATGGAGGTATAGTAGCACTATCCGGAATAGAAAAGCCGCTACAACAAGAGCTGATCAGTGCCGGAATAGAAGTAGTCATCGGTAAGCTGGCTAACTTGTCTATCCAGTCAAGTCTGTTAGAAGATATACAGATTGGGCAAGGGCATGATGACACATTAGTAGCAGATATGGATGCAGTTAGAGAAGGTGAGGCCATGAATTTCTCAATATCAGGTCAAGGGTTATTGAGATATAAGGATCGAGTATGCATGCCGAATGATCATGGAATTAAGATGAAGATTTTAGAAGAAGCGCACAATACCCCATACTCAGTTCACCCAAGGTCGACCAAGATGACTCCTACCTCAAGGCGTTGTATTGGTGGCCAGGAATGAAGAAAGATGTAGCGGAGTATGTGTCTAAATGCTTAGTATGTCAGCAAGTGAAAGCAGAACACCAGCGGTCTGGAGGCTTATTGCAACCCACTTAGCTTTCCAGAATGGAAATTGGAGGATATATCCATGGATTTTGTGACAGATTTTCCACAAACAAATAAGCAGCTTGATTCAGCTTGGGTAGTAATAGATAGACTAACCAAGTTAGCTCATTTCCTGCCTGTTAAGACTTCATACACAGCGGATCAATACGCAGACATCTATGTCCAACAGATAGTACGGTTGCATGGAATCCCTAAAACAATAGTATCCGATAGAGGATTGGTGTTTACATTGAGATTTTGGGGAAGCTTACAGCAACCCATGGGTACTAAGTTAAGTCTTAGTACAACATTTCATCCTTAGACAGACACTCAGTCCGAGCGTACCATACAAATTTTAGAAGATATGTTGCGCGCTTGTGTACTTGATTTCGGAGGATCATGGAGTAAGTATTTACCGCTGATAGAATTCTCCTACAAAAATAGCTACCGATCGGCGATTGGGATGGCGCCTTATGAGTTACTTTATGGAAGAAGGTGCCGATCGTTGTTACACTAGGATGAGGTAGGAGAAAGGCAGCTTCTTGGTCCCGAAGCTGTTAGAAAAGCTCATAAAAGTTATGCGGATGCCAAGCAGCGGGATGTAGAATTCAAATTCGGAGATCAAGTCTTCCTAAAGATATCTCCTATGAAAGGTGTGAAGCGGTTTGGGAAGAAAGGCAAGCTTAGATCCCAATTTATAGGTCCTTTTGAAATATTAGACAAAGTGGGAGCAGTTGCATATAGATTAGCCCTACCGCCAGCATTAGCAGATAGTCACAATGTGTTCCACATCTCGATGCTACGAAAGTATGTGTCAGACTCATCTCACGTCCTCAAGTATGATACATTAGCGCTTCAGAAATACTTAAGTTACGAGGAATGACCGGTTAGCATCCTAGATAGAGAGATAAAGCAGTTACGGTCCAAGAGTATTCCGATAGTCAAAGTCCTATGGAGTAATAGTTCTGAACGAGAGGCAACGACGGAGTTGGAGGAGGACATGCAAGCTCGATATCTGGATTTTTTTGGTAAGTAAATTTCAGGGACGAAATTATTTGTAGTAGGGGAGAATTGTAGAGTCCCGGAATGTTTACTTAGCTAGCTAGATAGTTAGTAGTAGTTATAGTATGTTTATTACTGTGGATTTTGGTTCAAGCCGGGACTTAGTTGAACACTTGTAGCAACACTTGAAGATTTTATAAGTTTAGCATATAGTGTAAGAATATTAATTATAACATAAGGTTTGGTTAATATAGCCGATTATAAAGATGTCATATATGATACTATAAGGTTTAGATAGGATTAATAAGAACATGACAATTGTCGTGTGCATGTTTATTTAAGGATTTAACTATAGTTTAAATAGAAAGAAAGTTCAAGAAAGCTCTAGAATCTTCCAAGACCAATAGAAGCATGACATTTGTCACAACCTTGTTTATTTGAGGATTTAAGTGGATAATTCAGAAATAGAGGTTTTTAGAAGCTCTAGACCCTTCCAGAACCTGCTGGAATCTCGTATTACTCAGTCTAGCCTGTTTTATCATTTCAAATTCAGCTGATAATGTGCAATTACGTGTTTAATATATTCACGTATGCCGATATATCACAGGCTCGGAGTCGATATATCACCACACGGGGAATACGAAAAACATGTGAACTTCGCACAAACACATCGACGAACCCTCGGAATATAAGCCCAGGCGATATATCGCCTACAATGGGCGATATATCGGCTCTAGGGTTACATTTTCAAATGAATTTGAAACCGAGCTCAATTCAACACTCAACCTCTTGATAAACCTCTTAACGTTTTGACCGAGTCTTAAGCCTCTATTGAACGAATATTCAAATATTTTTCAATTAATATTCATTATTTTTATTCAATCAAAAGAAGATCTTTCCACACCTTGAACTCTATAAATAGGACCTAGTACCCAGCAATTTCTCTCATTCTTCAAGCTGTGTTTAGAGCCTTCAAGCTGCTAGGATTACTATAGAGTGTTAAACACTTGGTTGGGGTATAAGCTTAATCATCTTAAGCTTTATAAACACTTGGGAAGTAATATAAATAGTGTGTTTCCAATATCGAGGTGTAGTTCGGTTCTAGTACATTCAAAGGTATTCCTAATCTTAAGTTCACTTCAGTTTAATTCTTTAATTTTCTTTAGTTTTCATTCAAATCCTAACTCGCTCTTTTCCATTCTTGGTTATGTATTTATGTTCTTTGAACTTAAGGTTTCTTTTCGGTAAGTTTCATTTTGGTGGTTTATTTCATTTCTTTATAACCTTTTTCTTTTAGAAATACTCACCTTCTTATTATTGGTTTTAGGAGTGTTTCGAATCCCGTCCTTGTTCTCATATCCCAGTATTGGTAAGGAAAATATGATAGAATTTTGTATGCTTATATGATATATTATGCTAACTTATGTTATGTTATCTTATGTTATTGTATGTTACATTATGTATAGTATGTTTATTGACCTTGGGCATATGACTTGTCTAACTAGCAAGCCCCAATAATTTATGGGCATATGACTTGCTTGGCTAGCAAGCCCCACAAATCTATTGGGCATATGACTTGCTTAGTTAACAAGCTCCAAGTAGTATAATGGCCATTGTAGTAGTATATGACATATGTTCATAGTATATGTTCATGATATAATTTATGTGTATGTTTTATGTTTTTAGTAGATTTTCTTTGCTGGACATTAGGTTCATTCCTTTATTTTTATGTATGCACAAAAATAGTTATGGCAACGGAAGGATTCATGGCAGCTTGGGGTTGTGTATTGAGGAAGAAAGGATTCAATGGACTGCGTGAACGATTCAAGGACGACATTATTTTCAGTCTTTTTATTAATTATGTTTCTAAGTATTTTCCGCACTTGGTTTTGTAAACAATTTTAATTAAGTTAAAGTTATGTTTTATTTTTCAAACAATGGGATCTCATACCCCGAATTTATGAATTTCAACATTTACTTTATAGTTTTTAATAAAATTGTGAAGGTTTCGTGTCTATGTTTTTTTAAGAATAATGTCTATATATAGTAGTTTTAATGGTGAAAAATCTTAGAATTAGTTGGGTCATTACATACTAAAAATATATTTATATTATTTTTTAGTAATTAAGGACGATATTTATGTCAATTTATTAAAATTATATATTTTATTAGGTAATTAAACGAAGAGTGGAGAGAGAAATAAGAGGTGTGAACACTAGATTTATAGATTATAGATACAGAATGACAAATTGACAAAAATGGCATTAGTCACATATTTTGGCTTCTAGGGAAAATAACATTGACACACTACACCAAAACTTGTAAGCGGTCTAATCTCAATATATATACATGCTGCTACAGGAAAAGCAAATACCTGAAATGAAAAAGAAGAAAAAAAGATAGATGTTGTTGAATAATTATTTGTTTATAGTTTGTTTATTTTTTTAACAATAATAATAATAATAGAAAGAAAGATACCATAGTAGTTTCTTCCGTACGTCATGTGAATCGAAGAAAATACTTCACACTTTATTCAAACAAACCCCGTATGCAGCCTCCAATAATTAAAAAAGTAGAATTATTAATAGATAATACTCATAGTAAAACTAGAAACATATATTAACTATATCTCCGTGCCTTAGATAACTCCTGAACTAAATAACTCAAAACTAGAAGAAGAATACAACAAAAATCAAAATATTGTTTGAAAGAGGGGAAAAAGACAGCTATAGAAATATAATTTATCAAAGACTTTCTCTATTTCTTCCAACCCATTATTATTTTTTTAATGAAAAATCTAAGCAGGCAGAAGAGAAACATCCCTCCTATCCGTAATTTATTCCTACATAATATTATTACGTATCTATTCAATGATCTTGCAATTGACTATTTCATATTTGTTTTTGGCTTATCTTCATAATTAGCTTTATGATTATCTTAATGTTTGGTTTACAATAATTAATACATTTGTGGTTGATCTCAGCCTATATATATAAAGCTAACATTTGCACATTTTGTATCAAATATAGAGTAGGGCTTAGAATCAAAATGGCAGGCTCACAATATATTTTGGTAATAAGCCTTTGCTGCCTTGGTTTTGTGGTTGGAGGGTTTGCTCAGCTCTCTCCATTCTTTTACAGCCAAAGTTGCCCAAGTGTGATCAACATTGTACGAGGGGTCATTCAAGAAGCTTTGCAGACTGATCCTCGTATTGCTGCCAGTCTTATTCGCCTTCACTTCCACGATTGCTTTGTCATTGTAAAAATACAGACACACTCCTTTCTATTTTCATAAACATATCTGATAATGCTTTTTTTAGTAGCTTTTGTGAGTGACTGACATTTTCATTTGATAATATATTTTTAGGGTTGTGATGCATCGTTGTTGTTGGACAGCACTGATACCATAGTGAGCGAGAAGGAAGCCTTTGGAAATATTAACTCGGCTAGAGGTTTTGCGGTTGTGGATAATATCAAAACTGCCTTGGAGAATGCTTGTCCTGGTGTTGTCTCTTGTGCTGATATTTTAGCCATCGCAGCTGAAGAATCTGTCCTCTTGGTCAGTACATACCATACCGAACAGCACTACATCGATCTCAAGTTTTGATATTAAGATATAATGTTGAATAAATTTGTATTGTTTTGTAGTCAGGAGGCCCTGCATGGTTTCCCCTATTAGGAAGGAGGGATAGCTTAATAGCGAATGTAACTCTTGCCAATGAAAACCTTCCAGCTCCATTTGAGACTCTTGACCAACTCAAAGAAAAGTTCTCTAGACAAGGCCTTGACTCCACCGATCTGGTTGCACTCTCCGGTACGTGTTTCTTATTTTTTGTTTAGTTTTAGTTTGTGTGTTTATATCTGTATTTCTCCAAAGTGGTAAAAGAAAACCATAAAAAATAAAATTGTGCTTTAGTCACCCTATAGATTTAATGTGTAATAACTTGGAAAATTAGCGCATGGGTAAACTATTTATTATGAAAATTTGTTTGCCAACTAAAATAATGATAAGTGTAATAAATTAATATAAGTGTATTGTTGAATATTTAGTAAATAAAAATGTGGAGAGCAAAGAAAGAATATATATATATATATCCGAATATATATGATATGCTAATGTGTTTTTTATTGTTTTACAATTGTGAAAGTTATAAAGAATTCAAGTTTTAAGATTATTGACGATTATTCTGCGTCAAATAAAAAATCATACACCCGTATTCTTATTATTGTTATTTGATAAACCGAACACATGATGCATATGTTCATATTTTAAATACATTAAATGACCAATAGTTTTACATCAATGCTCGTGTTCATGTATCATACTTACCCTAGTTGACTTTTTTTATTTTTTTTGCAATTAAATAATAGAAATTGATTCAACTAGATATAACTACAATAATCAAACGTCTAGTATAATTATGTGAAATTAGATCCTGTCTCCATTTTAAACGATCTACTTTAATTTTTACACATTATTTTTAACTCTTATTTTAGTACCCAAATTTTCAATTGATGTACTCATTATACCCTTCAATTACATGTTTTTTTTCTCCTTAAACACACTAAAATTATAATGTATTTCAAATTTAACTATAATATGATACATATAATACACATTACAATAATACTTAGAATCATGTGTTCAAATAAGGGTAATTTGGGAAATCTCATGATAATAATAGGTAAAATTCAACTAAATATATTTAGTGTCTAATTTTAGTTAACTACTCCTAAAAATGGGTAGTTCTCAACTTTTCCCTATAATTATTATAGGACAATATGGGGAATTAAAATTGATTAACAAAGAAAAATTGTGCAGTTTTTAATTTGATACTAACAATAAAACTATTTTTTGTTTCTTTCATAAACGTAAAATTACAATATCACTATGTTTTCGTACAATGACATCTTCTGAAATTCAATAAAATTACAAAAAAAAAGATAAATGTACCTGTTTACTAGTAGCTAGACATATTATCTAAATAATGTCGTTTTTATATACTTTTTATAACATCAAGCAAAATGCTACGTACCAACTATATTCAATTGTAGAAGTTGTCCACATATATATATAGGTGTGTAAGTCTGGGTCTTGTACATAATATACTGTAACATATATTTTTTATATATATAGAAAGGTGTCGTATAAAGATTTGTATTATTTTCAGTAATTTGATCAAAAAAATAAATTGTAGGGGCCCACACATTTGGACGGGCCAAGTGTCAAACATTCAACTTCAGACTGTACAACTTCAACGGGACAAACAATCCTGACCCAACGCTGAACACAACCCTCTTAGATGCACTAAGGCAGTTATGTCCTCAGGGTGGCAACGACAGTGTCATCACTGATCTCGATCCTGTGACTCCAAATACTTTCGATAACAAGTACTTCTCCAATCTCCAGTCCGAGAATGGAGTTCTCCAAACTGATCAAGAATTGTTCTCAACCACTGGAGCCGACACTGTTGATATTGTCAACGCTTTCAGCGCCGACGAAAGAATTTTCTTCGGCAACTTTGTGGTGTCAATGATCAAGATGGGGAATATTAACGTCTCGACTGGCTCACAAGGAGAGATTAGGTCAAACTGTCGAAGGGTCAATGCAGATATAAGTGGTTTATCATCAAGTACTGGTGGTTTGGTTGCTCAGTATTGATTAATTATGGTATTATAATTTTAAAAGTGATATCATCCCTACAACTACAAATTATTAATTATAATAATAAGCTCACTCTCTATGAATATATATCTCTTCTATATAATAAGTGTTTAGATAACAGAAATTTTTTGTTTTAACGGTTTTTTTATTTTTTAATGTTAACTTTAAGAGAATATTCTTATATTTAACAGAATATTCTTATACTTAACGGTAGTTTGTAAATACTTAAACTTAAATAAATAATTAGAAAAATTAAAATAAGATATTTTTGAGATATTTTACAATAATAATTATTTAAAAATTATAAATAATTAAACAAATTAAAATTTTACATTTTTCAGATATTTTATAATGATAATTATTTTAAAATAATAAATAATTAAATAAATTAAAATATGATATTTTTGAGATATTTTACAATGATAATTATTTAAAAATAATAAAATCATACGTTTTATAACTTAAATAAAATTTAATTAAACTTAAACTCATTTAATAAACTAATATCATATTAAACATATAATATAATCTGCTATCAATTAGCAACAAATTACTTTTAAAAAAAACTAGCAAAAAACTTAAATTTAAAATACACGTATAATATTTAATATTACATTAAACATATAATATATAATCTCTTATTGTCACTCCCAAATTCAAAAACTAGAACAAACATAAACTTAAGCAAAAATAAATAAATTATTTAATTAAAATAAGATATTTATTTAAAATTTATATGACATTAATATAAATTTAATAAAAGTAATTAATAAATTCTATAAATAAAACTAAGTAAACTTACCTTGCAAGTTAATTGTATCTAGTATATATATATATGAGTTTATACTTTTTTTCACTTTATGTTTTATGTTTTTTCTTATTACCCGACTGGACATTGTGTTTGAAATTATATTTTGTAAAATTGTTTATATAAAATTCTAAATTTGATTTTTGTGAAAGTTTTCTCATATGAAATTACTAATAATTCACCAAACAAACAATTCAGAACAAAAAATAAAATAATTACGTTGTTATATTCAATTTTCTTCATAAAAATTAAGTTTAGTAGTCTATTTGAACAATTTTACAAAATATAAGATCTAAAAATAAATTTTTTAAAATACAGAATCCAAACAAATAATCAGAAAAAATATAGAAATCATATATATATATATATAAGATATGATCCTTAACTTCATTTTAAATGTGTTATTTGAAGTGATAAATATAATTTTGGAGTATGTGGTTCTCAGCATTAATTAATTTCTAACTTAATTAAGTATGAATACGTACTATGCATTACTCGCTCAATACATATTGCAAATCTTATACCTTATTATTATATATTTCTAATACGGATATTTATGGCATTATCACAAGGTTAATATAAACGGTGCATATCTGTTACCACAAAAGTGGTTAAGTCATATTTGAGCTGACTAAGCTAATTAACATGTGTCAGCTTGTTAATGGTCCACATCATATTTTTCTTAGAAAAAAAGTTTATTAATTGATTTCTAAATAAAAGAAACATTTTTTTAGCATAAATAAAATAAACATTAAAATATATATTAATAATAAAAAGAGAAATTTATATAATACACTTGATTTCTCAAAAAAAAAAAATTTACATTTTACAACCAAATAATTTTTCTTTTGTTTTCAATTATACTTTTTTTTGGGAAATTTTTACATTTGACCTTTTTTCTCTAGCAGGGTTGACAAACTCATGAAGCTGGACAGATTAGACAAGGGTTGTTATATTGAGCACTACAAAAAGTCTTACCTTTAGTCAAAATAAAATTTGTGACTAAAAGTGAAATTTTTTTTTTACTATAATCTATCATTATGCCCATGCCCATACTAAAATGTCTTTGGCTAAAATTAGTAGACACAATGTTACAATTTTTTATGACCAAATGAGTCGTAGTCACAAATTTTTTTATCATTGTATGATTATAGATTTTGACTATAATTACATTAGTGACAAATTATGACTAAATATTAACTTTTAGTCCCAAACAATTTTTTGTTGTGACTAAAGGTGACATTAGTCACAAAAAAAAATTATATTGTGACTAAAAAATTATCACTAAATATTAGTTTTTCCTTTTGTATGAGAGATTGGTACCCATGTGTTAAGCATGGGCAACCAAAACCAAATCCTTGCTTTATCTTATACTGTTATTTGGGACTAGAGATGATGGGATAACTTGATTCAAATATGATCAAGATAATTTTTTTGGCATAGCGAGCTTCAAATAGCATGTCTTTAAAGCTTAATAATAGGTATATCAAATGTTCGCTCCAAAAAGTTTGTCAAGTGATTTTTTTCCATATTTAGGATATGGGTTATATATTGAGGTGTTTGCTGTGAGAATAGAAGGGTGATTAATCTTAGGGTTTCTTCCCTCCGAGTTCTTCTCTGAAAGGCTAGAGTAAAGTTTGAGAAGTTTGAAATAAGAATTAAACCAATTAAATGGGAAATGAAATTCCTTAATCGAGTGCTTCACTCGGTAATCGTGTTAGCATTGAATTCTAAGTGGGAAGTGTCAGGGATGCGATCGTGTACTTGCGGAACGCCTCGATCTAAAGGGAATGACGACTTTAGGCAAAATCCTTGGCATTGAAGAGTCGGCCCAAGATTCGAGTGAATAAGCGTGCCTCATCGGTTCGAAGCTTGGGTCGAGGGGCATTTGTTGGGCCCAAGATATTCGGCCCAAAGACCCTTCCTCATTTGCGATATGATCAAAACGGATCGTTTTGATCTATAGAAGCCCCGAAGACAGAAGCTACGGGTCAGAGGCAGTCTGTGCCTCTGACCTCTCCGTGTTTAATTTAAAATCATCTCATCTTGGGGGGAAATTCAATTATTTTCCCCCGCCATTCAAGGGTTCAGTTGAACCAACTAACCACTTCACATTTCTGTTCTATAAATATTAGATTCTAATTCGAACAATGGCATCGGAAAAAAATCTGACTTAGGCATCGAAGTGTCTTTCTTGCAGGTACCCCCGATGGATCAACGACTGTAAAAGCGATCATCATCATTGGAACAGGATCAGAAAACCAGTTATTGTCGGCTAATACCTCCAAATATAGAAAGGAAGATTTGTCGCATCAATAATTGGCACCGTCTGTGGGAATGAAGTTTCCTTTTTAGCCACATTGTCGAATCAAGAACTCTTTCCTCGCAACCAAGACCCTCTCGAACCTTGGATCCATGCCCCCAAAAGGCAATGGAGTGTCGGGTCCCATCACGCAGGTCGTCCTACCAGCGGATGTAAGCAACCAAACTAACAGAATGTGTCGCCTACTGGAGGCCAGCCAACACAGATCCGACGAAGCCATTAAAGCACTGACCGAAGCTCAGGCAAGGCTCGAAGCTGAGATCGTTGCATTGCGAAAGTCCAACGAAGCTACGCACAGCACCCAAGATAATGATAATCTTGACCTTGGTAGACCTGAAGTTCCAATCGACCACATCAATTCCCCCCGAAGAACCACACACCACATCAGAGAAGGATCCCAGGGTCCCCTACTGCTCTCCCCAACCCGTCTTCACTAAGGGGTCGAGGAGAGACAAGCGGTACATTGTGCGCGAACCAGTGCAAAGCCCACAAGGTCAACTCAGCCAGCCGCCGAGATCGGGCCCCAACAGACCACACAACAGGCCGCGCAAGACTCACAAGCTGAGGACCGTACCCCCTCCATCCGGTTCTTAGACAATTGGAAAGAGGAGATGATACGGGAAATGATACAGAAGCTCTTGGATGGAAGATCCGCTCACGCTACCGAGCACATGAATTTGGTATCAAGAACCACTGAGAATTTTCCCTTCGCAGAGTGGATTCAGAACGAGCACAAACCACGAGACATCATAATCACTCCTCTACCCGCGTTTAATGGAAAGGGAGACCCGCTAAACTATCTGTTCCAATTCCAACAGAAGATGGCCCTAGAAGCCTTCAACGAAGCCATACAGTGCAAAGTTTTCTCCACGACTTTCTTCGGGCCGGCCTTGCTGTGGTTCAGGAAACTAAAACCTGGTTTTGTCAACAGTTTTGGTGACCTCTACAGAGTCTTTCTCCAACAGTATAGTGCTAACCGTGAAGCACCAAGAACAATGGCAGATCTCTATCGGATCGAGCAAGGGGAAAATAAACATCCAAAGTCATACCTACAACGTTTCATTGACCTCGTGAATCAGATCCACGACGTCGACCCAGTCACCGTAGCTAATCTCTTCATCAAAAGTTTGTAGGTGGGATCTCTCTTACACGAAAACCTCACCATGACACCACCTTATGACATGGCAGAGATTCAGATCCGTGCCGAGGGCATCTTCAAAGTCCTGGAATTTCGAGAGTGTGCACAGAAGAAATCTATGCTTATCTCCGCTCCACCAGCGAATAACCCTCCTCCCCCGCCTACGAGGGACGACAAGAGGAAGAGACAGGAAATGGACCACGCAAAAGAAGGGAAAAGGCCAAGACAGAATCGAGAATCACCACGATACCCCACATTCGAATACACCGTCCCTCAGGAAGTCATTTATGACGAGAATAAAGACAGACCTATCTGGCGTGAGCCGTACAAAATTACCACTCCTCCCGACAGAAGAGACAAAAACAGGTACTGCCTCTTCCACAAAGATCATGGCCATACAGTCGCCGAATGCCACAACCTCCACAATCAGATCCAGGCCCTCATGAGAAGTGGATGGTTAACCCAGTATATTAAAGGGACAGGAAGACCCGGCACTTCACAACCCAACCCTGCTTCTGCCCCAGCACCACTAGCAGCAGACTCCCTGCGTACGGCCACAACAAGCTCACAAGAACCTCTCAAGCAAGTCCCCATGATACACAGGATCATGGAGCTCACTGAGGAACAAGAGCATGCAGCCAAAATTCACAAGAGGATGGAGGAATGGGTGAAGCGATACAGATCACTAGGTCACACCGTCAACCTTGTCACTTCAGAGGACAGATGTTATCCAGCCTCTGCTATCACCTTCACTGAAGACGACTTGCAGGGAGTGCACCTGCCCCATGACGACCCTCTAGTCATCTCGCTACAAATCGACAATTTCCAGCTGGGAAGAGTTTTATTCGATGGGGGCAGTGGGGTTGACATTCTTTTCTAGGAAGCCTTCCAGAAGATGGGACTCGAAGAAAATCAGATCCGGACCTCCTCTACACCCATTTTGGGATTTAACAGCCAAAGGGTATACCCAAAGGGCGTTGTTCGATTAACCGTGGTAGCCACAGAACGCACCTTGCCTGTGGACTTCCTCATCGTGGACTCCATCACAAGCTACAACGCCATCATGGGAAGAAGTTGGATCCACAGAATGCAGGGAGTAGTCTCAACTTTGCATCAGGTGATGCGATGCCACTCACCCAACGGACGCTATACCATCGACATAAAAGGATGCCAGAAGCAGGCCAAGAAATGCTTCCTTACCCTGAAAGAAATAAATAAATAATTCTGGCACCTCCCCCCTAATGACAATCCTGACAGATAGCAATCACAGCATGACTTACCAGCATGTCTCAAAGGCATAGATCTAGAGGAAGATCAAGAAAAGCCCCAGACCACCCTCGATGATCTAGAGGAAATCTGTATAGATGATGTTGACCCATCTAAAATAGTGCTGGTAAGTACCAAACTTCCTGAAAAAGAAAAGCAGACCCTAATCCAATTTCTCAAAACCAATGTTGGAACCTTCGCCTGGTCTCCACACGACATACCCAGAATAGACCCCTCTGTCAAGAGTCATAGCCTCAATATATCAAATAGCTTCCCACCCGTCAAGCAGAGGCAGAGGAGGTTTGCTCTTGAAATCAACCAAGTCATCCAAGAAGAGGTACAGCGGCTTCTGAGCACAGGAGCAATCGAAGAATGCCTGTATCCTAGTTGGCTAGCCAACCCTGTAGTGGTCCCAAAGAAAAACGGGAAAAAGAGAGTGTGCATAGACTACACCAACTTAAATAAAGCATGTCCTAAGGATAGCTACCCTCTACCAAAGATTGATCAGATGATCGACCCTACAGCAGGTTACGGAAGAATGAGCTTCCTCGATGCCTACTCAGGATACAATCAGATCCCAATGAACTTAGAAGATCGGATCCATACAACTTTCATAACAGAAGGCGGCTTATACTGTTACAAAGTTATGCCCTTCGGGCTAAAGATTGCAGGAGAAACATACCAGAGGCTGATGCACAAGATTTTTTCCTCATTTCTTGGGAGAAACATGGAGGTATATATTGATGACGTGGTCGTCAAATCTCAACAAAGTTCTTCACATGTGGATGATTTAATTGAATGCTTCGACATCCTCGACACTTATAAAATGAAACTGAATCCAACTAAGTGTTCCTTTGGGGTGTCCTCTGGACAATTCCTAGGATATGTGGTCAGCCAGAGAAGCATCGAGGCCAACCCAACCCAGATTGCATCACTCTCAAAGATCAAAGAACCCAGAACCGTTCGGGATATCCAGGCTCTGACAAACAAAATTGTAGCTTTAAGCCGGTTCATATCACACATGTCCGATCATTGCCAGCCTTTTCTGCAATGCATAAAGAAGTCTACCAACACCACCTGGGGAACAGAAAAAAACAAAGCACTTGAAGAATTGAAAGCTTATCTAAGCTCTCCTCCTATACTGAGTTCTCCCATCGCCAACGAAGATCTGTTCTTGTACCTGTCTGTCTCACACTTTGCCGTGAGTTCTGTGATCTTTTGAGAAGACGCTAGTCGATAGAGGTCAGTGTTCTACTGCAGTAAGATGCTACTAGACATTGAAACCCGCTATAGCATGATGGAAAAGTAGGCGCTCGCACTCATCACAGCGAAGAAGAAGCTACGACAGTATTTTGAAAGCCACACCATCATTGTATATACGGATTATCCACTAAAGCAAGTGTTGAATAAACCCGATCTCTCTGGTAGATTATCCAAGTGAGCAATTGAACTCGAGACGTATGATATACGGTTCTTGCCACGAAAAGCAGAAAAAGGTCAAGTACTTGCTGACTTCCTGGTCAAAATACAATCCTTTACCCCAGATACATTGCCTGAACTGCTGGAATCAAAAGTTGAATGGGTATGGAAAATGCATACGAACGGAGCATCTAATTCCAAAGGAGCCGGTATTGGCGTCATATTAGAAGCACCCCCTGAGCTAAAAATCAAGGAAGCCATTCGGTTAGAATAATTTGCAACGAATAACGAAGCTGAGTATGAGGCTCTGATTTATGGTTTAGAGCTAGCATGAGACATGGGCATTAGACAATTGAAAGTCAGAGGGGATTCAAAGCTCGTGATAGAACAAGTGGCTGGGAATTTCGACACCAAGGCACCCCATCTGGCTAGCCTATTACAAAGGGTAACTGACTTACAGTCACATTTCCACCAGTTTGAACTCGTACAAGTACTGAGGGAACAGAATCAGAAGGCTGATGCCCTGGCCAAATTAGCCTCTACAGGGGAATGCTCTCGGTGCTCCACCATATACACAAGCTAATCACCCAAAGTTCTGGAAGTTTTCTCAACCTCATCAGAGCCTGAGTGCAGGATGGATCCAATCATTCGTTATTTGTCTAAGTCTGAACTGGCAGCTCATCTGAAAGACGCTAAACTTCTGCGTCTTTGAGCCCAACGCTATTCCATCATCCGTGGAACGTTATACCGCAAATCCTTCGATGGCCCCTATCTTCGGTGTTTACGTCCATCAGAAGCTAAACAATTGTTAGAAGAGATACACGAGGGAGCATCTGGAAACCACACTAGGGGCTGAAGTTTGGCACACAAAGCACTTACAGCAGGGTACTACTGGCCATACATGATGACAGAAGCACGTGACTATGCCAAAAAATGTGACAAGTGCCAGCGATTTGCACCAACCATCCATCAACCCACTCAAACTTTACACTCCATCATTGCACCTTGGCCTTTTGTAAAGTGGGGTATGGACGTGGCAGGGGAGCTGCCTAATGTTGGAAATGTGCCCTGAAAGCATATGTAGTAGACATTGTTTTAGTGAAATAAATAAATAAATTGAATTTGTTATGCATATATTTTATGGACTATATTATTCTGTGATAATATTATGTAAATATCAGGAAAATTCCTAAGTTCATATATGTGATCTCAAACACGTATTGGTACGGGAGGATTGTGTTTGAGATAAATGAACTTGAATAATTCGCAGTAAAATAAAGTGGAATCGTTAGATTAATTACTGCAAGTACGGTCCACTAGTATTATGAATACATGTGATCTAGATCCGGATCACTGGTGTGGTAGGACACTTTAGTGGAGGTGCTTTATATATTAGAGAATATATAGAACTGGACCAGATATGTTTATTAATACTTAGTTAAACATCGTTTTGAAGTATTAATTAAATATATCAATTGATGATCATATACAAATAGATCTTAATCTTGAAGTTAATATGAACTCCTGTTTATGTTATATGAGTTCTTTGATTCACTTGTTAGGGTCTCTCAGAATGATCAGGCTAGAAACTTTTGTTTTGGGAACTCATTAATGTAGATGGCTGGGGACATAGTATACAGATATGGAATCTATGCCTTCTTGCAAGAGATTGAATGATGGTTCTCTTAAGGGTTGACTTTTGGGACTGAAAGGTTATTGAGCTCAAATTCATAATTTAGTTGTGAATTAACCTTCACTAGTAAAGTCAATGGTACTTAAGGAAACAAGAGATAATTAAAAGGGTAAAACGATAATTTTATTCCCGATTAATTATGAACCATTATTAGAGGATCAAGTTGTATGCAATGATTATATCAATGGACGCTTTATGATTAAAAGTACTTAGTAAATGAAATGTCTATAATTATAAGAGTGCAGTCTCATATTTATAGTGGAATAATCATGAGATTAATAAATTAAGATTATTTAATTAAAGAGTTTAATTAATAATCTCAAATTTATTGGAGCTTGGAATTATAGGTCCATAGGTCCCCATAGCGGCTCTATCAACACTATTCAAGGTAAGAGTTGATATGAAAGGAAAAATAGTTTAAAGACATATTTAAGAAGAAATTTGTTCTTCATGCCAAATATGCAATTATATGATGATAGTGATTAATTAATTAATTACTAATTAGTTGTAGTTAATAAAATTAATTAATATTTAATTATTGTATAATTTTCGAAATTATATTAAATAATTAAATTAATTTCAAATTTTAATTAAATAATTAATTAATTATAATTTTCGAAATTATAATAAATTAAATATTTATTTTCAAAAATATTGGATTTAATTAATTGGTAGAATTAATTAAATATCTTTATTTGAGTGGGAGATAATAATCTGGTAAGTTCAAATTGGATTTGAATTTAAAAGATTAATATTTATTCAAATAATTAATTATATTTGATAATTAATTAAAAAGATAATTAATTTAAATATTAATTCAAATTTGAATTAGTTATCAGGTTGTTAGATCTTATCTGACAAAGAAGTTTGAATAAATAATTAAATAAAAAATTAAAAAACTAACATCCCTAAAATTAGGGAGGCTACACGTGCACACACAATCCATGGGCTGTGTGTGGCGTGTAGGGTAATTTTCAGGGATAAGATTTTCATTTTTATTTATTTAATTAATTAATTAATGGATAATTCAAAATTTGGGTTTTGGTTTTTTTTCATTCATTAATTAATTAAAAAGTAAATTGTAAAATGGTTACATATTTATTTTTTAAAATTTGAATATTTTCTTTTAAGTATTACTAATCAGAAAATATTCAGAGAAGTGAAACAACTCAGTCTATTCGCTCTGTGAAAAATAGAACGATAGTTTTCTCTCCCTGAAAATAAAGAACCAATTCTCAGGCCTATTCTCTTGATCTCATGTGTTGAGTACATCAAGTAGAATCACAAATAAACTATCCTTCATTCTCTAAGTGCCCACACACTTCTTGAGGTGTAGAGAACGCTTTGGAAGATCTTGGTGTGAGTACGTGGGAGCAGCTTGGATAGGAAGATCGTTCTAAATACAAAAATATAGCAAGGACACTTGATAGGCTTCAAGAGGTATGAATGCTATCCTTAACTTGCTTATGATTAATGTATGTATATTAATGGATCCGCATATTTAATGGTAGTTTAAATATGTTACAAATTTTTTTTGTACACTGGGCCAACCTCACCACCATTCCGCTGCGTATTAGGAAACTCGTTCCTAACACCTAAAGCTGCTGGAGGAAAACGGTATGCTCTGGTAGCCACCGATTACTTCACTAAGTGGGTTGTAGCCGAGGCATACGTCACGGTCAGCAAAACAGACAACACGAACTTCGTGTGGAAGCAAATCATCTGTCAATTTGGGATACCATGAGAGATAGTCGTTGACAACGGAACCACATTCCAAAATGCCAAAGTACAGGAGCTGTGTGGCACATACAAGATAAAATTGAGTTTTGCCTCTGTCACCTACCCACAAGGCAATGGCCAAGCAGAAGCTTCCAACAAAGTTATTTTTGCCAACATCAAGAAAAACTTGGAAGATAAAAAATGAGCATGGGCAGAAGAGCTACCAAAGGTGTTATGGGCATATAGGACAACATAAAGGTCCTCTATGGGCGAATCTCCCTACGCCATGGTATATGGAACAGAAGATATCATCTCGATAGAGGTGGGTCTACCTACACTTCGAACAGAGATCACTTCTGATCAGACCACAAACAACATACAATTGACGCACAACCTCGACCTCCTGGAAGAGTTGCGAACGATAGCACAATTAAGACAAGAAAATTATCAAAAGGCTGCAAAACTCTACTACAACAAAATAGTCCACTCACGTACGTTTTAGAAGAGCGACTGGGTTCTGCGCAAAGTCAGTGGCAACACAAGGAAGTTAGAACCAAATTGGGACGGGCCTTTTGAAATCGTGGAAGTATTAGGCAGAGGGTCTTATACTCTTATAAATGTACGTAGTGGGAAAATTTTACCTCGTACTTGGAATTCAATGTCTTTGAAACAATATTATTGTTAATAGTTGTACTGTGTAATTCAAAAGTAATACAACAACTTTCCCTTTTCACATTATTTTAAGTATATTTTCCACACTCAGCTTTTGCTGACACGATTTTGCATAAGGATTCCTTACTATAACAACATAACGATGACACTCATGTGACAACTGTCAGTTTACTCGCTCCACACCGAGAGATACTAGCAAACATATATTTTAATATATCCTTACCTACCCATATGAGAATCAAACATTATTCACGTGCACTTAAAACCACCTACCACTCTTACTATAAATAAGTGACTATCTGAACACTTGTGGTTATCAGTTCTCCATCTGTTTAAACATCCTACCGAACCTTTAATCCCAATATAGCCATTCTCTACACCTAAGGGTTTCCTTAGAACAAAGAGAATGTTTACCAGCATACAAAAAATAGTGCATGGTAAGATACAACATCTCGCTTCACACACAAACCCGAGTGGCACAGGGCTGAACCTCAGTGGATCGCAGCAACAAGGCCACTACACGCAATCTGCATACATAGTCCTGTTGCCATTACACTCGATTTTCTACCCAAAAGCATTCTAATCTGACTTGACTAAGCTTACGGGGAGCTAAGGCCAGCCATTTCCCAGTCTAATCTGGAATGAATATGCGGATTTGGCTGTCCACCCAGGGTACACTACATCAACTACCCTGCCCTCTCACTTTGATACACTACAAGAAAAAATAGTATTCATAACACTTAAAAACTTCTAACCGGGAGTATTGATAACGCTTCTGAAAAAGCTAACATAGCCCCTGTTATTAAAAGTCCTATCTTTTCTATAACAGTATTTGAATGTTATGTTCGATGTTATCTTAAACTATTCAATAACACATTTTAGTTGCTATAATATTCAAATAATAACATTTAGTTAGAGTATTTGATTATATATTTGATGTTTAATCTTATACTTTTTGCATAACACTTTTCAACTATTACATTTGATTATTTTGATAATATTTTTAGTTTGTTATATTATATAAATCATAACGATTTGTTACGCTTATAATATGTTTCTAAATCATAACATATTAAAAGTCTAGTAATAAAATTTTGTTACTTTAGTGTGGATAATATATTTTAAATTTTATTTTGATAAGTATACTTACAAGGTTGTTTTTTTAATTAAAATATTTTTATTATTGTATTTTGATAAAAAAAATCAAAATTAATCATAAAATGTAATTCTCAATAGATTGATAAACCATAAGTATTAAATTAAACAATAACTAATTCAAATCATGAATGTGTCTACTTCATGAGAGCTTAGTTCTAACTTTAAGTTTAAAAGCATAACATAATAAAATTTTATAATCTTGAACATTTTTTACTTCAAAAAATGAAAAACAAAAACATTACAAGATACACAAAAGTAAATCATGCATGAAACTTGCTCCATCCTTCAATTCATCATCCTTTGTGCACTTGTCTTTGTTGTGAGTCCATTTTCTTAGCTACAACAAAATTTAAATAATTAATGCTTCAACTTAAAGTTAATAGTAAACTAATAGAGTACATAAAAAAAGTTGATTCATTATGCTCTTGTTTCCATTGTGACATCGGCTTGCTCAACCACATAGGAAATTAAATGATTAATACTCCTCTACCATACAATGTGAAAAATACTCCTCTACCTAGATATTTACAATCTTGAAACACAAACAAACTCACACACCCCCAAACAACCTATAATAAAGTTGCCATAAAGTTTAAATAGCTATTAGTAATCTTCCCTGTCTCATAAATACTCAACAAAGTCCAAAGGAACTAAATCGCATCAACTTAACCAAACATACCAAATTCTTAATTAGAAACTTAGATCTAATACATTGATTTTGGCCAAATCTAGCAAACACTTTATAAATATATATATTGATATAGTAATGATACATTGATTATGTGATACTAAATTGAAATCTCCATAAAAAATACCTCACAGAGATGTTCTTGCCTGGGTTCTTCCTTCCAGCAGAGGAGATACTGATGTGACTTGTGTGAGGAAGACAGAGCACCATGACTCGCACTGCTGTGACTCGTACCAACATGCTCCAACAACTTAATGGAATGGAGAGAGTGCTCCACCGGTGTGGTGTGCTCCAGCAGCTTCTGTTAAGCAGAGAGAGTCGGGAGCCTAAGTGTGAAAGAGAGTGAGTGAAGGAGCGATAGATTCGAGATTGAGCATGAGGAGAGAGAGGCAAAGAGGCAGCAGTGGTATAGGGAGCTGGTTTGGGTATATTAGGATTTAGGGATTTAAGGAGAGCTAAGAGGAATCAAAGAAATTTCTGTCTTTAATTGTTTTTTTTTTCTTTAGCTAATATTATAACAGTTATAAAGAAAGAGATGGCAAAATATAATATTCTCTAGCTGCATTGTAAATTGAAATAGAATGTATGTTAGTTTAGTGAATCCAATAGATAGTATTTATGTTACTTTGACTTAAATGCCTCTTTATTAGATAGCTCATACTCAAATGCTCCAAATTTGAATGCATAATAAAACACACATAGCTACAACTTTGAATTTCAAACTCAAACCATTTCGAGAGAGATTAATATACATGAAAGTATGAATTGTGTGTATATATATATAAATATAGTATAATGTTTCACTAGAGTTACAGCAACAACAACAAATGATTGTTTCAGCACACAAATGCCTGAAGAAATCTGATTTTTTTATGTTATCAAACATATCACTTTCAGCAGAAAAATAGAACAGGAGAAATAGAGAAAAAGGGGAACTTAAAAGTACCATAAAACAATGAGCAATTAGTTTAACTTCAACATTAAATAAGGAGAAAAAGGCTAAAAAATTCCCTGACCACATAATAGAGTTTCTAAACATGTGCAAACAATATGTGCAAACAATATCCACTAGGGCAGCGAGGGTGGATGTTTCCAAGAAAAAAAAAGAACAAACCTGAAGGTCTCTCTATTCTCTTTGCAGATGGCCCAGGATTTAGAACTGGTTTCCCACTTGGTTGCTACAAAAGGGGGAAAAATAGAATAAACATGGATAAGAGAGAGTATATAGAATAAACAAAGAACCTGTCAAAGTAGTAGGCATATCAGTATCTCCCATGCCTTTACTTTAAAAAATAACAGTACATGGTATCAATGGAACTGAGCTGAAAAATTCACCACCAACCATTTGTAATGAGCTAATAATACCATATTCTCATATGAGAGTTATAAATGCTAACTTCACCCTACACTACTTGCAAGAGCTTAAGATCATACCTCTATAGGAGTAAGCATCTTCTTTTCACTGATCTTGTCGTATTTCTGTTTTTTCGTACCTGCTTTTAATCCCTGCCAGGGAAGACTAGTAAAGAAAATAAAATAAGTAAATAATATGGTGAAACAGAGCAATGAAAAAAATGACCACCATCACAGGCTAGCTTTGATTAGTTTACAAGAGCTCTATCCAGTCCAAAGCCAAATGACTACTGAGAAAAAAATGACGCATTTATCCAATCCATCATGTCTTTATAATAAAATATTTACCATAAAATGAAGGGAGTTTGAATACTCTTTCACACATATCCACAGCAACCCCTTGCTGCACACGGAAGATTCTAGACCTTGACAACATTGCTTTTCCTTTGCCAATATATAGCCCATTTCTTTCAGAATGATAAGGATCTGCTTTTACCAATAGAGAAAAATTCGTCAACCAAACATTAAATTATCTTCATACAAAAAAAAAAAAAAAAACACAGGATAATTGAATTTCTACCTGTGTGTGACTGCTAATATAAAGCAGACGAGATGATGTTTCGATTGTCATTACATTACTTAAGCATGCTAATATAAATGACTGCAAAGTGGTAGTAATAGTAATAATAATTGTTATTATGTTATTATAATTAAAAAGAGAGAGAGATAGAGAATAAAGGTAGTAACTTTGAAATTACTGCATTAAAGAATGGATGTAAATGACAAACTAATCATATTAAGTTTGAAGAGGTCCATGTCATATTTAGTGTCACCAAAGCCATATCTTTAACATCACATTTCAACTACTCATTTCTTAAGAAAAAAACAGCTAATAGTTCTAACAGTCGTAATATAAATTCAAAAACTTGAGAAGTAAAACTCCTTATACAAATATTTCAATCAGATGTTTCCATAGAAATCCTGATTTTACTTAATAATGTTGATAAACTGATGGAAAGGAAACTAACCTGAGCACCTCAAACAACTACCTCCTTCAGAGGCTTGCCATCTACATAACCATAATCAATTACGTGTGGTCCTGACCCCTTGACAAACAGAACATAGTCTAACCTTGGAAACTCACATTTTGAGCACAATAAAAGTTAATGAAACCAATATATATCTTAAATAAAAAATAACCACAATCATCAAATTCAACAAAAATCAGCAAGCATGAGCATATATATTAAACCAACAACAAAAAGATTTCTTGAAACTTCTTAATCCCCCTTGCCATAAAAAGATTAAAGAAAACATATTTTTTAAACACAATATTAAACATCATGCTAATTGATACACTGAGCCCAACAACTCAAATTAGTTAGTATTATGAGTATTAGACCAACAACAATACAACGAGGACCGCCAAAATACTCACTATTTCAATGCACAAAGCTAATAGAACGAACATCAAGACAAGTCAGCCTATAATCAATAAAACTTACTGGAATAACCAATACACCAAAAGGACGACCAAATAATTGAAAATAGGATGTGTAGATGATTACTGTATCAACAATAAAATTGGATTTAATACATGAAAAATAATTTATTTTAAAAGAGAAATTAAATATGATTTGGGATAATAAATAATACATGGAATCAATTAGCATAGTCCAAGAAGCTAGCTGCAAGAAGCAAGCTGTCATCTAGCTCATTCACAAGTTAAAGCTTAGAAATTCATTTGTATGGAAAATCATGACTATCAAAGTTGTTGTGAAGTGTATTAAAGAACCAAGCAATGTTGAATAATTTGCTTTTCTTGTAAAGATTTAGTCCTCTCTTATATATAGAAAGAAAAAGCTATGGCTAAACAATTGGTTCATTAATAATATTAAACTCAAGAAGCCTTATTCAATACAGTTGATAGTCTATAACACAATACAAAGCTGGTATATGCATATAGCAAAATATTTAGAGCAACATAACTAACAGAATCCTATTTGAGCTTGCAAAAATATCTCATCATCAAGTTATACTTTGATGGAAAGAGTTTTTGGTAAAAGTACAGGTACAAGTATCTCATCATCAAGATATGAGATCATGAATAATCTCTGGAAAGTTCCACCTGCGTGCATAAGATGAAATGCTTAGGATATTTTCACATTGTGAATGCCAAAAATTGACTAGAGCCATAGTCAATAGTTACCCTTGTAAATGTATGAATTCTTCCCTTGTGAATTCCACTCAAGAGAACCTCTACATTACAAGGCACCCTAGAAACTATGAGGCGCATGTTAGTGGGACGAAGGGGGCGAGAGCCTCACTGGGTTGCTTACCACATGCACAAAGAGACAAGGACGTCATGTGGAATAAGAGGAGTTGGGCTAAGGGAGTCACCCTCGCCATGCAAGGGTCCCCAACCGCTAAACAACACGGACACCACCCTCGCTATGCGAGGGTTGTGAGGGTTCAGCCTTGTTGCCTCACGCGTGCCTCATGCCTTGCGAGCCTCGTCTACACCCGGGGGAAGAGGGCCAGCCTCGCTACGTGAGACACCCTCGCTATGCGAGGGTGTGGCCTCGTCGCGCTGCCCGTGTCTCGAGCCTCGTCTACACCCGGGGGAAGAGGGCCAGCCTCACTATGCGAGACACCCTCGCTATGCGAGGGTGTGGCCTCGTTGCGTCGCCCATGTCTCGAGCCTCGCCTCCATGTGACCTACGTAGGTCAGCCTCGACCCCTAGCACCTTGGCTTCTCATGATACACATAGGTTGAAGCCTCCTTGGCCTAGGCACGAGGAACACTTGGGGACACCTAAGCGGGGTGTCAAATGAAAATTAGGCATCGACAGGGATTGATAAGGATGGCCGGGTACAGGTCACGTGTACTGACACGAGATGTACGGTTGTGAAGGGAACAGAGGCGTGGCCCTGTCATCTACGTTCGAGGAGTAGTGGTAGTACGGACTTGTACGAAGAGTAGTGGCGCCACTTGAACACCCCCGACCATACACCAGAACCGACAGTACTATGTCCTGAGCCACGACTCTGGCATTGTCAGGGCAGACACCACTACGCCCTAAGCCCCTGCACTATCAGTGTACCCGCATACGTTCCTATCTCCTGGGACTTGTTTGTATCAAGGGCCAATAGAGCCCACCTATAAATAGGCCTTAACCCCTCAGGTTAAGGGGTTGGAAAACTTAGTGTATGAGGGGACGTTTAAGAAATACATGATCTTTGTTCCATTGCTGCTCTGGTTTTTTCTATTGATTGAAGTCCTTTCCTCTTGATTCTAAGCTACCCTTAGAATAAAAATCTTAGTTTTCTAACCTTTAATCGTTGACGAGATTTCTCCGTCAACACACATTTTATAGTAATAACCTAGTGAGTCAGCAGGGAAAAGTAAACAAAAGCATGATTCAATTCTCATTGAAAATTGAATCTTAAAAATCTCTCTTAAAATATAATCATATGGCACCTTATATTTCTAATTACCACATTTTTAATGTTTTTTTTTCCCTCATTAGTGGTAGGTACTATAAGGAAACTTAGTGACTGAATGAATAGAATCAATTCTCATTAATGAAGTAATGATACAAAAGAGTATATATACAGAATAGACCAAAACTAATAAAGTAACTAATCTACAAAATATCAATAATTAGTTACAATGAACAATTAACTAACCAAAACAGTTAGTAGCTATAAAAATCGGCCTAATAGGTACCACATTTTAATGATATTTTGCATCTTTCTAGGGAATATTATAATGATCAAGTGTAATCAAAGGTGAGTATAAAAAGTATCCTCAGCAGTCAACACTTAATGATCCTTTGGCAAATTTCAAAATTTCAGTTACTATATGGTCTGACACTTGTTGCAGCAAGTCACCTTGCCCACTCAGCAACCCGATAGCTTCTGCAGGAAGATGAGGCCTACTTATGCGCAACATCTCCTCCATCACCTCTTTAGACGCAGAAGGTACATATTCGGGCACATCTCCCGCTCTATCGCTTGCTTCTCTTCCTGCTAACGCAGCAACAGAAGCGACAGGGGCAACCGGCTCCCCACCTCCTGCTAGCATTGACACCATAACACTATCAGATGTCAATGCGATTGTTCCTACTCCAGAGAGATATGGCATGGAAGGCGAACAAGCAACCCATCTCCAACGTCTTCGCCCAAGTCACTCGGCAGATACACTGGCGTCTGCATTGCAAAGGACGTAAGTTGCTCCAGAAAAGCACTAGGAAACTCAAAATTACTTGTACCATTCGGGGATACGATGATGACCTCTCCTGGATGAGAGTTAGAAGCCGTGGTTGATGTTGCATGAACGTCAACACTTAAAGTATGATCACCTGCGACTTTGGTAGTCCCCGATTTTTGATGTGTAGAGAGAGTCTCAGGAGTAATGGCCTCGCCTGCGTCAACTAGCTGAGAAGGACTGTTCATGGATTCAAAACCACCTCCGAAAGCATCCTTCAAAAGGCAGTTCTTACGGGAGGTAGAAGTAGGGCGTCTCCCCTCTGATCCTTGTATGGCCAACATCAGAGCCCTCAGCCAAAGCAGAGACAGAGGGAAACGCCTCTGACGACTTTACACAGGCGCTAGGCGATCTCGCCTCAACTGGCGGATCACCTTGCACACCATCTACAGTCGCCGCCCCTGACGGGTTGGCCAATGTAGGAGACGTAGCCGCAACATGCACAGCTCCTTGTGGACCTGCCTCCAAGGAGGATCTGAGTGCAGGCGAAGAAGAGGATGATGTAGGTAAAGAGCCAACGAGGGCAGACCCTCGAGGCTTCTTGCACAACGACAAATCTTGCCCGGTTGGTAACTTCTCTGGAGTAAGCCTGGGGATCGCTAGAGCAGAGCCTTTAGCGGCAGAAGCAGACCCCCTTGGGATCTGAAGCTTGGAAAAAATGCATTTCTCATCGTCCGAATCTTCATCAGAGGACTCCTCTCGCGACTTCCTCTTCCCTACGGCATCCTTCGGTAGAGGCACTTGTTGGAGAGGTGTGATCTGCAGAGCGTCAGAAGGCATAGAGGATCATCCATGTATACGAGAAGACCTGCGTGCCAAATCAGATTTATGAGGAGACGATTCTGCAGCAGGAGTTGAACCAGAGCCTTCTCTCTACTTATTTTCAGGGATCCCTTGGTGCTTGGCACACGCGGCAAAGGTCTCAGAGCACGCCATTTCGTACTCAGTCTTCGATAGCGACATGGTTGAAGAATCAGGGGAGATTTCTTCAAAAATATTCCCAACTGCCTCGCGCATGTATCCATGATTTTACCTAAGGACATGTCGCCCTTCTGGGACCTGACCTGCATGGCGCCAAGATCGGTTCGATTCATGAAGCAGAGCTGGGTCACGATTTTCATACAGTAGGGGTTCATCACACCTCTGATGCTAATGACATTTTCCTTGGACTCGTGAAGGAGCCCCTTCTCTGTCAGCAAGCTCTGTCGCGCGGGACTCATGCTGACCTGAGGCCATGATAAATCTAATACAAAAAAATAAAACAATGACACGTAGGGTCAGGTTGAAGGACAATCATCCAGACATGGTTTACTCACGCGAAAAGCAAGAAAGACCCAAATAAAAATATGACTCACCTTTTATGAACACCTTGGCCAAAGGAAAATTTTCCTAAGGCAGAAATTCAGGATACCACGTTCCTCCAATTGCGAAGAAGTATTTATCCCAGTTTCTGTGGGAGCTGTCAAAATCAGTAAAGATCGTTCGATCATTTTTGGGTGAAAGATAGAAAGTCTTCCAGGGTTTACCCTCCATTGCCTTGTTATTCGACTTAGTAAAGCATGCGTAGATATCATCCGATTGAATATCGACATTTCTAAGAGTTCCTATCATTTGAGCACCAACTATGGAATTGATAGCGTTCAGAAGAAATTGAGACATGTGAGCTCCAGAGTTTGAAATTATTTGCACCAACAGAGCAGGGAGAGGGAATCGAAGCCACTCAATGTGTCTCAGACTCATAACAATCTCACTAGGCTTGACCACATCCTTGAATTGCCATTCCCGTAGTTCAGCGTCTGAGAGCATCCGGATCGTGACGTTATCTGGAATGTCAAATGACATACGTATTCGTTCGTATGTAATCTTGTATCCATCGCGATCCATAGGTTCGGGAGATAAGCGTGGAGACATGATTAAGAAGATTGAGGTGTTTGCTGTGAGAGTAGAAGGGTGATTAATCTTAGGGTTTCTTCCCTCCGAGTTCTTCTCTGAAAGGCTAGAGTAAAGTTTGAGAAGTTTGAAATAATAATTATTTGAATTAAACCAATTAAATGGGAAATGAAATTTCCTTAATCGAGTGCTTCACTCGGTAATCGTGTTAGCATTGAATTCTAAGTGGGAAGTGTCAGGGGTTTATGCGATCGTGTACCTGTGGACCGCCTCGATCTACGGGGAATGACGGCTTTAGGCGAAATCCTTGGCATTGAAGAGTCGGCCCAAGATTCGAGTGAATAAGCGTGCCTCATCCGTTCGAAGCTTGGGTCGGGGGGCATCTGTTGGGCCCAAGATATTTGGTCCAAAGACCTTTCCTCATTTGTGATATGATCAAAACGGATCGTTTTGATCTATAGAAGCCACGACGACAGAAGCTATGGGTCAGAGGTGGTCTGCGCCTCTGACCTCTGCGTGTTTAATTTAAAATCATCTCATCTTGGGGGGAAATTCAGTTATTTTCCCCGGCCATTCAAGGGTTCAGTTGAACCAAATAACCACTTCACATTCCGTTCTATAAATATTAGATTCTAATTCGAACAACGGCATCGGAAAAAAATCTGACTTAGGCATCGGAGTGTCTTTCTTGCAGGTACCCCCGACAGATCAACGACAGTAAACGCGATCATCATCATCGGGACAGGATCGGAAAACCAGTTATCGTCGGCTAATACCTCCAAATATAGAAAGGCAGATTTGTTGCATCAACAATCTGTATTTCTCCAAAGTGGTAAAAGAAAACCATAAAAAATAAAATTGTGCTTTAGTCACTCGTTAGATTTAATGTGTAATAACTTGGAAAATTAGCGCATGGGTAAACTATTTATTATGAAAATTTGTTTGCCAACCAAAATAATGATATGTGTAATAAATTAATATAAGTGTATTGTTGAATATTTAGTAAATAAAAATGTGGAGAGCAAAGAAAGAATATATATATATATCCGAATATATATGATATGCTAATGTGTTTTTTATTGTTTTACAATTGTGAAAGTTATAAAGAATTCAAGTTTTAAGATTATTGACGATTATTCTGCGTCAAATAAAAAATCATATACCCGTATTCTTATTATTGTTATTTGATAAACCGAACACATGATGCATATGTTCACATTTTAAATACATTAAATGACCAATAGTTTTACATCCATGCTCGTGTTCATGTATCATACTTACCCTAGTTGAGTTTTTGTTAATTTTTTGCAATTAAATAATAGAAATTGATTCAACTTGATATAGCTACAATAATCAAACGTCTAGTATAATTATTAAAGGACAATATGGGGAATTAAAATTGATTAACAAAGAAAAATTGTGCAGCTTTTTAATTTGATACTAACAATAAAACTATTTTTTGTTTCTTTCATAAACGTAAAATTACAATTTCACTATGTTTTCGTACAATGACATCTTCTGAAATTCAATAAAATTACAAAAAAAAAAAAGATAAATGTACCTGTTTACTAGTAGCTAGACATATTATCTAAATAGTGTCGTTTTTATGTACTTTTTATAACATCAAGCAAAATGCTACGTACCAACTATATTCAATTGTAGAAGTTGTCCACATATATATAGGTGTGTAAGTCTGGATCTTGTACATAATATACTGTAACATATATAGAAAGGTGTCGTATAAAGATTTGTATTATTTTTAGTAATTTGATAAAAAATAAATAAATTGTAGGGGCCCACACATTTGGACGGGCCAAGTGTCAAACATTCAACTTCAGACTGTACAACTTCAACGGGACAAACAATCCTGACCCAACGCTGAACACAACCCTCTTAGATGCACTAAGGCAGTTATGTCCTCAGGGTGGCAACGACAGTGTCATCACTGATCTCGATCCTGTGACTCCAAACACTTTCGATAACAAGTACTTCTCCAATCTCCAGTCTGAGAATGGAGTTCTCCAAACTGATCAAGAATTGTTCTCAACCACTGGAGCCGACATTGTTGATATTGTTAACGCTTTCAGCGCCGACGAAAGAATTTTCTTTGGCAACTTTGTGGTGTCAATGATCAAGATGGGGAATATTAACGTCTCGACTGGCTCACAAGGAGTCATTAGGTCAAACTGCAGAAGGGTCAATGCAGATATAAGTGGTTTATCATTAAGTACTAGTGGTTTGGTTGCTCAATATTGATTAATTATGGTATTATAATTTTAAAAGTGATATCATCCCTACGACTACAAATTATTAATTATAATAATAAGCTCGCTCTCTATGAATATATATATATACGAGTTTATACTTTTTTTCATTTTATGTTTTATGTATTTTCTTATTACTGATTTAGACATTGTGTTTTGATAAATTACTTTTTGGAAACTATATTTTATAAAGTTGTTCAAATAAAATCATAAATTCGATTTTTGTGAAAGTTTTCTCAACTAAAATTACTAATAATTCACCAAACAAACAATTCAGAACAAAAATAATATAATTCTGTTTTTATATTAAATTTTATTCATAAAAATTAAATTTAGTAGTTTATTTGAACAATTTTACAAAATATAAGGTCTAAAAATAAATTTTTTACAATATAGTTTCTAAGCCGATAATAAAAAAAATAAAGGGTCCAAAAATATATAAACCCTATATATATATATATATATAAAAGATATGATCCTTAACTTCATCCATGCGTGTTTAAATGTATTATTTGAAGTGATAAATATAATTTTGGAGTATGTGGTGTTAGAATTTTATATGGACTAATATAATTACAAATATAATTCCATTATTACAATCATTTCTAACTTAATTAAGTATGAATACTTACTGTATTACTCGCTCAATACATATTGCAAATCTTATACCTTATTATTATATATTTTTAATGGGGATATTTATGGCATTATCACAAGGTTAATATAAATGGTGCATATCTGTTACCACAAAAGTAGTTAAGTAATATTTGAGCTGACTAAGCTAATTAACATGTGTGTCAGCTTGTTAATGGTCCACATCATATTTTTCTTAGAAAAAAAGTTTATTAATTGATTTCTAAATAAAAGAAACATTTTTTTAGCATAAATAAAATAAACATTAAAATATATATTAATAATAAAAAGTGAAATTTATATAATCCACTTGATCTCTCAAAAAAAAAAATTACATTTTTACAACCAAATAATTTTTCTTTTGTTTTCAATTATACATTTTTTTGAGAAATTTTTACATTTGACCTTTTTTCTCTAGCGGGGTTGACAGATTAGACAAGGGTTGTTATATTGAGGACTACAAAAAGTCTTACCTTTAGTCAAAATAACATTTGTGAATAAAAGTGAAAAAAATTTGACTAAAAAATATCATTATGCCCATGTCCATCCTAAAATGTCTTTGGCTAAAATTAGTAGACACAATGTTACAATTTTTTATGACTAAACGAGATGTAGTCACAAATTTTTTTTATCATTGTATAATTATAGATTTTGACTATAATTACATTAGTGACTAAATATTAACATTAGTGACTAAATATTAACTTTTAATCACAAATAATTTTTTGTTTTGATTAAAAGTGACATTTAGTAAAAAAAAATTATATTGTGACTAAAAAGTTATTACTAAATATTAATTTTTCTTTTTGTACGAGAGATTGGTAACCATGTGTTAGGCATGGGCAACCAAAACCAAATTCTTGCTTTATCTTATACTGTTATTTGGGACTAGAGATGATGGGAGAACTAGATTCAAATATGATCAAGATAATCTTTTTGGCATAGCGAGCTTCAAATAGCATGTCTTTAAAGCTTAATAATAGATATATCAAATGTTTGCTCCAAAAAGTTTGTCAAGTGATTTTATTCCATATTTAGGATATAGGTTGTATATGGAATGAAAACAAGATTGAATCAAGTAATGACTCTAAGGATTGAATCACCAAATTCTTCGTGATATTGAAAATGAAAGAAACCTCTTGGGGGTGTTTGATCCAAAAAAATCTCAAGTAATATCAATCCATATATTTAAATAATGATGGATTATGGATTGATATCACTTGATTATATCAAGAATTCTCCAAGTATTTATCCACCAAGTCTTGAAAATAAATGATTCTCTCTCCAAATCTCACGAGAAGTCTTGAGGGAATGGAATGACTTTTTATTCCATTGTTTAGTTGGTAAAATCAAGTGGTAAAATGTTTTCCATTGGAAATTTTATTACACCTTTTGAAGGAATTATTATTCTACTCAAAATTGGGTGGGAAAGCTAACAATTCCATTCCATCTTTTATATTATTATATAGTTTATACATTATTAACAAATTATGTTTCTATATCATATTATAACATATTTACTTATTTTTACATCATTCTTATTATATTTGTTAATTTTACTGCACTTTTATTATATATTTGAAAATACTTTTTATATATTTTACTATAAAAAAAGTGCTTAATGTACAAAAATATATTATTATATATTATTTAATTCTTTTAGGCATCACTACCATAAAAGGCTCTACAGCGACGACAAAATTCGTCGATGTAGATCAAGAAGTCGTCGTTGTAGGTATACAACGACGACATATCATCGCTGTAGGTCTGTATGTGTAGCAATCTACGGCGACGACAAAATGTAGTCATTGTAGTAGGGTTTTACTACAACAATGACATGTCGGTCGCAGTAGGAAATTATTTTTTTCAGTTGGACTGAGATATTGCGACGACATGTCGTCATTGTTGGTGGTGCAAGATTTGAAAATTTGAATTTAAAAAAACTTCTATAGTGATGACATGTGGTCACTGTAGGTCCGTCGACCTCTCCATCGTTGTAGGTATAAATTTAAAAAAAAAATATATATTTAATTAATTATATTGATTAAAATTTATTTAATAAATTATTAAATATTAATTAAATAAATAAATAAAAACAATTTATTAATTAAATAATAAAACCAATTTAGCAATATTCATAGTCTAAAAAATGTAAGATAACAAAACATAAGTAGTATTGCCTCCAAAATTAAAAAAAAACAACACAAAATATTAATAATTTAAAAATAGTAACTTAATAAAACTAAATGTTATCAAAATCAATTCCAAAGTCATTATCGTCGGGCTATTGTGGTGGTTGTGGTGGTTGTTGTTGTGGTTGGTGTTGTGGTGGTTGTGGCTGCTATAGTTGTTGTGGTTGAAAGCTTGCCATCATGGACTGTATCATGTTCAATTCCAAGTTGACAGGCTGAAATTGTGGAGGTTGGATGCTTGGATTTGTTGTTTGCAAATATTGTTGCATTTGCTGGAAGTTGTTGTTCTGGGTCATAAAGGCTTGACTGAAGTGTTGAATCATGGACTGGAAAGCCTCAGGTGGTATTATCGGAGGGCCAACTATGGTGGACGGAAATGGTGATGCCTCTGATTGTGAAGAGGATCGGGTGGCGCTTGAGGCAAATGTACTAGTGCCCTTCAACTTCCGTCCAATACCTCGGTTGTGGCCACGACGTTGACCAAGTACCTTAGAGACGACTTGTGTCTCATTGACATTGGCACTTCCTGCTTCAGATTCAGATTGAGACTGAGATTGGGATTGTGTCTGGACTTCTTGCTGCAAGGCATCCTGCAGTTTAGAAACAAGACAATTAATACATAATATAATTGAATAATATACATAGATACAAAACTTAGAAAGTTACTTACATATGCATCATTAGCATTCGTGTTCACCCATCTTCGTGTCGGATAATTGTGCATGTCATGGAAGGTATCGATAATGCTGGGCAGTTCCTTGCACTACTACAAAACTGGGCTTTCCCAACACCTAACCACAACAGTCAACTCTGTTGACTGTCGTAATTGCTTAGCAGGACTCTACGCCGACAGTTAAAAACTGTAAGCATAGAGACCAACGTCGACAGCTAATAACTGTCACCGTTGCTTTTGACTGTGTCTATTGACCCCAACGCTGACAGTTAATTCGAGACCAATGCCGACAGTTAAAATGTGTCGCTATTGACCCCAACGCTGACAGTTAATTCGAAACCAATGCCGACAGTTAAAATGTGTCGCTATTGACCCCAACGCCGACAGTTAATTCGAGACCAATGCTGACAGTTAAAATGTGTCACTATTGACCCCAATGCCGACAGGTAAACGGTGTCGCTATTGACCCCAATGACGGCAGTTAATAAAAGTCCAATGCCGACAGTCATAAAATGTCACCAAAATTCAAATAAAATATTATAATTAATTAATAGTATAATTTTAAAAATAAGCTAAATAATGTAAATATATATATATATTTATAAAAATTATTTATTTATTAAAAACTTTTAAAACTATATTTTTTTTGTTTCTAAATTTTTCATGACTTTTGTATTTATAATAATTTTTATATTAAAATTAAAATTTATTATTCTGTAACATATTTATAAAATTAATTATATTATTAACAATATTATTCTTTAACATATTTATAAAATTTGTATTAGTTAAAATAGAGTTGTTTTATTAATTGGAAAAATATTGTAAAAAAATTAATGAATAGTATAATTTTAAAAATAAAGTAAATTATGTAAATATATATTTATAAAAATTATATATATTTATTAGAAAATTTTAAAACTAGATTTTTTTTGTTTCTAAATTTTTCATGTTAACTTTTGTATTTATAATAATTTTTATATCAAATATTAAATGCATTATTCTTTAACATATTTATAAAATTAACTATATTATTCTTTAACACATTTATAAAATTTGTATTAGTTAAAAAATAGTTGTTTTATTAATTGGAAAAATATTGTAAAAAATTTAATGAATAGTATAATTTTAAAAATAAAGTAAATTATGTAAATATATATTTATAAAAATTATGTATTTATTAGAAACTTTTAAAACTTGATTTTTTTTTCTAAATTTTTCATATTATTAACTTTTTTATTAATAATAAATTTTATATCAAAATTTAAATTTATTATTCTTTAACATATTTATAAAATCAACTATATTGTTCTTTAGCACATTTATAAAATTTGTATTAGTTAAAAAAGAATTGTTTTATTAATTGGACAAATATTGTAAAAAAAATTAATGAATAGTATAATTTTAAAAATAAAGTAAATTATGTAAATATATATTTATAAAATTTATGTATTTATTAGAAACTTTTAAAACTAGATTTTTTTTTCTAAATTTTTCATATTATTAACTTTTGTATTTATAATAAATTTTTTATCAAAATTTAAATTTATTATTCTTTAACATATTTATAAAATCAACTATATTATTCTTTAGCACATTTATAAAATTTGTATTAGTTAAAAAAGAATTGTTGTATTAATTGGACAAATATTGTAAAAAAATTAATGAATAGTATAATTTTAAAAATAAAGTAAATTATGTAAATATATATTTATAAAATTTATGTATTTATTAGAAACTTTTAAAACTAGATTTTTTTTTTCTAAATTTTTCATATTATTAACTTTTGTATTTATAATAAATTTTATATCAAAATTTAAATTTATTATTCTTTAACATATTTATAAAATCAACTATATTATTCTTTAGCAAATTTATAAAATTTGTATTAGTTAAAAAAGAATTGTTTTATTAATTGGACAAATATTGTAAAAAAATTAATGAATAGTATAATTTTAAAAATAAAGTAAATTATGTAAATATATATTTATAAAATTTATGTATTTATTAAAAACTTTTAAAACTAGATTTTTTTTTTTTATAAATTTTTTATATTATTAGCTTTTGTATTTATAATAATTTTTATATCAAAATATAAATTTATTATTCTTTAACATATTTATAAATTAAATTAACTATATTATTCTTTAACACATTTATAAAATTTGTATTAGTTAAAAAAGAGTTGTTTTATTAATTGAAAATATATTGTAAAAAAATTAATGTATAAATTTATTAGTTATGATTTTTTTATTAATATATATATATGTTTAAATCATTTTTTTTATAAAAATGTATAGGAGCAATGCTGACAGTTAAAATGTGTAGTTGTTGGTAGGGGCAATGCCGACACCTATAAGCTGTCACTATTGGAGGCAATAACGACAGCTTATAGGTGTCGGCATTGGCCTCTTAAAAAAATTTCTCAACTCTAAAAAATTTTAGTTTCCCCCCACACCTCTCTTTTTCCCTCTTTTCCCTCTCTTTCTTTTTCCCTTTTTCTTTCTTCCAGCCAAACGCTCATCTTTCTTCCAGCCAACGTTCAGCCTCTTCTTCAGCCACCAGCCAGCCGTGTGTGACCCACACCACCAGCCACCTCCGACGTCGCCGACGCTGAACAACCAGCCACGCGTCTCCTCTGCAAGGTACCCATTTATTCACTTCTGACTATTAGTAATAGAATGTTGTTTCTTGTCTGAGATTTTTTATCACAGATTTGTATTTTGTCTATGGTTCTTTAAACAAGAGAAAAGTTAGAAGAATCTAGGCTATTGCATTGTAACCATGGCTTTTGGTTTATGCTTTTGTTGCACACAAAGTGTTTGATAAAATACACTTAGTGTTCTGCCTATTTGAGTTGCACACATGCTATTTCCTTCTTGTTTCTTGATCTCTTACACTTTTTTAAATGTCCTGTTTTTTTTATATATACACATTTATATCCTTGATAATTGGCCCAAACTCACGTTTATTATATATATAATTAGTTCACAGTGGCTGGGCACGACGGTGGGTGGGGGAGTCCCGGGTCTAGGCTCGATGGCGCAGGGGCTGGGCATTTTCTCAGTCCATTCCATCGTCACTCAGGTATGGAGACTCTCAGTCACTGCCCTCCATCTCTCAATCTCACTGCCCTCCCTCTCTCACTCTGGTCTCACTCTCTCAAGTATGGAGACTATTTATATTTTATAATTGCTATTTTTTTTTTTTTAATTCATTATTTTGTTTTGGTGAATATTGATCTATCAGATTTCATTGTGCTCTCTATTGTACTATCTGATTCTCTCTGATAAAAACAAGTCAATAAATAAATACATTATTATATGGTGTTTCTATTTTCTGGACTACATTTTTCTATTGCTATCAGATTTTCTCTTTTGCTATCAATAAATAAATACATTATTATATGGTTTTTCTATTTTCTGGACTACATTTTTGCTGGGCTGCATGAATCTGGACATAATCACATCACTCAACTTGATTGCATGACAAATAGTATTTGTTTAGCTTGCTCAAGTAGTGATGGATTTGGGTTTTTAGGACCCTAAAGTATACTTCTAAATAATTTACATATATTTACTTATTTTCTCGTGTGTGGGATCTTTGTAAACTTCTTGTCAAATGCCTTTCTTTGCCTTGTAATATTCTTCTCTCCCTGTGTAGAACCTTTGACATATTCTTTGGCACTCATGTACCACAAGGCTTAACTGGAATAATTTGTGCTATTTTATATTTAGGATATGTTCTATTTTGTTATCTAACGTGTTTCATGATTCACTCTTTCATATTCAGCCATTATGTCTGTTTCCTAAATTTACATTATGTACTGAAGTACATATCTAATGAACCTCCCGTGCTTTTTTTTTTTCCTGGCTAAATGAATACCCTTTGAGAGTATTCAATTTTATTATTGTGATGTTACATGCTTGTGAACCATGTACTGTATTTAATGTAAGATATATAGTATGGAGCTGTGCTTTTTTTTTTCTTTCTCAAATATGGAGTTTTACTTTGTTTGCAAGCATATGTTCCTGGGATTCTGTTACATTTTGGATCACAGCTTATGAGAGCATTCATTTTCTTTTAATTCTTTTGAAGGAACTGGCACCTGAATCAGACCAAGTTCAACAAACTGCCCAAGACACTGGAGAGATTTTTACAGATTCGGGTGCTTCACAGGAGGGCAGAAGTGCAGAAAAAGGGAAAGAAAAGGAAGAAAAGGATAAGGAGAAGAGTAAAGACCCTGAAAAAGAGAAAGGGAAAGAAAAAAATGATGATAAGAAAGGAGACACTGAAAAAGAGAAATTAAAAAGTATTGAAGGGACAAATTTAGATGCTTTATTGCAAAGGCTTCCAGGTTGTGTGAACCGTGATCTTATAGATCAATTGACAGTAAGTATACTTCTGAGTCCCTGTTCTTTGTTACTATGAAATTCAACTACAATCATATGTCTTTAATCTTCTTTGTTGTTGGTTTTTTTAATCTGTATTTGAAAAAAAAAAAAAAAAAGAGAAGAGAGAATTTTTTTGAAAAAAGAATTTTTTTTTTGCTTTGATATGTAAACTTCTACCTTGAAGATGTTACTGATTGTTGTAATATACATACATGTAGATTTGTTACTTGAATTCAGAAGTAAGTCGAAAAAAGCTTGTGAGGGCATTGTTTAATGTTCCAAGGACTTCATTGGAACTGCTACCATACTATCCACGCATGGTTGCCACATTATCAACATGCATGAAAGATGTTTCTTCCATGCTCCTACAAATTCTAGAAGAGGAGTTTCATTTCTTAATTAATAAGAAGGTACGTTTTAAAATATATTTGTATGATGCTAAAACTTGAAGTGGATAATATTCTAAATTATTTTTTTATTATCATTTTGACGAGCAATCAAGATTTTCAATTGAATTATATTTTGTTGCAGGATCAAATGAACATTGAAACAAAGATTAGGAACATTAGGTTTATTGGAGAACTATGCAAGTTTAAAATCGCACCAGCTGGTCTTGTTTTTAGTTTGTTTGAAGGTAATGTCCTAGTTGATGTATATATTTATTTCTGTTATATTTGTTGGAAGGTAAAATCGCACCAGCTGGTCTTGTTTTTAGTTGGCCTTGTTTTCCTTTTATCTTTGTTTATATATATATATATAAATAGTGTTAGGTTATTTGTATTTATAAGATATAATATTTAAAGTATAAAATTTGTATTTAGAAGATGTCATTAGATACTTTAGACACTTTCTCTTGATTTTGACAGCATAATCTTTTATGGTGTTTGTGCTTATAATAATTGTTCCGTGTTTTTTTACTAATCAGGATGTTTTGTTTATTTTTTATTTTTTTGTGAATAAATTATAGTCTTGCTATGTTTCGTGTTTGTTTTCATCAATTATATTTATAGCTTCATATAGTTCTCAAAGTTTAACTAAATTATGGATATAAGTTATTAATTTTATTTTTTTTATTTGTAAAGTTTGATGCTTGATGTATGATATTTTGGTTTACTCTTATGGACAATTGCCTTGAATATTGTTTTTAACAGTTTTGGTTCAAAATGATAATTTGTTTTGTGCTTGTGCAGGAATTCATCACTTTGAAGAATGATTCTTTATTATTGTTTTCATAAGGAGATTGATTAACTTTGTAAGTTTGGGCTTTGGCTATAATCAAATATATTTTCTGGAATATCTTTCTGTTTGATGCTCAATTCTTTGCTTGTACTGCTTTGTTAGATCATAATTTGCTTTAGTTCAAAACTTTCAAAGTTTTGGAGACTTTTTGTTAAAATAAATTTGATTTTGATTTTTTTCCTTTTAGACATTATTGGTGTTTTTGAGAGTTATATTCTTATTTATGTATAGAGTAAGGAGACTTTGATTGTTTTATATACTGATATGCATTAAAATACAACTTTGAGGATATTTAGTCCTGTTTATAAGGTCATTTGGTTTTCAAGAGAAAATAAAATCCAATATATGCATTAAAATGAGATAGATGTGAGTGAACTTATTAGTTAATAAATAATGTTTTGGAAATTTGCATAGACAATTACATGAGAAGTAGCAGTAGAAAGATTGTCTTGCAGCTCATCACAAGGCGATGAAGAATGTAAGAATGAGATGATATTGATATCCAAACTTCAACATAGAAATCTTATTAGGCTAGTTGGCTCACTCTTCCAGTTTTCTCTCTCTATGAATCTGGTTATATATATGGTTGTATATATATATATAAATAAATATATGTTTTTTGTTGTATTAATTCTATTCTATTTTTTTTGTATGAAAGGGGAAATTTTTTGGGTTTGTTATGTTGGGTTCGTCTCTCTCTCTTGGCATCCTAACTACTTTGGTATGTATTTCATTATCATATTGCAAGTTAAAGTTACAAGTAACTCCTATATGTGCCTTGCATTGAGCATAACTCTTATTGCTTGGATCCTTTTCATTTTATGTTAATTATTAATTCTGGCTAGCTAGATTGCAAATTTTGGTGTTTATTCCAAAATTATTTTTGTGACTGAAAACTACAGTCATCCTTTTTATTTCTTCTGCAACCTCAAGTTCTCTATTTATTTTAGTTTTGGCTTGACTTTAATAGTGTTTATTCTGTATTGTAGGCTAAAACTTTACTTGGATATTTAAGAGAACAAATACAATTATATAAGTGAACTAAGGCAATAAGAAATTATTCTTCAAGTTGTTGGGTATTATTTCTTTCTTAGTTGTAAGAATTATGTATAGTGAGATTTGATGTATTATTTACATTGAGAATAATGAATTTTTATTGAGAATTATTTAGTCTCTTGGGGATTTGATGTATTATTTACATTTCAATTATATGAATAAATGTTGTATGTATATGGATTTTTATTATGATAAATATATATTTTTTACAAGTTATGGTAATAATAATTAATAATGTGAGTAATTTTTTTATTTAAATTTATATCAAACTTCAATAGTTAAAAATATAATTAAAAGTTTTAAAAAAATATATTTCGAAAAATTATTTTTATATATAAATTTAATGTTACGGCGACACCTATTAACTATCAGCGTTGCCAGCAACGGCGACACGTATTAACTGTCGGCGTAGCCAGCAACGGCGACATGTATTAACTGTCGGCTTTGCCAGCAACGGCGACATATATTAACTGTCGGCGTAGCCAGCAACAGCGACACCTATTAACTGTCGGTGTAGCCAGCAACAACGACACTTATTAACTGTCGGCGTAGCTACCCCTACGCCGGTATAGGCAAATACGACAATTAGTTGACTGTCGTCATTGCTCAATCGCGACAGTTAAAAACTGTCGGGAAAGCTCGTTTTTGTAGTAGTGTTGGTTTGAAGATTCATCTTTAGAAAATAAAATCTAACTAAATCTCAGTTAAATATTGAAATTTATGATTAAGATAACTTAAAATATTTCAAATAATCTATATATTTTTATTTATCTTCTTAAATCGAACAGAAGCATAAGAAGTCGAACCGTGGAGACTTGGATAATTCTGTTTTTCTCTGTTGGCAGCATTTTCCTTTGAGCATGCCATGAACTATGGAGTGGTGAAAATGTCAACCAACTTCTGCCAACTCTCATTGTCAATGTCCTCTGATGGATTCTTTCTAGCTGTCTCGATATCATCATACCCTCCATGTTTATCGAAGTATCTTTTCTTGCGACCTTTTCTATCCTTGTAGCGATCCTGAAACTCTCGCTCAATCCCAATCTTTATCAGCCGCCACTCAGGGAGAGCTTTGGGAAGAATGAAAAATTCCTTAAAAAAATGGTGAGATTTTTTAAATTATAAAAAAAACACATTACAAGTGAATAAGTAGATAAATTTACCTCAAGTTTTTGCATCAATCCAATCTTGTGCTCATCCGGAACACTCTACCACGAGTCATAATATAACGGGACATGGTGACCAATAAAGTTGCCAATAAGTCTTGTGAACAACGTCCCAATATCACCAACTGCTTTGTAGGTTCCCTCCTTCAGATCAAATTGTAGAGTCAACAAATCTTTATTGTTGTTGACGAGCTGCTGCAAATTTTTGGATCGAGACCGACCTCTTCTTTTTGCAGCAGCTGCTGCATATGTTAATTAAACAATACAATTAAATTGAATAAACTAATAACAATTTGTCATTTATTGATAAAAGATAGACTAGTTATAGTATATTACCTGTTTCACAGAAAGTAGGAACTCGCGTGGAATCTGGAGGAGGAGGAGGATCCGCTCCATCACCTCCATGAGAACGAGCAACAGTAGCAAACATATCTATGCAGTTTAAATAATTATTGACTTAAACTCAGTTATAGTTGTAGGTTAATTACATAACTTAAATAATTTCAGTTATGTAGTTGAAACTATTGAAAAACAAACATTGTTGAGAATAGTCATATATTGATTGAAAAATCTTCAAATTAAAACATACAAATATGAACATTATCTGTACTTTCTAAATATTATTCCTCATCAATGTCGATTCCTACATCATCATCTGTACTTTCTAAATCATCTTCACTAATTTTGTCATCATCATCCACATCCAGAACAGATCGAGACATTTCCCCAATTATGCTGGTGTGACCAGGTCGATCCAAATGCATAATCTCTAATTCCCCTAATTCCACAGTGAGTACAAAATTTGATGAAGTGCTATTGTAATGACCCAAATTTACTAATAAGGCTTAAGGGCCTTGATTAGTGTGCCGGGAGGGAATAACTGAATTATATGTGATTTAATGATTAAAAGCATGTTATATGATTATTTGAATATCTGAGATGCATGACTATGTGTATTAGTATGCATGTAGGCCCTAACTAGGTTAGAAGGGCATAATCGTAATTTTGGCCCGTTGAGGGCATAACTGTATATATTTGTGATAAATTTATGAGACCACATTATTATGTGGATATATTTGTAATCTGTGATTCGAGGAGATCTAAGTGAGCAGTTAAGCGAAAAAGTCACAGCAGGGATTTATACCCGGCTCGGGGCGAGCCTGAGGGTATTTATGGGAATTTAGAGAACATATTGGGGTCAATTTTGACATTGAGGAATATAACTGGTGATTAGATAGGAGTCAGGAGGTAAGCGGTAAATATTAGAGACATTCGAGGAATTAGCGGGAAAATTGGGTGAAATGACCAAAATGCCCTTAGGTGGATTAAAAGGCTTAGGATTTATGGGAGGGTATTGTGGTCATTTGGCTTATAAAGGATAAATTTTATAAGGCTTTATGCCTTAGTGGGTTGTGTAGAAAGGGCTGGAATTCTGAAGAAAAGAAAGAAGAGAAGGAAAAAGAGAATTGGAAGTCTTTTTGCTCTCTCTCGGTTTAAGCTCTTCTTCACCATCTCTTGAGGTCTTTTGGGGCAGAAACTCAGGAAGAGTTTAGGCAAGAGCTTCAGGCTAGGATCCCTGTCATGGTTTAAGGAATTGGCAGAGCAATCCATCCATTTGAGGTAAGGTTCAGGGGAGTTTTTCAGTTTCTAGTTCTTGGTATTGTTGTGGAATTTGAGCTGAGTTTTGGTGGGGAATTTTAGGGAAGTTGAAGCTGAGCTTTGAGGAGGTGAAGGCCAAGCTGGTGAGGAGGATAACCTAGGCTAAGCTCATCCAGCAAAGGTAAGGAATTCTAGTTTAAGTTCTGTGGTTTCAGTTGCTATTTTGTTGAGTTTCTGAACTTTAGGTTCAGCTATGGTGAATTCTTTGATTAGGGGTGCATATGATTGAATTATGTGTGGTTGGGATGTTTGGGATGAGTGGAGGATGTTGGTAGGCTTTTTTTTTTAGCTTGGTTGAAGTTTGGAAGAGTTTTGGAAGGGTATTCCTCGGGGAAAATCGAAGGAGGAAAAGGCAAGATTTGCTGTGCTGCAACTTGCGCTACAGCGCTAGCCATTGGGTGCTATAGCGCTAGGCTGAGTGGTCTGGGGCGACTTAGGCTCTATTTGTAGCGTTGTAGCGCTCTCCCTAGAGCGTTGTAGCGCTACCTTGTTTCCAGAAATGGGTTTTTGGGTTATGTTAAAGGGTTTTTGCTCGGGGGTTTGGGGTTTGATTCCACCACCCCGTTTGGTGGAATTAGGGCTTCCTGAGGGCTCGGGATTGGTCCCGAGGCTAGGTTTTTGACTTGAGGTTTGGTGATGATTCTGATATATGGTTGTGACTAGGTGTACGCTAGGGCTCAAGAGGGATCGTGCTTGAGGATCAATTGAACGTAGCTATCAAATATAAAGGTAAGAAAACTGCACTTGATTATGTGTTTGTGATGGGACTAAGTTCTCCCAATAATTGTATAATGTCATAGATGGTATTACGCCATGGGACATGTGATAAATGGCCTATGGGTGCCGTAAATTATATTTGCGCACAGGGCACGGCTCAGCCACTGGTAGCCGAGGACAGCTTAATATTCACTGAGCTCGGTTTAAGCGGGCTGGAGTCAGTGGGATAAATAGTGGGTGCGGCCTAAGGGCGTTAACCCTAGTTATCATATGTGGATTGATTATTGATATGGAATGATATACTTGGTATGCTGAATACTTGGATAACATGAATGCTTAAACTGTTGAGTACATGCTTATGCGGTATGAGATATCTGATTGTCTGTTGATTGATTGTTCTTTGTTATTGTGTTTTCTTGCTGGGCCTTGGCTCACGAGTGCTACTTTGTGCAGGTAAAGGTAAAGGCAAGTTGGACCAAACCTGAGATGGAGAGCTGCGGGGCTGAATGTACATAGTCAGCTGTTTGGTCGCCACGGCCGAGGAGTGGAACAGGATGAGAAATGCTTATCCATCTATTTTGCCTTAGAATGGCTAATCACTATATTTAAATCTTGAATCTTTTGTAAACAGTCTTTAATTACTGCTTTTGGGATCCCATGTAAAAATAAAATGTTTATTTAAAAGAAATGCGGCTTTTGAAACAAAAATCTAATAACCCTAGCTCAACTATAGTTTCAGTAACATGTTTCTAACTAAATGACTTGATTAGCAAGTCTTGCACTTTTATAAACACACAGTGTAATGGTCTTGGCTATCTAGGGCGTTACAACTTGGTATTAGAGCATCCTAGGTTTAATGGTTCCTGAAGACTGGCTGGACATGTACATTCGCCGCGAAAGCCAAGCTCTACTCAGGGTTTGGTAAATTATGTATACATGATTATGTGCTTAAATGATTTGAATGAGATACTGAAAGGGCTTGTCCCTTGACTATTGCATGATGATATTGAGGCGTGCTTATCAGCACTGCTATGCATGTGGATGAATATATGGATGAATATTTGGATAAATTGTTATACTTTGATTGCTTGTGAATGATTGGAGTTCCAGTGATGGATCATGAAAGGAGTATTACCCTGTCGTCATAGTCTGATTGCCGAGTCGTTGATTGCAGATTGACTTGGATAATTATGTGTCCAAGAAAAAATACACGACTAGCTGGCAGGTCTGAGACTAGAGATGATGATCAGGGCAAGACCCCTCCGCCAGTCCTTGAGAACTGGCAGCAGCTTATGGAAGACATGCAGGCTCGGCTACAGAGCCAACATGAACAGATCCGAATTCTGCGGCAATAGGCTCCATCAGGGAGTGTTTCCCCTATTGTGCTACCTGCAGTGGTACCTGTTGTACAACCAGTTGAGATTGGGAATAGATGGGAGTCGTTGAATGAGCGGTTCAGGAAATAGCAGCCCCCGATCTTTGAGGGAGGACCAGAACCACTGAAGGCTGAACAGTGGATGGCCATGATTACTAAAATTCTAGAATTTATGAGGGTAGAAGGACATGATAGAGGAGCCTGTGCCACATATATGCTGAGAGAGGATGCCTGAATCTGGTGGGAGGTGGCATCACAAACCATAGATGTTACTGCCTTAACTTGGGAAGGATTCAAGGACTTATTCAGTCAGAAGTACTATAATGTTGCCATTAAGGCAACGAAAGTAAATGAGTTCATGGGGGCTTGTTCAGGGCAGCATGACAGTTACAGAATATGCCCTAAAGTTTGATAGACTTGCGAAATTTGCACCAGACCTTGTGCATACTGATGCAACTAGGAAAGACAGATTCATTAGAAGGCTTAATGCTGTGATAGCCCAAGATGTGAGGATTACAACAGTTCCTGGAGGGACGACCTATGCCCAGGCTGTGGAGAAGGCCCTTACCGCTGAGGAAGCGGAAAATAAGATATGGAGAGAGAGTGCAGTGAGACGGGAGGGCCGCAGGGCGGTGCCTCCATATTCTGGTTCTGGTAGGGGCGGAGGCCCCACTAATTTGAAGAGAAAGACTCTTGATGCTTCGATCACTCCTGGTCCTGATAGGAGAGGTCGGGGTGCTCAGGGTGGCCGTTAGGGAGGCGGTGATGCATGGAGGACTTATCCTGAGTGCACGAGGTGCAGAAGACGCCATCCAGGCGAATGTTAGGCTAAGGTCTGTTATATGTGCGGGGTGGTGGGACACCTCAAGAAAGATTGCCCGATAGTGAAGAAGGGAGATGGGGAGAAGGTGGACAGCTTGACTCCAGCTCGAGCGTTCACTCTGACGCAGGCGGAGGCCGAGGCTAGTCCCTCGGTAGTGACAGGTCAGCTTTCTAGTGTTGGCACTCTTTTTATTGTATTGATTGACTCTGGTGCTACACATTCGTTTGTTTCTAGTAGGGTGATTGATAGGCTGTGTAGACCTAGTGACTATTGTACTTTAGGGTTTGGGACAATTTTTCCTACAGGGGAACTGGTAGTTTCTAGGAGATGGATTAGAGAACTGCCAGTGATAGTTGATGGTAGAGAGTTGTCAGTAGATTTGATTGAGTTGAGTATGGAGGACTTTGATATGATTCTGGGTATGGATTGGCTGGTTAGATATGGAGCTACTATTGACTGCAGGAAGAAGATGGTAACCTTTGAGCCAGAGGGCGAGGATCCCTTTGTTTTTGTGGGAGCGGTGTATGGACCTCGCGTACCAAGGATATCAGCGCTGAGAGCCAGAGATCTGCTACAAGGAGGGTGTATAGGTTTTCTGGCTAGTGTGGTGGATACCACCAGGGTATCGCTCGTAGGACTGGAAGAGACCAGACTGGTTTGCAAGTTCTTGGATGTGTTCCCTGAGGACTCGCTGTAGTTGCCACCACGTAGAGAGATTCAGTTTGTCATTAAGTTGGCACCGGGGATAGAGCCAGTATCGAGGGCACCATATAGGATGGCACCAACAAAATTGAAAGAATTGAAGATACAGTTGTAGGAGCTTCTGGATTTGGGGTTTATCAGGCCTAGTTACTCGCCGTGGGGTGCTTTGTCTTATTTGTGAAGAAGAAGGACGGGACTTTGAGAATGTGCATAGACTACAGGGAATTGAACAAGTTTACTATCAAGAATAAGTACTCCCTGCCAAGGATTGACGACTTGTTCGATCAACTGCAGGGTAAGACAGTGTTCTCGAAGATTGATCTTCAATCTGGTTATCACCAGCTGAGGATCAAGGACAAGGACATACCGAAAATGGCCTTCCGAACGAGGTACGGGCACTATCCGTTTCTGGTCATGTCGTTTGGTTTGACCAATGCCCCAGCAGCCTTCATGGACCTAATGAACAAGGTGTTCAAGGACTTTCTAGATCAGTTCGTTATTGTCTTCATCGATGACATTTTAGTGTACTCCAGTTCAGAGGCAGAGCACGAGCTTCATCTTCGACAGGTTCTTCAGAGGTTGAGGGAGCATCAGTTGTACGCCAAGTTTAAGAAATGTGAATTTTGGCTACCAGAAGTGACATTCCTTGGACATATCGTGGGTGCAGATGGGATTAAGGTGGATCCATCTAAGGTGGAGGCAGTTAGGGATTGGCCAAGGCCAAGGAACGCCTCGGAGGTGCGGAGTTTTCTTGGTCTAGTGGGTTATTATAGACGGTTTGTGGAGGGCTTCTCGAAGATAGCGGCACCGATGACAGAATTGACACGGAAGAATTTGAAGTTTATCTGGTCAGACAAGTGTGAAGACAGTTTCCAAGAGCTGAAGCGACGACTTATTTCTGCGCCTATGTTGAGTCTTCCTTCGGGGAAGGGGAAGTTTGGGGTCTATTGTGATGCATCGAGGTTGGGTTTAGGCTGTGTGTTGATGCAGAATGAGAAGGTCATAGCTTATGCATCACGACAGCTGAAGGAGTATGAACAGCGGTATGCTACCTATGATTTGGAGCTAGCAGCGGTAGTATTCGCACTGAAGATTTGGCGACATTACTTGTATGGGGAGAAGTGCGAGGTGTACACTGACCATAAGAGTGTGAAGTATTTCTTTACACAGAAGGACCTGGACATGAGACAGAGGCATTGGCAAGAGTTGGTAAAGGACTGTGATTGTGATATTCTTTATCATCCAGGGAAAGCCAACGTAGTGGCAGATGCATTGAGCCGGAGAGGCCCAAGTCAGTTGTACAGTTCCACCCAGATCTTGAGAGAGCTAGCTAATGAGATGGTCAGAGCAGGGATAGAATTGGTGGTAGGCTGGTTGGCCAGTATTACTCTATAGTCGACCCTGCTAGAGCGGATTAAAGAGGGATAGTTGGTAGACGCTCAGTTATAGGAGGTCAGAGAGAATGTCTTAGCGGGAGTAGCTAAGGACTATTCTATTTCTGAGGTTGGTTTACTTCGGTATCATGGGCGGATTTGTGTTCCAGCTGATGATGGGATCAGACGAGAGATACTGGATGAGTCTCGTACGACACCGTACTCACTTCATCCAGGTACCATGAAGATGCACCAGGATCTACGGATGTTATATTGGTGGCCCGGGATGAAGAAGGATGTGGTGGAGTACGTAGCCAGATGCTTAACCTGTCAGCAGGTGAAAGCTGAGCATCAGCGACCGACACGGTTGCTTCAGCCTTTTGGTATTCCCGAGTGGAAATGGGAGGACAATATGATGGATTTTGTGGGAGGTTTACCCAGAACTGTAGGACTTCATGACTCGGTGTGGGTGATAGTGGACAGATACACCAAGTCAGACCATTTTCTTCCAGTGAAGTCAACATACACTGTGGATCAGTACGCTGAGTTGTACGTGAGAGAAATCGTACATCTCCATGGGGTTCCTAAGTCTATAGTATCAGACCAGATCCTATCTTTACTTCCAAGTTTTGGAGTGGTCTGCAGAAGGCTATGGGGACTTAGTTGAAGTTCAATACAACCTTTCATCCTTAGACTGACGGACAGTCTGAGAGGACGATTCAGGTGTTGGAAGATATGCTCAGAGCGTGTGTGATCGAATTTGAAGGGTCATGGAGTAAGTATCTCCCGTTGATTGAATTTTCGTATAACAACAGTTACCAATCAACGATTGGAGTGGCTTCCTACGAGATGTTATATGGGAGGAAGTGCAGATCACCCATTCATTGGGATGAGATGGGTGAGAGGAAGTATTTGGGGCTAGATATGGTTTAGAGGAAAAGTGATTCTATAGAGAAAATCTGAGCTAGGATGCTCGCCTCACAAAGTAGACAGAAAAGCTACGCTGATCCCAAGTGTAGGGACGTGGAGTTCCAGGTTAGGGACCACGTGTTTCTCTGAGTTTCACCATTGCGAGGGGTAAGGAGGTTTGGTAAGAAGGGCAAGCTAAGCCCTAGGTTCATTGGACCATTTGAGATCCTGGAAAGGGTCGTTCAGGTGGCTTACAGGTTGGCATTGCCACCATCGTTGTCAGGAGTCCATGATGTATTCCATGTTTCTATGCTCTGGAAGTACGTCTCTGATGCGACTCATGTGTTGAGATATGAAGACTTGGAATTACAGACAGATTTGGCTTATGAGGAGCAACCGGTCCAGATCTTGGATCGGAAAGATAAAGTACTACGGAATAAGACGATTCCTCTTGTTAAGGTATTGTGGAGGAATAGTAGGGTCGAGGAAGCGACCTAGGAGCTTGAGACATCGATGCAGGATCAGTATTCCGAGTTATTCAGGTAAATTTCGAGGACGAAATTCTCATTAGGAGGAGATAGTTGTAATGACCCAAATTTACTAATAAGGCTTAAGGGCCTTGATTAGTGTGCCGGGAGGGCATAACTAGATTATATGTGATTTAATGTTTAAAAGCATGTTATATGATTATTTGAATATCTAAGATGCATGACTATGTGTATTAGTATGCATGTAGGCCCTGACTAGGTTAGAAGGGCATAATCGTAATTTTGGCCTGTTGAGGGAATAACTGTATATATTTGTGATAAATTGATGAGACCACATTATTATGTGGATATATTTGTAATTTGTGATTTGAGGCGATCCAAGTGAGCAGTTAAGCGAAAAAGTCACAACGGGGATTTATACCCGACTCGGGGCGAGCTTGGGCGTATTTCTGGGAATTCAGAGAACATATTGGGGTCAATTTTGAGATTGAGGAATATAACTGGTGATTATTTAGGAGTCCGGAGGTAAGCGGTAAATATTAGAGACATTCGAGGTATTAGTGGGAAAATTGGGTGAAATGACCAAAATGCCCCTAGGTGGATTAAAAGGCTTAGGATTTATGGGAGGGTATTGTGGTCATTTGGCTTATAAAGGATAAATGTTATTAGGCTTTATGCCTTAGTGGGTTGTGTAGAAAGGGCTGGAATTCTGAAGAAAAGAAAGAAGAGAAGGAAAAAGAGAATTGGAAGTCTTTTTGCTCTCTCTCGGTTTAAGCTCTTCTTCACCATCTCTTCAGGCCTTTTGGGGCAGAAACTCAGGAAGAGTTTGGGCAAGAGCTTGAGGCTAGGATCCCTGTTTTGGTTTGAGGAATTGGCAGAGCAATCCATCCATTTAAGGTAAGGTTCAGTGTAGTTTTTCAGTTTCTAGTTCTTGGTATTGTTGTGGAATTTGAGCTGAGTTTTGGTGGGGAATTTTAGGGAAGTTGAAGCTGAGCTTTGAGGAGGTGAAGGCCAAGCTGGTGAGGTGGATAACCTAGGCTAAGATCATTCAGCAAAGGTAAGGAATTCTAGTTTAAGTTATGTGGTTTCAGTTGCTATTTTGTTAAGTTTCTAAACTTTAGGTTCAGCTATGGTGAATTCTTTGATTAGGGGTGCATGTGATTGAATTATGTGTGGTATGGATGTTTGGGATGAGTGGAGGATGTTGGTAGGCTTGTTTTTTAGTTTGGTTGAATTTTGGAAGAGTTTTGGAAGGGTTTGGCTCAGGGAAAATCGAAGGAGGAATAGGCAAGATTTGCTGTGCTGTGACTAGCGCTACCACGCTAGCCATTGGGCACTGTAGCGCTAGGCTGAGTGGTCTAGGGTGCCTTAGGCTCTGTTTGTAGCAGTATAGCGCTCTCCTTAGAGCACTGTAGCGCTACCCTGTTTTCAGAAATGGGATTTTGGGTTATGTTCAAGGGTTTTTGCTCGGGGGTTCGGGGTTTGATTCCACCACCCCGTTTGGTGGAATTAGGGCTTCCCGAGGGTTCGAGATTGGTCCCAAGGCTAGGTTTTGGAGTTGATGTTTGGTGATGATTCTAATATATGGTTGTGACTAGGTGTACGCTAGGGCTCAAGAGGGATCGTGCTTGAGGATCAATTGAACAAAGCTAGCAAATCTAAAGGTAAGAATACTGCACCCGATTATGTGTTTGTGATGGGACTAAGTGCTCCTGATAATTGTATAATGTCATAGATGGTATTACGCCACGGGACATGTGATAAATGGCCTAAGGGTGCCGTAAATTATATTTGTGCACAGGGCACGGCTCGGCCACTGGTAGCCAAGGATAGCTTAATATTCATTGAGGTCGGTTTAAGCGGGCTGGAGTCAGTGGGATAAATAGAGGGTGCGGCCTAAGGGCGTTAACCCTAGTTATCATATGTGGATTGATTATTGATATGGAATGATATACTTGGTATGGTAAATACTTGGATAACATGAATGCTTAAACTGTTGAGTACATGCTTATGCGGTATGAGATATCTGATTGTCTGTTGATTGATTGTGCTTTGTTATTGTGTTTTCTTGCTGGGCCTTGGCTCACGGGTGCTACTTTGTGCACGTAAAGGCAAAGGAAAGTTGGACCAAACCTAAGATGGAGAGCTGCGGGGCTGAATGTACATAGTCAGCTATTCGGCCGCCACGGGCGAGGAGTGGAACAGGACGAGAAATGCTTATCCATCTGTTTTGCCTTAGAATGGCTAATCACTGTATTTAAATCTTGAATCTTTTGTAAACAGTCTTTAATTACTGCTTTTGGGATCCCATGTAAAAAGAAAATGTTTATTTAAAAGAAATGCGGCTTTTGAAACAAAAATCTTTTAACCCTAGCTCAACTATAGTTTCAGTAACACGTTTCTAACTAAATGACTTTATTAGCAAGTATTGCACTTTTATAAACACACAGTGTAACGGTCTTGGCTATCCAGGGCGTTACCGCTATCATGTATGACATCAACCTTGTTATCATCATCGATACTTGGATGGTCCCAGATCTTTTGATTATTGTCTTCTTGTACTACCTTCCATTTTTTTTTTCTTGAAGGATCTTCTAAGTAGAAAACTTGTTTTGCTTGAGTGGCAAGAATAAACTGATCGTTCTTGTACCATTCAAAATTAATCATGACACTAGTTATGTTTTTCTCAGTCATATTTCGACCCTTGCTTGCACAGGTGTTGAATTATTTGCATCGAAACAATACTACCGAGTAACCATGGGAATAACATAACTCTACAATCTCCTCAAGTTGACCATAGAAAGTGAAACCATCGGTACCTGGCACCGAAACTCCACTATTTTGAGTGGTACGCCTTTCATCACTACTATGGACCAAAAGCTTCACACTGTTAACAATGCAAGCCGTGTAGGAGTATGCATTCTGATTGGACCCATTTGCTAAAGCAAATAATTCATCAATACACTCAATTGACTGTACTTGCCGCAAACGACCCATCTATAGAGTATGACAAAAAAAAAAAAAAACACAATTAGATGAGTATTAATCGATACGAATTTTATAAGAATTCTACAGTTTCGATAATTTACTTCAATTTAAACCAGATAGGGAAATCTTTTTGAAGATTTATGTTTGAATTTTCTCGAAGGCAATCACTGTATAGCACAAGGATTAAGGTAAGATAACAGTTTTCCATGAATTAAATTTAATGAGTTCATATATGTGTTGAGCTACTTACTCCATATATGGTTGGATTTCAGGTAAATTGTTGAATAAAAATCACTCCGCTTCTTTCCGATGAAGATAGTCAAGTGATATGATTTTCTTTTTGCTACTTGGACGACATTGTGATTCAAAAACTGTCAACTGTCTTTTAGGAATAACAATATCCACATTTCTTTCCGGACGATTAAATTTAGTCTGTACACCCTAACGATATTGTGAACAAAAAGTCAAAGCTTCATTGACAACATAACCCTCCGCTATAGAACCTTCAGGGCAAAGATCTGACCCATCTTCTGGATACAACTGTCACTGGCAAAGATCTGACCCATCTTCTGGATACCACTATCTCTCCAGTGGGTAACAAAGTACCAAACCCCACAGCATAGAAATCACAAGGTCTACACAACCTATCAATAATGCTACTAGCAACAAAGGAGTGTGTAGCACCAGAATCAATTAACACATGATAAGGGGTTCCTGCACTAAGAAGCTGACCTGTAACAACTGAGGGGGAAGCCTCAGCTTCTGCTTGAGTCAACATGAACACTCGAGCTGGGGCCGAGCTGTCCACCTTTCTGGGTTCTTCTTTCCCTATCTGAGGGCAATCTTTCCTAAGGTGTCCCACTACTCCACACAAATAGCAGGCCTTTGCCCTACACTCTCCCAAATGGCGCTTCTTGCACTTAGGGCATTCAGGACGAGTCTTCCAGGCTTCACTGCCCCCAGGACGACCTATTGTAATACCACGAGGTCTCCTGTCAGGACCTGGAACTGGGAAGGTATCAAGAACCTTCCTTTTCTGATCACTGGGGCCAACACCCCTACCAGAACCAACAAATGGAGGACCTGGCCTCCTGAAATCCCTTCTGGCTGCATTGTCACGCCAGATCTTAATCTCTGCACTCTCAGCTGTGAGTGCCTTCTCCACCACCTGTGCATAAGTAGTGACTCCTGCCACAGTGGTGATACGAACGTCACGGGCCAACCTGGGCTGTAGCCCCTGGAGGAATCTCTCTCTCCTGGTCCCATCAGTGGGCACCAGCTCTTTGGAAAACTTTGCCAAACGGTCAAACCTTAAGGCATATTCAGTAACTGATAAGCTTCCCTGAAGTAGCCTCATAAACTCATCGGCCTTCACCGCTCTTATAGCATCATTATAGTACTTCTCATTAAACAAGGTCTGAAACTCCTCCCAGCTCAGGAGATTAACATCCTTGGTCTGACCAACCACTTCCCACCATATCCGGGCATCTTCCCGAAACATATAGGCAGCACAGGCCACCCTCTCACTACCCACTACCTTCATAAAGTCAAGAATAGTGTTAAGCATGCTCATCCATTGTTCAGCTTTAATAGGATCAGCGCTGCCTTCAAAAACTGGAGGTTGCTGTTTCCTGAACCGCTCATAAAGAGGTTCCAATCTATTCTTAACCCCAGATAGCTGCCCAATAACTGGCACTGACACAGAAGGTGCCTCTGGTACATTAACCACTGCAGGCACTTGTTGCTGCCTCAGGAGACGAAGCTCCTCTCCCTGTTTTAACACTATAGCCTGCAAATCACTAAACAACTGCTGCCAGTTTGCATGTAACGACCCAAATTAGCTAATAAGGCTTAAGGGCCTTGATTAGTGTGCCTGGAGGGCAGGTTGGGATTTATGTGTGATTTTATGAGTTAAATGCATGGTTATGATTTAAAGCATGTTATTTGGCTATGTGTTTATCTGAGATGCATGGCTATGTATATTAGTATGCATGTAGGCCGGATCGTGTTAGAAGGGCGTAATGGTAATTTTGGCCATGTTGGGCATAACTGTATTGATATGTGATAATTGTATTCTGTGAATTGTACCACGTGAGTGTGGTTTTATTATTGTGATGCACGTGCCGAGACGGTCCTAGAGAGCTAGTTAACTCAAGAGTCGCAACGAGATTTCTATACCCGGCTCGGGAGGAGCCTAGGGGTACCTCGGGAATTTTATGGTTAAGTTGAGATTTAGCGGGTAATGGTTATTGGAGATTTAGTAACCTGGGTAACCATTAGTTACTGCTGAGAGTAACAAGTTTTAGAAAGAAAATGGTAGATATGAAATAGAAATGAAAGGACTTAAGTGCCCTTGAGGTTTAGGTAGGAAAGGTTAGGCAAGGAGGGGCAAAATGGTCATTTGGTTGGGAATTAGATAAATGGCAGCTGGGTTATATGGGGTACACGGTTTGGGGCTTAGTCATTGTGGTCTTGATAGAGTTTGAAGAGAAGAAAAGCTAAAGAAAAGCTAGAAGAAGAAGAAGAAGAAGAAGAAGAAGAAGAAGAGGGGAAGGAGCTGGATTTGGAGAGGGCTCAAAGTTGAATTCTTGATTGAGGTAAGAGTTTTAAGCATCCTTGGGTTTTATTTTCTGTTGTGGTTTAAGATTTTGGAGCCATGGTTTAGGATTTTCAAGCTTGGGTTGTGTTTTTGACCTTTGGGTTTGAGTTTTCTGAAAGTTGAAATCAAATGGGTGATTTTGAGTGTGATTGTGTTATTGAGTTGGGTTATGATGTTTATGGGTTGATGTATGGTCTATATGAAGTTTGGATTTGAGTTTTGGGGTTTAGGTATTGGTTTGGGGTGATTTGGAGAGGTTGAAGCTCGGGAAAACGCGAAGGAGAAACCCAGAATTCTGGGTCTGCGAAGGCGTGCCGCGACACAGGTTTTTCGTGCCGCGGCGAGGGAGCCCCTGACTGATGGGTGCCGCGGCACAAGGAAAATTTCAGGTTGACATTTTTGGCAATTTTAGGCCTTTGCTCCCGGGGTTCGGGGGATGTCTCCGGGGTGTTGTTTTAAGGTTTTAGAGGTCCCGAGAGTGCGGGATTGGTCCCGGGAAGTGGTTTTGGGTTGATTAGTATTGAGGGATGTTTCTTGTGTGTTGTGACTAGGTTGTTGGTGAGGCTCGTGCTAGAGGACCGTGCTCGCGGCTTTAGTGCATCAGGAGGCTCGGAATACAGGTAAGAAAACTATAACACCCGTAGGATAGGGTGTGGGCCCATAGTGTGATTGCCGGACATGGCCCTATATTGCACGTTGCATGATGAGATGATTGCCGGGCATGGCCCTATATTGCATTACATGTTAGGGTGTAGATTTAAATAAATTGGCATTTGTTTGAATGTTGCTTGATTTATGCTATATATTATTATAATGAAATGAACGGCAAGGGCCGAGTGCGGCGTAGGCCGGGTACGGCAGCGGAGCCGGAAGTAACACTAAGCACATGGGATGCTTATGGTCAGGGCAGGGCTCGGGACCCAGAGGATATGTGTGAGATCCTTGCGGTGAGGACCGAGACCCCAGGCTTCGGTAAGGCTTCGGGGGCGGCATGGCCGTGTTTGCTTAGTCTAATGGTTGACTTGTTTGTATGTGGATTATTTGTTATGATAAACTGTATGAATTGCATATGTTATGTTATGCATGAGTTTTCTTGCTGGGCTTCGGCTCACGGGTGCTCCGTGTTGCAGGTAGGGCAATGACTGAGTCAACCAACCATGAGTACGGAGAGCGTGAAGCGACGCGTACATGTTTGGCCTGCCCGACTGCTTTGGTTGGGGGTTTATTTGAAAATGGCTGTAATAATCTATGATTTTGTAACTGATCAACTGTAAACTTATTTCAAGATGTAAATAGTTTTCAAACCTTATTTTTGGGATCCCAATTGTTTAATACTAGAAGTTTTTATTGAGTCAACGCATTTTCAAAGATTACAGTGTTAACTTTTATTAGTCACACTTTTGCTTCAAAACCTCGGTTAGCGAGTTCATTGCACTGTTTTGTCTTAAAACTCACTTAGTAACGGCTCTAAGGAAGTAGGGCGTTACAACTTGGTATCAGAGCGAGCCAAGGTTTATTGGTTCTGGAGATCGACCGAACATGTACGCTCGCTGTCAGTGACAAGCTCGACTCAGGGTTGGTTGGTATGAGTGATTGACATGTCTAAATATATGTTTGAATGCCCTGTTTGCCTGCTTATTTATATGGAGCATGTGGAATGAAATAACATATGCATGAGATTATGTTGGGCTGGGCCCTTGACTATTGCATGTTGAGATTGATGCATGCTGAATAATACTATTATGCATATGGATGAATATTGGCATAATGGTTCGCATATTGAGTGTATGTGGTTAATTTTCTGAATTAATTCATTAGTTATATCTGTTTATTGGCTTGTATGAAGCATGGTGAGTATGGATATACTTAGTGATAATAGTATCTGGTAGCTAAATGTATATCATTGTGGATTTGACCTAGTATAGGCTTGTGTGTGCATTATACCTGTGGATGTTCAGATCTAGTTGTGGGTTGGTTCAGGATATGAACCTCTGAGTTCAGGAGTTTGGTCGGTTTTGACGGATGAACTCGAGTTGTTGGTTCCTAGAAGGGTTTGGGGACCTGATATTGTGTTGAAAAGGGGGTTTCTAGATGTAAGTTGGAGTTGAGATCTCCAGTTATCCCCGAAAAGCAGCAGCAGAGGGTCACTAGTTTGTGAGTAAGCTGCGGAGTTTATTAGTTGAGATGGGATAGAAGAACAGTGGATTTCTCTGGGGAAATAGCTGATTCCGATGTGTTGACAGTAAGGTTACCAGTGTTGGTTTGCTGTGAGGTATGGACAGATAAGGGTATTATATGAAAGGCTTAAAGGATGTTATCCTCGGGTTTTGAGGAGAGTTCGGACTGACAAGGAAATTTTCAATAGATGAGCAGAGTTAATTCCACCCTTGGTTAAGAGGATGAGAGATCCTAGTTAGAGGGTTGTATTAAATGTTGAGGCAGGGAGATGCCTGGAATTGGTACTCGGGCTGAGGTACTGGCTTAATGGGTTGGGAAGGACCTAGATGATGAATGGTTAGAAGAGATTTTAAAGACATGATTTGAACCGTGGAGACTGGTGGGCTTATAAGTTTGGTTTGGACTGTTGGGGGTAACAACAGTGTAAATCAATGGGTTTGGTGAATTGGATAATTCGTTTCGGGAATTTCTACTGGCGGATGTATCCGGAATTGATGACGACCCATTTAAGGATATGAGATCGGGAATAGTCTAAGGTATTTGGGCTGCTCTGAGGTACGAGTTTATCGTCTGCATGTTGATGGCAGAGAGGGCCATGTTGTGCGAGGAACTGATGGTTGATGATTAGAGCATGAATGCTAGAGCCGCAAGGGCGGTGCTTCCTTTGATGGAATTAGTAAAGATAGATTCGCGTTAATCAAGTTGAAAGAACCCCGGATAGTGTTGTGGCTTCTGGATTGCCAAGAAAAAAGGGGGAAAAGTCTGACTGATAAGACGGTACTTTTGTTGATAGAACGCAGCGAGGTCGGATTACCAATTTTGCGGTAAAAGGACTCCAGACAGTGCTTGGGCACCTAGATTGAGATTGGAAAGAAGCCTGATCGAAAAGGTAGTTATCGAGATGGCAACAGGAACCAGGAGGTTAATTGGTATGCCCAAGAGGAAGAGGATGCCACCTGAGAGGAGGTCAGGTGAGGACATGACTTCTACGTAGAATGACTCGAGATGTTAGGATGGATTTCCCATGGTGCAGGAAACGGAGAACTGGAATGCATTGATACATTCGAGGTTCGAGGCTGAGCCCTCAAGGATGAGTATTTAACTGACGAGCTTATGCTTTGGGCATGTAGCGAACTGGAAGGGCTCGGTGTTGAGAATGTTCCGAGAGGGAGATGGACATAGAGAGGTTGCCTCAAAGGTGCCATTTGAGAGGCCGAGGACAGTAATACTTATTGAGAAGGAATTAGAAACTCTGGCAGATGGATTGTTGAGGATATCATCTGAAGTACGTAAAGGAGACAGAGCTGATCAGTGGGAAAAATACGTGGGTATGTAAAGAAAGATTTAGGGGATACTTCAAGGTCAGACTACAAATAGGATCGGTATAAGGAATGTTGTAAAGACGGTTTTGGCCGACAGAAAGTCTATTGAAGCAATCAAAGGAATCTGAGCCTGGTGTAGCCAGTGTGGTATACTGCGGGGATTGTTGGCATCGTCGGGTTAGAACAAAAGTTTAATGCTGGATACAAGATGGGACGATGTCCCCAAGAGTTGATCTACGACCTGGTTATTACCAGTTGGAAACCAAGGATAAAGACTTTTCGTGAATTGATTAGGTTGCACCGGGTAGGGTGTGAGGAATTGGTAACAAGGATTCTGGAACGGTTCAAGCTGCAGCAGCACAGGTAAGTTCTTTAGGCGGAGAATGCGTGAACGATATGGGCAAGTCCCCTTCAAGCTCACGAGCAGTGCATGTGGATTACTCCCAGACGAAAATGGTGAGCAACTGATAATTATGCTGAAGACGTTAGTACCCAGAAGGCAGAGTCTCAGGTAAGGTTCTACGGAGTGTTAGTTGGGTGTCGTCAGGAGTTCTCAGATTACAGCTGCAAGAAGAAAGGACAGGTAAGAGAAGAATTGATCTGAAGCCGCAAAGAAGCTAATGGAGAGCGTCTGAAGAATTGAAAGCATAACAGGACTGGTAAGTGCGTCATCTATTGCACAAGCACCTCCGGAGACGACTACATTAGAGATAAGGAGAACAGTAAAACTCGAAGTTAGACAGACTGAGTGGTGTCAAATCAGAAAGAAATTCAGAAGCAAGGTAAGATTGTTTAGCATCTGGAATTTGTGTATGTTATGGTTAAGTAGAGAGTGATTGCATAAAGGACCTGATCAATGGTAAGGTTATGGAAATGGGGGAGTGTATCACGATTTGGGCACGCCCAGGAATGAATTGACGCGAGGATGGATTGAACCTTGCGGGAGGTGACTGAATGGATCATGGTTGATACACTTAGAACATTAAGTCGACTGTTGTGCTTGGCTTAAGGTACTTAAGTCTTGGGTATTAGTAAGAAAGGTTAACGCCGAGACCCAAAGGTGGGGAATAGTAACAGACGGATGATCAGTGTTTGGAATCCTCGATTGAGCGAGGGGAGATATAATTGGAGGCGGAACTCCAAACTGAGAGGTGTGTGTCAGTCAAGGAATAGCGCCTTAGATTGTAATGGAGGATACAAGGCAACGACTGAGATCTGCGTAACGTTAGCAGGTATGATTAGCTGGTGAGTGTCACTGAGCTATGGAATCCGAAGTGTCGGCTTTGGTTGAAGCAGGGAAGGACCCTGCTAAGGTGGTACAAGTTGGGATACCAGGAATGGATGAAGGATCCAATTAGATTTGGTTTATGAACGAGAATTCTGAATGGATATCATTCCACCTCCTAGGGTACGTCGTACCGGGAGGGTCGAGCAGGTGACGGAATCTAGTGTTTTCCTTTGGACCCTGAGGGGTTAGGTGATGTGGTAGTGTATCACGGGAATAGACCACTTTGGACCTTGAGTAAAGTGATTGGACATGAAAAGTTTTAACTCGGTGGTTTGAGTTAATGTAGTTGGTTCAGGTGAACTGGTAGCAGGGTAAAACGTCGATGATACGGAATTGAGACCCAAGAGTATTTTAAATTTTGGAATGGGTCTAGAGAACGAAAAAGAACAGAGTGGGAACCTGGAATTATCAGTTGATTGCAAGTGGAATGGCAGCCTGAAAGCTTGTCGGATATCTAAAGAATTGAGCGCTGAGTAGGCGAATACTTGAGGTATTAAGGGAAGTGTAATCCCTGGTAAGTTAGTCGTGGTGGCAGTTGCTGGTGTCTTGTTAATGTAACGCGACATAGGGCTTGATAAGAGGTGAAGCATAGTGAATACTACAGTTTGGCTTTAGTTCAGAGTGAAAGCCAAAGAGGTCGTTGAAACTTCTTAAGGTAGGAGTGTCTGCCTATTTGAAAGAGTAAAGAGCTGGTAAATTGCTAAGTTATGAAGAAATAAAGTTCCGGAAGGAAAGAGTTGCGTCTCTGCGTAATAACAGACGAGGACCTGTAAGGTGTTCAGAGAGCAAAGGGAGAGTTCTGACTCTTAATTCAACTTAAATTCTGAAGTTGTACTAAGGGTTAGGCCAGCGGGGCCTACAAGCTGATCCCACCTAGTAGAGGTGATGATTTTGAGTATCTCTGGAATTAGGAATAAGACAATGAATTGGTCATTGTAATCTAGGCAGACCCTGAGGCTCTAGCAGGGTTGCGGTGTAAGCGAGAGGCTATCGAGAGTATGGCCGTTAGACAAGGTCTTGTGGGGCAAGATTGATGTGCCTGTAAGAGTGTTGTTGGAAACTAAAGTAAAGGCGGAGGGCCTAGGAGATTATGGTCAAAGTTGCGGGTTTACTGACTGATGTATTTGGATAAATTTCGAGGACGAAATTTTTATGAGGAGGGGATAGTTGTAACGACCCAAATTAGCTAATAAGGCTTAAGGGCCTTGATTAGTGTGCCTGGAGGGCAGGTTGGGATTTATGTGTGATTTTATGAGTTAAATGCATGGTTATGATTTAAAGCATGTTATTTGGCTATGTGTTTATCTGAGATGCATGGCTATGTATATTAGTATGCATGTAGGCCGGATCGTGTTAGAAGGGCGTAATGGTAATTTTGGCCATGTTGGGCATAACTGTATTGATATGTGATAATTGTATTCTGTGAATTGTACCACGTGAGTGTGGTTTTATTATTGTGATGCACGTGCCGAGACGGTCCTAGAGAGCTAGTTAACTCAAGAGTCGCAACGAGATTTCTATACCCGGCTCGGGAGGAGCCTAGGGGTACCTCGGGAATTTTATGGTTAAGTTGAGATTTAGCGGGTAATGGTTATTGGAGATTTAGTAACCTGGGTAACCATTAGTTACTGCTGAGAGTAACAAGTTTTAGAAAGAAAATGGTAGATATGAAATAGAAATGAAAGGACTTAAGTGCCCTTGAGGTTTAGGTAGGAAAGGTTAGGCAAGGAGGGGCAAAATGGTCATTTGGTTGGGAATTAGATAAATGGCAGCTGGGTTATATGGGGTACACGGTTTGGGGCTTAGTCATTGTGGTCTTGATAGAGTTTGAAGAGAAGAAAAGCTAAAGAAAAGCTAGAAGAAGAAGAAGAAGAAGAAGAAGAAGAAGAAGAAGAAGAAGAGGGGAAGGAGCTGGATTTGGAGAGGGCTCAAAGTTGAATTCTTGATTGAGGTAAGAGTTTTAAGCATCCTTGGGTTTTATTTTCTGTTGTGGTTTAAGATTTTGGAGCCATGGTTTAGGATTTTCAAGCTTGGGTTGTGTTTTTGACCTTTGGGTTTGAGTTTTCTGAAAGTTGAAATCAAATGGGTGATTTTGAGTGTGATTGTGTTATTGAGTTGAGTTATGATGTTTATGGGTTGATGTATGGTCTATATGAAGTTTGGATTTGAGTTTTGGGGTTTAGGTATTGGTTTGGGGTGATTTGGAGAGGTTGAAGCTCGGGAAAACGCGAAGGAGAAACCCAGAATTCTGGGTCTGCGAAGGCGTGCCGCGACACAGGTTTTTCGTGCCGCGGCGAGGGAGCCCCTGACTGATGGGTGCCGCGGCACAAGGCAAATTTCAAGTTGACATTTTTGGCAATTTTAGGCCTTTGCTCCGGGGGTTCGGGGGATGTCTCCGGGGTGTTGTTTTAAGGTTTTAGAGGTCCCGAGAGTGCGGGATTGGTCCCGAGAAGTGGTTTTAGGTTGATTAGTATTGAGGGATGTTTCTTGTGTGTTGTGACTAGGTTGTTGGTGAGGCTCGTGCTAGAGGACCGTGCTCGCGGCTTTAGTGCATCAGGAGGCTCGGAATACAGGTAAGAAAACTATAACACCCGTAGGATAGGGCGTGGGCCCATAGTGTGATTGCCGGGCATGACCCTATATTGCATGTTGCATGATGAGATGATTGCCGGGCATGGCCCTATATTGCATTACATGTTAGGGTGCAGATTTAAATAAATTGGCATTGGTTTGAATGTTGCTTGATTTATGCTATATATTATTATAATGAAATGAACGGCAAGGGCCGAGTGCGGCGTAGGCCGGGTACGGCAGCGGAGCCGGAAGTAACACTAAGCACATGGGATGCTTATGGTCAGGGTAGGGCTCGGGACCCAGAGGATATGTGTGAGATCCTTGCGGTGAGGACCGAGACCCCAGGCTTCGGTAAGGCTTCGGGGGCGGCATGGCCGTGTTTGCTTAGTCTAATGGTTGACTTGTTTGTATGTGGATTATCTGTTATGATAAACTGTATGAATTGCATATGTTATGTTATGCATGAGTTTTCTTGCTGGGCTTCGGCTCACGGGTGCTCCGTGTTGCAGGTAGGGCAATGACTGAGTCAACCAACCATGAGTACGGAGAGCGTGAAGCGACGCGTACATGTTTGGCCTGCCCGACTGCTTTGGTTGGGGGTTTATTTGAAAATGGCTGTAATAATCTATGATTTTGTAACTGATCAACTGTAAACTTATTTCAAGATGTAAATAGTTTTCAAACCTTATTTTTGGGATCCCAATTGTTTAATACTAGAAGTTTTTATTGAGTCAACGCATTTTCAAAGATTACAGCCTTAACTTTTATTAGTCACACTTTTGCTTCAAAACCTCGGTTAGCGAGTTCATTGCACTGTTTTGTTTTAAAACTCACTTAGTAACGGCTCTAAGGAAGTAGGGCGTTACATTGCAGGTGCTGGCTGTGGAATCTGGGAATGGTCATTCTCTTGACCCTGGCTGTTGTCATTATTCTGACCCTGACCACTCTGGCCAGCTGTAGTGTCTGTCTGTTCTGGGTTCATTCTGTCACTGATACCTTACTGAAACAATAATAACCAATACGGCCAGTCAGGTAGTAATAACTAAACCTCTTGCCGCCTCATGGTCCAAGAACAAGCAGACAGCTATCATATTCCACAGTCATTCAATATGCACAAGCAGATACATGTTTATGGCACTCAGCACTCAGCACTCAGCATGTATCACATATCAGTTCATAATATCTCATGCATACAGGTAAAGCATTTGCACCACATTTAGGCAGTTCTGCACATAACTACATAAAGAGTTACCAAACCAAGAGTCGAGCTTGACTTCAGTGATGTGTGTACATGCCCATCCAGTCTACAGGAACCTTAACCTTGGCATTGCTCTGATACCAAGTTGTAACGCCCTGGCTACCCCAGAACAATTACGGTGAACGGTGGACCGGAAATTTGACTCGTTGCCTGACTCCTTTGGTCAAAAACGTGTTCTAAGTGTAATTAACGGGTTAAGGTACAAAACCAATAAAAAGGAAATGGAGCTTTTATTACAAACTGCTCTGCAGAGCTAAACAAAACATTTACAAGTGGTTCTCAGTACAAAATGGTCACTATTGTTTAAGATTTACAATCCCACCGACCTAAGCGGCAAAAATAGGGTAAACCCCCTAGTTCCTCTGAGAACGCCTTGGCCGTGGTGGTCAAGCGGCCGCATATGTACACATCACCACATCAGCTCTCCACTCAAGGCTAGGTGAGCTTTTCTTTCCCTTTACCTGCACCACATAGCACCCATGAGCCAAAGCCCAGCAATAAAACATAACACTTTTCATAAATATTATCAAATGATTATCATTATAATCACACTGAGCATAAAGCTTTCAAACAAATGAATAACATATGATTTTAGCGGGAGAGTGGCTGTTAAATAAGCCACTAGCCTCCAAGCTCTCTTTTCTAGCGGGAGAGTGGCTGCTAGGTAAGCCACCAGCCTCCAAGCTCTGTTTTGTAGCGGGAGAGTGGCTGATAAGTAAACCACTAGCCTCCAAGCTCTGTTTGTTCATCGACCCTCAGGGTCGGTCAGGCATTAATGCTCCTTGAGTCATTCAATGCTAGTAGTCGATTAGATCTAATCTCTGTTGGCTTGCGTGACTCACGCTAAGGCCGTTCTAACAAATAAATCAGCGCTTCCTGACCTGTGTCCAGTAACACTGCCGAGCTTGACAAATAAGTCACAGCCTCACAGCTGATACTAACACTTTTGTCGATTCTGTATTCAATCCATGTCCATATTTATACAATCAACATGCCTCACAAATATCCATGCATGTCACACTTTGGGTGCAGTTTTCTTACCTCTGGTCCGAGCTAGAACAAATAAAAGAGTGACCCTGAGAACGATTGACCTTTTGGTCCTTTAGCAGTTACCTGGTCATAACCAAATTATGGGATTCCATCAATAAAATGAATAATAAAAGGTTCCCAAACCAAAACCTAACCTCCGGGACCTCAAACACTACTCAACCGGGTAGTAGGTTCAATCCCGAGGCCTTAGGCTTGCATCCCCGAGCCAAAAAGCTAATTCTGGCCAAAAATGCCTTAAGGGCCGCGGCCCTTCATGGCCATGCCGCGGCCCGCCCCTCAAACAGAGGCGCCTAAACCCAGCAGCTCCCAAGGGCCGCGGCACACCCTGGCCATGCCGCGGCGCAACGCCCATTTCAGCCAAAACCCCTGTTTTTCTTCCCTTACGTTTTCCCTTGAAACCAACCCTTCAAACCCAATTTAAACACCACTCAAAGCTCTCTCAAACACCCATTTAAACCTCCAAACATCACCCATAACTATCCCTCATCATAACCCAAGTAAAACATCCCAAGAACTCCCCTTGATTCCAACTTTCCATACCAAAATCTAAAGCTGAAAACTATCTTTAAAACAGGGCAAAACCAGAAAAGTAATGATCAAAGCTTACCTCAAACTTGGTATTGAACCCTCTCCAATTGCTGAACTAAATCCACAACTTTAGCCCCTTGATTTCCTAGCTTAGCTCCACACTTGAGCTCAAAATTCCAAAGAAGAGAAACTATGGAGATGAATGTACGAGAAGGAAAAGAAGGGAACTCTGTTTTTGGTTCTGTTTTACAGCCATCCTAACATCATATATATCAAATTCCCAAAAGACTAAAATGCCCCTAGGTATAATAAAGCTTCTAAACCACTTCAAGGGTAACTTTGGCATTTTCCACCTACACCGTTAATGATAATTAACGCTTCCCAATTCCCGCTAATCTCAATATTTTCAAACTCCAATATTTCACATCCCGTTACCCTTTAATGCCCGGTAACACTCTAATCATTAAAACACCCCGAGACTCACCCCGAGCCCCGAGCTTATACCTGTTATGACCAAACCGACATTAAACATTCCTTGATCGTCTCATGTCAAATGGCTCGAACAAACCCACATCTTAATGTGGTCTCAAATTATGTTACCAACATGCGTTCAAATAATCAATTTACCCTTAACGGGCCAAATTACCATCACACCCCTGTATAAAGAAATATGGACTCACATGCATGCATTTCACATCATATCATAATATAATCAACATATACATGCATTTAATCAATTAATAACATAATTAAGCAAGTATGACCCTCCCGGCCTACTGTTCACGCCGTTAAACACAACGGAGAATTCGGGGCATTACATTCTGCATTCTCCATGTCCTTAACAACCAATGTACGAGCACAAATTTTCTTAAAGAATTGCAAAGCTCAATGATTGCCTTCGAAATAGACTTATCCAATTAGCCTCGAACTCCTACCGACAACAGACACTACATAAGAATGTGACAATCATGAGATTTCAACCCAACAATGTTTCCATCATTGTCAGTTACTTTCTTAGAGAAATTTGAATTGAAGCCATCAGGAAGTCTAACTCCTTTTACGAACTGACAAAAAAACCGTCTATCATCCGGTGTGAAAGAGTACATAGGATGTGGTTTGATCAACTTTGTATCGTCTTCCTTGAGGTGCAACTTTTATCGGATACCCCAATTCTTCAAGTCTACTCGTGCGTTGGTGGTGTCTTTAGATTTCTCATTCATAAGAAAAGTGCTGAGTAAATTGTCACAAACATTTTTCTCTACATGAATCACATCCGAAATTGTGCTTCAGTTCAAGTTCGGACCAGTAATCAAGTTCAAAGACAATACTATTTTTACTCCAATTAAGCTCTTTTGGATCTCGCTTTCTTTTCACACCCCCGAAATTGACATGTTTACTCGGCAAACGGTCTGGAACATGTGCTAATTGTTCGAGTTTGTATTGACTACAAATTTTCTTGGAGGACGTCCTTTTTCATAATTCCCATCAAACAAGCGACTCTCCCTCCACTTATGCGTAGAAGATAAGAATCTTCTATGACCAACATAAGTCGTCTTCCCAAATACCTGACATGAATGAGTGTCTTCGTTGCATGAAGGACATGCCATATATCCTTGGCCACTCCAACCAGACAAACTACTACGGGCTGGAAAAGCATTGATAGTCCATAATATTGTTGTACGCATTCTGAATACACTATTCGTTACTCCGTCTCTGGTTTGAACTCCCTCATCCCACAACTCCTTCAATTCGTCTACCACAGGCCTCAAAAAGACATCCATGTCCTTCCTAGGTGATTTCAGACCGGTAATTAATAAGGTCAGCATGAATGATGACTCTTTCATGCACAGCCAAGGAGGCATATTGTACGTGCAGAATATTACCGGCCACATGCTGTAAGATAAACTCATGTTACCAAATGGATTAAAACCATCAGCAACCAAACCCAAACGAACGTTTCTGGGTTCTTTTGAAAAATGAAGATATCTATAATCAAATTATTTCCAAGCACCCCCATCAACAGGATGGTGCATCACACCATCTTATTTTGACCGTCCCGTACTATGCCAGGTCATATCATTTGTTGTATACCTTGAACATAAAGACACTTCGGCCTAAGAGTCAAAGGGAAGTACCGCAACACTTTGTGGGCAACTTTTTTCCCCTTTGTGTCTTTGTCAACCCATCAACTCTCACCACATACAGGAAAAATCTTTTTTGGGAATTCTCTTTCCAGAACAAACAACAGTCGTACTTGCAAGCATGAATTCATTGATAACCTAACCCTAACTTCCTCATTTTTTTCTTACACATAGAATGAAGCTGGAATCTTATTCTCCTTTGGGAATGTAAACTTCATAAACTTCAAAAGTTCATCAAATGAACTATTTGTCCATTTATTCATAACCTTCGTGTTCATCATCTTTGCCAAGAAGTTCAAGGAAGGAAACCATGTACAACCAGGGCATAACACAGCTTTGACCTCTTGAAATAGGTCATCAAATTGATTCTCTGCACTATTGCCACCATTATCTAAAATTCATTCATTCACGCCTTCTTCGTTAGTGTCTTGTTCACCAATAACATCATTGATGATGTCAATCATCTCATCAGTCACTGGAGCCCCATCGTCCACTACTGGAGGCATATCAACTTCACCATGGTAGGTCCACTTCACGTATCGCTGCAGAAACCCATATTTGTGTATGTGAGCCTCAACCACATCCAATTTCTAATTCAACATATTGATACACTGAACGCATGGGCATCTAACTTCTCCCGAATCATTCACATGAGTCTTGGCCATTTGTATAAATGCTTGAAGACCATTCCAAAACTCATCAGAGTTACATTGTCTATTAGTTATCCAACTCTTGTCAATCGGCACAACTTATTCAAGTGGAAAATAAATTATCACAATGTGATAATCATAAAAAACTACCTTTATTTGGTAATAAATTTTTTATCACCAAAGCACTAATTGTTTTAATTAACTTATGATACCTTATTGAATTTTATGAATACATTAGTAAATTTTATGAATATATTATCAAATTTTTATTTCTTACTTTTAATTATATATTTATTAATTTACTATATAATATTATTATTTTAATTTACACTTTATAATTTTTTAATTAACTGATTTGAAATTTACAATCATAAAAATTCTAATAACACTAATTTTAAAATTACATTGTTAAGATTTGTACTTTTATTTTTAATTATATATTTATAATTTTCTATTTAATATTATTATTTTGATTTACACTTTATAATTTTTTAATTAATTGATTTAAAATTTACAATCATAAAAATTCTAATAACACTAATTTTAAAATTACATTGTTAAAATTTGTACTTTTTATTTTTAATTATATATTTATAATTTTCTATTTGATATTATTATTTTGATTTACACTTTATAATTTTTTATTTAATTGATTTAAAATTTACAATCATAAAAATTATAATAACACTAATTTTAAAATTACATTGTTAAAATTTGTACTTTTTATTTTTAATTATATATTTATAATTTTCTATTTAATATTATTATTTTGATTTATACTTTATAATTTTTTATTTAATTGATTTAAAATTTACAATCATAAAAATTCTAATAACACTAATTTTTAAATTACATTGTTAAAATTTGTACTTTCTATTTTTAATTATATATTTATAATTTTCTATTTAATATTATTATTTTGATTTACACTTTATAATATTTTAATTAATTGATTTAAAATTTACAATCATAAAAATTCTAATAACACTAATTTGAAAATTACATTGTTAAAATTTGCACTTTCTATTTTTAATTAATTGTTGTAAAATTAATTAAAAATTAAATTGTAATGTTTAATATTTCTAAAACTACTAAAATTTCGGCAGCATAACGACTATAATCTAACATATCCCAAAATTTAAACACATACATAAAAACTATAAAACCAGTCCCAGAACATACATATAATTGATTTCAAAGATATTTATATCTCATATCAACAACATAAATCATATTATAAACATTTAATTATATTTATCTAACATAATAATCTAATTATTATTTGAATTCTAATATTCACATCCACATTAAATCATAAAAACATATTCATATTTTTTATACATACATTCATATACACATAAAAAAACAAACATACATATATTAATAAATAAAATTATATCATCTAATATCTAAATCTATCATATGCATTTTTTTATAACATAATATTTAATTAAATCAAATTAATAAATATATTTACAATCTATCCCTAAGAAATACAAATATAATTAAATTAACAAATAGAACCTAAAAAATACAAAATTCAACACTCTATAAAATAACCAATTAAAAATCAAAAACTTAATTTAACAATTAATCAATAATAAAAAACTTACATACTTAAAAACAATACCCAAAAGTGGCTAAAGTGTTATCCAACACCAATAATCCAATCTCAAGGCTCGGGCTAGGCACAAGTAATCTGCAAAAAAAATAAAAATAAAAATAAAAAATAACCCACAAAAAATTTCATAAACTCATTTACAACAAATACAAAATACACACATACATTAACAAAAAAATACATTTTCAATTATAAAATACAAAGAGAATGGGATTACATTACCAAAACAAGGCAGAAAATGCAGCAAATAGGCTTGTATCGTCGATGGGGCTCGGATGGCTCTGGTTTCTCAAATTTTTTTTTTTGCAGAAAATGAAGAAGAAGGCTCGGGCTGGGGAGTTATATCGACAAACTCTATAGCGATGACATGTCGTCACTATAGAGTATATGAATGCCGTCGCTGATATCAAACGCAACGTTTCACTCAAACGGTGAGACCCTACAGTGACGACATGTCGTCGCTGTAGGATAGTGAATAGTACATGAATCCCCTCGTGTGTAACGCGTCTACTCTACAGCAACGACATGTCGTTGCTATAGGCAGTAAAATTTGACTTAAATTTTTTGGCGGTTCACGTTCCCATGTTTTATTTTGGACCCTATAGTGATGACATGTCGTCGCTGTAGAGTACAAAATAACTGATCAGTGGATATATTGGATTCTACAGCGGCGACATGTCGTCGCTATAGGGTGTGCAAATAAGCAACCAACTATTGGGAGTTGAGTTCCCTGATCATCCTATAGCGACGACATGTCGTCGATATAGACAAACACATTTCCGTCTTTTTTTCCTACGAATACCGTACAACGATGACATATTTTCGCTGTATAGTCAGTTCCTTTCTCGCGTTCCCTCCAAATTCTTGATACCCTACAGCGACGATGAGTCGTTGCTGTAGGGTATCAGGAATTTTTGAGGGCCAGATTGTCTGTTGTTAACGACCCTACAGCAATGACATGCCATCGCTGCAGCTTATTTTTTAATAAATTAAGAGAATAATTTTTTGTAGATTTTGCCTACATACAGCGACGACTTTAGAGTCGTCGCAATAGATGTTGTCGCTATAGAGTCTTTTTCTTGTAGTGCATTAATCTTACATTTAGTAGCCATCTATAAATTTTATATTATTTAAAATATAACACCAATTACAAACTATTAAAATTGAAATAAATATCTTACTAAGATTTAAATTTAATATAAAATTAGATTTTATGAATTTTTTAATAAAATAAAATAAAAAATTCCATTCAATTAAGTACAGTTCTTAAGTATCAATTATATTTTATTATACTTCTTTCTACAAAACTTTTGTGTATATATAAGGGTATTTTAATAAAAGAAATTATTTAAAATAAAATTGATAATTTGGTATATATATAATAAAAACTAACATTAAAAAATAATGATAATTTGATTAAAAAAAATATATTTTATAAGAGTAGAGTAAGGGCATTTTGGTCATTTTAATATAATTCAATTTCATTCCATATTATACCAAACATAGTAATGTTGATTTAGTTATTGATTCAAATGTCTTTAACAAACAAAATAATCAAAATTCCATTCCATTCCATTCCTATTACCATTACTATTTAATTTTTATTTTGCAACCAAATGCCACTTAATGTCCTATTTCTGATCCCATTAGGTGTTATTTACTGACAAATATGGTGGTTAAAGTATAAGAAAAGAACTTATCTTGATTGGCCCACATTGTCAAACCAAATGCGGTAGAAATTACTACCATAATAGCATGGATCTAGCAAGATCCAACCTTCTCTAAGCTTATATGACCTTATGAATTAAGTTTTCTCAACCCAAAGAACCGAGCTTTGCCTTGATCGGTAAAATATGCACGCAAGTATACGTGGTTGTGTCAAGTACAAAATTTATGTAAGAACGAATATTGTCCCATATAGACTATTAATCAATTACCAATAATCACTTTTCAATTTCTATTTGGTGATTAAAATTAAGATGAATAATTCTAAACTATGAACACAATTTAAATAACTGTAAACAGAACAATGAATCAAGGATAAAAATAGAATAACAAAAAGGCTATGGAATTAATTTCATCAACTTTTTATTATATTGATTTTACATTCTGTTCTAAATCTCTTATTCCTATTCTAATAGAAGGTCAACAAAAATCGATTCCTATTCTTTTTCAAGATATACGATCTCAACCTATATACAAGTTTTATACATCTCTATGATAAACTTAAACACATAGCATGCATTAAAAATGGTAACGTAATTGCTACACAAGTCATACAGGTACTCTCATCCAATATGTAACCTATGTCTATATAACGACAACATATTCAATTCGCATATTTCGAGTATTTTATTCAAAATCATAAATCAAGCAAATATTGATCAAGTATTTACTAGCATTAGGCAAACATTATATATATTAGAATAAAGAAGAAGTATCAATAGAACATCAAAATAAAATTAAATTGAAATTCAAGCGACTACATTAATCCCTAGATAGAGGATTTGGCTTATATCAAACACAATGACAATAACATCCAGATACTTGTTCATAGAAAATAACCTAAGGAATTAAGATGAAGAAGAAATCTAGATAACAATAAACCAACAGTCTTTTCTTAATCTAGGGTTTACAAAACTAACAAGGCTGCTAAAATTCACAGAATAATGTCTCTTAAATAGTTTTCCAATGCTCCAAAGTGAAAAGATTGTTTTGTCCTTCTAAAAGTGGCTTAAAATTGCAAAATCGTGCCGATAGCGCTAGGTTTTGGGCCTACGATGGTTATAACAAAGCTGAATTCCATTAAAAACTCACCAACTTGCATTGTAGTGCTACAATCAGACCCCCAATTAATTTCAATGAGTGCTATAGCGCTAGGTTTGTAGCGGTGTTGCGTTATTTACAGAAACAAAAGCCTTCAAAAATATCCAATTAGTGCTATTGTGCTAGCGCTGGGGCGCTATTCACAGTAGCGTAACTCGGACCCCTTGCTTCCAAAACAACTCAATTTTCTCCAAAGTAGTTCCATTTTCTCTCACTTTTACTTCATTCATCTATTTTCACCGTTTTAACATCAAAAACCTGAAACATGAACAAACAAGCATAAATCTGCAATAAAATAACCCTAAACTAATGAAAACCTTCCTAAAAGCTATATCGTTACCTTGTTCAGCTCGCTATAGTCTATACACATCCGCATACTTTCGTCCTTTTTCTTCACGAATAACACCGGAGCTCCCCATGGCGAATGGCTCGGCCTAATAAAACCCAAGTCTAGAAGTTCTTGCAGTTGCGTCTTTAACTCCTTGAGTTCTGTAGGTGCCATCCGATACGATGCCTTGGAAATAGGCTCGGTGCTCGGTACTAATTCTATCGTGAAGTCAATTTCTCGAGTCAGCGGCAATCCTGGCAAGTCACCGGGAAATACCTCTGGGAATTCTCTTACAATACGGACATCTCCAACCTTAAGTGGTGTCTCCTTTACCACATCTGTGATGCTGGCTAAGAACGATTGACATCCTTTTTCCATCATTCTTTGAGCTTTGAGAGATGATACTAACGGGGTGCGTAATCCTGAAGCTTGTCCCATGAAGCATAGTTTCTGGCCGTCAGGAGTCTCGGAAATCACCTTCTTGCGTTTACAGTCGATGGTTGCGCCATGTCGTGCTAGCCAGTCCATGCTTAGTATCACGTCAAAGTCCTTGATCACCAGTTCTATCAGGTCTCCTTCTAGTTCTATGTCCTCAATCTTGACGCCTCGTACTATCCGTGATGATAGAATTACTTTGCCCGAAGGCAACTCGGTTACAAACCTAGTTCTAAATCTTTCACAAGGTTTGTCTAGTTTTTCTATCATTCCTAACGAGATATACGAATGAGTGGCTCCCGAATAAAATAATACAGAGCATATGTTATTGAGGATAGAAACCTGACCTATGACCACCTTATTGTTAACATCAGCCTCTCCTTGGGTTAAGGTAAAAACCCTAGCAGGAACCATCTTATCGTCTTTCTTTCCTTCTGGCTTGCGCTGAGGACAATCTCTTTTCCAATGTCCTTCCTGACCACAGTTAAAACATTCCTTGGTGTTTGCGCGGCATTCTCCAGGATATTTCTTTTGACACTTAGCACATGGCGGGTATTCCACGTAACCCGGCCTATTTCCCCCATTATTTGTCTGTGCCCTCTTATCGCTATCAGATTGCTTGTTATCAGGATGCCTTCTCTTCTGATCGTTACTATTGTTGCCAGACTGATTGTTGCTATTATAGTTGTTGTTCCGACTGGTCTGAGGTTGACTCTGCTGTCTAGGTTCAGGCTTACTGGTTTCCTCTTTACTTACATTAGCCTGCAACCTCTCTACTTCTATTGCCGTCTCAAGAACGTCGGCATACATAGTATTTCCCAGGTTTACTAGCTTAACCCCCATCTCGATCTTTGGTTGAAGTCCTCTAACAAACTTGTTCACCCTCAGAAAATCGGTTGGAACCATCTCAGATGCGAACTTAGCTAAACGGTCGAATTGACGAGCATATTCTGCCACTGATAAACTACCTTGCTTCAAGTTGGCAAACTCCTCAACTCTCGAAGCGAGTACATTCGAATTGTAATACTTCTTGTGGAACAACTCCACAAATCGAGTCCATGTCATGGTGGCAACATCATGCGATTGCTGGACCAAGTCCCACCATATCTTGGCATCCTTCTTGAGTAACGACGAGACGCAGGATATACGGTCCGCATTAGTGAGATTCATGTGCGTCAGAATTGGATCCACATTCCTTAACCACTCTTCTGCCTCAAAGGGGTCTGTAGTCCCTTGAAGTTTGGAGCGTGCTGTTTGCGGAACCTCTCATAAAATGGCTCCATGTGCTGTACTGGATACGGCGTGTAGTTCGCCACTGGCCATTCCCCATATGGACCAACTTGTTGGGGTGCTGAGGCCATTTGCTGTGGCTACGGTTGAGGCTGAGGCTGAGTCTGGGGCTGAGCCTGTTGTCATTGCTGCTGCAAAAGTTCCTCGACTTGTTATCGCAGTCTGCCGATCTCCGCAGTGTTGTCAGCTGGCGGTGCCGGTGCGTTGCGGCTGGCAGTAGCACGCACTCCCCTTCTGCGAACTAGAGGGGCTTCATTGCTCACTGGAGCAGCGTTGGAGGCGTTTCTGTTGGTGCATGCAGATCTTCGGAGCGACATTGCAGCAGAGTTCTAACAGTTGAAAGAAACATGTTAAAACTTTACCTAATAGGCTCTAAGGCAAAAACTTATTCTAAAACAAACATATCTCAGACCTATTGATTATGACTTCTTATGAAAATTTTATAAGTCTTCTTTATTATTTAGAGTGGGTTTCTATACTTAGAAAAACAAGCCATCTTTATTTTTCTAAGTTTGTTTCTAATCATCCTATATGACTTAATTCTCAGGCTCGAAACTCATCTTTGTTCCAAAGTTAACCATATTGAGGGAGGGCTGGGATCAGTAAAATCGTTCCCACTACTATGGCCCCTATCTCTCAATATAGAAACTTGGTTTATTGATTTGTTTCCACCCTTACCGAACTTAGTCATTATTTATTTTATTTATTATTTATTATGTTTGCAAAAATAAAAATCAAACTCATACATGATAACAACATAACATGATATTAATTTGGAAAAAAGTTTTCACTTATTACAACCATAAAACAAACAATAAATAAAACAAACAATGAAAACTAACTATTCTAAAAATCAAGATCTTCTACATCCGATCCTTCATCTAGCATATCATCATCTAATTCTTCAGTCTTCATTATCATGTGCCTCAAATGTCCTTGAGGAAGGTTCGTAAAAATCCTATGCTTTTGCTATTTGTAAACTGAAATTATGATTTTATGGTGAACCTAATTAAAAGAAAGTAACATCGCATTGCTGCTGGCAGTTCATCTTCATCATCCATTGTTTCCCATATTTCCTCTAAGGCTGCTATTACAGGATGAAAATCTCTAAACACTCTAATTACTAATACATATTGTTCCGTTGCTCTCATCATGATTTTCTTAGACTCTTGAAGGTGACCTATTTCTTTGTGGAACAAAAGCAGTCTTCGAGTGATTCTATCTAGTGCTCCTACGGTGTTTCTTGGTTCCCTTATTCTTTTTAAAGCCTTAATGGCTCGGATATCCTCATTGGTTAATGCTCCGTTCATACTTAACTGAAAACATAAATGTTAAAATCGTTAGCTATACACATAAGCAAAATAACTACAACTTAAATACTTACTTGGCGGTCAGATTCAGAGCTTTGAGTGTGTGTATCGAGGAGAACTTCATGCGAAGGAACCGTTGCTCTGATACCAACTGTAATGACCCAACTACTCTAGACTTTGGACCATTAATGACTACTATACATAGACACTAATTTTTAATAAATCTTATAATTGAAATAATCATAACTTCATTAAAACTTGTAAAAACAAATGTTAAACTACATAAAATTTAAAGTAGGATATGGGATCCCATTGTTTTGAAAATAAAAACATAACATAATTTTAAATAAATGGATTACATAATAAAGTGCAGAAAATACATATTAAAACCATAATAAAAAAGACTTCATCATCGAATCAAACGCTCGGTCCTTCGATTCCATTCCGCCTCAATACACATCCTTAAGCTACCAAGAACCTTTCCCGCCATCAAAGCTATTTTCCTGCACATATAAACATAAAGGAGTGAGCCTAATGCCCAGCAAGGAAAAATCTAACACATAAAATTCATATCAACATATACTAAAACATGTCATAACATATGTCACATATACCCAAGTCTACAAACATACATAATACACAAATCATAAGTTAACATAACACATAAATCATAAGATAACATATGGCATAACACATAATATCCTATCCTATTTTCCTTACCAAAAGTACCGGGATATGAGAACAGGTTTGGGACTTTGGAACACCCCTAAAAACCATAAATTAAAGGGTGAGTATACTGAAGAAAAATGAATGAAAAGAATGGACGAACTATACCATCAAGAATATACTTACCAAAAACCTTATGTTCACGATCTTAAATTTCCTATCCAAGAATAAAGAATAAAGTTCGGATGCTGAGTTGAAAACTATAAGAACCAAAATGAACTAGAGTTTGGAATACCTTGAATGCTTCTATGACCGATCTAAACCTTGAACTGAAATGTGCTATAAACCTTACTTCCCAAGTGTTTGGTAAGCTTATAATGATTAAGCTTATAATTCCCAACCCAAGTGTTTACACTCTCAAAAATAACCTAGCAGCTTGCAGCCTCTGAACTTAGCTTGATGAATGAATAAATGGCTGGGTACTAGGTCTTATTTATAGAGTTCAAGAATGAAAAGATCTTCATTTAACTTGAATAAAATAATGGCTTTTTAAATGAAAAATATTTGAATTATCGTTCAGCAGAGGCTGAAGACTCGGTCAGAAAGATGCTGGACTTATCAAGAGGTTAAAGATTAAAATGAGAACGTTTTCAAAAACATTCAAAATTATAGCAAGGGAGCTGATATATCGCCCCTTGTAGGCGATATATCGCCTAGGCCAGCATGCCCGAGGCTCGTCGAGGTGATCGTGCGAAGTTACGTGTTTTTCGTATCCCCGTACTGCGATATATCGCCCCCTATAGCTGCGATATATCGGCATACGCTGAATATTTAAACACGAAATTGCACATTTTCAGCTTAATTTGAATTGAGTAAACAGCCTTGACTAAGTCCTCTAACATTTTCAAAGCTGCTGACAGACCCTAGGATATTCAAATTTTAATCTTAATAAACTTATTCCTCAAAAATACTTAATTATCATTAAACATACACATGACAAGTGTTACTTTCTTATTGGGTCTAACTAAACCTTATAATATAATAAATATCTTCATCAATATCAGTCATAATAATCAAACCTTAGGTTAAAATTAATATTCTTAAACTATAGGTTAAACTTAGAAAATCTACAAGTGTTACTATGAGTGTCCAATTAAATCGCGGTCTGAACCAAAATCCACAGTCATAAAAATACTACAACTATTACTATTATACTACTATCTGACTAGCTAAGTAAAGTTCTTGGACTCTACAGACATGCATAAAATAACTCAATTCTAACATTTGCAAATCATGAGCAATAGATCTCTAATGTAACATATCACATTGAAAAAACAAAGTATTCTAACCAAGCACACTTATTTTTTTAGAAGCACATAAACTTTACCTTTGGATTATACAGCATAACAGTCAATCACATCAAAATGAAAATTATCATTAACTTAGTCTACACTCTAAAACATGACTCAATACAAACTAACTTGCAAACCAAACTTAAAAACACATCAAATAATATAAAACCAAAAATTAATCCCTCCTCCAAACATAAAACTTAACATTGCCCCAATGTTATAGTGCATAAAGAATGAAAAAAGAGTCTTACCTGAGCGGCCACATCAATATGGTGGTTGTGGAGGCTGGGCCAAAGGTCCCTCAAATGGTTGAGATGACGACAACTGCTGCGACGAAAACCCAACAAATGGTTGAGGCGGGGGTGATGGATATTGCGAAGGATAATGTGGATACTGCGGTGGTGGATCAAAATAATTTTGGTTTGCATCATTCAATGACCATTGATGCACCAAAGTATTTAAAAGATTAACATGGTCCACCTCATATTCATCCCATGTACTGATGCTGCTGAACCATGTATTGATTTTGTTGAACAAGATAGTCAAAACTATCATGAACATACTGCATGTGTGGGTCAATGCATCCTCCCATCAATGAAGATTCTTCAATCTCATCCACCTCGCTTCAATATGATGTTTTCCTTTCTTTCTTATATGTGGCACATAAAGAGCAGGATCTGGATAATCTTTCATTAAGGCCATAGAAAAAGGCTGTTGCAGGGATTGATAAATATCTGTCACATACTCAGGCACTCCATATTTATAACACAACATGGTGATCACAGACCCATGGCTCAATCCCCCAGTGGTATGGCCTTTTTCTATATACTCAATATTCTTCAAAACCCTCTCCCAAATGTTCACAGTCATACCAGTCATGAGGGCATACATAAAAAGCACTCTATCCTTGGTCATGTTAGACACATGACTCACTAGCATAAACATGGCATAAACAATGAAAGCCCAAAACTTGGCCTCTGTGTTCAATTGACATGAAGAAATACTCTTAGGCAGGGAACCAGATAAATGCCAAGGAGCTCCCACAAAACATAATTTTTCAACCACTGCAACATAATCTATAATTCCTTTCAAAAATTTGGAATATTCCTCATCTCCCTCTCTGATGTGTGGCACACTAAACACCCCATTAATAGACTCAAAAGTGAAAGGCACTCTCTTGCCTCTAACAAAAATGTTATCATTGTGCTTAGCCTTCAGATTGGCGTAAAACTCATAACCAAGGATACATTGGCTTGGTCCAGGTTATTAACAAATTTATCCCACTTCCTAGCCGCCAAATTGACTCTAGCCAACTCAAAAATTGGATGCTCAAAGGGTTCATTCTAAAATTCCACCTCTTTTTCTTGAATCACATTCTTTCTTCCTAACCTCTCATACTGTTCTTGAGCAAAATAATTAATAAACCTCATTTCGTCATACTCCAACTCTGGTGTTTCCTCCCTTTGTTGAGATGCAAAAGCCTTTCCTTTGCTTTTGTCCTTAGACTTCCCATCCTTACTCTTAGACCCAACACCACAAAATTCCAAAAAAAATTATGTAGCAACTCTCCATAATTTATATACTTTCATTCTTCTAAATCACCCTACAAATCCAATATTACAATACAATATACCCAAACACAATGTACCACAACAACAAAAACCAATTTCTACCTAAAGACAAGCAAAATTCGTACCAACCCCCAATCTTGATATAATCTTGAGACAAAAAGGAGTGAAAATACTTGCTAGCCCTTGAGATTGCCTTCCACATGCTTGATTGACCAAAGCCCATTGAAAATTCAAACTTTCTTCAAGAAATTTGCAATTTCTTATTTTTAGGGTTAAACACTTTGATTTGAAGATTGCTTTGGTGTAAACGAGTGGATTTATGGGTAATGGGTTGTGGAATAGAGAAAAGATGAAGAATACAGATGTTGGAATACCTTGGAGGAGGCTTTAATGGAAGACATTGGGTGGTAGGCGGTGGTTTGGGTAGAGAGAATGAGGGAAAAATGAAGGTGGAGAAGAGGAGAATGTGGTTTGGGGAATTATTTTTTTCGAAACCCTCAATTTTAACTTTTATGAAGGCGAAGAGCATTGTAGCGCTACTTAACTCACGTTGTAGTGCTATCGAGTACTTGAATCCTTGATGGTGATGTAACTAGCACTGTAGCGCTAGCTGTTCTGGGAATTTCAACATATAGGAGCGCCGTAGAGCTTGTTCAAAATGTTGTAGCACTACAACTTTGAAAAATGACCCTAGATCTTCGCTTGTAGCGCTTGGAATGTGGCGATGTAGCGCTATAACCACCTAAACTTCAATTTTTTCACATTTTTGACGGTTTACGAGTTACAACACAAATTTTCCAAATTAAAACTAAAAACAACTAAAACAAAATATCTAAAAACATTGTTCCAAACAAAAACAAAAAACAAATAATATAAAAACTAAAATAAAGATAGGAATTCCTCCTACAAGCATTGCCTTTAATGTCTTTTAGACAGACTTTGAACACCCATTTTAGAAGGGTTCCAAGATCGTCACGGACTTGAATTTTCCCACCGGGCCTTCAAAATAGTTCTTCAATCTCTGACCATTCACCTTAAAGTGTCATGTCTTCTCTCTATGAATTTTCACTGCTCCATAAGGCAATGAGACAACAATTGTGTATGGTCCCGACCATCTCGACTTCAGTTTACCTAGAAAAAGCTTCATCAAGAATTAAATAAATAGGACCTTGTCTCCCAGTTAAAAATCCTTCATGAGTATCCTTTTATCATGATAGGCCTTAGACTTTTCTTTATAAATCCTTACATTCTCACAGGCTTCATTCCTCAATTCAACGAGTTCGTTCAACTTCATAAGCCTATTTTCTGCTGCCATAAAGAGATCAACATTCAGCTTTTTCACAACCCAGTAAGCTTTGTGCTCAAGTTCTACCGATAAATGATATGCCTTACCAAACACCAATCAATATGGTGACATACCGATTAGAGTCTTGAAGGCTGTGCGATATGCCTAGAGTGAATCATCAAGCCTTTTCGACCAATCCTTTATTGATGTATTTACATTCTTCTCCAAGATGCTTTTTTATCTCCTAATTTGACACTTCTGCTTGAACATTTTCAAGTGGATGGTAGAACAAAGCCTTTCGATGATGAAATCCATAACGAGCGCATAGAGCAGTGAATGTATTGTTGCAGAAATGACTTCCTCTGTCACTAATAATTGCTCTTGGAAAACCGAATCGGGTAAAAATATTTTTATCAAAGAATTTAAGTACCTCTTTACCATCACAAGTAGGAGTTGCTGCAGCTTCCACCCATTTAGAAACATAGTCCACTGCAAGCTGAATGGACTTATGATTATAAGATAACGGGAAAGGTCCCATAAAGTCTATTCCCCACACATCGAACAACTCAACTTCTAGAATTCCAGTCATCGGCATTTGATCTCTTCTTGATATGTTACCAGTCCATTGGCAAAGATCACAACTCTTGACAAAGGCACTAGCATCTTTAAATAACGTAGGCCAATAAAACCCACATTGTAGAACTTTTTTTGTTGTCCTTGTTCCTTTAAAGTGACTGCCACAATGTAAAGTAAGGCAATGATTAAGAATTATTTGATTAGCACAATGACAAAAGAGATTGGGCTCCTCCAAATAATAATGCTTGACTTCCGAATAAAACTTTTTCAGTTGTTGCGTTGACATGTCTGGAGGCACAAATTTAGCTACCAAATAATTGACATAATCTGCGAACCACGGTAGCTTATCTTCACTTTCAATGGAAAATAACTGTTCATCGGGGAAGTTGTCATCAATTTGTACCTCTTTCTCATTATGCTCTTCTCCGTTTTCCAATCTAGATAAATGGTCGGCAACTAGATTTTTTGTCCCCTTTTTGTCATGAATTTCCTTATCAAACTCTTGTAATAATAGGACCCATCCAATCAAGCAGGGTTTGGCATCCTTCTTGGTCATAAGGTACTTAATAGAAAAATGGTCTATGTAAATAAGCACCTTATTACTAATTAAATATGGCATGAACTTATCAAACACAAAGACAATTGCAAGTAATTCCTTCTCAGTAGTTGCATAATTTAATTGAGCATCATTCAAGCTCTGACTAGCATATAAATAGTTCAGAATACCTTGTCAACTTGTTGCCCTAAAACCTCTCCTACTGCATAATCGCTCGCATCGCACATCAATTCAAAGGGAAGTTCCCAATTCGGTGGTACCACGATCGGTCCAGTGATCAATTTATCTTTCAAAGTATTGAAGGCACATCGACACTCATCATCAAAATTAAACTGTACTCCATTCATTAATAAAGCAGACATGGGTTTAGACATCTTGGAGAAATCTTTAATAAATCTCCGAACACCCTTTACTGAAATCGGAGGAGGCAAATTCTCAATAGTTGATATCTTTGCACGATCTACCTTTATGCATTTGCTTAAAATCTTATGGCCCAAAACAATTCCTTCACTCACCATGAAGTGAAATTTTCCCAATTCAGGAGCAAATTAGTTTCTTCACTACATAATCCAAAGGGCATTCTAAGAAAAGCGAACGTACCATAAGGACAAGTGAAAGTTGTTTTCTCTTGGTCTTCAGGAGCAATTTGTATTTGATGATAATCGGAGTACCCATTTAGTAAAAAATAGAAATGATGGTCCGACAGTCTATCGAGCATTTGATCAACAAAAGGCAATGGGAAATGGTCTTTCCTTGTTGCCTTGTTTAATTTCCGGCAATCAATACAAATTCTCCACCCAGCCACTGTACGAGTTGGAATTACTCATTGTTCTCATTTTTGACTACCGTAATTCCACCCTTTTTCAGAACCACTTGTACCGGGCTTACCCAAGAACTATTCGAGATTGGATAAATAACACCAACATTTAACCACATTAAAATTTCATTATGAATCACCTCTTTCATAGTGGGATTTAGCCTCCTTTAAGCGTCAATGCTAGGCTTGCTGTCCTATTCCATTAGAATACAGTGCATAATAGTAGAGGGACTAATACCCTTTATATCAACTAAGGTCCAACCAATGGCCAATTTATGAGCTCGAAGCACTCTTAATATTTTTTCCTTTTCAACTGTAGATAATGAAGTTGAAATAATAACCGGGAGAATGTCATTCTTACCCAAATAAGCGTACTTAAGATGTTCTGGTAAAGTCCTCAATTCAAGTACTGGTGGCTTCTCAATATATGGTAGTGGTCTCTCGGGCCCGCTTCCAAGTTCCTCATATTTCATCTTATAAATAGGTCCAACAAAGTTGAACCAATTTACATATTCAATGAACTCAGTGTCATCATAGTCTTCCATACATGGCAAAATAAGACTCATCTCAAGCGGATCTTCAATGAATTTTTCCTTTAACAAAATTTCCTCAATTACATTCACACTAAAGCAACTATCGCATGCTCTAGGATACTTCAATGCCTCGAACACAATAAATACAATCTCATCACTCTACTCTCTTAGCCTTGTTGACACAGTTTTTCACCAACGGTAGGTATAAAAATCAAATAAGAGTATTAACTCCTTTTCCTGTTGGTATTTGTTATATTTCTACACATACGAGATCAAATCCTTTCTCAACGTGGGCAAAAAATAGCCCTGTCTCAGAGCCAGTTTTTCACCCCCTAACATGGTCCCTGCAGAAGCCTTCGTGTATTTCTTCCAAGATAGTCTATGCTTCCTCGGGCAGAACACACCATAGGAGGGCTAGCAAATGCCCTCGTCTATTTAGAATCCCTTGAACCATAACATATCGTGGAGCTTGATACAATAGCTTTCTTGCACCCTTTCGATAGTCAGGTAACTTTCCAGTTGTGAGATACTCCATTATGGGGGTAATCCAGGCCAGTTTTATGTCAATCATTCTGACCTCAACCGTTTTTGCTATTATACTCGGGCTTTCCAAGAATTCCATTGGAACTTCATTCAATGTATTCACCTCTTTGGTGGTAGCAAGTCGAGCCATACCATCAGCATTGGAATATCTGCTTGCGAGGTACATGTTCAACAGAGCTAAACTCGAATTCAGACAGCTCGTACTTAACCTTTGCTAAGTAGGCCACTCTTGATACTGTGAGCTTGGTATTCCCCCAATATCTGATTGATTACGAGCTGAGAATCACTATAACATTAGATGACCTTTGCCTTTAGTTATTTCGCCACCCTTTACCCTGCCAATAAGGCCTCATATTCGGCTTCGTTGTTGGATGCTTCAAATATGAACCTGAGAGCTGTATAGAATCGATTCCCTGTAGATGAGATTAAAATTATCCTAGCTCCTAATCCATTTTCATTAGAGGATCCATGCCCGAAGATTTTCCACAATTCCTGCACCGGTTCCCTTATCGCCTCATTCTGAAAACCTGTGCAACTGGCCACAAAATCATCGAGGGCTTGACTCTTGATTGCGTGGCATATATAATATTTTGAACTGGCTAAGTTCGATGGCCCATTTTAGTAGACATACCGACATTTCAAGTTTTTGCAAAACCTGCCTTAAAGGTTGGTCGGTTAAGACGTGGATAGAATGTGACTGAAAATATGGTCTAAGTTTCCTTGAAGCCAAATAAGACAGAACGCGAGATTTTCTATCAATGGATACCAGGACACAGCTCCAAGAAGTATTTTACTTACATAATACACTAGTTTATGCGTCCGATTTTCTTCTCGAACTAACACAGCACTGAACGCATTTTCCGTCATAGCTAGATAAAGAAACAAGCATTCCCCGGACGCTGATTTTGATAGTATGGGGGATTCGGAAAATGCCTGTTCACATTCTTCGGTCCACTCGAACTTCTTGTTTCCTCTGGAGACACTTGTCAGTGGATTTTAAAACGAAGCGGTTTAAGGAAGCCACCTTTCTAGTTAAAACTTTGTACTTACTTACATGACCTAGCCCAAGGTATGTCCAACAACGATATGATTTTCTCTGGATTTTCCTCCATCCCCCTTGTGTTGACTATAAACCCCAGAAACTTTCCCGACGAAACTCTGAAAGTGCACTTCTGGAGGATTCAACAACAACGATATGATTTTCTCTGGATTTGCCTCTATCCCCCTTGTGTTGACTATAAACCCCAAAAACTTTCTCGATGAAACTCCGAAAGTGCACTTCTGGAGAATTCAACTTCATGTCATATTTCCTTAGTATGCCAAATCATTCTTCCAAGTCAAAAACATCGACATACACCTCCATGTTTCTCCCGATCTAGTTAGCGAACATTTTATTGACTAATCGTTGGTATGTAGCACCGACATTCTTTAGCCTGAATGGCATAACTTTTTAGCAGTATACATTACGCTCAGTAATAAAGTTGGTATGCTCTTGGTCTGTAGGATTCATCGCGATCTGGTTATATCTAGAATACGAGTCCATGAAAGACATGAGCTCGTGAATGGCTATGGCGTCTACCAACTGATCAATTCTTGGTAATGGGAAATAGTCCTTAGGACAAGCTGTGATGAGATCAGAAAAATCAATGCAAGTTCTCCACTTCCCATTTGGATTTGGGACCAGAACGAGGTTAGCAACCCAAATCGGGTATTTTGCTTCTCTGATAAATCTGCATTAAGTAGGCGTGCTACTTCTTCTTCCATTGCTTCCGACAGTACCTTCCCTAAAAGCCTTCGTTTTTGGGACTTTGCAGGCACCTTCTTGTCCAGGTTCAAAGTATGCAATATTATACTCGGACTAATTCCCACAATATCTTCATGTGACCAAGTGAATATGTCCAGGTTCTTCCTCAAGAATTCGACCAGCTCCTTCTTCCTTTCAACTCCAAAATTTTCTCAACTTTGAGAACTCTTGAAGGTGATTTTGGGTCGATATTGATTTCCTCAAGCTACTCTACTGCTTTGAGCTCAAATCTATCTTCGCCTATTCACGGATTAATGTCGTCCTGTTGGGCGACCTCGTTATCCCCTTCTCTAGGTTCTTCTGTCACACGGATAACTTCCATTTCTCGGGACTCCTCACCCTCTTCGTCTATGACCATTGCCTATTGCTCGGGTTGTGATTTTCCCTTCATGACTACACTGTACCATTCTCGAGCGGTGAGCTGGTCTGCACGTACTATGCATAATCCTGAGACTGAGGGGAACTTCATTGCCAGATTTTGGATCGAGGTTGATGGCTTCAAAAACCATCAGTGCGGGTCATCTCTAAATCATCAGTATATTCCTGGGATAAATCAATTGATTACGCGAACTCAAGTATTTTAGTAACAGTTCGTGCATCATCCCCTAGCGTAACCACCAGTCCGATTATCCCTATGGCCGCCGTCCGTTCACCTGAAAATTCGCACAACATCATTGAGTTCGCCTTTAGATCAGTCACAGATAATCCCATCTTTTCTAGGGTGGATCTAAAAAGCACATTTACAGAACTTCCATGATCTACCAATATCCTCTCCACCCTTCGATTAGCGAGCTACATGGTTACCACCAGCGGGTCATTATGTGGGAATTGAACATGGCTAGCGTCCACCTCCATGAAAATGATTGGTTGTTTTTCCAACCGCTGTTGTTTTGATAACCATTGCTCTGGGATAAATTCCATACCGTTATGAGTTTTCAGCTCTTGTATATTCCTCTTTTGGGCTCCATTGCTCATGCCTTCCAAATGAGGTCCTCTGACAATATTATTTGTATCTTCTACTATTCGGGGAGGGTCGACTTGGTTCTGATTCATATAGTCCATCTGAGTCCTCGGCTGACCTATTGGAGTTACTGGAGCTGGACGAGAATTCTACCTGATAGATTGATTGGGAGCAACTTGATTTCATCCGTACTTGGATAACAATCCAACCCAAATGAGAGTCTCAATCTCATCCTTTTGTTGTCGGCAATCATCAGTATTATGACCTATGTCATTATGGTATTGACAAAACATTGAGGGATCTCTCTTCACCCTATGATGCCTTAATGGCTCTGGTTTCTTCCACGGAAGGTGATTAGAGTTTGCCAGGAAGATATGTTCCTGTGTATTAGTTAGGTCAGTGTAGGTTGCATAAACGGGCTTAAATTTTCCCCAGACTTGTTCTTCTTTGTGCTATTTCGGTCACCTTCTCCATTCCCTTTCCTCTAATTGTTTGTTGCTTGGTTATTCTGGGTAATAGGTTGAGCCATAGCTGGAACATCTATCACCACTCTAGCGGGTTGGATAGGGGCCTGGCTGGTTCCTATGATAGCAGATCGCGCCTCTGCCAAGTTTATCCTCTATTAAGCTCGGGCCAAGAGCTAATCTACACTTTTAACCCTTTTTCACTGGAGATCCTGCCATAGATCAATTCCCATTAGGATTCCTGTTCTCATCGCCATGAGTGAGTTTGGAGCTATCATCATGATCTCTAGCTCTTGCTGCAACGTTGGTGAATCTGCTTAGAAATGCTTTCAAGGACTCACCAGGTTGTTGTTTTATGTTGGTTAATGTGTTGGCCTCTACGCGAGTTGCCTTTGAAGATCGAAACACTTTCTTAAACTCAAAAGACAACTTATTCCAAGAGCTTATCAAATGTATTTCATACTTCTTGAACCACGCTCTAGAAGGTCCGATCAGAGTCATTGGGAACATAATACACGTTAGGTCAAACTCGACATTGTGGGCCATCATCAATCTATTGAACATCCCAAGATTGTTGGATGGTTCTGTGTTTCCATCAAATGTTGGCACGCTTGGCATCTTGAAGCAAATAGGATACGCATTTGCTGCAATGTTTGGGGAAAAAGGTTCGAGCTCCTCATCGGTATCACAATCATCGATCCTTTTTCCAGATAAGAGCTTCTTCATCTGCTCCTCCATCGAGGCCAGTCGCTCGAGGGTTGGATCTTTGGTCTCTAGGTTTGCTGGGAGATGTTCACTAGCTCCCATCCTATTGTACGCGTTTAATGGGTTGTTGTTTCTAAAGGTTTGAGCTTGGTTAGGTAGGACATTCCCATTGTCGCGTACGATAGACAGACCTCCCTCATGTTGATTATAACTCATATTATCATAGTGAGTTGGATACCTCCTTTGTGAATTCAGACGATCATGCAGGTCAGGATGTGCATCGAAACGAGGACTTTGTGCTAAACTAAGATGATTCCTTAAGTCACTCTCAGACACGCCTTCACGCTAGCTCCCCGTCCATCCACTTCCATTTGTAAAACTTACAGCCTGTGGATGAGATCGAGAACCTGGATTATCAGCACGTGCCCATAGGACATAAGTGTCTACTGATGGGGGAGGATTTCTCCTACTATTTCCACAAGCTGTAGCGTCTCTTTGTGGGCGCAGTGGTGTAGGATGTCTAATCGGCAATGGCGGATGTCTTATTGGTGAGTTTATCCTCGTTCCATAAGGACGAACTAAATTAACTTGCCTCGGTTCTACCACAATGTCCCGAGTTCTCTGTGCATGGGGTTCTGATCATGGTGCAGAAGGATTCACTGGGGTGTTTTGTCTCTGTGAACTTGTCTCAGCTTGCCCTGGTTGGTAATTATGTGCATTCCTGGGAATCTGTGCAAAAGGTACGACACTGGGGGTCGCAATTCCTATGATGATTGGTGGGCTGAGCACTTCACTCTGAAGGTATAGAGCTTGGAGTGGCGGTCCTGACAGAACGACTGGGTTTGGACCGGTTATTCCTGTGGGACTTATGAGACCCATTTTGTCTCTTTCTGACATTAGCGTTAGTTGCAACAGGGGGTAACCGAGCCAGGGCCTCCTCGATCTATTTGTTTTTCCTAGTGAGATGTCTCCTTAATTGGCCATTCTTCATCTCGATGGTTGTTAATTATCCTGGATTAGGATTTGGTAGGAGTGACACTGCACTCCCAGCGTCGTCTTGGCCCATCGGTTGCTTCCTAGGACATTGCTGATCATCTGGGCCCTTTTTAGTGGGAACAGCTGTATGATGTGCCTCTTGGCCACCAGGCTGTTCCATTTCATTGTCATCCATTGATCGAGTAACCACCACGATGAATGTTGAATAAAACTTGTAAAGCACTAATTTCCCTCAACGAAAGCACCAAACTGTTGATGCAGTTTTTCTCCAACAGTAGATTTAGAAATCTAATAAGAGTATTAGTGCTTATTTGCAAACCGTAATGAACTTATAAGAAACCTTTCGTGCACACACAATTTTACGTGGTTAAGTGGTTAAAATCCACCTAGTCCACAAGAAAACATTATTGTTCTTCTCTCACAATTTCTGCAGAGTTTCAGTAATACAAAAAGGTCGTCCCTTTTCCTGTCCATTATCCCTGATATTTATAGTGGAATTCTCTGGACAAGTTTGGGTAACTATGTGCATAAATATGGTAAACATTTAATGTAGATAATTCCCATTTATATTGGGATATGATTGCAAAACAAAATATACTCCTACAATCTCAGATAATAAATGATAAATGTGCAATACAACCTGGGCATTAATGAGCGTATAAAGAGCCTCCATGTCTCTCGGGATCCTTTAGTATGTGTCCTGATAAGGTTTCCATGGGCTGAATATCTTCATCCAGTTGGTGATCGAAGATTATCCGAACCTTAGTTCAGATTAACTTCAGAGGGCCCTAAGGGGGATCTGACCACTATATGTCTCAAACTGGATCATCATCATAAAAGGTGGCCTGATAATTACCTAAATGTCGTATTGCCAAGTCCTGACTCAAGATGCTCACATCATCATCAACTAGATGTTCTACTTGTCTGCTTTTCCATATATTCATCTGTCAACTATATCCCTAGTTGAGTGATTAAACTCGTGCTAATTTTCAGGGTACAAAAAGCCTCAACTCTCCTTTTTGAACATCTATCAAAGCTTGACTGGTGGCTAAAAATGGTCTCCCCAAAATAATTGGAACATCTTCATCTTCCTCCATATTAAGAACAATAAAATCAGCGGGAAAAATGAACTTGTCCACTTTGATAAGAATGTCTTCAATAATACCTCGGGGGTGTGTTAATGAATGGTCGACCAATTGAAGAGTAACAGTATTGGGTCTAGCTTACTCCAATCCAAGTCTCCTAAATACAGACAATGACATTAAATTAATGCTTGCACCCAAATCACATAAAGCCCTCTCACAATGAAAGTTCCCAATGTTGCAAGGTATAGTGAAACTACTAAGATCTCTTAACTTTTGAGGAAGTTTTTTTTTAATAATTGCACTACACTCTTCTGTCAAAGCCACAGTTTCATAATCCTCCATTTTTCTATTATTAGACAATATATCTTTCATAAACTTCACATAACTAGGCATTTATTGAAGAGCCTCAACCAAAGGATTGTTAATGTTAAGTTTCTTAAATAGCTCAAAAGATTCGCCTTTCGGAATAGCTGAGGATAAGGAATCTTTGGTGTAGGCTCAGTGTATTTCAACTTCTCTTTCTTTGGAAAGTCTTTAGTAACCTCATCTTGTGCTTGACTAGTGACATGTTGATCCTCTATCTTCTTTCATTTGTCATCCACTGTAGGCTCATCATACTTAGTCCCTCTCCTCAAAGTGACAGCTTGACATTGCTCTTTGGGATTCACCACTGTGGAACTAGGTAGAGCCCCTTGATTACAGTCTACCATTAACTTTGCAAGTTGACCAACTTATGTTTCTAAGATCTTAATGGAGGATCTTGTTTCTGTCATAAATGGGCTTAGTAAATCATCGGGTACCTCTGGTTTAGTCACGTGAGGCAGTGGTTGTTGATGGTGTGGCATTTTTGGCTTTTGATTGTCATAAAAGGGTCTTTGATTGAGTCCATAGTATAGTCTATTTGAAAGATATTGACGCAGATTTGAATGGTACTGTAACGTCCCAAAAATGCTAATAAATTTTAATGCCTTGATTAGCATGCCATGAGGGCATAATTGGATATATGTGTGATTAATTGATTAAATGTGTGACTACGTGTCATGCACGATTTATATGATAATATGAGTATATTTATATGCATGTTAATGAGTATTAAGTATGCATGTGGGCCCGTTCTTGTTTATAAGGACAGATTTGTAAATTTGGCTGTTGCGGGTATAAATGTGATTATATGCGTTAAATGATTGGGACCACATTATTATGTGGATATAATTACAGTATTTGACTCAAGGCGATCCTAGGGAGCAGATTAGCGGAATAGTCACATCAGTGTTTAATACCTGACTCGGGGTGAGCCTAGGGGTATTTTGGGAAACTTAAAGTATATTTGGGATTTAACGAGTAACGGGTAAGTATTTGGTGATTATGTAGGCATGACAGAACTAATTGGGAATTTGTAGGACGTCTTGAGGAATTAGTGGGAATTGGCGCTAATGACCATTTTGCCCTCATGGGTAATGAAGGGGCTGGGTTATCTTTAGGGGCATATTGGTCTTTAAGTTAATAGATATAGTTAGAAAGTTTTAGGATTAGGCTAGAACATATCAAAACACATCTCAACACCCTTTCCCTCAATCTCACATTCTTTCTTTCCCTCTCTTGTGCTTGGAGGCTTAGGGGAAGCTGCTGAAGGAAAATCTTAAGAATTGAGCTGGGAAAATTTGGGGAATTAAGCTAGGAGCAAGCAAGGGGACAGCTGAGAATCAAAGTTGCTACTGAGGGTTACTGTGAAGGTTCAAAATTTAGGGTCGTGCTCAGGACTGCTATATGTCTTCAGTTCAGAATTTGAGGTAAGAAAAGAACACCCAAGTTGTAATTGGGGCTAAGATCCCCTATAAATGAACATATGTGAGTTATAAATGTAGTTGTGATTGGAAATATCTTGATAGACAGGTTAGCTCGTGCTGCTTTTGATTGCGTGCTTCGCAACTTGTATGTATGCTATGTTTGACGTGAAAGTCCAACCTAAGGGAGCCAGAGATGATGTTATGCGTATTAAACGCAGCTCGGCCTAAGCGAGTCGAGATTGGATAAATAACAAGTGGGCTCGACCTAAGGGTGCCGACACCTAATTAAATGTATTAAGATTGATTTATATGTTTGGATTAAACTGTTATTGATTTAGTACTTGTATCCCACTTTTGATTGAACTAGTTCATCTAAAGTTTATTATGCACACTCTATTGTTATCAATGCTTGTTGAATTTATTTTTCTTGCTGAGCCTTGGCTCACGTGTTCTACGTGGTTTAGGTAAAGGAAAGGGAAATCTGGACCAGCCATGAGTTGGAGAGCTTTAGGGGCGGTGTGTACATCGGCAGCTGCTCGACTGCCACAACCGAGGGATTTACAAGTACTAGAGCCAAAATTTATATTTTTCCATTTAGGCTGGCGACGGTTATGTTAACTTTAGAGGGTTGTAATCACCATGTAAACATTATTTTTGGGATCCCATGTATCAAACTCTTATTTTAATGAAAGTCAACTATTTTATGATAGAAATCTTTTAACCCTAACCAGGCAGTTGACTTTAGAATGACATTTATGTTCAAACGACTTGATTAGCAAGTCCAATGTTATTTTAAACACACAATGTAAGGGTCTTGGTTACCCAGGGCGTTACAACTTGGTATCAGAGCCAGGTTAGGTTTAAGGGTTCCTGAAGATTGGCATGGCATGTACACTCACCGCTAGACACAATCTCGACTTAGGGTTCGGCAACCATATATGTGATTATATATTTGAGTGTTTAAATGAAATATAAATGCTTTATCTACATGATTATTAGGAAGCAAGAGATATACTGATAGGGCCTGACCCTTGACTGTTATGTGAATATGATAAGGCATGCTTATTAGCAATGATCTGTATGTGAATGATTTTTTAAATGCCTGCTTGCATTATGATTGTGTGTTGTTAGTTAAGTTCTGGTGTTGAATCATAGGGAGATTATAAAACTATTATCATTGACCAGCCGAGTTTATGATTGTAGATAAACTTGGAGAGTTATGCCTCCAAGGAGATCAATTCGACTAGCTGGCATCGGGGTTGAGGCTAGAGATGATGAGCAGGGCCAGAACCCTCCGCCGGTGTAACGACCCAAATTCAGTGTTAAGGCTTAAGGGCCTGGAGTAGTGTGCCTGGAGGGCATGATGGGATTTTGTGTGTGACTTTATTAAGTTTAATGCATCATTATGATTTATTGCACGTTATATGACTATTTGATTATTTGAGATGCATGACTATGTGAATCAGTATGGATGTAGAACTGATTGTCTTAAAATGAGCATGATTGTAACTTGGCCATGTTAGGGCATAACTGTGATAATTGTACTATGTGAATTGTGCCATGTGAGTGTGATGTTTTATCAGGATGCACGCATCGAGACGGTCCTAGAGAGCCAGTTAGTCTAAAAGTCACAACAGGTTGTTGTACCCGGCTCGGGAGGAGCCCAGGGGTACTTCGGGAATCTTATAAGTTGAGTTTAGAAAGAGTGATTAGTTATTGGTATTTTGGTAACCATTTGTAACTGCTGTGAGTAACAAGTTTTAAGATAGGAAGTGGTAGAATTGAAATGAAAGTGTTAAGACTTAAGTACCCTTGAAGGTTTAGCTTAGAAGGATTAGTAAGGAGGCGTAATTTGGTCTTTTGGCAAGGCAAATAGACATTATGCAGCTGGGATTTAGGGGGTACGGTTTGGGCATTTGGGTCACTTGTGGCTTTGATAAATTAGAAGAGAAGGAAAAGAAGAGGAGAGAAAGGCTAGGGCAAAGAAGAAGAAAGAAGAAGAGGTGTAGAAAGGGGCTGAAGTGGGAAGCTTAGAAGGAGATCAAGGGAACTTTAGGGTGGATTCTACTCTTGAGGTAAGGATCTTATGCTTATTTAAGTTTGTTTTCTGTGTTGGTTGAGGAATTTAATGCTTGAGTTAAGATTTTCATGGGTTTTGATTTGGGTTGTTGAATTTGAAATCAAAGGAGTGGATCTTGTGTGTATTGATGTTTTGGATTTGATTCTAGTGTTTATGGGGTGTTAGATTGTTCATATGAGGTTTGGATTTGAGTTTTGGGGTTTAGGTTTTGGTTTGGGATGATTTGGGGAGGTTAAAGCTCAGGGAAAATTGCAGGAAAAACCCAGAATTCTGGGTCTGCGAAGGTGTGCCGCGGCAGGGTTTTTGTGTGCCGCGGCAAGGGAGCTTCTGTCTGATGGGTGCCGCGGCACAAGGCAATTTTCAGGATAGCCTTTTTGGCAATTTTAGGTCTTAGCTCCGGGGGTTCGTGGGATGCCTCCGGGGTGTTGTTTTAAGGTCTTAGAGGTCCCGAGAGTGTGGGATTGGTCCCGGGAAGTGGTTTTGGGTTTGGTTAGTATTAAAAGTGTTTTATGTGTGCTGTGACTAGGATTTCGGAGAGGCTCGTGCTGGAGGACCGTGCTCGTGATCGTGGTGCATCGGAAAGCACGGATTACAGGTAAGAAAACCGTAACACCCGAGTTTAGGGCATGGCCCCACTGTGTGATTGTAGGGCGTAGCCCCGGATTGTATTACGTGCAAATGCTTAACCTTAAATGAACCGTGATGTGTGTGAATGTTTATTTTGAATGTACTATATGTGTGATTATGATGAAACGAGCGGCAGAGGCCGGGTACGGCGTAGGCCGGGGCGGCCGTGGGCCGAAAGTAACACACAGCACATGGGATGCTTATATTCAGGGTGGGACCCAAGGGATACATGAGTTATCCTCGCGGTGAGAACCGAAACTCCAGGCTTTGGTAAGGCCTTGGGAGCGGCATGGCCGTATTTGTTTATTATGATGGTTTTCCTTTGTGTCAGTGAATTATTGCCAGCTATTTGTTTTGCATATGTTATGTGTTATTTGGGTTTTCTTGCTGGGCTTCGGCTCACGGGTGCTCCGTGTGGCAGGTAAAAGCAAGGAGTCAGTCAACCGGCCATGAGTATGGAGAGCGTGGGGGCGGCGCGTACATGTTCGGCCTGCCCGACTGCTTTGGTTGGGGGCATTTTGTATATGGCTGTATTTAACCATTCTTTTGATAGCTGATCAAGTGTAAATCTATTTTGAGTTGTAAATATTTTGTAAACCTTATTTTGGGATCCCAGATGTTTTATAATTAACGTTTTTAATGAAACTAAACATTTTCAAAGAGTACAGCCTTAAACTCTGGTTTATTCACACTTTTGGTTTTAGAAACCACTTGAGTCAATTAAATGCACAATTTCTGTTTTAAACTCACTTAGTAACGGCTCTAAGGTAGTAGGGCGTTACTGCCGGTCCCTGAGAACTTGTAGCAGTTGCTTGCTGACATACAATCTAGACTTCAGAGCCAGAAGAAAGAGATTCTCCTTATGAGGCAGTAGGCTCTACAGGGGAGTGCTGCACCTAACTTGCCTCCTGTTGTGGTACCAGTTGTACAACCACATGAGATTGGGAACAGGTGGGAGCCGCTTTATGAATGATTCAGGAAACATCATCCTCCAACTTTTGGGGGAGGACCAGATCCACTTAAGGCTGGACATTTAATGAATTTGATTACCTCCATCCTTGACTTCATGATGCTGGAACATAACGACAGGGTGGCTTGTGCCACCTATATGCTTCGAGATGATGCCCGCATTTGGTGGGAGGTAGTGTCATAGACTCAAGATGTTTCAACCATGAGTTGGATGGGTTTAGAGACTTGTTCAGCCAGAAATATTATAGTAATGCCGTAAGGGCGGCAAAGGTGAACAAGTTAATTGGGTTGGTACAGAGCAGCATGACAGTTACTGAGTATGTCTTGAAGTTTGACAAGCTAGCGAAATTTGCACCTGATCTAGAGCCTACAGATGCAGCTAGGCAGGACAGGTTTGTTCAAGGAATTAATGCTATGATAGACCGAGATATGAGGATCACATCAGTACTTGGGGAGATAACTTATGCCCAGGCGGTTGAGAAGGCCCTCATTGTTGAGGAGGCAGAGAACAAGGTGTGGAAGGAGGACGCTACGAGACGGGATGTTTGTAGGACAGTGCCTCCACTTACAGGGTTTGGAAGGGGCGGAGGACCCAATGATAAGAAGAGGAGGACTGCTAACACCTCAACCACTGCTGGTCTTGATAGGAGGGGCTGGGGTGCTTAGGGTGGTAGCCAGGGAGGAGCTATGGAGGAGCTACCCAGAGTGTGCTAGATGCAGGAAGCACCATCTGGGCGAATGCCGGGCAAAGGCCTATTACTTGTGCAGGGTTGTTGGACATCTCAAGAAAGATTGCCTGACTTTGAAGAAAGATGAACCAGGGAAGGCGAACTGCTTGTCTCTAGCTTGAGTGTTCGCCTTGACACAGGCATAGGCTGATGCTAGTCCCTCTGTAGTAACAGGTCAACTTTCTAGCGATGACTCTTCATATACTTTATTGATTGACTTCGGTGCTACACATAAATTTGTTTCTAGCTAAGTGATTGATAAATTGTGTAGGCCTAGTGAGTATTATATTGCGGGGTTTGGGACTATTATTCCCATAGGGGAATTGGTAGTTTCTAGGAGATGGATTAGATCACTGCAAGTGATGGTGGACAGTAGGGAACTATTAGTAGATCTGATTGAGTTGGGTATGGCTGATTTTGACATGATTTTGGGGATGGATTGGCTAGTCAGGTATGGGGCCACTATAGATTGCAGGAAAAAGATGGTGACTTTGGAGCCAGAGTGTGAGGATTCCTTTATTTTTGTGGGTACTATGCACAGACCCCGCATTCCTATGATTTCGACATTGAGGGCTAGAGACCTATTACAAGGAGGTTGTATAGGTTTTCTAGCCAGTGTGGTGGATACCACTGGGGTTATGTCGGTGGGGCCAGGAGAGACTAGACTGGTATGCGAGTTTTTGGACGTGTTTCTTGAGGATTTACTGTTGGGAATTGTGCCCTGAAAGCATATGTAGTAGACATTGTTTTAAGAAATAAATAAATAAGTTGAATTTGTTATGCATATATTTTATGGACAATATTATTCTGTGATAATATTATGTAAATATCAGAAAAATTCCTAAGTTCATATATGTGATCTCAACCACGTATTGGTACGAGAGGATTGTGTTTGAGATGAATGAACTTGAATAGTTCGCAGTAAAATAAAGTTATGGAATCTTTAGACTAATTACTGCAAGTACGGTCCATCAGACTATTCTAAGAGCCATATACAAGTTCTTCTTCTATTGTACACTTGTAATTTTTCACCAAATTTCTACAAGTTCTTTTGCATTCATTAAGTTCTGAATAATTCTTTGAGTTTTCCATCCATATTTCATTGACAAGTTTCTATCGTCAACAGTTTGGCGCCGTCTGTGGGCAGAGTAAGTGCCAAGCCACCTTTCTTCCATTGATTCTAGTAGAAAAGATGTCGAGATGCTCTAAGCGGTTGAGAGAAATACGGGGGGTTGAGGTCTACCTCGATGGAGATCAGCTGAACGCCTCCATGAAGAACCCTCAGCCACCCAAAAATGTGAATGCACCAAAGGAGCCTGGGGTTCCTGAGGATGTAAGGGAGGCCTCATCCCCGGCAGTCCCACCTGATGAGAACCGTCCGAGATTAGCGGTTGTGCCCGCGAGAGATGCTGGAGATTCCTGCCCCCAAAGCCGACACAGGTGTCGAACTCCGGCCAGCAAGATCTGGGCCCTTCGACACGCATGCCTGAAAAAAATCCCCGAGTCCATTCCATAAGCTCGAGCTCTAGGTCTTGATTTAATGAAGAGGAGATATGTGAATTATACCAGAAGAATCAAAGGCTAGAAACCACCTTAGAGAATATGCAAGAGGTGTTGAATGGCCTGCTACAGGGAAAATCAAGCATATCTCTTCCAAGGCGAAAAGAGCGAGGCCAAGAGGGGGAAAAGACCATAGTCCCAGTGGATGATGGGAGGACTCGACTCTCCACAAGTAATACCCCTGGATGAAGCACCGTGAATGTCCTGGACCACTGAAAAAGCCTCAAAGGCCAGAGCAGAAGAACAACGCTAACCCTCGTAACGAAGTCGAAGTCACTTAAAGGAAAACACCCTCGGACTTAAGGGAAGAGCCTAATAAGAAAAGGACGGACAAAAGGACTACACCTCCTATGGCACCTCGAGAAGACAAAGGAAAGGGAAGGGCTAACCCGTCCACTTTGAGAGACACCATGAACAAAAGGAGACAAGCCCTAGACAAAGAAATGAGGAGCCTCTGGAGCAAGATAATCACCGCATCTGGAGGGCAAGCCATCGACGATGAGTTCGACTACAAATCGCCCTTCACTAAGGAAATCCAAGCCGTCTAGTTCCCAGCCAACTTCAAGGAGCCTCATATGACCCCTTATGAAGGAAATACGAATCCCAAATACCATCTAGACGCATTTAACGACCTGATGAAATTAAGGAGAATTAGTAGCAGAGCCAGATGCCATTACTTTGCTATCACGTTGAAGGGACCTGCGTAAAAATGGTTTAAAAGACTCCAGCTAGGGTCCATCAGGTCGTGGCAACAATTTTATGATGAATTTATCCAACAGGTCCATCAGGTCCATCAGGCCGTGCGTGATTACACAATGCCAGGAACCAGGCTCGCTAACGTGAAACAAGGAGAAAATGAGAGTCTAAAGAGCTATATCCATAGGTTCAATATGGAGGCAACCAAAGTAGGAAGCTTGACCCGTGGGGAATTAAAAATTGCCAGCACAGCCGGAGTATGCCCGGGTTGTAAGCTGTGGGATAACATGCTTAAGAGAGAGGTCGTTGACTTAGACGATTTCCATGAAGGAGCACTGGAATATATTTGTGTTGAGGATGGTCATGAGAGCCTTATGGTTGGAAAAGACAGGTCCCCTCCAAAACCCTCAATCCAAGAAGGCCAAAGCAATGCAAAGAAGAAGAGGGTCTACGAAGGGTCAAGAGATGATCGGCCTCAGATGTCCCAACACATTGATGAGTGCAAACCGGCCCCCTACACCTTTTATACCGACCTCACACACGCTAGGGAACATATATTCGCCACGAATGAAAATCAGGTTCCTTTCAGGAGGCCCCCGCCAATGAAAAAAGACCGATAAAAAAGGGACCCCAGTAAATATTGTCAATATCATAAAGATATTGGCCACACCACCGTAGAATGCACTCATTTGAAAATATAAATCAAAGAGCTTATATGCATGGGACATTTGGGAACTTACGTCCGCAAAGAAAACCAAAGGCTGGAAGAAGGAGCATCCTCACCATGGGCACGGGAGGTAGCCCCTGAGGTGCAAGGAGAAGTTAGGACCATCTTCAGAGGGCCAGGGTTCGGAGGCGAGCCAAGGAAGGGGCGAGACAAATATGCCAGGGAAGCTAGGTGAAGTCCACCGCCATGCATCTTAAGTTTGGAGCAGCACCCCCCAAAGAGTTTTAAGGGGGAGAACGACTCGATAACCTTCACCAAAGAAGATGCACGAGGTGTGCATTTCCCTCATAATGATCCCTTAGTGTTGACTGTCCAGCTTATTAACATGAGGGTGCATCGGGTCTTGGTGGATAATGGAAGCTCCGTAGACATCCTGTATCGCCTAGCTTTAGAGAAGATGGGACTGAACACTAGGCACCTAAAGCCCTGCAATACCTCCCTATATGGATTTACAGGAGATTCAATATAGCCCATAGGTGCAATTAAGTTGGCCCTCACCATGGGAGAACAACCCAGACAAACCACCATAATGGCAAACTTTGTCGTGGTAGATTGCGCTTCGGCCTTCAATGCGGTATTAGGGAGACCCTCCCTAAGAGAATTGAAGGCGATAACTTCAGTGTACCACTTCGCCATGATATTCTCGACTCATGGGGGAATAGCAAGCGTGAAAGGAGAGAAAAAGGAAGTGAGGGAATGTTATAACACATCTCTCCGCATAGCCATAAAGCTGTTAGTGCCTATGGAAATGGGGGTGCATGGAAGCACAAACCTGCACGAATTGGACCCGCGGGTCGCGGAGGAACCCAAGGCCAAGACAGTAGAGGAGTTGGAAGAAGTCACAGTCATGAATGAGCCGTTGACGAAGTTGAAGGTAGGAAGAAACCTTCCATGTATCGTGAAGGAAGAGCTGGTAGGATTTCTGAAAGTCAACCTCGATGTATTCGCCTAGAGCCATGAGGACATGGTGGGGATAGACCCATCAATCATGTGCCATCACTTAAACATCGACCCAAAAGCAAGACCTATAAGGCAGAAAAGAAGAGCGCTAGACCTAGAAAGATACGCGACCCTAAAAGAAGAGGTTGACAAGTTGAAGGCAAATGGGTTCATCCGAGAAGCATTCTACCCAATATGGTATCCAGCCCAGTTTTATTCCCAAAGCCCAATGTAAAGTGGAGGACTTGCATGGAATTTACTAACCTCAATAAAGCCTGCCCTAAGGGCAGCTTCCTGCTTCCTGGGATAGATCAGTTAGTAGCTGCCACGGCAGAACACAAGCTACTCAGCTTCATGGATGCATATTCTGGGTACAATCAAATACCCATGAACCCAGCCGATGAGGAGCACACTTCGTTTATAAGAGACAAGGGGCTTTATTACTACGAAGTGATGCCTTTTGGGTTAAAGAACGCAGGGGCTACTTATCAGAGGTTGGTGAACAGAATGTTTGCGAACCAGATAGGAAGAATTAGGGAAGTATATGTAGATGATATGCTTGTAAAGACAAAGAAGGCAGAAGAGCTCACATACAACCTCAGTGCGATGTTCGACACCCTCTGAAAATTCAAAATGAAGCTATACACGCTCAAGTGCACATTTGGAGTTTTGTCAGGGAAGTTCCTGGGCTTTATGGTGAATTTCCAAGGTATTGATGCCAATCCTGAAAAAATCAAGGCATTGTTGGAAATGAGCCCACCACGAAGCAAGAAGGAGGTGCAGTGCTTAACCGGGAGAGTTGTCGCCCTCAATAGGTTCATCTCTAGATCCACTGACAAATGCATCCCTTTCTTCAACATCCTAAAAGGGAGCAAAAAGTTTGCTTGGGATGAAGATTGTCCGGAAGCCTTTGCTAAGCTCACAGAACACCTTGGAAAACCACCCCTTTTGGCTAAGCCAGAAAAAGGGGAAAAACTATATCTGTGCTTAGCCGTATTAGAGCATGCTATAAGCGTCGCCCTGGTCAAAGGAGAAAAGAAGCATTAGTAGCCCATATACTATGTAAGCAAATGATTGGTAGACACAGAAACCCGGTACCCTTAAATAGAAAAGTTAGCATATGCCTTGATAGTGGCTTCGCGAAAGCTAAGGCCCTATTTTCACGCTCATGCTATTGAAGTGCTCACCAACACCCCTTTGCGTCAAGTCTTGTACAAACCGGAGACTTTGAGAAGGTTGTTAAAATGGTCAATTGAGTTAAGTCAATTTGACATCACTTACACTCCAAGGACCTCAGTCAATGAGTAGGTACTTGCAGATTTTATAGTTGAGTTTGCACATCGACCCAATGGGGAGGGAGAAATAGAAGAGAATGAACCAATGGGTGAAGGGGAAAAATAGCCTGAAGAATGGAGCCTCCATGTGGACGGGGCGTCTAACGAAGGAGGAGTCGGCGTTGGTATAGTAATGACAGGACCTAAGGGACATAAGATGTATTGTATATTAAGATTCAAATTTGAAGCTTCCAACAACGAAGCAGAATACAAGGCACTACTGGCTAGCCTGCGACTAGCCAAGGAGATGAAGGTAACACATTTCCATGTCTTTAGTGACTCACAACTAGTAGTATTTCAGATGAAGGGAAAATATTAAGCTAGAGGTCCAAAAATGGCTGCATATCTTGCCAAAGTGAAGGGGTATTTCGGTTAGTTTGAAAAATACACCATAGAACAGATCCCAAGGGAGAAAAACACAAATGTCGATGCTCTCGCAAAAATTTCCTCTACCTGAGACAAAGACACGCTTGAGTCCATCCCTGTCGAATACCTCTCCAGACCAAGCATGGGAGAAGATGTGGTCCACATGGTCAATAGCCCTGAGGAGTCATGGTGTGCACCCATCTTGAGGTACTTAAGTGATGGAACATTGCATTTGGACAAAAAAGATGCCCACAAGATGGTTTACAAGGTCGCCCAATACACCCTAGTAGATGGAGTTTTGTATAAGAGAGGCTTCTCCACCCCACTCCTACAGTGTATAGACAAGGAGGAGGCTTAAAGGTCCTGCAAGAGATACACGAAAGGGAGTGTGGAAATCATGCTGGGGGGCAATCCACTGCAAAAAAGGCCATGCGGGCGGGATATTATTGGTCTACCATGGAAAAGGATGCGGGTGATTTCGCGAGAAGATGTAACAAGTGTCAACGACATGCAAATTACCCCAGACAGTCATAAATGAGTTGGTGAGCATGACCAGTCTGTGGCCCTTCGCTGTGTGGGGGATTGACTTGATTGGAGTGCTACTAGCAGGAAGAGGAGGAGCAAAGTACGCAGTTGTAGCAGTCCATTATTTTACTAAATGGGTGGAATCAGAGCCTCTAGTCAACATAACGGCTAAGAAAATTATCACCTTTGTCAACAAATTTATCGTTTGCAGGTTTGGAGTACCCTACAAGATAATCTCTGACAATGGGACACAGTTCGAAGGAGGGGTATTCGAAGAATATTGTAGAGAAAAGGGAATCAAGAGGAGTTTCTCCACTGTAGTGCACCCGCAAGGCAATGGACAGGAGGAGGCCATCAACAAGATCCTAAAGAGGAGCCTGAAAACAAAGTTGGAAAATTTGAAAGGGGTCTGGGTCGATGAACTACCCAATGTGCTATGGGCCTATAGGACCACGCCTCATTCCACTACTGGAGAAACGCCTTTCGCCTTTGCCTATCGGTGCGAGGCTGTTCTTCCAATAGAAATAAAAATCAACTCCTTCTGCATACAAGCATATGATGACCAAGCTAACCACGCAGCATTAGCTGAAAACTTGGACCTGTTGGAAGCAAGAAGAGAAAGGGCACAATTGAAGTTGGCAACGTACCAGCAACGAGCCGCAAGATACTATAATTCAAGGGTGCGAGAGAGGGCGTTCAGGGTCGGAGACCTCGTGTTAAGGAAAGTCCTGCCCAAGACTCGAGACCCAAGTGCGGGTGTATTAGGGGAAAACTGGGAAGGGCCCCACCAAGTTGCCCAGGTGGTGCCCCCTAACACCTACATAATGGCACATTTGGATGATACCATGGTACCTAGAGCGTGGAACGCAAAGCATCTAAAAAAATATTATCAGTTTGACCTCCATATCTGAGGCAAGAATATTATTGTTCTGTCTAAACATGCAAGTTTAAGTATAATAGCCATGAGGTAGATGGCTAACTTAGACCCCTTAATATGTAGTAAGAACAAAGTCACCATAGGTAACTGTTGACGCGGTTCTTCGCCAATAGGTAATTAAGAAAAGAAGAGAAAGGGATTAGTGCTTAGGTTGAACCGAAACAGATATATGATCTTTGAAAAATGAAATGGTGACTCAAAGTATGTTTTTTAAGTGGTTCAAAGGTTAAAATCCTTCTACTCCACTAGTCAGTATTATTGCTATATACTGGGTATTTGATTACAGGGTATTTCTTACAATCGAGAATTCAACCTCTATTAACTCCCAAGGTCTCCATATTTATAGGAGAAGGCACCTGGGAGTTGGTAAGAAGGTCATCCCGTGACCTTCTTACCTATCATGTCAACTCTGTGACATTCATGATTAATTCCTAAACCTGACACATTAGTGTAGTCAAATCAATAAGTAAGGGGATAATGGGCCGCACGGCCCAACACAGTCATGGGTGTCTGAATACGCACGTTCCTGCTGCGTGTCCGAGAAGTCAGGGGTATATCAGACACATGATTTCTGATATATGCACGTTTACCTTGCGTGGTTGACTTTATAAAAGGTCATAGCCTCCAACTCTAGCTCGTACCACGAGCTGGATGCCTACCTCGACCTGCGGCCTTCAGGGTCCAGACCCAGTCCTTTGAGCAATCTGGGCGAACCCTTAGGTTACCTCGAGCTAAGGAGGTAGGACCTTACGATGACAGCTCCGGTCCTGGGGATGTCTGCCTGGTAATCATGATTAGGCCGTACCGCAGCTCGCTAATCAGCCCGTGGGAAAATCAGGGCGTACAGTAACCATGTATTTAACTCATTTCCAATGAATATGTTGTGGCATCAAATGAATATGTAGTAAGAACTCTCGTTTGAGAAAAATGATCACACTATCTACCTCTCATTTCCAATAATTATCAAAATGCATTAGCGAAATGATCAAAGTGCTCGACGAGATAAATCTCACCAACCACTTGGGGGGCAGATTATACAACCAAAAAATGGTCCTAAACGAGACCCTTATATATATATAAAAAAAAAGAATATAGATAAGGAAGAAGGCCTTGCAAGGCACCCCTTGAGTTCACGAGGATTAGCTACCCTTATGAACATCAACAAGGTAAAAAGGTCCTACAAGAAAAAGCCTCTTAATAAAGGCTGACACCTCCATGAGAGGAAAGACCTCAGGCAGAGCATCCACCTATAAGTCTAGAGCGACCACCAAGCAATCTAGCCAAAAAGGGTCCTAAAAGATACCCTTGCAAAAATAGTACTGTGCGTAATGATGAGAAGGACGCTTCTCGCAAGAAATAATAAGTGCGCGTGAAACTATATAAAAGGATGACTAGAACCCAAAGGGTCAACATATCCTTATAGATGCAATCAAGGTGAACCAAAGAGGGACCTATCGAACCCCTTTGTGTAGGCTCAAAAGGACCTCAAGCATAATAAATAATAATAAAAACAAGACCTATCGAACCTCTGCTTGCGGGCTCAAGAGGACCTCAAACATAGAGAAACAAAATCAAATGAGCACATATATGTATACAAAAAAGGTTGCGATAATGTGGAAAGACTTGGAAAAGTTCCAACAAAAAAAAAATCAAGTTGCTGGCTCAAATGAGCACACAACCAAATTGAATTAAATAATAAAAATTACAGAAGCAAACTCTCAAGGCCTCCTGCTGTGAGCATTCCACTTGGCTACCTTGGCGACGACATGCTCACCAAAGGAGGAGAAATCAAAGTTATGATTTTGCCTCCACATTCCATAGAGGGTGCGCTCTATGGATTTGTATTCAATCTCCGCGAAATTCGCCTCTAGGAGAGTGACCCTCTCCTGCAACGTTGCAACCTTGTCTTCTGCTCCCTCAAGATTTGCTTCCAGGCAAGTGACCCTCTCCTGCAACATCACGACCTTGGCTTCCACTCTCCTCTTCTTTTTTGATGACGAAGAGGCCTTCACCGGGGCCTTCTCAAGCTTAATCTTTGTATCAGTAAGTTCCCTTTCAAGCTCTTGAACCTTGACCGTTAAACAGACCCTTTCAGCATTCGACAAAGAGAGGTCTTGCGTTGAGTTGGCGAAGCGTTGAGCCACCAGAGAAGGCTGCAAAAAAAAAATGATGATGATGAATAAACAAAGAACCCCCCAAAAAAAGGGAAAGCGTAAGACCAATATAAGACGCATGAACTCACCCAAGTTTTGGAGTGCACAAAAGTCTCCCCAAGCTCCAACATGGAAAAATTCCCAAGACCTCTCCACTCAGTCTCAGGAATACCCTTGGTGACCCGGGTATACCTTTTCCCATAAGAGGCCACCATATGACCTACCCAGGGTGTCCCCTCCAAATCAGGGGTGGATGACCCACTGACCGAAGGAGGAGGAGGCGCAGGAACACCAGAAAAATGGGGCCCCGATGGACCAAGATTGATGGGAGCATGAGGAAGAGTATCATGTTCCTCAGAAAAGGGAACAATGAAGCACCGTAGCATGGCCTGCGAACCACAAGAATGAGAGGCCATGTCACGATCCATAGGGACCAAAGGAGGGCACCCCCTGGGAGATGGAGATGACTGAGGTGGGCGTCTGGGTTCTGGGGAAGCCTCCTTAGGCACCCACTCTGCATCACCCCCGTCTGAGTGATGCTCAACTAAAGGCGCCTTCTTCCTTCACTTCAAAATGTGCCACAACGCATCAGGATCTGAAACCGCTGATAAGTTGTAGCAGTTCAGGTTTGGCACGGTGAAGAGGCGAGTGACCATTTTCATAGCGGGGTCGGCATCGAGGAAGGTGTCCACTGGTGCTGCCTCCGACTCAGGAATGTCAGGGTTACCAAAATCCTCTGCACAATCAATACAATTACCAATATGAACATAATTTCCAAAATAACCAATCCTAAGTAAAAGGAAGACAAGCTTGAAGTACTTACTTGGGAACAAGCGAAAGCGATCACGTACAAAAAGGGGACCTTTCACGAAGAAAAAGTTCTACTTCAACGACCCTAGGTTGGATATAGACCCCTCTATGAGGGAAACTTGGGAATTGGCCTTCTACAAGAAATAGAAGCCTTTGGATCTAGGGGTTGGCATGAGGTTATACATAAAGTGCACCTCTCGAGCCGTAGGTGCGCGGTGGTTGAGCTCAATAAATTCCATGTATAGGCAGCTCAAGGTCAGCCAGTTGTTAGGCGCCAGGTAGAGCGGAGCAAGGTCGAAATGGTTAAGGATCATGAAAAAGAATGGGTGTAAAGGAATGGTCGCTCATGGCCACGTACCCTTGAAGGGGATTATCAGCCCGACAGTTATTGGAGGGAACATACAACTTGTTTTCCTTGCCAATATGGTATTTAACGGATAGCTCCAACATTTGATTCTCTGACACATTGGACACAATGGAAGACACCAATAGAGGACCAAAATCTGCCCCCTTGGAAGCCACCTGTCGCTGCACTCTCTGTGCCATATCTGCAAAACCAAAGAAAAAAGGTGAGGTTGAAACAAGGCACTTTACCTTCCATTTTTTCTTCCTAGCAAGGTTCTTCCACCGAGGCTCTGAGTGTGGGAGCGCTGAGCAAGGGTGAATTGAAAATAAGGGTTGAGGGGAACCCGAGGTGACCTCATGGCAACCATAAGAGGAGAATGGGATAGGAGGTTCATGTGGGAGATTCCCCTCCATGAAATCCAACTCCATCTGTAGATAAAAAAAGGCTCACTCTAAGGTTTACAACGGGGTTGCTAAGGTCAAAGGGGAAGGAACTCCATCACCTCTCAAAACTTAATCTATTTCGCCTTCCCCTAACCAGATTTTATGCCTAAGTTCAGCCATGTGCTCAAGGAGATGTATACGAGGCTGCCTAAAAGTGTCATAGTCTTGGTGAGAGTTTTTTTCAGGGGACTCTGAGTCTGAAGATAAGTCTACAAACTCGACCCCCGGAGGAACGCTAGACCATCCCTCACATGCCATGGAACCTCGTCTCGTAGGTAATAAGGGTGCACGTGTAGGTGAAAAGGGTGTGTTGACGGTGAGAACTCATCAACTAAGTTGAGTTGGAAAAATTATCAAGTCAAGATCACTAATGGAAAAGCTGTAGAAACTTAAACAATCACTCAAGAACAATGATAGAACAATAATGGAGAATTCAGTCTTTCATTCACACTCAAGCCTTTGCTACAGTAAAATTACCAAGCCCCCTTCAGGTGGTGTCCCAGTTCATTTTATAGTAGGCTCTAATGGCCTTAGGTACATGGTGGTCTAGGAGACCAAGTGGTACATAAGTACTATGTCAGGGGAGTGGCTTCAGAGGTTGTGGTCGTACATCCAGTACGGGAGCAGGTGTCAGGAGGATGTCTCCACTACTTGTCTGTACCCATGTCTGATGAGTGGTGGCAGGCATAGTGGCACAGGTGATAGTGGTGTCGACTCTGACCTTTGGCCGTAGACGTATGGACCATAACTCTTATCCCAGCAGTCCCACTGGTACTGGTGTCCGTCCTCAGTACTAGATCATACAAGTATGTCCCATTCGGCTCGTACTGGAGCCTCTAAGCATAGGGGTCTCAAGGTGTAAGGGGTGGGACTCTTGGTGTGTGTTATGGTCGTGGCGTGAGGTGGGGGTCTTGGGTCCTCGGCACGAGATGCCTGAAGCCTCCCGAGGCCACTCACGAGTCTGAGCGATAGGCATGTGGCCTTGACGGATGTCTAAGGATGCGAGGCGAGACGCCCTCCTTGTGACCCCCTTGCTCCACTCATGTGGCCACCAGGTGGCGTGGCTCACATTCCCTCGCGAAGCCCCCTTGGAAGGCCTATTGATGGCGCGGCTCTCCGGCTGTTCACGAGGCTGAGTGTGCTGCGAATGTGGCCACTCCGGGGGCCATGGGCGAGGACACCACGGGGCCTAGATGGCGAGGCCACTCCGTGGGCATGGGCGAGGCAGGGCGAGGCCCTCGGACGCGAGGTAGCTGGTGCGAGGCTTGGGCGCCCGGACGCGAGACGTCTGGGGCGAGGCCCTCGGATGTGAGGCGGCTGGTACGAGGCTTGGGCGCCCAGACACGAGACGTCTGGGGCGAGGCCCTCGGATGCGGGGCGGCTGGTGCGAGATGGTGGCACGGGCTTCGCAGCTGGGCCATGACAAGGGGTGTCCCGCATGGTGGCCGAGCGAGGCCAGGGGGCGTCGCGCACGGGTGGCCGAGCGAGGCCCATGGCGTCGCGCACGGGTGGCCGAGCGAGGCCAGGGCAGTTTCGCGTCTATGTCTTGCAAATGGGGGCCACATGGAAATAATCCCATAAGGCACGGGTCTAGATTCGTGGCATGATAGCGTGATGACTTCCCGAGACGGTGGTGGCCCGAGGATCTCACATAAATCTCATATTTTGCCTTGGTGGAATTTGGGCGTCCACACTTGCCCCCTAGTCTATGAGAGGTCCTTTAGGTGCTCTTGTAGACTATTCACGTTGATTCCTATAAATAGGCCTTCATGCATGGCCTAATATTTTCACCTTACTTCTTTGGCTTATTGGTTTGGAGAGCCCTTCCTTTTTCAAGAGGTGAGGGGTTCAGTCCCTCACAACCTCATTTTTGCCATAGTTCCGTTTATTTTACTTTTTCACTTCATTTTCATCATTTCATCATCACCTTTTTTTTTTGTCTATTTAGTGACTAACACCTCCTTTTTGCCTATTTTTGCAGACTTGCATTTTCGACCATTTGGTGCTTTTGGCCCTCGTCCTCCTTTTTTGGTCCCAACAGCCTCCAATCTCTACATCTCGAGGTATGTTCTCTTTTTCCCTGGTTTTTGTTAGGTTCACATAAGCGTTGTTCGGGATGGGGTACCTTGGCCTGAGCTTGTAGTGAGTTTGACCGTATGCACGCCCCTCCCCCCCCTTTTTTTATACCCTGTAGTGGGCCATTTAGGGCGCTGACATCTAGAGATATAAAGCCTATTCCTTTGTGTATTGTAGCCTTTCCCTCGTTTATATGTGAACCCCTTTTGCTGTTGGGACGAGGTCTCATGGCCAGTGACGGCCCGTCCGACATACCCCCAGGGGTTGAGTTTATTGACCTGTCCTCAGGCTCAGAGTCCCTTGAGGGCAATCCTCACCAAGACTATGACTCCTTAAGGCAGGCTCGCATCCGCCACCTTGAGTACATGGCTGAACTTAGGCGTAAAATTTGGGTGGTGGAGAGCGAAATTGACTCGATGTCGAGAGGAGACGGAGGACCTCCCCCCTCAGACCTTAGTGACCACGTAGCGAGCCTTAGGATGACCCTTTTTGAATTACAGTGGGAGTTAGAGTTTATGGAGGGACACCTTCCGCCTGAGCCTTCCAGTCCACCTTCGCCTGATGACTGTCAGGGGACCGCTCATGCTTCTCCTCAGCCCCTAGTCTCAGTTTTTCCTAGCTTAGCACTTCTGCGGTCGCTCCCTCGATGGAAAACTCTTACTAGGAAGAAAAAATGGAGGGTCAAGTGTTCTGTCTCTTCCTCACATTTTTCTTTTGATTTTGCAGATATGCCGAAGGCACGTCGACATGTATATGCCCAAGAGCAAGACGACGCCCCTTTATTAGCGTTCGAGCTGGTGTCGCGCGTGTCTGACAACAAACTGATGGACATCGTGAATCATTATCGCATCCCTCCAGATTATGCTCTATACGCCCCTTTGGAGGCATGCCGGGCTGACCGCCCTAGGCTCGGCTTCGTGGCCCTCAGCGAGCACATTCTAGAAGCGGGTGGTACCATTCCGCTGCATCTGTTCTTTGTGGCAGTCCTCAACTACTTCGACCTTGCCCCACTTCATCTGGCACCCAATGGCTGGCTAACTTTGAGCTGCCTTTTCATTGCATACATGAAACTGTTGAAATGCGCCCCTACGGCCACCGAGGTACATTTCCTTTACATCCTCATGCCCCTCCACAATTCAAAAGTCTTTTACTACTTACAAAAAGCCAACAACGGGGCCTCTTTGATAGAGGGTTCGGTGTCTAACCCAGGGGCTTGGAAGCGGGACTTTTTCTTCGTGGAAAGTCCACTCTTTGTCCGTGAGGATTTCCGGACCACTCCCAGTAAGTACTCTGAGCATCACTTCCTCTTTTCCCTTTTTTTTATTTTTTTTGCAACTTATGGTTTCGTGCCTTACGCTCACATTGACTATGGCTCGTATTGTGCAGAGCGATTCGCCGAACCCTCCGTCGTCGGGTTGGAAGCGAAAGACATGAAACGGTTCCTCAACGCTGAACCTGCCAGGAAAGAGGCAGTGCGCCTTTTCACCGTAAAGAATCTGAACAGCCACAAGCTATCTCCCGTCTCTGACCCCAAGTTGTTGTGGACCATCTCTGGGTCCACGAAGATGAAGGAGACCTTGGCTGAGCCTTGCCCGGATGACGATGAGGAGGAGGGGCCGGAGGAAGCCCCCCTTGACCGCGGGGGATTCCACTAGCCGCCTCCATCCCCTGGGGGGTGCCCTCCACGCGCTCCCTATGATCCGGACATAGCCCCTCACTCACAAGACCAGCAGGACATTCCGGGGTGTAGTATTTACCCTGACCCTGAGGGCCATGACGCCTTCCCTCAGGCTCCTCTCGACCTTGGATCGCCGGGGGTTGATTACGTCGGCCTTGCGAACCCCCCCTTTGGTCTATCAGAGCCTCGACTTTCCACTTCCACCGCGCCCCCTCCCGCATCGGAAAGCGGGTCATCTGTCCCCATCCAGCCAGGTGCCCCTAGTACGGATGGGGAGCCCTGGGTGACTCGGATGGCAACGTAATTCGGACAGCGATACATCCAGCTTGCCTCGAGCCTCCCTGTATCCGACTGGAATGGCCTTGGGAACGTGGCTCAGACGGACCTTGGGGAGAACCTAAGGCGCTCCATGGCTTGGGTGAGTCCCTGCTCCTCGCGTTGGCCCTATTATGTATAGGTGTTTATGCATATATTCCTTTTTTTTTTCTTTGTCACTTATTGCTGCTGTTGCTAACTTTTTTTTTTGTGTAGACCTATACGTTGGCTATGTGGTTTGTCGACTCGTCTAACAACCTCTCCGCGTCTGCTGCTGAGAGCAACTGCCTTACAGCCCGAGTGCAGGAGCTTGAGGAAGAGCTTAATGGAACCAATGCTAAGTTTTCAGAGGTTCAGACCAAATTTTCCAACTTGTCATTGAAGAGGAAGGAAATAAGGGCCAAGACTAAGAGGCTAGAAGGCAAGGTTACTCTCTTAGAGCGTGAAATCCATGAAGCCAAGGCCATCGCGGCCACCTCGCAGCAGAGAGTTACCCTGTTGGAGGCCGAAGTCGAGGCCCTTAGGGCTGAACTTTAGTCAGCGCAGGAGAGGAGTGCTTCCTTGGAGGCAGAGAGGGCTACCACTGAGCGCAGGTCCATAGACCGTGCCCTCTACAATGTGTGGAGGCAAGATCCTAACTTCGACTTCTCTTCTTTTGGTGAACATGCTGTTGCTCGGCGGCCCTGTGGAGTGCCCACATTAGGAGGCCTTGAAGTAGTCTTGCTTTTTTTTTTTTTAACTTTGTAATATCATTATCATTACTACTTTTCTTTTGGTAACTCTTGTACTATCTCAAGAACTCTTTTTTCTAATGTATAAATACATGTGCTGCTATTTATTTCTTGTTCTACTGAATTTGAGGCCCTTTTAAGCCTGCGTTTGAGGCCCTTTTAAGGCTATCACCTTTTTTATTTACCAGGCTGGAGGTCTTTTGGAGCCCGTGTGAAAGGGTTCACTGAGACCTCTTTTGGTGCCTCTTGATTACTTTTATAAGGATATTTTGACCCCTTGGGTCTTAGCTATCCTTTCATATATTTTTTCGCGCGCTTATTATTTGTTGCGAGAAGCATCCTTCTCGTCATTATGCATAGTACTATTTTTACAAGGGTCTCTTTTGGGATCCTTTTTGGCTAGACGGCTTGGCGGCCGCTCTAGACTTATTATTGTCGTTACCATATAATGGCTAGACGGCTTGGTGGCCGCTCTAGAATTATTATCATCATTACCATATATATATTTTTTTGGTAAGTCCCTAAGGCCTCCTTGATATTCACAAGGGTAGCTAATCCTTGTGATCCCAGGAGATGCCTTGTAAGGACTCCGCTTAAGGCCCTGATATAGGGGGTCCCTCTGGGATCCCCGTTGAAGGGTCCTTTTTAGGGTCCTCCTGATGGAGGGTTGTTTTCAGGATCCTCTCGGTAGAGGGTCCCTCTTAGGAGTTAGGAGGGAAAGGGGTCCTTTTTAGGATCCTCCGTTAGAGGGTCCCTTTTTAGGAGCCCTTTTTAGGTTTTTCTTGCTGGCTGCATGTTTTTGCCTCCTGTCCTGCCCCCCAAGTGCTTGGTGAAATTTATTTCGGCAGGCACTTTGGCTGATGCTCGTGCAGCGAAGAAAATAAACGCAGGAAGTAGCAAACAGTTTCATTCATAGCATGCGGTTTACAGCCAACTTTGTAAATAAAAAAGGGGGGTTACATCTAGCTAGGAGGCTACCTAGGGTAGCCTCTTTGATTCTTACTTAAGCTAAAATAACGAAGAACAAGCTAAAGATAGGTTATTTTGGCACTAAGAGCCGAAGCCTTGCTGGTAGCACTTCTCGAAAGGCTCCGTAACCTGTGGGTCCAATCTTGTGCGGATCTAACTTGTGTGGATCGCTCCTTCATGCACATCCATTGTCATTGGCATGGATGGTTTGGTGGCTGCGCGAAGGGACATGTTATAGCATTCCCTCGCTTCCTTCTGCTCCCCTTTCACACATGCTACTCCCCCAGGGGTAGGGAATTTCATAGATAGGTGATACACAGAAGTTATCGCCTTCAATTCTCTCAGAGAGGGTCTCCCTAATACCGCATTGAAGGCTGAGGTGCAATCTACCACGACGAAGTTAGCCATTACGGTGGTTTGCCTGGGTTGCTCCCCCATGGTGAGGGCTAATTCGATTGTCCCCAGGGGTTGCATCGAATCTCCCGTAAACCCATACAAAGTCGTAGTGCAAGGCTTTAGGTGACGGAGGCTCAATCCCATCCTTTCCAGTGCCTGTCGATACAAGATGTCCGCAGAGCTCCCGTTATCCACCATGACCCGATGTACCCTCATGTTAGCTAGCTGGGCGGTTAGTACCAGGGGGTCGTTATGAGGAAAGTGCACCCCCTGCGCATCTTCTTCAGTGAAAGTTATTGAGTCATTCTCGCCCTTGAAGCTCTTTGGGGGGCGTTGCTCCAAACTTAAAACGCAATGTGGTGGACTTTGTCGGGCCTCCTTGGCATACCTGTCTCGCCCTTTCCTAGAATCGCCTCCGAATCCTGGTCCTCCAAAGATGGTCCTGACCTCTCCTTGCACTTCCGGGGCCACCTCACGTGCCCGCGGCGGGGACACTCCTCCTTCTGGCCTCTGGTTATCCTTGCGCACATACCTGCCCAAATGTCCCCTGCGGATGAGTTCCTCAATTTCTTCCTTCAAATGGATACACTCTGCCGTGGTGTGACCGGTATCCTTGTGGTACTGGCAGTATCTACTAGGGTCCCTTTTGGACCGGTCCTTTCTCATTGGTGGGGGCCTTTTGAAAGGAACTCGATCTTCATTGGTGAGGAAAATGTGCTCCCTGGTATCTGTGAGGTCTGTGTAGTAAGTGTAAGTCGCTTGCCTGTGATCATTCCCCTGTTTGGTTTTCCTCTGGTGGTCATCTCTTGATCCATCGTATGCCCTTTTCTTCTTTGCTACATTCGACCCGTCGTTAGTTGGGGGCTTCGCGTGGGGCTCCTCCTTTCTTGCCTTTAGGTTTGCGTGGCCATCCTCCACACGTATGTACTTCTGCGCTCTCTCGTAGAATTCGTCTAAGTCAGTGACCTCCCTCTTCAGCATGTTGTCCCACAACTTGCTTCCTAGGAGCACCTCGGCTGTAATGGCCATTTTTAGCTCTCGGCGACTCAGGCTCCCCACTTTCGCAGCCTCCATATTGAACCGGTGAATGTAGCTTTTCAGGCTCTCATTCTCCCCTTGCTTCACGTTGGCCAAGCTGGTACCTGACATCGTGTAATCCCTCACGGCATGGTGTTGTTGGAGGAATTTGTCAGAAAACTGTTGCCAGGACCTGATGGACCCTGGCCTTAATCTCTTGAACCACTTGTAGGCGGGTCCTTTCAAAGTGACAACAAGGCAATGGCATCTAGCTCCACTTCCAATCCCTCTCAGTTTCATCAGATCGTCAAATGCATCTAGGTGGTACTTTGGATCCGTGTTCCCTTCGTATGGGGTCATATTGGGTTCCTTAAAGTTGGCAGGGAGCCGGATGGCCTGAATCTCCCTCACGAAGGTTGACTCATGGTCGAATTCTTCCTCATAGACCTGGCCGCCTGATGCGGTGACGATCTTGCTTCGTAGGCTCTTTCTCCGTGTCTAGGTCCTGCCTCCTCTTGCTTAGAGTGTCCCTCAAAGCGGACGGGCTAAGATCTGCCTTTCCCTTGCCCTCTTGAGGGGCCATAGGGGGTGTGGTCCCTTTGCCCGCCCTCTTTTTATTGAGCTCCTCCCGTAAATCTGAGGGTGCTCTTTTAGAGGTGACCTCGTCCTCATTGTGAGGGGCAGCGTTGGTCCTCGGCGCGGGTTTCTGGGCCTGCTTAGGCGGTTCAGGGTGCTCACGTTGCTTCGCTCGGGGGGTGTTACTGGTCGAGTGTCGGGTTCTCCCATCATCTACTGGTACAGTGGTCTCCACCCCATCCTTGCCCTTCTCCTTCCTCTTAGGCAAGGTCACGCTCGACTTACCCTGTAACAGGCCGTTCAGGACCTCTTGCATGTTCTCCAAGGTGGTCTCCAACCTTTGGTTCTTACGGTGGAGCTCACGTATTTCCTCTTCATAGAACCGAGACCCGGGGATGCTTATCATGCCTACGGGAAGAAGGGCCCGGGTCCTGTCGGCCGGAGTTCGGTACCTGCGGTGGTGTTGGAGGAGGGAACTCATTAGCATTTCTCGATGGTGCTCTTGGAGGACTTTCTCCAGGTCGGGCGGCCGGTGATGAGGCCACTCTATCACCTCCGTGAACCTCAGGGTCCTTGGGGGGCTCCACGTCTCTGGGTGGAGGAGCGTCCTTCATGGAGGCCTTCAGCTGGACTCCGTTCAGGTGAACCTCTACCTCTCGTGGCTCCCTTAGTCGCTTTGAACGTCTTGGCATTTTCTTCTTGCCAGAAATAATGGTGGAACAGTAGCTTGAAACTAACGTTCCCACAGACGGCGCCAAACTGTTGACGGTGAGAACTCGTCAACTAAGTTGAGTTGGAAAAATTATCAAGTCAAGATCACTAATGGAAAAGCTGTAGAAACTTAAACAATCACTCAAGAACAATGATAGAACAATAATGGAGAATTCAGTCTTTCATTCACACTCAAGCCTTTGCTACAGTAAAATTTCCAACCCCCCTTCAGGTGTCCCATCCCTTACACCTTGAGACCCCTATGCTTAGAGGCTCAAGTACGAGCCGAATGGGACATACTTGTACAATCTAGTACTGAGTACGGACACCAGTACCAGTGGGACTGCTGGGATAAGAGTTATGGTCCGTACGTCTACGGCCAAAGGTCAGAGTCGACACCACTATCACCTGCGCCACTATGCCTGCCACCACTCATCAGACATGGGTACAGACAAGTAGTGGAGACATCCTCCTGACACCTGCTCCCGTACTGGATGTACGACCACAACCTCTGAAGCCGCTCCCCTGACATAGTACTTATGTACCACTTCGTCTCCGAGACCATGGTCGTGGCGTGAGGTGGGGATCTTGGGTCCTTGGCACGAGATGCCTGAAGCCTCCCGAGGCCACTCACGAGTCTGAGCGATAGGCATGTGGCCTTGACGGATGTCTAAGGATGCGAGGTGAGACGCCCTCCTTGCGACCCCCTTGCTCCACTCATGTGGCCACCAGGTGGCGTGGCTCACATTCCCTCGCGAAGCCCCCTTGGAAGGCCTATTGATGGCGCGGCTCTCCGGCTGTTCACGAGGCCGAGTATGCTGCGGATGTTGCCACTCCGGGGGCCATGGGCGAGGCCACCACGGGGCCTAGATGGCGAGGCCACTCCGTGGGCATGGGCGAGGCCCTCGGACGCGAGGCGGCTGGTGCGAGGCTTGGGCGCCCGGACGCGAGACGTCTGGGGCGAGGCCCTCGGATGCGAGGTGGCTGGTGCGAGGCTTGGGCGCCCGGACGCGAGACATCTGGGGTCAGGCCCTTGGATGCGGGACGGCTGGTGCGAGATGGTAACACGGGCTTCGCAGCTGGGCCATGACAAGGGGCGTCGCGCATGGTGGCCGAGCGAGGCCAGGGGGCGTCGCGCACAGGTGGCCGAGCGAGGCCCATGGCGTCGCGCACGGGTGGCCGAGCGAGGCCCATGGCGTCGCGCATGGGTGGCCGAGCAAGGCCCATGGCGTTGCGCACGGGTGGCCGAGCGAGGCCCATGGCGTCACGCACGGGTGGCCGAGCGAGGCCAGGGCCGCTTCGCGTCTATGTCTTGCAATTGGGGGCCACATGGAAATGATCCCATAAGGCACGAGTCTAGATTCGTGGCATGATAGCGTGATGACTTCCCGAGACGGTGGTGGCCCGAGGAACTCACATAAATCTCATATTTTTCCTTGGTGGAATTTGGGCGTCCACAGGGTGCTACAAAACACAAAGGAATGGGCTCAAAACCTCTAGACACGAGCACTCTAAATGACCAACTACAAAGTACAAACAAGGGCATGTATGTGGATTTCCTCACAACGAGCTCCGGCCAAGGCAAACCATCCTTAAGTAAGAAAGAAAGTATACCGTAAGTATACCTTAAGAAAGTGGATTAGACCCAATGAAATAAGAAAGAAAGAAAGTATACCTTATGTAAGAAAAATTGGGCACTATCACGGTTCACGGGTGGCCAAGGGTCGAATGTACCATCATGGTCCAAAGGATGCCAAAGGTTGAAAGTACCGTCACGGTCGAAAGGAGGCCAAAGGTGAAAAGTACAGTCACAATTGAAAGGAGGACAAGGATCAAAAGCACCGCCATGATCGAACAAATGCGAAGGGTCGAAGGTACGCGCCTGCAAAAATGAAGGAGAGAGGATTTTTAGTCTCCAAGTACCTATATGGATATTGGCATAAAAGAAATTAATTCAAATAGCAAATGTGAAGGACAACCAATGTGAGGTTGTGAGGAATCGAACCCCTTACCTCTTGAAGGAAGTAAGGACACCAAAGCCACTAAGCTAAGAAGATAAAGTGTAAATATTAGGCTAAAGATGAATGTCTATCTATAAGAACCATAAGCTCACCTTAGCCATTGGATCTGATGATTGATCAATGGTCAAGAAGGGGGCTTGGCACTTACCTTGGGATCCGTGGAGCACAATGATAGGTTCACTGTAACATCCCAAATGTCCTAATGTGGCTTAGTGCTTGGATTAGGGGGCCGGGAGGCAATAATTGTGTTATCATGTGAATTATATTATAATATAATTATTCTTGCATGTTAGAAATATTAAATATGTGTTTGTGGGCCCGTTTCTTATAACAAGGGTATTATAGTAATTTGACCCGCTAGGGGTATAATTGTTTAATTTGAGACTGTGTGATTGAGACCACATTATAATGTGGATATATTTGGGTTATTCGACGCGAGGCGATCCTGATGAGCAAGTTAGAAGAAAAAGTCACAACGGGGTTTAACACCGGGCTCGGGGTGACCGTACGGGTATTTTTAGTAATTTAGTACATTACCGGGATTTAACGGGTAATGGGAAATTATTTAGTGATCTTGTGAGAATGTTGGAAGTAACGAGAACTATAGGATGTAAATTGTGAATAGCGGGGTATAAGACAAAGGACAAAATTGCCCTTGAGAGCACATGATGAATAGGCTAAGGGCAAGGGACAATTTGGTCATTTCTATCCAATATAGGACTTAGGGGCTAGAAACTTATTAGAAGGTTTGGGAAATCTAAAGGGAATTCTCAGCAACTCTCATTCTCTTTCCCTCGTTTTTTCTTTAACTTCTGGAGCTTTGGGTGGCTTGAGTCAATTTCAAGGAAGTTAGCGTGGAAGTGGGGCCCGAAACTAGAGATTGGTTTAGAGAGGGTTAAAGATTGAATCATATAGGAGAGGTAAGGGGTTTTAATTTGAATTCCTCATGTTAGTTTAGTTAAATTATTTGGAGCTACGATGATTTGCATGTATGTGAGTTGGGAAAGTAATTTTGGATGTGTTGATGAGTTTTGAGTTAATAATTGCTAGGCTTTGTTGCTGAAAAAGGTTATGTTAATCATGGGAATGGAGTTAAAAGATTTAGGGTGTAATTAAGTTATTTTTAGTTGGGTTTTGCTAAGGAAGAACCCAGAAATTTTGGGTTCGAAGGGCTGGGCCGCAGTCCTGTTCTTGGTGTGTCGCAGCCCTATGGAGCAAAGAGGAGCCATGATGGCTCAGAGGCAGAGGTGGGTCGTGGCGTGTGTTTGTTTTTTCAGGGAGGCTGAGCCTCTGATTAGAGGCGGGTCGTGGCATGGGTCCTTAATGTCGTGGCCTATAAGGGGATTTTCAGCCCTAGGAATGTTTTTGGGTCGGGAACTCAACCTTTTGGGCTCGGGATCGATTCTACTTCCGTGTTGGATGGAATTTGATGTCCCGGAGGCTAGGACTCCGTTTGGAAGTCTTTAATCATTCGTTGTTGATGGAATTCCTTATTATGGTTGTGACTAGGTCAACGCAAAGGGCTCGGATCAGGGAACGTACTCAAGGGGCGTCGCTAGTAACTTGTTCTTGGACCGAAGGTAAGAAAACTACACCTAGTATGTGAATGTGTGATTAGGGCTTAGTTCGATGGTCAAATACAAACATGATTAAGGCTTTGGCTCTTTTAATGAGCATGCTTATAATTATGTTTGTGAATATCTAGTTAAGTACACTTGAATGCGCATAATTATGGTTATGACTATGATTGTTGTTTAAGTGTATTAAAATGCATTATGACTGTAGATACGTATGTTAAATGAAATACATGATTGTCTGTTGCGACTAGAAAGCTCGGTTTATAAACTAGAGGATTGTTAGGATGTTAATTGTGGATCGACTTATTAGTCGAGGGCATATTGGACTTTGAAAGACTCATCTTATAAGTCGAGGGTTGTAAAGCTTTGACTTACAAGTCGGGGGCATGTGAGGCTTAACTTATAAGTCAAGGACTTGAAGGACTCAATTTATAAGCTGAGGTTGGCATTGTTCACGTGGAGTGCAGGCCACCAGGGTTGGGCCACCATGGGAGTGCAACACGCACTTGACTGGCTCGAATGCCAACAAATTGAAATGAAGTGCGACACGCACTTGAGTGACCGTATGGTTGCTGATTTGTATAATGAATACACCATATTCTGTTATTACTGTTTGACAGATATATTACTCTGTGAGTGGTTTGATATGTTTTCTTACTGAGTCTTTTGGCTCACAGGTGCTTTGTGGTGCAGGTAAAGGTAAAGAGAAGTTCAACTAGCCATGAGTCGGAGGGCGATAGCAGTGACATGTACATATACAGTCTGCTCGATCACCACGGCCAAGATGCTCAAGGAAACTAGGGTTAAACCCAACTTTTGCCGCTTAGGTCGACTTATTATGTAGCTTGAATGTTGTAACCAACTTTTAAACTGATGTTTTTGGGATTCCATGTAAAGAACATTCTTTTGATTTAGTGGAAATACTTATGAGTTAATCAAAAGTTTTTAATACCTAAACCTTTATTGGCTTTATCACATGTTTTGTCCAAATGACTTGTTTAGCAAGTCCAGCACTGGTTTTAAACACACTTGGTGACGGGCCCTAATTAGAGGGGCGTTACAACTTGGTATCAGAGCTGCCAAGGTTTAAGGGTTCCTGATGTTGGACTGGGCATGTACATTCACTGCTAAGGACAAGCTCAACTCAGGGTTAGGTAACTATTATTATAGTTATGTGTATATTTGCTTAAATGAATTATATATGCTTTACCTGCTAGTTTAAACAAGAAGCATGAGTTATTCTGATAGGGCCTGGACCTTGACTGTTGTATGTAGGTTGAGAACGTGTTTATTAGCATGATAGATAGTGGATGATTATCAGCACTGTTACATGTTAAAGGAAAAAGCTTATTAGCATTGTTAAATGGTTATGCATGCTGGAAAATGCTTATTAGAATTTTGGTTACTCTTGAGTATTGGAGATGTTTAATAATGTTGACGGTGAGAACTCGTCAACTATGTTAAGTTAGAAAAATTTCAACGCAAAGATTATCAAAAGAAAAGCTTTAAAAATCTAAGTAGAAACTCCAAGAACAATTGTAGAAGAAAAATGGTGAAATCAATTTGTATTGACTATGGTGCACTGGTACAGTAATTTTTCCAACCCCCCTCAATGTTGAAGATGGGTTCTCTTTATAGGGGGCTCTAATGGCCCCTGATACATTGTGGTCCATGGGACCAAATTGTACACAAGTACACTATCAGGAGAGTGGTATCAGATGTAGTGGTGTCAGCTCTGGTACATGGTCAGAGTTCATGGGAGCACCTCAGCTTTTGTACTCGGTTATGCCTCCACTACTTGCCTTGTAGGGGTGTCAGAGATGGGCTGGTGAGGACCACAACAGGTACCTCATTTGTACGACCACTACCTGTCTAGTACGAATACCCTGTTTGTATTCTGATTCCTTCCGACTTTGCATGAATCGCTATGAGGCTTCCTCACTTCATTCTTAAGGGTGCGTGAAATAGGTTCTTGACCTTACCTCATGTTAGACCCACAGCAAGAGTGGTGTCCCATCACCAACTCCTATCAAGGGGAGCGACTAAGCCCCTCCAACGAGGCCCACTATGTAGGCAACTCTTAGTGGCACAGACATGACATGCTGAGGTGGGGGTGTCTCTCGCGAGCCCCTGGTGCAGCTTGTGCGTGGGTGAGGCGTTGGCCTCGCGAGCCCTTGGCGCAGCAAGAGTGAGGGCAAGGCGAGGGCGTGGTTTCAGCCTTGTGACCCCCTGGCGCAGCTGATGTGTGGGCGAGGCGTTGGCCTCGCGAGCCCTTGGCGCGGCAGGTGTGCGGGCGAGGCGAGGGCATGGTGTCGGCCTCGCGACCCCTTGGCGCGGCTGATGCGTGGGTGAGGCGTTGGCCTCGCGAGCCCTTGGCGTGGCAGGTGGGCAAGCGAGGTGAGGGCGTGGTGTCTGCCTCGCAACCCCCTGGTGCGGCTGATGCGTGGGTGAGGCATTGGCCTCGCGAGCCGTTGGCACGGCAGGTGCGCAGGTGAGGCGAGGGCGTGGTGTCGGCCACGTAAGGCGCTCCTGTGTTAGATACTCATGCGCAGGATGCTGCCTCGCTGGGTGCGTCGAGAGGTGGTGCGAGGCAGGGGCCTCGCGAGATGCACTTGCATGAGATGTGGCCCCGCTAGGTGCACCGAGAGTAGGCAGTTGCATGATGATGGTGGCCCGAGGGTCTCGCGGCTCAGACATGTATTTAGGCCTTTATGGGACCTTAGCATGTGCCTTGGATCTTTTACAAGCATGGAATATTGAGCATCTACACTTGCCCCCAGTCTAGGAGAGGACCTTTAGGTGCTTTGGTAGACTCTTCTCTTTACTCCTTATAAATAGACCTTCAGGCAAGGCTTATTATTTACACCTTACTTCCTTAGCTTAATGGTACCTAGACCCTTACTCCTTTCAAGAGGTAAGGGGTTCAATCCCCCACAACCTCACTTTTGCTATAATAAAAATATATATTTTTTTAATGAACTAATTTTTGTTCTATTCATGTCCCTTCATATATTTGAAGGCTAACACATCTTTTCTGTTTATTTTTGCAGACGCATACTTTCGACCCCTTGCCTCTATTTGACCGTGACGGCGCTTTTGCCCCTCGACCTCCTTTTGACCACGACAGCGCTCCAGTTTACCTACTTGAGGTATATTGTCTTTTTCCCTCATGTTCATGGGGTCCAAATTAGTATTACTCGGGATGGGGTACCTTGGCCTGAGCTTTCCGTGAGCTAGCCCAGTTGCATGCCCCTCTTTTTTATACCCTGTAGTGAATCATTTAGGGTGTTTGCATCTAGAGGTTTTAAGCCCATTCCTTTGTGTTTTGTAGCGATCCTCTCATTTATACATGAACCCCTTTTTGCTTTTGGAACGAGGTTTCATGGCTAGTGACGGTCTGTTCGGCATACCACCGGGGGTTGAGTTTGTTGACATGTCTTCAGACTCAGAGTCTCCTGAGGAAAACCCTTACCAAGATTATGACACCTTAATGCAGGCCCGTATCCGTCATCTTGAGCACATGGCTGAACTTAGGCGTAAAATTTGGGTGGTGGAGAGTGAAATTGACTCGGCGTTGAGAGGAGATGGAGCACCTTTCCCCCCAGACCTTAGTGACCATGTAGCGAGCCTTAAGGTGACCCTTTTAGAGTTGCAGATGGAGTTGGAGTTTATGGAGGGATACCTTCCGCCTGAGCCCTCCGTCCCATCCTCGCCTGATGACTGTCATAGGGCCGCTTCTGCATCTCCTCAGCCCTTAGTTTCGATCTTCCCTAGCTTAGTGCTTCAGCAGCCGGTCCCCCGGTGGAAGACTCTTGCTAGGAAGAGAAAATGAAGGGTCAAGTGTTCTGTCTCTTTCTCACCATTTTCTTTTGGTTTTGCAAATATGCCGAGGGCACGACGACAGGTATCTACCAATGAACCAGACGATGCTCCTTTACTGGCATCCGAACTGGTGTCACATGTGTCAGAAAATAAACTGAGGGAAATTGTGAAGCACTATCGCGTTCCTCCGGAGTACGCTTTATACACTCCTTTGGAGACATGCCGGGCTGACCGCCCTAGGACCGGCTTCGTGGCCCTTAGTGAGCATATCCTGAAGGTGGGTGGTACCATACCATTACACCCGCTCTTTGTTTCGGTCCTCAATTACTTTGACCTTGCTCCACTTCAGCTGGCACCCAATGGCTGGCTGACTTTGAGCTGTCTTTTCATTGTGTTTGTGGTACTGGTGGAACGTGCTCCTATGGCGCTAGAGGTGCATTTCCTCTACAATCTCACGCCCTCTCCCAAGTCAAAGGGCTTCTATTATTTACAAAAAGCCAACAGGGAGGTGTCTTTGATAGAGGGCTCAATGTCCAACCCGAGGTCTTGGAAGCAGGACTTTTTCTTCGTGCAAGGCCCCCTCTCTGTTCGCGAGCACTTCCATGCCACTCCCAGTAAGTACCCTAAGCCACATTTTCTCTTTTCTTCTTTTTTGCAACTTATTGTTTCATGACTTATGTTTGTGTCGACCATGGCGTGGATTATGCAAAATAATTCGCCGATCCCGCAGTTGTTGGGACGGAAGCGAGAGCTGTGAGGAAGTTCCTCAACGCTGACCCCGCTATGAAAAAGGCTGTGTAACTATTCACCGTGGAAAATCTGAACCTCCACAAACTGTCCCCAGTATCAGATCCAAAGTGGCTATGGACCATCTCTGGGTCCAAGAAGATGAAGGCGGTGTCGGCCAAGCCTTGCCCAGACGAAGGTGAGGCTGAGGATGAGCCGGAGGAAGCCCCCCTTGAGCGCGGGGGACCTCACCAGCTGTCTTCGTCTCCTGGGGGATGCCCTCCTTATGCCTCTTATGACCTGGACATAGCCTCCCAATCTCAAGACCAGCATGCCGTACCGGGGTGTTTTGTTTGCCCCGACCCTGAGGGCTATGACGCTTTCACTCATGCTCCCCTCGACCCTGGTCCATCGGGGGCTTAATTTGCCCATCTTCCAGCACCCCCCTCTGATCTACCGGGGCCTCACTTTTCCACTTTTCCTGCGCCCCTCCCGTTTCGGCGAGCGAGTTGTCTTTCCTTACCCAGCCAGGTGGCCCTGGCCTGGATGGGGCACCCTGGGTGAATTGTATGGCGACCTCTTACGGGCGGCGGTACGTCCAAATCGCCTCGAACCTCCCCGAATCTGACTGGAATGGTCTTGGGAGTTTTGCTCTGTCAGACCTTGGGGAAACTCTAAGGCGCACCACTGCTTGGGTGAGTTCATGCATCTTGTGTCGGCCCTATTATATATAGATGTACATACACATTTTTTTTTTGTTACTTATTATTTCTTTTGTTAACTTTCTTGTGCAGGCCTATACTGTGGCTTAGCAGTTTGCCGACTCGGCTAACAATCTCTCTGCGTCAAGTACTGAGAGGGACCGTCTCACGACCTGGGTCGAGGAGCTCGAGAAAGAGCTTGAGGACACCCAGATTGAACTAAAAAGGGTTCGGACCAAACTTTCTGTCTCATCAAAAAGGAAGCTGAAGGCGGTTGCCAAAGCCACGACGCTGCAGGAAAAAGTCACCAGCCTAGAGAGCGAACTCTAGGGGACCAAGGCTATCGCGGCTATGTCGCAGGAGAGAGTCACTTATTTAGAGGCCGAACTCGAGGTTGCTAGGGCCGAACTCCAGGCTACTAGGGCCGATGTAGCCGCGTCGCAGGAGAGAATTGCTTCCTTAGAAGCGGATAAGACAGCTATTGAGTACAGGTCCATAGACCGTGCCCTTTAGATTGTGTGGAGGCAGGATCCTAACTTTGATTTTTCTTCTTTCGGCGAGCACGCCGTTGCTCGAGCGGCCGTGTGGAGCGCCCATGGCAGAAGGTCTCGAGGTCATCATATCCTCATTTCTGTCAACTATCCCGCTATGGGTGTATGCTCACCTTGAGCCTTTGTAATATTATTGTTATTATTTTTATTTTGTGAATCTTTTCATGTTATCAAGACTCCTTTTTCAATATATGTATTTATATACATGTGTGGTTATTTATCTCTTATTCTTCTGCGTTTGAGGTCTTTTTGAGCATATATGATGGGGTTTGGTAGGTTCCCCTCTTTTATTTACCAGGCTAGAGGTCCTTTGGAGCCCATGTGAAAGGGTTCAATGGGACCTTTTTTGGTGCCTCTTGATTACTTCTATAAGGATATTTTGACCCCTTGGGTTCTAGCTATCCTTTTATATATTCTTGTGCGCGCTTATTATTTTTTGCGAGAAGTGTCCTTCTCGTCGTTATTCATAGTACTATTTTTGCAAGGGTCTCTTTTAGGACCCTTTTTGGCTAGACCGCTTGGTGGCCGCTCTAGGATTATTGGTGGGTGCTCTCTCTAAGGTCTTTCCTCTTGTGGGAGCATCTGCCTTTATTTGGAAGTGTGTTGTTTTTTTTTTTTTTTTGTAAGACCCTTTGGCTTCCTTGATGTTCACAGGGTAGCTAATCCTTGTGAACCCAAGGGATGCCTTGTAAGGTCCTCTCCCTGTTTTATATATATAAGGACTTCGCTTAAGGCCCTGATATATGGGGTCCTTTTGGGATCCCCTGTTAGAGGGTCCTTTTTAGGATCATGGTCCTTTTTAGGGTCCTCCTGATAAAGGGTCATTTTTAGGATCCTCCTGGTGCATAGGGTCCTTTTTAGGATCCTCCTGATAGAGGGTCCTTTTTAGGATCCTGGTGCAAGGGGTCCTTTTTTGGATCCTCCTATTTGTTGTATGCTTTATCTTCACGGGCCACTATTGCCCCCCCAAGTGTCTGGTGAAGTTTACTTCAGCAGGCACTTTGATTGATGCCCACATAAAGTAGAAAAATAGCGTGTGAAGATGTGACCAGTTTCATTCATAGAATTTAGGTTACAACGATACATATAAAACTTACATAAAAAAGGAACTTACACCTACTTGGGAGGTTACCTAAGTAACCTCTTTGATTTTTGTCAACCAAGCTAAGATAACATGTAACACGCTGAAAACCGATACTTCTAGCATTGGGTGTGGGCGCCTCACTGGTAGTACTTCCTAAGGTGCTCCGCATTCCATGCTCGAGGTATGACGGTGTTGTCCATGCGCGCCAGCTTATAAGTGTTTGGGGGTATGCACTGAGCGACTTGGTAGGGCCCCTCCCAGTTCGCCCCTAGCACCCTCACCCCTGGGTCTCGCATGTTGGGGAGTACCTTTCTTAGCACCAGGTCACCAACTCTGAAAGTTCTCTCTCGCACCCTCGAGTTGTAATGCCTTGTTGCGCGCTGCTGGTATACCGCCATTCTCATTTGTGCTTTTTCCCTTTTTTCTTCTAGCATGTCCAAACTCTCAGCCAGAGCTACACGATTGGCCTCGTCCCCGTCCGCTTGTATCCTGAAGGAACTAACCTGCATCTCAACTGGGAGGACGGCCTCGCACCCATATGCTAAGCAGAATGGGGACTCTCCAGTGGTCATGCGCGGGGTGGTTCTGTAGGCCCATTGCACATTTGGCAGCTCCTCCACCCAGGCTCCCTTCATCTTCTCTAGCTTGGTTTTCAAGTTCTTTTTAAGAACTCTGTTAATGGCCTCTACTTTCCCATTGGCCTGTGGGTGCACTACTGCTGAGAAACTTCTCTTTATCCCTCTTCCCCTACAATATTCCTCAAAGGTTCCCCCCTCAAACTGGGTGCCATTGTTGGAGATAATTTTGTAGGGCACTCGGTATCTATAGACAATGAATTTGTTGATGAATGAGGTGATATGCTTGGCTGTTATCTTCATGAGGGGTTCCGCTTCAACCCACTTGGTGAAGTATTCCACAGCTACCACCGCGTACTTCGCTCCTCCCCTACCCGCGGGAAGGGCGCCGATCAAGTCTATCCCCCAGATAGCGAAGGGCCAGGGGCTGGTCATGCTAGTTAACTCATTTGGGGGCCTCCGAGTGTAGTTTGTGTGCCTTTGGCATTGTCGCATTTCTTGGAAAAGTCATTTGCATCTTTCTCCATGGAGGGCCAGTAGTACCCTTGTCTCATGGCCTTCCTGGCCATGGAGGGTCCACTCTCATGGTTGCCACACTCACCCTCATGTATCTCATGCAGTACTTTCAGCGCCTCCTCCTCCTCTACACATCGCAGAAGTGGCATCGAGAACCCTCTCTTGTATAGAACCCCGTCTACCAAGGTGTACCTAGCAGCCTTATACACCAACCTCTGGGCCTCTCTCTTGTCCACAGGCAAGGTTCCTTCCTCCAGGTATTTCTTAATCGATTCAGCCCACGACTCCTTTGGGAAACTAACCATGTGTATGTCCGCGCTTACGATGCTAGGTCTAGGTAAGTATTCCACAGGTATCGACTCTAGGATATCCCCATCCTTAGTGGAAGCCAGTTTTGCGAGGGCATCGGCATGGGAATTCCTCTATCTTGGGATCTGCTCTATGTTGTATTCCACCAACCGTCCCAGATAGCCCTTCACCCTTTCCAAGTATGCAGCCATCTTGGGACCTCTCGCCTGATATTCACCTTTCACCTGGTACACCACCAACTGCGAGTCGCTAAAAATACGAAGGCGTGTCACCTTTAGCTCCCGGGCTAATCGCAAGCCTGCCAGGAGCGCTTCGTACTCTGCCTCGTTGTTGGAGACCTCAAACCCAAATTGGATTGCACAGTACATCTTATGTCCTTCGGGTCTCGTCATCATGATACCTGCTCCAGACCCTCCTTCATTGGACGCCCCGTCCACATGCAGGCTCCATTCCTCCAGACCCCTTTGTTCTTCCTCTATGAACGACCACTCCCCTTCTTCACTTCTTCCTTCATTCGGCTGACTGGTGAACTCCATTATGAAGTCGGCCAGCACTTGTCCATTGATGGATGCTCTTAGGGTATAAACGGTATCGAATTGGCTCAACTCGATCGACCATTTCATCAGCCTTCCTGAGGTCTCAGGTTTATGCAAGACCTGTCTCAAAGGACTATCTGTGAGAACTTCGATTGCATGCGCATGGAAGTAGGGTCTCAACTTCCTCGAGGCCATAACTAATGCATATGCCAACTTTTCAATTTTTGGGTATCGATTCTCCGCATCCACCAACTGCTTGCTGATGTAGTACATGGGTCGTTGCTGTTTCTTTTCCCCTCTAACCAAGGCTGTGCTTATGGCATGTTCAGACACTGCCAAGTATAAGTATAGCTTTTCGCCTTTTTCAGGTTTTGCCAACAGGGGTGGCTTCCCCAAGTTCTCCTTCAGCTTAATAAATGCCTCTGCACATTCCTCATCCCAAGAGAACTTTTTGCTCCCTTTTAGGATGTTAAAGAAGGGGAGGCACTTGTCGGTTGACCTCGAAATAAATCTATTAAGGGCTGCCACCCTTCCCGTTAGGCATTGCACTTCCTTCTTGTTCTTAGGTGGGCTCATTTCTATCAGGGCCTTTATCTTATCAGGGTTAGCCTCGATGCCTCTAGAGTTGACCATGAAGCCTAGGAATTTTCCCGAGGATACACCAAAAGTGCACTTGATGGGATTCAACTTCATTCGATACTTCTTGAGTGTGTCAAACATCTCACCTAGGTCCTTGTTGAGTTCCGCAACATTCTTGGTTTTTACCAACATATCGTCAACATATACCTCCATGTTTCTCCCTATCTGGTCGGCGAACATCTTATTGACCAACCTTTGATAGGTGGCACCTGCGTTCTTCAACCCGAAGGGCATCACCTTATAGCAGTAGAGTCCTTTATCCGTTATGAATGACGTATGCTCTTCATCAGCTGGGTTCATAGGAATCTGGTTGTATCCAGAGTAGGCATCCATGAAGCTAAGTAATTCATGCCCTGCCGTCGTATCCACCAACTGATCTATTCTCGGGAGCGGGAAGCTGTCCTTAGGACAAGCTTTATTTAGGTTTGAGAAGTCGATGCAAGTCCTCCATTTTCCATTTAGTTTTGGGACTAGTACTGGATTCGACACCCATATAGGGTAAAATGACTCGCGGATAAACCCATTGGTCTTCAGCTTGTCGACCTCTTCCTTTAAGACTGCGTACCTCTCTGGGTCCAGCGCCCACCTCTTCTGCCTAACGGGCCTCGCTTCAGGGAAGATATTCAAATGGTGGCACATAATGCTGGGATCTATACCCACCATATCTTCATGACTCCATGCGAATACATCTAGATTATCCTTCAAAAACCTTATCAACTCCTCCTTCACATCGCTCTGTAGGCTTTTTCCTACCTTCAGTTTTCTCAACGGTTCCTCCACTACTATAACCTCCTCTACTTCCTCCATAGGTTCTGCTCCTGACTCCTCCACGATTCGGGGGTCTAGCTCATGTGGGCTCCATGTGGGCACACGTAGCGCCTCGTGTATCACCATGGCCATTGGTTCCTATGGTTTTATAGACGCGCGGAGGGAGGTGTTGTAACACTCCCTCGCTTCTCTCTGTTCTCCTTTCATACTAGCGACTCCTCCTGGAGTTGGGAACTTGATGACCAAGTGATATATAGAAGTTATGGCTTTCAATTCTCTTAGGGATGGTCTCCCCAATACCGCATTGAAAGCTGAAATACAATCTACCACGACGAAGTTAGCCATGACTGTAGTCTGCCGGGGTTGCTCCCCCATGGTGAGTGCCAACTCAATCATTCCTAGGGGTTGCACCGAGTCCCCCGTGAATCCATACAGGGAATATTGGCAGGGCTTCAGGTGACGAATGCCCAGTCCCATCTTTTCCAAGGCAGGGCGATACAGGATGTCCACTGAGCTTCCATTGTCCACCAGGACCCGATGCACACGCATATTGGCCAACTAAACTGTCAACACCAGTGGGCCATTATGAGGAAAATGCACCCCCCGTGCATCCTCCTCTGTGAATGTGATCAAGTCATTTTCTCCCTTGAAGCTTTTCAGGGGTCGTTGTTCCAAACTCATGACACAGGGTGGCGGACTTTGCTTGGCTTCCCTAGCATACCGGTCTCGTCCCTTCCGAGAATCTCCCCCAAACCCTGGACCTCCGAAAATGATTCGAACTTCCCCCTGTATCTCTGGGGCTCGTCCTTGCACCTGGGGTGTCGCAGGCTCGTCCTCTGGCTTTGACCTTTCCCTCCTAACATATCGGCCTAGGTGCCCCCTACGGATGAGCTCCTCAATTTCTTCCTTCAAATGGATGCACTCTGCTGTGGTGTGACCGATATCCTTGTGGTACTGGCAATATCTAATGGGATCCCTTTTGGACCGGTCCTTTCTCATCGGCGGGGGCTTTTTGAAGGGAACTCGATCTACGTTGGTGAGGTAGATATGCTCCCTGGTATCTGTAAGGTTCGTATAGAAAGTGTAAGCTGTCTCCCTACGACCGCTCCCCTATTTGGTCTTTCTCTGTTGATCATCCCTCGACCCTTCATACGCCCTTTTCTTCTTCACTCCATTCAACCCTTCATTAGCTGGGGGCTTTGCGTTGGACTCCTCCTTTCCTGGCTTTAAGTTTGCATGGCCATCCTCCACACGAATGTACTTTTGTGCCCTCTCGTAGAAGTCATCTAGGTCGGTGACTTCCCTCTTCAGCATATTATCCCGCAATTTGCTTCCCGGGCGCACTCCGGCTGTAATGGCCATTTTTAACTCCCAACGGGTCAGGCTCCCCACTTTTACAACCTCCATGTTGAACCTGTGAATGTAGCTCTTCAGACTCTCCTTTTCTCCTTGTTTCACATTGGCAAGGCTGGTGCCTGGCATCGTGTAGTCCCGCACGGCGTGGTGCTGTTGGAGGAATTCATCAGAAAACTGTTGCCAGGACCTGATGGACCCTGACCTAAGTCTCTTGAACCATTTGTATGCAGGTCCTTTCAATGTGACAGCAATGCAGTGGCATCTGGCTCCGGTACTAATTCCCCTCAGCTTCATCAGATCATTAAACGCGTCCAGATGGTACTTTGGATCTGTGTTTCCTTCGTAGGGGGTCATATTGGGTTCCTTAAAATTGGCAGGGATTCGGATGGCTTGGATCTCCCTCAAGAAGGGTGACTCATGGTCGAACTCATCCTCAAAAGCTTGTCCTCCAGAGGTGGTGACAATGTTGCATCGCAGGCTCCTCATTTATGTATCCAGGTCCTGCCTCCTCTTGCTTAGGGAGTCCCTTAAAGCGGACAGGTTAAGATCCCTCTTTCCTTTGCCCTTTCGAGGCGCCATAGGGGGCGTGGTCCTTTTACCCTCCCTCTTCTTGTTGAGCTCCTCCCGCAAATCTGAGGGTGCTCTCTTTGAGGTGACCTAGTCATCGTTGCGAGGAGCAGCATTGGTCTTTGGCTCTGGTTTCTGGGCCTGCTTCGGTGGTTCAGGATGTTCTCGTTGCTTCGTTTGGGGGGTGTTACTAGTAGAGTGTCGAGTCCTCCCATCATCTACCTGGACGGTGGTCTCTGCCCCCTCCTGACCTTTCTCTTTTCTCTTGGGCAGGGTCACGCTTGACTTACCTTGCAACAGGCCATTCAGCACCTCTTGCATATTCTCCAGGGTGGTCTCCAACCTTTGGTTCTTACGGTGCAGCTCACGTATTTCCTCTTCGTAGAACCGAGATTTAGAACTCGAGCTCACGGAATGGACCCGGGGATGTTTATCATGTCTACGCGTCGAGCGGCCTGGGTCCTGCCAGCCGGAGTTCGGTACTTGTGGTGGTTTGGGAGGCGAGAACTCGTCGGCATTCCCGAGTGGTGCGGTGGTTGTCCTTGGAGGATTCGAACCGGGCAGGATGGCCGGTGATGAGACCTCCCTATCATCCTCATGAACCTCAGGGTCGCTTGGGGGCTCCACATCCCTGGGCGGAGGAGGGTCCTTCATGGAGGCCTTCAGCTGACCTCCGTTCAGGTGGACTTCCACCTCTCGTGGCTCCCTGAGTCGCTTTGAACGTCTCGACATTTGTTGTTGCTGGGAGTAATGGTAGAACAGTAGCTTGGTACTTAGTTTCCCACAGACGGCTCCAAACTGTTGACGGTGAGAACTCGTCAACTAAGTTAAGTTAGAAAAATTGCAACGCAGAGATCATCAAAAGAAAAGCTTTAAAAATCTAAGTAGAAACTCCAAGAACAATTGTAGAAGAAAAATGGTGAAATCAGTTTGTATTGACTATGGTGCACTGCTACAGTAATTTTTCCAACCCCCCTCAATGTTGAAGATGGGTTCTATTTATAGGGGGCTCTAATGGCCCCTAATATATTGTGGTCCATGGGACCAAATTGTACACAAGTACACTATCAGGAGAATGGTATCAGATGTAGTGGTGTCGGCTCTGGTACATGGTCAGAGTTCGTGGGAGCACCTCAGCTTTTGTACTCGGTTATGCCTCCACTACTTGCCTTGTATGGGTGTCAGAGATGGGCTGGTGAGGACCACAACAGGTACCTCATTTGTACGACCACTAACTGTCTGGTACGAATACCATGTCCGTATTCTGATTCCTTCCGACTTTGCATGAATCCCTATGAGGCTTCCCCACTTCATTCTTAAGGGTCCGTGAAATAGGTTCTTGACCTTACCTTATGTTACACCCACAGCAAGAGTGGTGTCCTGTCACCAGCTCCTATCAAGGGGAGCGACTAAGCCCCTCCAACGAGGCCCACTATGTAGGCAACTCTTAGTGGCACGGACATGACGTGCTGAGGTGGGGGTGTCTCTCGCGAGCCCCTGGCACAACTTATGCGTGGGCGAGGCATTGGCCTCGCGAGCCCTTGGCGCGGCAGGTACGTGGGCGAGGCGAGGGCATGGTGTCGGCCTCGTGACCCCCTGGTGCGGCTAATGTGTGGGCGAGGCGTTGGCCTCGCGACCCCTTGGCGCGGCAGGCGCGCGAGCAAGGTGAGGGCATGGCATCGACCTCGTGACCCCCTAGCGTGGCTGATGTGTGGGTGAGGCATTGGCCTCGTGAGCCCTTGGCACAGTAGGCGCGCGGGCGAGGCGAGGGCGTGGCATCGGCCTCGCGACCCCTTGGCGCGGCAGGTGCGTGGGCGAGGCGAGGGCGTGGTGTCGACCTCGCGACCCCCCTGCTCACCTGCCGCTTCTAGGGCTCGTGAGGCCAACGCCTCGCCCACGCACCTGCCGCGCCAAGGGGTAACGAGGTCAACACCACGCCCTCGCCTCGCCCCCGCACATGCCACGCCAAGGGCTCGCGAGGCCAATGCCTCGCCCACGCATCAGCCGCGCCAGGGGGTTGCGAGGCCGACACCACACCCTCACCTCACCCGCGCGCCTGCCGCGCCAAGGGCTCGCGAGGCCAACACCTTGCCCACACATCAGCCGCGCCAGGGGGTCGCGAGGCCGACACCACGCCCTTGCCTCACCCGCTCGCCTGCCGCGCCAAGGGCTCACGAGGCCAACGCCTCGGCCACAGCTGCGCCAGGGGCTCGCGAGAGACACGCCTACCTCAGCACGTCATGTCCGTGCCACTAAGAGTTGCCTACATAGTGGGCCTCGTTGGAGGGGCTTAGTCGCTCCCCTTGATAGGAGCTGGTGACGGGACACCACTCTTGTTCTGGGTCTAACATGAGGTAAGGTCAAGAACCTATTTCATGCACCCTTAAGAATGAAGTGGGGGAAGCCTCATAGCGATTCATGCAAAGTTAGAAGGAATCAGAAAATGGACAGGGTATTCGTACCAGACAGGTAGTGGTCGTACAAATGAGGTACCTATTGTGGTCCTCACCAGCCCATCTCTGACACCCATACAAGGCAAGTAGTGGAGGCATAACCGAGTACAAAAGCTGAGGTGCTCCCACGAACTCTGACCATGTACCAGAGCCGACACCACTACATCTGATACCATTCTCCTGATAGTGTACTTGTGTACAATTTGGTCCCATGGACCACAATATATCAGGGGCCATTAGAGCCCCCTATAAATAGAACCCATCTTCAACATTTAGAGCGGTTGGGAAAATTACTGTAGCAGTGCACCATAGTCAATACAAACTGATTTCACCATTTTTCTTCTACAATTGTTCTTGGAGTTTCTACTTAGATTTTTAAAGCTTTTCTTTTGATAATCTCTGTGTTGCAATTTTTCTAACTTAACTTAGTTGATGAGTTCTCACCGTCAACAAATAACATTAGGATATGTGTATGCATGTCAAGAATATGCTTATCAACATCTTGGTTAGGTATTGTCATGAATTCCTCTGCTTATAAGCATGATTGTTATGTGTGAATTATTGGGGTGCTTATTAGCATTGTCAGTGCATGTGGATGCTTACTCGATTGGTTTTAAACTGTGGGTTGATGTGAGATACTATTATTGCTATCTGATAAGCCGAGTCATTGATTGCAGATAGACTTAGAAGTATGCTTCCAGGGCAATCTAATGAACCAGCCGGTGCTGGGTATCAGGCTGAAAGTAATGATCAGGGTTAGAACCCTCCACCAGCCCCTGAGAACTGGCAACAGGTGCTTGCAGACGTGCAAGCTCAACTACAGAGACAGAATGAAGAAATTCGACTGTTGAGGAAATAGTAGGTTTCGGCTAGGAACGCTGCATCAGGGGCCCCATCTGCTGTTATGATACCGGCTGGGAGTTGGTATACGAGCGGTTTAGGAAGCAACACCCTCTGGTTTTCGAGGGCGGCGCAGATCCACTTAAGGCAGAACATTGGATGGCCATGATTACATCCATTTTGGATTTCATGAGAGTTATGGGCAATAAAAGAGTGGCTGTGCCATGTACATGTTTCGGGAGGATGCCCGAATCTGGTGGGAGGTTGTGTCCCAGACTAGGAATATAACCACAATGAATTGGGAGGAGTTCGAAACCCTCTTCAATGAGAAGTATTACAATGAGGCCGTTAAAGCTACAAAGGCCGAGGAATTTAGTAAACTTTACAAGGGAATATGTCATTGACCGAATATGCCCTGAAATTTGATAGATTAGCCAAGTTCGTTGCAGACTTGGTGCCCATTGATGGGACAAGGAAGGAGAGATTCCTTTAGGGGCTACATCCTATGATAGCTTGAGATATCAGAATTACCACCGTACCTGGAGTGACGACATATGCTCAGGTAGTGGAGAGAGCCCATACTACGGAGGGTGCTGAGAATAAGATCTGGCACGAGAACGCAGCTAGGAGGGATATGAGGAGGACGGAACCTCCCTTCTCAGGATCAAGTAGGGGAGGAGGCCTCAGCGACCAGAAAAGGAAGACTCCGGATACTAGTTCAACTCTTAGACCTGATAGGAGGCCACAAGGTACACAGATTGGCCGCCAGGGTGGCAATGAGAACTGGAAGACATATCCAGAATGTACCTGATGCAGGAGACGTCATCTCGGCGAGTGTCGGGTGAAATCCAGCTTTGTATGTGGGATTGTGGGGCATCTCAAGAAAGACTGCCCAAGATTGAAGAAAGAAGAACCTAAGAAGACAGACAGCTCGACTCCAGCTCGAGTATTTGCACTGACACAAGCTGAGGCTGAGGCTAGGCCCTCAGTGGTCACAGGTCAGCTTTCTAGTGTTGGCATATCTTATTCTGTGCTGATTGACTCTAATGCTACACAGTCTTATGCTTCTAGTAGGATTATTGATAGACTGTGTAGGCCTTGTGAGTTCTATGTTGTGGGATTTGGGACGTTATTACCCACTAGGGAATTGGTGGTTTCTAGGAGATGGGTTAGGTCTTTGCCAGTGATGGTGGATGGTAAAGAGTTGTCAGTTGATTTGATAGAGTTAGCCATGTCTGACTTTGACATGATATTGGGAATGGACTGGTTACCTAGATATGGGGCAACCATTGATTGTAAGAAGAAGATGGTAACCTTTGAACCTAAGGGTGAGGAACCTTTCGTGTTCATTGGCACTATGCATGGACCCTGAGTACCTATGATTTTGGCATTAAGAGCTAGAGACCTACAACCGGGAGGCTGCATAGGATTCCTAGCCAATGTGGTGGATACAACTCAGGTCACGCCAGTGGGACCATCAGAGACTAGGTTAGTCTATGAGTTCCTGGATGTGTTCCCAGAAGATTTATCAGGGTTTCCGCCACACAGGGAGGTCGAGTTTGTTATTGAACTGGCACTAGGGACAGAGCCAGTGTCTAAGGCAACTTACAGAATGGCCCCAGCAGAGTTGAGGGAACTCAAGGTACAGTTACATGAGTTGTTAGATCTGGGTTTTATCAGACCCAGTTTCTCGCCATGGGGTGCGCTAGTATTATTTGTGAAGAAGAAGGACGGTTCTCTAAGAATATGCATAGACTACAGAGAACTGAATAAGCTGACTATCAAGAACATGAATCCTCTACCAATGATAGATGACTTATTTGACCAACTGCAAGGTAAAATGGTGTTTTCGAAGATAGATCTTCGATCTGGTTATCACTAGTTGAGGATTAAGGAAGAATACATACCCAAGACAGCCTTCCGTACAAGATATGGGCACTATGAGTTCCTCGTTATGTCATTTGGTTTGACTAACGCCTCAGCAGCTTTCATGGACTTAATGAACAGGGTGTTCAAGGACTATCAGGACCGATTCATGATCATCTTCATCGACGATATCTTGGTTTATTCACAGTCAGAGGAAGAGCATGAGCAGCACCTCAGTTTGGTCTTCCAGAGACTGAGAGAGCACAAGTTGCTTGCGAAGTTTAAATATTGTCAATTTTGGTTACCACGGGTGACATTCTTGGGTCATATTGTTAGTAGAGATGGGATCAAGGTGGACCCAACTAAGGTTGAGGCTGTTAGGAATTGGCTAAGGCCAAGGAATGCCTCCAAGATTAGAAGCTTCCTTGGATTGGCAGGCTACTACAGGAAATTTGTAGAAGGATTCTCAAGAAATTCGTCCCCACTGATAGAGTTGACACATAAGAATCAGAAATTTGTATGGTCAGACAGATGTGAGAATAGCTTCCAGGAGTTAAAGCGGCGTCTAATCACCGCCCTAGTTTTGAGTCTTCCGACTGATCAAGAGAAGTTTAAGGTTTATTGTGATGCTTCGAGATAGGGGTTGGGCTTTGTCCTTATGCAGGAAGAGAAGGTGATTGCTTATGCATCATGACACTTGAAAGATTATGAGCAGAGAAATCCAACCTGTGATCTGGAGTTGGTAGTGGTCATCTTTGCATTGAAGGTATGGAGGCATTACCTTTATGGAGAGAAGTGTGAGATATGTACAGACCACAAGAGCCTCAAGTACTCCTTTACACAGAAGGATTTGAATATGAGACAGAGGTGTTGGTTGGAACTGGTTAAAGATTACGACTGTGTTATCCTTTATCATCCAGGGAAAGCCAACGTGGTGGCTGATGACCTAAGTCGGAGAGGTCCAGGGCAGTTGTATAGTGTGAGGTAAATGTCCAAGGAGTTAGCAGAGGATATGACTAGAGCAAGGATTGAGTTAGTGGTGGGCTAGTTATCCAACATTACCCTACAGTCTACTCTCCTAGAAAGGATAAAGGAGAGTCAGGTTCAAGAGCCACAGTTGGTAAAGATTAGAGAGGATGTTCTAGCTGGAGCAGATAGGGACTATTCTATATAAGATATGGGCCTGCTAAGATATAAGGGTCAGATTTGCGTTTCGATGGATGTTGTTATTAGACGGGAGATTCTAGATGAATCTCATACCACTCTGTACTCTTTGCTTCCTGGCACCACGAAGATGTATCAGGATCTAAGAACTTTGTATTGGGGGCCGAGATGAAGGGTGATGTAACTAAGTTTGTAGCCAAATGTCTGACGTGTCAGCTTATCAAAGCTGAACATCAGAGACCTACAGGATTATTACAACCCTTAGACATTCCAAAGTGGAAGTGGGAAGACATCACAATGGACTTTGTGGTGGAATTTCCTAAGACAGTGGGTCAGCATGATTTGGTATGGATGACTGTAGATAGATATACTAAATTAGCTCATTTTCTACCAGTGAGGATGCCTTATACCATTGACCAGTATGCAGATATCTATGTGATAGCACGTCTTCATGGAGCTCCGAGGTCGATCGTGTTAGATTGAGACCCCACTTTTACTTCCAAGTTCTGGGGAAGTTTGCAAAAGGCAATGGGCATGCAGCTGAAGTTTAGTATAGCGTATTATCCTCAGACCGATGGTCAGTCTGAGAGGACTATCCAGATACTGGAGGACATGCTGAGAGCATGTGTACTGGATTTTTAGGGGTCTTGGAGTAAATATTTACCCCTGATAGAGTTTTCCTAGAACAACATCTATCAGGAAACCATAGGATTGGCTCCTTATGAGATGTTGTATGGTAGGAAGTGCAAATCACCTATTCACTGGGATGAGTTGGGTGAGCTCTGATACTTGGGTCCTGAGGCAGTTCAGAGGACCAATGAAGATATTGAAAAGATTAGAACTCGGATTCTCGCATCGCAAAGTAGACAGGGAAGTTATGCGAATCTGAAACGTAGGAACGTGGAGTTCCAGGTGGGAGACTATGTCTTCCTTAGAGTCTTGCCACTCAAGGGGATGAGAAGATTTGGCAAGAAGGGCAAGCTGAGCCCTAGGTTCGTTGGGCCATTTGAGATCCTATAAAGGATCGATAAGGTGGCCTATAGGTTGGCATTACCTCCGGCGTTGTCGGCCGTGCACAACGTGTTCCATATTTCGATGCTGGGGAAGTATGTGTCTGATGAGACTCACGTATTGAGTTACGAAGATCTAGAGCTGCAAGCAAATTTATCCTTTGAGGAGCAGCCTGTCCAAATATTAGACAAGAAGGACAAGGTCCTGAGGAATAAGGTTATACCTTTAGTGAAGAAATTATGGAGGAACAACAACGTTGAGGAGGCGACCTAGGACTTGGAATCAACCATGCAGGACCAGTATCCCGAGCTATTCAGGTAAAATTTTGAGGACGAAATTCCTAAAAGGAGGGGATAGTTGTAACATCCCAAATTTCCTAATGTGGCTTAGTGCCTGGATTAGGGGGTCAGGAGGTAATAATTGTGTTATCATGTGAATTATATTATAATATAATTATTCTTGCATGTTAGAAATATTAAATATGTGTTTGTGGGCCCGTTTCTTATAACAAGAGTATTATAGTAATTTGACCCGCTAGGGGTATAATTGTTTAATTTGAGACGGTGTGATTGAAACCACATTATTATGTGGATATATTTGGATTATTCGATGCGAGGCGATCCTGATGAGCAAGTTAGTGGAAAAGTCACAACGGGGTTTAACACCGGGCTTGGGGTGAGCGTAGGGGTATTTTTAGTAATTTAGTACATTACCGGGATTTAACGGGTAATGGGAAATTATTTAGTGATCTTTTGAAGATGGTGGAAGTAACGGGAACTATAGGACGTAAATTGTGAATAGAGGGGTATGAGACAAAGGACAAAATCGCCCTTGAGAGCACATGATGAATAGGCTAAGGGCAAGGGACAATTTGGTCATTTCTATCCAATATAGGACTTGGGGGCTGGGAACTTATTAGAAGGTTTGGGAAATCTAAAGGGAATTCTCAGCAACTCTCATTCTCTTTCCCTTGTTTTTTCTTTAACTTCTGGAGCTTTGGGTGGCTTGAGTCAATTTCAAGGAAGTTAGCTTGGAAGTGGGGCCTGAAACTAGAGATTGGTTTAGAGAGGGTTAAGGCTTGAATCATACAGGAGAGGTAAGGGGTTTTAATTTGAATTCCTCATGTTAGTTTAGTTAAATTATTAGGAGCTACGATGATTTGCATGTATGTGAGTTGGGAAAGTAATTTTGGATGTGTTGATGAGTTTTGAGTTAATAATTGCTAGGCTGTGTTGCTGAAAAAGGTTATGTTAATCATGGGAAAGGAGTTAAAAGATTTGGGGTGTAATTAAGTTATTTTTAGTTGGGTTCGGCTAAGGAAGAACCCAGAAATTCTGGGTTCGAAGGGCTGGGTCGTGGCCCTGTTCTTGGTGTGTCACAGCCCTATGGAGCAAAGAGGAGCCATGATGGATCGGAGGTAAAGGTGGGCCGCGGCGTGTGTTTGTTTTTTCAGGGAGGCCAAGCCTCTGATTAGAGGCGGGCCATGGTATGGGTCCTTAGTGCCGCGGCCTATAAGGGGATTTTCGGCCCTAGGAATGTTTTTGGGTCAGGAACTTAACCTTTTGGGCTCGGGATCTATTCTACTTCCATGTTGGATGGAATTTGATATCCCGGAGGCTAGGACTCGGTTTGGAAGTCTTTAATCATTCATTGTTGATGGAATTCCTTATTATGGTTGTGACTAGGTCAACGCTAAGGGCTCGGATCAGGGAAGGTACTCAAGGGGCGTCTCTAGTAACTTATTCTTGAACCGAAGGTAAGAAAACTGCACCTAGTATGTGAATGTGTGATTAGGGCTTAGTTCGATGGTCAAATATAAACACGATTAAGGCTTTGGCCCTGTTAATGAGCATGATTATAATTATGTTTGTGAATATTTGGTTAAGTACATTGGAATGCGCATAATTATGGTTATGCCTATGATTGTTATTTGAGTGTATTAAAATGCATTATGACTGTAGATACGTATGTTAAATGAAATACGTAATTGTCTATTGTGACTAGAAAGCTCGGTTTATAAACCAGAGGATTGTTAGGATGTTTATTGTGGATCGACTTATTATTCGAGGGCATATTGGACTTTGAAAGACTCGTCTTATAAGTCGAGGGTTGTAAAGCTTCGACTTACAAGTCGGGGGCATGTGAGGCTTGACTTATAAGTCAAGGACTTGAAGGACTCAGTTTATAAGCTGAGGTTGGCATTGTGCACGTGGATTGTAGGCCACCATGGCTGGGCCACCCTGGGAGTGCAACACGCACTTGACTGGCCATATGGTTGCTGATTTGTATAATGAATACACCATATTCAGTTATTACTGTGTGACAGATATAGTACTCTATGAATGGTTTGATATGTTTTCTTGCTGATTCTTTTGGCTCACGGGTGCTTTGTGGTGTAGGTAAAGGTAAAGAGAAGCTCAACCAGCCATGAGTCAGAGGGAAATTACAGTGACATGTACATATGCAGTCCGCTCGACCACCAGGGCCGAGATGCTCAAGGAAACTAGGTTTAAACCCAACTTTTGCCGCTTAGGTCGGCTTATTATGTAGCTTGAATGTTGTAACCAACTTTTAAACTGATGTTTCTGGGATCCCGTGTAAAGAACATGCTTTTGATTTAGTGGAAATACTTATGAGTTAATCAAATGTTTTTAATACGTAAACATTTAGTGGCTTTATCACATGTTTAGTCCAAATGACTTGTTTAGCAAGTCTGGCACTGGTTTTAAACACACTTGGTGACAGACCCTAATTAGTAGGGCATGAATTTTTCTATAATCCCAAAATGAAGAGGCAAGCTAATACCTCGTGGGCGTCCCAAATGTATCGCACCTTGAAGTCTACAAGAAAGTCTGAAGACTTTCTCATAGACTGGGGGGAAAGTGTGAACACCACATAGTGGACATGATCCTGAAAGATCCATGCCTCCCGCAAGGCCTTCATGAGGCTGACCCATCTCGCCCCATGCGAGGCCCAGACACACTTCACCTCGCCCACCTAACTGAAGGTCCTACAGACCCGTGTACGCAGGTGCCTAGCACCATCAGCCGTGCACATCACTCACGCGAGCCGCCTCTCACAACACTGTCGCGCTCATCACCCGTGCCTAGGTGCCACACACCTAAGCGCCTTGCACCACCAACTATGCACCCAGGTGCCTAGCGCCATCAGCCGTGCGCAACACTCACGTGAGGTAGCACTCGGGACCCTATCGCGTGCACCACCTCGAGAGACGACCTTGTTGCACGCATCACCCATGCCTAGGTGTTGCGCACCTAAGCGCTTTGCACCACCAGCTGTGCACGTCAGTGCCTAGTGCCATCAGCCGCCTGCAGCACTCTTGCGAGGTGCCTCTCGCGACCCTATCCTGCACACCACCACGCGAAACAAATCTATCGCATGCATCACCCGTGCCTAGGTGCCGCGCACCTAAGTGCCTCGCACCACCAGCCCCACACCCAGCCGCCTAACACCATTAGCCGCGTGTAGCACTCACGCGGGGCGTCTCTTGTGGCCCTGTCGCACCCACCACCTCGCGAGACGACCCTGTCGTGTGCCTCACCCATGCCAGGATACCGCACACCTAAGTGCCTCGCACCACCAGCTGCACACCCAGGCGCCTAAGCCATCAGCTGCGTGTAGCACTCACGAGAGGGATGTCTCACGACCTTGTCGCATTAATCACTTCGTGAGACGACCCTAGCGCGCACATCACCCGTGCCTAGGTGTCGCGCACCGAAGCGCCTCACGCCATTAGCCGTGCACCCAGGCGCCTAGCGCCATCAACCGCGTGCAGCACTCACGCAAGGCACCTTTCGCGACCTTGTCACACGCACCACCTCAAGAGACAACCATGTTGCTTTCATCACTCGTGCCTAGGTGCTGCGCACCTAGGCGTCTTGCGCCCCCAGCCACGCACCCAGGCGCATAGCGTCATCAGCCGTGCGCAACACTCACGCGAGGCGCCTCTCGCAACTCGGTTTCGTGCACATCACTCGCGCGTGCCTCCTATGAGGACCCATAAAGACTTTAGTATCTAAAGGTAAAAACCTAAGTATAACTCAAAGAGATCATACAGGTACGAGCATGTACGGGGTATGACCCTTAAGACCCCGGATGTCTGATCCTAATATACACGCCATACAAGTAGTGGTCGATTGAGTGAGGCACCTGTTGTGGTCCTCGCCAACCAATCTCTGACACTCATACTAAGAAATTAGTGAAGGTACATTCGAGTACTAAAGTGGAAGTGCTCCCACAAACTCTGACCATGTACTGACGCCGACACCACAACCTTCTGCTCCACAATGACCTGTGCCACGACCCTGACAATGTACATACGTACAATCTTGTCCCCTGGGACCACAATGTATTAGGGGCCATTAGAGCCCCACTATAAATGGATCTTCTCCTCTCCATCTAAGGGGTTGGAATTTTTTTGTAATATCAGACTATTCTAAGAGTCATATAGAAGTTCTTCTTCTATTGTACACTTGCAATTTTTCTCCAAATTTCTACAAGTTCTTTTGCATTCATTAAGTTCTGATTAATTCTTTGAGTTTTCCATCCATATTTCATTGACGAATTTCTGCCGTCAACAATTATTATGTAATTTTCAACATTTTATAAATAATTAAATTATTATAATTTTTGAAATTATAATAAAATTATTATTTAATTTTCGAAATTAGTATTAATTAATTGGTAGAATTATTTAAATATCTTTATTTGAGTGGGAGATAATAATCTGATAAGTTCAAATTGGATTTGAATTTAAAAGATTGATATTTATTCAAATAATTAATTATATTTGATAATTAGTTAAAAAGATAATAAATTCAAATTTGAATTAATTATCAAGTTCTTGGATTTTATCTGATAAGGCAGTTTGAATAAATAATTAAATAATTTTTGGAAAAATCAAATATCCCTAATTTATAGGGAGCTACACGACACACACAGTCGACTGTGTGTGGCGTGAGCTATATAAAAATCAGGGATTGATTTTTCACTTTTATTTATTTAATTAATTAATTAATGGAAAATTCAAAAGTTAGTTTTTTGATATTTTCATTAATAAGATAATTAATTAATTAAAAGATAAATTATAAATTGGTTACATATTTATTTTTTAAATTTGAATATTTTCTATTTAAGTTAGACTTATCTGAAAATAAAAATACAGAATACTCAATACTAAATTATTTGCTCTAAGAAAAGAACGATACTTTTCTATCTATCCCTTAAAAAGATACATAACCAATCTCAGGCCTATTCTCTTTATCTCATGTGTTGAGTACATCAAGTTGAATTAGAAATATACCATCCTTTATCCTCTAAGTGCCCACACACTTCTTGAGGTGTAGAGAACGTTGTGGAAGATCTTCGTGTGAGTACCTGGGAGCAGCTTGGATTGGAAGTTCGTTCAATTTTACGAAAAGATAGCAAGGACACTTGATAGGCATCAAGAGGTATGTTCTTTATTCTTGCTTATGATTACTGTACATGTATTGTTGGATCTGCGTATTTAAAGGTAGTTTAAATATGTTACAAAATTTTTGTTGTACACTGGACCAACCCACCACCATTCCTCTGCGTATTAAGAAACTCATTCCTAACACTTACCGGGATTGCCATCGCACTAGGAGAGTTAGTTCGTCATTGAGTTAGTGCTGGTTATAGAACCAGTGTCAAAGGCACCAAACAAGATGGCTCTGGCAGAGCTAAAAGAGTTAAAGATATAGTTATAGGAGCTACTAGATACGGGATTTATTAGACATAGCTTCTTGCCATGGGGTGCTCCGGTTTTATTTGTGAATTAGAAGGATGGGGCTTTGAAAATGTGTATAGACTACAGAGAGTTAAACAAGTTGACTATCAAGAAAAAAGTACCCATTACCGAGGATAGATGATCTGTTGGATCAGTTGCAGGGTAGGACAGTATTCTCGAAGATTGATCTTCGATCTAGTAATCACTAGTTGAGGATTAAGGACGAGGATATTTCGAAGACGGCCTTCCGTACAAGGTACATGCATTATTAGTTCTTGGTCATGTCGTTCGTATCGACCCATGCCCCAACAACATTTATGGATCTGATGAACTCGGTGTTCAAGGATTCCTTAGATCAATTTGTGATTTCCTTCGTCGATGACATCCTGGTTTCCTCTTGCTTAAAGGAAAATCATTAGTAGCATTTGCGACGGGTATTGCAGAGATTGAGGGAGCATCGGTTGTACGCTAAATTTTAGAAGTGTGAGTTCTTTTTACAAGAGGTAACATTCCTTGGACTTATTGTCAGTGGAGATGGGATTAAGGTGGATCTGGCCAAGGTAGAAGCAGTTAGGGATTAGCCGAGGCCAAGGAACGCCTCAGAGGTTAAAAGTTTCATTGGATTAAATGGATATTACAAACGGTTCATGGAAGGGTTTTGAAAGATTGCCACACCAATGACTGAGTTGACGTGGAGGAATCTGATGTTTATATTGTCAGAAAAATGAGAGGGCACTTTCTAGGAATTGAAGCAATGATTGATTACTTCTTCGGTGCTGAGTCTTCCTTCAGATGGGGACATGTTTGTAGTGTACTACGATGCAACGAGACTGGGATTGGGATTTTTGTTGATGCATAGGGGTGAAGTTATTGCCAATGTGTCACGAAAACTGAAGGAATATAAGCAGCAATATCCTACTCATGATCTGGAACTAGCAGCGGTGGTGTTCGCACTAAAAGTATGGCGACATTATTTGTACGGAGAAAAGTGCGAGATATACACTGATCATAAGAGTTTAAAGTATTTATTCACCTAGAAGGACCTAAATATGAGACAGAGATGTTGGCTAGAGTTGGTGAAGGATTTTGACTGTGATATCCTTTATCACCCAAGAAAGGCCAATGAAGTGGCAGAAGCTTTGAGCCGGAGGGTCCAAGGACAGTTGTTTAGCTCGAAGCAGATATCAAAGGAATTGGCAGAGGAAATGACTAGTGCGAGGATATAATTTGTTGTGGGCTAGTTGACCAATATTACTTTAAGGTCTACCCTCTTGGAGAGGATTAGAGAGGGACATATGAGTGATCCGCAGTTGCAGGAGGTTAGGAAGGATGTCCTAGCTGGAGTGTCTAAGCATTATTCAATTTCAGAGACTTATTTGTTGAGGTATAAGGATCAGATCTGGGTTGCAATGGATATGGGTATTAGACGAGATATTCTTGATGAATCCCATACTACACCATACTCACTCCATCTAGGCACTACGAAGATTTACCAAGATCTACAAACTTTGTATTAGTTGCATGGGATGAAGAAGGACGTGGTTAAGTACGTAGTGTAACGCCCTACTACCTTAGAGCCGTTACTAAGTGAGTTTAAAACAGAAATTGTGCATTTAATTGACTCAAAGCGGTTTCTAAAACCAAAAGTGTGATTAAACCAGAGTTTAAGGCTGTATTCTTTTAAAATGTTTAACTTCATTGAAAACGTTAAATATAAAACATCTGGGATCCCAAAATAAGGTTTACAAAATGTTTACAACTCAAAATAGATTTTTACACCAGGCTAACTATCAAAAGAATGGAATAATACAGCCATTTACAAAATGCCCCCAACCAAAGCAGTCGGGCAGGCCGAACATGTATGCGCCACTCCCACGCTCTCCATACTCATGGCCGGTTGACTGACTCCTTGTTTTTACCTGCCACACGGAGCACCCGTGAGCCGAAGCCCAGCAAGAAAACCCAAATAGCACATAACATATGCAGATAATATCACTGGCATAATTCACTGATAAATAGGAAATCATTAATTAAACAAGCACGGCCATGCCGCCCCATAGGCCTTACCAAAGCTTGGGGTCTTGGTCATTACCGTAGGATAACTCATGTATCCCTTGGGTCCCACCCTCGCTATAGCATCCCATGTGTTGAGCGTTACTTCCAGCCCCGCTGCCGTACCCGGCCTACGCCGCTCTCGGCCTTAGCCGTTCATTCCATTACAATCACACATATAAAACATTCAGAAATAACCATTCAAACATACAATAATTTATCTAAGATTACACATTCGCACACAACACAATCTAGGGCCGCGCCCTGCAATCACACAGTGGGCCTATGCCCTATTCTCAGGTGTTACGGTTTTCTTACCTGTATTCCGTGCTCTCCGATGCACCACGGTCACGAGCACGGTCCTCTAGCACGAGCCCCTCCAAAATCCTAGTCACAACACACACAAAATACTTTTAATACTAACCAAACCCAAAACCACTTCCCGGGACCAATCCCGCACTCTCGGGACTCCCAAAATCCTAAAATAAGTCATTGGAAACATCCCCCGAACCCGTGGAGCAAAAGCTCAAAAATGGAAATTTTGGTGTCCTGAAAGTGGTCTAGCGCCGCGGCGCTGCCCTATAGCGCCGCGGCGCCCAGCGAATCAGAAACCACCCTCGCCTGGACACAGCCTCGCGCCGCGGCGCCCAAGAACAGGGCCGCGGCGCCCCATCGCGAACCCAGAATTTCTGGGTTTTTCACCTTCAATTCCTTCATTCAAAATACCTCCAAACCAACCCAAACACATATCTCAACCCCAAAACTCAATTCCAAACCTCATATGAACAATCTAACAACCTATAGACACTAGAAACAAGATCAAAACATCAACACACCCAAGATCCACACCTTTGATCTTAAATTTCAGCAACTAACCCAAAACTCAACAATGCTTAGCTTAGGCATTTAAATTCCTCAAATCAAAACAAAACCCAAACTTAAATATGTATAAAACCCTTACCTCAAATGGAGAATCCACACAAGCTTCCTTGATCTCCTCATAGACTCCCACTTCTCCTTCTCTTCTTCTTCTTGCCCTAACCTTTCTTTCTTCTTCTTTTTCCTTTCTTCTAATTTTATCAAAACACCCAAATGCCCAATGCCCCAAACCGTGCCCCCCTATATCCCAGCTTCCTTTTGTCTATTACCCTTGCCAACAGACCATTTTACCCCTTCTTAATAATCCTTCCTAACTAAACCTTCAAGGGCACTTAAGTCTTTACACTTCTATTTCAATTCTATCACTTTCTATCTTAAAACTTGTTACCCACAGCAATTACAAATGGTTATCCAAGTTACCCAATTACCAGTAACTAACCACTCATTCTCAACTCAACTTATAAGATTCCCGAAGTACCCCTAGGCTCCTCCCGAGCCGGGTACAACCTCCCGTTGTGACTTTTAGACTAGTTGGCTCACTAGGACCGTCTCGATGCGTGCATCCTGATAATAACACCACACTCACATGGCACAATTCACATAGTACAATTATCACAGTTATGCCCTAACATGGCCAGATTACAATCATGCTCATTCTAAGACAATCAGGTCTACATGCATACTAACTCACATAGTCATGCATCTCAAATAATCAAATAGTCATATAACGTGCAATAAGTCATAATCATGCATTAAACTCATAAAAGTCGCACACAAAATCCCATTATGCCCTCCAGGCACACTTCTCCAGGCCCTTAAGCCTAATAGTGAAATTGGGGTCGTTACACGAAGCCAAGTGTTTAACCTGTCAACATGTAAAGGTTGAACACTAGCGACCAACGGGGTTGTTACAGGCTTTGGGTATTCCTGAGTGGAAGTGAGAAGATATTACCATGGATTTTATAGGAGGTTTTCCCAGGACGATGGGGCAATATGACTCCTGCTCGGGACTGCTATATATCTTCAGCTCGGGATCCAAAGTAACAAAATTGCACCCAAGTTGTAATTGGGGCTGAGATCCTCTGTAAATGAACATATGTGAGTTCTAAATGTAATTGTGATTAGAAATATCTGGATAGGCAGGTTAGCTCATGCTGCTTTCAATTGCATACTTCGCAACGTGTATGTATGTTATGTTCGATGTGAAAGTCCAACCTATGGGAGGTGGAGCTGATGTTATACGTACGGAACGCTGCTAGGCTTAAGCAAGTCGGGATCAGCTAAATAACTAGAGGGTTTGGCCTAAGGGAGCTAACACCTAATTAAATGTATCAAGATTAATTTATATGGTTGGATTAAACTGTTATTTTTACCAAGCATAGTACTTGTATTCTGTTGTTGATTGAACTAGTTGTTCTAAAGTTTATTATGCACACTCTATTGTTATCTATGCTTGTTGTAGTTAGTTTTCTTGCCGAGCCTTGGCTCACGAGTGCTACGTGGTGCTGGTAAAGGCAAGGGAAAGTTGGACCAGCCATGAGTTGGAGAGCTTTAGGGGCGGTGTGTACATCGGCAGCTACTCAACTGCCATGGTCGAGGGATTTATAGGGACTAGAGGTAAAATTTGTATTTTTCCATTTAGTCTAGCTACAGTTGTATTAAATTTTGAGGGTTGTAATCGCCATGTAAACATTATTTTTTGGATCCCGTGTGTCAAACTCTTATTTTAATGAAAGTCAACCATTTTATGATCAAGATCATTTAACCCTAACCTGACAGTTGACTTTAGAAACATATTTAGGTTCAAACCACTTCATTAGCAAGTCTAGCAAAATTTTAAACACACAGTGTAACGGTCTTGATTACCCAGGGCGTTATAGGTATTGTGGTTAGTGCCCTTGATTATTACTCCATGACAGATTTTGATGGTTCTTGTATGTTGGAGTATAAGTGTGGGGATATGCGTTGTTATTCGGCTGTCTCGGGTAATTACCAGTGGGTTGCACCTTTTCAAGTGGAATATCTTCTTTAGAATAAGAACCCATTGCTGGACATTTCTGAAAGTGATGAGAGCCTCCACATGTCTCACAAATAATAGGTGCAGGTTGTAGTTGCATCACTTGAGCTGACATATTGTTTTGTTGTTGCATTTGATTGGTCAACGAAGCAATTTGAGCGGCAAGCATAGCAATAGGATCAACATCTAGAACTCCCACAACCATCTTATTTTCTCGCTCAGATGGCCATTGATAGTTATTTATGGTCATCTTCTCCAAGAACTCATATGTTTCGTTAGCACTTTTGCTCATAAATGCTCCACCCGCTGTTGCATCTATTATAGACCTTGTGTCTCCCCTCATCCCATTATAAAAAGTGTGCACCAACATCCATTTCATGATACCATGATGTGAGGATTTCCGAAGCAACTCTTTAAACCTTTCCCAAGCATCATATAATGATTCCCCCTCAAATTGATAGAAATTATTTATTTCACCTCTAATCTAGGCTGCTTTAACAGGAGGAAAATACTTAGCAAGGAATTTTTGGGCAAGGTCCTCCCATGTTGTAATGGAGTTGGCTTGCGGCGAAATCAACCAACTTTTAGCTCTGTCTCTGAAAGAAAAAGGAAATAGCCTCAGATGGATTGCATCATTACTTACTCCATTCATTTTGAAAGTAGCACATAACTCCAAAAAGTTGGTAATATGGAGGTTCGGATCCTCATTAGGTAGCCCCCCAAAGTGAACGCAATTCTGAACCATTTGAATGATTGAAGGTTTGATCTCAAAATTATTTGCCTCGACAGTAGGTGGGCGAATACTAGAGTGTATCCCTATAGCATTAGGGAGTACATAGTCCCTCAGTGGTTGGTTTGCCTCAGCTGCAGCGTTACCCTCGTTACCCTGAATCATATTGTTGTTGGCGACATTATGAACGTTCTGCGTCATTCTTTCTAGTCTTTTCTGTTTTCTTTTTCTTTTGTAGGTCTACTCAATCTGAGGATCAATAAGCACTAGTATATTCGAGCCTTAACATTGCATAAACTAAATCACATGAAATTGAGAAATTTAAAAGCAACTCAAAATAGAAAATGTTAAAATAAAACCAAAGTAGAATGAAAAACAATTAATTTTAATATTGGTTATTAGTCCCAGGAAACGATGCCAAAAACTTGATCGGTAAAATATGCACGCAAGTATAAGTGGTCGTGTCAAGTAATAAATTCCATATGAATGGATATTGTCCCAATGAGACTATTAACTAATTACTAATAATCACTTTTCAATTTCTATTTGGTGATTAAAATTAAGACGAATAATTCTAAACAATGAACACAATTTAAATAACTGTAAACAGAACAATGAATCAAAGGATAAAAATAAATAACAAAAAGCCTAGGGAATTAATTTCATCATCTTTTCATTCTATTAATTTTTCTAATCAGTTCTACATCTCTTTTTCCTATTCTAATAGTAGGTCAAAAAAATTCGATTCCTATTATTTTTCAAGATATATGATCTCAACTTATATGCAAGTTTTCTACATCTCTATGATAAACTTAAACACATAGCAGGCATTATGAATGGTAACCTAATTGCTACACAAGTCATACAGGTACTCTCGTCCAATATGTAGCCTATGTCTATATAACGATAACATATTCAATTCACATCTTTTTAGGTTTTGAATCAAAATCATAAATCAGGAAAATATTGATCAAGTATTTACAAGCATAGGCAAAAATCATATAGATTAGAATAAAGAAGAAGTATCAATAGAACATCATAATAAAATTAAATTAAAATTCAAGCAACTACATTAATCCCTAGATAGAGGATTTAGTTCATTTCAGACATAATGATAATAACATTCAGATACTTGTTCATAATAGAAAATAATGTAAAGAATTAAGATGAAGAAGAAATCTAGAAAACAATAAACCAATAATATTTTCTTAATCTAGGGTTTATAAAACTAACAAGGCTGCTAAAATTCACAGAATAATGTCACTTAAATAGTTTTCCAATGCTCCAAAGTGAAAAGACCATTTTTTTTCCTTCTAAAAGTGGCTTAAAATTGCAAAATCATGTCGATATCGTTGTAGTGCTAGGTTTTGGGTGCTACGACGCTTATAACAAAGCTAAATTTGATTAAAAACTCCCCAACTAGCGCTGTAGCGCTACAATCAGACTTCTAATTAATTTCAACTAGTGCTATAGTGCTAGGTTCGTAGCATTGTAGCTGTATTTACTGAAACAAAAGTCTTCAATAATATCCAATTAGTGCTATAGCTTTATTGTGCTAGTGCTGGGGCGCTGTTCACAGTAGCGTAACTCGGACCCCTTGCTTCCAAAACGACTCGATTTTCTCCAAAGTAGCTGCATTTTCTCCCACATTTACTTCCTTCATCTCTTTTCTCTGTCTTAACATCGAAAACCTGAAACATGAACAAACAAGCATAAATCTACAATAAAATAGCCCTAAACTAATGAAAACCTTCCTAAAAACTAGACCATAAACGAGCCTAAAACTCGTTTATCATGCCTCTCCAAAATCTCGTTACAATGCCTATTAAATGTTATTATTTATAAAATATAATACTTAATCAAAATCATGTAAATAAGTATAAAAATGTATCTATTTATCTAAATAAATTTATGTCCACATAATTTCCAATGATCTTTGTTCGATACTTGTCGCGTGTCAAAAGAAGAACAATTTCCGCGTGACCAAAGTTGATCTATTCCATTCAATTTTTGAAACAATCCCAAACATCCTCTACAATTTCATGATTAGATATTTCGATTCTTGTGCTCCATTTTGTTTTCTTATAAAAATAATTCACCAATCTTGTGTGCATACATTGTAACGCCTTGGATAACCAAGACTGTTACACTATGTGTTTTACATAGTGTTAGACTCTCTAAATGAGTCTCCTGGCCATAAACGTGTAACTATACGTGATTAAACATTTAGGGTTAAAGTTTTTGGTCAAAAGGAATAACATTTAATTAAAATGTTTATGTTCATATATGGGATCCCAAAATAATGTTTAAAAAGCTAATTACAAATCAAAAGTTACAACCAGCCGACCTAAGCGACAAAATAGGGTTTGAATTTAGTTCCTCTAAGAAACCCAGGTCGTGGTGGTTGAGCAATTGCATATTTCCCGTCTCCACCGAAGCTCTTCAAGTCATGGGTAGTCCAGCTTCCCTTTTCCCTTACCTGCACCACATAGCACCTGTGAGCCAAGGCTTAGCGAGAAAACTTAAACATGATCATAAGAATTTAATAGCATATCACAGAATCATAATTGGCATGCCTAGCAGTAATAACACTACTTATGTATGTTATCTATTCAGATAAGTGACTAAAGTGTCACACCGGGGCCCGTTGCCCTAAATACGTGACCATAGAGTAACCCCTAGGTCACTGCCCTAAATAAATGACTAATAAGTCATACCGGTGCTCGTCACCTTAGGATATGTGACTATAGAGTCATCCCGGGGCCCACTACCCTATCCTTTGTAAAGCAAGCCTTAGAGCTGGCCTGCGTACCTGACGCTTTAATTTTCTAACGACAATAGGGTCGGTCAAGCGTATATCACGCTCTAGATTAGGCCTAACCATATCGACCAGTGCTCAGTGCGCTATTGCCACCCTTGACTTATAAGTCAATGCTTTTGACAAGCGCTCAGTGCGCTACTGCCGTCCTTGACTTATAAGTCAATGCTTCTTAATCGGATAATGCAAACAAGCAACATCATATGAAAAATTTCCACGTAAAGTGTATTCACGCATGCTTAATCAATAAATCACATGTATAATAATAATAATAATAATCATGCTCATTCAAAAGGCCCGAGCCTTAATCAAATCTATATTTAAAAACTGGGCCAATCCTTAATCACATACATCACGTATTGGGTGCAGTTTTCTTACCTCTGGTCCAAGCATGAGTTAATTAACAATGACCCATGAGCATGATCCCATCCAAAGCCCTAGTGGTACCCTAGTCACAACCATAATAAGTGATATCCATTAATATCGAATAAATAAAGACTTTCAGACCGAATCCTAGTCTTCGGGACCTTGAATTCTACTAAACTGGGTAGAAGAATCCTTCCCAAGCCCTTAGGTTCAGGCTCCTGCCACCCAAAACCTAATTTGGACAAAGTTTCCAATTTGAGTCGCGACGTCCCTCACTAAGTGTCGTAGCTCTCCACAAGTGAGAGAGCCCAGCCCTTAATTTTCCTGGAAACGGGCTGCAGCGCAGCCCACCAAGCGTTGCTTCACAAGGACAGATCAGGGAACTGCTCTAGCCTCTGATTTCATGAGGGCCACGACGCCCCAAGAACAGGGTCGTGGTGCTGCCCTGCAAAATCAGAAAAACAACAATTTTAAGAATCTCCCAACCTCCCAAAATCATCCCAACACCTGTTTTTACTCACAATTGACCGTGGAAACAGTCCCAACATTCCAGAAACATCAAAACAACTCTTATAATTGAATCAACATCTCACAAACTTAGGATTCCTATAAAACTTTGAAAACCAAATCCAAATTCAACAAAAAAAACTCGAATTTTACCTCTGGTGAAATTGTTCCCGGCTATCTCCTCAAGCTTATAAGCTTTCCTCCTAATCACAGCCCCAATTTCCAAGTTTTTTTCCTTTTCCAAATATCAAAACTCACCAAGGCATCAAGAGGAGAAGAGAGAAATGGGAGAGAGAAAAAAGCTTAGTGTTTTGTTTCTCTTGGTTCTACTAGGTTCTAAGTTTGCTTAATGCATCATTCCTTTAGGCAGTAAATGACTAAAACACCCCTTGCCCATTAGCTTACTCACTAATGCCCTCAAGGGTAATATCGTCATTTGACACATTTTTGCTGCTAATCTCATCTAACGCCTCATAATTCCCGCTACCTCCAACATCCTCGAATAATCACCAAATATTTTCCCATTACCCAATAAGTCTCAGTAATGTACTAAATTACCAAAATACCCCTCGGCTCACCCCGAGCCGGGTATTTTGACCTCGTTATGACTAAACCACTAACTTTTTTATTAGGATCGCCTTGTGCCGACTAACCCAAATACATCCACATAATAATGTTGTCTCATTCGTAAAGCACACACATATATATACAAATATGTCCTCAATGGGTCAAAATCACGAGAATGCCCTTCTAATAAGAAATAGACCCACATGCATGCTTAATACACCTAAACATGCAAATACAATCATATTATAATATAACTCACATAATTCATATAATCACAAACATGTACATAATATTCAATTATTGCCCTCCTGGCCCCCTAATCAAGACACGATGCCTTATTAGGGAAATTGGGACGTTACATACATTCTCTTTGAAATCTCAAAACTTCTTTTAACAATTTTATCTTTCTGCCATTATTCTTTTCTTTTTAAATTTCTAAATCTCTTATTAAATCCTCTCACGGCTCCTAAAACAAAGAACTCATCTTCCATTGACTCGTCTGGTAGCCTCTTAGGGAATTTTGAGCTTCGCTTGACCTTCATCCCCTGACATCGATTCTCAAACTTAAGTTCCATGAGTGGAAATGGGGATGATAGTAAACATTCTAAAAAAGTACTAGATTGTCCTTAGTGCCAAACACTTAGAAGTCCTTCATTTTTCAATCCCATATTGGTCGTTCAAATACTATCCTTGACCAACATCATTTTATTCAACTCCCTCTGAACCCTGTGCTGAGGAGAGTGAGACTACAACACCACTTCAGATAGATTCTAAAAGATAAATACAGTCAAATGAACCTAGAAATAATCAAAATAACAAAGGGGAAACCAAAAACTATAAGCCAAATAACACCATATCATAGAACACTGAAAACATATTGGGGAACACCAAAGACTTATACATGGGGAGTATTGATTCCCAAATTCTCTATTTCCTGGCGCTTGGTAGATGCTTGAGGCTATTTATAAGAGGGAACAAAATTGAGATTGAACTAGCTTTTGAAACTCACAAGACAAGAACTTTATTGATGTATTTCTTAGAGAAAACTAATGATCTCTGAGAGCTAGAGAGAGAGATATTAGAGAGAGTTGAGAAGTGACATCAATGCTTCAATACTCTAAAAAAATAATCCCTTTTGTAGTGTAGACACCGTCATTAAGTCTAACCAATATGATGAGATCTTTTTAACACATCATTTGGTGTAAAAAAATGTAATTGTATGAAATATCAGGCGATGTGTTGCCTACTATGTGGCGATATGTCTCCTAGTAGGCAACCCGTCATTTGTTGTAAAACATACAACCTAAAAGCACTTAGAGGCGATGAGTCGCCTAAATGGCTGGTCACCTATCCCAAAAGTGACCTTAAACACCCCCAAACTTTTTGGGCATGCTTTGAGGCCTCATTGTCCTTCTTTAGATCCAAAATGAAAATATTTAAATACCTACACTTTGGGCTGAAATTTCAACCAATCCTAACATTATGTGAACTTGCGAAATCGTTAAGGGTTTTACACCTCAATACGTAAGACTACTTTGGGCTGTGTATTTTAACAATTCCTAACATTCTCCACCTGGTTAAATACAAACCTCTATCTGTAACTTAGAGACAGTATTGGTGCATAAAGTAAAGAATCTTTCGATTTAAACTTTACCTTAGTGAAAGCACTACAAAGCCTTATCGAAATCTCTAGTTGTTTAAAATCTTGAAATAATACTCCACACACCTTTACTTGATCATTAATTTTCCCACTTATTCTTGCTTAGTACTAGTACAACCATGTGCTAATCTATTGATGTACTTTTTAGGGAGAAACTCCAACTCTAATGAGAGGTGGCACCGCCTCTAAGTTCAGATAGGTAAAGTTCTTACAAAATATTTTCTACCTTTTGAGATGTTTGTTGCACTCAAATAACCTTGATTAAAAATGTTAAGCCTAATCCTTACTCGGTGTCAACCAACACTAATCCTCACTTAGGTTTCCATCATTGGTGTGCCATCCCTCTAAATGTAAACACCTTATTGGTGGTGCATCAGAATATCCTTCATGTATTTTATGAATGTTTGAGTAATGAAGCTATGATCTTTGGTATGCTAAAGATATCCTAGAACTCTCTCAATAGCACTATAGTGTTTGATACTTAGATTGCTAGTAAACGTACTAAGTGTTGATGGTAAGAACTCATCAACTAAGTTCGATCAAGAACTTTGTGAGTTGTAAAAGAAGCGAACTTAAATCGGTTGAACTCAAGCAAACTTTCTGATGGTTTTAAGAACACAACACGTAAATGCTAGAATTTTAGAATGGAAAATGGAGAGAATGTAGAATGTGTGTTTTCATTAGCAATGGCAGATTACAAAAAACCCAAAATTTGACCTCCTTCTCAAGTGATGGGAGGTCATATTTATAGTAGAGAAATATTGGCTCAATGTACATGGTGGTCCCAAGGGAACATGACCTTGCATATGCAGTCTATGGATGGTAGTGGTGCCGGGAGTGTGGTGGTCAGCTTTAGTACACGCCAAGGGTTTGCGAGAACACCTCAATTTTAGTATCAGGTTGTACCTCCACTCTCTGTTTAGTACGAACGTTAGAGGCTGGTTGGGAAGGACCACATCAGGTAGCTTACTCATACGACCACTACTTGTCCGACATGGAGATTAGGATCAGAGAACTGGGGCTTTCAGTGTCGTACCCCTGTACATATTTCGTACCTGTGGTGGACAAGGTCCACTAATTGTCTACACATTCTACACATGTACCAGCTCATTTGGTCATACGTGGGTTTTCGTCACCGCAAGGCACCCTATTCCTACAAACTTCACATATTGAAGCCCCTATATGTCGTTAGGGAGGACACGGTCCCAAGACACCTAGGAGGCAAGACCCTTGAGAGACGCTGGCATGAGGTGAAGCGTGCTAGGGGCCTCCCGAGACGCTGGCACAAAGCAGAGTCGATAGGTGCCCTCGCAAGACAATGGCGTGAGGCGAATCATGTGAAGGGCCTCGCAAGATTTTGGCTTGAGGTGGATGTCCTCGTAAGACGCTGTCACAAGGTGGAGCATGAAACGCGTCTCTCGAGATGTTGGCATGAGGCAAAGTAGGTAGGTGCCCTCGTGTGGCACTGACGTGATGCAGAGCATGCAAGGGGCCTCCCGAGATGTTGGCACGAGGCAGAGTAGGTGGATGCTCTTTCAAGACGCTGGCATGAGGCGAAGCGTGCAATGGGCCTCACAAGATGCTGACACGAGGTGAACTGGCAGGTGCCCTCGCGAGACTCTGGCATGAGGCGGAGCATGCAATTGGCCTCACGAGATGCTAGCATGAGGCAGAGGAGACAGATGCCCTCGTGAGAAACTGGCGCGAGGTGGAGTGTTCGAGGCACCTCGCGTGAGGCGGAGCGTGCGAGGGGCCTTGTGAGATAATGGTGCGAGGAAGAGCAGGAAAATTCCTTCACGAGATGCTGGCACGAGGTGGAGAGTGCGAGGGGCCTCAAGAGAAGCTAGTTAGAGGTGGGGCAGGTGGATGCTCTCATGAGACGCTAGCGCGGGGCGGAGTGTGCAAGGGGCGTGAGACGTGGTTGTGAGGCAGAGGCCTGGGGTGTGAGACGGGGTCCGTGGCGCAAGGCCATGCCTCACTTGGTTCCTGTCACGGGCCTTTAGTGAAAGGTGCAAGGTCGATCTTGGTTGTTTCCATCCCGAGCCTATATTTTGAAGTTCACAAGGGGGGGCCTCGTGCAACTAAATTTTTTTGCATCTACACTTACTCTGCAGTCTATGGGAGGGCCTTTAGGCACTCCTGTAGAATTCTTGGTATGGTGCCTTCAAACCACTTGTGGTGTTAGTGTGTTTCTTTGTTTTAGGGGTGTGCAGTAAAAAACTTTGGAGTTTTGATCTTCATGATTCCTTGAGGATAAATGTGAGCCTGTCATTTGGCTTCACGAATCCCAACACGGGTGTTTGGCTTCATTCTAGTCCATGGATCAAATATTGGATTCAATGGCTAGGATACGTTTGAGCCTCCTATAAATAGGTCTTCTCATTAAAGGTAATCATCACACTCATTTCTCGTAGCTTAGTGGTGCTTTACTCTTCAAAACTTCCAAGAGGTGGGTGGTTTTATCCCCCACAAGTGCACTTTGTCTTTCTTTTCTTTTGTCTTTCTTTTTTTTTATATAGATATTTGTAAGTATATTTGGAGACTAAAATTATTTTATATATATATATTTGCTTCCTTTTTTGTAGGCGTGTACATTTTACCTTGGGTACTTCTGCAGTTGCGACGGTGTGCAACTTCACCCGTTTAAGGTATGCCTCCACCCTTTCTCGTGTTCATTGGGTCTAAATCAATGTTATTTGGGAAGGGTTGCTTCGGTCGGAACACCTTGTGAGATGATGTATGCATCTACACCCATTAGCATGTATGCCCTCCATTGTACCCCGTACTTGATCATTTGGAGCACTTGTGTCTAGGGGTTTTGAGTTTATCCTTTATGTCTTGTAGTACACTTTCCTCATACACTTGCACTCTCGTCCCCAACGAGGCGTGGCTTTATGGAATTTGAGGGGTAATCCAGCATTCCTCTGAGGGCGAAGTTTTTAGACTTATCCTCAGACGTTGGATCCCACGAAAATGGCCCCTACCAAAGATACGACACCTTAAGGAGGGCCCGTTTATGTCACTTAGAACGCTTGACTGAGCTTAGGAAAAATATTTGGGTTGCCGAAAGCAAGACAGGCTCGATCTTGAGGGGTGATGGAGCACGTTTTCCTTTGATTCTGATGCCTACCTTATCAGCCTTAGAGTGAGCTTTCTTGACCTACAAAAGGAGCTGGAGTTCATGGAGGGCAACCTCCTTCCTGAACCCTCACCTCCACATCCTCATAGCAGTGTTGAGGTTACTCTTGGTTTCCCTCATCCCTTGTCTTCAGTCCACATGTGTTTGATGCTCCCACACCCGATGTTTCGATGGAAAACACTCGCAAAAATAAGAAAATGGAGGGTAAAGTGCTCGGTTTTGACCTCACCCTTTTCCTTTGGTTTTGTAGCCATGTCAAAGAAAGTGAGGCACCAGGTTGCTCTTGTGAAGATGGAATCCAGTCCTCTATTGGCGTCTACCATTGTTTCCAACGTGTCGGATAACAGACTGTTAGAGTTGTCTGAGAAATACCATATTAGTAAGGAGTACAAACTGTATGTACCGTCCAATAAATGCCAGGCTCATAACCCCTTAGGGCTACATCACTTTTAGCGAACATATTTTGTAGGCAGGTGGGACCATTCCTCTATACCCGTTCTTTGTCATGATCCTGAACCATTTTGACCTCGCTCCACTCCAGCTGGCACCCAACAGTTGGTTGACCCTTAGCTGCCTGTACATGGCATTCATGAAGCTCAATGGTCGTGCTCCCACGGGCCAAGAGGTGCATTTCTTTTACAACCTCATGCCCACTCCTATGTTGAAGGGCTTCTACTTTTTATAGAAGGCCAACTCTCAGGTCTCTTTGATAAAATGATATGTTTCTAACTTGGGTTCGTGGAAGCAGGACTTTTTCTTTGTCAAAGGCCCTCTTTCTATCTACGAACATTTCTATTCCTCTCCAAGTAAGTACTTCAAGTATTTTCTTTTACATTGAGCTTGCTATTGGGGACCTTATATTCATACTGATAGTTGAGTTAGTTGGTCAAAGAGTTTTACTATTGCTGATGTTCCTAAGTCAGAGGCAACATCGGTGGATGTCTTCCTTGATGCAAACCCTTCAAAAAAATGGCTACCCATCTTTTTACTGTAACGCCCTACTACCTTAGAGCTGTTACTTAGTGAGTTTAAAACAAAATTGTGCTTTTGACTGACTCTACGTGGTTTCTACAACCAAAAGTGTGTATAAACCAGAGTTTAAGGCTGTACTCTTTGAAAATGTTTAGTTTCATTGAAAACATTAAGTATCAAACATCTGGGATCCCGAAAAATAAGGTTTACAAAATATTTACAACTCAAAAATATATTTACACTAGGTTAACTATCAAAAGAATGAGTTAATACAGCCATATACAAAATGCCCCCAACCAAAGCAGTTGGGCAGGCCGAACATGTACGCGCCGCCCCCACGCTCTCCATACTCATGGCCGGTTGACTGACTCCTTGCTTTTACCTGCCACACAGAGCACCCGTGAGCCGAAGCCCAGCAAGAAATAGGAAACCATCAGACTAAACAAGCACGGCCATGCCGCCCCAGAGGCCTTACCAAAGCCTGGGGTCTCGGTCCTCACCGTCAGGATAACTCATGTATCCCTTGGGTCTCAACCTGGCTATAAGCACCCCATGTGCTGAGTGTTACTTCCGGCCCCAAGGCCGTACCCGGCCTTTGCCGCTCTCGGCCTTAGCCGTTCATTTCATTATAATTGCACGCATAATACATTTCGAAATAATCATTCAAACATATAATAATTCATGCGAGGTCATACATTTGCAAGTAAAACAATCTAGGGCCATGCCCTACAATAACACTGTGGGCCCATGCCCTAATCCCGGGTGTTACGGTTTTCTTACCTTTAATTCGATGGCCTTGATCAACCTGACTCCTTGAGCATGATCCTACTCGAGCCCTAGCGCTTACCTAAGCAAAATCCATAAGTCAAAGTCATTACCAAACCTCAAGTCCAAAACCTAGCCTCAGGACCAATCCCGAGCCCCCGGGAAGTCCTAGATCCCCAAAACAAAGTGGCAGAATCGAGCCCCGAACCCTAGGTCAAAATCCCTTCACAAAAGCCCAAAAATCCCCTCTGTGAACAGTGCAGTGCTACAGCGCTCTAAAGAGGGCGCTGTAGCGCTACAAGCAGAACCACCCCATCAGAAACAGGGGCTAGCGCTACAGTGCCCCCTGACTAGCGCTGTAGCGCTAGTTGCAGCCAAACCAAACCCAAAATCGCATCTTGCGATTTCCTTCTACCATTTCAACCCCAAACTTGTCCAAACCTTTTCCAAATTCAAAAACAAACATATCCACACCACACACTCATCCCAAGCATCCCAAGAACTCAATCCCAAGCTCAAGCAACCCAAAACTCAAAATCTACCATGATGAACCCAAAAACCAGAAATTCATTCAAACAACAAGGATAAAGTCTTAGAAATCATACCGTGGGTGGAATTTCGACCTTGAATTGAACCCTAGACCTCTTTAGCTTGCACCTTCACAACCTTGGCCTGATTTCCCCAAAAATCCCATCCATTTAGCTCAAAAACACAATTCAAACCAGTAAAGCCCTAAAACTGAAATCCCCAAGAACTTACCTCAAATTTCTGATGTGATCTTGCTAATCCCTTGCCAATCCTCAAGTCTAGCTTAGGATCCTTGATGCCCAGCCTACCCTAGCTCTCCACTGAGCTTAACTCCAAGAAAAAATGAAGGAAATTGGTTGGGAAAGCCACAAACCGTTCTTTAAAGCCAAACCCTTCTGTTTTCCCTCTTTTCTTTTCTCTTCCTTCTTTCTTTCTTTTCAGCCTATACTCTTTTTCTACGAAATCCACTATGTATAAAGCCCCCCCCCCCTTTAACTCATCTCTTACAAGCCTAAAGACCAAAATGCCCTCCATTAATAATTCTAAACCTTTATGCTCATAAAGGGGCATTTTAGTCATATTACCCAAATTCCCACTAATTCCTCAAGTGTTCCTAATAATTTCCCGCTCGCTACCCAATACCTGATTAATCACCAATTATACATTCCTCATCATCAAGATTAACCTCAATATATTTCCCAAATTCTCATTTAAACTCCCCAGGCTTAACCCAAGCGGGGTATAGATTCCCGCTTTGACTTTTCCGCTAACCCGCTCATTCTAGGATCGTCTCGAGTCACAGATCACAGATATCAACACAGTCATGCCCAACATGGCCAAATTACAATTATGCTCTTTCTAAGACAATTAGGTATACATGCATACTAATTCACATAGTCATGCATCTCAAATAATCAAATAGTCATATAACGTGCATTAAATCATAATAATGCATTAAATTCATTAAAGTCACACACAAAATCCCATTATGCCCTCCAGGCACACTACTCAAGGCCCTTAAGCCTTAATAGCGAATTTTGGGTCGTTACATTTACTATGGCCAACCTCAAATATTATTGTCTATCCAGGGTTTCGGAGCCTGACCTGCTATGGCACATAGAAGAAAATGGCTCCGAAAGAACCTCACTCAAATGATGGTGATGTTGAATGGGTACCTAAGGAGACTTCACCTGAATCAAAATATCCAGCCCGACTGTCTCTAGCATCCAGGGGACGCCCTTCTTCTGTTCCTATGGACCGTGACACGACTTCTCATTCCCATGGTCCACAGTCCATGCAAGGGCGCTTTGTTCTGCCTTCTTACAATGAATTTGAAAATCTCCCTTATGCCCCCACTAGTCATGGCTATTCTGGGTACAATTCATCTAATGCTCCTGCGCCTCCTCTTCGCTCAGTTAGTGGGTCATCTACCCTGCTCACTCGAACGCTCCTCATTTAGAGGGGATGTCTTGGGTGAGTCACACATCAGCCCCTGAGACGTTCCTCATTTATGTGCAAAGGTATGCCCTGGTTGCCGAGGATATCCCTGAGACGGAGTGGAGAGGTCTCGAGAATTTTAACATGGCAGAGCTTGGGGTGACCCTTATGAACTCAACTACTTGGGTGAGTTCATGTGTCTTACATTGGTCTTTTTTGTGTTTTGAGTTCCCTATTTGCTCACTTTTTGCTTCCTTCCAGACTTTTTTGGTGGCTTAGCACTTGATAGATCCAGCACAAGACCTATCTTCGTCCAATGCTGAAAGGGATCATCTTTAAGCTAGAGTTCAGGAGCTTGAGGGATAATTGGCTAATGCCAATCTTAAGCTGAAGACAGTCCTGGCGAAGGCCTCATCGTTATAAAAAAAGAAGAAGAGTGCAGAATCTCAGGTTGAGGTGTTGAGAGAGAGGATCACCCTCCCGGAGGCCGATCTGGCAGTGGTTGAATATAAGTCTGTGGAGCGCACCCTGTATGGAGTGTGGAGGCAGAATCCTGGTTTTGACTTCTCCTCCTTTGGTGATCATGCCATTGCCAAGGTGGCTGAGTGGAATGCTTATGGCGGGAGACCTTGAGATTTCCTTTTTACATCTTTTAGTGTCCCATTTCTATTTGGTTGTATAATTATTCAAACTTTATTATACCAGTGAGGTTTCTCCTGGTTCTTTGCTTTTTTCTTTAGGAACTTTTATAAGTCCTGTTGTGGTTGGTGCTTATTTTATCCTAGAGCCTCATCACGACCTTTGTTTATATATATATATATATATTTATGTGGTATTTTGTTATTGTTTCTTTATGCTTGAGGTCCTTTTGAGCTCGCTCATGTATGCAGGAGCAAAAAGGGTTCGATAGGTCTCTTTTTTTTCTACTAACTTGTTGATGTTTTATCTAGATTGGTATCGATAGTCTCTTTGATGAACCTTGACTGTATTTGTAAGGATATATTGCCCCTTTGGGTTCTTAATATCCTTTTATATATTTTTGCGCACGCTTGTGATTTTTTACGAGAAGCGTCATTCTCGTCGTTATGTATAGTACTGTTTTTGCAAGGGTCTCCTTTGGGACCCATTTTGGCTGGACGGCTTGACTACCGCTCTAGACTTATTGACGGACATTCTCCTTGAAGCTCTACTCCCCATGGAGGTACTGACCTTTTCTAGGAGGTTGTTTCTGCCTTTGTGCTAGGCCCCCTTATCATCCACAAGGGTAGTTTTTCTTCATTAATTCAGGCAATACCTTTAGCTTGTTACCTCTTTGTTCAGGGAAGTTACCCTTGCAGAGCCTCTTGGCTCTCCTGAGATCCATGAGGGTAGCTAATCCTCATGAACCCAAGAGATTCTTTACGAGGCTCTTTTTTTAATACCCTCCTTACGGCTCCTTTGATATCCATAGGGGTAGCTAATCTTTTTAAACTCAAGGGATGCCTTGCGACATTTTTCATCAACATTTTTTTTTTATGTATATCCCCTTCCTGCCCCCCAAGTGGTCAGTGAGATTTATCTCATTGAGCACTTTGGTCGTTTTATCCCCACTTTGTGTACATATCTGTTATATGGCTGTTTTCATGGAAAAAAAGTAACGACTAGGATGGAAAAGGAAATATTCTCGTAAAGATAGGTAGTTTACAAAGGTGCTCATGGCAGTATTGCATCTATTGAGGCTTTTGAGATAACCTCCTTACTTCTTAACTATTTAACCCGACATTGCATACTTAGACAAAGTACAGACATTCTTGCCTCTGATATGGAGGTCTTACTAATAGTATTTTTTTTAAATGTTGTACGTTCCATGCTTTGGTACCAGGGTATCATCCAAACGTGCTAGCTTGTAGGTGTTAGAGGGCACTACTTGAGCAACCTGGTAGGGTCCCTCCCAGTATGCCCTCAGTACACCCGCTCCTAGGTAGCGAGTGTTTGGTAGGAATTTCCTTAACACGAGGTCTCCTACCCTGAATGCCCTCTCTTGCACCCTTGAGTTATAGTACCTTGCGGCCCGCTGTTGGTATGTTGCCAACCTTAGTTGTGCCTTTTCACTTCTTGCCTCCAACAGGTCCAAATTTTCAGCCAACGTTCTGTGGTTAGCCTGATAATCGTATGCTTGTACACAGAAAGAATTTACTTTCATTTCTATTGGAAGAACAGTCTCACACCCATAGGGTAAGGCGAAAGGTGTTTCTCCAGTAGTAGAATGGGGGGGTGGTCCTGTAGGCCCAAAGCTTATTAGGTAGTTCTTCAACCTAGGCTCCCTTCAACTTTTACAATTTCGTTTTTAGGTTCTTCTTGGGTTCTTGTTGGTGGCTTCCACTTGTCCATTGGCTTGTCGGTGTACTACAGTGGAAAAACTCTTCTTGATTCCCCTTTCTCTGCAATATGCATCGAACAACCTTCAAACTAGGTGCCATTGTCAGAGATTATCTTTTAGGGTACCCCATATGTATAGACGATAAACTTGTTGACAAAGGTGGGGATTTACTTGGCCATTATGTTGGAGTAGAGACTCTGATTCAACCCATTTGGTAAATTGATCCACTGCTACAACTTCATGCTTTGCTTTCCCTCTTCCTGCTAGTAATGTGCCAATCAAGTCGATCTCCTACACAGCAAAGGGCCATGGACTAGTCATGCTCACCAGCTCATTTGGTGACTGTCTGGGGTAGTTCGCACTTGTCGCATCTCCTTGCAAAGTCGCTCGCATCCTTTTCCATGGTAGGCTAATAATACCCCTATCGCATGGCCTTTTTTGTCGTGGATTGCCCCCCAACATGGTTTCCACATTCTCCTTCGTGTATCTTTCATAAAACTTTCGAAGCTTCCTCCTTGTTTATACACCGGAAGAGCAGGGTGGAGAAGCCCCTTTTATACAAGACTCCATCTACTTGGGTGTATCAGGCGGCTTTGTAAACCAGTTTGCGAGCATTCTTTTTGTCCAAAGGAAACGTTCCATCACTTAAGTACCTCGAGATGGGTTTGGTCCATGAATCTTTGGGGACATTGACGATGTGAACTTTCCCCTCTATGATACTTGGTTTGGAAAGGTATTCCACAGGGATGGACTCAAGCGTATCTCCATCTCGGGTGGAGGCAAACTTTGCGAGAGCATCGCCAATCATGTTTTGCTCTCTTGGGATTTTTTCAATGGTATATTGTTCTAGGTGGTCCAAATACCCTTTCACCACGGCATGTATGCAGTCATATTCGGGCCTCTTGCTTGATATTCACCTTTCACCTGAAATACCACCAACTGTGAGTTACTAAAAAAGTGTAACCTTCAGCTCCTTGGATAGTCGCAGGCCAGCCAGGAGTGCTTCATATTCTGCTTCATTGTTGGAAGGTTCAAATCTGAATCTTATTGCGTAATACATCTTGTGCCCCCAGGTCCCATCATTACTATGCCAGCTCCTGCCCCTCCTTCGTTGGACGCTCCATCTACATGGAGGCTCCATTCTTCAGGTTACTTTTCTTATCCTTCGTAAGTTTGTTCATTTCCTTCTATTTCTCCCTCTTCAAGGGGTCGGTGGGCAAACTAGACTATAAAGTCTACAAGTACCTGCCCGTTGATTGAGATTTTTGGGGTATAAGGGATGTCGAACTGACTTAATTCAATCGACCATTTTAGCAACCTTCCTGAAGTCTCTCGTTTATGCAAGACTTGACGCAAAGGGGTGTTGGTGAGCACTTCAATAACATGAGCATAAAAATAGGGTGTTAGCTTTCCCAAGGCCCTCACCAAAGCATATGCTAATTTTTCTATTTTTGGGTACGAGGTTTTTGCATCTACCAACTGCTTGCTGACATAGTATACAGGCTGTTGGAGCTTCTTTTTTTCGTTGACTAGGGCGGCACTAATGGTGTGTTCCAACACTTCTAAGTATAGGTGCAACCTTTCCCATTTTTCAGGCTTAGCCAGAAAAGGAGGTTTTTCGAAGTGTTCTTTTAGCTCAGCAAAGTCTTCCTGACAATCTTCATCCTAAGTGAACTTTTTGCTCCCTTTTAGGATGCACTTATCAGTGGATTTGGAATTGAACGTGTTGAGTGATGATACCATCCCTTTCAAGCATTGCACCAACTTTTTGTTTCTCAGTGGACTCATCTCCAATAATGCTCTGATGTTATCAGGATTGGCCTCAATATCCCAGGAATTTAACATAAAACTGAGCAACTTCCTCGAGGTCATTGCACTTAACATAAGTGAACTTTTTGCTCCCTTTTAGGATGCACTTATCAGTGGATTTGGAATTGAACGTGTTGAGTGATGATACCATCCCTTTCAGGCATTGCACCAACTTTTTGTTTCTCAGTGGACTCATCTCCAATAATGCTCTGATGTTATCAGGATTGGCCTCAATATCCCAGGAATTTAACATAAAACTGAGCAACTTCCTCGAGGTCATTTCACCAAGGTCATTTGTTAGCTCTACTACCCTCTTAGTCTTCACCAACATATCATCCACATATACTTCAATATTTCTTCCTATCTGATTTGCAAACATTCTATTTACCAACCTTTGATAAGTAGCGCTCGCATTCTTTAACCCAAAAGGCATCACCTTATAGCAATAAAGCCCCTTGTCCATTATAAACGAAGAATGCTCTTCATCAGCTAGGTTCATGGGTATTTGGTTGTACCCGAAATAGGCATTCATGAAGCTGAGTAGCTTGTGCCCAGCCGTTGTGTCTACTAACTGATCTATCCTAGGAAGCGGGATGCTATCTCGGTGCCAACTTTATTGATGATAGTAAAATCCACGCAAGTCCTCAACTTCCCTTGGGCTTTGGGACTAGGACTGGGTTGGATACCCATACTAGGTAGAATGCTTCTTAGATAAATCCATTTGCCTTCAACTTTTCGATTTCTTCTTTTAGGGCCGCGTATCTCTTTGGATCTAGTGCCCTCCTTTTCTGACTCACAGGTCTTTCTTTTGGATTGATGTTCAAGTGATGGCATATGACTGATGGATCTATCCCCGCCATGTCCTCATGACTCCAGGTGCACACATCAAGGTTATCTTTCAAAAATTATACCAACTTCTCTTTTACGTTATCCTGAAGGTTTCTCTGTACCTTCATCTTCCTTAGCGGCTCATTCATCATTGTGACTTCTTCCAATTCCTCTACTGGCTCACCCCTGGGTTCCTCTACGACCCAAGGGTCTAAGTCATGCGGGTTTGCGCTTCCATGCACTATTATCCCCATGGGTACTGACAGTTTTATGGCTCTACAGAGGGACTAGGACTGCTCCCCTTTCACGCTCACTATCCCTCCAAGAGTCAGGAATTTTATGGCCAAGTGGTATACTGAGGTTATTGCCTTCAATTCTCTTAGGGAGGATCTACATAATACCACATTGAAGGCTGAGGCACAGTCTACCATGACAAAGTTTGCCTTTACAGTGGTTTTTCTGGGTTGCTCTCCCATGGTGAGGGCTAATTCGATTGCACCTAGGGGTTGTATCATGTGAGCCCATACAGGGAGGTATTGCAGGGCTTTAGGCTCCTGATGCTCAGTCCCATCTTCTCTAAGGCTGGGTGATATAGGATGTCTACAGAACTCCCATTGTCTACCAGGACTCGATGCACCCTCATGTTAGCCAGTTGTACAGTCAGCACCAAGGAGTCGTTCTGCGAAAAATGCAAACCCCGTGCGTCTTTTTCAGTGAAGGTTATTGAGTCGTTTTCTCCCTTAAAGATTTTTGGGGGTCGTTTCTCCAAAATTAAGACACATGGAGGTGGACTTCACCTGGCTTCCCTGACGTATCTATCTTGCCCCTTCCTCAATTAGCCTTTGAATCCCGGCCCTTTGAAGATGGTCGTAACCTCTCCTTCCACCTCTGGGGCTACATCTCGTGCCCATAATGAGGGTGGTCTTTCTTCCAGTCTTTGTTTTTCTCTGCGGACATATCTACCCAAGTGCCCCTTGGTATAAGTTCTTCAATATCTACCTTTAAATGAGCGCATTCTACCAAGGTATGGCCAATGTCTTTATGACACTGACAATACTTACTAGGGTCTCTTTTCGGTCGATCTTTCTTCATTGGTGGGGGTCTCTTGAAGGAGACCTAATTCTTATTCGTGACAAAGATATGCTCCCTAGTATTTGTTAGGTTAGTATAAAAGGTGCGTGGGGTCTGTTTATGTTCACCTACATGTTGGGATTTTTGAGGATGATCATCTCTCGGCCCTTCATAGGCCCTCTTTTTTCTTTTTTCTATTTAGGCCTTCAAGGATTGAGGGTTTTAGGGATGGCTCGCTCTTCTCCGCCTTAAGACTCTCATGACCATCCTCAACATGGATGTATTTTTGTGCCATTCGTAGAAATCGTCAAAGTCAATGACCTCTCTCTTTAGCAGTTATCCCACAACTTACTACCCGGGCACACTCCGACTGTAATGGCCATTTTTAACTCCCCTCGGTCCAGGCTTCCTACTTTGGCTGCCTCCATATTGAACCTATGGATATAGCTCCTTAAGTCCTCCTCTTCTCCTTGTTTTACGTTACGCACAATGTGATGTTGTTGGAGAAATTCGTCAGAAAATTGTTGCCAAGACCTGATGGACCCTGACCTGAGTCTCTTGAACAACTTTTACGTAGGACCCTTTAACATGACAGTAAAGCAGTGGCACCTGGCTCTGCTATTAATTCCCCTTAACTTCATTAGGTCATTGAACGTGTCAAGAAGATACTTTAGATCTGTATTGCCCTCGTAAGGGGTCATGTGAGGACCTTTGAAGTTTGATGGGAGCCGCACAACTTGGATTTCTCTAGTAAATGGTGATTCGTAATCAAACTTGTCGTCGACAGCATGCCACCCAGACGTGTTCATTATCTTGCTCTGTAGGCTCCTTATCTCAGTTTCTAAGTCTTGTCTCCTTTGGTTTAAGGAGTCTCTCAAGTTGGATGGGTTGGTCTTTTCTTTCCTTTTGTCATCCGGTGGAGCCACATGAGGTGTGGTCCTCTCATCCGTCCTTCTCCTGTTGTGCTCTTCATTCAAGTCTAGGGTTGTTTCCCTTGAAGTGACATCAACTTTGTTTTGAGGGCTAGCATCGTTCCTCCGCTCTGGCCACTTAGGCTGATTTGCCTACCTCGGACGTTCATGCTGCTTTGGCCTAGGGGTATTGCTAGTTGAGAGTTGAGACCTCCCGTCATCCACAGGGATTGTGGTCTCTCCTCCCTCATGACCTTTCTCCTTTTTCTTAGGAAGAAGCATGCTTGACATTCCCTATAACAGGCCATTTAACACCTCTTGCATATTTTCTAAGGTGGTTTCTAGCCTTTGATTCTTTCAGTGTAACTCGTGTATCTCATCTTCGTAGAATCGAGTCCTAGAGCTCGAGCTTATGGTATGTATTCAGGGAATCTTGTTTGGCCTACGCATTGAAGGACCCGGATCTTGCCGGGTGGTAGAGGGTTCCTCATTGAGGCTTTCAGGTGATCTTCATCCAGGTGGACCTCAACCTCTCGTGGTTCTCTCAAATGCTTAGAACATCTTGGAATCTTTCCTTGCCGGAATTAATAGAAGAACAGTGGTTTCAGAGTTATCCTTCCCACAAACAGTGCCAAACTGTTGACGGCAATAACTCGTCAACTAAGTTAGATAAAGAACTTTGTGAGTTGTAGAAGAAGCGAACTTAAATTAGTTGAACTTCAAGCAAACTTTCTGATGGTTTTAAGAACATAACAAGTAAATGCTAGAATTTTTAGAATGGAAAATAGAGAGAATGTAGAATGTGTGTTTTCATTAGCAATGGCTGATTACAAAACTCCCAAAATTTGATCCCCTTCTCAGGTGAAGGGAGGTCATATTTATAGGAGAGCACTATTGGCACACTGTACATGGTGGTCCTAGGGGAACATGACCTTGCGTATGACGTCTACAGATGGTAGTGGTGTCGAGAGTGTGGTGGTCGGCTTCAATACACACCAAAGGTCTGTAGGAGTACATGGTTGTACCTCAACTATCTGTTTAGTACGAACGTCACATGCTGGCTGGGAAGGACCACATCAGGTACCTTACTCGTACGACCACTACTTGTCCGGCGTGGAGATTAGGATCAGACATTTGGGGTTTTTGTACCTGAGGTGGACAAGGTCCACTACTTGTCTGTGCATTCCACACATGTACGAGCTCTTCTGGTCATACGTGGCTTTTCATCCTCGCAAGGCACCCTATTCTTATGACCTTCAAGTATTGAAGCCCCTATATGTCATAAGGGAGGACACGGTCCCAAGACGCCTAGGAGGCAAGACCCTCGGGAGACGTGTGCATGAGGCGGAGCATGTGAGGGCCCTACGGGATGCTAGCATGAAGCGAAGTAGGCAGGTGCCTTCGCGAGACGCTGGCGTGAGCCAGAGTGGGTGAGGGACCTCACGAGATGCTAGCGCGAGGCGGAGCAGGTGGATGCCTTCGCGAGATGCTGGTGCGAGGCGGAGCGTGCAAGAGGCCTTGCGAGATGCTTGCGCAAGGCAGAACAGGAGGATGACCTCACCAGACGCTGGAATGAGGCTGAGTATCCGAGGGGCCTCGCAAGACACTGGCACGAGGCAAAGTAGGCAGGTACCCTAGAGAGATCCTGGCGAGGGGGCGTACGAGGGGCCTCGCGAGATGCTGGCGTGAGGTGGAGTAGGCAGATACCCTCACGAGATGTTGGCGTGAAGTGGAGCATGTAAGGGACCTCACGAGATGTTGGCACGAGGCCAAGCAAGCGAGGGGCACGAGACAGGATTACGAGGTAGAGGCTTGGGTGCGAGACAGAGTCCATGGCATGAGGCCATGCCTCGCTTGGTGCTGTTGTGCGGCCTTTAGCGCAAGGCACAAGGTCGGGCTTGGTCGTTTCCATCCCGAGCCTATATTTTGAAGGGCACAAGGCGGGGGCCTCGTGCCACTGAAATTTTGGCATCCACACTAAGTTTACTAATCACATTTGCAATGTTTGCTCTTGTACAACGAGCAATGTACATTAGGCTTTCTATTGCCATTACATATTCAAATTCAGGCTGTGTTCTTATTCTTTTATTTTTCAAGCTTCAAGTTTGAATTGAATAGTGTATTAGCTTCTTTGATTTTAAGATGACTAAGTTAGTCTTGAACTTTCTCAACAATGTGTTTAGCAATGGCTGATTACAAAACTCCCAACATTCGACCCCCTTCTCAGATGAAGTGAGGTCATATTTATAGGAGAGCGCTATTGGCACACTATACATGGTGGTCCCAAGGGAACATGACCTTGCATATGCAGTCTATAGATGGTAGTGGCACTAGAAGTGTGGTGGTCGGCTTCAGTACAGGCTAAGGGTTTGCGGGAGCACCTCAATTTTAGTACCTAGTTGTACCTCAACTATTTGTTTAGTACAAACGTCAGAGGCTAGCTAGGAAGGACCACATCAGGTACCTTACTCGAACAACCACTACTTGTCTGGCGTGGAGATTAGGATCAAACATCTGGGTTTTCGTACCTGGGGTGAGCAATGTCCACTCTTGTCTTCGCATTCCACACATGTACGAGCTCTTCTGGTCATATGTGGGTTTTCATCCGCGCAAGGCACCCTATTCCTATGAACTTCCAGTATTGAAGCCCCTATATGTCATTAGGGAGGACACGGTTGTAGAGTCCAAGAACTTTACTTAGCTAAATGTTAGTAGTATTATAGTATGTTTAGTGTTATCTTTGTTACCATGGATTTTTGGTTCAGACCGGGAATTATTTGGACACTCATAGTAGTACTTATAGATTTTCTAAGTTTAATCTATAGTTTAAGAATATTAAGTATAACCTAAGGTTTGATTAATGTGACTGATATTAAGGATTATATTTATTATATTATAAGGTTTAGACATCAACCAATAGGATTTTAAGCACATGTTATGAATGGTGATTAAGGATTATGTATTTTTGAGGATTAAATTTAATAAGGAGTAAAGTTTGAAAGTTATAGGGTCAGTCAGCAGCTTTGAGTACATTGAGGGCTTAGTCAAGGCTGTTTACTCCATTCAAACTCAGCTAAAAATGTGTAAATTCGTGTTTAAATATTCAGCGTATGTCGATATATCGCAGCTATAGGGGGCGATATATCGCAGCACGTAGATACGGAAAACACGAATCGATGCACGGTCGCCTCGGGAACAAAGGTCCAGGCGATATATCGCCTATAGGGGGCGATATATCGCCCCCACCAGCATGTTTTCAAATACTTTTGAATTCTTTTCCTTTCAGCCATTCAAACTCCTTCAACAGTCCAGCATCTTCTGAACGAGTCTTCAGCCTCTGCTGAACGATTATTCAAATGATTTTCACCTAAAAAGCCATTATTTTTATTCAAGTAAAATCAAGATATTTTCATTCCCAAACTCTATAAATAGGACCTAGTACCCAGCCATTATTCACCATTTGCTCTAAGTTCAGAAGCTGCTAGTGTTAAGTGAGTGTGAGAGTGTAAACACCTGGTTTGGGGAAAAACTATAAGCTTAAACATCATAAGCTTATCAAACACTTTGGGAAGTGAGTTCTATAGTATTTCGGTGGAGGTTAGATTGATCTTGCAATCTTTGAGGTAAACCCAAAACTCTAGTTCCTTTCTGTATTTTATGTCATTTCCTTTCTCAAAACCTTCTACTCAGTCCCCTAACCTTATTCTTATTTTGGTTAGGGAATCCAAGTTCTTAAGCACTTAAGTTGTGGTAAGCATATTTTCTTTTAATGGTTTAGTCTTCCTATTCTCTTTCATTTCATCTCCTTTCTTTAGACTCACTCTTGTTCATTATGGTTTTAGGAGTGTTTCAAAAGTCCCAACTCAGTCCATTATATCCCGGTAACTTTGGTAAGGAAAATAGGCTAGAATCTATATGCTTATGTTTATGCTATTTTATGTGTTATGTTTTCATATGTTATGAATATGTTATTGATGTGTATGTTGTAGGCTTGGGCATATGCCCTATTTGACTAACAAGACCCCAAAAATATTGTGGGCATAAGCCTATTTAGCTGGTAGGACCCCACTAATCTCATGGGCATAAGCTTGTTTAGTCTATGGGGCCCCAAGTAATAATGGCCATTATAATAAGTGTATTATGTGTTATGATATGTTTTTTTACGTAATTATGAAATTATGTTTATGTTTATGACTATGTGTTAGATTTTCCTTGCTGGGCATTAGGCTCATTCCTTTATGTTTATGTGCAGGAAATAAGCTTTAGAGGCGGAAAGATTCGTGACGCTTAGAGGATGTGTATCGATGGTGAATGGAGTCAAGGGGCCGAGCGTTATTCGATTCGAGGATGTAGTCTTCTTTATGTTTTTATGGTTTCAAATGTATTTTCCGCATTTTCTATGTAACTCTTTTTAGTTTTTAAGTTATTTTTGTTTTAAAGACAATGGGTACCCATATCCTACTTATTTTATGAAAGTAACCTTTGTTTCCACAAGTTTCAATAAAATTATGGTATTTCCGCAAAAATGTAAGTTTTATGTATAGATCTGTTAATGGTCCAATTAGTCTAGATTAGTGGACCATTACAGTTGGTATCAGAGAAAACGGTTCTTTTGCGTGAAGTTCTCCTCGATACACACGCTCAAAGCTCCGAATCGGACCGCCAAGTAAGTGTTTAAGTTACTAGTTATGTTACTTATGTGTATAGCTAACACTTTAGTGTTTATGTTTTCAGTTAAGAATGAACGGAGCTTTAAGCAATGAGGATATCCGAGCCATTAAGGCTTTAAAAAGAATAAGGGAGCCAAGGAACACCGTAGGAGCCCTAGAAAAGATCACTCGAAGATTGATCTTGTTCCACAAAGAGATAGGTCACCTTCAAGAGTCTAAGCAAATCATGATGAGAGCTGCAGAACAATATGTCCTAGTAATTAGGCTTTTAAAAGATTTTCCTTCAGCAATTTTAACTTTAGAAGAAATATGGGAGAATATAAATAATGATGATGACTTACAAGCAGCCCTAAGATATTATTCTCTCATACTTAAGTTCACCTATGATTTAGAGTTTCAATTCACTAATGAGCAACAACATAGGATCTTCTTGAATCTTCCCCGAGGAAATTTTGAGGCTCAAGACAACGATAATTATAAGGAGATAGATGATAATATGCTAGATGAAGGATCGGATGTAGAAGATCCCGATTTTTAGAATAATAGTTTTCATTATTTGTTTTATTTTCTTTCTTTATTTATGATTGTAATAAGTGAAAATTATTTTTCCAAATTAATTTCATGTTATTTTATCATCATGTATGAGTTTGATTTTATTTTCGCAATCATAATAAGTAATAAATAAAATGAATAATGACTAAGTTCAGTGAAGGTGGATACAAATCAATGAACCAAGTTTCCTTATTGAGAGTTAGGGGGCCATAGTAGTGGGAACGATTTTACTGATCCCAGCCCTCCCTCAATATGGTTAACTTTGGAACAAAGATAAGTTTCGAGCCTGAGAATTAAGTCATATAGGATGCTTAGAAACACACCTAGAAAATAAAGATGACTTGTTTTTTTAAGTATAGAAACCCACTCTAATAATAAATAAAGACCTATATAATTTTTCATAAGAAATCATAATAAATAGGTCCGAGATATGTTTGTTTTAGAATAAGTTTTTGCCTTAGAGCCTATTAGGGTAAGTTCTAACAAGTTCTCGACTGTTAGAACTTTTGGTGAAGATGTCGCTCCGAAGATCTGCACGCACCAACGGAAACGCCTCCAACGTTGTTCCAACGACCAATGATGCCCTCCAGTTCGCAGAAGAGGAGTGCATACTACTACTAGCCGCAACGCGCCGACACCACAAGCTGACAACACTGTGGAGATCGCCAGACTGTGACAACAAGTCGAGGAATTTTGCAGCAACAACGTCAACAGGCGCAGACTCAGCCTCAGCCTCCGCCGCAACCGCAGCCGCAGCTACAACAAATGGCCCTAGCACCCCAACAAGTTGGTCCATATGGGGGATGGCCAGTGACGACCTACGCGCCACATCCAGTACCGAATATGGAGTCAGTGTATGAAAGGTTCCGCAAGCAGCACGCTCCAAACTTCGAAGGGACTATAGACCCCTTTGAGGCAGAAGAGTGGCTAAGGAATGTGGAGCCAATTCTTATGCACATGAACCTCAGTAATGCGGACCGCATATCCTGCGTCTCGTCATTACTAAGGAAGGATGCCAGAATATGGTGGGACTTAGTTCAACACTAACGATATCACCACCATGATATGGACAAGATTTGTGGAGCCGTTTCACAAGAAGTATTACACCTCGGCAGTCATCGCTAATGGTAGAAGAATATGCTCGTCAGTTCAACAGATTAGTCAAGTGTGTACCAGAGTTGGTCCCAACCGACTTTACGAGGATGACCAAGTTCGTCAGAGGACTTAGACCAAAGATGGAATTAGAGGTTAAGCTAGCAGACCTTGGAACTACAACGAAAAGGATTCAGAGGAATGCTAAGAGGGATTAAACGATGGTTCCAGACCAAAGTCTTTGCATTGACCCAAGGAGGAACCCATGCTAGTAACAAGGATTTACAGGTCAGATCCTATCCTCGATAGTATATGTTCTAGTATCGCTTGATTGGTAGCAGTATACTCGTATATCTCGTTAGGAATGATAGAAAAACTAGACAAACCTAGTGAAAGATTTAGAACTAGGTTTGTAACTGAGTTGCCTTCAGGCAAAGTAGTTCTATCATCACGAATAGTACGAGGCGTACCGATCAAGATTGAGGACATAGAACTAGAAGGAGACCTGATAGAGCTAGTGATCAAGGACTTCGACGTAATACTAGGCATGGATCGGCTAGCACGGCATGGCGCAACGATCGACAGCAAACGCAAGAAGGTGATGTTCGAGACTCCTGGCGACCAGAGACGATGCTTCATGGGACAAGCTTCAGGATTACGCACCCCGTTAGTGCCATCTCTCAAAGCTCAACAAAGGATAGAGAAAGGATTTCAAGCGTTCTTAGCCAGCATCACGAACGTGGAAAAGGAGACGCCACTTAAGGATGGAGATGTTCGAGTTATACAAGAATTTCCAGATGTATTTCCCGATGACTTGCCAGGATTGCCGCCAACTCATAGACTTCACGATAGAATTAGTACCAGGCACCGAGCCTATCTCTAAGGCACCATACCGGATGGCACCTACGGAACTCAAGGAGTTATAGACGCAGCTACAAGAACTCCTAGACTTAGGCCAAGCCATTCACCATGGGGAGCTCCGGTACTATTCGTGAAGAAGAAGGACGGAAGTATGCGGATGTACATAGACTATCATGAGCTGAACAAAGTAACGATTAAGAACAAGTACCCGCTACCTCGGATTAATGATTTGTTTGATCAACTCTGGGGCGCGACTGTATTTTCTAAGATCGATTTACGGTCCGGGTATCATCAGCTCAAGGTAAAGGGAGAAGATATTCCTAAGACAGCCTTTAGGACTCGTTATGGACATTACGAGTTCTTGGTTATGTCTTTTGGTCTTACTAACGCACCAGCCGCGTTTATGGACTTAATGAATAGAGTCTTCAAGGATTACTTAGATAAATTCGTTGTTGTACTCATCGACGATATCTTAGTATACTCCAAGGATGAAGTAGAGCACGAGGAACATTTAAGGATTATTTTGACGCAATTGAAGGAGCATAAACTTTACGCCAAGTTCAAGAAATGCGAATTTTGGCTTTCGCAAGTGGCGTTCCTCGGGCACATCATATCGAAAGATGGAGCTGCAGTAGATCCACCAAAAGTAGAGGCCGTGAAGGATTGACCTAGACCAAAGAACGCGTCGGAAGTAAGAAGCTTCTTAGGGCTAGCAGGTTATTATAGAAAGTTTGTAGAGGGCTTTTCTAAGATAGCCACTCCACTCACCAACCTGACCCGGAAGCAACAAAAGTTTAACTGGAATGATAAGTGTGAGGAAAGCTTCCAGTTACTTAAGGATAAGCTTTGCTCAACACCAGTACTTAGTGTACCGATACCCGACGATAAGTTCGTTGTCTAATGCGATGCATCAAAGCTAGGATTGGGATGCGTGTTGATGCAAAAACGACAAAGTGATAGCCTACGCCTCACGTCAGTTGAAGGAGTATGAACAACGCTACCCAACTCACGATATGGAGTTGGCAGCGGTGGTCGTTGCAAATCTAGCACCATTATCTTTACGGAGAACGGTGTGAGATTTATACGGACCACAAGAGTTTAAAATACTTCTTTACACAGAAGGAGCTCAACATGAGGCAGCGCAGGTGGATAGAATTAGTCAAGGATTATGACTACGAAATCCTATACCACCCAGGGAAGGCGAACGTAGTTGCCGATGCGCTTATAAGGAAAAGCTATGGGAACTTAGCAGTCTTATCCGGAATAGAAAAGCCGCTACAGCAGGAGCTTATCAGTGCCAGAATAGAAGTGATTGTAGACAAGCTGGCTAACCTGTCTATCCAATCAAATTTGTTAGAGGATATACAAATTGGTCAAGGACATGACGACACACTAACAACACACATGGATGCAGTCAGAGAAGGCAAGACTACAAACTTCTCAATATCCAGTCAAGGTTTATGGAGATATAAGGATCGGGTATGCGTGCCAGACGATCAAAGTATTAAGAAGACAATCCTAGAAGAAGCGCACAATGCCCCGTACTCAGTTCATCCAGGGTCTACCAAGATGACTCATTCAAGGCAGTCTATTGGTGGCCAGGGATGAAGAAGGAGATAGTGGAGTATGTATTTAAGTGTCTGGTATGCCAACCAGTGAAAGCGGAGCATCATCGGCTTGCAGGTTTATTGCAACCGCTTAGCGTACCAGAATGGAAGTGGGATGATATAGCCATGGATTTTGTGACGGGGCTACCAAAGACGAATAAGCAGCATGATTCCGCTTGGATAGTCATAGATAGACTAACCAAGTCGGCTCATTTTCTGCCTGTTAAGACTTCATATACGACAGACCAATATGCAAACATCTACATCCAAGAGATTGTACGATTGCATGGAATCCCCCAGACTATAGTGTCAGATAGAGGATCAGTATTTATGTCAAGATTTTGGAGAAGCTTACAACAAGCTATGGGTACTAAGTTAAGCCTTAGTACAGCTTTCCATCCTCAGACAGATGGGCAGTCCGAGCGTACAATTCATATTTTAGAGGATATGCTACGCGCATGTGTACTTGATTTTGGAGGATCGTGGAACAAGTACTTTCCACTGATCGAGTTCTCGTACAACAACAGCTACCAGTCAACGATCGGAATGGCACCTTATGAGTTGCTATATGGATGAAGGTACCGATCACCGTTGCACTAGGACGAGGTAGGAGAAAGGCAGCTTCTAAGGCCCGAAGCTGTTAGACAAGCTCAAGAAGCAGTAACGCTTATTAGACAGCATATGCTGGCTGCTCGAAGCCGACAGAAAAGATATGCGGATACCAAGCGACGCGATGTGGAATTCTAAGTTGGAGATCAAGATATCTCCTATGAAAAGTGTCAAGCGGTTTGGAAAGAAGGGCAAGCTTAGTCCCCGATTCATAGGTCCTTTTAGATATTGGACAAAGTGGGAACAGTTGCGTATAGACTAGCCCTACCGCCAGCATTAGCCGATAGTCACAACGTCTTCCACATCTCGATGTTACGCAAATATGTGTCAGACCCATCTCACGTCCTCAAGAACGATACAATAGCGCTCCAGAAAGACTTAAATTACGAGGAACGACCGGTTAGCATCCTAGATAGAGGGATGAAGCAGTTACGGTCCAAGAGCTTTCCTATAGTCAAAGTCCTATGGAGCAATAGTTCTGAACGCGAGGCAACGTGGGAGTTGGAAGAGGACATGCAGAGCCGGTATCCGGAGTTATGTGATAAGTAAATTTCGAGGACGAAATTCTTTTTAGTAGGGGAGAATTGTAGAGTCCAAGAACTTTACTTAGCTAAATGTTAGTAGTATTATAGTATGTTTAGTGTTATCTTTGTTACCATGGATTTTTGGTTCAGACCGGGAATTATTTGGACACTCATAGTAGTACTTATAGATTTTCTAAGTTTAATCTATAGTTTAAGAATATTAAGTATAACCTAAGGTTTGATTAATGTGACTGATATTAAGGATTATATTTATTATATTATAAGGTTTAGACATCAACCAATAGGATTTTAAGCACATGTTATGAATGGTGATTAAGGATTAAGTATTTTTGAGGATTAAATTTAATAAGGAGTAAAGTTTGAAAGTTATAGGGTCAGTCAGCAGCTTTGAGTACGTTGAGGGCTTAGTCAAGGCTGTTTACTCCATTCAAACTCAGCTAAAAATGTGTAAATTCGTGTTTAAATATTCAGCGTATGTCGATATATCGCAGCTATAGGGGGCGATATATCGCAGCACGTAGATACGGAAAACACGAATCGATGCACGGTCGCCTCGGGAACAAAGGTCCAGGCGATATATCGCCTATAGGGGGCGATATATCGCCTCCACCAACATGTTTTCAAATACTTTTGAATTCTTTTCCTTTTAGCCATTCAAACTCCTTCAACAGTCCAGCATCTTCTGAACGAGTCTTCAGCCTCTGCTGAACGATTATTCAAATGATTTTCACCTAAAAAGCCATTATTTTTATTCAAGTAAAATCAAGATATTTTCATTCCCAAACTCTATAAATAGGACCTAGTACCCAGCCATTATTCACCATTTGCTCTAAGTTCAGAAGCTGCTAGTGTTAAGTGAGTGTGAGAGTGTAAACACCTGGTTTGGGGAAAAACTATAAGCTTAAACATCATAAGCTTATCAAACACTTTGGGAAGTGAGTTCTATAGTATTTCGGTGGAGGTTAGATTGATCTTGCAATCTTTGAGGTAAACCCAAAACTCTAGTTCCTTTCTGTATTTTATGTCATTTCCTTTCTCAAAACCTTCTACTCAGTCCCCTAACCTTATTCTTATTTTGGTTAGGGAATCCAAGTTCTTAAGCACTTAAGTTGTGGTAAGCATATTTTCTTTTAATGGTTTAGTCTTCCTATTCTCTTTCATTTCATCTCCTTTCTTTAGACTCACTCTTGTTCATTATGGTTTTAGGAGTGTTTCAAAAGTCCCAACTCAGTCCATTATATCCCGGTAACTTTGGTAAGGAAAATAGGCTAGAATCTATATGCTTATGTTTATGCTATTTTATGTGTTATGTTTTCATATGTTATGAATATGTTATTGATGTGTATGTTGTAGGCTTGGGCATATGCCCTATTTGACTAACAAGACCCCAAAAATATTGTGGGCATAAGCCTATTTAGCTGGTAGGACCCCACTAATCTCATGGGCATAAGCTTGTTTAGTCTATGGGGCCCCAAGTAATAATGGCCATTATAATAAGTGTATTATGTGTTATGATATGTTTTTTTACGTTATTATGAAATTATGTTTATGTTTATGACTATGTGTTAGATTTTCCTTGCTGGGCATTAGGCTCATTCCTTTCTGTTTATGTGCAGGAAATAAGCTTTAGAGGCGGAAAGATTCGTGACGCTTAGAGGATGTGTATCGATGGTGAATGGAGTCAAGGGGCCGAGCGTTATTCGATTCGAGGATGTAGTCTTCTTTATGTTTTTATGGTTTCAAATGTATTTTCCGCATTTTCTATGTAACTCTTTTTAGTTTTTAAGTTATTTTTGTTTTAAAGACAATGGGTACCCATATCCTACTTATTTTATGAAAGTAACCTTTGTTTCCACAAGTTTCAATAAAATTATGGTATTTCCGCAAAAATGTAAGTTTTATGTATAGATTCGTTAATGGTCCAATTAGTCTAGATTAGTGGACCATTACAACGGTCCCAAGACGCCTAGGAGGCAAGACCCTCACGACACGTTGGCATGAGGCTGAGCGTGCGAGGGGCCTCGCAAATACCTGGCACAAAGCGGAGTTGGTAGGTGCCTTCGCAAGACGCTGGCATGAGATGGAGCGTGTGAGGGGCTTCGCGAGACACTAGAATGAGGTGAAGTAGGCAGGTTCCCTCACGAGACAATGGCGTGAGAAAGAGCGTGTGAGGGGCTTTGCAAGACGCTGGAATGAGGTGAAGTAGGCAGGTTCCCTTATGAGACAATGGTGTGAGGCGGAGTGGGCGAGGGGCCTCGCGAGATGCTAGTGTGAGGCAGAGCAGGCATATGCCCTTGCGAGACGCTGGCGCGAGGCGGAGCATGCGAAGGGCCTCGCGAGATGCTAGCGCGAGGCAAAGTAGGTAGGTGCCCTAGTGAAACTCTGGCTTGAGGTAGAGCACGTGAAGTGCCTTGTGAAACTGAAATTTTGAAGGGCACAAGACGGGGGCCTCATGCCACTGAAATTTTGGCATCCACACTAAGTTTACTAATCACATTTGCAATGTTTGCTCTTGTACAACGAGCAATGTACATTAGGCTTTCTATTGCCATTACATATTCAAATTGAGCTAGTGTTCTTACTCTATTATTTTCAAGCTTCAAGTTTGAATTGAATAGTGTATTTGCTTCATTGATTTTAAGATGACTAAGTTAGTCATGCACTTTCTCAACATAATGGGCTTGGCTTATAGCTTAGCCCCACAATTTCTTCTAACCATGATACCTTTGAAACTAGCTTCTCCACAAGAAGATCAATTTTTGATATTGTGTGATCTTAGGCACTTCTCTCAAGTCCACAAAGCAGAATATAGAGTCATGGAAAATGCCATATGTGAAAAAGTTTTGCTTTTTACTCGCCTGAAAAACTTTGGTATACAAATTGACTAAACTATCTCTTCTTTTTTGTGACAACAATGCTTTTATACACACACATATATATATATATGAATCTTTTATTTAATGAATGTACGAAATATGTTAACATCAATTGCCACATATTAAAAAAGAAAGTGCAAATTGTTCTATGAAAGTGAATTCATATTTCCTCAAAAAAACAACATTTCTAACACACTAACAAAAGTCTCAAGTCTTACTTACTTCAAGGATTTGTTATCAATGATGAGCGCCTTAGATTCTTACACTTCATCTTGAGGGAGAGTTTTAGGACTTAGTCAGTTAGTTTTTATGTTAGTTATTTTGTTAAAATTCAATTATGTACATTGTTATATAGAGTTAGTTAAGTTAGTTTCTAATTGTAAAACCTTGCTCTCCCAGTATAAGGAAAAAACATGTTTTAAAACTTAAAACATTTCATTAATAATGAACTTTATTTAAAACAAATTATAAAGTTGTAACACAAAAAATAAGAGGTTTTAGGGATCTAAATCTGAAAATAATGTTAAACATAAACTAACAAACCCCCACCCTTAAGGTCAGCAAACTACCTAGCATGTGATCTCCCCATGCCAAGTGTTTCTCGCTCATTGCCTACATTCTAACAATTTTTCCTTTACCTACTGCACAAAGTACCCGTGAGCTAACACCTAGTAAGAAAGTTATATAGGTCACAAATCCCAAATAGTCCCAAACCATAATCAAGTAACATAAGTCATAGATCATAAGTCACAACCAGTTCATAAATGCACATTATCATCATACTCATTTAAAACATGTATCAATAACATTAACTCATCATAACATAATCATTAATCACTTCGTCAATAAATTTATTATCCAGTGGCATCCTATGAATTGACGTCTGTGGTCTCAGACATCATTTTTCCTAAAGTACAACTTTTTCTTACTAACAAATGCCGCCCCACCTAAAGCTTACATAATTGGAAAATACAGCAAGAAAAATCATTGCAATCATACTTACTAGACCACACATATGCCAACACACAATAATATCATTCAAGAAATAATATTATTGCAATATATTTATATCATATAAACAAAATATTTGTGAACACAAATACACACCCTTCGGTACAATGACCACCCTTCTTACTTGAGTCCTTCACTGCCAATAGATACCCTCCCTGAAGTATCTTATTAAATCCTATGAACAATAACATGAAAATAATTTCATTTAAAGTTTCATATCCATATGATAACAAAATCTAAATCTTCCCACACTAAATAACTAGTTTAGAAACTACATTTGTCCTCCAAAAACCTCCTTAAATTCCATTCTTAGTAAATCCTAAAAGTTTCCCTTGAGAAAGCCTGTTCAAAAAGACCTCAAAAAATTACCCAAAATCGTCCCTAACGGCAAATTGGTACTGTTGTTATGAATTTTCTTATGATATGAAAGTGTACATAATTTTTATCAAGTAATAAATTTATAAATATGAAACACCATATCTAACAATAATCATGTCTTCTTCCTTATTTTTGAAACACCATTTTGTTGTGGCATTCTAGGTGTTGTTAGTTGGTATTGAATTCCATGCTCACACAAATAGTCCTCGAATTCATAATCCAAGTACTCTTCCCCTCGATCAGATTGAAGAGCCTTTAGTGATTTACCTAATTACATTTTAGTTTCTGCTTCGAATTTTTTGAACTTCCCAAAAGTTAAAAGTTTCATTTGCATTAAATATAGGTATCCATATCTAGAATAATCAACAATAAATGTGACAAATATTCATATCCTCCTCTTGCTTGTATATCAAGTGGCCCTCAAACATCAGTGTGTATAACTTGGAGTGGTTCCTTGGCTCTTGAACCTTTAGCAAACAAAGGTCTTTTTGTCATTTTTCCTTCTAGACAGCGTTCACAAACTAGAAGAGAACCAGTATTTAATTCTCTCAAAGGTCCTTCCTTTACTAACTTTTATATCTCATATAAGAAAATATGTCACAATCTCAAATGCCAAAGATATGTATCACTACTGAATCAATCTTTTGATGTTTAATATATCTAGGATTAGTAACTTTAAACATTTCTAAGTTATAGAATGGTCATTCTTTAGCCTTTAGTTTATATAGCCCATCATTGGATTTTACATAAAAAATTTCAATACCAGATCTCGAAATAACAATCGAATTATTACTAAAAGAAATATAAGAACATTGTTCATGCATCATGAAAGTAGAAATTAAGTTTCTAAAAAATCCAGGAATAAAATAAACATTGTTTAAGACAATAATTTTTTTTAATCAAATTCTAAATGGGTTGTTCGAACTTTTTTGGCTGAGACAACCTGACCATTCCAACTCTCATAGTCACCTCCACATCAACAAATTCCCTCGAAGAACTAAGAATCTATAAAAGAATAGAAAACATGGTTTGTGTCACTAGAATCAACTATCCAAGATGATGTATCATTTCCACTAAACAGGCTTCTAAAAAAACTAAATCAAATTTACCTTTCTTTTTCTCTTTTAGGTATAAGAGATACTTGAGATAGTTTCTCTTCCAGTGACCTTCTACTCCACAATGAAAGCATGTCCCATTGGGCTACTTTTTCTAGGAAATTTTGTTATATTTATTCTCTTTGTTCTCCTTGCCTTTAGATGACTTTAGAATTCTTGCCCTATTTGTCATTGGATTTCTTTCTCTTCTTATTTTTCCCTTTGGAAGAGGAAGATTTACAATCAGCAACATTTGCTTCTTCTACTTTTGTTGTGTAATTCAAAAGTTTGCAACTCATTTAACAACTGAGTTATATTATACTCCAATTTGTTCATAACGTAGTTGGTCGTAAACAAGGAAAAAGCTGGTGAGAGTGATTCAAGTATCAGGCTAACTTGAGTTCTCTCATAAATGAATCTCCATGATAATCATGTTTAGAACATGTTCTCTGACAGGAACTCATTTCTTCAATCTCATGTTCATGTAGGTTCTAGTAGCCCCATGTCTGCATTGATTGGACTACTGCCTAAACATGGCTTGTAGAGACTCCCATATCTCAAATGTAGTGTCTCCCATATCTCATATGTAGTGTCCATGTTTTCATGCTTCTTTCTGTGTACATCGCTATACTAGCAAGCACATAGCCTTTAGCCTTGTTGTTGGATAATATCCAAGCATCATATTTATCCCTAATAGTTTTTGGAGCAGTGGCAGCAGGGACCTCAAGACATTCCTCATTAAATACAAACTTGTGGTTCTTACAAATCAACACAATGTTCATGTTTGATTTCCATTTCATATAATTATCACCAGTAAGTTTCACACTTGCAAGTAAAGGAGTAACAAAGTTTGAGGTAGACATAATGGCCGAAATAAATAAATAAAGTAAAATGAATTTAGACATATATAATAAATATCAGTTTTTTCATAATAGTAAATTTGATGCATGAATGCAACAAATTTAAATAACACATAAAAACAATTATTACTAAATGACGATAAATTAATTTGACAAATAATGTACTAGCCTTAGGGTAGGCCAGACTAAATTCAAAATTAATTTGAGGCACTTCTCAAATTCACAATTAAAATCTTCAAATCAACTATTTTCTCTCTTAACTTACGAACAACTATTTATTTGGTCAAGACTGAATAGTCCGCTCGAAATCCTAGTCATCCTCTATGAGTGTAACCCATTATTTTAGATTAATGACATAACTTAAGTGGGCCAAGCCCACAAATTCAAGGAAACATCTAGCCACCCTAGGGCTCTCGTGAGGAGCCACGTAGTAGAGGTTTGCAACAAGGGGCTCCTCTTGGTGCGGGCGGCTTGGAAGCCACCTACGCACCACTAGCCATGGTAAAGGCAGGAGTGTCGAGTGGCGCTAGAAAGGGCGCTGAGGGTGCTCGAACAGGGGCACAAGCTAGGGTCGTCGAGATGGCTCAAGCAGGGGTTTGATCCACAGGCACTGAGAGGCTCCGGCTCGCTTGGGCTCAGGGCTCAGGATTACAAGTATTTTAAATAATTTTGCAATTGCATAAAATTAAATTACAAAATATTCTATGCCCCAAATATGGCTTACAATTTTATAGATCTATAAAAAATTTATGAACAATTCATAATCCCATTACACAATAATTAATGACTTTTAATAATAAAGATTCATCACACATACATCCATCAATTCATCACATATTACAATAACATAAGAATGCATATTATACCCACATAAAAATTAATGTATGGAGAAATTAATGACAATTCTGGTACTAATTTTTGGTAACATGTTTACCATGTACGTAGCGGAATGGGCGGGGTGGTGGGCCCGAGAGATTTAAACATTTTTATTTAAACAAACTTTAAATAACAAATCCATTAATATACTAACATTAATGAAAACACATATAGATATCAAGGACATACTAGTTGAAGTCTATCAAGAGTCCTTCCAATACTTTAGTATTTAAATAACAAACATCTAATCCTAGCAATTTGTAGGTACTTTGACTACGATCTTCCAAGATGTTCTCTACACCTCAAGACGTGTGTGGGGACATGGAGTAACAGTGAAACTTTTAGTGATTCACAAGATGTAATCAACACATGAGATCTTGGAATAAGGCCTTCAAAGATTGGTTTGTAGGCTTAGAGAAAAGATACGATAAAATTTATCTCTTTGAAAAATCTTAGTCAAAACATAGAAGTCTAGAATTTTTTCATTGTTTTACAATTAAATTAAATTCAAAATTTGAAATTCAAAAAATAAACAATTTTGATTATTAATATTACTTAATAAATAAAATATCTGAGACTGAGACTGGGACTGAGTTACACGCCAATCATAGTGCTTGCACTAACTGTGATTGCATGTGACACATGTTTTTTTCAAGGAATGTGTCTTAACAATTTTATTTATTAATTATTTAATAATATATTTATTCAAAAATGATAAAAGATCTTAAAACTGATAACAAATCTTATCAAATTATAACAAATCTTATCAAATAAATAATTTAATCATCTGAATAAATTTGTGAACCAATTCAAATTCCATTTGAATTATGAGATTTATTTTTACATTTTAAATTAAGAAAATATTATTAATTAAAAATTAATTATTTTATTATTTAATAGTAATTTTAAAACTTATAAAAATTAAATAATTAATTATTCAATTAGTTAATTTCAAAATTAATAATTAATTAATTAATCTCAATTACATATTGGCTCTAAAGAACAAATTTCTTCCAAATATGCCCTTTCACTAATTAATCTAGGTTTTAACTCTTACCTTGAACAATGTTGATAGAGCCACGTCGAGGACTTATGGAACTATAATTTAAAGCTCCAATAAATTTAGATTATTAATTAAATTTCTTTAATATGATAACCTTAATTTATTAATCTCAATATTATTTCACTAATATGAGAATAAACTCTTGCAATTATAGACATTTATTTGCAGAGTACATTTTAATAAAAAATATAATCGATTTAATCACTACATACAACTCAATCCTCTATTAATGACATAATTAAAGTAGGGATAAGAACACTGTTTGACCTCTTTAATTACTTCTTGTTTTCTTAAGTACCATTAACTTTACTAGTGAAGGTTAATTCATAAACTGAGTTATGAATTTGAGCTCAATAACCTTTCAGTTCCAAAAGTTAACTCTTAAGGGAACCACTATTCAATTCCACTCATAAAGGTATAGATTCCATATATGTATATTATGTTCCCAACCACTTACATCAATGATTTCCCAAAACAAAAGTTTCCAGCCTGAACATTTTGACAAACCATAACAAGAAAATCAATAGAATCAAATGACATCAGTAAGAGTTCATATAAACTTGATCATTGAGATTACTTTGTATATGATCATCTTATTGACATGTTTAATTAATACTTATAAAAAATGATATTTATCTAAGTATTAATAACATATTGGGTCCAGATCTTATATAAGCACATTATACAAAGTACCTCCACTAAGATATCCTACTACATCAGTAATCCGAATCTAGATTACATCTATTCATAATACTAGTGCACTATAGTTACATTATTTAATCCAAAGATTCTATAAAACTTTCTTTTACTGTGAACTATTTAAATTTGTTCCCTACAATCTTAATCATCTAGTACCAATACAAGATTGTAGTCACAATAACGAATTTGGGAATTTTATGATATTCATATAATATTATTCAAATAATAGTAATAAAAATCAATATATGCAAAAATTCATTTAAATTATTTATTTCATAAAAATACTGTCCAATACATATGCTTTAAAGGACACCATTCCTAATACGAGTTTCCTTGGATGTCAGTGGTTAATGGCTTTCATGATGTGTTTCCTGGGGATTATCCAGGATTGCCACCCAATAAGGAGATCGAGTTTTGCATTGATTTGATTCTTGGGGCTCAACAGTTTCAATTGTACATTATCGCATGGCACCTAAAGAGATGCTAAATTAAAAAAGAAATTGGGTGAGATGATGGATAAAGGTTACATCAGAAATAGTACATCTCCATGGGGAGCTCCACTCTTGTTTTGCAAGAAAGCTGATGGGTTCTTGTGACTTTGTCGATTATAGAAAATTGAATCAGAAGACAATTAACAACAATTATCCTTTGCCAAAGGTAGATGAGTTGTTTAATCAACTCTGAGGTTCAAATTTCTTTTCCAAGATTGACTTGAGGTCAGTCTATTATTGATTGAGGATTAAGGAAGAGGATACTCCTAAGACTACTTTTAGGAAGCTTATGGGCAGTTTGAATTTTTGGAGATGCCATTTGGATTTAAAAATGCACCTGCAACATTTATGGACCTTATGAATAAGATCTTTAGAACCTATTTGGATAAGTTTGTGTTAGTTTTCATTGATGATTTTCTGGTGTACTCCAAGACTCTTGAGGACCATGCTGAGCACTTAGCAATAATGTTGAAAATTTTGAGGGATCGTCAATTATATGCTAAGAAAGAGAAGTGTTACTTCTTGATGAGCTAGGTCAAATTCTTAGGTAATTTAATCTCTCAAGAAGCCATTATTGTGGTTCCTGTAAAGATAGACTCTATCTTGTAGTTGAAAAGACCGAAGAATGTTACCAAGGTTCAGAGTTTTCTTGGGTTGGCAAGTTTACATCGTCGCATTGTGGAGAATTTCTCTCGGATTTCTATGCCTTTGAGAAAGCTAACAACAAAGGATTTAAAGTTCGTGTGGAATGAAAGTTGTGAAGAAGACTTTAGAGAAATAAAATAAAGATTGACTACGATGCATGTTCTCAGTATGCCTAATAGTGTTGAACTATATGTGGTATACACCGATGCCTCCAGTACTCGTTTAGGTGGCATTCTCATGCTGAATGGCATGGTTGTTGCATATGCTCCATGCCAATTGAAGCCACACGAGACATGACTTGGAACTTAGAGCAGTGATCTTTGCCTTGGAACTTTAGAGATGTTACATGTATTGGGTAAAGATTGAATTATATTCTCATCATAAGAATTGAAAGTATCTCTTTAATTTAAGAGACTTATATTTGAGGGAAAGAAATGGGTCAAGTATGTGGAAGATTATGATTTCACTTTGCAGTATCACTGTGGAAAATAAAATGTGGTCACTGATACATTTAGTAGAAAATCTCATGGTATTTGGCTTGTTTGGCTCTTGACGATTCAGAAAGAACAATCGTGGGGGGTTATTATGTTTGTATTATATTAGAAAAACATCAAAATATGCAGTGGAATGTATAGAGAGGGGATTTTCAAAAATAAATTATTAATACCAGCCATGATCATACATATATAGATATATTAAATTAACACATATAAGGGATAGAGATTGCCTCTCGTAGCCTATCAAGTATCCTTGAGTCTTTTAGTAAAATCAACGATCTTCCTATCCTTATGAAAGCTCACACCTTAGCCTTCCAAGTCATTCTTCTAACACACAAGGACGTCGGTGGGCACGTAGGATTCACAGGTTGATTTAGGCTCTCTAGATGTACTCAACACATGAGATCTAGAGAGGTTTGAGAAGAGAGAGGCTATGGAAACTTCTAGAATTTTAGGTATAGAAAATTCTATCGTTTCTTTCTTTTTTGAGAGTCTGATAACCTAGAAAAAAACTGACTTAGAAAATAATCCCTTCTTTTTAGGTTTATAAAGATAATTAAACTATTTTATTAATTAAATTAAAACTAATCAGTTACAACTATTTTAATTATTTAATTTAAATCATACTAAAAAGAATAATAAATAATTAAAAAAATAAATTAATTTGAAATTCAAAATTCAAAATTCAAATCCCAGGGATGTGACACATGTGAGTGGCGCCATTCATTGTCAGACACAGTGAGTGGCGTGTGCCACTTAATGTGTGGCGTGTGCCACTTAATGTGTATCCTTGATTTTATCATTTGTTTGTTTAATTAATTTTAAAATAATATATTTATCCCAAAATAAATATAAGTTAATTTAAAATTAACTTTAACTTAAAAACATTAGTTTTAAATAATTATCTTATAATAAGATAATAATTAAACTCTCTGAATTATTAATCCAGACATAATTAATGTTTATTGTAACTAATATAAAGTTTTTAAAATAAAAATTATTTAGTTAATTAATTCACAATTAATAAATTCCGCATAATTATCACATAACTATTTCCTTGCCCCAAAAAATTAATTCCTATGCAATTTAGTCATTTTCTCTATAAATTTTCCCTATGACATCCTTACCCTTGACTTTTCAATTAAACAAAGACCATCGGCCTCAACCAACTCACTATAGATGAGAAGAAGAGACCCATTACTATGGTTACGTCTTGATTAGGTTGTGGCATAGTGAGAGCCTACTTGCAAGTGTTTATCTAATATCAATGTGTTAGATGACGTTATGAGGATGTAAGGCGTATGTAGTATTACCACTAGGTCCTGGGTTAACCGAACTGGTTAAGGATAAGTGTAATCTCTTTTATCACCTTATTCCTATAGCATGTATTGATAGGTATGTATGTGATTTGTGATTTATGTGTATATTTATTGTTATGTGTTAGTGCTTGTTGTTTCGCCAACGTTGATGTGCTTTTGCGTAGATAGTCTTGTAGACTATTTTGTCAGTTATGTTGATTGGTTGTCGACAAATTTGGGATCACACAGATTCAGTCAATATGTTACGCTAAGAGGAAACAACCCTAAAGGCGTGTGGGGAGATCATAGAGCTCTTCTGACCATGAGAAAGGAGAGGAAATTGTTCTGGAGATGAGGAATTTTCAGAGCTTAGGATGAAAGGTTGAATTATCTGAGGCAAGCTACTCCTCAGGCATAGGCAGAGCATGGTGTGATGGCTCTAATAGAGGTTAATTTATGCCCTAAGGAATTTTTAATAGTAAATTGAAAATGGTTTCAAATACAATAGTTACCAATATTCGAGAGGGGTCTCGAACTATTACAGTCGAATGATAGGTTGGAATGATGGCCACCATAGTTTATGTCACAAGGACTATTTTGTAAGATAAGGGAGTTTACACCACACATATGTTAAACACATGTGTATGTGCAAGGACAAGATATGGTAAGCATGGGATGTGACACAATAATGGGATAAGGATCAAACAAGTACTTGGTACAAGTACTCATACGTGATGGTTCAAATGATAGACATTGTCCAGTTTGTAAACCTATTACAAAGGTTCATCAAAGAATAATTGAATGAATACTTCAGAAAGGCTAAGAGAGTTAGTTAACTCATGAGAAGGCTAACCAAGTGTTGTAAGAAATTTTTAGAAGATTGGAGATAGTGTTACAATATGTGCTCAAAATTTGGAAATGCCATGGAGCTGAGAGATGATTTAGAATGACAAGTTAGAAGGAGAAAAAATTTGTAAAGGGACTACAACACCGACTAGGAGGACAAGAACAACCATGACGTTCTTTGATGGTCGAGTAGAAATTCAGACATGATAAAATGGCGAGAAACTTCAATACAAGTCCTAATCTTAGAATTAAAAGGTCTATGCAATGAAAAGCGAGATGAACAAACAACGAAAAGAAAATATATGCACAGATAGGAATTGAGCACGTTTATTTTTGGTATGGACAAGAGACAAGTGAGGGTAAATATCTATAAGGAAGTTAACTTATGAAACAAAGGGCTAAAACTAAAATGGTGAATGCATTAATGAGAGTTTTTGCACTAGTAAAGCCAAATATGGAATGGAGTTCCATCATTAGCAGCAGGACGAGGGACTAAGCTTTATGAGGTCTTAAAAAGGAACCTAATAATCTCAAATTAGGAGAGGATGGTACGATTTTTTAAGAAGGAGGAAAATGCTATTTACATGGGAGACGATGGATGAATGCACAAAAATGGAGCAGACTAAGCAAACTCGATGGAGGATATGTTGATTTGTTTTGTGGCGACGAGCGAAGTCCAATTCGGAAATGAATGTATATCATGAAAGCCATTCAACCTTGTTACAATCAAAGGGACGTTAAGGGAAAAGTTTTACTTTACATTGTATTCATATTGTTTTAATGTGAATTGAGACGATAAATAGTTTTGTTTGTTTACTAACATTTACATTAAAGTTGTATTTTAAATTATGGATATTCGAATACTGCATGTTTTAAATAAGAATGTTTTAGTGAAATTGTATGCATTATTTAGACTATCATTTGGTTTTCGATCTTTAAAATGATTTGAAATGACTAGTACCATGGTGTGTTCTTCGAGTTAGAATTATGGGATATTACAAAATATGTACAATTTTAAATTAGAGGGTACCACATGAGCATTATTGAAAACATAGGGTACCAAGTATGTATTTTGATAAAACACAGGGTACCAAATGGTTATATTCTCTATAATCAACCTAGCTAAAACATTAATAAAAATAATAAAATATATATATATACAAATATACATAATATTTTAATTAAATAATAAAAAAAACCATAAACATATATACTTGAATACAATCTATACAATGTGATATGTAAAATTAAAATTAAAATTATCTTCTACATTGTCAACAAAATTATTTTCTTAGAAACTCACTCAAACTCTACTAATAATCAAAACTAATAAAGAAAGATGTTACTAAATATCAATTTAACAATGATTTATACTTATAATTTTAAAAACTTACCTCAAATGTGTGCTTGAAATAGAAATTTTGAGTAAAAATCTCATGTTCCACCTTATATTCTTACTCCAAGAAAATCCTACAAATCCATTAAAAAACACATAATCATAAAAACCAAACACAAAATACCATTTATATATATATCATCTTAAATAAAACCCATAAATTTTTTCAAGAAAAATGACCTCAAAAACTTGAAAATGGAGTCAATCCCGTATCATTGAGCCCTAAAAATCGCCTGGATTTTGCCTCAAAACATCATTATAATCGCACAAGAGGAATAAGAGAAGGGAGGCTCGGGGTATAGGGAGGGAAGACATCCAATGTCTCCCATTGGGAGATGTTGGAATTCATGTACTTCTGACTTCTCCCATTGGGAGACGTTGAACACCTGGCACTTCTCCCAGTGGGAGACATTGGATCACCTCCCTAGACACGTGTTAGACCCCCACTTTCAATGTCTTAATGACTTAAAATTTTAGTCATTAATAAAAAAATTCAATGTCTCCCAATATAAGACATTAAAAATACCTCCTAATTTTTAATGTCTTACACTAGTGGTATAAGACATTATAGGGAGTCATTGAAAGTGGAATTTGTTGTAGTGTCCAATTGCCCACTTTGAAAATAACACCAAAATTGATTTTCTTTAAAATGAACAAATTTATTTTTTTCAAAAAGGTTACCATTTTGATTACGCTTGTCTCAAAAGAAGTTTTTTATAAAAATACTTAAATAATTTAAAAAACCCTTAATAGGTAAAAATAGTATTTTGACATTTTTTACACAAAAAACACTAAGTCGGGTTTATTGGTATATTTGGTAATTTAAGGAACTAAGTAAGCACAACTTTTATTAAAATACATTCTCTCGAAGAAAAATTTATAAAATGTAAGTTGTAAATAGTTTCCTAGAAAGAATCATTAAGGGATATTTTTCTAATAAGAGAATAAAAGGGATATTTCTTAGAGAGATTAATTAATGGCGATTTTTACAAAACTTTCAAGAACATTGTAATTAGCCCCTGTTACAATTAGAAGTAGGACTCTAGAGACTCATTAATGACTTTGAATACTCAAGACTTTTACCTTAAGGACAAAGATAGTTATGGACCGGATTTTGGAAGAGGTTTTGGAAACCATTTTCGTCGACACTTAGAGGATGCATATTTAAATGTTAAAATTCATGTTAGAAATATGGTATGACTTTACAAGAGTTAAGTGTTAGAATTTAAATGCCCAAATTATTAAACAAAATTTCTAAGATAATAGCCATAATTAATCTGAGTCACTGTATGGGTTTACTTCTGAGTCAGCTAAGCGAGAAGGCTCACCTCTGGATAGAGAAATCCTGCAAAGAAATGCTAAGGAATCCAAGTAAGACAACTTATGAATGTTTGGATACAACATGATATGATTAGTTTTTAAATATTTAGACTTAAGTGTACTATTTGAAACTAGTTCTAGAAGGTTACTTAAGACCATTGCCTTAAGGGGGTTCACATACTCATAAGTAAGGTAAATAGTGATAATAATGTTGGGGTTTTATGCCCTACTTAAAACCCAATTTCTTTGTAATCTCATTTTATTATCAATAAAAGAATAGAAATAATTTTTTGGCTTGGTCAATCACTTTGCTCACATGTTTTATTTTCACGATTATTTGTTTAATATAAACTTCTATTAAATCCTGAGCATATAGCTAATTGTATTTCTAGTGACGTAATCACAGTGGAATATAAATATCATTATATGTTCAAATATAAGTTAGTCCTAAGATTCGTTAGTGCACATGACTTATACTGACTTGCCAATCTATGATATGATCTACTTACACACTGTAGTGTTATGTTCTTTCCAGAACATTAGGAAAGTAGAAAAGATTGGATGTATTTGTTACATCGGACTACATCGATATTGACAGTAGATAGGATAAGTAAACATACCATTATTATCTATTCTAGTCATATCATATAGTTGACCATAGGTCAATTCAATCTCAATTCTGAGTGGTTAGTATTCTAACCGATTGTCTTATTGACTTGTTCGTTACTAGCTTACCCTACGGACTAGCCCATACATACATCTTGGGAACTCGGTAATATAATTGAGTGGAAGTTTTAATTATAGATATGAATATCTATAGCTTTTGATGAAGAATTGAAATGCTAGTTTCCTTTTAGTTTGGTTCGAGATGCTAAATGATAGAGATCTCATTTCAGTAATTAATATTAGTTTATTGAAATATCATTTACGAAGAACTAAGTATACAATACAATGAGGGGTAAAATGATATTTTAGTCCTATCTCATTGTAGACTGTCTATAGAGGATTGAGTGCAAATTATGGATGTAAGAATGGATAATTAATAACGCATCTATATTGCTTATAGAGCGTTCTATGAATTCAAGAGTTCAATTCTGAGTCTTTAGTGGAGTCACGAGAAATTAATAAGTCAGTAAATTTATTTGTTAAATTTATGATAACTTAATGGAACTTGATTTCATAGGCCCATGGTCCCTACTGTACCTTGGATAAAATCATCTAGATTGTCTTAATTAATTGATTTAATTATCAATTACAATTATCAAAGTTGACTAGGTCAATTTTGGATTGTTTCACAGAGTTATGTAATTTAGAGAAGAAAAGATAAATTATGGCAGATTTATTAATTAAGATAAATTTGTATCTAAATTAATAAATAAGTTTAAATCAAGGTTCAAATTATAAATAATTAATTTGATAAAGGATTTAGATAATTATTTAAATTAATTAAATCAATAAAAAAAATACAGGCATTGATTTTAAGTCTAACAGGTTTATAATTAATAGGGAAATTTCACGGGCCTAAAGCCCATGATAATTTTGACCTAGGGCTGATTATTGGCTATTATTTTATAGATTTTTTAATTTAATAAGTTACCTAATTGAGCCTACAAAAGGAATACTAAGTGAGAGTTGAAATCACAAGTTTTTTAGAAGATGAGAAGATCTATTCATGATGCTCTAGGTTTTAGATTCTCTCTACAACATAAGTCATTTTCTAAGCCTCAGTTTTTCTCATCTATTCTTCTTATTATTGTATCTATCTCATGTGTTGAGAATTGTCAACTCTAGTTTAGGTGATTCTAAGGATACTTTGGAAGGTTGTGAAAAAAATTAAAAAAACAGTTCAGTTTGTTGGTGATGCCCTACGACAGAAAGGATACAAGGGTTAGAGAAACTGAAGGAAGGACTCAATCATTCCACTGTACAATAATGTAAGTGCTCACCCAAACATTCACAAGTCAAGGTAGCATGTGTGGCCAAGAGCCACCACTAAGCTGACGTGCCAACACCCCTCGTCATGCCCCATTTGATACTATCTGAATAGCTTACATTACAAATCAAGGACTCCCATACGTCCGTAGTCCAATCCTCAAGGCACCATGTGTAATGCCCCGAATTCTTCGTTGTGTTTAACGGCGTGAACAGTAGGCCAGGAGGGCCATACTTGCTTAATTATGTTATTAATTGATAAAATGCATGTATATGTTGATTATATTATGATATGATGTGAAATGCATGCATGTGAGTCCATATTTCTTATTACAGGGGTGTGATGGTAATTTGGCCGTTGAGGGTAAATTGGTTATTTATTCGCATGTTGGTGATATAATTTGAGACCACATTATGATGTAGGTTTGTTCGAGCCATTTGGCATGAGACGATCAAGGAATGTTAAATATCGGTTTGGTCATAACGGGCTTAAGCTCGAGGCTCGGGGTGAGTCTCGGGGTGCTTTTAATGATTAGAGTGTTACCGGGCATTAAAGGGTAACGGGAGATGAATTATTGGTGTTTGGGAATTTTGAGATTAGCGGGAATTGGGAAGCGTTAATTATGATTAACGGTGTAGGTGGAAAGTGTCAAAATTACCCTTGAGTTGGTTTTAGAAGCTTTATTAGACCTAGGGGTATATTGGTCATTTGGGATTGGGATATACATGGTTTTAGATGGCTATAAAACAGAACCAAAAACAGAGTTTGCTTCATCCTTCCCGTACGTTCATCTCTCTCTTCTTCCTCTTTGGAGTTTTTAGCTCAAGGTGTGGAATTAAGCTAGGGAACTTGGAGGTTGAGGTTGTAGGCATAGCTCAGCCATTGAAGAGGGTTTGGTTTCGAATTTAAGGTGAGTTTTATCCATTGTTTTACTGGTTTTGCTCTGTTTTCGCTTTAGGATTTCAGCTCCTGATTTTGGTGTGGAAAGTTGGAATCAAGGGGAGTTCTTGGGATGTTTTACTTGGGTTATGATGAGGGATAGTTATGGGTGATGTTTGGAGGTTTAAATGGGTGTTTGAGAGAGGTTTGGGTGGTGTTTAAATTGGGTTTGAAGGGTTGGTTCCAAGAGAAAACGCAAGGGAAGAAAAACAGGGGTTTTGGCTGAACTGGAGCTTGCGCCGCGGCATGGCAGGGGTGAGCCGCGGCCCTTGGGGGCTGCTGGGTTTAGGCGCCTCTGTTTGAGGGGCGGGCCGCGGCATGGCCAAGGAGGGCCGCGGCCCTTAAGGCATTTTTGGCCAAAGTTAGCTTTTTGGCTTGGGGATTCAAACCTAAGGCCTCGGGATTGAACCTACTACCCGGTTGAGTAGTGTTTGAGGTCCCGGAGGTTAGGTTTTTGTTTGGGAACCTTTTATTATTCATTTTATTGATGGAATCCCATAATTTGGTTATGACCAGGTAACCGCTAAAGGACCAAAAAGTCGATCGTTCTCAGGGTCACTCTTTTATTTGTTCTAGCTCGAAACCCGAGGTAAGAAAACTGCACCCAAAGTGTGACATGCATGGATATTTGTGAGGCATGTTGATTGTATATATGGACATGGATTGAATAAAGAATCGACAAAAGTGTTAGTATCAGCTGTGAAGCTGTGACTTATTTGTCAGGTTCGGCAGTGATACTGGACACAGGTCAGGTAGCGCTGATTTATTTGTCAGAACGGCCTTAGCGTGAGTCACGCAAGCCAACAGAGATTAGATCTAATCGACTTTTAGCATTGAATGGCTCAAGGAGCATTAATGCCTGACCGACCCTGAGGGTCGATGAATAAACAGAGCTTGGAGGCTAATGGCTTACCTAGCAGCCACTCTCCCGCTAGGAAACAGAGCTTGGAGGCTGGTGGCTTACCTAGCAGCCACTCTCCCGCTAAAATCATGTGTTATTCATTTATTTGAAAGCTTTATGCTCAGTGTGATTATAATGATAATCATTTGATAATGTTTATGAAAAGTATTATGTTTTCTTGCTGGGCTTTGGCTCATGGGTGCTATGTGGTGCAGGTAAAGGGAAAGAAAAGCTCACCTAGCCTTGAGTGGAGAGCTGATGTGGTGATGTGTACATATGCGGCCGCTTGACCACCACGGCCAAGGCGTTCTCAGAGGAACTAGGGGGTTTACCCTATTTTTGCTGCTTAGATCGGCGGGACTGTAAATTTAAAACAGTAGTGACCATTTTGTACTGAGAACCACTTGTAAACGTTTTGTTTAGCTCTGCAGAGCAGTTTGTAATAAAAATCTCCATTTCCTTTTTATTGGTTTTATGCCTTAACCTGTTAATTACACTTAGAGCACGTTTTTCACCAAAGGACTCAGGTAGTGAGTCAAATTTCCGGTCCACCGTTCACCGTAATTGTTCTGGGGTAGCCAGGGCGTTACACCATGCCTTCACGCATGTTGGCAAGTCCTCGAGACTAGCTGCTAGACTAACAACACACAATGGACCTCTGTCCTTCTCAAGCATTGTGCACCCTTCGATGGCTGTATGCTAGCAAGTCCCACGAATGACTTCCTGTGCCATCTTGTGTCGAGACTCATGGCCATGGTGAACCACGACGTCTCTCAGAGGTTTGAGCCATGTTCCATGCAAGCGGCATCCTGGCAAGCCAAGGGAATCGTACACATAAACCTCTGGCAGCACACTTCAACGCACTACCGGACAGCCCAGTAATGTTAAAGAGTACTCCTACTCATGGAGACATATGAGTCCCCTTGTGGTCCTCATATGCCTGCCCTACTATTCCTCCCAACTAGTAGTAGCTTACTTGGCGCACCTGCGCCAGGGGGTGGTGGAGAGTTGACACCAGGTGCTCCCCCTACAAAGAGCCTTCTAAGCTTTTAGCCTTCTACCAAGAACATATATGATTTTTGCTTGGGAGACATATTTGGCTCTCAGCTATCCAATTCACCGAATCTCCCAAATCTGAATGCACCATTGCGTTTTTTGACCCTTCATTATAGAACCTACCAAGTCCCATCAATTTTTGGACAATATTGAAGATATTTACGAAAATGCCACTGCCGTACAAACTACGCATCAGCATGCTCACCAGCCTGCACCCTCGCGTGCGCATCTGACCGAGAAACAACCTAGCTTGTAATATGACCTTAAGTTCGACATGTTACACTCTCCCCCACTTCAATTGTCAATGCCCTCATCGACTGATCGCTGGCCAATCTTCCTGCCTCGACTCATAAGCTCACTCCATGCTTCTTCTAAATCTTAAGTCTGCACTAGTCCCTTTACCATTGAAGAACGACCCACTTGGTGATGATCTCCCACGTTGACCCTTGGACTCGATCAAAGACCCCATGCCACGATCTTTATTCAGAATTCTCCCATGAAGTAGTGCATCTGCACTTGAATACTCCTTGCACACATGAACTCCTCCGAGTCCATCACAATGTCCCTACAGTCAACCAAGCAGCACTTGCAACACTGACCCCAAAGCAAACACATTATTTGATTGTTGCTATCCCGCCAATTTTCCAATGCAAACTCCTATTGGCAAGGAAAAATTTAAGGCACACCCCTCAAGGTGTGGTTCGCAAACCAACCGTTCACAACAACACCTACGAAACATCCTTTAGCTAAAGACATGTCTCTCTTAGACAAGTCCGTCTAGACATGACGTAAGCCAACTCCATGGAAAACACGACCCTAACACTCTTGTCGTGGGTCAAAATTATAATGTGTCTCTCTCGGACACGACACTCGTGTCAACAGTAGCCTTTATGCAGTATCTAGTGCACCCTTGCATACAAACTTTGCGAAGTAGTCTCTCAGACTTTTGGACCTCCGGCCTTACTGCATACCCCCGACTTGATGCAAAATGGCCACTCTTGACCATAATCATAAATGTTCCTCTGAGCTTCTACAATGTGGCCAATGATCTGACATCATTCAAAACCACTAAACTGCCTTCTGGCTCGTGCTCATGCTGACTCTCAGCATCGTGCCTCAAATTCTGCCCCTAAATCAACCTTGCCTAACTCTAGACGACCTATTGAATCTTGACCAACTTGACTGCACTCTACCTCACTCTTGAGGTCTTAAGTTGTCCCAATCTGCTATCTCCTTTTGGCCTATGTTCTATGAATCATTTGACTTGTGTTCCCAGAAACACATGTCCCCATAAAACATTAAACATGCCCCATAACATGCTGCAAAACCTGCCCAATCTTGGTTGTAATGCCCCAAATTTCCTAATAGGGTTTAGGACCTTGATTAGGAGGCCGAGAGGGCCATAATTGATTTATTATGGTATTAAATGATCATATGCATGTTAATGTGAATTATATTATTATATGATGATAAATGCATGCATATGGGTGTATTTATAATCATAAGGGCATTTTGGTAATTTGGCATGTTGAGGGCGTACTTGTAAATTGGGTGCATGTTGTAATTTGTGAATGAGATTTTATTATTATGGAGATATATTCGAGCTATTCGACATGAGACGATCCTAGATTATGAGTTAGCGGTTTTGTCATAACGGGGTCAATTTTGGGGTAATAGAAATGTTTATTTGATGATAAATTGGGAGTAGTTGAGATCAGGATGGAATTCTGGAAGTTTTGACTATAATGTCCCCGGGGGTGTTTTTGGGACCCCGAGCCTTAGGTTTTATTTGAGGTTACTTAAGCTTGAAGTAGCTTGTCAGATAAGAACGTACGTTAGAAAATCTCTCTCTCCCTTCCCGATAGCCTATTTTACCGTTCGAAGCTTTCTTAAAGGAATTTCGAGGTCTAGGAGTCGGAATCAAGCGAGGGTCGAGGCATAGTGATCCTAGGAAAGATTAGAAGCTTCTTAACCGAAGGATTTGACGGAAAACATCCCAATCAAAGGTAATTTAAGTTTGAAGTTTTGAGTTTTTAAAGTTTTAAGCTTAGAATTGGACGTTGTGAATTGTTGAGTTTTTGGTTGGTTTGAACCTTGGGTTTTCAGGGTTTTGGAGTATTGGGAAGCTTGGGAACTTTGATTTGATGATTGGGGAATGTTTAGGTGTGATTTTTGAGGCTTTGGAGTGTTAAAATCGAGTTTGGGAATCGCCCAGGGTTGGGGGTCGCGGCCCTGTTCTTGGGGTGTCGCGGCCCTTGCATGAAGAAGCAGGTGGAGGAAGTGAACCTGCTGGGCGCCGCAGCCCTTGATGAAGGGCGCCACGGCCCTTGGCTCAGAAAATTCTGGGGGCCGCGGCCCAAGGTGCTAGGGCCGCAGCCCTTGCCTTGCTTTCACCCCGTTTGCTCGTTTTGACCCCGGGAACTTAGCTATGGGCCTCGGGAGTGTTTCTACTACTTGGATTAGTTTGGATTGTTGTCCCGGAGGCTAGATTTTGGTTTGGTAACCTATGTTGATCATTTAATTGATGGTGTCCCATATTTGGTTATGACTAGGTGACTGCTAAGGGCTTAAAGGTTGATCATTCTCAAGGGTCGTTCTTTTATTCATTCTAGCTCGAATCTAAGGTAAGAAAACTGCACCCCGTATATATGTGACATGCATGGTTATTCTTGATGCATGTTGGTTGATTATTAAACATGACATGCATGGCTATTATTGGTGCATGTTGGATTGTTGAATATAATGCATATGATGCACAAGAAACATGTGAATAGGACATGCTTTACATATTGAGTATGATGTTGTTCAGAGCTTTTGTGTTCGTGCATAGTCCTAATTGTACTAGTACATGTTAAGTAAGCATGTTGAATACCTTGTTTATGGATATTGGTCATGTGATATATGTTTGGTGGCATGGCTTACTTGTGTATGGCACTGACTTATTAGTCAGATTCGGCAACGGTGTTAGATCCATCTGTGAAGCTGTGATTTATTAGTCAAGTTCACAATGATTTGAACACTGGTCGTGTTTTACTGACCTAAGGGTCAGAGATGGCATAGCATCATGAACGCCGAGCCAAATGAAGATTAGATCTAATGGATATCAGCAAGAATGACTCATATGGGGTATTAACGCTGGACCGACCCTAAGGTCGACGAACTCATAAGCGCTTGGCTAGTCCGAGACTAGTTATTCAGAGCCAGGGCATATGGCCCCGGTGACTGTTTGTCACATGGCTAGGGAACGTTGTTCCACAGTTATGACTCTAGAGTCAGGAGGAAGGTTATGTTGGTGACTAATCACCATGCACCTGTCCTGTTAAAGCTAGTGAGATGCTCACTTATTTTTTAAGCCCTGGTGATCCTATCGTCACATGGCTAAAGGGTGTTGTTCCCATATTGGTGACTTTTGTTGTCTGTTAAGCCCTGGTGATCCAATCATCACATGGCTAGAGGGTGTTGTCCCCATATTTGTGACTTTTTGTGGTAGTCACCTATTTGTTTGGACAGTTGGTCCTGAATAATTAATACAATCACTGTTGATATTATATCATGTTATATTGTGTTTCCTTGTTGGGCTTCGGCTCACGGGTGCTATGTGGTGCAGGTAAAGGCAAAAGAAAGCTAGACTATCCTTGAGTTTGAGAGCTTAGGTGATGACGTGTACATATGCAGCTGCTCATCCGCCACGGCAGAGGTTTAATGAGGAACTAGGGTTAAACCTTGTTTTGCCGCATAGAACGGCCTGTTGTAAATATTTTCTTGTAATAGACTCTGAAATTATAATTTTGGGATCCCAGCATATATATTAAACGTTCTAATGAAACGTTGCATCTTAACCAAAACTTTTTAATCCCTAAACCGCTAATCATACTTAGTTACACGATTTTGGCCAAATAACTCGATTAGAGAGTTTAGCACTTTTTACAAGGCACACCGTAACGGTCCCTGGAGTTGGGGCGTTACATTGGTCTCAGCCTACACCCATGCATACTGTCTATCTGCAGCTTAACTTAGTCACCAGACCAACTCGCATCAGTCATGCATATCATTACGCTGTACAATCCGTCTGTTGCTGTGTTTCCCTCTAGATTCACACACCAAAACTGAACAAGTACCCTGACCCTTCGAATATATGAGTTAGTGGGCTCCCCCACTTCAACTTGGGAATAACTACTCTTCTCGAGGTGTACCTCTCGAGGCATAGCTCGCAAGCTAACTATTTTCTCTCGTGCAGTCCCTCGTTCCATTTATCACTTTTGAAGATGATGTTGAACTAATGCCTCAGTCATTCTGACTCTTTGCCCCTCGACATCTCTATGTTGCCTTAGTACATGAGTCTTGCTGACTTTCATCTTAGGCAAATGTTGCACTGATGTTACCTTATTACTTGAGTCCTAACGACTTTCACCCTAGGTAACTGGCTCTGTCTTTGTCTATGAGTCTCCTTGACTTTACATTCTAAACAACTAACGATCTCCATGATAACTCATCTCGATGCTTTTGTAATGGAACATTGGTCTGCTATTTGGGTGTTTGAACCGTGAAGGTCTCCCTCCATTTCAACTATTGGCATCCTCAACAACTTGCCCACATACAAGAACGTCTGACCACCCAAACTCTTTACGCACACAACAAATCTAGAAGTGCATCTCGCAGAATGTGACTCTCGAGTTAACTACTTCATGTAGCACCACTGTCGATTCCCTTATGCACGCACTGTCCACATAACCACCCAAATGATCCATCATACTAGCATCTTGCCCCTCCAGGCTTCCAAGAAGCATTAAGTTTCTCTCGATGCAGCTCTCTTCCCACATACAAACTCTAGCGCAACTTCTCATATTTTCTAGGTTCCTATGGTCACTAAGTTCCAATAGCAAGGCCATTCGGCCCCCATTTAATCTCTAGCACCACGTCGTCCTCCTTAAGCCCTCTTGCAGTACTAAATTTTCTTGATGCAACCATTTAGCACTCAAGAAACTCTAGTATTATTCTAACCACTGCGCGCAGTCTACTCCGCCTTGCTGGCCTTTGACGCATATATTCCACAACTTGGCATCTCCTACAATGTCTTAGTGTTCTCACACAAGCTAACATATCTATGAGCCAACACGTCCCATTCCATTGTCTCAGCGCCTCCCCTTTAGGTAAGAAAAGGATAACATGCAAACACTTCCAAGTACGACTATCCTCCGAAAATCACGGCCACAACCATATTGGTCTCCATGTGATGCCCTTTGTCACACAAGTACCAACTAAATCATTTCATGCTCGTCTTTATCTTATTCCTCAAAGATTTACATTCTCAACCACTGTCCTGACTACTAAGCATTTGACGACCACAATTATGCTTCAACACTCTTATGTACAAGTTCCATTTTCAACAACAACACTTCGTTCGACTTACACTGTCATTCAGACTAACCTGAACTAGTGAACCTGGCATACAACCTTGACCTTTCGATCAAACCTTGTCTCATGTCAACGAGTTCTAACTCTTCTGTAGCACCCCTCGATAATAGCACGTGGTTGTTGTCTTTCTAGCATCACTGAACTTTGATTCTCAGCAACCATAAGTTGCCCATCTCTAGGATGTCCAGTATTCCCACAAAGAAGAGAATCCAAGTCTCATCCCGTCTCAGCCTACTTTTCCTTTCTAGGTGACTAAACGGCTCAACAACATCTATTCAAGCATCCAGACCTTTTTTATTCTTCTGCACACCTACATCTCCTTTAGGAAGGGCTAACCAGGTTCACCCTAACATCAAATGAACCTGCCTCTGATACCAATTGTCACGGGGTGATATTTTAACTGCTGAAATGCCCGTGTAGCAACTTGACTCCTCTGAGTCAAGGTCAGCCTTCCAACAATTCGAATAACAATGGAAAAAAATTTTGCACGACCAAGTGCCTCTACACACTCCTGTCTCTCGAAAAATTCCCGCTGAGTCATGCTCTCAAGCATCTATGATTGCAACAATGCATAAAGGCTATCTAGCCAAGACACACACACTATTCATACATTCTCACTATGGAAAGGAAAATCCCAACACTAATGCTCACCCAGACATTCGTAAGCCAAGGTAGCATGTGTAGCCAAGAGCCAAAGCCAAGCTGACGTGCCAATACCCATCATCATCCCCCATTCAATACTATCTGAATAGCTCACGTTATAGACCAAGGACTCCCATATGTTCGTGGTCCAATCCTCAAGGCACCATGCCTTCACGCATGTTGGAAGGCCCTCGAGACTTGCTGCCAGACTAGTAGCACACACTAGACCTTTGTCCTTCTCAAGCATTGTGCACTCTTCGATGCCTATATTCTAGCAAGTCCCACGAATGACTTCCCATGCCATCTTGTGTCGAGACTCGTAGCCATCGTGCACCACGACGTCTCTCGGAGTACGTTCCATGCAAGCGGCATCTTGGCAAGCCAAGGGAACCGTACCCATTAACCTCTGGCAGCAAACTTTGACGCACTACCAGGGTGACCCGATAATGTCCACGAGTACACCTACTCATGGAGACATATGAGTCCCCTCGTGGTCATCATATGCCCTCCCTACTAGTCCTCCTAACTAGTAATAGCTCACTTGATGCACTTGCGCTAAGGGGTGGTGGAGAGCTGACACCAGGTGCTCCCCCTACAAAGAGCCTTCTCAGCTTTTAGCCTTCTACGAGGAATATGTATGATTTTTGTTTGGGAGACATATTTGGCTCTCAGCTCGCCAATTCACTGAATCTCAAAATCCGATCATATCATAGCGTTCATTGACCCTTCAATATAGAACCTACCAAGTCCTGTCCATTTCTGGGCAAATTTGAAGATATTTAAGAAAATGACTCTGCCGTACAAACTACGCATCAGCATGCTCACTAGCTTGCACCCTCGTGTGAGCATCTGACCGAGCACCAACCTAGCTTGTAACATGCCCTTAAGGCCAGAATGTTACATGTGTCCCCCCTACGCACGCACCAAGATGCGTTCCCCTCCCCCTACGCATCTGCACCATCGTGCGTCTGCTCTACCTCAGCCACAGTGAACAGTACCCGTCCAATTTTTTTTATTTATTTTTAAATTAAAGAAAATAAAATATGAAATTTATTTTTTGTAGCAAACCCAAAATTATTAGATTTATTTTATCATTTAAAAATAAGATATTTTTGTTGCTTGATATTTAAAAATTATATATTTTCTACAAAGATTCAAATTGAAATTTAAAAATAGGCCAACAACTTATTTTTAAATCTTTTAATATATTAAAATATTAGAATTAAAATATCAGATATTAAAGATGTTGACCACGATTTTGGCCAACTGTGAGTAGACGCAAAAAACTACGATAAACCTTGAATAGAAGATAAATGACACAAGTAATTTTATAGTGGTTCAGCCCCAATTCATTGGAAATAGCCTAATCCACTTAGAGTTGTAATATATTTGGCCTACACTTAAGATTAGATGAACTTGAGTCAACAAAGTTTCTCAAGTACAAGTGAAAAAATACAATGTTTCTCTCTCTAAACTTTCAGTAAAAATACTCCCAGAATCAGATCCCCCTCAATAATGCCATGAGCCCTTTATTTATAGGCTCATGGATCGTACATGAGAAATATCTCACTTTGACGGGGTCCTTGATTGTTTCAACAACTTTAATTAATGAATAATAAACAAATTACATCAATACAACTATTATTCTGGATGTTTTAGGTATTCCCGCGACAGTTACGAATGATTCGGGTTGAAGTTGTTAATGAGGTTTACTGAAGAGTCACCTAGATGATAACTTCTGAGATAACTTGTAGGCTAAGACAATGCCAAACATACCACCAGTCGTCATGAGCAAAGAACATCAATAATCAACATGGAACATTTTGGTCGGCATGGGCACAGAGTTGAGCATGGAACACACTGGTCGGCTAAGGCAAACACACCTCTGGTCGGCCACGTTTCATCCCTAGTCATGCATGACACATTTCTGGTCTCAACCTTTCTCATTTCCTTAGTCAACATATTGATAAGAGTGTGTTATCAACTGACACGTGTCTATCCAATTGCCACAACACTAAATATAAATATTTGGGGATAACATTTGCCCCCCAAGTTTATTATATGATTTTCTCATATGATAAAATTTTCCTACTCCTAGGAAGGATCCACAGTAAATTTAGCAATTACTGTGTCCGAAAACTCTCAATATAACCTTTGACATTCTCCTGCCATTGTTTAAATAATAAAAAGTCTCAGTCATGAAATTGGCAGTTATTTGCTTTAAATCATGGAAGAGAGATTTCCAAGGGTTTTCAGGTGAGCGAGGAGTCTCCCTTCTCCCCCTTTAAATAGACCCACGGTTTGGTCAAGACTCCACAAACAAAAAAACTAAAATTCCTTCCTTTTCTTCTTGGCCAAAACCTCCTCATTCTTCCAAGGTGTGTCAACTTCCTCAAGCAACTTCAAGCCTTCTCAAGGAATCAAAGGCTCTTCAATACATTTGGGTAAGCTTCCTCTTCTTCATCTTTATATTCAAGCTTTGTAAACTTTTAAAAAATTTACACAAAACCTTGACTAAAAAGCTCAGTGTCGAAACCCCATTTTGAAACACATTCTTGGATTTTGTATATTGAATCTTGGTAGGATAAAGACTTCGTGGCTAATATAGTGTAGTTTAGGCTTTGGGTTAGTCAATTTTTCTTTCAATTTCATGAAATTTTGCAAGAAAAATGATTTCCCACTACACATTTTAACTTTAGGTTTATTTGTTTAAGAAGAACATATGAAATTCCTATGAGACTTGTTAAACTCATAGAATTCCACTTTTTGATCTTGTTTGCCTAGTTCAAAATCAAGAAAATATGTTTACCATTTAGCCCATCACACCCATAGCCTTGGCCATTTCTAGCCGATCGGATCCTTATTTAGTCTTCGGGACCAAAAAATTCCTGGGTGCTTTGTTTCTTGCTGCTTGGATGCCCGCCTTGCTCCTCGGAAATGCCCTCTCTGTTTGGGGGTACACAATCTCCTCGGATAGCAGCCCTCGGCACACTGGCTCCTCGTATGCACGGCAAACAGCTCCTCAGACGCACCTGCAACAGCTCCTCGGATGTGCGCCTGGCTTCTCAGACGCGCACCTTCCATCTCCTCGGATGCATGAAAAGAAGCTCCTCGGACACACCTACAGCAGCTCCTCGAATGCGTGCCTAGCATCTCAGACACGCGCAGATCTCTTCGGACACCTGGCTCCTCAGACGCACGGCACAGCCGGTCGAATGCACCTGTAGTAGCTCCTTGGACGCGCGCCTGGCTGCTCGGACACGCGCAGATCTCCTCGGACACTTGGCTCCTCAGATGCACAACACATTCGCTCAGATGCGCACCCCCTCGGCGTGCTTGGATCCTCGGACACGTGCAGAGCTCCTCAAACACCTGGCTCTCCTAGTCCTTCAGATATGCAGCACAACCGCTCTGGCATGCGGCTCATTTGCTCGGATAGATGGCATAGCCACTCGGGGGCACGCGGTACAACCGCTCGGGCATGCCTAAACCATATGCTCTGAATACTTCATTTAAATCTCTTAATAGTATTATTACTTCCCTAAATGTTTTTCTTTGGGGAAAAATGATTCCTTTTCTCAAAGAAATTATTTTCGCAGTGCATACATTTTTTATTTTCATTCATTCTCTATTTGGCTTGCTCACCTCCCTTTTTTTTGTAGATGAATCGCTTCGTCTATAGGGGAGGTGACAACGAGACAGATTCCGAAACCTCAGCTCCAAATCTCTCAGTAGACGAACTCCTGAGGACCATCTTTCTCATCTTAAGAAAATCCTCCCGTGGTCGACTTTGTATTTTCTTCATGAAGATTAGTTTCTTAAGCAACAGCACCAGCACCAACCAATGAGGGTAAAGAAATCTAATCGGCTCCCTCAAGAACAAGATCCTCAGGTTGCTCGTAGAGCAACACAAAAGGTGGTAGACAATGCACCCCATGTGGGAGAAAATTTACTAGAAGAAGTCGAGATTGAAGCCTCTTCAAGCCTGCGCAAGCTCGAAAAACTGGAAAATCCAAGAGAAAAGATACACAAACACTCGCCACAGAAATTCAATAGACCACATCATGTAGGCTGAGGAACAAAGAAAACTATGTGCCTTCCTGGTTTGTAGCTAAACCTTCTAAGCTACACTCTAAAATGTTCGATAAGCATATCGAAGCTTTGGGTCTGGAAGGAGTAAATGTGATATGCCCACACCCAAACCAAAGAGCCAATAATCCTGGTGGAGCCTATTGCGCCTGGTCTAAATATCATATATATGCAGGAGCTACAATCCCTTTGCATCCTTTCTTCATATCAATAGGAGATTATTTCAATGTGTCTCTCTTTCAGATTGCTCTGAATGGGATACAGGCCTTGTCTGCTCTATACATTCTCTACCACTTCCAGGGTTGGAACATGCCTAGTCCTCATGAGGTACATTATTTGTTTGATTTTAGGACTAACCCCAACCATAAGAACACAGGTTTTTTCCACCTCTTTCATAGGCAAAAAGGGGTTAAGTACCTCCATGGTTTAGCCCAAAAATAAAACCCTGGGAAGTATTATATAGAATACTTCCTTACTACAGACATTAAAGCCAACAATCTGGGTTTCACACATGCCGATCCTTTTGATCATCCTCTCCCAATAAGGGAAATGCATGCTCGAGAAGAAGAACTTGCCAACATGCCTCTAGATGAAAAGGACGTCGAACAGTTAGTCTCCTTGGAGAGTCTCCGACTAGTGGGATTGTTATCGAACAGTCAATATATCGATGTGGGTAGTACAACTAATGAAACAGAGACAACTGATGAGTACAATGTCGACACTGAAGTAGTGACTGACCAATTTTCTCCTATTCCATCCCTTCATCCACGCCGACCAAGTGGTCCTCTTATTAGAGAACCTCCTTGTGAACACCCTCGTTGACCCGCCTTCCCTGTCAATCCAGGTAAAGGAAAAAGTATCGAGTCTGATAAAGAGGACAGCTCACCTTCGGAGGATGAAGACAAGTTTCTTAACGAAATTCTGAACTCAGGTTTTGCTGATAGTAATCATAATTGGATTTCGTGATGAATATGCAAAGTTTTACTTTCCACATGTGTTCATTTATTGCCTCTACTTACTCACTTTGTGCTTTTCTTTTATGCAGATCCAACTATGTTCAAGCAATTCAACACCCCCGCTCAAAATAGGAAGACTGGAGAAGGTAGCAGCTCAACTCCTCCAAGCAAGGCTATAAAGACCACGCCACACACCCAGGGAAATCCATCCGACCAGACAGTTGTACGTTTGGCTCCTTCGTCACTTCCCCTTTCTGCTAGTCTATAGACTACTCATCCAACTTGCTTAAGTGAACCTCTTCGCGTTGTTGGTGAATACGACAAAGAGTTATTAGACCATACTATTCAGCATGGAAATACAACTCTGACATTAGAGATGTTACCCTGACAGAGCATCGAGGTTGTCCTCCATAAAGGCCTCGCTTCGATTATGAGTGTAAGTATCTTATCAGAAACATTTACCTTCTCATTGATTTTTCTTATTTTAATACGTTTTGGTTATTTATTTCAGGGTCTTGTCACTGTTAGTCATGCCCAACGTATAGTAGCTGACTATAAGGAGTTGATCAAAGTCTTGATTGATCAATTGGTGGAAGCCTAAGCCAAGATTGAAACTTTAACCACATCTGAAGAGGATCTACAATTCAAGTTCGAGCAGGCAGAGAAGACCATTGCCGAGCCGGATGGATCTCTAAGAGAGTTGGCTGATGAGAACAAGAAACAAATCCAAAACAACAAGATGTTGACTGATCAGTTGGAGAAAACGACTCGCAAGAATGAGGACCTGAAACGAGAAAAATTTGTTGATCTTGCTCACTAAGAAGAGATTCATTTCAACTACTTCTACCAGATATGGAAGTTGAACAAGCCCCTCAACCTCGACTTTCTCTCAGAGGAGGCCAGGGCAGAAGAGCTTGCCAAATGCGAGGCAAAGGCCACTAAGAAGGCAGCCAATCCAGCTAGTGTCGTGCCTACTTCTCCTCCTTTATCATTCTGGCCGGAGGATGTCCCCATTGGCGAGGACGGTGTTGATCAACTTGGCAGCAGTTTACTATACCAGTGACCATGCTTTAGCCGACCAGATTGTCTCCTATCTGACCAGTAGAAACTTATCTCTAGCTAACAATTTACTTATACTTTTTGCAAAGACACTTCACTATGCAATAGTTATTATATTTTTCTCTTATGGCCAAGCTGTTGGCATTTATACTTTACTTTTCTTTGCTAACTTGAAACATTCTAAGTCCTTTTACACTTAAAACATTATAGGTTTTTTGTGAATAGGAAAGTCACTCTGATATATGCCTTATATTTTCGCATGAGTACTTAGTTTTCTAACATAGAAATTCTAGACATTTCATAAGTCCCTACTAAGTATACTTTTTCACACTCTTATTGCTTTAACATTTTATGAGCTTAATGTCTTATTTCACACGAATATTTGCTTTTAACTTGGTGGTATTTTAAAATATGCCAAGTTACTTAAGCTTTGATAAACAAGTTAGCTTAATGGCCATTTTTTACTTCAAAAACATACAAGTTAGCCTAAAAATAAATATCTTAATTCGTGCTCTCATTGCATGTGTTGAATTAATTACCAGTATACCCCATGTGCCCCCCAAGTGATCGAGGGTTGTAAGATCCTTGGTCACTTGCTACTTGACCGGATCTGTTCGAGCAGTTACTGCGCGTGAAACACATTGAATATAAAGAAAACATCCAAGCAATTGAACACTGTTTGAACATACCGAGCAGTTGAACACTGCCCGATTTTGCCGATCAGTTAAACACTGTTCAAAAAATTTAACACATATGCATATTTGTAGCAAGAATCGACCATGTTGCGCATAGTCTCTTTTATTACACATCAACTTGAAGAAAGGACAAAACGTGTCTAATAATGAGTCTCAAACAAACAAACGACTGGTCAACAAATACCCAGATCATAAACATACTTAAATAACAAGTAAAACACTAGAATCTAAGCTACCACTATACAAGTGGTATTTATTTATAATACTTCCTAAGGTGCTCACCATTCCAGTAGTTTCTGATCAGTTCACCACTCAGCCTAGAAAGTTTGTAAGTGCCTGGTGGCAAGATTTGCTCGATCTGATATGGCCCTTCCCAATTTGGTCCTAGCACTCCAGCTCCTGAGTCTTTGATGAACACTCTTCTATGAACCAAATCTTCAACCTGGAACTTTCGATCTTTAACTCTGGAGTTGAAATAACAAGCCACCTTTTGTTGATGAGCAACAACCCTTATGCTCGCCTTTTCTCGCCTTTCCTCAATAGAATCCAAAGATTTAGCCAGTAATTGATTGTTTTCGTCCAAGTTGTAAGTGCTTCTTCGATGGGACGAAGGGTCGATCTCGACTGGTATCATAGCTTCATAACCATATGCCAACACTACTACAAAAACACCCTTTTAGGACACTTTTTTAGGGCACTCACCTAGATGCGAGTCCTAAAAACAAACTCATGGACTTTTTTGGACTCGCGTTGCGTGTCCTTAAAGAATTTATTTTAGGGCTTGCGGAGCGAGTCCTAAAAACTATTTGTGTCCTAAAAGTTTGAGTTTTTTTTTAAACAAACACTTCCTGGACTTTTTAGGACTCGCAAAACTCATGTGTGTCCTAAAAGTTTGAATTTTAAAAAATTTCAAATTCCCTCCAATTTTTTTAACTAAAATTGTGAGTCCTAAAAGAATATTTTTAGGACTCGCATTCCGAATCCTAAAAACTTATATGTGTCCTAAAAATTTGAATTTTAAAAAATTTCAAATTCCCTCAAATTTTTTTAACTAAAATTACAAGAATGTTTTTAGGACTCGCATTGCGAGTCCTAAAAACTTATGAGTATTCTAAAATTTTGAATTTTAAAAAATTTCAAATTCCATCCAATTTTTTTAACTAAGATTACGAGAATGTTTTTAGGACTCGCAATGCGAGTCCTAAAAACTTATGTGTGTTCTAAAAATTTGAATTTTAAAAATTTCAAATTCCCTCCAATTTTTTTAACTAACATTACTAGAATGGCGAGTCCTAAAAGCTTATGTGTGTCGTAAAGTTTGAATTTTAAAAAATTTCAAATTCCCTCCTATTTTTTTAACTAAAATTTTACTATTTATTACTTCCCAAAGAAAAATATAACACAACAGCCCATTCTCTCTCTTTCTCTCCTTGCTCTCTTCCACCATTTCCCTCTCTATCTCTCTCTCTCACGAACTCCACAACCAAGCCACGGACGACGACGATTCTGCCACCCCCCTCCTACACGTGTTGGTGCAATGGAAGCAGAAGGTCGGCGACCTTCGACCCATGCGAGCCCAGCCCATCACGTGCCACCCTCCGCCGCCTAAAGTCGTTCGAAGTTGCGGTGGTGCTATTTTTCCCAAACTCTTCCGAGTGTTTTCCGACTGCCTCAAGACACCCCAACCCAAACGAACACCGCCAATGCATTCCTTGTGCTTTGGGCATCAAAACCCACTAAAGGATTGATCATTTTCCCTAACCACCACCGTGGGGTGGTGGAGCCGCAGTTAATGTCGGAGCTCCGGCGGGAGCTTTGGCTATCAATAATTTTTTTTAAATTAAAAATAAGACTTTTTTGGACTCGTATTGCGAGTCCTAAAAACTTACTTAAAGGCACTCAACGAGATTTTTTAGGACTCGCTTTAAGGCTCTCAAATAGGGGACTCGCGTCCCGCGAGTCCTAAAAAGCCTTTTTTGTAGTAGTGCAAGGAAAAAGGATTATGGCTCGTCGTTGTCCGAGCAGTGGTTTTATACGACCAAAGAACTTCTGGTAACTCTTCCGCCAAACACCCTTTAGCTTTATTCGAGTCGTTTCTTAAGGGTGTCTTTTAATGTTTTATTCACAACTTCCACCTGTCCATTTGCTTGTGCTTTAGCCACCGAGGAGAAGCTCTTCGTAATACCATGCCTAGCACAAAAATAGGAAAATAGATCACTATCAAATTGTGTACCATTATCAGATACTATTTTTTTCGGCAGTCCATAGCGACATATAATATTTTTCACCACAAAATCTAACACTTTCTTTGATGTGATAGTGGCTAATGGTTCAACTTCAGTCCACTTAGTAAAATAATCCACAGCAACAACTGCGAACTACGCTCCTCCTTGCCCTTTAGGTAGCCTTCCGATCAGATCAATGCCCCATACTGCAAAGGGCCAGGGGCTCTGCATTTGTTTTAAAATATTTGGAGGTGCCTTGGGTATCTTAGAAAATCTCTGACTCTTATCACGTTTCTTCACATATTCCATGGAGTCCTCGTTCATTGTAGGCCAGAAAAATCCTTCTCACAAAATATTTTTAGAGAGACTTTGGCCCCCAGTGTGATCTCTGCAAAACCCCTCGTGTACTTTGGCTAATAGGTTCTTCGACTGGTCGGGTGTCACACACCTAGCAGTGGCATAGAGTACCCTCTTCTATATAACACCCCCTCCATCATGACTTACCGAGCAGCCTGTCTCATCGTCCTCTTGGCGTCATTGCAGTTCTCTGGTAAAGTCTCTTGCTCGAGGTTCATGATGATGAGTGTCAGCCACAGTAATTGGCATTGCTTCCTACTCGCTAATACTTGGACTCACTAAGTATTCAACTGGTACTACATTCAGAGTGTCAGCAGCCTTCGCATTGGCTAATTTAAGTAAGCGACCAGAAGTCTCTGGCTTCTGTAATACCTAGCGCAAGGGCTGGTCGGTAAGCACCTTTATGGGATGTGCCTGGAAGTATGGTCGTAATTTTCGAGATGCAAGCACCAAACAATATTCTAGCTTCTCGATCATAGGGTACCTTAACTCTGCTCCTACCAACTGTTTGCTGACGTAGTAGACCGGATGCTGCAATTTATCTTCCTCTCGTATTAGAGCAACACTGACAGCATGCTCTATGACTGCCAAATAAATGAGAAGGTCCTCTCCATCAATGGGCTTTGATAAAACGGGAGGCTGAGCCAAATTTCTTTTTACGTCTTGGAATGCCTGCTCGCATTCTTCTATCCAGCCAAACTTCTTACTTCCTCTTAGTAGGTTAAAAAATGGGACACACTTGTCCGTTGATTTGGAAACAAACCTACTTAGAGCAGCAATCTGCCCAGTCAAGCTCTGTACATCTTTGGTTCTGGTTGGAGATTTCATTTCCATGAGTGCTTTAATCTTCTCAGGATTGGCTTCTATCCCTCACGAGTTAACTATAAATCCTAGAAACTTTCTAGAGCTTACTCCAAACGAGAATTTGAGGGGGTTCAGCTTAACGCGGTACTTTCTAAGTACTACAAAGCATTCCCTCAGATCTTGTACATGCCCTTCAGTTTCCTTTGACTTAACCAGCATATCATCTACGTACACTTCCATGTTTTTGCTGATTAAGTCGTGGAACATGCCATTCACCAAACACTGTAGGTGGCCCCTGCGTTCTTCAAGCCAAATGGCATAACCTTATAATAATACAATCCTACGTCTATTCGGAAGCTGGTATGCTCCTCGTCGGGAGGGTGCATACTTATCTGATTATACCCCGAGTAAGCGTCAATAATGGACATAGTTTCATGACCAGAAGTTGTGTCAACCAACTGGTCTATCCTCAGCAAGGGAAAATAGTCCTTGGGACATGCTTTCTTCAGATCGGTGAGGTCCACGCAGGTCCTTCACTTCCCATTGGACTTGGTACTAATACTGGGTTAGAAACCCAGGCAGGGTAATAAGCCTCCCTTATGAACCCGTTTTCCTTCAGTCACTCGACTTCTTCTTTCAGAGCCCTCGCTCATTCCTCCTTAAGCAACCTTCTCTTCTGCTGCACTGCTGGGTGGGTTTCATCCACGTTGAGCATGTGGCTAATCACAGTTGGTGAGATACCCACCATATCCTTGTGAGACCAGGCGAAGACATTTTGATTTCTTCGTAAAAATTCTACCAGCTGTGCTCTCACTTCCAACTTTAACTTCTTCCCAACTTTGACCACTCTGGTCAGTTCGTTTTCATTTATTGGGACCTCCTCTAAGTCCTCCATTGGTCCTACTTCACTCTCCAAATCCATAAAGCGAGGATCAATGACCATTCCCTTGCTTTGGGCAACACCCTATTTGGTGACTTCATCACCGGATGCGGGCTGTTGCTCATTGAAACCAAGAGTACTTTCCTGGTTGGTAACTTTTAAAATTTTCTCCTGGTCGGCTAAATTCACAATGCTATGTTGGTCTATATCCATCTCATCTACTACTTCTTCTCTATCTACACACACAATCATATTATTCTCCTTGGCTCCCTTCCGTGCCTTAGCTATCGAAGCATTATAACATTCTCTAGCTTCTCTTTGGTCTCCGTGGACATAGCCTAGTCTTGCATCGGTCGGGAATTTCATGGAAAGGTGCCATATAGACACTACCACGTGTAATTCTGTCAGTAGTGGTCGACCAATCACCACATTGTAAGCCGATGAACAATCCATTATCAAAAACTCTCTCATGACTGCCTCATGCCTAGGAGCGTCTCCTGTTGTGACTGGTAATTTGATTGTCCTGGCTGGTGACAATCCTTCTCCAGTAAATTCATAAATAACTTGAGAGCATGGCTTCAAGTCATTGATGGATAATTTCATCTTTTCAAAAGACGACTTGTATATAATATCGACAGAACATCTTGTGTCAATTGGACATCTCTTCACCTTCATGTTTGCAATTTGGACTGTAATGACAAGCGGGTCATTATGAGGATACCTTACATGCCGAGCATCCTTCTCAGTAAAAGTGAGAGACACTTGAGACCTCAATGTCTCACTTTTGCACCATTAATGGTCATGTGCACATTCCATTCATAGACTTTTCTTGAGAATGACTTATAATTCTCATGAGGGGCGGCACCACCCCTAGGTCTATATAGGTAGAACTCTAACAATATTTTGTTAACCTAAAATACTTTTCTTTTCCAGAACGAGTTCAATTAAAAAAACCTTTCGATTTTAACCCTTATTTTGGTAACACACTAGTACTCATATCTCAGATGAGACAAAATTTGAGTACTACTATTATTCACTCGATTGACTTGTTATTACCTATTGAACCTAAAACTAGTTTGGTTACTAGTATTAAGACATGTTACCATCAACCGTGAATCTCTTTAGGGATTCTAAGTCCCGCCCCTTGAGATGTAGAAATGATTCCATTTGAGTCATTTCTTTTCTCATGCATGCATACTTAAACACTCTCATTATTTTATTCAAACTTTGTTGCTAGCCATAGTTTGGTTAAAATAGTTACCCCTTTAAAATAGTGATTTTGACCATAATCAACACCCCCACTATTTTATAGTTCAATATCCAAGATAAACATTTGAATATTAATTCTAAAAATCTATTTGTTTCTAAAATTCTCCTTTATGTTTTAAATTGATTCCTTCTTGAATCAAAATATTACAAAATAATAACTTTAGACACCAAGCATGTCTAGATTTGTCCATTCTATACACATATAGCCAAAGTGATTTAGAATGTGGAATTCCAAATCACCAATTTGATAGGATGACCAAATTAATCAATTATTATCAACAAAATAAATTGATTAACTTTGGAGCATCACCCCCACATTTCTCACATAGTGATAATAAAATATCACTTTAAAATAAAAATCTCTTCATTTCTATTAAGTTCTCTATCCTTCAAGATAAATTAGACTTATAATTCTCAAAGTTCATCATGAGTCCTCTCAGCCACAAGGTAAACTCTCAATAGATCAAGATAAAAATCATCAATATTTATCTTGATTTATTTAGTTGCTAAAACAAGACACACTTATTTGAAAGTAACTTTCACTTGGTTGCTTTTTTTTATATATTTTACAAAATAAAATATGTGAGCACAAATGTCACGTGAAAATTTATCAAACAAATAATCACTAATTTCACTTTTAGTTGTCTAAATAATTTCAAAATCACTTAAACAACTCTTGTGTATTTCTTAAGAATCTCTTTGAGATTCTTTTAAAAATATCATTTTTACATCCATTGATTTTCTCATCAAAATCAATTTGAAGATGTCAATTTTTTAAACACTTTAAATCAAAGAAAATAAATCCTCTTGATTTATTAAAACACTTTAATTTCTTATGTTTTAGTTTAAAATGATCTCCTCATTCAGATTAATTTAAACACATCACCATCTTTAACCAAAATGAATAAAGTCCACTTTTATTCACCATTGGTGTACAGATTCAAAATTGCTTCTCCAATTTTGAAATGTCTCCTCATTGAGACATTGAATATTTAAGAGTTATTGTCACTAAATAATTCTCAAATATATTTCGTTTGACCACACTTTAGACTCTAAGTCTATTGGACAATATGCTATCTCAAGTTTTAGATCAACCTTGATCCATTTTTCTTGCAATAGCAAAACACAACCATTAAAAGATGTAACCCCTTTAGGTTCATCTTTTCTTATCTCATAAAATGAGATGCTCATCTTTCAAATTAGAAAATTAAAAATTCTCAAATAAATTATTATTTTTATTTACCAAATAAATGGTTACTAATCACATTAATAATCATATTATATGGCAAACTACAAAATCATGATAATTCACATCAATATATTTTTATATATTAACATAATTATGTCTCAATGTAAATTCACATAATTTGTCAACATATGTCTATCATATTAACATGCATTTTGAATCACATAATTAATTGTAAGTATATCACAAATATCATACAATAATTCTCATATCCACATATTGATATAATTTATTGATTTACAAAATCAATATATAGCCATGTCAAAACTACCAAATTATCATACTTTATAAAATCTCAAAACATAATCTTCATATCAATGTAATACTATCTCACCTATAGCATATACATATAAGTTTTATAGTCACTTCTAAGGATCACACATTAACTTCACAAAACAATGTGTCAACTATGTCACAATGTATCTCATATTGTACGATCCCAAATTAGACCAATTGAATTCTATCTATTTTGCTTTAATAATTATTTCTATTTATTTCAAAAAATTATTAAAATAAATTTAGTGCTTCTGAATTGATCTCATCCTTTCTTTAAAAATTTTAACTATCATTTTAATTTGTTAACATATTAACAACTACACGCTTATTCATATAAGTTTCCTTATTTCTATCACCACATGAGAGCCACCAGATCTTCTACGAGAAACAAAGAAGAATATTACCTTATCTTACTATCTTTTCACAAGATCTCTATGATTTCTCCTTCCAATGAAATAAACAAGGGTTATAAGCTTTTGATTGTTAGAGATATTTGTGTTGTCTCAATGAAAAATAAGAAATATTATTACAACTCTATGCAAAATACAATAGATAATGTAATTTATTAAATAAGATTACAACTCAATAATCAAAATATAAGTAAATGTAGAAATAAGAGGAAGAAGAAAATTATAAGAATTACAACTCTAAAACAAAGGATATAAGTAAATATTTAAATAGAAAATAGAAGAAAAGAAGACAAAAGCAATAGTAGAAAAAATAATAAGAACAAAAAAGTAAAATACTTTTACTCACACAACCAAAGTGAAGAGCATTGGGGATCACCAACTTGAACAAGATTTACAACATTTTCTCAAAAGCTTATTTCCTCCTATCTCAATCACTAGGGAATTATCTCAATATTGGAAATAACTTTCTCGAATAATCAAGTCTTTGGTGTATTTCTAGCCAAGTTCTCTAATGGATAGAAATAGAGTTGTCTTACAAGTGAGCATTAAGCTCCTATTTATAGAGTTTTGAGATACCCTTTGAATTTCAAATTCCACCAACACTCATGGCTGTTACCAATGTTTAATTTGATGTTTGTGGAATCAAAATGAAGATTTGAGAGTTATTTGGAATGTTAGAACCGTTCAAATTGGAAAAAACTGAAAAAACAAATTAGCTGTCAGTCTCACTTGTTGCGGCCTGGACTATCAGTGGCTGCAGCCACTGTCCTCTATCCCCCAGGCTGCGGCCAGGGAAAGTCAGTGACCACGACCACGTGCCATTTTCAGCACAAAATGTCATTTTTCCAAAATGTCCCAAATCTTTTCCCACATGATTTTATAACCTCCAAACACCTAATGGGAGTTAAAAACATGTCTCCAACAGTCATATTTCATAAAGTCTTTGTGAAATCCAATCTCAAATGTGTAAAATACAATCTACACATTATTGGGTAATATTTGAGAGTTACAAATTTGTAACTGATTTTGTAACTCCAAAATATGTCACATTTTGGCACACACATATGTCCAATTTTGTGACTCTCAATAATATGTTACAAGGCGTGACAAATCACATTTTGTCACATTATTTAATCTAACATTATATTTTATGAAATAATATAACTGTTGGATTAGCTTATATAGGATCTTTATTTATTTTCATGTATATCTAATATTAAACAAATTAATACGAGATAGCCTAAAACATGTTTCTAAAATTGAATTCAAAGAGAAACAAATAATAGAATACTTACAGTATACGCAGCGGAATTAAAGAGTCCTTCCTTTAGTTTCTCTAACTCTTGTATCCTCTCTGTCGCAGAGTATTATCAAGAAACTGAACCGATCTTCTATTTTCTTCACAATCTTCCAATGTATCCATAGAACCACCTAGACTAGTGTGGGCAATTCTCAACACATGAGATAGATATAGAGAGAAGAAGAGAAAACAACAAAGAGGCTTAGAAAATGACTTGTGTTTAGAGAGAATCTAAAACTATCAGAAAATCTGACTTGTGACTTATCAAACTTATGTTTTGACTTCTCTCTAAGCACTCCTTTTATAGACTTTGTTGACGTGGTTCTTCTCCAACAGATAATTAATAGAATAAAGAGTGGGATTAGTGCTAAGTAATGAACCGTAATAGATGAATGATCTTAAAATAAAATGGTGACACGAATACTTTTGTAACGCCCTGGATAACCAAGACCGTTACACTATGAGTTTGAAATAGTGCAAGACTTGCTAATCAAGTCATTTAGTTTTAATTGTGTATCTATTGACACAAGGGATTAGGTTAAACGGAACTTGATTATAAACGATTAAACTTTATTGAAAACTGACGTTTATTGTATGAGATCCCAAATCAGGGTTTAAATAACGTAAATACAAAATTCTTAATTACAAATAGTTGACCAAGCCACTCTAATGGCAAAATATACATTTTAGGTTCCCGTTCCTGTACAATCCTTGACCGTGGCGGCCGAGCAGCTGACAATGTACACCTTGCCCCCAGAGCTCTCCAACCCATGGCCAACTTGCCTTACCTGCACCATGTAGCACCCGTGAGCCGAAGCCCAGCAAGAAAACATAGTATCATAACATAACAGTTATAGCAGCTAGCAATTCACAAAGCATAGTCCAATAACCACAAAATACTATTCAGTACCATCAGGCCATAAAATTCATTCAAAGCAACACACTGACCAAAAACCATTAATCCAACTCCAGACACTCATTAGGTCACAGACATTAATCCACAATAAACACATATCAAGCAATAACTAGGGTTAACGCCCGCAGGCCGCACCCTCTGTTTAACTCACTGCCTTTGGCTCGCTTAGGCCAACTACAGTGACATGCCCACTGACTCCGGCTAGCTTAACCGAGCTCAGTGCATAATAAGTTGTCCTCGGATACCAGTGTCCGAGCCGCGCCCTACGCGCAAGTGTGGATTTTGGCACCCTTAGGCCGCTACCACATGTCCCCGTGGCATAATACCACCTTATGACATTCATATCATTATAGGGAACTCTTAGTCCCAACATATCCACATGGTGTATCGCAACCATATAACAACACATTCAAATATAGGGAATACTTAGTCCCATCCTATCCACATACACAGGTGCAGTTTTCTTACCTTGATTCCAAATGCTTTAATTAGAGAGGACGACCCCCGAGCACGATCCATTCCCGAGCCCTAGCTTATCACCTAGTCAAAACCAAGATAATGGATTCCATTAATACTCCAACATAGGTTTCCAGTGACAAAACTAACCCCCGGGATTCCAAATTCCACCAAGCACGGTGGTGAAACCAAACCCGAGCACACTAGACCACTCCCCCATGCTTAAAACCCTCAAAATCTCAAGTGTGCAACCAAGGGCTGCGGCCCCCAAAGCCTAGCCGCGGCCCTTCCCCAAAACAGAGACTACTCCCTCACTGAACCACACACGCCCCGCGGCCCTTGCCTTGGGTGCCGCGGCGCGCCCCCTTGGCCGAGCCCCCTTGGCTTCCTTGCATGCTAGGGCCGCAACGCTCTAGAATAGAGCCGCGGCCCTCCCCTTCGAACCCAGATTTTTCACCATTTTAAAGCTCAAAACCTTACCTTAAACCATCCCAAAACTCCCCAACTCTTAACCAATTGATTCCCAACCTTTTTAGCATAATCTAAACAACATAACTCCCAAGAAAACACAGCCTAACACACTCCAATCTCTTCCTTTCAATTTCTGAATCCCAAGTGCTAAAACACACACAAACCAGCCATCAAACTCAATGAAAAACCTCTAAACCAGGAGTAGAGACTCACCTTTGCTGTAGAATCACTTCACCAAGCTATAGCCAAGCTAGGTCCCCAAGTTCCCTTCTTTAATTCTGCCTTAAAACACCAAAGCTAACTTTGTTTCAACACTTAACAAAAACCAGAATCCTAACCACAGAGAAGAGAATTAAAGGCTTACCTTATCCCTGTTTTAGTGCTTGATCAATCCCTGAGCTAGACCTTCAAATTCTCACCACCAAACTCAGAAATCCCAGCTAGTTTCCCTTGGTTTCCTTTGTTTTTCCTTGAGCGTGAGAGAGAGAGAGAGAGAGCCTAAGTGTTTAGTCAGTCTATTTTCCTTCTAAAGGCTTCCTTAAGTCTAACTTATCTATTAAGTCAAACCCAAGGCTCGGGGTGCCGGAACCGTCCCCGAGGCCAAAATGGTAAAATCTCCCATTATTCCCACCTAGACACCCTGACCTCAAATATATCTCCATATATTTATTTTCATAACCCGATAGTCTAATTAACTACCCGATACCTATAATATCCCTGACTTATCCAAAGTCAACTATTAAACCCCGTTGTGACTTTCCCGATACTTGCTCCCTAGGATCGCCTCGTGCCGATAGTTACAAATGCACACACCTGTACACGCATATATATATTTATCAATCTACCCACATAATAATGTGGTCTCAACAATTTATCACACACATTCATATTTATGCCCTAACGGGACAAGATTGCCATTATGCCCTTACCAGCCAAACAGGGCCCGCATACTTATTCAATACCCATTTCACGCTTTCTTACCATTAATTCTCTTAACCTCCAATTATGCCCTCCCAGCACACTAATCAAGGCTCTTAAGCCTTATTAGTGATTTTGGGTCGTTACAACTTTTTTAGGTGGTTCAAAGGTTAAAATCCTTCTAGTCCACCAGCCAATATTATTGCTATCTCTCTGATATTCTTTACAGGGTTTTTCTTTACACAATAGAATCCAACATCTTGCAACTCCCAGGGTCTCCATATTTATAGGGAGAGGGCACCTGGGGGTTGGCAAGGGGGGTCATCCCGTGACCTTCTTACCCATCATGTCATTTCTGTGACATTCATGATTAATTCCTAAAACCTGACAAATGAAGTGTGGTCTAATCAATAGGTAAGGGGAATAATGGGCCGCACGGCCCAAACCCAGTCGTGGGTGCCTGAACACGCACGTTTATGCTATGTGTCCGAGAATTCAAGGATATATCAGACACGTGATGTCTGATATATGCAAGTTTACATTGCGTGGTTAACTTTATAAGGGGTCAGAGATGCCAACTTAAGCTCGTACCTCGAGCTTGTTGTATTCTTAGCCCGTGATGTCCATACCTCTGACCCGACTCCTTAGTAATCTTAGTAAGCCTTTGGCTACCTCGAGCTGGAGAGGTAGGACCTGGCAACAGCAGTTCCGGGTACATGGCATCCACGTGGCTGATATAACTATGCCATTTCTCAGCTCACTAATAGCCCGTGGATAATTAGGGCGTACATTTGCCCCCCAAGCCCCTGCTCGTGGCATATGACATCACCTGGGGCCACAGTGGGGGCTTTTAGGCTTCTTTGTGGACTCTTCATATTTCGCCCATTACACTGGTATCGAATACGTGGAGCATCATGGTTGGTGACAGTACGTCTTCTGAGAACTGCATTAAATGGCCTAGCCTATACTCGGCCGTCGTTTCGCCTTTCGAGTAGTGATCCTCGTATCCTACATCAAGGCGATCCAACGGCCCTCCTCCTTTGGCCTCTTACGTATATAAAAGGGGTGGCCACCTTTCGCATGGGCTACCCGTTCATTTGAAAATTTTCTCATTTCTTCATCTTCTTCTTTCTTCTCAGTCTCAAAAACCCTCTCTTTCTTCCGGTCACTGTTCCCAGCGTTCTAGAAATTCAGGCACGAGAACTCCTTCGAGACTTCGGCACCAGCAATCCCAGTAGGATTCCAACCCAGACGACCCTTTTCGTCTTACTACAGCAAAACATTCATGTAAGTCCTCCATTTGTGCATGCTTTAAACTTTTTCTTCACTATTGCTTAGGTAAATTGTCTCTGTAATAACATGCAATATTTTGCTGGTTTTTTGTTGGTATGATACGCGTAGGTTTTTATCCTAGGGCATCGACCGTAGAAAAAACCATTTAGGAGCATGATTCATAGGGTACGCTTTCTGGGGAGACTTTCTGGGTAAAATTTTTGTATGCCTATTTGAAATAACCTTTTTTTAGGGTGCAAAACTGAGTAGCTTAGGGGACACGCTTCACAGCCGGTTTTGCACTGTTTGCCTACTGAAACTTTCCTTCCAAGGCAATCTTTTACTCTGACCCTCCTGACACACGAATTCCGAGTAATCGGGGACCCGTTGGGAGCACAGGCGCGTGTTCATAGAACCGCGTGGTCTCACTCTCCACGGGCTAAGATTACCTCAGCCCATGTAAAGGAAACTCTTCGCGTTAGATTCTTTCTTATGCTTAGGTCGCCCTTTCTAAATTTTCTTCTTTTGTTTGTTAGGCCACCAGATGGGACCAAAGAAAATCGCATCCAAGAAGAGTGTTGGCAGCTCGTCTTCCCAGCAAGCCAACAAGGGAAAGGAGGTGGTCATAGACTCTCCAATCCCCGCCTTCGGTCCAGCTGTGGAGCAGGAGCTCAAGGTGGGGCCTGATGCTTTCTTTGAGGCCGAAAGGATCGCCTCGAAGGTCACCACCCAGGGGAAGGTGAATAAAATCTTCCTTTCCCATAATATTGAAATAGGGAGGGGTGCCCTAGATGCCCGACCTCCCATCGAAGGTGAGCAGAGCTGCGCACCGCTTGATGAGGAGTACGCCGCTTGGAGCGACGAGCACCTCAAGGCTGGGGCCTTCCTCCCGCTGGACCAGTACTTTGTGGATTTTCTAAATTACATGAAGCTGGCTCCTTTCCAGCTCCCCCCTAACTCATATCATTTGTTAGCGGGGCTGAAATACTTATTCTTGAAGCAAGAATGGGAGGTCCCCACACCGGCGGACATCCTCTACTTCTTTTGCCTCAAGGCCAGCCCGGAGCAGCAGGGGCGAGGCAACGGGTTCTACTATCTGACCCGTTTTCCAAATTCAGCTACGGTCATCGAGCTGCCTAGTCACCCCAATGACTTTAAAGACCAGTTCTTCATGTCCAAGGGGTTTCAAAACTATGAACATCAGTATTTCAACCGCCCTCGTAAGTACCCTCTACTCTTAGCTCGCAAGTTGATTACTTATTAGCTTATTTTATTAGTTCCTGACTTAGAAACAATCATGCAACCATTTTCGCGAGGACGACTAAGCCCGTGACCCTCGGGGGTCAGTACGAGACCTTGGCAGGGCTGCCCCCAAGTGAAAAGGATTATCGCCAGCTCGTGTCCGACGAGACAATGCTGGCGTGCAAGCTAATCTCTCCAGGCCAGACTTTGGCCTTGAGGAGGCCACGGGGCCTCCCTCTTGCTCGCGAGATGGCTCCCATCCCCGAGGAGGAGGCCGCAGGCGAGGAGGAGGACAAGGAGGACGAGGTGCCCCTCGTGCAGCGAAAGCGGGCTTTGGAGGTCGCCCAAGAAGTGAAGGTGGAGAGGGCCCAGTCCGGGGCAGCAGCCGGCCCCTCCGGCCAAGGTAATCCTTATCTGTTTAGGGATTTAAATATGGCCACCGTAGACCTTCGGCTAGCTAGGTTCAATCCCAGCCAGCCCGTTCATCGCCATCGAAATGACCCAGACCGCGACATAACCCTACTCCACTGCATCGACCAGCTCGTGCTGGGTTATGACATGAGCTGCCCTAGGGGTACTATAGTCGTAGATAATACCCTAGCCTTTAAGTCGGCCTTTTTCGAGGAGTACGGGACCAACCTTCGGTCGTGGCCCTCCCTTCGAGAGGGTGTAGTAGCTCCGGCTCTTAGGCAGTACATAGAAGAGTCTAGTCCCGAGGCAGATTCAGACCCAGAGCCTCTTCTAGCCCGCGAAGTCGTTATCTTAGACTCCCCTGCTGAAGCTCTGGGGCCGGTGGTCGTGACCATAGATTCCTCCTCTAGCTTGGAGGGTAGGATCCCTTTCAATACATACTTGAGCTCTGTTTTCCCTTTTATTTTTGTTGTTCTGCATAAATATTTTTACATGTATATTAATGCTTTGTCTTTGCTTCAACAGAGGAGATGTCTCAGCCTAGGAACAATGATTTGCGAGCTATGTTCCCTGGAGGGAACCCTTCCTCCGGGGCTTCCGGGCCCATGGTGAAAAAGCTCCGGATGGCGAAGAAAGCCATTGGGACTACCTCCAAGTCCCCTGCAAAGGGGAAAAACCAAGCCCCGACTGCTTAGGAGAAAGTGCCTCCACCCCCTCCTGCAATGGAGAAGATGCCCCCGCCTCCTCCGCGAGCTCCCGCCTCTGTTCGAGAAACGGAGGTGCCCCCCAGGACCTTGTCGACCACAACCCCCGAGGTGCGCGTTCCGGTCAACTCCAGGGCCTTAGAGAAAATCCTCGACATCTTCAGGGGGACGGTCTACGAGACCACGACCTACATGGTGGACCATTGTTACAATGCCTCCACAAGGGACCTACGAAAGATTGAGACGAGGAGCCCGGAGAATGTGATGGAGTCTTCATTGGGGATGACTCTCACGGTAAGTTGGCTTTGCCATTGGTACTCCTTGTTTGTATGCATCACATGTTTTTTTTTCTAAGGCAGTTGCCTTATTATCTTTTGGTCTTGCAGGGTGCTTTGGCCCTCCACCGGAGCATATCTCGGTCTAAGGCCAGGATCGAAGAGATCAGGGGCGAGCACCAGGCTGCTCAGCTCGCCCTCGCGACGGCTCAACAACAGGAAAGGGATGCCAAGGCAGCCCTGGCAACTGCGCGAACAGAGCTGGAGGCCTTCCGGACCAAGCTGCAGGAGGCCGAGGCCACCAAGGCCGCCCTAGCCACTGTGAAAACTGAGCTTGAGGAGGCCAGGGCTGCTCGGGCCGCACTGGACGCCGCAAAAGTTGAGGCCTAGGAGGCCAAGGCCGCCCTGGCGGCGGAGAGGGCAGCTTCCAGCTCCTCCATGGAGGCTATGTTGTACCACTGCTGGGTCTTCAACCCAGATGGTGACTTCTCCTTTCTAGGGTCGGACGCGTGGGAGTCCTTCCTGGAGAAGTTCAAAGCTCGCCTTCAGCAAGAGGCGCCCTCCGAGACCGGGGAGACTTCCACAGCCGCCGAGCAGGAGGGCCAGGTGGTGACCTCATCGGAGCAGCCTAGCAGGGCATAGGACTTCTCTCTTCTTTTTACCACTTACACAATTTTTTTTGTAACTTTATATTATGAAGTTTTCTAACCTCGAGACAATTGATTTTATCAACTTTATTTTTAATTGATTTACATCCTTTTGCCTCTATCTTACAGTAATTTCTCCTTCATGCCTTTGGTAATAGTCTTAGTTTTTGTTGGTGTTGTGATTGGCACCTTATGCTTTTCTAGGGAAAAACATGCTAATCAATTTTGAACCAACTTCTAAGACAAGTCCTGGTTGTATCCAGGACATTAATTTAAAAACTTATTTCGCGTTAATTTTTTATTAATATCTCGTGCTTTTTAAGAAAAACAACGATCAATCAATTTGAATTAACTTCTAAGTTTTAGGACCTGGTTACATCCAGGACGTTAATTTGAAAACTTAGTTCGCGCTAATTCTTTATTAATGTCTCGTGCTTTTTAAGAAAAACATCGATCAATCAATTTGAATTAACTTCTAAGTTTTTTGGACCTAGTTACATCCAGGACATTAATTTGAAAACTTAGTTCGCGTTAATTCTTTATTAATATCTCGTGCTTTTTAAGAAAAACATCGATCAATCAATTTGAATTAACTTCTAAGTTTTTGGACCTGGTTACATCCAGGACATTAATTTGAAAACTTAGTTCGCGTTAATTCTTTATTAATATCTCGTGCTTTTTAAGAAAAACATCGATCAATCAATTTGAATTAACTTCTAAGTTTTTGGACCTGGTTACATCTAGGACGTTAATTTGAAAACTTAGTTCGCGTTAATCCTTTATTAATATCTCGTGCTTTTTAAGAAAAACATCAATCAATCAATTTGAATCAACTTCTAAGTTTTTTAGGACGACTTGGTTATATCCAGGATACGACTTAGTTCACGTTAATCCTTTATCAATATCTCGTGCTTTTTAAGAAAAACATCGATCAATCTATTTGAATCAACTTCTAAGTCTTTAAGATGACCTGGTTGTATCCAGGCACCATATGCCCCCCAAGTAATTAGGAAAGGGTCTTTCGTGGTTACTTGAGATTACATCCACAAATATACACAATAATGATAAAAGATTTAATTCTCATTGCTTAATAAACAAAAGATGGCCTTTCTGATTAAGCCTTACAAGGGTATCATTGATAATATTTCTTCAAATGGATAGCGTTCCAAGTTCATGGGACTGCTTCTCCATTAAGCTGAGCTAACTTGTAGGTTCCTTCTTTTACGACCTCGGTTATTTGATATGGCCCTTCCCAGTTCAGTCCTAATACTCCGTCTTTGGGATCTTTACTGGCTAAGAAGACTCTTCTGAGGACCAGGTCGCCAATGCTAAAGGCACATTTTCTGACCTTTGAGTTGAAATAACGAGTGATCTTTTGCTGATAATGCATGAGTTGGAACTGTGAATCTTCTCGTCTCTCATCAATCAGGTCGAGGGACGTGCAGAGAAATTCGCGATTGCGGTCCTGGTCATATGCCTGGACTCTATGCGAGGCTACCTTTACTTCTACAGGAAGGACTGCCTCACTCTCGAAAGCTAGGGAGAAAGGAGTATGACCTGTCGGCGTTCGATGTGAGGTTCGGTATGCCCACAGTACCTGGGGGAGCTGTTCTGGCCAGACTCCTTTGGCTTCGTCCAGTATTTTCTTAAGGCTCACCTTTAGCGTCTTATTGACGGCCTCGACCTGTCCATTTGCCTGGGGATAGGCCACGGAGGAGAAGCTTTTTACAATGTCGTGCCTCTCATAGAATTCAGTGAAGAGGTCGCTGTCGAACTGCATTCCATTGTCTGATACGATCTTCTTTGGCAGCCCAAAGAAGCCAGATAATGCTTTTGACCATGAAGTCGAGGACTCTCTTTGAAGTGATTGTTGCCAAGGGTTCTGCCTCTGCCCACTTGGTGAAGTAGTCGATAGCCACCACCGCGTAACGGACTCCTCCCTTTCCAGTAGGGAGGGCGCCAACCAAGTCGATTCCCTAGACCGCGAATGGCCACGAGGACGAGATCATCTTCAGCTCGACTGGGGGAGCTCGAGCAACTGTGGTGAATCGCTGACACTTGTCACATTTTTTTACATAAGAGATCGAGTCCTTTGAACGAGTGGGCTAGTAATATCCTTGCCTTAAGATCTTCAGGGCCAAGCTTTGCCCCCCAGTGTGATCTCCGCAAAAACCCGCGTGTACTTCTTGCAAAATGGTCTTCGCTTCGCCTGGCAGAACACATCGCAGGAGAGGTAGGGAGTGCCCACACCAGTACAGTGTTCCATTCACCACTGTATACCTTGGAGCCTGGTAAAGTACCCGCCTTGCGTCATTACGCTCTTCAGGTAACTTTCCTGCTGTGAGATATTTGAGGATGGGGGTCATCCAGGTCGGTCTGGTGTCGATCATCTCGACCTCCGCCCCGACCTCTTCTATGCTTGGTTTCTCCAAGAACTCTACCGGTACTAACTCCAAAGTCTCTGTCTCCCCGGAGGTGGCAAGCTTTGCGAGGGCATCCGCATTGGCATTCTGCTCCCGAGGTATCTGTTCGATTGAGCCCCGTTCAAATGCAGACAGCTCGACTTTTACCTTGGCCAGGTAAGCAGCCATCTTGGTTCCCCATGCTTGGTATTCACCTAGCACCTGGTTTACCACACGCTGGGAATCGCTGTAACACTGAACGGAGCTGGCCTTTAGCTCCTGGGCCACCCTTAACCTGGCCAGTAAAGCTTCGTATTCAACCTCGTTGTTGGATGCCTTGAATTCAAATCTCAACGCCGAGTGGAATCTATGTCCCTCTGGGGATATAAAAATGATTCCAGCCCCAGAGCCATTCTCGTTAGATGAGCCATCTACGAAGACCTTCCATGAGGCCTGGACTAAGGAGGCATGGGGTGAATCTTCCACAGGATCTTCTCGGAATCCTGTGCATTCTGCCACAAAATCAGCCAAGGCCTGGCTTTTTATTGCAGTTCGTGGAGTGTACAAAATCTCGAACTGGCTGAGCTCAATAGCCCACTTCAACAGACGTCCCGATGCTTCAGGTTTTTGCAAAACCTTCCTTAAAGGTTGATCGGTTAGACATGTATTGAGTGGGACTGGAAATACGACTTGAGCTTTCGGGAGGCCGTAATGAGACAGAAAGCCATCTTCTCCATCAATGGATACCAGGACTCAGCTCCGAGAAGCCTCTTGTTGATGTAATAGACTGGTTTCTGAACCCGGTCTTCTTCTCGGACCAATATGGCACTAGCTGCATCTTCTGTGACAGCTAGGTAAAGGAAAAGAGGCTCTTCTGCCATTGGTTTGGACAATACGGGCGGCTCGGCTAGATGTGCTTTCAGGTCGAGGAAGGGACGTTCGCACTCCTCGGTCCATTCGAACTTCTTGTTCCCCCGGAGCAGGTTGTAGAATGGCAGGCACTTGTCGGCAGATTTGGAAATAAACCGATTGAGGGCCGCCACCCTTCCTGTCAGGCCTTGAACGTCCTTTCGCGACTGAGGTGAGGGCAGCTCGAGCAACGACCTGATCTTATCGGGGTTTGCCTCGGTTCCTCTGGTATTGACAATGAAACCCAGGAACTTCCCTGAGGCGACTCCGAACGTGCACTTCTGCGGGTTAAGCCTCATGTCGTATTCTCCCAGTATCTTGAAGCATTCCTTCAGGTCGGAAACATGGTTACCGGCAGTTTTTGACTTGACCAACATGTCGTCAACGTACACTTCCATGTTCTTTCCGATCTGGTTGGTAAACATCCTGTTTACTAATCTCTGGTATGTAGCTTCGGCGTTCTTCAGCCCGAACGGCATGACCTTGTAATAATAAATGTTAGTTAGGGTCATGAAGCTAGTGTGCTCCTGGTCCGCTGGATTCATGGCGATCTGATTATAGCCCGAGTACGCATCCATAAAGGACATGAGCTCGTGCCCCGCTGTGGCGTCTACCAATTGGTCGATCCTTGGCAAGGGGAAACAGTCTTTGGGGCAAGCTTTGTTCAGATCGGAGAAGTCGATGCAGGTCCGCCATTTTCCGTTGGGCTTCGGGACCAACACAGGATTGGCGACCCAGACTGGGAACTTAGCTTCACGGATAAAGCCGCACTTTTTGAGTCGGGCTACTTCCTCTTCTAGGGCTTCAGCTCGGGTTGTTCCTAGGCACCTCTGTTTTTGGGATTTCTCAGGCACACTCTTATCCAAATGGAGGGTGTGCATGATCATGCTCGGACTGATCCCCACCATATCCTCATGAGACCATGCGAACACGTCCAGGTTCTCCTGCAGGAACTTAATCAGCTCTGCCTTCCTCTCACCACAGAGATTTTTCCCGAGCTTTACCATCCGTGAGGGATTCTGCGGATCGATATTTACCTCCTCGAGCTCTTTGATAGCTTGGAGCTCGGATTTATCCTCGCCTATTCTGGGGTCAATATCATCACTTAAGACGATATTTTCCCCTTCGGCACTCTGAGGTTTTTCAATCTCAGGATTAGGCAAAGGTTCCTGAGATTCCTCATTTCCACCTTGGACGGTCATCGTTAACTGCCCGGGTTTTAATTTTCCCTTCATGGAGATGCTGTAGCATTCCCTGGTAGCAAGTTGATCACCACGGACCATGCATATCCCCGTGGAAGAGGGAATTTCAGCGTGAGGTGGCGGATGGAGGTAACAGCTTCAAATGCTATTAGTGTAGGTCGGCCCAAAATGGCATTGTACGCGGCAGGACAATCAATGACCACAAACTCGAGGAGTTTCAAGACTGTCCGAGGTCCCTCTCCCAAGGTGATCACTAGGTCGATCGTTCCTATTGTCGCCGATCCTTCTCTAGAGAATCCGTAAAGCATCATGGAGGTGGCTTTCAGCTTGGTGACAGACAAACCCATCTTTTCCAGCGTGGACCGGAACAGTAGGTTTACCGAGCTCCCATTATCGACCAGTACTCTCCTAACCCTCCGATTAGCAAGCTGCACTGCTACAACCAGAGGGTCGTTATGAGGGAACTGAACGTGGCTGGCATCTTCTTCAGTAAATAGGAATGGTTGCCTTTCCAATCGCTGCTGCTTTGGTAGATGTTGTTCGGGGACGAACTCCACTCCATTATGAGCCTTAAGTTCGTTTACGTATCTCTTTTGGGCACCTCTGCTCATGCCAGCCAGATGGGAACCTCTAGAGATCGTGGAGATCTCTCCTCCTATCACAGGAGGAGGGACGTCCTGATCTACCCGAGACCCTGGCTGATTGACCGGGACTTCCGGAGCTGGATGGCCTGCGGGAACTCTATTCCGCGCATACTGAGCCAAGGGTCCAGCTCTGATGAGAGTTTTGATCTCATCCTTCAGGTGTCTACAGTCATTGGTATTGTGGCCAATGTCGTTGTGGAACTGACAAAACTTGGAAGGGTCTCGCTTACCCTTCTGGTGCTTTAGCGGCTCCGGCTTCTTCCAGGGGAGGCGAGCAGAATTTGCTAGGAAGATGTTCTCCCTAGAGTGGGTGAGCTCCGTATAAGTCGCGTAGACCGGCTTAAATTTTTCTACGGACTTGTTCTTCTTTGGGCCGTGCTGGTTGCCCTCGCTGCTTCCCTTTCTCTTGCCTCCACCAAACTGGTTATTCTGTGTAACGGTTTGGGTCGCTGTCACGACCTCCGTTCCCACTCCAGCGGGCTGTTCAGGGGCCTGGCCGGTTCCCGCAGCTGAGGCTTGCGCCTCCTCCAGGTTGATCCATCCCTGGGCCCTATTTAGGAATTCATTTACGGTGCTGACTCCCTTCCTTTGTATCTCTTTCCAGAGTCCCCCTCCGACAAGGATCCCAGTCCTCAAAGCCATGAGCTTGGAGCTGTCATCTGCGTCTCTGGCCCGAGCAGCGACGTTCGCGAATCTGCTCAGGTAAGCCTTCAGAGGCTCGTCGGGTTGCGGCCTTATGTTTGCCAGGGTGTCGGCCTTGACGCGGGCAGCCTGAGAAGCTCGGAATGCCCTCTTGAAGTTAGTGGAGAAAGTTTTCCACGAGCTGATTGACTGTTTCTTACTCTGTTTGAACCATTTTCTGGCCGGCCAGTCAAGGTGGAAGGAAATATTAGACACCTCAGCTCGGGGCCGATGTTGTGGGCCATCATCAGGGTATTGAACATACCCAGATGATCTGACGGATCTTCGTCTCCGTTGAATTTGGACAAGTGCGACATACGAAAACCAGGTGGATCTGCCATTGCTTCTATGCTGGGGGCGAAGAGCTCGAGTTCGTCACCTGAATCATATTCATCTTTTTCTTTTTCTGATAGGAGCTTCCTCATCAGCTCCTCCATCTGAGCCAGACGCTCAAGGGTTTTGTCCTGATTTCCTTGGTTGTTCCTGTTGGAAATGTGCCCTGAAAGCATATGTAATAGACACTGTTTTTATGAAATAAATAAATAAATTGAATTTGTTATGCATATATTTTATGGACTATATTATTTTATGATAATATTATGTAAATATCAGGAAAATTCCTAAGTTCATATATGTGATCTCAAACACGTATTAGTACGGAAGGATTGTGTTTGAGATAAATGAACTTGAATAGTTCGCAGTAAAATAAAGTTATGGAATCTTTAGATTAATTACTGCAAGTATGGTCCACTAGTATTATGAATACATGTGATCTAAATCCGGATCACTAGTGTGGTAGGACACTTTAGTGGAGGTGCTTTATATATTAGAGAATATATATAACTGGACCAGATATGTTTATTAATACTTAGTTAAATACCGTTTCGAAGTATTAATTAAATATATCAACTGATGATCATATACAAATAGATCTTAATCCTGAAGTTACTATGAACTCCTATTTATGTTATATGAGTTCTTTGATTCACTTGTTAGGGTCTGTCAGAATGATCAGGCTAGAAACTTTTGTTTTGGGAACTCATTAATATAGATGGCTGGGGACATAGTATACAGATATGGAATCTATACCTTCTCGCAAGAGATTGAATGATGGTTCTCTTAAGGGTTGACTTTTGGGACTGAAAGGTTATTGAGCTCAAATTCATAATTTAGTTATGAATTAACCTTCACTAGTAGAGTCAATGGTACTTAAGGAAACAAGAGATAATTAAAAGGGTAAAACGGTCATTTTATTCCCGATTAATTATGAACCATTATTAGAGGGTCAAGTTGTATGCAATGATTATATCAATGGACGCTTTATGATTATAAAGTATTCAGTAAATGAAATGTCTATAATTACAAGAGTGCAGTCTCATATTTATAGTGGAATAATCATGAGATTAATAAATTATGATTATTTAATTAAAGAGTTTAATTAATAATCTCAAATTTATTGGAGCTTGGAATTATAGGTCCATAGGTCCCCATAGCGGCTCTATCAACACTGTTCAAGGTAAGAGTTGATATGAAGGGAAAAATAGTTTAAAGACATATTTAGGAAGAAATTTGTTCTTCAGGCCAAATATGCAATTATATGATAATAGTGATTAATTAATTAATTACAAATTAGTTGTAGTTAACAAAATTAATTAATATTAAATTATTATATAATTTTTGAAATTATATTAAATAATTAAATTAAATTTTGAAATTTAATTAAATAATTAATTAACTATAATTTTCAAAATTATAATAAACTAAATATTTATTTTCGAAAATTTTGGAATTTAATTAATTGGTAGAATTAATTAAATATCTTTATTTGAGTGAGAGATAATAATCTGATAAATTCAAATTGGATTTGAATTTGAAAGATTAATATTTATTCAAATAATTAATTATATTTTGATAATTAATTTGAATTCAAATTTGAATTAGTTATCAGGTTGTTAGATCTTATCTGACAAAGTAATTTGAATAAATAATTAAATAAAATTTGAAAAACCAATATCCCTAGAAATTAGGAAGCTACACGTTCACACAAAGTCCAGGATTGTGTGTGGCGTGTAGGACCAGTATTTTTCAGGGATGAGATTTTCAATTTTATTTATTTAATTAATTAATTAATAGATAATTCAAAAATTAGTTTTTGGATTTTTCATTAATGGAATAATTAATTAATTAAAAAAATAAATTGTAAAATGGTTACAGATTTATTTTTAAATTTTGAATATTTTCTGTTAAGTATGACTGATCAGAAAATTATTCAGATAGGAGAAGAGTTAGACAACTGAGAACATTCATTCGGTAAAAAAATTGGAAGGATAGTTTTCTCTCCTTGAAAATAAAGAACCAATTCTCAGGCCTATTCTCTTGATCTCATGAGTTGAGTACATCAAGTAGAATCACAAATAAACTATCCTTCATTCTCTAAGTGCCCACACATTTCTTGAGGTGTAGAGAACGCTTTGGAATATCTTGATGTGAGTACGTGGGAGCGGCTTGGATAGGAAGATCGTTCTAAATACGAGAAGATAGCAAGGACACTTGATAGGCTTCAAGAGGTATGATTTCTATCACTATCTTGCTTATGATTAATGTATGTATATTAATGGATCCGCATATTTAAAGGTAGTTTAAATATGTTACAAAATTTTTGTTGTACACTGGGCCAACCACACCACCATTCTGCTGCGTATTAGGAAACTCATTCCTAACAATTGGTACCAGAGCGGTCATTAATCTCTGCATACATTAATTACTGTGTGGGCATAATATGCATTCTTATGTTATTGTAATATATGTGAATGGATGGATGTATGTATGATGATAGTTTATTCTTAAGGGTCATTAATTATATGGTGTTTTGGGTTTAGGAATTGTTCTTAAAATTCTAGATGAAAAATGTAAGCCATTTTGGGGCATAGGAATTTTTGTAATTTTAATTTTCTGTGTTAAAATTATTGGAAAATTCTGTAAGGCCCGAGCCTCGAAGCCCAAGCCTCACCCAGCTGCCCTGCTGCATGCCCAGCCCCAGCCTGCGTGCCCAGCCCCTATTGCGTGCTACCAGCCTAGGCGTCCAGCACCTGTGCCCCTGCCCAGGCCCCGCGCCCCTGTGCACCTGCACTCCTGCCCAGGTCGTGCGCCCCTGCGCCATGCCCCTACGCACCAGCCCAGCAGCCTCACCCAGCCCGTGCCCCAGCGCCCCTGCGGCTGCCGCACCCCAGTTGCTTGTGCACCCCATGCCGAGCCACCATATGCAGCCGCCCCTAGGGTTTCTAAACCCTAGGGCTTGCATCCAAAAATTTTCCATTTAACTTATGAGCTTAATTAAGTTAACCCATAATTCAAAATTGTTTTATTTTGAATTAATTGTATGAGCCCAAATTCAAATCTGGGCCTAATAACTTATTGGGCATCAAACCCAAGTTAATTATTCTTAAAATTTGTTTAAGATAATTAAAAGTTATTTTAATTCAAAATTAAATGGATAAATGGCTTTTTGGATCAAAACTACGTGTGAAGGCCCTGAGTAATAGATAGAGATCTATTTAGGTCTTATTTAGTTTCTTACATTTATGTGTATATTTTTGCAAGTGTTGTAATTTTTCTAGAAATACCCAAGACACCCGGCCCGCATTTATTTATTTATTTAGCTAGTATTTATTTATTTAAATGTTTGAATGTGATTAAATTGTTTAATACTTTATCATGCATTTTTTAGACATGCCATACATATAACCCACACAGTATTTTAAATTGTGCATGCATCTCATATGAGTAGAAACATGCCTTAGGATTGTCCTATGTGATTATATGCTGGTCCATATAATAATAAATCTAGTTTTTAACTAGTTCAAGAGCGGAAACAGATTTTAAAAGTTGTTTAATTTCTAGTATTTAATAAAATAGTTTTATTAAATTATAAATGATATTCTTAGTAATTATAGCAAAATAAAATTGAACTAATTAGGGCATAGTTCTATAATTTTAATTTTGCTTAATTTGATTAGTAATTATTAGAATATCATTTGGTAAAAATAGATCACTTTATTTTTACAACCAATTAAAAAACATAGGATGTTTTGAGAAAACACATGTTCTAAAATAGTGAGTGGGAGAGGGAGTTATGACAATAAATCTCATGGTCTCCATTATTAGTTAGCACCGAGGTAACATGGAGAGGGCCTCGCGGCACCATTGCTTGTGTCCCCCTAAGGAAGGCTTCCGACTGTGTTATTCTCAAGGCAAACTTCTTTTTCAAGAATATGATTTAATGATGTATTTCAAGTTTGACTGACCCTAAAGCACACTCTTGAGTTAAGTCATTGATCTAAAATAATGGGTTACACTCACAAGGTACATTAGGCTTTCGAGCGGACTAGTGTATTCTTGACCAAACAAGCGGTTGTTTATAAGTCAAAAGAGAAATATTGATTTGAGTTTTAACTTATAAATTTGAGAGCTGGTCTCAAAATTAATTTGGAATTAGTCTGACCTACCCTAAGGCTGGTCCATTAATGTTCAAATTAATTAATCGTGGAATTAGTAATTAATTTTTTATGTGTTTTTTTTTTGTTGCATTCATTCATCACGTTTACTATTCCGAAAATAACTTATATTTATTATATGCATAAATTCATTTTATTTATTTATTTATTTTCAGCAATTATGTCTAGCTCAAATCATGTATCTTCTTTACTTGCTAATGAAAAGTTGACTGGTGAAAACTACAAGAAATGGAAATCAAACTTGAACACTGCATTAATATGTGAGAAGCCTAAAAATTCATCCAAAAGCAAAGACAACAAGAACACTAAAACCTCCAAAAGGAAGACCCCAAAAGGGACTTGCCTTCATTGTGGAGAAAATGGTCACTGGATAAGAAACTGTTCAAAGTATCTCACTGACCTCAAAGAGAAAAATACAAGTGAATTTGATTTACTTGTGTTAGAAGCTTGTTTAGTGGAAGATAATTCCTCATCCTGGATAGTAGATTCTGGAGCCACTAACCATGTCTGCTTTTCTCTTCCGATTCTTAGTTCAACGAGGAAGCTTGCTGATGGAGAGGTGACTATGAGGGTAGGCAGTGGTCAGATTGTCTCTGCAGCAGTAATTGGAACAGCCCGTTTGGAATTTAGTAATAATAAATTTCTTGTTTTAGAAAATGTTTATTATATTCCTGGATTTTCTAGAAACTTAATTTCTGTTTCTATATTGCATGAACAAAAGTTTAAAATATCTTTTAATAATAATTCGATTGTTATTTCAAGATATGGTTTTAAGATATGTTCTGCAAAATCTATCGATGGGCTTTATAAACTGCAAGCTAAAGAGAAATCTGTAAATAATTCAGAATTATTTAAAACAGCCAATCCAAGATCTATTAAACGACAAAAGACTGATTCCAATAGTGATACATATCTGTGGCACTTGAGATTGGGCCATATTGGTTTAGACAGAATAAATAGGCTTGTAAAGGATAGTCCTTTAAGAGAACTATCTATTGGATCTCTCCCTGTTTGTGAATCCTGTCTAGAAGGCAAAATGACCAAGAGACCTTTCTCTGCCAAAGGTTCAAGAGCCACAGAACCACTTCAGCTAGTACATACGGATGTTTGCGGTCCACTTAATGTACAAGCAAGAGGAGGTTATGAATACTTCATCACTTTTATTGACGATTATTCAAGATATGGTTACCTATATTTAATGCAAAGAAAATCTGAAACTTTTGGAAAGTTCGAAGAATTTCAAGCAGAAGCTGAAAAGCAATTAGGTAAGTCACTAAAAGCTCTTCGATCTGATCGAGGAGGAGAGTACTTGGATTTTGAATTCAAGGACCATCTGTGTGAGAATGGCATTCTATCCCAACTCACAGCACCTGGAACGCCACAGCAAAATGGTGTTTCAGAAAGACGGAATAGAACGTTATTAGATATGGTTAGATCAATGATGAGTTTCTCATCATTACCACTATCATTCTGGGGCTATGCAATTCAATGTGCTCTATACATATTAAATGTTGTTCCATCTAAGTCTGTCCAAAAGACACCCATAGAATTATGGAATGGTTGTAAACCTAGTTTACACCATTTTCGAATTTGGGGGTGTCCTGCACACGTGCTTAAAGGAAATACCGGGAAGTTGGAATCACGCTCTGAAGTGTGCATGTTTGTGGGTTATTCCAAAGAGACCAGAGGTGGAATTTTCTATAGTCCAAAAGAAAATAAAACATTTTGTATCGACAAATGCAACTTTTCTTGAACATGACTATGTGAATAACCACGAACCTCGCAGTAAAGTTGTTCTGGAGGAGATGGTCTCAAATGAAGTTGCAAAGTCACCAGCAACAACCAATGAAAAACGACAAGAGGAAACTGCTAATTCTAGTCAGAATAGTAATGAACCTCGTCGTAGTGGGAGGGTTAGCAAGCAACCCACATGCTATGAACACGAAGTTCAAATGCTTGTGTCTGACACAAACAAAGACAATCCATTGACATTTAGAGATGCAATGAATGATTCTGACAAGGACAAATGGCAAGATGCCATGAACCAAGAAATGGAATCGATGTATTCCAATTCTATCTGGGTTCTTGAAGATCCACCTGAGAATATCAAACCCATTGGTTGCAAGTGGATATTCAAGAAGAAAAGAGGAGCAGATGGGAAAGTAGAGACTTTCAAAGCAAGGCTTGTAGCCAAAGGTTACACATAGAAAGAAGGGGTTGACTATGAAGAAACTTTTTCTCCTGTAGCCATGCTAAAATCCATTCATATACTCTTGTCCATAGCTGTTTGCATGGATTATGAGATTTGGCAAATGGATGTCAAAACAACTTTTCTGAATGGCTACCTTGATGAAACCATTTACATGTCTCAACCAGAAGGGTTCGAGTTAAAAGATCAAGAGCAAAAAGTTTGCAAGCTTCTTAGATCTATTTATGGACTCAAACAAGCTTCTAGATCTTGGAAGCTTAGATTTGATGACACAATTAAAACGTTTGGTTTTGAACAAAACATTGACGAACCTTGTGTCTATAAACAAATCAAAGATGGTGTAGTAGTATCCCTTGTTCTTTATGTTGATGATATATTACTGATTGGAAATGACGTAACATCATTATCAAAAGTAAAGAGCTGGTTAGCTGAACAATTCCAAATGAAAGATTTGGGAGAAGCCAAGTATGTTATGGGCATTAAGATTCTTAGAGATAGACAGAACAAAACTTTGGCATTGTCTCAAGCAACTTATATTGATAAGGTGCTAGAACGCTTTAATATGCAAAACTCCAAAAAGGGTGATATGCCAACCCGTTCTGGAGTATTCCTTTCCAATGAGCAGTGTCCCAAAACACCTCAGGAAGAGGAAGACATGAGACAATATCCCTATGCCTCAGCAGTAGGCAGTCTAATGTACACCATGTTGTGTACAAGACCTGACATTTGTTATGCAGTAGGGATAGTCAGCTATTATCAATCCAATCCTGGATTGATTCATTGGACTGCAGTAAAGAATATTCTCAAGTATCTTAGAAATACTAGAGATTATATGCTTGTATATTCAGGTGGAGACCTGAACCCCACTGGTTACACTGATTCTAATTTTCAATCAGACAGAGATAGTCGGAAATCGACTTCTGGATCAGTGTTTACTCTTGGAGGAGGGGCGGTAGTCTGGCGAAGTATTAAACAAACCAGCATTGCAGACTCCACCATGGAAGCCGAGTATATAGCGGCTTGTGAAGCAACTAAGGAGGCTGTGTGGCTCAAAAATTTCTATTCCGATCTGGAAGTTGTACTAGATGTGGATAAGCCACTAGTCCTATACTGTGACAACAGTGGGGTAGTAGCTAACTCAAAGGAACCAAGGAGTCACAAGAGGGGAAAGCACATCGAGAGGAAGTATCACTTGCTAAGAGAGATAGTTCATCGAGTAGATGTTGTAGTTATGAAGATAACTTCAGAGCATAATCTTGCAGATCCTTTCACAAAGACTTTATCTATAAAATCTTTTAAGGAGCATGTAAGAAACATGGGAATGAGAGAGATGCATCATTTGCTTTAGGGCAAGTGGGAGAATGTTGGAAATGTGCCCTGAAAGCATATGTAATAGACATTGTTTTTATGAAATAAATAAATAAATTGAATTTGTTATGCATATATTTTATGGACTATATTATTCTATGATAATATTATGTAAATATCAGGAAAATTCCTAAGTTCATATATGTGATCTCAAACACGTATTAGTACGGGAGGATTGTGTGTTGAGATAAATGAACTTGAATAGTTCGCAGTTGTTATCCCCATTTCCCGCATGGGCTCTGGGCCTTCATTTTTGGCCCGCTGTCAGAGGGCAAGCTCGGCACGTGGGCCCGGCCCAAGGTCTCTTGGTATGGAGAGTGCCCAAGGGGACAGGTATGGACCGGGGACTCGGGACTCGGCCCATTGGAGGGTCCGGGATGCCCCTCCGGGTTCATCCCCGACGAGGATGATCCGGGCGATGCCCGGAGCGCTCGAACCATCGCGGCCTACGCGTCCTGGTCCCGAATCCTGATATGGTCCAGGCTCATGGTAAATGGAGCGGCCCCACGATAAACGGACCTGGATTACCTAATCCCCGGCTGAAGGGGCCAAGCGTCCAGGACCCTGAAGCTGCCTCATTTCACGTGGGCGTTGTCCCCACTTTTCGTCTGCAGAAAGGGTCACCTCGGGATTGCACACTGATGTGTCAGGACTGCGCAGCCAAGTACTCTGACTGGTCTTGTCTCCTGAATCAGCCTCGTGACTCGGAGTGGTCAGAGCCAAAGCGTCGTTTTGTCGGGCGAGGCATAGTTCTAAGATCAACCTATCGAGCCTTAGCTGGTTGGAGTTTCGGATATTGTATATCTTTTTGTTTTGGGCCTCCATGACAGAGGTCGCTTGTATCCGTCTCCCCGATGGGCCTGGGTTTGGCCCAGCCAAGATCCGATGTTCCCACTGGCTTATAAATATAAGATGCTGAGCACTGTAAAGGCTCTCGAAGAAAAAAAAAAGGGGAAAAAGACAGAAACTCTGTTCAGATATTGATAGAAAACTCCATTGTAAAAGCTTCTTCTAGCTCTAATATATTGACTCGTGGACTAAGGCTAGTTAATGCCCCAACCACGTAAAAACCCTGTGTCGATCTCCTACTTTCATTATTATTACCAGTAAATATTTTTAATTTATAGAGTTGCCGAAAATCTCGATTAACAGTTTGGTGCTTTCATTGAGAGCTGAAGGAAGCTAGCACCAACGTTAGGCTTTTGTTACAATGGTGAACACACGACACACCACCTTCGACCCTACCAATCCAGAGCAGGCAACGGGGACCCGCCGCCTTCTCAGAATATTCCTTAGGACCCGCCCGAGGACGTGCCTCCTCAGACATCTCACCAAGACAAGTCGCAAGACTACGAGGGTGGGACAGAGTACGAAGTAGAAAACGAAGAAGATTACTACGAGGAGGAAAACGAGGGGGAGTATCACGACGAAGCCGCAGATCCCGAGATCCCCCGCGACGATCAGCAGGACTCGGAGGTGATTAGACTAAGGCAGCAAATCCTGGATCAGGAAGCCAGGATGGCTGAGCAGGCGGAGGCGCACCGCCGGGTGCAAGAGTCTCTACGAGCCCTACAGGCGCTAATGGCCGCGCAGGGCCCAGCAGCCGACCCCACAGCTGGCCCTCTTCCAGAAACGCAACAACCCGCTCCCCCAGAGCAAGCCGGGGGCACCGGGGGTGCTAGCCCGGTCCGTCCCCCAAAGCCTTTTCCCGATCCGGCTCCGAGAGTCCCGAACAAGGAGCGACGGAAGACCCGGGAGAAGACCACCCCCGTCGAGAAAGCCGGGGCACGTTCACGGTCGTTGCCTAGGAAAGAGAAGGTCTGCCCCGTCCCAAGACGAGGCCGCCCAATCGATCCGCAGGGAGTGCGACCACGGAACGAGCAGCCCCGGCACGCCCCAGGGCCAAACGGGCAGGAAAGGTCTTTGCACCCAAGTGCCTCGGTCAACAAGAACTGTCGGGAACGGTCTCGCCGCGAGGATTGTCACGCTCTCAGTTCAAGGGATGACACTTCTCGGATAGATTTACGTGATGGACTGAATGCCCTGAAGGATCGGGCCCGCAAGGAAAAAATCCTTCCTCGAGGCGGTGACCTCAGGAACGACATTAACGACAGGAGAAACGAGAGAATACCCCTGGAGGATAGCACGGCCAAGCTGCTCATGGAACAGATGGACGCATTAAAAAAGGTCACTGATCGCCTGGTCCGCAAGCAGGAAGGCGCGGACACTGACTCCGACGAAGAGGATAAAGAGCCGTGCGCGAGGCACATCCTGGACGCCGTACTGCCCAAGGTGTTCAAGATGCCGAGCCTCACTGCCTATACTGGAAATACAGATCCTAGGGATCACCTGTCCCGGTACAACCGATTCATGACCGTGGCTCACGTCAGCGACAACGGCAAATGCCTCTGCTTCTCCATCACATTGGGCGATCCCGCCGAAGAATGGTGGAAAAGGCTTAAACCGGGGTCCATCCAATCATGGTCCGGGCTGCAGTCAACATTTCGGAAGCAGTTCGTGGTCGCCATGAGGATGGACATGCAAATCATCGCCCTCGCCAACATTAAGCAACTACCTACGGAGACATTGAGAGCCTACATCCAGCGCTTTACTGAAGAAGCCTCCAAGACAAAGGTCGATGACGGACAGCGCCTGGTGGCACTGTAGTCCGGGATCCGGGCCGGATCACCACTTTGGGATGACATGCAGTGCAGTAAAGCTGCCACTTTAGAAGAATTCATCAAGAGGGCCCAAGGATTCATCAACTGGGAGGAGGCTCAGATCCAGGCCTTCGGATGGCCCCCAGCTCCTCACCCCATCCCTCAGACGGTTCCGGGAGGTGCGGGACAGTTCCCTGTGTAGTCCTACGCCACGCCCCCCATAGTCCCGGGGTCGGCCGTCACACCCGGCATCAGTTACACCCCTACGGTATACGACCCTGCCGCCTCGGGGTATGCCCCGGCCCAATCAACCCACTTCTCCGGTTATGGCGTCGCGCCGGCAGGGCACAGCATGGCCCCCGTCGTAGCCCAGCAATCGCAGACGGGAGTAACTGAGGCAAGCATGAATCCCTCCTGGGGGAAGCGATCGGGCAAAGGCCAGAACCGGCCTGAGCTGGCCAAAAAGGGGAAGAGGGGCTACGAGCCCCAATATTCGAAATACACCAACTTGGTGGACACCCGGGAAAATATCTATCTGGCAACAGAGAGAGCGGTCCACTACCGGAAGCCTAGCCCCATGTTTAAGGGGGGAAGGAATCCGAGAGACACCAGCAAAAGGTGCGCTTATCACAAAGACATGGGCCACACCACCGACGAGTGTCGGCAGCTCAAAGATGAAATTGAAAACCTCATCAAGCTGGGGCACCTCCACCAGTGGGTAAGAATGCCCATGGGTGTCCCAGGCATGTCAGCAAGCCCGGGCAATCCACGGCGCCGGTGACGACTCGTGCATACCCACCCCAGGGAGGGTATGCATAGGGACCTCCAGCACAGGCCCCTCAGGGGACCAATGCTGCGCAGGCCCCCGGCCCCGAAATGCCCTATTCTTCCGGGGCAGCACCCCCTCGAGTGGACGGACATGTGGCGACCATCTTGGGAGGACCTCACCTAGGAGGACCTTCGAGGAATGACCAAAAGCGCTACCTGAGCGAGCTGGACCACGACCAGGAAGTTTGCGCCCTTGTCCAGGCCCCGGCACAACGCCCTAAACTGATGAACCTCCCCATCACCTTCACAGAGGAAGATGCCCGCAACGTCCATTTTCCGCACCATGATCCGCTGGTCATAGATGCCCAAATCGCCAACAAATTGGTGTCCCGCGTGTTAGTGGATGACGGGAGCTCTGTCAACTTGTTGTTCAAACCCGCCTTCTCCGCCATTGGCCTGACGGAAGCAGATCTGGCGTCCTGCCCGACCCAAATTTACGGCTTTAACGGAGATGCACTTCTCCCCATGGGAAAGATCCAGCTGCCGGTGACGCTGGGGGGTGAATTGCAGCACTCGTTCAAGTTCTGCACCTTTATTGTGGTGGATTGCCCCACCGCTTACAACGTTATCTTTGGTCGGCCCGCACTGGTCGAATTCGGGGCCATCACCTCCATCCGCCATCTTTGCATGAAGTTCCCATGCGACAGCGGAGGGGTAGGGACTGTCCGGGGAGACCAAAAGAGCGCCCGAAAGTGTTACCACATCTCTGCCTGTCCCATATACATGGTCCGGGAGGAGCCCATCGAGCCGGCTCTCCTTCCTGCCGAGCAAGTAGTCCCGGAAGAGGATGATCTGGACCCGCGAATAGGAGACGATCGCGTCCTGGAGCCAATGGACGAAATAGAAGAAGTGTGCATCAGCGAAACTGACCCGACCAGGATCATCCAAGTAGGAAAGAGCCTGCCCGCAGACGTTCGGGCCGCCATTCTCGCTCAAGTACAGGAAAACCAGGACCTCCTGGCCTGGTCTCACTCCGACATGACCGGGATCGACCGCAATATCATCTGCCACGCCTTAAGTATCGACCCGAACGTGACTCCGGTCCGCCAGAAGCGCAGGCCTTTGGGGATGGAGAGGGCCGAGGCCCTCAGGCTGGAGGTGGAGAAGTTGTCTTCCATCAACTTCATACGCAAAGCTGTATATCCCGTGTGGCTGGCCAATCCGGTCTTGGTGCCGAAACCTAACGGGACTTGGAGGACTTGCATTGACTTCACGGACCTCAATAAAGCGTGTCCGAAGGACTGTTTCCCGCTCCCTCGAATCGACCAGATGGTGGATGCCACGTCCGGCTACAAGATCTTGAGCTTCATGGATGCTTACTCCGGCTACAACCAGATCTCCATGCATGTGGCGGATCAGGAGCATACCAGTTTCCAAACCGACAAGGGCATCTACTGCTACATAGTCATGCCTTTCGGACTCAAGAATGCCGGAGCAACATACCAAAGGCTCGTCAATCGAATGTTCCGAGCCCAGCTAGAGCGAAACATGGAGGTGTACATCAATGATATGCTGGTCAAGTCCAAGACATCCCGGGACCATTCGGATGACTTGGGGGAGGTTTTCGCAGTTATCCAGAAATACGGGATGAAGTTGAACCCTAAGAAGTGCACTTTCGGTGTGGCTTCCGGGAAGTTCCTGGGTTTCATTGTGAGCTTCCGAGAAATAGAAGCCAACCCAGAAAAAATCAAGGCACTAATCGACATGGCCTCTCCCCGGAAGCACCAGGACGTGCAAAGCCTGACGGGGCGGGTGGCCGCCCTGAGCCGTTTCGTTTCTAAAGCCACGGACAAGTGCGTCCCTTTTTTCAACATCCTTCGGGGGGGCCAGCGTTTCGAGTGGTCGCCCGAGTGCGAAGAGGCTTTCCGAAAGCTAAAAGAACACATGGCCAAAGCCCCAATCCTGGCGAAACCTGTAGAAGGAGAACCACTGTATCTATATCTGGCCGTGACCGAGCACGCGATTAGCGCCGCGCTGGTGCGAGAAGAAGAAAAGACGCAACTCCCGGTATACTATGTGAGCAAGCGGCTACTAGACGCCGAGTCTCGATACCCATTGATCGAAAAGCTGACTTTCTGCCTGTTGATTGCGTCCCGGAAGCTTCGACCTTACTTCCAGGCTCACGCTATAAAGGTCTTCACCAACCATCCCCTGCGACAGGTGTTGCAGAAACCCGAATCGTTGGGAAGACTCCTGAAGTGGGCAATGGAGCTGAGCCAGTTTGATATATCTTACGTGCCCCGAGTGTCCATCAAGGGACAGGCCCTGGCTGACTTCATCGTCGAATGTTCTGGGATTTCCCCGGAAGAACGTGTCCCCGAGAATCCCATGACGCCCGTATGGAAAGTCTTCGTGAACGGAGCCTCGAACGAGAATGGGGCCGGGGCCGGGATCATCCTGGTGTCACCACAGGGGCACCAGCTGCAAAATGCCCTCCGTTTCCGGTTCAAAGCGTCGAACAACGAGGCGGAGCACGAGGCTGTCCTCACCGGGTTACGCCTGGCCCGGGAGGTAGGGGCAGCTAGCCTGGAAATTTACAGCGATTCCCAGCTGGTCGTCAGGAAAATTTCAGGGGAGTATCAGACCAAGGGAGAGAGAATGGCGGCATACGTGACTCAAGCAAGGGAAATGCTCCAAGCGTTCACAGCGCATTCCATCCACCTCAGGGCATACCCCCTACTCGATGGTTTATGGATGCGAAGCCGTCATCCCAATTGAAACGGCCATCCCGTCCCATCGACGCGACACATATGATCCCACCCAGAACCACGCCTTACTCCAGGAATCGTTGGATCTCATCGAAGAGATCCGGGAAGAGTTGCAAGTGCAGTTGAAGATGTACCAGGGCAAGATCGCGCGGCATTTCAACTCCAGAGTCAAGAGCCGTAAGTTTGGAACCGGCGATCTAGTCCTGCGGAGAGTCTTCCCTGCCACTCAGGATCCAGGAGTAGGGGTTCTGGGCCCTAATTGGGAAGGGCCATATGAGATCCAGCACGAGGTCTGCCCCGGAACGTACCGCTTGAAGCAGCTCGATGGTTCGGAAGTTTCGCGAGCCTAGAACGCGGAGCATCTCCGTAAATACTACCAGTAGTCCTAGAACTAGTCCCAGTTTAATGTTTTCGTTGTAAGCAATGTACGCCTCAGGGCGAATTCCCTTTTTAACAATGAAAATAACGTGTGCAAAACATCATGGAAATGTACGTCTCAGGGCGAATTCCTTTCGGATTTCTTTCTCAAGTGACCCCAGACCCGTCTCCGCTCACTTGCGGGGGGTATCATCCCAGGTACAAACGAAATACCCGGCGGACTACGCCCAAGGCCGGTCCCACCCCGGACGAACAATGTCCGGGGGTATATAAAAAGGGCCCGAGCCCAAGGCCGGTCCCGCCTCGGACGAAACGACGTCCGGGGATATTATAAAGAGGACCGCGCCCAAGGCCGGTCCCGCCCCGGACGAAATGACGTCTGGGGATATTATAAAGAGGACCGAGTCCAAGGCCGGTCCCCACCCCGGACGAGCGACGTCCGGGGGTATAAAAAGGGGCCACGCCTAAGCTTGGTCCCACCCAGACGAACAATGTCCGGGGGCATATAAAAAGGGCCCGAGCCTAAGGCCGGTCCCGCCTCGGACGAAACGACGTCCAGGGATATTATAAAGAGGACTGCGCCTAAGGCCGGTCCCGCCCCGGACGAAACGACGTCCAGGGATATTATAAAGAGGACCGAGCCCAAGGCCGGTCCCGCCCCGGATGAAACGACGTCCGAGGATATTATAAAGAGGACCGCGCCCAAGGCCGGTCCCGCCCGAACGAACGATGTCCGGGGGTATAATTAAAGGGACCAAGCCCAAGGCAGGTCCCACCCCGAACAAATGACGTCCGGGGTTATTAAAAAAGAGGATCGAGCCCAAGGCCGGTCCCGCCCGGACGAACGATGTCCGGGGGTATATAAAAAGGGCCCGAGCCCAAGGCAGGTCCCACCCCGAACAAATGACGTCCGGGGTTATTAAAAAAGAGGACCGAGCCCAAGGTCGGTCCCGCCCGGACAAACGATGTCCGGGGGTATATAAAAAGAGACCGAGCCCAAGGCCGGTCCCGCCCCGGAAGAAATGACGTCCGGGGTTATTAAAAAAGAGGACTGAGCCCAAGACCGGTCCCCACCCCGGATGAGCGACGTCCGGGGGTATAAAAAGGGGCCACGCCTAAGCTTGGTTCCGCCCGGACGTTGTCCGGGGATAAAAAAATATCCGGTTCACCCCAGGGTAAAGCCGGGGCCTAAAACTGAAAAGGAGGACAAAACACCAAGTTAAGCCAAGCCTGGAGAGCCCTGGACCGAGCGCCAAGGCTAGAGACTTGGATAATTAAGTCGTTGGGTCTAGTCCCGGCCGTTGGAACCAGAACTAAACCCTTGTAATCAGTTAGTCGCGGCAACAAATCGAATTTTCTACTGAACAATGGAAGGAAGCCTTCTTAAAAACCAAAGAAAGTAGCAAGGTTCTAAATTTAATTACAAGCCAAAAACACTAACAAAAGTACAAGGCCGGGGCTCGAGCCTACGGCGCATCCGCCCGGAGGTCCGCATCCTCCCTCTCCTTGGCCTCATACTCGGCACGCTTTGATTCAGGATCAGGGAAGACAAGGAGGTTCATGTTCTTATCCTTGCACCAGGCCATATAGATGGCCTCGTCAAAGGTGACATCCAGTAAGTTATCGACCTCCTCCTTCTCCTGACGGGTCGTCTCATGCGCCGCCTTCTCCTGAAGCAGGGAGTCGCCCAGTTCGCAGACTCGGGCTTTCAGGGCCAGGATCTCCTCCTTGTCCAGGGCGGACTGTGCCACGGCCGTCTCCAAGAGCGTCGCCCTTTCGTCGGCAACTTTTGTCTTCCTGGAAAACTCCTCTTCCAACCAGACCTTGGCGCGGCCAATCTCCTCGCGCTCCGCCTTCAGACGGGCCACTTCTTCCTGGAGGTGGGCCGTTTCCCGGCTAAGGGTCTCCTTGACGGCCTCCCTCTGGTTCACAGCCGCCTCCAGCTCTAGCTTGGCCGTCTCCATCTTTATGGCAAGCTCGGCCACCAGATCAGCACTCCTCTGGGACAGCAAATCAACCTGGAGCAAAGAAAAGTTAGAAAATAAAACCACCACCAACAAATGATGGAAGGAGCATGAGTAAGGTGAAAGTTACCGCGGTGGCCTGGTGGCGGAGAGCCTGGGAGATGAACAGCACGTCCGGGTTGGCTATCGTGGCGTACCTCTTCAGCTGAAGGTTGGACATAGTGCTCCCAACCTGATCCAGCAGATCAGCAGCCATGGGGGCGATGTCTTGGCCGAGCTTGGGGCAAAAGCCCGCCTCGGCGACTAGCCGGTCCACGATCGGCTGGGGAATGCTGAACTCGGCAGGACAATCCGAGAACTCGACCTGACGCCGGATTGTCAGGGCCTTATAAACGTCGTCCCTCCAGCACCGGCCATTTTCCCAGGTCCGGGTGACCAGCCGGGACTGCTCGTCCCGCAAGGCAGATTCCCCCTCCTCGAGAAGAGTTGGGCGGAGGGGAAGGACGGGCAGAGCAGGGATTTCCTTCACGGTTAGCCGACTCTCCCCGTGCAACTCCTCAGTTGAGTTCGCCCGCGTCGTCCGGGGCCTCTTTCCGAGGTTTCCTTCCCCGGCGTCGACTTCCGGGCCCCTCTTCCCAGAGCTCCGGCTGACGGCTTCTCCCGCCTCCAAATCAATCACGTGGGGCTGGTCGAAAGTGACGTCTGCAGCAGGCTCCACGGCCTGGAAGGGAACCACGGCCAGAGCTTTGCCTGGACAGGGCGCTATCTCGGGTGCTTCATTGGTGGGGAGGGGCTCCGTGCCCGTTACATCATTTGCTCTCCTGGCCGCCTTCTTGGCCGCCCATTCCTTGATGAGTCTCCTCATCTCGCTGGCCGGGTTAGACATGTCGGAATCCTCTGCAAAATTATAGAAAAAAGGAGTTAGGACGGTAAGCCAAACAGAGGAAAATACACAGCAGTAGAAAACGGCCCGGGACGAACCCTCATCTAAGCCCCGGGCGAGACTCAATTCCCTCAAAGCAAATGAATGGATCCGATCTCCTACGTCATCCGGGGTCAGAAACCCCCCGTACTGGAGGAACCCGAATAGGAACATTAGGACCTCTGATCCTACAGGGACGGGAGATGAAGGCCTCATCTCCCCATCTGCCCCAAACGCGAGGCCCGGCGGTTCTAGCCTATCCCTAGCTAAGTCCCCGACCCGGGGAGCATAAGTTAAGATTAAAGGGGAGTTACCTCGCCCTGATACACTAGCCCCGAGAGTTCCGGCGTTTGGTAGGGCGTCTTCGAAAAGCTCCTCCAGCTCTTCCGAGGTGGCCGCTTTCGCCGTAAGCGGGTTCTTCTTACGCTGGGTTGCGTCGGCCTGCGCCGCTCTCACCACCTCGGCGATGTGGTCGAGGGCCAACTGTTCCCAGATGTCAGCGTCCTTCTCGCAGGGGATGCCCCGAAGGTTCGGGATAACAATGGTCTGGGTGGCCGCGAGCAACCCAACTAGCCGGAGGTTGTCATCCCTGACGTAGCCCCCAATGTCCAGCTCCTCCGCGGTCAACTTAGCATAGAACCTCCTCCTTTCCAGGAGGAACTCGGTAAGGGGGGTTTGAATGAAGGGCCCTGCGACCCGGAAGACACGATAAGAGATGAGAGCAAATGATGAATAAAAGAGAGGGGTCCGAAGGAATACTTACCCACTCGCTGGAAGTCCAGCAGCAGTGTGGGGTTCTTGTCAATAAGGAACCCGGATGTCATGAACCAGTAATGCCTGACATCCGGGGGGTGCCTCCAGGTGCTGGTAGGAGCAGGATAGCCGCTCCGCGACTGCAGCCTGTAAAAGCCGTCCAGGCTCTTGTTTTTGACGTTGACCTGCGGCACCAACTTGTAGAAGTACAAGACTTCCGCAGGGGTAGGCTCCGCGATCTCCTTCACAACACAGAGCACCTTCCACCCAGCGAGCAGGCGGTACGCTTGCGGCAACAGCTGGAACGGTGCGATCCCCACGTACGTCAGGAACCGCACGAAATAGTCATGAAGCGGGAGCGTAGCTCCCGCGCTGATGTGACCGGCGCTCCAGGCTCCAAATCCGCCCACGGACGTATGCGCCCGTTCCTTGAGCCTGGCCAGGCGGTTATGAAAGAGGCCTGGAGTTGACTCGATGCCTAGTCGCTGCTCCAGGAGTAGCATCATCCGGTAGTTTCGGAACGAGTTGGCCGTTACGTCCATTTCCCACCTGTTGTTCTTGGGCGTCAAGGATCCGGGAACGACGACAGGGGCCCTATTGACCTCTTCTTCGGAGTGGAGCGTAACGCCCGTTACCATCACTAACGATCTGGGAACACAGAAAGAAAGACCAAGCAGTCAGTACCTAAACCAAAGAAAGTCGGTCAAGGTACGGGAAGTCTCCTAAGGACTGCTTGGAGTCCCGTCGGATCAGGTCTGGGACTCCGGGGAGCCCCAAGGCCCTGATCGGGAGGGGAGACTACTAAGGCCAGCCCCTCGTCCGGGAGGCATCCGGATACGAAGCAACCCGAACCAGGTAGCCTTCCTAACGATTTCTAAAGCATAGCCTAAACGCACGCATCAACGGAACACAAGTTCACAAAGGTGGCAAAAGAGTTAAAAAAGACTTACTGTATGGTGTCAACCATTGAAGGTGATGGCTGTTCGACTGTAAGGATGGCAGTACCTCGTTCTTGAAGTGGCGCAGCCGGTGCAGTAGTTCGTCGACGGGACAAACCCGAGAAACGTCGTCAGGTAGAAGAACGGAAGCGGGGGTTCTGGGGAATAGGTGGCGGCGCAGAACTAGTAGGTGGCGGTATATGTCGTCGGCGATGTCGGACATATAAAACTCGAAGAGTGTTTGCGTTTTCTTGAGCTGGTTAGAGGAGGCAAAAGTGCCAAACGTGTTTTCCTTGGGGTATTTATACTGGCCCCCAAATTCTGGCTCCCGATCCAACAGACAAGTGTCTCTTCATCAAACGGTCAGAAGTCGCGCAGGGGCATATGTGAGTCCTTTTAGATTGAATCCTCGCCATCTCGGATCCGACGACCCAGGAGTGGCATAGGCCAAAGGGCGCCCCATCCTACGGTCCACCTTGTTCCATGGAATTTAATAATGGCCCCCCCGTGCGGATGGGACGCCTCAAGACGTACACTGACACCCTAGTCTAGACCTAGCGACCCTTGGGAGGTCTAGGCGACCCTTCAAGGCCCGTGCAGCAATCACCCGACGACACGTGTATCGTTGCCATGAAGCGGGCCGAAGGTAAACAGTCTGGGCTAAGCATCCCACCAATGCCACGACCTTTTGACTGAACCCCCGAACTCAAGCAAGCACTAGGGAGGCAACCTGGCGAGCGCCGCGGGGACGATGCAACCCTCCTCCCGGCGAGCCCGGGCAAAGGCTTGGGGGGTAAATGTTATCCCCATTTCCTGCATGGGCTCTGGGCCTTCGTTTTCGGCCCACTGTCAGAGGGCAAGCTCGGCACGTGGGCCCGGGCCAAGGTCTCTTGGTATGTAGAGTGCCCAAGGGGACAGGTATGGGCCGGGGACTCGGGACTCGGCCCATTGGAGGGTCCGGGATGCCCCTCCGGGGTCGTCCCCGACGAGGATGATCTGGGCGATGCCCGGAGCGCTCGAACCATCGCGGCCTACGCATCCTGGTCCCGGATCCTGATATGGTCCAGGCTCATGGTAAATGGAGCGGGCCCACGGTAAACGGACCTGGATCACCTAATCCCCGGCTGAAGGGGCCAAGCGTCCAGGACCCTGAAGCCGCCTCATTTTGCGTGGGCGTTGTCCCCACTTTTCGCCTGCAGAAAGGGTCACCTCGGGATTGCACACTGATGTGTCAGGACTGCGCAGCCAAGTACTCTGACTGGTCTTGTCTCCTGAATCAGCCTCGTGACTCGGAGTGGTCAGAGCCAAAGCGCCGTTTTGTCGGGCGAGGCATAGTTCTAAGATCAACCTATCGAGCCTTAGCTGGTTGGAGTTTCGAATATTGTACATCTTTTTGTTTTGGGCCTCCATGATAGAGGTCGCTTGTATCCGTCTCCCCGATGGGCCTGGGTTTGGCCCAGCCCAGATCCGATGTTCCCACTGGCTTATAAATATAAGCTACTGAGCACTGTAAAGGCTCTCGAAGAAAAAAAAAAAAGGGAAAAAGACAGAAACTCTGTTCAGATATTGATAGAAAACTCCATTGTAAAAGCTTCTTCTAGCTCTAATATATTGACTCATGGACTAAGGCTAGTTAATGCCCCAACCACGTAAAAACCCCGTGTTGATCTCCTACTTTCATTATTATTACCAGTAAATATTTTTAATTAATAGAGTTGCCGAAAATCTCGGTTAACAGCAGTAAAATAAAGTTATGGAATCTTTAGATTAATTACTGCAAGTACGGTCCACTAGTATTATGAATACATGTGATCTAGATCCGGATCACTAGTGTGGTAGGATACTTTAATGGAAGTGCTTTATATATTAGAGAATATATATAACTGGACGAGATATGTTTATTAATACTTAGTTAAATACCGTTTCGAAGTATTAATTAAATATATCAACTGATGATCATATACAAATAGATCTTAATCCTGAAGTTACTATGAACTCTTGTTTATGTTATATGAGTTCTTTGATTCACTTGTTAGGGTCTGTCAAAATGATCAGGCTAGAAACTTTTGTTTTGGGAACTCATTAATATAGATGGCTGGGGACATAGTATACAGATATGGAATCTATACCTTCTCGCAAGAGATTGAATGATGGTTCTCTTAAGGGTTGACTTTTGGGACTGAAAGGTTATTGAGCTCAAATTCATAATTTAGTTATGAATTAACCTTCACTAGTAAAGTCAATGGTACTTAAGGAAACAAGAGATAATTAAAAGGGTAAAACGGTCATTTTATTCCCGATTAATTATGAACCATTATTAGAGGGTCAAGTTGTATGCAATGATTATATCAATGGACGCTTTATGATTATAAAGTACTCAGTAAATGAAACGTCTATAATTACAAGAGTGCAGTCTCATATTTATAGTGGAATAATCATGAGATTAATAAATTAAGATTATTTAATTAAATAGTTTAATTAATAATCTCAAATTTATTAGAGCTTGGAATTATAGGTCCATAGGTCCCCATAGCGGCTCTATCAACACTATTTAAGGTAAGAGTTGATATGAAGGGAAAAATAGTTTAAAGACATATTTAGGAAGAAATTTGTTCTTCTGGCCAAATATGCAATTATATGATAATAGTGATTAATTAATTAATTACAAATTAGTTGTAGTTAACAAAATTAATTAATATTTAATTATTATATAATTTTCGAAATTATATTAAATAATTAAATTAATTTTCGAAATTTAATTAATTATAATTTTCAAAATTATAATAAATTAAATATTTATTTTCGAAAATTTTGGGATTTAATTAATTGGTATAATTAATTAAATATCTTTATTTGAGTGGCAGATAATAATCTGATAAGTTCAAATTGGATTTGAATTTGAAAGATTAATATTTATTCAAATAATTAATTATATTTGATAATTAATTAAAAAGATAATTAATTTGAATTAGTTATCAGGTTGTTAGATCTTATCTGACAAAGTAATTTGAATAAATAATTAAATAAAATTTGAAAAACCAATATCCCTAGAAATTAGGAAGCTACACGTTCACACACAATCCAGGACTGTGTGTGGCGTGTAGGACCAGTTTTTTTCAAGGATGAGATTTTCAATTTTATTTAATTAATTAATTAATTAATTAATGGATAATTCAAAAATTGGTTTTTGGATTTTTTTCATTAATGGAATAATTAATTAATTAAAAAAATTAATTGTAAAATGGTTACAGATTTATTTTTAAATTTTGAATATTTTCTGTTAAGTATGACTGATCAGAAAATTATTCAGATAAGAGAAGTAAGAGTTAGACAACTTAGAACATTCGTTCGGTAAAAAAATTGGAAGGATAGTTTTCTCTCCCTGAAAATAAAGAACCAATTCTCAGGCCTATTATCTTGATCTCATGAGTTGAGTATATCAAGTAGAATAAAAAATAAACTATCCTTCATTCTCTAAGTGCCCACACATTTCTTGAGGTGTAGAGAACGTTTTGGAAGATCTTGGTGTGAGTACGTGGGAGCGGCTTGGATAGGAAGATCGTTCTAAATACGAGAAGATAGCAAGGAAACTTGATAGGCTTCAAGAGGTATGATTTCTATCACTATCTTGCTTATGATTAATGTATGTATATTAATGGATCCGCATATTTAAAGGTAGTTTAAATATGTTACAAAATTTTTGTTGTACACTGGGCCAACCACACCACCATTCCGCTGCGTATTAGGAAACTCGTTCCTAACAGTTCCAAGGCTATTCAACAGCTCCGGATCCATTGTACGCGTTCGGCGGGTTATTGTTCCTCCTATCTTGAGATAGGTTATATGGGGCGTTCCCGCTGTCGCGTACTTTGGACAGGTCTTCCCTTTGGCGAGCACGGCTACCGTTTCCCACCGGATCTCCCCTTTGAGAGTTTAGACGATCTCGGAGGTCGCCCCTTTGGGCGGCCTGAGGACTTTGCGCCAAGCTCAAGCGTTGGCGCAGGTCTCCGCCGGAGAGGTCACTTCGACGGCTTCCGATCTAATAGCTCCCATTTGAGAAGCTTGGAGCTCGCCTTGGGGATGAGGATCCGGGATTTCTCTGGGCGCTCGGCTACGGTGGGAGGGTCCGACGGAAGGAGGATTTCTCCTACCGCTCCCATGAGCCGGAATGTCTCAAACTGGCCAGGGAGGAGACGAGTATATTATCGATGAAGGAGGATGCCTGACCGGGGATGCGATCCTGGTCCCGTCAGGGCGGATCAGGTTAGGTCGGGCCCGCTTGGCTCTACCAATCTCTGGGTCCTGTGCTCGGCGGTCTGAGCGGGGCGCAAGATGGCTGGTCGGGGCGGGCTATCACTGTGAGCCCTCCTCGGATCTCCTTCGCGAATTCCCTCAAGCCCTCCTGGGCGCGCTCGAGGGCGGAAGTGAGCTGGGAGTTGAGGTCCGGACCGATCGACTGTACTGTTGCTCGACCCAAGGTAGTTCTTCAAAAGTGGTCTCCTGGTGGTGCGATGTGGGAGTAGAGTTTGATGTCGAGGGTCTGACCGACCAGCTAGGCCTGGACCGATTACCCCGGCGGGACTTATGAGTCTCGCCTTGCCTCTTTCCGACGTTAGCGTCGGTTGTAAGAAGGGGTAGTCGCACCAAAACCTCTTGAATCTGGTTGTTAGCTTTCGCCAGCTGGCTCCTCAGCTGTGCATTCTCCATTTCCACCGCCGTGTAGAAATCTGGGTTCGAATTAGGTGGCCGGGGAGCCGAACTTTCAGTGTCATCTTGACCTATTGGCTGCTTGGCCGACCGCTGCTGAACCTCAGGGTTCTAATCATCGGAGATGGCGGCATGATGGGCCTCTAGCCCATCACGTTTGTCCGCCTCGTTACCATGTCTTGAGCGAGTGACTACTATGGTTGGGTATTTGCGATAACACCAATCTAACAGGCTCTCAATGAAAGCACCAAACTGTTGACGCGGTTATTCGCTAACAGATAATTAATAGAATAAAGAGTGGGATTAGTGCTAAGTAATGAACAGTAATAGATGAATGATCTTAAAATAAAATGGTGACATGAATACTTTTTTAGGTGGTTCAAAGGTTAAAATCCTTCTAGACCACCAGCCAATATTATTGCTATCTCTCTGATATTCTTTACAGGGTATTTCTTTACACAATAGAACCCAACCTCTTGCAACTCCCAGGGTCTCCATATTTATAGGGAGAGGGCACCTGGGGGTTGGCAAGGGGGGTCATTCCGTGACCTTCTTACCCATCATGTCATTTCTGTGACATTCATGATTAATTCCTAAAACCTGACAAATGAAGTATGATCTAATCAATAGGTAAGGGGGATAATGGGCCGCACGACCCAACCCAGTCGTGGGTACCTGAACACGCACGTTTATAGCTGTGTGTCTGAGAATTCAGGGATATATCAGACACGTGATGTCTAATATATGCATGTTTACATTGCGTGGTTGACTTTATAAGGGGTCAAAGATGCCAACTCAAGCTCGTACCTCGAGCTTGTTGTATTCTTAGCCCGTGATGTCCATACCTCTGACCCGACTCCTTAGTAATCTTAGTAAGCCTTTGGCTACCTCAAGCTGAAGAGGTAGGACCTGGCAACAGCAGCTCCGGGTACGTGGCATCCACGTGGCTGATATAACTATGCCATTTCTCAACTCGCTAATAGCCCGTGGATAATTAAGGCGTACAGAGTCAATTGGGCCATTTAATTTAATTAAAAAATCAATAAAATAACAGCCATTTTGAAGCCCTAGGTCGAAATTATCATGGGCTATAGGCCCGTGAAATTTCTCATTTGATTATAAGCCCATTGGACTTAAAATCAAGGCCTGTATTATTTTCTATTGATTTAATTAATTAAATAATTATTTAAATCCTCTATCAAATTAATTATTTATAATTTGAACCTTGATTTAAACTTATTTATTAATTTAGATACCAATTTATCTTAATTAATAAATCTGCCATAATTTCTCTTTTCTTCTCAAAATTACACAACTCTGTGAAATTATCCAAAATTGACCTAGTCAACTTTGATAATTCTAATTGATAATTAAATCAATTAATTGAGACTATCTAGATGATTTTATCCAAGGTACAATGGGGACCATGGACCTATGAAATCAAGCTCCAATAAGTTATCATAAATTTAACAAATAAATTTACTAACTTATTAATTCCTCGTGACTCCAATATAGACTTGGAATTGCACTCTTGAATTCATAGAATGTTCTATAACAAATATAGATACGCTATTTATTATCCATTGTTACAACTATAATTTTCACTCAATCCTCTATAGACGGTCTACAATGAGATAGGACTAAAATACCGTTTTACCCCTCATTGTATTTTATCCTTAAAACACTTAGTTCCTTGAAAATGATATTTCAGTAAACTAATTTAATTACTGAAATGAGATCTCTATCATTTAACACATTGAACCAAACTAAAAGGAAACCATCGTTTCACTTCTTCATCAGAAGCTATAGATGTTCATATCTATGATTAACACTCCCACTCAATTATACTACCGAGTTCCCAAGATGTAAGTATGGGCTAGTCCGTAGGGTAAGCTGGTAACGAACAAGTCAAAGAACTCAAATAATACAATCAGTTAAAATACTAACCACTCAGAATTGAGATTGAATTGACCTATGGTCAACTATATGATATGACTAGAATAGATAATAACGGTATGTTTACTTATCTTATCAACTGTCAATATCGGTCCAGTCCGATGTAACAAATACATCCAATCTTATCTACTTTGCTAAAGTTCTGGAAAGAACATAACACTATAATGTGTAAGTAGATCATATCGTAGATTGGCAAGTCAGTGCAAATCCTGGGCATTGACTAATCTTAGGACTAACTTATTTTGAACATATAATCATATTTATATTCCACTGTGATTACGTCACTATAAATAAGATTAGCTATATGCTCGAGATTTAATAGAAGTTTATATTAAACAAATAATCATGAAAATAAAACATGTGAGCAAAGTGATTGACCAAGTCAAAAAATGATTTCTATTCTTTTATTGATAATAAAATGAGATTACAAAGAATTTGAGTTTTAATTAGGGCATAAACCCCAACAATAACATACCATCTATCTTATATCGAGCTTATATTGAGCTTCCATCGAGTCTAACTATATCAAGATTATTATCAAACAATTCAAACCATCGAACCATTCAAACTACCCTATCGAGCAACTATCGAACCATTCAAATTACCCTATCGAGCAACTATCGAACTATTCAAACTATCCTATCGAGTCTACTATCAAACCATAATCGAGTATATCGAGCTAGTTTCATCTATTACCACAGATCAATCGAGTCATTATCGAACCTATATTGAACCTATCGAGTCACTAGTGCAAACCCAGAAAAAAATCCCAAGAAAACGATGAAAACAATCCATAGATCATAGATTCAACAATATGCTCTATCAAAAATTGAAATGGGTTCAAGTTTTTATCTTTGATTGTCAAAATTTGGAGGAAATGGGTCAACGTGGGTCTCGTGATCACCGTGGCTCTCGGTCTCGATGAAGAGATGGGAGAAAGGGGTCTTGGTTTCGCCGTGAGTCTCGGGGTTGGGGGCTCGACGGAGGTGGGCTCGGTAGAGGTGGGCTCGACGGTTCTCGGGTTTTTGTGAGAGTGAGAGAGAGAGAGAAACCAAGAGAGAAGTGAGAGGTTGATTTTTTAGGGTGCGGAAAAATGAGAGAGGTATTTTGGAAAACAAGAGAATGTTTAGCATAATTTGAAATTGTGAATAGTTCTAGAATTGTTATGTAATTGTAAATATTAAGAATATATAAAAAGTGAAATTTCCCCTCCCATCACACAATATGTAGTTTCCTTATTAGAGCACTTCCGATGGAGGTGGTAAAATGTTTAATTTTTTATAATATAAAGAAAAAATTGTTAAATAGTCTTCCAATGAGTGATGTAAAGTTACATTTTTTTACCTAAATGAATAATATTTTTCTATATGTAGTGAAATACTATTCATCAAGCTATAAATATTTTATTTTTTTTTATAAACTTTTGGATATATATGAGTGTGATACTATTATATTTAATTATTTTATTTCTTAAAATGAATAAAATAATTTTAAAAAATATAATATTTAAACGATGTAGAGAAAATATAGAGAAGTTGATGTATGGTATAATGTAAAAGTTTGAGGTAAATTACAAAAAAAAAATGTTTTGATGATGTATTTTGTAGTATACTTTCTTTATAATATTTAGCTAAAACTCACAAAAACATCATTCATGAGCTCCTATATATATTTATAATAGCTATGCACAAATTCCATTTAATCTATATTTACATTTACATTTTCTTTATATAATATTTTAATATTGTTATTTTTCTTTATAAATTTTCTTTCTTTTATTCTTATTTAGTATATATTTATTATTTTTTAATTATTTTATTTTATTTTAATTAATGAAATATGTTTAAATATATAATATTAAAATAATGTAGAGAAATATGTAAAGAAATTGATATATGTGTATTGTAAAATTTATTATCAAAATATAGAAATGTTTGTTTTGGTAGGTATTTTTTGTTATTCTCTCTTACTTAAGTAATTAATCTCCCGCGACATCTCCAATCAAACCACACACTCTGTGACTCTCACTCACCTCCTCAGCTTCATCGATGAAGAATTCTTCTGCTGATTTGTGTCTCATTCTGACGCAATGACCTACAAACTCCCCCTCCGGTCTCGCCGTCGTCCCCGCTCCGGCGCCTACTACGCCTGCGCCGTCGGATCCGCCGTCGTACTTCTCCTATTTTTCTCTGTTTCCCTTCTCTACTCCCGCCTCTCACTCTCTCATCCCCACCATTCCCTCCTCATCCGTAACCGCAACAGGAACCCTTCCTCCGAATACGACGACGTTTCCCTAACTAACCCTCTCATATCCGATATCGTTTCCCAAGAGGACGACGCCATCGCCTCTGCCGAGGATCGCATTGACGAGCTCGACGACGTCGTTGAGGAGACTTCGCCCAGGGAAGAGGATTTGGAAGAAGACGACGATTCAAGTCCTGTGAAGAAATCCAATCGACCTAGGGATTCTGGTTATTTCTACGATCACGTGAACGGCGTGATTCGGAGGGCTTTCAGTCGAAGATCGATCGAAGATTGGGATGACGAAAATTTTGGGTTTAATGTGGGATTGATGACAGAGGATCAGAGTAAGGTTGCGTTTGGATCCGACGATGTTCCTGTGGACGAAGCTGTGAGAAGGAAGGCGAGCGAGGTGGCAAGTATTGAGGATGCGCTGTTACTGAAAGTGGGTGGGAGGGTTTCTCCGTTGAGGGACGGTTGGGGAGAATGGTTCGATAAGAAGAGCGATTTTTTGAGGAGGGATCGGATGTTCAAGTCCAATTTGGAGGTTTTGAATCCGTTGAATAATCCAGTTTTGCAAGACCCTGATGGATTGGGACTCACCACTCTCACTAGGGGCGATCGTTTGGTTCAGAAATTGATCTTGAATGATTTTAAGAGAGTTCCATTTCTAATGAAGAAGCCACTGGGAGTAAATTCAGTTTCAGGGGTTTCTCTCAAATCCAGAGTTAATGAAAATGGTGATGAGAATGTCTCAGGAAGGGTTGTCTTGTCCAGAAGTGAGACTAAGAGAGGTTTAGATGTAGTTCTGGGAAGTGGATCGGTTAGGAAGAAGGCCGTTAATGGAAGTTCGGGTTTGGACTCAAATGGGATCGAGAGGAAATCAGAGTTTTCGAGTCATATTTATGCTGATGGCAAGAGATGGGGTTACTATCCTGGTTTGCAGCCGTATCTGTCTTTTTCGGATTTCATCGATGAATTTTTCAAGATAGGCAAGTGTGAGATGAGAGTTTTCATGGTGTGGAATTCTCCACCATGGATGTATAGTGTTAGGTACCAAAGGGGACTCGAGAGTTTACTCTATCATCATCGAGAGGCCTGCGTTGTTGTGTTGTCAGAGACCATTGAACTTGATTTCTTCGAAGAGAGCTTTCTAAAGGATGGGTATTCATCTATCTGATCAGTTCTTGTCTTTTTGAAATATTTATGTGTCAATGTGCTATTTCTGATGCATTTATTTTTCCCAATGAAGTTATAAAGTTGCTGTTGCTATGCCAAATCTGGATGAACTGCTGAAGGATACACCGACCCATGTATTTACTTCTGCCTGGTTCGAATGGAGAAAGACCAAGTACTATTCTACTCATTATAGTGAGCTTGTCCGGCTTGCTGCACTGTACAAGTAAGCTTGTTTTGCTTCTGTTAGATCGTTTATATTGGTTGTTAATACTTTTTTTTGTTTACTATTATTTTTATGATTGTTTTCTTGGAGTATTATACAAGTGAACAGATTATGTTTAGTTATCTACATTTTGACCAAAGAGAGTATGTATGACTAGACTATGCTGTTATCAATTTGAGAATATATGAAATTAAATATCTTCTTATCACCTATGAGGATATATCAAATTGAGATGGAGCATAATTAAACTGCTAGTTCCCTGGTTTTTGTTTGGTGTTTAGTATTTCTAGACTTCCAGTGTCTACAAGTAGAAACTTTATAGTTGACAAAGGAACGTATTACTAAATTTCGATATTAGCACAAAGTTGTTTTATTTAAATATTTTCATTAAGGAAATGGAGAAATTAAAGGTTAAGGATGCAATCTCTTGCTTTTAAATTGTAATATGACTATTATGGTATTTGTTGGCGTACTACTATCTACAATACAACTTTAGCTGTCTGACAGTCCAAGCCTGAAAGGGGAGACATAACCTACCATACCAAGGGGGAAAAATTGAAAAATGCAATTGTCATGAATTTTAAAAATTCTAAACAAATCCCTTTTGTTTCTCAAACTGATTGAAAATATTCATCTGCATCTTGGATTTCTATCACTGTTATGAAACACATGTTTTTTTCTCTTTCAAAATTTGAGACATTGGTATTTAATTTTACTTGCCAATATTCCTATTGTTTGGTGCAAGTTTTATGAATTTGAGCTTCTCATGACTGCATAACCTACTACGCAAACATGCTTCAAGACACTCTATCATAGATATCACTGTGTTTTGTCTTTGAATTTTGCATATTGATAATGATAAATTGAGAGGTATACCGCAAGAAAGCCTCTAGGAAATCTTATTCTACCCAGCTCTCACTCTTTTTTTCTTCAACTTTATTAACATCAACTTCTAGAATATGGTGTAACCTAATTTTTTAATTGAGGTTTTCAAACTCTATTGAGCTAATCATGGTATATCACATATGACCCATGCAGCTGGATTTGTATATACAGATTATTATTATTTGAAAGAAGATTTTAATTACGCAAAGGGGAAAAAAAGGATCAAATTATGATAGCTGTTGAAAAACCCAAGTTCATTATAATATTTCGTACAGTTGTAGTATCATGGATAATTTTTACAGTAGTTTTTTTATATGATTGATGATGCAACCATAATTTGGAGACCTTATTTTCTGAGGGAAAGATTTATTCATCTAAGTTTTGTTCTTCTTTTCTTTTGCTTGGAATTTCTGGAGGAAAATGTGTGTATGTTGAAAAATGAGGTTTGCTTTGTTTTCACACGTGAAACTGAACTGTTCTGTTTCTCTGTAGTGTGTCTTAAATGAAATGTTGCTATGTATTTGGTCCTGTTAATCGATGTGTTAATGTTTTTTGGTTACTTAGTTACAGTTATGTACTGTGTACATGGAATATACTAAACTCTTGTGACTCAACATCTATTCTGCCTTGTTTAACTGGATATATAACTTTAATTATGTATTTATGTCTTGTTTTATTCAGATATGGTGGAATATATCTGGATTCTGATATCGTTGTTTTGAAACCCCTATCTTCACTTAGCAATTCTATTGGAATGGAGGATCCAGTTAAAGGAAGCTCTTTGAATGGTGCTGTGATGCTGTTTAGAAGGCACAGGTACTCAACTTTGTTTTTTTTTTTGGCTTTCCAATATCTATGCTACAATATCTTGAGACGAACCACAAAAAAGATTTGTAAATCTTTTGATAGATATATCATGAATATTTCATATCCTGCCATTGATAATGGTAATAGTAGTGGTGCTGATTTTTATGAAGTAAATTTTTGTATGGTAATGTGTTTATTATGGATTATTCGAGAAAAGAATGAAGTTACATTTTGAATTGTAGCAAAGTTTCATCTTTAAAGTATTCTTCTTTTCAACACAGTTGCTTTATAATGGAGTGCATGAAAGAGTTCTATATGACATATGATGATACCCGCTTGAGATGGAATGGGGCGGAGCTTTTGACCAGAGTTGCAACTAAATTTTCAGAAAGGGAGAGAAATCCCATTCAAGAGCTAGAGTTGAGAGTACATCATTCTCCAATTTTCTTCCCTGTTGGCTCTCAGAATATAACAAGGTAATTCATTTTACTTTATTTATTTCTTCAAAATTACAATTTGTTATTTTTTCAACATTTTTAATGATGAATGAATTGAATGCATATTTAAACAGTGCCCATTGATCAATTTAAGTGGTGAAATCGTTCAAGTGCTTTAAAAGGTGCTTGATAATGACATTAGTCCAGAATAATTATTTTCAACTGCTTGATAATTAAGAATGAGATTGTTACATTAGTAACATATGCCATTTAAAATAGGTCACCTTTAATGACCATTAACTTAGTTGACATGTATTTTGTTTTAATTAACTTTTACATGATTATTTCTTTTCTTTTTCCTTTTAATTATTTTTTCTCCGATTTCCATCATTTCTTGCTTTCAAGCGATGTAACACATAATGCATGGATATGACTGTTGTGGTGCCTTTTCTCTGTCCTTTCCCTGGTTTCTCAATCCTTTATTTCAGTAGCTCATTGAATCTGTTTGTTGTAATTTATTTTTATCATCTATGATTTAATCATTTCGAGCTGCAAACAGATACTTCACTGCACCAACAACAGAGACTGAAAAATTTGAACAAGATTCTTTGTTCAAAAAGATTCTTGAAGAGTCTTTGACATTTCACTTTTGGAATAGCTTAACGTCTGCTCTCATTCCAGAACCTGATAGCCTTGTGACAAGGCTTATTGACCACTACTGTATCCGATGCTCTGATGTGTTGTGAACTCACTTTATACTTGGCCATTTTCTCTAGGATGGTAACAAAGAAGGTATTAAACCACCCAAAATTACAAATAAGAATCTCTTTAACATCTATAGAAAAGAAAAGGTTGAGGCATTAGTCTGTTTTGATGAGCTGAACCCTAGAGTTGGTGACACAATATCATCTTGGGCTGTTGTAGTTCTGTATCTTTGTATGTTCACTCCCATAAAGTACAGCTTTTCCTCGTATGTATGTTGTTTTAAGTTGTCTATACGTTGGAAGATGTCTCTTCGCTCAAATTCTTGTGGAGGTTAGTTACATTTCTATACCATTGGTCTACCGGCTTTTGCAACCATTTTTCGGATGAGGGCTTGGGATATTTCCTGTCCCTCGACCAGTTGGACATGTCCACTGGCATATGGATCAAGATATGTATTTGTGCAGCATGCTGCAACAGGAGGTGCTGGTTATGAACGCTTGATTAATTAACATGGCTTATTGGCCATTACATCTCAACCCTTGATTTGCTCGTTTTTAAAGAAAGACCAAGAGCATGTGGTGTATTGTTTTTTTTTTCATTGCTGTCTTACAAATATATTTGTACATCAGAATCAACTGTTCGGAGTCAATAGAATCCATAATATATGTTCGTTGCTGTAAGTTTGAAGACAATTCATTTGTAATACATTTACGAGAATTTTTTTGCAATAAATTTGGAAACACAGAAAAATATATCTTTGTGAGATATCATTCTTAGCCATATTGGAGCTATTGCTCTAAACGCACATTATTTCAGCTTGAAAGTTCTGTGCATGTGTTGCCTCATTTGATTTGTCTTGCTCTTCATGACTTCATGTTATAATCTACTTGTTCCCATCTTTTAATATTATTATGATTATGATAGTTATTGAATTGCTGTCTCATTGTGCAATTTTCATACTAGTTACTGTTCTCCACATGCATAATTTAGGAATTGGAGCATATTACATACATACGGGGACCTACACAAAATTTTGTATTGTGGGCGCATGACATGATTGATTGATAAATATATGATTTCAGATGCAACAATTTTTTTTTTTCATGTCTAGTTGAAAAAGAAAAAAAAAACTGTGGCGATGATAATTGTGGGTGGCATCAAGCATTTTGTTATATGATCTCTTTAGTTCTTTGGCACGAATGGATTGGTTCACCAACAAGAATGGGAAGTCAGTTTTGATCACTATTAAAGTACTGTCCTTCAAAAAATATCTTAGCTGCCAGAAGAAATCTTGGAAGAACAAAACTTAACAACAAAACCAATTAATAATAGACATTGTAGTAGCTATAATAAAATCATAGTGAATTATGTACAAAGTTGACTTTCTTTTGTTTCTGCGTTTAAGAAAGAGCATGGACTATTAGATAGCAAAACTACATCAAATTGAAACAGTGCAAGATATAAATTGTTAAAAATTCTTCACTGGAGATAGTCGTAGTATACTATAATTGCATAATCCCAATCTCCCACTTCTAGTCTAAAGCATTTGGTCCAAAGCATCTCCTTCTCACGGGGTTCCACACCCACTGAATCATAAACTTCCTCCCTTTCACCCCATTAACGTTGTACCCAACTCCCCAAGAGCCCTTATAGACTTTCCCCACATAGCCTCCACCCGCACCAGTCCCATAAACACCCATACACAAGTCAGCTATCTCAGTTGGAGCAGTTGGATCCTCCCCAGCATACCATGCATTCACAAGAGGGTTACTAGACACCTCGGCAAGCTCATGAGCTATCACACTGATCATACCATCAACACCGGCATCCCCATTTGGTGGACGCATCACGTTGCTGCCACCGACCCCTCCAGCCCCAGGTGGTGGCGTTTTCGAGTAGTCAGGCCAAGCAAATGGGTAGGCGCACATTCCAGGACACTGTGAGCCACTGTAGCCCACCCATGCATAGGGTACAGTGACCCCAACTATGGTGGGGAAGGTGAAGTAATGGAAACCACAGACTGCCCTACAAAAGTCTTGGACTCGGACGTCTGAAGAGGTTAGGACAAGGTAAAGACCGTTGTGTGGGTTGAGTGGAAGAGCTCTATGGTTTGAAATGGTGACTGCAGTGTTGATTATGGATTGGATAGCAAGACGACTCAGATAACTTCCATGGGAGTAACTTGAGTCAAATGATTCGCCGCAGAGGACGATGTTGCTGGTTATGTTGGAGCCGGTTTGGTCGGTGTAGAATCGGACTGTTCGCCACCAGTCGGAGACAGAAGGATAAGGAGCCGGTGATGAGAGTGAGTAGATGAAGTCTCTTATGGTGGATTGGTGTGCTGGATTCCAATGACCATACCATATTATATAGAGGTTCATGGGAGAAGCAAGGACTGGACCCATGTGGTACCGGAGGTCCACTAGGTCAGAAGAGCCTTCATAGTTTTTGGCTTCATTGAATTCTCTGTTTGGATACTGGGAAAAAGCTAGAGCTGCATATGAAGAAAAGAAAGAAAGTGATAGGAGGAAGAAGAAGCATTGCAATAGTAGATTTTGCATCTTTGTTTAGGTATTGGTGTTGTGAATAGTGACAGTTAAGAAGTTTTGGTTGGGTGTGATATTCATATTCTTATCTCTTTATTTATTGAGTTATTGTTTGCTTTGGTTTATGGTGGGCAATGGTCTGCATGTTTATACATGATTCGAAACCCATCATTGTCTACTTTTTAATGATAGCTATGTTGCACCCTTTTCCTTTTTCTTTTGTTTTTCTTCTCCTCTTTTCTCTTTTTGCTCTATTATTTATTTATTTTCGGTTCATGCTAATTAATCAAATAAACAACCGGTCACGGAGAATTATGTGTCCGTATAATTTCTTTTAGCACGATCCACATGTTGATGTATTATTATACTTTAAATTTGCCCAGTCAAAAATTATTTTCATGTATCACTATTTATGAAATGTTACAAGGGTAAACATGGCTTGTTTGAAATTGTTTTTTGTTTTCAAAGTTGTGTTCTCAGAAATGAGAACCGAAAATAGTTTTTGTAGTTTTCAAAAAACAAGAAGTGTTTGGTTAATGTTTTCTAAAAACAATTTTTAGTTTTATTTTTTTAATCTTAAATAAAACATTAACAAATATATTTACAAAGAGAATTTTTTTTAAAAAGTTTGTAATAAATAATGAGATAAAATAATTTGAAAGAAAAAATGATGAAAAATAAGGAGAAAAAATTTGAAAAAATAGAAATTGATTCAATAAAAAATGAGAGAGAAGGTGATGAGAAAGTGAGTTGAGAGAAAGTGATGAGAGAAGAAATGACGAGAGAGAAAAAATGATGAGAGAAAATGAAGATATATTAAGCGATGAGAGAGAAAGCGATGATATAGTAAGTGATGAAAGATAAAATGATGACATAATAAGTTATGCAAGAAAAAATAAGGAGATAAAAAAAAAATAAAGAGAAAATGAAAAGATAGAAAGTGAGAAGACAGAGAGAAAATGTAAGGAGAGAGAAAGTGATGAGAGAGAAAGTGATGTGAGAGAAAGTGAAGAGAGAGAAATTAATGAGAGAGAAAATGATATGACAATAAATAATGTTAGATAATAATAATTAAAAAAGTGATGTGAGAAAAAAAAAAGATAGACAAAAAAAAATTTGAGAACAACAGAAAACAACTTTTTGTTGTTCTCAAAATTTTCTGGTTTTTGTAATTTTGTTTTTAAAAATTGCTTTATGAAAATAATGCCAAACACTCCAATTTGTTTTCAAAAAACAGTTTTTTAGTTAAATAGTCAAACACCCTCTGAGTTTTTTTTGCACCCTAGGTTTTCTTCCTTAATTTTATTCAAATATATTTTTGCTGGAAAATATATATATCTTCTATATAAAAAGTCTTTAAATAATATAAATTATTTGTTTTAACAATTTGTTTTGTTAACATTAATGGAATATTCTAAATATTCGAAATTACTTTTAAAACTAACTAAAAATAAATATTTATTAATTATATTAATATAAATTCAAATATTATAAAATATATTTATCATAATAATATTTGATATAAGACTACATATATAATAATTATATTAATATAAATTCAAATTCAAATGTTATAAAATATAATTATTATAATAATATATAATACAATACAAGATATTTAATAATTTATATTAATATAAATTTAAGCGTTATAAAATATTATTATGATAATAATATATAATCCTAAAATTTTACTAATTATATTAATATGAATTCAAATATTATGAAATATTATTATATACAAGATTAGATATTTGATACTTATATTAATATAAGTTTAAATATTATAAACTATCATAAATGCTATAAAATTTTATTATGATAATAACATATAATCTTAATTTTTTACTAATTATATCAAATATTATAAATTATTATTATTATTATTATAATAATATTTAATACAAGCCTAGATATTTAATACTTATATTGATATAAATTTAAATTTTATATAAAATATCATTACAATAATAATATATAATACATAAATAAATAATTAAACAAATGAAAATATGATATTTTTGAGATATTTTACAATGATAATTATTTAAAAATAATAAAACCATACATTTTATAACTTAAATAAAATTTAATTAAAATCAAACTTAATATTATATTATATAATATATAATTATTTGTTGTAACTACCAAATTCAAAAACTAAAACAAACATAAATTTAAACAAAAATTAATTAATTAAAATACGATATTTTATATTTTATGATAATTTAAATAATTAAATCATATTTATTTTAAAATAATAAAGACATACATATAATTTTTTTTTTATTTTATAGATTTGTGTGATAGTTTGCTTTTTATCAAGTGATTGAAGCTTTTTTTCTTCATCAAATTCACTAAAGGACATTGCGAGATACATTATAAACTAAAAATAGTTGATGCATGTATACTACTATCTGCAATATGATTTTTTTCTATTCTTATTTTATTTCTATTATTAATTTCATTTTAAATATTATTGTATTATATATATATGTCATATAGCCATGTAAATATATATCTATGTCAGTGTTGTGTTTAGATGTTATATATTTGATATAAATATTTATATATACTATTAGAGCTATAAATACGGGCCAGGCTTTCTAGCACGGTACGAAACTGGCACGAGCCTGGAGGCACGGGCACGACACGTCACGAAAAAATATGGGCTTGGGCCAGACACGATACGAATAAAAAATTGGCACGGCATGACAAAGAATGGCATGACACAGCACGACACGACATGGGCCTAAGCATGACACGATACGACAAGACAAGCCCGAAGGCACGACACGAAAGCAAGATCAAACTAGTCCGAAATCACGTCACGATAAAAAGCCCGATATTTTGACATTAATAATGATAATAAATTTTTATTTGTCAATTATCTATAAATTAAAATGATAATAAAAGTTTATTATTTTTCTCAATATTTATAATTTTATAATTATATTAATTTATTTTCAGATTTGTGAGTTAAATTTTTTAGCATTTATTAGTAGGTATTCAAATTCTAATAATTATCTTTGATATAATTTTGTGTAAACTATTGTTGAAAAGTATATAAAAATATCTCAAACGATAATTTAAAAAAAGAAATGTATTTGGATTGGTGGTGAGTCCATTGATTGTTAAAGAGGAGGTGGGGGTTTCAATTCTTCATCCTCACATTTTTTGGCAATAATAAAATGGGCCTAAAAGTGGCCAGAATTTGGGCCCAAATAAGGAAAGTGGGTCGACTCGAATAAGGAAAGTAGGTCTGCCCGATTTTAGCTCGACACATCACGACATGGCTGTGCCTATGGGTCGTGCTGGGCTTACTCTTTCAAATATGGGTCAGGTTGGCCCGACACAAATATGAATACGGGCCCAGCCCGAATTATCCGGAGGCACGAAAATGTGGGTTGGGCCGGGCCAGCGCAGAGTTACTGCTCTATATACTATAGAACTATAATTCATTCTATTATATCTATATATTTTTAAAAAAAATAGTGAACCAGTTTTTATTAAAATTATTGACAATGTTTACAACTTTAAAACTAAGCAAACGTGCATTTGCACGTTGCTTCTACCTAGTATATATATATTCACATTTTATAATAATAATAACCAATTTCTAATAATAACCAACTGGTAGTCACATTTTATACCAAATAATAATAATAAAAAAAAACTTATGTCATTTCTTTTATAACCATTTTCTAATGAAAACCCAGAAATCCTAATGGTATCAGATATCTATCCTAATGGAAACTCATGCCCTTACAAGTGAATGTGGATGAGTATTTATAATCCCCTTCCACTAAAACAACATAAAGAAAATTTAACATGCACTCTTCCCTAGACTGAGGGAATCTCTGCTACTCAAGCTTTAAAAACGACAATAAAGAAAATTAAACATACACCCTTCCCTAGACTGAGGGAATCTTTGCTACTCCAGACTCTTTTTTTTTTTTTTATAATTAATACAAAGAGTTGTCTTTTCAAACTGCAGGGAATCTCTGGTGTCTTCAGGGAGTCTGCAAACTTCAGTGTATTTTTTTGAAACACGTTATTACCTAGGCGAATCTAGTCAGCATAGCTGGGTGCGTCACATGGGCGGGCGAATCTTCTCAGAGGTCACATGGGTCTATTTAATGATGGGTTCATGACTGGGGCTAAGATTCATGCAGGTGTCATCACTGCCATCTTCATCAGACATACTTGGTTCTCCACGTGTTGGTCTTTTCTTGATTGATAATCCCCTCATTATTTCTTCATCAAACTCTTTTAATGATGTCTTTATTGGAGATGAGCACAGGGTATCTGGTTGTTGTGAGTCTTGGAAGATTGAATCATTATAATCAACCTCATATTCGGAGTAATGTTGATTGTAATAATCCACATCTTTTTCCATCCTTAGTGAGTAGTCTGTCGGATACTGTTCCCAAGCTGCGTCGTCTTCTGGTCGTGACCATATTTCTTCCGGAATTATGCCATTTGTGCTAAACAGCAGTTTCTCTAGCTGTCTGTGTTCGGGGTTTCCGATTACAACCATTGGGTATTCGCTGGATCTGTATACTTGGACATTTGGTGTAAATGACAGATCATGGTTGACATTTAGCTTTAGTAAGAAAATGGTGTAGCACTTTGTTGGATTTTCCACGTTTTCATCAGCTGGATAAGAGAAACCAACTGGTCTTTTGTTGCAGACTTTTTCCCATTGTTGGATGAGCAGATCATTCCAATCAGATAATGGCTTGAACCGTTGCAGTAGATCCATGGGATGTTGGTATGCAGGGTGGAGGTCAGGCCTTTGCATGTAGCTACGAACCGATGTTCGGAGTCCTATGGTATGAACCTCAATAGCAATAGTGTAGGAGCTCATTAAGTACCAGAACATGTGGGTGATATTTTTTGGCATGAAAATGGTATTCTCCATGTGAAAGAGTTTGGCAAATGGGTACTTTGGATGGAAGCCTAACTCTTTTGCCATTGATTTTCCATGACCTCTGATAAGAGTAGATTGGATATCTAGGGCATTTTGGATGGCCTTTATTTTTGGGGTCTTGTTGTTGATAACCTTTTGAGCATCTTTTGGAAATGTAGAGATGATTGCTGCAGGGTTTGCTATGAAAACTAGAGGGATGGGTTGTTTAGTTTCTTGGGAGATTATATTTATAGTATTCCGGTTTGGCCTTGACAGGAAATCTGGGATGGTGTTTGATTTTCCTTTGATTTGCTTGACTTGAAAGGTGCAGCGAGAGAACCACGTGGCTAATCAGAGTAGTTGGGCATTGACAACTTTGTTTTGTTTGAATGTGAGCATTCCTTCAAAGGATGAGAAATCCGTTTCTACCAAGAAATTATGACCGATGAGGTGGAATTCAAACTTCATGATTCCCATTTTGACCGCCAGGATTTCTTTTAGAGTAGAGTGGTAGTGGAGTTGGGAATCTTTGAATGCTCCACTCTTGTATCCACACACCTTTCTTTTGTTGTTGGTGTCTTCCTCTAATAGGACCGCTCCCCAATTCTTGTCGCTAGCGTCAGTCTGCAGGATTCTTTTTCTATCTGATGGAATCTGAAGTGGTGGTAAATTTTTCATTAACTCTTTCACGTTTTTCACTGCTTCTGTCTATTCTTTAGCCCAAGGTGGATAATCTTTTTGAAGCATCTTGGTTAATGGGCTTGTGAAGCCTGACAAGTGGGGCACGAAGTCTCTGAGGTAGTTCACGATCCCTAGGAACTGTTGGACTTGGGTCTTTGTGAGGCCTTCATTTGGAAATTTGTGGAGTTCTTGGGCTATGTGAGGTTGGGCTTTGTATGTGCCATCGTGCAATTTCATCCCTAGGAACTCAATTTTGGGCTGGCCCAAGACCATTTTCTTTTCTGATAACATTATCCCATACTTTTCTGTGATACCCGCAAATTGGGTTAGGAGATTGGTATGAGATTTTATATCAGGAGAAAAGAGTAGGATATCGTCAATGTAGATAAGGGTCTGGTTTAAGATTGGCTTGTATATCTTGTTCATGGCTTTTTGGAAGAGGGATGGGGCTGTTTTGAGCCCAAATGACATTATAGTCCATTGGAAATGATGGTTTGGGATACATAATGCTGTTTTCAGCCTGTCTTCTACTTTGACTCCTAGTTGCCAAAAGCCTGCTTTTAGGTCAAATTTGGAAAATACCTTTGCTTGTGATAGGCTGGATAACAAGGAATTTCTGTTTGGCAGAGGAAACTTGTCATCTGTTAGGAAGTGGTTGAGCGGTTGGTAGTTTATTACTAATATTTGCTTTCCTCGAGCTTGTTCGGATCTATTGTTGATGTAGAATGCATGATAGGCCCATGGAGATTTAGTTTCTTCTATTAATCCTTGTGATTTTAGCTCTTCGCAGTCCTTGTTTGCCAAACATTGATGATTGGGGCTCATTCCAAGATGGCTTGCTTTAGTTGGGTTGGCATGTTCATTCATCTTAAATGGAAGGGAAATGAAGAATTCTTCATTTTTCCACAGCGGGTGGCTGCATTTATGCGAGAACTCCATATGGGAATTAGCACATGATTTTTGGATAATGCGTTCCTTGATCGATGTCAGACAATCTTTAGTCATGTGAAAGTAATTTGGAACTTGCTCCCATGGAGTGAAGTATTGCTTGTATGCCAACCCCTGTGGAAGTATTCTCAGACCTTTTTTCTTTGTGTATAGGTCAAAACCTATAATTAAATCTTTTCCTGGAAGTTTGGAGCCGATGACCCTGTGGACTATTGAGCAACCTGGAAAAAATTGCAGCTTGATAGGCTTGCTGATTAGTTCCATGCAGAAAATTTGGTTATTTGTTGCGTGGAAATACTGCTTCTTTTTCTTCTAGAATTCCAGCGGTAGTATATCAGGATTCATGATGGTGTAGGAGGCTCCAATATCAAAGAAGGTAGCTACTTTGATTGGTTTTAAGTATTTGGTTGGGATAATTTGCATTTTTTCCATAGGGACGAGTTGAACTGAATTTATGGCATTCATTTTGAAGATTCCTCCTTCACTATCGTTGTCTGAGTTTGAGAATGGTGGTAAGGCACAAACAGTATATGGAGAGATTTCATCTTCTACATAGAACACAGATTCTACATCATCGTCAGAGAGAGATACTCTTGTTACATCCTGGATGTGTTAGATCATTTTTGCCGTTTTTCCTTTTGGACATTACTTGGCAAAGTGACCGTTCTGTCCGCACAAGAAACATCTATTAGAAGACTTTCCTGGTCTATTCTTTCTCCGGAGAAATTTCCATGGAGTCCTTGGTTTGAATGACCTGCTTTTGTATGTCCTACCACCATAGTTTGGCCTTTCTCATGAACAAGATGACTTAGTTGAGCATTTGATTGTGAGGTCTCTTGGGCTGCATACCTTATCTAGCTGCTTTGTTTGCTTCATATAAGCCTGTAGGAAATAGTTCTGGGAACACATTTTTTCTAGTGCTCTCATTATTGTCTGGAATAGCTCACCAAGAGTTGTGTTCTATAATGTTCTACCATTTGCTGAGAGGAGTTTGAACGTCTCTTCTCCGAGTGGTTCTGGTATGGACGCCAGGAAGGCTTGCTTTAGGTTTGGATCATCTACTCCCCCAATTAGGTAGAATCTTTTGGACATTCTTTGATAATGTAGCTCTAAGTCATTCTTATCCATTGAACAACACTTCATTTTAAAGAACTCTGCTCTGAGTCTTTCAATTACTTGGGCATCTTGCCCACAAAATTCGACATAGAGGTGGTTTAGAGCTGTTTCAATTGATTCTCCTTGTAGGAATTGAAGTTTCCTGTATTCTCCTAGACATTTCCACCAGTCTTGCAGTATTCCAGTGAACCTTGACACGAGTTGCAGAAGGATATCTCTTATTTCTACCCTGGGCTTTTGAGCTTCGAGCAAGGCCCAAGCTTTGAATTCTTGAAAGCGAGACCTCCATTGACTTGGTGGTAAATTGTCCAATGTGAAGGTAAGAGGTTTTCCGCTTGTCGCAAAGTTGTGCCTGGTGGTGTTTTGTTCTCTTGAGGATGACACCTTTTCTTCTATGATAGGCTCTATTTGAGGAAACCCTGTTTCTCTGTCTACCCTCGAAGCTTGGGTGTGGTTTGTCATAAATTGATGTGGGGGCTTCGTTGCTACCGTCGTCATCGTCGGTCTCCCATAATTTGGATTTGCCAGAGGAGGATGATTGCATATCGTCGCTTGAGCCATCTAGTTCTTCATTAAGATTAATTTGAGGGAGATTGTCTAAGCAATGTTGATGGTTAATCTCAGTGAGGCGATTTGTCTTTTGGACCATGAGCTGGTGTTTTGTCTGACCGCCATCTACTTGCTTTTCTTTTTGTTGTTTCTTTAGTTGGTCTTCTTCTTCAAGGATTCGTTTGAGGCGAAGTATTTGATCACCCCTTTTTGTAGGCATTGCTAGTGGTTGGGAATGTTGTGGCAGTGTTGAAAACATCCATGGTGTGGGATTTACACCTGGTGATAGAGAGACTTCTTTTTGCTGATTTTGCATAGCGACATATTGACTTTTCAGACTTTTAAGTTCTGCTTCTTTAGCTCGAAAGATGTCATGTGGAGCATGTTGGGATTTTTCCATATTCAACAATTCTTCGTGTACTTCTGAGATTATGTAAACGAGTTTGCTCATAGTCGTGTCTACCCTTGAGATTTCGTCGCTGAGTTTGGTCACCTTATGGCTTACGTGAGAGAGTTTTTCATCGATTTGTGCTAGAGTTTTGTTTTGAGCTAGCATGTTCTCCATTTTCCAATTCAAGATGGCTTCTGCAAGTGAGATCTATTTTAGGGATCCATCAGGCTCTCGAACTTTTGGATTTGTTTGGTTGGTGGGTTGTTGTACCATCGTCATCAGTAAACGTAGCAGATAGTGGAAAATCACGATTGTGGGTATTTATCATGAGGTGGTGAGCGATTTTTGGGTTGGGCCTTTTTTGCTTGCAACATGGTAGGACCTTCTTTTGTTTTGGCTGAGGGGAGGTCATTTGGTGGTTTTTGTCTTCATCCCATCTGGTAGGTGGGAGAGGGAGGTAGGATGGTGGAACGAAGGAGTATTTGACTAAGTAATCAAATTTTCCAGAAGGTTGTCCAAGAGGGGCAATATCCGTGTGCCCTTCCTCCAATTTTTGTTTTAAGACTTTGCCAGTACTAGTCTTCTTGGGGATTCTTTCTGGTTCTTCCATGTTAATTCAATCTGAGCAGTTGCATATGTCCCAATAAATATGCCCTGAGGATGACTTGTAGGCATAAATGGGGACTCCATTTTTGTCGAACGAGGTGATTTCTGCATTTGTTGGTATAAAGGAGGACATCATGTACTGAGTAGAGAATACCTTAGGAGTATCTTCCTTCTTTTGAAAGTTGATTTCAATCGACCCATCTTTATTTGTAGAGTATGCTGGATCTGCCGAATGGATTGTAGGAGGCGGTCAGTGGATCCTTTCGTAATTAGTAATCCATGAGGTCGGAATGATTTTTTGTAGTTCCTCCGTAGTGATTTGCCTTGGTATGTGGGTGTAGCTTTGCTGTTGATTTGTATCAACAGTGATCATTAGTGCGTCTGAGCTTCCTGGAAGTGCGATGTCAATGGCATGGTTCGGGACTCTTTAAGCCATTTGATAGTGCAGTGTAACACCAATAGATTCTGGATCTTGGTCTAAACCCACTATTTGCAGCTGAACTTTTAAAGCATTGAGAAGTCTTTTATCTTTTAAAGACATGCATAAGTTTGGGTAGAATGTGACAATTACTGTACCTGCATTAAGCGTTGTTTCAAGAGTACCGATGGAGGCATGTTGAAACCTTCGCATTCGCGTATCCAGCAAAGTGATCCTAGCACAAACATGTAAGCCTTTTCATCCATGATGGCTGAGGGCGAGTCGTATAGCCCCAAAATAAATGTGTGTCATCCCCTAGTCTATCCATTGGTGAGGGAATTCCGGCGGGATCTCTAATGTAACTAGCTGTTCTTGTTCAGTAGCAGGGAGGTTACATTGGTCAAACTTTGTTGATTGGATGTATTCTTTGATTGACTTGGGTTGTTGGTGGATAAGTGTTTTTATGGATCGAGTGAGTATGCCTTGTGCTTTCGAAAAGGCATGGTAAGTGTTGATGCGGTTCTTCGCCAACAGGTAATTAAGAGAAGAAGAGAAAGGGATTAATGCTAAATGTAGAACCGTAACAGATATATGATCTTAGAGAATGAAAGAGGTGACTCAAGACACGTTTTTGAGTGGTTCAAAGGTTAAAATCCTTCTACTCCATTAGTCAGTTTTATTGCTCTATACTGGATATTTGATTACAAGGCCTTTTTTTACAATAGAGAATCCAACCCTTATTAAGTCCCAGGGTCTCCATATTTATAGGAGAAGGCACCTGGGAGTTGGTAAGAAGGTCATCCCGTGACCCTCTCATCTATCACATCAACTCTGTGACATTCATGATTAATTCCTAAACCTGACACATTAGTGTGGTCAAATCGATAGGTAAGGAGATAATGGGCTGCACGACCCAACCCAGTCGTGGGTGTCTGAATAAGCACGTTCCTGCTGCGTGTCTGAGAAGTCAGGGGGATATCAGACACGTGATGTCTGATATATGCACGTTTACCTTGCGTGTGTAGACTTTACAAAGGGTCATAGCCTCCATATCTAGCTCGTACCACGAGCTGCATACTTGACTCGACCTTCGGCTTTTAGAGTCCTTCCCCCAGCCTTGGGCAATCTTGGCGAGCCCTTGGGGTCTTCCCGAGCTAAGGAGGTACGACCTTGAGACAGAAGCTCCGGTATTGGGGTTGTTCATGAGGTAATCATGGTTAGGCCACAGCTCGGCTTGCTAATCAGCCCGTGGGAAATCCAGGGCGTACAGTAAGGATTTATGAGAGGTAGGTCGGAGGGGACGATCTTATCATCATCAGAGATGTAAGAGAGTTCATACATGTAGGCAAGTTTATTGGTCGAAGACTTTTTGAGGGACGGAGTGCCAGAGGAGGCCATAGAGACCGGAGTAGAAAACATGGAGAGTTGAGATGTTGAGGAGCTAGGATTTTGAGGAATGAGAGACATTTGTGAGAGGTTGGGTTTTCTCTCTAGAAGGAAGGCTAAGGAGTCGACCTGGGCTCTGATACCATATATATATATCTACAAATAAAGTTCACAACACATGCATAAATCTGTACATACTAATAAAGTTCACTCCATATATAAATATATATATATGTGTGTGTGTGTTGGAGTGAAATAGCTTATTAGACAATGTTGTTTATGATGCCTTTCCAAAAGATATCACACCACTTGATTTCTCCATTCCAACATCGTTTGACTATTGATTTATATTTATTAGGAAAAAAGTAAGTGTTAATAAACTTTCTTTAACAATTCCATGCAATAAGAAAGTCAAGATGAGAGTAAAAAACTTCAAAAGGTAACTACTAGTTATGATAAACTGTGATATCATTATTTATAAAGAAATATATTTTTCTTTTTTCTTTTTAAAAGAAAGACCCAAAACTCATTTAACAAATAAATATAGAATCAAGTCTAATATAATTCTTCCATAAGTTAAAGGGCTAATCATCACTTTGTAGGAAGAGCAAGTAGTAACAAAGACTGAAATATTATGATCGTTCAACACAAGCTATACTATTCAAGATATTAGGCAACAAAGAAAATGTAGGATACTTACTACCAATCCCAAATAGGGGAACAATCTAAAAGGAAAAAACAACAAAACATAAAATTGCCATAATTTAACTATTACACCTAAGAAAAAAAAAACTAAAACAACAATAGCAAATCCAACAAAAAAAATGGAGAAAACCCAATAACAACATTTGGCATCCCTCCATTAGATTAGACCCAATAGCTCTAATAACACTGACACCATGAAGGTATCAAAACTAGAGATGTAAATGTGGACCGACCCCCCATATTTTCGTGCCTCTAAATAATTCGAGTTGTGTCGTGCTAGACCTATATACAATTGCGTATCGTGCTGAGCCAACCCATATTTGGAGGTGTAAGCTTAGCACGACCCATAGGCACGACCCATGTAGTGTCGTGTCATACTCAAATTGGGTTGACCCATTTTCCTTATTCGGGCCTACTTTTAGGCCCATATTTAAGCCCATTTTATTACTGCTTAAATGAAAAAACAACTAAACACAAAATAGTCATAATCAAACCATTACACCTAAGAAAAAAACTAAAACAAAAATAGTAGATCCAATAAAAAATGGAGAAAACCCAATAACAATATTTGAAACTTCTCCATCAGATTTGACCCAATAGCTCTAATAACACCAACATCGTGAAGGTATCAAAACTAGAGATGTAAATGTGGGTCAGCCCGACCCATATTTTCGTGCCTTCGAATAATTCGGGTCGTGCGTGCCAGGCTCGTATACAAATGCGTATTGTACTAAGCCAACCCATATTTGGAGGAGTAAGGCTATCATGGCCCATAGGCACGACCCATTTCTTGGAGTGTCAAGCCCAAATTGGGTTGACCCATTTTCCTTATTTGGGCCTACTTCCATGCACATATTTAAGCCCATTTTATTATTGGTAATAAAAAAGTAAGGATGGAAATTTTTTATATTTTAAAGATTTAATTGTCTATATAAATTCAAATTAAATTAATTGTTTTCATGGTTTTAATTGTGAGATTATTTTAGTTGAAAATAATTAATGTAGTTTGATTTTGTGTTATTTTTTAGATTTGAGTAAAGTGATATAAATGAAAAGAAGTAAAGAGAGAGAGAGAGATAGAGAGAATCCAAGTCCAATTAAAAGCCCAAATACAAGCCACTCCGCCACATGTTTCTATCGATTCGTTGAGTTGAGCTAGTAAAGCCCAAGCTGAGAAATTTATTCAGCTCACTCCCCAAAGTCGCATGTGTATCTCATAGACCAGTCACGAGGCGATTGGCGTCCTCTCCGTGAGTGGGTATTGTCTCTTTAGCCTTTGAAGCATGATGCATGGGCCCTAGCTGTCCCCCACTTCTCCCTGTCGAGTCTTTCATCACTTGACACGTGGTGTAACTATCCCCCAACTTGTCTGCCAACTTTTCCGAACTCCACCTGCGAGCGACACATGTCCTCTTTGTCTCCCACTTTACGCACGACTCAGCGTGAGATTGCCACGTGTCCGCAAGTGTCTCCCACTCCACCAACAACATCTTCAGCGCACCAGTCTCAACTTGACATGTGGTCTACTTGTCTTAGAATTTGAAACCATTTCCCCCACTTTCTAGTACAATATTTATCAAATTGTGAGCAAATTTTCTCTATAAATAGAGACTCAAATGAAGTGAAAAGGATATCAAATTTTTAGCTAAGAAAAAAAATTACTCTAAATTTTTTGTCTCACTCTTTTATATTTCTTTCATATTCTTTGAGTGAGCATAATACCTATTTTAGGCTAAATTCCTTATGAAAAGGTTAGAGTGGAATTCATGTTCAACATTATTTCTTTTAATATATTGATTCTATGTTCTTCATTTCTGTTGACCCGGTTTTTCGCCAACAGTGAATTAAAAAAATAACAAGGTTGATTAGTGCTTGATAATAAACCGAAATAAGAAACGAACTCTCAAGACCACCGATCTTTATACGTTGTTCAGTGGTTAAAATCCACCTAGTCCACGAGTCTATATTATTACTGTTTTTCTCTCTCTATTTTGGCAGAGTTTCAGTATTACAGAATAATCGTCCCTTTTCCTGTCCAATATTCCCAGTATTTATAGAGAAATTCCATGGATAAGTTTGGGTAACCGCGTGAGTCAATCATGGATTTACATATTTATTACATTTAATACAAAATATTCCCATTTATACTAGGATATGATGTGATCACGAAATAAATGGTCTCCTAATATCTGGGACATTAAATGTTACAGGCTAGCCATAAATGATCGCATCAAAGTACCCAAGTCTTTGGGGATTCGCGGGTACGCTATATATTTGAGTTACCACGAGGTGAATATATCTTCGAGCTCGTACTATGGAGGCCGTATGAATATCATGAGCTCGCGCTTCGTAACCTATGCATCCCTAGCTCGCATAATCACCGTGAAAACTGGGCTGTCCACGTGGATAATAAATGGATTCCTTGATTATTTCTTCCACATATTTATTTGCCAGCTGTACCCGAGCTGAGTGAAGGACTCGTGCTAAAATTAGGGTACAACATTTTCCCCCCAAGTCCCTACTCGTGGTTCATGACGTCACCTTCTGACCTACACAGTGGGGACTTTTAGACTTCTGTTGCATTAAACCATGCCTGCCCACTACTTGAGTACTTGGACACGTGGTACATTACAATTGGCGTCTGTTCGGGTTTTGAGGCTTACAATAATTGTCTTGTCACCTTTTTGCCGCCATTTTGTCTTTTGAAAAGCAACCCTTGGATTTCGTATTGACCAAATCAGACGGCCCAAATTAATTTATGCCATTTACGTATAAATAGGGTTGGAAATTTCTTGGATTCATCACCTTTCATTCAAAATCTTTCTACATCTTCTCTCTTCTGCATTTCCAAACCCTTCTTCCTTCTCAGAAAAACCCAAAAACAATCTGTTGCAAAATCCTTCAGAAACCCAATTACTCAGGAGTCTCCCAGGACTCTCCCTTGCAAATTCTACTTCTTTTATCGAAGAACACACTGTAAGTCTTTTGGTTTTGAAGAAACTTTTCTTTTACTGGTCTTTTTTTTTTTAATCATGCTCATCCGCACTTCACCATAGTCTTTATTAGGTTGTTCTCCAAATATTTTTGGCACTTAGACTTCGACTTAGGTTTATTGAGTAGGTCTTAAAATATCTCTAGAAATATGATGTTCATAAAACTGGGTAATTTCTGGGTAAACCTGGGTAATTTATGATGAATTTTAGGAAATACCCAATTGGGATATATAAGAAGAAAAGTTTTTAGGGTTCAAAACCAGGTTGCTTAGGGGTTACGCTTCTTGGGTGGTTTTACTCTAAACCACCCCCCAAGGAGAGTAGTGGCTTGATTTTCTGACACACGGATCCCTAAACATCAGGGGCTTGTTAGGAAACCGAGGTGCGTAGCGTAGGGTAGCGCATGGCATCACACAACGGGCTGAGACTAACTCAGCTCGTATATCAGAGACAACATTCTCCTTCGTACTTCCGTGCCATTACCTTGAAAAAGTCTTAGGTCGCCTACTAAGTAACTCATCATTCTTGTTCGTTAGGGGATCTGATGGCTTGCAAGAAGAACACACCAAAGAAGAATGCACCCAGCTCGTCTGCTCAACAATCGAAAAAAGGGAAAGAGATCGCCCTAGAATCTCCCATTCCTCACTTCGGCCTAGTGGTGGAGAGGGATGTTGTGGTGGACCCTAACACTTTCTTCGAGGCAGAGACAATCACTTCCACGATTACGACCTAAGGAAGGTTCAACAAAATTATGTTGAGCCATAACATCAAGGTCGAGACCGGAGTCCTTATTGCCTCCGTTCGAAGGGGAACAAAGCTGCTCCCCTCTCTAAGATGACTTCGCGGCTTGGAGTGATGAACATTTGAAGGCGGGGGCCTTCCTTCCCCTGAATCAATATTTTGCCGACTTCCTAAATTATGTGAAGTTGGCACCTTTTCAGCTACCCCCAAATTCTTACAGGCTTTTGGCGGGGCTGAAATACTTATTTTTGAAGCATGAGTGGGAGGTCCCCACTCCGGCAGATATACTGTATTTTTTCTGCCTCAAAGTCAGCCAAGAACAAAAGGGCCGAGGTGATGGGTTCTACTACCTCACCAAGTTCCCGAACTCTACTCCGATCATCGAGCTCCCAAGCCACCACAACAACTATAAAGACCAGTTTTTTATGTCGAATGAGTTCAGAAACTGGGAGCACCGATACTTCAACCGTCCTCGTAAGTTTTTTTTCTTCTTTTTTTTAGTCTCTGATCTCAGCTTGTAAGATTTTACTCTTTTCAAGACTTTTTCCTTGCGCATGTGCTAACTGAGTTTATTTTTTTTGTGTAGCCACATTTGCGAGGATGGGAAAGTCAGTGACCCTTGGGGGTCAATATGAAACTTTGTCTGGGCTCCCACCCAGCAAGAAGGATTACTGCCAGCTTGTGAATGATGTCATGATGCTGGCATGCAATTTGATTAGCCAAGGCCATACATTGGCCTTAAGAAGGACCCGGGCTACTCTCCCGGTAATCCACGAGCTCCCACCCTCTCACGAAAAGGGCTCACTGGCCACCGAAGGTGAGGAGCAGGAAGAGGACGAGGTGCCTCTTGTGCGGAAGAGGTGGGTTCCCCAAGCTGATTTGGAACCCAATTTAGAATGAACTGCGTTAGGGGCAGCAGCCGGCCCCTCCGACCAAGGTAATCCATATCCTTATAGGGAACTAGATAGGATTGTTGCTGATTTTAGGTTAGTTAGATTTAACCCAAATCAGCTCGTCCATTGTTACCCTCATGACCCAGACCGTAATATCACCCTGCTCCAGTGTATAGACCACTTGGTGTTGCGTTATGACACTAGCTACTCTAATGGCACCATAGTTGTAGATAATACCTTAAAATTTAGGTCCGCCATCTTTGAGGAGTATGGGACCAATCGTAGGAGTTGGCCTTCTCTACTCCAGGGCGCCTTTGCCCCTGGATTTAGGCAGTATGTAGATGAGTCCAGCCCTGAGGTAGAACCAGAGCCTGAACCTCCTAGGATCCAAGAAATATTAGTCGTAGATTCTCCATCTCCTCCAGTAATCCCAAGGCCAGAAGTCGTGATAATAGACTCCTCCCCTAGCCCAGAGGGTAGGATCTTTATTTATTTTCTTTGTGTATGTTTTGACTTTACTTGTGAACTAATCCCCTTTTTCTTCTTTTTAGGCAATGAGATGGAACAACCCAGAGCTCCTGACCTCCGTATGGCTTTCTAGGGCGAGAAATTCGGCTCGGGCTCTGTCGTGAAGAGGCCCAGATTTACAAAGAAGGCTCCTCCAGCATGGGAAATGTCTCAAAATCCCCTGCTAAGGGGAAAGGCACGAGCTCGACAGCTCTGGTGTCTTCCATTACCCAAAAGAGGATTCCTCCTCCTCCACCCCACCTCGGTTTGCGCCTTCTCAGGATCAAGTAATACAAGTTGATTCCCCAGCTCCTCCTGCCCCAGCTGCTACTGTCCGCATACCAGTTGATCCCTAGGGTCTGGAGAAGATCCCTGAAGCCTTTCGGGGAATCCTCTATGAGATGGCGAGCCACATGGTGGGGCACGCTTACAGAGCCAGCTCGAGGGGCTTGAGGACGATCGAGGAGCAGAGCCTAGAGAACGTCCTGGAGTCAACCTTGGGGATGACCCTCACAGTAAGTTATCATTTCTTGGTGACATTTTTCTCTTTATTTTGTCAAAGGATACATCTAACTTGCCTAGTTATTTTCCAGTCTGCCTTGGCTCAACAACGCAACATAGCCTGGGCTAGGGCTAGAAGTGATGAGCTCCAAGCCGAGATCAATGCCGCCAAGACCGCCCTGACTACTGCACAAGAAGGCGAGCAGGCCGCCAAAGCTGCCTTTGCGGCTACTCAAAAGAGAAAGTACGATGCCAAGTTTGCCCTTGCCTCATCTCAGGAAAGCGAGCAGGTTGCAAAGATGGCCTTGGCTGCTCTCAAGACCCAAACTGCCCAACTCCAGGCCGAGGTTGACGAAACCAAGGCAAATATGCTTGAGGCCGAGGTTGCAATCAAAGAAGAAAAAGTGGCCTCACTGTCCTCCGTGGAAGATATGTTGTACCATTGCTAGGATTTTAACCAGGATGGTAACTTTTCTTTCATGGCTCCTGCGCTGTGGGAACCGTACCTGGAAAAATTCAAGGCTCGGATCTTGCTAGAACCGTCAGAAACGGTGGATGCTTCTACATCAGGTGAGTAGGAAGGCGAGGAGGTCACGTCCTCAGAGCATCCTAGAGGGGCTCAATGACCATCTTTTCTGTTTTTTTTTATTATATCTGTTTGTAAATAATTTCCCTTGGGCTCGGTTCGAGGTTTTTCTCCTCGGGTTAAATTTAATTTAATTTTATATATCTAACTTTTAATCTATTTATCTTTCCTTGACTATCTCTCATGTTTATGATTTCTTAGGCTTGTACATTCGAGATTTTAGGAATCGATTTTTAGATCGGGATAGATGTTTTAAGCTTGGTTATATCCAATCTTAATGTGTTGATTTATATCATACCTGTTAAGAATCATGCCTTGGACACGGTTATAGCGAGGATTTTAAATATTTTAAACTTAGTTTGTGTTAGGTTTATTGATAACTCGAGCTTTATAAACCATTGGTTTTAACATGGGAGATGGAGTCTTTCATTTAAGTGGGACAAAAATAGCCCTGCCTCAATATTTTCAATGCTAGGTTTTGCCCCACAGCATGATCTCCACAAAAGCCTTCATGCACTTCTTGCAGAATGATTTTAGCTTCCTCAGGCAGAACACACTGTAGGAGAGGCAATGAATGACCACGTCGGTATAATGTACCATCCACTATCACATACCTCAAAGCTTGATAGAGTATTTTTCTTGCGTCCTTTTTTTCCTTAGGTAGCCTTCCTATTGTAAGATATTCCACTATGGGGGTCATCTAGGTCGGCCTTATGTCGATCATCTCGACCTCTACCGTTTTTTTCTATCACACTCAGACTTTCCAAGAACTGCAATGGCACTACATTCAAAGTCTCAGCTTCCTTGGTGTGGCAAGCCTTGCCAAAGCATCAGCATTAGAGTTCTGCTCGCGAGGTATGTGTTCAACAGTACTGTACTCAAATTCTGATAGCTCCCCTTTACCTTAGCTAGGGAAGGCCCCATCTTGGTACCTCAAGCTTGATACTCCCCCAACACCTAATTGACCACGAGCTGGAAATCGCTATAACACTGTACGACCTTCGCTTTGAGCTCTTTCGCTACTTTAAGTCTAGCTAGCAAGGCCTCATATTCGGCTTCGTTGTTAGATGCTTCGAATCTGAATCTCAGAGCTATATGGAATCGATGTCCTTCTGGAGAGATTAATATGATCCCAGCTCTGAATCTGTTCTCATTCAATGACCCATGTATGAATATTTCCCACAACTCTTGCACCGGTTCCTTCAAAAGCTCCTCTTGAAATCTGGTGCATTCAGCCACAAAATCAATAAGGGCCTGGCTTTTGATTGAGGTTCGTGGTACATACAATATTTTGAACTGGCTGAGTTCAACCTCCCATTTTAAAAGACGTCCCGACGTTTCAGGTTTTTGCAATACCTGCCTTAAAGGTTGGTCGGTCATGACATTAATTTAATGGGACTGGAAATATGGCCAGAGCTTTCTTGAAGCCAATATTAGATAGAAAGGCATCTTTTCTATCAGTGGATATCGTGATTCAGCTCCAAGAAGTCTCTTGCTTAAATAATACACTGGTTTTTTAGCGCAGTTTTCTTCTTGAACTAACATGGCACTGACTGTACTTTCTGTCACAGCTAAAGAAAGGAACAGAGGTTCTCCAGACATAGGCTTAGACAACACTGAGGGCTCGTACAAGTGCATTTTTAGGTCGAGGAATGCCTGCTCGCACTCCTCAGTCCATTCAAATATCTTGTTTCCTCTGAGCAAGTTGTAGAACGGCAAGCACTTGTCAGTGGATTTTGAAATAAAATGGTTTAGGGCTGCCACCTTACCAGTCAGACTTTGAACTTCTTTAAATGACCTAGGTGAGGGCATTTCCAGCAATGATCTGATTTTATTAGGGTTTGCCTCTATCCCCCTTGTATTAACTATGAATCCCAGAAATTTTCCCGATGCCACTTCGAAAGTACACTTCTGGGGATTCAGTCTCATATTATACCTCCTCAAGATCTCAAAACATTCATTCATATCAGATACATGGTTATCAGCAGTCTTGGATTTGACTAGCATATCATCGACATACACTTCCATATTTTTCCCGATCTGACCAACAAACATTTTGTTGACTAACCATTGGTAGGTAGCTCCGTCATTCTTCAGCCCAAAGGGCATAACTTTATAACAATATACATTAGTTAGAGTCATAAAGTTAGTATGCTCTTAGTCCGCAGGATTCATCGCGATTTGGTTATATCCAGAATACGCATCCATGAAGGACATGAGCTCGTGTCCTACGGTGGCATCTACCAATTGATAAATCCTCGGTAGTGGAAATAAATATTTAGGACAAGCTTTGTTCAAGTTAGAGAAATCGATGCAGGTCCTCCACTTTCCATTTGGCTTCGGGACCAGCACAGGATTTGAGACCCAAATCAGGTATTTTGCTTCATGAATAAACCTACACTTTAACAGCCGAGCTACTCCTCTAGTGCTTCAGCTCGGACTGTTCCCAAACATCTCTGTTTTTGGGATTTTGCAGGCACGCTTTTGTCTAAGTTTAGAGTGTGCATGATCACACTTGGGCTTATTCCCACCATGTCTTCATGCGACCAGGCAAAAACATCTATATTCCCTTGTGAAAACATAACCAGCTCCTTTTTTCCTTTTATCACCAAGATTTTTCCCAATCTTAATGACTCTTGAAGCGTCTTTGGGATCTAAGCTTTTTTCCTCATGCTCCTCAATAGCTTGGAGCTCTGATCTATCCTCGTCCATTTGTGGGTCGATATCATCACTTGGGATGACGTCACTATCCTTTTTTTCTTGAGGTTCTTCTGTCCCGCAAACAACTTCCGATTCCTGGGACTCCTCACCTCCGTCACTTATGGCCATTACTTGCTGCCCGGGTTGTGATTTTCCCTTCATAGAAATGTTATAGCATTCCCTGGCAGTGAGCTGATCGCCTGTGACGGTGCATATTCTTGCAGATGAGGGGAATTTGATTGCCAGGTGGCGGATAGAGGTTATGGCTTCAAACGCCATTAACGTAGGTCGACCCAAAATCACATTGTACGCAGCTGGACAATCGATGACCACGAACTCAAGTAGCTTAGAGATAGTTTGTGGACCTTCACCTAATGTTACCACTAATTCGATCATTTCTATGGCAGCCAACCCTTCACCAGAAAACCCATATAGAATCATTGAGGTTGCCTTTAGCTCGGTTACCGACAATCTCTTTTTTTGTAAGGTGGACCTAAAAAGTAGATTCACAGAACTCCTGCTGTCTACTAGTGTCCTCTGAATTCTCCAGTTGGCGAGCTGAACAGTTATGACCAGAGGATTGTTATGTGGGAACTGGACATGGTTGGCATCTTCCTCCGTAAAAAGGATTGGTTGTTTCTCCAATCGCTGCTGCTTTGATAATCGTTGTTCCGGGATGAACTCCACTCCATCATGGGACTTTAGTTCGTTGATGTATCTCTTCTAGGCACCTCTACTTTTTAGGTCCTCCAAAAATGGTGGCTATATCTCCTCCTATTATCGGAGGAGGATTGTCCTGATTCACCTTAGCTCCAGCTTGATTCGTTGGAGCTGACAGAGGGTTTTGTCCAGCGGGCTGACTGGGAGTCACTCGATTCTGGGCGTACTGGGCCAAAGGTCCCGCCCTGATTAGGGTCTCGATCTCATCCTTCGGCTGTCTACAATCATCAGTATTATGATTGATATCATTGTGTAATCGGCAAAACTTCGAAGGATCTCTCTTCGCTCTTTGGTTTTTCAGTGGTTCTGGCTTCTTCCATGGAAGGGGAGTAGAATTAGCTAAGAAGATGCGCTCTCTTGTATTCGTGAGATCGGTATATGTTGCGTAGACTGGTTTAAATTTCTCCGCGAACATGTTTTTCTTTGTTCCGCTCTGGTCGCCGTCACCATTTCCCTTCCTCTTGTTATTTCCCCCTTGGTTATTCTGGGCAACGGTTTGAGCCGTAGCTACAACATCCGTTACCACTCCAACGAGCTAGACATGGACTTGGCTGGTTCCTACGACAGAAGCTCGCGCCTCTTCCAGGTTAACCCATCTTTGACCTTGTGTCAAGAACTCGTCCACAGTATTAACTCCTTTCCTCTGTAATTCTTGCCACAGGTCGCTTCAAACAAGAATTCCCATCCTCATTGCCATGAGCTTGGAGCTTTCGTCGGCATCTCTAGCTCGCGCAGCGACATTGGAAAACCTACTTAGATTCGCTTTCAACGGTTCACCCGGCTGCTGCTTTACATTAGCCAATGAGTCAGCCTTAATTTGAGCTGCCTGGGAAGCCCTGAAGGCTCTCTTAAAATTAGTGGAAAAAATCTTCCACGAGTTGATTGAATGCCTCTTGTATTGTTTGAACCACTGCCTGGCTGGACTAATCAGAGTTGAGAGGAATATAAGGCACCTTAGATCGGGTCCGACGTTTTTGAGCCATCATTATGGTGTTGAACATCCCCAGGTGATCAGACAGATCCCCATCTCCTTCAAACTTTGACAAATGTGGCATCATAAAACCCACTGGATACGCTGCTGCCGCAATATTTGGGACGAAAAGCTCGAGCTCATCCTCTGAGTCACACTCATCTTTCTCTTTCTCCGATAAAAGCTTCTTCATTAGCTCCTCCATTTGGGCTAGCCTTTCAAGGGTTTTGTCCTTGGTCCCTAGGTTATTCTTGGGCTGTTCAACAACTCCCATCCTACGTACACATTCGGCGGGTTGTTGTCCCTCCAAGTTTGGGCTTGGTTTTGTGGGACATTCCCGTTATCACGTACTTTGGAAGGACCTCCCTTTTAACGAGTGTAACTGACTCCTTCATTTCGGGCTGAATTTCTTCTCTGTGAATTCAGGCGATCTCGCAGATCAGGCTGTGGATCGTATCAAGGACTTTATGCTGAACTTAGATGATTTCTTAGATCGCCCTCGGACCTACAACTTTGATGACATTTAGTTCAATAACTTCCATTTGCAAAGCTTACCGCTCGTGGTTGAGGCTGAGGATCTGGATTTTTGACACGTGTCCGCGGGACATAGGTATGGGCAGACGGAGGAGGATTTCTCCTGTTGTCTCCATAAGCAGGAATGTCCCGTGTAGGACGAGGTGGTGTCAGCTGTCTTATGGGTGATGGGGGATGCCTAACTGGTGAGGTAATTCTTGTCCCATCAGGGCGAACTAAATTATCCTTCCTCTGTTCCACCCCATCATTTCTAGGTCTTTGCGCCTGACAATCCAATCATGACGCAGGAGGGTTGGCTGGAACATTTTGTCTCTGTGAGCCTGTTCCAGCCCTTCCCCGTGGATTTCCATGGGTACCTCGAGGCGCTGAGGAAGGAGGTACTGACTTGGGGTTGCAGTCCTAACTGACCGACTGACTTGCTGATGTCCTCTCTGAGGGCCACTTGGTTGAGCATTTTGGTGGTCTTGCGTCGTAGGCACAGAGCTTGGGGTGGCAGTTCTGACTGACCGACTTGGTTTGGACTGGCTATTCCTGTGGGACTTATGAGACCCACTTTGCCTCTTTCTGACATTAACGTCGTTTGCAAGAAGGGGTAACCGAGCCAAGACCTCCTCAATTTGCTTGTTTGCCTTGGCAAGATGGCTTCTTAACTGCATGTTTTCCAACTCAACTGCAGTCAAGTAGTCTGGCTTTGGATTCGGTGGTAATGATGCCTAACTCCCAGTATCACCGTGGCTCGCCAGTTGCTTTCCCGGGCGTTGCTGAACTTCAGGGCCATGCTCGTTCGAAACAGGGGTATGATGGCCCCCTGCCCACCAGACTGTTCTATCTCATTGTCGTGCATTGAGAGAGTGACCACCATGATGAGATTTGACTAGGATTATGATGAAAGCACTAATCTCACCTCTCAATGAAAGCACCAAACTGTTGACACAATTTTTTGCCAACAGTGAATTAAGAAAATGACAAGGTTGATTAGTGCTTGATAATAAACCGAAATAAGAAATGAACTCTCAAGAACACCGATCTTTTTACGTGGTTCAGTGGTTAAAATCCACCTAGTCCACGAGTCTATATTATTAATGTTTTTCTCTCTTTATTTTGGCAGAGTTTCAGTATTACAGAATAATCGTCCCTTATCCTGTCTAATATTCCCAGTATTTATAGAGAAATTCCATGGACAGGTTTGGGTAACCGCGTGAGTCAATCATGGATTTACATATTTATTACATTTAATACAAAATATTCCCATTTATACTAGGATATGATGTGATCACAAAATAAATGGTCTCCTATTATCTGGGACATTAAATGTTACAGGCTGGCCATAAATGATCGCATAAAAGTACCCGAGTCTTTGGGGGTTCGCGGGTATGCAATATATTTGAGTTACCACGAGCTGAATATATCCCCGAGATCATACTATGGAGGTCGTAGGAATATCATGAGCTCGCGCTTCGCAACCTATGCATCCCTAGTTCACATAATCACCGTGAAAACTAGGCTTTCCATGTGGATAATAAATGGATTCCTTGATTATTTTTTTCACATTTATTTGCCAGCTGTACCCGAGCTGAGTGAAGGACTCGTGCTGAAATCAGGGTACAACAATTTCCATATTAGTTTCAATTAAATTTCTCTTCTTGTATTTTTTACTCTAAATTTATTGGTGTCTTTTACATAAGTTTAGTCATGTTTTTCTTTTGTAATTTGGGCTATTGAGTTAATTTAGATTATTTGTTATATTATATGTTTTGTAATACATTCTGCCATTGGTATTTGTCGTTCTAAGGTATATAATAGGATATGTTTTAAAGTTAGAATTTAGTGCAAATTTAATTAAGAACATGCTTTAAGGAAGCTTTATCACACACACATATATATATATTCCAAGTATAATTAATGGTATAGAATTGTAGGTGTGTAGGAAGAATCAATCTAATTAAAGAAATGCGTTTGCATGAATAAAACTTGTCACTGTTATGATTGGTTAAATATAAATGATAAGTGTTAATATACAAGCTAGGTTTACACATTTAGTGACTTTCAAACAGTGTAGATATAAAATTTGAGTTTCAATTGTAGGCACTTTAAAAAATATGTTTTTTTTGGTCCAAAGTGATACATGGAGGTATCTAAGGATTCCCAAAAAGTTTTGTAGCATTTAGAGCAATTTTAGGAATATTGGAGGGGTCAAAAGTCAGAGGGGGAAGCAATGTGTCACCTCCTAAGAGGCGTTGCATCGCCTGAATGCAAAGGGACTCAAAAGCCCCAGCAGGCGATACAACACGTGCTAGTAGGCGATGTATCGCCTGACAGGCAATACATCGCCTACATGCAGGTGGTGTATCGCCTAACGTGTCTGTACGAACATGTAAAATGAGCTCCAAATGACTAGGGTTTGCATCATCTTTCTCAATCCTTATTTGTTCTCTGTCAACCATTATTTTGTGAAAAATTCTAGATATTATGGTGGTGTAATCCCACTCTCCCCCATCAATCTAATTCTCTATTTTATGAGATAGAACATCATGGAAAATCTAGCTCTTTTTTGTCTTTGACGTTCATGACTTAATACTTTGTAAGATTGGATAGATTTGATGGGATAACTTTGTTCGTTAGCAAGACACGATTAGAATTTTGCTAACAACTCTAAAGGTCTTTTACATCTTGTATAAAGACATAAAACCATTGGAAGAGGCCAAGGAAAATGATACTCAAGAAGTTATCAAAGAAAGGAAGAAGCACAAAGAAGATGGATTGATATGTAGGGGTCACATCCTCAACGCTCTTTCGGATAGACTCTATGATGTCTACACCAACACCAAGATCTCCAAGGAGATTTGGGAAGCCTTGGAAAAGAAGTACAAAGTGGAAGAAGAAGGTACAACTAAATTCCTTATTACTCAATATGTGGAATTTGAGTTCTATGATATGAAACCCTTTCTCCTCAAAATATATGAGTTGGAAATTATTGTGAATAAGTTGTCTACACATAATATTGTATTTCCGGAACAATTCCTTGTGGGTGCCATAATAGCCAAGTTGTCTCCATCTTAGAGAGGCTATAGGAAGAAGATCCTCCATAAGAATGAAGAGATTTCATTGGAGGAAATCCTCAAGCACTTGAGGATTGAGGAGGAATCTCATTATAGAGATAAGAATGAGGAGGAGTCTAATGGAGAGACTTCAAAGGACAATGTGGTCGCCAATCCTCTTGAAAATGGCAAAGGAATTGGGAAGAACAAGGGCAAGGGTCAAAAACCCTCAGGCCCAAGAAGAATGCGGGACAATTCAAAATTTCCACGGGACCTTGCTTTGTGTGTGGCAAAAATGGCCATTTTCCTAGAGATTGTAGGTTCTAGAGGAACAATAACAATGAAGCAAGAGTCCACTCAACCGAAGAAGGGCTAATGGCAACACCAAGCAAAGTTAATGCCATTCATGGAAAGGTGAATGGGTGGTGGTATGATACTTGTGCCACCATTTATGTTACCTATGATAGATCTCTATTCAAGACCTTTGAATCTTCAAAGGAAGGGCATGAAATACAAATGGGCAATGAGAAAAGGTCCAAGGTTGAAGGAAAGTGGACTATTGATTTGTTCTTCAGATTCAGCAAGAAGGTTTTACTCACCAATGTTTTGTATGTACCAAAAATGAGTAGAAACCTTGTGAGTGGTAATTTACTTGGAAAACCGAGAATCAAGGTTGTGTTATATTCTGGCAAGCTTACTTTGTGCAAGGGAAATGTGTTTGTGGGAAGGGTATATGCTTGTGATGGCATGTTTAAACTTTGTACTTCAATTGACAATGTGAACAATAATGCTTTATCTTCTTCTTGTTACATGCTTCACTCAAATTCTATTAATTTGTGGCATGTTAGACTTATACATATAGGATTTACCACAATTAAAAGAGAAATTAAATGTGGATTGATTGATTGTGATAATGTTTAGCATGATAAATGTCAATTATGTGTTAAATCTAATATGGTAAAGAAACATTTTCCAAGTGTTGAAAGAAACTCTAAGTTGTTAAATCTATGGTGATAAATGTAATGTCTCAAATTTGCTAATAAGGCTTAGTGTCTTGATTAGCGTGTCCAGAGGGCAATAATTGATTTAATTATGTTAATACGTGGATTGAATGATTGTGTGATTAGAGATGCATGCTTAGGTGAATTAAACATGCATGTAGACCCATTTTGGTTTATAGGGGCATAATTGTAATTTTGGCCCGTCGAGGGCATAAATGTGAATTATATGCATGTTGTATGTGATACCACAAGATTGTGGTGATATATTTGTGATGTGTGATCCGAGATGGTCCTAGGGAGCGATTAGCGAAATGGTCACAATGGGGTCGAGTACCCGGCTCGGGGGAGCCTAGGGGTATTATGGGAACAAAGTACGTATACGGGATTGTTGGGTAACGGGTAGTGATTTAGAGATTATTTTGGTATGTCGAGATTAAATGAGGATTTGTAGGAACACTTGAGGAATTTGCGGGATGTGGCAAATGACAGGATTGCCCTTGGTGGCATTAAGGGATTAAGGATGGACATAAGGGTATTTTGGACATTATGTCATTGAGGATAAACTTAAGCTAACCTATACTCTAGAACTGACCAGAAAATAGACGAAAAGATATAACACAAACTCTCAGTCTCTCTCTCTCTCTCTCACAGTTCTCTCTCCCTCTCTTGGTCTTGGAGAAGCTTGAAGAATTTTGAAGAAATTTCCCAAAAGATAAGGATTTGAGGAAAGCAAGATGAAAGTATTGGGGAGCTAGCTTAGGTTGAATTATCTCAGAGGTAAGATTCAAAACAAGTTCTTTTAAATAATTCTTGGTGTACCTTAGGTGTTTAAAGGTTTTAAATTCAAGTGTTTAAGCTTAGGTTGTAGTGAGGTTTTAGTTAAGTTTTGGGGAGCTTGTATCAATTTTGTTGCTTGGATAAGAGTTCTAAGCTGAATTCTAGGTACAAGGTTCGAAGTTGGTGAGGTTCAGGGAGCTTAGTTCGTAAAATGCATGAGGAATTTTAGGTTTTGGGGCTCGCATTGCAGCCCATGTGTGCAAAGAGGCCTGAGAAGCCTCTGAGTTTGCCCAGGTGCCACGGCGCACCACAACCCGTGTCCTTCAGCAGAGAGAGTCGTGTTCTCTGACTTGCAGCAAGCCACAGCCCTGGGGGGCGGGCCGCGACCCTGGGGGGTGGGTCGTGGCTCAAATTAGGAAAAAAGGGCAGTTGAAGGTTTTAAGCTCGGGAACCTAAATGTTAAGGGTCAGGAAGGATTCTACTACCCGGTTTAGTAGAATCCAAGGTCCCGAAGGCTAGTATTTTAATATGAATTTTTTAATTGATTAGGGATTGATGGATATCTATTTATTATGGCATTGTGACTAGGTTTTATCACTCAGGCTCGGGATTGGGAATCATACTCGGGATCACTTGGATTGTCAGCTCGGGACATGAGGTAAGAGAACTATTTGTACCCGTAGAGCTATGTTGTGTGTCGTGCTGTATGTATTGTTTAAAGCTATTATGTCATACATGGGATTCTGACCGGAAGTAGCTAGAGCCGGAAGCGGTAAGGGGCCGAGATCAACGTTAAGCATGCTGGATGCAGGCCGCTAGGGTGAGACCCTCTAAGGGTGTTGTACACATCTGCTCAGTTAAGATCACGAACCTGATGTCTGAAAGCGCACCCCGAGCGGAGGAGACCGATGTTGTGTTGTTATACTGTTATGATGTTATGTTGTTGTGCTTATGTGTTGTTATACTGCTATGATGTTATGTTATTGTGCTTATGTGTTGTCATACTGCTATGATGTGATGATGCTATGCCATCGTGTATCCCAATAACAATTTGTAGATTTTTTATTGCCTTTTATTAAGTTTTTATTTGTTGAGATAAATTATTGTATGTTGTGCTTTGAGGTTCTCTTGCTGGGCCTCGGCTCACAGGTGCTCTGTGCAGGTAAGGGCAAGGAAAAGGTCGATCAACCATGAGTTGGAGGGCCTAGAGCGTGCATACATGTTTGGCCTACCTGGCCGCCACGGCTGGGGTATTTTGAGGAGTGGATTATAAATGTTGATTTTGTCACTTAGGTCGACTGTAAAGTAACTTTTTAAGTTGTAAATATGTTTCTAAACAATATTTTGGGATCCCAATGTAACATTTTCATGATTTAAATGAATGACCAACCTTTTACACCAAAATCTTATTTAGATGAGTTTTCATTTTAATTAACCACACCTTTTTGGTCTAATACCTCGATTAGTGAGCTAATGACACATTTTAAAATCACATGGTAACGACTCTAAGGGAAGTAGGACGCTATAATAAATGTGAATTACTTTCATAAATGATTGCTCTATGTTCACATATGTATATTTGCTTAAGAATAAAGATGAAGCATTTAATGTATTTAAAGCTTATAAAGCGGAAGTTGAAACTCAATTGGAAAGGAAACTTAAACTGCTTAGAAGTCATAGGGGTGGTGAATATTTTTCAAATATTTTCAACTTGTTTTGTGAAGAGCATGGAATAATACATAAATGTACAACCCCTTATACTCCACAACAAAATGGTATAATAGAAAAAATATATAGAACATTTCTTGAGATGATTAATGCTATGCTATTACATTCTAAATTGAGTTTTAGTTTGTGTGGTGAAGCCTTGCTATCCACTTGTCATATTTTGAATCGTATTCCAATGAAGAAAAATAATATCTCTCCATGTGAGTTATGGAAAGGAAAGAAACCAAACATTGGATATCTTAAAGTGTGGGGGTGTCTTGCTTATAACAAGAGCACCTATCCTTAAAGGACAAAGTTGGGTCCAAGGGCTATAAGATGTGAATTTGTGGGTTATGCCCAAAATAGAAAAGCTTATAGATTATTAGACTTAGAGTATAATGTGATAATTGAATAAAGAGAAGTTGAGTTCTTTGAGAACATGTCATGCGATGATAACAAGTTAGAACCAACTCAAACTATAGAGCTTCAAGAAGAGACTCCTAAAATAGTTGGTGAACAACCTCAATTGCCTAGAAGGAACCAAAGCGTCAGAGATTTGGGATCAAGTGAGAAGTGTTCTTAAATAGAGATACTATACCTTGTTCAAGGTGACAATAAGGAAGTTACTTGGCAATATCCAATAGTACTTCAAATAGAGGATGATCCCAAAACTTTCAAATAAGTAATATCCTAAAGGGACTCCACTTTTTGGAAGGGGGCAATTAATGATGAAATAGATTCAATTATGTCTAACCACACTTGGGAATTGGTTGACCTTCCAAAGGGGTCTAAACCAATTGGGTAAAAATGGATATTACTTGAAAGTCTAGACATATTAGTCTAAGATATGAATATGTGAGACAATTGATTCAAGATGGAATCATATCAATCTCATATGTTAAGACAAGTGAGAACTTAGTGGATCCATTTACAATAACCTCTTGTGAGAATGTTAGTAAGTTCCACTTCAAAAGGGATGGGACTAAAACTCCTAGAATAATAGATTCACCAATGATGGCTGTTAGAAAATATATATTATTAAATGGAAATAGGGAAAACAAAATACAACTCTACACAAAAATACAATAGATTAGGTGTTTGATTAAGATAAATGTTACAACTGAATTACTAAAAGTACAAGTAAATAGATTTGAGAGGTAGTAGAAGTTAAGAAAAGATTACAAACTCAAAGCATGAATAATACAAATATATAAACTAAGAAATAAATAAAACAAAAGATGTAAAGAAAAAGAAGAACAAAAGAATGACATAAGAACAATAGAAAGAATACAAACTCTCACACAACCAAAATGTAGAGTAACGGTGATCACCAAATTGAACAAGGTTTAAGACCTTTGTCCAAAAGCTTATTTCTTCCTATTCTCTAAGTACTAAGAGATCTCACAAGGAAATAACTCTTTGGAATTATCAAGTCTCTTTGGTGTATTTTCCAGCCAAATGCTTTGTGGATGAAAAATTGTGTGTCTTACAAGTGAGTAGTAGACTCATATCTATAGAGTTTTGAGACACCCTTTGAATTTCAAATCCCACCAACCCCCATGGCTGTTACCAATGTTTAATTGGATGTTTATGGAATTAAAAGGAAGATTTGAGAGTTACTTTGGATGTTAAAACCGTTCAATTTGGAGAAAACTAAAAAATTAGAATTTGCTGCCAGCACCCCATGTCGCGGCTTGGGACATACCTGGCCATGACCGCTAGCTTCTGACTCCCAGGCCGCGGCTTGGGAAGCTTGTGGCCATGGCCACCAGGCTGTTTCAGCCTCCAAATTTCAGTATTTCCAAAAAAACGTCTCATTCTCTTCCCACTTGATTTTGTAACCTCCATACACCTAATGGGAGTTAAAAATATGTCTTAACCAGCCATATCAAATAATGGCTCTATGAAATTCAAACACATATTAGTAACTCTCAATATACACATTATTGGGTAATATTTGGGAGTTACAAATTTATAGCTGATTTTGCAACTCCAAAATATGTTACATTTGGATACACTCATGTGTCTAATTTTGTAACTCTCAATAATATGTTACAAGGTGTGACAAATCACATTTGTCACATTATTGAATCTAACATTATATTTTATGAAATAATATAACATTCCCCCACTTAGATTAAATAATCACTTTTTGTAACATTTATTTAATCACTCAAACATTACATTAAAATATAATATTCCCCCACTTGATTAAATAATTACTCTCTCTATAGGAACCATTGCATTGGTGCATAAAATAAAATGTCTTTCGACTTGACTTTTACCTTAGTGTAATTTTCACAAAGTTTGTTATAATTTTGGTTGCCGAAGCATTGAACCAATATCCCTTGATAACAAACTGGTGATAACACACACACATTTACTATGTTCACTTGAGACCTCAATGTCTCACTTTTGCACCATTAATGGCCATGTGCACATTCCATTTATTGATTTTTCATGAGAATGACTCCCAATTCTCATGAGGGGTGGCACCACCCCTAGGTTTATATAGGTAGAACTCTTACAATATTTTGTTACCCTAAAATACTTATCTTTTCAAGACTGGGTTCTTTAAAAAAATCCTTTCAGTTTTATCCCTCATTTGGTAACACTCTAGTACTCATATCTCAGATGGGACACAATTTTGAGTATTACTATTATTTACTTGATTTACTTGTTATTACCTATTGAACCTAATACTAGTTTGGTTACTAGTATTAAAATAGGTTACCATCAATCGCGAATCTCTTTAGGGAGTCCAAGTCTCATCCCTTGAGATGTAGAAATGATTCCATTTGAGTAATTTCTTTTCTCATGTATGCATACTTAATCATTATCTCATTATTTTATTCAAACCTTGTGCTAGCTATAGTTTGCTTAAAATAGTTACACCTTTATCAAAATAGTGAGTTTGACTATAGTCAACACCCCCATTATTTTATACTTCAATATCCAAGATAAATACATTTTCCTGAATATTAATTATAGAAATTTCTTTGTTTCTAAAACACCCCTTATGTTTTAAATTGATTCTTTCTTGAACCAAATATCTCACAAACAAGAACTTTAGACATCAAGCATGCCTAGATTTATTCATTCTATATAGCTAAGGTAATTTAGAATGTGGAATCCAAATCACACAACTTGTGTGTATATATTTTAATAAGATGGCCAAATTAATCAACCATTTTCAACAAAATAAATTGATTAACTTTGGAGCATCACTCCCACATTTCTCATATAAAGTGGTAATAACATATCACTTTAAAATAGAAATATCTTCATTTCTATTAAGTCCTTTATCCTCCAAGATAAATCTATACTTAGAATTCTCAAAGTTCATCATGACATATAATTATCTCCAATGCTATTGGTTAGACCTAATGATAGTGCCTACACTATAAAATGGTCCTAATAGAGTTTTGGAAAACTTGCTCACTTTCTTTAGTCTGTCTCTAACCCCTCTCTCTCAAGATTTTAGGAATCTCAAGTTTTCTCCAAGAAACTCATAAAGAAAGTGCTTGACTTTGTAAGTTTGAGGCTTGTTCAATCCTAATTGCTATTTCCTCTTAGAAAATGCATCAAGCATCAATGGTGGCTAGGAAATAGAGAATTAGGACAGCGGTACGAATCGTGTATAAGCCTTGGTTTTCTATTTTTGTATTTGAAGAAGGAAAAAGCTCAAAGTGGTGGTTCTCCAAGGGTTTTGAAGGTTCATCAAGGTTGAAGAAGATTGTTCTACAACTAGGCTTTGCATCATCTTTCTCAATCTTCATTTAGTCTCTGTCAACCATTATTTTGTGTATGTAGCACCCTGGTTAGTACAAGACCGTCACATTGTGTACTTTAAATAGTGTTTAACTCACTAAATGAGTCATTAGGTTGTAAACGTGCATTTAGGTGTTATTAACAGGCTAGGGTGAAAATCTCGGTCAAAAGGAATGGATATATTTTATTTAAAATGTTAAACTGTACATGGGCCCATAAAAGTGTTTACAAAGTTATTTACAATCCAACATGGTCATTACAGTATAAAAGTTACAACCCGCCAACCTAAGCGACAAAAATAGGGTTAAACCCTAGTTTCCCTAAGAAACACCTTGATCGTGGGGGTCAAGCGACTGCATATGTACACATCGCCACCTAAGCTCTCCACTCAAGGTTGGGTGAGCTTTTCTTTCCCTTTACCTACACCACATAGAACCTGTGAGCCAAGGCTCAATAAGAAAACTTATTACTCATTGTATACCTTATAAATAAATGATTATGGGGCTTGCATCCCTAATCAGATGATGACTAATAAGTCTTTCTAGGTAGATGACTGATAAGTCTCTCTGGGTAGATGAATAATAAGTCTCTCTGAATAGATGACTGATAAGTCTCTCTGAATAGATGACTAATAAGTCTCTCTGGGGTTTTATGCCCCAAGCCATGTGACGTTTCAGTCACCTGATCCTTTTAGCCCTAGCTCTGAGTAACTAGCCTTTAGACTAGTCAAGCGCTTTAGTTTTCTTTGACTAATAGGTCAATCAAGCATTTAATTCTCATGTTGATTAGATCTAATCATTTCGGCCTGTATTAAACATGCTAATGCTGCTATTGACTCATAAGCCAATACCATACGACCAGTGCTCAGCACAACTGCCGATTATGACTGATAAGTCAGAACTTCACGACTAATACTAAACACCAATTTCGTTTCTGACTAATAAGTCAGTGCCATTCACAAATAAGCAAAGCCGCCAGGCCTTTACAATGCAAGCAATGTCCATAAATAGACCACTCAACATACCTTATCAATAACCATGCATGTCACATACTGGGTACAGTTTTCTTACCTCTGGTTCAAGCGAGAAATAATAAAAGAACGACCCTTGAGAACGATCGGTCCTTAAGTCCCTTAGCGGTCACCTAATCATAACCAAATATGAAATCCCATCAATAAAATACGCAATAAAAGGTTCATGGACTAAAACCAGCTCCCGGGACCTCGAATCCTACTAAAATGATTAGTAGATTCGATCTCGAGCCTTGAGAATTGGAAACCTGCGGTTAAAAATAACTAAAACCCATCATGGCACAAAAGGGACAGGCGAACCGCGACCTGCCCCCAAGGGTTGCGGTGCGCCCCCAAGACAGGAAGCCCCCCCTATCTGGGTGCTAAGGGTGGGCTGTGACTTGCCCCTGGGGGTCACAGCATGCCTGCTAGACAGATCCCAGGGGAGGCTCTAGGATACATTCAAGTCGCGACTTGCTTGAACTCGGTCGCGACTTGACCCCACGAAACTAGCTGCCCTGCATTTTTCTCAATCCAAACCTCAATCAAAACTCAACCACACAATTCCAAAATCCCAACCAAACATCACCTCAACATAATCACCATTCAAACAAAAAAACCCAAGCCTAGAAACACTTAAAACATAAAAAAAATTCCCAATTACACAATCAAACATCAAGCTTAAACATAACCTTAAAAATAAAGCAAACACCTTACAAATTTAAGCTAAAAACCTTACCTCAATCCCAGAATTGAACCCTTCAGTTGTTGTAATCCAATCCTAAACTCCCAAGCCTTAAATCCTCAAGCTTCAATCCTAATTTGCTTCAAATCTCCAACGGGAAGAGAGAGAGAGAGAGAGATAATCGAGAGTGATGAGAGTAAAACTCTATTTTTGCCTGCCTTAAAAACTGTGATTTCCAACCTATCTTGTTAATCATAATTAACGTCCTTCGATTCTTGTTACTCCCAATATCCTCAAATAATTATTAAATCATATCTCATTACCCCGTTCATTCCTGGTAATGTACTAAGCATCAAATTACCCCTAGGCTCACCCCGAGCTCGGTAATTAACCTTGTTATGAACAAACCGCTAACTTGCATCCTAGGACCGTCTCATGCCGAATAGCTCGAACATATCCACATAATAATGTGGTGTCACCCATAAATCACAAACATGCACATAAATATACAATTATGCCGTTAACGGGCCAAAATTACGAAAATGCCCTTCTAATAAGAAGTAGGACCACATGCATGCAATTATCATCATATAATAATATAACTCACATAATCATGCATATAATCACATAATTGCATATTAAATCAATTATGGCCCTCCTGGCCCCCTAATCCAAGAATTGAGCTAGATTAGGGAATTTGGGACATTACAATTGTCCCCTCCTTACAGAAATTTCATCCTCAAAATTTATCTGAACAACTCGAGATACTGACTCTGAATATTTGAATCCATCTCGCAGGTCGCTTCCTCGACCTTGCTGTTCCTCCATAATACCTTAACCAAATGTATAGTTTTATTCCTTAGGACCTTGTCCTTTTTGTCTAGTATATGGACTGGTTGTTCCTCATAAGAGAGATCTGTCTCAAGATCCAAATCTTCATAACTCAAAACATGGCCCTTTGTAAACTTCAATTGTGTACCCATGGCCCTCTGTAAACTTCCTCGGAACATGGAAGTTAATATGGGGTCCCGATATCGACCTCGGTGCCCCATGAAGGTGCACAATCTCTCTCACATAGAGATATGCGTACTGGTCAACTGTATAGGTAGTCCTCACTGGTAGGAAGTGAGTTGACTTGGTATATCGATCCACAATAACCCATACTGAATCCTGTTGACCAACAGTCCTGGGTAACCCCACCACGAAATCCATCGTGATGTCCTCCCATTTCCGCTCTGGGATGTTTAGAGGCTGTAATAGCCCTGTTGGCCTCTGATGCTCAGCCTTAACTTGTTGACATGTCAAGCACTTAGCCACATACTCTACTACATCTCTCTTCATCCCAGGCCACCAATACAGTAATCTCACATCCTAATACATCTTCATGGTGCCTGGATGCAAAGAGTAAGGAGTAGTACGAGATTCATCCAGAATCTCCTGCCTCATAGTAGTGTCCATCAGAACACATATCCGACCTTTGTATCTCAACAAGCCTATCTCTGACACTTTATAATCTCTGGATATTCCAGCTAGAACACCCTCTCTGATCTTGGTCAACTGTGGATCACCCAACTGACCATCCTTTATACTCTCCAACAGTTTAGGTTGTAGCATAATGTTGGCTAACTGCCCCACAAGCAACTCTATCCCAGCTTTGGTCACATCCTCTGCTAATTCTCTGGATATCAACCTTGCACTGAAAATCTGTCCCGGACCTTTCCGACTTATAGCATCTGCTACCCTGTTGGCCTTTCCTGGATGATATAGAATCTGACAATCATAATATTTTACTAACTCTAGCCAACACCTTTGCCTCATGTTCAAGTCTTTTTGTGTGAAGAAATACTTTAGGCTCTTGTGGTCAGTATAAATCTCACAGTTCTCCCCATAAAGATAATGTATCCATACCTTTAATGCAAAGACCACAACTGCCAAATCTAAATCATGAGTGGAGTACCTCTGTTCATACTCTTTCAGCTGACGTGAGGCATAAGCAATCACCTTTCCTAAATACATCAAAACACAACCCAAACCCTGATGTGAGGCATCATAGTAAATCACAAACTTCTCATGATCTATTGGAAGAATCAAAATTGAAGCTGTAATCAACCTCCGCTTCAATTCCTGGAAGCTTTTCTCACACTTATCTAACCACACAAACTTCTGATTCTTGCGTGTCAATTCAGTCAATGAGGTGGCAATCTTTGAGAACCCTTCCAAAAAACGTCTGTAATAACCTGCCAACCCAAGAAAACTTCTAAACTCTGAAGCATTCTTTGGCCTTGGCCAATCCTTGACAGCCGCAATCTTGACTGGGTCCACCTTAATCCCCTCCTTACTGACAATGTGCCCAAAGAAAGTTACCTAAGATAACTAGAATTCACACTTCTTGAATTTTGCAAATAATTTGTGTTCCCTCAGTCTCTGTAGAACCAACCTCAGATGTTATTCACGTTCTAACTCTGACTGAGAATAAACCAGAATATCATCGATGAAGACGATCACAAACTAGTCCAAATAATCCTTGAACACTCTGTTCATCAAATCCATAAAAGCAGCTGGGGCATTAGTCAACCCAAAGGACATAACTAAGAACTCATAATGCCCATATCTAGTGCGAAAAGCAGTCTTTGGTATATCTCCCTCCTTGACTCTCAGCTGATGATAACCAGAACGAAGGTCTATCTTAGAGAATACCCTTTTACCTTGCAATTGATCAAACAGATCGTCTATCCTTGGCAGAGGATACTTGCTCTTGATTGTTAACTTATTTATTTCTCTGTAATCAATACACATCCTCAGAGTTAATTTTGTTGGGGCCATTCTATAAGGTGCTCTAGACACTTGCTCCGTCCCTGGTGCTAGTTCAATTACAAATTCAATCTCTCTATGTGGTGGAAACTCTGGTAAATCTTTTGGAAACACATCCAAAAACTCACACACTAATCTGGTCTCCTCCGGTCCCACTGGCATGACCTGAGTGGTATCAACCACACTGGCTAAGAATCCTATGCAACATCCTTGCTATAGATCTCTAGCCTTCATAATAGATATCATAGGTATACGAGGTCCATGCACAGTGCCAACAAATACAAAAGGATCCCTCCTTTAGGCTCAAAGGTTACCATCTTCCTTCTGCAATCTATGGTTGCCCTATACATCACTAACCAGTCCATGCCCATAATCATGTAAAAGTCAGTCATAACCAACTCTATCAAATCAACTGATAACTCTCTGCCCTCTACTGTCACTGGTAGTGATCTGACCTATCTTCTGGATACTACTAACTCCCTAGTGTGTAATAAGGTTCCAAATCCCACAACATAATAATCACATGCTCTACATAGTCTATCAATAATTCTACTAGCAACAAAAGAATGTGTAGCACAAGAATTAATCAAAATAGTATAAGGCGTTCCAGCACTAAAAAGCTGACCTGTGACTACTGAGGGACAAGCCTCAGCTTCTGCCTTTGTTAATGCGAACACTCGAGCTGGGGCCGAGTTGTCTGCCTTTCTTGGCTCTTCCTTTCTTGCTTTCGAGCAATCTTTCTTGAAATGTCCCACTACTCCACATAAGAAGCAAGCTTTTGCCCTACACTCTCCTATGTGGCGCCTCTTGCACCAAGGGCACTCTAGATAAGTCCTCCAGGCCTCACTGCCACCCTAGCGGCCCATTGAAATACCACATGATCCCCTGTCAGGACCTGGAGCTGGGAAGGCATCAAGAACCTACCTTTTCTGATCAGTGGGGCCTCCACCCTTACCTGAACCTATAAATGGAGGCCCACCCTCCTAAAGTCTCTTTTGGCTGAACTATCATGCTAGATCTTGTTCTTTGCGCTCTTAGCTGTGAGGGCCTTCTCAACCACCTGTGCATAAGTAGTAACTCCAGACATAGTGGTGATACGAACATCATAGACTATTCTAGGCTGTAGCCCCTTGAGAAATGTCTCCCTTCTGGTTCCATCAGTGGGCACTAGTTCCATTGCAAACTTTGCCAATATATCAAATTTCATAGCATATTCAGTCACTGATGTGTTGCCCAGAAGTAATCTGCTGAACTCTTCATCCTTTGCACCTCTGCTGGCATCGTTGTAGAACTTTTCATTAAACAGAGTCTAAAACTCTTCCCAACTCAGGGCATCAACATTTCTGGTATGGGATATCACTTCCCATCGAATTCGGGCATCCTCTCGAAACATGTATGTGGCACAATCCACCCTCTCATTACTAGACACCCTCATAAATTTAAGGATGGTGGTAACCATGCTCATCCATTGCTCAGCTATAGCTAGATCTGCATTACCCTCAAAGACTGGTGGGTGTTATCTCCTGAACCTTTCATAAAGAGGATCCCATTTACTTTTAGCATCTAGCAACTGCCTAAGTGTTGGCATTGTTACAGGTGGTGCCACTGGCAAAATGTTCCCTGGAGGAACCTGTTGTTGTCTCAGGAGGCGGATTTCTTCTTTTTGCCTCATAACTCTAGCTTGTAAATCAGCAAACAGCTGCTACCAGTTATCAGGAGCTGGCTGAGGAATCTGACTCTGGTCATACTCCTGACCCTGTCTATCATTCTGGCCCTGATCTTCCTGGCCAGTTGATGAGTCTATCTGCCTTGGAATCATATTATCAACTTATACCTTGCTGCAATAATCAATACGACCAGTTGGGTAGTGATAACTAAACCTCTTACCGCCTCATGGTCCAAGATCAAGCAGATACTCATCCATGTTCCACAATCATACTAATAAACAAGTTGAATCATGAACATAACATTTAGCATTTAGAACTTAGCTATCAAAAATTAATAATTAACAATGCTAATAAGCATGTTCTAGCAATATCAGTGCTAATAAGCACGTTCTTGCTCATCACGCAGCTGTCAAAGGCTAGCCTTATTAGTGTATCATATGCACACAGGTAAATAATTTACATTCTATTTAAGCAGTTAAACACATAACCACATAAATAGTTACCAAACCATGAGTCAAGCTTGTCTTCAGTGGCGAGTGTACATGCCCAGCCAGTCTACAGGAACCCTAAACCTTGGCACACTCTGAAACTAAGTTGTAACGCACTCGTTAGTCCAAGACCGTCACATTGTGTACTTTAAATAGTGTTTAACTAGCTAAACGAGTCATTAGGTTGTAAACATGCATCTAGGTGTTATTAACAAGCCAGGGTGAAAATCTCAGTCAAAAGGAATGGATATATTTTATTTAAAACATTAAACTGTACATGGGCCCATAAAAGTGTTTACAAAGTTATTTACAATCCAAAATTGTCATTACAGTATAAAAGTTACGACCGCCGACCTAAGTGGCAAAAATAGGGTTAAACCCTATGTAACGTCCTCCTAATCCAGGATCGTTACACTGTGCACTTTAAATTGTGTCAGACTTGCTAACCAAGTCATTTGGTTTAAAATGTGTAACTAAGGTTAATGTCAAGGGTTAGGGTTAAGAATTTTAGTTAGAAGAGCCATTGACATTTATTTAAAAAGTTTCATACAGACGTGGGATCCCAAAATATCACAACTAATCTATAAAAAGGTATAAATACATCAAAAATTACATTCAGCCGACCTAAGCGACAAAAACAGGGCTACAACCCTAGCTCCTCTGAGATATTCCTGGCCGTGGTGGTCGAACAGCCGCATATGTACACGCCATCGAACTCTCCAACTCATGGCTGGTGAAGCTTTCCTTTTCCCTTACATGTACTACAAAGCACCCATGAGCCAAAGCTTAACAAGAAAACTCAACATGTGCATAAACAGATAATACAAACTTCTAGACACTTATCTAGCACGTCCAGCGGTAATAACCTGCACATATCGTCATTCAGTTACAAACAGGTGGTCATTGGACCAATTTGGGGTCGCTACCCTAAACAATTGACCATAGAGTCAATTCCGGGGCCCTATGCCCAAGCTATGTGACCATAGAGTCATCTGGGGCCTTTGCCCTTAGGCTTGAATAACAAGTCGTAGAGCTAGTCTAGTGTACCTGGCATTTTAATGTTTCATCGACCATAGGGTCGACCAACATAATAATACGTTGTTGGTTCAGGCCTAAGCCTTTTAGCCAGCGCGCAGCATGCTATTGCCGTCCTTGACTAATGAGTCAAGCCCTGATCCAGGAATACAAACCACAATACAGAAACAGTTATGGACAGGCATATCCCAACAAATAAGCATGCATGCATGTTAATCACATAACACCATTGAATAACCATTTTCCCAATACTAATCATACTTATTTAACGGGGCCTCATGCCCTAACAACGGAATTCACACAACAGTCATAAAGCACTTAAGCAGATATCAACCAACATGTGAAGCAAAAGCTTAAATATAAATGTCCTCTGGGCTCAAGCCTTAGTCAAGATAATTGATAGCAGTTGGGCCAAGCCCTAATCAGATATAACTTGTATTGGGTGCAGTTTTCTTACCTCAGCTCTGAGTAAGCGTAAATAAGAACGACCCTCGAGCACGATCCCGATTCCGAGCCCCTAGCGGTAACCTATTCACAACCATAAAATAGAATTTCATCAACAACGAGTTCCACTAAACAGGGTAGTGGAATCGATCCTGAGCCCTAAGGAAAAGGTTTCCTTTTTAAAAAGCTTCCCATGGCCAAAAATGCTCAGGCGGGCCGCGACCTGGCCCTGAGGGTCGCGGCGCTCCCCTTCTAACAGAGAGCCTCCTTCCCTCTGTCAAGAGGCGTGGGCCACGACTTTCCCTATAGGGTCGCGGTGCGCCTCCAGACAGAGGCCTCCTAAGGCCCTGGGTTCAGGCTGAGTCGTGGCCCCTCAAGAACAAGGTCGCGACTTGGCCCCTTGAACCCAGATTTTCTTCCATTTTCAGCAGCCAAATTCAATCCAAACTAACCCAAATTCACCCCTAAACCATAATTCAACTATCACAATAGTTCTAACAACTTCCCAGCAACAAAACCCAACAAAATCCAGTCTTAAAACTCATCAAAACACCAATTCAATTCTTCAAGCTAAAAGTTCATGAACACTTCAAAGCAACCATGGATTCTATAGAAATTCAATTATAACAGACAGTTTGAATGGTTACCTTAGCTGTGAATAATGATCCTCTAACCACAAGCTTTCCAAATCCCAATCCCAAGCCTTCAATTCTTGTGTTTCTAGCCAAAATCCTTCTCAATTTTTTCCAAGAACTAGCTTGAAGCAACTTAGAGAGAAAGAGATAGTGAAGGTCGGTTTGGAGAAGTGTTTTGTGTTTTTGTCCTTTGTTTCCTTAAGCTTAAACGACTTAAGTTGAACCCGAGGCTCGGGGTACCAAAAACGTCCCTGAGGGAAAAATGGTCAAACTCCCAAATATTCCCTCCTAAACTCACTAACTTCAAATATATCTCCAATTATTCATTTCCATTACCCGATAACCCAATTAAATGTCTAATACCCAAAATACCCTCGACTCACCCCGAGTCAGGTATTGAGCCCAGTTGTGACTTTTTCGCTAACTTTCTCCCTAGGATCGCCTTGTGCTGAGTAACTCAAATAAACCCACATAATAATGTGATCTCACACATATATCACATAAATATACAATTACGCCCGTAACGAGCCAAATTACCAAAATTTCCCTTCTAATAAGAAACAGGCCCACATGCATATTTAATACCCCTAAACATGCACAACTAGTCATATTATCACATAATTACAATTAAATATAACACTTAAGCATATAATTCCATATATTGCCATCATGGCCCCCTAATAAAGGCCTTAAGCCTTATTAGGTAATTTTGGGACGTTACAACTATCCCGTCCTTACAGAAATTTCTTTCTCGAAATTTTACCTGAATAGCTTGGGATATTAAGTTTGCATATCCGCCTCTAGCTCTCCTTGACCTTGCTATTCCTCCATAGTACCTTAACTAAAGGTATAGTCTTGTTCCTCTGGACCTTTTCCTTCTTGTTTAGAATTTGAACTGGTTGTTCTTCATAGGAACAGTCTGCCTCCAGTTCCAGATCCTCATAACTCAGTACGTGAGTTCCATCTGACACATACTTCCTCAACATGGAAATATGAAATACATTATGCACACTAGACAGTGCAGGGGGTAAGGCCAACCTGTAGGCCACTTGCCAGATCCTCTCCAGGATCTCAAACGGTCCCACGAACCTAGGGCTCAGCTTGCCCTTCCTCCTGAACCTCTTTACCCCTCTAAGAGGTGAAACCTTAAGGAAGGCATAGTCTCCCACCTAAAACTCTACGTTCCTCCACCTCGGGTCTGAATAGCTCTTCTGTCTACTCTGAGTTGCGAGCATCTGAGCTCTAATCTTCTCGATAGCCTCGGTGGTCCCCTGAACTGCATCAGGACCTAAATATTTCCTCTCACCCATCTCATCCCTGTGAATGGGTGATATGCACTTCTTACCATATATCATCTCATAAGGTGCCACCCCAATGGTAGACTGGTAGCTGTTGTTGTAGGAAAATTCTATCAGAGTCAAATATTTACTATAGGACCCTTCAAAGTCCAACAAACATGCTCTCAGCATGTCCTCCAATATCTGGATAGTCCTCTCAGACTGACCATCGGTCTGAGGATGAGAAGTTGTGCTAAACTTCAGCTGTGTACCCATCACCCTCTTCAAACTTCCCCAAAACTTGGAAGTAAAGATAGGATCTCTATCAGACATGATAGACCTCGGAGTCCCATGAAGGCGAACTATCTCTCTCACATAGAAATCTGCATACTGGTCAACTATGTAATTCTCCCTCACTGGTAGAAAATGAGTTGATTTCATTTATTGATCCACAATGACCCAAATATAATCATGCCGGCCCGCTGTTCTGGGCAATCCTACCACGAAATCCATCGTGATATCCTCCCACTTCTACTCTGGATATCCAAAGGCTGCAACAGCCCTGTTGGCCTCTGATGCTCAGCCTTGATCTGTTGGAAAGTCAGGCACCTTGCCACATACTTAGTCATATCCCTCTTCATCCCAGGCCACCAATATAAAGCTTTCAGATCCTTGTACATCTTCGTGGTGCCCGGATGAAGAGAATAAGGGGTAGTATGACATTCATCTAGAATCTCTCGTCTAATCCCGGTCTCCATCGGAATGCAAATCCAATCCTTGTATCTCAATAAGCCCATAATTGACACCGTATAGTCCTTAGCTACTCCATCTAGGACGTCTCCTCTAATCTTCCCCAACTGTGGGTCATCTAACTACTTCTGCTTGATTCTCTCCAAGAGAGTAGACTGTAAAGTGATATTGGCTAACCAACCCACTACTAACTCAATCCCTGATCTAGTCATGTCATCAACCAATCTCATCAATACCAGTGTGGCAATATATAATTGTCCCAGACCCTTCTAGCTTAAGGCATCTGCTACCACGTTGGCTTTCCCAAGGTGATATAGGATTTCATAATCATAGTCCTTTACCAGCTCTAACCAATGTCTCTGCCACATATTCAAATCCTTCTGAGTGAAGAAGTATTTTAAACTCCTGTGGTCAATGTATATCTCACACTTCTCACCATATAAGTAGTGCCGCCACACATTCAGTGCAAAAACTACCGCTGCAAGCTCTAAGTCATTTGTGGGGTATCTCTACTCATATTCCTTCAACTGATGTGATGCATAGGCAATCACCTTCCCTGTCTGCATAAGTACACAACCCAAACCCTGCCTCGAAGCGTCACAGTAAACCACAAACTTATCCCAATCTGTAGGAACGCTCAAAACTGGAGCGGTGATCAAACTCTTCTTGAGCTTCTGGAAGCTGTCTTCACACTTGTCTGACCAAACAAACTTTTAATTCTTGCGGGTTAACACTGTCAGTGATGACGCAACCTTGGAGAACCCTTCCACAAAGCGTCTATAATACCCTGCCAATCCCAAGAAACACTTGATCTGTGAAGCATCTTCGGTCTAGGCCAATCACTGACCACCTCAATCTTCGCTAGATCCTCCTTAATTCCATCCTTACTGACTATGTGACCCAAGAAAGTCACCTGTGGCAACCAAAACTCGCATTTCTTGAAGTTTTCATACAGCATGTGTTCTCTCAACCTCTAAAGTATCAATCTGAGATGCTTCTCGTGCTCTGTCTCTGTCCGAGAGTATATTGATATATCGTAAAAAAAAACGATCAAAAACTGGCCCAGGTAGTCCTTGAACACTCTATTTGTAACATCCTTCGTTTTGGGTACCTTGAAACGACTCGGGTCGGGATTGTTTTCCCTGAGTTAAGAATATTATTTTAAATAATATTATATTTTTCCATGAGTTATTGCTAGCCAAATTATGAATTTTGTGTTTAAAAGTCAAGATAAGACTTTTGGTCTTGGACCGACACAAAAACCCTGATCGGGTAAAAATCTCATAAAATAAAATGAAAAACTATTGCAAATATATTTTGGGCATAAAATACATTCATAAAAATTAAAGTTTGGTAAAAAATAATAAACCTAAGAGAAAATGGAAATTTTAGGGCATTTTGTGTTAAATGCTTAATTTTGCCAAATTAGGAAATTTTATTCCATAAATGGACCTTAGGTTAAATTTTATTGTGATTAATTAAATTAAATGTGAAATATATTTAATTTAATTATTATGTGTTAAGTTTTGTGTTTAAAACTTAATAAGGGTGAAAAAGGTTATAGGAAGTCAAATTTGATTTTTCTTCTTAGGAAATATTTATTAACCTTTATATAAAAACAATATATGATTACATATATAAAAAATGGGGTGGCCGGCCATGTGATATAGTTTAATTGGGTAGACCAAATTTATTAAGTTTAATCCCATTTTAAATTTAGGGTAAATAGTCAAGTGGGTAGTAAAACACTTGAGTATTTTAGGATATTTTTTAGAGTTGTATAAACTCTTTTAACCCCCCAAAACCGACCCTATACTCTCACAAACACTCTCATCTTTTTAAAAAAAAAAACTCTCTCAAGTTTTCTCTCCATCTTCAACCTCAAGAACACTAAAGAGGCTTGGAAGCATTAAGCTTTGGTCTAGGAAGGGTTTTTCCCCAAGGTAAAGTTTCAATAAACTAGAATTTTATAAAGTTTTAACCATAGATTGTTCATTAGCTAATTATCTATATTGTTGGGGGGATTTGGTTAAGGTTTTGAAGGAGCCAAAGCTAATAGGAAGATCCCAACCTTAAGCAAGAACAACAAGATGTAAAAAGTTTACTTTTTATGGTTGTTATTGTATGGTTTTTATTTTTAAGCATTATTTTATATATTCAATGCTTAAATTTTCTTATTGGTGATGTAATAATGTTATGGTAGCTGTTTTATAATTTTTATGATGCTTGTGTGCTGATTTTTTAAAATAGGGACCAAACCCCTAAAACAATATACATGTTTTGAGCTGTGACTTCCAAGGGGTCAAGCATCCACTGTATATTTATTTTGTAAAATTTAATTATACTGTGATGTTTTGGAGATTGAGTATATAAAATTGAGCTTTTGAAACACTAAAAAATGTTTAAAAATGAGTGAGTTATGTTATTTCAAAATTTAGGTAAAAAACGGTTTTTTCGTATTCTTAATTTCGGGACAAAGTTTGGACAGCCACTGTATAGGGAAAATGAACCCAGTTTTTTTCTAAAATATGGTGGACATATTCTTGGCATAACATAGTATTCCACTGTAAAATTTGGCAACAAAATACTGAACGGTTTGAAAGTTATTAAGTGCCAAAGTTTGGAAAAATTAAGGACTTGAAAATAAGGTCATTTTTACCTCATTGTTGGAAAATAATTTCACCAATAAAAAATGCTCCTTTTGACCTAAGATTTTACAAAGACCTAAATGGCATACCAAAAATAGAATTGGGAAATTTTGGTAATAATTGGGTAAGTAAATTTCAAGTTATGACCTAACAAAGTATGCAGTTAAAAATGTGAAAAATGAGATTTTCACACTTGGTGTAAAAATGAGATTTTGGAACTTAAGGTAAAAAGTAAAATTTTGCTTATTGCAAGATAAAAACTTGGTAAGTCTTGAAAAAATATTTTGACCTAAAATACCACTTTGAGTTTAGTGAGAATTATTTTTATTAAAGAATTTTTATTCTTTCTAAAAATAAAAGAATTAATTTATTAATAAGTTAATAAATTAAGAGAGGGTTTAAAACCCTATATTTTGAGAAAATAATTAAGTGAAATATTTTTCTAGTAAGTAAACTTAATTAATTGACTTCAGAAAAATTAACTAGTCAAGATGAGAAATTTTTAACGGTTTTCCTAATTAAGATAAAATTAGACTATTTTCTTAAAACGGTTTTTGGAGATTAAAACCTTAAGAAAAATAAAAGGAAAATTAAGAGTTTATTTTCTTGAAAAATAATTAAGGAATTTAATTAGTATTTTTGGGATATAATAACGGCTAAAATCTTTTATATATTTTACCGACTATTGAAAGTACGGGTTAAAAGCGGAACTTTTAAAGAAAAAGATTTTTAGCGGATTGTGGGAAAATACTATTTTGATACCCGAGTCTAAGTATCGAGACCATAGGGTAGGTCTCCCTGAGACTTAGGGTTTAGTCTCAAATATTTTTGTATGAATTTCCTTAATGGATTTAAAACCAAATAAGGATCTTTAATCCCTACTAATGATTTTTAAAATGACTAAACTGCCCAAATTAATAATAATGAATTATGAAGTGCCATAATTAATCTGAGTATACTTTATGGATAATTACAGTATTGGCTAAGCATAACTGGAGTATACATTGGAGGGTGAAATCTTGCTGAGAGCTAAGGACTCCAAGTATGTCAACTTATATTGTGTGGCTGCAACATGAAACGAATAATGTATTGTATGTTAGTATAGGGACACATGCACATATATACACTATCGTGGAAAGTTGATTAGAGAAGTTAGTCTAGTGAGTGTTGATTTCGAAAATATGAATGGTAGATATCCGTCATATCCTAGACGGCTGATCCCCGTCACACTGCTTGATTTTATTATGTCCGGTTCATTACTGCGACGAGTGGCCAAGAGGTGAGGATCGCTGGTTTAAACTTAGGGGCACCAAAATGAATAGGACCTAGGGGCCCTCATGCTTACTTAATCAGTGAATGGTTAGAACCCGAGCAAGTGCTCTGATAATTTATTCCTGGATAGTAACCGTGAATATTGGTCATTCAGTGAGAGTGCCTAGAGATACTAGCGGTTGCCAAGTTTGAGTGAGGCTGAACACCCTAGGGGCAACTGCTCACCAGCACCACTGATTAACATAGAAGTCTCTGTAAAACTGTGTAACTTCGATTACACTCTTGGATAAGTAATGATGCCCTAGGTGTAACGCCCTGGTTACCCCAGAACGATTACGGTGAACCAGAAATTTGACTCGCTACCCGAGTCCTTTGGTTAAAAGCGTGCTTCTAAGTGTTATTAACAGGCTAAGGTGGAAAACAAATAAAAAAGGAAATGATATATTTTATTTAATACATAAAACTGTTCATGGGCCCATAAAATACTTTTACAAGTTATTTACAACTCAAAATGGTCATTACTGTTTCAAATTTACAAACCCCGCCGACCTAAGCGGCAAAATTAGGGTAAACCCCTAATTCCTCTGAGAACTCCTTGGCCGTGGTGGTCAAGCGGCCGCATATGTACACATCACCACTAAAGCTCTCTACTCAAGGCTGGGTGAGCTTTTCTTTCCCTTTACCTACACCACATAGCACTCATGAGCCAAGGCCCAGCAAGAAAACACAGTATATAATATCAACAATGATCATATTAATCATTCAGGACTTTCAGTCCAAAATAAAGGAGTGACAATAAGATAAGTCACTAATGTGGGTACAACTCCCTTTAGCCATGTGACGATAGGGTCACCGGGGTCTAACAGATAAGTGAACCTTTCACTAGCTTAAACAGGATAGGTGCATGGTGACTAGTCATCAACATAACCTTCCTCATGACCATAGAGTCATAACCATGGAACACTGTTCCCTAGCCATGTGACAAGCAGTCACCTAGGCCTTAGGCCCTGGCTTTGAGTACCTAGTCCTAGACTAGCCAAGCGCTTATAAGTTTCATCGACCCTAGGGTCGGTCCAACATTAATGCCTTAGAGTCATTCAATGCTGATATCGATTAGATCTAATCTTCATTCGGCCCTGCATTCAAGATGCTTATGCCATTTTTGACTCTTAGGTCAGTAATACGCGACCAGTGCCGTCCTTGACTAATCAGTGCCATACACAAGTAAACAACATCCGCTAGCATTTAATATGCAATCAATATCCACATTTATCAACCAACATGCCTTAACAACAATCATGCATGTCATATACATAGGGTGCAGTTTTCTTACCTCGGGTTCGAGCGAGATTAAAATACTCCTGAGAACGATCGACCTTTCGGTTCCTTAGCGGTTACCTATTCATAACCAATTAGAAACTCCATTAATGAAAATCAACAATAAAAGGGTCTTAACCTAAACCCCACTCTTGTGACCTCAAAACATGCCCACACGGTGAGTAGATTCAATCCCGGGCCTTAAGGATTGAAACCCCGAGCCAAAAACCCTTAAAAACACTCAAAACGGGATTCTGGAGGAACAGAGTAGCGCTACAACGCTGCTCAATAACGCCCCAGCGCTATACTCAGAACCCCCAAACCACCCAAAATCATCCTGTGTAGCGCTATAGCGCCCTATGATGGGGGCTGTAGCGCTACCCCCAAACTGGTTTTCCCCTGAAACTTCCTTCTTCAACGCCTTCAGTTCTAACTCGATTCCAATGCTTCCAAATCCCATTTTTGATGCCAAATGAACCCAAAAACCATCCTCACATACCCCAAACATCACAACCATAAGAACCCTAACCAAAAATCCCAACAAAACTAATCATTCAACCTAGAAACCTCAATTGAAAACTAGAACAAAAGCAGGGCAAACCAGGAATTCAATGGCTAGAAACTTACCTCAAGCTCAGATTATGATGCTCTTCAATGGTGGAACACACTCCCAAACTCCCAAGGCTTACTTCCCAAGCTTGGTTCCTCAAGAATGGCTCAAAAATCACAAAGAAAACTGAAGGAGAAAAGGTACGGGAAAGCTCTTGAACTATACTCTATTTTCTCTTCTTTTCTACAGCCATAAATGGCTTATATCTATCCTAGGGGTGAAAAGACCAAAATACCCCTAGGTCAATTAAGGGTTTCTAAAGGCTCCTAAGGGAAAAATTGGTATTTCCCACTTATCTCGTTAATCATAATTAATGCTCTCCAATTCTCGCTATTATCAATAATCTCAAACACCAATAATTCATATCCTGTTACCCTTTAATTCCTGGCAATGCTCTAATCATTAAATTCACCCCGAGACTCATCCCAAGCCCCGAACTTAAACCCGTTATGACTAGACTGCTAATTAATATTCCAAGATCGTCTCATGCCGAATAGCTCGAACAAACCCACATTATAATGTGGTCTCAACAATAGGTCACCGACATGCATACAAATATACAATTATACCATCAACGGGCCAAAGTACCAAAACACCCCTGTAATGAAATGTGGACCTACATGCATTCATTTAGCATCATATTATAATATAATTCACATAAACATGCATATTATCATTTAATGGCATAATTAAACAGTTATGGCCCTCCCGACCTACTAATCCAGCCATTAAACCACATTACGAATTTCAGGGCATTACACTAGGTAACTTGATGGTTACCCTTGTGAGGGATTTACTCTTGGATAAGTAGAGATGCCCTAGGTAACACGATAGTTACCCTTGATGGGGATATTTATTGGCTAGATCTTAGTGTTGAGACTCAGTTCTCTCTTATAGATTAGCATTTATGCTGGAGGGCGTGTTATGCCCGAATTGTTGGAAGTTGTCAAGCGTTGGTCTCAAATTATATTGTGATATATTATATCTGCTTGCTCTGGGATTTTCTGAGTACATGGATTTATTTGTTGATAAGAAATAGTTGTGATATAATAAAATTGCTTGTTTTGGGATTTTCCGAGTGCAGGAATTTATCTGTTTATATGAAATAATTTGTCATTGGTTATCAGGCATGACCATAGGTTTGCCAGGACGCTTTTGCATTCTTGAAATTGATTGTGTAGGGTCCGCATGGATCTGGAACCCTAATTCTCTGCATGCTTTTGTTTTAAAGTTGAACTTACTAAGCGTTTTCACTTACCTAGTTGTTTTCTGTTGTAGGTAAGAACAAGGGCAAGACAGAGTAGTGAGCGCTGGAGTCTACCTTGCAAATATACATGTGGACCGACCTTTCGAGAAGCTATTTTATTTTTGGAAATGTTGTGTAATTTTCCTACATTAGGCCCACTCTACTCTTTATAAAATATGTTTGTAATTAAATGTTAAGTATGGCCATACGACTTTTTAGAAAGTTTTTTTTATATGGGTTTTTGAGACATTTTGTTAAATGAAAACATTTATATTTCCGCATTATCGAGTCTTAAAAATCTGGGTCGTTACACTGTTCATCAAATCCAGAAATGCTACTTGGGTATTAGTCTACCCTAATGACATCACCAAAAACTCATAATGCCCGTACTTGGTGCAAAAATCTATCTTTGGTATATCGTCCTCTCTGATCCTTATTTGGTGATAACCAAATCAAAGATCTATCTTATAGAATACCCTTCTACCCTGCAACTGTTCAAACAGATCATCAATCCTTGGTAGAGAATATCTATTCTTGATAGTCAACTTGTTCAGATCTCTTTAATCGATACACATCCTCAGAGCACCGTCCTTTTTCTTCACAAAGAGGACCAGTGCACCCCATGGCGAGAAACTGGGTCTGATAAAACCCAAGTCTAGTAACTCCTGTAGTTGAACCTTCAGTTCCTTCAGCTCATCTAGAGCCATCCTGTAAGGTGCCCTAGACATTGGCTTTGTCTCTGGTGCCAATTCAATTACAAACTCAATCTCCCTGTGTGGAGGTAACCCTAACAGATCCTCTAGAAACACGTCCAGAAACTCACAGACTAATCAGGTCTATTCTGGTCCCACTGGCACGACCTGCGTTGTATCCACCATGCTAGCTAAGAAGCCTATGCATCCCCCCCACAATAGGTCTCTAGATCTAAGTTCTGATATAATAGGTATACGGGGTCCATGCACAGTGCCAACAAAAACAAAAGGGTCCTCACCCTCTGGCTCAAAGGTTACCATCTTCTTCTTGCAATATATCATTGCCCCATACTTCTCTAGCCAATCCATACCCAAAATCATGTCAAAATCGGTCATCTTCAGCTCTACCAAGTCAATTGATAACTCCCTGCCATCCACTCTAACTGGTAGTGATCTAACCCATCTCTTGGAAACCACTAACTCCCCAGTAGGCAACATCATGCCAAACCCCACAGGATAAAAATCACATGGTCTACACAACCCATCTATAATCCTACTAGCATCAAAAGAGTGCATAGAAGGTTTCAGCACTAGAAAGCTGACATGTAACTACCGAGGGACTAGCCTCAGTCTCTACCTAGGTCAAGGTGAACACCCGAGCTGACGTCAGGCTATCCACCTTCTTTGGCTCCTCCTTTCTAGCTCTTGGGCAGTCTTTCTTCAAGTACCCCGTACTATCGCAAACAAAACAGGCCTTCACCCAACACTCCTCAATATGGCGCCTCTTGCACCTAGCACACTCTGGGAATGCCTTCCATGTATCATCGTCGCTCTGGCGGCCCATCTGAATGCCTCGTGGCCTCCTATCTAGCCCTGAAACTCAAACTATATTCGGAGTCTTCCTCTTTTGATCACTGGGACCTCCACCCCTACCAAAACTTGAGAATGGACGTCCTGGCCTCCTAGAATCCCTTCTGGCTACATTGTCACGCCAGATGTTGTTCTTTGCGCTCTCAGTTGTAAGCGCCTTCTCCACAACCTGTGCATAGGTAGTCACTCCCGGAACAGTAGTAATACGAACATCCCAGGCTATCATAGGCTGTAGCCCTTGAAGAAATCTCTCTCTTCTTGTCCCATCAGTGGGATCCAGATCCCCGAAAAACTTTGCCAACCTATCGAACTTTAGGGTGTAATCAGTCACTGTCATGTTACCCTGAAGTAATTTGTTGAACTCTTCAGCCTTCGCAGCTTTAACTGCATCATTGTAGCACTTCTCATTGAAAAGAGTTCTGAACTCTTCCCATTCCATGGTGGTAACGGCTGTGGTCTGGGATACTACATCCCACCATATTCAGGCAACCTCCTAAAACTTATAAGTGGTGCAGGCCACTCTCTCATTACCACCTACCCTCATAAAATCCAGGCTGGTGGTTATCATGGCCATCCACTGCTCAGCCTTCAGTGGATCTGAGTCGCCCTCAAAGACTGGAGGGTGTTACTTCCTGAACCTCTCATACAGGGATTCCCACCTATCTCCCCCTGCCTGGGACTGCACCACTAATGGTACCTCTGGCTATACTACTGCCAGTACCATAGCCTGTAGGTTCCCTGCTAGAACCTGCTGCTGTTTCAAGAGGCGTATCTCTTCTTCCTGCCTCTCTAATCTGGCTCGCAAGTTTGCAAGCACCTGTTGCCAGTTTTCTGGAGCTGGCGGTGGGGCCTGGCCCTAGTCATTCCCTTCATTGGCTTGTAACTCTTGGCCAGCCAATCTCTCTGACCTTCAAGGATTCATACTGTTACCCAATCCACCCTACAGAGATCAAATCGATCGTTAGGTAAGTAATAACTATACCTCTTGCTGCCTGACGATCCAAGATCAATAGATAACAAACAAGTGCAATGCTAATAAGCATGCCATCACGCAATATATTCATTCATAGTGCTAATAAGCACTTCCTAATATCCATTAGTAATTAACAATGCACACAAACATATCCATGCATTTTCACAAGTATAGCATAGCTAATAAGCATGTTCTTTCATTCCATGGCAATATTAACAGTGCCAATAAGCATTTCCTAGCCTATATACAAATAATAACGCAAATAAGTGGTTCCCTTGCATCCACAAGCAGTAACAATGCTAATAAGCATGTCCATTATCATTCATGCAGGAATCAAGGGCCAGGCCCTATCAGATTATCTCATGATTCCTAAACAGGCATGCAGATAAGGCATTCTTATCATGTTTAAGCATTCAATCATATAAACACATAATAGTTACTGAACCCTGAGTCGAGCTTGTCTTTAGTGGCGAGTGTACACCAGTCTTCAGGAACCTTTAAACCTTGGCAGCTCTAATACCAAGTTGTAACGTCCTCCTAATCCAGGACCATTACACTGTGTACTTTAAATTGTTTCAGAATTGCAAACCAAGTCATTTGGTTTAAAATGTGTAACTAAGGTTAATGTCAAGGGTTAAGGTTAAGAATTTTGGTCAAAAGAAAAGTTGACTTTTATTTACAAAGTTTTATATAGACGTGGGATCCCAAAATATTACAACTAAACTATTAAAAGGTATACATACATCAGAAGTTACATTCAGCGGACCTAAGCAGCAAAAATAGGGCTACAACCGTAGTTCCTCTGAGATATTCCCGGCTGTGGTGGTCAAGCAGCCGCATATGTACATGCCGGCATCAAAACTGTCAAACTCACGGCTGGTCAAGCTTTCCTTTTCCCTTACTTGCACCACAAAGCACTCGTGAGCCAAGGCTCAGCAAGAAAACTCAACATGTGCATAAACAAATAATATAAACTTTTAGACACTTATCTAGCACGTCCAGCAGTAATAACCTACACATATCATCATTCAGTTACAAATAGGTGGTCATTGGAACAATATGGGGCTGTTGCCCTAAACAACTGACCATAGAGTCAATTCCAGGGCCCTATGTCCAAGCTACGTGACCATAGAGTCAATTCCGGGGCCCTATGCCCAAGCTATGTGATCATAGAGTCACCTGAGGCCTTTGCCCTTAGCCTTGAATAACTAGCCATAGATCTAGTCTAGCATACCTGGTGTTTTAATGTTTCATCGACCATAGGGTCGGCCAACATAATAATACGTTGCTGGTTCAGGCCTAAGTCTTTCAGCCAGCGCGCAACGCCCTATTGCCGTCCTTGACAAATGAGTCAAGTCCTGATCCAGGAATACAGACCACAATACAGAAACCGTTATGGATAGGCATATCCCAACAAACAAGCACGCATGCATGTTAAGCATATAACACCATTGAATAACCATTTTCACAATACTAATCATAATTATTTAACGGGGCCTCATGCCCTAACCACAGAATTCACACAACAGTCATAAAGCACTTAAGCATATATCAGCCAACATGTGAAGCAAAAGCTTAAATATAAATGTCCTCGCTAGTTAAGATAATTCAAAACAGTCGGGCCAAGCCCTAATCACATATAACACGTATTGGGTGCAGTTTTCTGACCTCAGGTCCAAGTAAGTGTAAATAAGAACGACCCTCAAGCACGATCGCAGTTCCGAGCCCCTAACGGTAACCTAGTCACAACCATAAAATAGAATTCCATCAACAAAAATCGAATAAAGGCTTCTGGACCGAGTCCTAGCCTTCGGGCCCTCGAGTTCCACTAAACCGGGTAATGGAATCGATCCTGAGCCCTAAGGAAAATTTTCCCTTTTTAAAAATCTTCCCATGGCCAAAAATTCCCAGGTGGGCCGTGACCTGGCCCTGAGGGTCGCGGCGTGCCCCTTCTAATAGAGAGCCTCCTTCCCTCTGTCAAGAGGCACGAGTCGTGACTTTCCCTCTAAGGTCGCGGCGCGCCTCCAGACAGAGGCCTCCTAAGGCCTTCGGTTCAAGCTGACTCATGGCCCCTCAAGAACAAGGTCGCAACTTGGCCCCTTGAACCAAGATTTTCTTCCATTTTTAGCAGCCAAATTCAATCCAAACTAACCCAAATTCACCCCTAAACCATAATTCAACTATCACAATAGTTCTAACAACTTCCCAGCAACAAAACCCAACAAAATCCAGTCTTAAAACTCATCAAAACACCAATTCAATTCTTCAAGCTAAAAGTTCAAGAACACTTCAAAGCAACCATGGATTCTATAGAAATTTAGTTATAACAAAGAGTTTGAATGGTTATCTTAGCTGTGAATAATGATCCTCTAACCACAAGTTTTCCAAATCCCAATCCCAAGCCTTCAATTCTTGTGTTTCTAGGCAAAATCCTTCTCATTTTTTCCCAAGAACTAGCATGAAGCAACTTAGAGAGAAAGAGAGAGTGAAGGTTGGTTTGGAGAAGTGTTTTGTCTTTTTGTCCTTTGTTTTCTTAAGCTTAAACAACTTAAGCTAAGCCCGAGGCTCGGGGTACCAAAAACGTCCCTGAGGGAAAAATGGTCAAATTCCCCAATATTCCCTCCTAAACTCACTAACTTCAAATATATCTCCAACTATTCATTTCCATCACTAGATAAACCAATTAAATGTCCCAAAATACCCTTCGACTCGCCCCGAGTCAGGTATTGAGCCCAGTTGTGACTTTCCAGCTAACTTGCTCCCTAAGATCGCCTCATACCGAGTAGCTCAAATAAACCCACATAATAATGTGGTCTCACACATATATCACATAAATATACAATTATGCCCGTAACGGGCCAAATTACCAAAATTTCCCTTCTAATAAGAAACGGGCCCACATGCATATTTGATACCCCTAAACATGCACAACTAGTCATATTATCACATAATTCACATAATTACAGTTAAATGTAACACTCAGGCATATCATTCCATATATTACCATCCTGGCCCCCTAATCAAGGCCCTAAGTCTTATTAGGTAATGTTGGGACGTTACACCCTAGTTCCCCTGAGAAACACCTTGGTTGTGGTGGTCAAGCGGTCGCATATGTACACATCGCCACCTAAGCTCTCCACTCAAGGTTGAGTTAGCTTTTCTTTCCCTTTACTTGCACCACATAGCACCCGTGAGCCAAGGCTCAACTAGAAAATTATTATGCATGTATAACTTATAAATAAATCATTATGGGGCTTGCAGCCCTAATCATATGAAGACTAATAAGTCTTTTTGGGTTGATGAATAATAAGTCTCTCTGGGTAGATGACTGATAAGTCTCTCTAAGTAGATGACTGATAAGTCTCTCTGAATAGATGACTGATAAGTCTCTCTAAATAGATGACTAATAAGTCTCTTTGGGGTTTTACGTCCCAAGCCATGTGACATTTCAGTCACCTGAGCCTTTTAGCCCTGGCTCTAAGTAACTAACCTTTAGACTAGTTGAGCGCTTTAGTTTTCTTCGACCAATAGGTTGGTGAAGCATTTAATGCTCATGTTGATTAGATCTAATCATTTCGGCTTGTGTTAAACACGCTCATGCCGCTCTTGACTCATAAGCCAATACCATACAACCAATGCTCAGTACTACTGCCGATTATGACTGATAAGATAGAACTTCATGACCAATACTAAACACCAATGCCATTTCTGACTAATAAGCAAAGCTGCCAGACAATTACAATGCAACCAATGACCATAAATAAAGCACTCAACATGCCTCATCAATAACCATGCATGTCACATACTGGGTGCAGTTTTCCTACCTCTGGTTTGAGCGTGAAATAATAAAAGAACGACCCTTGAGAACAATCGGTCCTTAATTCCCTTAACGGTCACCTAATCATAACCAAATATGAAATCCCATCAATAAAATAAGCAATACGAGGTTCATGGACTAAAACCCAGCTCCCAAGACCTCGAATCCTACTAAAATGGTTAGTGAATTCGATCCCGAGCCTTGAGAATTGGAAACCTGCGCTTAAAAATAACTAAAACCCATGCTGGCATAAAAGGGACAAGCGAGCCGCAACCTGCCCCCAAGGGTCGCGGTGTGTGACGTGCTGCATCATGACACACCTCCAGGGGGCCATTTTGTATATATGAGCATGCATTGTTCCTTGATCATTAGTCAAGTCTTGCACCAAGTAACCTCATGGGTAGGGGGTGGCACTTTTGTAATTATGCATATGTCTCCCAGACAAAAATCATATATGTTCCTGGGAAGACTTCATTTCCTTAGAAAGCTCCTTAGGGGGAGGTGACCTGGTGACTTAAGGAAGCACCATGGCCACCAGCAGATAGGGGCTTAAGTTGTGTACTCCCTTGCCCTATCAAGGTCTTACATGAATAAAACGATGTTTTTCCATGTCCCCTTGTGTATGCTTTCTTTACGGTCTATGTGTTGCTTGTTTGTTACCTTCGTTGGGCCATTGCGTGCCACTTGACTATGTTGTATGCTCTGGTTGTTGTGTGGGATGTTTTCTCTGGGTAGCTTGCCTCGTACTTGCTCCCACCCTTACTTGTGTGAGACTTGTAACGTGGCTAACCATTGAGTTTGCTTGCCCCAGGTGTGAATTCTAGGCTGACTTGCTAGCTAAGAGCGCTAACAAGTGTCGTACGTTCCGTCAATTCGAGTATCGAAGTTGGTGGCCCGTGACAGTTGGTATCAGAGCTAAGTTTGAGAAAGCTTGGTGATCCTGCATGATGGTAAGAAACACTCAAAGGATTGAAGCGCTGGAGAGGCGCGTTGGAGAGCTAGACGGCTTGGACGAAAGAGTCAGGGATCTTAGATCTGTCAGGCTAGAACCAGAGACGACTAACGCACAAAACCGCATGGCTGTGTTGGAGCGAGATACGACCAATCTACTAGCCCGCATAACTACAATTGAGCGGAGGGAGAACCTTTCAAGCACATCCAATAGTCCTCAGAGGGAGGAACGTATTGGGGCAGTGGAGCGAGCGGTGAAGGACCTACAAGAAGCATTAAATGACCTCGTAGAGAATTGTAAGGGGTCAGTTGAGGCATTGAATGATGAGATGTTGGAGATGAACACCAAGGTGAACCTCACCATGAGGGCGATTGGGAATCAGCCTGCAACTGGACCCATTGGCATGGAATATGGGAGAGTAAAAGTCCCTGAGCCGAGGCCCTATGGTGGGGCTAGAGACGCGAAGGACTTAGAGAACTTCCTCTTTGATATGGAGCATTACTTCAGAGCCGTGAGAGCTGAATCAGAAGATGGCAAGGTCGCCATGGCAACGATGTACTTATCTGCAGATGCCAAAGTGTGGTGGAGGATGAAGTACGACGACATTCAGAACGGTAGATGCACCATAGCTACTGTAACGCCTTAAACTCCAGGGACCGTTACCGTGTGCCTTATAAACAGTGCTAAACTCGCTAATCGAGTCATTTGGCCAAAATCATGTAACTAAGTATGATTAGAGGTTCAGGGATTAAAATTCTTGGTTAAGATGTAACGTTTCATTAGAACGTTTATTATATACATTGGGATCCCAAAACTATAATTTAAATGTTTATTATAACAAAATATTTACAACCAGCCGATCTAAGCGGCAAAATAGGGTTTAACCCTAGTTCTTCTCTTCAAACCTCGGCCGTGGCGGTTGAGCAGCTGCATATGTACACATTGTCACCTAAGCTCTCCAACTCAAGGATGGTTCAGCTTTCTTTTGCCTTTACCTGCACCACATAGCACCCGTTAGCCGAAGCCCAGCAAGAAAACTCAATATGCTCATGAACAGTCATATCATGATATCAAATCATATCTGGCATGCCTAGTAAACATAGCTCTATTCAAGCATGCAAGTAAATTCAGATAATACTGGGGAATCTAGGATAAGAAATCCTGCCCTCCTGATTGGATGACTATCAAGTCAATCCTAATCAAATGAGTGATTTAACACTTGAGGTTCTGGTAAACCATACTGAGTGACTGACATGCAAGTCACTACGGGGCTCAATACCCAAAGCCATGAAAATGATGATAAGAATGATCATACAGAGCTTATAGCCCTGAACAAATGAGTGAATATCACTTTGAGGTTCTGTTAACCATATTGAGTGACTGACAAGCAAGTCACTATGGGGCTTGGTGCCCATAGCCGTGTAACAAAACCGTTACCTGGCCTTTCCTGCAATGGCTCTATCAGATGAGTGACTGATGAGTAGTCACTAGCTTAAACAGATGAGTGACTGATGGGTTAGCCACACAAGCACTTTTAGTTTTCATCGACCTTGAGGTCGGTCCGGCATTAACGTTCTTTTGAGTCATTTAACGCAGATGTCGATTAGATCTAATCTTTATTGGCTTGCGTTGAACATGCTAAGGCCGTTCCTGACTTATGAGTCAGCACTATGTGACCAGTGCCCAGTACCACTGCCAAACTTGACTAATAAGTCCCAGCTTCACAGTTGATACTGACACCTTTGCCAATTCTGACTAATTAGTCAGTGCCATGCACAAGTAAGCAATGCTACCAAGCATATGTCATATGTTGAATATTCAAACGTAGGGCATTCAGCATGCTTACTTAACAGTTGCTAGCATAATTATGATCATGCACAAACACAGAGACTCAAGCTCTGAACAGTCTCATATTCAATATTCATGGCATGCATGTTTCTCGTGCAACACATGCATCACATTCAATCACTTGACATGCCTAAACAATAACCATGCATGTCACATTTAAACATCCAACATGCATCAAGAATAACCATGCATGTCACATATGGGGTGCAGTTTTCTTACCTCGGGTTCGAGCAAGAATTAGTAAAAGAACGACCCTTGAGAACGATTAATCCTTTGACCCTTTAGCGGCCACCTAGTCATAACCAAATATGGAATCCCATCAATATAATAAATCATAAAAAGGTTTATAATCTAAAACCTCACTCCCGGGATCCATCCCGCACTCTCGGGACTCTCAATCTACCCAAACGGGGTAAAGGAACCAACCCCCGAGTCTTAAAAGTCATCCCGAGCCCTAAAATAGGCTTGCTGGAAAATGGACCAGGATTACAGCCCTATTAAATGGCACTGAGGCGCTATTTCAAGTCAGAGAGGCCCAGCTCTCTGCCCTGCCTAGCGCTGCTACGCTCTGAATGGCGCTGCTGCGCCAATCACAGACCAGAATCTTTCTGGTTTCCTTCCTTGCGACTTCTCCTAAAAAACAACCCTTCAAACCAGCCCCAAACATCACCCAAACATGCCACTCAACCCCTAAACTTCATACATATCACAACCTCATCAAAACACAATCAATCTTACTAAAAAACTTTCACTAATTCTCAACTTATCATCTCAAATTCTCAACTGAAAACTTATTAGAAAAACAGGGTATAACAAGACATTCGTGGCTGAATTTCTTACCTCAAGCTGGATTTAGATCATCTTCAATGGAAGAATCAAAGTTCTAAGCCTCAAACCTTGATTTCCTAGCTTGGTTCTTCAAGTAAGGTTCAAAAATCAGAAAAGGAAAAGAAGAGAAGGAGAGGTACAGGAGAGAGAGATGAGGATGATGATGATGCTCTGCTTTTGGTTCTGTTTCTACAGCTTACTAGAGTCATATATATCTTAGGGTTAAAAAGACAATATTGCCCATAGGTTAATTAAATCCTTCTAAACACTTCCAAGGGTGAAACCGTCCTTTCCCGCCTATCTCGTTAATTATAATTAACACCCTCCAATTCCCATTATTCTCAATATTCTCAAATGCTAATAATTCATATCCTGTTACCCTTTAATTCCCAGCAACGTTCTAATCACCAAATTACCCCGAAACTAACCCGGTTATGACCAGACCGAAAACTTGCATTCCATGACTGTCTCATGCTGAATGGATCGAACCAATCTACATATAATGCGATATTATTTATAATTCACCCACATGCATGAAAATACACAATCACGCCCTCAACGTGCCAAATTACCAAAATGCCCTTATAATAAAATGTGAACCCATATGCATGCATTTATCATCATATAATAATATAATTCACATAAACATGCATATAACCATTTAATAGCATAATAAACCAATTATGGCCCTCCCGGCCTCCTAATCAAGGTCCTAAACCTTATTAGGAAATTTGAGGCATTACAGCAACATGGGAAGATCTAAAGAGAGAATTGAAGACGGAGTTTCTCCCTGAAAATGTTGCCTACATAGCTCGACGCCAGTTGAGAGAGCTGAAGCACACTGGAACAATCCGAGAATACGTGAAGAAATTCTCTGGTTGATGCTGGATAACAAAGATATGTCTGAAGTGGACAAACTCTTCACGTTTTTAGAAGGTCTGAAGCCTTGGGCAAAGCACACTGACCTAGCCACTGCTAAAGCTGCTGCTGAACGACTGACTGATTACTCATCAGGGAACATTCAATCCAAGAAGACCAATCCGTCGACTAGTGGAAGTAATGTTGGGAGTAAAAAGTTTGGGAAGTCTTGGCAGAGCAAGAGTGGGGGAGAAGAGAAAAGGAGTGTGGAGTCTAACTCTCCCAACAAAGGTAGTAACCCCCCGTTCAAGAAGCCTCTTACATGTTGGATCTGTACCGGACCTCATAAGTCGACAGAGTGTCCTCACAAATCCAAGATGAGTGCCCTCCAGGCGTCATTTTCCCAAGGGGAAAAAACCAACGAAGAGGAGGAGGAGTATACGCACATAGGTGCACTCCGGATGCTGAATGTTCTCAAGAAACACGGTGCGAAAGTGAAGAACACCCTTGGAAAAGGACAAATGTATGTGGACGCCACTCTAAACAGTAAAATGGCCGGAAGTGTGATGATCGACACGGGCACCACTCACAACTTCATTTCAGAGATCGAAGCTAAACGTCTAGGACTGAAATGGGAGAAGGACCATGGTCGCATGAAAGCGGTTAACTCAGAAGCCTTGGCCACAACCGGCGTGGCTAAAAAGGTGAACATAATGATCGGCTCGTGGGAGGGGCAGACTGATTTGGTGGTCGTGCGAATGGACGACTTTGATGTGATATTGGGTATGGACTTCCTTACGGAAAAGGGAGCAATTCCCATCCTAGCTACATGAAGCTTACTCATAATGGAGGAGACATCTACAATGGTGCCTACTAAAGTAGAGTAGCCCCCAGAAACCAAGTTGCTGTCAGCCTTACAATTGAAGAAGGGTGTGAGAAGACAAGAGCCCACGTATATTATCCTACCCACAGTATACGAGGATACGATGGATGAAGTCATTCCACCAAAAATTTGAATGGTCTTGAAGAAGTATGGGGATGTTATGCCGGATCAACTCCCAAGAGCCTTACCACCTAGAAGAGGGATTGATCACCAGATTGAGCTGGTGCCGGGAGCCAAACCACCTGCAAAGGCAGCCTATAGGATGGAACCCCCTGAACTAGCAGAACTGAGGAAGCAGTTGAAGGAATTACTAGAGGCAGGATTCATCTGACCATCGAAGGCACCATTTGGTGTGCCTGTGCTATTTCAGAAAAAGAACGACGAGAGCTTGAGACTGTGTATTGATTATTGGGATCTCAATAAGGTGACAATGCGTAATACGTACCCCATCCCCTTGATCGTAGACTTATTCGACCAGTTGAGTGGAGCAAAATTCTTTACGAAACTAAACTTGAGATCGGGCTACTATCAAGTGCGGATAGCAGAAGGGGATGAGCCGAAGACAACGTGTGTGACTCGATATGGAACATTCGAGTTCCGAGTCATGCCGTTTGGGTTGACAAATGCACCAGCCACATTCTATACGTTGATGAACCAAGTTTTCCAGGAATACCTAGACAAGTTCGTGGTAGTCTACTTGGATGACATTGTGTTCTATAGCTCCACAATAGAAGAACATCAACGACACTTATCTCAAGTGTTTCAGAAATTGAGAGAGAACCAACTCTATGTAAAGCGAGAAAAGTGCTCCTTTGCACAATAGAGAATCAAGTTTCTAGGCCACGTAGTAGAACGTGGTCGGATCCTCATGGATCTAGAGAAGGTGCGGGCCATTCAAGAATGGAAGGCCCCCACCAATTTGAAGGAATTACGCTCTTTCCTTGGTTTAGCCAACTATTATCGAAGATTTGTGGAGGGCTATTCAAGAAGGGTGACACCCTTGACCGAGTTGTTGAAGAAGGGTGTAACTTGGACGTGGACCGATAGGTGTGTCGAAGCATTTAAGAGTCTGAAGGAAGCCATGATGCGAGATCCTGTCCTCGCCTTACCAAATGTTGGTAGGCCCTTTGAAGTGTAGACAGACATGTCTGATTACGCTTTGGGAGGGGTACTTGTACAAGAGGGCCACCCTGTAGCTTATGAAAGCCGCAAACTTACGAAGGTAGAGAGGCGGTACACTGCACAAGAGAAGGAGCTTCTCGCAGTAATTCATTGTCTACGAGTGTGGATGTGATAGTCAGAATCCCGTGATCCGTAAGGGGAAAGAGCGGGTAAGCTGTGCAATCCCACACCGCCTGGGGAAGGTCAAGTGTGATGATTCTAAGACTGTGTAGGTATAGGACTACACAGTTGAAGAATGCTTAAATGGATTTATGGGTACTACCTATATCAACAAGATGCATCTTCTTTTCGGTAGCCCATCTCTTGAGAACTCCAAAGTTAAGCGTGCTTGACCTGGGGTAATCTAGGGATGGGTGACCTCCTGGGAAGTTTTCCTAGGAAGTGTGCGAGTGAGGACAAAGCACGCTGGAAAGACTTGTGTTGGTTTGTAGGGCCAGTTGTCATTCCAGAAAGCAGCCATAGTGATGTGGGGCGTCACAGTGGAGGCACTACTTGTTGGGGTCGAAGTTTGTGGTGAAAACAGATAATTCTGCGGTGAGTCATTTCCTCACCCAGCCAAAGCTTACCCCTAAACAAGCACGATGGCAGGAGTTCATAGTCGAATTCGACTTTCATTTCAAACACAAGGCGGGCTGTCTAAACTAGGCAGTTGACGCCCTGAGTCGCAAAGCTGAGTTAGCGACTCTAAAATTGCTAGAAAATATGTCAACTAGCATGGTGACCACTCCAATCCAAGAGCGCATTAAGGAGAACCTGGTGAAAGACCCGATGGTGAAGACCATCATGAATCTCGCAAAAGAGGGGAAGACTCGCTAATTTTGGGTAGAAGACGATCTTTTGTGGGCCAAGGGTGGCCGCTTATATGTTCCAAAGATGGGAGATTTGCGGAGGACACTAATGAGTGAGTGTCATGACACCTTGTGGGCGGGTCATCCAGGGTGGCAGAGAACTCATGCCCTATTGAAGCAGGGGTACTATTGGCCACAAATGCGTGACGATATCGTGGAGTATACCAAGACCTGTCTCACCTGCTAGCAAGACAAAGTGGAGAGAGACAAGACGCCAGGGTTGTTGGAACCTTTGTTAGTCCCAAGCCGACCATGGGAGAGTGTGTCGCTTGAATTCAATACTAGTTTACCAAAGACAAGAGACTTGAGTGCGATCTTAGTGATCGTGGACAGATTTTCAAAGTATGCAACCTTCATACCGGTGTCGAAATATTGCTCGGCAGAAGAGATACCAAGACTTTTCTTCAAGTATGTAGTTAAGTATTGGGGAGTACCCCAAAATATAGTTAGTGACCGTGATGGAAGATTCACAAGGACCTTTTGGTCCGAGTTATTCAACCTTTTGGGGTCACAACTAAATATTTCCTCAAGCTACAATCCTCAAACAGACGGACAGACTGAAAGATTCAATGGGATGCTGGAAGAGTACTTGCGGCATTTCGTCAGTGCCAACCAAAAGAATTGGCCGCAACTACTAGACGTAGCTCAATTTTTTTTCAACTCTCAGAAGAATTCTTCGTCAAACAAGAGCACTTTTGAAGTTGTTAACGGTCAGCAACTGCTGTTACCCCACACAGTGGATGAGTATCAAGGAAGAAATCCGAGAGCCTTTAATTTCACGAAAAACTGGAAGAAAACCACCGAGATTGCCCGAGCCTATCTGGAGAAGGCATCAAAGAGAATGAAGAAGTGGGCAGATCAGAAGAGATGACCGCTGGAATTCAAAGCAGGCGACTTAGTGATGATCAAGCTGAGGCCCGAACAACTGAGATTCTGAGGGAATAAGGACATCAGACTCGTCCGCAAATAGGAGGGTCCTAATCCAGTCATCTCGAAAGTGGGCCTGACCTCCTATAAAATAAGCTTACCAGATTGGATGAAGATACACCCGGTCTTGCACGTCAGCAATCTCAACCCGTATCACGAAGATCCAGCACGCAACCAGTCTACCAGAGTAGGAGTCAGTGTCAAGCCACAAAGCAGCAGACAACCTAAATAAATCCTAGCAGAGAGGACCGTGGTCATGGACATAAAGAAGAAGAAAGAGTTTTTGGTGAAGTGGAAAGGGCTCGGAGATGAAGAAATTTGCTGGGAAAGGGTGGAGGACTTGCACAAGCGTACGCAGAAGATTGAAGATCAGCAAGGGGCAGGTTTGTCGAGGATGCCGAAGATTTAAGTAGGGGAGAGTGTGACGTGCTGCGTCATGACACACCTCCAAGGGGGCATTTTGTATATATGAGCATGCCTTGGTGCTTGATCATTAGTCAAGTCTTGCACCAAGTAACCTCATGGGTAGGGGATGACACTTTTGTAATTATGCATATGTCTCCCAGATAAAAATCATATATGTTATTGGGAAGACTTCATTTCTTTAGAAAGCTCCTTAGGGGGAGGTGACCTGGTGACTTAAGGAAGCACCATGGCCAGCAGCAGATAGGGGCTTAAGCTGTGTACTCCCTTGCCCTATCAAGGCCTTACATGAATAAAACAATGTTTTTTCATGTCCCTTTGTGTATGCTTTCTTTACGGTCTATGTGTTGCTTGTTTGTTACCTTCGTTGGGCCATTGTGTGCCACTTGACTATGTTGTATGCTCTGGTTGTTGTGTGGGATGTTGTCTCTGGGTAGCTTTCCTCTTGCTTGCTCCCGCTTCGTAATTGCCCTTACTTGTGTAAGACTTGTAACGTGGCTAACAGTTGAGTTTGCTTGCCGCAGGTGTGAATTCTAGGCTGACTTGCTAGCTAAGAGCGCTAACAAGTGCTGCACGTTCCGTCAATTCGAGTATCGAAGTTGGCGACCCGTGACACGGCGCGCCCCCAAGACAGGAAGCCCCCCCTTTCTGGGTGCCAGGGGCGGGCCGCGACTTGCTTGAACTCATTCGCGACTTGGAACTCAACTCCCCTGTATTTTTCTCAATCCAAACCTCAATCAAAACTCAACCAAACAATTCCAAAATCCCAACCAAACATCACCTCAACATAATCACCATTCAAACAATAAAATCCAAGCATAGAAACACGTAAAACATCAAAAAATACCCAATTACACAATCAAACATCAAGCTTAAACATAACCTTAAAAACAGAGCAAACACCTTAAAAAATCAAGCTAAAAACCTTACCTCAATCCTAGAATTGAACCCTTCAGTTGTTGTAATCCAATCCTAAACTCCCAAGCCTTAAATCCTCAAGCTTCAATCCTAATTTGCTTCAAAACTCCAACGGGGGGAGAGAGAGAGAAATATAATCGAGAGTGATGAGAGGAAAACTCTATTTTTTCCTGCCTTAGTTAATTCCAGCTTTCTAAACTTAAGCCTATCTAATGGTCAAAATGACCAAAATGTCCCTAGGGCCATCCTAAGCCTTCAAAGCCACCAAGGGCAAAACTGTCATTTCCCACCTATCCCGTTAATCATAATTAACGTCCTCCAATTCCTGTTACTCCCAATACCCTCAAATAATTATTAAAACATATCTCATTACCCGTTCATTCCCGGTAATGTACTAAGCATCAAATTACCCCTAGGCTCACCCTGAGCCCAGTAATTAACCCTATTATGACCAAACCGCTAACTTGAATTCTATGATCGTCTCATGCCGAATAGCTCGAACATATCCACATAATAATGTGGTCTCACCCATAAATCGCAAACATGCACATAAATATAAAATTATGGCCTTAACAAGCCCAAATTACGAAAATGCCCTTCTAATAAGTAGGCCCACATGTATGCAATTATCATCATATAATAATATAACTCATATAATCATGCATATAATCACATAATTGCATATTAAATCAATTATGACCTTCCTGGCCCCCTAATCCAAGCATTGAGCCACATTAGGGAATTTTGGACAATACAGTGTAGATTCTAGGTATTGTGGTGGTGTAATCTCACTATCCCCCATCATTGCCTTTCATTTTCTATTTTTCATAAAAAAATATTTTTACCTTATTTTTTAATTTTACAAAATCATTTTTTAAAAGTTACCATTATTTTCAAGTTTCTTATTTCTAATATCTTAATTTACTAAATTTTCATTTTCCTTGTATTTTGTCTCTTTGTGGATATGACAGAGCCGGTTTGCTACTGCGACTGCTTAGGATTTTATTGAGCGATACCAACCCCCATCTACTCTTTAACAATTAATAGGCTAACCACCAATCTAAATACATTTCTTTGTTTAATTTTTAGTTTGAGATATTTTTATGAGGAGTGCTAACAACAACCTTCTATTTCAACCTTATAGAAATATTAGACTTTTATTATCATTTTAATTTATGTATAATTTAAAAATAAAAATTTATTATCATTATTAATTTCAAAATATTAGGCTTTTTACCATGTTGTGCTTTCGAGCTATTCTATTCGGTTTTCCTGTCGTGCCTTTGGGCTTGCCATGTCAGGTCGTGCTCAGACCCATGTCATGTCGTGTCGTATCGTACTAATTTGCAACATCGTTCTGTGCCTGGCCCAAACCCATAGTGTTGTGCTCATGCTTCCTGGGCTCATGCCGATTTCATGTCGTGCTAAAAAGCTCAGCCTGTATATACAACTCTAGCTGAAACCATATCCTGCCATGACAAAGCCATGAAAACCAAATCTTAACCCCCATATTGTGTCTTTGCCATAGAGGAAAGGCTTCGAGACCCAATCTTCATCATTAAGGTAGAGATAGCCCACAAGAGTGAAGTCCAAAGTGTTGCCTTTGAGTTCCATCAATTCGAAGGACATCTCCAAAGAAACCACTTATCTAGAGCAAACCAACATCGAACCTTCTGCCAAGAGTGCTTCCCTCTCAACCAAAGCACATTTGATGCCTGGAAAAGCACCAATGGCGCCTTTAGCCAAGTGGAAAAGAAGAAAAAAGAAGAAGAAAACCCTAGGGTTTTATTGTGGGAGAGAGAGGGTCGCTTTTGGGGGAGAGAGTTTAATTTCGTATTCATTTTACAATGCAATGTTAAACACACTAATAAATCATAAACAAAATATACACACAATAATATATTATTAATATTAACCATTTAATATTTTCATGTGAGAATAATTTACAATGCTAAGAAATAATAATTTGAAAACAACATAAACAAGGTAATTTGAAACATAGACAAGAAAAAATAAAAAGAACAAGAACAAGAAGAAACAAAATACAATTAGAAGAATGCACTTATTTTTTCGAGTGGACGGCTAATTATATTTTTAATTCTTTCAGAAGGTTTTATTTTTATTCTATTAAAAATTCTAGATTATAATAGTGCTCCTTTGGGCTAATTTATATAAAATTCATGCTTGATCTAAAGTTTTAATACAAGACGATTAACACACTTAAGAAGTACTGCCAACTTATCATGATTGTTCAAATAACATTCCATCCATTATTTAATTTTGTTTTATTGATATATACGGCTTTCAAATTTTATTACCACATTAAAAAACACTATGTCACCTTTGGTCATAACAGAACTTCTTTAATGTTATATGTTATGTTATCCTTTTTTAAGATTTATAAAAAGGTACATGTGAAGATTAAAGCATCTTTTAACTCAACACCCCTTAAATATAGGCATTGATTTGAATACTAATTTCTTTTATAAACAAAGAATAAATTCTCCTTTGCAGCCACCTAATCACCTTAACAAATTATTCACCAACAAAGTGTCCAATTGCAAACATGGTCAGTCTTTATTATTGTTGATCACATTTTAAGAATTGAATCTTTTGTTCTTGAAAGCTTTCACCTTTAGTCATCATTGTTCTTTATCCAAATTAATTTCTTCCATTGACTAAATAAAGTGTTTCTTTTGAATATTTCTATAGATATAGAATAATAACGGCCTTGGCTTGACTACCAGCCTTTTCTTATTATTATTAACTCTTTATCCATTTTACTTTTTTAACTTATTTTTCCTCACCATAACTAGCTAGTTTTCTTTTCTATACTAAAATTTCTATATAGTTAAAGATTTTAACATAAATATTCAGTTTTAAGAATTTTTTTGACAATAAATTATTTCTTGAATTTTATAAACAGCAGTAATTAAGTCTCCTTTTCTTCATAAAATTCTTAGTTTTTGAATAATTTTTTTATATAATATATTGTGTAAAAATATTTGAAGGTGTATAATATTTTTGAAAAAATTCAAAATTATTTATTAAAAACATAGAATTTTGTTAAAAAAAAATTAATTAAAAGGACTTTTAATTGTTATTGCTTTTGAAACTTTAGAATCTGATTGTCAAAAAATATTTTTTAGGGACTGAATGCAGAAAACTCAAAAGGGCATTTATACTAAATACCTATATAGTTATAATGTTAAGCCCAACCTATTTTTTTTAGTATAATATTGAGAATATGCTAAATTGTCTTATATTAGAAGTCAAATACTTTTTCTCCATAAATAAAACCTGTTAAATCCTGTTATCCAGTAAAATAGCATTTGTGACGTGGCGAAGCATTTCTTGACACGTGGCTAATGCCTGGAAGCATCTGCTAGAGTATCGAGCAGGAGACACACCAGATGTAAGACAAGCCTGTCCTACTCGCGACAGTCTGGTCGATGGTTCCGTAACAAAGCAATATTTATGGGAAGATCTTTATGAATCCCGAATTTATCTCATGCAATCTTCTGAATATCCCACTATTCCGGGGATAATATTTGTAACAATCTTTTGTAACCTACCTTAGGCCTATAAATAAGAAGAGATGGCTTAAGGAAAGGGATTTTGGATTCTGAATCATTAGACATTGTAGAATTGCTCCAAGAAAAACTTGCATTGTTTTGTGAGAAGTGTTGAAACTCATTGAACCCCCAGTTCTATGATCACACTTCTGATTTCATATTAATGTTATTCTAAGTGGACGTAGGTCATTACCAAACCTTGGGACCGAACCACTATAAATTACGGTGTTTTCTTTACTTTCGTCATTACATCATTCTCTTTAAATTCGTCCATATCATTCATATTTTGACTCCGTGTAAGTTGGCTAAATCGTGGGTCAACATTCTGGTGCTTTCATTGAGAGGACGATTCATCGTTGTTGATAAAACTAATGGCGAAAGCAGGAAAGAAAGCTGGTCAGACCGCCGCCGCTGCACCGTCGAATCTGCCACCTCCTCCCCCCCCTGCAAGCATGGCGGAAGATGAGCCGCAACTAGATTTTGAAGAGGAGGAAATGGACGATGCGACTTTGAGGAGCACCTTGGGCGCGTTGCAGGAAGAGTTGGCTAGTCTGAGAGCCAATCAAGAGACTGCCGCAGAAGCTATGGCAAGGCAGCAGCAGGAACTTGATCGTCAGCGGGCGGAGTTGAGCAAAAGACAAGCAGAGGTGGATCGCTGCCAGACCGAGGCCATGGCAGCCCTTGAAGCGGCCTTGCTGTTGGCCAGAAATCAGGCTGCGCCTGCCTCGCAGCCTAACCAACCTGAAAATGGGCCACCCCAGGGAGGTCCCAATCCTAGCCCACCGATCCATCCTTCAAGTCCGCAAAGGCCTGAACAGCCCCAGATGCCCCATGACGACGTCCCATTGGACCCCGAGGCAAATCCACCATCCCAAGCTGCTCGAGGGAATCCCCCGCAGCAAAGGCAGAATAGGGCCGAGCGACAGCCTCGTCGTCCTAGACGCCGCGAGAATGATGGGCCACCCCAAGCGAACAGAGGTCACTACCCTCCTGGTAACAGGAGGGACTCGGAGTTAGGCTCTGCGGTCCGTGGACCCCCATGGCATGATAATGCAAGGGGACATCGCGACCAGCGCAGGCCACCCTCTAACGCTCGAGGTGTTTCTGCCAGAGACGGGAATAGAGGGAACATCCAATCTTACCACAGCCAATCAAAGTTCAAAGATGGCCACGGCTACAACGAGGCTGACTCAGGCAAGGGCAATGCTGATGGGAGGAACGGAAATAGAGGTAAAATCAGGAGCCAAATACCTCAAGATGACCAACCAAATAGACAAGATGCTGGGGGGCAACCCAGGCAAAATAATGTCTTCAACCGGCTCGGAGGTAGCGAGCAACGGAGAAGAGAGGAAGATCTAAGAGACATACTCAATGATCGTCGGGAGAAGCATGGTGAGAACATCCCCCCAGCAGCAGAGACCGTAGCTATTCCTACTGCGTTGCAAGCCCAGATAGACGCACTAAATCAGGTTGTGCAACAGCTGGTCGGAGGAAGGACCTCTTACATCGACCACGATAGAAGAAAAGGCACTCCATTTATCCAAAGAATAGCCAACGCAGAGACTCCCAGCAAGTTCAAGATGCCTACGCTCCCGAACTTTGATGGATACGGGGATCCCGTCTCGCATGTGAATAAGTTTGAAATCCAGATGGACATTCAGAAAGTGTCCGAAGACGCTCGGTGCAGGATCTTTCCTGCAACACTTTCTGAAGCCGCGCAGGAATGGTTCTTTAAGTTCCCTCCTACAAGCATAGTTTCCTGGGAAATGTTTGTAAGGGAGTTCTACAGACAGTTCTACGCAGGTCGTGTCCACCCGACCGAAGCAAACCAACTGGTCGAGATCCGCCAGCAGGATGGGGAATCACTGAAGGATTACATCCAACGCTTTATGCGAGCGGCAGCCGGAGCAAAGACAGTCGGAGACGAAGGAAAAATGATGGCTATAACCGCGGGAGTGAGGCGCCGTTCGCCCCTGTGGAAAAGTCTTCGTAAGGACGGGGTTAGAACCACCCAGGAGTTCTTAGACCGAGCTGATCGATATATCAAGCTCGAAGAAGCCATTGCCGATGATGGAAAACCCTCTAACAAGGGTAAGAAGGCTGCCGAACCCGCCAAAGCCGCCAACGGCACCAAACCAAATGGCAACAGCAAGGGTAACGGGAACGGCAAAAAGTATTGGCAAGAATGGTGGGAAACGGCCACACAATGAGCCTTCCACCTCCGACAATAAACGAGCCAAGGGTAATCGTTATGAACCTAGGTTCACTAACTACACTGCTCTCGTTGAGTCTCGCGGAGAGGTTTACCAGGCCACAAGCTCTAGTGTGCCCTACAAGAAACCTGGGCCCATTCGAAAAGACATCTCAAAAAGAGACACTACCAAATTCTGTCGTTACCATAACGACTACGGACATGACACTAATGAATGCAACCAGTTAAAAGACGAAATCGAGTTCCTCATTAGACAAGGACACTTGAGAAGGTACGTACGGGCCTCAGGAACTTCCCAACGAGAAGCTCCAGGTGGCAACGAGCAGACGTCCACACGCCAACGCTCGCCACCATTACAGCCTGCCCCCGTAGCCGGAACACTTTTAACCATCTGTGGAGGCCCGTACCTCGCAGGAAATAGCGGAAAGGCTAGAGAACGATATGCTCGAACTCTACGACACGAACAGGACATCGAGATGATGACTGTGGAGGACCGAGCACCAAAGAAGGCTCGCTCAGAGGAGTATGGGATAACCTTCTCTGATGGCGATGCCCAACATGTCCGGTTCCCACATTCTGATCCGCTGGTCGTGGACATCCAAATGGCCAATATGATGGTAAAACGAGTGCTGGTCGATACAGGAAGTTCAGTGAACATCCTGTATAAGTCAACACTGGAACGCATGAAGTTGTCCGTAAAAGACCTGGAACCCTGTAATCAAACTATATACGGTTTCTCTGGAGAAGGACTCGCCTCAGCCGGAATGATCAAACTCCCAGTGACAACGGGTACAACGCCTGCCTCAAGAACATTACTCACCACTTTTGTAGTGGTCGATTGTCCTTCAGCGTATAACGCCGTTATTGGGAGGCCCGTACTGGTCGATCTGAGGGCCATCATCTCCATATGGCATCTAACCATGAAGTTCCCAACTGACGCAGGGATAGGATGCGTCATAGGAAACCAAAGGGAAGCCAGGGAGTGCTATAACGCCTCGATCACAAAGGCAAAAAGTGGAGCAGCGAGGAGCACTACCCCAGACCGATTGCAGATGACAGAAGACAGACAAGCCCAATCAGGTGGTAACGTCACCAAATAGGGCGTTGCCCAAAGTGAGGATATAGATTTAGATCCTCGCTTTGGGGATTTTGAAGAAAATGTTGGACCCGTCGAGGACTTGGAGGAGGTCCAGCTCGATGAAAAAGACCCGACCCGAATCGTGAGGGTTGGGAAGAATTTAGAACCTACCGCAAAGCAGGCGCTGGTGGAATTCTTGCAAGAGAACCCGGAAGTTTTTGCCTGGTCGCATAAAGACATGGTCGGGATAGATCCTGCAGTGATCAGCCATGTCCTAAACATAAACAAAGTCTTTCCACCGGTGCAACAAAAAAGAAGGCTACTCGATAAAGACAGATCAAGAGCCTTGAAAGAAGAAGTCGAAAGACTTAAAGAAAATGGGTTCATCAGGGTGGCGTTTTATCCATCGTGGGTCTCCAATCCGGTGCTGGTCCCCAAGCCTAACGACAAGTGGCGGACCTGTGTGGATTTTATAGACCTCAATAAAGCCTGCCCAAAAGACTGCTTCCCACTCCCGAGGATCGACCAGCTAGTCGATGCAACCGCTGGACATGAGATCCTCTCGTTCATGGATGCGTATTCAGGCTACAATCAGATCAGCATGCATCCCCCTGATGAGGATCATACCAGCTTTCGGACCGATGCAGGCTTATATTGTTACAAGGTAATGCCCTTCGGACTGAAAAACGCAGGTGCAACTTACCAACGACTGGTCAACCACATGTTCAGGGAACTGATCGGAGTAAGCATGGAGGTATATGTGGATGACATGCTGGTAAAGTCCAAGAAGGCTGAAGGACATGTGAGGGATTTGCGAAGATGCTTTGATGTGTTAAACAAGTACCAAATGAAGTTGAATCCCCTCAAATGTTCCTTTGGAGTCGGGTCAGGAAAGTTTTTGGGGTTTATAGTGAATTCAAGGGGAATCGAGGCCAACCCCGACAAGATAAAAGCCCTGATCGATATGAAGTCGCCAGGAAAGATCAAGGATGTCCAAAGCCTGACTGGAAGGATAGCTGCCCTTAGTAGATTCATCTCAAAATCAACTGACAAGTGCATTCCATTCTTCAATCTACTCAGGGGAAATAAGAAGTTTGAATGGACGGAAGACTGCGAGCAAGCATTCCAGACCTTAAAGGCTCATATGTCACAACCTCCCATCCTATCGAAACCAATCGAAGGAGAGACTTTGTATATTTATCTGGCGATTACCGAAGTTGCTGCTAGTGCGGTACTAATACGGAAGGAAGAAGGCGTACAGAAAGCTGTTTACTACGTCAGCAAAAGGCTTATCGGTGCAGAATTAAAATATCCTCCGATCGAAAGATTAGCATATTGCCTAATTCTAGCCTCCAGAAAGTTGCGTCCGTCCTTCCAAGCTCATCCTATCACAGTTCTGACCGACCAGCCCCTTCGGCAAGTCCTCCAAAAACCGGAGGCGGCTGGTCGACTGTTAAAATGGGCGGTCGAATTAGGACAGTTCGACGTAACTTATTCACCGTGAGCAGCAATAAAAGGGCAAGCCTTGGCCGATTTTATTGCGGAGTTCACCGAACTCCCCAGCAACGAGTTGTGCGAACAGCCTGAAGCGCCCATGCCTCAAGACAAGACTCCTTCGTGGAGGCTATTCACAGATGGATCATCTAATGAATCTCACGCTGGAGCGGGAGTGATATTGATAACGCCCGAAGGGCATCGATTTCACTGCGCAATCAGGTTTGACTTCCCAGCGTCAAACAATGAAGCGGAATACGAAGCACTCCTCGCTGGACTGAGAATGGCCAGGGATATGAATATAAAAGCGCTCGATGTTTACAGCGACTCTCAGCTGGTCGTGAATCAAGTCCTGGGAGAATATCAAGCGCGAGGATTAAAGATGATGGCTTACCTTAACAAAACAAAAGATTTGCTAGCACAGTTTACAAAGTACACCCTCCAACAGATCCCGCGAGACCAAAATTCGAATGCAGACGCCTTGGCCAAACTCGCAAGTGCTAAAGATGCTGACACCTTGAACATAGTCCCGGTAGAGAGATTAAGTGAACCAAGCATTGATGCGGCCGAAGACAGCATGGAAATTCGTATAGAAGATACATGGATGGCGCCTTACCTGGAGTATCTGACAAATGGGACATTGCCAGCAGATAGAAACAAGGCCCGAACTCTGCAAAGGCAAGCTGCTAGGTACATACTGCTCGACGGTGTTATGTACCGAAGAGGATATTCAATGCCACTGCTCAGGTGCATTACATCAGAAAAAGCCAAGGAACTCATGAAAGAGGTGCATGAAGGCTTCTGCGGAGATCATGCTGGGGGGCAGAGTTTGGCGAAAAAAGTTCTCCGACAGGGCTATTTCTGGCCAACAATGAACGAGGATTCAATGGAGTACATACGAAGATGTGATAAATGTCAAAGGTTCTCCAAAATCCCACGAGCAGCTCCAAACGAGCTAAAGCAGATGCAGAGCCCGTGGCCTTTCGCAGTATGGGGAATAGACTTAATTGGATCACTGCCAACAGGAAAAGGAGGAGTAAAGTACGCAGTTGTGGCAGTCGATTACTTCACAAAATGGGTCGAAGTTGAACCACTCGCAACCATCACGACCAAGAAAGTTCTCGACTTTGTCATCAAGAACATTGTGTGCCGGTATGGTTTGCCCAGAAAGATAGTATCAGACAACGGGACCCAATTTGACAGCGACCTGTTCACCGATTTCTGCGAGAGGCATGGGGTAATTAAGAGCTTTTCTTCAGTCGCACACCCCCAAGCGAATGGGCAAGTCGAAGCTGTAAACAAAACCCTCAAGGACACCCTGAAGAAAAGACTTGAAGAAGCTAAAGGAGCATGGCCAGAACAACTGCCTGAAGTCCTCTGGTCATATAGAACATCTCATCGAACAGCCACAGGACGCACCCCATTTTCCTTAGCTTATGGGTATGAGGCCATGTTACCCGTCGAGATAGATCCCCCCTCACATCGGCGTTTAACATACGATCAAGACCAAAACAGCCAGCTAATGCTGGAGTCCTTAGACTCAATTGACGAGATACGAGAAAAATCTCAACTCCGAGTTGCTGCTTATCAGCAAAAAGTCGCCCGGTACTTTAACTCCAAAGTTAAAGAAAGAAGATTCAACGTCGGAGACTTGGTGTTACGACGAGTTTTCTTGAATACCCACGACCCCACAGCTGGAGTGCTCGGACCTAACTGGGAAGGGCCTTACCAAATTGAAGAAGTCCTTCACCCAGGCACCTACAAACTCGCGCGCTTAAATGGAGATCTCGTTCCACGCTATTGGAATGGAGAACACCTGCGCAAGTATTATCAATGAACAGCTCTTCTTAAAGGACTGGCTTGTTTAAATTTTCTTTTACAAGTTTTGCAAAGAGGGTTAGCCACGTTGTGTGGCTAACTACTCGTATATGTAAGATTCTATTTCAGAATCGCTCGTAAAGACATGATTAGTCCATTTTTAATACGAAATTATAAGGGATTGTGCTCAGCCAGTCGTTCTTGCCAACCTTTGTGAATTTACATTTGCAAGTATTTGTTCATTACGTGTGTTGTTTTGCTGTATTACAAGTATCATTTTTCCATACGAACAGGAATGTTCGGACAGGCCATGGTCAAGGCAAGTGACCAAGGACCTAAAGCTCCTCGTTCACTTGGGGGGCATATAAGGCACATCGATAGCAAAGCATACTTTCAAGGTATGTAAACACATGAACAAAATGAGTGAAAGCATGCTACAAGTACTTAGAGTATTTTTCAAAATGTATGTTTTGTTAAATCATGCCAAAGTACTATGCTAAGTTCGGTCATACGGACAAATGTTATAATAAGTAAAAATATTATAGCACCAAGAGTTAAGCTTTTACACCGCAAGCATTGCTGCTTGGATGTAACTGTTCGAACAAAAAGATTTACTGCCTGTGCAGCAAAGTTTAAAAAGAAACTATTGTCTTTACATCACGACCCGTGGGTCGCATGTTCAAAAAGAAAGAAAAATAGTTAATAATAAATTAAGAGGCATGGGGGGCAGGAGGGTCCTGGGCAACAACCTGGTCAGTCACTTCCTCGATGGTTTCTTCTTCCAAACCAACGACGCTTGGGGTTGCAGGAGTCGCAGCTCTTGCCTCCTCTTCAGCTAGTTGAGCAGCGCACCGGGCCAACTCCGCAGCTCTGACTTCCTCTGAAAGGTATCTAAAGTCAGCACCCTGATTGTGTTTCCAGAAGTTATAGAAACATCGGAGTGTCGTCCTTTTGTACTTTTCCAGATTCTTGGAGTTGTCAAGCTCCAGCTGCTACACCTTGCCCTCGAGAGTGGCAATAGTCTCGTCCTTAGATTTGACTACCCCCTCCAGATGCTTGATTTCGCGGAGATGAGTTTTGTTGTACGACTGGTACTCTTCCCTCAGCTTAACCGCTGCATCTTTTGCACCTTCAACCGCGGACAGTTTGGTTACCGCTGCATCCCTCTCTTGGACCACCGTCTCCAACTCCTTAGCATGTTTGGCCTCAGCAGCCGAAAGCTCCTCGGCCGCCTTCACCTGATGTTTCTTGAGAACTTTAGCCTCAACCTGCTCAAAGTAGGCCTGGGCTCGGGTACGAGCAGTAGTGGCAGAAAGTAAGGCCTGTAAACGAAAGAAAAAGAAGTCAAGACTTATCGCGAGGTCTGAAAAAACAAAGACTCGAGGAATAAAGAAATACTTACGCTGGAGATCTCGTTCAGAGCCCTGTTCAGGATCTGGTCGACTGGTAGCTCTTCAGCTTGGATCATGGCGGTCCCAACACGCTCACCTTTGCCTATGCGTTCAAGTCAGTCCTTAGCGGATCGGATGGCACGGCTCACGAGCCTGGCCCCATGGGCCTCTTCGCGAGAAAGCTGCTCCCTAGCAGGCGCAGGTGGAGGGTTGGACCGAGCAGAAGTGTTTTGCTGTTCAGGAGGAGCTGGAGGAGGAGTGGGAGTTCACCCAGTTGGCGCAGGACTTTGCCCAGTTGGTGTACCATGAGGAAGGTCTTCTGGTCGACTCTTCTTGGCTGAAGGGCCTTGACTGGTTTCACCAGTCCGCTTCTTTGACCTCCGTTGAAGTTGAGGGACTTCTTCTTCCTCTTCGGCCTGGTACATGTCAAAAATATTGGGAGTCGACATATCTGCATGAAAATAAACACAAGAGGTTAGTAAGAGAAGAGAAAGGTGAAGGTAAGTAATACAACATAAAGAAGATAATAAAGTGAATACCCGAGCTACAACTACTGGTCGCTATACTATTGACTCTATTAATCATATACTCATTTTCTGGCACGAAGAAGTTTGGCCCTAGATTGGGAGCGTATGTAAAGTTACCATCCCCGTCAAACATGTGACAAGGGATTGGCAAATCATTTAAAAGCGAAATAACGTTACCATTGTCATCAGAAGACTCCTCCAAGTCAACAACAGGATCTGTGGCCTTTTCTTTCCCCTTGCCTTGGGGAGCAGAATGCCTTTCTGCAGAAGGGCTGCCCGTGGGTTCCCTGATCGTAACTCCTGTTGGCCTCCTCCTAGGAGAGGGCACAGGAGGTTGCTGCTCGGGAACCCCCTCGGCAGTGGGTTCGTCCGCCACGGACCCTCTATTTTCATGGCGAGGAGCCAGAAGGCCAGAAGACCTCAAGTTCTTTTCTAGTGTCAGAGTCTTGACACATTTGGCTGCAGCAGACATCCTGGCCAGAGTGTTAGACCTCAACACCATGTCTGGTGTTGGGGTCGGACGTAACCAAGGGCCTGAAAAGCAGATCAAGTTTGAGAGACGATGAAAGGAAATACTCTATGATAAAGTATCGACCAAGACAAAGACAAATTTATACCTCCTCTCGCGAAGGCCAAATTGTTACTGGCTATATCCGGAGTAAAGAAGTACTCCTTGTTGTAATGCCCCACGTTTGATATATGGGTGGTGCCACTCAAAAACGTCCGGCCGGTTTCCTGGTGACAGAAGTGAAAAAAGCCCGTCCCGTTGTGTTGGGGATTGGACTTGAGGTCAAAGAGGTAGTTAACCTCATGAGGTGAAGGTTCTGGCCATTTGTTAAGTTTGTACAGGACATAGAGTGCAGCCAACATCCTATATCCGTTAGGAGTTATTTGAAAGGGAGCGACGCCGAAATAATTGGCCACCCCCACAAAGAAAGGATGAAGAGGGAGATAAGCCCCTGCTTCAATGTGATACCGGGACCAGGCGCTGTTCGCTCCTCCTGGACGGTTAGCCCTCTGGTCCGCAGTAGGACGTGTAATGGTTACCCCCATTAGGGAGTATTTTCTGAAGCAGTTGGCGACCATCCGAGGGGTCATCGAACTGGCTGGGGGAGTATACCACTCGACATCAGGCGGATTCCGATGACGAGGACGAGCCCTAGTTTGGATATTAGGGTCAGGAACAAGATTCTCTCGACCACTGGTCGAGGGAGCCCCCGCCTGCGAGTCAGGCTGGGCAGGAGAAGAAGGGTTACTTTCAGACTCGGGCCTTTTCTTGCCAGAAGATTTTGAACGGGCTATTGGAGGAGAAGGGTGCGGTCTGGAAGAGGCTCGTGAGAAAGGTATCTGGTAGATGCGGTCAGCTGGTTGTTCTTCTCCCTCGAGCAGTTGGGCGAGGAGGTCGTTGTCGATGGGTCTCTCACCTCCCCACAAATCTGGCATTAAAATCTGCAAACAGAAGAATGGGGAGGCGAGGTCAGAGGAGTCTAGAAGGCTTTCAGAATAACACTGGTCGAGTATAAAAGCTAAGCCTTTATATAACAGCATTCTAACAAGAAACTAAGTCTTTCTGTGCGAACAGTTTAAGAAACGGATCAAAGGGTGAAAGTGAAAAGTTTTCCTGAAAAGCTTTTTCAACTCCCCTTAGGGCGGGAAAAAATTATTTTCAACTGGCTTAAAAATCGAAATGCTACTTCGATTTTACGTCCTAAAAAGCACTGATCCTGGGTCTTAAACCTACTCATAAGCTTACTCTGCCTACAAAAATATCCTATCTACAGGCGTTCAAAAAACTAAAAACCGAGAGACTCAAACAGTACACCATTTAAAAGCATGCACCACAAAAAATTAGAAGCATGGAGTTTCAAAAAACTTACCAAGGAAAATGGTCGTGAAGATGGAAGTGAGAGCTTCGGGAGTCAAGGAGCCCACCGTCTGAGTCTAGAAAGCACAAAGAAAAGTTCGCCGGAGAAAGTAAAGCTCTGGTTTTTAGGGTTTTCAGCAGAGTGGTGGCGTGCGTGAAAAGGAAAGAAGTGGCTCTGGTGATCTTATATAAGTTTGTCTCTGATATTCAAAAGGCGTGATCATTAGTTTTCCTTTTTCGAAGTATGGGGAAACGTGATGGCCGTCAAAATTATTTCTGGGAAACTGAAAAGTCCTGAATAGACAGGAGTGGGTTGCTTTTTTCAAGGACGCACGAAGGGTTCTGACACGTCAGGAGGCGTTACCGAAGAGTCATTCGTTCAAAGTTTATTTACTGTTCGTAGTAAATAAACTTTGGGGGACAAATGTTATCCAGTAAAATAGCATTTGTGACGTGGCGAAGCATTATTTGACACGTGGCTAATGCCTGGAAGCATCTGCTAGAGTATCGAGCAGGAGACACACCAGATGTAAGACAAGCCTGTCTTACTCGCGACAGTCTGGTCGATGGTTCCGTAACAAAGCAATATTTATGGGAAGATCTTTATGAATCCCGAATTTATCTCATGCAATCTTCTGAATATCCCACTATTCCGGGGATAATATTTGTAACAATCTTTTGTAACCTACCTTAGGCCTATAAATAAGAAGAGATGGCTTAAGGAAAGGGATTTTGGATTCTGAATCATTAGACATTGTAGAATTGCTCCAGGAAAAACTTGCATTGTTTTGTGAGAAGTGCTGAAACTCATTGAACCCCCAGTTCTATGATCACACTTCTGATTTCATATTAATGTTATTCTAAGTGGACGTAGGTCATTACCAAACCTTGGGACCGAACCACTATAAATTACGGTGTTTTCTTTACTTTCGTCATTACATCATTCTCTTTAAATTCGTCCATATCATTCATATTTTGACTCCGTGTCAGTTGGCTAAATCGTGGGTCAACAAATCCAAATATAAACATTGATAAAAGAGTTGAGGAAACTAGTACATGTCTTCAATTATATGATGTTAAAAATGAACAAAGTTATGTTAGAAGCAAAATAATAAAATTTATAAATACAGTGTATATAACATATATTTCATAAGCAATTTCCCACTAATTTAAGTGATACAAACATTTCCTTCTTCCTTACTTCAGAAAAAAAAATGTTAATTTTGAGTTATATGAAATTAATACATGAAATCAGTTGCCTGAAAATGTTCATTTTGAGTTATGAAAATGAAAGAATCAGAACTCAAATAAAAGTAAAAATTATTTAAGAACAACTCTAAAATAGTAAATCATTATCATAAACAACTTCAAATAAATATATTATTTTATCTTAGAGATTTTTAATGTAACATAATATACTACTTTTATAATGCAATTTTTTTAAGGTATAACTTAATTTTTTTTTTGACTTAATATAATGTGGAATTTATTCTTATTTCTACTTTGTCTAAATTGGACAAAAAAAATTTATGACTATCATATATTTTGTATGTATATTTTCCAATATAAAACACCTTATAAAAATTTTGTTGCTTAACCTTATTCTATTTTATTACAAATAGGCCACATATTTGTATTCTCATACATACTTATTGAAAATAATTATGTTAAATGTTACATATATCACCAATTTTAGTACCTAACCTGATAGTGAGGTGACCAACATGAATACTTTTTTTAATCCGTTCATCTCTTTAAAAAAGTATAAAATATAATTTAAGAATATAAAATAATTGAAAATAAAGTTTATTTAATTAAAGAAACTAAACTACAATTAATTATTTTTTAATTTTTAGATTGGATTTAAAAATTGAAAAAAAATCAAATTTTCATTTATTTGAAGAAAGTAATTAGAGTTTTTTTGTAGAATGAATTATTTTTATATCTGTTACACCAAAATTTCGAAATTTTCATAAATGATTATCGAAATGTAGGCTCGTAAATTGTAAGCTCAAAAATGGCAAGTACGGTCTCAACACTTGTATAAATTTACATGTTTCCTGACTTGTTCCTAATGGGAATCGAGCACCAGTTCAGAAGGTTCGAGCTTAAGCATCAAGCTCGAAAGGATGGATATTCTCCAATGCATATGAGTGCAATTCGAGCCTTCATTGCAAGCTCGAAGAGGTTGATCTTCGAAGGTTAAGCTCAATGAGATCGCTGGCTAAGGATGAGGCTAACTAGAATGACAAGCTCGTGATGTTGGTCGATCTCGAAGGTGTGTAAATTGTGTGTTCGAGGTCGTTAACCCAGTTTGAACACAATTTCTATTAGGAAATCCCTATTCCTTAGGGATTTGTTATTATCTGATATTATATCTCAGTTATCACGGGATATTATATAATTAATGTATTTAATTATATATATTTCAAATTTGAATTGTAACTTCCCAAAATAAATGGAAGATATTTTGTTAACCAGTCTATAAATAGACTGGAGAATTTCATTTGTAAGGACACACAATTTGGTACTGAGAAGACTCTGCTAAATTGCTTTGGAAAAGCTTTGAGAGAATACCACCAAGCAATAATATCGACTCGTGGACTAGGCAGATTTTAACTGCTGAACCACGTAAAATTTTGATTGTTCTTATTTATTTTCTTAATTTTTTGTTTAATTCTCTTCAAATTTAAGTTGACAAAAAATGGCGTCAATAGTTTGGTGCTTTCATTGAGAGCATTAAGCAAGTCGTTAGATTGTTTAATCATAAACCTCCTGAATTACCAATGGCCGCTGCAAGCAACCCCAGTACTGGAGGGTGACCATTGCCCCAAATACCGGAGGAGCAAATTCCTCGCACTAAAGATTACCCACACTGACCTGGGAAGCGGCCCATGACTGACCACAGCCCAGAGGAAGGGAGTGCATCCTCTGATTCCCAAGGACTGCCTGCACTCAGGCTTGACGAGGACCTCTACTATAATCTAAAGAGGTATATTCCTATTGTTTAATTGGAGAATGGCCAGCTGCACCAACAATTGGTCGGGGCTACAAGGCGCAACGAAGAATTGGCCAGACAGGCCGCTGAGGTCCAGGCACCACCCTAGAGGCCAAGATGACGTCCCCGAGGGAGCACGGCCGCTAGGAGAGCTAAGCAAGAGGCACAATAGGCTCACCCGAGGCCCAATGTGAACTCTGGCAATGATAAACCAACCGTGGAAGTGTCTACAAGAACAGGGAATGACTGAGCTCCTCCAGTAGCTTGGAGTTGTAACCCTGAAGCATCAGGAACAACCTGAAGCCTGTCCGGGCCAATTCCAGACCTTCCAGACCCAACAACGGGAGGCCACCACCATCTCCTATAAGACATCCACCACCTCCAATAAGACACCCCTCGCTAGCCCAAGAGGCACCACGACTAGCTTCTCATAGGAACCAGGTAGGGGAGCCTACACCACAAAGGCCCTCTCGTAGTGGCAGTCGAGATGGGAACTGTCAAGCCCGAACTGGACATGGGGGCGAGAGCGAGGCGACTCGAGAACACAGAGCTCCCCAACTGTCGGGAAGCCATGTGTTGAGATCACAAATGACTGGGGTGATGAGGCCAATGGAAGATCCACCTCGTAACCACCGAGCCCCTCAGCCAGAGAGAAATGTTAGCTTCATAAGTGGGAGCTCACAACACACTAGGTCTATAAGAATATATAATAGGAATCAGGACAATCATCCTGATCTTTAAGATCACCTGAACCATAACCGAGGGCAAGCCAATCCTACATACCCTAATTTGTGCGACCATTTGAACAATTGAAAATAGCCAGCTTATGGGAATCAGTATAATCCTATACCGGGACAAGGAGGTGGGGTTTTTATAAATAATGACAAGCTCCCCCAAGCATAAGCTCAGCCTCCAGTGGACTTGGTCCATGAGAGAATTAACCAGCTCGAAAGGGCATCCAGGCTCCTTAGGATGAAAGGAACAGGGATAAGGCTGAAGACTCCGATGAGGAGCTCGAGCCTTTTGCCCCACATATCTCCAATACGTCATTTCCTCAAGGGTAGCCCCCATAGCACCATTTGATGGGAACTCGAACCCATACAGCCAACTGAGCACATTCAATACCATCATGAGAGCCAATAATGTTGGTTATGAGCTCTAATGTATGTTGTTCCCAGCTACTTTAACAGGACCAGCAAAAAACTGGTTCAAAAAGTTTAGAAGACATTCAATCTCATCTTGGGATCAGTTAGCAAAGGAATTTAAGAAGTAGTTCAAAGCCATGGTAGGCGTCAGGCTCAAAGCCTCGGCTTGGACCAATGTCAAACAACAGCAAGGAGAGTCATTGAGGAGTTACCTTGCAAGGTTTAATATAGAAATGGCTCGAGCCCACAACATCGACTACAATGGCCACCTTATGGCTGTAAGAGCTGGTATATTACCATGGACTCTCCTTTGGGAGGATATGCAAAGAAAACATATAAGGTCATTAACCGAGTTCAACATGAGGGCCTAGAGATTTGTCAATGTAGAGGAGGCGAGGTTAGCATTAAATCAGACCTCTCAGCCCATAACTACAACGACAAATGTTAACTCAGCCTTGACCTTGGCTTCCCCATCGACGTCAAGACCCTCCGGAGAGAACCCTTCAAAAAGAAAGAAAAATGAAGTGAATAACTCCGAGGCAGACGAGGGGAAAAAGAAATAGAGGGATAAGTATTTCCCCATTTACACGGTATATACCGAGTTCAATGAGACTCGGGAAAATATCTTCCTTGCCAATGAGAATTAGGTCTCATTTAGACGACTTGACCTAATGTGGAATCAAAAGGCGAAGATGGACTCCAATAAATATTGCAGATTCCACAGGGACGTCGGACATACCACTGATGAATGCCGACAATTGAAGGACAAGATCGAAGGGTTGATCTCGAGGGGATATTTTGAACAATATGTGAGAAACCAAAATCCTAATCAAGCCTCGACAGGATAGAGGGCAGCGTCTGCGCAACCTGCCCAACAGAACAACAACTCCCGAGCACAGGAAGATGATCGACCATTGCTGATAGATGGGGAGGATGTGGTAACCATTTCTAGGGGACCGCATCTCGCAGGAACGAGTAGAAATGCCCAAAAAAGACATGTAAACGAGCTCAAGGCTGGAGATGGTTCTCCCTATGAGCTTGAGCCGCAAGCTCCAAAACAATAGAGGGTTGAAACTCAACCCATCACTTTTACAGAAAAGGATGCCTCACATGTACAGTTTCCTCACAACGACCCCCTAGTCATCACACTTTAGCTCGTGAACAACAGGGTACGGAGAGTCTTGATTGATAATGGGAGCTCTATTAATATCCTTTATAAAGCCACTCTAGAAAAGATGGGACTCACGCGTCGAGATTTGAAAGCCTGTGCAACCACGTTGTACAAATTTTTCGGAGAAGGGATTGCTTATACGGGATCAATTGAACTCCCCGTAACCTTGGGAGACTATCTAGTCTCGGTAACCAAGATGATGGAGTTCATGGTGGTGAATGCTCCGTCAGCCTACAACATATTGCTTGGGAAACCAGCCCTGATTGGGTTGGGGGCAGTTTCGTCTGTTAGGCAGTTGGCCATCAAGTTCCCGACATCTAGTGGCATCGGGATGCTGAAGGGAGACCAGCTCGCAGCAAGGGAATGCTATAGCATTTCCATGAGAGGTAAAAGTCAAATAAGTGCACAGACGCTTGTGGTCATTCGGGGATGGACGGATCCATCTTCGAGATAGAAGAAGAAATTGACCCTAGAGTTGAAGAAAGGGTCGATCTTGAATCGTTGGAGGATCTTGAAGAAGTAGAGCTCAACAAGAAAGACACCACGAGGGTGGTAAAAATAGGAAAAAATATTTATGAAAATGAAAGATAGCAATTAACTTGCTTTTTGAAAAAAAATAACCAGGACGTATTTGCACGGTCGCACTCAGATATGGTAGGGATTAGTCCGAATGATATAAGCCATGCACTCAATATTGATAAGAACTTCCCCTTGAAGCAACAAAAATGGAGGCTCCTGGACGACGACAAAAAGAAAGCCCTAAAGGAGGAGGTCGAGAGGTTAAAAGTGAATCGGTTTATTCGAGATGCTTTTTATCCTGATTGGATAGCCAATTCTATGCTAGTCCCGAAACCCAATGGAAAATGACGAACCTGCATCGACTATTCAGACCTCAACAAGGCATGCCCCAAGGACTGCATTCCCTTGCCTCGAATTGACCACCTCGTAGATGCCACTGTAGGCCACAACATCATGTCGTTCATGGATGCTTATTCTGGATATAACTAGATTACCATGCATGCACCTGACCAAGAACATATGAGCTTTGTAACCGATAAGGGATTGTACTGCTACAACGTCATGCCTTTCGGGCTCAAAAATGCTAGAGCCACATACCAAAGATTGGTAAATAGGATATTTTCTAAGCAGATAGGGAATAACATGGAAGTTTATGTGGATGATATGTTAGTCAAATCCAAACATAACAATAACCATGTAGACGATCTTGCTGAATGTTTTGCCCTACTTCGAAAATAAAACATGAAACTTAACCCACAAAAATGCTCATTCGGAGTCCTCGGTTAAGTTCCTTGGGTTCATAGTGAATGCACGGGGTATAGAGGCTAATCCCAACAAGATCAAAGCTTTAAAGACAGGCCCTCACCTCGAAAACATAAAGATGTCCAGAGCTTAACTGGACGAATGGTGGCCTTAAGTAGGTTTATCTCAAAATCTACAAACCGATGCCTTCCATTCTTTAATCTTTTAAGAGGGGGCAAAAAGTTTGAGTGGTCGGATGAGTGCAAACTCGCATTTCAGAATCTTAAGAAACACCTCGCCGAACCACTGATCTTGTCTAAACCGATCACAAGAGAATTTTTGTACTTATACCTCGCCACAATTGAGCACGCCATTAGTGCAGTACTAGTACGGAAGGATAAGAAAGTACCAAAACCTATATACTATGTCAACAAAAGATTACTGGGGGCAGAGTCGAGATACCCATTAAGGGAGAAACTAGAATTGGGCCTAATGCACGCATCTCAAAAGCTTCAACCCTATTTCCAAGCACATCCTATTCATGTGTTCACTGACCAGCCACTGAGGCAAGTGTTTTCTAAGCCTGAAGCATCCGGAAGACTATTGAAATGGGATGTCGAGCTCAGACATTTTGAGATTACCTATCATCCTAGAACAATAATCAAAGGACAGGCTCTGGTAGATTTCATTATCGATGCATAGGGATCGCCAATGAGGAAGTCATAACCCTAGCTGCGAGCTGTGGAGACTTTATGTCGATGGATCCTCCAATGAAAATGGATAGGGGATAGGGATCATTCTAATCACCCCAACGGGAAATTGCTTCCACTCGACACTAAGGTTTGGCTTCGAAGCATCAAATAACGAGGCTGAATATGAGGCGTTATTAGCAGGACTTCGAATAGTAACCGAGCTCAATGCAAAGGCCATACATTGCTATAGCAACTCATAACTGGTTGTTAACTAAGTCCTAGATGAATATCAGGCTCGGGGTATAAAAATGCCACCTACTTGGAGAAGGTAAAAGTAACACTCGGAGGGTTTTAGTTCTATGCTATAGAACAAGTCCCCCAAGAGCAAAATTCAAATGTAGAAGCCTTGGCTAGGCTCGACACAACTAATGAAGCTGATACACTCAACGTGGTTCCAGTAGAATTTCTACCGACCCCGAGTATATACGAGCTTGATGAAGAAGATATGAATATGGTCGACTCGTAACCCACCTGGATGACCCCAATAGTTGACTACCTCGAAACCGGAAGTCTCCGAGCAGACCGGAACGAGGCTAGAAAGCTTATGTACCAAATACCAAGATATATTATTTTGGAAGGAAAATTGTACAGAAGGGGGTACTCTATGCCATTACTTCAGTTTGTAACTCCTCCCGAGGAGAAAAATATTTTAGAAGAAATCCATGAAGGATTTGTGGAGATCACACCAGGGGGCATAGCTTGTCAAAAAAGGTGATTAGGCAAGGGTACTTCTGGCCAACAGTCAAGGCAGACTCATCGAGTACGTAAAACGATGTGATAAATGTCAACAGTTTGCCTCAATACCACATTCTCCATCCACCGAGCTTACCATGATGAGCTCCCCATGGCCATTCCCGATATGGGGAATTGACCTCATAAACTCCTTGCTAACTAGAAAAGGTGGAGTCAGGTATGCTGTAGTCGTTGTTGACTATTTCACAAAGTCGACTGAAGCTGAACCCTTGGTCATTATTACCTCAAAGAGAGTCCTAGATTTCGTAGTCAAAAAATCATCTATAGATATGGGATGCCCAGGAAGATAGTATCAAATAATGGGACCCAACTTGACAGTGATTTGTTTACACATTTTTGCGAAAAGAATAGGATAATAAAGAGTTTTTCCTCCGTGGCCCATCCCCAGGAAAATGGCCAGGTCGAAGCAGTCAATAAAACCTTGAAGTGTTCCATGAAGAAAAGGTTAGAAGAAGAAAAGGGGAGATGGCTAGAGGAGCTACCTCGAGTCTTGTGGGCTTCTAGAACCATGACAAGAACTTCAACGGGGCATACCCCTTCTCCCTAGCTTATGGATGCGAGGCCATGTTGGTTATGGAGGTCGAAATCCCAACAATAAGACGCGATGCATATGACTAGGCCTCGAACCAATCCTAGCTCGAAGAAAGTCTGAACTTTATTGAAGAAAGACGAGATGAAGCCCAGTTGAAAAATCCTGTATACTAGCAACGGGCTACTAGATATTTTAACAAGAAGGTCCGAGATAGGAAATTTTGAATGGGAGACTTGGTGCTAAGGCACGTGAGACCTGTCCACTGTGGTACTTGGTCCTAATTGAGAGGGACCCTATCAAATCGAGTCCATTATTCGACTTGGGGTATATAGGCTGGTGAGGCTAAACGGAGGATTGGTTCCATGAGCTTGGAATGGTGAACATCTACGACCTTATTATCAATAATGTAGGAATGATATTTTTGTTTTAACCAGGCGTGTACTAGATTTTTTTGCTTTTTATCAATATAGTACTGAATTTCATTCAAAAGTTGTATTTCTCTTTTATTATTATACTTTTTTGCAAACCCTCAAAATTCAATAACCTATGATCACAACCATAGGATATTAATGGGACATAAGTGGTATACAATCACACCATAGGCTCAAAAAAATATAACATATATAAAAATAACACTAATGGCAATGTCTGGATTATTAACCTGACATGAAAAAAGTAATAATTGTATGGACCATTAACCTAACACGCGAACTGAACAAGTCTGGAACAAACCAGCAACACCTAATCGACGGATAAAAAGTTGGAATTCTAAATAAACTAACTGTAGACTGTAAGTCGAACCTAGGGCTGGAAACTTTTGCAAACAAGTTTCGGCCTCGCAACCTTGAGGCCATACTCGAGGATGAGGAAAAGTAACTAGAAAAGCAAAATATAACTAGACTAACAAGGTTACATGCCAATTAAGTATTTTTCAAATACATGGTAAAAGTAAAGTTCGACCTTGACAATAATGAAGTCGGACGTTGATATTTCGAATAAACTATGCATGAATGTATTAGAATTCGAACTTAAATCCAATATATATATATATATTTGTACGAATAAACAAGTATAAAAGTAGATCCTCAATAGTAATGTGCTCGAAATATTTTGATCTAGAAATATAGTGCATAATACTAAGGCAAAAAGCTAAAAGTAAAATAAAGTGTAAACAGATTTTCGAGCTAAAAAATTAAAAGCACAAAAATTACTATTGATTTAAATTCGTAAGATAATTAAAATAGCTCTAAATCGAGCTATAAATTGTCTTCGCCCCAAGGGCACAAAAAATATAATTACAAAAAAAATTATAATGGGTCGCAGCCCATGATCTCGACTTCAAGGGTTAGATGCCTCTCCAGCTGCAATCCCAGCAGCCTCGAGCCTGGCCTCTTCCTCCTCGAGTCGAGCCTACCATTTCACAATGAATTTGGTCTCCAGATTTTCAAGGAAGCTAGTGTTGAGGTTGGGGTTGTTGACCCAAATTCGGTACATCGCCATGTCTACGACGCGATCCTTTTCGGTCTTAAACTCCTCAAGAAGATGAGCCTTCTCACCCTCGATAACTTCAAAGGTCATCTTTTTCTCCTCTTCAAACTTGGCATTGAGTCCCCGAATCTCCTTGATCTCAAAGCCCCTGGCCTCGACCTCCTTCAAGGTCGCTTCTAGCTTCGATTCTAGTTTGGGAATCTTTTGGACCTCTTTCAAAGTTGCCTCCAGCCTCGACTTAAGCTCGGAGACTTTCTGAATTGCCACATCCCTTGCTGCAACTTCTAGCTGAGTTGCTTTGAGATCATCCTCGAGCTTTAGCTGGGCATCTCGAGCCTCCTGCGCAAGCGCTCTGCTCGTTGCAACCTCGTTATTCAACAAGAGTTGTGTTTAACGAAGGATACAAATGCCCACACACACAAATAAACACAGGTTAGCAAAGCACAAGCCAAAGTTAGTACAGAATAAGAAAGTTAAAGCGAAAATAACTAACCAAGGAGAGAAACTCGCCACCCTTGTCAAAATGAGTGTTGGCATCTTAGCAGGAAGAGGCACAATTTTAGGAGGTGTCGCAAGCTCAGTAGCTTTATTCGGCCCGACCCTAGAAGATGCAGCGCTTTTGGGAGCGTGACTGGGATCCAGGGGAACCGAGGCTGGAGGGAGAACCTTGGTCTTTTTGGACATCTTGGAGGGGTGACCTCCCTTCTGTGATGCTCTTTGGCGCTTGCTCGCCTTCAAGGCCATAAGCCTGTTGAGTACGTTATCCAAGTCTGAGTCCATGTCACCTAAAAAACATAAAGATTGTACATGAATAATCAAACAAGGGATATTATAAGAAACAAAACTCAAAGATAATAAAAACCTAACTGGTACTCTCGACCGAGCTTGAGCTCGGAGACCAAGAAATTCCCCTATCTTCAGACGACTCTAGGGTAGTTACCTCTCTATAGGTGGGAGATAGTCTCGAAAGATCCCTATACACCACTACAACAAAACCCCCTTTTAATAACACATCATTATAATACATTTAAAAAAGTATAATAGTATATATATATAAAGTAAATCAGTAAAGTAACACGCGGCAAATGAATGTGCCTAAGTCTTTTCCCTATTATGTACAGTAGACCCCCTTTTCATCTCTTTCTCTCTCTGTCTCATTTTGTTTCGTGCTATACCCATTTTACCGTCCCATTTTCCTTTCTCTTCCTGCTATACCCATTTTCCCGTCCCCTAGATGGAAAACAAGTAAAGACTCAACCTTATCACCACCTCCTCCTCCTCCTCTCTTGGACCAAACCTCCTACTGGAGCCTTGACGAAGAAAAAAAAATGGAGCCAACTTAAATCTCAAGACATATGGTAAAGTATGCTTCTTTATAATTTTTTTATTTGATATTTTGACTATATTTTTCTTGAGAATCACTGCATTCACGAGCCATGTTTTCTGAATATATATATATAAATATAATCTTTGACATTTCCCTCACTACTCTCCCTCATCTCATTCCCTAAATCTCTCGTGACCTTCTCTAGGTTGGGATATGAAAATTTCTATTAACAAGCTTATTTTCAATATGATGCTGTTAGGTTGAGGAGAACATTTGCAAGTTTGCAAAGAAGGGTCTTTTTCCATCTCAGATCAGTGTGATTCTTCATGACTCTCACGGTATTACTCAGGTGAAGAGTGTTACTAGAAGCAAGATCTTGCGTGTTCTCAAGGCCCACGGTAATCATTCTTAGTGTTTTGTTTTATGAGCTCAAGGGTAGAACCTTATTTTCAGTCAATGTTGAGCCTTATCTTCTGTCATTGTCGACCCATTTCATTGCTTTTTTTTTGTTGGAAGAACTTTAGGTCTAGTTAACTATTTTCTAAATATTTGAATGAGCGAAGGGAATAATTAATTTTTATGGTTTTTCATTTGTTTAATTTTGGGTAATTGGGATTATAGTGTAATTGAGCTGGTTGTTTTTCTTGTTTGAGTATCTTAATACAGTTATTGAATGATAGTGTAATTGCATATTTGATTCGAAATAAAACTAACCAACAACATAAAAAACCAGCCTAAATATTTTTTGTAAGTATAACAAGAGAAATAATTACTTTTAAGGAATGCTCAAAGTTGGGTAGAGTTGCTGTAACTTGTTCATAACCTTTGAACTGTGTACAGTACATGCCCAACTAGACAATATCTTCCACACTAGCTGAAACAAATGCTTGGATACTGGGGAGACCACTGCTACATTGATGAAAATTGGAATTAATATACAGATGCTATGAATTAGTTTAAAGCAAATAGAATAATGACCGACCTGTAGATTAGCACTGAAACTACTACTGGGGAAAACACTCACACATCCATCAACAACAGAATTAAAGGACTCTTCTTCCAATAAATTTTCTTTTGTTTTGAACAAGTGAAGTCTCTCCTTAGCTCCATATAATGAAACCAAGTGTATTGCATTTTCTTTGAATCATCTGTACCATTAATATTCATAAACACAACCCACAAATATACACTTTGAATAAATATATCTGAAACCAAACAAATATACCCTTGAAACTTTATTGATAAAGAATAGAATACAAACTGAGGTCTCGAACAGTGACTATTTTGACAGTGTATCCACGCTGTAGTAAGAGGTTGACAAGCCATGAAGCTTGCAGCAGAGTGATTCTTGATGCCTCTCACTGTGTGCATTAAAAGTCTGCAAGTTTAGAATCAACAGGTTCATTTAATTAGAAATTAGCTAAATAAGAAGAAAAAAAACAAAGAAATTAGCATATTGGAATTAAAAATCAAGTTCTTGTCATTTCCATATACCTCTCCTTGATGATTTAGTGACAGTAAGTAATCATCAAAGGAGATCACATCTCTGCCATAGAGAGTGGCAGCTTTCACCTCTTGATAGGCTATTGGTAAAGATCTTAGCAGAATGATTGCTTGGTTTTCCTCATCCACTTCATGCTTGATATTAGAAAGACCTACAATCAAAATTTTCAAGTTCAAATTTAGCCATTGTTGACATGCTTTCTTGGATGAGTTCTTGGACTTTCTTGCTGCATAAATGTTAGGATCTTGATCTTCTATCCTTGATCATGAAACCTGTTTCTGATTTTGAAGGAAAACCCTTTGTTTTCAGTTTCAAGATCCTGAAACTTTGTTACTTAATAACAATATCAGAGTAATATTAACAAACACATAGAAAACTTAACAGAAAAATAAAACAAAGAAAAACACAGAGTTTTATACTGATTCAACCAACATATTTTAGTTTACATCCAGTTTAAGAATATCTATCTTAGATTTATTATTCAGCAACAGTAAGAGTACATATCACAGTCGAGTAATGGCAGCATATCTCTCAAACAATCTCACAAGTGCTTTCTCTCAACACTCAAACCAAGCACAACACTTTCTAACAGTAGTGAGGCTTATTACAAAACCTAGAAACCCAATACTCTTTCTCTCTCATACTCTTTTCTCTCTCTCTAAAGCCCTTGAAAAAATATTTCTTCAGCTGAAAATCTTCTCACCTGTCTCTATTTTTTTAATGAGAAGAAGCTTATTTATATTTATATATATATGGGCCTTAGCCTTATTTGAATTAGTTGCGAAAAAAATAAAAGAACTGTTTGAAAACAATTGGAGGTTTAAATGAAATAGTTAAAGTTGTTGGGATTTGGTGAAACAAACCCAACAGTAGGCATGTGCAAGATTGAAGTTCTTTCTACCAGATTTTCTCTTTTTCTCCATTCAAGTATTAAAAATACAAGAAAATTAGTAAAAAGACAGTGGAAACTACAATAATTGCTTTGGCATCATTGCATTTGGATTATGTATTATATAGTGTGTATTTTAAGCCAATTTATTTCCTATCTAAATATATAATCAACTGGTGTAATGGAATATGGTGATTGTTTTTTGGAATGTATACTTTCCACTTTCCATTTTTACTGTCCCTAAAACAGATTTAAAAAGTTGGTTTGAAGCTTTTTTTTTGGCACTTCTATGCACATTGAGAATGTATAACACCTGTTCTGAATGGCAAAATATTGTAATGAAGATATGCTTGAAAATGTTATTTGTGAGAACTAGCTTTGTGAGAGAGTTTCTTCAGGACTTCTATTATTATTTTTTTCCCAAACAAGTCACATTTATCTTCGATTTTTCCTTAACACCTTATTTATTCCGAGAAGTTCTTTCCCTAGTCTATCTATAAGTACTTTGTTCAGTTTGTTCTTGATATATTGTCAATCCATTGTGCTCAATTTAAACCATTTTATTATAACACCTTACAATTTATAAAAAAAATCTATAGCAAAAAGAATATAATTCTTAACCGCTGGTGTATTATATGAATTATAATAGTTTATGGGAACAATAAAACATAAATAACAATGCTCTATTCTCTACAATAAAAAATTAGCTGAAAAAAAAGAGAGGAGGAAATTGAATAGTTATTAAAATTGCCCTTGAGCTTTTATCTTTGTAGGCTCTAATTATCATACTCAATAAGCACAATCATTAAGTAAATTGTGCATTCCATTGATAATTAAGTTCAGCCTCCTGATCACTAGATATTTAGTAGCTTAAGAGGAAGTCTATATCTATATATTAGCAAAAGCACATTTTGGAAGTGGCTCATCAACCAAGTTAATTCTCTTTGTAAGCACAATCACTCTATTTCTCTCTTGGTTAATGATTCATACTGTCGTTGTTAACTTCACAGAATATAACTGTGATCACGCATAAACATGAGAGTACCAAACCATATATGGAAATGTGTAGTATAATATTGAGTTTGACAAACACTGCTAGATCTAAGCTTGTACATAATACAATGGGACATGCTAAGCATCTTGTCTAGGATTAGTACTGTCTCTTTGCAAATGCATAGACTCCTCAGGATCACGCAGCCCCTAAACTCTGGTTTGTTGTTGCACTACCAAAATTGAACAACACACACAAACACCTTATGATCACAGAAAGAAACCAGAAAAGACAGTAAGAAAGAACACACACCATTACAGAACTCAACCTTGCAAGAATGAATATCATATCTCAGCTTTTTTTCTCTGTTTTCACTCTTCTTCTCTTGAGTTTTTTTTCTTCCTCACAATACCCAACTAGTTTTATAAGACATCTGGAACATTTATACAATGTGTAGGATATAACTACCATAACTAACTTTATAAGCCAGCTTTCTAACAACACTAGAAAGATATGTTTACTCTAATTATTCCACACAGTGGCTTTCTTAAATAGAAATTATTTTATGTATGCTGATACAAGTGAATGAGCGAAGGGAATAATTAATTTTTATGGTTTTTCATTTGTTTAATTTTATTATACTTTATCTGATATAAGAACAGAGAAGTTGTCCATGAAAAATGTTTGGGTGCATGTGATACTCTTACCAATATGTTTGGTCTTTAATCTATATGAGAGTTTGCTTAATGTTTGGGACTGTAGAATGCCCTCTTTTTTGAGTGTAAATTATAGTATTCTCTATTATATATACTTAGGAGCAAGGCAGCATTTTTGTGAGACACTGAGAAATGAAGTTGGTTCAATCATTGGCATAACAATTGTCACACCTGGGCTCATTGGGACCAAAATCTCACGTGAACAGGTAGTAATTTATCAATTATATATGTATATGGATTTATATTCAATATATTTTTTGTGATGCATGAGTTTGTAACTTAATTTGTACTTAAATTGTAATTATGATTGGTCTGTGAAATCTGGCTGAACAGGACATAAATTTGGGGTGACTTGTCCCAGAAGAGTCAGTCGAGGGTTGTGCTAAGGCCATAGTGAGCCGAGGAGAGTCTTACTTGACGGAGTTGAGGTGGCTCTATTGGCTGTTTCTGGCACAGATGATATGTCCTGAGGTGATGGAGTGGTGCAACTGTTTTATCTCAACTTATTTAATTTAGCAAAAGTCTTCAATAATTGAGTCAGCAATTGAAGAGAGAGACCAAGAAGCTTCCCTCCATTTAGAAGTAGTAAGTACTTTTGTTTCTCCATGTCTACCAGTCTATAACTTGTTAATAGAAATGATATTCTTTGTATCCATTCATTTATTAGAGAATTTAACTGTGTCTTTTATTTTATTAGATAAAATAGAAGCGAATAGAATATCTGAGTAGTATCTGCTCAAGCTTTTATTTATTAGACTAACTTTTTATGTACTAAGGAAGGCTTATGTAGAAAATTTTATTTAATAGATTCAGCATGCCTATTTACTTGAAATAGAAAAATTAATATGAAAATCTCAATGTAAAGTTAAAAAGAGTTAAGGTTCAGCCAATCATTTTGTTTACAAGAGAGCATAAACATTTATTTTTGGGGGCAAAAAACAAGTGTTGATGAACTGTTCTTGAGTTCATTTATCAACTTTACCAGTTTATTTTGAGTTTTTATTTGGGCATTTACCAGTTTATGTTTAAAGATCATATTTTGATTGCTATTTTGAACTGTTCTTGAGACAAGATACTTTGATTGATTTTGGCTCTGAAATATACTGATATAAATGTTGGGAATGCCAAGTCTCATTAAAATGTCATTCTTTCCTTACCAAAATTACTGTGACAAGCTAGGGTGAGATGGGGGCCATGTTTTCGAATGGTGCCACTACAGAAGAAAAGCATGTCTGTTAAAAAAAAACCATTTGGGATTGTAATAAGATGGTTTTATTTTTGAAAAATAATTTGACTTAAAAGAAGAGAAAGTTGAATGGAGAATAAAAGAACATCAACCATCCAAGAGTGAAAACATATACAAGTTAAGCTAAAAATCAGGTCAGATTTTAGATCTCAAAAAATGCTAAGTAATTAGCTATTAAATGTTGTATGGCTCTTGTCAATCATAAATGATAAACAAGTAATTGCTAGTCGGGGTTAAGCAAGTTTGGACTAGTTAAAACAGATGACATGTATAACAAGAGCCAATCACAACACAAGACTTCTGTAGTTGCTAAAAGATCATCACACTATCATGCATGTCTTTTTCCAATTATTAAAATTAGTTTCCTTTTCAGTTTTTCAATAGCTCTCATGTAAATATTTGTCTTTGTATGGTTCAGATTAATAAGACAGATCATATTCATTCATATTGCTCTTTGTAATTAGTTGGTCAATCCACATTTTCCCATTAGTGCCACCTATAATTGAAACCATGTCATTGATATTACTTTTTACTACTCAATTTCTCTATGTTTTGAAAGAATATCAGCTCCCAATTTTTATAGTTTGGGTTCTTACGATCTTTATATCTGTACTTTGCCTAGAAAGAATATCACTTCTAAACTCTTTTTTTTACTGCTTATATTATGCTGGTTATTTCTCATTTTTAGCTACGCTTGATGAATTTATGTCTCATTTACTTTTCCTTGAAAGAATATCACTTCTAAGTTCTTTTTTTTACTGCTTATATTCTGTTGGTTATTTCTCATTTTCACTCATTAGCTACGCTTGATGAACTCATTTTCCCTGCTGGTCATTTCTCATTTACTTTGCCTAGATTTTGGTTATCATTTCTAAATTTCAGTTCAGCCTTTACCCTTTCAATTTCTCTCTGTAATTTCAGCCAGAGTATATACTGAATATACTAAGTCATACTTAAAATGCCTTTAAAGTAAATGTGTGTATATTTTTTATCCCCAAATTTTAAGATCGAATTAGATAAATTTTGGATTTCAAAGGCTGTTTTAATATCTATTGACAAATTTTAATTTTGTATTACTCATTTAAGTATTGATTATATTCTTTAGGTTGGGGATCGAATTGGCAAGGAGCATTGCAAAGTTAATTTGCAAGAGGTGTGGAATTTGTTCTTTTAACTCTTATTATTAATTTCTTAAAAATGTTAGAGGAGTTTGAATATCTTAAATATTCATCCATAGAGAAGTAGGTTCTGAGATTAAAATTTTGTGCTGCGGTGATAACGGAAGGTTGAAAACTTGTGTGTATTAGAGAAGTAGGTTTTGGAAAATTTGTTTGTGTGCTGCGGTGATATAAGGAAGAAAACTTATTGTGTGTTGTTTGAATTTTTTGACTTGGTATTGATAGATGGTTAGGTAAGCTTTTATATGTATAGATTAGATTTTTTATTATATGTATAGATTAAAATTTTCATTTAGTCATATTGTTTTCATTATTTCCATATGTATAGATTAGATTTAATTGTCATAACCCAAGCTAAAATCTTGTCTTTGATCCAAACCCAATTAGTTAGTGGCTACCATTTTAGAATCTGATTTTTAAATTAAAAACAACACTAGAATCTCTTGAACTAGAGACTATTAAATGGATAGAAAATAAACCAGCAGAATTAACAAAAAATGGTGGTCAAGACTTGTGTTTAGATAAGCCTCCAATAAGATAACTAGATAAGCCTCCAATAAGAAAGACTTATGTTAGAAGTTGTCTGGGCTGTTAGGTTGGGAAGATATTGTAGATAGACAACAAATTTCCAGAAAAATATCGATGCAAAGTAACATATAATGAAAACTTACTCAACCCTAGAAGATATTAAGATGAATGACAAAAGGATAACACAGAAAACACATGCACATGCACATGGACATGGAGGTATAAACCATGGACATGAGCATATATTTGTCTAATTTTAACATTTAATAAAGTTGAATTAAAAAAATAAGTAATCATATATATTCATATGTGTGCAAGAGAAAGAGAAGCTCAAACCTTAACACCGGAGAGCTCTTCAAGTGTCTTAATGGAGTCCATCACAATGATTTCCACACCATCATCACTGATCCACACTGGCAAAGGAGTGCCCCAAAATCTACTTCGACTGACAGCCCAGTCTCTAGCATTCTCAAGCCAATTGTGAAAGCGTTTTTCCTGCATGACAAGTTGAACCCGACAAATACCAGCCTTTGAGAAATTTTCCTACTTCAGTATTCTTGAAATTAAAAAACTTGTTGATGAAGCATCATTGTAGACTTCATAAACATAAGTTAAGTAAAAATATAAGGAACTAGTCAATTAAATTTTGGTAGCAAGAATTGTCAACCCTTCACAAACTTCCTGAGCCACAATGATAAATACTTTAACATTTCACCAATCCTTATCAGCACCAAAGAATTCTCCAATTAAACATTACTTACCTCCCATATTACCAAAATAGTCCATACCACTTTGAAGGAAACATTTTCCAAAAATAAGAAAATATTAAGGGAGTGACTAGGAAGCAAAGTTCAATTTTATGATCATAAATTACCAAAAAAGCTCGGCAATAAATAGCATGTCCTTATTAAGCTAAGTAAAAGCTATTTTAAAAAACTAATCAAACTATCTCATCATAGTCTGCCCTTTATAAACACAAATTTACTATCTAGTTGGTCGTACTTTTATAAAAACATAACCACATAGACCATGTAACAAATTTATCTTTAAGAAGCTAAGCATAGCCATGTTTAGTATGTTTCCAGACTTAAACAAATAAATACTCACAGCCACAAAATAGCTACACATGAAACACACAGTGCCTATGTAGGGTGTCAACTTCAGTTCACCTCACTGCCCATACCAACAGATTCAGAATGCAATGCCCATCCACAAAATATCAGTGACCTTGCATAAGACCCCACAGATCCTAAGAGGGCATCAATCTATGAAACCTCAAAAGTCTCTGTCACTCAACATTGCTAAGCCCAGTGTCAAGCACTATAGTTTATAATATAGTGACTCTTTGTCATCTCTGATATTACCAGTGTCTTTTCTGACAATGAAGAGTACCACTTAAATCAAGGTGATTGGTGCCTTTGTCAGACCTGGCCAGACCCAGACCACGGACCATTGAAGGAAGCCTCTATAAAACTAATATTTCGATTAGCTCCTTAGGAAGCTCCTTATCTTTATAAAAATACAGAGTAACAGTATATTTTTAGAATTAAATAAATAACACATAAACTAATATTTCTTTCTATCTGTTTCATTTTCTTGTTCTCTATATTCTTCCTTAGTCCTATTTGTTTGTTTCAATTCCCTTGTCTTAAATAACTTAAAAATCTTGTCCCTTGGTCAACCATTTATCAAAACTGCTTCCTCCACCTCAAACCAAATTCTAATATAAAAATTCCAGACTTGCCTGTCACCCTCACCGAATTTTTCTTTGTACACTTTAAAAGATAAATTTTCAATTTATTATCTTTCTTATGCTCAACATTCAATAAAAAAAAAACCTTAATCAGTAGCCCATTTGAATTGATGTTTTGCTTGAGTGTTGCTCTAGCTACTCAAGATACCTAATTGTACTCAATACTTTAAAGTTCGAATGTTGATAAAACAATTCCACCCTCCATTCCAATTTACTCTACCCATTCTTGAGACTATGATTTGGAATGGCATTGGCTCATCATTCTAACACCACTTTAAGCCGCGGTACTAAGCAAAACTTAGTGATGAAGGGATTACAAGTTCAACACAACAAAATTTCAAAATGGACTATTTTTCATGATGAATGAGAAGCAATAAAAGTTGGTCATATTCCGGAGAATTTATCAAAGTCTAGGCATAGTTTACAGCTAATCCCATTTAATTGATGACAAAATAAACTAGGGCAACAGAATAAAAGTATCAATAAACCCCTTGATTAAATGTTCTACCTTTACAAAATCAGGAACCCAGTAAGTCTCCTTGTTGTTTTCTAACAATTTCTCTTTCAACAATTCCACCCGAATAAACCTAGAAAGATGCACCAAAACTCAATTAGGCGGCAAATAATCTTTAAGTAGGGACATAAAATATTTCTTACAAAAGCACCATTGAAAAAAAAAATACAAGGTTAACACTGTGAATCAAGTCCAGTAGATAAAGCTTTAAACTTCAATAACCCAAATATACTTATATATAAAACTTGCTTGAAGCCTAAATAACCTGTATACTTGTGTATAAAACTAGCTTGAAGCCTAAATGACCTAAATATACACCAGAATGTATTCATCAAAATGATGAATATCCATGTCATTAATCATCAAACTTTGACAAACTAACTGGAGGCCCAGTCATGTTCCTAAATACTATCTCATATTTTCTTTCTTCTATATTAAAAAGTATATCTGTCCCTATAAGATAAATTTTGGAAAAAAAACACTAAATGTACTTACCAGCTTGGAACAGCTCTATAAATTAGAGGAGTTTTAGATCTCCAAGGAAAAAGTTCTTAAGAGCACATGATGTAGAGTCTGCTGCCCACTAGACATAATATCCCTTTCTTTCTTAATCAAATTAAAAGGGCCAGTGCCCACTAGGCCTTTTCATTGATATATTTACAACCCACAAAACAATTGAGGTCGAAAATAACAATATGGCCAACTTCTCTATTAAACAACATTGACTTAATGACCTTTCTTTTCTTCTTCTTCTTCTGCAACTAACCCCAAAACAATAAAGGAATTCTTCCATTTTTAATCATTCATAGGATAAATAGCAAATATAGGATATTTAACTGAAGAAAAGGATCTTTTTAACTGGTATGACCTGAAATTCTCTTTTAAGATGACCTGAAATTCAACCAAGGCATGTTTTCTTTTAAAAGCATGTGTGTGAATGGCCTTGTCATGACCCTGAAATTACAACCACAAATAATGTGATTGTCTTGTCTAACAGTTGTTAAACCTAGACAAAAAACAAGATTTTATTAAGAGAACAACATCAAATTCAAATTCATTGGAGATGGATAAAAGTTGGATCCATCTTAACAGGTTAGTAACCAAAATCATATAGTTTATTTTGGGTATAAGCTTAAGTGTCAGAGATTGATTATTGACGTATGCTCTAAAATTGTAGAGCAACGGTGGAATATGAGCAAAAAGCTAGGGAGTTTGTTAAGACAGCCATGACGAATCTTGGATTTCCAGCCAAGATTCTTTGTCCATGCAACAAATGTCACAATCTAAGACATCAACTTTCAGACGAAGTTGTCGAACACTTAGTTTTGTGGGGCATGGACCAATCTTACAAAACATGGTTTCATCATGGGGAAGATCCAGTCCAAAGCAGCACGACAAACACAAGTTTTGAATATGATTTATTTTGGGCAACGGGAGTATTTTCAAGTAACGCCAATGATTTTGGTGACGATAACAATGATGCTGATTTTCAGAGTCTATTAGCAGATGCTGAATCTCCATTGTATGAAGGTTGTTCAAAGTAAACAAAAATTTTGTCTATCGTTGGGCTGTATAATCTAAAACAAAGCATGGAATCTCAGATGTTGGCTTTAGTGAGATGTTGGAGATGATCAAAGAAATGTTGCCGAAAGATAATCTCCTACTAACATCAATGTATGCAGTTAAAAAGTTTCTAAAGATGTTTGATCTAAGCTATAAGCATATCCATGCTTTTGTCAACGATTGTTGTTTGTATACAAAAGAGAATGCTGATGCCCAAGTATGTCCCACTTGTCAATATCCAAGATGGAAGCAAAATGAATAGACAAAAGAGATTCTACAAGGGCAGCCTGCAAAATTTTTAAGATATTTTCCTATTATACCAAGGTTTCAAAGGATGTTTAGAAAAGAAGATACGGCTTTAAGCTTAAAATGGCATTCAACCAATAAAAGGACAGGCGGGAAAATGCGGCACCCGATAGATTCAGAGGCTTGGGATGCAGTTTATGAGAGATGGCCAGATTTTCAACTTGAACCTAACAACCTTCGATTAGGAGTTGTTGCTGATGGGATCAATCCTTACAAAAATATGAGTTCTACGTATAGTTGTTGGCCTATAATGCTCATTGTATATAATCTGCCACCTGCGTTGTACATGAAGGATGAATTTACCTTTCTATCTATGTTGATTCCTGGACCTAAACAACCTGGGAATGACATAGATGTTTACTTAGAGCCCTTAATAGATGAGTTACTTGAATTATGGAATGGTGTTTATACATATGATATTTCTACAAAGAAGTTTTTTAATTTAAGGGCCATGTTGCTATGGACCATAAATGATTTTCTAGCTTATGGAAACTTAGCTGGATGTGCGACTAAAGGAAAGTATGGTTGTCCTGTTTGTGGCAAGCACTCAAATGTTGTTTGGTTGAAGCATAGCAAAAAGATGTCATTTTGCAATCATATTCGATTTCTACCACAAGAACACTGTTACAGAAAAAAGAAATATATAACATCTAGGGCAAGGGAAAGAGCACCACAATGTCCAATTATATTGACAGGTGTTGAAGTAGCTGAGCAGTTAAGCAAAGTGACTAATGACTTTGGAAAGGGAAAAATAAAGGAGTCGTGGTATAGACACAAAACAAATCTGGAAGAAGCATTCTATTTTTTTTAGGCTGCCTTATTGGGAAATATTAGTTGCTCATCATAACCTTGATGTTATGCATGTTGAAAAGAGTGTTTGTGAAAGCATACTTAACACATTGCTCGATTGCAAAGGGAAATCTAAAGATCACTACAACTCGAGATTAGATTTGACAGAGAAGGGCATTATACCTCATCTCCATCCATATGAAGAAAATGGTGTTACTCGTCTTCCTGCTGCAGCTTATACTCTATCAAAATCTGATAAGAAGTTGCTTTGTGAGAGGCTATTTGACTTGAAATTGCCTTATGGATATAGCTCTAACATTATAAACTGTGTAGATGTGGAGAAACAGAAGCTGACAGGACTTAAGTCTCATGATTGTCATGTGATTATGCAACAACTATTGCCTATTGCTATAAGGGGTTTAATGGAAGAAGGTTGTAGAGAGACAATTCTTCGGCTCTCTAAGTTTTTCCATGGATTGTGTCAACGTGTGGTTGATAAGGAGGAAATTATGAAATTGGAACTAGAAGCCTTTGAAATTCTTTGTCAACTAGAAGAATATTTCCCTCCTTCTTTCTTTGATCCAATGATTCACTTGGTTGTTCATTTAGCACAAGAAGTTAGACTTTGTGGTCCGGTGCAATTTCGATGGATGTACCATTTTGAGAGATATATGAAAGTGTTGAAAGGATTTGTAGCAAACTATGCACGGCCAGAAGGATGTATTGCAAATCGCTATCTTGTTGTTGAATGTGTACGCTTTTGTGAAACATTTTTAAAGCAAAATGATAATCAAGATAGTACATTACTAGAAGAAAATCCACTATCAGCAGCAGAGTGCTTTGAGCTTGACCGATTGAACTTGGTAGTAGCGCATCAGTATGTGTTATTTAACTCGGATATTGTAGAACCATTTCTCAATGTCCATGGATGAGCTGAAAGAAAGACATTCAAATCTGAATAACAATCAAACTTTGTTGTGGAATCGACATTCTGAAGGGTTCCCGTTATGGTTTTATGAAAAGGTTGTATTCTATTGCCAAGATAAAAGTTTACGTTTTGTTTTAGTGTACAAATTTCTTACAAGTATATTTTTATTTTCAGATTTCTAACATGAACAAAGTAGATGACATGTTAGCTCAGTTGGCTGAAGGTCCAAGTCGCGGTGTCACTTCCTACAAAGGGTACATGATTAATGGAATTCGATTCCATAAAAAAGGAGCTGAAAAAACAACTCAAAACAGCGGTGTATACTTGGAAGCACATGACAGTGGGCAATTGAATGATAAAGAAGAGTATTTTGGTGTTATCAAGGATATAATTATGCTTGATTATCGTACTTTTAAGGTGCCATTGTTTTGGTGCGATTGGGCGAATATTCGAATGGGTGTTAAGAAGTCGGAGTTCTATATGCTTGTAAATTTTAATATAGGACAAGCTCAATCCATTAGGGATCCATTTGTATTAGCTTCACAAGTGAAAAAAGCTTTTTATGCAAGGGTGAATGAGACAAGTAATTGGTATATAGCTTTAAAGGATTCAAATAGAGGGTGTTTTGGACTTGAATCCAATGAAGAAAATTGAGTTTCCTGTTGTTTCTTATGTACTTTGAATGAAACAAATCTGCTTACACTTTTTGTATGTAATTTTGGTGTATTATTACTCTTTTGTTGAATGAAACAAATCTGGTTTTATTACTCTCTATGGTGTACTTTATGATTTCATTTTAATTTGAATGAAATAATTCTGGTTTTATGGTTTTGGTGTATGTTTATTACTCTTTGGTGATCCGCATTTCTGATTTATATACTTATGTTATCTTTCTTTTTATATTGCAGCAATTTCAACTTGAAAAATGAGTACATTACGAAGATCTCCAAAAAAACACCTTCGTCCAGGTGCTTTATGCAATCTTGTGGCCAAAAAGCGAAAAGCATCATTGAAGACTCAAGCTGATTGTGACGATATGTTGCTTGGAAGCCCTGTTTTAAAGAAAAAGAGTGCCCTTCGTAGGTTTTCTGCACCTGTTAGAGTTGTAATTGACTCACCACCTGCTCTTTGTACTAGAGCAGCAACTCGCGTATGGTCTATAATACAGAGCTAGATCTAAATGATGATGTGGAAGACATGTAGATGTCACTTGAAAGTTCAAAAACTAGATGATCTCTTAATTATGAAGTAGATAAGGTAGTTGATAGTGTTTATGAAAAGGGAGTAAGGGAGGAACATGAAGAGATAGCTGATGAGGAAAGGGTTGGTGAAGAATTTGAAGAAGGGGCTGTTGCACAATGTGAAGAAGAGGCTGCTGCAGAATGTGAAGAAGTGGCTGAGATAGAACTTGAACAACCTCTTAGAAAATTTGTTAGATTACAAAAAACAACTAATGAGGCAAATCAAACTGAGATTGAAGAGATACCTCAAGATGTAGATGCGAATGTAATGAACTTAGCCAAGAAGACAAGGGGAAAAACTCTATTGGAAAATCTTACCAAGAGGAACAATGACTTAAGGATAATAAATTGGAATGAAAAAGGGCAACCAGTTGGTACTAACTCAGTGCAATTTTCTTCTTTTGTGGGCGCTCTTGTGCGAGAGGTTGTTCCTTACACTATTTCAGATTGGAGGAAAGTTTCACCAATTATGAGAGATGTTCTTTGGGCATCTATTCAGGTAGAATTACAAGTTTTATGAGTGTGTTTGTTTATATATATTCAGCTCTACACTTAAACATATAATATGTTATTCTATATTCTATTGTAGGCACAATATGACTTACATGATGATTGGCAAAAAAAGATGTGCTTTGAAATGATGGCAGAACTATGGAGAGCTGGGAAATCTAGACTTGTAAAGGATATTATCAATGAAAAAAATGAGAGAGAACGACTAGCCTTAAAGCCAGATTGCATAAAAAGTGATGTAGAATGGAGAGCATTTGTTGCCAAAAAAATTAGTAAAGAACATTTGGTAAGAAATATGATGTAAGAAGTGATGTTGCTGCCTCTTTTATCTCTGTTGGTGTTAAATTAAATATAGTTATGTCTCTTTTACTTATTTATTAAATAGGATATAAGGGCCAAATACCAAGAGAGAAGAAAGAAAGTTGTTCCACACACCTTAAGTCGAAGAGGATATGCTCGAACAATCGATGATATGGTAATAATAAAGTTTTATACTGTTTGTATATTTGCTTCCATTATTGTAGTCTCTATTTTATAATCTCTATTGATGTATTGTGTAGAAGAAAGAAAATGAGGATGTTAAAATATCTAGAATCGATGCTTTTCGGAGAGCCCATACCAAGAAGAGTGGTGAACCTGTAAACCCAACGGCATCTGAAATTTTTGTGAGTATTAGTCATTTAATTTTTGTGAATTTTTACTTATTTTCCATAATGCATACATTAGTTATACAAATTTATATGCAGGGTTCATTGAATGAGATTCTCCTTGAAGACCCAAAATCTGGAACTACAGACAACGCTGATAAGGATGCCTTGACAAAAAATTTTGGTAACCCAAAATCTGGTCGTTTAATCGGACAAGGAAGGAAGAGGCGTAACAAGGTCAAAGCTAACTGTTGTTAATATGTGTAATAGCAAGATCTCCAAGTTAGAAGCTCAAAATGACTGAAATGATGAATCTACTTAAAGAACACTTGGTGGTATTTCTATCCTGCACTTATAAACCTTAGTTTTCTTTTCTTCCAATGAAACTTATCTTGGTTTTATATTTGGGTTGGTGGTAAAGTGACACCAAGCGAAGGACAGTCTCGCAATGTACCGCAGCCAAACAATATTCAGTCCCCTAAGGTAAATTATAAAAGTTGTTATTGTTTTAAATTTTCATTTTAGAAGAACAATTGCAGAAACTAATATATTGTCTTTAAAATAAATTTGGTAGAGTATTGCACTAGAAAAAAGACATAACTTTACAGAAGGGAAGAATGCTTGCTACTTGCTTGACTAGGCAGATGTAATTGTTGCTGAAGGTCGTTGGGATTCTATTGATCCAAAGATAACTATACATGGAAAGCCTCTTAGACCAGACTTTATGCGAGTATGGGTTGATGTTGCTATTGTACCAGAATCTTACTTATTTCATCCTAATCATGCGATGCTTACAATACAAGAAGCATGATTCCACAGTTGCATGGCCTTCTAAAAATGTTATTCCAAGAGGTACATTTTCATACTCAAAAAATAACCAATGTCTTATAATTTAGTGTTTGGTTTTTGTTTTCTTTGGTGTAGTTGTGAATCCATTATTTTGTATGTGGTGTCCTTTCTTGGATATAATTTCCATAGCATTTTTCTTGAAGTAATTTGTGATGCTAGATAATAACAATAAAATATTTCTTTGTTTATTTTGCAAATGTGACAAGCGAAGTAGAAAAGGATACTTAAGACTCCTTGAAAGTAGTAACTTTGTTTATTTCTTTGTGTTGAAAGTAGTAACTTTTAGACTCCTTGAATACTTAAAGAACATTTTGTTGTTGATGACAGTGTTAAATGTTTTAAACTAATTTGTGGATTGTTAATACAATGTTGAATGTTCTTACTTTTTGTTATTTGAAAATCAAGTTCATTTGATGATGCTAGTATATATTAGAAAGCTAATTTTAATTATATAAAAAAAATTAAAATATAATAGAATAAATTAGTGTTATATAAATAAAATATATAATGAGAATTTAAACATATCTAAATATAACAATAATACGAAAATTGAGTTATAATATCTATTACAATAACACTTTTTATGCAAAGAATTATGTTATGCAAACTTCATTATATAACACAAATAATGTGTTATACTAAAGTGTAGTATAACACAAAAAATGTGTTATACTAAAGTATAGTATAACACATTATACTAAAGTGTAGTATAACACAAAAAAAGTGTTATACTAAAGTGTAGTATAACACAAATTTATAAGTATTGAAATGTGTTATATAATCGACTATAAATAACGTAATTAAACACTTATCTATATATTAAAATAACACAGAAAGTGTGTTATCGTTGACAGTATAATAACACATCTGTATAACACTGATAAAGTGTTATGTAAAGTACCCTGACCTACGATAACATAGTCGGTCTTAACACATCAAAAAGTGTTATGGTATGTTTTGATAACACATTTTCGGTGTTATTAAAAGCATTTTTTCTTGTACTGCACATTAGTCCCATATTGAACAACTACCCCATCCCAGACTTCGTTTAAGGTATACATAGTTGGTATTATCCTAACCAACTATCGAACCTACAGACTATAAGGTCCACCATTGGCCACGCTAAGAAATTATCTCGAGGGTCTTCGCACACGACCATCACGTCAGGCTCGTGTTTAAGCATTGACGAAGACCACATGGAGTGGTCCAACAAACTTTACCTCCATCAGTTAAGCTCGTTGAGGCCTCGTCATGGACCTCGTTGCCTGAGACGGCTCAATCATGATGACGGGTGGTAGCAGCACAGAATTGCGAGCCTGAGGTCCTCCTCCTTGAGGGAAGCTTAGCCGTGGGGATTCGTACATCTTCCCACCTCCAATATTTTTGAACCCCTGAGTCATTCGTGGATTTTCCTTCGCTTAAAAGGTCGCAAGCTCAGAGCTTGTCTTCATGGAAGAGGTAAGTTAGAGACCTTCAACCATAAGGAAGTTGAAGAATGGTTGCATTGTGTTCTGTCATAGCTTTCGTTGGAGTGGGGCGGTGGTAGTTGGCTGCAGGCAAGAATAGTGTGAATATTTTGAGCCTGATTATTCAAAGAAAAATGGAAAAAATCTGTTGAAATACTTACGGATACGTTGGAAGGAGTAGAATCGGGAAGGAGCAAGCCCATCCATCCAGAAGAATGTGGTCTTGAAGTTTGGGGGATGGTTTAGGATATCCTCGAACAACCGATTCTCCTTTGGGTAGCTCGATAAGTAGTGGAAGATGTCTCCCCCACGAGGTCGGGAAGGGTTTCTCTTGAGGCAGAAGAGATACAATATCTCTTGTGCCGAAGGCCCGTCCCATTTCATTTCATGGTACAGTGACCTGAGGGCTGACAAGACCCTGAAAGAGTTGGTATGGAGTTGGAAGGGGGCGAAACCGACGTAGTCCAAGAAATTCTTGAAGTAAGTCTTCAAAGGTAGCAGAGCCCCAGTCCTTATGTGCTCACGATTCTAGGCGACGATTTGATTTTACGGTTTGGATTGCCATCTCCCAGGGCATGGCAGCTCCTTTCATTTGAGGTCGTCGGATGGCACATGTAATGCCCCGAATTCTCTGATGTGGTTTAGTGGCGGTTTAGTAGGCCAGGAGGGCCATACTTGCTTAATTATGCCATTAATTGATAAAATGCATGTATATGTGAATTATATTATAATATGATGTTGAATGCATGCATGTGGGTCCACATTTCATGACAGGGGTATTTTGGTAATTTGGCCCATTGAGGGCATAATTGTATATTTCTATGCATGTCGGTGATATATTGTTAAGGCCACATTATAATGTGGATTTGTTCGAGCTATTCGGCATGAGACGATCTTTGAATAATAAGTAGCGGTTTACTCATAACGGGATTAAGTTCGAGGCTCGGGATGAGTTAAAGGGTAACGGGATATGAATTATTGGTGTTTGGGATTATCAAGAATAGCGGGAATTGGAGAGCGTGAATTATGATTAACGTGATAGGTTGGAAAGGTCAAATTTTCCCTTGGGAGCCTTTAGAAATCTTTAATTGACCTAGGGGTATAATGGTCTTTTTACACCTAGGATAGATATATACTGAGTTAAGCTGTAAAACTGAAGAGAAAACAGAGTAAGTTTGGAGCTTACCCGTACCTTCTCCTTCCTCCAGCTCCTTTGTGAATTTTTGTGATCTTGTTGAGGATTTGAGCTTGGGAAGTAGGCCTTGGGAGTTTGGGAGAGTGTTCCACCATTGAAGAGAACCATAACCTGAACTTGAGGTAAGTTTTTAGCCACTAGTTTCCATGTATGCTCTGTTTTGGTTGTTAGATTAAGCTCTTGATTTTGATGTGGATAATTGGAATCAATGAGAGATTTTGTGTAAGATTGATTGGGTTTTGATGAGGGGGTGATGTAGGTGAAGTTTAGGGGTTGGATTGGATGTTTTGGTAAGGTTTGGGATTGGTTTGGAAAGTTGGTTTCAAGGGAAATCGCAAGGAGGGAAAACCAGTGGAGCTGCTAGTCTGAAGCTGGCGCCCCAGCGCTAGTCCTAGCGCCCCAGTGCTATGCAGGGCAGAGAGCAGCCCTCTCTGTTTCTGGAGTAGCGCCCCAGCGCTGGTGGGTAGCGCCTAGACGCTAGGTCAGTTTCAGGGAAAGTTATTTTTAGGGAAAGGGATGGTTTCTAAGGGTTGGGGGTTGGTTCCTTTACCCCTTTTGAGTAGTTTGAGAGTCCCGAGAGTGAGGGATTGATCCCGGGAGTGTGGTTTAGATTGTGAACCATTCATTGATTTTCTTTATTGATGGTTTCTAATTAGTTATGATTAGGTAACCGCTAAGGAATTTAAAGGTTGATCGTTCTCAAGGGTCGTTCTTATATTATTTCTAGCTCGAATCAGAGGTAAGAACACTACACCCCATATGTGACATGCATGATTATTCTTGAGGCATGTTGATTGTATAAATGTGGACATGGATTGATTAATGAATGCTTAGAAAATCTTGCTCATTTTTGTATGGCACTGACTCATTAGTCAGAATTGGCAAAGGTGCCGGTATCAACTGTGAAGCTGTGACTCATTAGTCAAGTTCGGCAGTGGTACTGGGCACTGGTCACATGGTGCTGACTCATAAGTCAGAATGGCTGTAGTGTGTTCAACGCAGGCCAATAAAGATTAGATCTAATCGATATCTGTAATGGATGACTCAAAGAGCATTAATGTCGGACCGACCTCAAGTTCGATGAATATTATAAGCGCTTGTGAGACTTACCCATCAGTCTCTCATCTATTTAAGGCTAGTGGCTTACCCAGCAGCCACTCTTTTGTTTAAATTAGTGACTTGCTTGTTAGTCACTCAGTATGGTTTTCTAGAACCTCAAGGGATATTCACTCATCTGTTTAAGAGCTATGAGCTCTATGTGATTATAATGATAATCATTTGATAATGTTTACATATAATGCTATGTTTTCTTGCTGGGCTTTGGCTCGTGGGTGCTATGTGGTGCAGGTAAAGGGAAAGAAAAGCTCACCCAGCCTTGAGTGGAGAGCTTAAGTGGTGATGTGTACATATGCGGCCGCTTGACCACCACGACCAAGGAGTTCTCAGAGGAACTAGGGGGTTTACCCTATTTTTGCCGCTTAGGTCTGCGAGTTTGTAATTTTGGAATAGTAATGACCTTTTTGAGTTGTAAATAACTTGTAAATGTTCTTGTGGGCCCATGAACAGTCTTATGTATCAAATAAAATACATCCTTTTCTTTTTATTGGTTTTTCACCTTAGCCTGTTAATAACACTTAGATCACGTTTTTAACCAAAGGACTTGGGTAGCGGGTCAAATTTCCTGTTCACCGTTCACCGTAACAGTTCTGGGGTAACCAGGGCGTTACAACTTGGTATCAGAGCAATGCCAAGGTTAAGGTTCCTGTAGACTGGCTGGGCATGCACACACATCACTGAAGTCAAGCTCGACTCATGGTTTGGTAACTATTTATGCAGTTATATGTATAATTGCTTAAATGTCGTACATATGCTTTACCTGTATGCATGAGACACTATATTGAACCTGTGCCCTGAAGTGTTATATCCTCAGCAACTGTGTGCTAATTAGTACTGAAATTGCTGGAACATACTCATTAGTATTGTTGATTATGAATTGTTATGCGATACATGCTGAGTGTTGAATGCTATAAACATGTATCTGGCTGTGTATATTGAATGACTGTGGAATATGATAATTGTTTGCTTGTTCTTGGACCGTGAGGCTGCAAGAGGTTTAGTTATTACTACCTGACCGGCCGTATTGATTAATGTTTCAGCAAGGTAACAGATAAGAATGAACCCATGGCAGACAGATACTTCAGTTGGCCAAAGTGATCAGGGCCAGAATAACAATAACAGCCAGGGTCAGGAAAATGACCAGTCTCAGATTCCACAGCCAGCTCCTGCAAATTGGCAGCACTTGTTTAATGACTTGCAGGCAACAGTGTTGAAACAGGGAGAGGAGCTTCGTCTCCTAAGATAGCAGTAAGTGCCTATAGTGGCTAGTGTATCAGAGGCACCTCCTGTGTCGGTGCCAGCAATAGAGCAGCTGCCTGAGGTAGGAAATAAATGGGAACCTCTTTATGAAAGGTTCAGGTAGCAACCACCTCCAGTGTTTGAGGGAAGTGCAGATCCTGATAAGGCAGAACAATGGATGAGCATGATTACCACTATCCTTGACTTCATGAGGGTAACTGGTAATGAGAGGGTGGCCTGTGCTACCTATATGTTTTGGGAGGATGCCCGGATTTGGTGGGAAGTAATTACCCAGACCAAGAATGTTAATGCCTTGAGCTGGGAGGAGTTTCGGACCTTGTTTATTGAAAAGTATTACAATGATGCTATCAGGGCAGCTAAAGCTGAGGAATTCATCAGGCTACTCCAGGGAAGTTTATCAGTCACTGAGTATGCCTTGAAATTTGATCGTTTGGCAAAGTTTTCCAAGGAACTGGTGCCCACTGATGGGACCAGGAGGGAAAGATTCCTTCAGGGGCTACAACCTAGGTTAGCCCGTGATGTTCGTATCACCGCTGTGGCAGGGGTTACTACCTATGCACAGGTGGTTGAGAAGGCACTCACAGCTGAGAGTGCAGAGATCAAGATCTGGTGTGACAGTGCAGCCAGAAAGGATTTTAGGAGGATAGTTCCTCCATTTGTGGGTTTAGGTAGGGGTGTTGGCCCCAGTGATTAAAAGAGGAAGATTCCTGACACTTTCCCAGTTCCAGGTCCTGACAGGAGGCCCTGTGGTATTACAATGGGTCGTCCAGGGGGTAGTGAAGCCTGGAAGACTCGTCCTGAATGCCCTAGATGCAAGAGGCGTCATTTGGGAGAGTGTAGGGCAAAGGCCTGCTACTTGTGTGGAGCAGTGGGTCATTTTAAGAAAGATTTCCCTCAGGTAAGAAAAGAAGAACCCAAAAATGCAGACAACTCGGCCCCAGCTCGAGTGTTCGCATTGACACAAGCAGAAGCTGAGGCATCTCCCTCAGTTGTTACAGGTCAGCTTCTTAGTGCTGGAACCCCTTATAATGTATTGATTGATTCTGGTGCTACACACTCTTTTGTTGCCAGTAGTGTTATTGATAGATTATGTAGACCCTGTGATTTTTATGCTGTGGGGTTTGGTACTTTGTTACCCACTGGAGAGTTAGTGGTATCTAGGAGATGGGTCAGTGCATTGCCAGTGACAGTGGAGGGCAGAGAGTTGTCAATGGATTTGATAGAGTTGGTTATGACTGACTTTGATATGATACTGGGTATGGATTGGTTTGCAATGTATGGGGCAACTATTGATTGCAGAAGAAAGATGGTCACCTTTGAGCTTGAAGGTGAGGATCCTTTTGTGTTTGTTGGTGTTGTGCATGGACCTCGCATTCCTATGATTTCTGTGTTGAGGGCCAGGGATCTATTGCAAAGAGGTTGCATTTGATTCTTAGCCAGTGTTGTTGATACCACTCAGGTCATGCAAGTGAGACCAGAGGATACTAGACTTGTATGTGAGTTTCTGGATGTGTTTCCAGAAGACTTGCCAGGGTTGCCACCGCATAGAGAAATTGAGTTCGTTATAGAATTGGCACCAGGGATGGAGCCAATGTCTAAAGTGCCTTATAGAATGGCCCCAGCTGAATTGAAAGAATTAAAGGTACAGTTGCAAGAGCTGTTAGATTTGGGTTTTATTAGACCTAGTTTCTCACATTGGGGTGCGCCAATTCTGTTTGTGAAAAAGAAGGATGGTTCTCTGAGAATGTGTATAGATTACTGGGAACTGAATAAGCTGACGATTAAGAATAAGTATCCTTTGCCAAGGATAGAGGATTTGTTCGATCAGTTGCAAGGTAAGAAGGTATTCTCAAAGATCGACCTTCATTCTGGTTATCATCAGTTGAGGGTCAAGGAAGGAGACATACCGAAGATTGATTTTCGTACCAGGTATGGGCATTATGAGTTCCTAGTTATGTCTTTTGGATTGACTAATGCCCCTGCTGCTTTTATGGATCTGATGAACAGAGTGTTCAAGGATTATTTGGACCAGTTTGTGATCGTCCTCATCGATGATATTCTGGTGTATTCTTAGACTGAGTTATAGCATGAGCACCACTTGAGGTTGGTTCTACAGAGACTGAGGGAACACATACTGTTTGCTAAATTCAAGAAGTGTGAGTTCTGGTTGTCTCAGGTATCATTTCTTGGACATATTGTCAGTAAGGAGGGGATTAAGGTAGATCCAGCAAAGATCAAAGCGGTCAGAGATTGGCCAAGGCCAAAGAATGCTTCTGAGGTTAAAAGTTTCCTTGGATTGGCAGGTTATTATAGGCATTTTGTGGAAGGGTTCTCAAAGATTGCTACCGCATTGACTGAGCTGACATGCAAAAGTCAGAGATTTGTGTGGTCAGATAAGTGTGAGAACAGCTTCCAGGAACTGAAGCAGAGATTGATTACATCTCCGATTCTGAGTCTTCCGACAGATCAGGAGAAGTTTGTGATTTACTGCGATGCTTCTCGTCAGGGTTTGGGCTGTGTTTTGATGCAATCAGAGAAGGTAATTGCTTATGCTTCTCGTCAGTTGTAGGAGTATGAAAAGAGATATCCCACTCATGATTTAGAGTTGGCGGCTGTGGTTTTTGCTTTAAAGATATGGAGGCATTATCTCTATGGAGAGAAGTGTGAAATCTATATAGACCACAAGAGCCTGAAATACTTCTTCACCCAGAAAGACCTGAATATGAGACAAAGGCGTTGGCTGGAGTTAGTAAAAGATTATGACTGCGAGATTCTGTATCATCCAGGAAAAGCCAACGTGGTAGCTGATGCTTTAAGCCGGAAAGTTCCAGGACAGATCCATGGTATGAGGCTGATAGCCAGAAAGTTAGCAGATGATATGACTAGAGCTGGTATAGAGATGCTGGTGGGTCAGTTGGCTAACATTACGCTACAGTCTACGCTGTTGGAGATAATCAAAGAAGGTCAGTTGAGTGATCCATAGCTGATCAAGATCAGAGAGGATGTTCTGGCAGGAGCATCCAGAGATTATACAGTGTCTGAGGTAGGCTTGTTGAGATACAAGGGGAGAATATGTGTTCTGCTAGACACTGCATTGAGGCGAGAGACTATGGATGAATCTCATACTACACCTTACTTTTTGCATCCAGGCACCACGAAGATGTATCAGGATGTGAGATCATTGTATTGGTGGCCAGGGTTGAAGAGAGATGTAGTAGAGTATGTGGCTAAGTGCTTGACATGTCAACAGATCAAGGCTGAGCATCAGAGGCCGGTAGGGTTATTGCAGCCTCTGGATATCCCAGAGTGGAAGTGGGAAGACATCACAATGGATTTTGTGGTGGGCTTACCCAGGACTACCGGTCAGCATGATTCTATTTGGGTGATAGTGGATCACTACACCAAGTCAGCTCACTTTCTGCCAGTGAGAACTATTTATACAGTTGACCAGTATGCAGATCTCTATGTGAGAGAGTTCGTGCATCTCCATGGAGCACCTAGGTCGATCGTGTCAGATCGGGACCCTACTTTTACTTCCAAGTTTTGGGGGAGCTTGCAGAAAGCCATGGGGACACAGCTGAAGTTCAATACTACTTATCATCCTCAGACAGATGGGCAATCTGAGAGGACGATCCAGATTCTAGAAGACATGCTGAGAGCATGTGTATTGGACTTCGGTGGGTCTTGGAGTAAGTATCTTCCTTTGATAGAGTTCTTCTACAACAACAGTTATCAATCTACCATTGGAGTTGCACCTTATGAGATGATGTACGGTAGGAAGTGCAGATCTCCCATTCATTGGGATGAGACAGGTGAAAGGAGATACTTAGGTCCTGAGGCAGTTCAGAGGACCAGTGGGGCCATTGAGAAGATTAAAGCTCGGATGCTTGCTTCTCAGAGTAGACAGAAGAGCTATGCAGATCCCAAGCACAGGAACGTGGAGTTCCAAGTAGGAAACTATGTTTTCCTCAGAGTCTCGCCATGGAAAGGGGTGAGAAGGTTTGGGAAGAAAGGCAAGCTGAGCCCCAGATTTGTAGGTCCATTTGAGATCCTAGAGAGGATTGGTCAGGTGGCTTATAGATTGGCTTTGCCTCCGGCGTTGTCTGCTGTGCATAATGTGTTTCATATATCAGCTCTTCGGAGGTATGTATCTGATGTGAGCCATATTCTGAGTTATGAAGATCTAGAGCTTGAGCCAGATCTCTCCTTTGAAGAGCAGCCAGTTCAAATACTCGACAGAAAAGACAAGGTCCTCAGGAATAAGATGATACATTTGGTTAAGGTATTGTGGAGGAACAACAAGGTCGAGGAAGCGACTTGGGAGCTGGAGTCAGATATGCAGAGTCAGTATCCCGAGCTGTTCAAGTAAATTTCGAGGATGAAATTTCAGTAAGGAGGGGATAGTTGTAATGCCCCGAATTCTCCGATGTGGTTTAGTGACGGTTTAGTAGGCCAGGAGGGCCATACTTGCTTAATTATGCCATTAATTGATAAAATGCATGTATATGTAAATTATATTATAATATGATGTTGAATGCATGCATGTGGGTCCACATTTCATGACAGGGGTATTTTGGTAATTTGGCCCATTGAGGGCGTAATTGTATATTTGTATGCATGTCGGTGATATATTGTTAAGGCCACATTATAATGTGGATTTGTTCGAGCTATTCGGCATGAGCCGATCTTTGAATAATAAGTAGCGGTTGACTCATAACGGGATTAAGTTCGAGGCTCAGGATGAGTCTCGGGATGTTTTAATGATTAGAACGTTGTCGGGAGTTAAAGGGTAACGGGATATGAATTATTGGTGTTTGGGATTATCAAGAATAGCAGGAATTGGAGAGCGTTAATTATGATTAACGTGATAGGTTGGAAAGGTCAAATTTGCCCTTGGGAGCCTTTAGAAATCTTTAATTGACCTAGGGGTATAATGGTATTTTTACACCTAGGATAGATATATACTGAGTTAAGCTGTAAAATTGAAGAGAAAACAGAGCAAGTTTGGAGCTTACCCGTACCTTCTCCTTCCTCCATCTCCTTTGTGAATTTTTGTGATCTTGTTGAGGATTTGAGCTTGGGAAGTAGGCCTTGGGAGTTTGGGAGAGTGTTCCACCATTGAAGAGAACCACAACCTGAACTTGAGGTAAGTTTTTAGCCACTAGTTTCCATGTATGCTCTATTTTTGTTGTTAGTTTAAGCTCTTGATTTTGATGTGGATAGTTGGAATCAATGAGAGTTTTTGTGTAAGATTGATTGGTTTTTGATGAGGGGGTGATGTAGGTGAAGTTTAGGGGTTGGATTGGATGTTTTGGTAAGGTTTGGATTGGTTTGGAAAGTTGGTTTCAAGGGAAATCGCAAGGAGGGAAAACCAGTGGAGCTGCTGGTCTAAAGCTGGCGCCCTAGTGCTATGCAGGGCAGAGAGCAGCCCTCTCTGTTTCTGGGGCAGCGCCCCAGCGCTGGTGGGTAGCGCCTAGGCGCTAGGTCAGTTTCAGGGAAAGTTATTTTTAGGGCAAGGGATGGTTTCTAAGGTTCGGGGGTTGGTTCCTTTACCCCTTTTGAGTAGTTTGAGAGTCCCGAGAGTGAGGGATTAATCTCGGGAGTGTGGTTTAGATTGTGAACCATTCATTGATTTTCTTTATTGATGGTTTCTAATTGGTTATGATTAGGTAACCACTAAGGAATCTAAAGGGTGATCGTTCTCAAGGGTCGTTCTTATATTATTTCTAGCTCGAATCAGAGGTAAGAACACTGCGCCCCATATGTGCATGCATGATTATTCTTGAGGCATGTTGATTGTATAAATGTGGACATGGATTGATTAATGAATGCTTAGCAAATCTTGCTCATTTGTGTATGGCACTGACTCATTAGTCAGAATTGGCAAAGGTGTCGGTATCAATTGTGAAGTTGTGACTCATTAGTCAGGTTCGGCAGTGGTACTGGGCACTGGTCACATGGTGCTGACTCATAAGTCAGGACGGCCTTAGCGTGTTCAACGCAAGCCAATAAAGATTAGATCTAATCGATATCTGCATTGGATGACTCAAAGAGCATTAATGTCGGACCGACCTCAAGTTTGATGAATATTATAAGCGCTTGTGAGACTTACCCATCAGTCTCTCATCTGTTTAAGGCTAGTGGCTTACCCAACAGCCACTCTTTTGTTTAAATTAGTGACTTGCTTGTTAGTCACTCAGTATGGTTTTCCAGAACCTCAAGGGATATTCACTCATCTTTCTAAGAGCTATGAACTCTATGTTATTATAATGATAATCATTTGATAATGTTTACATATAATGATATGTTTTCTTGCTGGGCTTTGGCTCATGGTTGCTATGTGGTGCAGGTAAAGGGAAAGAAAAGCTCACCCAGCCTTGAGTGGAGAGCTTAGGTGGTGATGTGTACATATGTGGCCGCTTGACCACCACGGCAAAGGAGTTCTCAGTGGAACTAGGGGGTTTACCCTATTTTTGCCGCTTAGGTCGGCGGGTTTGTAATTTTGGAACAGTAATGACCTTTTTGAGTTGTAAATAACTTGTAAATGTTCTTGTGGGCCCATGAACAGTCTTATGTATCAAATAAAATACATTCTTTCCTTTTTATTGGTTTTTTACCTTAGCCTGTTAATAACATTTAGATCACGTTTTTAACCAAAGGACTCGGGTAGCGGGTCAAATTTCCGGTTCACCGTTCACTGTAACGGTTTTGAAGTAACCAGGGCATTACAGCACATCGGTGTACTAGAAAGTTTAAGGCCATGGTAAGCTAGCAACTCAGATATATGGCTAGTGGAAGTGATTGAGCTCCAGTAGTGCTCAACTTCGAAAAATTCCTCCTTTGAGGTGGATGGACGAGTTGAAGAGTCCTCCATTATGGTAAATGACAAGCCAGCAGGTGGAAAGGCGATTGTGACTTTAAGCTTGGGATCTAAGGGAATAGGTATGATCTCGTGGTCTGGGTCAAGATAAGCTTCCACTTAGAGTCTCTTCCTCTTTCTCTCTTCGACCTCGTCTATCTGACGTCGAAATCTATCTCGTATGTCTTCTTGCTCACACCTCTCTCTGTGCTTGTGGATCAGTCGCTGGTTTCGAGTGAAAGGTGATTCAGGATTGGGTGTTGATGGGTGATGAGGGATAGCAAACTCAAGCCCCCGTCGATTCTCAGAGTACTGTGACATCTAACAGGGAAGAAAAAGGTGAGGGCCCATCATATAGAAAATCATAAGGAGATTATAATTTTGATAACTCGAGCTCAAAAGTTCGAGATAACAAGGTTGCCTCAATCGATACTAAAGGCTCTAAAGGGCGAGATTAACTCGGATGTCATTCCCAAACTATTGTAAAGTTCGGGCATCGAGAGTGCACCCATGCGAGAGTGGGGACGGTTAATACTAGTTTAAAAGAATCCCAGATTTTCAGGGAAAAAGTTGGCAGTTACCCGGAAAGGTAATGTTTTCGGGATTCATGCATTTAAACCCTAAACCAAAACCCTATTTCTTAAGTTACATGAAACCCCCCATTACAAGAAAATCTCCATTTTTACACTAAATTTTTCTGTCTAAACCTTGGTTCTAAACATGCCAAAATTACTCAAATTAGAAAACTTTCTTAGTGCAAGAGTAAGGGCTTAGAAATCTGGTCAAGACCAGAAATGGCATCTTACGGACAAAAGAAACATGTAAAATACTAAAGAGAGAGATCAGAGCACTTACACAAATTGGTTCGTGGAAATGAAGAAATCGTCAACTAGGGTGGGAAGCAGGAATGATCCCACAGAGTCAAAGGTACTGGAGTTGCTTTGTTTCTTCAGTTTAGAAAACATGCAAAGAAAAAAGCTCTGGTTCGTGGTTCTTTTTTCTGAAAGTTGAAATGCAAAAGTGGATATTGTAGGGAGGAAGAAAGGGTATATATATACCTCAATGGGGATGTCAAGGGACGAAATAACTAGGGCCCTTGATTTGGATTAAATGAGGATCCGAAGGATCACATTTAATTGTATACAATGGCGACAAAAAGGTCCTAGGAAAGGAAATGTGCAGATATAGGGAGTACTTGAGTACTTTTGGTGTGCAATCCCCACGTGAGGCGTGTCCATGCTCGAGTGTGGTAGGTGGCACTTTTTTCGAAAGGTGTAGTTTAAAATTTTCCTTCTTATAGGATTCAAACCAACACTTTTGAGGGGGCAAGATGTTACACCCAAATTTTGAAATTGTCTGATGCGTGTCGTATACCACAACAATTTTAACAATTATTTTTCTTTCAATACTTCCAATTATTTTAGTATAATAGGAAGCACAGGTCGAACCCACGAGGACTATCGTTCACTTTATTATTCAATAATTAGCACTAAGACTTAAAATGGGATTTAGATTTTGAACTCAAAATTAAATAACATAAACTAGAAAGAAAATAAAAATTGATATTATGATATTAAGAAACAGTTAAAGGTTAATCTCCACCCTCAACAATCATTCACAATCACTAATAATACATATTATTCCAACTTCTCAATTAAACTATTAACCCAACAGATGACGCTGAAGCAGACAATTATCACAGTCTCCCTATTATAAGTAATTAAGGCGAAGCGCTCAATAATGAACTCTTTTAGCTAAGCAATAAATATTTAAAGCATACAATCTATTTAACTTAGATAAAGCATTAAGTCCTATGGAGATAAGTTAATCTAGGCAATAAATTAATGAAGCATATAATTCATTTAACCTAGGTTCTATTTTTCATCACAATTAACAATTCTTTTGACATCACTATCAATTGCAATTTATCACATACACTTAGGATCCTAAACTATTAGGTGAGTAGTAATTCTAAGATGACAGTTGAATAATGTAAAACCTTAATTTGTTGGCCACCTAACAAGAAGTCACAAAATTCATAACATTTAATTGGAAAAATAAAAACAATTTAATATCCAGAGAAATTAAAGAATACTACTCATTATCAACAATAAAGAATTCATGTCTTGGGTTTTGAATTAACCCTTAACCTAAAAAGAACCTACTCCATAATAGTAATCATAATCACAAACATAATTATAATTAAAATTAAAGAGATTAAGGGAAGAAAAGAAACTAGATTGATGAACAATAGAGTTGTAGTGTTGTAGTCTTCTCTCCAGCCACTTTTAAGTCTTTTTCTCTCAAAAACCGTAATAAAAGCTTAATCTCCAATTAACAATAATAATCTTTTATAGTTTCCTTTAAATTCTATTTAAAATGTAATTAAAAATCAGAAAACAACGTCACAGGCCGCGGCCTGAAAAATGTGTGTCGCGGCCTAAAATAAAAATATGCACAAAATCTGTCACGGAGGCCGCAGTCTGAAAAAACTGGGCAGCGGCCCAACTCCACTTTTCTACACAACAGGCAGTGGCCTGAAAAATCTGGGCAGCAACCCATCTAGAGCATAAAATCTGGAACGTCAATTCCAATCAAAGTGCCGCGGTCTGAATTTTATGGGTCGCGGCCTATCTTGAATTTCTTCAATTCTCGACCTTAGATAACTTGTACACAGCCGCCACTTCAACATTTCAATCCTGAAAGCCTGGAATGCTCCTAAAACTTCATTTTAACCTCATCTCAGCGAGTCTTTTTTTCAACCTATGATTTATAAACTACACTTGCTATCAAAATGTCAGATTTATCATCATAAAATGCAATGTAGAAAATATGTTGTAGAGTCACGAAACTAAGTTAAAACTACTAAAAGTGCTATCATAACACCATCTAAGCATGGAAAAAATTATCAAATATTTATATAAAAATGATCTTACCATCGTCATAAATGAGCCTCGAAATGTAGGCTCGAAAATGGAAAATAAGGGCTCAACACTTGTATAAATCGAGCACTAGTTAAGAATGTTCGAGCTTAGGCATCAAGCTCTAAAGGATGGATCTTCTCTGATATATATGAGTGCAATTCGAGCCTTCATTGCAAGCTCGAAGAGGTTGATCTCCGAAGGTTAAGCTCGATGAGATCGCAGGTTAAGGATGAGGCTAACTAGAATGGTGAGCTCGTGATGTTGGTCGATCTCGAAGGTGTGCAAACTGTGTGTTCGAGGTTGGTAACTCAGTTTGAACACGATTGCTATTAGGAAATCCTTATTCCTTAGGGATTTTTTATTATCTAATATTATATCCCAATTATTATGAGATATTATATAACTAATGTATTTAATTATATTTATTTTAAATTTGAATTGTAAGTTCCCGAAATAAATGGAAGATATTTTGTTAACCAGTCTATAAATAGACTGAAGAATTTCATTTGTAAGGACGCACAATTTGGTACTGAGAAGACTTTGCTAAATTGCTTTGGAAAAGCTTTGAGAGAATACCACCACGCAATAATATCGATTCGTGGACTAGGAAAATTTTAACTGCTGAACTAAGTAAAATTCTGATTATTCTTATTTTTTTAAAACTTTTTGTTTAGTGTTCTTCATATTGAAGTTGACGAAAAATAGCGTCAACAATATCCAATATCTAATATTTGATTTTGATTATTTATTTTAGTATTTTTCGTTGTTTAAAATTTTAAAATTATATTAAATTTTAAGAGATGGACAAATTAGAAAGTGACATATGCCGGCCACGTCATCATCACATGATGGTAGGTATCAATAGCTAGAAGAAAAGCTATATAAAAATTTAGGTAGTTTGCAATTTCAGTTGTAAACAAATCTTTTACGTAACTTTTGTCGTAAAAGCAAAACTAAATATTTCTATGTAATTTTTAGAACAACTTAAATATTTTCTCCAAAAATATCTCAACACTACTAGACAAAAATCAATCATTCCTTTTTAACAAAAAAGATAAAAAAAAAAAAGAAAAGAAAAAGACACTATGCTACAATTTTTAAAACAACTTTAGTTCTAAACATTAAATAATGTAGGGTTTATATTTTTTGGACCGTGTGTTTTTTTCTATTACTTATTTGGATTCTGTGTTTTGACAAATTATTTTTTGGACCTTATATTTTGTAAAATAGTTAAAATAGAACCCTAAACCCGATTTTGGTCAATGTTTTCTCAACTAAAATCACAAATAATTTACCAAACTAACAATTCAGAACAAAAATAAAATCATTCTGCTTAAAATCTGTGTTTAGAGTTTTATTTTAACCATTTTACAAAACATAGGGTCAAAAAAATAATTTATCAAAACACAGGATTCAAACAGATAATGAGAAAAAACACTGGGTCCAAAAAAGTATAAACTCAATAATGTATAATAATAGAAGGCTTGATTATAAAAAGAAGTTAAAGAAGATTATTAAGACTATTCTACTTTTTTTAATATTAACGAGACAATGTCATCGTTATAGTGATTGGATAAATAATTTGATGGAAAATTTGACAGCTGATATTATAATTTTATCCCGCATTCTTCCCTGACAAATTTGCACTGGCAGCACTGTAGTAAATGCTAATAATAATATAATTTGATATAAATATAGGACATTTCTTTAGTCCATCACTTCATTTTGAGCGACTAAGTTTATCACAAATTATTAACCTTTGGATAATTGGAGATTCTCTTTTAATGGTGAGATGAATATTTTTGTATGCAAAAGCATCAATATACTTTTTTACCCTTAGCAACTTGTTACCTGTTACTTTTATTTCCAAAATGTAACTTTCTCTTCAAAAGTTGTTATACCTCTCTCTCTCTCTCTCTCTCTCTCTCTCTATTAGACTTACCCAAATATTTAACCAACTTATTTTTTTCTATCTAAAGTTGGGTACTAAAGAATTATAGAAACACTTAAAAGTAGTGTAGTTACATGTAAATATATAACATATTTTTGTATAAATCTGTAAAAAAATAAATTTGATATGTTTATTCTTGATTTGCTTATGCTACGTATTTGGAGTTCAAGAAAAAAAATATTTTTTATTTTTCATAAATGTATATCTTGTTTTATTTTGTTTATTTTTGGTATGACAAATTTGTATTTAATAACTTTGTTTATATTTTTAATTGAATATGTTAAAGATATAATATAATTTTACTATATTTCTATAGTACTTAAATTCATGATTTTGTAATTATTTGAAATACATAAATTTATTTAATATAAGTTAGGAGTGTGTGCACTGAATTAGATAATTAGGAAAGAAAAACAATTTCTTACGTTTAAATATCTAATAAATATATTTTGCTAATGATTTCTAAATATAAGGTTTACATCCAAAAATAATCTTGAATAAAAATAAATAATGTATGTATTTAATAATCATACCACTAATTTAAATAACACTAAAATAAATAAATAAATTTATTTTACCTTTTGTTGATCAAGATTATTAATCGTAGTACTAAAATATTAAATAGTTTATTTTTATGGTCCAATAGTAACTTTATCACTACTCGAACACCAATTTTATAGTTCATCACGGTCTTGCATAAAATGGCTATATTAGAGACAAAAATAATTGTACCAATAAAATCTCGAAAATGCTAACTTTTAAGGGTCAACAGGTGAAATTTGTGACTTTAGTCACTAATCGAATATCAATTTGCTATTTTTTCATGATACCAAATAAAATAGACACATTACATTACTACCAAATTGACGTGGGATGACAATTGTTCAAAACTTGACAATTGGAAAATTAATTGGGTCCTACTATAATTTTGTAAGTTCAAAGCTTAGATTACTCAACCGTGATTGGGGATGTTCTACTATAACACATATTCGTACAATCGATACATCCCAATTATTTGACCCCATCTTCCATGCAATCAATAACAAATTATTAATTTCCTCGTCAACTAAGCTGCCAATGTGGTTTGCAATTTAAACCTATGTACTTCACCGTACAAGTCAAATGAAGTTACAAAAGTATAGTATGAATGATTCATCAATTGATCATTTTTTTATATTGTATGAGATTAAATTTTTAGTCTCCATTTATGATAGAAATTTTTTAATCACACTTTTTTTAACGAAGTAGTGACTCCTAATCGAGCAACCATACAAATATTATAACTTAAATATGGTATGTTTAGTGATATTATTATTATTATACTCTAATTGTGTTACACATCAGGAGATTATAAAATAACTTATGCAAAGGGAAAGTCTTACATACCAAATACCAAATACCAAATACCATATAATGGCCAAAATTCATTCTAAATTAACTATACAACCTAATGATATATAATCAATGGTAATTCATTCTTCTAACCATTAAACAAGTCAAACAAAACTGAGATATTCACTAAGACAATTCATTTGTTACTCACAAAAAAAACAAACAATAATTACTTTCGGGTTTTTTACTTTCAGCTATTATGGTATTACTAACCACTCTATTTAATATTACTTACTGACATCAAAATGTTACTTATATGCAGATGAGTTACTGAAAATTCATTACTTTTACATGCAACATTATTCCTGACTACTCCTTTAAAAATTACTAAGTGACTCTTAAACATTACTTTCCCAATTTCGTAAATATGTTTGAACACATTACTAATTTTACCTTATTGCCCTCCACTGTAGACTTTTTTTACCTGCAAATTACTATTTTGCCCATACTTTTCAGACCATGATTCAATTTTTTTTTACAACCAGTTTACATCACCGGCTCATCAAGTAAAATTATGTAATAATAAAAACACCAAATAATTCAATAGCTTGACACTTGGCAATTTTTTTGGGTCCCACTTGTTGGACTAAGTCCGGTGAGGGACTTAAGAACTTGCCATAAATATATATATAAATTTATGTTTACAATTATATTCCTATAATATAAAATAATTACAAAGATTATCTATAAAATTTTATTTACAAAAATACATGACTATGTCATTAAAATATACCGAATTTTCTAAGTAATATACCTGAATTTGAAATTTTTCTGAAATCTCAATTTTTCCGGATTTAAAAAAGTAACTTTTTGGTTACTTAAAATATTAATAAGTTACCAATTAGTTACTTTTTTCACAATTTTTATACGACTTTTTTCAACTTTTATTTTTATTTTGTTTTTTTTCATGGTATAGGACCCCTCTCTCCACTATACTCCTTTTTTTATTTATTTATTACTTACATTCTCTCTTAATTTTAATTTCTAAAATCTTTTCCGGCCACACCGCTCGTCGGTTGGGCTAAAAAGTAGTATTATCGCGACCTACTGTTCAAGATGATCATTTTGATATGTGAGAAACATATGTTTTTTGGCCGTCGCCGGAGAAGATAACCAGAATAAAAAACAATCTTTTAGTTTTTTTTTATATTGTGTTGACAAAAAAGTGACTAAATTTTAAACTTAATAAAAAATTAATATACTAAAATTTGTATTCTTATTTTACATTCAAAATATACTATATTGTATTCTCAACAACTTAAATAATTTTAAAAATATTCCAAGTAACTTTTTTAAAATAGATTATTTAAGATATTGTTTGGTAACTTTTAAATAGAATATAAAAAACATATATATTTTATAGTATACTAAAAGTTATTTTTAGTAACAAGCTATATAGTAATTTGTTATATTTTATTATAACTCATTAGTTTCTAAAAAATGACTAATCAATGTAAAAATATCTTAAGTAATAAAACACCATAATATAACTTAAAATAACTAATCAGTGTCTTAAGATAAAAAAGTTTCAAAAAATAAGTATTGAGGGTAACCAAAATGTATATAAAATAATAATATGCTATAAAAATTAAAATTTCATGAAAATAGTAACTAATTGGTAACTTATTTAACATGTTAAGTAACCAAAATGTTACTTTTTAATCTCAGAAAAACGAGAAAACTGTGATTTCGGGATTTTTGGAAAGTTTCAAATTTAGGTATATTACTTTTAAAATCTGGTATTTTTTGATGGCATAGCAATGTATTTTTGTAAAGAAAATTTTTTAAGTAATTTTTGTAATTAAATTAAAAAAGAGTAAGAAATATAAATTTCTCTTAAAAAAAATCACATGTACCCATTAATATTTTGACAATAATAATTTTATTTTTTTATAATATTTAATAATAATAACTTCTTCTTTTTTTCTTTTTTCTTTTTTTCTATTTTTTTAAATTCTCAATGTAATCATACTCTTATAAATTAAATTTGTACATAAATTAAAAAGAATGCGTATATAATTGGGAAATTGACAAAAAATACCTCAAAAGTTAAAAAAATGAAAAATATAACTTTTTCTTAGTTTTAATTTTTTTAAATTAAATAATTAATATTTGATCAAATAAAATTTTAAATTTATAGTTTTAATTAAGAATTTTTTTAATTTTTTATTATATTGAAATTCATAGGTATTTTAAAAAAAATAAAATTAGAAAAAAAAGTAGAGTAGGTAACTATTTGGTACTGTTGACGCGGTTCTTCGCCAACAGGTAATTAAGAGAATGAGAGAAAATGATTAGTGCTAAATGTGAACCGAAATAGATATATGATCTTAGAGGACGAAAGGGGTGACTCAAGACACGGTTTTTAAGTGATTCGAAGGTTAAAATCCTTCTACTCCACTAGTCAATATTATTGATCTGTACTAAGTATTTGGTTACAAAGTATTTCTTACAAGAGATTATTTTTCCAACCCCTATCAACTCCAGGGTCTCCATATTTATAGGAGAAGGCACCTGGAAGTTGGTAGGGAGGTCATCCCGTGACCTTCTTACTTGTCGTATCAATTCTGTGACATTCATGATTAATTCCTAAACGTGACACATAAGTGTGGTCAAATCAATAGGTAAGGAAGTAATGGGCCGCACGGCCCAACCCCACCGTGGGTGTCTGAACGCGCACGTTCCTGCTGCGTGTCCGAGAAGTCAGGGGGATATCAGACACGTGATGCTTGATATATGCACGCTTACCTTGCGTGTGTTTACTTCTCAAGGGGTCACACCCCCATATCCAGCTCGTACCGCGAGTTGCATGCTGGACTCGACCTTCGGCCTTCAGGGGACCTGCTCCAGTCTTGGACAATGGAGGGGAGCCCTTTGGGCTTCCTCGAGCTAACGACAGAAGCTCCGGTCTTAGGGGAGTTCATGAGATAACTACGATTAGTCAGCAGCTCGGCTTGCTAACCAGCCCGTGGGAAAACCAGGGCATACATCTGCCCCCCAAGCTCCTGCTCGTGGTATACCACGTCGTATATAAGACCACAGTAGGGGCTTTTGGACTTCCCCATGAACTCTTCGCATTCCACCTTTTATGCAGGCGTCTGATACGTGGAACATCGTGGGTGGTGACGGTACGTCTTACGAGAACCGCATTTAATGGCCTAGCCCATGCCCAGCCGTCGTTTCGTATTTCGAGTGGAGGGCCTCGGATCCCCCATCAGGGCCATCCAACGACCCTCTATACGTGATCCTTTACGCATATAAAAAGGGGTGGCCACCCTACGCATGGGCCACCCTTTCATTCGAAAATTTTCAAGCTTCAAGCTCCTCTTCTTCTTCTCTCTATATCTCCAGAAGAACAAAACCCTCGATCCCTCTACTGCTACTTTCAGCGTTCAAGAAGCTTAGGCGCACGGACTTCTCTGAAGCTTTGGAAGACATTACACCGACGAAGCTCTTACCAACGCAACACCTTCGTCTACCTCCCAGCCACACACTGTAAGTTTCCTGACCCTGTGTGTTTTGAAAATATGCTACTGTAGCTTAGGTAAATTTTTTTTACTGTAGCCGCATGCAAGGGTTTGCTGGGTTTTGTGGATATGGAGGGTGGCAGCCCTTTTAGGTTAGGGCACATTTGTTGTAGGAAATCGCTTTAGAGTATGGGTTCTAGGATGCTTTTACTGGGGAAAATTTCTGGGTAGGAGTTTTGGGAATTTTGGGTGCAAAACCGGGTAGCTTAGGGAACACGCCTCACAAGCGGTTTTGCAATTTCCTGCCTACTGAACCTTTCCCCCCAAGGCAAATTCTATCCTGACCCTCCTGACACACGAATCCCAAGTAATCGGGGATCGGTTGGGAGCACAGGCGCGTGTTCATCGAACCGCGTGGTCCCACTCTCCACGGGCTGGGCTTACCTCAGCTCGTGTAAATAATAATTTCTTTTTCCTCATGCTTGGGTCGCCTTTTCTGAAATGTTTTCTTTTGTTCGTTAGGCGACCAGATGGCTCCAAAGAGAAATCTCCCACAAAAGAACGTCAGCAGCTCGGCCTCCCAGCAGGACAAAGGGAAGGCGGCGATGCCTAGCTCCCCGATCCCCCGCTTCAGACCGACAGTGGAGAAGGAGGTCGAGGTGGCCCCTGATGCCTTCTTTGAGGCGGAAAGGATCGTCTCGAAGATAACCGACCAGGCAAAGATTAACAAAATCTTCCTTTCCCACAACATCGCCTTGGGGAAAGCGTCCGTAGTGGCTCGACCTGCTTCAGAAGGCGAGCGGAGCTGTGCGCCGCTCGATGAGTCGTTCGCGGCCTGGAGTGGTGAACATTTTAAGGCAGGGGCCTTCCTTCCACTGGATCAGTACTTTGCTGATTTCCTCAACTATGTGGGGTTGGCCCCATTTCAGCTCCCCCCCAATTCCTACCGTCTGTAGGCAGGGCTGAGGTATTTGTTCCAGAAGCACGAGTGGGAGGTCCCCACTCCTACAGACATTTTATATTTCTTCTGCCTCAAAGCCAGCCCAGACCAGCGGGGGCGAGGTGACAGGTTCTACTATTTAACCCGGTTTCCCAATACGGCGGCGGTCATCGAGCTGCCCAGCTACCCCAATGACTTTAAGGACCAGTTCTTCATGTCAATTGGTTTCCGGAACTGCGAGCATCACTATTTCAATCGTCCTCGTAAGTTTCTCCCGTCCTTAGCTCGCCTTTTAAGTGTTATTTTAGCTCCTCCCGTACCCCATTCTGACTCAAACTAACCTTGCAGCCATCTTCGCGAGGACAGAGAAGTCTGTGACCCTCGGGGGCCAATATGAAACGCTGGCGGGCTTGCCCCCCAGTGAGAAGGATTATCGCGTGCTCGTGACGGACGAGACGATGGTGTTCTACAAGCTGATTTTTCCAAATCAGACCCTGAATCTAAAGAGGCCCCAGGGGCCGCCCCCAGCTCGGGACACCAGACCCATCATCGTGGAGGAGGTCGCGGGAGATGAAGATGAGGAGGACGAGGGAGACGAAGTTCCGCTCGTGAGGAGCAGGAAGAGGACCTTGGAGGTTGCCCAGAGGATGGGCGAGGAGAGGATCCAATCCAGAGAAGTTGCGGGTCCTTCTGGCCAAGGTAACCCTTACTTGCTTAGGAGTCTAGATATGGCCACCACAGACCTCCAGCTGGCTAGGTTCAATCCTAGGCAGCTCTTCCATCGTCACCGAAGCGATCCGGACCTGAACACACTCCTGCTCCATTGTGTCGACCGGCTCGTGCTGGATCACCAAGAGAGCCGGCCTAGGGGTACCGTAGTAGTAGATAACACCCTAGCCTTTAGGTCGATCCTATTCGAGGAGTATGGGACCAACTTATGCACATGGCCATCACTCCAGAGGGGTATCTATGCTCCGGGGCTTAGGCAGTATGTAGAAGAATCTAGCCCTGAGTCAGAACTGGACCCAGAACTTGCGCCAGTTCAGGAAATAATCGTCTTAGGTTCCTCCAACTCGGGGGGTAGGGCTCCCTTAGTATTCGCACACTTTTTATATTTAACCCTTTGTCCTTGTCTGTATGGTTGCTAACTTGTACTAACAATGTTTTTGTTTCGACAGAAGAGATGTCTCAGCCCGAGGATAGCTTGCGAGGCACAGTCTTCGGGGGAAACCCCTCGGCCGGACCAAGACTAAAAAGGCTCCGGGGGTCCAGGAGCACCGCTGGGACCTCCACCAAGTCTCCGGCAAAGGAGAAGGAGAAAACCCCGGCTGCCCAGGACACGGGAGCAATTCTTCCTGCCGTAGGAGCAGGCCAAATGCCTCCACCACCTCCGCGAGCTCCAGCCGCCACTCAGGACGGAGGAACGGAGCTTGGGACTCCGGCCGTGGTGGTCTTCGATGTGCGCATCCCAGTCAACCCTCAGGACCTGGAGAAGATCCCAGAGGCCTTCCGGGGACAGTGTACGAGTCGGCGAACTACGCCGTCAACCATAACTATAAGTTCACCGAGAAGGAACTTCGGGCCATTGAGACACTGAGCTCGGTTGGGGTGATGGATTCTTCAATGAGCATGACCCTAACGGTAAGTTGCCCTATTTTCTCTGTAAAGCTCCTACCCTTACACTTTGCCCTGTTTTTCCTCTAAGGCAATTTTATCTTTCATTTCTCGGAGGGCGTCGTCGCTCTCCACCGGAGCATCATTAGGGCCAAGACTCAGCTCGAGGATATGAGAGCCGAGCATCAGGCTTCCCTTCTTGAGGCTAAGGTGACTGAATATGCCTTGGAGACCGCGAAGGCCGAGTTGGAGAAAGCCCTCTCGAAGGTCCAAGAGCTCGAAGCCTCCCTTGCCACCTCGCGGACGGACCTCGAGGCTGCGAAGACTGAGATCCAGGCCGCCTAGGTCGCCCTAGAGGCCGAACGGGCCACTTCGGAGCAGTCCATGCAGGATTTGTTCTATCACTGTTGGGCTTACAATCCGGAGGCTGACTTCTCCTTCATGTCACCAAGCCTTTGGGCGCGCTTGCTGGTGAAGTTCCAAGCTCGCCTTGAGAAAGAGGCACCGCCTTCGGAGACTGGAGAAGCCTCGGGCGTGGCGGAGCAGGGTGAGACAGCGACCACCAAGGGGCCATCTGACGGAGCTTAGGGCATTCTTTCCCTGTTGCCTTTGAACATTTTTAAGTATATATTTTTTTTGTAACCTTTGCATGAGGTGTTTTCACCTCGAGACAATTTGCTTTAACGTTTTTAATTTACGCTCTTTCATGCTTTTAAGCATTTCGGCTATAATTTATTGAAAAACCTAGTTCGCGTTAACTTTAACCCATATTTCGAGCTCTTGAAGTAGAACAACGATCAATAGATTTAAATCAACTTCTAAGTTTTATGACCTGGTTAAAACCAGGAACTTAATTTGAAAACTTAGTTCGTGTTAACTCTTATCCATATCTCGGGCTCTTTAAGAAGAACAACGATCAACAGATTTAAATTAACTTCTAAGTTTTATGACCTGGTTAAAACCAGGAACTTAATTTGAAAACTTAGTTCGTGTTAACTTTTATCCATATCTCGAGCTCTTTAAGAAGAACAACGATCAACAGATTTAAATCAACTTCTAAGTTTTACGACCCGGTTAAAACCAGGAACTTAATTTGAAAACTTAGTTCGTGTTAACTCTTATCCATATCTCGAGCTCTTTAAGAAGAACAACGATCAACATATTTAAATTAACTTCTAAGTTTTATGACCTGGTTAAAACCAGGAACTTAATTTGAAAACTTAGTTCGTGTTAACTCTTATCCATATCTCGAGCTCTTTAAGAAGAACAACGATCAACAGATTTAAATTAACTTCTAAGTTTTATGACCTGGTTAAAACCAGGAACTTAATTTGAAAACTTAGTTCGTGTTAACTCTTATCCATATCTCGAGCTCTTTAAGAAGAACAACGATCAACAGATTTAAATTAACTTCTAAGTTTTACAACCCGGTTAAAACCAGGATAGGACTTAGTTAGTGTTAACCCTTATCAATATCTCGCGTTTTTAAGAAAACAACGGTCAATCGATAAGAATCAACATCTAAGTCGTTAAGGGGACCTGGTTATTTCCAGGTACCATATGTCCCCCAAGTAACTGGGAAAGGGTCTTTCGTGGTTACTTTAAGATTACACTTGCAAATATGCATAAAAAGTTGATTTTCATTAATACATAAGAAGTGGCCTTCCAGGCCTTACAAGTAAATCATTGGTAATATCTCTTTAAGTGGACGGCGTTCCAAGTTCGCGGGACCGCCCCTCCTTCAAGTCGAGCTAGCTTATAAGTTCCCTCCTTGATGACTTCGATGACCTGGTATGGTCCTTCCCAGTTCGGTCCCAAAACTCCGTCTTTGGGATCTTTTCCGGCGAGGAAAACTCTTCTCAGAACTAAGTCGCCTACGCTAAAGGTGCGTTTTTTAACCTTGGTGTTGAAGTAGCGGGCGATTCTCTGCTGATAATGGGCGAGCTGGAGTTGCGAATCCTCCCGCCTTTCCTCAACCAGATCGAGGGAATGGCACAGGAGCTTGTGGTTTCGATCTTGGTCGTAAAATTGGACTCTATGCGAAAGAACCTTTATCTCCACGGGGAAGACTTCCTCACTCCCAAAAGTTAAAGAAAAAGGAGTAATACCCGTAGGAGTTCGATGCGAGGTCCGGTATGCCCATAGGACCTGGGGGAGCTGTTCTGGCCAGACCCCCTTCGCTTCATCTAATCTTTTCTTGAGGCTCGCCTTTAAAGTCTTGTTGACAGCCTCGACCTGGCCATTAGCCTGAGGATAGGCCACGGAGGAGAAACTTTTCACAATCCCATGTCTTTCACAGAACTCGGTGAACAGGTCGCTGTCGAACTGAGTGCCGTTATCGGAGCCGATCTTCTTGGGCAGGCCGAAGCGACAGATGATGCTTTTAACCACGAAGTCAAGCACCTTTTTAGACGTGATTGTTGCCAACGGCTCTGCCTCAGCCCACTTGGTAAAGTAGTCAATGGCTACCACGGCGTAACGGACCCCGCCCTTTCCAGTGGGCAGGGCGCTTACTAAGTCTATTCCCCAAACGGCAAACGGCCAAGGGGCCGAGATCATTTTCAACTCAACTGGAGGAGCTCGGGCAACTGCAGCGAATCGCTGGCACTTGTCGCACTTCTTCACGTATGAGATCGAGTCTTTGGACAAAGTCGGCCAGTAATATCCTTGCCTGAGAACCTTTAAGCCCAGGCTCTGCCCCCCAGTGTGGTCTCCACAGAATCCTTCGTGAACTTCCTGCAGGATGGCCTTTGCCTCACCTGGATGAACGCACCGGAAGAGAGGTAGGGAATGCCTACGTCGGTACAACACCCCATCGACCAGCGTATATCTCGGAGCTTGATACAAGATTCGCCGTGCGTCGTTGCGTCCTTCGGGCAACTTGCCCTCGACGAGATACTCAAGAATGGGGGTCATCCAGGTCGGCCTAGCGTCAATCATTTCGACCTCGGCTCGTCCTTCTTCTATACTTGGTTGTTCCAAGAATTCTATCGGTACCAACCCCAAGGTCTCCGTCTCTCCCAAGGTGGAAAGCTTGGCAAGAGCATCTGCATTAGTGTTCTGCTCTCGAGGTATCTGTTCGATCGATCCTCGCTCAAATGCGGATAGCTCAACTTTTACCTTCGCCAGATAGGCGGCCATCTTGGGTCCCCGCGCCTGATATTCGCCCAGGACCTGGTTTACCACGAGCTGGGAGTCACTAAAGCACTGGACGGAGCTCGCCTTTAACTCCCTGGCTATCCTCAAGCCGGCCAGCAAAGCTTCGTACTCCGCCTCGCTGTTGGAGGCCTTGAACCCGAACCTTAGCGCCGAGTGGAATCTATGTCCCTTGGGGGATATCAGAATGATTCCGGCCCCGGAGCCGTTCTCGTTGGATGAACCGTCTACAAAGATCTTCCACAACGATTGGGGCGAGGTGAGCTGAGAGGAGCCCTCTGCTGGATTCTCCTGGAATCCCGTGCATTCTGCCACGAAATCGGCGAGGGCCTGACTTTTTATAGCAGTTCGTGGAGTGTAGAAAATCTCGAACTAGCTGAGTTCGACCGCCCATTTTAACAAATGTCCCGATGTTTCAGGTTTTTGCAAAACCTTCCTTAGAGGCTGATAGGTCATGACGTGTACTGAGTGGGATTGGAAGTACGGCCTGAGCTTTCGCGAGGCCGTGATTAGGCAGAACGCCAATTTTTCCATCAGTGGGTATCGTGACTCTGCCCTGAGAAGTCTCTTGCTGATGTAATAGACTGGCTTCTGAACTTGGTCCTCTTCTCGTACCAGTACGACACTAGCTGCATCCTCAGTGACAACTAGGTAGAGAAAAAGAGGCTCGCCTGCCTTGGGCTTGGATAATACGGGTGGTTCAGCCAGATGCGCCTTCAGGTCGAGGAATGCGCCTTCGCACTCTACTATCCATTCAAACTTCTTGTTTCCTCGGAGCAGGTTGTAGAAGGGCAAACACTTATCGGTTGACTTGGAAATGAACCGGTTCAGTGCGACCACTCTCCCTATTAGGCCTTGGACATCTTTCCGCGACCTGGACGAAGGAAGCTCGAGTAGTGACCTGATCTTGTCGGGGTTTGCCTCGATTCCTCGGGTATTGACTATGAACCCCAGGAATTTTCCTGACGCGACTCCAAAAGTGCATTTATGGGGATTGAGCCTCATGCCGTATTCTCGTAATATTTTAAAACATTCTTCCAGGTCGGAAACATGGTTGTCGGTAGTCTTTGACTTGACTAGCATGTCATCAACGTACACTTCCATGTTTTTTTCGATCTGGTCCGCGAACATTCTATTTACCAATCTTTGGTAGGTAGCTCCGGCGTTCTTCAGACTGAAAGGCATGACCTTGTAGAAATAGACATTAGTCGGGGTCATGAAGCTGGTGTGTTCCTGGTCCGCCGGATTCATCGCGATCTGATTGTAGCCTGAGTACGCGTCCATAAAGGACATGAGCTCGTGCCCTGCCGTGGCATCCACCAGCTGATCGATCCTTGGTAATGGAAAACAATCATTGGGGCAGGCTTTATTTAGGTCAGAGAAGTCAATGCAGGTTTGCCACTTTCCGTTGGGCTTTGGAACTAGCACGGGGTTGGCGACCCAAATTGGAAATTTGGCTTCACGGATAAAGCCACATTTTTTGAGCCGGGCTACTTCTTCTTCTAGGGCTTCAGCTCGGGTTGTTCCTAAACGTCTTTGCTTCTGAGACTTGGCAGGAACGCTTTTGTCCAGATGGAGCGTGTGCATGATGACACTCGGGCTAATTCCCACCATGTCCTCGTGGGACCAGGAAAATACATCTAAGTTACCCCGCAGAAACGTAATCAGCTCCGTCTTCCTCTTGCTACAGAGGTTTTTCCCGAGCTTGACCATCCGTGATGGATTTTATGGATCAAGGTTCACCTCCTCGAGCTCCTCAATAGCCTGGAGCTCAGATCTGTCTTCGCCTACTCAGGGGTCAATGTCCTCACTCAAGGCGACATTTTCCCCTTTGGCGTTTTGAGGTTTTTCAATCTCAGGAGCTGCCAAGGGTTCCTAGGATTCCTCTTCACTCAGAATGGCCATGGCCAGCTGCCCGGGTTTAGATTTTCCCTTCATGGAAATGCTGTAGCATTCCCTGGCAGCGAGCTGATCGCCCTGGATCGTGCAGATTCCCATCGAGGTGGGGAACTTCATGGCGAGGTGTCGGATGGAGGTGACAGCCTCGAAAGCTATGAGCGTAGGTCGGCCCAAAATGGCGTTGTAAGCAGCGGAGCAGTCTATGACCACGAACTCGAGTAGTTTGGATACTGTTCGAGATTCTTCTCCTAGGGTGATCACCAGCTCGATCGTCCCTATCACTGCTGATCCTTCTCCCGAAAAACCATACAGCATCATGGAGGTTGCCTTTAGATCAGCGACAGTCAAACCCATCTTCTCTAAGGTGGATCGGAATAGAAGGTTTACCGAACTCCCGTTGTCTATTAGTACCCTTCTCACCCTCCGGTTGGCGAGCTAGACTGCTACAACCAGAGGATCATTGTGAGGGAACTGGACATGGCCTGCATCGTCCTCCGTAAAAATTATTGGTTGTATTTCCAATCGCTGCTGCTTTGACTGACGCTGCTCCGGGACGAACTCCACTCCGTTATGAGCCTTTAGTTCATTCACGTATCTCTTCTGGGCGCCTCTGCTTGTGCCAGCCATGTGTGGACCTCCTGAGATGGTGGATATCTCTCCTCCGACCACGGGAGGAGGGACATCCTGATCTACCCGAAACCCGGGCTGACTGGCTGGGACCTCAGGAGTAGGTCGACTCGCTGGGACCCTGTTCCGCGAGTATTGAGCCAAGGGACCAGCTCGGATGAGAGTCTCGATCTCATCTTTCAGGTGCCTGCAATCGTCGGTATTGTGGCCCACATCGTTATGAAAACGATAAAACTTGGAAGTGTCTCTCTTTCCTTTGTGGTGCTTCAATGGCTCTGACCTCTTCTAGGGGACCCGAGTAGAGTTGGCCAAGAAGATACTCTCTCTGGACTGGGTGAGCTCGGTATATGTCATGAAAACGGGCTTAAACTTATCTACGGACTTATTCTTATTTTGGCCGTGCTGACTGTTTTCGCCATTGCCCTTTCTCTTGCCTCCACCGGGCTGGTTGCTCTGCGTGACGTTCGGGGTCGTCGCCACAACCTCCGCCCCTATTCCCGCAGGCTAATCGGGAACCTGGCTGGTTCCCACAGCTGAGGCCTCGGCTTCTTCCAAGTTTATCCACTCTTGGGCCCTGTTAAGGAATTCATTGACCGAGCTGACTCCCTTCCTCTGTATATCCTTCCATAGGTCTCCTCCGACAAGGATTCCGGTTCTCATGGCCATGAGCTTAGAGCTATCATCCGCGTCTCTAGCTCGAGCAGCGACGTTTGCGAATCTGCTCAGGTAGGCCTTCAGAGTCTCACCGGGCTGCTGTCTCACGTTGGCCAGGGAGTCGGCCTGAACACGGGCGGCCTGAGAGGCTCGGAATGCCCTTTTGAAGTCGGCTGAGAAGGCCTTCCAGGAGCTGATTGACTGTCTTTTACTTTGCTTGAACCACTGTCTGGCGGGTCCAGTCAGCGTGGAGGGGAAGATCAAGCATCTCAGCTCCAAGCCAATGTTATGGGCCATCATTAGGGTGTTGAACATCCCTAAATGGTCCGAGGGGTCTCCGTCCCCGTTGAACTTTGACAGGTGAGGCATACGGAAACCAGACGGGTATGCCGTCGCTGCTATGATGGGGGCGAAGAGTTCCATCTCGTCCCCTGAATCATATTCATCTTTTTCTTTTTCTGATAGAAGTTTCCTCATCAGCTCCTCCATCTGGGTCAGGCGATCGAGGGTTTGGTCCTGATGTCCTTGGTTATTCCGGGGCTGTTCAACAGCTCCGGATCCATTATACACATTTGGTGGGTTATTGCCCCTCCTATCTTGAGATAGGTTATTTGGGACATTCCCCCCGTTGCGTATTTCGGACAGGACCCCCCCTGAACGAGCCTGGCCACCACTTCCAGCTCGGTCTTCTCTGTGAGAGTTGAGGCCATCTCGCAGGTCACCTCCCTGGGTGCTCTGGTGACTTTGCACCGAACTTAACCGCTGACGCAGGTCTCCCCCAGAGAGATCACTCTGGCGACTGCCGGTCCAGTGGCTCCTGCTGGATAGGCTTGGAGTCCGCCTTTGGTGGTGACGACCTGAGTTTTCCCCTGGCGCCCTGCTACACTGGGAAGGTCCAGCAGACGGTGGGTTTCTCCTACTACTCCCATAGGCTGGGATGTCCCGGACGGGCCGAGGAGGAGACAGATATCTAATCGGAGATGGAGGATGCCTGACTGGAGAGGCGATCCTAGTTCCATCTGGACGGATCAAGTTTGGTGGGGGCCTTTCGGGCCTGCCAACCTGCTGGTCCTGCGCCGGGCGATCTGGACGAGGTGCAAGACGGTCGTCGGGGACGGGCTGACGCCGCGAGCCCCCCCCCCCCCCGGATCTCCTTCGAGAACTTCCTCGAGTTCCCCTGGGCTTTCTCGAGGATGGCTGAGAGCTAGGAGTCGACGTCCTGACCGAACGGATGTACTGCGGTCATCCGGTCCTAGGCACTTCCTCGAAGTTTGCCTCTCGATGGTGTGACGAAGGGGTGGAGTTGGCTGCCGGAAACCTATCCGAACGGCTATGCCTGGACCGGTTATCCCGGTGAGACTTAGGAGCCTCGCCTGGCCTCTCTCCGACGTTAACGCCGGTTGTGAGAGGGGGTAATCGGGCCAGGATATCCTTGATTTTCTGGCTGGCCGTTGCTAACTGGCTCCTTAGTTGAGCGTTCTCCATCTCCACCGCAGTATAATAACACGGGTTCGGATTAGGCGGCCGAGGCGCCGAACTACCAGTATCGTCTTGGCCCGCCGGCTGTTTTCCTGGCCGCTGCTGGACTTCAGGAACTTGTTCATCAGGGATGGTGGTATGATGAGCCTCCTGCCCATCATGTTGTTCTGTCTTGTTACCATGCCTGGACCGAGTAGTCACCATAGTTGGATGTTTGCAGCAGCACTAATCGAAAAAGCTCTCAATGAAAGCACCAAACTGTTGACGCGGTTCTTCGCCAACAGGTAATTAAGAGAATGAGAGAAAAAGATTAGTGCTAAATGTGAACCAAAATAGATATATGATCTTAGAGGACGAAATGGGTGACTCAAGACACGGTTTTTAAGTGGTTCGAAGGTTAAAATCCTTCTACTCCACTAGTCAATATTATTGATCTGTACTGAGTATTTGGTTACAAAGTATTTCTTACAAGAGATTATTTTTCCAACCCCTATCAACTCCCAGGGTCTCCATATTTATAGGAGAAGGCACCTGGAAGTTGGTAGGGAGGTCATCCCGTGACCTTCTTACTTGTCGTATCAATTCTGTGACATTCATGATTAATTCCTAAACCTGACACATAAGTGTGGTCAAATCAATAGGTAAGGAAGTAATGGGCCGTACGGCCCAACCCCACCGTGGGTGTCTGAACACGCACGTTCCTGCTGCGTGTCCGAGAAGTCAGGGGGATATCAGACACGTGATGCCTGATATATACACGTTTACCTTGCGTGTGTTTACTTCTCAAGGGGTCACACCCCCATATCCAGCTCGTACCGCGAGCTGCATGCTGGACTCGACCTTCGGCCTTCAGGGGACCTGCTCCAGTCTTGGACAATGGAGGGGAGCCCTTTGGGCTTCCTCGAGCTAACGACAGAAGCTCCGGTCTTAGGGGAGTTCATGAGATAACTACGATTAGTCAGCAGCTCGGCTTGCTAACCAGCCCGTGGGAAAACCAGGGTATACAGGTACCCTATCTTTTTGTAAAATATCATTTTAGTACTTTGTGTTCATAATAATGTTCATTTAGTATCATGTATTTTGAAATCATACATATTTGGTACCATGTATTTTGAAATCGTATATATTTGCTAGCCTAAACTCAAATTTAATTTATAAAATTTTACCGATTTAACTAACTGATCTCAATTATATGAGCTCCAAATTCAAAATTAATTGTCTAATTATATATAACTGATGACAATTTGATAATATTAATAAAATTTTATTTATCAAATCTTGTTGTATGGTACCAAATATGTATGATTTTAAAATACAAGGTATTATATGAACATTATTGAAAAAAAAGGGTCCAAAATGATGATTTACAAAAATACAGAGTACCTAATAAGTAAATTCTCAAAAAAATATTTAATGTTAAAACTATAATGCATTATATCTTTATATATAAAAAGTGTGTATCTAACAAAATTTTAAAAAAAATCTATAGACGATGTTTTGGTTAATTTTTTGATATGTTTATGTCATTCTTTTATAATATATGATATTATTTTATTTATTGAAAATTTATGACAATTAGAAAAAAATAATAAAATTAAATTAATCCATTTTCTAAATAAATCTAAATAAACTATATTGCACCTTGTTTTTATCTATTATCTATATAAAGCTAGGTCACAAAGAAGTGATGTGACACTCTAAAATTTCTCCAAATTACTCCATCTATTTTCACATTTTTTTATTCTTCATAATATTAATTTTAATCTATAATATCATATTTATATATAATTATTTAATCATTTTTTAATCAATATGCTCCTTTTTTTCTCATTTTTCTCATACATAATATCAATTGAAATTAAAATAAAATATTTTTAATAACTAATTCTTAATTATATTTATATATTGATAAGATATTAATTAAATATTTCTTCATGGTTATTTATATATATATATATATAATCATCGTTTGAAAGTAATATTAGCACTTCAACTTTTTTTTTCTGAATATAATTAGCATTTCAACTCTTACAATAACATCATCATTATTATTAGGAAAAATGCTATATTTGTAACGTCCCAAAATTTCTAATATGGCATCATTGGAATTATGCATAGTTTTATTGAATATTTATGTGATTATGTGAATTACATGAGTTATATTATAATATGACTGATTATGCATGTTTAAGTGTGTTAAATGTCCTTATAAACTTATTTCTGTTAAAAGTGACATTTTTCATAATTTTAACATGCTGTGGATATATCTGTAATTATATGTGCTATATGGTTGAGCTCACATTGTTATGTGTGTATATTTGAGATATTTGGTAGGAGTCGATTCTTTTGAGCAAAGTAGAGATAAAGTCACAATAGGGATAAATGCTCGGCTCGGAGTGAGCCAAGGAGTATTTTGGTAATTCTGTGAGTTACCGAGACTCATTGGAGTACGAGTTGTATTTGGAGAAAAATAGTGGTATTTCGTGATTTATGGAATTAATTGAGAATTATAAGTATAATTTGAGGTTTAGTGGGATTAGAGGGTCAGTGACCTTTTCGCCCTTAATAAGCGTTGGGAGAGGCTTATGTGGACAGGGGCATTTTGGTCTATTTGAGACCATTATGTATTAAGTCAAGGGACAAGTTAATTAACTCATAAAAACACTTACTCTCACTTTTGCTTTCTCGTTTCTTTCTTTCTTCCCCTTGGATGTGTCATTTCAAGTTTTAAATTAGCTGGGGAGCTCGGATTTGTAGAGATAATCCAAGTTCTTTTTGAGTTTTGAGTTAGTTTTTGTCAAATTTTAGAATTTTAGATTTGTGGGTGTTAGATTTGAGTTAGAGGTTTTTAGTTGTTGTTGTGTATTTGTATTCCTGGGACTATTTCTATGGTCAATTATGGTTGAAACCGAGTGTAGGGGGGGATTCGGAAGACTTGTAATCTTTTAAAATCGATGGTTTTCTGGGTTTGCAAGGTATCGCCGCGGCGCTTGTTATGAGTGCGGTGACCCACTTCAACACCTTTTAGGCTTGGGGTTGCCTCAAACCACCTTAGTGCCACGACCCTTAATGGGCTGCACTGCGGCGTAATTCAGGGGAAGAAATTTGTGGGCACTCTGCCTAGTCAGGCGCCATGACCCTTAGTGGTGGTTGTCGTGGTGCTAATTGGGGAAAAGTCTGAAATGAGGTTTTGGGTTATGGGAGACCCAATTCTAAGGGCTCTGAATTAGTTCTACTACTCGGTTTAGTAGAATTCAAGGTTCCGGAGGCTATGGCTTGGTCCAGAAGCTTTTATTGATTCAATTCTTAATGAGTAGTTCTTATTATGTTGTGACTAGGGAGTACTGTTAGAAAAACTTATACATGATCTTGTTAATTTTTATGTAAATCTTATATTAAACAAATTAATATGAGACAACCTATAACATGTTTCTAAAATTTAATTCATACAGAGAAAATGATAATAACACTTACATTATTGTGCAATGGAATGATTGAGTCCTTCTGTAACACCGTACTTCCTTAGAGCCGTTACTAAGTGAGTTTAAAACGTGTAATTAGCTCGCTAATCGAGGTTTTTGCTAAAAAGTGTAGCTAAACTATGATGAAAAAGTCGTTTAAAGGCATTTAATATAAAAATGTGGTCATTCATTGAAAACATAAAGAGTTAAACATCTGGGATCCCAAAATATTGTTTAGAAAATACTTTACAACTCAAAATACATTTAAGGTCAACTAAGTGACAAATTCAAGTCTATATATTGCATTTCCCAAAAATACCCCTAGTCGTGGTAGCCAGGTAGGCCCACCATGTACCCGTTGCTCCACGCTCTCCATACTCATTGTTGGTCGACCTTACCCTTGCCCTTACCTGCACCATAGAGCACCCGTGAGCCGAAGCCCAGCAAGAAAACTCAACACAAAACAAATAACATATACATATCTAACAACAACATATAACAAAGCAGCCAACAAGCTAAACGCATAGCGGCCATGCCATCCCAGGCGCTTTACTAGGCCCTGGGTTCGCGGTCTTCATCGAGAGGATGACTCCAGCATCCTAAGAGGGTCTCGCCCTAACATCTTGCACTCTACATACTCAACACCATCCCAGCCCCTTGTCATACTCGGCTTTGCACTCCATGTACTCAATGCCGTTCTCGGGCCCTTGTCGTACTCGGCTTCCTGCCGTTCTCGGCCTTCGCCGTTCCTGGCCTTCGCTGTTCATTCACAAATATGCACTACATCGAATAATATCAACAAATATTTAAACATATACTAAACATAAACAATAGGGCTAAGCCCTGCAATTCAATCAATAGGGTTGTTGACGCGGTTCTTCGCCAAAAGGTAATTAAGAAACTAAGAGAATGGGATTAGTGCTAAGTAATGAACCGAAACAGATGAATGATCTTAAAATGAACTGATGATACCAATACTTTTTTAGGTGGTTCAAAGGTTAAAATCCTTCTACTTTACCAGCCAATATTATTGCTATATTTCTGGTATTCTTTACAGGGTATTTCTTTACACAATCGAATCCAACCCTTTGCAACTCCCAGAGTCTCCATATTTATAGGAGAGGACACCTGGGGGTTGGCAAGGGGGTCATCCCGTGACCTCTTACCCATCATGTCATTTCTGTGACATTCATGATTAATTCCTAAAACCTGACAAATGAAGTGTGGTCTAATCAGTAGGTAAGGGGGATAATGGGTCGCATGGCCCAACCTAGTCGTGGGTGCCTGAACACGCACGTTTATGCTGCGTGTCTGGGAATTCAGGGATATATCAGACATGTGATGTCTGATATATGCACGTTTACATTGCGTGGTTGACTTTATAAAGGGTCACGACTTCCAACTCAAGCTCGGCCTCGAGCTGGATGCCTTCTTAACCCGCGATCTTCATACCTCTGATTCGACTCCTTAGTAATCTTAATAAACCTTTGGTTACCTCGAGCTAAACAGGTAGGACCTGACAACAGTAGCTCCGGGGGCATGTGGCCTCCACGTGGTTGATATAATTATGCCATGTCTCAGCTCGCTAATAGCCCGTGGAAAATTAGGGCGTACATTTGCTCCCCAAGCCTCTGCTCGTGGCATATGATGTCATCTGGGGCCACAGTGGGAGCTTTTAGGCTTCCTTATGGACTCTTCACATTCCGCCCATTACGCAGGCGTCGACCATGTGGAGCATTGTGGTTGGTGACGGTACGCCTTCCGAGAACTGCATTAAATGGCCTAGCCTATACTCGGTCGTCGCTTCGCCTCTCGAGTAGAGAGCCTCGTATCCCACATCAGGGCAATCCAACGGCCCTCCTCACTTGGCCTTTTACGTATATAAAAGGGGTGGCCACCTTACGCATGGGCCACCCGTTCATTTGAGAATTTTCTAATTTTCCCATCTTCTTCTTTCTCAGCCCCAAAAAACCCTCTTTTTCTTCCGGTTACTGTTCCCAGCATTCCAGAAGTTCAGGCGCGAGAGCTCCTTTGAGGCTTTGGAACCAGCTATTTCGACGAGGCTCTAACCCAGACGACCCCTTCATCCTCCCCACAGCGAAACACTCTGTAAGTTTTCTGCTTATGCGTGCTTTAAATTCCCTCTTCACTGTAGCTTAGGTAAATTGTTCCTGTAGCTGCATGCAACATTCTGCTTGTTTTTTGTGGGTATGATAGGCATAGGTTTTTATTTTAGGGCATCAATCGTGGAAAAAACCATTTAGGAGCATGGCTCATAGGGTACGCTTTCTGGGGAAATTGTCTGGGTAGGATTTTTGGTATGCCTGTGTGAAATATCCAGTCTTTTGGGTGCCAAAACCGGGTAGCTTAAGGGACACGCTTCACAGGCGGTTTTTGCACTGTTTGCCTACTGAAACTTTCCTTCCAAGGAAAACTTTTATCCTGACCCTCCTGACACACGAATTCCGAGCAATCGGGGATCCGTTGGGAGCACAGGCGCGTGTTCATAGAACCACGTGGTCTCACTCTCCACGGGCTGAGATTACCTCAGTTCGTGCAAAGGAAACACTTTGCTTCAGATTCTTTCTTATGCTTAGGTTGCCTTTTCTAAAATTTTCTTCTTTTGTTCACTAGGCGACCCGATGGGACCCAAGAAGAACCCCCCTAAGAAGACCGCTGGCAGCTCGTCTTCTCAACAATCCAAAGGAAAGGAGGTGGTGGCGGACTCTCCAATCCCTGCTTTCGGGCTGGCCGTGGAGCGGGAGCTTGAGGTGGCGCCCGACGCTTTCTTCGAGGCCGAGAGGATCGTCTCGAAGATCACCGACCAGGGGAAAGTGAATAAAATATTCCTTTCCCACAATATCGAGATTGGGAGGGGCGCCCTGATCGCCCGACCTCCCCTAGAAGGTGAGCGGAGTTGCGCGCCGCTCGATGAAGAATACGCGGCCTGGAGTGATGAGTACTTCAAGGCTGGGGCCTTCCTCCCACTGGACCAATATTTTGGCAACTTCCTCAACTACGTGAAGTTGGCTCCTTTTCAGCTCCCCCTAACTCCTACCGTTTGTTAGCGGGGTTGAAATATTTATTCTTGAAGCAGGAATGGGAGGTCCCCACCCCGGCAGATATCTTAAATTTTTTCCGCCTCAAGGCCAGCCCAGAGCAGCGGGGGCGAGGCAACGGGTTCTACTACTTGACCCGTTTTCCAAACACGGCTGCGATCATCGAGCTGCCCAGTCACCCCAACGACTTCAAAGACTAGTTCTTTATGTCCAACGGGTTTCGCAACTGCGAACTTCATTACTTCAACCGTCCTAATAAGTATCTTTTACTCTTATCTCGTGAGTTGACTATTGAATAGTTCCCCTCATTTGTTCCTGACTTAGAAACAATCATGCAACCATTTTCGCGAGGTGACCTGGGGTGAATCTTCCACAGAATCTTCTCTGAATCCTGTGCATTCCGCCACAAAATTAGCCAGGGCCTGACTTTTTATTACAGTTCATGGGGTGTACAAAATCTCGAACTGACTGAGCTCAATAGCCCACTTCAACAAGCGTCCTGATGCTTCAGGTTTTTGCAAAACCTGCCTTAAAGTTTGATTGGTTATGACGTGTATTGAGTGGGATTGGAAATACGGCCTGAGCTTTCGGGAGGCCGTGATAAGACAGAATGCCATCTTATCCATCAATGGGTATCGAGACTCGGCCCCGAGAAGTCTCTTGCTGATGTAATAGACTGTTTTTTGAACCCGATCTTCTTCTTGGACCAATACGGCACTAACTGCATCTTCTGTGACAGCTAGGTAAAGGAAAAGAGGTTCCCCTGCCGCTGGTTTGGACAATACGGGTGACTCGGCCTGATGTGCTTTCAGGTCGAGGAAGGCACTTTCGCACTCCTCTGTCCACTTGAACTTCTTATTTCCCCGCAGCAGGTTGTAGAATGACAGGCACTTGTCGGTGGATTTAGAATGAGTTTATATTTAGCTCTGGAACCTTTTCTCCGCGGTTTTCTTAAGAAAACCGCAGAGAAATAAAGACTTTTCTCCGCGGTTTTATTGAAAAAACCGCAGAGAAAAGTAGTGTAATTTTTCAAAACTTTTACCAAGCATAACTTTTTGCTCGGTTGTCCGTTTTGATTGTTTTTTTTTTTAACTTTGATATTTTTTCGAGATCTATCCAAAGAAAATAGTCTTTTCTTTGGATAGATCACGAAAAAATATCAAAGTTAAAAAAAAACAATCAAAACGGACAACCGAGCACAAAGTTATGCTTGGTAAAAGTTTTGAAAAATTACACTACTTTTCTCTGCGGTTTTTTCAATAAAACCGCGGAGAAAAGTCTTTATTTCTCTGCAGTTTTCTTAAGAAAACTGCGGAGAAAAGTAGTGCAACTTTTCTCTGCGTTTTTCTCCCACTTTTCCTACTTTACATTGCGTTTTTTAAAAAAACCGCAGTAACAAAGTTCCTAAGTGTCCTTCAATCCTTTTCTCTGTGCTTTTTATTTTAGATTGAAAAAAAAGCGCAGAGAAACCCTATATTTGTAGTAGTGCAGGCACATGATGACTTTTAGTGAGTGTATCCTACCCGGCCATCAACCAGAAAATTATTGGTTTATCAAGCATCATACTTACAGACTGCCATCCTGGTCGCATACATTCATTTATTTCCTTTTATATGCAATTCTGTAATTATAGATTGATTGTAATTTCTATTATTACCTATATACGCAAGTCTTAATTGTAATTAAGGCCCATCGGCCTATGTAACCTTCTTGAGCCTATAAATACGAATCAAAAGGCTCAAGGGAGGGGACTTTTTTTCTTTGAATCCTGAGAGAAAATTATAGTGTGTTGATTCACCGAAGTTTTAATTCTCCCAAGGCTTGTGAAACTCATGAACCCTAGTTCATTGATCATAGTATTGGGACTCTACATCAATAAGAACACTAAGTGGACGTAGGTCATTACCATCCAATTAGGGCCGAACCACTATAAATCATTTGTGTCGTTTATTTTTCCATTTGAATTTCTTCTTGTTTTCATCTCATTTTATATCGTTTATCTGACTCCATGTCGTTGACCAATTTGAGGGTCAACAACTGGGAAGTTGGAATCACGCACTGAAGTGTTCATGTTTGTAGGATATTCCAAAAAAAACGTGGTATATTTTATAATCCTAAAGATAACATAACGTTTGTATCTACAAATGCTACTTTTCTGGAGCATGATTATATAAATAACCACAAACCTCAAAGTAACGTTGTACTTGAGGAAATGGTCTCAAGTAAACAAGACCAATCACCAGCAATGGCAAGAGATAAACGGCCAGAGGATATCACCAGTTCTAGTCAGAACAATAGAGAGCTTCGTCGTAGTGGGAGGGTTGGTAAAGAACTAGTACGCTATGAACATGAAGTTTAGATGCTTCTGTCTGACATAAACAAAGATAATCCATTGACATATAGAGATGCAATGGAAGATTCTGACAAAGAAAAAATGGCTAAATGCCATGGACCTTGAAATAGAATCGATGTATTCCAATTTTGTCTAGACTCGTGAAGATCCACCTGAAAATGTTAAACCTATTGGTTGCAAATGGATATTCAAGAAGAAGAGAGGAGAAGATGAGAAAGTAGAGACTTTCAAAGCAAGGCTAGTAACAAAGGACTACACACAGAAAGAAGGAGTTGATTATGAAGAAACTTTTTCACCTGTGGCCATACTCAAATCTATTTGCATACTCTTATCCATAGCTGCATGCATGGATTATGAGATTTGGCAAATGGACGTTAAAAAAACTTTTCTGAATGGCTATCTTGATGAAACCATTTACATGTCTCAACCAGAAGGGTTCAAAGTTAAAGGACAAGAGCAAAAAGTTTGCAAGCTTCTTAAGTCTATTTATGGACTTAAACAAGCTTTGAAATCTTGGAATCTTAGATTTGATGAAACAATCAAAACGTTTGGTTTTGAACAAAATGTTGATGAACCTTGTGTTTACAAAAAAATCAAAGATAAGATTGTGGTATTCCTCGTTCTTTACGTTGATGATATTATGCTCATTGGGAATGACATATGAACATTAACCTTGGCTCGCTCTGATACCAAGTTGTAATGCCCTACTACCTTAGAGCCATTACCAAGTGAGTTTTAAGACAAAACAGTGCAATGAACTCGCTAACCGAGGTTTTTAAATCAAAAGTGTGACTAATAAAAAGTTAAGGCTGTAATCTTTGGAAATGCGTCGTTTCATTAAAACTTCTAGTATTAAACATTTGGGATCCCAAAATAAGGTTTGAAAACTATTTACATCTTAAAATAAGTTTACAGTTGACTAGTTATAAAAATCATAGGTTATTACAGCCATTTCTCGTATAAACCCCCAACCAAAGCAGTCGGGCAGGCCAAACATGTACGCGTCGCTTCACGCTCTCCATACTCATGGTTGGTTGACTCAGTCTTTGCCCTTACCTGCAACACAGAGCACCCGTGAGCCGAAGCCCAGCAAGAAAACTCATGCAGAACATAACATATGCAATTTATATAGTTTATCATATCATATAATCCACAGATAAACAAGTCAACCATTAGACTAAGCAAACACGGCCATGCCGCCCCAGAAGCCTTACCAAAGCCTGGGGTCTCGATCCTTACCGTAGGATCTCACATGTATCCACGGGGTCCTACCCTGACTATAAGCATCCCATGTGCTAAGTGTTACTACCGGCCCCACTGCCGTTCTCGGCCCTTCGCCGTTCTCGGCTCCATTGCCGTTCTCGGCTCCGCGCCGTATCATTCCACTATAATCACATATAGTATATCTCAAACAACATTAAAAAAAATATCAATTCATTTAAATCTACACCCTAACATGTAATGCAATATAGGGCCGTGCCTTGCAATCATCTCATCATGCAACATGCAATATAGGGTCGTGCCCCGCAATCACACTATGGGCCCATGCCCCATCCTACGGGTGTTATAGTTTTCTTACCTTTCCAATCAATAGCTTAGATCACCTGACTTCTTGAGCACGATCCCACTCGAGCCTTAGCGCACACCTAGGCACAAACATAGGTCAAAGTCAACACCAAACCCCAAGTCCGAATACCTAGCCTCGGGACCAATCCCGAGCCCCCGGGAAGTCCTAAATCCCCAAAACAAAGTGGCGAAATCGAGCCCCGAACCCTAGGTCAAAATCCCTCATCAAAAACCCAAAAATCCACTTCTGTGAACAGTGTAGCGCTACAGCGCTCTAAAGAGGGCGCTGTAGCGCTACAAGCAGAACACACCCCCCAGAACAGGGGCTAGCGCTACAACGCCCACTGACTAGCGCTGTAGCGCTAGTTGCAGCCCAGCAGAACCCAAAAATCGCTTCTTGCGATTTCCTTCAACCATTTCAACCCCAAACTTGTCCAAACCTTTTCCAAACCCAAAATCAAGCTTATAAACACTCTCCATTCATCCCAAGCATCCCCAAATCTCAAAACCCAAGCACAAACATCCCAAATCTCAAAATTCACCATGAACAACCCTAAACCCATAAATTCAATCAACAACAAAGTTAAAGGCATAGAATTCTTACCATTGATGCAAATTTCGACCTTGATTCAACCCTAGACCTCCTTAGCTTGTCCATCCTCAAAGCTTGCCCAGAAATTTCCTAAAATTCCCATCAACTCAGCTCAAAACACAGCTCAAACCATCAAAACCCTTAAAACTGAAATCTCTAAAAACTTACCTCAAAAGTTGATGTGTTCTTGCTAATCCTTGCCAAATCTTCAAGTATAACCTTAAGACTCTTGATGCTCAGCCTATCCTAGCTCTCCACTGAGCTTTGCCCCAAGAAAAATAGAGAGAAATAGTGCAAGAATGCACAAACCGAACCTTGAGAAAAACCCCTCTGTTTTCTCTCTTTTCTTTCTTTCCTTTTTCTTTCTTTCTCTCCACAGCCAACTCACTTCTCTATAAATCCCACTAAGTAAATAAAGCCTCATAAATCAATCTCTAAAAGCCAAATGACCAAAATGCCCTCCCTATTAATTCTAAACCCTTTTATCCAAGTAGGGCCATTTTAGTCATTTTACCCAATTCCCGCTAATCCTCAAGTGTCTCTAATATTTTCCCGTTGCTTTCCAACACCTGATAAACCACCAAATAAATATTCCCCATCATCAAAATAAACCTCAATCTATTCTCTGAATTCCTGCTTATAACCCCAGGCTCGCCCCGAGCCAGGTATAAATTCCCGTCATAACTTTCCGCTAGCCTGCTCACTAGGATCGCCTCGAGTCACAAATCACAGATACACCCACATACCACTGTGGGATCAACAATCATCACATATCAATGCAGTTATGCCCAATCATGGCCAAAATTATAGTTATGCCCTTCTAACACGATCCGGGCCTACATGCATACTAATATACATAGTCATGCATCTCAGATAAACAAACAGTCATATAACATGCTTTAAATCATAATCATGCATTAAACTCATCAAATCACACATAAATCCCATCATGCCCTCCTGGCACGCTAATCAAGGCCCTTAAGCCTTATTAGCTATTTTGGGTCGTTACATATATCGCCCAGCATGGGAGATATATTGGCCCTAGGGCAAGATTTTCAAACATTTTTGAAACCGTGCTCATTTTAACCCTTAACCTCTTAGCAAGTCTCTAAATCTTTTGACCGAGTCTTAAGCCTCTGTGAATGAATATTCAAATGTTTTTCAATTTAGTAATCAATATTTTATTCAAGCTAAAATGGAGATCTTTTCATTCTTGAACTCTATAAATAGGACCTAGTACCCAGCCATTTCTTTCATTCTTCAAGCTGAGTTCAGAGCCTTCAAGTAGCTAGGTTTACTTTAGAGTGTTATACACTTGGATTGCGGTTATAAGCTTTATCATTTTAAGCTTATTAAACACTTGGGAAGTAAGGATAATAGTGTGTATTTCCATATCGAGGTGTAGTTCGATTATAAGTGCATTCAAGGTATTCCTATTCCAAGTTCCTTTATGTATTGTTTCATTGGTTTTTATAGTTTTTCTCTACTCAATTCCTAACTTGCTGTTCTCCATTCATGGTTAGGCAACTAAGTTCTTTAAACTTGAGGTTTCATTACGGTAAGCTCTTCTTCTCGGTAGTTTAGATTCATTTCTTTTTCCTCTTTTTCTTTTAGAAATACTCACCTTCTCATTAATGGTTTTTAGGAGTGTTCCAAAATCCTGACCTTGTTCTCACATCTCGGTAATTGGTAAGGAAAGTAGGACAGTTACTATATGCTTATATGATTATGCTATAGTATGTTTTTTTTATGTTATGTTATATATATGTTTTGGGCTTATAGTTGCTTTAATAGCAAACCCCAACACTTATATGTTCTTGGGGCTTATAGTTACTTAGCTAGCAAACCTCATTGTAGTTAAGGCTTATAGTTGCTCAGTTGGCAAACCCCAATGTTTACCATGTACATGGGTTAGAATTATGATATATGTTTATAGTATATGTTATATGTTTATAGTTTTTGTTTATGTTTATGTTGCATGCTTCTAGTAGATTTTCCTTGCTGGGCATTAGGCTTATTCCTTTGTTTTATATGTAAGGAAAATAGTTATTACAGCGGGAAGATTCTTGGCGGCTTGGGATTGTGTATTGAGGAGGAATGAATTCGGTGGACTGTGTGAACGATTCGAGGATGAAGTTGTTTTCTAGTCATTTCTATTATGCTTTATATGTATCTTCCGCACTTTGTTTTGTAACAAATTTTAAGATTTAAGTCATGTTTTATTTTAAACAATGGGATCCCATATCCTAACCGAATTTTAATGTATTTCAACCTTTGCCTTACAGTTTTATTTATAAAGTTATGACTATTTCATGTGTATGTTTTCTTAAGATTAGTATCTATGAATTGTTGTTATTAATGGTCCAAAGTCTAGAATAAGTTGGGTCATTACAGTTGGTATCAAAGAAACGGTTCATTCACATGAAGTTCTCCTTGATACACACGCTCAAGCTCTGAATCTAACCGCCAAGTAAGTGTTTATGATTATAGTTATTATGTTTATATGTATAGCTAACGATTTTAGCCTTTATGTTTTCAGTTAAGAATGAATGGAGCATTAACTTATGAGGATATCTGAGCTATTAAGGCCTTAAAAAGAATTAGAGAACCAAGAAACACCGTAGGAGTGCTAGAAAGAATCACTCGAAGACTACTTTTGTTGCACAGGGAGATAGGTCGCCTCAAAGAATCTAAGAAGATCATGATGAGATCAACGGAGCAATACGTTTTAGTAATTACACTATTTAGAGATTGTCCTATTGTGATTGCAGCCTTAGAAGAAATTTGGGAGACAATAGATGATGAAGATGAATTGCCGGTAGCTATGAGATATTATTTTCTCATACTTAGGTTCACTTCAAAAATGGAATTTCAATTTACAAATGAGCAAAAACATAGAATTTTTACGAATCTTCCTCGAGGGCATTTTGAGGCACAAGACAATGATGTCTATGAAGAAATATATGATGATATGTTAGATGAAGGATCGGATGTAGAAGATCTCGATTCTTAGAATAGATTAGTTTCCTTGTTTATTTTATTTATTTCCATTTGTGATTGTAAATAGTGAAAACGTTTTTTTCAAAATTAATATCATTGTTATTTTGTTAACATGAATGAGTTTGATTTTCTTTTGCAATCATAATAAATAATGACTAAGTTCGGTGAGGGTGGATACAAATCAATGAACTAGGTTCTCTATATTGAGAGTTAGGGGGCCATAGTAGTGGGAACGATTTTACTGATCCCAGCCCTCCCTCAATATGGTTAACTTTGGAACAAAGATGAGTTTCGAGCCTGAGAATTAAGTCATATAGGATGATTAGAAACAGACTTAGAAAATAATAAAGATGGATTATTTTTCTAAGTATAGAAACCCACTCTAATAATAAGGAAGACTTATATAATTTTCATAAGAAGTCATAATTAATAGGCCCAAGTTATGTTTTTTTAGATTAAGTTTTTGCCTTAGAGCCTACTAGGGTGAAGCTCTAACATGTTTTCTCAACTGTTAGAACTCTGCTAAGATGTCGCTCCGAAGATATGCTCGCACCAATGGAAATGCCTCCAACGCTGCTCCTGTGAGCAATGAAACCCCTCTGGTTCGCAGAAGAAGAGTACGTGCTACTGCCAACCATAATGCGCCGCTACCAGTTGACAACACTGCAGAAATTGCCAGACTGCGACAACAAGTTAAGGAGTTATTGCAGCAACAACGACAACAGACTCAGCCTCAGACTCAGCCTTCACTGCAACCACAGCCACAGCAAATGGCCTCAGCACCCAACAAGTTCGTCCATATGGGGGATAGCCAGTGGCAAATTATGCGCCATATCCAGTTCAGCACATGGAGCCAGTTTATGAGCGGTTTCGTAAGCAACACCCTCCGAACTTTGAAGGGACTATGGACCCCTTCGAGGTAGAAGAGTGGCTCAAGAATGTGGAGCCAATCCTGATGCACATGAACCTCAGCAACGCGGACCGTATATCTTGCGTTTCATCTCTGCTTAAGAAAGATGCCAGAATATGGTGGGACATAGTCCAGCAGACGCATGATGTTGCCATCATGACTTGGACCCAATTTGTGGAGCTGTTCCACAAAAAGTATTATAATTTGGTTGTCATTGCTTCAAGAGTTGAGGAGTTCGCTAGCCTGAAGCAAGGGAGTTTATCAGTGGCAGAGTATGCTCGGCAGTTTGACTGATTAGCTAAGTTCGCACCGGAAATGGTTCCAACTGACTATCTGAGGGTGTCTAAGTTCGTTAGAGGACTTTGACCAAAGATCGAGCTAGGCGTTAAGCTAGCAAACCCAGGAAGAACTACCTATGTCGATGTTCTAGAAACGGAAATAGAAGTAGAAAGGTTGTAAGCTAATGTTAATAAAGAAGAAGCCAGTAAGCCTGAGCCTAGACAGCAGGGTCATCCTTAGACTAGTCGGAACAATAATCAGTCCAACAATGGTCAAAAAAGAAGGCATCCTGACAATAAGCAGTCCGATAGTGATAAGCAGGCAAGGACAAACAATGGAAGCAGTAGGTTTGGTTATGTAGAGTACCCGCAGTGTACTAAGTGCCACAAAAAACATCCTGGTGAATGCCAGGCAAACACATAGGGATGTTACAACTGTGGTCAAGAAGGACACTGGGAGAAAGAATGTCCTCAGCTCAAGACAAAAGGGAAAAAGGAGGACAAGATGGTTCCTGACAGGGTATTTGCCTTAACCCAAGGAGAGGTTGATGCCAGCAATAAGGTGGTCACAGGTCAGGTTTCTATCCTCAATAATATATGTTATGTATTATTTGATTAAGGAGCTATTCATTCGTATATCTCGTTAGGAGTGATAGAAAAACTAGACAAACCTTGTGAAAGATTTAGAACTAGGTTTGTAACCGAGTTGCCTTCGGGCAAAGTAGTTCTATCATCACGGATAGTACGAGGCGTACCGATCAAGATTGAGGACATAGAATTAGAAGGAGACATGATAGAACTGGAGATCAAAGACTTCGACGTAATACTAGGCATGGACTGGCTAGCACGACATGGCGCAACCATCGACTGCAAATGGAAGAAAGTGACGTTCGAGACTCCTGACGGCCAGAGACTATGCTTCATGGGACAAGTTTCAGGATTATGCACACTACTAATATCATCTCTCAAAGGGTGATAGACAAAGGATGTCAAGCATACTTTGCCAGCATCACAGATGTAGTAAAGGAAACACCGCTTATGGTTGAAGACGTCCGTAGTGTAAGAGAATTCCCATAAGTATTTCCCGATGACTTACCTGGGTTGCCGCCGACTCGGAAAATTGACTTCACGATAGAATTAGTACCGAGCACCGAGCCTATCTCCAAGGTACCATACCGGATGGAACCTATAGAACTCAAGGAGTTAAAGACGCAGCTACAAGAACTCCTAGACTTGGGTTTCATTAGACCAAGTCATTCGCCATGGGGAGCACCAGTTCTATTTGTGAAGAAGAAGGATGGAAGCATGCAGATGTGCATAGACTACCGTGAGCTGAATAAGGTAACGATTAAGAATAAGTACTTGATACCCGGATTGACGAATTATTTGATCAACTCCGAGGTGCGATCGTATTTTCGAAGATAGATTTACGGTCTGGGTACCATCAGCTCAAGGTGCGGGGAGAGGATATTCCTAAGACAGCTTTTAGAACTCGTTATGGGCATTACGAGTTCTTAGTCATGTCTTTTGGTCTTACCAATGCTCCAGCCGCATTTATGGACTTAATGAATAGGGTCTTCAAGGACTACTTAGATAAATTCGTCGTAGTATTCATCGACGACATTTTAGTATACTCCACGGAAAAAGTCAAGCACGAGGAACATTTGAGGTTAATCCTATCGCGAATAAAGGAGCATCAAATCTACGCCATGTTCAAGAAATGTGAGTTTTGGCTTTCGCAAGTGGCGTTCCTCAGGCACATTATATCCAAGGATGGGTTGCAGTAGACCCATCAAAGGTAGAGGCTGTGAAGGATTGGCCAAGACCAAAGAACGCATCTGAAGTAAGGAGCTTTCTAGGATTAGTAGGTTATTATCGGAGGTTCGTAGAGGGCTTTTCTAAGATAGCCACTCCGCTCACCAACCTGACCTGGAAACAGCAAAGATTCAACTGGACTGATAAATGTGAAGAAAACTTCCACTTGCTTAAGGATAAGCTTTGCTCAGCACCAGTACTCTGTGTATCGACACCCAATGACAAGTTTGTAGTTTACTGCGATGCGTCGAAGCAAGGGTTGGGTTGCATGCTGATGCAGTATGACAAGGTAATAGTCTACGCCTCAAGAAAGCTGAAGGAGTACGAGCAACGCTACCCAACTCATGATATGGAGTTGGCAGCGGTGGTCTTTGCGTTGAAAATCTGGCGCCATTATCTTTACGGAGAACGGTACGACATTTATACGGACCACAAAAGTTTAAAGTACTTCTTTACTCAGAAGGAGCTTAACATGAGGCAGGGCAGGTGGTTAGAGCTAGTGAATGATTACGACTGTGAAATCCTATACCACTCGGGAAAGGCAAACGTAGTTGGCGATGCGCTAAGTAGGAAGAATTATGGATGTTTAGCAGCACTAGCCGGAATAGAAAAGTCGCTGTAGCAGGAGCTGATCAATGTCGGAATAGAAGTAGTTGTCGAGAAACTGGCTAATTTGTCTATCCAGTCAAATCTGCTAGAAGATATATTGATTGGGCAAGGACATGATGACACACTAGTGGCACATATGGATGCAGTCAGAGAAGGTAAGGCCACAGATTTCTCAATATCAAGCCAAGGGTTATTGAGATATAAGGATCGGGTATGTGTGTCGAATGATCAGAGGATTAAGATGATGATTCTAGAAGAAGCACACAGTACTCCATACTCAGTTCACCCAGGGTCGACCAAGATGACACACGACATCAAGGCAATGTATTGGTGGCCAGGGATGAAGTAGGACATAGCAGAATTTGTGTCTAAGTGTTTAACATGTCAGCAAGTAAAAGCAGAACATTAGCAGCCTGCAGAATTATTGCAACCACTTAGCATACCAGAATGGAAGTGGGATGATATAGCTATGGATTTCGTGACGGGTTTCCCACGAACAAGTAAGCAGCATGATTCGTCTTGGGTAGTAATATATAGACTAACCAAGTTTGCTCATTTCCTGCCTATTAAGATCTCATATATAGTGGCTCAATACGCAGACATCTATGTCCAAGAGATAGTAAGGTTGCATGGAATCCCCAAGACAATAGTGTCTGATAGAGGATCGGTGTTTACATCAAGATTTTGGGGAAGTTTATAGCAGGCCATGGGTACTAAGTTAAGTCTTAGTACAATTTTTCATCCTCAGACAGACGGTCAGTCCGAGCACACCATATAGATTTTAGAAGATATGCTGCGTGCTTGTGTACTTGATTTCGGAGGATCGTGGAATAAGTACTTGTCGCTGATAGAGTTATCCTACAACAATAGCTATCATTCAATGATCGGGATGGCACCTTATGATTTGATTTATGGAAGAAGGTGTTGATCGCCGCTACACTGGGATGAGGTAGGAGAAAGGAAGCTCCTTGGTCCCAAAGCAGTTAGAAAAGCTCAAGAAGCAGTAGCGCTAATTAGAAAGCGTATGCTCGCTGCTCAAAGCCATCAGAAAAGCTATGCGGGTGCCAAGTGACGTGATGTGGAATTCAAAGTCAGAGATCAAGTCTTTCTAAAGATATATCCTATGAAAGGTGTGAAGTGGTTCAGGAAGAAATACAAGCTTATTCCTCGTTTTATAGGTCCTTTTGAGATATTGGACAAAGTGGGAGCATTTGCATATAGATTAGCCCTACTGCCAGCTTTAGCAGATAGCCACAATGTGTTCCACATCTCAATGCTACGAAAGTATGTGTTAGACCCATCTCACATCCTCAAGTACAATACAATAACACTCTAGAAAGACTTGAGTTACGAGGAACGACCAGTTAGCATCCTAGATAAAGGGATGAAGCTGTTACGATCCAAGAGTATTCCAATAGTCAAAGTCCTATGGAGTAATAGTTCTGAACGGGAGGCAACATGGAAGTTGGAGGAGGACATGCAAGCCCAATATCCGGAATTTTTTGGTAAGTAAATTTCGAGGACGAAATTCTTTTGAGTAGGGGAGAATTGTAGAAGTCCAAGTATTTTACTTAGCTAGTTATATAGTAGTAGTAGTTATAGTATGCTATGACTGTAGATTTTGGTTCAAGTCGGGACTTAGTTGAACACTCGTAGCAACACTCATAGATATTATAAGTTTAACCTATAGTTTAAGAATATTAATTATAACATAAGGTTTGATTAATACAGCTGATTAATAAAGATGTCATTTATTATACTATAAGGTTTAGATAGAACTAACAAGACCATGACACTTTTCATGTGCATGTTTATTGAGAAATTAAGTATGTTTGAGGAATAGATTTATAAGAGAAATATTTGAAAACCCTAGAATCTGCCAGCAGCTTTAAAATCGTTATATGACTTAGTCAAAGCTGTTTACTCAATTCAAATTAGGCTGAAAAAGTGCAATTACGTGTATAATATTTCAGCGTATGCCAATATATTGCCACTCGGGGAATACGAAAAACACGTAACTTCACACGAACACTTCGACGAGCCTCGGGAACATAAGCCCATGTGATATATCGCCTAGCATGGGTGATATATCGGCCCTAGGGCAAGATTTTCAAACATTTTTGAAACCGAGCTCATTTTAATCCTTAACCTCTTAGCAAGCCTCTGAATCTTTTGACCGAGTCTTAAGCCTCTGCTGAACGAATATTCAAATGTTTTTCAATTTAGTAATCAATATTTTATTCAAGCTAAAATGAAGATCTTTTCATTCTTGAACTCTATAAATAGGACCTAGTACCCAGCCATTTCTTTCATTCTTCAAGCTGAGTTCAGAGCCTTCCAGTAGCTAGGTTTACTGTAGAGTGTTATACACTTGGGTTGGGGTTATAAGATTATTAAACACTTGGTAAGTAAGGATAATAGTGTGTATTTACATATCGAGGTGTAGTTCGGCTATAAGTGCATTCAAGGTATTCTTATTCCTAGTTCCTTTATGTATTGTTTCATTAGTTTTTATAGTTTTTCTCTACTCAAATCCTAACTTGCTGTTTTCCATTCATTGTTAGGCAATTAAGTTCTTTGAACTTGAGGTTTCATTTCGGTAAGCTCTTCTTCTCGGTGGTTTAGATTCATTTCTTTTTCCTCTTTTTCTTTTAGAAATACTCACCTTCTCATTAATGGTTTTTAGGAGTGTTCCAAAATCCTGACCTTGTTCTCACATCCCAGTAATTGGTAAGGAAAATAGGATAGTTATTATATGCTTATATGATTATGCTATAGTATGTTTTTTTTTATGTTATGTTATATACATGTTTTGGGGCGTATAGTTGCTTTAATAGCAAACCCCAATACTTTTATGTTCTTGGGGCTTATAGTTGCTTAACTAGCAAACCTCATTGTAGTTAAGGCTTATAGTTGCTTAGTTGGCAAACCCCAATGTTTACCATGTACATGGGTTAGAATTATGATATATGTTTATAGTATATGTTATATGTTTATGTTGCATGCTTCTAGTAGATTTTCCTTGCTGGGCATTAGGCTCATTCCTTTGTTTTATATGTGCAGGAAAATAGTTATGGCGGCGGGAAGATTCTTGGCGGCTTGGGATTATGTATTGAGGAGGAATGAATTCGGTGGACTGCGTGAACGATTCGAGGATGAAGTTGTTTTCTAGTCATTTCAATTATGCTTTATATGTATCTTCCGCACTTTCTTTTGTAACAAATTTTAAGATTTAAGTCATGTTTTATTTTAAAAAATGGGATCCCATATCCTAACCGAATTTTTATGTATTTCAACCTTTTCCTTACAGTTTTATTTATAAAGTTATGACTATTTCATATGTATGTTTTCTTAAGATTAGTATCTATGAATAGTAGTTATTAATGGTCCAAAGTCTAGAATAAGTTGGGTCATTACATATGCCCTCTTGGCACACTAATTATGGCCCTTAAGCTTTATTAGCAATTTTGGGTCGTTACACAAGTACTTCGTCAAAACAGGAGATTTTACATGTACGATCCATGAGCCTATAAAGATAGAGCTCATGGCATCATTTGAGGGGATCTGATATTTTGGAGACTTTTAGACTCTCTAATTGTGAGATTTCGGGACTTTGACTTGGGACATTCTTGGGGCATTTTCTGAGAGAACTTAGAGAGAGAAACTTTGTATTTTTCAACTTATACTTAAGAAACTCCAAGTGGATTAGGCTATTACCAACAAATTGGGGGTAAATCACTATAAAATTGATCGTGTCATTTTTATATTTTATTTAAGGCTATAGTCTTCATTGTCGTTTTTGCGTCTACTCGTCGTTGGCCAAAATTATGGTTAACATCCATTGTTGATTAAACAAGGTTAGAGTTTAGTGGGTCCTCATGGGGCTTTGATTTCGTCTCCCTATGGAAGGTATTCACTTGACTTCTTAACATGGTTAAATTTCTTAGATTTACAAAGACATAAGCAGAGAGCATAATTTTGAAGCATTTAGAACGAATGGTTTTGAGAAACATGTGCCATTTATTTTAAAAAGGCAAGCATGAGTTTGTTGGGTTTTGTGTCCTTATAAAATTATGATGGACACGTAATGCAATTTTATATTGTCAATAAAAAAAGTAGAAATTATTTATTTTGACAACTGTGTTGCTTGCTTATTTTATTACATGATTAATGGAATACAAACATTTATAAAATCTCGAACATATAAATAGTTAGAATCACAACTACTAGGTTGTTATCTAATCTAATCAATGTCACAACACTGACCAAAGGTCAAGTTGTTCTTAATTTTGCGTGATAATATTCTAGTAATTATATTATTCAAATCTTTTGACTTGTTCGTTACCAGCTTATCCTATGGTCTAGCCCATACTTACATCTTGGAGATTTAGTAGTGTAACTGATTGGGAGTATAAATCATAGATATGAAATCTACAACTTTTGAATGAGAGGTGAGAAGATGACTTCCTTAATGGCTTAGTCCAAAAGGGTAAATGATTGAGCGCTCGTATCTGTGATTAAGTTCACAGATTTATCATTTACAAGGGACTTAGTGGGAGTTAATGATAAAATACAAAGGAGGGGTAAAACGGTAATTTGCACCTGACTCGTTAGTAAGTCATCGATAGACGATTAACTGACTATAATTGTTATGACAATGGATCATGCATTTGTGGTTTGAAAAATACGTTCTATGAATTCAATAGTTTAATTATGAATTTATAGTGGAGTCATGAGGAATTAATAAATTGTGAGATAATTTATTTAATAAATAATCTCACAGAAATTTATTGTAGCTTGTATTCATGGATCCATGGTCCCCATATCGTCTCTTATCAAATCTAGTTTAATAGTCTGAAAAAATTGATTTAGTTATCAATTAGAAATATCAAATTGACTAGGTCAATTAAGTGATATTTACATGTAATAATAAATTGGGAATAAAAGAGAATCTTTAGGCAAATTTTTTAATATTGATAAATTTGTGTCAATATAAATAAATATATTAAATCAAGTTTCAAAATTAAAATTAGTTAATTTGAATAAGGATTTAAATATTTATTTAATTAACTAATTAAAAAAAAGGTTTTGAATTTTGGCCTAATTAGGATTTAAATTCAAAACAAAGAGATTGGGCGCAAGACCATTTGTGGAAGTCCAAGGCTTTGATTTTTTTAATTATTTTAATTAATATAAATTTAAATAAATCCCATTAAGTTGCCTAAATAAGGAACGTGAGGCTAGGTTTTTCATAAAATAAATTAGTCTCAGCTGATGCATTGGGTAAGTGAAAACATAGACAGTCTAATTCTCTTCTTAACCACTCATTCTCTTGTTCTTCCATCTCTAATTTTATCTCATGTGCTGAGAACTTGCCCACTCTTTGCTAGACTTGAGTTAGATATAGGCTTGGAAGACTTTGACACAATCTAGCAGTTTAGATTATTGGCAATACCTTGCTACCACTAGGAATCAATGGTTAGAGAATCTAAAGGAATGAGTCATTGTTTCGCTCCGTATTTGTAAGTTTCTACATCTTTGTGTTTGTTTTAATTTATGAATTTGATGTTCATATATATATCATTCTATATTTATATTATTCTTTTGGAAAAATAATAGGGAGCCTGCATCTAGATTTAAATTCCAATATCCTACAATCTACCCATCACTTTTGCAAAAGTACAATGATTCTGCATATTTGATAGAAAGAGCATACTAACACCAAAAAATGAAATGGTCCATGAACTAAATGAGATGATTATGAATATAAAACCATGTTAAGGGAGAACATATTTTAGGTCAAATAGTATATACAAAGGAAGTGTAAAGACAAATGATGAAGATCTTTTGTATCCAGTTGAATTTTTGCATGCTTTGAAATTTAATGGCATCCCTAATCATGAGATGCTACTCAAGGAAGGTGCTCCTATAATGCTCCTTAGAAATCTAAATCAAATAGAAGGCCTATGCAATGGCACAAGAATGATTATCAGACATCTTGGTAAATGGTTCATTAGAGGCGACATTATTTATTGAACAAATATTGATGAAAATGTCACAATTTCAAGAATTATCATGTCTCCCAATGAATCAAGATGGCCATTTAATCTTAATAGACAACAACTTCCCTTGGCATCATATTTTGCCATAACGATAAACAAAAAATCCAAGGACAATCTCTTAAACATGTTGGCCTGTATCCACCTAATCAAGTATTCACCCACTGTCAATTATATGTTTACGTGTCCCAAGTTACCACAATTGATCCTACTAAATGATGATGATGAGGTGGGAGACCCAACCTTAATAAAAAAATATTGTTTACAAAGAAGTATTTTAAAATATTCACTCATCAAAAAAACTATTTATTCTAGAAAATGATATAGTCTCTTTATTAATGTTCCTGTAATGTCCCAAATTCCCTAATGAGGTTTAATGGTTAGATTAGGAGGCCAGGAGGGCCATAATTGATTTTTTATGCCATTATGTGATTAAATGCATGATTATATGATGATAATTGCATGCATGTGGGTTCATTTATCATTAAAATGGCATTTTGGTAATTTGGCTAGTTGAGGGCATATATGTGTATTTTTATGCATGTTGGTGATTTATGGATGAGACCACATTATATTGTGGATTTGTTCGAGCTATTCAGCATAAGACGATCTTAGAATGCAAATTAGTGGTTTGGCATAACGGGATTAATTTTCGGGCTAGGGGTGAGCCAAGTGGTAATTTGATGCTTAGTACATTACCGAGAATGAACGGGTAATGGAATATGATATAATTATTTATGGAGAATAATGGGAATTGGAGGATGTTAATTATAATTAGCGGGATAAGTAGGAAATGACGATTTTTCCCTTGGGGGCTATTAAGAAGTTAAATTAGGCTTGGGGGCATTTCGGTCTTTTGAACAAGGGTTATATGTTAAAATTAGAAGCCTGTAGAAAGAGGTAGGCTGAAAATCGAGTGCTCTTTCTTCCTCCTCCACGATCATCTTTCCTTTTCCTTTTCTTTGAATTTTTGAAGCAAGATTGAGGGTCCAAACTTGGGAATCAAAGCATGAGGTTCTAGGCTAATGTTAAGCCATTGAAGGGTTTTTCAAGGGTTTTAGATTCGGGGTTTCAACTCTGAAGGCTCGGGATCGAATCTATTAACCGTGTTAGTAGGATTCGAGGTCCCAAAAGCGAGGTTTAGACCATGAACCTTTTATGATTTCTTTTATTAATAGAATTCCATATACTTGGTTATGACTAGGTGATTGCTAAGGAACTTAAGGACTGATCATTCTCAAAGGTCGTTCTTTTATTACTTCTCGCTCGAACCAGAGGTGAGAAAACTACACCCAGTATGTGACATGCATGGTTATTGATGAAGCATGTTGAGTGCTCTATATATTGACATTGATTGCATAGTAAATGTGTTATCCCAAAAATCAGAAGTGAATGACCTAGTAGGCATTAATTACACGTGGCTGACATCTGGCAAAATCTGTGCTCGACTATCAACCATGAAGATATTCGGTATGATGCGATCGGTTTCTTTATACGACCAGCCTGGTCGTATGCCCATTGTACGCGGAGGAAATCTTAGGCAGTTATGATGGAGTCCGAAATTTTCTCCCATGATTTCCTGAGTATCCGATTATTTAGGAAAGAACATCTGTAACAAATCAATGTAAATCTTCCCTGAGCTTATAAATAGAAGAAGAGGGCTCAGGGAAGGGGATCCTTTTTCTTTTCGGACTTCTAGATCACTTGAGATTAGAGTAATCAAACTAGCTATATTGTATTGTTCTTCAGAGGTGGGTGAAACTCATTGAACCCTAGTTCTTTGATCATTCCTTTGGATCTTATATCAATAACAATCTAAGTGGACGTAGGTTATAACCAGATCCTGGGGCCGAACCACTATAAAATCTTGTGTTCTTATTACTTTTGTCATCACATTCTTTTCAACGTATTCATCCATGTCAAGCGTATTTTGACTCCGTGTCAGTTGCCCAAAATCTGGGTCAACATTATGGTGCTTTCATTGAGAGCTTGATATAGCACTGTTAAGAAAACCAATGGCGAAAACTACCAGGAAAACTGGACAGGCGGCCGGCGCCGCACCATCTAACCCGCCTCCTCCTCCTCCCAACGTGGCTGAGGATGAGCCACATTTGGAATTCGATGAGGAAGAAATGGATGATGCGACGCTGAAGAGTACTCTCGAGGAGTTGCACGAGGAGCTGGCCAACCTGAGGGCCAGCCAGGAAAGTGCTGCCGAAATCATGGCGCGGCAGCAGCAAGAAATTGAATGGCAACGCGTGGAGCTAAGTGAAAGGCAGGCGGAGATGGACCGTCGCTTGAGCGAAGCCATGGCAGCCCTCGAGGCAGCCTTGCAATTGGCTAGAAATCAGGCTACACCTACCTCGTAGCCTGATCAACCCGCGAATGGGCCACCCCACAGGGGTCCCAATCCTAGCCCGCCTATCCAACCCTCGAGCCCGCAAAGGCCCGAGCAGCCACCGGCGCCTCAGGACGATGTCCCTCTAGGAGACCCTGAGGCAGAGCCTCCATCCCATGCTCGTCGCGGCAATCCCCTGTAGCAGAGGCAGAATAGGACCGAGCAGCAGCCTTTTAGTCCTAGACGCCATAGGGGCGACAAGCCAAACCCTCCAAGAAGAGGACAACATCCTAGCAACAGGAGGAACTCAGAGTTGGGCTCTGCAGTCCGAGGCCCCCCACGGCATGATAATTCACGGGGACCTAACGACCAACGCAGGCCACCCTCTCACGCTCGGGAGGTTCCAGCCCGGGAAGGCAATCGAGGGAACAGTCGATCCCACCATAGCCAATCAAGATTCAGAGATGGCCATGGTTATAATGAGGCCGACTCAGGCAAAGGGAATGACAGTCGGAGGAATGGGGAAAGAGGTGGAGGCAGGAGACAGCCACCTCAAGATGACCAACCCGACAGACAGAGCGCTAGGGCGCAGCCCAGACAAAATAACGTCTTCGACCGGCTCGGAGCTAGTGAGCAGCGGAGAAGAGACGAGGACTTGAGGGATGTACTCAATGATCGCCACGAGCAGCACGACAAAAATGTCCCCCCAACACCAGAGGCCACTGCGATTCCCAGCGTTGTGCAGGCCCAGATAGATGCCCTCAACCAAGCAGTGCAGCAGCTGGTTGGGGGAAGAACATCTTACATCGACCACGATAGGAGGAAAGGCACTCCTTTCATCCAAAGGACAACTATGGCAGAAACTGCTAGCAAGTTTAAAATGCCTACGCTTCCAAACTTCGATGGGTATGGTGACCCGGTATCTCACGTCAACAAGTTTGAGATACAAATGGACATTCATAAAGTGTCCCAAGACGCCCGGTGCAGGATCTTCCCTGCAACACTTTCTGATGCTGCACAGGAGTGGTTTTTCAAATACCCTCCTGCAAGTATAGTTTCCTGGGAAATGTTCGTAAAGGAGTTTTACAGACAGTTCTACGCGGGTCATGTGCACCCGACTGAGGCGAACCAACTGGTTGAAATACGCCAGCAAGATGGAGAACCACTGAAAGACTACGTCCAGCGCTTCATGCGAGCAGCTGCTGGAGTAAAGAAAGTGGGAGACGAAGGAAAAATGATGGCCATAACCGCAGGGGTTAAGAGCCGCACGCCTCTCTGGGAAAGCCTCCGAAAACATGGGGTTAGAACTACCCAGGAATTTTTGGATCCGGCTGATCGATACATCAAGCTCGAAGATGCCATCGTCGACGAAGAGAAGCCCCCAGGCAAGGGCAAAGGGGCTGCCAAGACCGCCAAAGCCGCCAATGGGTCCAAGCCCAATGGCAACGACAAAGGCAACGAGAACGGCAACGACAATGGAAAGAATGGGGGGAAATGGCCACACAATGAGCCTTCCACCTCTGACAATAAACGAGCCAAGGGTAACCGTTATGAACCTCGGTTCACTAACTATACTGCCCTAGTTGAGTCTCGGGGAGAGGTTTATCAGGCCACGAGTTCCAGCGTGCCTTATAAGAAGCCTGCCCCCATTTGGAAGGATATTTTGAAAAGAGACACTACCAAGTTCTGTCGTTATCATAACGACTACGGACATGATACCAACGAATGCAACCAGCTGAAGGATGAAATCGAGTTCCTTATCAGACAATGACACTTGAGAAGATACGTACGGCCTCAGGAAATTCCCAACGAGAAGCTCCAGGTGGCAACGAGCAGGCGCCCACACGCCAACGCTCGCCACCTTTACAACCTGCCCCTGTGACTAGCACATTGTTAACCATCTGTGGAGGCCTGCACCTCGCGGGAAATAGAAGAAAAGCCAGAGAATGATACGCTCGGACTCTATGCCACGACCAGGACATCGAGATGATGACCGTGGATGACCGCACACCGAAGAAGGCTCTGTCAGAGGAAGGCAAGATAACCTTCTCTGATGGCGATGCCCAACATGTTCGGTTCCCACATTCTGATCCGCTGGTCGTGGATATCCAAATGGCCAACATGATGGTGAAGAGAGTGCTAGTCGATACAGGAAGTTCGGTGAATATCCTGTATAAGTCTTCGTTGGAACGCATGAAGTTGTCCGTTAAGAACCTGGAGCCCTACAACCAAACAATATACCGCTTCTCTGGTGAGGGACTCGCCCCCACAGGGTCAATCAGACTACCGGTGACAGTAGGTACAACGTCTGCTACCAGGACATTACTCGCTACTTTTATAGAAGTCGATTGTCCTTCGGCGTACAATGCCGTCATTGGGAGGCCTATACTGGTTGATCTACGGGCCGTCACCTCTATGTGGCACTTGGCCATGAAATTCCCGACAGACGTAGGGGTAGGACGCGTGTTGAGGAACCAGAGGGAGGATAAGGAGTACTACAACGCCTCAGTCACGAAGGCGAAGAAGGGAACGTCAAAGAACACTCCCCCAGATAGGTTGCAGATGGCAATTGATACATAAGCCCAATCCGGTGATGAAGTCACCAAATAGGGTGTTGCCCAAAGTAAGGATAGAGATCTAGATCCTCGCTTTAGGGATTTTGAAGAGAACGTTGGACCCGTCGAGGACCTGGAAGAGGTCCAACTCGACGAAAAAGACCCGACCAGAGTCGTGAAGGTCGGGAAAAACCTAGAACCAACCACGAAGCATGCACTGGTGGAATTTTTGTGGAAGAACCAGGAAGTCTTTGCCTGGTCGCACAAAGACATGGCGGGGATAGACCCTGCAGTTATCAGCCATGTCCTGAACATAGACAAGACTTTTCCACCCGTGCAACAAAAAAGAAGGCTGCTCGATAAGGATCGATCGAGAGCCTTAAAGGAAGAAGTTGAAAGGTTAAAGGAGAATGGGTTCATCAGGGTGGCGTTTTATCCATCGTGGGTCTCCAATCCAGTGCTGGTTCCCAAGCCTAACGGCAAATGGCGAACCTGTGTGGATTTTACAGACCTCAATAAAGCCTACCCAAAGGATTGCTTCCCACTCCCAAGAATCGACCAGTTGGTCGATGCTACTGCAGGACACTAGATCCTCTCCTTCATGGATGCATATTCAGGATACAATCAGATTAGCATGCATCCCCCTGACGAGGATCACACCAACTTTCAGACCGATACAGGCTTATACTGTTATAAAGTAATGCCATTCGGACTGAAAAACGCAGGTGCGACTTACCAGCGGTTAGTTAACCACATGTTTAAAGAATTGATCTGGATAAACATGGAGGTATACATGGACGACATGCTGGTAACGTCTAAAAAGGCAGAAGGACATGTGAAGGATTTACAAGAATGTTTTGATGTATTGAACAAGTACCAGGTGAAACGAAATCCTCTCAAATGTTCCTTCGGAGTTGGATCAAGGAAGATTTTGGGGTTCATTGTAAATTCAAGAGGAATCGAGGCCAACCTCGACAAGATAAAAGCCCTGATCGACATGAAATCGCCAGAAAAGATCAAAGATGTACAAAGTTTAACCGGGAGGATTACAGCCCTAAGTAGATTTATTTCAAAGTCGACGGACAAGTGCGTCCCTTTTTTCAATCTACTTAGGGGCAATAAGAAATTTGAATGGATAGGAGACTGCGAGCAAGCTTTTTAGGCCTTGAAAGCCCATATGGCACAGCCTCCCGTTTTATCAAAGCCAATCGAAGGAGAAACTTTGTCCATTTACCTGGCGATCACTGAGGTTGCTGCTAGTGCTGTACTAGTACGAGAGGAAGAAGGCGTACAAAAAGCGGTTTACTATGTAAGCAAGAGGCTGATCGGAGCAGAACTGAGGCATCCTCCCATCGAGAGGTTAGCATACTGTTTAATCTTAGCCTCGAGGAAGCTACGTCCTTACTTTCAAGCCCACCCTATCACAGTTTTAACTGACCAGCCCCTTCGGCAAGTCCTCCAAAAACCAGAAGTGGCTGGGCGTCTATTAAAATGGGCAGTCAAACTAGGGCAATTCGATATCACATATTCACCACGAGCAGCAGTAAAGGGACAAGTCTTGGCCAATCTCATTGCAGATTTCACCGAACTCCCGGACAGCAAGCAGTGCGAACAGCCTAGTGCGCCTAAGCCCCAAGATGAAGCTCCTTCATGGAAGTTATTCACGGATGGGTCGTCCAACGAATCTCACGCAGGAGCGGGTGTGATATTGATAACGCCGGAAGGGCATCGATTTCACTGCGCCATTAGGTTCGACTTCACCGCGTCAAATAATGAAGCCGAATACGAAGCACTCCTCGCTGGATTGAGAATGGCAAAAGACATGAGAATAAAGGCGCTGGATATTTACAGTGATTCACAACTGGTAGTGAATCAAGTTCTAGGGGAATATCAAGCGCGAGGCCTAAAAATGGTGGCCTACTTGAATAAAACTAAAGACCTGTTAGCCCAGTTCATGAAATATACCCTCCAACAAATACCGCGGGATCAGAATTCGAATGCAAATGCCTTAGCCAAACTCGCGAGCGCGAAAGATGCTGACACTTTGAACATTGTGCCAGTAGAAAGATTGAGTGAGCCAAGCATACGGGCAATAGAAGCCAGTATGGAAATCCGAATGGAAAATACATGGATGGCACCTTACTTGGAGTATCTGACAAATGGTGTATTACCAACAGATAGAAATAAGGCCAGAACTCTGCAAAGACAGGCTCCTAGGTACATACTGGTCGATGGTGTTATGTACTGAAGAGGATATTCCATGCCACTACTCAGGTTTACACCAGAAAAAGCTACGGAGCTAATGAAAGAGGTACATGAAGGCTTCTGCGAGGATCACGCTGGGGGGCAAAGTTTGGCAAAAAAGATTCTAAGGCAAGGCTACTTCTGGCCAACTATGAACGAAGATTCGATGGAGTTTGTAAGAAAATGCGATAAATGTCAAAGGTTTTCCAAAATTCCACGAGCAGCTCCAAACGAGTTAAAACAGATGCAAAGTCCTTGGCCTTTTGCAGTATGGGGTATAGACTTGATTGGATCCCTGCCAATGGGAAAAGGCGGAGTGAAGTACGCAGTTATGGCAGTCAACTACTTCACCAAATGGGCCAAAGTTGAACCACTCGCTACCATAACGACCAAGAAAGTTCTAGACTTTGTCATCAAGAACATTGTTTGCCGGTATGGTTTTCCTCGAAAGATTGTTTCAGACAACGGAACCCAATTTGATAGCAACTTATTCACCGACTTCTGCGAAAGGCACCGGATTATCAAAAGATTTTCTTCAGTTGCGCATCCACAAGCGAACGGGCAGGTCGAGGCAGTGAATAAAACGCTTAAGGACACCCTGAAGAAAAGGCTTGAAGACGCTAAGGGAGCATGGCCAGAATAGCTGCCTGAAGTCCTCTGGTCGTATAGAACTTCTCACCGAACAGCGACAGGTCATACCCCATTTTCCTTAGCCTACAGATATGAGGCCATGTTACCTGTCGAATTAGATCCTCCTCGCATCGACGCATTACATACGACCAAGACCAGAACAGCCAACTGATGATGGAGTCCCTAGACTCAATTGACAAAATACGAGAAAAAGCCCAACTCCGAGTTGTTGCGTACCAGCAAAAGGTCGCCCGGTACTTTAACTCAGAGGTAAAAGAAAGAAAATTCAACGTTGGTGACCTAGTTCTACGAAGAGTTTTCTTAAATACCCGCGACCCCACTGCTGGAGTACTCGGACCAAATTGGGAAGGACCTTACCAGATTGAAGACGTCCTTCATCCGGGCACCTACAAACTTGCATGCATGAATGGAGATCTCATTCCACGCTATTGGAATGGAGAACACCTGCGCAAGTATTATCAGTGAACAATCCTTCTTAAAGGATTGGCTTGTATTAATTTTTACTTTTTACAAGTTTCGAAAAAGGGTTAGCCACATTGTATCGCTAATCGCTTATAAGTGTAAGATCTTTTTAAGATCCCTCGTACAAAAATGTTTAGTCCATTTCTTAATACAAGATTATAAGGGACTGTGCGCAGCCAGTCATTCTTGCCAACCTTTGTAAATTTATTTTTACAAGTATTTGTTGATTACGTGTGTTGTTTTGCTGTATTACAAGTGTTAAATTTTGCAACGAGCAGTAATGTTCGAACAGGTTATGGTCAAGTCAAGTGACCAAGGACCTAAAGCTCCTCGATCACTTGGGGGGCATATAAGGTACATCGATAGCAAAGCGTACCATGAGGTATGTAAACACATGAACAAAATGAGTGAAAGCATGCTACGATACTTAGAGCATTTTTCAAAATTTATGTTTTGTAAAATCAAACCAAAGTACTATGTTAAGTTCGATCATGCGAACAGGTATTATAATAAAAGAAACATTATAATATCAATAAGGCAATCGTTCACACCGTGAGCATTAGTGCTCGGATGTAAATATGAAATTAAAAGAAAAATCCTTTACACCGCAAGCAGTACTGCTCGGATGTAATTGCTCAAAGTATAAGTAAAAAAGCTGCCCTCGCAGCAATAAAAGAAAATTGTCTTTACAAAAAGACCCGTGGGCCATAAAAGCTGGAAAAAAAAAAAAAAATACTAATTTTACTGGGGAGCAGGAGGATCTTCTGGATTAGGAGCACTCTGATCAACAGGAGGACCAGCCGCAACATCAGCAGCAGGGGTTTTGGCCTTGGCTCTCTCCTCTGCCTCCAACCGAGTAGCGCACTGCGCCATCAGCGTCCTTTATAACCGCTTGGAGAGATAGTTAATGTTGGCCTCCCGATTGTGCTTCCAGAAGTCGTAGAAACAAAGGAAGGTGGCTTCCTTGTACTTCTTCAAAGTTTTGGCCCCATCCTCCTCTAGCTCCTGCACTCGCCCCTCGAGCTCTCGCACCCGCTCCTCAAGCTTCTTTGCCTTATCCCTGCTGGCGGTCAGATCGAGTGTGAGCTGTTTACACTCTTGGGTGTGGAGTAAAAAACTCTCCCTCCATCTATGCCGCTCATCGATGGCTTTCTTCAGGGCCCCTTGACTTTCCTGAAGCTCCTGGGTGAGGGTGGCTTGGTCCTCGCATAGTTGTTCATTCAGCTTGGACAACTCCTTGTTTTCATCGAGCAGTTTTTTCTTCTCATCCTCAAATACTTGCTTAGATTGAGCAAGCCTGGAGTCAAAGTTTTGCCCGCGAGAAACCAACGCCCTAGCACAGCGCCAACTAGCAGTTAAAGACAGCAGCTCCTGAAAACAAGAAACGAAAAAGTAAGAAAAAGAAGTCAGACATAAATGATGAAGCAGCATAAGATGACTTACGCTAACTATCTCATTCAACCCTCTGTTGATGATCTGGTCGGCCTCCATTGAGGCAGTTTCGTTGATGGCGACCTGGCTGCGTCTGTGCTTCGAGAGCTTATATATTCTCTCCCTGGCCGACCTGACCACGAGAATGGACAGGGAGCCTTCGGACAAGTTTTCCAAAGTCTCTCTACCAGCAGCCCTAGAAGAGGGCTGTGGATTCTCAGGCGTGGGCGTCGACTGTTTTGTGGGAGGCGGAGGTGTCGTGTTCTCCTTAGAAGGGCCGGCGCCGGGAGTGTCCTCTGTTCGAGCCTTCTTTGAAGGGGTCTTGCTGCTTTCCCCTCGAGCACTTTTGCTGTCCTTCGGTACAGAAGCGGCAGCAGCAGTTTGGTAATGCTCGAAGAAGTCCTCAGAGTCCATACATGCACAAAGAAAAACAATTCAAACAGTGAGGATAAAGGGTCACGGGAAACAGAGATCAAAGTAAAAGGATTACAAGTAAAATACCCTACTAGTCATAACATTATTTACTTAACTACCTAGTTCCTGGAAGAAATCTGAGTTTAAAGAAGGGGCGTTCCTAAAGTTGCCATCCCCATCATATAGATTGGAAGGGATTGGCAGATTATTCAAAAACGAGAATGATGTACCATTTACTTTCGACGAGTCTTCAGACAGTTCAGTAGTTTCGGCAACCTTTTGTTTCCCCTTGCCTTTGGGGACCAATGATTCCGCTGCTCGGTGGGGAACAGCAGGTTCCCTGATTGTAACCCCAATTGGCCTCCTCCTGGGACGGGGTGTCTGAGGTTGCTGCTCAGGTTCTTGCTCAAGTTCCACATCGGCCTAGGCACCACTCGCCGCAGGTTCGTTAGACGCAGGTTGGGAGCCCCAGAGGCCAGCTAGCCTAAGGTTAGCCTCATTAATTAAGTTTTTCACACTCTTAGCAACACTTGACATGCTGGCTAAGAGTGCTGCCCTCGACTCCATTCCTGGAGTGGGGGTCGGGCGTAACCATGGACCTGGAATACAATGGAACAGCGAAGTATTAAGACAAAAGGATTAAAGTACAGAAACTGCTGGATTCAAGGATTATTATTTTCTTTACCTCCTTGAGTGAAGGCCAGATTATCCGCGGCAATGTCGGGGGTAAGGAAGTACTCTTGATGGTACTTCCCCACATTGGAGATGTGAGTGGTGTCGGATAGAAAGGTGCGTCCGGTCTCCTGGTGGCAGAAATGAAAAAACCCCGTACCATCCTGGTTAGGGTTGGACTTGAGGTCGAACAGAAAATTGACCTCATAGGGAGAAGGAGCTGGCCATTTCTTGAGCTTGTAGAGGATATAGAGCGCGGCCAGCATCCTATACCCATTCGGGGTAATTTGAAAGGGGGCCACCCCAAAGTAGTTTGCCACCCCTTGAAAGAATGAATGAAGAGGCAGGGTGGCACCCACCTCGATGTGGTACCTCGACCAGGTGCTATAAGCCCCCCCTGGTAGGTTGGCTCGCTGGTCGATGGAAGGTCTGACCAGGGTCACCCCTGTCAGATTGTATTTATTTAAGTAGTTGTTAATCATGCGAAGTGTCACTGAACTTGGAGAAACGACGTGCCACTTGACAGCCGGCTGGTCGGCATGGTGAGGACGGGCACGCCTCTGAACTTCAGTTTCAGGGGGAATTCACCTCGACCACTGGTCGAGGGGACTTCAGCAGAATGCTGAGTTGGAGAGTTAAGGTTGCATCTTTTTCTAGCTTTGGTTTTTGTTCTAGCCATTTTCTGAGTGGGAATTGGTGGAGGATTTAGGCTAGGACGTGAAAAGGGGATTTCTGGGATCAACGTAGAAGGATTCTCTTCGCCTTCGAGCAGTTGGGCCAAGAGTTCATCTTCGATATGTCTTTCTCCTCCCCAAGGGTCTTGCATATGAACTACAAACAAACAATGGAGGAGATAAGACACAATCCGCGAAGTAGTGTAGGAGATTGGGATAACGTTGCTCGTGCCTAAATAACCAGCAGCATCCTAATCCAACGCTAAGTTCAACGTGGGCAGTTTGAAAGATGGATAAAAACAAAAAGGAAAGTAAACTATTTTCTTAAAAGAGAACTTTTTCGACTCCTGAAGAGCGGGAAAAAATTTCGGTTTTGTCACCTAGCTTAAAGGATGAATCTTTCGTCAACCTAACGTCCCAAACCAGATATCCTGACTATCAAACTATAGTCCTGACCTACGCAAAGCATAAAAACGCACTTTTACCAAGCAATAGATGATTTATACCAAAAAACCCTTAAACCCTATTCAAGAACACAGACGTCACAGAGCACAGAAATGACATGCATGGCGTAATAGAAAGCTTAAAGAACGAAGTTCTTACCTGGGCGAAGATGGAGATTCGGAAGAAGATGGAAACTTGAACCAGAAGACCTGTGGCTAGACGTCAAACTAGTTTTCGAAGCTCTGAACTCTGGTGCAAGTTCTTGAAAATATTGGCAAAGATGATGAGTAAAAATTTCTTAATGGAGACAAAAAGCCTACTTATAGGGATCGAAGGGATAGCCAAAAGGTTGTAATCATCACTTCCCACTTTTGAAACGTGGGGAAGTGTATAAGCCGTCAAATTGCCTTTTTGGAAACCGAAAAGGTTTGATGAGACATAATTATATCACGGTTTTCGAAAATGCACGGGGATTCTGACAGACATCATGGGAATGTGAATGGTTGTTCCCTTAAGTTTCTTTATTGCTGGTCGCACTAAACAAACTTGGGGGGCAAATGTTATCCCAAAAATCAGAAGTGAATGACCTGTCAGGCATTAATTACACGTGGCTGACATCTGGCAGAATTTGTGCTCGACTATCAACCAGGAAGATATTCGGTATCATGCGATCGGTTTCTTTATACGACCAGCCTGGTCGTATGCCCATTGTACGCAGAGGAAATCTTAGGCAGTTATGATCTCAGGGAAGGGGATCCTTTTTTCTTTTCAGACTTCTAGATCACTTGAGATTAGAGTAATCAAACTAGCTATATTGTATTGTTCTTCAGAGGTGGGTGAAACTCATTGAACCCTAGTTCTTTGATCACTCCTTTGGATCTTATATCAATAACAATCTAAGTGGACGTAGGTTATTACCAGATCCTGGGGCCGAACCACTATAAAATCTTGTGTTCTTATTACTTTCATCATCATATTCTTTTCAACGTATTCATCCACGTCAAGCGTATTTTGACTCTGTGTCAGTTGCCCAAAATCTGGGTCAACAAAATGCATAGCAGCTTTGCTTACCTATATATGGCACTGACCTATGAGTCAGAAAATAACAATGGTGCTTAGTATTGATCGTGAAGCTGTGACTTATCAGTCAAGTTCGGTGGTGACACTAAGCACTGGTCGTATGGTACTAGCTTAAGAGTCAACAACGACATTGATGTGTTTAACACAGGCAGAAATGATTAGATCTAATCAACATGAGCATGAAATGATTGACCGACCCTAAGTTCGATGAAAACTAAAAGCGCTTGTCTAGTCTAAAGGCTAGTTATATAGAGCCAGGGTCAAAAGGCTCAGGTGACTGTAATGTCACATGGCTTAGGTGCGGAGCCAAAGTTTGTGACTCATTAGTCATTTATCTGATTGGGGTGCAAAGCCCAAGTGTGTGACTCATTAGTGACCTACCAAGTGTGTGACTCATTAGTCACTTATCTGATTAGGGCTACAAGCCCCAGCATGAGTACCAGAATCATCTATTGTTACTCACTTATCTGATTAGGGCTACATGCCCCATATTGATTAACATAATCATTTATTGATATTACATACATGCAATAATAAGTTTTTTTGCTGAGCCTTGGCTCACGGGTGTTATGTGGTGCAGGTAAAGGGAAAGAAAAGCTCACCCAGCCTTGAGTGGAGAGCTTAGGTGGCGATGTGTACATATGCGGCCGCTTGACCACCACAGCAAAGGTGTTTCTCAGAGGAACTAGGGGTTAACCCTCGCTTAGGTCGGCGGGTTGTAATTTTTACATTGTAATGACTATTTTGGATTGTAAATAACTTTGTAAACACTTTTATGGGCCCATGTACAGGTGTATGTTTTAAATAAAATCTATCCATTCCTTTTGATCGAGATTTTTCACCTTAGCTTATTACTAACACCTCGATGCATGTTTATAACCAAATGACTCATTTAGCGAATTAAGCACTGTTTAAAGTCCACACTAACGGTCTTGGAGTAACCAGGGCGTTACAACTTGGTATCAGAGTGTCCATGGTTTAGGGTTCCTACAGATTGGCTGGGCATGTACACTCGCCATTGAAGAAAAGCTCGATTCATGGTTTGGTAACTATTTATGTGGTTGTGTGTTAACTTCTTAAATAGAATATAAATGCTTAACTTGTCTACATGTGATATGTTAATAAGGTTGGGCCTTGACTGCTGCATTATAAGCAAGAACGTGCTTATTAGTACTGATATTGCTAGAACATGCTTATTTGCATTGTTAACTGATAATGGTTAATTGCTAAATGATAAATGTTAAAAGTTATGATTATGCCTTAACATGTTTATCTGTATGATTGTGAAACATAGATGAATATATGTTTGATCTTGGACCGTTAGGCGACAAGAGGTTTAGTTATTACTGCCTAATTGGCCACATTGACTATTGTAGCAAGGTTTAAGTTGATAATATGATTCCAAGGCAGATAGATTCATCAGCTGGCTAGGATGATAAAGGCCAGAATGGCATAAAGAATTAAGAGAATGAACAGAATCAGATTCCTCAGTTGGCTCCTGATAACTGGCAGCAGCTGTTTACTGATTTATAGGCCAGAGTTATGAGGCCGGACAAAGAAATCTGCCTCTTGAGACAACAACAAGTTCCTGCAGGGAACATTTTACCTGAGGCACCACCTGCAGAGGTGCAAACAGTTGAGCAGCTGTCAGAGGCTGGAAGCAAATGGGAACCTCTTTATGAAAGGTTCAAAAAACAAACCTCTAGTATTTTAGGGCAGTGCAGATCTAGCTAAGGCTGAGCAATGGATGAGCATGATTACCACCATCCTTGACTTTATGAGGGTGTCTGGTAATGAGAGGGTGGCATATGCCACATACATGTTTCGGGAGGATGCCTGAATTTGGTGGGAAGTGATATCCCAGACTAGAAATGTCAATGCCCTGGGTTTGGAAGAGTTTCAGACTCTATGTAATGAGAAGAACTATAATGATGCCATCAGGGCTGCAAAGGCTGAAGAGTTCAGCATATTACTTCAAGGGAGTTTGTCAGTGATTGACTATGCTCTAAAGTTTGACAGGTTGGAAAAGTTTTCCATGGAGTTGGTGCCCACTGATGGGACTAGGAGGGAGAGGTTTCTGCAGGGGCTACATCCTAGAATAACCTGGGATGTTCGTATCACCACTGTGGCTAGAGTTACAACTTATGCACAAGTGGTGGAGAAAGCACTCATAACTGAGAGCACAGAGAACAAGATCTGGCAGGACAATGCATCCAGAGCAGAGTTGAGGAGGACAGGTCCTCCATTTGTGGGTTCAGGTAGGGGCGGAGGCCCCAGTGATCAGAAGAGGAAGGTTCTTGATACCTTCCCAGCTCCAGGTCCTGATAGGTGACCACGTGGTATTACAATGGACCACCAGGGTGGTAGTGAGGCCTGGAGGACTTATCCAGAGTGCCCTAGGTGCAAGAGACGTCATTTGGGGGAGTGTAGGGCAAAGGCTTGCTTCTTATGTGGGGCAATGGGACATTTCAAGAAAGATTTCCCAAAAGCAAGAATGGAAGAACCCAGGAAGGCAGACATCTCGACCCTAGCTCGAGTGTTCGCATTGACTCGAGCAGAAGCCGAGGCTTCACCCTCTGTAGTTAAAAGTTAGCTTTCTAGTGCTGAAAGCCCTTATACTATTTTGATTGATTCCGGTGCTACGCATTCTTTTGTTTCTAGTAGAATTATTGATAGATTGTGTAGACCATGTGATTATTACGCTTAGGGGTTCGGGACCTTATTACCCACTAGGGAGTTGGTGTATCCAGGAGATGGGTCAGATCACTGCCAGTGATAGTAGAGGACAGAGAGTTGTCAATTGATTTGATAGAGTTGGTAATGACTGACTTTGATATGATTTAAGGTATGGATTGGTTAGTGAAGTAAGGGGCAGCCATTGATTGCAGAAGAAAGATGGTAACCTTTGAGCCTGAAAGTGAGGATCCTTTTGTATTTGTTGGCACTGTGCATGAACCCCGTATACCTATGATATATGTTATGAGGGCTAGAGATCTATTGCAAGGAGGTTGCATAGGATTCTTAGCCAGTGTGTTGGATACCACTCAAGCTATGCTAGTGGGACCAGAGGAGACCAGACTAGTCTGTGAGTTTCTGGATGTGTTTCCAAAAGATTTACCAGGGTTGCCGCCACATAGAGAGATTGAATTTGTGATAGAACTGGCACTAGGGACAAAGCCAGTGTCTAGAGCACCTTACAGAATGGCCCCAGGAGAATTAAAAGAATTGAAAGTATAGCTGCAGGAGCTGTTAGATTTGGGTTTTATCAGACCTAGTTTCTTACCTTGGGGTGCCCTAGTTCTGTTTGTGAAGAAGAAAGATGATTATCTGAGGATGTGTATTGATTACAGAGAACTGAATAAGTTAAAAATTAAGAACAAGTATCCTCTACCAAGGATAGATGATTTGTTTGATCTGTTGCAAGGTAAAAGGGTATTGTCAAAGATAGAGCTTCGATCAGGTTATCATCAGCTGAGGGTCAAGGAGGGAGATATAACGAAGACTGCTTTTCGCACAAGATATGGGCATTGTGAGTTCTTAGTCATGTCTTTTGGATTGACTAATGCCCCTACAGCTTTCATGGATTTGATGAACAGAGTGTTCAAGGATTATTTGGACTAGTTAATGATCGTCTTCATCGATGATATTCTAGTTTATTCTCAGTCAGAGTCAGAGCATGAACAACATCTCAGATTGGTTCTGCAGAGACTAAGGGAACACAGACTATTTGCAAAGTTCAAGAAGTGTGAATTCTGGTTATCTTAGGCAACTTTCCTTAGACACATTTTCAGTAAGGAGGGGATTAAAGTGGACCCAGCAAAGATTGAGGCTATTAGAGATTGGCCAAGGACAAAGAATGCTTCAGAAGTTAGGAGTTTCCTTGGATTGGCAGGTTATTACAGACGTTTTGTGGAAGGATTTTCAAAGATTGCCACTTCATTGATTGAGCTGACACATAAGAATCAGAAGTTTGTGTGGTCAGACAGGTGTGAGAACAGCTTCCAAGAACTGAAACAAAGGTTGATTACAAAAAATCATGAGAATTTTGTGATATACTGTGATGCCTCACATCAGGGTTTGGGTTGTGTTTTGATGTAGTCAGGGAAAGTGATTGCTTATGCCTCATGTCAGCTGAAGGAGTATGAACAAAGATATCCCACTCATGATTTAGGGTTGGCAGCTGTGGTCTTTGCATTTAAGTTATGGAGACACTACCTTTATGGGGAGAAATGTGAGATCTATATTGACCACAAGAGCCTGTAGTACTTCTTCACACATAAAGACTTGAACATGAGACAAAGGCATTGGCTGGAGTTAGTAAAAGATTATCATTGTGATATTCTGTATCATCTAGGAAAGGCCAACGTGGTAGCAGATGCTTTAAGCCGAAAGAGTCTGGGATAGATTTTTAGTGCGAGGCTGATATCCAGAGAATTAGCAGAGGATATGACCAGAGCTGGTATAGAATTTCTAGCAGGCCAGTTGGCCAACATTACGCTTCTGTCTACACTATTGGAGAGAATCAAGGAAAGTTAGTTGGATGATCCACAGCTGGCCAAGATTAGAGAGGATGTTCTAGCTGGAGTGTCCAAAGATTATTCAATGTCTGATATGGGTTAGTTGAGATACAAAGATTAGATATGTGTTCTGTTAGACACTACTTTGAGGTGATAGATTCTAATTGAATCTCATACTATTCCTTACTTTTTGCATCCATGCACCACAAAGATGTATCAGGATGTGAGATCACTGTATTGAAGAGGTATGTAGTGAAGTATGTGGCTAAGTGATTGACATGTCAACAGGTCAAGGCTGAGCATCAAAGGTTGGCAGGGCTATTGCAGCCTCTGGATATCCCAGAGTGGAAATGGGAAGACATCACGATGGATTTCGTGGTGGGGTTACCCAGGACTGTTGGTCAACATGATTTAGTATGGGTTATTGTGGATTACTACACCAAGTTAGCTCACTTCTTACCAGTGAGGACTACTTATACAATTGACCCATACGCATATCTCAATGTGAGAGAGATCGTGCACCTCCATGGAGCACCGAGGTCAATCGTGTCAGATCGGGACACAACTTTCACTTCCAAGTTCTGTGGAAGTTTACAGAAGGCCATGGGAACACAGTTAAAGTTAAGTATTACTTATCATCCTCAGATAGATGGACAATCTAAGAGGATGATTCAGATATTAGAAGACATGCTGGGAGCATGTGTGTTGGACTTTGGTGGTTCCTGGAGTAAGTATCTACCTTTGATAGAGTTTTCCTACAACAACAGTTATCAGTCTACCATTGGGGTGGCACCTTATGAGATGTTGTATGGTAGGAAATGCAGATCTTCCATTCATTGGGACGAGATAGAAGAAAGGAGACACTTGGGTCCTGAGACAGTTCAGAGGACCAGAGAGGCTATTGAGAAGATTAGAGTTCGGATGCTTGCTTCTCAAAGTAGACAAAAAAGTTTATGCAGATCCGAAACACAGGAATGTGGAGTTCCAGGTTGGAGACTGTTTTCCTTAGAGTCTCTCCATGGAAAGGGGTGAAAAGTTTTGGGAAGAAGGGCAAGTTGAGCCCTAGATTTGTATGTCCATTTGAGATCCTGGAGAGGATTGGTCAAGTGGCCTATAGGTTGGCCTTACCACCGGCATTGTCGGACATGCATAACGTATTTCATATTTTTTCTCTTTGGAGGTATGTATGAGATGTGACTCATGTCTTGAGTTATGAAGATCTGGAGCTTGAGGCAGATTCTCCTACGAGGAACAGCCAGTCTAGAAACTAGACAGAAAGGAAAAGGTCCTGAGGAATAAAAATATACCTTTGGTTAAGGTATTATGGAGGAACAACGAGGTCAAGGAAGAAAATTGGGAGCTAGAGTCAGATATGCAGAATCAGTATCCCGAGCTATTCAGGTAAATTACGAGGACGAAATTTCTGTAAGGAGGGGATAGTTGTAATGTCCCATATTCCCTAATGAGGTTTAATGGTTGGATTAGGAGGCCAGGAGGGCCATAATTGATTTATTATGCCATTATGGGATTTAATACATGATTATATTATTATATGATGATAATTGCATGCATGTGGGTTCATTTATCATTAAAAGGGCATTCTGGTAATTTGGCCCGTTGAGGGCATATATGTACATTTTTATGCTTGTTGGTGATTTATGGATGAGACCACATTATAATGTGGATTTGTTCGAGCTATTTGGCATGAGACAGTCTTATAATGAAAATTAGCGGTTTGGTCATAACGGGGTTAATTTCTAGGCTTGGGGTGAGCCTAGTGGTAATTTGATGCTTAGTACATTACCGGGAATGAACAGGTAATGGGATATGATTACATTATTTATGGAGAATAATGGAAATTGGAGGACGTTAATTATAATTAGTAGGATAAGTGGGAAAGGATGATTTTGCCCTACAGGGCTGTTAAGAAGTTAAATTAGGCTTAGGGGCATTTTGGTCTTTTGACCAAGGGTTATATGTTAAAATTAGAATGTTGTAGAAAGAGGTAGGCTGAAAACAGAGTGCTCTTTCTTCCTCCTCCATGATCATTTTCCTCTTTCCTTTCCTTTGAATTTTTGAAGCAAGATTGAGGGTTCAAACTTGGGAATCAAAGCTTGAGGTTCTAAGCTAATGTTAAGCCATTGAAGGGTTTTACGTTCGGGGTTTCAACTTTTAAGGCTAAGGATTTAATCTACTAACCGTGTTAGTAGGATCCGAGGTCCCGGAAGCGAGGTTTAGACCATGAACCTTTTATGATTTATTTTATTAATGGAATTCCATATCTTGTTATGACTAGGTGACTGCTAAGGAACTAAAAGGAATGATTGTTCTCAAATGTTGTTCTTTTATTACTTCTTATTCGAACTAGAGTTAAGAAAACTACACCCAGTATGTGTCATGCATGGTCATTGATGAAGCATGTTGAGTGCTCTATATATTGCCATTGATTGCATAGTAAATGCATAGCAACTTAGCTTATCTATGTATGGCATTGACCTATGAGTCAGAAAATGACAATGGTGATTAATATTGATCATGAAGCTGTGACTTATCAATCAAGTTCAGCGGTGACACTGAGCACTAGTCGTATGGTACTGGCTTAAGAGTCAAGAACGACATTGAAGTGTTTAACACAGGCTGAAATGATTAGATCTAATCAACATGAACATAATCATTTATTGATATTACATACATGCAATAATAAGTTTTCTTGCTAAGCGTTGGCTCATGGGTGCTATGTGGTGCAGGTAAAGGGAAACCCAGCCTTGAGTGGAGAGCTTAGGTGGCGATGTATACATATGCACCCGCTTGACCACCACAGCCAAGGTGTTTCTTAGAGGAACTAGGGGTTAACCTTATTTTTGCCGCTTAGGTCGGCGAGTTGTAATTTTTACACTGTAATGACCATTTGGATTGTAAATGACTTTGTAAACACTTTTATGTGCCCATGTACAGTTTTATGTTTTAAATAAAATCTATCCATTCCTTTTGATAAAAAATTTCACCTTAGCCTATTTAATAACACCTAAATGCACGTTTATAACAAAATGACTCGTTTAGCGAGTTAAGCACTAATTAAAGTCTACAGTAATGGACTTGGAGTAACCAGGGCATTACAGTTCCCATTTCAAATTCTTACCTTATAAGGTATAAATTTTATGGTTGTACAATTTATTATAATAAATTCTTGTTGTTGTACATAGTTCAATTATATCCTTAGTAATATATATATATATATATATTCAAGCTACATGTGTTTATATTATTGTAAATTATCATGTCAACTTCATTACACAAACATAGTAGTAAAAATAATAATATGAGCATTAACTAATTTCACTCTTATTCCTTACCTTATTGGTTTCACAACTAATCATCTAATCAAAATAATACTACACATGATTTTATTTTTTTCCCAAATCGTGAATTACATTAAGTCTTTCATTTATTTACTAAATATAATATTCATTGTTAATCTAAAATGAATCAACAAATATAAACATATATAAATGATTCTCAATGAGCAAAAGGTCATGATTCATATTACGGTTATTAGTGGCTAAAGTCACTCTTCTTTTACAAGTGTGACATTTAAGTCACTTATCATTATATCTCCGTTAAAATGGGGAAATGGTGCAACAATTATGTAACGTTAGAGACTTTTGCTCCTAAAAAATAAAAGATCAAAGACTTAAGTGCTTCAATTTTGAAAGAATGGGGACTTAGTTATCGATTTCCCTATAATTTATTTTTTCAAGAAGATCAAATACTCTATAATTGACATATAAAAAAATTCTTAGATTTTTCAAGGGGCTATTGACTACCCTAAACAATCCCATATTAACAAATTTTGAGGGAGAAAGAAAGAAAATTGAAATTTTTTTAAAAAAATAATTTAATAATTTACTTCTCTACATTTTTAGATTTTTTAGAGCACATTTAAACATTTTTTAAAAATAATTATTTATGCAATTTTTTTCCTTCTCTCTCCAAATTTATTATTTATTATTTATTCTTATCTATTATTTTAATTAATAAAAATGTTTAAAGATATAATATTTAAATGATGTAAAGAAAAAAAATAGAGAAACTAATATATGACATAATGTAAAAAAAACATATAAATTTTGTTTTAATTTTGTAATTAAAAAAATTAATATGGTATTGTCTAGGGTAGTCAATAGTCCCTTAAAATGTATCGCCCTAACTTCTCATAATAATGTTTAGAACCCAACGTTGGATCATAAAATGCAAATGCTGCTCTTTTATTTAAAAATAACATAAAGTAAAGGGATCCTAGTTTTTACAAATGAAAATATGGTCTTTAACAAAATTAAATATAGCAACATTCAAATAAAGAAAAATAAAATGCTTAAAGAAAAATGCATCATAGACGAAATTATAGGCCCTAGATCTTTCCAGCAACTACATGGTCCTCACGAATACACCACCACAGCTATTCAGGTCTCACTCGCCACCGACCATTCTATCCTTAATTTCCTTGATCTGCACAATTACACTATAAGGAGTGAGCCTCTAAGCCCAGTAAGAAAAATGCATACAAGCAATTATATAATCATACATAGCATAACAATACATATCATCATAAGTTCATTCAAGATTTCATAACAATACTATTCTATCAAAGATAACTATCTCATATAAAGTCGTAAAATATTCTAAGTCATAATCATACACTATTAGTCATATACTTATAAGTCATAGTAGCTAATAACAAGTCATGAAAGATAAAGATAAGTGCTTGTAAAAGGTTGGAAATCAAGCCCTGGACATCACTGGACTGTCATACGATTCTGAACATCCAGCCACACTTATCTCCTTGTACTTGGAATGTTAGTGTCATGACCCGAGCACTAGGCTATGGCAGATTTGTAATATCCATAACTTGGGTGGTCAAAGGTCAAACTTTAGTTTATATTAAATTGTACAATAATTATAAGTCAAAATAATAGAATAACTCCTATAATTATATATAAAAATATTAGTGATAAAAGATGGATCATCTATTTATACAAAGAATAATAATATCACCCAGTTATGTTGTCACCAAACATTTAAATTTAATAAGTCATAAAACATCCAAAAAAATACTTACCATTCATCATTCTTCAATCTTAACTATTACATAGCTAATTATGAGATACATACCATAAGGTTCCAAATCAAATACATAAACAATGCTCAAGAGATAGGACTATGGCAATAAATAGATTTAGGCTAAAACACATTAGCTCCACCAATAATTCATCTTCCACATTCGCATCACTGGGTTCCTAGAATGGGAGAGATATAGGGGGTGAACTTATAAAACCTAGTAGGAAAGCAACTAATATCATAAGATCAAAAGTTTAATAAAATCCCTGCATGGTTAGCTTTAAAAACATAACATACATCATTGTGTATAAACCAAAAATAGAGAGAAACCACGCATAATCACAAGAGAATAGTTACACATGCACATCACACCGTCCACTAGATCCCTAGTTCCCGTTACCCACCATAGAAAACTGACATCCTAAACTGGGTAGCCAGACCTGATAACCACCAAAAGGGGGAGGCTCAGAACACTTTCTGTATACAGATGCTAGGTCTTTACAGCTACAAGTGAGTGAACACTTGATCTACCTATGGTGACACAGAGACTAGGTCGTGAAACAACAACATGCACAAATCGTGATCATTATGACTCTCATCAATATAACCAAATGCAAGTAACTAGAATAAAAAATAACATATTCCCTATACTATAGAAAATTGGGCAGCATAGCGACTACATATGAATAAAACCCAAAATCATAACCTGCATAGATAAGTATACAAAAAATATGTTTGTCACTTAGTGCCCTAAGAACAGTTCAGAAAACACATGCAGACTATGTTTTCAATTTCTCAAACATCTTATAAATTAAATATTTGAAATATGTCTAGTGTTATTCCATAGATATAAAACAAGTCCAAGAACCAAGTTGAGTTCCTACCTCTTTAGAATCGTTATCCTCTGTCTAAAGAGACGCTCATAAGCCCCTTATTCCTAGGTTCCAAGTAGTTTAGCCTGCTTCAAAGCGACTTTGTCCTACAATTCTCTATTGCAAAAAATAATTATCATCATCGTAATGTACTTTTCAAACTAAGCCCAATGACATATAGCATGATACCATATAAAGATAGTCAAAAATCTCACCTCAGCCGCGCACAGTGGCGGTTAGCGGTGGCCGGTGGTCGGTGACGGAAAGTGACTTCTTATATATCAAAACGATCCTCTCAATGAGTACATCACATAAGTACAATCCATTTGCCCAAATGTCCTCCAATGTCACTGAAAAATGCTTCCAAATGGGCGGAGATACCCAAAATCTTGTCGGAGAAAAATGGCGATTTGACCGGATTGACTTAGTGGGCGACATTCCTCTCTTCATGCTAGTTTCAATCATATCATCCACTCTTCGATCAATGGTTGAAATTTATCAGAAAGTCTCCTCAAAGTTTCAACAGCAAAACATCAGAGTTCCTATACGAGTGTGTCCATGCTCTGATTGTCACCAAACTTTAGAAGTGAGGTTATCAGTGGCCACTAGTTGTGTAGCTCCAGTGCGTGGCAGCAATGGGGACTGGCGGTGGTTGGTTTTGGAGAGAAAGAAAGAGGGAAATAAGATAAAAGAAAAATAAGGAAGAAGAAGGGGAGTCGGGGAGAGAGAATGAGGGGGGAAAAGATAGAGTCCTTTGACTCTTTTAGACTCAAGTGGGTCCCACCTGTATAAAAAAAATATTATTTAAATTTTTAAAAACTTTTTAGTCTTTATAGTTAGGGTCATACAATCATTTAAAATCATTATCTAGTTCTATCAAATTTTTCTTTCCTTGAGTGTGGAAAAAGAGAATAAAATAGAGATTGCTTACTAATGAATTTCACTCAAACCTTATATATATAACATAAAAGACTAAAATTTGAGTCTATAATAATAACCAAACTTTCAAAAATTCTAAACTTTATAAAAGTCAGACCTTCACCTTAAAACGAAATATCAAGAATCTCGAAATCCCAAGCCTCCTCAACAATGTCTATCATCAACAACAATATTTAGATTTTGATTTTAGGGTATTTTGGATATAACAAGGATTGGAATGCTTAGTGTATTTTGTCTATGTGAGGTTGTATAATGGCAATGGTTTTTGAGGCTTTATAGAAAAATATAAGAAAAATAAATATGATCACTATAAGTGCTATGTAGGAAAATAATGAGCAAGAAATTAATATTTTGGAAGATAGATATTTTGAAAATTTGAGAGCACTATAATGCTTTTTGAGTGTGAGAAAAAGGTAAGGCAAAAGGCTATATTTATAGGCTTCAAACCCAACTCCTTTCCTTGATCTTCTCAACCTCTCCATTCAACTAGTTTTTTCAAAATTCAAAATCCCTCTCTAATAGTTGTTTCAGCCAGCCCTTAGATTACTCATTCAAAGTTCTATGAATCCTCACTTGATGCCACACATGTGTACATGCAACAACATGTAGCTAAAGCCCTTACTTGTTTCTTCAAACACTCTCCCACACCTACACCTATGCATCTTTAAATTCAAATATTTTCAAATGGTTTCAACGTATTGCTTACCAAAAAATGGACTACCTGATGACGTGGCAGGATTGGTCTACACGTGGGAGGCACGTGGCTATTTTACGTAAGTGGATCTTGCTCGGCCATCGACCAGATGATTATTGGTTTATCGAGCATCATACTTTGTGCGACCAGCCTAGTCGCATATATTCATTTAATTCTTTCAGATGTGTAAACTTGTAATTATGCATTAATTGTAATTTCTCTTTTTATCTAGATACGCGAGTTGTAATTGTAATTAAGGCCCATTGGCCCATGTAACCTTCTTGAGCCTATAATACGAATCAAAGGGCTCAAGGGAGGGGACTTTTGAACTGAGAGATTTCTAAGAGAAAATTCTAGTGTTATTGTTCACCAAAATTGTAATCATCCTAAAGCTTGTGAAACTCATGAACCCTAGTTCATTGATCACAGTGTTGGGATTCTACATCAATAAGAACACTAAGTGGACATAGGTCATTACCATCTGATTGGGGCCAAACCACTGTAAATTGTTTGTGTCGTTTACTTTTTCATCTTGATTTCTTCTTGTTTTCATCTCATTCTATATCGTTTTATGACTCAGTGTCGTTGACCAATTCGAGGGTCAACATTTTGCTGCTTTCATTGAGAGCTGAACTCAAGACTTTCAATACAAGAAAATGGCGAAAACATCTAGAAAGACAGGATAGACTTCTGGTGCTGCATCCACCCAGCCTCCTCCACCAAATGTGGCTGAAGATGAACCACAATTGGATTTTGAAGAGGAGGAAATGGATTTTTAGACCCTGAGGACAACATTGATTGTGTTGCAAAAGGAGTTGGCCAATCTGAGGGCCAATCAGGAGAATGTGGCTGAGACGATGGCGTTGCAACAAAGGTAGATTGACGTCAACGTCAAGAGTTGAATGAGTGGTAGGCTGACATGGACTACGACAAAGAGATGCCACTGTCGCCCTAGAGGCAGCCATTCATTTGACACGAGGACAATCTGCACCAACTTCTCAACCAGATCAGCCACCAAGTGCACCAGCACAACAAGGTCTAGACTCAAGTCCTCCACCTCAACCGGCAAGCCCTCAAAGGCTGGAGCAACATCTTGCTGCTCAACAGGATATTCCATTTCATGATCCTGAGCAGCAGCCACCTTTTCCTGCTGGTCGAGATAATCCCCACCGTCAAAGGCAGAATCGGATCGGGCAGCCTCTCCGAAGCCATAGATGCCAAACTGCTAAGGAACCAAATCCACTGAGCAATGGATATCATCCTTCTGTTAACAGGGCCCCCCCACAAGATAATAATGCATAGGGACCCACCGACCAACGCAGGCCTTCCCCTGACGCCCGAGAGGTACCAGCAAGAGGAGGAAATGGTGCAATCAACAAGTCGCACCATAGCCAATCATGTTTTCAGGACGGTCATAATTGCAACGAAGCTGATTTCGACCGGGGGAATGCTGGTCGAGGGCAAGGAGAGAGAGGTGGAGAAAGGAACCCCCCACCAAGAGAAAATAGGCCTGCGAGCTAGAACGTTGGGGGACAGCCTAGGCAACCTAACGTCTTTGACCTATTGGGCGTTAGCGAACAAAGGCATAGAGATGACGACTTGAGGGATGTACTCAATGATAGGCATGAAAGGCACGATGAGTATGCTCCTCTAGAACCAGTCGCCCCAGCGATACTAGACGCAGTACAGACTGAGATCGATGCGCTAAATCAGGCCGTCCAGCAGCTGGTGGGGAGCCGAACATCCTATATCGAGTATGATCGGATAAGGGGCACTCCATTCATATAAAGAATAGCAATGGTGGAAACCCCTAGCAAATTCAAGATGCCAGTATTGCCCAACTTCGATGGATATGGGTACCCGGTATCTCATGTGAATAAATTTGAGATATAGATGGACATCCAGAAGGTGTCGGATGATGCTCGTTGCAGAATCTTTTCAGCCACCCTATCTGTTACTGCTCAGGAATGGTTTTTTAAATTCCCTCCTGCTAGCATAGTGTCATGGAAGATGTTCGTGAAGGAGTTCTACAGGCAATTCTATTCTGGTCGTGTGCACCTAACTGAAGTCAACTAACTGGTCGAGATACGCCAGAAGGAAGTAGAGACTGGTACATTAAACTCGAGGAGGCGATTACCAATGAAGGGAAGTCACTTGCAGAAGATAAGGGACCAAAAGAAGATCCCGCTAAAGCTACCAACTGGTCAGATAAACCCAATGGCAACGAGAAAAATGGTGGAAAAAGGACGAACAATGAGCCGTCATCGTCTAAAAATAAGTGCCCTAAGGGCAATAGGTACGGGCCAAGATTCACCAACTATGCGGTCCTTGTCGAAAGCAGAGCGGAGGTATACCAGGCGACTAGCTCCAATGTCCCTTACAAGCGACCAGCGCCAATAAGGAAAGATATCTCCAAGAGAGATACGACAAAGTTCTGTCATTTTCACAATGACTATGGTCATGACACCAATGAGCGTAACCAACTGAAAGATGAAATTGAGTTCCTTATTAGACAAGGACACCTAAGGAGATATGTATGAGCCATTGGAGGATCTCAGCGAGAGGCTCAAGGAGGCAACAAGCAAGCGCTTGTATGCCAACGCTCACCCCCTTTACAGCCAGCTCCTGTGGCGGGTACATTGCTAACCATCTGTGGAGGCCCACACCTTATAGGAGATAATGGGAAGGCAAGGGAGAGATATGCTTGAACATTACGCCACGACCAAGACATCAAAATGGTGAATGTGGAGGAGCGAACTCCCAAGAAAGCTTGAACATAGGAAGAGTTGATAACTTTCTCTGAGCTTGACGCTCAACATGTCTGGTTCCCTCATTCGGACCCATTGGTCGTGGACGTCCAAATAACCAATATGATGGTTAAGCGGGTGTTAGTCGACACAGGAAGCTTAGTGAACATTTTGTACAAGTCTTCGATGGAAAGAATGAAATTGTCAGTGAAAGACCTGGAGCCATGTAACCAAACTATTTATGGTTATTTTGGTGAAGGGCTCACGCCAATAGGGTCGATTAGGCTTCTGGTTACAGCAGGAACTATACCTGCGAATAGGACATTACTGTAGTGTCCCAAATTTGCTAATAAGGGATAGAGCCTTGATTAGCATGCCTAGAGGGAAATAAGTGATTTATTATTATAGTATGTGAATTTTGATGAGTATGTGATTAGAGATGCATGTTTGTAATTTTAGCCCGTTGAGGGCATAAATGTAATAATTGTGATTGTGATATATTTGTGCTGCACGATCCGAGACAGTCCTAGGGAGCGGTTAGCTAGAAAGTCACAACACGGTCGAATACCCAACTCGGGGCGAGTCGAGGGGTATTTCAGGCATTAGACGTTTTATTGGGTTATCGGGTTATGAAAATAAATATTTGGGGATATATTTGAAGTTAGAACATTTAGGAGGGAATATTGGGGAAATTTACCATTTTGCCCTTGGGGACGTTTTTGGTACCTCGAGCCTTTGAGGTAACCTTAGAAACTTAAGTTAAATATAACAAAATTGAGGAAGCACTAAGAAACCAAGGAACCGACCCAAAACTCTCTTTTCTCTCTCTTGTTTTCTCTAAACCTTACCAAGGGGAACTTTGAGGAGATTAAGCTAGGAAATTCAGAACACAAGGCTGGAGCTTGGGGGGATTGAAGCTTGGATCTTAGGAGATTAACTCAGAGATTCAATTAAGCAGAGGTAAGCTCTTAACTTAATGAATTATGTTGAATTTCTGCATATATTTCAGAGTTATGCATGTGAGCTAACTGAGGAATCATTCTTGAGTTTTAGATGAGGTTTGGGGTTAATTCTTGTTAGGTTTTGTTGCTAAGACTGTAGTAGAACTTCTGTGATGAATGATTTGGAATGTTGGGTTGATTTTGGGGTAAATTGGCTTGGTTTTGGTGGAGAAAATGGAGGATTTTACTGGGTTCAAAGGGTCAGGCCGCGACATTGTTCTTGCTGAGCTGCGGCCCTCTAGAGCATTTTGGTGGCCATGAAGAAGGGCAGGCCGCTGCACATCCTAACTTGGGCCGCGGCGCGCTTGCCCTGTTTTGGGGTTGGGAGTTTCTGGTTGAGGCGGGCCGCGACATGGGTTCATAGGGCCACGGCACTTAGTGTGTTTTTGGGCTTCAAGGAGGTTTTAGGCTCGAGAATCCAAAAGTTAAGACTCGGGATTGATTTTATCACTCGGATTGATAAAATTAAAGGTCCTGGAGACTAGAATTATGATCCAAAGCTATTTAATGGAATATAACTTGATGGATGGATGTTGTTGATACGTTGTGACTAGGATTTCAGCAAGGCTCGGACTAGGCGACTATGCTTGGGACATCGATACTTGGAAAGCTCGGGACACAGGTAAGAAAACTATTGTACCCGTATAGCAGGGCAAGACCCTATAGCTTATGTTGCAGGGCACGACCCTATATGATTGTGTTGTAGGGCGTAGCCCCATTGATCTTATTTATACGTGTTTAAGTATTTGTTTAGTTATGCTATGTGTTCATGTATGTGAATAAACAACATGAGCTGGGAACAACGAAGGCCGAGAATGTTTAAGGCAAGTACAGCAAGGGGCCGCGAGAAGGGTTTAGCACGTGGGGTGCGAGTTACCAGGGCGAGACCCTATAGGATACCTAGGATATCCTCACGATGTAGACCGCGAACCCAGGGCCTGGTAAAGCACCCAGGACAGCATGGTCGTATGTTTTTAGCATGTTGGTGGTTTGATTATATGTTGAATGAAAAATATGCATATGTTATTTGTTTGCGTGAGTTTTCTTGCTGGGCTTCGGCTCACGGGTGCTCTATGGTGTAGGTAAGGGCAAGGGGAAAGTCGACCAACCATGAGTACAGAGAGCGTGAGGTGATGCGTACATGTTTGGCCTGCCTGCCTGCCATGGCCAGGGATGTTTTTGGGAGACGCTTGTATTAAACCTAATTTTGTCGTTTAGTCGACTTTAATTATATTTTTGAGTTGTAAATATTTCTAAACTGTATCTTGGGATCCCAAATGTTAAACACTTTATAATATTCAATGAATGGATATATTTTTTAAATTATGTGACTTTGTTTATGGTTTAGCTACACTTTTGTCTTAAAACCTTGGTTAGCGAGTTAATTGCACATTTCAAACTCACTTAGTAACGACTCTAAGGAAGTAGGGCATTACAATTACTCACTACTTTTATAGTAGTTGATTGTCCTTCTACATACAATGCTGTGATTGGAAGGCCTATTCTAGTCGACCTGCGAGTCGTAACCTCAGTCTGGCACCTCGCCATGAAGTTCCCAACTGACGCGAGGATAGGATGTATGTTGGGAAACCAGTGAGAAGTGAGGGAATGCTACAATTCCTCGATTACGAAGGCAAAAAGGGGTGGATCGAGGGAAAGAGCCGGAAAAGAGTTACAATTGGCCGATGAGGTACAAGCCCAGTCAAGTGAGCATGTCAACAAATAGGGTGTTGCCCAAAGTGAGGATAGAGATTTAGATCCTCGCTTTGGGGATTTCGATGAAGAAGAAGGAGTAGTTGAGGACCTCAAGGAGGTCCAACTCGATGAAGCAGATTCGACCAGGGTTGTGAAAGTTGGTAAAAACTTAGAGACAACATCAAAATAAAGATTGGTGGAATTTTTGAAGAGGAACCAAGAAGTATTTGCCTGGTCGCATAAAGATATGGTTGGAATTGATCTGGCAGTTATCAGCCATGTCTTGAGCATAGATAAAAGTTTTCCACCGGTACAATAGAAAATGAGGCTGTTCGACAAAGACAGATCGAAGGCCTTAAAGGAAGAAGTCAAGAAGTTAAAGGAGAACGAATTAATTAGGGTAGCGTTTTATCCATCATGGGTCTCTAATCCCGTACTAGTTCCCAAGATGAATGGAAAATAGAGAACATGTGTGGATTTCACAAACCTTAATAAAGCTTGCCCTAAAGATTGTTTCCCGCTCCCAAGGATCGACAAGCTGGTCGATGCCACTGCAGGGCAAGAGATCCTATCATTCAATGATGCATACTCTGGATACAATCAGATCAATATGCACCCACCTAATGAGGATTACACTAGCTTTCGGACCGATACAGGACTTTACTGTTACAAAGTAATGCCTTTTGGTTTGTAAAACGCTGGTGCGACTTACCATCGACTGGTCAATCACATGTTTAAAGGGTTGATTGATGTAAACATGGAGGTGTATGTTGATATAATGCTAGTTAAGTCGAAGAAGGCAGAAGAACACATTGAGGACCTCCAAGAGTGCTTCAAAATCTTCAATAAATATCAGATGAAGCTGAATCCCCTTAAGTGTTCCTTCGAAGTTGGATCAGGGAAGTTTTTGGGATTTATAGTGAACTCACGAGGTATCGAAGCTAATCTCGAAAAGATCAAGGCCCTGTTCGATATCAAAGATAAAATATGTTCAAAGTTTAACCGAGAGGATTGCTGCTCTAAGTAGATATATTTCTAAATCCACAGAATAGTGCGTCACATTTTTTAATCTACTTAGGGGAAATAAAAAATTCGAGTGGACGGAGGAGTGCGAGCAGGCTTTCCAAGCTCTAAAGTCTCATATGTCGCAACCACCGATTTTGTCTAAACGGATTGAAAAATAAACTTTGTTCATCTATTTGGCGGTCACAGAATATGCTGCTAGTGCTGTCTTGGTAAGAGAGGAGGAACATGTGCAAAAATTTGTGTATTATATAAGAAAAAGGTTAATAAGAGCAGAATTGCAGTATGCGCCCATTGAGAAACTAGCCTACTGCTTGATCTTAGCCTCCAGAAAGTTGTGACCATACTTCCAAGCTCACCCCATCACAGTATTAACCAACTAGCCCTTACGGCAAGTCCTACAAAAACCAGAAGATGTTGGTCGATTATTGAAATGTGCAGTTGAACTTGGACAATTTGATATTTCTTACTTGCCACGAGCAACAATAAAGGGACAGGCTCTGGCGGACTTTGTTGCAGAGTTCCCTGGACTTCAGGACACTGAACCGATAGAAAAGCCTGAGCCTCTGAGCCAAACTCCCTCTTGGAAATTGTTCACAGATGGCTCTTCTAACGAGCATAAAGCTGGAGCAGGTATGATTTTAATCACACCTGAAGGGCATAGATTCCACTACACAATCAGATTCGACTTTACAACGTCTAATAACGAAGCCGAATACGAAGCTTTTCTCACAAGATTACGATTAGCCAAGGATATGAATATAAAGTCGCTTGAAATCTATAGTGACTCCCAGTTAGTGGTTAATCAAATTACTGAAGAATATCAAGCCTGAGGTCGTATGATGGTGGCTTACTTGAACAAAGCAAAGGATTTGTTTGCATAATTTGAAAAAATATACTCTTCAGCAAGTACCACGCGACCAAAACTCAAACGCTGATGCTTTGGCCAAATTAGGAAGTGCAAAGAATGTTCACACCTTGAATATAGTGCCTATTGAACTGCTATCCGCCCCAAGCATCAAAACAGGAGAAACCTCTCTGGTAATCCAATCAGCAGACACGTGGATGGCACCCTTTATTGAATACTTGACGCATGGCGTACTGCCGATGGACAGAAACAAAGCAAGAGCCCTCTAGAGGCAGTCTGCTCGGTTTATCCTTGTCGGCGAAATGTTATACAGAAGAGGGTACTCAATGCCACTCCTAAGGTGTGTTTCTAAAGAAAAGGCCAAAGAATTATTGCGAGAAGTCCATGAAGGTTTCTGCAGAGATCATGCTAGGGGGCAGAGTTTATAAAAATAAATCCTAAGGCAAGGATATTTCTGGCCAACAATGAATGAAGACTCTGTGGATTTTGTTCGAAAGTGCGACAAGTGCCAAATATTTTCTAAGATACCCCGAGCAGCCCCTAATGAGCTAAAACAAATGCAAAGCCTGTGGTCATTCGCAGTGTGGGGGATAGATTTGATTGCCCACAGGAAAGGGCAACGTCATGCTGTGATTTCCGTTGACTACTTCACGAAGTGGGCCGAAGCTGAGCCACTTGCAACCATAACAACCAAAAAGGTGTTGGATTTTGTGGTCAAGAACATTGTGTGTCGCTATGGATTGCCTAGAAAAAATTTCTCAAACAACGGCAGGCAATTTGATAGTGATCTATTCACAGATTTTTGTGAGAGGCATGGGATTATCAAAAGTTTTTCTTCAGTAGCTCATCCACAGGCAAACGAACAAGTTGAGGCTATCAATAAGACACTAAAGGATACTTTGAAGAAAAGGCCTGAAGAAGCGAAGGGGGCATGGCTAGAGCAGTTGCCTGAAGTCCTCTGGTCGTATAGAACATCTCATCGAACAGCAACATCCCATACTCCATTCTCCTTGGCCTATGGGTATGAAGCTATGTTGCCTGTTGAATTAGATCCGCCATCACACCGAAGGTTGGCATACGATCAAGACGTTAATAGCCAGTTATTGATGGAATCTCTGGACTTGATCGATGAAAGGCATGAGCAAGCCCAACTTTGAGTAGCAGCTTACCAACAAAAGGTCGCCCGGTACTTCAATTCTAAAGTACATGAAAGAAAATTTAATGTGGGAGATTTGGTACTTAGAAGAGTTTTCCTCAATACCCATGATCAAGCCGTTGGAGTGCTTAGACCTAACTAGGAAAGGCCATACCGAATCAAAGAAGTCCTCCATCCAGGCACTTATAAACTTGCTCGCTTAAATGGAGATCTCATTCCTCGCTATTGGAATGGAGAACACCTGCACTAGTACTATCAATACACAATTCTTCTTAAAAGAATTGGCTTGTATTAATTTTACTTTTTAAAAGTTTATGAACAAGGGTTAGTCAATCATGTGACTGATAGCTTATAAGTGTAAGATCAAATTTTTGATCACACGTATAGACACGATTGTCCTTTTATTATGAGAATTAAAAGGAAATGTGCGTAGCCAGTTATTCTTGCCAATTATTGTATTTATTACAAGTATTTTCTCATTACGTGTGTTGTTTTGCTATATTTTACAAGTGTTTATTACGAGCAGTAGTGCTCCAATAGGTCTTGGTCAAGGCAAGTGACCGAGGACCTTAAGCTCCTCAATCACTTGGGGGGCATATAAGGTACCAGGCAAGCAAAGCATATCAACAAGTATATGTAAACACACGAATAGAATAAGTGAAAGCATGCTACGATACTTAGAGTATTTTTTAAAATTTTGTTTAAATTTTGTTAAATCAAACCAAAGTGTTATGCTAATTTCGGTCATGCGAACAAGATGTTGTAATATATTACAAGTATTATAATATCTAAATATTAAAAGTAAATTGTTTTACACCGCGAGCAGTTACTGCTTGGATGTAATTCTATGTTCAAAAGAAAAAGCTCCCCATGCAGCAAAAAATATATTGTCTTGACACTATGAACTGAGGTCCGTGTGTCCCAAGTTACAAATTTAAATAAAAAAACAGAAGAAATTATGAAGCAGGAGGGTCTTGAGGAATTTGCTGGTCAACAGAAGCACCAATTTCCTCGCCTACGCCATCGATGCCCATAGCCAAAGAGATTTCGGGGGATGCTGAAACTTTCGCTCTCTCCTCCTCTTCAAGGCGAGTCAAACACCTGTTTAGCTCAAACTGCCTCGTACAATCTGATAAATAGTTGAAGTCTGCCCCGCGGTTGTTCTTCCAGAACATATAGAAGCAATTAAAAGTGCCTCCCTTGTACATCTCCAGGTTATTAACATTGTTCTCCTCGAGCTCTTTGACTCGTTCCTCCAGCCCCTCAGTCTCCTTCCTGCTGATGACCAGATCTTTTTGAAGCTTAGAAGCTTCCTTGAAATTAAGAAAATAAGCCTCCTTATACTTCTCTTTAGCTTCAATGGCTTTGGTCAAGGTAGCCTGATGCTGCTTCAGTTCTTCGACCAGCTTGGCATTCTGTTCGAGCAGTTTAGCGTTTTTCTTCTCGATTGCCTCGAGTTGCTCGGTGTATTTGGTTTCAGCCATCCTAAGCTGCTCAACATGTTTATCCTCAGATGCTTTGAGCTATTCGCCAAGCCTCTTCTCGTATTGATTAGTCAGTGCCCCCGAGCGGCGCCAGCCAACTCTCATGGTTAGGACTCCCTACGATCAGAAAAAAGATAAAACTGTTAGTGGAAATAAAATGACGAGATAAACAAATAAAAATTAGTAAAAAATCGCAACTTACACTGAGCACTTCATTCAACGTGCGGTTGAAGATCTGCTCGACCTCCATGGACTCAGTGTTACTGATGGCCTCTCGGCTGCGTTGATGCCCCGATAGCTTTGTCAGCCTATCCTTGGCCGAGCTGAGAGCCATGTTCATCAGAGCCTCTCCTGTCTGATAAGGAGGTGTCTAGTCAGCGGGAGTTGGAGGAGTTTGGTCAACAGGCGCTGGAGGAAGAGTCTGGTTGACGGGAGTTGGTGGTGATGTCTGGTCGATTGGAGCTGGAGCAGGTGTTGTTTCCTTGGAAGGAACTGGTATTGGAGGATCCCCAGCCCGAGCCTATTTCGTCGGAGGGTTGCTGTTGCTTTCTCTACGATGTTGCCTGCTCCCCTTTTTCTTGCTCGCATAAGCAACAAGGTCAATTTCTCTATACAGGGTGAATGGATCTTCATCAGACATGACTACAAAATAGAAGCAAACACTCAAGCAATATAGATGGAGATACCTCCTAAATCAAGGAAATAAGATCAAAGAAATTACAAGTAAAATACCCGAGCTACAACTACTAGTCGCTACATTACTTATTGTACTACTGCTACACTCTCTCTCTACCTTGAAGAAGTCTGAATTTAAATTAGGTGTGTATTTACAGTTGTCGTCCCTGTCAAATAAGTGACTAGGAATGGGCAAATTGTCTAAGAGTGAGAAGTCAGTACCGTTCTCATCCGAAGACTCAAGAATAGGCTCGGGATGCTCAGAGACCTTCTGCTTGCCATTTCCTTTTTGAGCAGGAGCAGCAGCTGCTCACGAGGTGTTGGACGGTTCCCTGATGGTCACTCCTGTTTCTCTCCTCGGGGGTTGTGACACATCTTTATTCTGCTCGGAAATTTCTCCCCCAGTAGCACTTCCCACAGTTGATTCCCTCATGTCATGGTGAGGTGCCAGAAGGCCAACCAGCCTTAGATTGGTCTCCATGACCAGCACTTTGACATTTTTTTCAATATTTGTCATGCTGGTCAAGGATGTTGCTAGGGGTGTGCACGGTGTGGTTTGGGTGGTTTGAACACTTTTTAATACACCACATCACAAGTGCAGTGTAGTAACTAGAACACACCGTGCGGTGTGATTTCGTTGCACCAAACCGACCAAACCAAACCATTTTTTGCGGTGTGGTTTGGGTGGTTTTCCTCGGTGTAAGTGTGTTAAAAAATATGTGTTAGATGGAGGAGGTGCAAATGAGATGAGAGAGGAAGGAGTTATTGTCGTGTATTATGTGTTAGAGAATAAGGTTATATCCTATTTTAAGTGGGCTCCTAATTTAAGTGGACTCCTAGTTTCAGATTGGGTTACTAAAAATGGTAAATATGTAAAGTTTAATTTTTTTTAACATATTTGTAAGTATACGGTGCGGTGTGGTGCAAACCAAAATTTCACACCGCCAAACCACGCACCGCACCGCACCACACGGTTTAGCTAAGATACAAACCATACCGAACCATTCCACTTTTGACACCGCAGTTTGTGGTGTAGTGTGGTGCGGTGCGGTCGGTCCCCGCGATTTTCTGGTTTAGATGATCACCCCTAGATGCTGCTCATATCTCCATATCTGGAGTGGGATTTGGTTGATGCCATGGCCTTGAATGACACCAAGGTTCTACGGAATGTGAAAAAAAGCTAATGGAAATTGAACGACCAGTACATAAATAATTTACCTCCTTCAGTGAAGGCCAAATTGTTGGCGACCAAGTTTGGTGTTAAAAAGTACTCCTGGAAGTACTTTCCCACGTTGGACTTGTGGGTAATATCATGCAGGAAGGTGCGAGCAGATTCCTGGTGGTAGAAGTGGAAGAAGCCCGTATTGTTGTGATTGGGGTTGGACTTGAGATCGAAAAAATAATTGATCTCGTGTGGCGTAGGAACGGGCCACTTCTTGTTGTTGTAAAGAATATAGTGTGTGAAAAGCACTCTATATCCGTTTGGGGTGATTTGAAAGGGAGTGACCTCAAAATAATTGGCCACCCCCTGGAAAAACGGATGAAGAGGCAGGGTTGCCCCTGCCTCAATGTGATACCTCGACCAGGCGTTGTAGGCACCCCCAGGATGGTTTGCCCGCTAGTCTATCGAAGGCTTGATTAGGGCTATCCCAGGAAGTCCATACTTCTTGAGATAATTCCCTACCATCCTAGCTGTAATAACACTAGGAGGCACTACGTACCATTCGACTTCTGGTCGAAAGACGTCTCGAAGTCAGGCTTTTGTTTGGATTCTTGGTTGGGAAGTGTTTTCAGGTTGAGGGCTAGTCGAAGGAGTTTCAGCCCGAGGAGCAGGTTGATTATCAGAAGGCTTGGATGTTTTCTTTCTTTTTTGTGCGATGGATTTTATGTAACCCATGTTGGCTGGGCTGGTCAAAGGTCTATTTGAAGGGTTATGAGAAAAGGGAATTTCCGAGATTAGCAGTGACGGCTGTTCTTGATCTTCGAGTAGCTGTGCAAGCAAGTCGTCGCCGATCGGCCTCTCACCTCCCCATGGGTTATGCATGAAAATATGCGAACAGAGAAGGGGAGATGAGAATCTACGGCCAATAGACCAAGAAAGTGGAAAAGTTGGAATAACTTTGCTCGTGTATAAAAGTTAAGCTTTTATACGACCAACAACATTCTAACGTAAACACTAAATCTTATGCGAAAAGTTTGGAAAATGGATTAAAAAGTATAAGTGAAAAGTTTTTAAGAAAAACTTTTCGACTCTGAGAAAGGGCGGGAAAAACCCAGTTTTTTCTAAATGCCTAAAAATCAAATTTTTACTTCGATTTTAGGCCTTAAATCAATAATCCTAACTCCTAAGCCTCATTTAGTTTTTTTTCCCTATCCTATCATGTTAATACCTACATGCCCGATTACCCTAAATCATTTCTTCAAGAACATTCGGGAACTCAAAATCCAAAACAAACCAGAAAACTGAAAAGATAATTATTGCATGGTATTTCAAAGACGAAGAAGTTCAAGAAACTTACTTGGATAAAGATTGATGCAAATTTCTGTGATGTTGAGTCGAGTGACTGGACAGGAACTCCGTGGATTGCCGAAATCGTCTGAGTTTCCTTGGTTCTTTATGCTCCGTTCTTCAATGTTTTTGAGGAAATATAGAAATTAAAAAGTAAAAAAAATGAATTTAAGGAGTTATTTATGTTGGTCGAGGCACGGTTAAAGAGATAATGATGGGGAATGGTTTTCAAGGCATGGAAGAGTGTGATAGCCGTCAAATCACTTTTTGGGAAACTGCAATGACATGATAGGTTGCATTTTTTCGAGAAGGCATTGATGGCTCTGACAGATTTGACAGGTCACATAGAAGGTCGATTGTTTAAGTTTACTTTATGTTGGTCGTAGTAAAATAAACTTGGGAGGCAAGATTGGTCTACACGTGGGAGGCACATGGCTATTTTAAGTAAGTGTATTCTGCTCGGCCATCGACCAGAAGATTATTGGTTTATCGAGCATCATACTTATGTGCGACTTATGCATTTTTTTTTACACAAGAGACAACATAATTGAAAATGATAGAGCTATTGCTCTTGTGTTTTTTTTTTTTCTATTTTTCTCTTCTTTTTTTTCATCTTTTTTTTTTTATGAAGAACATAATATAAGGCTCTCTAATAAGATTTGTCTATAGAAAATATTATCCCTAAAACATCATCCATTCACACCTCAATACCTTGTCCAAATAATTATAACCATTTCTAAGAATCAATAAAAATTTAAAAGTTGTTTTCTCAAGTCTCACCTCTCACACAAAAGAATGGATTCTTAAACGTGGAAAATTTCTAAGCAAATATGTGCTAACAACCATCTTACCACAATATTTGGCATGTGCATTAGGTAACTCTAGAGAAACTCTTAGTAATACAGATAACAAACATTGACTCAAAAGTAACATTTTGCAAGAATAAATAAGTAATTTTAAAAAAAATTTGATCGTGAAAATATTAATATGACAAAAATCAACATGAATGTGTATGAATATGCTCACCACCCTCAACCAAAATCAGACAATGCCCTCATTGTTTAAAAATATATACATGAAAATCGTGAAATGAGAACATATAGAGAGTGAGCTAATGAAAAATGATATGATATTGATTCTTAGAAAAAGAAAAATAAATGACAAGACAAACTATCAAAAATAAAATAAAAAACAAAAACAAAAATAAAGAATACCACAAATAAAGGAAGCAGGGAAAGATAGAACCTCATTAGTCTTGGAAAACTGGAGAAATGTCTCCTCAGGTCACCAACTCAATATTCTTGACTATCCAGTATCAAAAATGAATTTTCTTTTATCCTGTGTCTCAAAAATTGAAGCATTAGTAACATTCTCAGGATAAAGAAAATGTTTGTTTTCAGTATCATGGAGGAAATAGTGTGATTGATTCTTTTAGAAAAGTTTGTGAATTTCCTCCACAATAAGGTTTATCATATCAGTATGATAACACTTGTTTTCATTCGAAGTTGTTGGAAGAATTTCAGCATGAGGAATATTTTCACTCCGAATACTAATGACATCATCCTCATCAAATTTGTTGGAAATAGGATTAGAGATTGGTGCCATTGTTTCCTCATTTGTTTGGAATTGGCTGAAACAATGTGAATTAACTTTGTCGGTTAATTCTTAAAATTGAGTCCGAATTTCTCTAAGTTCCTCCATCATGTGTTTAGTAATGTTTCTTACGTGTTCGGTAAAGTTTATTTGTTCCTCCATAATTGTATATAATGTTTCCTCTAAGGAATATGTATTAGTCCAGCCATTATGTGGAGGTTCATGGTAAGAGTTAGAAAAATTGTGCTCAACATTCTTGCTAGATGGTGCCAATTCCCAACCAATCGGTGCACGGTAGTTGTACTTAGACTTCCAACTTGAAGCAACAGGGTTTTTCCAGCTAAGATTATTGTTCTTGCAATAAGAATAGTATTGAAAAGCTTCCTCCCTTTCTCTAAGAGTTTAGTAATCTTGAGCAAAATGGTCGACTCTTTCACAGTCAAAATATGGTTCATCATACTCTACCCTTATGAACTCGTTACTTTCTCGACCATACTTAGCTTTCAAGTTTTCGAATTCTCTAGTCAAGAATTCTACTTTAGATTTAAGGTACTCTTTTTCGCTAAGTTGGTGGGCACCTCTAAAATTTCTAGTACCCTTAGTAGCACTAGATTTTGGATTGTTTTGAAGTGAAGAGAGATATCTTGGGTAATAGTACTCAAAACGTCGATGATCTTCTTTATTCATTTGTTATTTTTTTTAATTTGTTTATTTGTTTTTAATTTTTTTGGGATCATTTTTAGTTATTTAGTTATTTATTTATTTATTCATTCTTTTTTTTTTGTTTTATTTATTTATTTTACTTTTACTTTTAGGTTTTAGGTTTAGTATTTTATTTTTAGATTTAATTTTTTTTCCAAAAAAAAAATAATAAAAATAAAATTTTGTATCAAAACAAAGTATTGAGAACATTTGTGTAATTTTGGATATCAGTAAAAACCAAAGATGTTCTGTCTTAGGAAAATTGGTTCTTAAATAAGGTCTGTGTTAGCGTTACCCTCCAACCTTTTCTAAGAACCTCAGGGAGTTTTAGAAAAGCTCTTGGGTCTAAAGTGGTACTTTGGCAGCCTTCCCAATTGGCCTGGGAATATTTTTTGTGTATACTTATTACACTATTACACACTTGCGCTAATAATACTTACAAAATAAAAAAAATATTTATGCCACGAAATAGAGACGCACTCAAAAATATCATTTTATTAGTTTTAAAGTTTAAAATTAATTACGTTTTAATTAATATTTTCATGGATTTATTGTTATATATTTTATATTTTAAAATATTAATTTTAATTTAATTTGTGTTTAATTTTCAGGAAATAAAATGTATTTTGACAAAAAGAAAAAGAAAGAATTAAAATTGAAGAAATCATGAAGAAAATGGAATTTTTGACAAGATTAGGCCAAAAATGGAACCCAGTCCCAAAGTCTTCAACAACCAAGCCAAGCCAAGTCTAGCCAGCCGAGCCGAAGCCGCCCAAGCCACCTGACATGCGCCTGCCACGCCTGACGTCTTGTCCCATGCACCTGACAGCCTGACGCCACCTGACGCGCGCCTGCCACCTCGCCAGCAGCCACCACCTATCCCACTCGTTAGCCTTTGTCTCCCACGCGCCCGACTAGTCAGCCTGCCACGTTCTGACCGTGTCTCCCACCCCCACCTACAGCCTTTTTCTTAGCCAATCTGAGGCCGCCACGTGTCCCACTTGGCTCCAATTTTGCAGTTATTTCCCCCACTATTTTGTACACGATTTTACATATTTTAGGTCCTATTTTCTCTATAAATAGAGAACCATAATCAGTGTAAATCATGAGATTGGAGAGTGGAAAAAAGACACTTTGTATTTTGTTTCTTTTCTTATTTCTAGTTTAATTTTGCTTGTTTTAGGTGACAAAAATGAGTTAATTATTTTAGAAATATTGGTGAGGTTAGAGTGTAGTTGTTGTACTTTTCATTCTCATTATTGATACTGATTATTCTTTTGCTTCATTTGAGATAAATGCACCGATTGCTTCTATTTATAGAGAAAATAGGACCCCAAATGTGTAAAATCGTGTACAAAATAGTGGGGGAAATAGCGGCAAAATTGGAGCAAAGTGGGACAAGTGGGACACGTGTTGGCCTCGGATTGGCTGCAGGTGGAGTGGGAGACACGGTCAAAACGTGGCAGGCTGACTGGTCGGGCACATGGGCGACAAAGGATGACGAGTGGGACAGGTGGCGGCTGCTGGCGAGGTGGCAGGTGGAGTTGTCGGGCGCGTGGGGAGCATGGCAGGTGCGCGTCAGGTGTCGTCAAGCTGTCAGGTGGATGGGATGACACGTCAGGCGTGGCAGGCGCATGTCAGGTGGCTTGGGCGGCTCCGGCTTGGCTTGGCTGCTGAAGACTTTGGGTCTGGGCTCCATTTTTGGCCTAATCTTATCAAAAATTCTATTTTCTTCATGATTTCTTCAATTTTAATTCTTTCTTTCTTCTTTCTTTTTCTTTGTGTCAAAATACATTTTATTTCCTGAAAATTAAACACAAATTAATATTTTAAAATATAAAATATATAACAATAAATCCATGAAAATATTAATTAAAACTTAATTAATTTTAAACTTTAAAACTAATAAAATGATATTTTTTAGCAATAATCAGCGACCAGCCTAGTCGCATATATTCATTTAATTCCTTCAGATGTGCAAACTGGTAATTATGCATTAATTGTAATTTCTCTTATTATCTCGATACGCGAGTTGTAATTGTAATTAAGGCCCATTGGCCCATGTAAGCTTCTTGAGCCTATAAATACGAATCAAGGGGCTCAAAGGAGGGGACTTTTGAACTGAGAGAATTCTGAGAGAAAATTATAGTGTTATTGTTCATCGAAATTGTAATCATCCTAAAGCTCGTGAACCCTAGTTCATTGATCACAGTGTTGGGACTCTACATCAATAAGAACACTAAGTGGACGTAAGTCATTACCATCTAATTGTGGCCAAACCACTATAAATTGTTTGTGTTGTTTACTGTTTCGTCTTGATTTCTTCTTGTTCTCTTCTCATGCTATATCATTTATCTGACTCCGTGTTGTTGACCAATTCGAGGATCAACACCTATCATCAACACTACTACAAAAAAAGTCATTTGCGACAGTTTTTAATTGCTACAATTGATTATTTGCATCAGTTTTAAAAGTGACGCAGATAACCCTTCATATTACATTATTCATTTAGTGAAAATCTTAGCAACTCCTTAAGTTATAAATTCTCCACAATAAAAGTATAAAAATCTTAAAATTTTTACAGAATAAACCAAAATCTTATTTTGCTAAAGATAAATATAATATTAATTATTATAAACACCGCGTGAGGCGCAGTTACATATTGTCTAGTAGTTCTATTTATATTAGTAAAATTAACTATTTATTATATGTTACATGATATACTATTAAGCTTTAAACCAACTTATTATTTTTTAAACAAAATATATAATTATTAATTATTGTTTCATCTGGTGATGGGAGAATGTATGTTCTATTTATTATTAGCAACTTGTTCAATTGTTATACCAGTATAACAACGTACAGATTATATCCCTTTAATGAAACTAAACATAGTTTGTTGCATTGTAAAAATATTTTCAAACAATCAAAAGTGGAATATTGGGTCATATTAAGATACGATCATCAATTAATAGGTTAGTTGATCACGTTATTTGACAAATTCTTAGCCTAGTTGTCCAAAGATCTTATAAAGCATATTCTGTTAGATTTACTGTTGTAATCATTCATATAAATAGAGAAATAAAGGAGATTATTCCAGAGCCATAATTTCCTCCCTCACAATATAATTAATTCTACTTTCCTCCCATAGTTAACTTATTAATCTCAATAATAGTTTATTATTGCATTTTCAATCTTAGAAGCTCTACAAAAATATATAATGGTTTTGAAGCAAAATACAAGACAAGAGAGCATTATATTTATTATGTCTGTTCTAGTATCATTCATGATAATGTTGCATAATATTGATGGGACCAACAATGGAGATGAAGAATCACAAGTACCATGTTTCTTCATATTTGGTGATTCTTTGGTCGATAATGGAAATAACAATCAAATTGAAACAATAATTAAAGTGAATAACAAGCCATATGGGATTGACTTTCCCGGTGGTATTTCAACTGGAAGGTTTTCTAATGGTCGGAATGTGGTTGATATAATTGGTTCGTAAATGCCTAACCTCTCTTATCTCTATACAAATTCTTCATAATTATTCATTATTTTGTTTGATATAGTCTTCTCTATAAAATATATGAATTTTCATCTCAAAATTAATTAATAATTAAATAGATACGTTAATATATATATATATGATTTGCATTATTTAGAAACATGATATGTCACATTAATTATTATATATTACACAATAAAATGTGTGAAATGCGTACATTATAACATTTTTCTGATTGACTATCACCTTCCCTTTAATATCTTAGTTGTTTGAAACATTTTATATTTTGTTGTTTTCTTATACAGGTGAAGTTCTAGGGTTTAAAGATTTCATACCATCATTTGCCACTGCTAATCAGGGAAATGCCACACTTATGACTAGAGGTGTAAACTATGGATCTGGTGGATCAGGAATTCGCAATGATACTGGAAAAATTGTGGTATTGAAATTATTACAAACTCAAATTTCACTTTTACATAACCATTTCGACCTTCTCAAATTTACGTGAGTCATTCTTATAGATTTACCTAGCTAGCTAGCTAATTTCTTTTATGACTATATAAATTCATATGAAATGAGTTTAATTTTGAGTGATTTTGTGCTTTTCTTTTTGAACAGGGTACTCTTTTAAATCTAGAAGTACAATTAGATCATCACCTAATCACAGTGTCAAAAATCAAAAGCATACTTGGAAATGAAACTGAAGCTCACTTAAACAAATGCATATATTTTGTTGCAGTGGGTGGTAGCGATTACCTTACCAACTACTTCATGCCTGATGTTCAAAGTACAAGTCGTGATTATACACCCCAACAATTTTCTCGAGTTCTTATCGAAGAATATAAAAATCAAATTATGGTTTGTATTATATATTTGATAAATTCAAACTTATAATTGAAATGACAAACAGGTTTTCTCCCTCCAACTATAATCTTTGTAGAAATTTACTCCTTAAATTTATTTAGCTTGGAAATAATTCCTTTGAACTTAGAACTTGTAGAATCTTACTCTTCTGTCTATTTTTTAAATGATTCTTTTAAAAAATAAATTGAAAGAAAAAAATTTACAAGACTCATAATTCAAAAATATTTTTGCCATGAAATTTTTTTTGGAAGACAAGACTCTATCAAGATCATAATTGAGGGGAAAAAATATATATTTTTTTTTATAAATAATATGTTTGTTGACTGCTATATATATATATATATATTTACTAATTCATTTTGAAATTGTATTAATTTGGCAGAGATTATACAATAATGGTGCAAGAAAAATTGCCCTAAATGGAGTAGGAGCACTTGGGTGCACCCCATTTGCTATTTCCTCATTGGCCAAAAGGAAAGGGTGCACTTGCTCAGAAAAAGTCAACGAAGCAGTTCAATTTTTCAACCATGAACTTATATTATTAGTTGAACACCTCAATATCGATTACCCGAAAGCCAAATTCATTTATCTCAATTACTTCGGAATAGGTTCTAGCGATCCTATCATTAAAGGTACAAAATTACAATTTTTGTATCTCTTCTTTAAATTAAAACCTTAAAAAAAAACTAACTTAGGCTAATTATACTATATGTAGTCCTGATTAAGGAAAAATATGCCTGGAATTTAGTAATCATTTCTAAATTTATTATAGGTATTTTTAAAATAGCAATCCTTTTTTATAGAATAAACAAGTTAATAATTTTAAGACATCAAACCTAAAAGTAGAAATAACAATTTTTCCCTAAAAAATTATTACACTTGTCTAATTTTATTTCTTTAGTGTAAAAATACCTTTTTGAACTAATATCATCTTTATATAAAGGTATTTTTTGTTATATTTCGTCTATTTCTTTTATAAATTATTAACATAGTTCATTATATTTTAAATTACTTTCTTATTTTAAAATATGGTTTACCTTAGTGTAGCTCCCAACAATAGAAAGCTAAATTTGTTAAAAAAATAAGCCTGATTCAAAGTATTATGAACAACATTAGTAATTAATTTGTATATAAAAAAATAGATGAATATATAACATATAAGATCATTTTCACAAACACAGCAATAGTTCAACAAGTGTTTCTAAAAAAACAGAGGCAAAATTATTAAACAAATACAATATACTTCAGAGATTTTTTTTCTTTTGCTTTCATTAAAATTAGTCCAACATATAAATCAGAGCTCATTAAATATACCATTTTAATTCCCTTTTAAAAAAATACCATTTTAATTATGTGTACTCTTATTTATTTATTTTAATTATGTGTACTCTTATTTATTTATGGATTTTTTTTTCAGAAATGAAAGTTCTGGATAAAAGTTGCTGCCCATTAAACGGTTTAGGTCTATGTAATACTGCATCAAGTCCATGTCCAGATAGAAAAGCCTACTTATTTTGGGACGCTTTCCATCTAACAGAGGCTGCTAGTGAATTAATTGTAAAAAGATATTATAACTCTCTTCTTCAGTCTGACAGTTATCCAATTGATCTCAAACGACTTGCTGAGTTGAAACTCTAGATGTATATATGTATATAGAAAGATTGGTCTGTGGTGCTTTGATATTCAATTAATGGGAAATTCTTCAGTATTATTTCTGTCTCATCATGCTTTTTTTTTTTAGAGTAAACTTCTATTAAGATAAACAAGAGAGTAGGGGACGATTACAAAGAAAATGAGTATGGAGAAGAACCATTCCATACTAGCTCACCATTTAACACATGGGATGTTCTAGCAAAATAATTGGCAATTTCATTAGCCTCTCTAACATGTTTAACAACCACCTCTGGAAAGGAAGAAAGTGAACTAATGGTATTATTAATTACATCACTAAGAGGGCAATAATTATTAAAACCCTAATGATCTTAGAAACAACTTATTTAGAATCCCATTCTATTTGAGAGATTGGCACTCTTAACAGTTTGGCACCACTATAAAGCATAAAGAATAGCTTTAGCCTCCTTCAGTTTTGACCTTGTGAAACCTGAAACTGGCGCAACTAGACCAGCAACAATGGCACCTTCATGGTTTGAAACAATACTGCAAATCCCATCTTATGGTTGGATGAAGAAATCGCAGCATCTATATTTAACTTTAGCTGACTCGCAGGTAGAGGAATCCATTGAACATTATCTCTGGGAAAATTTCTCTCTGATGAAGAGAAGACATCCATAGCATCTTTATATTCTCGCAAATATGTAGAAGTCCAAGTAAAATAGCCAGAAAAGGTAACTGTTAGGCTTCCTAAAAAAAATAGAGCATTTTTATCATTCCAGGAAGCAAAAGACAAACAAAGAAACTGCTCAAATTTTGGCTTATCAAACTGAGAACAAGCAAGCAACACTGGATCAAAAATTTCCAAATATGCACGAGACACAACAAATACATAAAAGTGAGCGTGTTTCCATATTTTCATGGCTCTAGTAAAGCCAACATTGGAAGTTCAATGGAAACACAAAAAGGAGAATTAAGGATATTCCTACGAGTAAGACTTAACGTTGTAGGCAATAGAGAATTGCACATACGCCAAGTGAAGTGTTTAAGTTTTGGGGGAATCTTAAGATGCCATAAAAAATACCACTAGATCAAATGAGGATGGTGGAGAAACCTTAGAAAAAGTAAGGTAGTATCTAAATTTAATAGTATAATACCCAGAGGAAAAGTGAGATCCCAAACTAAAGAATCTGACTAGTTTAAATTCATAAGAGGAACATATAGATTGGCATTGTCAAACATCTGTGGTGAAATAACTCCTCAAATTTCCTCTCCCAAGAAACATAAGAACTATTGAAAAAAGCAACATTATCAGATGGAGGCGGAGAACTTAAACAATAAGGCAGAAACCTAAAGTTAGGGACCAATAATCTTGAAGAGCTAATAAAGCGACCATTACCAACCTTCCAAATTAAACACCTTTTATGTAAATCCCTCCCCCAAAGCAAACTTCTCCAAGTATAAGATGGAGTATTTCCTTGCTTAGCATTAGGAAGGTCTCTAGAAAAATAACAAACTTTAAGAAGCTTGCCCAAATGAGAATTAGGATTTTGAAAAACCCTCCAAGCTTGGTGTGCTAACATTGTGTGATTAAAGTGAATAAGGGATCTAAAACCAAGGCCACCAACAAACTTGAATTAATAGAGATAGGACCATTTTCTCCAATGTATCTTTGAATTTGAACCTAAAGATCCCTACCAGAAATGAGCTATAGTAGTCTCAATGTTTTTACAAAGGGAAATAAGGAGCTTAAAACAAGCCGTTGGATAAAATGGTATTCTCTGGATAACAACTTCCAGTAAAATTTCCTCACCAGCACGAGAAAAGCATTTATCTAACCATGAAATAAGGTAAATAAAAATACGCTCCTTTTAGAAAATCAAATGCATGTTTTTTAGATCGATTAAAAGATTGAGGAAGACCAATGTACTTACTAATAAAATGTTTATTTTCTAGGCCAAGAGTATGAAAGAAAAAATGATTCATGAATATATGTATTAGGAGAGAATATTATAGAAGAAATTAACTAATTTTGCTAGCTAGTTGCACTATTATATTGTTTTAACGCCTCTTTAATGGTCAAACAAGATTACATATTGGTTAAACAAAAAAATAAACTATCATCCGCAAATCGTAAGTGAGAAATAGATAGAGCCCTACGTGAAATAGACATACTAGTGAGAAAACCAAATGCTTCTTTAAGACGAAGAGCTAAAGAAAGGCCTTCAGAATATATCAGGAAAAGATAAGGTTACATATGATCTCCTTTGTCTGATACCACGAGAAGGTTTGATATTATAGTAAACATGGCCATTAACACAAAACCTGATAGAAACTGAATACAAAAATTGCATAACAAGATTAACAAATTTATAAGGAAAATGCAAATGCAAAAGTAAACGATCAATAAAATGCCACTCAACCCTATTAAAAGCCTTAGCCATATCAAGTCTAGAGCAGCCATCCAAGAGAACCAGATTTACAAGAGTGAATGGCATCACTATAACAATATAAGAGTTTTATGATTTTATTTAGGAGATATTGTAAATGCACATCCCACGTCTCACACTGTGAGAGGTGAGAGACATCTCACGTCTCTCAATAGAAGATGTTGAAAAGTGTCCAAAAAGGTGAATTTTCAAAGCCTCCTATTGGGAGAGGTGAGAGACATTGAAAGTCCATGTGAACCTTTTCAATGTTTCTCATTTTTAAAAAAATAATAAATTAAATTAATTTATATTTAATATTATTTTAATTTGATTTAATAATTCATTAAAATAAATTTATTTAATAATTAATATAAATTTAAATTGATTTAATAATTAATTAAATTGAAATTGATATAATTAATAAATTTAAATTGATATAATTAATAAAATGAAATTGCAAATCTTCATTAATGAAAATTTAGATTGTTTTACAAGATATGCAATATTTGTTAGACATATGCAAAATTAACAAATATTGCACTGTATATGAAGAAATCGGTAAAAAGTAAGAAAACCTAACAATAATGTCAGTAACTTTAGATTATCAGTAACACATATGTCGTCCATTCTTGTCACAACTCATCAATTTGTGCCTCTATATATGTCGTACTTGCTAGCTGCAAAAAATATAAAGTAAAATATATTAATTAATTATTTGATTACATTTATATATATGGTTTAAAAAATAATTTGTAAATTGTAATTAATAATACCGTTCTCAAGTAATGTCCTGAACTCGCATGTTCAATTAAATCCTTCAACATCCTCATTATGTAGTATCCACATGGCACATTATCTGGTTCGTGGACACTAATTATTTAAAAGTATGCGTAATTCATTATTAAATTGACACTTTGTAAAATATGCATACATATTATTCTACTTAATAATTATAAAAGTTCGAAAATTTAAGTTGCAATTACTTACGTGAGGTTGCTTAATGCGTAGATTATCAGAGATCTCGACATTAAGAAGATTCACAAAGAAAAAAATATTGAAAGATCACTAATACAATCTCCTAATGGTTATTCAGATCTGAGTTCACCGGATCACAACAATAAGCATGATATGCATATGGTGCCAATATAAGCAACATCCAATGTTCAGTGCATAAGAAAAACAACACAAATTATAACTCAAATGCCAAACAAATAAACTATTAATATGGGTCGGACAAATGACAATGTTTTAAACTTACCCATCGTTCCAAGGGACAAGCATAACTTGTTCTCTTGATTTTACTTCATTGCATCGTCTGAACAGATTTTGAACATGGTCTTTGAATGAACTCCCGTGAGTGGCTAGAATATTAGGATTGACAAATAAAAACTTATTTCGGTGACATTGTTGTACCACATATCTGTAAATGAACCTAATACAAAAATACGAAAAATATAATTAGATAAAATTGTTATTTGAATGAATAAATCAAATTAGAAACTTAAATGAACTAACTTTGTGAGATAACTACTTGTCTAATCTTCTCCTTTCGAGCAAACTGAAGTATGTCATCATTGCATATGTAATAGTGAGACATATCCTGATCAAAAACTTCATACTCTATGTCTATATTGACACACTCGCCATGAGCCCACTGAGATACGATATTGTGTAATTGTTCAAATCGAGTGTGGGGTAGTTGTGTTGGAGGAGTTTGTGGTCGTCTTCTTTCTCGTGGTTGTTGTGTTGACAGAGTTTTTGGTCGTTGTGATCTAGTCCTACTTTTAGAAGGAGCCTGTATACAATAATATCAAAAATTAAAAAGAAATACAAACAAATTAATATACAATATAAAGATATTTATGTAAAAATATGGCATCAACTTATGATATATATCATCAGATATAATGACCAAATACTTAGGCCACGCTATTGGCGTCCCAATGGCTTGAGCAACTACTTACATATCCAAATCAGGATATACAAAAGGGAGAGGATTCATTGGCTTAAGAACGCTAGTAATCATAACTTGGTAGTAGTTTTTGCCTACCTCTCTTTCAATGAGTTTACCTGATGCAACAACATTTGAAAGCGAACCAATGGCGCTTTATTCCAAGCTAGGGTGTCAGCCAGTTGTCTTAATTTACCATCCTTTATTCTCTCATTAGCATGCGATGAAAAACTTTTAGCATGCTCGAATTTTCTAAACAATCAGATGAAACAAGGAATTGGCAGAAGGTACCACAAAACTTTGGCAGGTACTCCTTCCTTGACATCTTCACCATTTCTTTTCTTTTGCCATCGTGATTCACCATAGGACACGATTTTGCTTCTGCAAAGCTGTTGTGAATTTTCCTAAGTGTGTGCAAGTGTACACAGTCGTTAGACAAGTAATATAATGAAAGTAGTTTTTTTGTCTTCTCAAGGATTGCCAAACAAATATTGTAAAAATCAACACCAAATAATTTGGGGAACAATTAATTTTTTTTGATGATTTAATTAATTGAACTAAAAATAATTAAACAGGAGAATTAAAATAGGTCTTCAACACTACAGCTAGAAAATGACAAATTGTAATTAATATTATGATAAAAGTTAAGCATATCAAATCCCCCTAATTTGTAGTTTTGCCCCTGATGTTGCAACAAAGTTCATAGCAAAGTTCTCTTGTAACTAGGATTTCCAATTTAATGCACATGCCATTTTTCCAAATGCTCATGTTGAAGTTCCATCAATTAAATTCACATATTCCTATGCTAAATTTAATTTCTAGAACATAATTTCAAGCATCAATCCTTCAAGTTTGCAAGGTGAATAAAATATCTCTAAGTTATCCACTAATAAATAACAAAATTATCAACATGCATCAATCAAGCATTTCCACTAATTCTAACCCTTCCGGAATTAAAACTAACTTGTTTCTCACCTAAGTTGATCATTCTCAAGCAAGAGTTTGCACAATAAATATAGCTCAAATGAACAAGAGAAAAATTGCATAAAACATTCAACACTTTGGGGTTGCTTACAAATTAGGGTTCATCAATATCCCTAACTTTAACAAATTAGCTCATAGTCAAAATACCCAAATCACCACAATATATATTCAACATTATCTAAGAGTTCAAGATGAGAAAAATAAAATTGTAGGAGAAGAGAGTTTAGAAAGACAAGCCAAAATGATAGAAATCTTCTATTCTTTGTCTTTTAACTCTTCTTCTTCTTCTAGCTTCCTTCTCCAAGGTTTTTTCCCCTTTTCTTGATGTTTTAGCTCCCAAAAGTGCAGAAAAAATCCTTTCAATGGTGATAGGCGGCTGGGTTGGTTTTTCTTATAGAAGATGATCTCCCTTTTTAGGTTTTTTTAATTAAAAATGGTATAAACCCTCTTTTTCTCTCTCTACACGTGGGGACCACTCTTCTTTTCAGAATTTTTCTCTGCTCCTTTCTACCTCATCCTCTCAACCTCATTTAATCACTTTCCAAGTGTGCAAACTTTATGTTGCTGGCTGCACACACTTTGCTGCAGCAAAGTTGATTGATGCTACAACTAAGTGCCAGAATATCAGCTCCAAGATGATTTCCTTGCACATGTTTCACTAAGCTTTCCAAGCACCCTTTCTTTTTGCCTTCAAAATAGATACTACATTTTTAAAATATAATCTCATTATTTTCCACAAGAGTTATCATTAATTAAAACAAAATACTCAGAAAAAATGACTAAAACCACACAATAATAACCAAACACTCTATTTCACTTAAATTTTTAAGTTCAAAAGCTCAATTAATAACTCTAAGATATAGAGTTATCGCACCCCCAAACTCAAACCATTGCTCGCCCCGAATGATGACTCTAAAAGAAAAGAAACAAAGAAATCCAACTCATATCTGAGAGAGATCCCTTAGTGCTTGAGTTAGGGGGAAATAAGCTTTTGGACAAAGGTTTTAAACCTTGTTCAAGTTGGTGATCCCCAATACTCTTCACTTAGGTTGTGTAAGTGAGAGTTTGATTGTGTTTCTGTTCTTCTTTTTATTCTATTGCTTTTCTTCTTATTCTCTTGTTCTATTTACTTGTATATTTTGTTTAAGAGTTGTAATCTTTTCATTTGATCTAAACACTTTATTTTACTTGTAATCTTTTGCTTAGAGTTGTATTCTCACTATTCTCTTATTCATCATCATCTTCTTCCTTTCTTTAGTTTATTCGTATTTTTAGTTATAGAGTTGTAACCTTATTTAATCAATCTATATTTACTTGTAATATTATTGCATAGAGTTGTAATATTATAATCATTTCCATTGAGGCAAAACAATATTTTCCTAACATTCAAAAGCTTACCCCTTTTTTGTTTCAATGGAAGGGGAAACCATCAAGATCATGAACCAAGACCTAGTAAGGTTGGATAGGTTTGATGGATCAAATTTTACTAGGTGGCAAGACAAGGTGAGGTTTCTATTAACCACTCTAAAAATCGCCTACATCCTTGAGTCTTCCTTGGCTCCTCTAGCCGAGCCATCCGACGAAGACACTCCCGAGGAGGTGGAGAAGAGAAGGAAAAGGGAGGAGGACAATCTTCTTTGCAGGGGTCATATCCTCAACGCCTTATCCGATAGGCTCTATGACCTCTACACCGAGACCAAATCGGCCAAGGAGATTTGGGATGCACTTGAGAAAAAGTTCAAGGCGGAAGAGGAAGGTACCAAAAAGGTTTTGATATCTCAATACTTTGATTTCAAATTTTTTGGTGATAAACCTATTCTTCCTCAAATACATAAATTGCAAATTATTGTTAATAAATTGAAAGTGTTAAAGATAGAGCTTCCTGAGGCCTTTCAAGTTGGTGCTATTGTGGCTAAATTACCACCAACTTGGAAGAGCTATAAGAAAAGAATCATTCATAAAAATGAGGATTATTCTTTGGAGGAAATCCAAAAACATATTCGAATCGAAGAGGAATCGATATGTAGAGATAAACTTGTGGAGGGGTCTAATGGAGAGACTTCCAAAGCAAATGCGGTGTCACAACCAAAACATCCCAAAAACAAAGGGAAAAAGGGTAATGAGAAACCTTTGGGTCCAAAAACCAACCCAAACAAGTTTAAGGGCGAGAAAGGTCCTTGCTTCGTGTGTGGGAAAAAGGATCACTATGCTAGAGAGTGTAGACATAGAAAAGACCAACAAGGACTTAAGGTGAACGCAACTCAAGAGGAAAACATAGTTGCTACCCTTAGTGAGGTGAATGCGGTCCAAGGCAAGGTGAAAGGGTGGTGGTATGATACAAGTGCCACCGTCCATGTCACCTATGACAAATTATTGTTCAAGACCTTTGAAGAGTCAAAGGGCAACCATGAGATACAAATGGGCAATGAGGGCAAATCCAAGGTACTTGGCAAAGGTACTATTGATGTCTACTTCACCTCCGGCAAGAAAGTTACATTAGTGAATGTACTTTATGTTCCCGAAATGAGTAGAAACTTGGTAAGTGGTGATTTTCTTGGCAAGCCCGGCATTAAAGCCGTTTTTGAGTCCGGTAAACTTATACTTACCAAATCAAATGTATTTTTGGGAAAGGGGTACTCTTGTGAGGGTATGGTTAAATCGTGCACCAATGATGTAACTTTCAATGTTATCAATAAAAATGCTAATTCCGCCTATATTGTTGAGTATGATTGATTGTTTTTGTGGCATCTTAGACTATCGCATATAGGTTTTTCAACCATGAAAAGAGTAGTAAAATGTGGTATGATTGCATGCAATATTAAAAACTATGGTAAATGTGAAACATGTGTTAAGGCGAAAATTATTAAGAAACCATTTCCTAGTGTAGAAAGATCATCTAATTTACTAGATTTAATCCATAGTGATCTTTGTGAATTAAATGCACTACAACAAAATAGAGGTTTTATGACTTTAATTGGGAGACATTGGAAGTCTACAATGTCTCCCACTTAGTGAGACGTTGTTGCTAGGGTCATTGTAGGTATATATCCCACGTCTCCCATTGGGAGACGTGCCTCACTTCCCACGTCTCCCACTGGGAGAGGTGGAAAGTCAAACGTTGACTTTCCACCTCTCCCATTGGGAGACGTGGGAAGTCTCCCACCTCTCCCAATGGGAGACATTGAAAGTCTCCCACATTTAAAAAAAATAAATTAAATAAATTTATAATTAATATTATTTTAATTTGATTTAATAATTAATTAAATTGAAATAATATTAATTTAAATTGAAATAATGTTAATTTAAATTGAAATTATTTTAATTTAAATTGAAATTATTTTAATCTAAATTGAAATTAATTTAATAATTAATTAAATTGAAATAATATTAATTTAAATTGAAATTATTTTAATCTAAATTTAAATTAATTAAATTGAAATAATATTAATTTAAATTGAAATAAAAAAATATATTTGTTAGATATATACAAGAAATACAATATTTGTTAGAAATATTCAAAATGAACAAATATTGCATTGTGTATGAAGAAAGAGTTAAAAAATTAAAAAAAAAAACCTATCAACGAGGTCGGTAACTTTGGATTATCGGCAACACATATGTCGCCCATTCTTGTCGCAACTCATTAATTTGTGCCTCTGTATATGATGTGCTTGTTAGCTGCAAGAAATATAAAGTAAAATATATTAATTAATTATTTGATTACATTTATAGTTTCAAAAATAATTTGTAAATTTTAATTAATAATACCGTTCTCAAGTAATGCCTGGGACTTGCATGTTCAATCAAGTAATGCCCGTTCTCAACTAATCGTTTATTATCCTAAATAATATCGGGCAGCATTTCCCCTATAATAGTGACCTAACCATCTGCATGTGAATAACAAAACAAACAATTCAAATAACATACAATAAGTTTCTTCCTTATAGAATGCATATATAAAATTAATTGTTTATTATCCTAGATAAAATCGGGCAGCATTTCCCCTATAATAGTGACCTAACCATCTACATGTGAATAGCAAAACAAACAATTCAAACAACATACAATAAGTTTCTTCCTTATAGCTCCGCAGCACACAGTCAAATTTCTCAGAACCTACTTCACTAATACACACAAGTTCTCAACCTTCCGTTATCACCGCAGCACACAATTTTAATCTCAGAACCTACTTCACTATGGATGAATATTTAAGATATTCAAACTCTTCTAACATTTGTTTAATAATATTAAAAGTAGAAGTAAGAGAATATATATTTACCTCTTGCAATTAATAATTCAAAAGCTAGCAAAATTACTTCAAGTAGTAATCGAATTCGCTATTAAATTCACAAACCAATATAAATAAATTAATAAATAATAAATAAAATATCACTAAATATCTAGCAATATATAACTTATTATTATAATTTTAGAAACTTAATTACCTCAAATGTGTGATTGATAGATATAGAAGTTTTGATGCAAAGTACTCTCTAAAATCTCACCACCAAAATCACAACCTACGAAATTAAATTAATTAATATGTTAAACATTACTAAACAAATATCACTAAATTCCTAATAAGTAATTGATTGGTAAACAAATAAAAAAAAACTCCAATGAGCCACTAATTATAACCTAAACAAAAAATCAATAAAAAATTTCATAACCTAAAATCTCAATAATCAACAAAAACATAAATTTTTGCATATATTTATATTTTTAAAATTATTTAATAAATTTATTTTAACATAATAACTATATATATAACAAAATAGTTAGAATTTAAAAAAAAAAGTGTAAATATACATACAAAAATATATCTAAATTTCGAAATAAATAATGATAAAAATTAAAAAAAATCATGAACATATATATTATAATGAAATATATACAATGTGATAGGTTAATTTAAAAAAAAACTATGAAATCTTAAATCTATAAAAAAACCTCCATGGAAAAACAAATAAATCTAACAATGTATAGAAAAAAATGCATAAAAATGTAAAATTAACACAAAATCATGTATATTACTCATCCTAATGCTAAACCTATGATTTTTTATCAAAATAATTAACTAAAATTCATAAAAATTAAAAAAAACTAACCTTGAAAACCCTAAAATCGCAACCCCTTTCGTGCTCTCTGTTTGGTGTGCTCTCTCTGTTTGGTGTTATGAGGAAGAAGAAGACCCAAAATTCATTAAATGGCCAGGGGGACATCCAACGTCTCCCACTGGGAGACGTGGGACACGTGGCACGTCTCCCACTGGGAGACATTGAATGTATAGAGGGGTACATCCAACGTCTCCCACTGGGAGACGTGCCACGTGTCCCACGTCTCCCAGTGGGAGACGTTGGATGTACCCCTCTATACATTCAATGTCTCCCAGTGGGAGACGTGCCACGTGTCCCACGTCTCCCAGTGGGAGACGTTGGATGTACCCCTCTATACATTCAATGTCTCCCAGTGGGAGACGTGCCACGTGTCCCACGTCTCCCAGTGGGAGACATTAGATGTCCCCCTGGCCACTTCTCAACCTATTTCCAACGTCTTCCACCATTTTTAATGTCTTCCAATTGTAGTCATTAATAAAAACTTTCAATGTCTTACACCATTAGACATTTAAAACCCCTGATAAGTTTTAATGTCTTACACCAATGGTGTAAGACATTGTAGGGAGTCATTGTATGTCAAATTTGTTGTAGTGATGGTGTTTTAACTAGAGGTGGTAAAAAGTATTTTCTTACTTTTATAGATGATTTTAGTAGATATACCTATGTGTTTCTTTTAAATCATAAAGATGAAACTTTTGATGCTTTTAAATTGTATAAATTAGAAGTTGAAAATCAACAAAATAAAAAGATTAAGGTGCTAAGAAGTGATAGAGGAGGAGAGTACTTCTCTAATGAATTCAATACATTTTGTGAAGAAAATGGTATAATTCATGAGTGCACTGCACCTTATACACCACAACACAATGGTGTTGCCGAAAGGAAAAATAGGACTTATCTAGAGATGATAAATTCTATGTTGGTGTTTTCTAAGTTGAACTTCAACTTATGGGGTGAAGCGCTTTTAACCGCTTGTCACATTCTTTATCGAATACCGATGAAGAAAAATGAGATATCTCCATATTAGTTATGGAAAGGAAGAAAACCCAACATAGGGTACTTCAAAATGTGGGGGTGTCTTGCATATTGCAAGAAAAACGAACCTAATAGAACAAAGTTAGGTTCAAGAGCCATAAAATGTGCTTTTGTTGGTTATGACAACAATAGTAAAGCTTATAGGCTATTAGACTTAGAGTCTAATATTGTGATTGAATCTAGAGAAGTTGAATTCTTTGAGAACATGTTAAGTGACAACAATTTTCAAGCTTCAACATCTCTAAAGGAGAATATGTTATATGAGAACAATTCTCAAGCTTCTACATCCAAAGTTGACTCTCAAGAGGAGAATTCTCAAAAGGATGTAAAGCAACCCTTTGAACCTAGAAGAAGTCTAAGGCTTAAAAGTCTAGTAGTGGATGAGAGAGATCCTCAATGAATTTTGTTCTACATGGTAGAAGGAAATAGAGAGGAAGTCATTAGGAAAATTCCTATTGTACTTCTCGTTGAAGATGATCCTAAGACTTATAGAGAAGCTATGCAATCGAGAGATAGTGCATTTTGGAAAGAAGCCATCAATGATGAGATGGATTCCATTCTTTCCAATAACACTTGGGAATTGGTAGACCTCCCACCGGGGTCTAAGCCAATTGGGTGTAAGTGGGTATTTAGGAGAAAATACCACACTGACGGCACTATCCAAACCTTTAAAGCTAGATTAGTAGCTAAAGGGTTTAGGCAAAAAGTGGGTATCGATTATTTCGATACCTATGCGCCTGTTGCAAGAACAACTTCTATAAGAATTTTGTTCGCTTTAGCTTCTATACACAACTTGTATGTTCATCAAATGGATGTCAAAATGGCATTCCTTAATGGTGACCTCAATGAGGAGGTCTATATGGAACAACCCGAAGGTTTTTTCCTACCAAAATATGAACATAAAGTGTGCAGACTTGTAAAATCCTTATATGGATTGAAACAAGCTCCTAAGCAATGGCATGAGAAATTTGATCAAGCCATCATGTCTAATGAGTTTAGACATAATAATGGAGACAAGTGTTTGTATTCCAAAATTTGTAAGGGATATGTGATCATTGTTTGCTTATATGTGGATGACATGATTATTCTAAGTAATAGCATGAAAGGGATAGATGAAATGAAGATGTTTCTATCATCAACCTTCAAGATGAAAGATCTTGGAGAAGTTGATACCATACTCGTTATCAAAGTAAAGAAACATAGTGGGGGTTTTGCGTTAGGGCAAGCCCACTATGTTGAGAAAGTATTGAACAAATTTAACCATCTCAAGGTTAAAGATGCCAATACTCCATTCGATCATAGTGTAAAACTAGAGAAGAATGATGGAAGAGCGGTGGTTCAATTGGAGTACGCTAGTGCTATAGGGAGTCTAATGTACGTTGCCCAGTGTACTAGACCTGATATAGCATTTGCGGTAAGTAAACTTAGTAGGTTTACAAGTAATCCAAGTGTGGATCACTGGAAGGCAATTGGAAGAGTCCTAGGTTATCTTAAGAAAACCAAAGGACTAAGCCTTCACTACTCCAAATTTCCTTCGATTTTAGAAGGATATACAAATGCAATCTTGGGGACAACTTGTCCACAACTGGTTGGGTATTTACACTTGGTGGAGGTGCAATTTCTTGGGGTTCCAAGAAACAAACCTGTATATCTCATTCCACTATGGAAGCAGAGTTCATAGCTCTAGCTGCTACCGGCAAAGAGGCCGAATGGTTAAGGGATCTGTTGATAGAGATTCCCCTAATCAAAGATAATGTATCTACTATATCGATACATTGTGATAGCCAAGCAACATTGGCTAGAGCATACAGTGGAGTGTATAATGGGAAGTCTAGACACATTAATCTAAGACATGGATATGTAAGAGAATTGATTCAAAGAGGAGTCATCTCAATATCCTATGTGAGAACTAGTGAAAATTTGGCAGATCCTTTCACTAAGCCACTAACGAGGGATTTAGTGGCTTCATCATCTCGAGGGATGGGACTTAAACTCCCTGAAGAGATTCACAATTGGTGGTAACCTATCTTAACACTAGTTATTCAACTAGTGTTAGGTTCAATAGGTAATAACAAGTCAATCAAGTGAATATTAGTTGTACTCAAAATAAGTCCCATCTGAGATATTGAGTACTTGTGTGTTACCAAGTGGATGGTTAAAACCGAAAGGTTTTTTAATAGAGTACAGTCTTGTAAAGACAAGTATTTTTGGTAACAAAATACTGTAAGAATTCTACCTATATGGACCTAGGGGTGGTGCCGCCTCTCATGAGAATTAGGAGTATTCTCAAGCACGTCCATGAATGGAAAGTGAACATGGCCATTAACGGTGCAAAGTGAGACATAGAGGTCTCAAGTGAACATCGCAAATGTGTGTGTGTTATCACCGATTTGTCATCATGAAAAGATGGTTCAATGCCTAGTGCAACCTCATTTTCGACAAATTTTGTGATAATTACACTATAGTAAAGTTCAAGTTGAAAAACACTTTACTTTATGCACTAATGCAATGACTCCTACAAGAGAGAGTTCTTATTTAATCAAGTGGGGAATATGTTATATTTCAAAATATAATGATTGATTAAATAAGTGTTACAATAGATAACTATTTAATCTTGTGGGGGAATGTTATATTATTTTATAATATACTATAAAATTATATTATATTATAATATAATTTTTTAGATTAAATAAATGTGACAAAGTGTGTCACATATTGTAACATATAATAAAGAGTTACAATATTTAGATATATGAGATATATCCAAATAATGTAACATATTTGGTGTTACAAATTTGTAACTTCCAAATATTACCCTTTATTGTGTAAAATTGTTGTTACACAATATTGAGATGAATTTCATAAAGCCATATGTGATATGGCTGTTAGAGATATGATTTTAACCCCAATAATGTGTTTTGGGAGTTACAAAATCATTTGGGAGGATTTGGAACCGTTTGGAAAAACAGCACAATTTTTTGTGCTGAAATTGGTCAGTGGCCGCGGCCACCAACATTCAGTGGTCGTGGCCTGTGGGATAGAGACCAGTGGCCGTGGCCACCATTGTCTCTGGCCGCGGCCACAGGCCAAAAAACTGACCAATTTTCAGTTTTTTCAATATTTGTTGAACGGCTCAAAAAACCCAAATAACTCCCAAATCTCTTTTTTAATTCCATATTAATCCAATTAGACATTGGTAACAACCATGGGGGTTGGTGGAATTTGAAATTCAAAGGGTGTCTCTAAACTCTATAAATATGAGCCTATAGCTCACTTGTAAGACACAACTTTTCTATCCACTAGAGCACTTGGCTAGAAATACCTTGAGGCTTGATAATTCCAGAAAGCTTTTCCAATATCTGAGAGAGATCCCTTAATGCTTGAGTTAGGGGGAAATAAGCTTTTGGACAAAGGTTTTAAACCTTGTTCAAGTTGGTGATCCCCAATCCTCTTCACTTAGGTTGTGTAAGTGAGAGTTTGATTGTGTTTCTGTTCTTCTTTTTATTCTATTGCTTTTCTTCTTATTCTCTTGTTCTATCTACTTGTATATTTTGTTTAAGAGATTTAATCTTTTCATTTGATCTAAACACTTTATTTTACTTGTAATCTTTTGCTTAGAGTTGTATTCTCACTATTCTCTTATTCATCATCATCTTCTTCATTTCTTTAGTTTATTTGTATTTTCAGTTATAGAGTTGTAACCTTATTTAATCAATCTATATTTACTTGTAATATTATTGCATAGAGTTGTAATATTATAATCATTTCCATTGAGGCAAAACAATATTTTCCTAACATTCAAAAGCTTACCCCTTTTTTGTTTCAATGGAAGGGTAAACCATCAAGATCATGAACCAAGACCTAGTAAGGTTGGATAGGTTTGATGGATCAAATTTTACTAGGTGGCAAGGCAAGGTGAGGTTTCTATTAACCACTCTAAAAATTGCCTACATCCTTGAGTCTTCCTTGGCTCCTCTAGGTCCCATTCATTTTGGCGCCCCTAGGTTTAAACCAGCAATCCTCACTTCTTGGCCACTCATCGCAGTAATGAACTAGACATAATAAAATCAAGTAGTCTGATGGGGATTAGGCATCTAGAATATGACGAATATCTACCGGTCATATTTTATAAATTAGCACCAACTAGACTAACATCGTGCATGTGTCTCTATACTAACATACAATACAATAGTCGTTTAATGTTGCAGCCACACAATAGAAGTTTACTTACTTGGAGTCCTTAGCACTCAACAGGATTTCACCCTCCAACGTTCATTCAAGTTATGCTTAGCCAATTCTGTAGTTATCCATATAGTATACTCAGATTACTTATGGCACTCATAATTCATTATTATTAGGTTGGGCAGTTTGGTCATTTCAAAATCATTTGTAAGGATTAAAGATGCTTATTTAGTTTTAAACCCATTCAAGAAATTCATACAAAAATATTTGAGACTAAACCCTAAGTATTGGGGAAACCTATCCTATGGTCTCGATACCTAGGCTCGGGTATCACAATAGTATTTTCCCACAATCTGCTACAAATCTTATTCTTTAAAGGTTCCGCTATTAACCCGTACTTTCAACAGTCGGTAAAATATATAAAAGATTTTAGTCGGTATTATATCCCGAAAATACTAATTAAATTCCTTAATTATTTTTCAAGAAAATAAACTCTTAATTTTCCTTTTATTTTTCTTAAGGTTTTAATCTCTAAAAACCGTTTTAAGAAAATTGCCTAATTTAACTTAATTGGGAAAACCATTAAAAATTTCACATCTTGACACATCTTGACTAGTTAATTTTTCTGAAGTTAATTAATCAAGTTTACTTACTACAAAAATAATTCACTTAATTATTTTCTCAAAATATAGGGTTTTAAACCCTCTTTGAATTTATTAACTTATTAATAAATTAATTATTTTATTTTTAGAAAGAATAAAAATTCTTTAATAAAAATAATTCTCACTAATCTTAAAGTGATATTTTAGGTCAAAATATGTTTTCAAGACTTGCCACGTTTTTATCTTGAAATAAGCAAAATTTTACTTTTTACCTTAAGTTCCAAAATCTCATTTTTGCACTAAGTGTGAAAATCCTATTTTTCACATTTTTAACTACATACTTTGTTAGGTCATCAATTGAAATTTACTAACCCAATTGTTACCAAAATTTTCCAATTCCATTTTTGGTATGCCATTTAGGTTTGTGTAAAATATTAGGTCAAAAGGAGAATTTTTTATTGGTGAAATTATTTTCCAACAATGAGGTAAAAATGACCTTATTTTCAAGTCCATAATTTTTCCAACCTTTGGAACTTAATAACTTTCCATTCGTTCAGTATTTTGTTACCAAATTTTACAGTGAAATACTAGGTTATGCCAAGATTATGTCCACCAAATTTTAGAAAAAAACTAGGTTAGTTTGGCCTATACATTGGTGTTCAAACTTGATCCCGAAATTAAGAATACGAAAAAAAAGTTTTTTACCTAAACTTTGAAATAGCATAACTCACTCATTTTTAAACATTTTTGAGTGTTTCAAAAGCTCAATTTTATGTAATCAATCTCAAAAACATAACAGTACAATTAAATTTTACAGAATCAATATACAGTGGATTTTTGACCCCTTGGAAGTCACAACTCAAAACTTGTATTTTGTTTTAGGGTTCTCACCAAAACCCTTAAGGATTTTGGTTCCTATTTTAAAAAATCAACACACAAGCATCATAAAAATTATAGAGAAACTACCATAGCCTTATTACATTACAAAAAAAGAAACTTTAGGCATTAAATATACAAAATAATGCTTAAAAAATAAAAACCATACAATAACTACCATAAAAAGTAAACCTTTTAGCTCTTGTTGTTCTTGCTCTAGGTTTTCCTGTTCCTACTATCTTTGAGCCCTTCAAAATTCTTTCAATACCTTAACCAACTCCCCCCAACAATATAGATAGTTAGCTATTGAAATACCTATTATTAAATTTTTTACCTAGTCAAGTTTTTTTTTGAAACTTTACCTTAAGGAAACTCTTCGTAGACTAAATCCAATTTGACTTCCTTTAACCTTTTTAACTCTTGTTAAGTTTTAAAAAAAAAAGTTAACACATAATAATTAAATTAAATGTCTCTCACATTTAGTTTAATTAACCACACAGTAAATTTTAACCTAATGTCTATTCATGGAATAAAATTCCCCAATTTGGTAAAATTAAGCATTTAACATAAAATACCCTAAAATTTCCATTTTCCCCTTAAGTTTATTATTTTTGACCAAACTTTAATTTTTATGAATTTATTTTATGCCCAAAATATATTTGCCATAATTTTTCATTTTATTTTATGAGATTTTTACCCGATCAGGGTTTTTGTGTCGGTCCAAGACCGAAAGTCTTATCTTGACTTTTATACACAAAATTCATAATTTGGCTAGCAATAACTCATGGAAATAAATTCCAAATAAATATAATATTATTTAAAATAATATTCTTAACTCTGAGAAAGCAATCCCGACCCGAGTCGTTTTAAGGTACTCGAAACGCATGACGTTACAACTTTAGCATCATTAGTGGGAGAGGCAATTGCTTCCACCCATTTTTAAACGTAATCCACAGCTACCTAGATGTACAAGTTTCCATAAGATGGAGGGAAAGGGCCCATAAAATCTATACCCCACACATCGAACAATTCAACTTCAAGAACATTAGTTAAGGGCATCTCATTCCTTCTAGAAATATTACCAACCCTTTGGCATCGATCACATATCAACACAAAAGCATGAGCATCTTTGAATATGGAAGGCCAAAAGAACCCACATAGAAGTACCTTAGATGTGGTGCACGATCCCCCAAAATTACCTCCACAAGGTGAGGAGTGACAATGATGTAGGATATCCTCCATCTCTTGCTCGGAAACACATCTCCTAATCATTTGGTTGGTGCATTGTTTGAATAAGAATGGCTCCTCCCAAAAGTAGTGCTTCACATCATGCAAGAACTTCTTCTTTTGTTGGCTTGTCAGATCCGGAGGCAACAATCCACTAACCAAGTAATTAGCAAAATCTGCAAACCAAGGAACAACTTGAGAGTAATTTACTTGAAATAATTGCTCATCTGGGAATGTCTCCTTGATGGGAACTAACGAACTTGATTCTTTATCACCTTCCATTCTGGATAAATGATCTGCTACTTGGTTCTCCACTCCTTTTCTATCTTGGATTTACACATCAAACTCTTGAAGCAACAGTACCCATCTAATCAATCGAGGCTTATCATCCTTCTTTTGAATCTAGTACTTTATGGCTGAGTGATCGGTGTAGACAATCACTTTAGTTCCCACAACATAGGAGCAAAACTTGTCAAAAGCATAGACAATGGCTAGTAGCTCCTTCTCAGTTACAATGTAATTCAATTTAGCTCCTCTCAATGTGCAGCTGGCATAATAAATAGAGTGAAACACCTTGTTCCTTCGTTGCCCCATCACAGCCCCAACGGCATAATCGCTAGCATCACACATCAATTCAAAGGGAAAACTTCAATCCCGTGCAATAATGATAGGGGCTGAAATTAATCTCTCTTTCAACTCTTGAAAAGCCTTCAAACATGCTCCATCGAAATAGAAAGGTGTATCATTCTCTAAAAGATTGCAAAGTGGTTTGGAGATCTTAGAGAAGTCTTTGATGAACCTTCTATAGAAACTGGCATGCCCAAGAAAGCTCCTAATGTTCTTCACTGAATTAGGAGGTGGTAGCTTCTCAATGACTTCAATTTTTCCCTTATCAACTTCAATCCCCTGCTTAGATACCTTATGCCCCAAAACAATACCTTCCTTAACCATAAAGTGACACTTTTCCCAATTAAGGACTAGGTTTGTCTCTTCACATCTCTTCAACACCTTAAACAAGTTATTCAGACAATCATCATAAGAATCCTCGAAGATTGAAAAATCATCCATGAACACCTCTAGAAACTGCTCAACCATATCAGTGTAGATAGCCATCATACATCGCTGAAACGTAGTAGGAGCATTGCACAAACCGAAGGGCATTCTTCTAAATTCAAAGGTACCATAGGGGCAAGTGAATGTAGTCTTGTGCTGATCTTCTGGGGCCACTGCTATTTGATTGTAACTAGAGTACCCATCAAGGAAGCAATAGTACTCTCTCCCAGCAAGTCTGTCTAGCATCTGATCAATGAAAGGAAGAGGGAAATGATCCTTCCTAGTAGCCTTGTTTAGCTTCCGGTAGTCCATGCAAATCCTCCATCCAGTCACAGTTCTAGTAGGAATCAACTCATTGTCTTCATTATTCACCAGTGTGATCCCACCCTTCTTAGGTACACACTGTAAAAGACTCACCCATGAACTGTCAGAGATAGGATAAATAATGCCAGCATCCAACCACTTGATAATTTCTTTCTTCACTACTTCCTTCATGATAGGATTTAGTCTTCTTTTCCCCTCAATAAAACCTTTTTCACTGTCTTCAAGAAAGATCTTATACATATAAAAAGAAGGACTAATACCTCGAATATCTGCAATAGTCCACCCAATGGCCTTTTTAAACTTTCTCAACACCTCGAGTAACTTTTCTTCTTGATCATGATTCAACTTCGCTGAAATAATGTCAGGTAACGTGGATGATGGACCCAAGTAGGCATATCTCAAATGTGATGGCAAGACTTTCAACTCCAACTCAGGTGGCTCTTCAATGGATGGTTTAGGAGCTTTGAACTCCCTAGATGACAACTCCAATGAATCAAATTGGCCTCTTGTTCTTAACCCTTGAGAATTAGCCTCCAACCAAGCTAAGTACTCCTCCTCATCTTCATCATTGTGTGAATCAAAAAACAATAACCTCTGCAATGGATCATCAACGATACTAGTCTCAAACTCCTTTGATGATAAAGAATCTACCACTGAGCATGCCTCAACCTCATCAGGAAATCTCATAGCCTTAAAAACATTAAAAGTCACATTTTCATCTTGGACCCTCATAGTCAGCTACCCCTTCTGCACTTCTATTAAAGTTCTTCCTGTCGCAAGAAATGGCCTCCCCAAGATAATGGGCATCTCTCTATCCGCCTCATAGTCTAGCACAATAAAATCAGCAGGGAATATGAATTTTTCTACCCTCACCAATACATCTTCAATCTTCCCATCCTGATGAGCAAGAGATCTATCTACAAGTTGAAGAGTAACTGTAGTAGGCCTAACTTCTCCAATCCCAAATTGCTTGAAAACAGACATTGACATCAAGTTAAACCTGGCACCCAGATTGCATAAAGCCATCCCACAATAAGTATCTCCAATAGTACAAGGAATAGTGAAACTCCCAGGATCCTTCAACTTTGGTGGCAACTTGTCTAGCAGAAATGAACTACACTCTTTGGATAGAGCCATGATTTCAAACTCTCCTAACCTTCTCTTCCTTGTAAGAACATCTTTCATGAATTTCACATAGTTAGGCATTTGCTAAAGTGCCTCTACAAGTGGGATGTTGATATGCAACTACTTCAACATATCTAGGAACTTCTTAAATTGAGAACCCAACTTCTGCTTATGAAAACGTAAAGGAAATGGAGGTGGCTGCTTTGAAATTGGACTTTCTGGGTGACAATGTTGCGGCATCCCTGCAGCATTCAGGGCAGAGGCATATTTTTGTGCACTAGGAAGTTCAACATCTTTTTGGAATTCCTCATTTATTTGGATTGAAGAGGGCACACCCTCATGCCCAGAATTGATCTTGTCCTTCTCTAACTTTTTCCCACTCCTCAAAGTGACAACTTTACAATGTTCCTTGCCCACATTCCTTAGATTCTCGATATCACTTGGCAGTGTACCGTGGGGTTTATTTCTAAGCTCATTAGCTAGTTGCCCAACTCGGTTTTGCTAAGTTCCTCAATGAAGCTGCTTGGCTTTGAATCATGGCTTCATTCTTCACTATATATTCCTTCAACATGTTCTCAAGAGAGCTATATTGCATTTCTTGTTGTTGTGGCCTTTGTTGTGGTGCTTGTGGAGGGTAACCCGGTGGAAAATTTGGTCTTGGAGGCATAGAAGGATTGCTAGTGCCTGCTCCTTGATTACTCCTTGAAAAATTGGGATGTTGCCTCCATGATGGGTTGTATGAATTAGAATAAGGACCATTCCTATTTTGGTTCCCCATGTAACACACAACTACTGGATTGGAAGGACAGTTGTCAAAAGTATGACCCTCACCACAATACACACAAGAAATGCTCTCCATTTGCCCCATTTGTGTCCCCATAGGCAGCCTCATTGATTGATTCATCCCCATATTCATTGTCTTGGGAATAATAGAAATCGAGGACCATTGGGCTACTAAAGAAGTGATGGAATCTACATCATGAATACCAACCACCTTTCTACTTGTAGACAATCTAGAAGTGGGCCACCGATAGTTGTTGTTGGATATACTCTCAAGGATTTCATATGCCTCATTATAGGACTTAGCAAGAAGAGCCCCATTCGCTGAAGCATCAACCACCATTCTTGTATGAGCGTTGAGACTGTTATAGAAGGTCTCCATCTGGATGCAATGTCGAATGCCATGGTTAGGGCATTTGCGCAAAAACTTCTTAGACCGCTCCCATGCCTCATATAAAGATTCTTCATCAAGTTGTTGAAATGAGGTAATCTCATTGCGGAGCTTGATAGTTTTAGTGGGAGGAAAATACTTCATCAAAAACTGCTCAGCCAACTCTTGCCTAGTACTAACAAAATTAGATGGCAAAGAGTTCAACCAAGCTCTAGCTCTGTCTCTCAAGGAGTACGGGAATAACTTTAGTCTAAGTGCATCCTCTATCACTCTTGGCAGCTTTAAAAAGTCACTCACTTAAATGAAAAAGCGAAGGTGAAGGTGAGGATCCTATGTAGGCATCCCACTAAACTAGCCCACAATTTGAAGAATCTGGAACATGACTAGCTTCAATTCAAGCTTTGCTGCCTGAAATTCTGGTCTAACGATGCCCGGATTAAGCTCATTGAAGGAAAGCATATTTCTTGATAGCACGATCTCTATCATCTAGATTTACCGGTGGAACATGAGCGACTCCTTCTAGATTTGTTGCCCCTTAAGCAGCTCCTGATAGATTTATTGCCCTCTAAGCGGCTCTCTGTTGAGCCCCATGCTCAGCATCCATCACTACTACTTCCCTTATTGATTTTTGTATCTTTCGCCTTCTTCTAAATGTACGCTCGATTTCTAGATCAATGGGAAGTAGTTCAGGGTCTTGATTCTTGCTCATACACTATGTAAACCTGATTTTTTCACAAGAATCACCAAAGTTAGCACAAAATAAAAATTAAACCAAATTGCATGATAATTAACTTTACAGTAATTGACTTTAAGAAATCCCCGACAATGGCGCCAAAAACTTGTTGCGAATTTTCTTAAGTGTGTGCAAGTGTACACAGTCGTTGATAACTCTATGATTTAGAGTTATTTTTATTAACTTTGAACTTGAATTTTGGGTGAAAAGAGTAATGAGTGTGTTGTTATTTGTAAGTTTGTTTAGTTTTTACCTTTCTTCTCTAGTTAGTGTGTTAATGCAAGAGTCTTGTGATTTGTTGGTAGTAATTGTAATTATTTATGTAAATCTTTGTGTTTTGTCATTCAGGAAAGAAACCTTCAAAGCGCCAAGGGAAATTAAAGGAATCAAGAGACAAAAGGGGACAAAAAAGGGAGCATTGCTGCTCGGATGCTGTAGGCCAGACTTGTAGCAATTCTGGGAAAGTGAAGACTGACGTGGACAAAAGCCAGCTGATTTTATTTACTGACCTCAGCGCCTATGTGGCACCCATTTTAGTGAATGAAGTTAGCTGGCTGAGGTGGCAAGAGGAAATGGACCAAAGATGAAGTGGGGTTTTCTAATTAGGGTAAAGGATGGTACCCAAAAGAGGAGGCAGCCGTAATATACACCAGAAATAGAGAGAGGAAAGAGGACAGAAAAAAAAATCTTTCAGCAAGAAGAGTACAGAGAACAAACCAGAGAAATACACACAGAAAAAGGCATTACCTACAAGAGGAGAATCACGACCAAGGAAGGAGGAGGACTCTAGAACCCGATTCTACTATTCTCTTTCTTCTATATTTCCTTTTCTGTAGTGTATAATCTTGATTCTATAATTTGTGAACTGAATATTTGTTATGGATGAACAATTTCTGTTTTGGATTGTAATTTTCAGTTTAGACATGAACTAATCACCTTGAGATTTGGGTGGCTATGAACCTTATGTGATGAAGTATTAATGCAATGCATGAGTTTAGTAATTTGCCTTTGTTCATTCAAGTGAAATTAATGTTTAACGATTGTTGATTGCTGGCCATAACTAACAATTAAACTAGCTAGATATGATTTTGGAAAGAATCTATCTAGTGGAATCAACTTGAATGATGCAAGAGAAATGCCATGTTTAGGTAGTTCTTAGTAGTGAAATAGGAATATTTTGCTACCTTGTATAACCTGAGATTTGGTGAATAAATGCATGTTTTACAACCTGATTTGATATAGGAATGTGTTGAATTAAGTTGTGGAATTATATCAGTAGGTTTTGGAAAAAGCTTACTGGCTTAGTGTGAAATCTGTTAACTCTGTGCATAATTGCTGAACGATTGCTATAACAACTGGGCAGATTAACATAGGGGGAATTAGCCATCCAAATCTAATTGTTCACATAGATCTTCTCTCAATTAATTTTTTCTGAGTTCTTCATTTTATTTTAGATTAAAATACGTACACCCATTTAATTTTAGATTCATATTCCAATCATGTTTTTAATTTTGTTATCTTATTGTTAAATTGTTCTTTAGTTGATTTTTACATTTATTTAGTTTAAAATCCCTGTGGAGACGATACTCATTTACAGTTTACTACTTGTGCGGCTACGTATACTTGCGTATTTTAATTGCTATAATTTTCGCAACAAGTTTTTGGCGCCGTTGCCGGGGATTTTAAAATTAAATTCTGTTTTATCAACTATTTGACAATTTATTTTCATTGTTTTTAACCTTGTTGGTTCAGGTTGTGCAATCTCAGGTACTTACAGTGTATGAACCAGCAAGACGACAGTGAACTTGCTCCTATTGACCCCGAGATCGAACGAACTTTCAGAAAAAGGAGAAAGGATCAAAAGGCTAAAAGCCGAGGCACTATGGCTGAACGTTATGATGATGAGGGGGATGGCCAGCAAGTCACTAATCCCATTGTTTTGGCGGATGACAGAGCCAGAGCAATACGGGAATACACTGCCCCCATGTTTAATGAGCTAAATCCAGGCATTGTGAGGCCAGAGATACAAGTAGCTCAATTCGAGCTCAAGCCAGTGATGTTTCAAATGCTCCAAACTGTGGGGCAGTTCAGCGGGATACCAACGGAGGATCCTCATCTCCACCTTCGTTCATTCTTGGAGGTGAGCGATTCCTTTAAGCTTCAAGGAGTGAGTGAAGAAGCATTAAGGCTGAAGCTATTTCCATTCTCATTAAGAGACCGAGCTAGATCATGGCTCAACACTTTGCCTCCTGATTCTGTCACAAATTGGAATGATCTTGCTGAAAAGTTTCTGCGCAAATATTTCCCTCCCACCAGAAATGCAAAATTTCGGAGCGAAATCATGTCATTCCAGCAGCTTGAAGATGAATCAACCAGTGATGCATGGGAGAGATTTAAGGAGCTTTTGCGGAAGTGTCCACACCACGGCATCCCGCACTGTATACAGATGGAGACTTTCTATAATGGCCTCAATGCAGCTTCTAGAATGGTGTTAGATGCCTCGGCCAATGGTGCTATCTTGTCCAAGTCTTATAATGAAGCATTCGAAATTTTGGAGAGAATTGCAAGCAAAAATTATCAATGGTCCAACACGAGAGCTCCGCAAAGTAGAAAAGTGGCAGGGGTTCTTGAAGTAGATGCATTAACTGCTTTGACAGCCCAAATGGCTTCCATGACTAATATTCTGAAAAACATGAGTTTGGGGAACAACATTCAGCCAGATGGGCACATGTTTGAGAATTGCCCTTCCAACCCAGCAGCAGTTTGTTATGTGGGAAACCAGAATTTTAACCGAAACAGTGGCCCATACTCAAATTCGTACAACCCAGCTTGGAGGCAACATCCGAATCTATCTTGGGGGGGTCAAGGAGCAAGTTCCAGCAGTGTACCAGCACAAGGGAAGCAAGCTTATCCACCAGGTTTTTCTCAGCAGCCAAGGGCTCCACAACCGCAACACCCTCAAGGCTCTCAATCCAATTCTTTGGAGAGTCTAATGAGGGACTATATGGCAAAGAATGATGCAGTGATACAAAGTCAGGCAGCATCCCTTCGTAATCTTGAAATGCAGCTGGGGCAATTAGCCAATGATCTGAAAAATAGGCCTCAAGGTTCTTTGCCTAGTGACACGGAGAATCCAAGGAGGGATGGGAAGGAACATTGCAAGGCTATCAATCTAAGGAGTGGAAAATTTTTGGAAAATTCTGAGGAGGAAATAAAGGGCAGTGGGGAGCCCACTTCAATCCAAACTGAAGGTGAATCTAGTAAAAAACCAGCAAAAGAAGTTACTGAAACTGGCCCAGTTGATACAGCATCGGGTCAGCAATCTGTTCCAGTGAAATCTGCACCAAAGCCGCCCCCACCATTTCCTCAGCGATTTCGTAAACAGCAGCAAGACGGGCAGTTCAGGAAGTTTTTGGATGTGTTAAAACAGCTTCATATTAACATTCCCTTGGTGGAAGCCTTGGAGCAAATGCCAAACTACGTCAAATTTTTGAAAGATATTTTGACGAAAAAGAGAAGGTTGGGGGAGTTCGAAACTGTTGCTCTTACAGAGGGTTGCAGCGCTATGTTGAAGAGTAAAATCCCTCCAAAATTGAAGGACCCTGGTAGTTTTACGATCCCTTGTTCTATTGGGGGACGGGATGTTGGAAGGGCATTGTGTGATTTGGGCGCTAGCATTAATCTTATGCCGATGTCGATTTTTAAGAAGCTTGGTATTGGTGAAGCGAGGCCTACAACTGTTACATTGCAGCTAGCGGATAGATCTATGGCCCATCCTGAAGGAAAAATTGAGGATGTTTTAGTGCAGGTTGACAAATTTATTTTCCCAGCCGACTTTATTATCTTGGATTATGAAGCTGACAGAGAAGTGCCAATTATATTGGGGCGGCCGTTCCTTGCTACGGGGAGAACATTAATTGATGTACAGAATGGGGAACTCACTATGAGAGTCAATGATCAGCAAGTTACATTCAGTGTATTCAAGTCTATGAAATTTCCTGATGAAATCGAAGAATGTTCAAGTGTGGATGTGATTGAGACGCTTGTGGCTGAGAAGTTTAATACGAAGGTTGATATGGCTGAATTGGGAGTTCAGATTTTTGAAGATTCTGAAGATTCTAGCAGCGAAGAAGAACCTCAAGTTACTTGGGTAGACTCATGTAAACCAGCCAGAAAATTCAATAAATATTTTGAAGCATTAAATCTGCCTGAAGGATATTTTAAGCCGCCAAAACCGTCCATTCAAGAACCACCTCAATTAGAATTAAAGCTGCTGCCCAGCCACTTAAAATATGCTTATTTGGGGGACAATGACACACTTCCAGTAATTTTCTCTTTCTGTTTAGAGGCTGATGCTGAGGGGTCTTTGCTGGAGTTATTGAGAAGGCATAAGAAGGCTATCGGCTGGACTATGGCTGATATACAAGGAAATAGCCCAGCTTTGTGCATGCATAAAATCTTGTTGGAATCTGGCTGTAGCAACTCTGTGGAGCAGCAAAGGAGGTTAAATCCAGTGATGAAAGATGTAGTCCGAAAAGAAGTGATCAAGTGGCTGGACTATGGTATTATCTACCCTATTTCAGACAGCTCGTGGGTAAGCCCAGTGCAGTGCGTGCCTAAAAAAGGAGGGGTTACAGTGGTGACAAATGATAACAAGGAGTTGATTCCTACTCGAACAGTGACCGGTTGGAGAGTGTGTATGGATTACAGGAAACTTAACAAAGCCACACGGAAGGATCATTTTCCGCTGCCGTTTATTGATCAAATGTTAGACCGCTTGGCTGAGAAAGAATTTTTCTGTTTTCTCGATGGTTATTCAGGTTATAACCAGATTTCCATAGCCCCGGAAGACCAGGAGAAAACCACATTCACATGCCCCTACGGGACATTCGCCTTTAGACATATGCCATTTGGTTTATGTAACGCACCAGCCACCTTTCAAAGGTGCATGATGGCAATCTTTTCGGATATGGCAGAGAATATTTTGGAGATTTTTATGGAAGATTTTTCAGTCTATGGCGATTCTTTTGTGAGCTGTCTAGCTAATTTGGAGAAGGTTTTGACAAGGTGTGAAGAAACCAATTTAGTCCTAAATTGGGAAAAGTGCCATTTTATGGTGCAGGAAGGTATCGTGTTGGGTCACAAAGTGTCTAAAAAGGGGATTGAAGTCGATAAGGCAAAGCTGGAAGTGATTGAGAAGTTACCAGCCCCAACTATAGTAAAAGGGATAAGGAGTTTTCTGGGGCACGCTGGTTTCTATAGGCGTTTTATCAAGGACTTCTCCAAGGTGTCCAAGCCGTTGTGTACGTTGCTGGAACAGAACAGCCCCTTTGATTTCACTGCTGAGTGTCAGGAAGCATTTTTGAAGTTGAAAAAAGCATTAATAACGGCTCCAGTGATTGTGGCTCCTGATTGGTCTTTACCATTTGAACTCATGTGCGACGCCAGCGATTTTGCTATTGGAGCAGTCCTTGGGCAGCGAAGAGGAAAGATTTTCCATTCAATTTATTATGCAAGCAAGACGTTGGTTGATGCTCAAATAAACTACTCCACCACTGAAAAGGAGCTGCTGGCTGTGGTATTTGCCTTCGAGAAATTCAGATCTTACTTAGTGGGCACAAAGGTTATAGTTTACACTGACCATTCAGCAATAAAATATTTAATAGCCAAGAAGGAGTCCAAACCAAGGCTCATTCGCTGGGTCTTATTGCTGCAAGAATTTGATCTTGAAATACACGACAGGAAGGGTACTGAAAACCAAGTGGCGGATCACTTGTCGCGGCTGGAAACCAGCATTAATAGCAGCGCTACTAGTGAGGTAACACCCCAGATTCACGATTCATTTCCAGATGAGCAACTGTTGGTTTTAGACCAGGAAAGTGTCCCATGGTACGCCGATGTTGTGAACTATTTAGTAAGTGGAGTACAGCCACCTGACTTCAGCAAACAGCAACTCAAAAAGTTTTTCCACGACATCAGATTTTATTACTGGGATGAACCGTACCTTTACAAGCAGTGCCCCGACCAGATACTGAGGCGTTGTGTGCCTGAAAATGAAGTGTCTAGCATCTTAGAGCACTGCCATTCAGCCCCATATGGTGGCCATTTTGGTGGACAGCGGACAGCAGCTAAAGTGTTCCAATCCAGATATTATTGGCCATCCATTTTTAAAGACGCTCATGAGTTTGCCAAGAAGTGTGACCGCTGTCAGCGTGTAGGCAACATTTCAGCAAGGAATGAGATGCCGTTGAACTGTATTTTGGAGGTGGAACTATTTGACGTCTGGGGAATCGATTTCATGGGGCCATTCCCACAGTCCTTTGGGAACTTATACATTCTGGTGGCTGTTGACTACGTGTCAAAATGGATAGAGGCAGTGGCTAGTCCCACAAATGACGCTAAAGTAGTGATGAAGTTTCTGCATAAGCATGTGTTTACAAGGTTTGGGACTCCGAGGGCTTTGATCAGTGATGAGGGAACCCACTTCGTAAACAAAATATTGGCTGCCTTGCTATCCAAGTACAGCGTCAAACACAAGATAGCCACGGCCTATCACCCCCAGACTAACGGGCAGGCAGAAATTTCGAATAGAGAGATAAAAGGGATTCTAGAAAAGGTGGTGAACCCAAGCCGCAAGGACTGGTCACAGCGGCTAGATGATGCACTTTGGGCGTACAGGACAGCTTTTAAAACTCCTCTAGGCATGTCACCTTATCGCTTAGTCTTCGGGAAGGCGTGTCATCTTCCGGTGGAGTTAGAACATAAGGCATTTTGGGCATTGAAGAAGTTAAATTTGGATCTTGTAGTCGCTGGAGAAGCAAGAAAACTGCAGCTGAATGAACTAGACGAGATGCGGCTATTTGCTTATGAAAATGCCAAGCTGTACAAGGAGAAGACTAAGCGGTGGCATGATCAGAAAATTCAAGAGCGGGTGTTTGAGAAAGGCCAGAAAGTACTGCTGTTTAACTCACGGTTGAAGCTATTCCCTGGGAAGCTCAAGTCCCGTTGGTCGGGCCCCTTCACAGTGACTAAAGTCTACCCTTTTGGAGCTGTTTTAATTCGAGAAGATCAGTCTGGGAGGGAGTTCACAGTTAATGGACAGCGACTGAAACATTATTGGGGAGGCGAGGTCAACCGAGAAAAGACCTCGATCTCCTTAAAGGATGCTTGACAATTGTAACTTGGGGTGCCTACAAAAAAAAGAAAAGAGAGAAAAAAAAATAAAGAAAAAAAATGAGGAACAACAGATTCAATGGCACCCCAAATAAATAAATAAAAAAAATAATAAAAAGAGAGAAAATAAAAAGAAAAAATATATATATATATAATAGATAGCAATAACTATTCTGTGTAATTCTGAAAGGTGTATTTTTGGTGCAAGTTAAATTATGGCAGAAAGTCAGGATTTGGGAAAATTTGGAATCTGGGCAAGACATTAAGTTTGGGGTGTAGGAGTATTGCTCAGTTGCTATAGCCATCTGTTAGCAATTGCTGGGCAGCAATTTGTCAAAGCTGGGTTCAAAAACGAGAAGTATCGGGCTTGAAGCTGGGGTACTTGGGTCTGTGAGAATTAATGGGCACGTGGTCGAAAAGAAAGCAACATTTTCAGTGAGCCAATGATTGGGAGATAAGTATTCAATCATTGAGCTTATTTAAAGAATTAGTGGGACCACTTAAAGAATTAAAACAAAAGGAGATCCATTTGCAAATTTGTTTTTGGGGATTAATTATTCAAGTCAAAATGGGCCCCATGCATCTTCATATTCGGCCAGACCAGATGGGTTTGGTCAACTGGGCCCCTATGACACTTAGTTGACTCTTACACTCAGTAGGCCCAAGAAGCCACCATTGACTCACCATTGGCCCACAAAGTTAACCCTACCCCTTCCTCATTCTCACTCCGAGCTGCCTCAGCCGCACCAGTCCCTTGCTTCGCACCTCCCTGATCTAAGCCGCCGTTAGCCCAAGCCTCCAGTGCACGAACCACTTCCCATTTCCCCGTACCTCTACTCCGCACCGCACCAGCTCCGTCACCTCAACCCGACCCAGACCACGAACCAACCTCACCACACCGACGCACCCACCACCTGCAACCCAAACCGGACCAAGGCTCACCACTCCATCACAACCCGTCGATCCACGCCTCCACTCTCAATCTCCGTCCCACGACCCATAAATCCTTTCGAGCCCACCACGAGCTCACGGCCACGAACCCTCGCCTCCACCTTCTTTCCCCATCACAGCCACGACCCGACACCATACTCAAGTCTCAACGAGACTCACGGCCTCTAGCTTGCCCATGCAAGTTTCAGTAAGCTTCTTCTTGGCAGAGCATATTTCTGTAATTTTCCTGGAGAAGGTATTTTGAGCTGCTGATATTCTGTTGTATTGCCTGGTATTTTGGTGTACTATTGAGTTCCTCTCTGTAAATCTGTGGCTGAATACTGTTGTGCGTCCAAGCCAAAATGCCTAAGATCAAGCAGTGTGCTCAGAGAGCCAAGAAGAAACCATCCTCTGCCGTGCCAAAATTTGCCACACAGGCAGCTGAGGAGAAATACCATGCCTCTATCTGCCATAAGGATTTTTACATGGAGCGAGGCCTGATAGCCGCGAATGCCAACTTCAGCGACCTGCCCGACTGGTTAATGGATACTGTCACCGAGAGGAATTGGGAGACCCTGTGCTCAACACCGAAACCAGCCGTACCCGAGTTGGTCAAAGAATTCTATTCCAACTTCTTGGCCGAGCAATGGCCTACAACAGTAATGGTTAGAGGAGTAGAAGTGCCATTTTTGGCTAAGGTCATTAACGAGATTTTCTTGTTGGAGCCAGTCAAGTGCGAGTTCACCAAGGGACGTGAACAGATGTCTGACGAACTGATTCAAGATATTATGCCCGAGCTGGCCAAACCAGAGGCCGAGTGGGACATTGATGAGAATGGAAGGTTTCGTTTCCGAAGAACGGATCTGCAGCATGAGATGAAATGCCTCTACAGCTTTGTCCAGTCTACCTTGCTCCCAACCTCCCACGATTCCACAGTGAGCAGGGAGCGCATGTGGATGCTCTATTGCATAATGAAAAGGATGCCGATTGATGTAGGTTCCGTGTTGGCACAAGAAATTTTTGACTGTGCGCATAGATCAAAAGGCAAGCTCTTCCTGCCTTCTACGGTTACCGCTATATGTCGCGAGGCCGGTGTCCCGGTATGGCCAGAAGAGGGGCTAGTTCCAACAAAGGGGCTCATCAGTTTTGGCCCTGCCCGAGCACCTAAGGATGCTGCAGCGTCCTCATCCACCTCCAGTGACCCCATCATGGAGAGATTGACCCAGCTTGGCCGAATCCAGGAGCAAATGCACAAGCAGCAAGGGCGAATCTGTGAGCGTCTGCAGACTTTTTGGACTTATGAGCAGCACAGGGATGCCGCAATGAAGAATGTGCTGCAAAAGGCTATGCCTAAGACTGGTCCGCAATTCCCCGCTTTCCCTGAGCAAATTTTGAATACCTGGACTGACAATGTTGGCGACAATGCGGAGTTCCCTGAAGAGGACTCCGAGTAGAGGGGGTTTCCTTTCCCTTTTATTTTGTTACTTTCTGTTATTTTATGTTTATGTGTCTGTTCTTAGTTTGTTGTTTGTCTAGGTTGTTTAGTTTCTGTTTTAGCTTTTAATCGTTTTCGTGGCGTTGTTGTGTTAGTTGTATTTGTGCATGAGAGATATTGTGATTTAATCTGGCTTAGTGTCCTGCTCGATGATGAACTTTTCCATTTCAGTCCATTTGTGTGTTGCCCGGATTTTATATGTTAAATATGCTTGTATAGGTGCTAGTGATCTCAGTCATGCTTTCTTTTAGTCCCTGGTCAATAGGTGTGTACTTCTATTCTCCCACCATATTTTGAATTTTTCGAATAACTGCTTTCTTGTGAAATTTTACGCTTCTAGAATTGTTTAGTGCACCCCTTGAGGCGAAATCCTAGCTAGCTTTACCCTTTAGAAATTATTTAGGCCATCTTTGGACGTTTGGGCCTTTCAAGCTTTCCCATTGTATATTAATTTCCCTTAGTCACCCTTAGTTGAGCTAATTTGCCTATTTTTTTTTTCTTAATACCTATCATTGATGATACCCCCTGCTTAAATTGTTAATTTTCACTTTCATTAACCAAACCTAGCTACTGAAACTTATCAAGAACAGATTATTTGCATTAAGTTTGGGATGAGTGGGGTTAGTTTTTAGCCATGTGGTGAGCTATTCCAAGTTTCATTTGTTAGCCACATTGGGGACAATGATGGGATTTAAGTTTGGGGTGTATGGGAATGAGCTCACATAAAAATATTCATATTTCTCTTGCTATATATATATATATCTCCATAGTTAAAAAAAAAAAAAAAACAGAGAGAAAAAAAAAAAAAAAAAAAGAGAGAAAGAGGCAGTTTTGAGCCTAAGTTTGGGGTGTACCACCCCCTATGCAAGAAAATACATTGGTCTTCTTTCTCATGATCTAGTCAGTTTTAAAAAAATAAATATATATATATATATATAGCAAGAGAATTAGAGCTAAATCAAATTATTCATTGTGGGTTAAAATTACATATTGGGTGAGAGCTTGCGAAAAAAAAAAATAATAATAATAAGAGAGGTTCTTGATAAGTTGAGGTGGGTAGGTTGTAAGCCTTTAGAAATATTATCTTTTATCCTACCCTAACCTAAGCCTTACATTACAAGCCGAGTAAATTCCTTTTGATCTAGGGGGTAAAGCTAGACTACATTAGTGGAGAGGAGTGTACTAATTCAACCTATGGGAGCAGATAGTTAAACTTGAGGATCAAGAGTAGTTATTAGAGGAATTCAAGGTGTTGGTGGGAAACTTTTGTACACACTATTGACTGGGTGACTTTAGGGAGGCATTAGTGATTTCTTTAGCACTGAAAATGGGAAATGAGGCATATAAAGTCAGGGCATAAGCACTACCAGCATCATTTCATTCCATTCCACGTTTCTGAGAGCAAATATTTTCACTAAGATGTATTGGATTATTCAGGAATCTCTCTTGTACAAGTCTGTGTCTGTGTTACTTTTTGAGTTGAGTGTGTGTTATGTGTTGTTTTTATTTCTGTTTTTCCTCATTACTCGAGGACGAGCAATATGCCAAGTTTGGGGTGTTGATAACTCTATGATTTAGAGTTATTTTTATTAACTTTGAACTTGAATTTTGGGTGAAAAGAGTAATGAGTGTGTTGTTATTTGTAAGTTTGTTTAGTTTTTACCTTTCTTCTCTAGTTAGTGTGTTAATGCAAGAGTCTTGTGATTTGTTGGTAGTAATTGTAATTATTTATGTAAATCTTTGTGTTTTGTCATTCAGGAAAGAAACCTTCAAAGCGCCAAGGGAAATTAAAGGAATCAAGAGACAAAAGGGGACAAAAAAGGGAGCATTGCTGCTCGGATGCTGTAGGCCAGACTTGTAGCAATTCTGGGAAAGTGAAGACTGACGTGGACAAAAGCCAGCTGATTTTATTTACTGACCTCAGCGCCTATGTGGCACCCATTTTAGTGAATGAAGTTAGCTGGCTGAGGTGGCAAGAGGAAATGGACCAAAGATGAAGTGGGGTTTTCTAATTAGGGTAAAGGATGGTACCCAAAAGAGGAGGCAGCCGTAATATACACCAGAAATAGAGAGAGGAAAGAGGACAGAAAAAAAAATCTTTCAGCAAGAAGAGTACAGAGAACAAACCAGAGAAATACACACAGAAAAAGGCATTACCTACAAGAGGAGAATCACGACCAAGGAAGGAGGAGGACTCTAGAACCCGATTCTACTATTCTCTTTCTTCTATATTTCCTTTTCTGTAGTGTATAATCTTGATTCTATAATTTGTGAACTGAATATTTGTTATGGATGAACAATTTCTGTTTTGGATTGTAATTTTCAGTTTAGACATGAACTAATCACCTTGAGATTTGGGTGGCTATGAACCTTATGTGATGAAGTATTAATGCAATGCATGAGTTTAGTAATTTGCCTTTGTTCATTCAAGTGAAATTAATGTTTAACGATTGTTGATTGCTGGCCATAACTAACAATTAAACTAGCTAGATATGATTTTGGAAAGAATCTATCTAGTGGAATCAACTTGAATGATGCAAGAGAAATGCCATGTTTAGGTAGTTCTTAGTAGTGAAATAGGAATATTTTGCTACCTTGTATAACCTGAGATTTGGTGAATAAATGCATGTTTTACAACCTGATTTGATATAGGAATGTGTTGAATTAAGTTGTGGAATTATATCAGTAGGTTTTGGAAAAAGCTTACTGGCTTAGTGTGAAATCTGTTAACTCTGTGCATAATTGCTGAACGATTGCTATAACAACTGGGCAGATTAACATAGGGGGAATTAGCCATCCAAATCTAATTGTTCACATAGATCTTCTCTCAATTAATTTTTTCTGAGTTCTTCATTTTATTTTAGATTAAAATACGTACACCCATTTAATTTTAGATTCATATTCCAATCATGTTTTTAATTTTGTTATCTTATTGTTAAATTGTTCTTTAGTTGATTTTTACATTTATTTAGTTTAAAATCCCTGTGGAGACGATACTCATTTACAGTTTACTACTTGTGCGGCTACGTATACTTGCGTATTTTAATTGCTATAATTTTCGCAACAGTCGTCAAACAAGTAATATAATGAAAGTAATTTTTATCGTCTCGTCAAGGATTAACAAACAAATATTGTAAAAATCAGCACCAAATAATTTGGGGTACAATTAATTTTTTTTGATGATTTAATTAATTGAACTAAAAAAAACTAAACAAGAAAATTAAAATAGGTATTCAACACTAAAGCTAGAAAATGACAAATTGTGATTAATATTATGATTAAAGTTAGCCATATCAAATCCCCCTAATTTGTAGTTTTGCCCTTGATGTTGCAACAAAGTTCATAGTAAAGTTCTTCTGTAACTAGGATTTCCAATTTAATGCACATGCCATTTTTCCGAATGCTCATGTTAAAGTTCCATCAATTAAATTCACATATTCCTATGCTAAATTTAATTTGAAGAACATAATTTCAATCATCAATCCTTCAAGTTTGCAAGGTGAATAAAATATCCCTAAGTTATCCACTAATCAATAACAAAATTATCAACATGCATCAATCAAGCATTTCCACTAATTCTAACCCTTACGGAATTAAAACTAACTTGTATCTCACCTAATTTAATCATTCTCAAGCAAGAGTTTGCACAATAAATATAGCTCAAATGAACAAGAGAAAAATTGCATAAAACATTCAACACTTTGGGGTTGATTACAAATTAGGGTTCATCAATATCCTTAACACAAACAAATTTGCTCATAGTCAAAATACCCAAATCACCACAATATATATTCAACATTATCTAAGAGTTCAAGATGTGAAAAATAAAATTATAGGAGGAGAGAGTTTAGAAAGACAAGCCAAAATAATAGAAATCTTCTATTCTTTTGCCTTCTAACTCTTCTTTTTCTTCTAGCTTCCTTCTCCTAGGTTTCTTTGTTCTCTTCTTTTCTTGATGTTTCAGCTCCCAAAACTGCAGAAAAAACTCCTTTCATGGTGATAGGCGGCTAGGTTGGTTTTTCTTGGAGAAGATGATCTCCCTTTTTAGGTTTCTTTTGCTCAAAAAGGGTATGGACCCTCTCTTTCTCTCTCTACATGTGGGGACCACTCTTCTTTTCAGACTTTGTCTCAGCTCCTTTCCACCTCATCCTCCCTCTATTCAAGTCTCTCCACCTCATTTAATCACTTTCCAAGTGTGCAAACTTTCTGTTGCTGGCTGCACACACTTTGCTGCAGCAAAGTTGACTGATGCTACAACAAAGTGCCAGAATTTTAGCTCCAAGATGATTTCCTTGCACGTGTTTCACTAAGCTTTCCAAGAACCCTTTCTTTTTTCCCTCAAAATAGATACCACATTTTTAGAATATAATCCCATTATTTTCCACAAGAGTTATCATTAATTAAAACAAAATACACAGACAAAATGACTAAAACCACACAATAATAACACAAACATTCTATTTCACTTAAATTTTTAAGTTCAAAAGCTCAATTAATAACTCTAAAATATAGATTTATCAAAATATATTATGATATAATATGCAATCATTAGGACATGCATGAATTTTTTCATACTACATGCCTAATGAGCATAATATCTTCTTTGCCTCATAAAATGAAATTGGCATTTCATTATCTTCGGGCAATAACTCCTTCAAAAAACTAAATAAGTCAGTAAAACTTTTATCACTCTAGCCATGTTTAGCTTTTAGATTGTACAACCTAAGAAGCACATATAATTTTTTAAATCTAGTACAACCAGGGTAAATCAGTTTCTCAACATCATTGAGTGTCTAAAACTTATTTGTAGTGCAATAATTTGGTCTTCTCCTTGAGGCACTAGTGGGTCAGGAGTATAGTAGGACTCATGCACTAGTGGCACTGGTGGCTCAGGAACATAGTATGATGGTGGTGCTGGTGGGACTCCATGGTTGGAACCCGACCTGCTCTATTGGGCCAGGAATGTTCTCAAGAGTTCACCTTGTTGTTTAAGCTGCTCTTCTAGACGTTGTTCTTGTTGACAATGTTCTTCTTCTTGTTTCTGAAATCTTTCTTCAAATTAATTTCTAATAGTTGCATTCAAAGAAGGAGCTTTCAATTTATTTTTCATTGAGGTAGGTGTTGGAGTATTCCAGTATATAGTGTGAGACACACCATACCCTCTAGCCCTAACATGTCCTCGGGGCTCACGAGTGCCCAACACCCTCATTAGCGCATCATCAGGGCCATCAGGTGCCCATTTACCCTTAGCTTGGAGTTGCCTATAATGATCCTATGAAACAATATTCATAGAAGGTTATATAGAGAAGCTAATAATTTGATATACCAACATTATTGAATATGAACACTCGCAATATTTTTTTGAATCTAAGAGGCCTCTCCAATTAGCTCTTCTTTTGCATTCTGGCGACCCATGCTCCACATGTCTTCCCTATCAAGTTCAGTCACGCTTTTCCCACTCTATTGCATTAACATCTCTTCAATGTGCAGATAGCCTCCTCTAGAGAGGTTGTGGTTGTATTTATTCAATGCTCGATAAGTTTGCATCTCTTCTCTCTTTTTACACCACTTAGGAGTTAATCTTGAGTTCACAAACTTTAACCATTCATCTGGCTTTATGACATTCTCAAAACCAGATGCAATAGCTTGCGTGAACTCATTTGGGAATTTTTTCAAAGCATTATACACATTAACACTTGTGAGATTAGTCTTCCAATTTCGAAAGTACCTTCCCGCATCCATCAATATCGCCTTCTTTTGTTTAGGGTCCTCTTAAGCTTTTGCAAGTTTGAAAGTAATAAGAATCATATTATCACAACAATATATGTTTTAAAAACATTAAATGAAATATAATTAATAAAACCATACCTTCAGTATATCCAATATTTTATTTTTATCCACCATACTAACATCGTTCCAACTATTAGTGTTAATGGACACAATGGTTCGAACAATAACTCCAAGTTATGATGAAACATTACTTCTAGTGTCACTAACTATTTGACAATACTCATTATATTAAACATGTGTAAGATGTCATTCACTCCTTTTTTCGGTGGTTTTAGACATCTAGGTGCGCCCTCTAAAATTTTTATGTTCATCTTCCACTAGTTGAGAATGAGGGAGAGGTTCCCCTTCATCAGAACTACCACCAAAAGGATTACCCTCCATCTGTGAAATATAAATATTATTATTACAACAATTTTGGACACTCGTAATCATAAAATAAAAGGTTATACAAACATTTGAATTAAAGATGGAACCGAAAGATAAAACCAAAAGATGAAACTAAAAATATCACATATCATAAACATATCAAACCAATTAAATGTTACCTCAAGACTCATTATCATCAACCCATAATCCTTTACCATTTTCACGGAAACAAATACAATCATCATAAATTTCATCATTATCTTCTATTGCGGTGAATGTGACAAGTTCTTCTTCGAGAGGCATATCATGTAAATCACCATATTTAATGTTCCATTCTCATGTTTGCGTTGGAAGAACAATTGATCACTAGTTGTCTAAAGGATCATTCACATAAAATACTTGTTTGGCTTATCAAGCTAATATAAATCGGTCAGATTGTGCCTAATTCATTTTGGATTAACTAATGTGAAACCAACATCTTAATATATTATGCCGCTGTCACTTTTCACCCAATCACAAAAGAAAACAAATACTCTAGTTGTGATATAATCTAACTCCAAAATTTCATTAACTATTCCATAAAAAGTCATATCACATTCAAATGGATTTTTGTCTTTTGCACTAGTGACTTGCAAAGTTTTAGCAACAAGGCTAACACCATTGTGAGTTTCTGTTGTTATCATGCTCCCTAGTGTTAAATAGAGTACAATTAATCATGTATGATAAAAACTTGATGACATTAACAGAAGGTTCTCGTGAAATCCACTTAACGATGTCTGAAACCTTATTTGATGTAATTTTTAATTCTGACACAATCTATTAAATCAACATAGCAAAAACAAATTAATAAAAACAACCAACCATGCCATCTTGTAATTACCAATAAATGACAACCTTCCATAATCAACAATATTTACCTTTTGTTCTATCCAACTATTAAATGTTTGATAATGTTCTTCTTGTAATCATTTTGGGTTCCTTGACTTGGATGTAAAGTTGGTCTTTATCCAGTTAAAATGTTCCGTTCAATTATACATATGTTGTTAAACAATTGATTATACAAAATTACACAATTTAAACTTAATGTATTATATGAAAATAAATCACTCGATATAAGGCTGAATTTCATTTATATTCTGCAACACAAGACGATGTGCTTCATCTAGTATATCTCAACTCACTGTGCATACAACACTACCACGATAACTCTGAATCACAACATTTTCAACATCATTTAACCCAATTCTATGTACACCAGTCATGTATTTGGAACAAAATTCAACTGCCTCTTCTATAGTATAGCATTCGATGGTGCATCCTTCTGGCCGACTTCTATTCCTAACATACCCCTTAAGAATCTTCATATATCACTCAAATGGATACATCCATCTTAAATAAATGAGACCACGTTATCTTAGTTCTCTAACCAAGTGAACTGTTAGATGGATCATTATATCAAAAAATGGTCGTGGGAAATAGTTCTCTAACTCACACAATACCTCAACAATTTCATCTCTTAACTTGGGTAACTTAAGGGATCAATAACCTTACAACACAGTAACTTGAAAAACGAGCATAACCTTGCGATTACAAAAAAATGACCACTTCAAATCAACTATCTTCCAAGCTACGGTGTTAGCTAGATGTCTTAATTTATCATCCTTTACTCTTTCATTAGCATGCCACGACAAACTTTTAGCATGTTTGACATTTCTAAACAATCAGATGAAATGAGGAATTGGCGGAAGGTACCAAAAAACTTTGGCAAATACTCTTTCCTTGACATCCTCACCATTTCTTTTCTATATCCATTGTGACTCACCACAAGTAGGACACGATTTTGCTTCTGCAAAGCTATTCTGATATAATATGCAATCATTAGGACATGCATGGATTTTTTCATACTGTATGCCTAATGAGCATAATGTCTTATTTGCCTCATAAAATGAAATTTTCATTTCCTTATCTATGAGAAATAACTGCTTCAAAAAACTATATAAATCAGTAATACTTTTATCACTCCAGCCATGTTTAGATTTTAGATTTTACAACCTAAGAAGCGCTGATAATTTTGTAAATCTGGTACAACCAGGGTAAATTGATGTCTCAGCATCACTAAGGAGTGTCTCAAATTTTTTTGGGTCTACTCCTGATCCATAATGTGCGGCATTAATCATTTCATCTAATAGATCTCGGTTCTCCTCTACTATATTCCTCCTAACTCCTTTTGGTCTACTTGGCAGAGTTGGAGCAATAGGAGCTATCTCCCCATGGTAATACCAAATTGTGTAACTCTTGTCGATCCCATTGAAATATAATTGTTCCTTTAATCTTTTTAAGATTCATATTTTAACATTTCCACACTCAAGACATGGACAATAAGTAAAATTTGGGTCTATCACATTTTCCGAACAAAACCTTAAGAACAAATCGACCTCGTTCCAATATTTTGTAGATAACCTATTCGCTGACATCCACTTTCTATCCATATCTTCTCCTATGTCTATGAAAAATAAAAGAAACGATACTAAATAAGCATGTAATAGAGTTGGATGTCTATATAAAGCTAATTGTTTGTAATCCTAGATAAAATCGAGCAGCATTTGCCCTATAATATTGACCTAACCATATGCATGTGAATAGCAAAACAAACCATTCAAACAACATACAATAAGTTTCTTCCTTATAGCTCCGTAGCACACAATCAAATTTTCCAGAGCCTACTTCACTAAAACACACAAGGTCTCAACCTTCTATTATCACCGCAGCACACAATTTTAATCTCAGAATCTACTTCACTATGGATGAAAATCTAAGATATTCAAACTTCTCTAACATTTGTTTAATAATATGTAACGACCCAACTATTCTAGAATTTAGACCATTAATGACTACTATACTAATCTTAAGAAAACGTACATATGAAATAACCATAACTTTATTTAAAAACTGTAAAGTAACGGTTAAATACATAAAAATTCATTTAGGATATGGGATCCCATTATTTTGAAAATAAAACAAAACATAACTTAAATAAATTGGTTACAAAATTAAGTGCGGAAAAATAATACATAGAAATCATAACTAAAAGACTAAAAAAAAAACTTCATCCTCTAATCAAACACTCAGTCCATCGATTCCATCCTGCCTCAATACACATCCCCAAGCTGCCAAGAATCTTTCTGCCGCCACAACTATTTTCCTGCACATATAAAACATAAAGGAATGAGCCTAATGCCCAGCAATGAAAATCTAACACATAATTCATATACATAAAATTCATAACGTAGCATATAATAAAACATATCATAAACATATGTCACATATACTATAATGGCTATTATTACTTGGGGTCCCATAAACTAAACAAGTCATATGCCCATTAGATTTGTGGGGCTTGCTGGCTAAGCAAGTCATATGCCCATAAATTTATTGGGGCTTGTTAGTTGTACAGGTCATATGCCCAAGTCTACAAACATACATATCACACAAATCATAAGTTAACATAACACATAAATCATAAGATAACAAATGACATAACACATAATATCCTATCCTATTTTCCTTACCAATATACCGGGATGATGAGAATAAAGTCGGGATTTTGGAATACTCCTAAAAACCATAATATAGAGGTGAGTATTCTAAAAGAAATCGATGAATGAACTAAAAACCACCGAGAATATTCTTACCGACAAGAAACCTCAAGTTCGAAGAACTTAGATGCCTAACCAAGAATAGAGAAGACTGAGTTAGGACTATAAAACTAATGAAACAATACTGAAAGGAACTAAGAATAGGAATACCTTTGAAATTGCTATGATCGAACTACACCTCGAAACTGAAATACACACTATGAACCTTACTTCCCAAGTGTTTATTAAGCTTATAATGATTAAGCTTATAACCCCAACCCAAGTGTTTATCACTCTATAGTCTCACTAGCACCTGGAAGGCTCTGATTAATGCTTGAAGAATGAATGAAAATGCTTGGTGCTAGGTTCTATTTATAGAGTTCTAGGAATAAAAATCTTCTTTTTGGCTTTGAATAAAAATAATAAATTTAATTGAAAATATTTGAATATCCTTCAGTCAAAGGCTTAGGAATTGGTCAAATTGTTCAGAGAGATTTAAGGATTCAAAGCCCTATTTTTAAAACAAAAATAATAAAAACAAATAGAATCCTAACTTCTAACTCTCTAAATCTCGTAACTCTAAACTCTCCTGCAGTAAAATCAACATATCTGGAGCTATAGGACTCCAATTTAGACTCTCTTTATACCGTTAGAAATCTAATTAAATTATCTACAACTTTTTAGAAATACTATTTTTCGAAATTCATAACATAACTGGGTTAAAATTAGGTCGGAAGTTACAGTACCCAAAAATTACGAAAAATCTATTTAATTATCTAAATATCAACCTAATCCACAAATAAATAAAATTGTGATAAATGTCATGCTCCTAACAGATTATGGTGAAGACTAAGTCTTATATTTTCTTTATTTTATCATTAAAATAATAATTCCTTAATAATCATGCATATGACAAATGTCATAATCCTATTGGCTCTATCTAAACCTTAGGAATAACCATGCTCATGACAAGTGTCATATTCTTATTAGCTCTATCTAAACCTTAGGTTATAATAATTATCATATTAATAACCAGCAATATTAATCAAACCTTATGTTATAATTAATATTCTTAAACTATAAGTTAAACTTATAAAATCTACAAGTGTTACTACGAGTGTCTAACAAAGTCCCGGCTTGAACCAAAATCCACAGTCATAAACATACTACAACTACTACTAGCTATTACTATTACTACTACTATCTAACTAGCTAAGTAAAGTTCTTGGACTCTACATAATATTAAAAGTAGAAGTAAGAGAATATATATGTACCTCTTGCAATTAATAATCCAAAAGCTAGCAAAATTACTTCACGTAGCAATCGAATTTGCTATTAAATCCACAACCAACAAAATTAAATTAATAATTAATAAATAAAATATCACTAAATATCTAGCAATATATAACTTATTCTTGTAATTTTAGAAAGTTAATTACCTCAAATGTGTGCTTGAAATAGAAATTTTGATGCAAAAAATACCCTAAAATCTCACCAAATAAATCACAACCTACATAATTAGATTAATTAATATATAAAAGATTACTAAACAAATAGCACTAAACATCTAACAAATAAATTAAACAAAAAATCAATAAAACTTTTCATAACCTAAAAACTTAATAATCAACAATAACATAAAACTTTTCATATGTCTATATTTTTAAAATTATTTAATAAATTTATTTTAACATAACTATATATAATCAAAATAGTTAGAATTTTAATAATTTTTTTTAATATATATGTACAAATATACCTAAATTTCAAAATAAAAAATAATAAAAATTAAAAAAAATCATAAACATATATACTTAATGAAATCTATACAATGTGATATGTAAAATTTAAAAAAATTATGCATTGTCAACAAAGTAAAAAATTTCTTAGAATCCCACTATGGTAATGTTGACCCAGATTTTGGTCAACTGACACGGAGTCGGAATATGCTTGATGTGAATGAATATGTTAAGAAGAATCAAATGACCAAAAGTAATAAGAACACGATATTTTATAGTGGTTCGGCCCCAGGATTTGGTAATGACCTACGTTCACTTAGACTGTTATTGATATAAGAATCAAAGGAGTGATCAAAGAACAAGGGTTCAATGAGTTTCACTAACCTCTGAAGAACAATACCATATTCCAAGGAGAATTACTCTAATCTTCAATAATTCCCAAGCCCAAAAGTCCCTTCCTTGAACTCTCTTTTTCTATTTATAGGCTCAAGGGGGATTACATAAGATCGTTACAGATATTCTCTCCTGAATAATCAGATACTCAGGAGATTGTGTGAGTTAAATTCGGGATTTACAAAGATCTTCACAGTAGTGTTACATTACATGCGGAACCATCGACCAGACTGGTCGCAGGTAAGACTGGGCTGCTTACTGCTTCTAATACGTCTTCTGGTCGATGCACTAGCAGAGTTCCTCCAGATGTCAACCATGTGTCCAGGGATCAGTTGCCATGTCATCAATGCCAATTTTTTGGAAAACATTTGCCCTCCAAGTTTATTTATCACAAGCAATAAATAAACTTTTGAGCAAACGACCCTTCGGTAACCCCGCCTTATGTGTCAGAACTCTTCGTGTGTTCTTGGAAAAAGCCACCTACTCCTGTCTAATCATGACTTTTCGGTTCCCCAGTAATAATTCGGCGGCCATTCCTCTTCCCCATATTTCGAAAAAGGGAAACTGATGATTACACCTTTTTAATGCCAACTAGAATGCTGAGGATGCTGCCAACCAGAATGCTGATAAAGACCCTTCTGCTCCCAATGCCTCTTGAGCTTTTTTAATATTTTTTCTTTCTTTTGATTATACGACCCACGGGTCGTGATGTAAAGACAATTCCTTTCTTGAATTTGCTGCATGGGCAGGAAACCTTTTCTTTTATTTGAACAGTTACATCCAAGCAGTGATGCTTGCGGTGTAAGAGATTACATCATGATGCTATAACATTTTCATTTATTATAACATTTGTTCGTATGACAGAACTTAGCATAGTACTTTGGCTTGGTTTAACAAAATATAAATTTTGAAAAATACTCTAAGTACCTTAGCATGCTTTCACTCATTTTGTTCATGTGTTTACATACCTCATGGTATGCTTTGCTATCGATGTGCCTTATATGCCCCCCAAGTGATCGAGGAGCTTTAGGTCCTTGGTCACTTGCCTTGACCACGACCTGTTCGAACATTTCTCCTCGGGAGAAAAAGTAATACTTATAATACAGCAAAACAACACACGTAATGAACAAATACCTGTAAATATAGATTCACAAAGGTTGGCAAGAATGACTGGTTGCGCACAGTCCCTTATAATCTCGTATTAATAATGGACTAAACATGTCTTTACGAGTGATTCTAAAATAGAATTTTAGATATACGAGCGATTAGCCATACAGCGTGGCTAACCCTCTTTGCTAAACTTGTAAAAAGTAAAATTTAATACAAGCCAGTCCTTTAAAAAGGACTGTTCACTGATAGTACTTACGCAGGTGTTCTCCATTCCAATAACGTGGAACGAGATCTCCGTTCAAGCGTGCAAGTTTGTAGGTGCCCGGATGAAGGACTTCCTCAATCTGGTAAGGTCCTTCCCAATTAGGTCCGAGTACTCCAGCAGTGGGGTCGCGGGTGTTTAAGAAAACTCGTCGTAGCACCAAATCTCCAACGTTGAATTTTCTTTCTTTAACTTTGGAGTTAAAGTACCGGGCGACTTTTTGCTGGTACGCAGCAACTCGGAGTTGGGCTTTCTCCCATATCTCGTCAATCGAGTCTAGGGATTCCATCATCAGTTGGATGTTCTGGTCTTGGCCGTATGTTAATCGTCGATGTGAGGGGGGATCTAATTCGACAGACAACATCGCCTCATATCCGTAGGCTAAGGAAAATGGGGTATGTCCTGTCGTTGTTCGGTGAGACGTTCTATACGACCAGAGGACTTCAGGCAACTGCTTTGGCCACGCTCCCTTAGCTTCTTCAAGTCTTTTCTTCAGGGTATCTTTAAGAGTTTTATTCACGGCTTCGACCTGCCCATTCGCTTGGGGGTGTGCAACTGAAGAAAAGCTTTTGATAACTCCATGTCTTTCGCAGAAATCGGTGAATAAGTCGCTGTCAAATTGGGTTCCATTGTCTGAAACTATCTTTCTAGGCAAGCCATATCGACAGACAATGTTCTTGATAACAAAGTCAAGAACTTTCTTGGTCGTGATGGTAGCGAGTGGTTCAGCTTGGGCCCATTTGGTGAAGTAATCGACTGCGTACTTTACTCCGCCCTTCCCTGTAGGTAGGGATCCAATCAAATCTATCCCCCATACTGCAAAAGGCCACGAACTTTGCATCTGTTTTAATTCGTTCGGAGCTACTCGTGGAATCTTGGAGAACCTTTGACATTTATCGCATCTTCGTACAAACTCCACCGAATCCTCGTTCATAGTTGGCCAGAAGTAGCCTTGCCTTAAAATCTTCTTTGCAAAACTCTGCCCCTCAGCGTGATCCCCGCAGAAGCCTTCATGCACCTCTTTCATGAGTTCCTTAGCTTTTTCCGGTGTAACGCATCTGAGTAGTGGCAAGGAATATCCTCTTCGGTACATAACACCATCGACCAGTATGTACCTAGCAGCTCGCCTTTGTAGAGTTCTGGCTTTGTTTCTATCTGTTGGTAGCATATCGTTTGTCAGAAACTCCAAATAAGGTGCCATCCATGTATCCTCCATTCAAATCTCCATACTGGATTCGACCGCTTGTATGCTTAGCTTACTCAGTCTTTCCACTGGTACAATGTTCAAAGTGTTAGCATCCTTCGCGCTCGCGAGTTTGGCTAAGGTATCTGTGTTTGAATTCTGATCCCGCGGAATTTGCTGAAGGGTGTACTCCGTGAATTGGGCTACCAAGTCTTTTGTTTTATTCAAGTAGGCCACCATTTTTAAGCCTCGTGCTTGATATTCTCCTAGAACTTGATTCACCACCAGCTGTGAATCACTGTAAATATCAAGCGTCTTTATGCTCATATCTTTCGCCATCCTCAATCCAGCGAGGAGTGCTTCGTATTCGGCTTCATTATTTGACGCGGTGAAGTCGAACCTAATAGCGCAGTGAAATCGATGCCCTTCCGGCGTTATCAATATCACTCCCGCTCCTGCATCACTACTAGAAAATTGTACTTAGATGACGCACATGAGATGACATTTTTAGTAGAATAGTCATCTCATGTTAAAAGTAGAGATGAGACAACAGACTATCTAAAACTGTCGTGCCATTCAAACCAAAGATTACATGAGATGACTGTTCTATAGAGACTGTTGTCACGTATCTACCTTTAACACGAGAAGATGGTTCTAATAGAAACGTTGTCTCAATGCAACCCAATTTTTTTGGCATTAATTAAATTTGTATATTTTAATATGAATTAATAAATATACTTAATCTATTATGCAAATATATTTATAAAAAATAAATAATAATTAATAATTCAAATTTAAATTTAAAAGAGTTATTTAATATTAATTGTTAACTTATTTAATAATATTATATTAATAATACTAAAAGATAAATTAAAAAAAAGTCATACTTCTATTAGTTATATATATATATATACTTCAATTAACAGTACTTTTAAATTATAACCATAATGTTTTTAAACTAATAAAATATAATATATAAAAAGAAATTGAATAAAAATACTAACTGTGAAAGAAACCCTCTCTTGTGCACAAGACAATAGCACAACCCTCTGCCATAACAACGACCAGCGACAATCTAACAATCGACGACAACTAGGGAGAACGGCGACAGCCCAGGTGACGGCGGCGACGACGGATCCTTCCCTGCATATGGGCAAACCCTAATCTGCTTATGATCCAACCCATCTCCGGCCTAAAGCTTCGGCGTCTTCGCACCTAATTCTCAATCCGACCGTTCGATTGCCGCCCTCCACCCATCTCCGGCGTAAAGCTATTCTCGCTGCCCTGTACCTGCTTCTCTATCTTCGTCATAGTGATAGCCACAAGACTTTGGGTATTTTGTTTTTTTCTTTCTTTCTCTGGACTGAGTTTTTTGGTTTAAATACTAAAGATTTGATTGAATATGTGTTTCTTTGAATGGGATGTTCCATTATCATGATTCAATTTTGCGAATAAGATTCAATTTTTGTTCTGCACTCATTTTTGTTCTTTCTCTTTATAGTTACATATATATATGTACTCAATGGTTTATCTGTATTTTAAGCCAACTAGATGTTTTGTCTTTCTAGCAACAGATGTACTGTTGCCTTGTGATATCTGTGTCCTTTAATTCTTTAGCATTGTCATTTGTTCTATTTCAGTCTTCTCTTGCCCCTTTAATATGAAAAACAAAAGAAAACTAAAATTCTTGTTGCTGGTAAAGTTTGTTTGTAACATAACGTGTCTTTCTTATCTTGTTGTTTTTGCTTTTTACTGCTTCATTTTTTGGGTACATCTGATAGTATCTATTTTCTTCTTTTCCTTTTACTGGTTAATGAGATGTAATATTAATTTGCAGCAAGTTCCTGAGGAAATTGAAAGAGTTATGGTTGGGATAGAAGCTTATTTGAGTATTAGAAGACATAATTTTGAAGCTGGTTTATCTTTTTTTGAAGATGATGATGAAAGTGAAAAAGCAAATAATGATAAGGTACATAAAAAAAGTTATTAACTATATGCCCATATGAAAATTGTTTTTATTATTAACATTTTGTGTACATAGTTTTCTTATCTCCGGCATTGTGCTGTTCTCTTTATTGAGGTGGAACCTTGATAACCTTTTTTACAGACTAGGATTCCTCTGTCCTGCTATCTGTCTAACTATTTTAGGTTTGCCAACACATTACTTAATCAATGTATCTAACTATCATTAATGTCATTTACTACTGGAGTAACTAAAAAAGGAATAGGTACAAATGTTATTCTCCTTTCTCTCTTTTGCTATTTTGAATATGTGACGCCACTTAAGTATTCGAAGAGTGGTCATCATGTTCTCTTGCATCAGGATGGTGAGACATATCTTTTGTACGATATCGATATGAATAGGACTAATAATGTGGGCAAGATTTCTGGCGTTCCTAGAAATTTTGATACGTGTGTGTGTGAGGAGCCTTGTTGGACTTGGGGTTAGTGATGAGGATAACCCTGCGAAGAAAATAGCGGTTATTAAGAACAAGAAAAAGGAGGAGAAGCAGCAATTGAGTAGGAAGAAGCGACAATCCTTACTCATTCTCCATTTTCATTTGTTTATTAGTCTTTTGTTGTGTTCTGTTGTTTAATGTAAGATGGAGTTTTAGCTCTACTAAAAAGATGTCATTTTTTTTTGGATTGTGGCTTTGGGTAATGCTATATATCTTGTTGAACCTTTTGTGTAGAGATGAGTGTAGGGATGATTTTCTGTCCAAGGGATTTAAATTAATGTTATAAAAATTGCACAAAGATTGGACACAAAGGAACATTTTAAACAGAGGTTATAGAGCCAGAATTGAAGTTACTGATATGGTCCTATGATCTTGCTTAATCTCTCTTGGTGCCTTTGTTTGTTTTAGGCTGGTGGTACTGCAGGGTTTTTGCTAGGCTTTAGCTGATGTAGTTGCCTCTTTGGGGGAGGAGTTAAAGTTGAGTGAACAAAATTTAGAGACTAAGTCAAACTTTTGCTACATATTGTTTTCCTTGTTTTAGTATTAATCTAGTAATTATTATAGGACCGTGTTATAATGTTCATACTACTTTTGAAATCTAGAATGTTATGGTTTAAGTCTAATGTGATTTTGATGGTTTGGTTGTGAAAGTAATAGTAAGACATGCCATGCCTTGAATGATTTTTTTTGAACTATTTCCCATGACTAGTAGGATTTTTTTTTTTGACCAAATTATGTAATCAGCACATTTTTAGTTCCCTGCTCACAAAATTTAATTAGATTGGTTGTCTTTGTTTAAGCTCTTTTTGCCTCTTCCACTCTTTTCATGTTGTGAGTTGAGAACACTCTGCCCTTATCCTCTTGTGCATTATATTAACTTAATGTTTTTATTTTAAACTAAATTTCTCAAATAGCCATTTATTATACTTTAACTACTTGTTTATATTTTACTAAATGATTACGAATCATTGTACCAAAAGATATGAGCACAAAATTTTGAAATTGAATTGCTATGAAAATGGAGAATATTGGGAGATTTTGTTTATGTCAGTCCATTAAATCTACCAGATAAGCAACATAAATTACTTAAGGTGCAAGTTAATTAGTCGACTTCAGCAAGTCTTTTACTGCCCAGATATGTGATAATAAATACACTGAATTTGCATCTTGATCTTAAAATGTTGTGTGCTTTACAGTTTGTCATGCCAACACTGGGCTGGAGATGGCTTCTTGCCCTGTCTTCGATACCTTCATCCCTTCTCCTTCTATTCTATTGGGTTGCACCTGAGTCACCACGATTTTTATGCTCGAAAGGAAGAACAGCTGAAGCACTCAATGTTTTAGAAAAAATAGCAAGAATGAACAAAACCAAGCTCCCTCCTGGTATTCTTGTTTCAGATCACCAAATTGAGCTACAAGAAAAGAATACCCCATCAGAAGAAGAAGATTCACATTTACTGCCGCCCGCAGGTGATGAAACCACAACTTCTAAGAAAGCAGATTCTAACACAGGGGTATTTTCATCACTATTAATTCTTCTTTCCCCAAAATTAGTTAGGTCTACCTTGCTTTTATGGTTTGTATTTTTTGGAAATGCTTTTTCATATTATGGCCTCGTGTTGCTGACATCTGAGTTAAATAATGGACATAGTAAATGTTATCCAAACAATTTGCAATCACCAAAGTCACAGGATGTCAGCTACAGAGATATTTGCAATCACCATAGTAAATGTTGTAAAGAATGAAAACTAGGATTTGAAACAAATAGCACCAGTCCACAGTTCTCATGTTATTGCTCTTACCCCAATCTGCCCAAATAACCTGAATGGAGGTGTTCTAACGTAAGTTGCTTTTCCTTGTTGCATGTTAATGGTATCATTTACTACTTCGTCCTTTCTTCTCTTTGATTTTAAAATTCCGACATGTCTTTGTAGTTCTATTGATGACTCATATTTAATTTCTTATGTTGCGGAGCGCTTATAATATTCTTTTGTTCTCACTTCGTGAAGGCCTCTTGATCTATGTGATACAACTTCATCAAACCAGGATGTTCTCCCTCTTGGATGTCAAAGTTCTCATTCTAGTGGTTTAGCAATACCGAACCAGGGTGCTGTTGCTTCATTACCTCCTTCGTCGGGTGTAAATTCGTCCCTACAAGGATCTTCTGGTGTGGTTCTTGGTACTAACTTGTCATCACCATCTGTTTCGCTTAATTCTACTGCCAGGTAATATGATATATTGTAGCTTGACATTACATATTTTAACTTTCTTTTGATATTTTTTCAATAAATCTTTTTGTTTGCCCTGTAATTTTTTTTCAGGGATGGTCGGTACAGCGATTCTCCAAGAGCCTCTTCTTTACCTGTTGAAGAGCAGCAACGAATACAACAATATAATAATGCGTTGGCTGGTCGAAATATTCAGCAGACCAGCTTGCCTGTGCCCGGTGCCCTTTTTGGAGGCGATCGTGGAGTTCGTATGCTATATGGTGGAAATGATATGGGCATGATGTGTGGGATGAATAGAAGCATGCCAATTTCTAGGCCAGGGTATCAGGGAATGACTTCACCATCTTTGCTGAATTCTGGGAGTATGCTTTCTTCCAGTATGGTGGGGATGCCAAGCCTTGTAAATATGCATTCTGGAGCTAGTTCTGGTCAAGGAAACTGGATGGTTAGGCCTCACATGATTAGGGTGAGTTAACTAATACTTTTACTTTGGATTATAGCTGCTTTCTTTTTTAAGAGGAGAGAACATATTAGGTTTGTGTGTTTAGTACTGCTTGCTCATTTTTTCAATGAAATAGTGAACTGGAGACAATGAATAGGTGTATGTCTTATTTGTGGATTAACATACACATAGATTTTTCTGTGTTTGTGGTTTCATGTTAACTAATTGCACATAGATTTTGTTTTTGCTTAAAGTTCTTCCAGTTAGATACATGTGCCATGCTTTTTCCTATTAAAGACTGTATTGTTGGTTGTAACTCATTATTTAACTATACAATCTTTTTGTCACAGCCTGGTCATAATCCAGAGCATCAGAGGCAAATGATGGTTCCAGAGCTTCAAATGCAGGTGGCAGGTAATAGCCAAGGTATTACCGCCTTCAATGGTTTGAATCCATCTTTTTCTAATCAGATAAATCCGCCATCAGTTCCATCATATCCTGGCCATCCCCAGCAGCAACATCAGGTCTCCCCACAACAATCTCATGGACATAGCAGCCCACATCACCCTCCCAATCATGCAGCGAGTTCACAGCAGCAAGCCTATGCAATCCGTCTTGATAAAGAAAGGCATATGTAGCAGAGGTATATGCATTAGCAGCAACAACAGCAGCAACAGTTTGCTGCTTCTAACGCTCTGATGTCACATGTCTAGTCACAGGCCCACCTTCCTGTTTCCACAACTCTACAAAATAGTTCCCAACATCAAGCACAAAATCCATCACAACCAGTGTCGCTGTCCCCTTTAACACCATCTTCCCCAATGACAACCACACCAGCACAACATCAGCATAATTTCTATTGATGACTCATATTTAATTTCTTATGTTGATGACTCATATTTAATTTCTATTGATGACTCATATTTAATTTCCTGTTTCCCCTTGTAGTTCAATTGATGACTCATATTTAATTTCTTATGTTGCGGAGTGCTTATAATATTCTTTTGTTCTCACTTCGTGAAGGCCTCTTGATCTATGTGATACAACTTCATCAAACCAGGATGTTCTCCCTCTTGGATGTCAAAGTTCTCATTCTAGTGGTTTAGCAATACCGAACCAGGGTGCTGTTGCTTCATTACTTCCTTCGTCGGGTGTAAATTCGTCCCTACAAGGATCTTCTGGTGTGGTTCTTGGTACTAACTTGTCATCACCATCTGTTTCGCTTAATTCTACTGCCAGGTAATATTATATATTGTAGCTTGACATTACATATTTTAACTTTCTTTTGATATTTTTTCAATAAATCTTTTTGTTTGCCCCGTAATTTTTTTTCAGGGATGGTCGGTACAACGATTCTCCAAGAGCTTCTTCTTTACCTATTGAAGAGCAGCAACGAATACAACAATATAATAATGCGTTGGCTGGTCGAAATATTCAGCAGTCCAGCTTGCCTGTGCCCGGTGCCCTTTCTGGAGGCGATCGTGGAGTTCGTATGCTATATGGTGGAAATGTTATGGGCATGATGTGTGGGATGAATAGAAGCATGCCAATTTCTAGGCCAGGGTATCAGGGAATGACTTCACCATCTTTGCTCAATTCTGGGAGTATGCTTTCTTCCAGTATGGTGGGGATGCCAAGCCTTGTAAATATGCATTCTGGAGCTAGTTCTGGTCAAGGAAACTGGATGGTTAGGCCTCACATGATTAGGGTGAGTTAACTAATACTATTACTTTGGATTATAGCTGCTTTCTTTTTTAAGAGGAGAGAACATATTAGGTTTGTGTGTTTAGTACTGCTTGCTCATTTTTTCAATGAAATAGTGAACTGGAGATAATGAATAGGTGTATGTCTTATTTGTGGATTAACATACACATAGATTTTTCTGTGTTTGTGGTTTCATGTTAACTAATTGCACATAGATTTTGTTTTTGCTTAAAGTTCTTCCAGTTAGATACATGTGCCATGCTTTTTCCTATTAAAGACTGTATTGTTGGTTGTAACTCATTATTTAACTATACAATCTTTTTGTCACAGCCTGGTCATAATCCAGAGCATCAGAGGCAAATGATGGTTCAAGAGCTTCAAATGCAAGTGGCAGGTAATAGCCAAGGTATTACCGCCTTCAATGGTTTGAATCCATCTTTTTCTAATCAGACAAATCCGCCATCAGTTCCATCATATCCTGGCCATCCCCAGCAGCAACATCAGGTCTCCCCACAACAATCTCATGGACATAGCAGCCCACATCACCCTCCCAATCATGCAGCGAGTTCACAGCAGCAAGCCTATGCAATCCGTCTTGCTAAAGAAAGGCATATGCAACAGAGGTATATGCATCAGCAGCAACAACAGCAGCAACAGTTTGCTGCTTCTAACGCTCTGATGTAACATGTCCAGTCACAGGCCCACCTTCCTGTTTCCACAACTCTACAAAATAGTTCCCAACATCAAGCACAGAATCCATCACAACTAGTGTCGCTGTCCCCTTTAACACCATCTTCCCCAATGACAACCATACCAGCACAGCATCAGCAGAAACATCACCTCCCCCCTCATGGGCTTAGCCGGAATCCTGGCGCTAGTGGCTTGACCAATCAGATGGGAAAGCAATGGCAGTGTCAACAACAACAACAGCATCTTCAACAAGCTGGTAGGCACCACCCCCAGCAACGGCAACATGTACAATCGCAATAGCATGCTAAAATTTTGAAGAGAGTAGGAAGAGGCTTGGTTCAGAACCACTCTGTGGATTCTTCTCATTTGAATGGCCATTCTATACCCCCAGGAAGCCAATCTTTGGAGAAAGGAGATCAAATGATGCAGATGATGCAAGGACAAAATGTATATTCTGGGTCTGGACTCAATGCAATGCAACCACCAAAGACAATGGCTCCTCAATCTTCAAATCATCAAAAGCTCCTTGTTAGCTCAGCTCTTCCTTCAACAAAGCAACTCCATCAAATGCCTTCTCATTCAGATAATAGCACTCAAGGCCAAGTTCCCCCAGTTTCATCAGGCCATGCATTATCATATTCCCAACGAGTTCCAGCAGCAGTTATGGGTTCCAATCACCAGCAGCTGCAGTCACAGTCACAGCCAAAGCCACAGCCACAGCCACAGCCACAGCCACATCAAAAGCAAGTCAATCAAACTCAACCAAATCCTCACAGAATTATCCAACAAAATCGTCAAGTAAATCCTGAGCTGCTAGGCAAGTCCCAAAATGATCTAGCTTAAGCTGATCAGCAGAATGTGAATAATAGTTCTCAGGTGGGTGCAAGCATGGCAAAACCTCAGTCTTGTACGGATTCAACTGCTGCAGTGCCTGTGTCTTCTGCCATTGGTACTCAATGGAAATCCTCAGAACCTGTATTTGATTCTAATCTTCCAAATTCAACCATTCAAGCAGGTTCCATTGGGAGCCCATCTCTTTCACATTCACTTGGAAATGAGCCAACACCACCTACTAGTCAAGGGCTAGGTCCAAGACAGTTGTCTGGTAGCTTATCTTCTCATGGACATAATGTTGGGACTCAGTGGCAGCAGGAGCAGCAGCAGCCGCCGCCATCCCAACTAGTACAACAGTGTCCTACACTGTCAGCTGCATCTCAACAATATATGCAACAAGAACAACAGCAACAACAGCCAGAACAAAAATCTCCGCAGAATCAACTGCCACTGCAACAGCAACCTCAGCAGCAAATGCAGCATCTGCAAGGGCAGGGAAGCTTATATTTGAGGCCTGCTAATTCTAAAGCAGAATGAAGCTACCATGTGAACTGAGCAGTTTTGACAGCAGTCGGTCCTGACAAGGTTGGGCCTATTTGCCCTTGTTACAGCAGTGTACAGGTATTTTTCATTTACATTACCAATTCTTTCCACAAGACTAAGCATGCATACTTGATAGGGCATTACCTTCCAACTCTCCCTCCCTCGCTCTCTCTCTCTCTCTCCCTCCATGCATTTCTCCGGTATTATATAAATTTTCCAAGTACAATACACATACGTATTCCATTTCTTTTTCTTGATTTTGCTTCAAGCTTACATTAGTGATTTGTTTTGGTATAAAGAAAGAAGCTGATTCTACGCGAGGGTTAAATGCAGATGAAGCTTGTCATTCCACAAGGGCATTGATGGATGGAGATGCTGATTATTATTTGCAGGTTTTGTTAAAAAATTAACTGGAACAACCGAGGCTATATTGGCAAGGCATTTTCTTTTTTATTTGAAAATCTTGTAAATTACTTTTAGTCATTGTAGTGATATTATTGTATTTATTATTATTGAACTACAATTCTATTGAATTTAATTTCTGATTTAGTTTTTTATTTTGTGTTTTGTAGTGTGGTGGGAAAAATACATATACACTTGGCGAAATTAATGAAATTCAAAATGAATAGGCAACCAAGCTTCTTGACCGGACGAGTCATAGCTAGAGTAACTTTTGAAATCAGAATTAAAAAATATACTAATTGTAGTTTTGTAGTTAGAACTTACATAGTTATTCCAAGTCTATATTTTGATCTTGCAATTTTTAGATTTTGAACATACTTAGTTATATTGATTTTGTCTGCCTATTGATTCTATTTGAACTATGTTGTAATTACACAGGAAATTATGAATGAATATAGTATTGAAAATAGAGAAATGAAAAAATTATCATATTTTACATGGGACGTCGGTCTCCACAAAACTGTCGTCTTATGTATTGCAGGGGACGATGTTTACACATAAATTGTCATCTCATGTACTGCAGGAGGATGACGCTTGAGTAGGAACTGTCATGTCATTTACTGCAGTGGATGACGTTTACACATAAACTGTCGTCTCATGTACTACAAGAGAGAACGTTTGTATAGGAACTATTGTCTCATGTATGACGGGAGATGACGCTTTTATTTAAACTGTTGTTTCATGCTATACATGGCATGACATTGCATGGGACGATGGTATTAGAACCGACGTATGAGAGTCCATACAATGGTTTAAAACCATCGTCCCATGTCAATTTTGTAGTAGTGCGTGGGATTCGTTAGACGATCCGTCCGTGAATAATTTCCACGAAGGGGCTTTCTCTTGAGGCTCAGGTGCACTAGGTTTTTTGCACTGCTCGCTGTCTGGGAGTTCGGTGAACTCTGCAATAAGGTCGGCCAAAACTTGTCCCTTGACTGCTGCTCGCGGTGAATAAGTTATATCGAACTGCCCCAGTTCGACTGCCGCTTCTGGTTTTTGGAGGACTTGTCGAAGGGGCTGGTCGGTTAGAACTATAATAGGATGGGCTTGAAAGTAGGGGCGTAACTTTCTAGAGGCTAGGATTAGGCAATATGCTAACCTCTCTATTGGTGGATATCTCAATTCTGCCTCGATCAGTCTCTTGCTGACATAATAGACTGCCTTTTGTACGCCTTTTTCCTCTCGCACTAGTACCGCGCTAGCAACAACTTCAGTAATCGCCAGGTAAATAAACAAAGTTTCTCCTTCGATCAGCTTTGATAAGATGGGAGGTTGTGCCATATGGGCTTTCAAGGCTTGGAATGCTTGCTCGCAGTCTCCTGTCCATTCAAACTTCTTATTTCCCCTAAGTAGATTGAAAAAAGGGACGCACTTGTCTGTTGATTTCGAAATAAATCTACTTAGGGCTGCTATTCTCCCGGTTAAACTTTGTACATCTTTGATCCTTTCTGGCGACTTCATATCGATCAGGGCTTTTATCTTGTCGGGGTTGGCCTCGATTCCTCTTGAATTTACAATAAACCCCAAAAACTTCCCTGATCCAACTCCAAATGAACATTTAAGGGGATTTAACTTTATTTGGTATTTGTTCAATACGTCAAAGCACTTTTGTAAATCCCTTACATGTCCTTCTCCTTTTTTAGACTTTACTAGCATGTCGTCCACATATACCTCCATGTTTACTCCGATCAGCTCCTTAAACATGTGGTTGACTAGCCATTGGTAAGTCGCACCTGCGTTTTTCAGTCCAAAGTGCATTACTTTGTAACAGTATAAACCCGTATCAGTCCGAAAGATGGTGTGATCCTCGTCGGGGGGATGCATGCTAATCTGGTTGTAGCCCTAATAATCATCCATGAACGAGAGGATTTCATGCCCTGCAGTTGCATCGACCAGCTGGTTGATTCTTGGGAGTGGGAAGCAGTCCTTTGGGCAGGCTTTATTGAGGTCTGTAAAATCCACGCAGGTTCACCATTTGCCGTTTGGCTTGGGAACCAGCACTGGATTGGAGACCCATGATGGATAAAACGCCACCCTGATGAACCCATTCTCCTTTAACCTTTCAACTTCCTCTTTTAAGCCTCTCGATCTATCCTTATCGAGCAGCCTTCTCTTTTGTTGCACGGGTGAAAAGGTCTTGTCTATATTCAGGACATGGCTGATGACTGCAGGATCTATCCCAGCCATGTCTTTGTGCGACCAGGCGAAAACCTCCTGGTTCTTTCGCAAAAATTCCACCAGTGCGTGCTTCGTGGTAGGTTCTAAGTTTTTTCCAACCTTCACGACTCTGGTCGGGTCTTTTTCGTCGAGTTGGACCTCCTCAAGGTCCTCGACGGGTCCAAAGTTTTCTTCAAAATCCCCAAAGCGAGAATCTAAGTCTCTGTCCTCACTTTGGGCAACACCCTATTTGGTGACTTCATCACCGGATTGGGCTAGTGTATCAAATGTCATCTGTAACCTATCAGAGGTAGTGCTCTTCGACGTTCCATTCTTCGCCTTTGTGATTGAGGCGTTGTAGCACTCCCTGGCTTCTCTCTGGTTCCCCAACACGCGTCCTACCCCCGCGTCTGTTGGGAACTTCATGGCCAAGTGCCACATAGAGATGACGGCCCGTAGATCAACCATTATAGGCCTCCCAATGATGGCATTGTACGCTGAAGGACAATCGACCACTACAAAAGTGACAAGTAATGTCCTTGTTGCAGGCGCTGTACCCGTCGTCACTGGTAGTTTGATCAATCCGGTGGGGGTGAGTCATTCTCCAGAGAAGCCGTATATCATTTGGTTGCAGGGCTCCAAGTCCTTAACAGACAATTTCATGCGTTCTAGTGTTGAATTATACAGGATATTGACTGAACTTCCTGTATCGACCAACACTCTCTTTACCATCATGTTGGCCATCTGGATGTCCACGACCAGCAGATCGGAATGTGGGAAACGGACATGTTGGGCATCGCTGTCAGAGAATGTTATTTCACCTTCCTCTGACCGAGCCTTTTTTGGTGCGCGGTCTTCCATAGTCATCATCTCGATGTCCTGGTCGTGGCGCAGAGTCCGAGCATATCGTTCCCTGGCCTTTCCGCTATTTCCCACGAGGTGCAGGCCTCCACAGATGGTTAAGAGTGTGCCAGTCATGGGGGCAGGCTATAAGGGTGGCGAGCGTTGGCGCGTGGGCGCCTGCTCGTTGCTACCCGGAGCTTCTCGTTGGGAATTTCTCGAGGCCCGTACGTATCTTCTCAAGTGTCCTTGTCTAATAAGGAACTCGATTTCGTCTTTCAACTGGTTGCATTCATTGGTGTCATGTCCGTAGTCATTATGATAATGACAGAACTTGGTAGTGTCTCTCTTCGAAATATCCTTTCGAATGGGGCCAGGTTTTTTGTAAGGCACACTAGAACTAGTGGCCTGATAAACCTCTCCCCGAGACTCAACGAGGGCAATGTAGTTAGTGAACTGAGGTTCATAACAATTACCCTTGGCTCGTTTATTGTCGGAGGTGGAAGGCTCATTATATGGCCGTTTTCCACCATTCATGCCATTGCCGTTGCCGTTGTCGTTGCCTTTGCCGTTGCCGTTGCCATTAGGCTTGGACCCATTGGTGGCTTTGGCGGGTTAGGAAGCCTTCTTATCCTTGCCTGAGGGATTTCCATCATCGGCAATGGCTTCTTCGAGCTTGATGTAGCGATCAGCCCGGTCCAAAAATTCCTGGGAAGTTCTTACTCCTTCCTTTCGGAGACTTTTCCAGAGGGGAGAACGACGTTTAACCCCTGCAGTTATGGCCATCATTTTGCCTTCGTTCCCCATCGTTTTCAGTCCAGCCGCCGCCCGCATAAAGCGCTGGTTGTAGTCCTTCACTGATTCTCCATCATGCTGGCGAATTTCAACCAGCTGGTTTGCTTCGGTCGAATGCACACGACCTGCATAGAACTGTCCGTAAAACTCCCTTACGAAAATTTCCCAGGAAACTATGCTTGCGGGAGGGAACTTAAAAAACCATTCCTGCGCGGCTTCAGAAAGTGTTGCAGGGAAGATCCTGCACCGAGCGTCTTCGGACACTTTCTGAATGTCCATTTGTATCTCAAATTTATTGACATGAGATACTGGGTCTCCGTACCCGTCAAAATTTGGAAGTGTAGGCATTTTGAACTTTCTTGGAGTTTCTGCATTAGCTATCCTTTGTACAAAAGGAGTGCCTTTCCTCCTATCGTGATCGATATACGACGTCCTTCCCCTCGACCAGCTGCTGCACTGCTTGGTTGAGGGCATCTATTTGGGCCTGTACAGCGGCAAGAATCGCTGTGGCCTCTATTACTGTGGGGAGGTTATCGCCATGCCGCTCGCGGCGATCATTGAGTACATCACGGAAGTCTTCGTCTCTTCTCCGCTGCTCGCTACCCTCGAGCCGGTTGAAGAAATTATTTTGCTTGGGCTGCCCCCAGCGTCCCGTCTATTGGGCTGGTCATCTTGAGGTACCTGGCTCCTGCCTTTACCTCTTTCTTCATTCCTTCGGCCAACGTTTCCCTTGCCTGAGTCAGCCTCATTATATCCATGGCCATCTCTGAACCTTGATTGGCTATGGTGGGATTGACTGCTCCCTCGATTTCCGTCCTTGGCTGAAACGTCCCGAACGTTAGAGGGCGGCCTGTGTTAGTCGTGGTGTCCCCGTGCATTATCATGCCGTGGGGGACCCCGGAACGCAGAGCCTAACTCTGAGTCCCTCCTGTTACCAGGGGGATAATGACCTCTGTTCGGTAGGTTTGGCTCATCGGCCCTACGGCGTCTAGGACTACGAGGCTGGTGCTCGGCCCTATTCTACCTTTGTGGCGGGGGATTGCCGCGACCAGCTTGGGATGGTGGCTGCGCCTCAGGGTCCAGTGGGACATCGTCATGGGGCACCTGAGGCTGCTCGGGCCTTTGCGGACTCGAAGGCTGGATTGGTGGGCTGGGATTAGGACCCCTCTGGGGTGGCCCATTGACAGGTTGGTTAGGCTACGAAATAGGTGCGGCCTGATTCCTTGCCAGTTACAAGACCGCCTCAAGGGCTGCCATGGCTTCGCTCTGGCGGCGGTCCATCTCCGCCTGCCTTTCGTTTAATTCCGCGCGCTGCCGTTCAATCTCCTGCTGCTGCCGCGCCACAACTTCGGCAGCAGTCTCTTTACTGGCTTTCAGACTAGCCAGCTCCTCCTGCAACGCCCCCAGGGTACTCTTCAACATTGCATCATCCATCTCTTCCTCCTCAAAGTCCAGATGTGGCTCATCCTCCGCCACGCTCGCAGGGGGAGGAGGAGGAGGTGGGTTTGATGGCGCAGCAACGGCCGCCTGTCCTGCTTTCCTTCCTGTTTTCGCCATTGATTTTCTCAGCAATGATAAATCAAGCTCTCAATGAAAGCACCAGAATGTTGACCCAGATTTTGGTCAACTGACACGGAGTCGGAATATGCTTGATGTGAATGAATATGTTAAGAAGAATCAAATGACCAAAAGTAATAAGAACACGATATTTTATAGTCGTTCGGCCCCAGGATTTGGTAATGACCTACGTTCACTTAGACTGTTATTGATATAAGAATCAAAGGAGTGATCAAAGAACAAGGGTTCAATGAGTTTCACTAACCTCTGAAGAACAATACAATATTCCAAGGAGAATTACTCTAATCTTCAATAATTCCCAAGCCCAAAAGTCCCTTCCTTGAACTCTCTTTTTCTATTTATAGGCTCAAGGGGGATTACATAAGATCGTTACAGATATTCTCTCCTGAATAATTGGATACTCAGGAGATTGTGTGAGTTAAATTTGGGATTTACAAAGATCTTCACAGTAGTGTTACATTACATGCGAAACCATCGACCAGACTGGTCGCAGGTAAGACTGGGCTGCTTACTGCTTCTAATACGTCTTCTGGTCGATGCACTAGCAGAGTTCCTCCAGATGTTAGCCACGTGTCCAGGGATCAGTTGCCACGTCATCAATGCCAATTTTTTGGATAACAGGTAAATCCAAGAAAATCCTACAATCTATGGAAAAAAGACTCATAATAATGTAAAACTAATACAAAAAATCATTTACAATTCATCTTTATGCATAACCTATGATTTTTTTCAAATTTTTTTAACTAACACCATGAAAATGGAGAGAAATCATAACTCTTTGAGCCCTAGAAATTGCAGAAAAACCCCAATTCGCAACTGAGATGAATGCCTCAGTAATGTGCGTCTGAGGAGAAGGAGGAGGTTATACCAGTGGTGACATCCATCTTCTCCCACTGGGAGACGTGCCACGTGTCCCATGTCTCCCAGTGGGAGACGTTGGATGTCCTCCCGGACACGTGTTTAGACCCCAAATTTTCAACGTGTTCCTGCACTTTTAATGTGTTACAATTTTAGCAATTAATAAAAAGTTTCCAAGTCTCCCAACGTACGACATATAAAATCCCACCTAATTTTTAATGCCAAAATTGTTGTAGTGCATGGACAGTGTAACGTCTCAATTTCCCTAATAAGGTTTAGTGCCTTGATTAGGGGCCATGAGAACAATAATTGAATTAATTATGTGACTATATGCATGATTATGTGAATTATGTGACTTATATTATAATATGACTATGTTTGCATGTTTAGGTGTATTAAGCATGCGTGTGAGACCGTTTCTTCTTAGAAGGGCATTTTCATAATTTTGACTAGTTGAGGACATATTTGTAAATATATGAATTTTATGATTGAGACCACATTACTCTAAGGATATATTTGGGTTATTCAGCATGAGACAATCCTAGTGAGCAAGTTAGCGGTTTAGTCACAACGGGGTCCAATACTCGGTTCGGGGTGAGCCCAATGGTATTTTGGTAATTTAGTACATTACCGAGATTTATCCGGTAATGGGAAATTATTTGGCCATTACTCGAGGATAATTGAATTAATGTGAAAATTAGGAGGTGTTAATTGAGATTAGCAGGAAATGTGGCAAATGACGATATTGAGGTGTTAATTGAGGTGTTACCCTTCTCTCTCCCTTGGTGTGCCTTGGAGTTCTTCGAATTTTTGAATTAAAAGCTTGGAAGTGATTTAGAGCTGGGGATTGAATCAAGGGTCAGCTTAGGGTTGTAATTTGCAGTGGAGCCTACCGCTAGAGCTCGGAAGGGGATCGTGCTCCAGGGTTGTTTTTATTTAGCTTGTGCTTGGACCAGAGGTACGAAAACTGTACCCAAAACATGATATATGTGATTAGGCTTCATCCAATTGTTGATCATGGTTATGATTAGGGCTTGAGCCCCTGCGAATGAGCAAGCTTATGATTATGCCTGTGATTATTTGATTAAGCATGTTTGAATGCTTTGTATCTGGATAATTGTTAAAAGATGTATGCTTGTCTATGTTATCTGATTGAAAAGGCTTGACTTATAAGTCAAGGGCGACAATAGCGCACTGAGCGCCGGCCGAAAGGATTGACTTATAAGTCAAGGGCAGAAATAGCGCACTTAGCACAGGCCAATATGGTTAGGCCTAAACAAGAGCGTGGTATACGCTTGACCAACCATATGGTCACTTAGAAAATAAAGCACCAGGTACGCTTGGCTAGCCCTAAGGCTAGTTATGCAGAGGATAGGGCATTGTGCCCCAGGGTGACTCTATAGTCACTTATCCAGGGCAACAAGCCCCAATATGACTCTATGGTCAATTATTTATGGCAACAAGCCCCTGGTGCGACCTTGTAGTCACTTATTTGAATAGAATGCATGCAAGAGTAGAGTTATTACTACTATGCATGCTAATTATGATTATGTAGTATGTTGTTAACTGCTTATGAGCATGTTGAAGTTTTCTTGCTGAGCCTTGGCTCATGGGTGATATCTGGTGCAGGTAAGGTGAAAGTGAAGCTGGACCATCCATGAGATGGTGAGCTTCGGTGTTGGTGTGTACATATGCGGCTACTCAACCACCACGACCGAGGTTTCTCAGAGGAACTAGGGTTAAACCCTATTTCGCCGCTTAGGCCGACTTGTTGTAACCTTTTGATTTGTAAATAACCTTTTTAAAAGTTTATTTTGGGATCCCATGTATGAACTTAACGTTTTAATGAAATGACTATTTCTTTCATCCAAATTTTTGAACCCTAAGTCATTAATCACATTTAGTTACACATTTATGGCCAAATGACTCGTTTAGAGAGTCTAGCACTGTTTAAAATACATAGTGTCACAAACTTGGTTATCCAGGGTGTTACAACTTGGTATTAGAGCATGCCAAGGTTAAGGGTTCCTGAAGACTGGCTGGGCATATACACTCGCCACTAAAGGCAATCTCGACTTAGAGTTTGGTAACTATTTATGTGGTTATTGTAACGTCCTGCGTTTTGGGTACCTTGAAATGACTCGGATCGAGATTGTTTTCTCTGAGTTAAGAATATTATTTTAAATAATATTATATTTTTTTGGAATTTATTTCCATGAGTTATTTCTAGCCAAATTATGAATTTTGTGTTTAAAAGTCAAGATAAGACTTTCGGTCTTGGACCGACACAAAAACCTTGATCGGGTAAAAATTTCGAGAAATAAAATGAAAAAACTATGAAAAATATATTTTGGGCATAAAAATACATTCATAAAAATTAATGTTTGGTCAAAAATAATAAACCTAAGGGAAAATGGATTTTTTTTAGCATTTTGTGTTAAATGCTTAATTTTACTGAATTGGGGAATTTTATTCCATGAATGGATCTAAGGTTAAAATTTATTGTGTGATTAATTAAATTAAATGTGAGAGACATTTAATTTAATTATTATGTGTTAAGTTTTGTTTTTAAAACTTAATAGGAGTGAAAAAGGTTATAGGAAGTCAAATTGGATTTTTCTTCTTAGGAAATATTTATTAACCTTAATATATAAAAAAAAAATATGATCACATATATAAAATAAGTGGTGGCCGGCCATGTGAAGGAGTTAATGGGGTTGACCAATTTTTTTTTAGTTTAATCCCAATTTAAATATAAGGGTTAATGCATCAAGTGGATTGTAAAAACACTCAAGTATTTAGGTTTTTTTTTTAGTTGATATGCTCTTCTAACCCTCCCCAACTGATCCCACTCTCTCTCACTTTCACTCTCATCTTTTTTGAAAACTCTCTCTCAAGTTTTCTCTCCATCTTCAACCTTAAGAACACTAAGAAGGCTTGGAAGCTAAGCTTTTGTCTAGAAAGGGTTTCCCTAAGGTAAAGTTTAAAAAAAACTAGACTCTTGTAACATTTTAACCATAGATTTTTCAATAGCTAATTATATATGTTATTGGGGGGAGTTGGTTAAGATATTGAAAGAGTTTTGAAGGACTCAAAGCTAGTAGGAACATCAAAACCTAGAGCATGAACAACAAGAGATCAAAAGTTTACTTTTTATGGTTGTTATTGTATGGTTTTTATTTTTAAGCATTATTTTGTATATTTAATGCTTATTGGTGATGTAATAAGGCTATGGTAGTTGCTTTATAAATTTTATGATGCTTGTGTATTGATTTTTTAAAATAGGAACCAAAATCCCGAAGGGTTTTGTTGAAAACCCTAAAACAAAAATACAAGTTTTGAGCTGTGACTTCCAAGGGGTCAAGCATCCATTGTATATTGATTTTGTAAAATTAAATTGTACGGTGATGTTTTTGAGATTGATTACATAAAATTTAGCTTTTCAAACACTAAAAAATGTTTAGAAATGAGTGAGTTATACTATTTCAAATTTTAGGTAAAAAAACTGTTTTTTCGTATTCTTAATTTTGGGACCAGGTTTGGACAGCCACTGTATAGGTTAAATGAACCCAGATTTTTCTAAATATTTGTGGACATATTCTTGGCATAACCTTGTATTCCACTGTCAAATTTGGTAACAAAATACTGTACGGTTTGAAAGTTATTAAGTACAAAAATTTCGAAAGAATAATGACTTGAAAATAAGGTCATTTTTACCTCATTGTTTGGAAAATATTTTCACAAATAAAAAATGCTCATTTTGACCAAAATTTTTACAAAGACCTAAATGACATACCCAAAATGGAATTGGAAAATTTTGGTGATAATAGGGTAAGTAAATTCCATGTTATGACCTAACAAAGTATGTAGTTAAAAATGTGAAAAATAGGGTTTTCACACTTGGTGTAAAAATATGATTTTGAAACTTAAGGTAAAAAGTAAAATTTTTCTTATTGCAAGATATAAACTTGGTAAGTGTTGAAAACATATTTTGACCTAAAATAACACTTTGAGATTAGTGAGAATTATTTTTATTAAAGAATTTTTATTCTTTCTAAAAGAATAAAAGATTTAATTTATTAATAAGTTAATAAATTAAAAGAGGGTTTAAAACCCTATATTTTGAGAAAATAATTAAGTAAATTATTTTTATAGTAAGTAAACTTGATTAATTGACTTCTGAAAATTAACTAGTCAAGATAAGAAATTTTTAACGGTTTCCTAATTAAAGTTAAAATTAGGGGATTTTCTTAAAACGGTTTTTAGAGATTAAAACCTTAAGGAAAATAAAAGGAAAATTAAGAGATTATTTTTTTGAAATATAATTAAGGAATTTAATTAGTATTTTCTGGATATAATACCAGCTAAAATCTCTTATATATTTAACCATCTATTGAAAGTACGATTTAATAGCGGAACTTTTAAAGAATAAGAATTTTAGCGGATTGTGGGAAACTACTATTACGATACCCGAGCCTAAGTGTCGAGACCATAGGATAGGTCTCCCCGAGACTTAGGGTTTAGTCTCAAATGAATTTCTTGAATGGGTTTAAAACCAAAAAGGATCATTAATCCTTACAAATAATTTTTAAAATGACCAAATTGCCCAAAATAATAATAATGAATTATGAAGGGCTATAATTAATCCGAGTATACTGTATGGATAATTACAGTATTGGCTAAGCATAACTGGATTATACATTGGAGGGTGAAATCTTGTTGAGAGCAAATGACTCCAAGTAAGTCAACTTCTATTGTGTGGCTGCAACATGAAACAACGATTGTATTGTATGTTAGTATAGAGACACATGCACATATATACACTGTCGTATAAAGATTGCTTATAGACATTAGTCTAGTTGGTGCTGATTCAGAAAATATGACTGGTAGATATCCGTCATATTCTAGACGGCTGATCCCCGTCACACTGCTTGATTTTATTTATATCTAGTTCATTACCGCGACGAGTGGCCAAGATGTGAGGATTGCTGGTTTAAACTTAGGGGCGCCAAAATGAATGGGACCTGGGGGCCCTCATGCTTACTTAATTAGTGAACTGTTAGAACCTAATCAAGTGCTCTGATAAGTTATTCCCAGATAGTAGACATGAATATTTCCCATTCAATGAGAATGCCTAGAGATACTAGGGGTTGCCAAGTTTGAGTAAGGTTGAACAACTTTGGCGCTACTGCTATTAACATAGAAGTCTCTGTAAAACCATGTAACTTTGATTATACTCTTGGATAAGTAGTGATGCCCTAGGTAACTTGATGGTTACCCTTGTGAGGTATTTACTTTTGGATAAGTAGCGATGCCCTAGGTAACATGGTAGTTACCCTTGATGTGGATATTTATTGGCTAGATCTTAGTGTTGAGACTCGGTTCTCTCTTACAGATTAGCATTTCTGCTGGAGGGCGTGTTATATTGTGATATATTATATCTGCTTGCTTTGGGATTTTCTGAGTGCTTGGATTTATTTGTTGATAAGAAATAGTTATGATATAATATATCTGCTTGTTCTAGAATTTTCTGAGTGTAGGAATTTATTTGTTTATATGAAATAATTTTTCAATGGTTATCAGGCATGACCATAAGTTTTCCAGGACGCTTTTGCGTTCTTGAAATTAATTGTGTAGGGTTCGGATGGATCCGGAACCCTAATTCTCTACATGCTTTTGTTTTAAAGTTAAACTTACTAAGCGTTTTTGCTTACCTAGTTGTTTCCTGTTGTAGGTAAGAACAAGGGCAAGGAAGAGTAGTAAGCGCTGGAGTTTACCTTGCGAATGTACATGTGGACCGGCCTTTTGGGAAGCCGTTTTATTTTTGGAAATGTTGTGTTATTTTCATAAACTATGCTCACTCTACTCTTTATAAAATATATTTGTATTAAATGTTAAGTATGGCCATACGACTTTTAATTTTTTTTTATATGGGTTTTTGCGACTTTTTGTTAAATGAAAATGTTTATATTTTCGCATTATCGAGTCTTGAAAATTTGGGTTGTTACAGTTATTTCTTTAACTGCTTAAATAGAATATAATTGTTTTATATGCCTTCCTTATTAGGGAGCTTGAGATATTCTAATAGGGCCTGACTCTTGACTGTTATGTGTATGCTAACGATGTGCTTATTAGCACTATTATTGCTTGTGAATGTTAAGGAAATTCTTATCAGCGTTGTTATATGTATATGTAGACCGGGAAATGCTTATTAGCATTGTTAATGCTGGGAATTGTTAAAGAAATGCTTATTAGCATCGTTATCTGTTTATAAATGACAGTAAATGCTTATTAACATTGTTATATTTTTATAAATGTTAGGAAGTGCTTATTGGCACCATGTTTGAGTATGAATATCAATCGACATGCTTATTAGCATGACTGCTGAGTGTGAATGTTTGTTTGTTCGGTCTTCGAACGCAGGATGGAAGAGGTACTTTTATTACTTCCTAACAGGCTGAATTGATTATTGCAGAAAGATATAAGCTTGGAAGTATGCTTCCAAGGCAGTCAGATCCATTAGTCGACCAAGAAATGCAGGCCGAAATGATAATCAAGATAAGACCCCTCTGCCAGCTCTAGTGAACTGGCAGCAAGTGTTTGCCGATATGCAAGTTAGATTATAGAGGGAGGAAGAAGAAATCTACCTGCTTAGACAACAACAGGTTCCAGCAGGAATGTTCAGCCAGAGGTGGCACTTGTGTTGGTATAGGTAGTAGTACAGACATCAGAGGCTGGGAAAAGATTGGAACCTCTTTATGAAAGGATCATAAAGCAACATCCTTCAGCTTTTTAAGGTAGTGCAGATCTGGCCAAGGCTGAGCAATGGATGAGCATGGTTACCACTATCCTGGATTTCATCAAGGTTGTTGGTAATGAGAGGGTGGCCTGTAACACCCTGGATAACCAAGACCGTTACACAGTGTGTCTGAAATAGTGTGAGACTTGCTAATCAACTCATTTAAATAAAAATGTGCATCTAACAACACAATAGATTAGGTTTAAAAGATTTTGGCTATAAACAAATAATTTTCAATAAAATAAATGTTTGATACATGGGATCCAAAATCAGGGTTTAAATAACATAATTACAAAATTTTCAAATCTCATAGGTAATCAAGCCACTATAATGGCAAAATACACGTTTTAGGTTTTCGTCCTTGTACAATCCCTCGACTATGGCAGTCGAGCAGCTGACAATGTACACCTCGCCCCCAGAGCTCTCCAACCCATGGTCAACTCATCATACCCTTGCCTTAACCTGCACCACGTAGCACCCGTGAGCCAAGGCCCAACAAGAAAACTATAATATCATAGCACAATCAATATTGATAATCAAATAAATCACAGAGCATAACCAAATGATTTACAAGACATTAATCAATTAACCAGCAAGCGATAGCATTCACTTAATCAAGGACATCAGTCAATCATCAATGATCTAGATTCCTAATATTCAGCATATCATAAACATCAAATTAACAATAGTATACATGTCGAACAATAACTAGGGTCGACGCCCTTAGGCTGCACCCTCTATTTAATCCATTGTCTATGGCTCAGTTAGGCCAAGCCAAGTGTTCAACCCACTAACTTCGACCGCTTAAGCCGAGCTCAGTGATTATTAAGCTGTCCTCAGATATCAGTGGCTGAGTCGCACCCTGTGCGCAAGTATTGACTCTGGCACTCTTACGTCGTTTCTCACATGTCCCCATGGCATAATACCACCTCATGACATTCATATGATTATAGGGAACTCTTAGTCTCAACATATTCACATGGTTTATCTTAATCATATAACAATGCATACAAATATAGGGAACACTTAGCCCCATCCTATCCACATAAACGGGTGCAGTTTTCTTACCTTTAATTCCAAGTGCTTTGATTAAGAAAGATGACCCCCCAGCACGATCTCGCCCCAAGCCCAAGAATACACCTAGTCACAACCATACATAACACTCTTATTACTAATCAATTCATAATCATCTCCAGGAACCAATCCCATGCTCTCGGGACCTCCCGTTTCCCCATACAAGGTAGCGAAAGCGTCCTCGGAGCCCCCTGAGCCAAAACCCTCAAAACTCAAATTCCCCTTTCCTGAATTAAGCCTAGCGCTGCGGCACAACCCTATAGGAGCAGCGACGCCCAGAATAGTCACCATCCCCTGATTCAACCCAGAGCCGTGGCGCGGAAGAACAGGGCCGTGACGCTCATACGCTGTAACGACCCGGATTTTCAAGACTCGATAATGCGGAAATATAAATGTTTTCATTTAACAAAATGTCTCAAAAACCCATAGAAAAAAAAAACTTTTTAAAAAGTCGTATGGCCATACTTAACATTTAGTTACAAACATGTTTTACAAAGATTAGAGTGAGCCTAGTTTAGGAAAATTACACAACATTTCCAAAAATAAAAAGGCTTCCCAAAAGGTCGGTCCACATGTACATTTGCAAGGAAGACTCCAGCGCTCACTGCTCTGCCTTGCCCTTGCTCTTACCTACAACATGAAACAACTAGGTAAGCGAAAACGCTTAGTAAGATCAACTTTCAAACAAAGCATGTAGAGAATTAGGGTTCCGGACCCATCCGGACCCTAAACAATCAATTTCAAGAACGCTAAAGCGTCCTGGCAAACTTATGGTCATGCCTGATAACCAATGATAAATTAATTCGTAACTAGATAAAAATCCTACACTCAGAAAAATCCCAGAACAAGCAGATATATTATATCACAACTATATCTTATCAACAATTATATCCCTGCACTCAGAAAATCCCAGAGCAAGCAGATATATTATATCACAACTATATCTTATCAACAATTATATCCCTGCACTCAGAAAATCCCAGAGCAAGCAGATATATTATATCACAACTATATCTTATCAACAATTATATCCCTGCACTCAGAAAATCCCAGAGCAAGCAGATATATTATATCACCAAATAATTCGAGACCAACGCTCGAAAATTTCCAACAATTCATGCGTAACGCGCCCTCCAACATAATTGCTAATCTGTAAAAGAGAACTGAGTCCCCACACTAAGATCTAGCCAATAAATATTCTCATCAAGGGTAACTATCGTGTTACCTAGGGCATCGCTACATATTCAAGAGTGTAATCCAATTTACACGATTTTATGGAGACTTCTATGTTAATCAGTGGTGCTGGTGAGCAGCTGCCCCTAGGGTGTTCAACCTCACTCTATCTTGGCAACCCCTAGTATCTCTAGGCACTCTCACGGAATGGCCAATATTCACGGCTGCTATCCGGGAATAACTTATCAGAGCACTTGCTCAGATTCTAACCGTCCAATGATTATGTAAGCATGAGGGCCCCTAGGTCCCATTTATCTTGGCGCCCCTAGGTTTAACCAGCTTATCCTCATCTCATGGCCACTCGTCTCGGTAATGAACCGGACATAAATAAAATCAAGCAGTGTGACGGGGATCAACCGTCTAGGATATGACGGACTTCTACCGTTCAAATTTTCTAAATCAGCACTCACTAGACTAACGTCTCTAAGCAACTTTCTATGACAGCCTATGTATATGCATGTATCCCTATACTAACATACAAGACAATAATCATTTCATGTTGCAGCCATACAATATAAGTTGACTTACTTGGAGTCCTTAGCGCTCAGCAAGTTTTCACCCTCCAACGTTCAGTCCAGTTACGCTTAGCCAATACTGTAGTTATCCATACAGTATACTCGGATTAATTATGACACTAATAATTCATTATTATTATTTTGGGCAGTTTGGTCATTTTAATAAAAGTCATTTGTAAGGATTTACAATCCTTATTTGGTTTTAAACCTATTAAGGAAAGTTATACAAAATATTCGAGACTAAACCCTAAGTCTCGGGGAGACCTATCCTAAGGTCTCGATACCTAGGCTCGGGTATCACAATGGTATTTCCCACAATCCGCTAAAAATCTTATTCTTTCCAGGTATCGCTATTAACCCGCACTTTCGACTAGTCGGTTAAAATATGTAAGATTTTAGCCGGTATTATATCCAGAAAATACAAATAAATTCCTTAATTATTTTTAAAGAAAATAAACTCTTTAAATTTTCCTTTTATTTTTCTTAAGGTTTTAATATCTAAAAACCGTTTTAAGAAAATTGCCTAATTTGTCTTAATTAGGAAAACCGTTATAAATTTCTCATCTTGACTAATTAATTTTCCAAAAGCAATTAATCAATTTTACTTACTAGGAAAATAATTTATTTAATTATTTTTCTCAAAATATAGGGTTTTAAACCCTCTTTTAATTTATTAACTATTAATAAATTAAATCTCTTATTTTTAAAAAGAATAAAAACTCTTTAATAAAAATAATTCATTTAAACTCAAAGGGATAATTTTAGTGAAAATATGATTTCAAGACTTACCAATTTATATCTTGAAATAAGCAAAATTTTACTTTTTACCTTATGTTCCAAAATCTCATTTTTACACTAAGTGTGAAAAACCTAATTTTCACATTTTTAACTACATACTTGGTTAGTTCATAACTTGAAATTTACTTACCCAATTGTTACCAAAATTTCCCAATTCCATTTTTGTTATGCCATTTAGCCCTTTGTAAAATCTTAGGTCAAAATGAGCATTTTTGATTGGTGAAATCATTTTCCAACAATGAGGTAAAAATGACCTTATTTTCAAGTCCTTATTTTTTCCAAACTCTGACAGTTAATAACTTTCAAACCGTTCAATATTTTCTTACCAAATTTTACAGTGGAATAATAGGTTATGCCAGTAATATGTCCACAAAATTTTAGAAAAAACTGGGTTCATTTTCCCTATACAGTAGCTGTCCAAACTTGGTTCCGAAAATAAGAATACGAAAAAACAGTTTTTTTACCTAATCTTTGAAATAGCATAACTTACTCATTTCTAAACATTTTTTTGTGTTTCAAAAGCTCAATTTTATGTACTCAATCTCAACAACATCACAGTACAATTTAATTTTACAAAAACAATATACAGTGGCTGCTTGACCCCTTGGAAGTCACAGCTCAAAACATCTTTTGTTTTAGGGTATCCTACAAAACCCTTGGGGGTTTTGGTTCCCATTTTCAAAAATCAATACACATGCATCATAAAAATTATTAAACAACTACCATAACCTTATTACATCATCAACAAGAAACTCTAAGCATTAGATATACAAAATAATGCTTAAAACTAAAAACCCTACAACAAAATCATCAAAAGTAAACTTTTTACCTCTTTGGTGTTCTTGCTTAAGGTTTGGACCTTCCTATAAGCTTTGACTCCTTAAAAACCTTTCAAAAACCCTAACAAACTTCCCCCAACAACATAGTCAATTAGCTATTTGAAACTCTATGCTTAAAACTTTACAAAAGCCTAGATTAGTGAAAGTTTACCTTAGGGAAAATACTTCCTAGACCAAGACTTAGCCTCAAAGTTTCCTTGGTGTTCTTGGGCTTGAAAAATGGAGAGAACACTTTGAGAGGTCTCCAAAAATCAGATGAGTGAGGAGAGAGGGAGAGTGATCGGTTCTTAGTGTGGGAATTGCTCACAAAACTCATCAAAATATCACAAAGCACTTAAGTGCTTTTCTACCCACTTGCCCACTTGACTTCTTCATTAAATGGGAGTTAAACTTTATAACATTTGGGTTCACACCACTCTAAAGTAGCACATGGCCGGCCAACCCTTGCTATATATATGATCATTTCAATTTTTTTTTTTTTTTATATAAAGGTTATTAATGTTTCATAAGAAGAAAAGTCCAAATTGGCTTTTGACACCTTTTTCACTCTTATTAAGTTTTAATCACCAAACTTAACATTAATTAATTAAATTAAATGTCTCTCACATTTAATTTAATTAATCACATAATAAAATTTAACCTAAGGTCCATTCATGGAATAAAATTCCCCATTTCGGTAAAATTAGGCATTTAACACAAAATGCCCTAAAATTTCCATTTTCTTTTAGGTTTATTATTTTTGACCAAACTTTAACTTTTATGAATGTATTTTATGCCCAAAATATAATTGCCATGATTTTTCGTTTTATTTTCCGAGATTTTTACCCGATCAGGGTTTTTGTGTCGGTCCAGGACCGAAAGTCTTATCTTGACTTTTAAAATCACAAAATTCATATTTTGGCTAGCAATAACTCATGGAATACTTACAAACAAAATATAATATTATTTAAAATAATATTCTTAACCCGGGGGAAAAATCCCGACCCGAGTCGTTTAAAGGTACCCAAAAACGTAGGACGTTACATACGCGAACCCAGAAAACTGGGTTTTTCCCAACATTTTTCCCGAGCCAAAACTCTTCCAAATCAATCCCAAGTTACACCTAAGTCCCAAATCAAACTAAAACCCCAGATAAACACTATGGCAACTCAGAAATCACAGCAACAAACCCAATCACACAATCAAACCCAAGAATCATCTAGTGGCTCAAAATTTACAAAAACCTTAAACCATACTTTATAAAACTTAAACCACACTAGATTATAAACCTCAGAGATGCATGAAACTCTTACCTCAAGTAGAATTTCGACCTTGAGCCTCTTTCAAATTCAATTCCAAGCCCAAGTCCTCTAATCCCCAGCTGAACCTTGCCAAGTCTTCCCTCCAATGAACCACAAAATAAACACAACTCTGCTCACACCCATAACATATCTCAACAGAATCCATTCTAGAAACTGAGTTAAGACTTACCTTTGGGCCTAGCTCAGTCTCCCAAATCCTAGCCTTGAATCCCTTCCTTGATCTCAAGAAAACTAACCCTTCTTCTCCTTCCTTCTATCTTGGTTCTCTCTAGACTTGTAGCAGGATATTCAGTTTATGCCTAATGAAAAATAACGTACTTGACTTCTCCTCAGCCAAAGTTATCGTCTCATAAAGCCAAATTACCTATTTTCCCTTTCCCTTAATAAAATCCTTATCCAACCCCAAGGACAATTACGTCATTTCACCCAAATCCCGCTAAGTCCTCAAGTATTCCTATAAATCCACATTTAATCCTGACATAAAAAATTATTAATAAGCTACTAACCATTACTCAATAATTCCCGAACACATTATAATATTCCCGAAATGCCCCTAAGCTCCTCCCGAGCCAAGTATTTGACCCCGTTGTGACTTTCTAGCTAAACGACTCCCTAGGACCGTCTCAGGTCGAATGCTAAAAATATAAATTTCCACATAATAATGTGGTCTCAACAGTTTATCACATTTATGCCCTAACGGGCCAAAATTACAATTATGCACTTAGACTAGACAGGGCCCACATGCTTATCTAATACTCATAAACATGCATTTCACATATCCATATAATCATAGAATCATGCATACCACATAATCATGCATTTTCACCATTAATTCACATAACTTCCAATTATGCCCTCCTGACACACTAATCAAGGGCCTTAAGCCTTATTAGTAATGTTGGGTTGTTACAACTATCCCCTCCTTATAACAATTTCGTCCTCGAAATTTACTCGAAGACATCAGATAGTAAACCTCGTACCTCTGACTATAATTCCAAAGGTCCAACGCCTTTACTTTTACTCCTCGATAACATTCTTACAAGAGTAACATTCTTGTTCCACAAGATCTTGTTTGATAACTATACTTTCGTTAACTACCACCTGCACCACAAACCTGCTGAAACTCCAGGGTTAGTTTAATTCACAACGATCGCTTCATTGTCTTATCATCGATACCAGAAACACCTATGAGTCATCACCCCTACCAAGGTGAGATCAACTTATAGGCCCCCAGCCTAACCCTTGGAAGAACCTTTGAATTCCTATCAAATCTAGAGCCAGAACTCCTCTTTCTTTTCCAGAATATCGTACTTTTCCTTGTTTGCACTTTCTTGGAGAGATACAAATCTCTCATCCTGGAACTTTGTATTCAAAGTTAACAATTTACAAGCTCTTATGTCATTTCAAATAGGCAAACACTCCTGCCTTCAGAATTCCAACAACCTCTTTGGTTTTCCCTTAAACCAATACTAAACCGCGGTATCCACTACCTTTCATTTCTTTAATTAGCATAGTACTCCTTGGTTTTTATCTTATCATATCATGTCCCGTGTCACCTTAGCTGTACTCCAGCATTCATTACTGTGACTATTCCATCAAAGGATTATACTTTCCTTAATATCTCGAATATCCGCACATTCCATGCATACTCTCTTAATTAACTATTAAGTCTTCAGATTGCCATTCCATCTGTAATTAACCACTAACTCCAGGTTTCCACTCTATTCTCATTGTTGTCTAGTTTCTTTCCAAAACTTGGAAAAATATAGGGTTTCAACTCAGCATTACCAATGCTCTATCCCATTACTAGTTCACCCGAACGAAGTTACATTAACTCATTTGGCTGAGTTATAACTTTCCCTATCCAATCACCTTACTTATAGTCTAATGTGGTCCATTCCTATGATCTACCACCATATCACTTTACTTTCCAATATTCGAGCGTACGAAATTCTATCACTTGCTTAAGCCTCCCGGTACAACATACCCTAGGAGGTGGAACGACACCCAGCTACAATTCTCATCTTCACGCTAAACTCCCATCAGACCACTCATCCGATCCTTGTACCTTAACTCATATTGCACCAATAGGGTCCTTTCCCGTCCCCACAAGATCATCACTCTGGATTCCATTGTCCAACATAATATATATTCGTTCATCACCATTCACTGATGCTATACCAATCTCAATCGTTACCTAGTCCATTTCACTGTAATCCATGGCATTTTGTTCAAGTGACGCACACCACCCAAGTAAGAGATCTACATCCAATAAAATCTCCTCCTCATACAGTTGAGGATTTCTAACATCAACCATCCAACCATTGTGTTTCACTAAATTTTGGTCTCAAGGTTATCTTTCTTACAAATGACCAAACGTTCAAATACCTTATACTATGCATTCATCGCCAACTTAACGTTCCATGTATGTCGGCCACGTTCCCATTCTTTTACCTCTGGCGAGGCTCGAACCATTTCTCGTCAGTCTGTGCCTGGCGTGTCCCAGCCTGTGATGTACCACTCAAAGTTTCACATCTTATCAAAATTGGGTCCCTCTAATGCCTTGGTTACCTCAGAACAGTTATGCTGATCGGTGAACCGGAAATTTGACCCGCTACCCGAGTCCTTTGGTTACTAACAAGTTAAGGTGGAAAAAAAAACAGTAAAGAGGAAAAGATATATTTTATTAAGTATATAACTGCTCATGAGCTTATTAAAACATTTACAAGTTATTTACTACTCAAAATGGCCACTACTGTTTCAAATTTACAACCCCGCCGGCCTAAGCGGAAAAAATAGGGTAAACCCCTAGTTCCTCTGAGAACCCCTTGGCCGTGGTGGTCAAGCGGCCGCATATGTACACATCACCACCTAAGCTCTCCACTCAAGGCTGGGTGAGCTTTTCTTTCCCTTTACCTGCACCACATAGAACCCATGAGCCAAGGCCCAGCAAGAAAACACAATATAGCATGATATAATATCAACAATGATCATAATAATCATTCAGGACTATCAGTCCAAAACAGATAGGTGACAGTCGCAAAAGTCACTAAATTGGGAATAACTCCCTTCAGCCTTGTGACGATAGGGTCACCGAGACTTAACAGGTAAGTAAAACTTTCATTAGCTTAACCAGATAGGTGCATGGTGACTGGTCACCAACATATCCTTCCTCATGACCATAGAGTCATAACCCTGGAACATCGTTCCCTAGCCATGTGACAAACAGTCACCTGGGCCTTATGCCATGGCTCTCAGTAACTAGTCTTAGACTAGCCAAGCGCTTGTAAGTTTCATTGACCTTAGGGTCGGTCCAGCGTTAATGCCTTAGAGCCATTCAACACTAATATCGATTAGATCTAATCTTCATTCGGCCCTGCGTTTAGGACGTTTATGCCGGTCCTGACTATAGGGTCAGTGTCCTTGACTAGTCAGTGTCCCTGACTAGTCAGTTCCATATACAAGTGAACAATATGTACTAGCATTTAATATGAAATCCATGTCCACATTTATCAATTAACATGCCTCAATAACAATCACGCATGCCATATATACACAGGGTGCAGTTTTCTTACCTCAGGTTCGAGCGAGAGATATTATAAGGACGACCCCTGAGAACTATCGATCTTTTGGTACCTTAGCAGTTACCTAATCACAACAAATTATAACCTCCATTAACAAGACTCCACATAGATAGGGTCTTAACCTAAGCACCACTCTCGGGACCTCGAAACATGCCCACACGGTGAGTAGATTCGTCCCGGGCCTTAAGGATTGAAACCCTAAGTCAAAAACCCTTAAAAACACTGAAAACGGGACTTTGAAGGAACAAGGTAGCGCTACAACGCTGACCCCTAGTGCCCCAGCACTATTCTCAGAACCTCCAACACCCCCAATTGCCCCCTCAGTAGTGCTGCAGCGCCCTAGGGTGGGCGCTATAGCGCTACCTCCACACCAGAAACCCCCTGAAATGACCTTCTTCATCTCCTTCGATTCCAACCTGATTCCAAAGCTTCCAAACCTATTTTTGATGCCAAATGAATCCCAAAACCATCCTAGCATACCCCAAACAGCACAACCATAGGAACCCTAGCCAAAACTCCCAACAAAACCAAGAACTCAACCTAGAAAGCACAACTATAAAGCAGAAGTAAAATAGGGCAAACCAGGGAATTTCTATGGTTAGAAACTTACCCAAAGCTCAGCTTATGATGCTCTTCAATGGAGGAACACACTCCCAAAGTTCCAAGGCTTGCTTCCCAAGCTTGAATCCTTAAGAATGGTTCGAAAATTCACAAAGAAAGTGAAGGAGAAAGAAGATACGGGAAGGCTTAGAAACTTACTCTGTTTTTCTACCTCCTTCTCAAACAAAGTGGTTATATCTATCCTAGGGGTGAAATGACCATAATACCCCTAGGTCAATTTAAGGTTTCTAAAGGCTCCCAAGGGAAAAATTGGTATTTTCCACCTATCTCGTTAATCATAATTAACGCTCTCCAATTCCCGCTATTCTCGATAATCTCAAACACCAATAATTTATATCCCATTACCCTTCAACTCCCGGTAACGCTCTAATCCTTAAAATCACCTAGAGACTCATCCTGAGCCCCACACTTAAACCTGTTGTGACTAAACTGTTAATCAATATTCCAAGATCGTCTCATGCCGAATAGCTCGAACAAACCCACATTATAATGTAGTCTCAACGTATATCACCGACATGCATACAAATATACAATTATACCCTTAATGGGCCTGTTATCCCCATTTCCTGCTTGGGCTCGGGGCCTTCGTCTTGGCCCACTGTCAGGGGCCGGGTCAGCACGCGGGCCCGGCCCAAGGCCTCTTGGTATGGAGAGTGCCCAAGGGGAAGGGTATGGACCGGGGATTCATGTCTGGGACCATTGGAGGGGTCCGGAATGTCCCTTCGGGTCCGTCCTCCGCGACGATAGTCCGGGCGGCGCACAGAACGTTTGAACCGCCGCAGCCTACGTGTCCCGATCCCGGACCCTTGGCACTGTTCGGGCCAAGGGTAAACGAAGCGGGACAAAGGTAAATGGACCCGGATCACCTGGCCCCCGGTTGAAGAGGCCAGGCGTCCAGGATCCTGACGCCGCCTCGCTCCACGTGGGCATTGTCCCCCACTTTTCACCTGCAGAAAAGGCCACCTCGGGATTGCACGCCGATGTGTTAGGAATACGCAACCAAGTACTCTGACTGGTCTTGTCTCCTGAATCTGCCTCGTGACTCGAAGTGATCAGACCAAAAGCGCCGTTTTGTCGGGCGAGACGTAGTTCTAAGGTCAACCTGTTGGGCCTTAGCTGGTTTGGACTCCATGTATTTTGTATCTTTTTGTATTGGGCCTCCACTAGAAAGGCCACTTATATCCATTTCCCCGATGGGCCGGGGTCGGATCCGGCCCAGACCCGGTATTCCCATACGCCTATAAATATAAGCTACAGAACACTGTAAAAGGGGTCTCCTTTCACGAAAAAGACAGGAACTCTGTCAAAATATAGAGAGAAAACTCCATTGTAAAAGCTTCTTCAAGCTCTAATAATATAGACTCGTGGACTAAGGCTAGTTAACGCCCCAACCACGTAAAAACCCCGTGTCGATCTTCTGTTTTCATTATTATTATCAGTAAATATTACTCATTAATAAAGTTGCCGAAAATCTCGGTTAACAGTTTGGTGCTTTCATTGAGAGCTGAAGGAAGCTAGTGCTAACGTCAAGCCTTTACTACGATGGTGAACACACGACACACCACCTTCGACCCTACCAATCCAGAGCAGGGCAACGGAGACCCACTGTCTTCGCAGCATGTTCCTTAGGACATGCCCGAGGACGTGCCTTCTCAAACATCTCCCCAAGATGAGTCGCAGGACTACGAGGGTGGGACAGAATACGAAGTGGAAAACGAGGAGGAGTATTATGAGGAGGAAAATGAGGGGGAATACCACGACGAAGCTGCGGATCCCTGGACCCCCCACGACGATCAGCAGGACTTGGAAGTGACCAGACTAAGGCAGCAAGTCCTGGATCAGGAAGCCAGGATCGCTGAGCAGGCGGAGGCGCATCGCCGGATGCAAGAGTCTCTCCAAGCCCTGTAGGCACTCATGGCCGCGCTGGGTCCAGCAGCCAACCCCACAGCTGGCCCACTTCCAGAAACGCAGCCACCCGCTCCCCGGGAGCAAGCCGGGGTCCCCAGATGTGCCAGCCCGGTCCATCCCCCGAAGCCTTTTTCCGAACCGGCTCCAGGCGGCCCAGACAAGGAGCGACGGAAGACCCAGGAGAAGACCACCCTCGTCGAGAAAGCCGGGGCACGTTCACGGCCGCTACCCAGGAAAGAGAAGGTGCGCCCCGTCCCAGGACGAGGCCACCCGATCGATCCGCAAGGGACGCGGCCATGAAATGGACAGCCCCGGCACTTCCCAGGGCCAAACGGACGGGAAAGGTCTTTGTACCCAAGTGCCTCGGTCAACAAGAACCGCCGAGAACGGTCTCGCCGCGAGGAACGCCACTCCCTCAGTTCAGGGGATGACACTTCCCAGATAGATTTACATGATGGACTGAACGCTCGGAAAGAGCGAGCCCGCAAGGGAAAAATCCTCCCTCGAGACGGCGACCTCAGGAACGACATCAACGACAGGAGGAACGAAAGAATCCCCTTGGAGGATAACACGGCCAAGCTGCTCATGGAGCAGATGGCCGCATTAAAAAAGGTCATCAATCGCCTGGTCCGCAAGCAAGAAGGCGCAGACACTGACTTCGACGAAGAGGATAAAGAGCCATGCGCGAGGCACATCCTGGACGCCGTACTACCCAAGGGGTTCAAGATGCCGAGCCTTACTTCCTATATTGGAAATACCGATCCCAGGGACCATTTGTCTTGGTACAACCGACTCATGACAGTAGCTCATGTCAGCAACGACGGCAAATGCCTCTGCTTCTCAATCACTTTTGGCGCTCCCGTCGAAGAGTGGTGGAAGAGGCTTAAACCGGGGTCCATCCAATCCTGGTCCGGGCTGCAGTCTGTGTTTCGAAAGCAGTTCGTGGCCGCCAAGAGGATGGATATGCAAATTAGTGCTCTCGCCAATATTAAGCAACTCCCCGCGGAGACATTGAGAGCCTACATCCAGCGCTTTACTGAAGAAGCCTCCAAGACGAAAGTCGACGGCGGGCAGCGCCTGGTGGCACTGCATTCCAGGATCCGGGCTGGGTCCCCCCTTTGGGATGACATGCAGCACAGGAAGGCCGCCACCTTGGAAGAATTCATCAGGAGGGCCCAAGGAATCATCAACTGGGAGGAAGCTCAGATCTAGGCCTTCGGGTGGCCCCCAGCTCCTCATCCCGTCTCTCAGACGATTCTGGGATATACGGGACAATTCTTGGCGCAGTCCTATGCCGCTCCCCCCATTTCCCCGGGATCAGCCGTCGCGCCCGAAGTCAGCTACACCCTTACGGTATACGGCCCTGCCACTTCGGGGTACGCCCCGGCCCAGTCAACCCACTTCTCCGGTTATGGCGCCGCGCCAGCAGGACACAGCATGGCCCTCGTCGTGGCCCAGCAGTCACAAACGGGACTGACCGAGGCAAGCGTGAATCCCTCCCGGGGGAAACGATCAGGCAAAGGCCAGAACCGGCCCAAGCCGGCCAAGAAGGGGAAGAGGGGCTACGAGCCCCAATATTCAGAATACACCAACTTGGTGGACACCAGGGGAAAACATCTACCGGGCGACAGAGAGGGCGGTCCACTACCAGAAGCCTAGCCCCATGTTTAAGGGGCGAAGGAATCCGAGAGACACCAGCAAAAGGTGCACCTATCACAAAGACGTGGGCCACAGCACCGACGAGTGTCGGTAGCTCAAGGATGAGATTGAAAATCTCATAAAGCTGGGGCACCTCCACCAGTGGGTAAGGATGCCCATTGGAGTCCCGAGCATGTCAGCGAGCCCCAGGCAATCCACGGCCCTGGTAACGACTCGGGCATACCGCCCCCCCCCCCCCCCCGGGGAGGGTATGCACAGGGACCTCCAGCGCAGGCCCCTCAGGGGGCCCTCGCCGCGCAAGTTCCCGGCCCCGGAATGCCCTATCCCTCCGGGGCGGCACCCCCTCGAGTTGACGAGCATGTGGCAACCATCTCGGGCGGACCTTACTTGGGACGGCCTTCGAGGAATGACCAAAAGCGCTATCTGAGCGAGCTGGACCACGTCCAGGAAATTTGCACCCTTGTCCAGGCTCCGGTTCAGCGCCCTAAACTGATGAACCGACCCATCACCTTCACGGAGGACGACGCCCGCAACGTCCATTTTTCGCACCATGACCCGCTGGTCATAGATGCGCAAATCGCCAACAAATTGGTGTCCCACGTGTTGGTGGATGACGGAAGCTCTGTCAACTTGTTGTTCAAACCCGCCTTCACCGCCATTGGTCTGACGGAAGCGGATCTGGCGTCCTGCCCGACCCAAATCTACGGCTTCAACGAAGATGCGCTTCTCCCCATGGGAAAGATCCAGCTGCCGGTTACGCTGGGGGGTGAATTGCAGCACTCGTTTAAATTCTGCACCTTTGTTGTGGTGGATTGCCCCACCGCTTACAACATCATCTTTGGTCGGCCCACACTGGTCGAGTTTGGGGCCATCACCTCCATCCGCCATCTTTGCATGAAGTTTCCATGTGACAACGGAGGGGTAGGGACTGTCCGGGGAGACCAAAAAAGCACCCGGAAGTGTTACCACGTCTCCGCCCGGCCCATATTCATGGTCCGAGAGGAGCCCGTCGAACCATACTTCCTCCCTCCTGCTGAGCGAGTGGCCCAGGAAGAGGATGATCTAGACCCGCAGATAGGGGACGATCGCGTCCTGGAGCCAATGGATGAAATAGAAGAGGTATGCATCAGCGAAACCGACCCGGCCAGGATCATCCAAGTAGGAAAGAGCCTACCGGCAGACATTCGGGCCGCCATCATCGCCCAAGTCCAGGAAAACCAGGACCTTCTGGCCTGGTCCCACTCCAATATGACCGGGATCGACTGCAATATCATCTGCCACGCATTAAGTATTAACCCAAACGCGATCCCGGTCCGCCAGAAGCGCAGACCTTTGGGGACAGAGAGGGCCAAGGCCCTCAAGCTGGAGGTGGAGAAGTTGTCTTCCATCAACTTCATACGCGAGGCTGTGTACCCGTGTGGTTGGCCAATCCCGTCTTGGTACCGAAACCGAACGGGACCTGGAGAACATGCATTGACTTCACGGACCTCAACAAAGCGTGTCCGAAGGACTGTTTCCCGCTCCCCCGAATCGACCAAATGGTGGATGCCACGTCTGGATACGAGATCTTGAGCTTCATGGATGCCTACTCCGGCTACAATCAGATCTCTATGCACGTGGCGGATCAGGAGCACACCAGTTTCCAAACCGACAAGGGCATCTATTGCTACATAGTCATGCCTTTCGGACTCAAGAATGCCGGAGCAACGTACCAAAGGCTCGTCAATCGGATGTTTCGGGCCCAGCTAGGGCAAAACATGGAAGTATACATCGATGATATGCTGGTCAAGTCTAAGACGTCTCGGAACCATTCAGACGACTTGGCATAGGCTTTCGCAGTTATCCGGAAGTACAGGATGAAGCTGAACCATAAGAAGTTCACTTTCAGTGTGGCCTCCGGGAAGTTCCTGGGATTCATAGTGAGCTTCCGGGGAATAGAAGCCAACCCGGACAAGATCAACACACTGATTGACATGGCCTCTCCTTGGAAGCACAAGGACGTGCAAAGCCTGACGGGGCGAGTGGCCGCCCTGAGCCGTTTCGTTTCTAAAGCCACTGATAAGTGCGTCCCTTTCTTCAACGTCCTTCGGGGAAGTCAGCATTTCGAGTGGTCGCCCGAGTGCAAGGAGGCCTTCTCGAAGCTGAAAGAGCACCTGGCCAAAGCCCCTATCCTGGCGAAACCAGTAGAAGGAGAGCCACTGTATCTATACGTGGCTGTGACCAAGCACGCGATCAGCGCCGCGCTGGTGCGAGAAGAAGAAAGGACGCAACTCCCGGTATACTATGTGAGCAAGCGGCTACTAGACGCCGAATCTCGATACCCATTGATCGAAAAGCTGACTTTCTGCCTGTTGATGGCGTCCTGGAAGCTTCGACCTTACTTCCAGGCTCATGCCATAAAGATCTTAACCAACCATCCCCTGCGGCAGGTATTGCAGAAACCCGAGTCGTCGGGAAGACTCCTGAAGTGGGCAATGGAGCTGAGCCTGTTCGATATATCTTACGTGCCCCGGGTGTCCATCAAGGGACAGGCCCTGGCCAATTTCATCGTCGAATGTTTCGGGATTTCCCCAGAAGAAAATATTCCCGAGGCCCCCGCGGCGCCCGTGTGGAAAGTCTTCGTGGATGGAGCCTCGAACAAGAGTGGGGCTTGGGCCGGGATCGTCTTGGTGTCACCGCAGGGGTACCAGCTACAAAATGCCCTCTGTTTCCAGTTCAAAGCATTGAACAATGAGGCGGAGCATGAAGCTGTCCTAGCCGGTTTGCGCCTAGCCCGGGAGGTAGGGGCAGCGAACCTGGAAATTTACAGCGATTCCCAGCTAGTCGTCAGAAAAATCTCAGGGGAGTATCAGACCAAGGATGGCGGCATACGTGACTGAAGCGAGGGAAATGCTCCAAACGTTCGCAGCACATTCCATCCGCCAGATCCCCCGGGAGCAAAATGTCTTCGCGGATACACTGGCGAAGTTGGCGACCGACGCAGAGGCTGAGCTGGCCGGACTGGTTCTCGTCAACCATCTCCCCGTCCCGAGCATCAGGGCCTCCATCGTCCACACCGTCGACCACTCCGCTTCCTGGATGGGACCACTGATCCGATACCTGTCCACCGGGGATGTTCCAAACGACCGGGCCGCAGCCAGGAAACTCCTGTACCAGGCCCACCGGTACGTCATGATGGACGGAAAACTCTACCACCGGGGGCTGTCCATGCCTTACCTCCAGTGCGTGTCTGGGACTGAGCTGAGTGCCATCATGCATGAGGTGCATGAGGGTTTTTGTGGAGATCACACGGCCGGGCCCAGTCTGTCCAAGAAGATCTTGCGCCAAGGATACTTCTGGCCCACCATGAAGAAAGACTGTATAGACTACGTCCGCAAGTGCGAACAGTGCCAGAGGAACGCGAAGATCCCGCTGGCCCCTCTGACAGAGAAAACCTTGATGAATAGTCCCTGGCCCTTCGCAGTATGGGGGATCGACCTTGTTGGATCCCTCCCGACCGGGAAGGGAGGGGTTAAGTATGCCATTGTGGCTGTGGACTATTACACAAAATTGGTTGAGGCAGAGCCCATGAACACAATCACTTCCAAAAAGGCCCTAGATTTCGTCATCAACAACATAGTGTGTCGGTATGGCCTCCCCTACAAAATCGTGTCCGACAACGGGAAGCAGTTCGACAGCGCCCACTTCACGGATTTTTGCGAAAGGCACGGTGTAGTGAAGAGTTTCTCCGCAGTTGCCAGACCTCAGGCAAATGGGCAGGTAGAAGCCGTAAACAAAATCCTCAAAGGGACACTGAAGAAAAAGCTCCAGGCCTGTAAGAGCAAATGGCCCGAGGAACTCCCCCGCATACTGTGGGCCTACCGGATGACCGAGAGGACATCAACCGGGCACACCCCCTACTCTATGGTCTATGGATGCGAAGCCATCATCCCAATCGAAATGACCGTCCTGTCCCACCGACACGACACATATGATCCCACCCAGAACCAGGCCTTACTCCAGAAATCGCTAGATCTCATCGAAGAGATCTGGGAAGAGTCGCAAGTGCAGCTGAAGATGTACCAGGGCAAAATCGCGCGGCATTTCAACTCCAGAGTCAAGAGCCATAAGTTTGGAACCGGCGATCTAGTCCTGCGAAGAGTCTTCCCTGCTACTCAAGATACGGGAGTGGGGGTACTGGGCCCTAATTGGGAGGGGCCATATGAGATCCAACACGAGGTATGCCCCGGAACGTATTGCTTGAAGCGGCTCGATGGTTCAGAAGTCCCGGGAGCTTGGAACGCGGAGCATCTCCGCAAATACTATCAATAGTCCTTGAGCTTTTCCCAGTTTAACATTTTCGTTGTAAACAATGTACGCCTCAGGGCGAATTTCTTTCAAACAATGGACATGACGTGTGCAAAACGTCATAAAGGGCTATTGTCACAACCATGCTAATCTCTCTCAAGTGACCCCAAACCCGTCTCCATTCACTTGCGGGGGGTATCATCCCAGGAATAAACAAAATACCTGGCGGGGCGCAAGCTTAGGCTAGTCCCGGTTCGGACCACGGTCTGGGAGACGCAAACCCTAAGGTCGGTCCCACCCCAGACGAACAACGTCCGAGGATATAAAAAAGAGGACCGTGCCAAGGCCGGTCCCACCCCGGACGAACGACGTCCGGGAGGACAAAAAAGAGGACCGAGCCCATGGCTGGTCCCACCCCGGACGAACGATGTCCGGGGGTATAAAAGAATGGACCGAGCCCAAGGCCGGTCCCACCCCGGATGAACGACGTCCGGGGGTATAAAAGAAAGGAAGGAGACCATGGCCGATCCCACCCCGGACGAACGACGTCCAGGGGTATAAAAGAAAGGACCGAGCCCAAGTCCGGTCCCACCCCGGACGAACGACGTCTGGGGGTATAAAAGAAAGGACCGAGCCCAAGGCCGGTCCCACCTCGGACGAACGACGTCTGGGGGTATAAAAGAAAGGACCGAGCCTAAGGCCGGTCCCACCCCAGACGAACAAAGTCCGGGGATATAAACAAGAGGACCAAGCCAAGGCCGGTCCCACCCCGGACGAACAACGTCCGGGGATATAAAAGAAAGGATCGAGCCTAAGGCCAGTTCCACCCTGGACAAACAACGTCCGGGGATATAAAAAAGAGGACCGAGCCAAGGCCGGTCCCACCCCGGACGAACAACGTCCGGGGATATAAAAGAAAGGACCGAGCCTAAGGCTGGTCCCACCCCGGATGAACAATGTCCGGGGATATAAAAAAGAGGACCGAGCCAAGGCCAGTCCCACCCCGGACGAACGAAGTCCGGGAGTACAAAAAAGAGGACCGAGACCAAGGCCGATCCCACCCTGGACGAACGATGTCCAGGGGTATAAAAGAAAGGACCGAGCCCAAGTCCGGTTCCACCCCGGACGAACGACGTCTGGGGGTATAAAAGAAAGGACCGAGCCCAAGGCCGGTCCCACCCTGGATGAACGACGTCTGGGGGTATAAAAGAGAGGACCGAGCCTAAGGCCGGTCCCACCCCAGACGAACAATGTCCGGGGATATAAAATAGAGGACCAAGCCCAAGGCCGGTCCCACCCCGGACGAACGACGTCTGGGGGTATAAAAGAAAGGACCGAGCCCAAGGCCGATCCCACCCCGGACGAGTGACGTCCGAGAGTACATAAAAGAGGACCGAGCCCAAGGCCGGTCCCACCCCGAACGAACGACGTCCGGGGGTATAAAAAAGAGGACCTGCCCGAGGCCGGTCCCACCCCGGACAGACGACGTCTGGGGGTATAATAAAGAGGACGGAGCTCAGGGCCCGTCTGATCCAGATAAATTGACCTCCGGGATATAAAAGCATCCGGCTAGCCCCAGGGCAAAGCCAGGGCCTAAAAACTGGTAAAAGGAGAACAAAACTCCAGGTTAAACCAAGCTCCGAGGGCCCTGCACTAAGTGCCAAGACTAGAGACTTGGAAAATTAAGTCGTTGGGTCTAGTCCCGGCCGTTGGAACCGGAGCTAAAACCCTGCAATCAGTTAGTCGCGGCAACAAAATGAAATTTCTATTGAACAGTGGAAGGAAGCTTTCGTAAAAACCAAAGAAGTAGCAGTGTTTTAAATTTAATTACAAGCCAAAAACACTAATAAAAGTACAAGGTCGGGGGTCGGGCCTACAGCGCATCTGCCCGGAGGTCCGCATCCTCCCTCTCCTTAGCCTCGTAGTCGGCCCGCTTTGACTCAGGATCAGGGAAGACAAGGAGGTTCATACTCTTATCCTTGCACCAGGCCATGTAGATGGCCTCATCAAAGGTGACATCCAGTAAGCCCTCGGCCTCCTCCTTTTCGTGACGGGTCGTTTCATGCGTCGCCTTCTCCTGAAGCAGAGATTCGCCCAGTTCGCAGACTCGGGCATTCAAGGCCAGGATCTCGTCCTTATCTAGGGCGGATTGTGCCGCGGTCGTCTCCAAGAGTGTTGCTCGTTCATCGGCATCCTTTGTCTTACGAGATAGCTCCTCTTCCAACCCGACCTTGGCGCGGCCGAGCTCCTCGCGCTCCGCCTGCACACGGGCCACCTCCGCCTGGAGGCGTGCTGTCTCCCGGCCAAGGGTCTCCTTGGCGGCCTCCCTCTGATTCACGGCTGCCTCCAACTCCAGCTTGGCCATCGCCATCTTTATGGCAAGCTCGGCCACCAGGTCGGCACTTCGTTGGGACAACAGATCAACCTGCAGCAAAGAAAAGTTAGAAAATAAAACCATCATCAAAAAGTTAGGGAAGGAGTATAAGAGAAGTAAAAATTACCGCGGTGGCCTGGTGGCGGAGAGCCTGGGAGATGAACAGCATGTCCGGGTTGGGTATCGTGGCGTACCTCTTCAGCTGAAGGTTATACATGGTGCTCCCAACCTGGTCCTGCAGATCAGCCGCTAGGGGGGCTGTGTCCTGGCCGAGCTTCGGGCGGAAGCCCGCTTCGGCAACTAGCCGGTCCACGATCGGCTGGGGAGCGCTAAACTTGGAAGGACGATTCGAGAATTCGAACTGGCGACGGATCGTCAGGGCCTTGTAAGTGTCATCCCTCCAGTACCGGCCGTTTTCCCATGTCCAGTTGATCAGCCGGGACTGCTCATCCCGCAAGGCTGACTCCCCCTCCTCGAGAAGAGTTGGGCGAAGGGGAAGAACTGGCGGGGCGGGGATTTCCTTCGCGGTTAGCCGACTCTCCCCGTGTGATTCTTCAGTTGAGCCTGCCCGCGTCGTCCGGGGCCTCTTCCCGATGTTGCCTTCTCCAGCGTCAGCCTCCGGGCCCTTCTTCCCGGAGCTCCGGCTGACAGCCGCGCCCCCCTCCAAATCAATCACGGGGGGCTGGTGAGAAGCGAAGTCTGCAGCAAGCTCCACGCCCTGGAAGGGAACCACGGCCAAAGCTTCTTCACCTGGACGGAGCTCAGTCCCGGGCGTTTCCCTGGTAAGGTGGGGCTCCAGGCCCTTCACCTCATTTCCTTTCCTGGCCGCCTTCTTGGCCGCCCTGTCCTTGATGAGTCTCCTCATTTCGCTGGCCGGGTTTGACATGTCAGAGTCCTCTCAAAAATTACAGAAAAAGGATTTAGGACAGTAAACCAAACAGATGAAAACGCACAAAGCAGTTAATAACGACCCGGGACGAACCCTCGTCTAGGCCCCGGGCGAGACTCAATTCCCTTAAAGAAAATAAATGGACCCGATCCCCTATGTCGTCCGGGTTCCGGAAGCACCCGTACTGGAGGAGCCTGGGTAAGAACATTAGGACCTCTGAGCCTACGGGGACGGGAACTGAAGGCCTCATCTCCCCATCGGCCCCAAGCGCGGGGCCCGGGGGTACTAGCCTATCCCTAGCTAAGTCTCCAACTCGGGGAGCATAAGTTAAGATTAAAGGGGAGTTACCTCGCCCCGATACGCTAGCCCCAGGAGTCCCGACGTTTGGTAGGGCATCTTCGAAGAGCTCCTCCAGCTCCTCTGAGGTGGCCACTTCCGCCGGGGGCTGGTTCTTCTTACGCTGGGCCGCGTCGGCCCGCGCCGCTCTTACCACAGTGGCAATGTGGTCGAGGGCCAACTGCTCCCAAACGTCGATGTTCTTCTCGTAGGGGATGCTCCGAAGGTTCGGGATAACAATGGTCTGGGTGGCCGCGAGCATCCCAACCAGCCGGAGATTATCGTCCGTGACGTAGCCCCCTACATCCAGATCCTCCACGGTCAACTTAGCATAAAACCTCCTCCTTTCCAGGATGAACTCGGTAAGGGGGGTTTGAGCAAAAGGCCCTGCCACCCGGAAGACATGATAAGAGACGAGTAGAAAAGATGAATGAAAGAGAGGTCCAGGGAAATACTTACCCACTCGCTGGAAGTCCAGCAACAGCGTGGGGTTCTTGTCCACGAGAAACCCGGACGTCATGAACCAATAATGCCTGACATCCGGGGGATGCCTCCAGGAGCTGGTAGGAGTAGGGTAGCTGCTCCGCGGCTGCAGCCTGTAGAAGCCTTCCAGGGTCTTGTCCTTGACGTTAACCTGTGGCACCAGCTTGTAGAAGAACAAGACCTCCGCAGGGGTAGGTTCCGCGATCTCCTTCGCGGCGCAAAACACCTTCCACCCAGCAAGTAGACGGTACGCTTGTGGCAGAAGCTGGAACGGTGCGATTCCCACGTACGTCAGGAACCGCACGAAATAGTCATGAAGCGGGAGCGTTGCTCCCGCGCTGATATGGCCAGCACTCCAGGCTCCGAATCCTTCCACGAACGTATGCGTCCGCTCCTCGAGCTGGGCCAGGCGGTTGTGAAAAAGGCCCGGAGTTGACTCGATGCCCAGCTGCCGCTCCAGGAGCAGCATCATCCGGTAGTTCCGGAATGAGTTAGCCGTCGCATCCATTTCCCACCTAGACCCAAGAAAGTCGGTTAAGGTACGGGGAGTCTCCTAAGGATTGCTTGGAGTCCCGTCGGATCAGGAGCACCGGAACCTTGATCGAGAGAGGAGACTACTAAGGCCCGCCCCTTGTCAGGGAGGCATCTGGATACAGAGCAACCCGAACCAGACAGCCTTCCTAGCAATTTCTAAAGCACAGAGCCTAAACGCACGCATCAAAAGAACCTAAGTTCACAAAGTTGTCAAGAGAGTTAAAAAGACTTACCGTGTGGTGTCGATTGTAGTAGATGATGGTTGTGCGACTGTAAGGACGGCAGAACCTCGTTCTTGAAATGGTGTAGTCGATGTAGTAGTTCGTCGGCAGGACAAACCCGAGATACATCTTCACGTAGAACAGCACGAATTGGGGTCCTGCGGAACAGGCGGCGGTGCAGAGTTAGCAGGTGGCGATGTATGTCGTCGGCGATGTCGGACATGCAAGGCTCGAGTAGTGCTTATCGGTTTATACGCTGGTTCGAAGAGGTAAAAGTGCCAAATGTGGTTTTCTTGGGGTATTTATACTAGCCCCAATTTCTGGCCCACGATCCAACGTACAGGTGTCTCTTCATCAGACGGTCTGGAGTCGCGCAGGGACATTTATAAGTCCTTTCAGGTTGGATCCTCGCCGCCTCAGATCCGACGGCCCAGGAGTGGCGGATGCCAAAGGTCGCCCCATCCTACGGTCAACCTCGTTCCAGGGACATTAATGATGCCCCCCCCCCCCCCGTGTGGATGGGACACCTCGAGACGTGCGCTGACACCCTAGTCTAGGCCTAGTGACCCTTGGGAGGCCTAGGCGACCTTTGAAGACCCGTGCAGCAATCACCCGACGACACGTGTACCCTTGCCGTAAAGCGGGACAAAGGTAAACGTCCCCGGATAGTGGTGAACGATCCGGGCTAAGCATCCAACCAATGCCACAGCCTCCTACCCAGACCCACGAACTCAGGCAAGAACTGGGGAGGCAACCTAGCGAGCGTCGTGGGGACGATCCAACCCTCCTCCCGGCAAACCCGGATGAAGGCTTGGGGGGTAAATGTTATCCCCATTTCCTGCATGGGCTCGGGGCCTTCGTCCTGGCCCACTGTCAGGGTCCAGGTCAGCACGCGGGCCCGACCCAAGGCCTCTTGGTATGGAGAGTGCCCAAGGGGAAGGGTATGGACCGGGGATTCATGTCTGGGACCATTGGAGGGGTCCGAAATGTCCCTCCGGGTCCGTCCTCCGCGACGATAGTCCGGGCGGCGTACAGGGCGTTTGAACCGCCGCAGCCTACACGTCCCGATCCCGGACCCCTGGCACTGTCCAAGCCAAGGGTAAACGAAGCGGGACAAAGGTAAATGGACCCGAATCACCTGGCCCCCGGTTGAAGAGGCCAGGCGTCCAGGATCCATTGTCATTGTCCAATTCACAAAATTCATTGACATACATTGTCATTATTTTACCATTTCAAACCAGGCTTGTAAACCTATTAATCTCCGTAGCTCAAACTATGTCTTTATAACCTCTTTTATCAAATCACCATCTGACTTCTTTCCAACCCAACATGCCAATATCTCGGTCCGAGTACCATTTGCAGGCATCCTTTACTTAGCGCAACTCCTTAGTCGTTACCTCTCATCTTCTTATAACCAAGGATGGAATTAGCTTTGCCCATACACTGACCAATTCTTAGGCAAACCTAAACTATCCTCAAAACCAGAGGATAATGCCTTTTAGGCCTTCCTTATAGTACTATCATCTGTCTATATCCTCATACTAAACCAACACTGGTAATCTCACTGTCAAAGTATACAAAGCAGTTCCTTACCCAGAAAAGTCAGCTATTCATCCATCTAGTCCCAACTTTCAGACCCCACAGCTTACTAATTTACTAGCGAACATCTGCTGTGAATTTTTAGGGGCAGATGGAGGTTTCCTACCCTGACTATCATCTACAATCCCCTGTAATACAATGCCAAGTCCACTTAACCATTTTGGAGGCAAACGATTTGAATTCATCTTCCACTGCTGACTAAACTCCTCAGCCCTGAGGTTCACACTCTGAACCAATCCACAACCAGGTCCAAATAACCACAGTAGTCATGCACACATAAAGCATAATAAACACTAATCCACAATACTATGCATTTAGCTACCAAATTTTATTACAACCAAGTATACTCACACTTAATCATGCTTCTTACAAGCCAATAAATAGGTACCACATATAAATTCAATTCAAGTAGTTAACCACATACAATGAGTATGCAAACCATTATCCAAATAATCATCCACGTGCAATAGAAATGCAAATCAGCACGCCTCAATCTCATCACACAACAGTCAAGAGTCATGCCCTATCAATTTCTCATGCTCTCTATAGTCATACAACATAATACATTCATATTTTAATCAAGAACTTAAGCACATAATCTCATATATTCAATTAGAGAACCCTGAGTCAAGCTTGTCTTTAGCGACGAATGTACATGTCCAGCCTATCTTCAGGAACACTTAATCATAGGATGCTCTGATACCAAGTTGTAACGCCCTGGATAACCAAGACCGTTACACAATGTGTTTGAAATAGTGCGAGACTTGCTAATCAAGTCATTTAAATAAAAATGTGCATCTAACGACATAAACAGATTAGGTTTAAAAGATTTTGGCTATAAATGAATAATTTTCAATAAAATAAATGTTTGACACATGGGATCCCAAATCAGGGTTTAAATAACATAAATACAGAATTTTCAAATCCCATAAATAATCAAGCCACTCTAATGGCAAAAAAAAAGTTTTAGTTTTTCGTCCATGTACAATCCCTCGACTATGGCTGCCGAGCAGCTGACAATGTACACCTCGCCCCCAGAGCTTTCCAACCCATGGTCAACTCATCATACCCTTCTTAACCTGCACCACGTAGCACGCGTGAGCCAAGGCCTAGCAAGAAAACTATAACATCATGGCACAATCAATATTGATAATCAAATAAATCACAGAGCATAACCAAATGATTTACAATTCATTAATCAACTAACCAACAAGCCATAACATTCACTTAATCAAGGACATCAGTCGATCACCAATGATCTAGTTTCCTGATATTCAGCATATCATAAACATCAAATTAACAATAGTATACATGTCGAACAACAACTAAGGTCGAAGCCCTTAGGTCGCACCCTCTATTTAATCCATTGTCTATGGCTCACTTAGGCAAAGCCCAGTGTTCAACCCACTGACTCCAGCTCGCTTAAGCCGAGCTCAATGATTATTAAGCTGTCCTCAGCTACCAATGGTTGAGCCGCGTCCTGTGCACAAGTATTAACTTCGGAACTCTTAGGTCGTTTATCACATGTCCTTGTGGCATAATACCACCTCATGACATTCAAACGATTATAGGGAACTCTTAGTCCCATCCTATCCACCTAATCGGGTGCAGTTTTCTTACCTTTAATTCCAAGTGCTATGATTAAGAAAGACGACCCGCCAAGCACGATCCCACCCCAAGCCCAAGCATACACCTAGTCACAACCATACATAACACTCTCATTACTAATCAATTCATAATCATCTCTTGAAACCAATCCCATGCTCTCGGGACCTCTCGTTTCCCCATACAAGGTAGCAAAAGCGTCCCCCGAGCCCCCTGAGCCAAAACCCTAAAAACTCAAATTCCCTTTTCCTGAATTTAGCCTAGCACCACGACACAACCTTATAGGGGCCGCGGCGCCCAGAATAGTCACCATCCTCTTATTCAAGCTAGAGCCGCGGTGCGGAAGAACAGGGCCGCGACACTCATACGTGAACCCAGAAAAGTGGGTTTTTCCCAACATTTTTCCCAAGCCAAAACTCTTCCAAATCAACACCAAGTTACACCCAAGTCCCAAATCAACCTAAAACCCCAGATTAACAGTATGGAAACTCAGAAATCATAGCAACAAACCCAATCACACAATCAACCCCAAGAATCACCAAGTGGCTCAAAATTTACAAAAAACTTAAACCATACTTTATAAAACTTAAACCACACCAGATTATAAACCTCAGAGATGCATGAAACTCTTACCTCAAGTAGAATTTCGACCTTAAGCCTCTTTTAAATTGAATTCCAAGCCTAAGTCTTCTAATCCCCAGCTGAACCTTGCCAAGTCTTCCCTCCAATGAACCACAAAATAAACACAACTCAGCTCACACCCATAACATATCTCAACAGAATCCAATCTAGAGACTGAGTTAGAACTTACCCTTGGGCCTAGCTCAGTCTCCCAAATTCTAGCCTTGAATCCCTTGATTTAAAGAAAACTAACCATTCTTTTCCTTTTTTCTAGCTTGGTTCTCTCTAGACTTGCAACAAGATATTCAGTTTATGCCTAAATGAAAAATAACGTACTTGACTTCTCCTCAGCCAAAGTTATCCTCTCATAATGCCAAATCACCTATTTTCCCTTTCCCTTAATAAAATCCTTATACAACCCTAAGGACAATTCCGTCATTTCACCCAAATCACGTTAAGTCCTCAAGTATTCCTATAAATCCACATTTAATCCCGACATACCAAATTATTAACAAGCTACTAACCATTACTCAATAATTCCCGAACACATTATAATATTCCGAAAATGCCCCTATGCTCCTCCCGAGCCGGGAATTTGACCCCGTTGAGACTTTCTGGCTAAACAACTCTCTAGGACCGTCTCGGATCGAATGCTACAAATATAAATATATCCACATAATAATGTGGTCGCAACAGTTTATCACATTTATTCCCTAACGGGCCAAAATTACAATTATGCCCTTACATACTAGACAGGGCCCACATGCCTATCTAATACTCATAAACATGCAATTCACATATCCATATGATCATAGAATCATGCATACCACATAATCATGCATTTTAACCATTAATTCACATAACTTCCAATTATGCCCTCCCGGCACACTAATCAAGGCCCTTAAGCCTTATTAGTAATTTTGGGTCGTTACATGGCCAATGCCACACATATGTTTTGGGAGGATGTCCGAATCTGGTGGGAAGTGATATCCCAGACCAAGAATATCCATACCCTGGATTAGGAAGAGTTCAGAACTTGGTTCAATGAAAAATACTATAATGATGCAAGTAAGGCTTCAAAGGCAGAGAAATTCATTAAGCTGTTATAGGGAAACATGTCAGTGATAGAGTATGCATTGATGTTTGATAGATTGGCCAAGTTTGTTGCAGATTTGGTACCCACTGATGGGACAAGGAAGGAAAGGTTCCTTCAAGGGCTACACCCTATGATAACCCAGGATGTTAACATTCCTACTATGCCTGGGGTGATGACATATACCCAGGTGGTAGAGAAGGCCCTTACTGCATAGGGTGCATAAAATAAAATCTAGCGTGAGATCACGGCCAGGAGTGACACTAAGAAGATGGGACCTCCATTTATTGGTTCTGGTAGGAGCGGAGGCCCTAATGACTAGAAAATGATGGATCCAGATACATTTTCAGCTTCAGGCCCTGATAGGAGGCCACGTGGTATACAGATAGGCTGCCAGTGCAGTAATTGTTAGAAACAAGTTTCTTATACGCAGCGGAATAGTGATGGGTTGGCCCAGTGCACAAAAAAAATTTGTAACATATTTAAACTACTTTTAAATATGCGGATCCATTAATATACATACATTAATCATAAACAAGAAAAGAATAAAGAACATACCTCTAGATTCCTATCAAGTGTCCTTGCTATCTTTTCGTAAAATAAACGATCTTCCTATCAAAGCTGCTCCCAAGTACTCACACCAAGATCTTCCTCAACGTTCTCTACACATCAAGAAGTGTGTGGGCCCTTAGAGAATAAAGGATGGAATATTTCTGATTCAACTTAATGTACTCAACACATGATATCAAGAGAATAGGCCTGAGATTGGTTCTGTATCTTTTAATTAATTAATTATCTTATTAATGAAAATATCAAAACTATCTTTTTGACTTTTTCATTAATTAATTAAATAAGTAAAAGTGAAAAATTCATCCTTGATTTCTATAGCTGCACGCCAGGGACTATGTGTGTCGTGCAGTACCCTATAAAATAGGGATGTTTATTTTCTCAACTATTATTTAATTATTTTAATAATGTAAACATCAAAACTAACTTTTGACTTATCCATTAATTAATTAATTAAATAAATAGAAGTGAAAAAAATCAAATCAAGTGCTACACGCCGAAGTGAGTCCCTAGGACTGCTTGATGCGTGTAGCTTCCTACAAAATAGGGTCTTTTTTTTTTTTTTACAATTATTTAATTATTTATTCAAACTACCTTATCAGAAAAAAATCCAACAACCTGATTATTAATTCAAATTTGAATCTATTATCTTTTTAACTAATTATCACATATAATTAATTATTTGAATAAATATTAATCTTTTAAATTCAAATCCAATTTGAACTTGTCAGATTATTATCTCCCACTCATATAAAGATATTTAATTAATTAAAATCAATTTTAATTAAATATCAAATTTGAAAATTTGATATTTATTTTATTATAATTTAGAAAATTATAATAAACTAATTATTTATATAATTTTGCAAATATACAATAACTAATTATTAATTAATTTTGATAATTACAACTATTTTTTAATTAATTAATTAATCACTATTATCACATAATTGTATATTTGGCCCGAAGAACAAATTTCTTCTTAGATATTTTTTTTACCATTTTACCGTTTATATCAACTCTTGCCTTGCATAGTGTTGATAGAGCCGCTGTGGGGACCTATGGACCTATAATTCCAAGCTCCAATAAATTTGTGATTATTAATTAAATAATCTTAATTAAATAATCTTAATTTATTAATCTCATGATTACTCCACTATAAATATGAGACTGCACTCTTGTAATTATAGATATTTCATTTATTGAGTACTTTATAACAATAAAGCATCCATTGATATAATCATTACTTACAAATTAACCCTCTAATAATGGTTCATAATTAATCGGGAATAAAATTACCGTTTTACCCTTTTAATTATGTCTTGTTTCCTAAAGTAGCATTAATTTTACTACGTGAAGGTTAATTCATAACTAAATTATGAATTTGAACTCAATAACCTTTCAGTCCCAAAAGTCAACCCTTAAGAGAACCATTATTCAATCTCTTACGAGCAGGTATAAATTCCTTATCTATATACTATGTCTTCAACCATTTACATTAATGTTTTCCCAAAACAAAAGTTTCTAGGCTGATCATTCTGACAAACCCTAATGAGTTAATCAAAGAACTCATATAACATAAACAGGAGTTCATAGTAACTTCAGGATTAAGATCTATTTGTATATGATCATTAGGTGATATATTTAATTAATACTTCAAAATAGTATTTAACTAAGTATTAATAAACATATCTGGTCTAGTAATATATATTCTCTAATATATGAAGCACCTCCACTAAAGTGTCATACTACACTAGTAATCCAGATCTAGATAACATGTATTCACAATACTAGTAGATCGTACTTGCAGTAATTAATCTAAAGATTCCATAACTTTATTTTACTGCGAACTATTCAAGTTCATTGATCTCAAACACAATCCTCCTGTACCAATACGTGGTTGAGATCACATATATGAACTTAGGAATTTTTCTGATATTTACTTAATATTATCACAAAATAATATAGTCCATAAAATACATGCATAAAAAATTCAATTTATTTATTTATTTCTTAAAACAATGTCTACTACATATGCTTTCAGGGCATAATTCCCAAAAGAAATGAGGTCTGGAGGACTTACCCAGGGTGCGCTAGATGTAAGAGACGCCATGTGGGATAGTGTCGGGCAAAGGCCTGCTTTCTATGCAGGATAGTGAGACACTTGAAGAAGGATTTCCGGAGAGCAAAGAAAGAGGAACTAAGGAAAGCGGATAACTCAACTCCAGCTTAAATGTTCGCATTGATACAGGTAGAGGCTAAGGCTAGTACCTCAGTAGTGACAGGTCAGCTTTCTAGTGTTGGAACCTCTTATGCTGTTTTGATTGATTCTAGTGCTACACACTCTTTTGTTTCTAGTAAAATAATTGATAGGCTGTGTAGGCCCTGTGATTACTATACATGGGGGTTTGGAACTTTCTCGTCCACTTAGGAGTTAGTAGTCTCTAACAGATGGATCAGATCATTGCAAGTGACAATGGATGGCAAAGAGTTGTCAGTTGATTTGACTGAGTTAGTTATAAATGATTTTCATAGGATTTTGGGCATGGACTGGGTAGTCAAATATGGAGCAACTATAGATTGCAAAAAAAAGATGGTAACCTTTGAGCCTGAGGGTGAGGATCCCTTTGTATTTTTTGGCACAGTGCATGGACCCCATGTACCTATGATATCGGTGTTAAGGGCAAGAGACCTATTGCGAGGTCTTTGCATAGGATTCCTTGCCAGTGTGGTGGATATCACTTAGGTCGTGCCAGTGGGACCAGAAGAGACCAGGCTAGTCGGTGAGTTTTTGGATGTGTTTCTAGAAGATTTTCCAGGGTTACCGCCACATAGAGAGATAAAGTTTATCATTGAGCTAGCGCAAGGGACAGGACCAGTGTCTAGGGCACTGTACAGAATGGCCTCAGCGGAGTTGAAAGAATTGAAGGTATGGTTAGAGGATTTGTTAGACTTGGGTTTTATTAGGCCAAGTTTTTCGCCATAGGGCACACCAGTTCTATTTGTAAAGAAGAAAGATGGTTCTCTGAGGATGTGCATTGATTACAGGAAGTTGAATAGGCTAACCATTAAGAACAATTATCCTCTGCCAAGGATAGATGTCATGTTTGATCAGTTGCAGGGTAAGACTATATTCTCGAAGATAGATCTTTGATCTGGTTATCACTAGTTGAAGATCAGGGAGGAAGATATACCGAAGACAGGTTTTCGCACCAGATATAGGCATTATGAGTTTCTAGTTATGTAATTTGGTTTGACTAATGCCCAACAACTTTTATGGATCTAATTAATAGGGTGTTCACGAATTATTTGGATTGGTTTGTGATCGTCTTTATTGATGATATTCTAGTTCATTCTCAATTGGAGGAAGAGCATGATCAACATTTCTGGTTTGTTTTACAAAGGCTGAGGGAACACAGACTGTATGCGAATTTCAAGAAGTGTGAAATCTGGTTACCGCAGGTGACTTTCCTTGGTCACATTATCTGTAGAGATGGAATCAAGGTGGACCCAGCTAAGGTTGAGGTAGTTAGAGATTGGCCAGGGCCAAGGAATGTCTCAAAGATTAGAAGTTTCCTTGGATTAGTAGGTTATTACAGGCACTTTATGGAAGGGTTCTCAAGGATTGCTACCCCACTGACAGAATTCACACGCAAGAACAGAACTTTATGTGGCCAGATAGGTGTGAGAACAACTTCCAGAGTTGAAGCGGTGATTGATTACAGCTCCAGTATTGAGTCTTCAACCAAATCAGGAGAAGTTCATGGTTTACTATGATGCCTCAGGACAAGGGTTAGATTATGTCCTTAGGCAGGCAAGGAAGGTGATTGCATATGCGTCACGACAACTGAAGGATTATGAACAACGATACCCTACACATGATCTAGAGTTAGTAGCGATTTTCTTTGCACTAAAGGTATTGAGGCATTACCTTTATGGTGAGAAGTGTGAGATATACCTTGACCACAAGAGCTTGAAGTACTTCTTCACACAGAAGGGTTTGAATATGAGATAGAGGCGTTAGTTAGAGCTGGTGAATGATTATGACTATGAAATCCTATATCACCCAGGAAAGGCCAACGTGGTGGCAGATTCCTTAAGCCGGAAAGGTCCAGGACAGTTATGCAATTCGAGGCAGATTTCCAAGAAATTGGAAAAGGATATGACCAGAGTAGGGATAGAGTTAGTGGTGGGCCAGTTAGCCAACATTACCATGCAGTCTACTCTTATAGAGAGGATAAAGGAAAGTTAGTTGAGGGATCCACAACCAATGAAGATTAGAGGGGATGCCCTAGATGGAGTTGCTAGGGTCTATACAGTGTCAGATAGGGGTTTACTGAGATACAAAGGTCGGATCTGTGTTCCGATGGATGCTGGTATTGACCCTCAATTTAGTCAGTGACACATAGTCACGAAAAATGATAAGAATTATAGAGATGAATGCAAGAATGTAAACAACACAAGGATTTTATAGAGGTTCGGCCCCAGAGATTAGTAATAACCTATGTCCATTTAGTATTTTATTTGATGTAAAACCCCAAAAACCTGCAATTAGCGAACAAGGTTTCACTGAGTTTAACAAGTCTAGAAGATAGATACAAGTTCTGTGTATAAACTCACTATTTCTATGAAGACAAAATATTGCACGTAAAATAAATGAATTTGATGAGTCCAATTTATAGGCTCATGGATATGCATATGGGCCTATGAGCCATGTTCTATTGACGTTACAAGAATAAAATAATAATAATAAAATAAATAATGATATTTACATTTAAAAAAGTTAAATATCTCTGAAATATCAAACTTATAACCATTTTTTAGCGTTTTTCTCGGTCCCACGAGCAACTCTGGTCGTATGGCTCTACACCCCTTCTTTTCCTGCTGCTCATAACACTCCTTGCACCTATGGAGCATCTTAATTTCCTCTTGACACTCTGGTCATTGGTCGACCAATCCTTCATTAATAGCGTGTCATGTATTGTCCATGTGCCTTTTTAACATGTCACGTCATCGTGCAAATATTTAGGGAAACATTTGCCCCCCAAGTTTATTTTAATGCGAACAACAATTAATAAACTTACTCAATTAGTAATCCTGCTAACCCGTCACATCCGTCTGTACTCAATTTCTTGAAAAGGTAAGTAATCATGACCTTTTTGGTTTCACTGGCATGATTTGACAATTATTGTTAATTCCTATGCAAAAACCCTCAAATTTCATCATTACGTGTCAGATACCACTGACCGATATAAATACCCCTCTTCTTCCTTTATTCCACTTTCACACGACCATTCTCTCTATTCAATAACACTCAAACAAAACCTCCAAGAACTTCAGACAATTTAGTGTGATCTGAGGCATCTTCGAGCAACTTAGAGCAATTTCTCTGTAATTTCTTCAACAATCTTTACTCCAAGTTAGTTTTTCAACTCCTCCTATTGACTTTGTAGCAATTTTCCTATTTTTTGGCTGTGATTTTCCTGTTTTCATAACTGGGTTTTGATTTGTTTTTTAGGGTAATCGGTTTTGGGTAAAACACATAGGAATTTATGGGATAAAATAGGGATTTTAGTGAAATTTATGGCACATAATGATGTTTAGGAAGGGTATTTAGGCATATTGTCACTAATTCGGGCACAAAATCTAAGTAAAAAATTTGATTTTTGGTATTTCGAAAAAACTGGGTTTTTCCAGCCCGTTTACGAAGTTGAAAAGTTTTTCAAAAAAAAAAATTTCACATTCACTTTTTGATCAATTTTTCCAACCTGCTCGCAGGTTTGTTGTGTTTTTACTAGGATGTTGCTGGTCGGATAAAAGCTGAACTTTTATCCATGAGTAGTGTTATCGTTTTTTTCCTTCCTTTTTGTTTTTTTTTTCTATATTGGTCGTACATTCTCACCTCCCCTTTGTTCTTCTCATATATTCATGCATGATATTTGGGGAGGTGAGAGACCAATAGATAACAATCTCCATGCGTTTTTGTTCGAGGATTAAGAACAAACTTCTCTGCCCATTCCAGAGCCTTCGACACCATCCCCATTGCTACGAACAACTTCCCTCTCGAACCATCGAAGAAAAAAAAAACATGGGTCGTGTCAAACAAACTGTCCATAGAAAAAGAAAAACCACAAAATCACCTACCAGCCAGCAAACAACAAACACCGAGGGTCCTTCGAATGACCCTTAACCCTTAAGGGTTGGACCACCAGAGACCCAACCTAAGGCCCATCCATATGAAGGCCCATGAACAGATGTACCCTGGTACATTGCCCCTCCAAGCATCATATTGAACAGGATGGCGGAAAAGTATCCCAAGAAGTATGGGCTTCCGGGGATTACTTTATATGTGCGTACACTCGAACAGAGGGTAAATATGCTGAGAGGCGCCTTTAGTGCCTGGTCGAGGTACCACATAGAAGCGGGGGCAATTCTGCCCTTGCAAGACTTTTTCCGAGGGTAGCAAATTATTTCGAGGCTGCCCCATTTCAAATAACCCCCAACGGATATAGAGCACTTTCAACATTCTATATTTTGTATAACCATAAAAAGTGGCATGTGCCCACCCCTCACAAGATTAATTAGTTGTTTGATCTCAAATACAACCCCAACCAAAGTAACACGGGTTTCTTCCATTTTTATCACCAGGAACTGTTCGCACATTCCTGAGTGATATAACCTACAAATCCAATGTGAGGTAGTACTTCCAAGAGTATTTCCTGAAAATTGATCTGGTCGCAGATAATATGGCCTTCACTCGAGGAGCTAAACTCTTCAGACTCTATTTGGTATTCTCTTAGTCGCTTTTTAATTTTCCTCTGTCCTTAGTCGGTTTGTATTGTGTCTAGGTCTATGGTACCAACCAAAACCCACTCTTGAAATGGAGATAAGGGCTGCAACCCTAGCCATCATGACGCATATTGAAAAAAGCGTCAAGGTTCTAGTCGTAGAAAGCAATCTGAGGCTGGTCGGCATTTTGGAGCCTCACCAAGAGGTGAGGGAATCGACCCAGGGAGTAGCACTAGAAATGGTACTAAGGAACAAGAAAACCCTGAACAGCAACAACATGTGTAACAACCCCTAAGGTGTCGTCTAATGGGAGTGACCATCCAAGAGCCGAACCCCAATGCCTGACCAATTGATATCCCTCTTCATCATGGGAAAGGAAAACAAAATTTTCTTAAATACGTTGGTCGCACATTTGAATCCTCAGACTAGAATGGTATGGATTTTTCACTCTTAGATACATTGCCTATCACTTATCATCTATTCGATAAGGATGAAAACTTTAATTTTTCGACCATTAGTTTTAGCTTGGACTTCTTCGAGGCAGATAGTGATAGTAGCTGTAGTTCCGTAGATAAAGTAGGGACTACTAATTGTAGTACAAGTACATTACTTTGATATTTTTTTTCATTTTTTTTCTCATTATGCAGAAATATTTCTTGAAATATTTGCTCGTTCCTGTTTTTCTTGTAGTCATGCAAACCAATGCCGTGTTCGACATTCATGCTTTAGGGGGAAAATCTGCTGGCTCGAAGAAATTGACCAGGAAAGACGCTAGAGATGCCAGTGGGGAACCTCTATGCAAAAGGGCTTGAGTAGGAGACCCTCCACCTCCTACTCCTTCAAGGACAGGCACTCCTCCTCCACCTCCTTGCGCTGGGTCCTCTACCGAACAGGTGGGAGGATCCTCGGCAACAAAAATATTGAGCCATGCCTCCAGCTCTGTAGCTGATAAACTCGAGAAGGTATCCAAGCATCACCTCAGCAAAGAGGCCTATGCTTCCCTTCCTTTTCTAAAACTTGAGCAGGTCCTTTCTCGTGGGGTCAATGAAAAAATCAGCGTAAGTTTATTTTCTTTGTTATATTTTAATCAACCAACATTGCCTTTTGTTGATAGTAATAGGTTTATTTCTTTACCGTTTGCAAGCTCATTTGACCATGAATAGTGATTGGCACCATGTTGAGGAGATTGGCTCGAAACATGTTGAGAATATCAAAGCATGGGAGGCCAAAGTTAGAGCATTGGAGGCCAAAGCCAAAGCATTTGAGGCCAAAGTCATATCAGTAAAAGACAACGTTGCTTCCTTGACTGAGGAGCTGAAGAAGAGCAAGGAATATTTGGCTAAGGCTGCTGCTGCCAAAGACAACTACAAGGAAGCTTTTGAGACCAACTATAAGGAGGTTGTCAAACTGCAAGAAGATCTGGTCGTGAGCATGAAGGAGGCTACAAGACTGAAGGATCGGGTTAAGATGCTCGAAGTCCTATAATGAAGCCTATGAGATTTTGGAGAGGATAGCTAGCAACAATTATCAATGGTCCAATGTTAGCGCCTCAACAAGTCGAAAAGTGGCTGGTATACTTGAAGTGGATGCATTGACAGCTTTGACCGCTCAAGTTTCTTTAATGACTAACCTTCTCAAGAACATGAGTTTGGGGGGAATGGTACAACCAACTGCTATGGGACAAGTTGTCGATGTATCTTGTGTTTATTGTGGAGATGGGCACGCATTTGAGAGTTGTCCTTCGAATCTCGCTTTAGTTTGTTTTGTGGGGAATCAAAATGCCAACCGAAATAACCCATATCTGGACTCTTACAATCCGGGGTGGAGGCAGCATCCAAACTTCTCATGGGGGGGGGGGGGGGTCAAGAAGCTAGTTCAAGCGGAGCACCAATGCAAAACAAGCCTACATATCCACCGGGGTTTTCTCAACAACAACCAAGAGTTCCACCACCTCCTCCTCAAGTGTCTCAATCAAGCTCTTTGGAGAGTTTAATGAAAGAATACATGGGCAAGAATGATGTTGTGATTCAGAGCCAAGCGGCATCCTTGAGGAACCTAGAGATTAAAATGGGGCAGCTAGCTAATGAGCTAAGGAATAGACCACAATGCACCTTGCCTAGTGATACTGAAAATCCAAGGAGAGATGGTAAAGAGAAATGCAAGGTGATCACTTTGAGGAATGGTAAAAATCTGGAATTGACTGCAGAGAATTGTAAGAGAAATAGCGAGCCCACTTCAATCCAAAGTAGTGTGGACAAGGGAGACAAAACTGTGAATTTGAAAAATTCAAATGCTGATCCTGAAACAATTGCTGCAACAATTCCTCAGCAAAATGCAACAGAGAAGCCTATTAGCAAGCCACCTCCACCATTTCCTCAACGTTTTCAAAAGCAGCAACAAGATGATCAATTCCGAAGATTTTTGGATGTTTTGAGGCAACTCCACATCAACGTACCGTTAGTGGACGCTTTGGAACAAATCCCTAATTATGTGAAGTTCTTGAAGGATATTTTGACAAAGAAGAGGAGGCTTGGTAAATTTGAAACGGTTGCTTTGGTTGAAGGTTGTAGTGCTATTTTGAAGAATAAAATTCCTCCAAAGTTGAAAGATCCATGTAGTTTCACAATTCCAATTTCTATTGGGGGATGAGAAGTTGGTAAAGTTCTTTGTGATTTGGGAGCTAGTATTAATTTGATGCCCATGTCCATTTTTAAGAAGTTAAGAATTAGAGAAGCAAGGCCAACTACACTCACCTTGCAATTGGTTGACCGTTCTATGGTGCATTCAGAGGGAAAGATTGAAGACGTCCTAGTACAAGTTGATAAGTTCATTTTTTCGGCGGATTTCATTATTCTTGATTATGAGGAAGATAAAGATGTATCGATCATTTTGGGAAGACCATTTCTTGCCACCGGGAGGATGTTGATAGATGTTGAAAAAGGAGAGCTCACCATTCGAGTTCAAGACGAACAAGTCACATTCAAGGTTTTTAATCCTATACGCTATCCTAATGAATTTGAAGCTTGTTTGGCCATAAGTGCTTCTAACTTCAAGTTGATTGAAAAGATGCATGGAAAGTATAGCAATAGAGTCAAGAAAAAGGTCCCTTTTGAAGAAATTGAGAAAGGTGGGGTGCCATGGATAAGTAAGGCAGGAGAACCATCTCATTCTCCAAAGCTACCAAAGAAAAAGAAGAAGAAAAAGAAACATAGTAGAAAGCCTCAATCACAATTATTGGAATTTGGGAATAGAGTGTTTTTCTCAAACTCTCTAGTGAAATCAAGGTGTGATGGTGGGTTCTTAGTGAGCAAGGTGTTTCCTAGTGGTGTAGTGGAATTATATGATGAGCATTTGGGAAGAGCATTTAAGGTAACAAGGAAAGGAGCAAAGTTTGGGGGAAGCGAAGTTGAGCAATGCCAAACCTTAGTTTCCTTCAAAGATCCTTAGAAAAAAAATGAAGTTTGGATTGCTATGGTTTTTGGAGGATTCATTTGTGAAGCAACTCAAACAAAGAAAGAATAAAAATGCACTAAAAAAAATCAATCAATAAAAGAAAAGAAAAGACAAAAATATATGTATAAATATATATGAGTGTTTTTAATTATTTTTATTTTTAATTTTTAGAATTTTAATTCCATGTTATTGTGATGTTTTTAGAGTGGTTTTATGTGTATTTTGGTGTTTCAGGTGTCAAGAAAGCAAGATAATTGTGTTTTGGTAGTAACTTTGGGGGTCTGATGGTTTTGCGAGAGTTTTGCTTCAGCAAAATGCCCGAAAATATTTCTCAAAAAAAAGGGAGTTGCGTCAAATCTGGGTTGCTGAAGCAAAAATTAGGCAAAATAGTAGCAATTTAGGCAGGCAAACAATTCTGGGTCCTGGGGTCATTCAGAGACATATATATAATACTATATTTATATATATATATAAAAACAAACAACAAACAAATTTTTATATAATACTATATTTAATATTATATTTATAAATATATATATTGTACGCCCTAAATATTCGCGCACTATGGGCGAGCTAGAAAAGGGCCTAATTCGATCTGCCACGTGTAAATCGTCCACCCGGAGCTGTTTGTTATGGGCCTCCATTTATCCAGCTCGAGCTGATTAGGGAGTTAACTGCCACTCAGAGGCATTGTGTCAACAGTTTGAGTGTCACAAGCTGGCGCCACATTAAGCTCGATCTGACACCCGAATTCTTGTAAAGTCAACCATGCAATATAAACGTGTGTATATCAGACATCACGTGTCTATTCTGTCCCTGAATTCTCATACACGCAGTATAAACGTGCATATTCAGACATCTCACGCCTGATTTGGGCCATGCAGCCCATTATCCCTCATAACCTATTGATTAGACCACACTTCACTACAAAGTTTAGGAATTAATCATCAATGTCACAGAGATGACATGAAGGGTAAAGAGATCACGGGATGACCCCATTGCCAACCCAGATATCTTCTTCCTATAAATACCGAGATCCTGGGTAGTGCAGGGGGTTGAGATATTTTTGTAAAGAAACACTCTGTAAGAAATAGTCAAGAGATATCAATACTACCGACTGGTGGACTAGAGGGATTTTAACCTTCGAACCACATAAAAGGGAAGAAGTGACCAACTTCCCATGCTATTAGTTTCTCAAGTCTAGAATATAATTATTCTCCTATTACGGTTCACCAATTTGCACTAATCCATCCTACTTATTCGTATAATTACCTGTTGGCGAAGAACTGCCTCAATAGTTTGGTGCTTTTATTGAGAGGATTTAGATTGGTGTTATCACAAAAACCAGATCATGGTGGTTACTCGGTCGAGGCATGGTAACGAGGCGGATCAACATGATGGGTAGGAGGCCCACCATGCCGCCATATCCGATGAACCAAACCCCGAGCTCCAGCAGCGATCGGGAAAGCAGCCGATGGGCTAGGACGACACTGGGAGTTCAGCACCCCGACCACAAAATTCGAACCTGGGTTACCTGACGGCGATAGAGATGGAGAACATATAGTTGAAGGGTCAGCTATCTAGAGCAAGTAAGCAAATCGAAGAAGTCTTGGCCCAGCTACCCCCTCTTGCAACTAACATTAACGTCAGAAAGAGGAAAAGTGGGACTTGCAAGTCCCCCGGGGATAATCAACCTAGACCTAGTCGATCGGTCAGAACCTCAACCCCGAGTTCTGCCCCCATGTCATACCATAACCAGGAAGCTATGTTTGAGGAGTTTCCCAGGACCAATCAGCAATTTAGCCGATCAGTCATAACCTTGACTCCTAGCTCGATTCCACCATCGAACGTGCCCAGAAAGGCTTGTGGCAGCTCGCGGAGGAGATCCGAGGAAAGCTCGCGCAGACAACCTACTCCAGCCAGCCCTCCCGTGCCGTGGTCAGACCACCGGGTGCAGGATGCTGGAGATGGTAGAGTAAAATGGCCAGGAGTTAATTTGATCCACCCAGATGGGACTAGGATCGCTTCACCAATTAGGCATCCCTCGTCGCCAATAAGATACGCATCTCCTCCCCATCTAGTTCGAGACATTCTGACACACGGGAGCAGCAGAAGAAATCCTCCTCCCGCCGATCCTTCCCATTGCCCCCGAGCACGTGGGGAAGTCCCGGATCCTCACCCCCAGCAGTGGGCTCCAAGCTTTTCCAACAGGAGCTACTAGACCGAGAGTCATCAAAGTGGCAGATCCGGTGAAGACCTGCGTAATCGTTTAAGTTCAGCGTAAAGCCCTTGGGCCACCTCGAGGGCCGACCTTCGAGATCGCCTCAACTCGCAGAGGGGGAATCCGGCCAGAAATGGAAGTCATGCTCGATGAGAGGATGGTCTATCCGAAGTATGTGACAGTGGGAATGTCCCACTTAACCAAGCTCAAGCTTGGAGGGACAATAACCCGCCTAACACGTACAATGGAACTGAAGCTGTTGAGCAGCCCTAGAACAACCAAGGGATTAAGGACCAGACCCTAAAACGTTTAGCTCAGATGGAGGAGCTAATGAAGAAGCTCTTGTCAGAAAAGGAGAAGGACGAGTATGACTCGGGGGACAAAGTCGAGCTTTTTGCCTCCAACATAGCAGCCACAACGTACCCACCGAGTTTCCGGATGCCCCACCTGTCTAAATTCGATTGATACGGAGACCCGTCGGATCATTTGGGTATGTTCAATACCCTGATGATGGCCCAGAATATCGGCCCTGTGCTGAGGTGTTTGATATTCCCTTCCACCTTGATCGGATCATTTGGGTATGTTCAATACCATGATGATGGCCCAGAATATCGGCCCTGTGCTGAGGTGTTTGATATTCCCTTCCACCTTGATCGGGCTAGCTAGGCAGTGGTTCAAGAAGTGTAAAAAGTAATCCATCAGCTCGTGGAAAAGTTTTTCTACTAACTTCAAGAGGCCATTCCGAGCTTCTCAAGCTGCCCGCGTCAAAGCTGACACCCTGGCGAATGTGAAGCAACAGCCCGGGGAACCTTTGAAAGCTTACCCGAGCAGGTTCGCAAACGTTGCGGCTCGAACCAGGGACGCAGACGATAGTTCCAAGCTTATGGCCTTAAGGACTGGAATCCTCATTGGAGGCAGGCTATGGAAAGAGATACATAGAAGAGGTGTTAGCACCGTGGATGAGTTCCTGAACAAGGCCCATGAATGGATAAACCTGGAAGAGGTGCGAGCATCGGTCGTAGGAACCAGCCAAACCCTTGATCAGCCTGTTGGAGCAGAAACGGATGTCGTGAAAATGACTTAAGCCGTTGCCTAGAATAACCAAGGGGGTGGAGGCAAGAGAAAAGGGAGTGGCGAGGGTGGCCAACACGTTCCAAAGAAGAACAAGACCGTGGAAAAGTTTAAGCTAGTCTACATGGCTTATACCGAGCTCACAAACACTAGGGAGCACATTTTCCTAGCAAACTCTGCCCGCCTCCCTTAGAAAAAGCTGGAGCCTTCGAAACACCAGAAGGCTAAGAGGGACCGTTCCAAGTTCTGTCAATTCCACAACAACATTTTCCACAACACTAATGATTGTAGGCATTTGAAGGATGAGATCGAGACACTCATTAGAGCTGGACCTTTGGCTCAATATGCGTGGAACTGGGTTCCTACTAGTCAGCCAGCTCCGGAAGCTCTGCTAAATCAGCCCAGGCCCCGGATAAGTCAGGATACCCCTCCTCCATTAATAGGAGGAGAGATATCCACAATCTCCGAAGGCCCCCATTTGGCCGGCATGAGCAGAGGTGCCCAGAAGAGATATGTCAACGAGTTGAAGGCTCATAATGGAGTGCAATTCGTCCCGGAGCAGCATCTTCCCAAAAAAAAACCATTGGAGAGGCAACCAATCATTTTATTGAGGAGGACGCTGGTCACGTCCAGTTCCTCCATAATGATCCTCTAGTCATAACCTCCCAGCTCGCCAACCGGAGAGTTAGGAGGATACTAGTCAATAATGGGAGTTCGGTGAACCTGCTGTTCCGGTCTACGTTGGAGAAAATGGGATTGTCTGTCACTGAGTTGAAGGCCACCTCCATGATGCTGTATGGATTTTTTGAAGAAGGGTCAGCAGCGATAGGAACAATTGAGCTAGTAATAACCTTGGGAGAGGGGCCCCGAACTGTCTTTAAGCTCCTCGAGTTTGTGGTTATCGATTGTCCCACCGCATACAATGCTATTCTGGGCTGGCCTACGTTGATGGCATTTGAGGCCATAACTTCTATCTGCCATCTCGCAGTCAAATCCCCTCCTCTATGGGGATATGTACAGTCCGAGGTGATCAGCTCGCTGCAAGGGAATTCTATAGCATTTCCATGAAGGGAAAATCATGACCCGGGCAGCAGACGATGACCATTCAAAGCGGACATGAGGATTCTCAGGAAGTAGGACCTATTCCTGAGATAGAAAAACCTCAGGAATCCAATGGTGAAGGTATCGCCCTGAATGATGATATTGACCCCAGGATAGGCGAAGATAGATCCGAGCTCCAGGCCATCGAAGAACTCAAAGAGGTGAACATCGACCCGAAAGACCCCTCGTAGGTGGTAAAGCTCGGAAAAAAACCTGTGTAATGAGAGAAAGGCGGAGCTGCTAAGATTTCTGCAAGAGAATCTAGATGTGTTCGCCTGGTCTCATGAAGACATGATAGGGATCAGCCCAAGTGTTGTCATGCACACCCTCAACTTGGACAAAAATGTGCCTGCGAAGTCCCAGAAACAAAGGCGCATGTGCACGACCCGAGCTGACGCCTTAGAAGAGGAGGTAGCTTGACTCTTAAGGTGCGACTTTATTTGCAAGGAAAAATACCTGATCTAGGTCGCCAATCCTGTTTTGGTCCCGAAGCCCAACGGGAAGTGGCAGACCTGTGGAGACTAAATCCTTTTATTTATTATAGTCAATTTAACTTTCGTGCTAATTGCAGGCAATGCTAACCGTGACTGCTGGCTGTCTCCGCTTGGGAGCAATCACCAAAAAGTCCAAGACTTCCGAGCAATGGCACGCTGAAGAACTCAAAGCTTCCAAAGAAAAATATGCTGAACACCTTGAGGTGGCTCAGAAGATAAACGCATCACTGCTTGAGGAGGAGAATAAGCTGGCTGAGGAGTTAAGGGAAAAGTAGACTGCTCTGGACAAGGTCGTCGAGCAAAGAGACTAGTTCAAGGAGTCTAACATCATCAACTACCGTGAGGCTAAAATAGTCGAGGAGGACCTGATTGCAAGCAGACAAGAGACTACAAAGCTGGAAGGCCAGATCGAGGAACTTGAAAAAACCAACGCCATCAATTTGGAGAAGTACAAGAATGCAACGGTTAAGTGTTTCTATGACTTTTGGAAACACAACCAGGAGGCCAACTTCAGCTATCTTCCGGAGCACACAAGGCATGCTGAGATAGCCCGCTGCGCTTCTCGCCAAGCGGAAGAAGAGAGAGCAAAGATACTTGCCTCGCCTGAAATATATTTGGCCACTGGCGTGGAAGGGGCGGACAATGAAGCTACAATTGTTGTCGACCAGGATACCCCTCAAGATCCTCCTGCCTCGTTGTCTGTTGTTTTTCTTTTATTCTTTTAAATACTAAATCTACAGGTTGTGATGTAGAGACAATATATTTTTTGATTGCTGCGTGGGCAGCTACTTTTTCCATTTATCAAAAAATTGCATTCGAGCAATAACTGCTCGCGGTGTAAAAGGTTTCCTTAAGATATTATAATATTTGCATTTTATTATAACATCTGTTCGCATGACCGAACTTAGCATAGTACTTTGGTTTGATTTAACAAAATACAAAAATTTGAAAAATACTCTAAGTACCCTTGCATGCTTTCACTTATTATGCTCATGTGTTTACATACCTTTCAATATGCCTTGCTTACTAGATGCCTTATATGCCGCCCAAGTGATTGAGGAGCTTTAGGTCCGTAGTCACATGCCTTGACCAAAACCTGTTTGAACATTACTGCTCGGAGCAAATAATTAAAACGATAATACAGCAAAACAACACACGTAATGAGCAAATACTTGTAATAAATACAATAATTGACAAGAATGATTGGCTACGCACAGTCCCTTATATTTCTTGTAATAAATGGACAAAACGTATCTGTACGAGTGATCAATAAGATCTTACACTTATAAGCGATTACGAATGAGATCTTTGTTTAAGCGAGAAAGTTTGTAGGTGCCTGGATGGAGGACTTCTTGAATCTGGTATGGTCCTTCCTAATTACGTCTGAGTACTCCAGCAGCCTGGTCGCGGGTATTTAGGAAAACTCTTTGAAGTATTAAATCTCTGACGTTGAACTTTCTTTCATGTACTTTAGAGTTGAAATACCCGGTGATTTTTTGCTGGTACGCAACTACTCGGAGTTGGGCTTGTTCACGTTTCTCATCGATCAAGTCCAGGGATTCCATCAATAGTTGGCTATTAGAGCCTTGATCCTACGTAATACTGCGATGCGAGGGTGGATCTAACTCAACAAGAAACATAGCCTCATACCCATAAGCCAAAGAGAATGGAGTATGGCCTGTTGCTGTTCGGTGGGAAGTTCTGTACTACCAAAGGACTTCAGGCAATTGCTCTGGCCATGCTCCCTTAGCTTCTTCCAGTCTTTTCTTCAAGGTATCCTTTAGCATTTTATTGATTGCTTCGACTTGTCCATTTTCTTGGGGATGAGCGACTAAAGAAAAGCTCTTGATAATCCCATGTCGTTTGCAAAAGTCTGTGAATAAATCACTATCAAATTGTGTGTCGTTATCTGAGACGATTTTCCTTGGCAATCCATAGCGACAAACGATGTTTTTGACCACAAAATCCAGCACCTTCTTGGTCGTTATGGTTGTGAGTGGCTCGACTTCGGCATTTAGTGAGGTAATCGACGACAACCACAACATATTTGACGCCGCCCTTTCCTGTGGGCAAAGATCCGATTAAGTCTATCCGCCACACTGCAAACGGCCATGGACTTTGCATCTGTTTCAGTTCATTAGGGGTTGCTCGTAGGATTTTTGAGAATCTCTGGCACTTGTCACACCTCGGTACGAATTCCACCAAGTCTTCATTCATTTTTGTCCAGAAATACCCTTTCCTTTGGATCTTTTCGACAAACTTTTTCCCCCAGCATGGTCCCCGCAAAAGCCTTCGTGTACTTCTTTCATCAATTCTTTGGCCTTATCTTTCGAAACACATCTGAGGAGTGGCATTGAGTATCCCATTCGATACAAGATTCCATCAACTAGGTGTACCTAGCATCCTGTCGCTGAAGGGTCCTAGCTTTGTTTCTATCCGTTGGTAACACGCCTTGCGTCAGATACTCTACGTATGGTTCCATCCATGTATCCACCACCTGGATCACCAGAGTGATCTCCTTTGCTTGGATGCTTGGTACAGATAGTCATTCAACTAACATTATGTTCAGAGTATCAACATCTTTTGCACTTGCTAGCTTGGCAAAAGCATCAGCATTTGAATTCTGGTCGTGAGGTACTTGCTATGGGTGTACTTGTCAAACTGTGCAAATAGATCCTTTGTTTTGTTTAAATAGGAAACCATCTTTAAACCCTGGGCTTGGTACTCTCCCATGGCTTGATTTAATGCCAGCTAAGAGTCATTGTAGATGTCAAGTATCTTTACATTCATGTCCCTGGCTAATCATAACCCAGCAAGCAATGCTTCATACTCAGCCTCGTTGTTGGAAGCAGTGAAATCAAACCTGATTGCACAGTGAAATCGATGCCTTTCAAGCGTAACCAGGATCACCCCCACGCCTGTATGATGCCCATTAGAAGAGCTGTCTGTAAACAACTTCCATGAGGGAGGTTGGTTTTGAGATTCAGGCTCATCAGGCTCTTCAGTCTACTCGCTATCTGTAAGTTCAGTGAAACTCTGCAATGAAGTCATCCAGGGCTTTCCCTTTTATCACTGCTCGTGGTAAGTAAGAGATATCGAACTACCCAAGTTCGACTGACCATTTCACCAATCTCCCCGCAGCCTCTGGCTTTTGCAGAACTTTCCGTAGAGGTTGGTTTGTCAAAATTATGATTGGGTGGGCTTGAAAGTAAGGTCACAGCTTCCTAGAGGCCAAAATTAAGCAATAGGCTAACTTTTCAATAGGTGGGTACCGCTGCTCCACTCCAATTAGCCTTTTGCTTACATAATAAACGGCCTTTTGTACGCCTTCTTCTTCTCTTACTAAAACAACACTAGCAGCATACCCTGTAATCACCAAGTAGACAAACAAAGTTTCTTCATCGACCAGCTTTGATAGAATGGGTGGTTGCACCATGTGAGTCTTCAATGCTTGGAATGCCTGCTCGCATTCCTCCGTCCACTCAAATTTCTTGTTGCCTCTAAGTAGATTAAAAAATGGAACGCACTTGTCCGTTGATTTTGAAAGAAATGTACTGAGAGTGGAAATTCTTCCGGTCAAACTTTGAACATCCTTAATCTTTTTTGGCGATTTCATATCGATCAGGGCTTTGATTTTCTCAGGATTGGCTTCAATTCCTCTCGAGTTAACTATAAATCCCAACAATTTCCCTGATCCTACTCCCAAGGAGCATTTAAGGGGATTCAGCTTCATCTGATATTTGTTCAAGACATTGAAGCACTCCTTCAAATCATCTATATGCCCTTCGGCCTTCTTCGACTTTACCAGCATGTCGTCAACATAGACCTCCATGCTTGTGCCGAACAACTCCTTAAACATGTGGTTGACTAGTTGCTGGTAAGTTGCACCAGTATTTTTCAAACCGAAGGGCATCACTTTGTAATAGTAAAGCCCTGTATCAGTTCGAAAGTTAATGTGATCCTCATCAGGGGGATGCATACTAATTTAATTTTATCCGTAGTATGCATCCATAAAAGAGAGAATCTTATGCCCTGCAGTGGCATCGATTAGTTGGTCAATCCTAGGGAGGGGGGAACAATCCTTGGGGCAGGCTTTATTGAGGTCTATGAAATCCACGCATGTTCGCCATTTGCCATTTGGCTTGGGAACTATCACAAAACTTGAGACCCACGATGGATAAAATGCCACCCTAATGAACCCATTCTCCTTCAGCTTCTTGACTTCTTATTTTAAGGCCTTTGATCTATCTTTGTCGAGCAGCCTTCTTTTCTATTGCACCAGTGGAAAACTATTGTCGATGTTCAGGACATGGCTGATGACTGCAGGGTCTATTCCAACCATGTCTTTGTGCGCCCAGGCGAAGACTCCCTGGTTTCTCGTTAAAAATTCCACCAGTGCTTGTTTTGTTGTTGTCTCTAAGTTTGTACTGACTTTCACAACCCTGGTCGGATTTTCTTCATCGAGTTGGACCTCTTCAAGGTCCTCGATGGGTCCTATTTCTTCCTCAAAATCCCTAAAGCGAGGATCCAAGTCTCTATCCTCACTTTGGGCAACACCCTATTTGGTGACATTGTCACCTGACTAGGCCTGAGCATCAATTGCCATCTGTAACTCTTTGGTGACAGTCGCTCGCTTTCCACCGTTCCTACAATTGCCATTCCTGTTGCCTTTGCCGTTGCCATTGGGCTTTTCTGACCCATTGGTGTCCTTGGCAGGTTCTTCCTTTGGCCCCTTGTCTTTTGTTGGCGATTACCCTTCATTGGCAATCGCGTCCTCAAGCTTGACATATCCCATTCTTTCTGAGGCTACTCCAGAGGGGTGAATGACGGCTAACCCCAGCTGTTAAGGCCATCATCTTGCCTTCATCACCCACTGTCTTGGCTCCAGCTGCTGCTCGCATGAAGCGTTGGACATATTCTTTTAAGGGCTCTCTCTCTTTCTGGCGTATCTCGACCAGCTGGTTGGCCTATGTGGGGTGTATGCGACACGCGTAGAATTTTCCATAAAATTCCTTTACGAACATCTCCCAAGATACTATACTAGTATGAGGGAATTTAAAGAACCACTCCTGGGCGGTGTCAGACAGTGTCGCTGGGAAGATCGGGCAGCGGGCATCTTCCGACACTATCTGTATATCCATTTGTATCTCAAACTTATTAACGTGAGATACTAGGTCTCCGTACCCATCAAAGTTTGACAGTGTTGGCATCTTGAATTTACTAGGGGTTTCAGTCGCAGCAATCCTCTGTACAAAGGGAGTGCCCCTCCTCCTATCGTACTCAATATGGGACATTCGTCCCCCGATCTGCTGTTGTACCTCCTAGTTAAGAGCATCAATCTGAGCCTGAACCGCTTATGGGATTGCTAGGGAAACGAGTTCTGGGGGAGCATACTCGTCGTGCCTCTCGCGGTGGTCGTTAAGTATGTCCCTTAATTCGTCATCCCTACGTCTCTGCTCGCTAACTCCTAGCCGATTAAAGACGTTCTGTAGCCTGGGTTGCCCCCCAGCGTTATGGCTAGCTGGCCTATTTTCTCTAGGTGGGGGGCTTCTGCCTCCACCTCCAACCTGATTCCTCTGACCAGCATTTCCTCTGCAGCAATCAGCTTCATTATAGTCATGGCCATCTCTAAACTGTGGTTGACTACGGCATGACCGACTGTTCATGTTATTTCCTCCTCGGGCTGGCATCTCCCGAGCGTCAGGGGGAGGCCTGCGCTGGTCGTTGGGTCCCCGTGCATTGATATACCGTGGGGGACCCCTGACCGCAGAGCCTGACTCGATGTTCCTTCTGTTGGCAGAAGGACACTGTCCCCTACCCGATAGATTTGGCTCTTCATCCCCTGGGCGTCTAAGGCTTTGGGGCGGTTGCTTGCCGTATTCTGCCTTGGGCGCTGGGGATTGCCTCGACCAGCCTAAGATGGAGGCTGCTGCTAAAGATCCCTAGGTGGGACATCATCATCATCCATAGGCAGGTTCTCTGGCCTTGGAGGGCTTGCTGGCTGGAGTGGAGGGCTAGGGTTGGGACCTCTTTGAGGTGGCGCATTCAATGACTGATCTGGATGAGAGGCTGGCGCAACCTGACTCCGAGCCAATTGGATGGCTACTTTGAGAGAGGCCATGGCATCCCTCTGTCAATGGTCCATGTCCGCCTGCTGCTCACTCTCCTCATGGCACTGGTGTTCAATTTCCCTCTACTACATCGCCATTGTCTCAACAACATTCTATTGATTGGCCCTCAGATTAGCCAACTCATCCTAAACACCCCCAGTGTTGCCCTCAGTGTTTCAGAATCTAACTCCTCCTCTTCAAACTCCAAATGAGGTTCATTTTCAGCCAAATTTTGGGGAGGAGGTTGAGATGGTGTAGTGTCAGCGACTTGTCCAATCTTCTTGGATGTTTTTGCCATTAGATTTTCTTACAATTTTTTATCAGTCACTCAATGAAAGCACCAGAATGTTGACCCTCGATTTGGCCAATGACACGAAGTCAAATATACGATAGAAAATGAGACGACAATTAAGAGTTTAATCTAATGGTAAAGAAGAAAACACCAACGATTTATAGTGGTTTGGCCCCAAAGAATGGTAATGACCTACGTCCACTTAGTGCTATTATTAATATTAAATCTCAAAGTCGTGATCAAAGAACTAGGGTTCTTGAGTTTCACAAACCTTGGGAGAATTACAATCAAACGATGGATAATCACACTATAGCTTTCTCTCACAATACTCAGGAAAAAGATTTAGAGATCGAAAAAAGTCCTTTCCTTTAGCTATTTCATGCATATTTATAGGCTCAAGGAGGGTTACATGGGCCAATGGGCCTTAAATTTCCTTAATAACCACATATCAAGGTAATAAAGAGGACATATTCAATGCAATTATTACAAGGTTATGACCGTTAAAGGAAATAAACTAAATCATACCACCAGACTTGTCGTATCTTATAGCTAAGCTTTGATGAAGCATCAAGAAGCTGGTCGACAGATAAACGACACCTTTCTTAATGACGCTGACACGTGTTACCCTCGTGTACAAAATTCATGCCACGTCATCCGTAGCCATTTTGGGTAAACAATATTTATATAATATCAGTAAAATATATATTATTTATAATATATTTATGTATATATAGTATCTATATACCCCAAAGCCTTATTCCCTTTCAGCAGCTCACGAGCTACACATTGGATGGGTTTCCCAGTAACAACCTCTCGCACCAGCCTGAGCCCAGGCATCTCCAATTCAGTGCCTCCACCAACTCAATCCGAGCCCCTGTGCACCTTAGCAAGCCCGGAGTGCCAGTCAGTCGAGTCTTTACCATTTCTCTCCGTCAAGCCATTCTAATTTGGGGTACCAATTTCTTTGTCTGTTATAATCTTGTGAATATTGCTGGGCCTTGGATTTCTCTGCTAGTGTTTATTTTGGGGCCAACTATTGGACTATTGGTTGACAGTGTTATTGTACTACGTTATTGCTGTGTTGCTCTGTGCCATTATCTTTACTGATAAGCAGGATATTGATTTGTTTGGGTACTCATTCTATTGTGTTGCTGCCTTGGAATTTATCTGCTCCCTCTTTGACCAATATGACCACTAAAACACGAGCCCAGCGAAAGAAATTCAAACCAGCCCCTACACCACCACCAACAAAAACCAAATCCAAACCAAGCACTGCCCCATTACCAAGCCCGCAACTAAGACAACACCCACCATACAAAAATCTAAATGGCCAGCAAGAATCCCAAGAGCTCCATGCGCATTATCAAGAAATCTCTGTTGACCCTTGATTTGGCCAACGACACGGAGTTAAATGTACGACAAAAGATAAAATGACAATTAAGAATTTAATCTAATGGAAAAGAAGAAAACACCAAGGATTTATAGTGGTTCGGCCCCAAAGAATGGTAATGACCTACGTCCACTTAGTACTATTATTAATATTGAATTTCAAAGTCGTGATCAAAGAACTAGGGTTCTTGAGTTTCACGTACCTTGAAAGAATTACAATGAATAATCACACTATAGCTCTCTTTCTCTCAATACTTAGCGAAAAGATTCAGAGAAAAAAAAAGTCCCCTCCTTGAGCTATTTCATGCATATTTATAGGCTCAATGAGGGTTACATGGGCCAACGGGCCTTCACTTTCCTTAATAACTGCAAATCAAGGTAATAACGAGGAAATATTCAATGTAATTATTATAAGATTACAATCTTAGAAGTAATTAAATCAAGTTATACGACCAGCCTGGTCGTATCTAATAGTTAAGCCTGACGAAGTGATGTGCTTATGGTCGATAGTCGAACAGCACTTCCGCCACGTGTCAACCACATGGGAGAAATCCTTGCCACATCATCTGCAGAAATCCTTGCCACATCATCAGCAGGGGCTACTCGTGGGATTTTGGAGAATCTCTGGCACTTGTCACACCTACGTACAAATTCCATCGATTCTTCATTCATTGTTGGCCAGAAATATCCTTGCCTCAGGATCTTTTTTAACAAGATTTTCCCCCCAGCGTGGTCCCCGCAAAAGCCTTCGTGTACCTCTTTCATCAATTCTTTGGCTTTCTCCTTCGAAACACATCTGAGGAGTGGCATTGAGTATCCCCTTTGGTACAAGTTTCCATCGACCAGGATATAATTGGCAGCCGGCCGCTGAAGGGTCTTAGCTTTGTTTCTATCCGTTCATAATACGCCTTACGTCAGATACTCCATATATGGTGCCATCCATGTATTTTCCATCTGGATCACCATAGTGGTCTCCTCTGTTCGGATGCTTGGCACAGACAACCGCTCAACTGGTACAATATTCAGAGTATCAGCATCCTTCGCGCTTGCTAACTTCGCCAAAGCACCAGCATTGGAATTCTGGTCGTGAGGTACTTGCTGGAGGGTGTATTTGTCAAACTGAGCCAATAGATCTTTTGTTTTGTTTAAATAGGCAACCATCTTTAAACCTCATGCTATGTACTCTCCCATGACTTGATTCACCACCAGCTGAGAATCACTGTAGATGTCGAGCACCTGTATATTCATATCCCTGGCTAATTGTAACCCAGCGAGCAATGCTTCATGCTCAACTTCATTATTAGAAGCAGTGAAGTCAAACCTGATTGCACAGTGAAATCGATGCCCTTCAGGCGTTATCAATTTCACTCCTGCTCCTGTGTGATGCTCATTAGAAGAATCATCTGTAAATAATTTCCATGAGGGAGCTTGGTTTTGAGACTTAGGCTCATCAGGCTCTTTGGTCTGGTCGCTATCTGTATGTTCAGTGAACTCTGCAATGAAGTCAGCTAGAGCTTGCCCTTTTATCACTGCTCGCGGTAAGTAAGAGATATCAAACTTCCCAAGTTCGACTGCCCATTTCAGGAATCTTCCCGCAGCCTCTAGCTTTTGCAGCACCTGCCGTAGAGGCTGGTCGGTCAAAACGGTGATTGGGTGTGCTTGAAAGTAAGGCCGCAGTTTCCTTGAGGCCAAAATTAAGCAATAGGCTAGCTTCTTGATGGGCCGGTACCGCTGCTCTGCTCCAATTAGCCTTGTGCTTACATAGTAAACAGCCTTCTGCACCCCTTCTTCCTCCCTTACTAAAACGGCACTAGCAGCATATTCTGTGATCGCCAGGTAGATCAACAAAGTTTCAAACCGAAGGGCATTACTTTGTAAAAGTAAAGAGCTATAGCAGTCCGAAAGCTAGTGTGATCCTCATCAGGAGGATGCATATTAATCTGATTATATCCGGAGTATGAATCCATAAAAGAGAGAATCTCATGCCCTACAGTGGCATCCACCAGTTGGTCAATCATAGGTAGTGGGAAACAATCTTTGGGGCAGGCTTTATTGAGGTCTATGAAATCCATGCATGTTCGCCATTTTCCATTCAACTTGGGAACTAGCATGGGATTAGAGACCCACGATGGATAAAACGCCACCCTGATGAACCCATTCTCCTTTAGTTTTTCGACTTCTTCTTTTAAGGCCTTTGATCTGTCTTTGTCGAGCAGCCTTCTTTTCTTCTGCACCGGTGAAAAACTCTTGTCGATGTTCAGGACATGGCTGATGACTGCAGGGTCTATCCCGATCATGTCTTTGTGCAACCAGGCAAAGATTTCCTGGTTCCTTCTTAAAAACTTCACCAGTGCTTGTTTTGTTGTTGTCTCTAAGTTTTTATCAACTTTCACAACCCTGGTCGGATTTTCTTCATCAAGTTGGACCTCTTCAAGATCCTCGATGGGCCCTATTTCTTCCTCAAAATCCCCAAAGCGAGGATCCAAGTCTTTATCCTCACTTTGGACAACGCCCTATTTGGTGACATTGTCAACTGACTGCATCTGAGAATCAATTTCCATTTGCAACTCTTTTCTGGGAACATCTCTCGATACACCCTTTTTTTCCTTGGTGATCGAGGCGTTGTAGAACTCCCTTTCTTCCCGCTGATTTCCTAATACGCATCCTATCCCTGCGTCTGTTGGGAATTTCATGGCAAGGTGCCAAATTGAAGTGACGGCCCGTAGGTCGACCAAAATCGGTCTCCCAATTACAACATTATATGCTGAAGGACAATCAACTACTATGAAAGTTGTTAGTAAGGTCCTATTAGCAGGTGCAGTACCTGCTGTAACTGGAAGCCTAATCGACCCTGTTGGTTGGAGCCCTTCACTGGAAAAACCATAGAAGGTTTGGTTGCATGGCTCCAGGTCCTTGACCGACCGCTTCATTCTTTCCAGCGAAGACTTGTACAGGATGTTGACCGAACTTCATGTGTCGACCAACACCTTCTTCACCATCATGTTGGCAATTTGTACATCTACGACTAGCAGATTGGAGTGTGGGAATTGCACATGCTGGGCATCGTCTTCAGAGAAGGTTATCAATTCCTCCTCTGTTTGAGCCTTTTTTGGTGCTCGATTCTCCACACTCATCATCTCTATGTTCTATTCGTGGCGTACGGTTCAAGCATATCGTACCCTTGCTTTCCCATTGTCTCCTGCAAGATGTGGGCCTCCTCAGATGGTGAGTAAAGTGCCTGCCACAGGAGCTGGCTATAGAGGTGGCGGGCATTGGCATGCAGGCGCCTGCTCTTTGCCACCTTGATCGTCTCGCTGAAACCCTCCTGCAGCCCACACATATCTTCTTAAATGTCCCTGCCTAATCAGAAACTCAATCTCGTCTTTCAACTAGTTACATTCATTGGTGTCATTCCCGTAGTCCTGAAAACGATAGAACTTTGTCGTATCTATCTTGGAGATATCTTTCCTTATATTCGTGGGTCATTTGTAAGGCACGCTTGAGCTGGTCGCCTGGTAGACTTCCGTTCGGCTTTCGACAAGGGTCATGTAGTTGGTGAATCTTGGGTCATATCGACTGCCTTTGCGACGTTTACTCTTAGAAGCTGAGGGTTCATTGTTCGCCCATTGCCATTCCCATTGCCTTTGCCGCTGCCATTGTGTTTTTCCGACCCATTGGCGGCTTTAGTGGGTTCTTCCTTAGGCCCCTTGTCTTTTGTTGGAAATTTTCCTTCATTGGCAATCGCGTCCTCGGGCTTGATATATCAATCAGCCCGATCTAAAAACACCTGGGTACTTCTTACCCCATTCTTTCTGAGGCTACTCTAGAGGGGTGAATGGCGCCTAACCCCAACAGTTAGAGCCATCATCTAACCTTCATCGCCCACTATCTTGGCTCCAGCTACTGCTCGCATGAAACATTGGACATATTCTTTTAAGGGCTCTCCATCCTTCTAGCGTATCTCGACCAGCTGGTTGGCCTCTGTGGGGTGTACGCGACCCACGTAGAATTTTCTGTAAAATTCTTTTACAAACATCTCCCAAGATACTATACTAGCAGGAGGGAACTTAAAGAACCACTCCTGGGCGGTGTTAGACAGTGTCGCTGCAAAGATCCGGAAGAGGGCATCTTCTGATACTTTCTGTATATCCATTTATATCTCTAACTTATTAACGTGAGATACTGGCTCTTCGTACCCGTCAATGTTCGGCAATGTTGGTGTCTTGAACTTACTGGAGGTTTCAGCCGCAGCAATCCTCTATACAAAGGGAGTGCCCCTCCTCCTATCGTACTCAATCTGGGACGTTCATCCCCCGACCAGCTGCTTTTTCGCCTGGTTCAGAGCATCAATCTTAGCCTAAATCGCTTCTGGGACTACTGGGGCCACCAGTGCCGGGGGAGCATACTCGTCGTTCCTCTCATGGCGGTTGTTAAGTACGTCCCTTAAATCATCGCCTCTATGTCTCTACTCGCTAAATCCTAGCCCACTAAAGACGTTCTACTGCCTGGGTTGCCCCCCAGCGTTGTGGCTAGCTGGCCTATTTTCTTTAGGTGGGGGGCTTCTGCCTCCCTCTCTTTCTTCATTTCTCCGACCAGCATTTCCTCTGCCAGAATCGACTTCATTTTAGTCATGGTCATCTCTAAACTGTGGCTGACTACGGCGTGACCGGCTGTTCACGCTATTTCCTCTTTGGGCTAGCATCTCCCGAGCGTCAGGGGGAGGCCTGCACTGGTCATTCGATCCCCGTGCATTGCTATGCAATGGGGGGCCCCTGATCGCATAGCCTGACTCGATGTTCCTTCTGTTGGCGTAAGGACGCTGTCCCCTGCTTAGTAGATTCCGATCTTCATCCCCTCGGCATCTAGGGCTGCGGGGAGGTTGCCCGGCCCAATTCTACCTCGGTTGCTGGGGATTACCTCGACCAACCTGAGATGGAGGCTGCTGCTCAGGATCCTTAGGTTGGACATCATCCTGAGCCACAGGCGGCTGCTCCGGCCTTTGAGGGCTTACCGACTGGAGCGGAGGGCTAGGATTGGGACCTCTTTGAGGTGGCACATTCGGCAGCTGATCGAGCTGGGAGCCTGGGGCAACCTGACTCCGAGCCAATTAGATGGTTACTTCAAGAGCGGCCATGGCATCCCTTTACCGACGATCCATTTCCGCCTACCACTCACTCAAATCCTGGCACTGGCATTGTATTTCTCTTTGTTGCAGTGCCATTGTCTCCGCAGCGTTCTCCTGATTGGCCCTCAGTTTGGCCAACTCATCCTGCAACACCGCTATCGTTGTCCTCAGCGTTTCAGAATCTAACTCCTCCTCTTCAAACTCCAAATGTGGTTCATTCTTAGCCACATTTGGGGGAGGAGGTTGTCATGGTGCAACGCCATCGGTCTGTCCAGTCTTCTTGGATGTTTTCACCATTAAATTCTCTTACAGTTTTTCGTCAAACTATCAATGAAAGCACCATAATGTTGACCCTTGATTTGACCAATGACACGGAGTCAAATGTACGACAAAATATAAAACGACAATTAAGAATTTAATCTAATGGAAAAGAAGAAAACACCAAGGATTTATAGTGGTTCGGCATCAAAGAATGGTAATGACCTACGTCCACTTAGTGTTATTATTAATATTGAATCTCAAAGTCGTGATCAAAGAACTAGGGTTCTTGAGTTTCACAAAACCTTGAAAGAATTATAATAAAAGGATGAATAATCACACTATAGCTCTCTTTCTCTCAATACTTAGCAAAAGATTCCAAGAAATAAAAAGTCCCCTCCTTGAGTTTTTTCATGCATATTTATAGGCTCAAGGAGGGTTACATGGGCCAACCGACCTTAACTTTCCTTAATAACTGCGTATCAAGGTAATATGGGGAAATATTCAATGCAATTATTATAAGATTACAATCTTAGAAGTAAATAAATCAAGTTATATGACCAGCCTGGTCGTGTCTAATAGTTAAGCCTGACGAAGTGATGTGCTTCTGGTCAATAGTCGAACAGCACTTCCACCATGTGTCAACCACGTGGGAGAAATCCTTGCCACATCATTAGCAGTTGTTTTTTGGGTAAACAATCTCCATCTACAACTAGCTGCCCCTTACCCCAAGCACCAAGTGACCCAGCTGCGCATCCCTTGAGCAGAGCCTACATATTCGTCGAATGAGCATTTCTGAACTCTACTCCCCAATTTGATTTTGTTTATGTCTATTTCTTTGTATTCTCTATTTTAGTTGTAGTTCTTACTCATTGGCAATTTTTCGTGTTGTATTATACTTTGGTCTCAAGTGTTGATAATGAATTTTATGTTTTGTGTACTGGGTGCTCTATGTTGTACTTAGTTATGTTTCTGTGGTGATTTTTGTGTAGTGAGCACCAAAATGTGAGTCATTTGCCTTGTGTTTTGTTGCTAGGAAGGTACTTTGTTAGTATAGTTACCTTTATTATGTTTTTAGTTTGTCTTTGTCTTGTTGTGTTGTCGTTCTTTTCAGGATATTCTTTGCTTTTGTTAGTGTTTAACTAAGGGGCTCAATGACAACTTTGCCAACTTAAAAAAAAAAATATAATCAATTTAAGTTGTAGTTGAATGTTTTTCTTTCTTAAATTTTAAACTAAATTCTTTGAGTGTGAATGTTGCTAGCCAATGATTGATGAGAGTGTTTCTCTTTTTAGTATGTGCATAACTTGATTAAACACTTTTGAGACCCTTGAAAGAGCTTGTTTCTTGTGAGAGCCTAAGTTTCTAGAATTACTAAGTGATTTTCTTTGAGGCGAAATCCTAGACAACACCACACCGATGACATGAGTTAGGCCATCCTTGGACCGTTTGAGCCTTTGAAGCCCACCTTGTATGCATTTTTACTCCTAGTCACCCCATTGAACTTCAGTGTCACTTTTCTTTCTTAGCCACTCATTAGCCTACCTTTATATATATATATAATCACCTCTTTTCACCACACCCTTTTAGCACCTTGATCTTTATAGGATTTATTTGTTGTGCATTTTGGGGGGTTGAGTTGAGTTTAGTGGGTGAGAGAAAATTGGGTGTGCGTTTTCCTTTTCTTCTTTGGCTTGTTTTCACCATTCGAGACAATGTTGATTTTAAGTTTGGGGGGAGAGTGTGTTCTCAATTTTCTTGTTCTCTTGCCATCTAGTTGTTTATTTTCATTCTAAAAAAATGTAGAATATCCAAAAAGAAAAAGAAAAAACTTTAAAGAGTGCACTCCCTTGCATCAAATCATCTAAAAAAAAGGAAAAGAAAAAAAAAATCGGAATAGAAAAAGAAAGCAAAAAGTATGTATGTTTGTAAATAGGTTTGGGGGTGTAACTCTTCAAAATAAAGGAAAAATTGTTTTAGTTTTTGTCTTTGTATGTTAGTAATAAAGGCTAGTGGCAAGATTTATATTGTGTTGTGGGGTTTTCTTTGGGGGAAATTAATGTGTGCATTTTTGTATTTAGGTCCTAGAAAGATTGAGGTGCTTAGGGTGATTTGAGCCAAATTTTATCTCTCTTATCCTACCTTCACACTAGCCTATCATTACAAGCTTGATAAAGTCCTATTGATCTTTGGTGTGGTGTTTGTCTACATTAGTGGAGAGGGAATCACTAACTAACTTATGGACACATTATTTAAGCTTGAGGACCAAGGTCTAGCTTGATTTTTGGTGATTGAAATTGTTTAGGAAAAGCTATTCATGCACTAAAGGGTGAAACACTTGATTCATATTTTGGTAGCAACATTAATGCTTGCAAATTTTTGTTTAGAACTTGTGAAAGGTTGAAATTCAGCTTCTCTTTTTCAAAATAAAATTTCCCGTGAGCCTTCCCCTTTTTATCATTGGCCTAGCAAAGTTTGTCCATTGTTGTGGTGTTTTGTCTTTGTTGTTTCCTTGTCTTTTGTTGTTTAGTTTGTGCCTTTTGTGTCTTTTGTTAGTTGTATTTTGTTTTTAAGAGTCATCACTCGAGGACGAGTAATGTTGTAAGTTTGAGGGTGTGATAACTCTTGAATAAAGAGTTATTTCATGTGCTTTTGAACTTATAATCATGAAAAAAAATCATGGGTGATGTTCGTTTATTTTTAGCTTTTGTAGCTAACTTTGATGTTTTCATTATCTTAATTAAGTTTAATTATTTTTTTTAGTTTTTAATAGCTATTGGATTAATGGTAATAGTTTCATGGATAAATATTCACACAAGGAATGAACTAACATGTGAAACTATTTTTATTCAATTTTGTTGTTGATGGCTGAATTATCAGGTTTGCTGCAACAAAACAGAAGCATTTTGATCTGGCAGCTTTTGGGCTCATGGAACACGTAGTAGTCAATGGGTAAGATGGAAATTTTTGATGAGGTGGCAAGGGCAGAAAGAATTAGTCAACATATTGGAGAAAAGGACAAAAGAGAAAGGAGGAATTCATGTTTTTGGAGAAAAAGGGGCAATATGGTACTTTTGGAAAGAAATGAGAAAACCTAGAATACACAAAAGAAGGCATTAGCCGTAATATGAAGGCAGAAGCCATTTTGGGAAAGAAAAACGAGAAAAAAGAAAAGAAAAGAAGGAGAACCAAAAATCAGCAAGAAGAAGGAGAAGGAAGAAGCTAGCTCAAGCATCACTTTGGATTTGTTCTTCTTTCTATTTCTAAACTCCATTTTTACATTTTCTTAGTGATTTCTGAATTTGAATATTATGGGCTGTTTTGATTGTGGATTAATGTTTATGAACTCAGCCATGAACTAATTTTTAGGTGGCTTGAATTGTTGATGAACCCTATGTTATAGTCTATCAATTTCTTGCACATTATTTTAGTAAAATCTCCCTTGTTCATTCAAGTGTGCGTATATTAATTTCTTATTGTTGTTTGGCCAGCAATGGCAAGTTATTTAATTATGTTTAATTCTGGAAAGATTAAATGTAATGGGAAGAACTTGGATGACACAAGTCATAATCTAGGTTAGGTTGTGTTAGCAAGTAACATAGGGATATGTTACTTGCCTTCTGTAACTTTTGAGAATTAAACTTTGAATTGCATTCTTAAATCTGATTTTGCATAGGAATATGTTTAATTAGGTAGAAGAATTAATGTCATAAAATTTGGGAAAGTTTTATGAGTGTTTAAATGAATTCTTGTTAACATGGGAATTTTGCTAGAATATTGCTGATGCAATCTGTCCGCAATTTGTTTAGGATGATTAATATACGGGAATTCAATAATTCAAGTCCATTTTGCACTCCACATATTTCGTGCAATTTTCTTGTTCAGTTCAGTTTTTAATTTCAGTATTTCCATCTTTTTAATATTTTTCTTAGCCTAAAAACAACCCATTTGAATTTTAGTACTTATAAGTTATTTAGTAATTGTTTTGCTTATTTTTCTATGTTATCCCAAAAATCAGAAGTGAATGACATGGCAGGCATTAATTACACGTGGCTGACACCTGGCAGAATCTGTGTTCGACTATCGACCAGGAAGGCATTCAGTATCATGCGATCGGTTTCTTTATACGACCAGCCTGGTCGTACGCACATTATACGCGGAGGAAATCTTAGGTAGTTATGATGGAATCCGAAATTATCTCCCATGATTTCCTGAGTATCCGATTATTTAGGAAAGAATATCTGTAATAAATCAATGTAAATCTTCCCTGAGCTTATAAATAGAAGAACATGGCTCAGGGAAGAGGATCCCTTTTCTTTTCTGACTTTCAAATCACTTGAGATTAGAGTTATCAAACTATTTATATTGTTTTGTTCTTCAGAGGTTGGTGAAACTCATTGAACCCAAGTTCTTTGATCACTCCTTTGGATCTTATATCAATAACAATTCAAGTGGACATAGGTTATTACCAAATCCTGGGGCCGAACCACTATAAACTCTTGTGTTATTTATAATGTCGTCATCACATTCTTTTCAACGTGTTTTTCCACATCAAGCGAATTTGACTCCGTGTCAGTTGACCAAAATTATGGTCAACATTCTGGTACTTTCATTGAGAGATAGATACAGCATCGTTGAGAAGATCAATGACGAAGACTACCAGGAAAACTGGACAGGCGGCCGGCGCTACACCATCTAACCCGCCTCCTCCTCCTCCTCCCAATGTGGCTTAGGATGAGCCACATTTGGAATTTGATGAGGAATAAATGGATGACGCGACGTTGAAGAGTACTCTAGGGGCGTTGCACGAGGAGCTGGCGAATATGAGGGCCAGCCAGGAAAGTGCTGCCGAAATCATGGCGCGACAGCAACAAGAAATTGAGCGGCAACGCCTGGAACTGAGTGAAAGGCAGACGGAGATGGACCGTTGCCAGAGGGAGGCCATGGCAGCCCTCGAGGCAGCCTTACAATTGGCTAGGAATCAGGCGGCACCTGCCTCGCAGCTTGATCAACCCGCAAATGGGCTACCCCACAGGGGTCCCAATCCTAGCCCGCCTATCCAACCCTCGAGCCCGCAAAGGCTCGAGCAGCCACCAGCGCTTCAGGACGATATCCCGCTAGGAGACCCTGAGGCACAGCCTCCATCCCAAGCTGGTCGCGGCAATCCCCCGTAGAAGAGGCAGAATAGGACCGGACAGTAGCCTCGCAGTCCTAGACGCCATAGGGGCGATGAGCCAAACCCTCCGAGTAGAGGACAGCATCCTCTTGGTAACAGGAGGAACTCAGAGTTAGGCTCTGCGGTCCGAGGCCCCCCATAGCATAATAATGCACGGGGACCTAACGACCAACACAGACCACCCTCTAACGCTCAGGAGGTTCCAGCCCAGGAAGGCAATCGAGGGAACAATCGATCCCACCATAGCCAATCAAGATTCAGAGATGGCCATGGTTATAATGAGGCCGACTCAGGTAGAGGGAATGCCAGTCGGAGGAATGAAGGAAGATGTGGAGACAGGAGCCAGCCACCTCAAGATGACCAACCCGACAGGTGGGACGCTGGGGGGTAGCCCAGACAAAATAACGTCTTCGACCGGCTCGGAGCTAGCGAGCAGCGGAGAAGAGACAAGGACTTGAGAGATGTACTCAACGATCGCCGCGAGCGGCACGGCGAAAATGTCCCCCCATCACTAGAGGCCACGACGATTCCTAGCGCTGTGCAGGCCCAGATAGATGCCCTCAACCAGGCAATGCAGCAGTTGGTCGGGGGAAGAACATCTTACATCGACCACGATAGAAGGAAAGGCACTCCTTTCGTCCAGAGGATAGCTATGGTAGAAACTCCTAGCAAGTTTAAAATGCCTACGCTTCCAAACTTTTATGGGTATGGTGAACCGGTATCTAATGTCAAATAGTTTGAGATACAAATGGACATTCAGAAAGTGTCCGAAGATGCTCGGTGCAGGATCTTCCCTGCAACACTTTCTGATGCCGCATAGGAGTGGTTTTTTAAATACCTTCCTGCTAGTATAGTTTCCTGGGAAATGTTCATAAAGGATTTTTACGGACAGTTCTACGCGGGTCGTGTGCACCCGATTGAGGCAAACCAGCTAGTTGAAATATGCCAGCAAGATGGAGAACCACTGAAAGACTACGTCCAGCACTTCATGCGAGCAGCTGCTGGAGCAAAGACAGTGGAAGACAAAGGAAAAATGATGGCCATAACCGCAGGGGCTAAGAGCTGCACGCCTCTCTGGGAAAGCCTCCGAAAACATGGGGTTAGAACTACCCAGGAATTTTTGGACTGGGCTGATCGCTACATCAAGATCGAAGAGAAGCCCCCAGGCAAGGGCAAAGGGACTGCTGAGATCGCCAAAGCCGCCAATGTGTCAAAGCCCAATGGCAACGGCAAAGGCAACAGGAACCGCAACGACAATGGCAAGAATGGGGGGAAACGGCCACACAATGAGCCTTCGACCTCTGACAATAAACGAGCCAAGGGTAACCGTTATGAACCTCGGTTGACTAACTATACTGCCCTAGTTGAGTCTCGGGGAGAAGTTTATCATGCCACGAGTTCCAGCATGCCTTATAAGAAGCCTGCCCCCATTCGAAAGGATATTTCAAAAAAAGACACTACCAAGTTCTGTCGTTATCATAACGACTACGGACATGATACCAACGAATGCAACTAGCTGAAGGATGAAATAGAGTTCCTTATTAGACAAGGACACTTGAGAAGATATGTACGGGCCTTGGGAAATTCCCAACGAGAAGCTCCAGGTGGCAATGAGTAGGCGCCCACGCGCCAACGCTCGCCACATTTGCAGCCTGGCCCTGTGACTGGCACATTGTTAACCATCTGTGGAGGCCCACACCTCGCGGGAAACAGCAGAAAAGTAAGAGAACGATACGCTCGGACTCTACACCACGACCAGGACATCGAGATGATGACTGTGGATAACCGTGCACCGAAGAAGGCTCGGTCAGAAGAAGGCGAGATAACCTTCTCTGATAGCGATGCCCAACATGTCCGGTTCCCACATTCCGATCCGCTAGTCGTGGATATCCAAATGGCCAACAAGATGATGAAGAGAGTGCTGGTCGATACAGGAAGTTCGATGAATATCCTGTATAAGTCTTCGCTGCAACGCATGAAGTTGTCCGTTAAGGACTTGGAGCCCTGCAACCAAACAATATATGGCTTCTCTGGTGAGGGACTCACCCCCGCAGGATCAATCAGATTACCAGTAACGGCAGGTACAACACTTGCTACCAGGACATTACTCGCTACTTTTATAGTAGTCGATTGTCCTTCGGCGTACAATGCCATCATTGGGAGGCCTATACTGGTTGATCTACGGGTCGTCACCTCTATGTGGCACTTGGCCATGAAATTCCCGATAGACGCAGGGGTAGGACGTGTGTTGGGAAACCATAGGGAGGCCAGGGAGTGCTACAACGCCTCAGTCACGAAGGCAAAGAAGGGAATGACAAAGAGCACTCCCTCAGATAGGTTGCAGATGGCAATTAATACACAAGCCCAATCCGGTGATGAAGTTTCCAAATAGGGTGTTACCCAAAGTGAGGATAGAGATTTAGATCCTCGCTTTGGGGATTTTGAAGAGAACGTTGGACCCGTCGAGGACCTGGAAGAGGTCCAACTTGACGTAAAAGATCCGACCAAAGTCGTGAAGGTCAAGAAAAACCTAGAACCAACCACGAAGTATGCACTGATGGAATTTTTGTGGAAGAACCAGGAAGTCTTTGCCTGGTCGCACAAAGACATGGCTGGGATAGACCCTATAGTTATCAGCCATGTTCTGAACATAGACAAGACTTTTCCACACGTGCAACAAAAAAGAAGGCTGCTCGATAAGGATCGATCGAGAGCCTTAAAAGAAGAAGATGAGAGATTAAAAGAGAATGGGTTCATCAGGGTGGCGTTTTATCTATCATGGGTCTCCAATCCAGTGATGGTTCCCAAGCCTAACGGCAAATGGCGAACCTGCGTGGATTTTATAGATCTCAATAAAGCCTGCCCAAAGGATTGCTTCCCATTCCCAAGAATCGACCAGTTGGTCGATGCTACTGAAGGACACGAAATCCTCTCTTTCATGGATTCATACTCAGGCTAAAATCAGATCAGCATGCATCTCCCTGACGAGGATCACACACGCTTTCGGACCGATACGGGGTTATACTATTATAAAGTGATGCCCTTCGGACTGAAAAACGCAGGTGCGACTTACCAGCGACTAGTTAACCACATGTTTAAAGAGTTAATCGGAGTAAACATGGGGGTGTACATGGATGACATGCAGGTAAAGTCTAAAAAGGCAGAAGGACATGTGAAGGATTTACAAGAGTGTTTCGACGTATTGAACAAGTACTAGATGAAACTAAATCCCCTCAAATGTTCCTTCGGAGTTGGATCAGGAAAGTTTTTGGGGTTTATTGTTAATTCAAGAGGAATCAAGGCCAACCCCGACAAGATAAAAGCCCTGATCGATATGAAATCGCCAGAAAAGATCAAGGATGTACAAAGTTTGACTGGGAGAATTGCGGCCCTAAGTAGATTTATTTCCAAATCAACAGACAAATGCGTCCCTTTTTTCAATCTACTTAGGGGCAATAAGAAATTTGAATGGACAGGAGACTGCGAGCAAGCTTTTCAGGCCTTGAAAGCCCATATGGCACAGCCTCCCATTTTATCAAAGCCAACCGAAGGAGAAACTTTGCTCATTTACCTGGCGATCACTGAAGTTGCTGCTAGTGCGGTACTAGTACGAGAGGAAGAAGGCATACAAAAAGTTGTTTACTATGTAAGCAAGCAGCTAATCGGAGCGAAACTGAGATATCCTCCCATCGAGAGGTTAGCATACTATTTAATCTTCGCCTCGAGGAAGCTATGTCCTTACTTCCAAGCCCATCCCATTACAGTCTTAACTGACCAGCCCCTTCGGCAAGTCCTCCAAAAACCAGAGGCGGCTGGGCGTTTATTAAAATGGGCAGTCGAACTAGGGCAGTTCGATATTACATATTCACCGCGAGCAGCAGTAAAAGGACAAGTCTTGGCTTATCTTATCACAGAGTTCACCGAACTCCCGGATAGCGAACAGCCTAGCGCGCCTGAGCCTCAAGATGAAGCTCCTTCGTGGAAGTTATTCACAAATGGGTCATCAAACAAATCTCACGCAGGAGCAGGAGTGATCTTGATAACGCCAGAAGGGCATCGATTTCACTGCGCCATCAGGTTCGTCTTCATCGCATCAAATAATGAAGCCGAATACGAAGCACTCCTCACTGGATTAAGAATGGCAAAAGACATGAGCATAAAGGTGCTGGATATTTACAGTGATTCACAGCTGGTAGTGAATCAAGTTCTAGGGGAATATCAAGCGCGAGGCCTAAAAATGGTGGCCTACTTGAATAAAACTAAAGACATGTTAGCCCAGTTCATGAAGTATACCCTCCAGCAAATACCGCGGGATCAGAATTCGAATGCAGATGCCTTAGCCAAACTCGCGAGCGCGAAAGATGCTGACACCTTGAACATTGTGCCAGTGGAAAGATTGAGTGAGCCAAGCATACGAGAAATTGAAGCCAGTATGGAAATTCGAATGGGAGATACATGGATGGCGCCTTACTTGGAGTATTTGACAAATGGTGTGCTACCGACAGATAGAAACAAGGCCAGAACTCTTCAAAGGCAGGTTGCTAGGTACATATTGGTCGATGGTGTTATGTACTGAAGGGGATATTCCATGCCACTGCTCAGGTGCATTAGACCAGAAAAAGCTAAGGAGCTAATGAAGGAAGTACATGAAGGCTTCTGCGGGGATCACGCTGGGGGGAAAATTTTGGCAAACAAGATTCTAAGGAAAGGTTATTTCTGGCCGACCATGAACGAAGATTCAATGAAGTTTGTACGAAAGTGCGATAAGTGTTAAAGATTTTCCAAAATCCCACGCGCAGCTCCAAACGAATTAAAACAGATGCAAAGTCCTTGGCCTTTTGCAGTATGGGGTATAAACATGATTGGATCCCTGCCAACGGGGAAAGGAGGAGTAAAATATGCAATTGTAGCAGTCAACTACTTCACCAAATGGGCCGAAGCTGAACCACTCGCTACCATAACGACCAAGAAAGTTCTTGACTTTGTCATCAAGAACATTATTTTCTGGTATGGTTTGCCTCGAAAGATTGTCTCAGACAACGAAACCCAATTTGGCAGTGACTTATTCACCGACTTCTGCGAAAGGCACGGGATTATCAAAAGCTTTTCTTCAGTTGCGCATCCACAAGTGAACGGGCAGGTCGAGGCAGTGAATAAAACTCTTAAGGACACCCTGAAGAAGAGGCTTGAAGATGCTAAGGGAGCATGGCTAGAACAGCTGCCTGAAGTCCTCTGGTCGTATAGAACTTCTCACCGGACAGCGACAGGTCATACCCCGTTTTCCTTAGCTTACAGATATGAGGCCATGTTACCTGTCGAATTGGATCCCCCCTCACATCAACGCATTACATACGACCAGGGCTAGAACAGCCAACAGATGATGGAGTCCCTAGACTCAATTGCCGAAATACGAGAAAAAGCCCAACTCCGAGTTGCTGCGTACCAGCAAAAGGTCGCCCGATACTTTAACTCGAAGGTAAAAGAAAGATAATCAACGTTGGTGACCTAGTGCTACGATGAGTTTTCTTAAATACCCGCGACCCCACTGCTGGAGTACTCGGACCAAACTGGGAAGGACCTTACCAGATTGAAGAAGTCCTTCATCCAGGCACCTACAAACTTGTACTCTTAAATGTAGATCTCGTTCCACGCTATTGGAATGGAGAACACCTGCGCAAGTATTATCAGTGAACAATCCTTCTTAAAGGACTGGCTTGTATTAATTTTTACTTTTTGCAAGTTTTGAAAAAGGGTTAGCCACGTTGTATGGCTAATCGCTTATAAGTGTAAGATCTTTTTAAGATCACTCGTAGAGACATGTTTAGTCCATTTTTAATACAAGATTATAAGGGACTGTGCGCATCTAGTCATTCTTGCCAACCTTTGTAAATTTATTTTTACAAGTATTTGTTCATTACGTGTGTTGTTTTGCTGTATTTTAAGTGTTATGTTTACTATTGAGCAGTTATGTTCGCATAGGCCGTGGTCAAGGCAAGTGACCCAGGACCTAAAGCTCCTCGATCTCTTGGGGGGCATATAAGGCACATCGATAGCAAAGCATACCAGGGGGTATGTAAACACATGAACAAAATAAGTGAAAGCATGCTACGGTACTTAGAGCATTTTTCAAAATTTATATTTTGTTAAATCAAACAAGTACTGTGCTAAGTTCGGTCATGCGAACAGGTATTATAATAAAAGAAACATTATAATATCAATAAGGAAATCGTTTACACCGTGAGCATTAGTGCTCGGATGTAAATATGAAATTAAAAGGAAAAGACCTTTACACCGCGAGCAGTACTACTCAGATGTAATTGTTCAAGTATAAGTGAAAAATCTGCTCTCGCAGCAATAAAAGAAAATTGTCTTTACAAATAGACCCGTGGGCCATAAAAGCTGAATAAAAAAAATAATATTTTAATTTTACTGGGGAGCAGGAGGGTCTTCTGGATTAGGAGCGCTCTGATCAGCCGGAGGACCAGCCGTGGCATCAGCAGCAGGAGTTTTGGCCTTGGCTCTCTCCTCTGCCTCCAACCGAGCAGCGTACTGCGCCATCAGCGTCCTTTGCAACCGCTCGGAGAGATAGTTAATGTTGGGCTCTTGATTGTGCTTCCAGAAGTCGTAGAAACAAAGGAAGGTGGCTTCCTTGTACTTCTTCAAAGTTTTGGCCCCGTCCCCCTCTAGCTCCTGCACTCGCCCCTCGAGCTCTCGCACCCACTCTTCAAACTTCTTCGCCTCATCCCTGCTGGCGGTCAGATCGAGTGTGAGCTGCTTACACTCTTGGGTGTGAAGTACAAAACTTTCCCTCCATCTGTTCCGCTCATCGATGGCTTTCTTCAGGGCCCCTTGACTTTCCTGAAGCTCCTTGGTGAGGGTGGCTTGATCCTCGCATAGCTGTTCATTCAGCTTGGACAGCTCCTTGTTTTCCTCGAGCAGCTTTTTCTTTTCATCCTTAAGTACTTGCTTAGCCTGAGCAAGCCTGGAGTCAAAGTTGTGTCCGCAAGAAACCAACGCCCCAGCACGGCGTCAGCCAGCAGTTAAAGACAGCAGTTCCTGAAAACAAAAAATGAAAAAGTAAGGAAAAGAAATCAGACATAAATGATGAAACAGCAGAAGATGACTTACGCTGACTATCTCATTCAACCCTCTGTTGATGATTTGGTCGGCCTCCATTGAGGTAGTTTCGTTGATGGCGGCCTGGCTGCGTCTGTGCTTCCAGAGCTTATATATTCTCTCCCTGGCCGACCCGACCACGAGGCTGGACAAGGAGCCTTCGGACAGGTTGTCCAAAGTCTCTCTGCCAGCGGCCCTAGAAGAGGGCTGTGGATTCTCAGGCACGGGCGTCAACTGTGCGGTGGGAGGCGGAGGTGTCATGTTTTCGTTAGAAGGGGCGGTGGCGGAAGTGTCCTCTGTTCGAGCCTTTTTTGAAGAGGTCTTGCTGCTTTCACCTCGATCCCTTTTGCTGTCCTTCGGGACAGAAGCGACAACAGCTGTTTGGTAATGCTCGAAGAAGTCCTCAGAGTCCATACCTGGACAAAGGAAAACAATTCCAACAGTGAGATTAAAGGGTCACGGGAAACATAGATCAAAGTAAAAGGATTACAAGTAAAATACCCGAGCTACACCTACTGGTCGTAACATTATCTACTGAACTACCTAGTTCCTGTAAGAAATCTGAGTTTAAAGAAGGGGCGTTCCTAAAGTTGCCATCCCCATCAAATAGATGAAAAGGAATTGGCAGATTATTCAAAAACGAGAATGATGTACGGTTTACATCTGACGAGTCGTCAGACAGTTCGGTAGGCTCGGCAACCTTTTTTTTCCCCTTGCCCTTGAGGACCGAAGATTCCGCTGCTCGGTGGGGAACAACAGGTTCCCTGATTGTAATGCCAGTTGGCCTCCTCCGTGGAGGGGGTGCTGGAGGTTGCTGCTCAGGTCCCGCATCGGCGTGGAGACCACTCGCCGCGGGTTCGATAGTCGCAGGTTGGGAGCCCCAAAGGCCAGCTAGCCTAAGGTTAGCCTCATTAATTAAGTTCTTCACACTCTTAGCAACACTTTGCATGCTAGCTAAGAGTGCTGCCCTCGACTCCATTCCTGGAGTGGGGGTCGGGCGTAACCATGGGCCTAGAATACAATGGAATAGCGAAGTATTATGACAAGAAAGGATTAAAGTACAGAAACTACTGGTTCAAGGATTATTATTTTCTTTGCCTCCTCGAGTGAAGGCCAGATTATCCGCGGCAATGTCGGGCGTAAGGAAGTACTCTTGATGGTACTTCCCCACGTTGGAGATGTGAGTGGTGTCGGACAGAAAGGTGCGTCCGGTCTCCTGGTGGTAGAAATGAAAGAACCCCGTACCATCCTGGTTGGGGTTGGACTTGAGGTCGAACAGAAAATTTACCCCGTGAGGAGAAGGAGCTGGCCATTTCTTAAGCTTGTAGAGGATATAGAGCGTGGCCAACATCCTATACCCATTCGGGGTAATTTGAAAGGGGGCCACCCCAAAGTAGTTTGCCACCCCTTGAAAGAATGAATGAAGAGGCAGGGTGGCACCTTCCTCGATATGGTACCTCGACCAGGCACTGTAAGCCCCTCCTAGCAGGTTGGCTCGCTAGTCGATGGAAGGTCTGACCAGGGTCACCCCTGTCAGATTATATTTTTTTAAATAGTTGGTGATCATGCGAAGTGTCACCGAACTTGGGGAGACGACATGCCACTCGACAGCCGGCTGGTCGGCATGCCGAGGACGGGCACGCCTCTGAACTTCGGTTTCAGGGGCAAATTCACCTCGACCACTGGTCGAGGGGGCATCAGTAGAAGGCTGACTTGGAGAGTTAAGGTTGCGTCTTGTCCTAGATTTGGTTTTTGTTCTGGCCATTTTCTAATTGGGAACTGATGGAGGATTTGGGTTAGGACGTGAAAAGGGGATTTTTGGAATCAGCGTAGATGGATTCTCTTCGCCTTTGAGTAGTTGGGCCAAGAGTTCTTCTTCAATAGGTCTTTCTCCCCCCTAAGGGTCTTGCATATGATTTGCAAACAGACAATGGAGGAGATAAGACACAATCCGCGAAGTAGTGTGGAAGATTGGGATAACGTTGCTCGTGCCTAAATAACCAGCAACATCCTAATCCTACGCTAAGTTCAACGTGGGTAGTTTGAAGGACGGATAAAAACAAGAAGGAAAGTAAACTGTTTTCTGAAAAAGAGAACTTTTTCGACTCTTGAGGGGTGGGAAAATTTTTTGGTTTTTTCACCTGGCTTACAGGTTGAATCTTTCGTCAACCTAACATCCCAAACCAGAGATCCTAACTATCAAACTATAGTCCTGATCTATACAAAGCATAAAAACGCACTTTTATCAAGCAATAGATGGTTTATACCAAAAAACCCTTAAAACCCTACTCAAGAACACAGAAGTCGCAGAGCATAAAAATAGCATGCATGGCGTAATGGAAAGCTTAAAGAATGAAGTTCTTACCTGGGCGAAGATGGAGATTCGGAAGAAGATGGAAACTCGAACCGGAAGACCTTTGGCTAGACGTCAGACTGGTTTTCGAAGCTCTGAACTCTGGTACAAGTTCTTGAAAATATTGGCAAAGATGGTGAATAAAAATTTCTTAAAGGGGAAGAAAAGCCTACTTATAGGGATCGAAGGGATAGCCAAAAGGCAGTAATCATCACTTCCCACTTTCGAAAGGTGGGGAAGCGTATAAGCCGTCAAATTTCCTTCTTGGAAACTGAAAAGGCTTGATTAGACATAATTATGTCACGGTTTTCGAAAATGCACGGGGATTCTGACAGACATCATGGGGATGTGAACAGTTGTTCCCTTAAGTTTCTTTATTGCTGGTCGCACTAAAAAAACTTGGGGGGCAAATGTTATCCCAAAAATCAGAAGTGAATGACATGGCAGGCATTAATTACACGTGGCTGACACCTGGCAGAATTTGTGTTCGACTATCGACCAGGAAGACATTCAGTATCATGCGATCGGTTTCTTTATATGACCAGCCTGGTCATACGCACATTATACGTGGAGGAAATCTTAGGCAGTTATGATGGAATCCGAAATTATCTCCCATGATTTCCTGAGTATCTGATTATTTAGGAAAGAATATCTATAACAAATCAATGTAAATCTTCCCTGAGCTTATAAATAGAAGAAGAGGGCTCAGGGAAGAGGATCCCTTTTCTTTTCTGACTTTCAAATCACTTGAGATTAGAGTTATCAAACTATTTATATTGTATTGTTCTTCAGAGGTTGGTGAAACTCATTGAACCCAAGTTCTTTGATCACTCCTTTGGATCTTATATCAATAACAATTCAAGTGGACGTAGGTTATTACCAAATCCTGGGGCCGAACCACTATAAACTCTTGTGTTCTTTATAATTTCGTCATCACATTCTTTCCAACGTGTTTTTCCACATCAAGCGAATTTGACTCCGTGTCAGTTGGCCAAAATCAGGGTCAACATTCTATTTTGCAATCCCTATGGAGACAATTTACTTATCATTATATTTCTTGTGTGATTACGTGCACTTGCGTATTTAAAATCAAAGATTAAAGTTATCACAATTGCTGCCTAAGGCAGTTTTATTTACTTTTAATATTTTTAATTACATCGAAGTAGAAAATGCTCACGGTGCAAAGAAATTTCATTTTGATATTACAACAGCTATTATATTAATCCTCATATGACTGAACCTAGCATAACACTTTATTATGTTACAAAATCAGGAAATTTTTTGAAAAATACTCTAAGTGTTGTAGTATGCTTTCCCTTATTTTGCTCATGTGTTTACATGCATATATAATATGCTTTGCTCGCTTAGTATCTTATATTTCTCCAAAGTGATCGAGGAGTTTAAGGTTCTCAGTCACTTGCCATTGACCAATACTTGTTCGAACATTACTACTCGCATACTTATAAACAATCACTGATAATATAGCAAAACAACACACGTAATGAGAAAATACTTGTAATAAATAAAATAATTAGCATGAATAACTGGTTCCACATAGTTCCTTTTATTTCTCGTAAAAAATGGACAAAAATTCGTGTCTGTACGAGTGATCAAAAATTGTTCTTACACTTAAAAGCGACCAGCCATCTAACTGGTCAGCCCTTGTTCAAAAACTTGTAAAAAGTAAAATTAGTACAAGCCAAATCTTTAAAAAGAAATGTTCATTGATAATATTTGCGAAGGTGTGCTCCGTTTAAGCGGACAAGTTTGTATGTGCATGGTTGAAGACTTTCTTCAAATTGATAAGGACCCTCCCAGTTTGGTCCAAGCACTCCAGCAGTCTGATCGTGAGTGTTGAGAAAAACCCTTCTATGTACCAAATATCCTACGTCAAACTTTCTCTCGTGTACTTTAGAGTTAAAATATCGAGCGACCTTTTTCTGGTAGGCTGGAACTTGTGTTTGGGCTTGTTTGCGCCTTTCATTAATCAAGTCCAAAGACTTCATTAATAACTGGTTATTCGTATTCTGGTCGTATGTTATCCTTCTATACGAGGGTGGATCTAACTCAACTGGTAACATGGCCTCATACCCATTTTCTAAAGAAAATTGTGTATGGCTTGATGTCCTTCGATGTGTTGTTCTATACGACCAGAGTACTTTGGGTAATTGCTCTGGCCATGCTCCCTTTTCTTCTTCGAGCCTTTTCTTTAGTGTGTCGTTCAAAGTTTTTTTACAGCTTCTACCTGTCTGTTGGCTTGTGGATGGGCAACTGATGAAAAACTCTTCGGTATGCCATGCTATTCGCAGAAATCAGTAAACAAGTCGCTGTCAAATTGTGTGCCATTACGTGATACGATCTTTTTTGGCAATCCATATCGACATACAATTTTTTTGATAATCAAATTCCATACTTTCTTGGTATTGATCATCGCGAGTGGCTCAACTTCTGCCCACTTCGTGAAGTAGTCTACAACAACTGCTGCGTACTTGACATTCCTTATTCCTGTAGCAAAGATCTGATCTGGTCTATTCCCCAAAATGTTTATGGCCATGGACTTTGCATCTGTATAAGCTCATATGGGGCTGCTCGAGGTATTTTTCACACTTCTTAACGAATTCCATAGAATCGTCGATCATAGTAGGCCAGAAATACCTTTGGCAAAGAATCTTTTTGATAAACTTTTCCCCCCAGCATGATCTGCACAAAACCCTTCATGTACTTCTAGCATCATTTCCTTAGGCTTTTCCTTGGAAAAACATCTCAACAAGGTCATAGAATATCCTTGTCAATACAGGATTCCATCGAGCAAGATAAAGCGAGTCGATTGTCTTTGTAGTGTTCTGGCCTTACTTTTGTCTGTAGGTAACCAACCCTGTTTGAGATATTGAATGATAGGAGTCATCCAAGTGTCGGATACTTGTATTACAAGGGAGGATTTTTCTACTTGAATTTTTGAAGCTGACAAACGTTCGACCGGTAGCATACTTCAAGTGTTGGCGTCCTTGGCACTTGCTAGTTTGGCTAAGGCATCGGCATTGGAGTACTGGTCGCGAGGTACTTCCTGTAAATTATATTTTTTGAATTGTGCTAGAAAGTCTTTTGCCTTGTTTAGATACGCGACAATCTTAAGACCCCTGGCTTAATATTCCCTGATGATTTGATTAAAAACTCGTTGAGAGTCACTGTATATCTTTAGTGACTTTAGGTTCATTTCTTTGGCTAGTCTCAAACCCGTGAGCAACGCTTCGTATTCATCTTCATTGTTGGAGAAAGCAAAGTTAATCTCATCGCGTAGTGAAACTAATGCCCTTCGAGGGTTATTAGAATCAATTGTGCCCCCAAATTATGCTCATTTGATGATCCGTCCCTGAACAGTCTCCAAGCAAGAGCGTTGTCTTGGGCTTCGGGCTCTATAGTCAACTCGTTGATTGGGAGTCAGGTGAATTCAGCAACAATGTCTGCTAAGGCTGGTCCTTTTATGGTTGCTCATGGTGCATAAGAAATTTTGAACTGCCCTAGCTCAACTAACCATTTTAGTAGTCAGCTAGCGACTTCTTATTTTTGAAAGACTTTTTGTGGTGGCTGGTCAGTAAACACTACTATGGGGTGAGCTTGAAAGTAGGGTCGCAGTTTTCTTGATGCCAGTATCAAGCAGTAAGCCAATTTTTCTATAGCCAGATAGCGTAACTCCGCTCCCACTAGCCTTTTACTTATTTAGAATGCTGCCTTTTGAATGTTATTTTCTTCCCTGATCAAAACAACACTGGCAACATACTCTGTTATTGCTAGGTAGATGTACAAAGTTTTTCCTTCGACCAACTTGGACAGAATGGGCGGTCGCGTCATATGGTCCTTGAGTGCCTGAAAAGCCTATTCGCACTCTTCTATCCATTCAAACTTCTTGTTTCCTCTGAGTACATTAAAAAATTGGACGCATTTGTCTGTAGATTTAGATATAAATCTACTCAGAGTCGTAATTCTTCCTATTAGGCTTTGTACATCTTTAATTTGGGATGGTGACTGCATCTCGATCAGCGCTCGAATTTTTTTGGGGTTGGCTTCGATTCCTCGCGAGTTTACTATGAATCCCAAAAAAATTCCTGATCCGACTCCAAAGGAACACTTAAGGGGATTAAGCTTTATCTGATATTTATTCAAGATGTTGAAGCATTCCTATAGGTCCTTGATGTGCTCACCAGCATTTTTTTAACTTAACCAACATATCATCAACGTAAACCTCCATGTTATTGCTAATCTAGTCTTTGAACATGTAATTTACCGATCGTTGGTAAGTCGCACCAGTGTTTTTCAAATTGAAGGGCATTACTTTGTAACATTAAAGCCCCGTATATGTTTGAAAGTTGGTATGTTCCTCATCAGGTGGATGCATACTAATTTGATTATAGCTAGAGTATGAATCCATGAATGATAAAATTTCATGCCCTGATGTGGCTTCGACATGCTGGTCGATCCTTGGAAGTGGGAAACAATCTTTCAGGCAGGCTTGAAATCTACACAAGTCCTCCATTCACCATTCGGTTTAGGGACTAATACGGGATTAGAGACCCAAGATGGATAAAATTCTACCTTGATGAATCATTTTTCCTTTAGATTATCAACTTCCTCTTTTAAGGTGTTAGACCTGTCTTGGTCGAGCAACCTTCTTTTTTGTTGTACTAGTTGGTGGTTTTTGTCTTTCTTGAGGACATGGCTGATAACAGTTGGGTTGATTCCAACCATGTCTTTATGCGACCAGGAAAAGACCTCTTCATTCTTCCTCAAAAACTCCAGCAACTTTTCTTTGATTGTTCTCTCTAAGTTTTTATCGACTTTTACAGCTCTAGTTGAATCGTTTTCTTCTAGTTGGACCTCCTCGAGGTCCTCCATGGGTCCAATACTTTCCACAAAATCCCCAAAGTGAGAATCTAAGTCTCTATCCTAACTTTGGGCAACTCCCTATTTGGTGACTTATTCACTTGATTGGGAATGTGACTCGTTTACCAATATCAACCTTTTTTCTGCTCCGCTCCTCGATCCGAACTTTCTCCCTTTTGTGTTTGAGGAGTTATAACGTTCTCTGGCCTCTCGCTAATTTCCCAACACGCACCCGACTCTTACATCGGTTGGAAACTTCATGGCTAGATGACAGACTAAAGTCACTACTCGTAGATCTACCAGGATGGGTATTCTAATCACGAAATTATAAGCAGACAGATAATTAACTACTATAAAAGTAGTGAGTAATGTCCTATTTGCGGGTGTCAATTCTGTCCTGACTGGGATCCTAATTGACCCTATCGGTGCTAATGCCTCACTAGAGAAACCGTGGATGGTCTGGTTGCATGGTTTTGAATCTTTCACTAAAAGTTTCATTCTTTCCAATGAAGACTTATATAGAATGTTAACCGAGCTTCTATTATCTTCCCACACTCGTTTCACCATCATGTTGGCTATTTGGACATCCACGACCAAGGGATCTGAGTGGGGAAGTCGAACATGTTGTGCGTCCAGCTCAGAGAAAGTTATACTATCTTCCTCTATTCGAGCTTTTTTGGGATTTTGCTCCTTGACTTTTAGCATTTCTAGGTCTTGTTCCTGATGTAGGGTTCTGGCATATCTCTCCCTTGCCTTAAACCTGTCACTAAATATATGCAGCCCCTCAGAAATAGTCAGCAAAGTACTAGCGACCGGGGTTGGCTGCATCAGTGGCGAGCGTTGGTGTATAGGTGCCTACTCGTTGCCTCTATTAGCCTCTTGTTATGAGTTTCCCCCCTGCTCATACAAATCTCCTTAGATGTTCTTGCCTTAAAAGGAACTCGATCTCATCTTTCAGCTGGTTACACCCGTTGGTATCGTGGCTATAGTCATTGGGGAAACAACAAAACTTAGTTGTGTCCCGTTTGGATATGTCTTTTCTTATCGGGGCTAATTTCCTAAAAGGGACTATAGTGTGGCTGGCCTGATACATTCTTGCTCTGTTGTCGACTAGGGCCATGTAGTTAATAAACCTCGGCTCTTATCTGTTCTGATTAGGGCGCTTTATATCAAATGTCGTTTGCTTAGTATTTGCCCTTTTTCCTCCATTCTTATTATTACTTTTGTCGTTATTGCCATTGGGTTTGCTAGACCCACTAGCAGCTCCTCCAGCTTGATATATTTGTCTGCTCACTAGCAGCTCCTCCAGCTTGATATATTTTCTTAGGCTACTCCAAAGGGGAGATTGGTGTTGTACTGCAGCTGTGATGGCCAACATCATTCCATCATCTCCAACTGTCTTGGCCCAAGCAGCTGCTCGCATAAACCTCTGTATGTATTCCTTTAGAGACTCTCCTTCCTTTTGTCTAATATATACCAGCTGATTGGCCTCTGTCGGATGTATCCAACTAGCATAGAATTGTACATATAATTCTTTTACGAACATCTCCCATGAAATTATGCTCAACGGTGGAAATTTGAAGTACCATTCCCCTGGGAGCATCAGATAACGTAGCAGGAAAAATCATGCATCGAGCATCTTCAGACACATTCTGAATGTCCATTTGTATCTCAAACTTATTCACGTGAGATGCTGGGTCTTCTCTTCCAGTGAAGTTGGGCAGTACTGACATTTTCAATTTGCTTGGAATTTCTGCCACAACAATCATGTTGATGAACGGGGTGCCCTTTCTCCGGTCATACTCAATACGGGACATTTGATTCCCAACCAGCTATTGTACAACCTTATTTAGGGCATCTATTTGAGCATGAATATCGTCTGGTATAGCAGGGACAGGAGCGGTCGTTGTAGGTTGGACGTGCTCATTGTGCCTTTCCCTTTCGCCATTAAGTATGTCCCTTAGGTCCTCATCCCTCCGCCTCTTCTCACTTATACCTAGTTGTTCAAAGACATTGGGTTGTCTGGGCGGCCCTAAATCATTGTGGCTTGCTGGTCAGTTGTCCATTGGAGGAGGGTTTTGCTGCCTGTTCCTTTCCTCCTGTTGTCGACCATCGTTTCTTTTATTATAACCAGAGTCCCCTTTGTTGTAATTACGGTCATCTTTGTATTGTGACTTGTCCGTTCGCGCCCTTCTGTACACACTGTCCCCCTCTCTTACCCCTAGACCATCTCAGAAAACAGGAGGAGGCCTGCGCTGGTCATTGGGTCCCTTGACATTGCTCTGTCGTGGGGGATCCCAGACTGCAGACCCTAAATCCTTTTGCCTCTTACTTACTGAAGGACATTGTCCCCTGCCAGGAAGGTTTTGCTTGTCTGTTTCTTGATGTCTAGGGCTTCTGGGATGCTACCCGCCCCTATTCTTTCTGTGTTGCTCCGTATGTCCACTACCACCACGAGAGGGTTGTCGTTGCTCGTTATTTCTAGCAAGATTCTTGGGTTGCATTTCCTGTTGAGCAGCTGGATGTTCCAGTCACTGTGGACTCCTTGGGTCTTGTGGATTTGGAGGACCTTAGGGGTGCTCTAATCGAGGGTTTTGAGGAGGATGAGGATTCAACGGCAGGTCGGGCTGAGATTTTGGTGTAGGTTGTTGTCCACGAGCCAACTGAATGGCCGCCTCTAGAGCTGTTGTCGCGTCTCTTTGACGACGATCCATGTCCGCCTGTCTATCATTCAATTCTCAACACTATCTGTCGAGCTCCATCTGTTGCATCACCATCGTTTTAGCCATGTTCTATTGGTTAGCCTTTAGGGTGGCTAACTCGTCTTGCAACATTTCCAATGTTATCCTCAGTGCTTCAACGTCCATCTCCTACACATCCAATTCCACCTGTGGCTCATCCTCTAATATGCCATGTGTAGGAGGTGGATTTGGTACATTCTGTGATGCTTGTCCATCTTGGCCAGGCCTCTTTATGCTATTAGCCATTGTTTCCTTGATATCCTTGAGTTCAGCTCTCAACGAAAGCACCAAAATGTTGACCCTCGATTTATTCAACGACACGGAGTCACGAAAAATGATAAGAATTATAGAGATGAATGCAAGAATGTAAACAAAACAAGGATTTTATAGTGGTTCGGCCCCAGAGATTTGTAATAACCTACGTCCACTTAGTGTTTTATTTGATGCTAACCCAAAAAACATGCGATCAACGAACAAGGGTTCACTGAGTTTCACAAGTCTCAAAAATAGATACAAGTTTTGTGTATAAACTTTCTATTTCACTCTGAATGCCAAATATTGCGCATAAAATAAATGAATCCTATGAGTCCTATTTATTGGCTCATGAATGTACATAAAGGCCTGTGGGCCATGTTCAATTGACGTTACAAGCAAAACAAAATAATAACATAAATTGTGATATCTACATTTAAAATAGTTAAATATTCAGAAATATCTAACTTATAACCGTTTCTGAGCGATTGTCTCGGTCCCACGAGCAGCTCTGGTCGTATGCCTCTACACCCCTTCTTTTCCTGCTACTCAGCATATTCCTTGCGCCTATCAAGCATCTTAATTTCCACTTGACACTCTAGTCATTGGTCGACCAATCCTTCATTAAGAGTCAGTCACGTGTTGTTCATGTGCCTTTTTAACATGTCACATCATCATGAAAATGTTTAGGGAAATTTTTGGTATCAGACGAGAGATTCTGGATGAATCTCATACCACCACTTACTCTTTGCATACAAGCACCATGAAGATGTATTAGGATCTAAAGACTTTATTTTGGTGGCCTGGGATGAAGAGGGATATAACCGAGTATGTGGCTATGTGCATGACATGTCAGCAGGTCAAAGTTGAGCATTAGAGACCAGCGGGGCTATTACCGCCTTTGGATATCCCAAAGTGGAAATAGGAGGAAATTACAATGGATTTTGTTGTTAGGTTTCCCTAATAGTGGGTCAACATGATTTGGTGTGGGTTATCATGGATCGATACACCAAATCAGCTCACTTTTTACCAGTGAGGACAACTTATAAAGTTGACTAGTACATAGATCTCTATGTGAGAGAGATAGTGCATCCACATGGGGCTCCGAAGTCAATTGTGTCAGATCAGGACCCCACATTTACTTCCATGTTCTGGGGAAGTTTGCAGAAATTTATGGGTACACAACTAAAATTTAGTACCGCTTATGATCCTTAGACATATGGTAAGTCTGAAATGACGATTCAGATACTGGAAGACATGCTTCGGGCATGCGTTTTGGAATTTGAAGGGTCCTAGAGTAAGTATTTGCCTTTGATAGAGTTTTCATACAATATTAGCTATCAATCCACCATTGGAGTGGCCCCTTGTGAGATGTTGTATAGTAGGAAGTGTAGATCGCCCATTCACTGGGATGAGATGGGTGAAAGGAAATACTTAGGTCTTGAAGCAGCTCAGAGGACCAATGAGGCTATCGAAAAGATTAGAGCATGAATGCTCGCGTCTCAAAGTAGAAAGAAAAGTTATTCAGATCTAAAGCGTAGGAACATGGAGTTCTAAGTGGGAGACTATGTCTTCCTTAAGTTTCACCATTGAAAGGGGTGAAGAGGTTTGAAAAGAAGGGCAAGTTGAGCCCTATATTTGTAGGACTTTTTGAGATCTTAGAGATGATTGGTCAGGTGGCCTATAGGTTGGCCTTACCCCCAGCATTGTCTGCATTGCACAATGTGTTTCATATTTTGATGCTTCGGAAGTCTATATCTGATGATACTCATGTACTGAGTTATGAAGATCTGGAGTCGCAAGCAGATCTATCCTATGAAGAATAGCCAGTTCAGATATTAGACAGGAAGGATAAGGTCCTGAGGAATAAAACCATACATTTGGTGAAGGTATTATGGAGGAACAGCAAGGTCGAGGGGGCGCCTGGGAATTGGAGTCCAATATGTGGGATCAGTATCCCGAGTAGTTCAGGTAAAATTTTGAGGACGAAATTACTATAAGGAGGGGATAATTGTAACGTCACAATTTCCCTAATAAGTCTTATTGCCTTGATTAGGGGGCCAGGAGAGCAATATTTGAATTAAATATGTGATTATTTGAATTATGTGAGTTATATTATAATGTGACTATGTTTGCATGTGTTAGGTGTATTGCGCATGTATGTGGGCCTGTTTCTTATTAGAATGGCATTTTCGTAATTTTGACCCATTGAGGGCATATTTGTAAATATAGGTGTTTTATGATTGAGACCACATTATTATGTGGATATATTTGAGTTATTCGGCACGAGAAGATCCTAGTGAGCAAGTTAGGGGTTTAGTCACAACGAGGTCCAATACACATCTCGGGATGAGCCTAGGGGTATTTTAGTAAGTTAGTACATTACTTGGATTTATCCAGTAATGGGAAATTATTTGGAAATTAGTAAAGGATATTGGAATTAACGGGGAATTATGAGGTGTTATTTGAGATTAGTGGGAAATGTGGCAAATGACGATATTGCCCTTAGGGGCATTAGAGGAGTAAGGCTTGGTCAAGGGGAACTTTATTCTTTTGTGCCAAGAGAGTGACTTAGTCACTAGATTGCTTCAGAAATAGGAAACAAAAGAAACAAAACACTCAGCTCCTTCAATTCCTCTCTCTCGTTACCCTTCTCTCTCCCTTGGTGTGTCATGGAGTTCATGGAATTTTTGATGTAAAAGCTTGGATTTGATGAGCTTGGAAGGGATTTAGAGCTGGGGATTAAATCAATGGCCAACTTAGGATCGTAATTTGCTGTGGGGGTACCTCTAGGGCTCGAAAGGGGATCGTGCTCGAGGGTCGTTTTTATTTATCTTGTGCTTGGAACAGAGGTAAGAAAACTACACCCAATACGTGATATATGTGATTAGGGCTTGGCCCGGATGCTGATCATGGTTATGATTAGGGCTCGAGCCCCTACGAATGTGCATGATTATGATTATGCCTATGACTATTTGATTAAGCATGCTTGAATGCTCTGTATCTGGATAATTGTTAAATGATGTATGCTTGTCTATGTTATCTGATTGAAAAGGCTTGACTTATAAGCCAAGAACGACAATAACATCCTGAGCGCTGACCGAAAGTATTGACTTATAAGTCAAGAGTGGCAATAGCGCGCTGAGTGCAGACTGATATGGTTAGGCCTAATCAGAAGCATGATATACTCTTGACCGACCCTATGGTTGCTTAGAAAATAAAGCGCCAAGTACGCTTGGCTAGCCCTAAGGCTAGTTATGCAGAGGAAAGGGCATTGGGCCCCAGGGTGACTCTATAGTCACTTATCCTAGGGCAACGGGCCCCAGTATTACTCTATGGTATTTTATTTAGGGCAACGGGCCCCTGGTGCGACCTTGTAGTTACTTATTTTAATAGAATGCATGCACTGCTTATGAGGATTTTTAAGTTTTCTTGTTGAGCCTTTGCTCACGGGTGCTATGTGGTGCATGTAAGGGGAAAGGAAAGCTAGACACCCCATGAGTTGGAGAGCTTCGGTGGTGACGTGTACATATGCGGCTGCTCAACCACCACGGCTGAGGTTTCTCGAAGGAACTAGGTTTAAACCCTATTTTGCTGCTTAGGCCAGCTTGTTGTAACCTTTTGAGTTGTAAATAACCTTTTAAAATGTTTATATTGAGATCTCATGTACGAACTTAACGTTTTAGTGAAATGACTATTCCTTTCGTCCAAAAAATTTAACCCTAAGTTGTTTATCATGTTTAGTTACACGTTTATGGGCAAATGACCCGTTTAGAGTGTCTAGCACTGTATAAAATACACAATGTAACGGTCTTGGCTATCTAGGGCATTACAGATAGCCTCTTGAGCTATAAAATATTATCATAAATGACATGATTTGAAAGAAAAGCATACTAAAATGGTGAAAATAATTTACACAAAATAGGTTTAAACCTATTAAATGAAACCCTAAAGATAAAGTTACAAATAGTAGAACAAAGATTAATGAGACAAAAATCTTTAAGAGATTGAGCATTCTTTTTCTAAGGAATAAAAACTATAAGAGTATTATTACTACAGTAAATATTCGCACCATCATTCAAAAAGGCCAATATAGGATTAACTAGATCATCCCAAGAACATTCAAATTCTTTCGATAGAAATAAAGATAAAACCATCAAAGCTAAGGGCTTTATTTTCCGAAATCTAGAAAAAAGTGGCTTTGACTTCATCAAAAGTGCAAGGTTTATGAAGCGCCAAATAATCAGGGTAAAAAATAATAACATTAATGATAAACAAAATATAAGAAATAATATCATCATTGACCCTTTAAGATGTAAACAAGTTTGAATAGAATTCAACAACTATTGGGGATATGACTATATACAAACTTTCATTGTTACAATTCAAATAAGCAAACCCAAGATAATTTAGTCTACAATATAGAAATAACACAAAAGAAATATCACAAACAAAAACAAGGGATAGCATAGACCTTTTGGAGCCAGAAACCCTTATTTACATAAAATCATAAGACTATGATTTTATGTGAATCAATGTAGTTGACAAAGGTTTGACACAAATTAAATTTGTTGTCCGAAAATCTCTATTTCTAGGCTCCCCTTAGAGATTGCTTAAAGCTACTACAAGTTGGAATAAGATTTGGATTTACAATCCTTGAATCATCATGCAAGTCAATATTTTTTTGTAAAGATCTTGGAGAAAACTAGTAATCTTGTGAACTATAAATATATATATAGAGAGAGTGTGTGTGGTGAGTGATCAATTTCCGAATGTCTCAAATGAACCCTTTACATAGTATAGGATCCCTCATTAGTCTCAACCAATGAGATTAGAGCATTTTAAATTAAGTTTTGGAGCCAAAATTACGTAACTGTAGGGTCTCGTACGAACCATCCAGGTGATGTGTCGCCTCCTACATGCGACACAACCATGTACACCTGACTTGGCTCCCCCAAACTTGCCCAAAAACATCTCCAAATGCCTCCAAATTTTTTAGGTACTCTTGTATACTCCACAAAAAGACTTTGGACCTAAAAAGATAATTTGTAGATGCCTATACCAAAATTCAACCCGCTCATGTTGAATTTTAGTGAAATCGCTATGGTTTTTGCACCTCTTCGTGCCTAACCAATTTCACTATGTATTTAAGCAATCATAACAATTCTCCAATTGATTAAATACATCCTCTTTCTCTAGACTGAATGATATTAGTGCATAAAATAATGTACATTTTGGATTTGAACTTTATCTTAGTGAAAACACTACAAAGCTTCTATCGAAACACTAAGGTGTTATTATAAGATTGAATCCACATTCCTAGTGATAAAAACTGGTAATATCTCACAAACCTCTACCTAATTACTCATGTATTTCCCATTTTGCGCGCTCAACACTTTTCATGGCCTTGTGCTTATCCATTCATGATCCATCCAGAGAGAAAACTCCTACTCTCTTGAGAGGCGACACCACCTCTAGGTTCACATAGGTGAAATTCTTACAACATCTTTGCTACCTTTAGAGATGGTTGTTTCTCTTCAACTGAACTTCACTAAAAGTCTATGGCTTAACCCTCATGTCTGGGAGCAACAAACATTAACTTTCCTAAATGGGAATTTAAGTCGTTAATGTTGTCAACTACTCCCTTATTAACAACTTGTTGTTACCCATTGAACTCTACACTCAATGTGAACAAGCTTTGAGTAAGGTTGCCATCATTGGGGAATCTATTTGTCCAGAAGTTTTAGTCCCATCCTTCTATTTGTAGAACTAACCAAATCTCTCCCTAGAGATTTGGTAAATGGATTCACTAAGTTCTCACACAATTTGACAGAAAAAATTGACACGACTCCCTTGTTGAGACTAGTTAAATATAATGGTTAAGATGTTTACATGTTGAGGTGAAAAACACTTAATGGTTTTCACTTAAGTTGACGTGAAAACATGAGATTGTGTAGAAGGCATCCAAAAGTTATTTTTATGGGTCTAAAATGATATAATGAGATATCCAAACACTCCCTAAATGTGTGGAGGCATTTTAAGACATTTTGGGGTCATGCTCGCGGTGTTATTACACAGGCATCTGCGATGTGTCGCCTGTGGGAGGTGACACATCGCCTAGAACTACCTGGAAGGCAAAAACCCCTACAGGCGATGTATCGCCTGACCGATCCGTATGAGACCATACAGCTACGTGATTTACTCCAAATGATATGTTTTAAAATCTCTATTCTTATTGGTTAGAATAATGACAGTGCCTACACTATAAATAAGGGTTATTATAATTTGAAAGCCTTGACCACAGTTATACAGTTGCATGAGTTTTACGGCTTGTTCATTCCCAAATCTCATTCTACTTGGTTGAAGCTTCAAGCAATAGGAAAGCCTTGGAATAGAGAATTTGGATAACAATATTCTTATTGTGTATAAGCCTTAGAAGTTCAACAAGTTTAAAGATTCAAGTTGCTCAAGCAAAATGTTGTATCTATCTAACCTAACTTTGTTTTGTGTTATTCTATTGTGTTTATGTTTTTAAGTATTGATGATTAAATGTTTCGAAGTTCATCTTATAATCATTTAATCACTTAGTTTCTTATTTTCAGGATTTGCATTCATACTTTGAATAGGGTTCTTTATTAGCATCTAGCACTACGACAAAAATGGTTATTTGTGTTAGTTCCAACATCCACAATTGCTCTTTTGCATCTATTTTAAAAGCGACGCTGAATCCCATGATGCAAATCTACTTGTCATTGCCTAACTGTCACAAACGTGACATTTGTGGCAGTTCTCTTAGCATTTTCATTAAGGCGAAACTGCCTTAAATTCCACATTTGTGCAGTTGGGCACAAACGCAAATGATTTATTAACAAAAATGAAAAACCACCAGAAAACAAAGTTGTCGAGCCAACCAAATAGCGATCCCAGCCGCAACGCGTACAAAGCCAAGGAGACCCTAGCCCCTGCATGCACCCTGCCCTGCATCCCCAGCCCCTGTGCGTACCTAGCCCCTACGTGCACCCATCCCTACAACCACAGCCTCACAACCCCGAACCCAGCCCCTCGCAACCCCTCATGCCACCCTCACCTCACAACTCGAGCCCAGCCCTCGCGCCTAGCACCTCACGAACCCAACCCCAATTGCCCCTATGATCCCAACCATTCGTGACCCCTACAAACTCTGCGAGCCTCTCTGCCTAGTACCCCCGAACCCTTGCAACCCATGCGAGCCTAGCCACTGCAGACCCCATCCCCGACTACCTTCCTAAGCCCGTAGAGAGAGATAGGGTTGGATTGAGAGATTGAGAGGGGTGGGAAATTGGAGAGGGGAAACTAGGGTTCAAAGAGATAGAGAGAGATGGTGGCTATGGTTCAAATAAAGAGAGAGAGAGTAGGTGAAAATGTGTGTGTGAGAGTGGGAGAGAGGGAAAACGTGAGAGATAGAAAGAGAGAGGGTAAAGAGGGGGGCGACTAGGGTTCAAAGAGATAGAGAGAGAGTGTGTGACTAATAGAGAAAGAGAGAGGGGGAAAATGTGTGAGAGAGATAATGTGTAAGTTTCATATTTATTTTGAATAATAAAGAAAATAATATTTGTGACAGTGCAAAATTTCCACAAATGAGCTCATTTGCGATAGTGCAAAACTGACACAAATGAGCATGTTTGCGTCAACTGAAAACTTCCACAAAAATGCTCCATTACTAGCGTCAGTCTGCTCACTAATGCAATTGCCCTTTATTTTGTGTCAGTTCCGAACTGACACAAATGCTCAAACTGAGCCAACCGCTTCAGTCAATAGTGTTGACTGACACAAAAGGCGTATTTTGTTGTAGTATAGGGTTTGTAATTGAATAATCCCATTATTAGTTGTTGATTGAGAAAATGTAAAGCCATATTCTCAACATCCCTTATCAATTAATTCTCTCACATAGTGATTTCTTAGACTTCCCATTGTATATCTTATTGTAAGCTTTAATCAAAGTGGCTTGGTTATCACAATGTATCGATATCATCGATACATCAACTACACTTTTTGGTATCTCCATCATGAGATCTATTAGCCACTCAGCCTCTTTGTTTGTTGTCGCTAAAGCTAAAATCTTGGACTCCATGTTTGAGTGACATGTACATGTTTGTTTCTTAGATCCCCAAGAAACCGCACCCCCACCAAGGGTGAACACCCAACCAGTCATGGAGAGATTATCTCCTACACCAGATAACAAACTTGCGTTAGAATATCCCTCAAGTATCATAGGATAATTTGAATATTGGAGGTACATCTCTTTGGTCTTTTTGAGGTATCCAAAGAGACTTTTTCTATGGCCTTTCAATGTTTAATACTTGGATTGCTAGTAAACCTACTTAGTTTACTAATCACAAATTCCATATCCGATCTTGTACAATGTGTGACATACATTACACTCCTCATTGCACTTGCATACTCTAATTGAGCCACCGTGTTTGTAACATCCTGGGTTTCAAGCACCTACCAATAGTTAAGAATGGGATGATGCGATGTATTTGAATATCATTGTGAATGATAATATTTTCTTGAGAAGCAAAAATCATGTTGCAATAGTTAGCCAAAATGCGATGTGTGGTTTGGTGACAAACCGAGCATTTCAATCAAAGATAATCATTATTTGAGAAGCATAATTATGGAAAAATGATATTGGAATAATTTTTATTAAGTAAAAAAAATTGGTTTTAGTAAGAAAATTCTGAAGAAATGCATTTTTGTGAAAAATGCACATTTTTAGCCAAAAATGTGATTTTGGCTAATTAAATTATTTGAGTTGTGTAAATAGGAATGTAACCATTTAAATTAAATGGGCATTTCCATTTAATTTAATTACCCTATATTAAAATCCAAATTAGGAGAAAATAAGAAAAATGAACATGTAGTAACTTTTTGGAGAAAAATACAATTAACTTAAGATTAATTAGACTTAAGTAAGATTAATTAGTGTTGACCATGATTAATTAATTAACTAAAATATAAATAAATTCAAATTACAATAATATAGCTATTATTTTGAGATATCTGAGAGATTCATGCGGCAGTTGCAAATTATTCGGGTTGAAGCCGTTACTGAAGCTTTTACTGAAGAGTTACTAGATGGTAACTTCTGAGATTCTGATACGTGGACCGAGTAAATCCATCCCCGAAGTGACTGGTCGGCCAAGACAACTCACCGGTCGGCATAGGCAAAGCACTCCTCTAGCACACCTCTGGTCTAACATGACACTTCTATTGTCTATCATGACACATCTCTGGTCAATCATGACACATTTCTGGTCTACCAAAACACTTTACTGTTCGGGAAAAACACTTTGCTAGTCTAGCAAAACAATTTACTCGTCTAGCAAAACAAATTACTGGTCGGCCAAAGTACTCCACTGGTCGGCTAGAACATTTTACTGGTTAGTCAAAAATCTTTACCAGTCGGACAAAAATTCTACCTGGTCGATCAAATCACTTCCAAACTAGATAAATAATTTTCATGAATAGTAATATCACAACTCCAAAGATTAATCTCAAACCTTTCCCTCCTTGGCCAATACATTTATTGACTATTAATGTGTTATTTACTGACCATGCATTGTCATTTGTCACTTCTGATTGCCACGTCATCAAACTGAAATTTTGGGGATAACAATTAGGAAATTAATCTAATCTTAATTTTTGCTTAGTGGGAGGCCGCAGCATAATGGTTAAATGATAAATTAAGTCATAATTTTTATCACATATAAATAGTTAGAATGGTGTAGAGTCTTCATTATTCACAAATACAAAACTTGAAGTTGAAGTTTTCTCTCAAAAATCCTCTCAAAGCTTCCTTGTGACCGACTGCCTTAAGGGCTGATTTCCTTTTAAATTTTTTCATAAAAATCTCTTGTATATTATCCTTCATATACCTTAAACTTAATCCTAAGTGTTGGTGTGCTATTTTGGAGCTAAGGAGATCACACACCAAGTTAGTTTCACAAAGGTAAACACTAGATATCATTGTCAAAGCTTTTGTGTTTGGTAGGTCTGTGCAGTTGGCTGAGTTCATATAGTTGTTTAATATGATTTTGGAGATTTTGGGGAGTGAATATATGTATATTAAAGGCTGAGTAAGGAATTCAAAGTGCTAGGAAACACCAAAATCCAATCCAAAGTCTAAAAGAGGTATGGTTACCTCCTATGTGTTTCTTTATTGAATTCTTGTTCAGTTCTTGTTGAAACTGCCATGTTTTAATTGTTGGTTGTATTTTAATTGATCATTGGAACTGTGATAATGATTAAATTATGGTTTATCATACATGCATAAGGGTTTAGTTGTTTGTTATTGATGAAATACAATGTTCCTTAGGCAAAATCTTGATTTTGTAAGAAAATGTCTAGGACCTGACTTCCAATTGGTCAAATAAATTATGGGTCAATCTAATCCTGCATTTTCTTGGTTCCATATTAAATTTTGGGATGTTTAGATGTATGTAATGTATAAAAACCTGCAAAAATGTTTTGAATTGACCAAGATATAGCTTTTGTAAAATTTGTGTGCAATTTGGAATTTGGCTTTTCAAAAACTGGGTAAACAATCGAATTTAGAAAATTATTTCTGTGAGTAATTCATTTAATTTTTTACTGAGTTCTGGAGTGCACATTATTTTGATATTGATGAATCAATTGGTAAAATTTCAAAGAAAAATGCTATAAAGGTTAAGAGTTATGAATTGATAATAATTTATAGGAACTCACCATAGTTTCCGGACAGCCATCTTTGAGAATCTGTTTTATTAAGTAAACATGTTTCAAATGACCTAATTTTTATATGAATAATATTTACATAGCCTAGTATGGCCTAAGAAATTTCAGACTCAAATAATAAACCAAGTGGATTTTATATTGCCCCAAAGTTTACTAAAATATTTGACCTATTTCTAGACAGTTTTGGAATGAAATTTTTGGTAATAGATTTCACTAAGGAAAAAGGATTATTTTTTTTGTAAAATTTGGCAAGGAATTTCTTGTAATTTCCATGTTTATTTCTGTAAAGTTGTCGAATTTTTGAAGCTGTAGTTTTCAAAATATAAATTTCTAAAAGTAGACTACTTAGAAACTAAAGTTTCAAGGTTTAAACTTAGGAAAAAAGTGAGGATTTTTCTAAGTATGTAACTAAGGAAATTATAATTTAATCTTAGTGACTTTAAAAATTAGTTTGACTCACTAAACAATCCTAGGAGTGCTTATGCTCCATTGTATAACATTATTATTTGGTCCGGCTAGCTACTGTGACATTTGGCTAGGAGGTAAGTATACCGGGTAACCTAAAGGTCTCAATGAGTCGGTGTGGATCTACCAACCCCGTTCTTTGTTTGAAATTAGTATAAATTCCCTAGGTAACAGATGGTTACCCTCGAGAGGAAATTTTGAACTAAACGTCAGTGTTAAGACTTGAGTCTCCAGTGCGAATTGAGCTGAGATGCTCAAGGATACTTTTGCCAACTCCTAAATTGGCTTCTAGGTAAATTTTATTACTGGTTATTGCTCTGCTCTATTTTGGATGTTTTCTGCAGGATTTTATGCTTCGCATTTTCTGCTTAAGGTGTTATGGTATGGCTAAGATGCTTAGGCATTCTTAAATATGTTTGGTTAGGGCGTAGATCTATCTAGAACCCTAACTATGGTAAACTATGTATTTTGAAGACAATGACTAGGTAATTGTTCCTATTGTTTGCTTCTACTCTATGTTGTTAAATTGACTTACAAAGTGTTTTCGCATACCTAGTAGCTCGTGTTGTAGGTAAGAGCAAGGAAAAGTTGATGCACTGAGAGCCGGAGTTTGCCTGGGAATGTGTACATGTGGCCCAACCTTTGGGGAGTTTGCACTTTCAAACTGGGTCTTTTGATTTTTCTTAAACTATGTTATGCTTTGTTGGGTTTATCAAAATACTTTTTAAGTTGTAATGTAAATATTTTTAGTGTGAGCTCCCAATACAGCAAAAGTTTTTTTTTTTTAATATAGATTTTTGAGACCTTTCAAATGTCATGAATGATTTTAATTCTTCTAAACTAGTGTTAGGATTTTTGGGTCGTTACAGTTCCCCCTTCATTATTTTCAAGCTTTTGGCTTGAATCAAAGGTTGTGTTTGCCTCTTTGATATCAAGATGACCATACTTGTCAAGCATCTTCTCAATATAATGAGCTTGACCAAAGGCATACTCATCTATATTTCTTCTAACCTTGACACCTAGTATGGTATCGACCTCTCCAATGTCTTTCATCTTGAAGGTAGAAGATAGAAACCTCTTCATTTCTATTATGTCCTTCATGTCATTACTTAATATCAACATATCATCAACATATAGATAGACTAGAATGAAATAGTTATCACAAGTCTAAGAGTATAAGCTCTTTTCCGCACTATTATGTCTAAACCCATCTGAAACAATGCCTTCATTAAACTTATCATGCCATTGTTTTGGTTCTTGTTTAAACCATATAATGATTTAACAAGCTTACAAACCTTATGTTCATTTCCTCTTAGAACAAATCCTTCTGATTTTTCCATGTAAACCTCCTCATCGAGATTAACATTTAGGAATATCGTTTTGACATCCATTTGAAGAACATATAGGTTGTGTATTGATGATAAGCCAAACAACATTCTTATTGATGTTGTTCTTGCTACTGGTGCATAGGTATCAAAATATTATATGTCTTCCTTTTGTCTAAACCCTTTGGCCACCAAGCTTGCTTTAAAATCTTAAGTGGTCCCATTAGTGTGATATTTTCATTGAAATACCCACTTAAAACATATTGGCTTTGATCCTTGTGGTAGCTCAACAATCTCCCATGTGTGGTTAGATATTATTTAATCTATCTAATCATTTATTGCCTCATTCCGAAAGGTGGATTCCCTTGAAGATATAACATTTTGGAAAGAATTAGGATCATCCAGTACTTGGAGTACCATTGGATACTTCCAAGTGTCCCCCTTGTGATTTCCCTCTACTAAGTAAAGGGTCTGAACTTGTGAGGTATTATCTTGTGATCCAATCTCTTTATGTGTTTGGCTTCTTCTAAGCAATATCGGTTGCTCTACAACCCTTGAATGTGACCCCACTTGAGTTCCTTCTAATGAGATCAATTTTTTAGGCTCGTTGTTGTTGGGATTAGGCTTTATAAACCTTTGTTTGTATTAAAACTCAATGACAAAATCATACAAGTAAATAAATCTCATAGAATAATTAAACACAAATTACATAAAGACAATGGATAAAATTTTAGATTATACCTTTCTTGAAGAACTACCCCTAGGGACATAAAATTACAAGCTATGATTTTATGTGAAATACGAAAGTGACAAGGCTTGACACAATTGAAGATTTGTTGTCCAAAAATTTATATTCCTACCCTAACCTTTGAAGATTCTTGAAGCTACAACAAGTGGAATGAGATTGGGATTCACAAGCCTTAGATCTCCGTACAATTAAAGCTTTCTTGACGAAGATCTTGGAGAAAACAAGTTATCTTGGAGCTAGAGAGAAAGAGAGAGTTCTTCTTTAGTGAGAGAGAGAGATAGGTGAGTGATTAAGTCACCAATTAACTCATTTGAGCACCTTAAATAGTATAGGATCCTCATTAGACTCGACCAATGAGATTAGAGCATTTAAATTTAAGTTTTGGAGCTAAAACACTTAACTGTAGTGACATTTTGTAATGCACCAAGCGGCTCGTAGCCTGGCACCAGACGATATGTAGCCTTACAACAGGTGACACTTCGCATGGTGCTTCTCTTTTTAGGGTTTTGAGAGCCCATGTGACACGTCGCCTCCTAGGAGGTGACGTAACGATGATGCCTATGTAATACGGCTCCATGAGGTGTCTCAAAACACCTCCAAATACTCTCAATTTTTTTGGGTGCTCTTATGTACTCTAAATAAACATTTTTGATGTAAAAGTTTGATTTAAAAAAGCCTATACTCAAAGTCAACTTTCGCATGTTGGCTTTTGTGAAATTGTTATTGTTTTAGGACCTCTTCTTGCCTAAACAATTCCACTATGTATTTATCCAATCTCAACATTCCCCCACTTGGTTAAATACATCCTCTCTTATTCTAGCCAACGATATTTGCGCATAAAGTAAAGTACCTTTTGGGTTTGAACTTTACCTTAGTGAAAATACTATAAATCTTAAATCGAAATGCTAAGGTATTCTTACAAGATTGAACCCAACATTCCTAGTGATAAAATCTGGTAATGTCTCACATACCTCTATCTGATTACTTATGTATTTCCTACTATTCACACCCAGCACTATTATGGCCTTGTGCTTGATCCATTCATGAACAATCAATAGAGAAAACTCCTACTCTCTTGAGAGGCGACCCACCTCTAGGTTCACTTAGGTGAAATTCTTAAAGCATATTTGCTACCTTTAGAGATGCTTGTTACTCTTAACTGAATTTCATTAAAAGCCCTAGGCTTAACCCTCATTTCGGTAGCAACCAACATTACCTCACCCTTGATGAGACTTTAAATTGTTAATGTTTAAACTATTCCCTTATCGAATTACTTGTTCTTACCCATTGAACTCTACACTTGATGTAAACAAGTTTTGAGTTGGGTTACCGCCACTGGGGAATCTATATATCAAGGAGTTTTAGTTCCATCCCTATATTTTTGGAACTAACCAAATCTCTCCCAAGAGGTTTGGTAAACGGATCAGCTAACTTCTCATATGATTTCACATATGAAATTCATAGGATACTCTTATCAATCAATTCCCTCACATAGTCATGTCTAGACTTCCCATTGTAAATCTTGTTGTAAGCTCTAATCAAAGTAGCTTGACTATCACAATGTATCAAAATCGTCAATACATCAATCATGGTTCTTGGTATCTCCAACATGAGATCTCTTCACCCCTCGGCCTCTTTGTCAATTTCCGCTAGAGCTAGAAACTCAGATTCCATGGATAAGTGACATATACATGTTTGTTTCTTAGAACCCCAAGAAACCGCACCCCCACTAAGAGTGAACACCCAAATGGTTGTGGAGAGATTTTCTCCTACATCGAATATCCAACTTGCGTCGGAATATCCCTCAAGTACCATAGGAAACATAGAATATTGGAGGCATAACTCTTTAGTCATTTTAGGCATCGAAATATTCTTTCAACGACATTCCAATGTAAGATACTTGGGTTGCTAGTAAACCTACTAAGTTTGCTAACCTCAAATGCAATGTCCTCTCTGGTATAATGAGCGGCATACATCAAAATCCCAATTGCACTTGCATACTCTAGTTGAGCTACCACTCTCCCTTCATTCTTTTCAAGTTTTAGACTTGAATTGAAGGGTGTGTTTGCCTCTTTAATATTGAGATGACCAAACTTGTCAAGTATTTTCTCAATATAATGAGCATGACCTAAGGTATATCCATCAACACTCCAAAATTTTGTAACGCCCTGGATAGCCAAGACCATTACACTGTGTACTTATAAAGGTGTGGACTTGCTAATCAAGTCATTAATTTGAAAACATGTCACTAAACATGTAAAAGCTAAGGTTAAAAAGGTTTTGGTCTCAAAAGACTCATTTCATATATTTATACTATAGTAAACATGGGATCCCATACAAAAACGAAGTTAAAGAAAGTTTACAGACTCCCAAAAGTACATGAGTAACCACTAGCCATACTAAGGCAAAACAGACAATCTCCAGGTTCCATGTCCTTGCCTAGACCTCAACCGTGGCGGCCGAGCACCTGGCTATGTAAATTCCGCTCGCTGAGCTCTCCAGTCAGGGATGATCTAACTTGCCCTTGCCTTTACCTACACCACGAAGCACCCGTGAGCCAAGGCCCAGCAAGAAAACATCATAGATAACTCAAATAATAACAACAGGCAAATAGCTCAGTAAGCATGTATACCCATCAGATAATCCACAACAGATATTTAGCATATACAATCCAATACAAGATACATTCTATCACATATAATATTCATATCACATAATATTCAGGGCCGAAGACTTAGGCCACACCTTCTATTTAACCCACTGACTCTGGCCCACTTAAACCAAGCTCAGTGCATATTAAGCTGTCCTCGGCTACCAGTGGCCGAGTCGCGCTCTGTGCGCTAGTGAGACCCTTGGCACCCTTAGGCCGTTGGTTCACTAAATGGCTTGCATGGCATAATACCATCTTTTCAAGCTTCTACAATAGGGAGACCTTAGTCCCGTAACATATATTCAACCAGGTGCAGTTTTCTTACCTTTAGTCTGGACGGTTATCGAATTACGAGCAACGCCCCTCAAGCACGATCCGTTCTCGAGCCTAAGATTTTATCACCTAGCCACAACCAAAGTATATGGTTTCATAAATACTCAAATATAGGTTTCCAGTTACAAAAATAACTCCCGGGACTCCTAATTCCACCAAGCACGGTGGTGAAACCAAACCCGAGCACACTAGACCACTTTCCCGTACTTAAAACCCTCAAAATCTCAAGTGTGAAACCAAAGGCTGCGGCCCCCAAAGCCTAGCCGCGGCCGTTTCCCGAAACAGAACCTACACCCACTCTGAACCACACACGCGCCACGACCCTTGCCTTGGGCGCCGCAGTGCGCCCCCTTGGCCTAGCCCCCTTGGCTTCTTTGCATGCTAGGGCCGTGGCGCTCTAGAACAGAGCCGCGACCCTGCCCTTCGAACCCAGATTTTACACCATTTCGAAGCTCAAAACCTTACCTTAAACCATCCCACAACTTCCCAACTCTTAACCAATTAATTCCCAACTTCTTTAGCATGATTTAAACAACATAATTCCCAAGAAAACACAGCCTAACACACTCTAAACTCCTCCTTTCAATTTCTGAAACCCAAGCGCTACAAACACCCAAACCAGCCCCTCAAACTCAATTTAAAACTTCTAAACTTGGAGTTGAAACTTACCTTTGCTGTAGAATCACTTCACCAAGCTATGGCCAAGCTAAGCTCCCAAGTTTTCCCTCTTAATTCTGCCTTAGAACATCAAAACTATACTTGTTTCAGCAAATTAACTAATATCCAGAATTCTAACCACAGAGAAGAAAATTAAAAGCTTACCTTAACCCTGTTTTAGTGCTTGATAAATCCTTGAGCTAGACTCCCAAATCCACACCACAAATCTCAGAATTCCAACTTGTTTCCCCCTTGAGGTCTTTGTGTTTTCTTTTCCCTTTGTTTTCCCTTGAGCGTGAAAGAGAGCTGAGTCTAAGTGTTTAGTCGGTTTATTTTTCTACTAAAAGCTTCCTAATACCTACCTCACGTATTAAGTTAATCCCGAGGTTCGGGGTGTCGGAACCGTCCCCGAGGCCAAAATGGTAAAATCCCCCATTATTCCCGCCTAGACATTCTAACCTCAAATATATCTCCATATATTCATTTTCATGTCCCGATAACCCGAATCACTATCCGCTATCTAAAGTACCCTCGACTTGTCCAAAGTCATATCTTAAGCCCCGTTGTGACCCTAGAACCGTCTTGAGTCGTGCTCAGCAAACCTGTCCACAAAATAATGTGGTTCTCACATATATCACATATCATATTACCACATAATATAATCAATTATCATATAAACATTATTAGACATATAATTACTCATTAAATCACAATTATTCCATTAATGCCCTCTTGGCACACTAATCAAGGCCCTTAAGCCTTATTAGCGAGTTTGGGTCATTACAACTATCCCCTCCTAATGAGAATTTCGTCCTCGAAATTTACCTGAAAAGCTCGGGATGCTGATCCCGCATCTCCGTCTCTAACTCCAAGGTCGCTTCCTCGACCTTGCTATTTCTCCATAATATTTTCACTAACGGAATCGTCTTATTCCGCATAACCTTCTCTTTCCGGTCCAAAATCTGAACTGGTCTCTCCCCATAGGACAAATCTGCCTGCAGCTCCAAGTCCTCATGCCTCAACACATGTGTAGTATCAGAAACATACTTCCGCAACATAGAGATGTGAAACACGTTATGAACTCCTGATAAGGACGGTGGCAAGGCCAGCCTATAAGCCACCTGCCTAACCCTCTCTAGAATCTCAAAGGGTCCAACGAACCGACGGCTCAGCTTGCCCTTCACTCCAAACCTCCTCACACCCCTAAATGGTGAAACTCGCAGAAACACGTGGTCCGCGACCTGGAACTCCACATTCCTACGCTTAGGATCAGCGTAGCTTTTCTGTCTACTCTGCGAGGCAAGCATTCTAGCTTAATCTTTTCAATGGCCTCATTAGTCTTCTGAACCATATCTGGCCCCAAATATCTTCTCTCACCCATCTCATCCCAATGAATAGGCGATCTGCACTTCCTTCCATATAACATCTCATAAGGAGCCACTCCAATCGTGGGCTGGTAACTGTTGTTATATGAAAACTCAATCAATGGAAGATACTTACTCCACGAACCCTCAAAGTCAATCACACATGCCCTAAGCATGTCCTCCAATACCTAAATCTTCCTCTCAGACTGTCCATCAGTTTGAGGATGAAAAGCTGTGCTAAACTTCAACTGAGTCCCCATGGCTCTCTGCAGAGCTCCCCGGAACTTAGAGGTAAAGATAGGGTCTCGATCAGATACAATAGACTTTGGAACCCCGTGGAGACGAACTATCTCCCTCACATACAGCTCTGCATACTGTTCCACAGTATAAGTTGACCTAACTGGTAGGAAATGAGCTGACTTGGTGTATCTATCCACTATCACCCACACCGAGTCATGAAGTCCAACTGTCCTGGGTAATCCTCCCACGAAATCCATCGTAATATCCTCCCACTTCCATTCTGGGATACCCAAAGGCTGAAGCAATCCCGCTGGTCACTGATGCTCAGCCTTAACCTGCTGACAGGTTAAACATCTAGATACATACTCAACTACATCCTTCTTCATCCCAGGCCACCGATATAACGTCCGTAGATCCTGATACATCTTCGTGGTACCCGGATGAAGTGAGTATGGCATAGTGTGGGACTCATCCAATATCTCACGCCTAATCCCCTCATCTGCCGGAACACAAATCCGTCCCTGATACCGAATCAAACCTGTCTTCGAAACTGAATAATCCTTAGTTGTCCCTACTAAGGCATGCTGCCTACTATCCTGCAACTGCACATCTACCAACTGACCCTCCTTGATCCGTTCCAACAGGGTCGACTGTAAAGTGACATTGGCTAACTGGCCCACCACCAGTTCTATCCTTGCCCTAACCAGCTCATCAGCCAATTCTCTCGAGATCTGAGTAGAACTATACAACTGTCCTGGGCCCCTCCGGCTCAATGCATCTGCCACCACGTTGGCTTTCCCAGGGTGGTAAAGGATATCACAATCATAATCCTTAACCAATTCTAACCAACATCTCTGTCTCATATTCTGATCCTTCTGCGTGAAGAAATACTTCAGACTCTTATGATCAGTGTAGATCTCGCACTTCTCTCCATACAGGTAATGACGCCATACCTTCAGTGCAAACACAACTGCCACTAACTCCAAATCATGAGTCGGATACCTCTGCTCCTACTCCTTCAGCTGTCGAGACGCATAGGCTATAACTTTCTCATTCTGCATCAACACACAGCCTAAACCCAACCTCGATGCATCACAGTAAACCACGAACTTCCCTTCCTCCGAAGGAAGACTCAACACAGGTGCAGAGATAAGTCATCGCTTCAACTCCTGAAAGCTGCTCTCACACTTCTCTGACCAAATGAATTTCTTATTCTTTCTTGTCAATTCTGTCATCGGCGAAGAAATCTTCGAAAACCCTCTACAAACCGCCTGTAGTAGCCAGCCAACCCAAGGAAACTCCGCACCTCCGAGGCATTCCTCGGCCTCGGCTAATCTTCGACTGCTTCCACCTTGGACGAATCCACCTTAATCCCTTCTGCCCCAACTATATGTCCAAGAAAGGTCACCTCTGGTAGCCAGAACTCACACTTCTTAAACTTGGCATACAACTGATGCTCCCTTAACCTCTGTAAAACCTGTTGGAGATGCTGCTCATGCTCCGCCTCTAAACTGGAGTATACTAAGAAGTCGTCGATGAAGATAATAACGAACTGGTCCAAAAATTCCTTGAACACCCTGTTCATCAGATCCATAAAAGCTGCTGGGGCATTGGTCAAACCAAAAGACATGACCAAGAACTCATAATGCCCATAACGCGTCCGAAAAGCCGTCTTTGGTATATCCTCATCCTTGTACTCAGCTGGTGATAACCAGATCGAAGATCAATCCTTGAGAACACTGTCTTACCTTGCAGCTGATCGAACAAGTCATCAATCCTTGGCAGAGGATACTTATTCTTAATAGTCAACTTGTTCAATTCTCTGTAATCAATGCACATCCTCAGAGTCCCGTCCTTCTTCTTAATAAACAGTACCGGTGCTCCCCATGGAGAGTAGCTAGGCCTGATAAACCCCAAATCCAGAAGTTCTTGCAGCTGTATCTTCAACTCTTTCAGTTCTGCTGGTGCCATCCTGTATGGCGTCCTAGATACTGGTTCTGTCCTCGGTGCCAACTCAATCTCAAACTGTATCTCCCTACGCGGCGGCAACCCTGGCAAATCCTCAGGGAAATCATCCAAAAACTCGCACACCAATCTAGTCTCTCCCGGCCCTGCCGGCATAACTTTGGTGGTATCCACCACACTAGCCAGAAAACCTATGCATCCCCCCTGCAACAGGTCTTTGGCTCTCAACGCCGAAATCATAGGTATGCGGGGTCCAGACACCGCACCCACAAAGACAAAAGGGTCCTCGCCCTCCGGCTCAAAAGTAACCATCTTCTTCCTACAATCAATCGTAGCCCCATACCTAGCCAGCCAATCCATTCCTAAGATCATATCAAAGTCTCCCAAATCTAACTCAATCAAATCCACCGAAAGTTCCCTACCATCAACCATCACTGGCAGTGCCCTAATCCACCTCCTAGAGACTACCAGCTCCCATGTAGGCAACAAAGTCCCAAACCCCGCAGTCCGATACTCACTAAGTCTACATAGTCTATCAATCACTCTACTAGAAACAAAATAATGTGTAGCACCAGAATCAATCAATACTCTAAAAGGAAAGCCAACACTAGAAAGTTGACCTGTCACTACTGAGGGACTAGCCTCAGCCTCCGCCTGAGTGAAGGTGAATACTCGAGCTGGAGTCAAGCTATCCACCTTTCCCGCTTGACCTTTCTTCACCGTTGGGCAGTCTTTCTTGAGATGCCCCACCACCCCACATGCAAAACATGCCTTGGCCCGGCACTCGTCTAGATGGCGTCTTCTACACCTCGGACACTCTGGATAGGTCCACCATGCCTCACCGCCACCCTGACGGCCACCCTGACCACCCCGACCCCTCCTATCAGGACTAGGAGCGGCCGAAGTGTCCGGAGTCTTCCTCTTGAAGTCACTGGGGTCTCCACCCCTACCTGTCTCTGAATAAGGAGGCACCGCCCTGCGACCCTCACGCCTCACTACGCTCTCCTTCCATATCTTGTTCTCCGCTTCCTCAGCGGTAAGAGCCCTCTCAACGGCCTGGGCATAAGTTGTTCCTCCAGGTACCGTGGTAATCCTAACATCCCGGGCTATCATAGCATTAAGCCCTCTGATAAAACGATCTTGCCTAGCAGCGTCAGTAGGCACAAGATCTGGTGCAAACTTTGCCAGCCTATCAAATTTCAGGGCATACTCAGTAACAGTCATATTGCCTTGTCCCAAACTCACAAACTCATTGACCTTTGCTGCCCTAACAGCAATGTTGTAGTACTTCTGGCCAAAAAAATCCTTGAAGCCTTCCCAAGTCAGTGTGGCAACATCTCTGGTCTGCGATGCCACTTGGTAAATGCTTCTCCAAAACTCAACAATAGAACATAATCAATCACAGGTAACCAACACATATAAGCATCCATGCACTATAAACAATTAATCATCCATACACTCATTTACATGCACGAAAATGTTGATAAACATGCCTCAATATTTTCACACAGCAGTCTAGGGCCATGCCCTATCAGTATCTCATGCTTCTTAGCAATACAATCAATAACAACATGCATAACTCATCTCAAGCACATAAGCACATAAGCACACATATACACATTTCCAAACCCTGACTTGAGCTTGTCTCCAGCAGCGAATGTACATATCTAGGCTGTCTTCAGGAACCCTTAAACCTAGGACGCTCTGATACCAAGTTGTAATGCCCTGGATAGCCAAGACCGTTACACTGTGTACTTATAAAGGTGCAGGACTTTCTAATCAAGTCATTAATTTGAAAATGTGTCACTAAACATGTAAAAGCTAAGGATAAAAAGGTTTTGGTCTCAAAAGACACAATTCATATATTTATACTGTAGTAAACATGGGATCCCATACAAAAACGAAGTTAAAGAAAGTTTACAGACTCCCAAAAGTACATGAGTAACCACTAGCCATACTAAGGCAAAACAGACAATCTCCAGGTTCCATGTCCTTGCCTAGACCTCAACCGTGGCGGCCGAGCACCTGGCTATGTATATTCCGCTTGTTGAGCTCTCCAGTCAGGGCTGATCTAACTTGGCCTTGCCTTTACTTGCACCACGTAGCGCCCGTGAGCCAAGGCCCAGCAAGAAAACATCATAGATAACTCAAACAATAACAACAGGCAAATAGCTCAGTAAGCATGTATACCCATCAGATAATCCACAACAGATATTTAGCATATACAATCCAATACAAGATACATTCTCTCACATATAATATTCATATCACATAATATTTAGGGCCGAAGACTTATGCTGCACCCTCTGTTTAACCCACTGACTCTGGCCCACTTAAACCAAGCTCAGTGCATATTAAGCTGTCCTCGGCTACCAGTAGCCGAGCCGCGCCCTGTGCGATAGTGAGACCCTTGGCACCCTTAGGCCGTTGGTTCACTAAATGGCTTGCATGGCATAATACCACCTTTTCAAGCTTCTACAATAGGGAGCCCTTAGTCCCGTCACATATATTTAACCATGTGCAGTTTTCTTACCTTTAGTCTGGACGGTTATCGAATTACGAGCAACGCCCCTCAAGCACAATCCGTTCTCGAGCCTAAGCTTTTATCACCTAGCCACAACCAAAGTATAGGGTTTCATAAATACTCAAATATAGGTTTCCAGTTACAAAACTAACTCCCGGGACTCCTAATTCCACCAAGCACGGTGGTGAAACCAAACCCGAGCACACTTGACCACTTTCCCGTACTTAAAACCCTCAAAATCTCAAATGTGCAACCAAGGGTTGCGGCCCCCAAAGCCTAGCCGCGGCCCTTTCCCAAAACAGAACCTACTCCCACTTTGAACCACACACGCGCTGCGGCCCTTGCCTTGGGCACCGCGGCGCGCCCCCTTGGCCGAGCCCCCTTGGCTTCTTTGCATGCTAGGGCCGCGGCGCTCTAGAACAGAGCTGCGGCCCTCCCCTTCAAACCCAGATTTTACACCATTTCGGAGCTCAAAACCTTACCTTAAACCAACCCAAAACTTCCCAACTCTTAACCAAATAATTCCCATCTTCTTTAGCATGATCTAAACAACATAATTCCCAAGAAAACACAGCCTAACAGTCTCTAAACTCCTCCTTTCAATTTTTGAAACCCAAGTACTACAAACACCCGAACCAGCCACTCAAACTCAATTTAAAACCTTTAAACTTGGAGTTGAAACTTACCTTTGCTGTAGAATCACTTCACCAAGCTATGGCCAAGCTAAGCTCCCAAGTTTTCCCTCTTAATTCTGCCTTAGAACATCAAAACTATACTTGTTTCAGCACTTAACTAAAATCTAGAATTCTAACCACAGAGAAGAAAATTAAAAGCTTACCTTAACCCTATTTTAGTGCTTGATAAATCCCTGAGCTAGACTCCCAAATCCACACCACAAATCTCAGAATTCCAGCTTGTTTCCCCCTTGAGTTCTTTGTGTTTTCTTTTCCCTTTGTTTTCCCTTGAGCGTGAAAGAGAGCTGAGTCTAAGTGTTTAGTCGGTTTATTTTTCTTCTAAAAGCTTCCTAATACCTATCTCACGTATTAAGTTAATCCCGAGGTTTGGGGTGCCAGAACCGTCCCCGAGGCCAAAATGCTAAAATCCCCCATTATTCCCACCTAGACATTTTAACCTCAAATATATCTTCATATATTCTTTTTCATGTCCCGATAACCCGAATCACTATCTGCTATCTAAAGTACCCCCGACTTGTCCAAAGTCATATCATAAGCCCCGTTGTGACCCTAGAACCGTCTTGAGTCGTGCTCAGCGAACCTGTCCACATAATAATGTGATTCTCACATATATCACATATCATATTACCACATAATATAATCATTTATTATATAAACATTATTAGACATATAATTACTCATTAAATTACAATTATTCCATTAATGCCCTCCTGGCACACTAATCAAGGCCCTTAAGCCTTATTAGCGAGTTTGGGTCGTTACAAGTTTAGTAGCTAAAATGGTATCAACCTCTTCGAGGTCCTTCATCTTGAAAATAGAAGATAAAACCTCTTCGTTTCTATTATGCCTTTCATGTCATTACTCAATATCAACATATCATCAACATATAAACACACTAAGATGACATAGTAATCACAAGTCTTATAAAATAAGCACTTCTCTACACTATTGTGTCTAAACTCATTCAAAACAATGGCCTCATCAAACTTCTCATGTCATTGTTTAGGTGCTTGCTTCAAACCATTTAATGATTTGACAAGCCTATACACCTTATGTTCATTCCCCTTTAGAACAAACCCTTCCAGTTATTTCATGTACACTTCCTCATCGAGGTTACCATTTAGGAATGTCATCTTGACATCCATTTGATGAACATATAGGTTGTGTATTGATGATAAGGCGAACAACAATCTTATAGATGTTGTCCTTGCTACCGGTGCATAGGTATCAAAGTAATCTATGCCCTCATTTTTTCTAAACCCTTTCGCCACCAATATTGCTTTATTGGCTTGAATGGTCCCACCCTATTGGCTTTGATCCTTGTGGTAGATCAACAATCTCCCAAGTGTAATTTGAGATGATTGAATCCAACACATCAATTATTGCCTCTTTCTAAAAGGTAGAGTCTCTTGACGACATAGCCTTTTGGAACGTCTTAGGATCATCCTCTAATTAAAGTACCATAGGATACTTCTTTGTTTCTCCCTTATGGTTTCCCTCTATTAGATAAAGAATCTTTACTTGAGAGGTTTCACTTTGTGATCCTATCTAATTGGGCCTTTGGCTCCTTCTAGGCAATATAGGTTGTTCTTCAACCCTTGAAAGTAACTCCTCTTGAGCTCCTTCCAATGAGATTGGTTCTTGAGACTTATTGTCACTATACAACAAACTCTCAAAGAACTCTACTTCTCTTGATTCAATTATCACATTAGACTCCACTAATAGTCTATAGGCCTTGCTATTTGAGGCATAGCCTACAAACACACATTCGATGGCCCTTGGACCTAACTTGGTCCTTTTAGGCTTTGAGCTCTTGAAATAAGCAAGGCACCCCCACACTTGGAGATATCCTAGTCCTATTTCCCTTCCATAACTCATAAGGTGAAATTTGATTCTTCTTTAGAGGAATCTAGTTTAGAATATGACAAACGGTAAGCAAGGCTTCTCCCCATAAAACAAAACTCAAATTCGCATGTAATAGCATAGCATTAATCATTTCAACATAGGTTCCATTCTTTCTCTCCGCTATATCCTTTTATTTTTGGAGTATAAGGGGTTGTACATTTATGTATTATACCCTGCATCTAACAAAACACATTAAACTCATTTTAAAAGTTTCACCGCCCCTATCACTTCTAATCACTTTAATTTTTATTTTCCAGTTGATTTTCAACTTTGGATTTATAGATTTTAAACACGCTAAAGGTCTCATCCTTATTCTTAAGCAAGTATACATATGTGAATCTAGAACAATCATCAATAAATGTAATAAAATACCTATGTCCTCCTCTAGTAATTATTCCATTTAATTCACACAAATCACTATGTATCAAATCTAACAAACTAGTTTTCCTTTCAACACTAGGAAAATGTTTCTTTACCATCTTAGATTTAACACATAATTCACATTGTTCATTCTCAACATCATTGCATACAATTAAACCACATTTAATAACTCTTTTAATTCTACTAAATCCTCTATTAGCAAGTCTATTATTCCACAAAGTAATAGAATCAAAACCAAGCACATAAAAGGAAGATGAGCATGCATTATTATCAAAACCATTATTCTTGGTACACAATTTAATCATCCCATCACAAACATAATCCTCTCCCACAAAATAGTTTCCCTTGGATAAAATTATTTTATCAGCCTCAAACATTGCTTTGATGATTGGTTTGCTAAACAAATGCCAACTCACAAGATTCCTACCTATATCTGGAGCATACAATACATTGGTCAAATGAACCTTCTTTCCGGATGTGAAGTCAAGATCAACATTCCCCTTGCTTAACACCTTGGACCTTTGCTCATTCCCCATTTGGATCTCATGCCCATCCTTTGACTCCTAATAAGTATTGAAGACCTCTCTATCGTAGGTTACATGAATGGTGGCACAAGTGTCATAACATCACCCTTGTACCTTTCCTTGGATAGAATTCACCTCTCACACCCTTGAATTGCGCTTCGTTCTTTCTTGGAGCTAGTCGAGTATCTTTCTTTGATTGTGATTTCTTGTGAGTCTTCACTTTGGATTGAGAGGGTTTCTCTGTGGCATTAGCATTGGGTGTCCCAACATTGGACTCTTCCATACTCTTGTCTCTAGACCGAGACTCATCTTCAATTCTTAGGTGTTTTAAGATTTCTTCCAAATACATCTCTTCATTCTTATGTAGAGTTTTCTTCTTATAGCCTCTCCAAGATGGAGGTAGTTTGACTATAATCCCTCCCACAATGAAGGTTTCCGACAATGTTATTTTGAGGGTGGAAAACTTATTCACAATAATTTGAAGCTTGTGAATTTGGGGAAGTAAGGGTTTAGCATCAAAGAATTTAAATTCCATGTATTGAGTGAGGAGAAATTTCTTTGTACATTCTTCTTCGGTTTTGTATTTCTTCTTAAGAGCTTCCCATATCCCTTTTTACGATGTTGTATTTGTGTAGAGATCATAGAGACGATTCGATAATGCATTGAGAATGTGGCCTCTACAAAGGAGTTCATCTTTTTCCCTTTTCTTCCTTTCTTTCATCAATTCTTGAGAGTCATCATCCTTTGGGACCTCCAATGTCTTCAAATCGTTGTCAATGATGTAGTGAACTTTCAAAGTTGTAAGAAGAAACTTAATCTTTTCTTACCATCAAACAAAGTTAGAACCATCAAATCTATCTAGTATAAATAGATCTTGAGACATGAACCTTAGGGTTGAGATTGAAGAGCTTTCTTCCATGACATTATCCAGCACAAGATCCAATAGTAACACAAGAACTTTGACAGAAAAAAAAGGTTTAGAGTTATAGATTTTTTTACTGTTGGGATTACTTTTATAAACCCTTGTTTGTATTACAACTCAATGATAAAATCATACAATTAAATCAATCGTTAAGAATAATTAAACAAAAATTACATAAACACAATGGATAAAAGTTTAGAGTAGACTTTCATTGAAGAACAAACCTTACTGACATAAAATCACAAGCTATGATTTTATGTGAAATACAAAAGTTACAAGGCTTGAAAAAAATATAGAGTTGTTGTCCAAAAATCTTTATTCCTAGCCTTACCTTTGAAGATGCTTGAAACTACAACAAGTGGAATGAGATTGGGATTCACATTCATTGGGTCTCCATACAATTTAAACATTCTTGATGAAGATCTTGGAGAAAACTAGTAATCTTGGAGCTAGAGAGAGAGTTCTTCTTTAGTGAAAGAGAGATAGGTGAGTGATAAAGTCACCAATTAACACATTTAAACACCTTAAATAGTATAGGATCCTCATTAGACTCAACCAATGAGAATAGGGCATTTAAATTTAAGTTTTGGAGCTAAAACATGCAACTGTATGGACATTCCGTAATGACCAAGTGACGTTGCCTGGCCCCAGGTGATATGTCTACTGGTACTTCTCTCTCTATAGCTTTGAGAGCCCAGGAGACGCTCTGCCTCCTAGGAGATGATGTATCACTGATGCCTCTATAATACGACTCCATGAGGTGTCTCAAAACACCTCCAAATGCTCCCAAACTCTTTGGGTACTCTTATATACTCAAAATAAACATTTTTGATCCAAGAGTATCATTTAAAAATGTCTATACTCAAATTCAACTTTCACATGTTGACTTTGTGAAATTGTTATTACTTTAGCATCTTCGTGCCTAAACAATTCCACCATGTATTTAACCAATCTCAACAGTTGTCACTATACAATAAATTCTCAAAGAAATCAACTTCTCTTTATTCAATTATATATTAAAATCCAAGTCTAATAGCCTATTGGTCTTACTATTTGAGGCATAGCCTATAAATACACACTTTATGGCCCTTGGACCCAACTTGTTCATTTTAGGCTCTGTGCTCTTGCAATAGGCAAGGGACCGCAATTCTTTGAGATACCCTAGGTTGGGTCTCTTTCTTTTCCATAACTCATATGATGAAATTTGAATCTTCTTTAGAGGAATCAAGTTTAGTATATGACAAGCGGATAGCAAGGCTTCTCCCCATAACGCAAAACTCAAATTTGCATTATATTGCATAACATTTATCATTTGAACATATGTTCTATTTTTTCTTTCCACTATAATATTTTGTTGGGGTGTATAAAGGGTTGTACATTAATTTATTATACCATGCATTTCACAAAACAAATTAAATTCAATGTAAAAGTATTCACCGCCCTTATCACTTCTTATTACTTTAATTTTCTTTTCCAATTGATTTTCAACTTCGGCTTTATAGATTTTAAACATGCTAAAGGCTTCATCCTTATTCTTAATCAAGTACACATATGTGAATCTAGAACAATCATCAATAAAGGTAATAAAGTACCTATATCCACCCCTAGTAATTACTCCATTCAATTCACATGAGTCACTATGTATAAAATCTAATAAGTTAGTTTCTCTTTCAACACTTGGATATGATTTCTTTATCATCTTAGATTTAATACATAACTCACATTTATCATGCTCAACATCACTACATAAAATTAAACCACATTTAATAACTATTTTAATTGTACTATAATCTATATTAGCAAGTCTATTAAGCCACAAAGTAATTTAATCAAAGCCAAGCATATAAGACAAAGATGCGTATGCATTATTATCAAAGCTCATTTCTTTGGTACACAATTTAATCATCCCATCACAAAACATACCCTTTCTCTGCAAACTAATTCCCTTTTGACAAAATTAGCTTATCAGACTCCAACACCACTTTAATGCCTGGTTTGCTTAACATGTTCCCACTTACAAGATTTCTACTCATGTTTGAAACATACTACACATTAGTTAGAAGAACTTTCTATTCATATGTGAAGTAAAGATCAACATTCTCTTTGCCCATTACTTTGGATCTATGCTCATTACACATTTGGATTTCATTGCCATCCTTTGATTCTTCAAAAGTCTTGAAGATATCTCTATCATAAGTTACCTGAATGGTGACACAAATGTCATATCACCATCCTTACACTTTGTCTTGGATAGCATTCACCTCAGTCAAGGTTACAACCAACTCCTCTTTGGTTGTGTTGAACTTGGATCCAAAGTGGGTATGTTTTTGGAACTTGCGATCTCTAGCTAAGTGACCACTTTTCCCATAAACAAAACAAGGGCCTTTCACACTCTTGAATCACCCTTCATTCTTCCTTGGGGCTAGGTAATTTGCCTTCTTCGATTGGGGTTTCTTGTTGGCCCTCCCTTCAAATTGAGAGGTTTTCTCTATGTCATTAGCCTTGGATGTCCGAACATTGGAGTCTTCCATACACTTGTCTTTAGAACGAGACTCATCGTCAATCCTTAGGTGTTTAAGGATCTCCTCCAAAGTTATCTCCTCATTTTTATGGAGAATCTTCTCTCTATAGCCCCTCCAAGATGGAGGCAGCTTTACTATTATCCTACCAACAAGGAAGGACTCCAACAATTTTATCTCAAGTGTAGATAACTCATTCACAATAATTTTCAATTCATGTACTTGGGGCAGTAAGGGTTTTCCATCAAATAATTTAAATTCGATATATTAAGTTATGAGAAATTTCCTAGTACCTTCTTCTTCGGTTTTGTTCTTCTTCTCAAGTGCATCCCAAATCTCATTTCTTGATGTAGCATTGGTGTAGAGATCATAAAAGTGATCCAAAAGAGCGTTGAGTATGTGGCCTCAACATATGAGCTGATCTTCTTCCCACTTCTTCATTTCTTTAATCACTTCTTGAGAGTCATTATCCTTTGGAGCACCCAAAGTCTTAAAATCTTTGTCAAGAATGTAATGAATCTTCAATGTTGTGAGAAGAAACTTGATCTTATCTTTCCATCGCACAAAGTTTGAGCCATTGAATCGATCTTGGGACATGAACTTTAGGGCTGATGTAATGCCCTGGTTAGCCAAGACCGTTACACTATGTGTTTAAAATGGTGCTTAACTCATTAAGTGAATCATTTGGACTTAAACTTGTAATTAAAAACTAAACCAAGGTTAGGTATTGAAAACTTCTGGTCAACAAAGTAAACATTTTTCATCAAAAGTGTTTAGATTAAAAACGGGATAAAAAAAAAGTGTTTACAGACAGATAAAATACAAACTAGCCGTCCTAAGCGCAAAACGAGGTTCAACCCTAGTTCCTCCCAAGAAATCCCAGTCATGGGTGTCGAGCAGGCTGCATATGTACACACCTAGATAATCACCAAATAAATTTACAATCCCTGGTAAACCCCGATAATGTACTAGTTACTAAAATACAACTAGGCTCACCCAGAGTCGGGTATTAACACCCAATGTGACTTTTCCCCCATATTGCTCACTAGGATCACCTCGAGCCACACATATCAAATATATCCACATAATAATGTGGTCTCACTCATAAAGCATGTATAATACAAACATACCATCAACAGGTCAAAAATCATAAAAATGCCCTTTTTAACAGAATCAGGCCTATAAGCACATTTAATACACCTAAACATGCATCAATATCCATATCATAATATAACTCATAGAATTCACATATATACTCAAAATAAACTTGTACTAACACATAACATCCAATTATGCCCTCCTGGCACAGGAATGAAGGCGCTAAGCCTTAAAAGAAATTTTGGGACGTTACAGCTGAGATTAATGAACTTTCCTCCATAGTTTTGGTTAGTATAAACCTTAGAAATAGAGAATCTTAGAAGACAAGACTAGGGTTTGGGCTAGAGATTTTTTATTGTTGGGAATATGGCTATACACAAACTTTGAATGTTACAATTCAAATAAACAAACCCAAGATAATCTAGATTACAATAGAGGAATAACATAAATGAAATAACACAAATAAGAACAAGTGATATAATAGACCTTTTGGAGATAGAAACCTTTAGTTACATAAAATCATAAGACTGTGATTTTATGTGAATTAATGGAGGTGAAAAATGCTTGACACAAATTGAATTTGTTTTCCAAAAATCTCTATTACTATCCCCCTTTTAGAGATTTCTTGAAGCTACTACAAGTTGGAATTAGATTGAGATTTACAAGCCTTGAATCTTCTACAAGTCTAGGTTTCTTGATGAAGATCTTGGAGAAAACTAGTAATCTTATGAACTAGAAAGAGAAAGTGGTGAGTGATCAATTTTCCAAAGTCTCAAATGATCCATTTAAATAATATAGGAACCAATGAGATTAGTGCATTTTAAATTAAGTTTTGGAGCCAAAATTACGTAACTGTACGGTCCCGTATGAACCATCTAGGCAATGCGTCACCTCCTACATGCGACAAAACGCAAGTACTCCTGACTTGGCACCCCCAAACTTGCCCCAAAACGTCTTCAATGCCTCCAAACATTTTGGGTACTCTTATATACTCCAAAGAAACACTTTGGACCCAAAAAAGATCATTTATAAATGCCCATACGAAGACTAAACCAGCTCATGTTGATTTTCAGTGAAATCGTTATGGTGTTTGCACTTCTTTGTGCCTAACCAATTTCACTATATATTTAACCAATCATAACAAATATTGAGATTTGTTAATGATAATGGTTAGGATGATTACACATTGCGGGGAAAAACACTTAATGATTTTAATTTAAGTTGAAGTGAAAACATGAGATTGTGTAGAAGGCATCTAAAATTGACTTTTATGGGTCTAAAGTGATAAAATGAGGTATCCAAACATTCCTTAAAAGTTTAGAGAAATTTGGAGACATTGTGGGGTCAAGCCAGGGGTGTTATTATAGAGCCATCTGTGATGCGTCGTCCGTGGGAGGCGACGCATCGCCTAGAACTGCCTGGAAGGAAAAACCCCCTGCAAGCGATGTATCTCCTACTTGGTGGTGATGTATCGCCACCTAGCAGGCGCTTGGGCGGTCTATACGATACCATGCATTTCATGATTTACTCCAAATTATGTGCTTCAAAAGTTATAATCCTATTGGTTAGACTAATGACGGTGCCTACACTATAAATATTTGTTATTAGAGTTGTAAACCCTTGATCACACTTTTCAACTCTCTCTCTCTGTGTAACTCTCAAAGACCAAAAGTTTTCTCCAAGAAACTCATCAAAAATTTCTTGAGTTGCATGAGTTTTAAGGCTTATTCAATTTCAAATCTCATTCCACTTGGTTGAAACTTCAAGCAATAGGGAAGGCTTAGAATAGAGATTTTGGACAACAATATTCTTATTGTGTATAAGGCTTAGAAGTTACCCAAGTTTGAAGATTCAAGTTTCTCAAAACAAAAATCTAACCTTAACTTTGTTTTGTGTTATTAAATTATGTTTATGTTGTTAAGTATTGCTAATTAAATGTTTCTTTGTTCATCTTATAATCATTTTATTATTTAATTTCTTATTTTCAAGATTTGCATTCCTACTTTGAATAAGGTTCTTGATTAGCTTCTAGGGTTTGAAATATTGAATATTCCCATTATTAATTGTTGATTTAGAAAGTGTAAAGCCATATATTTCCAACAATCAAAATCTCTAATTCTAATTATTTTCTTTTGTGTTTTGCATAATCAACAATGAGGGAAATTGGTTCATCTTCTACAACCTTCAAATCCTTGCTTCATGATTTGGTTTGTGTTGAACACATAACCATGAAAGATCAAAGAAAGTTCTATTTGTATATGCTCTACATGAATGTGGATATGGATTTAAATTTTTCATCAACAAAGGTTGAGACAACACAATGTGATTACATACTTAAGGAGATTGGCATCATCAAATTACTTATTTCTAAATGTGTAGATTTAATGAATTTGAATGAAATGTGCTTGCTACCATATTTTGGAGGGTTTGAGTTTATGGTTTATGATAAGAGTACAATGGTGAATGTTAATAAACAATTCAAGGGTTATTGTTATACTTGTTTTTTTTTTGTAAAGTTATTGATCATCATATGACAAATGGTAATTGTAAAGTTAACCATAATGAGTTTAGGGATAATACAATTAATGATGAGATTTGTGACCTTGATTGATTTAATGCCTTCGACAGGGAATGTATGATAACCTTGAAGAGAATTGACATAGTTCATGCATGTAGTGATGAGACTAATGCAATCTTAAGAGAAGGTGAACATGTCAATGCAATTGATGATGAGATCATTGCAAAATAAAGTGATGATACTAAGGTCAATGCATTTGATGTTGAGATCATTGCAAACCTAAGTAAAGATACCAAGGCCTATGCATTTGATGTTGAGATCATTGCAAACCTAAGTAAAGATACCAAGGCCTATGCATTTGATGTTGAGATCATTGCAATCTTGAGTGAAGTTAATGCAACCCAAGGAAATATGCAAGGATGGTGGTATGATACTTGCGCCACCATTCATGCAACATGTGATAAAACTCTTTTCAAAATATTTGAAAGTGCAAAGGCAAGACTTGAAGTCCTAATAGGAAATGAAAAGAGATCCAAGATACTTGGAATGGGCTGCATTGATGTGTTCTTCACTAATGGAAAGAAAGTTACCCTAACTGATGATTTCTATGTTCCTGATATGACTAGAAACATTGTGAGTGGAAGTCTATTTAGTAAATTCAGTATCAAAATGGAGTTTGAATTCAATAAACTCATTTTGACTAAATTTGGAACTATTGTGGGAAAGGGTTATTCATGTGATGGGATGATCAAGCTTTATTGTGACGACCCAAAATCGCTAATAAGGCTTAAGGGCCTTGATTAGTGTGCCAGGAGGGCATGTTGGGATTTATGTGTGATTTTTATGAGTTAAATGCATGGTTATGATTTAAAGCGTGTTTTATGACTATTTGACTATTTGAGATGCATGACTATGTGTATTAGTATGCATATAGGCCTTGATTGTGTTAGAAGGGCATAATTGTAATTTTGGCCATTTTGGGCATAACTGTATTTATATGTGATGATTGTTGAGACCACAGTGGTATGTGGGTGTATCCGTGATTTGTGACTCGAGACGATCCCAGAGAGCAGGTTAGCGGAAAAGTCATGGCGGGAATTTATACCCTGCTCGGGGCCAGCCTGGGGGTATAAGCAGGAGTTTAGAGAATAGATTGAGATTAATTTTGATGATGGGGAATACTTATTTGGTGATTTATCAGGTGTTGGAAAGCAACGGGAAAATATTAGAGACACTTGAGGATTAGCGGGAATTGGGTAAAATGATGGCCCTACTTGGACAAAAAGGGTTTGGAATTAATAGGGAGGGCATTTTGGTCAATTGGATTTTAGAGATTGATTTATGAGGCTTTATATGCTTAGTGGGATTGGTAGAGAGAGTGAATGGCTGTGGAAAAGAAAGAAAAAGGAAGAAAAGAAAAGAGAGAAAAACATAGGGTTTTCCAAAGGGGCGGTTTGTGCATTCTTGCACCATTCCTCTCCATTTTTCTTTGGGCAAAGCTCAGTGGAGAGATAGGATAGGCTGAGCATCAAGGATCTTAAGGTTATACTTGAAGATTTGGCAAGGATTAGCAAGAACACATCAACTTTTGAGGTAAGTTTTTAGAGATTTCAGTTTTAAGGGTTTGGCTGGTTTGAGTTGTGTTTTGAGCTGAGTTGATGGGAACTTTAGGGAATTTCTGGTCAAGCTTTGAGGAAGAGCAAGCTAAGGAGGTCTAGGAAATGAATCAAGGTCGAAATTGCATCAACGGTATGAATTCTAAGCCTTTAACTTTGTTGTTTGACTGAATTTCTGAGTTTAGGGTTGATCATGGTGAATTTTGAGATTTGGGTTGAATGTGCTTGGGTTTTGAGGATTTGGGATGCTTGGGATGAGCGGAGAGTGTTTATAAGCTTGATTTTGAGTTTGATCAAGATTTGGGGAAGTTCGGGTTGAGATTGGCTCAAAGAAATCGCAGAAAAAGAAGTTGGGGTTTGCCTGGCTGCAACTAGAGCTACAGCGCTAGTTAGTGGGCGTTGTAGCGCTAGGCCCTGTTTCTGGGGGGTGTGGTTCTGCTTGTAGCGCTACAGTGCCCTCTTTAGAGCGCTGTAGCGCTGCACTGTTCACAGAAAGGGATATTTGGGCTTTTGTTGAGGGATTTTGACCTAGGGTTCGGGGCTTGATTCCATCACTTTGTTTTGGGAATCTAGGACTTCCCGGGGGCTCGGGATTGGTCCCGAGGCTAGGTTTTCGGACTTGGGGTTCGGTGTTGACTTTGACCTATGACTGTGTTCAGGTGTGCGCTAAGGGTCGAGTGGGATCGTGCTCAAGGAGTCAAGTGTTGAAATCTATCGAATTGAAAGGTAAGAAAACTATAACACCCGTAGGATAGGGCATGGGCCCATAGTGTGATTGCGGGGCACGACCCTATATGGCATTACGTGTTAGGGTGCAGAATTGATTGAATTGATATATGTTCAAATGCTATTTGAGTTAGACTATCTGTGATTTTAGTCGAATGATACGGCGAGGAGCCGAGAACGGCAATGGAGCCGAGAACGGCGAAAGGCCGAGAACGGCAGAGGGGCCGGAAGTACCACATAGCACGTGGAGTGCTTGTAGTCAGGGTGGGACCCCATGGAAACATGTGATATCCTTACGGTGAAGACCGAGACCCCAGGCTTTGGTAAGGCTTCTGGGGCGGCATGGCCGGGTCGCTTAAGTCAAATGGTTGACCTATTTATCTGTGGACTATCTGATATGATTAACTGTATAATTTGCATATGTTATGAACTGCTTGAGTTTTCATGCTGGGCTTCGGCTCACGGGTGCTCTGTGTTGCAGGTAAGGGCATAGATTGAGTCAACCAGCCATGAGTACGGAGAGCGTGAAGCGACGCGTACATGTTCGGCCTGCCCGACTGCTTTGGTTGGGGGTTTATTCGAGAAATGGCTGTAATAATCTATGATTTTTTATAACTAATCAACTGTAAACTGATTTTAAGATGTAAATAGTTTTCAAACCTTATTTTGGGATCCCAAATGTTTAATACTAGAAGTTTTAATGAAACAACACATTTTCAAAGATTACAACCTTAAACTTTTGATTAGTCACACTTTCGTTTTAAAAACCTCGGTTAGTGAGTTCTTTGCACACTGTTTTGTCTTAAAACTCACTTGGTAACGGCTCTAAGGAAGTAGGGCGTTACATTTATGCTCTTGATAGTGACAAGAATAATATGACATTTAGTCTTGTAATGTGATTAATTCTAGTTCTATTACTTTGTGGCATAATAGACTTGCTCATATAGGTTATATCACAATTAAAAGAGTTGTTAAATGTTGATTAATTAATTGTGATGTGAATAAGAATGATAAATGTGAATTATGTGTTAAATCTAAAATGGTAAAGAAATATTTTCCAAGTGTTGATAGATGTTCAAACTGCTAGATTTAATACATAGTGATTTATGTGAAATGAATGGCATGTTGACTAGAAGAAGAAATAGATATACTTCATGACTTTTATACATGATTGCTCTAGGTTTACTTATGTGTATTTTCTTAAGAGTAAGGATGAGGCATTTAATGCATTTAAAATCTATAAAGATGAAGTAGAAAATCAATTGGAAAGGAAAATAAAGACTCTTAGAAGTGATATAGGTTGTGAATACTTTTAAAATTATTTCAATGTGTTTTGTGAACAACATGACATTATACATGAATGCACTGCACCATACACTCCACAACAAAATGGGATAGCTGAAATAAAGAATAGGACGTATCTTGAGATGATTAACTCTATGCTTTTACATGCTAAATTGTGTTATATTTTGTGGGGTGAAGATTTTCTTGTTGCTTGTCATATATTGAATTGAATTCCTATAAAAATGAACAATGTATCTCCATATGAGTTATGAAAAGGAGCATGGAGCCTAAAAGGACCAAGTTGGGTCCAAGGGCCGCAAAGTGTGCATTTGTTGGCTATGCCTCAAATAGCAAGGCCTAAAGGCTATTAGACCCACACATGGGAATTGGTATACTTTCCACAAGGATCAAAACCAATTGGGTGCAAGTGGGTATTTTGGAGGAAATATCACACCGATGACACATTACAAACATTCAAGGCTAGATTAGTAGTTAAAGAGTTTAAACAAAATGAAGGAATAGATTATTTTGACTCGTATGCATCAGTTGGTAGGACAACCACTATAAGAGTACTATTTTCCTTATGATCAATATATATCCTTTATGTTCATTAAATTGATGTCAAAATGACATTAATAAATGGAGATCTCGATGAGGAGATCTATATGGAACAACTGGAGGGTTTTATTCGAAAGGGATATGAACATAAAGTGTGTAGGCTTGTTAATTCATTATATGGTTTAAAACAAGCACCGAAAAAATGGGATGAGAAATTTGATAAAGCCATAACTTAAAATGGGTTTAGACAGAATAATGTGGAAAAGTGCTTATACTCTAAGACTTGTGATGGCTATGTCATCTTGGTGTATCAATATGTTTATTTTGAGTAATGAGATGAAAGACATAATAGAAATAAAGACGTTTCTATCTTCCACATTCAAGATGAAGGACCTTAACAGTTTTCACTTAAGTTGAAGTGAAAACATGAGAATGTATAGAAGGCATCGAAAAGTTTCTTTTATAGGTCTAAAGCGATACAACGAGGTATCCAAACCTTCACTAAAATTTTGGAGACATTTTTGTGTCATGCTCGGGGTGTTATTACAGAGACATCTGCGATGTGTTGCCTGTGGGAGGCGACGCATCACCTAGAACTGCCTGGAAGGAAAAAACCCCAGTAGATGATTTATCCCCTGCTTGGAGGCGATGTATCGCCACCTAGTAGGCAAAACATCACCTAGGCATTCCATACAAGACCGTACAATTACATGATTTACTCCAAATTATGTTTTTTAAAAGCTCTAATCCTGTTGGTTAGACTAATGACGGTGCCTACACTATAAATATGGGTTATTAGAGTTGTAAAGCCTTGATCACACTTTTCAACTCTCTCTGTCTCTAACCTCTCTCTTTCTTTAGCTCTTGAAGAACAAAATTTTTCTCCAAGAAGCTCATCAAGTATTTCTTGACTTCATGATTTTTAAGGCTTGTTCAATCCCAAATCTCATTCTACTTGGTTGAAGCTTCAAACAATAGGGAAGGATCGTAATAGAGATTTTGAACAACAATATTCTTATTGTTTATAAGCCTTAGAAGTTCCCCAAGTTTGAAGATTCAAGTTGCTCAAAACAAAAGGTTGTATCTATCTATGGCCAAAGTGTGACCCGTTAGCCCATAAGTAAGTATTGTGACGAAGCGGTTGTTGCTTACCCGACACGATCGTACGAGGTCACAATTCACCCAACACGATCATCCGGGGTGAACAAGAATTGGGGATCGGATGCGGGCGAAATTCCCGCCAATGGCTGAGATGTTCAGTCGACTCCCTCCCCCTTTGTGGGGGTCCGGACCTGCCCCTCTGTTATCGAAAGGAGGATCATCTGTATATGTTATTTTTGACAGAACAATGAAAAAATTGACTAAAATAAAGGCACTAACTTTGTTTTGTGTTATTCTATTGTGTTTATATTGTTAAGTATTGATGATTAAATGTTTCTAAGTTCATCTTATAATCATGTAATCACTTACTTTCTTATTTTCAAGATTTGCATTCATACTTTGAATAAGGTTCTTAATTAGCATCTATGGTTTGTAATATTAAATATTCCCATTATTAATTGTTGATTTAGAAAGTGTAAAGCCATATATTCCCAGCAACAAAAACATTAGCAATTTCTAAAGAGGAGAAGATCATATTGCCATCATCTAAACTAAGCTTCCTAATAATATTGATTTGTTTTCATTTAGAAGCTTTATTATGAAATTTCTTTATATTCTCATTGTTGTACCCCAATTTTAGCACGAGTTCATTCACTCAGCTCGGGTACAACTGCAGATAAATACGTGGAAAAATAACCAAGTAGGATATATGATTGTTATCCATGTGGACAACTCGAGATTCATAATGGTCAGACCTAGGGTTAGGTGTCCTAATTTTGCCACGAACTCAGAATAAGATAACAATCAAAGCGCTAGCTCGGGGTCAGATAACTGTCAGAGCACAAGCTCGTGAGAGATATGCAGCTCATAGTGATTCAAATATAACACATATTAAAGGATCCCCAAATACTCGGGATTTTTTTATACGCTTATTCATGACCAGGCCATCATATTTATTATCTGAGATAGCAGGAACATATTTATTTTGTTATCAAATCATATCCCAACATAAATGGGAATAATTTGTGCTTACTATAGACATTATTTTATTACGTGATTGACCCATGCATTTACCCAAACCTGTTCATGGAATTCCCCTCTAAATGGGAATATTGAACAGGGAAGGGCACGATTATTCTGTAATATCGAAACGTTGCCAAAAGAGAGAGAAACAACAATAATATTTACTCGTTGACTAGGTGGATTTTAACCACTGAACCATGTAAAATTTTGGGTTCTTGAGCGAATTCTTATTATTTTCATTACGGTTTACCATCATGCACTAATCTGCCCTTATTATTTCTTAATACACTATTGGCGAAAAACCGCATCAATAGTTTGGTGCATTCATTGAGAGCAAATTAGTGCTTGACCAAAATCCCAGTCGATTTCCATCGTGGTGCTCACTCGCTCAATGCATGATAATGAGATAGAACAGCCTGGTGGGCAAGAAGCCCATCATACCGCTGTTCCGAACGAGCATGGCCCTGAGATTCAGCAACGTTTGGGAAAACAACCGGACGGTCATGGCAACACTGGGAGTATGGCGTCATTACCGCCAAACACAAACCCAGACTATCTAACTGCCACCGAGATGGAGAATATGAAATTGAGGAGCCACCTTACTAGAGAAAACAAGCAGTATGAGGATATTTTGGCTCGATTACCCCATCTTGTAACCGACGATAATGTCGAAAAGAGGAAAAGTTGGTCTCATAAGTCCCACAAGAATAATCGATCCAAACTGAGTCGATCAATCAGAACTGCCAATTCAAGTTCTGCACCTGTGGGGCAAGATCAATAGAATGTTCGACCCAGCAACCATCACAGGGGTCGTCAGCATGTCAGTCGGTCGGTTAGGACTGCAACCCCAAGTCTGATGCCCTCTTCACATATCCCCATAAATGCCCATGATAATACACGAGGAGGGGTTGGGACGGGCTCAGAAAGACAAAATGCTCCAACAAATCCTCCAACGTCATGATCAGATCACTAGGCATAGGGAATTAAAAACATTGAAGTAGAACAGAGGCAAGCTAATTTAGTTTGTCCTGATGGAACGAGGATAGCCTCACCAGTAAGGAATCCCCGTCGCCTATAAGAAATCCAACATCACCTCGTCTTCAATAGGATATTCCAGCTCATGGAGACAGTAGGAGAATTCCTCCCCCATCTGCCAATACTTACATCCCATGAACACGTGTCGAGAATCCAGGTCCTCAACCCCAGCCGCGAGCTGTAAGCTTCATAAACGGGAGTTACTGGATCGAAAGCCATCATAGCGGTAGGTCTGAGAGCAACCTAAGGAATCATTTGAGTTCAGCACAAAGCCCTCGGTATGACCCGCAACTCGATTTGTGTGATCATCTGAACTCGCAGAGAAGGTATCTAGCTTGGGATGAAGATATTAGCTATAGACGACAAGAGGGAGGTCCGTCCATAGTACGCGATAACGAGAATGCCCCGCCAAACCATGATCGAGTTTGGAGGGAAAATAACCCAGCAATGCATATGATAGGATGGGAGCTTTTGAACAGCCCCCGGTTAACCTAGGGACTAGGGACCAAACCCTCGAAAGACTAGGTTTTATGGAGGAGCAATTAAAGAGGCTATTGTCTAGAGAAGAAAAGGATGATTGCGACTCAAATGAGGAGCTCGAACCTTTCGCTCCAAATATTTTTGTGGCGATGTATTTGGTAGGCTTTAGAATGCCACACCTGTCAAAATTTGATGGAGACGGGGATCCATGAGATCACCTCGGAATGTTTAACACCATGATGATTGCTCATAATGTCCGGATCGATCTATGGTGTATTTTGTTCCCTGCAACTCTAGTCGGGCCAGCTTGGCAATGGTTTAAACAATAAAAGAGGCAATCTATATGCTCGTGGAAGAAGTTTTCTTCTGATTTCAAAAAAGCATTCTGAGCTTCACAGGCAGCTCTGGTTGAGGCTGACTCATTAGCTAACGTACAGCAGCACCATGGCGAGATGTTGAAGGCATATCTGAGTAGATTTTCCAATGTTGCTGCATGAGCTAGGGATGCTGATGACAACTCCAAACTCATAGCAATGAGGACAAGAATCCTCATCGGGGTGACCTTTGGCAGGAACTCCAAAGAAAAGGAGTTAAAAGCGTGGATGAATTCTTAGCTCGGGCTCAAGAGTGGATAAATCTCAAGGAGGTGCGAACTTCTATTGCAGGAACCAGCCAGACCCCGACCCAACCCATTGGAGTGGTAATGAATGCGGCAGCCACGACCCAAACTGTTACCCATAATAACCAAGGGGGTAATAACAAAAGAAATGGGAATGGTAAACCCGACCAGAGCGGGACAAAATAAACAAGCCCGCAGAGAAGTTCAAGCCTATCTATGCCACGTATACTGACTTAACAGACACATGTGAGCACATTTTTCTAGCCAATTCTAGGCGCCTTCCATGGAAGAAGCCAGAACCATTGAAGAACCAGAGGGTGAAGAGAGATCCCTCAAAATTTTGCTGGTTCCACAACGACATCGGTCATAACACTGACGATTGTCGACAACTGAAGGATGAGATTGAAACTCTCATTAGGGCAAGACCTTTGGCCCAGTACGCCCAAAATCAGGTGAATCTGAGTCAGCCCGCTGGGAAGAACGCGCTACCTGTTATAGAAGCTCCGACAGGCCAACCCGGAGCTCAAGCAAGTCAGGTCGACCCTCCTCCGATAGTAGGGGAGATATAAACACCATTGCTGGAGGACCTCATTTGGTGGGCTCGAGCAACAGGGCCCAAAAGCAGTACATTAATGAACTAAAGTCTCACAATGGGGTGGAGTTCGTCCTAGAGCAACGGTTATCGAAACAGTAGCTATTGGAAAAGCAACCAATCATTTTCTCGAAAGAGGATCCTAGACACGTCCAATTTTCGCATAACAATCTGCTGGTGGTAACCGTTCAGCTAGCCACCCGAAGGGTCCGAAGAACACTAGTGAATAATGGAAGTTCTGTGAGTCTACTTTTCAGATCCACCCTGGAAAAAATGGGTTTATCCGTAACTGATTTGAAGGCGACTTTGATGACTCTGTATGGGTTTTTGGGTGAAGGGTCAATAGCCATCAGGACGAACAGATTGGTGGTGGCATTGGGAGAAGAGCCAGGAACTATTTCCAAATTACTCGAGCTCGTGGTAATAGATTGTTTGTTTACATACAACGCGATTTTAGGTCGAACTGTGCTGATGGCATTTGAAATCGTAGCCTCTGTCCGCCACCTGGCAATGAAATTCCCCTCAGCTACGGGAATATGCACAGTTAGAGGTGATCCGCTCATTTCTAGGAAATGCTATAACATTTCTATGAAGAGAAAATAACAACCCGAGCAATAATGACGGTCATAAATGACGGAGATGAGGAGTTCAGGGAAGTAGAAGTTACTCATGTGATGGAAGAACCTCAGCAAAAAGAGGATAGTGAGGTCGCCCAACGTGACGACATTGACCCACGGATAGGCGAAGACAGATCAAAGCATAAAGCCATAAAAGAGCTCAAGGAAGTAAACGTCGATCCCAAAGAAGCATCAAGAGTACTAAAGATTGGAGAGAACCTTGATGTCAAAAGGAAGAAGGAGCTGGTTGATTTCTTACAGAAAAACCTGGACATATTTGCATGGTCACATGAAGATATGGTGGGAATAAGTCTGAATATAATAATCCACACCTTAAATTTGGACAAGAATGTGCCTGCACAATCCCAAAAACAGGGATGTTTGGGAACGGTCTGAGCTGAAGCCCTTGAGGAAGAAAAAGCTCGATTATTAAAATGCGGGTTTATTCATGAGGCAAAATAACCAATCTGGATTGCCAATCCCGTGCTGGTCCTGAAGCCGAAAGGGAAGTGGAGAGCCTGTATTAACTTCTCTGATCTAAATAAAGCTGTCCCAAGGACTGCTTCCCACTGCCAAGGATTGACCAATTGGTAGATTCCATGGCAGGTCACGAGCTCATGTCCTTCATGGACGCGTATTCTGGATATAACCAGATTGCAATGAACCTTGCGGACCAGGAGCATACTAGTTTCACGACTGAACATAACGTAAATTGCTATAAAGTTATGCCATTCGGGTTGAAAAATGGTAGGGCTACGTACCAACGCTTGGTCAACAAAATGTTCGCTAACCAGATCAGGAGAAATATGGAGGTGTATGTCGATGACATGCTTGTTAATTCAAATACTGCCAATAACCATGTATCCGATCTGGAAGAGTGTTTTGGAATATTAAGGAAGTATGAGATGAAGTTGAATCCTCAGAAATGCACCTTTGGGGTGGCATCTAGAATGTTCCTTGGCTTCATAGTCAACACTAGGGGAATAGAGGCGAACCCTTAAAAAATCATATCGTTATTAGAAATGCCTTCGCCCAAGTCCCAAAAAGTAGTTCAAAGCCTAATTGGAAGGGTGACAGCTTTGAATCGATTCATTTTGAAATATACTAACCAGTGTCTCCCATTCAACAACTTGCTCAAATTAAACAAGAAATTTGAGTGGACCGAGGAGTGCGAACAAGCGTTCCACGATCTAAAAACGCACCTGGTCGAGCCCCTGGTATTATCTAAACCTATGTCTGGAGAATCTTTATTCCTTTATTTGGCTGTAACAAAGAATGCAGTCAGTGTCGTGTTAGTTTAAGAAGAAGACCATGCTAAAAAACCATTATATTATGTAAGTAAGAGACTTCTCGGAGCCGAGTAATGATACCCACTGATATAGAAGTTAGCATTATGTCTGATATTGGCTTTTAGAAAGCTCCAGCCATATTTCCGATCCCATTCAATCAACGTCTTAACCGACCAACATTTAAGGCAGATTTTTATAAAACCTGAAACGTCAGGACGACTTTTAAAATGGGCCATCGAACTTAGCCAGTTAAAGATATTGTACATGCCATGGACCTCAATTAAGAGTCAGGCCCTTGCTGATTTTATGGATGAATGCACCGGTTTTCAAGAAGAGCTCTTGAGGGAGGTGGTGTAGGAATTATGGAAAATCTTCATTGAAGGATCGTCAAACGAGAACGTGAAAGGAGATGGGATCATCTTAATCTCACTAGAAGGTCATCGATTTTATACAGCTCTGAGATTCGGATTTGAGGTATCCAACAGCGAAGCAAAATATGAGGCCTTACTAGCAAGGCTGAGGGTGGCGAGAGAGCTCAAGGCGAAAGCCATCCAATGCTATAGTGATTCCTAACTCATGGTCAATCAAGTATGTCGAGAGTATCAAACTCGAGTTTCCAAGATTGTGACCTACCTTTCTAAGGTAAAGGGAGAACTATCTAAATTTGAGTACATCACTATTGAACAGATACCCCGCGAGCAGAATTCTAACGCATATGCTTTGGAACGACTTGCTAACATAAAAAAGGTTGAGACATTGAATGTAGTTTCAATGGAGTTCTTGGAGAACCCAAGTGTGACAAGAGAGTTGATAGAGGTCAGAATGATTGACATAAGACCGACCTGGATGAATACCATAATGGAATACCTCACAACTGGAAAGCTACCTGATGACCAAAAAGACGCGAGAAAAATAATCTATCAAGCTCCACGGTATGTAATAGTAGATGGAACCTTATATCGGCGTGGTCATTTGTTGCCTCTCCTGTGATGTGTTCTGCCCGAGGAAGCCAAAACCATTTTACAAGAAATACATGAATGCTTTTGTGGAGATCATGCAGGGGGCAAAATCTGGCACTGAAGATACTGAGACAGGGCTATTTTTGGCCCACTTTAACGAAAGACTCGATCTCATATGTTCAGAAGTGCGACAAATGCCAGCATTTCACCATAGTTGCCCGAGCTACTCTAGTCGAGCTAACGACGATTTCATCCCCGTGGCCATTGGCAATATGGGGAATCGACCTAATAGGTTCCCTACCTATGGGAAAGGGAGGAGTTTGATATGTGGTGGTGGCGATCAATTAATTCACGAAGTGGGTAGAGTCGAGCCTCTGGCAACCATCACCTCAAAAAGAGTCCATGAGTTCATGGTGAAGAGTATTATATGTTGATTTGGGCTTCTGAAGAAAATCGTGCCAAACAACGGGACATAATTCGACAATGATCTCTTCACTAACTTCTGTGAAAAATATGGCATCTCGAAGAGTTTCTCGTCAGTAGCATACCCACAAGCCGACAAGCAGGTCGAGGCTATGAACAAAACCCTTAAGGCAAGCCTGAAGAAGAGGTTAGACGAAGCCAAAGGACTATGGCCCGAACAGATCCCGAAAGTACTTTGGGCTTACCGAACTTCTCACAGGACCTCCACGGGGCATACTCCTTTTTCCTTAACTTTTGGAAGCAAGGCCATGCTTCTAATCGAAGCCATGGTAGTTGCTCACAGGCAAAGGACATTTAATCTAGAATAGAATGATGGGCTACTAAACACATCTCTTGATCTGATTGAAGAAAAATGAGAGGAATCGCAGTTACAGCTCACCCATTATCAACAAAATACCACTGGCTATTTAAATTCTAAAGTTAAGGGGCATAGACTTGGATTGGGCGACCTAGTTCTCCGAAGGGTCTTTTTGGCAAATAAAGACCCCAAGGATGGTGTATTAGGCCTAAACTGGGAGGGACCATACCAGATCATAAAAGTCTTGCATGAGGGAACTTTCTAAATAGCTCGACTGATGGGGAAGTAGTCCCACAGACCTGGAATGCTCTGCACTTTAAAAAGTATTATCAGTAGTACCACCATCAATGTAAGGCTTATTTATAAAAGTCATTTCGATTAAATAATAGATGGATTATTAAATAACCATTTCTTAGTGTGATTATTGCAAACTCATGTTCTCATATTTGTAAAGCAACTAAGAAAGTTTATACATTGAGGAAGAACACATAGAAAAAAAAAATCAGATGTGGGAGAAGGAATCACAGTGAGATGCATCCCCATAGAAGAATCGAGGACATCCTCCTCAATGGCCCTCAGATCCCTCGCATTGCCTTTGTATGTGTGGCCCAAAATATGAGTTATTGTCTCGTACACGATACCATGAAAGGCTTCGGTGATCTTTTCTAGGTCCTGGGGCTCAACCGGTATTCGGGCGGTGGGGGCATTGGCTTGTATTACTTTGGGAGCAGGCATGTATCGAGGGGGAGGACAGAGCATGTTCCTGAGTGAAGCTCGTGTCTTTACCCTTAGAGGGAGATTTTGTAGTATCCCCCATTTTAAGGGTGCCCTTCTTTGCCACCCTGGTCTCTTCACGACGGGGCCTATTTCAGAATTTTTAGCTTGAAAGGCAGTCCTTAGGTCAGGGGCTCCTGGTCTCTTCACCTTAAAAGAACAAAAGAGTTCATTCACAAAAGAAATGTTTCAAAGATATAAAAAGAAAAAAGAATATGGGGAAGATAAAGATCCTACCCTCTGAGTTGGGGGAGGAACCTATTATCAACAACAAGGCGGGGGGTGGGGGGATCTAAGGATACAATCTCTAAGATCATAGGGGTTCAGGTCCCTCCTCGAGGCTAGATTCTTCTACATACTGCCTAAATCCAGGAGCAAATTCCCATTGGAGCAGAGAGGGCCAAGTTCTAAGGTTGGTCCCATATTCTTCAAAGATAGAATATCTAAAGTTCAGTGTATTGTCGACAACAATGGTGCCTTTGGGATAGCTGTGGTCGTAGCGTACCACCAAATGATCCATGCATTGGAGGAGAGTAACATTTAGGTCCGAGTCGGTGGGGTGACGACTAACTAGTTGGTTGGGTTTAAAACGTATTAACCTAAATCTAGCAGCAACCCAATCTAACTCCCTAAAGATGTATGGGTTGCCTTGGTCGGAGGGGCTGGCTGCTGCCCCAGACGCGGTTCGGTCAGGATCAGGTCTTTGATTAGCTTTGAAAGCCCTTCTTTTCCGAACGATAGGCACCTTAGCCTCTTCCTCGTTGATTTCCTCAGCGATTAGCAAAGCCTCTTGAGAGGAGGGAAGCTTGGGGATCACCGGAAAAGCAGCTCGGGTCCTCAGGGCCAGTGTTTGGCCCTCGCCGATCAGCTTATAGGCCAACATCGTGACATCATTCATGATCTGGCAATAATATTTTTCCCTAGGGGAAAGTTTAGATAATTTATCATACTGATCCCCGAGAGTCACAGATTTTTTCATCCTGGCGAATATGGCTATACGAAAAACAAACTCAATCAAGATGTGTATAAAAAAAAATATTTCAAGTAAAAGAAATAAAAGTTCATGAGTTGGATTTACTAAGGTAAAGGACTTACGAGGCCGGTTGAAGTATCGATGTTCGCAATTCTTGAAGACATTCGACATAAAGAATAGATCTTTATAGTTGTTTAGATTGCTGGGAAGCTCAATGACGAAGGCGGAGCTTGGAAACCGTATGGGGTAGTAAAACCCATCACTGCATCCTCTTTGGTCAGGGCTTGCTTTGAGACAGAAAAAAATAAAATATCCACTGGAGAGGGGACCTCCCACTTGTGCCTCAAGAACAGATATTTCAGCCACGCCAAAAGTCTATATGAATTTGGGGGCGTTGGAAAGGAGCTAGTTTTACGTAGTTTAAGAAATGTACGAAATATTGGTCTAGGGGAAGGAAGGCCCCAGCCTTCAGATGCTCATCGCTCCAAGCCACATAATCATCTTGGAAAGGGGCACAACTCCTTTCCCCTTCAAACACAGGTCGGGCGAGGAGACCACCAGCTCCGATCTCGATGTTGTGACTCAACATGATTTTATTCACTTTCCCTTGAGTCTTGATTTTCGAGATTATGTGCTCGGCCTCGAAGAATGCATTGGGGTCGATAGGAACTTCTTTCTCCACTACCAGACCAAAGTGCGGAATAGGAGAGTCAGGGATGACCTGTTTTCCATTATCTATGCATTGAAACGATGAGCTCGCGGATTTCTTCTTAGGGGGTGCCAACAAATCGCCTGACGACAAAGCGGCCTAGTTAGTAGGTGAAATAAGATGATCTATATGTATGTCGTAAAGATACGAAGGATGAAATGGATTAGTTTCATTAATACAGCTAAAGTTAGCCTTAGCCTCAGCCTGTGATGCCACGCAATATCCTAGGCTACGCGCCTTAGTTTCTTAAAAATCCCTGGATACTTCGAGATCCATGTGTCAGAAATGTTAGACCCACTACTTTCCTTTGGAAAGCGGTTTAGTGTGAAACCACTCAAGGAAGCGTAACCCCTAAGCTATCTGGTGTTAAACCTAAAAACCCTTCAGTTTCTTTACTCCGAATGGGTTTTCTTTAAACTAATTTGCCATTAGGGCTACCCCAGATTAACCCATAAATTTGCCCAGTTTTATGAATGTCTCATTTCAAAAAACATTTTAGGGTTCACTCATAGAACCTAATTCAAAACCTATTTCCTATGAACATTTAGAAATAGCCTAATGGTAACAAACAATGAACGTTGCGGACGAACATTTTTTAAAATAGAAATCTCATTGGATGACAAAAAAAAGGGAGAACTTTTCGAACCAAGGGATGAGATACTTACAAGAAATATGTTCGATGATTAGAGGATGTAGATTCGGCAACGGGAAGCTCCTAGAAAGCTTCCAAATGTTTGGGCACGATGAACAGCTTTGGGATTCTGGGGAAGAAGAAGGGAAGCTTGAGAGTTTAGAAATGGGAAATTTTCAAATGCAAAGGTGGTGAGGTTTTGAAGTTTGATCACCCTATTTATACATAAACTACAGATTTTAATATGGGCCATCAAATTGGGGTATCTTGAGATCCAAGGGCCAAGAATAAATAGACCAGATGGCAACAAAAAATTTACAAGACAATTATTTCAGTCCTCGAAACCCGAACAGACGCCAATTGCGGTAAACCACGTGTCCAAAACTTGAGTAGTAGGCAGACATGGTTTTATGTGATATAAGTCTAAAAGCCCCTACTGTGTATGTCAAAAAATGACGACATCAAACATGAGTAGGAGCTTGGGGGGAAAATGTTGTACCCTAATTTTAGAACGAGTTCATTTACTCAGCTCGGGTACAGCTGGCAGATAATTACATGGAAAAATAACCAAGTAGGATATCTGATAGTTGTCCATGAGGACAACTCGAGATTCATAATGGTCAGACCTTGTAACGACCCAAATTAGCTAATAAGGCTTAAGGGCCTTGATTAGTGTGCCTGGAGGGCAGGTTGGGATTTATGTGTGATTTTATGAGTTAAATGCATGGTTATGATTTAAAGCATGTTATTTGGCTATGTTTTTATCTGAGATGCATGGCTATGTATATTAGTATGCATGTAGGCCGGATCGTGTTAGAAGGGCGTAATGGTAATTTTGGCCATGTTGGGCATAACTGTATTGATATGTGATAATTGTATTCTGTGAATTGTACCACGTGAGTGTGGTTTTATTATTGTGATGCACGTGCCGAGACGGTCCTAGAGAGCTAGTTAACTCAAGAGTCGCAACGGGATTTCTATACCCGGCTCGGGAGGAGCCTAGGGGTACCTCGGGAATTTTATGGTTAAGTTGAGATTTAGCGGGTAATAGTTATTGGAGATTTAGTAACCTGGGTAACCATTAGTTACTGCTGAGAGTAACAAGTTTTAGAAAGAAAATGGTAGATATGAAATAGAAATGAAAGGACTTAAGTGCCCTTGAGGTTTAGGTAGGAAAGGTTAGGCAAGGAGGGGAAAAATGGTCATTTGGTTGGGAATTAGATAAATGGCAGCTGGGTTATATGGGGTACACGGTTTGGGGCTTAGTCATTGTGGTCTTGATAGAGTTTGAAGAGAAGAAAAGCTAAAGAAAAGCTAGAAGAAGAAGAAGAAGAAGAAGAAGAAGAAGAAGAGGGGAAGGAGCTGGATTTGGAGAGGGCTCAAAGTTGAATTCTTGATTGAGGTAAGAGTTTTAAGCATCCTTGGGTTTTCTTTTCTGTTGTGGTTTAAGATTTTGGAGCCATGGTTTAGGATTTTCAAGCTTGGGTTGTGTTTTTGACCTTTGGGTTTGAGTTTTCTGAAAGTTGAAATCAAATGGGTGATTTTGAGTGTGATTGTGTTATTGAGTTGGGTTATGATGTTTATGGGTTGATGTATGGTCTATATGAAGTTTGGCTTTGAGTTTTGGGGTTTAGGTATTGGTTTGGGGTGATTTGGAGAGGTTGAAGCTCGGGAAAACGCGAAGGAGAAACCCAGAATTCTGGGTCTGCGAAGGCGTGCCGCGACACAGGTTTTTCGTGCCGCGGCGAGGGAGCCCCTGACTGATGGGTGCCGCGGCACAAGGCAAATTTCAGGTTGACATTTTTGGCAATTTTAGGCCTTTGCTCCGGGGGTTCGGGGGATGTCTCCGGGGTGTTGTTTTAAGGTTTTAGAGGTCCCGAGAGTGCGGGATTGGTCCCGGGAAGTGGTTTTGGGTTGATTAGTATTGAGGGATGTTTCTTGTGTGTTGTGACTAGGTTGTTGGTGAGGCTCGTGCTAGAGGACCGTGCTCGCGGCTTTAGTGCATCAGGAGGCTCGGAATACAGGTAAGAAAACTATAACACCCGTAGGATAGGGCGTGGGCCCATAGTGTGATTGTCGGGCATGGCCCTATATTGCATGTTGCATGATGAGATGATTGCCGGGCATGGCCCTATATTGCATTACATGTTAGGGTGCAGATTTAAATAAATTGGCATTTGTTTGAATGTTGCTTGATTTATGCTATATATGATTATAATGAAATGAACGGCAAGGGCCGAGTGCGGCATAGGCCGGGTACGGCAGCGGAGCCGGAAGTAACACTAAGCACATGGGATGCTTATGGTCAGGGCATGGCCCGGGACCCAGAGGATATGTGTGAGATCCTTGCGGTGAGGACCGAGACCCCAGGCTTCGGTAAGGCTTCGGGGGCGGCATGGCCGTGTTTGCTTAGTCTAATGGTTGACTTGTTTGTATGTGGATTATCTGTTATAATAAACTATATGAATTGCATATGTTATGTTATGCATGAGTTTTCTTGCTGGGCTTCGGCTCACGGGTGCTCCGTGTTGCAGGTAGGGCAATGACTGAGTCAACCAACCATGAGTACGGAGAGCGTGAAGCGACGCGTACATGTTTGGCCTGCCCGACTGCTTTGGTTGGGGGTTTATTTGAAAATGGCTGTAATAATCTATGATTTTGTAACTGATCAACTGTAAACTTATTTCAAGATGCAAATAGTTTTCAAACCTTATTTTTGGGATCCCAATTGTTTAATACTAGAAGTTTTTATTGAGTCAACGGATTTTCAAAGATTACAGCCTTAACTTTTATTAGTCACACTTTTGCTTCAAAACCTCGGTTAGCGAGTTCATTGCACTGTTTTGTCTTAAAACTCACTTAGTAACGGCTCTAAGGAAGTAGGGCGTTACAGACCTAGTGTTAGGCGTTATGATTTTGCCACGAACTAAGAATAAGATAATTGTCAAAGCGCTAGGTCGGGGTCAGATAGCTGTCAAAGCACAAGCTCGTGAGAGATATGCAGCTCGTGCTGATTCAAATATAACGCATATTAAAGGATCCCCAAATATTCGGGATTTGTTTATACGCTTATTCATGACCAGGCTATCATATTTATTATCCAAGATAGTAGGAATATATTTATTTTGTTATCAAATCATATCCAAACATAAATGGGAATAATTGGTGCTAAATATAGATATTATGTAATTACGGGATTGACTCACACAGTTACCCAAACCTGTTCACGGAATTCCTCTTTAAATACTGGGAATATTGAACAGGGAAGGGCATGATTATTCTGTAATACTGAAACTCTTCCAAAATAGAGAGAAACAACAATAATATTGACTCATGGACTAGGTGGATTTTAACCACTGAACCACGTAGAAGTTTTGTGTTCAAGAGTGCATTCTTGTTATTTTCGTTATGCTTTACCATCAAGCACTAATCTGCCCTTATTATTTCTTAATATATTGTTGGCAAAAAATCGCCTCAACACTCATCATCGGCTTTCAAATAGAAATAGCTAACCTCATATTCAAATTTAAGGAAACAACCACAATAATAATCTCAACAAATTAAATTCATGGTAATCAAAAGTAAATGTTTAAATTACAAGAGAGAAAAAGAAATCAAGCCAAATAATGGAGGCTGCTGGGAGACATGAACTTCTTCTTATTCTTCCTAAATATTTCTCTTATTTTTCTTTCTTTTCTTTTTTTGTATCTCTTGATTCCTTCTCTATCAATGGCTGCTACAAAGTACAGAATCCCCCCCTCTTGGCGGCTAGTTTTCCTTTATAAAAGGCTAAGGCTTCTCTTTGTCCCCAAAAACTTATTCCATGTAGATGAATTCATATTCTTCTCTTGGGGTCCACTCAAAATCTGTTCATAGTTGTTTAAATGTTGCTTCCCACATGACCCTTGTTGTCTAGCTCAATAAATGGCTCCACGTCATCTTTCTTCAAATTCTTTTCCGAGTAATTTGTTGTGAAAAAAATGTTGCAGCATTCGTAAAATCCCTGCACAAAAAATTAGCATTTTCAATCAATTTAGCTTTCTTCAAAACAACACAAATTTGAGGTAGATTAATTACCTGATGGGAAACTTAATGAAAATATTCTAAAAATTAATTAAAACTTGTTGTACCCTATTTTTAGAATGACTTCATTCACTCAGCTCAGGTACAGCTGGCAATAAATACACAGAAAAATAACCAAGTAGAATATCTACTTATTATTCATGTGGTAAGCTCGGGATTCATAAATATCAGACATGGTGTTAGGCGTCCTAAGTTTATCACGAACTAAGAACACGATAGTTGTTAAGCATGAGCTCAGAATCAGATAGCTATCGAAGCATGAGTTTGGAGGAGATATCCAGCTTGTGACAATTCAACTACGATGCATATTCTTGGATCCCCAGAGACTCAGGATAAGTTTATACGTTTATTTATGACCAAGCTGTCATATTTATTATCCGAGATAGCAGGAACATATTTATTCTGTTATCAAATCATATCCTCATATAAATTGGAATTATTTGTATTGAATATAGACATTATGTAAATGCGTGATTGACTCAGGCAGTTACCAAAACATGTCCATGGAATTTCCTTATAAATACTGGGAATGTTGGACAGGAAAAAAAAAGTATTCTGTAATATTGAAACTCTGCCAAAATATTGAGGGAAACAGTAATAATAGTGACTCGTGGACTAGGTGGATTTTAATAGCTGAACCACGTAAAAGTTCAGGGTTCTTGAGTGAATTCTTGTTATTTTCTTTACGGTTTACCATTAAGCACTAATCTGCCCTTATTATTTCTTAATACTGTCGGTGAAAAACCACATCAACAGTTTGGTTCTTTCATTGAGAGCAAATTAGTGTTTCACTGAAATCCCAGTAAATTCCCATCATGGTGCTCACTCGCTCAATGCACGAAAATGAGATAGAACAACCCGGTGGGTAGGAGGCCCATCATACCACTGTTCCGAATGAACGTGGCCCTGAGATTCAGCAACATCTGGTAAAAAACAACCAGCGGGTCAAGGCGACACTGGGAGTTTGGCGTCATTACCGCCAAACCCAAACCCATACTACCTAACTGCTGTCGAGATGGAGAGCATGCAATTGAGGAGCCATCTCACTAGGGCAAACAAGTAGATTGAGGAGGTTTTGGCTCGGTTACCCCCACTTGCAACCGACGTTAATGTCGGAAAGAGGCAAAGAGAGTCTCATAAGTCCCACAGGAATAATCGATCAAAACCGAATGAATCAGTTAGAACCGCCACTCCATGTTCTGTACCTATGGGGCGAGATTACCAGAATGCTCAACCCAGCGACCATCACAAGGGTCGTTAGCAAGTCAGTCGGTCGGTTAGGACTGCAACCCCAAGTTCGGTGCCTTCTTTACAGGTCCCCGGGAATGCCCTTGACAATCCATGAGGAGGGGCTAGAAGAAGCTCATGAAGACAAAATGCTCCAACAAATCCTCCTACGCCGGAATCGGATCACCAGACACAAAGAACTATAGACATTGGAGTAGAACAGAGGCTGGCTTATTTAGTCCGTCCTAATGGAACGAGGATAGCCTCACCAATAAGGCATCCCCCATCACCTATAAGGAATCAAACACCACCTTTTCCTCAACGGGATATTCTTGCTCATGGAGACAATAGGAGAAATCCTCCCCCATCGGCCAATACTTATGTCCCATGAGCACGTGTCGAGAATCTAGGTCCTCGACCCCAGCCGCGAGCTATAAGCTTCGCAAACGAGAGTTACTTCACCAAAAGCCATCGTAGAGGCAAGTCTGAGAGTGACCTAAGGAATCATTTTAGTTCAACACAGAACCCTCGGTATGATCCACAACCTGATTTATGTGATCATCTGAACTCGCAGAGAAGGTATCCAGTTCGGGATGGAGATATTAGCTATACTCGACAAGAGGGAGGTCCGTCCATAGTACGCGATAACGGGAATTCTGCGCAAAACCAAGCTCAAACTTGGAGGGACAATAACTCATCAAACGCGCATGATAGGATGGGAGTTGTTGAATAGCCCCCAGCTAGCCTAGGGACTATGGAACACACCCTCGAGAGACTAGCTCTGATGGAAGAGAAAATGAAAAAACTCTTGTCCGGAAAGGAAAAGGACGATTGTGACTCAGACGAGGAGCTCGAGCCTTTTGCTCCAAATATTGCGGCGGTGACTTATCTTGTAGGTTTTAGGATGCCACAGTTGTCAAAATTTGATGGAGATGGAGATCCGTCAGATCAGCTCGGAATGTTTAATACCATGATGATGGCCCACAATGTCGGGCTCGACCTAAGGTGTATTTTGTTCTTTACAACTCTGGTCGGGCTAGCCAGGTAGTGGTTTGACCAGTACAAGAGACATTCCATAAGCTCATGGAAGAAGTTTACCTTTGAGTTCAAAAAAGCATTCCAAGCTTCATAGGAAGCTCAAATTGAGGCTGATTCATTGGCCAACATAAAGCAGAAACCTGGCGAAACATTGAATGCATATTTGAGTAGATTTTCCAATGTTGCCACACAAGGTAGGGATACTGATGACAGCTCCAAACTCATGGCAATGAGGATGGGAATTCTCATTGGGGGCGACCTATGGTAGGAACTCCAAAGAAAAGGAGTTAAGAGCGTAGATGAATTATTAGCTCGGGCTCAACAGTGGATAAATCTCAAGGAGGTGCGAGCCTCTGTTACAAACACCAGCCAGACCCCTATCCAACCCATTGGAGAGGCAACGGATGTGGAAATTACGTCCCAACCCGTTACCCAGAATAACCAAGAGGGAATAACAAAAGAAATGGGAGTGGTGAACCCGACCACAGTGGGACAAAGAAAAATAAGCCCACAGAGAAATTCAAGCCTATCTACACCATGTATACCGACCTAGCAGATACACGTGAGCACATTTTTCTGGCCAATTCTAGTCACCTTCCATGGAAGAAGCCAGAACCATTGAAGAACCAGAGGGCGGAGAGGGATCCCTCAAAGTTTTGTTGGTTCCACAACGACATCGGTCATAACAATGATGATCTCTGGCAGCTGAAGGATGAGATTGAAACCCTCATTAGGGTGGGACCTTTGGCCCAGTACGCCCGAAATTGGGTGAATCTGAGTCAACCTGTTGGGCAGACCCTGTTACCTATTCCAGAAGCTCTGACAAGCCAACCTGGAGCTCAAGCAAAATAAGTCGACCCTCCTTCGATTGTAGGGGGAGATATAACCACCATTTTGGGAGGACCTCATTTGGTGGGCACGAGCAGTGGGGCCCAAAAGAGGTACATTAACGAACTAAAGTGTCAAAACAGGGTGGAGTTCATCCCGAAACAATGGTTATCAAAACAACAGCAATTGGAAAAGCAACCAATCATTTTCACAGAAGAAGATGCTAGCCACGTCCAATTCCCACATAATGATCTGCTAGTGGTATCCGTTCAGCTCGTCAACCAAAGGGTTCAAAGAACACTAGTGGATAACGGAAGTTTTATGAATCAAATTTTCAGGTCCAGCCTAGAAAAAAATGGGTTTATCCATAACTGATTTGAAGGTGACCTCGATGACTCTGTACGGATTTTCTGGTGAAGGGTCGGCTGCCATCGGGACAATCAGATTAGTGGTGACATTGGGAGAAGAGTCGCGAACTATTTCCAAGTTTCTCAAGTTCGTGGTAATCGATTGTTGATTGCATACAATGCGATTTTGGGCTGACCTGCGCTGATGGCATTTGAAGCCATAACCTCTATCTGCCACCTAGCAATGAAATTCCCCTCAGCTGCGGGAATATGCACCATCAGAGGTGATCAAATCGCTTCCAGGGAATGCTATAGGATTTCTATGAAGGGAAAATCACTACCTGAGCAGCATGCAATGGTCATAAATGATGGAGATGAGGAGTCCTAGGAAGTAGGAGTTACTCACGGGATGAAAGAACCTCAGCAAAAAGGGAATAGTGAGGTCGCCCAATGCGACGACATTGACCCACGCATTGGCGAAGATAGATTAGAGCTCCAAGCCATAGAAGAGCTCGAGGAAGTAAACATCGACCCTAAAGAAGCTTCAAGAGTCGTAAAGATTGGAAAGAATCTTGACAATAAATGGAAGAAGGAGCTGGTTGATTTCTTACAAGAAAAATTGGACGTCTTCGCCTGGTCGCACGAAGATATGGTGGGAATAAGTCTGAATGTAATCATGAACACCTTAAATTTGGACAAGAATGTGCCTGGAAAATCCCAAAAATGGAGACGTTTTGGAATGGTTCAAGCTAAAGCCCTTGAGGAAGAAGTAGCTCAGTTATTAAAATGAGGGTTTATCCAGGAGGCAAAATACCTGATCTGGGTCACCAATCCTGTGCTGGTCCCAAAGCCAAATGGGAAGTGGAGGACCTATATCAATTTCTCTGATCTAAATAAAGCTTGTCCCAAGGATTATTTCCCACTGCCAAGGACTAACCAGTTGGTAGATGCCATGGCAGGTCACGAGCTCATGTCCTTCATGGACACGTATTCTGGATATAACCATAACGCAATGAATCCTGCAGACTAGGAACATACTAGCTTCATGACCGAACATAACGTATACTGTTGTAATGTTATGCCCTTCGGGCTGAACAATGTCGGGGCCACATATCAACGCTTGGTAAAAAAAAATGTTCGCTAGCCAGATCGAGAGAAATATGGAGATGTATGTCGATGACATGCTTGTCAAATAAAAAACTGCCAATAACCATGCGTCCAATCTAGAAGAATGTTTTGGAATATTAAGGAGGTATGACATGAAACTAAATCCCTAGAAATGTACTTTTGGAGTGGCATCTGCAAAATTTCTGGGATTCGTAGTCAACACAAAGGGAATAGAAGTGAATCCTGAGAAAATCAAGTCGTTGTTAGAAATTCCCTCACCCAAGTCGCATAAAGAAGTTCAAAGCCTAACTAGAAGGTAGCGACTTTGAATCGCTTCATTTCAAAATCCACTGACAAGTGTTTGCCATTCTATAACTTGCTCAGAGGAAACAAGAAATTTGAGTGGACCGAGGAGTGCAAAAAGGCATTCCATGACCTAAAACACACCTGGTTGAGCCCCCAGCATTATCTAAACCTATGTCTGGAGAATCGTTGTTCCATTACTTGGTCGTGACAAACAATGCAGTCAATGTCGTGTTAGTTTGAGAAGAAGACCGTACTTAGAAACCAGTATATTATGTAAGCAAGAGACTTCTCAGAGATGAGTCACGATATCCACTTATAGAGAAGCTGGCATTCTGTCTGATATTGGCTTCCAGAAAGCTCCGGCCATATTTCCAGTCCCATTCAATCAACGTCTTGACCGACCAACCTTTAAGGCAGGTCTTCCGAAAAATTGAAACGTCAGGACATCTCTTAAAATGGGCCATCGAACTTAGCCAGTTTTAGATATTGTACATGCCACGTACCTCAATCAAAAGTCAATCCCTTGCTGATTTTATGGCTGAATGTACCGGTTTTCAAGAGGAGCTCTTGAGGGAGCCGGTGCAGGAATTATGGAAAATCTTCATTAACGGATTGGCAAACGAGAACGAATTAGGAGCTGGGATCATTTTAATCTTCCCAAAAGGGCATCGATTTCATACAGCATTGAGGTTTGGATTTGAGGCATCCAACAACGAAGACGAATATGAGGCCTTGCTAGTAGGACTGAGGGTAGCAAGAGAGCTCAAGGCGAAAGTCATTCAATGCTATAGAGATTCCCAACTCGTGGTCAATCAAGTATTGGGATAGTATCAAGCTCGAGGTGCCAAGATGGTGGCCTACCTAGCTAAGGTAAAGGGAGAACTGTCTGAATTTGAGTATAGCTCTGTTGAACAGATACCTCTCGAGCAAATTCTAATGTTGATGCTTTGGCACGACTTGCTACCATGAAAGAGGCTGAGACATTGAATGTAGTGTCAGTGGAGTTCTTGAAGAGTCCGAGTGTGACAAGTGAAATGATGGAGGTCAGAATGATCGACATAAGACCGACCTAGATGACTTTCATAATGGAGTACCTCGCAATAGGAAAGTTACCTGACGATAGAAAAGACACGAGAAAAATACTCTATCAAGCTCCATGGTACGTAATAGAGGAAGGAACCCTATATCGGTGTGGTCATTCGTTACCTCTCCTATAATGCGTTCTGCCCGAAGAAGCCAAAACCATTTTTCAAGAAATACATGAAGGCTGTTGGGGGGATCATGCTGGGGGAAAAATCTGGCACTAAAGATACTGAGACAAGGCTATTTTTGGCCCACGTTAATGAAAGACTCGATCTTGTATGTTCAGAAGTGCGACAAATGCCAGTGTTTTTCCATAGTTGCCCACGCTACTCCAGTCGAGCTAATGATGATTTCATCCCTGTGGCCATTTGCAATGTGGGGAATCGATCTAATAGGTTTCCTGCCTATGGGAAAGGGAGGAGTTCGATATGCAGTGGCGGTGATCGATTACTTCATGAAGTGGGTAGAAGTCGAGTCTCTGGCAACCATCACATCGATAAGAGTCCTGGACTTTGTGGTGAAGAATATTGTATGTCGATTTGGACTTCCTAAGAAAATCGTGTCAAACAACGGGACACAATTCGATTGTCATCCCTTCACTGACTTCTATGAAAAATATTTCATCACGAAGACTCTCTCGTCGATAGCATACCCACAAGCCAACTCGCAGGTCGAGGCTGTAAACAAAACTTTTAAGGCAAGCCTGAAGAAAAGGTTAGATGAAGCCAAAGGAATATGGTCCGAACAGCTCTCGTGAGTACTTTGGGCCTACCAAACTTCTCACACGACCTCCACGGGGCATACTCCTTTTTCTTTAACTTTTCGAAGTGAGACCATACTTCCAGTCGAAGCCAAGGTAGCTACTCATAGGCAAAGTACATTTAATCAAGAATAGAATGATGGGCTACTTAATGCATCTCTCGATATGATCGGAGAAAAACGAGAAGAAGCGCAGTTACAGTTTGCCTATTATCAAAAAAAATTCACTCTTTATTTCAATTCTACAGTTAAGGGGTGCAGATTTAGATTGGGCGACCTAGTTCTCCGAAGGGTCTTTTTGGCAAATAAAGACCCCAAGGATGGTGTATTAGGCCTGAACTGGGTGGTACCATACCAGGTTATAGAAGTCCTGCATGAGAGAACTTTCAAGATAGCTCGATTGAATGGGGAAGTAATCCCATAGACCTGGAATGCTCTACATTTGAAAAGGTATTATCAATAGTACCACCATCAATGTAAGGTTTGTTTATAAAAGTCATTTCGATTAAATAATAGATGGATTGTTAAATAACTATTTCTTAGTGTTGTTATTGAAAGCTCGTGTTCTCATATTTGTAAAAGCAACCACGAATGTTTATACATTCGGGTTACTTGGGGGGCACATAACCGAGGTTTGCAAAATTAAGCCTGCTTGGATAAGATTAGAAAACATAGAAGCCTGGAAAAATTAATTATTCAACGAATTTTAATGCTCTAGTTTTCAATAAACCTAGCGCGAACTAAGTTTAAATCATCTAAATCCCTAGATATAACCAGGTCCAAAAACTTAGAAGCTTAGAAAAATTGATTATTCAATGGCTTTTTAAAGCTCAAGTTTTCAATAAACCTAGCGTGAACTAAGTTTAAATCATCTAAAACCCTAGATGTAACCAGGTCCAAAAACTTAGGAGCTTGGGAAAATTGGTTATTCAAAGGCTTTTTAAAAGCTCGATTTTTCATTAAACCTAGCGCGAACTAAGTTTAAATCATCTAAAACCCTGGATGTAGCCAGGTTCGAGGCCTGATTCTTAACCGGTGCAATGCAAATAAGCGAACAAAAACATGGACATAACCAAGTTTGATAAAATATATCTCGATCTAAAAGTCGATTCCTAATATCTCGAATGTACAAGAGTCTAAGGATTCATAAGCATGAGAAGATAATAAAGGAAAGACAAATGGATCAAAAGTTAGATATATATTAAAAGTTAGACAATCAAATATAGTCACATCGAGGAGAAATAACCTCGAACTAAACCCGAAGACAATTGTTTAATATCAAAAGATTATTATACAAATACAAACAAAATCATAAATAAAATCATTGGGCCCTGTCAACTCGCCCTGCCGAAGTGACCTCCTCACCATCTCCCTCCGCTGCTCCGGAAGCCTCACCAGTCTCTGAGGGTTCTTGCAAGAACCGAGCCTTAAATTTAGCAAGGTACGGATCCCACAACCTAGGCTCCATAAAATAGAGGTTCCCGTCCTGGTTGAAAGCCCAGCAAATGTATAGCATCTCCTCCATGGCTGATGATGAAGCTGCCTTTTCCTCCTTGGCTTTAACTTTGGCCTCGAGCAACTTTACTTTGAGCTCACCAATCTCGACCTAAAGCTGTTCAGCATGATGGTTTGCTTCTACGGTCTGAGCTTGGGAGGCAGATAGTGCGGTCTTTGCGGCATGCTTGCTTTCTTTGGAAGAGGTAAAAGCAGCCTTCGCAGCATGCTCATTCTTCTGAGCAACTTTCAAGGCATCTTTGGCTGTCTGCTCACCTTCCTGAGCAGCATTCAGGGCGGCCTTGGCAGTGGCCAGCTCAGCTAGAATCTCTTCATTTATGGCCTTAGCATGAGCTATACTTCATTATTGGGCCTGGACGGACTGCAGAATAACAAAACAAGTTCAAATAAAAAAAGATGAGGAAGAACATATTAAACAAAAAGGAAAAATCATTTATGGGAGAAGGACTCATGATGAGGTTCATCCCCATGGCAGATTCGAGGACGTCCTCCAGGTTGCGCTCCTCTATGGCCCTTAGGTACCTCACTCTGGCTTTGTATGTGTGACCCACCATATGAATCGCAGTCTCATATACTATACCCCGAAAGGCCTTGGGGATCTTTTCCAGGTCTTGTGTTTCCACCGGTATTCAGATGATGGGGGCCTTAGTTTGAATTACTTGGGGAGAAGGAGGCATGTTTCGAGGAGGAGGAGGAGGAAGTTGCTCAACAACGATAGTAGTCACCAGAGCTGGCTCTCGAGAGGAGCTCGTGTCTTTACCCTTGGAGGGGGATTTTGTAGTATCTCCCATCTTAGGGGCAGTCTTCTTCGCCACTCTGGGCCTCTTCACGACGGAGGCCGCTCTGGTTTTCTTAGCCTGAAAGGCAGTCTGTAGGTCGGGAGCTCGGGTCGATTCCATCTCTTCACCTAAAAAAAAAGAAAGGGAGCTAATTCACAAAAGTTGTGTTTCAAAGACATGTAAAGAGAAGGAGGAAATATAGATCCTACCCTCCGTGCTGAGGAGGAGTCTATTATCACCAGCTAGGGTGTATGAGCCGGGCTAGGCACGACCTCCGACCCTGGGATGAATGGAGGGGAGGGAGAATCTAAGGATATAATCTCTAAGATCCTAGGGGGCTTAGGTCCCTTCTTATGTTTCCTAAATCCAATAGAAAATGCTCCCTGGAGCAGAGAAGGCCAGGTCCTAAGGTTGGTTTCGTACTCTTCAAAAATAGAAGACCTAAAGTTCAGCGTGTTGTCAACTACAATGGTGTGAGTGGGATAACTATGGGTGTAATGTACTCCTAAATGATCTACTTATTGAAGGAGAGTTACATTTAGGTCCGGGTCAGTGGGGTGGCGACTAACTAGCTAGTTGGGTTTAAATCGTATTAACCTAAAGCTAGCAGTAGCTCGATCGAACTCCCTAAAAGGGTATGGGTTACCTTGGTCGAAGGGACCGGCTGCTTCCCCATAAGAAGCCCGGTCAGGATCAGGTTGCTGATCAGCTTCGGGAGCCCATCTTTTCCAAACGAGAGGCACCTCGGCCTCCTCTTCATCAGTGTCCTCAGCGGTTGGCAGAGCCTCTTGTGAGGGGGAAATCTCAGGGTTCACCGAAAGGGGAGCTCGAGTCCTCAGGACCAGTGTATGACCCTCACTGACCAGCTGACAAGCTAGCATCATGATGTCATTCATGACCTAATGATATTCTTTTTCCCCGAGGGAAAGTCTTGACAGTTTCTCATACTGATCCCCGAGGGTTACAGATTTTTCTGTCTTGGCAAATATGGCTGCATGAAAAACAAACTCAATCACGACATGTAATAAAAAATATATATTTCAAGGAATAAAAAAAATCACAAGCTTAATTTGCAAAGGTAGAAGACTTATGATGTCAATGGAAGAATCAGTGTTTGCAGTTCTTGAAGCCATTCGACATAAAGAACAAATCTTCATAGTCATTTGGATGGCTGGGAAGATCAATGACAGAGGCGGAGCTGGAAAATTGCGCGAGGTAGTAAAACCCGTCACCGCATCCTCTCTGGTCGGGGCTTGCTTTGAGACATAAAAATAACAAAATATCTGCTGGAGAGGGGACCTCCCACTCATGCCTCAAGAATAGTTTATTCAGCCCCGCCAAAAGTCTATATGAATTTGGGGGGAGCTAGAAAGGATCCAGTTTTACGTTGTTTAAAAAGTCTACGAAATACTGATCTAGGGGAAGGAAGGCCCCAGCCTTCAGATGCTCATCGCACCAGGCCACGTAGTCATCTTGGAAAGGAGAACAACTTCGTTCCCCTTCGAACGCAAGTTGGGCTAGGAGACCGCCAGCTCCCATCTCGATGTTGTGACTCAACAGGATTTTATTCACCTTCCCTTGAGTCTTGATTTTCGAGACTATGTGCTTGGCCTCGAAGAACGTGTTGGGGTCGACATGAAATTCTTTCTCCACAACCAGACCGAAGTGAGGAATAGGAGAGTTAGAGGCAACCTACTTCCCTTTGTCTTTGCGTTGGGTAGATGAGCTCGTGGATTTCTTCTTGGGAGGTGCCATCAGATCGCCTGACGATGAAGGGGCCTAGTTAGTAGGTGACCTAACATAATCTATAACTATGTCGCGAGGGTATGAAGGATGAAAGGGGTTATTCTTGTTATACGAGCTAAAGTTAGCCGAAACTTATCGCGTGGTGCCATGCAATACCCAAAGCTACGTGCCTTGATTTCTTAACAGTCCCCTGATATTTAGGGATCCATGTGTCAGAAATGTCGGATCACTACTTTCCTCTGTAAGGCGGTTTAGTGCAAAACCGCCTAAGGAATCGTAACCCTTAAGCTACCTAGTATTTACCCTAGAGACGTTATGATTTCTATGCCCCAACAGGTATTCTCTAACCCTAATTGTCATTAGAACTACCCCAGATTAACCCTGAAATTTACCCAGTTTTATGGATACTCTTTTTTATAAAAACATATTCGGTTTCACTTATGGAGCCTAAATCTGAAACCTATTCCCTATTGGCATTCATAAAAAGTTTAACAATACCGAACAATGAACATTGCTAAAAGGAAGAAAAAGAAGTTTCTTTGGATCGTTAAGAATAAAGAAATTTGTTCAAAGCAAAGGATGAGATACTTACAGGAAATGTGTTTGATGATCGAAGAATGTAGATTCGGATCACGAAAAGCTCCTGGAATGCTTCTGAATGACTGGGCACGATGAACAGTTTTGGGGATTCTGGGAAGAAGAAGGGAAGCTTGAGAGTTTAGAAATGGGAAATTTTCAAATGCAAAGGTGGTGAGGCTTGAAATCTAATCACCATATTTATACGTAAACTACGGAAATTAATCTGGGCCATCCAATTGGGGTATCTCGAGATCCAAGGGCCAAGATTAAATAGACCAGATGGCGGCAAAAAGTTGGCAAAACAATTATTGCAGCCCTCAAAACCCGAATAGATGCCAATTGCACCAGACCACGTGTCCAGTACTCGAGTAGTAGGGAGGCATGGTTTTATTTAGCAAAAGTCTAAAAGCCCCTAATGTGTAGGTCAGAAAAATACACAGAAAAATAACCAAGTAGAATATCTACTTATTATTCATGTGGACAGCTCGAGATTCATAAATATCAGACATGGTGTTAGGCATCCTGAGTTTATCATGAACTAAGAACACGATGGCTTTTAAGCACGAGCTCAGAATCAGATAATTGTTGAAGCATGAGTTTGGAGGAGATATCCAGCTCATGACAATTCAACTATGATGCATATTCTGGGATCCCCAGAGACTCGGGATAAGTTTATAAGTTGATTTATGACCAGGCTGTCCTATTTATTATATGAGATAGCAGGAACATATTTATTCTGTTAACAAATCTTATCCCCATATAAATGGGAATTATTTGTATTGAATATAGACATTATGTAAATGTGTAATTGACTCAGGCGGTTACCCAAACCTGTCCATGGAATTCCCCTATAAATACTGGGAATGTTGGACAGGAAAAGAAAAAAAAAATTCTGTAATACTGAAACTCTGCCAAAATAGTGAGGGAAACAGTAATAATAGTGACTCGTGGACTAGGTGGATTTTAACAACTGAACCACGTAAAATTTCTGGGTTCTTGAGTGAATTCTTGTTATTTTCTTTACGGTTTACCATTAAGCACTAATCTGCACTTAGGCGAAAGAAAGCTAAAGAAATCAAATCAACATGTTTAACTTGTTTATTTCCACATGTTTAACTTGGTTAAGAACACATGTTAGGGTTTTTCATGCATGTATAATGTTTGGAGGCATGGATGATTGTTTTGATGAATTTTTGCATCTAAAAACATGTTAAGGTCATTCTAGGGTCGATTTAGGGATGATATGTTTTTACAAGGCTTTACTGGCAGTTAAGGTTGGAGATTCAAGGTTGAACATGAAGATAAGTTGCAATCGTGACTTGCAGCAATGGCCCAGAAATGGAAATTTTTCTGTTTTCGCTTGTTTTGGTTAGGGCTTTAAAATCAAGATTTTCATGAAAGTTTAAATTTTCTCGATGGTTGCTCAATGTGATTCTTGCAAAAAGCTTAATTTCTCACTTAGGTGTCTGTTTGGGCTGTTTCTTTTAATTTGGGTATTATCCAAGAATTATACGTTTTTATATACACATTTGGGAAGAGTAAAGCTTGAAATTTTTTTTAAAAAAAAGCATACATACATTATGTTTAAGACATGTTTTTTTATGTTTTCAAGTTTTAAACTCAAAATTGTGTATATGCACATCTCAAACGTGTAGATCTTGAAAAAAAATACCCAGAAAAAACAAAATTACCCCAAACGGACACCCGAGTGAAAAATTACGTTATTACAAGAATCGCATCGAGCACCATCAAGCAACCACCAAGTAGTATCGAGCAACCATTGAGCAGTATCGAGCAACTATTGACCATGGCATAAAGCACCATCAAGCTTCATCAATTTTTTAATAAAAACTTATGTTTTTCATGCTCAACTTGATGCTCCTCGATGTTGCTCGATGTCAGCTCGATGAGGCCTTAAAAATCAACATTTTAATGAAAAAATCTACTTTAATCAATGAACCTCGATGGTTGCTCGATACTACTCAATGGGCCTTAAAATTATTTTTTTCTCGATAGTGCTCGATGCAATTCTTGTAAGAGGCGCAATTTTTCACTAGAGTGTCCGTTTTGGGGTGATTTGTTTTTTTTTTAATTTGGGTATTTTTTTTGAGATCTACATGATTGAAATATGTTTATACATATATGACAAGTTTAAATCTTGAAAACATACTAAAATATTTCTTAAACGTGAGGTATATTTAGAAATTTTTTATTTTTTCAAGCTTTACACTCACCAAATTTGTATATACATATCTCAAATGTGTTGATCTTGAAAAAAAATCATAAATTCAAAAAACAAAATCATCCCAAACGGACACTCGAGTGAAAAATTACGCCTCTTCACTGCAAGAAAAAATAGTATTCATAACACTTAAAAACTGCTAACCGGGAGTATTGATAACGCTTCTGAAAATGCTAACATAGCCCCTGTTATTAAAAGTCCTGTCTTTTCTATAACAATATTTGAATGTTATGTTCGATGTTATCTTAAACTATTCAGTAACACATTTTTAGTTGCTATAATATTCAAATAATAACATTTAGTTAGAGTATTTGATTATAAATTTGACATTTAATCTTATACTTTTTGCATAACACTTTTCAACTGTTACATTTGATTATTTTGATTACATTTTTAATTTGTTATATTATATAAATCATAACGATTTGTTACGCTTATAGTAATAAAATTTTGTTACTTTAGTATGAATAATATATTTTAAATTTTATTTTGATAAGTATACTTATAAGGTTTTTTTTTTAATTAAAAGATTTTCATTATTGTATTTTGATAAAAAAAAAATCAAAATTAATCATAAAATGTAATTCTTAATAGATTGATAAACTATAAGTATTACATTGAACAATAACTAATTCAAACAATGAAGGTGTCTACTTCATGAGATCTTAATTCTAACTTAAGTTTGAAAGCATAACATAATAAAGTTTTATAATCTTGAATATTTTTTACTTCAAAAATGAAAAACAGAAACATTACAAGATACACAAAAGTAAATCATGCATGAAACTTGCTCCATTCTTCAATTCATCATCCTTTGTGCACTTGCCTTTGTTGTGAGCATAAATAGCTATCACTCCCCCAAGCTAAAGATCACTGAAATTTGAGGAACCTGCTGAAAAGTTTGATCAGAAATGAAAAGGACACTATAAGCCCCTAATGGAAACTGAGAAAAATTCCCAAGCTAAAGATCAAACGAACAATAAAACTTGTAATAACACACTCAACCATACACAAAGTTAACAACGAAATGAAACACATGGAAGCAAGACAAGCACTCCATGGATCCAAAAGTAGGGAAATACTCCATTTAAGCAGTAGAAACCATACAATGTGAAAAATACTCCTCTACCTAGACATTTACAATCTTGAAACACAAACAAACTCACACTCCCCCAAACAACCTGTAATATAGTTTCCATAAAGTTTAAATAGCTATTAGTAATCTTCCCTGTCTCATAAATACTCAACACAGTCCAAAGGAACTAAATCGCATTAACTAAACCAAACATACCAAATTCTTAATTAGAAACTTAGATCAAATACATTGATTTTGGCCAAATCTAGAAAACACTTTATAAATATATATATATTGATATAGTAATGATACATTGATTATGTGATGCTAAATTGAAATCTCCATAAAAAGTAGACCGAGATGATGCAAAAAAAGTTTAACTTCAGCAGCTAAACTAGAAGCAGACCGAGAGCAATGATAAAAAACACAGCCATTTCAATTCCACCAAATGCAGTACACTACAGCAGCTAACAACATAATATATATGTGACAGTAATCCATTGTTTCTGCTAGAAATCTAATCTCTCCATTTTTTCTTTGCCTATTCATTGCTTTTACTAAATCACATACTCGCATAAACGGATTGCCTTATATATAAAAATTAAAGTACTTTTCCACAGAATAGATAAGGGAAGCTTTGGGACAACCTTACAGTGAGGACACAGAAAGGTGAAGACAGCCATCCTGTTGAGATTAGGTTACTCTAATTTTTGACGAGCATAAAAAGCATAAAAAATGTAGAGCATAAAAACATAAAACAAAACTAGTTGCAGAGCATAAAAAATACCACTAACAGGAGCCTGAAACAGAGATCAAAATGTAGCTGCAGGCAAGCTGTAAACAAAAGCAAACCCTACAAGCAAACAAAATTAACAGAAATTAGATGGAAATACTGAATACACCATAACAGAAGGAAATACTCATCATTTAAATGTCGCAATCTAAAAAATAAATATGATAGGTCTCACTAGTATACATCACCAATGCACGTACCAAGTTCTGCAAGGTTCACATCAGGAGCAAGAAAGGAATTTTCCTTCATTTTATTTGTATGAATTTGAAGAATCTGTAAACGACCATTCTCATCAGGCAGGCTTATCTCAACTTGAACCTCCAACTGCCCTGGTCTGCATAATATGGAAAAAAAAAATTAAAAGTTGTTTGCCAAAAAGTTTTTCTTGTGTTTGTCACCAGCAGTTCATTCTCATTCTTCATTTTACAAAAATCAAAAGAAATAATCTTAATTCAGCAGTTCATCTGCCATGCATATTTTGTAAAAAGTTATGAGAAAAATCAGGATGTTCGTGCATGGCAAGTCAGTGAATTATACAAAAAGTGCTATTGTTAAATATATATAATATATGTGTGTGGTGTGTGGGTAAAAAGAAAACACTTTGAGACAATCCAGATACAGATAGGCAATAAGGCTAGATGTCAAAGGAGAAAAGAAAGCACCTTAATAGGGCTTCATCAAGTAAATCCTTTCTTTTGGTCATTCCAATGAGCAAGACATTATTCAAAGCCTCTACACCATCTATCTGCAAAGTAACTAATCTGTCAGCAATTGATTACATTGATAAAATTCCCATAGTTAGAAAAGTTGAGTCTTTCCCTGGTAATAGATATTATTATAAGACAGAAATTTATAAAATATCCCAGACTCAAAAGTTGAAACCATTCACGTACCTTTGTAAGCAGTTGATTCACAATACTGTCATGAACTCCAGTACCATCCCTGGTTGATCCTCTCGACTGCATTCACAAATTAAAAGAAAATCAGTGCTAATAATTAAGTTAAATCAATAAGGATTGCAAAAAGATAATAATGATGTCAAAAGAAACTCATGAAACAATAAAAGAAAACACATAAATCAGAGAAATTGCAAGTAGCGAATGAAATTTATCAAGCTGACAATGGCAACCATAAAATGAAGAAGAAAACTAATGTGAAAGACCAGTTGACTCTGTTAATAACCCAAATCAGTATTATAAATGTCAGCAGCTAATACCAATTCCATTACAAAAACACAGAGAATCTGATATAGACTCATAATGGTTAGTACCTTGCAAATAGCATCAATTTCATCAAAGATTATGACATGCAAATCACTTTCATCACCTAAACAGTAAAGGACATTATGGGATTAGTAAATACAAACAGGTTAATTATCATATTCTGGGTATAAATTTCTCTTACCGCGAGTCCTCTGATCATTTTCAGCATCAGCAAACAGATCTCTAACATTCTTTTCTGTTTCACCAACAAACTTGCTCAAGACTTCAGGTCCATTAACAATCTGGTCCAGATCACCAAGAATTAAAATAGAACATTTAGTAAATCACTAAACTGTAACTGAAACCTAATAGAATGCTAATAACACAACAGTAGCAACTAATTCGCACGTCAGACAAAAACCAGGAATTCCCAAATCAAAACAAGCTACAGCAACTGAAAAGAGATTACTTAGTGTCAAAACATAGGAGATCAAGATAATATAACGAAGCAATTGCCCGTAAAAGTAGAAAAACACAGAGATTCAAATAGAGCACATATAATGTAATATCAACAGGATGGATATCACACCAAGTAGTTTCTTATATTTGCTCATGACTGAAGTACCTTAGCAATCATGAAAAGAGAATTTAACATTATGACTTCAAAATACCAATTTAGCAATTTCATTAAGAGTCTCCTATAATCTAATTGTACGCCCTGGTTTTCCCACGGGCTGATTAGCAGGTCGAGCCTCAGACTAATCATGGTTAGTCTATAAATTTCCCCAGGCCGGAGCACCTGTTTTCGAGGTCCTACCCCCTTAGCTCGAGGGATCCTCAAGGACTCGCCAAGGCTGCCCAAGACTGAGGGAAGGAGTCTGAAGGCCGAAGGTCGGGTCAGGGAAGCAGCTCGTGGTACGAACTTCTCATGGATCTCTGACCCTTTGTAAAGTCAACACTCGCAAGATAAACGTGCCTATATCTGACATCACGTGTCCGATATCTCCCTGACTTCTCGGACACGCAGCAGGAATGTGCGTATTCAGACACCCACGGCTAGGTTGGACCGTGCGACCCATTATCTCCTTATCTATCGATTTGACCATACTTATGTGTCAGGTTTAGGAATTAATCATGAATGTCACAGAGTTGATATGACAAATAAGAAGGTCACGGGATGACCTCCTTACCAACTTCCAGGTGCCTTCTCCTATAAATATGGAGACCCTGGGAGTTGATAAGGGTTGGAAAAAATAGTCTCTGAAGAGATATACACTTTGTAACCAAATACCCAGCATATATCAATAATATTGACTAGTGGAGTAGAAGGATTTTAACCTTTGAACCACTTGAAAACGTGTCTTGAGTCACCTAGTTCATCCTCTAAGATTTCATATCTGTGACGGTTCTACTTTCAGCACTAATCCCTTTCTCTCCTTCTCTTAATTACCTGTTGGCGAAGAACCGCGTCAACAGTTTGGTGCTTTCATTGAGAGCAAGTTCAATTAGTGCTGCCACAAACATCCAACTATGGTGACCACTCGATCCAGGCATGGCAACGAAACAGAGCAGCAGGATGGGCAGGAGGCCCACCATATTGCCATCCCTGATGAACAAATTCCTGAAGTCCAACAGAGGCTAGGAAAGCAGCCGGCGGGCCAAGACGATACTGGTAGTTCGGCGCCCCGGCCACCTAATCCGAACCCGTGTTATTATACTGCGGTGGAGATGGAGAACGCTCAGCTGAGGAGCCAGTTAGAAACTGCTAGTCGACAAATCCAGGATATTCTGGCCCGACTACCCCCTCTCACAACCTAAGTTAACGTTGGAGAGATGCAAGGTGAGGCTCCTAAGTCTCACCGGGGTAATCGGCCCAGGCATAGCCGTTCGGATAGACTTTCTGCAGCCAACTCCACCCCTTCATCGCACCATCAAGAGGCAAACTTCAGGGAAATTCCTGGAACCAGACAACAGCAATACAGCCGTGCAGTGAGGATGTCAACTCCTAGTTCTCAGCCTTCCTCGAGAACGCCCAGGAGAGCTCGAGGAAATTCCCGAAGGAGATCCGGGGAGGGCCAGCGACGTCAGCCCATCCTGCGCCTCGTCCAGCTCGCCCAGAGCGGGACCAGCAAGCTGGCAGGGCCGAAAGGCCCCCACCAAATTTGATCCGTCCAGACGGAACTAGGATCGCCTCCCCAGTCAGGCATCCTCCTTCTCCAATCAGATATCCATCTCCTCAGCTCGTCCGAGACATCCCAGCTTACGGGAGTAGTAGGAGAAACCCACCATCAGCAGGACCTTCCCGGCGTAGCAGGGCGCCTGAAGAAAGCTCAGGTCCTCACCACCAAAGACGCACTCCAAGCCTGTCCAGCAGGAGTCATTGGACCGGCAGCCGCCGGAGTGATCTCTCCGGAGGAGACCTGCGTCAGTGACTGAGTTCAACGCAAAGTCACCAGACCACCCAGGGAGGCGACCTTCGGGATCGCCTCAACTCTCACAGAGAGGATCGAGCTAGAGATGGTAGCCCGGCCCGCTCGGCGGGAGTCCGATCCGAGGTACGTAACGGAGGGAATGTCCCAAATAACCTGTCTCAAGATAGGAGGGGCAACAACCCACCTAATATGTACAATGGGTCCGGAGCTGTTGAACAGCCCCGGAATAACCCAGGATCTCAGGACCAAACCCTCGAGCGCCTAACTCAGATGGAGGAACTGATGAGAAAGCTCCTATCAGAAAAAGAAAAAGACAAATATGATTCGGGTGACGAAATGGAACTCTTCGCCCCCAACATAGCAGCGACGACATACCCATCTAGCTTCCGTATGCCTCACTTTTCAAAGTTCAACGGGGACGGGGACCCATCGGACCATTTAGGGATGTTCAACACCCTAATGATGGCCCATAACATTGGCCCGGAGCTGTGTTGCTTGATCTTTCCTTCCACACTGACTGGACCTGCCAGGAAGTGGTTCAAGCAAAGTAAAAGGCAGTCAATCAGCTCCTGGAAGACCTTTTCAGCTGATTTCAAAAGGGCGTTCCGCGCCTCCCAGGCCGCCCGAGTCCAGGCCGATTCCCTAGCTAACGTGAGGCAGCAGCCCAGTGAGACGCTAAAAGCCTACTTGAGCAGATTCGCGAACGTCGCTGCTCGAGCGAGGGATGCAGATGATAGCTCCAAGCTCATGGCCATGAGAACCGGAATCCTGGTTGGGGGAGACCTGTGGAAAGATATTCAGAGGAAGGGAGTCAGCTCGGTTAACGAATTCCTTAACAGAGCCTAAGAGTGGATAAACTTAGAAGAAGCTAAAGCTTCAGCCACGGGGACCAGCCAGGTTCCCGAGAAGCCCGCTGGAGCGGGGACAGAGATCGTGGTGGCGATCCCCGAGGTCGCGCAGAACAACCAGCCCGGTGGTGGCAAAAGAAAGGGAAATGGTGAAAATAGCCAGCACGGTCAAAAGAAGAATAAGTCTGTGGATAAATTCAAGCCCGTGTTCACGACATATACCGAGATCACCCAGTCCAGGGAAAGTATTTTCCTGGCCAACGCTGCTCAGGTCCCCTGGAAGAGGCCGGAGCCATTGAAAGAACACAAGGGAAAGAGAGATACTTCAAAATTCTGTCGTTTCCATAACGACGTCGGCCACAATACCGACGATTGCAGGCATCTAAAAGATGAAATCGAGACTCTCATCCGAGCAGGCCCCTTGGCGCGGTACTCACGAAACAGGGTCCCAGCGAGTCGACCCGCTCCAGAAGTCCCAGTCAGTCAGCTCGGGCCTTGGGTAGATTAGGACGTCCCTCCTCCCGTGGTCAAGGGAGAGATATCCACCATCTCTGGAGGACCACACATGGCTGGCATGAGCAGAGGCGCCCAGAAGAGGTATGTGAACGAATTAAAGGCCCACAACGGAGCGGAGTTCGTCCCGGAGCAGCGTCAGTCAAAACAGCAGCGGTTAGAGAAGCAACTGATTACTTTCACGGAGGAAGACGCATGCCATGTCCAATTCCCCCATAATGATCCCTTGGTCGTAGCAGTCCAGCTCGCCAACCGGAAAGTGAGGAGAGTGTTGGTGGACAACGGAAGCTCGGTGAACCTTCTATTCCGATCCACATTAAAAAAGATGGGTCTAACCGTCGCCGAGCTGAAGGCAACCTCCATGATGCTGTATGGTTTTTCGGGAGAAGGATCGACAGCGATAGGGACGATCGAGCTGGTGATCACCCTAGGAGAAGAGTCTCGGACAGTCTCCAAGCTACTTGAGTTCGTGGTCATTGACTGCTCCGCTGCCTACAACGCCATTTTGGGCCGACCTACACTCATAGCTTTCGAGGCCATCACTTCCATTCGACACCTCGCCATGAAGTTCCCTACTTCAACAGGAATCTGCACCATCAAGGGCGATCAGCTCGCTGCCAGGGAATGCTATAGCATTTCCATGAAGGGAAAGTCTATACCCGGGCAGCTGGCAATGGCCATTCAGAGCGAGGAGGAATCTCAGGGACCCTTGGCAGATCCTGAGATTGAAAAACCTCAGAATCCCGAAGAGGAAAAGATCGCCTTGAGTGAGGACATTGACCCCCGAGTAGGCGAGGACAGATCCGAGCTCCAGGCTATTGAGGAGCTCGAGGAGGTGAACATTGATAAACAAAATCCATCACGGACGGTTAAGCTGGGGAAGAACCTCTGCGACAAGAGAAAGGCGGAGTTGATTACGTTTCTGAAGAATAGCTTGGACGTATTGGCATGGTCTCACAAGGACATGGTGGGGATCAGCCTGAGTGTCATCATGCACACACTCCATCTGGATAAAAGCGTTCCTGCTAAGTCTCAAAAGCAAAGGCGTTTAGGAACAACCCGAGCTGAAGCCCTAGAAGAAGAAGTGGCCCGGCTCAAAAAGTGTGGCTTTATCCGCGAAGCCAAATTTCCAATTTGGGTCGCCAATCCCGTGCTAGTCCCAAAGCCCAACGGGAAATGGCGGACCTGCATTGACTTCTCCGACCTGAATAAAGCATGCCCCAAGGATTGCTTTCCATTGCCTAGGATCGATCAGCTGGTGGATGCTACGGCGGGGCACGAGCTCATGTCCTTCATGGATGCGTACTCAGGCTACAATCAGATCGCGATGAATCCGGCAGACCAGGAGCATACCAGCTTCATGACCCCAATGAATGTCTATTGCTATAAGGTCATGCCGTTTGGCCTGAAGAATGCCGAAGCTACCTACCAGAGGCTAGTAAACAGAATGTTCGCGGACCAGAACGGAAAGAACATGGAGGTGTATGTTGATGACATGCTCGTCAAGTCAAAGACTGCCGACAACCATGTTTCCGACCTGGAAGAATGTTTTAAAATACTACCGGAATACGGCATGAGGCTTAATCCTCAGAAATGCACGTTCGATGTCGCATCGGGGAAATTCCTGGGGTTCATAGTCAATACCCGAGGAATCGAGGCAAACCCCGAAAAAATCAGGTCATTGCTCGAGCTTCCTTCCCCCAGGTCGCGGAAAGATGTCCAAGGCCTCACAGGAAGAGTGGCAGCACTCAACCGGTTCATTTCCAAGTCAACCGACAAGTGTTTGCCCTTCTACAACCTGCTCAGGGGAAACAAGAAGTTTGAATGGACAGTAGAGTGCGAAAGCGCATTCCTCGATCTGAAGGCGCATCTAGCTGAACCGCCCATGCTGTCCAAGCCCAGGGCAGGAGAGCCTCTTTTCCTCTACATGGCCATCACGGAGGATGCAGCTAGCGCTGTGCTAGTACTAGAAGAGGACCAAGTTCAAAAGCCAGTCTACTACATCAGCAAGAGACTCCTCGGAGCAGAGTCACAGTACCCACTGATGGAAAAATTGGCGTTTTGCCTAATCACAGCCTCGCGAAAGCTCATACCATATTTCCAGTCCAACTCGGTACACGTCATGACCGATCAGGCTCTAAGGCAGGTTTTGCAAAAGCCTGAAGCATCGGGACGTTTGTTAAAGTGGGCAGTCGAACTCAGTCAGTTCGACATTTTCTATACTCCACGAACTGCCATAAAAAGTCAAGCATTGGCTGACTTCGTGGCGGAGTGTACGGGATTCCAGGAGGATCCATCAGAAGGCCTACTTCAAGTCACCTCACCGCATTCGTCGTGGAAGATCTTCGTTGATGGTTCATCTAACGAGAACGGCTCCGGGGCCGTAATCATTCTAATATCCCCCGAGGGACATAGATTCCACTCGGCGCTAAGGTTCAGGTTCAAGGCGTCTAACAATGAGGCAGAGTACGAAGCTTTGTTAGCTGGGCTGAGGGTAGCTAAGGAGTTAAAGGCGAGCTCCGTCCAGTGCTTCAGTGATTCCCAGCTCGTGGTAAACCAGGTGCTGGGCGAATATCAAGAGCGGGGACCCAAGATGGCCACCTATTTTGCAAAGGTAAAATCCGAGCTGTCTGCATTCGAGCGAGGATCGATCGAGCAGATACCTCGAGAACAATACGCCAACGCAGATGCTCTCACCAAACTGGCCACCTCGGGAGAGACAGAAACCCTGGGGTTGGTGCCAATAGAATTCTTGAAAGAACCAAGTATAGAAGGAGATCGGGCAGAGGTCGAGATGATTGATGTCAAGCTGACCTGGATGACCCCCATTCTTGAGTATCTCGTCGAGGGCAAGCTGCCTGAAGAGCGTAATGATGCACGGCGAGTCTTGTATCAAGCTCCGAGGTACACGCTGGTCGATGGTGTGTTGTACCGACGTGGACATTCCCTACCTCTCCTTCGGTGCGTTCATCCAGGTGAGGCACAGGCCATCCTGCAGGACATTCACGAAGGATTCTGCAGAGACCATGCTGGGGGGCAAAGCCTGGCCTTAAAGGTTCTCAGGCAAGGTTATTACTGGCCAACTCTGTCCAAAGACTCGATTTCATATGTGAAAAAGTGCGACAAGTGCCAGCGTTTCATTGCGGTTGCCCGAGCTCCTCCAGTTGAACTGAAAATGATCTCGGCCCCTTGGCCATTCGCCGTTTGGGGGATAGATTTAGTAGGCGCCCTGCCTACCGGAAAGGGCGGGGTCCATTACGTTGTGGTAGCCATCGACTACTTTACTAAGTGGGCCGAGGTAGAGCCGTTGGCAACAATAACATCGAAGAAGGTACTCGAATTTGTGGTTAAAAGCATCATCTGTCGGTTCGGCCTGCCGAAGAAAATTTTCTCCGACAACGGCACTCAGTTCGACAGCGACTTGTTCACCGAGTTTTGTGAAAGGCACGAAATTGTGAAAAGCTTCTCCTCTGTGGCCTATCCTCAAGCAAACGGCCAGGTCGAGGCTGTCAACAAAACTCTAAAGGCGAGCCTCAAGAAGAGGCTAGATGAGGCAAAGGGGGTCTGGCCAGAAAAGCTCCCCCAGGTCCTTTGGGCGTACCGGACCTCACATCGGACACCTACGGGTCACACTCCTTTCTCCCTAACCTTTGGGAGTGAAGCAGTCCTCCCCGTGGAAGTTAAAGTTCTGTCGCATAGAGTCCAGTCCTACGACCAAGATAGGAACCACGAGCTCCTATGCCATTCCCTAGACCTTATCGATGAAAGGCGAGAGGATTCGCAACTCCAGCTCGCCCATTACCAGCAAAAGATCACTCGCTACTCCAACACTAAAGTAAAAAAATGTACCTTTAGCGTTGGTGACTTGGTCCTAAGGAGAGTTTTCCTGGCCGGAAAAGATCCCAAAGATGGAGTCTTAGGACCGAACTGGGAAGGACCATACCAGGTCATTGAAGTCATCAAGGAAGGAACTTATAAGTTAGCTCGACTTGATGGAGGGGCAGTCCCACAGACTTGGAACGCCATCCACTTGAAGAAATATTATCAATGATCCACTTGTAAGGCCTGGAAGGCCAATTTTTATGTATTAATAAAAATCAAGTTTTTCTTTTTATTTGCAAGTGTAATCTTAAAGTAACCACGAAAGACCCTTTCCCAGTTACTTGGGGGGCATATGGTACCTAGATATAACCAGGTCTCCTTAACGACTTAGATGTTGATTCTTATCTATGGATCATTGCTCTTCTTAAAGAGCTCGAGATATGGATAAGGGTTAATGCCAACTAAGTCATATCCTGGTTTTAACCGGGTCACAAAACTTAGAAGTTAACTTAAATTTATTGATCGTGGTTCTTCTTAAAGAACTCGAGATATGGATAAAAGTTGACGCAAACTAAGTTTTCAAAATAAGCTCCTGGTTTTAACCGGGTCACAAAACTTAGAAGTTAACTTAAATTTATTGATCGTGGTTCTTCTTAAAGAACTCGAGATATGGATAAAAGTTGACACGAACTAAGTTTTCAAAATAAGCTCCTGGTTTTAACCGGGTCATAAAACTTAGAAGTTAACTTAAATTTATTGATCGTGGTTCTTCTTAAAGAACTCGAGATATGGATAAACGTTGACGCGAACTAAGTTTTCAAAATAAGCTCCTGGTTTTAACCGGGTCATAAAACTTAGAAGTTAACTTAAATTTATGGATCGTGGTTGTTCTTAAAGGGCTCGGGATATAAATAACGGTTAACACGAACTAAGTTTATCAAAATACAAAATATGTGTATTGTAGCCAAAAGCATGAAGAAATACACAAGTTAAAATTGCAAGGCAAATTGTCTCGAGGTAAAAACACCTCGTGGTAAGGATTACATAAAATACTTCAAAATAAAGAGAAGAAAAAATGCCCTAAGCCCCGTCAGTCGGCCCCTTGGAGGTCGCGGTCTCACCCTGCTCCGTCGCACCAGAGGCTTCCCCAGTCTCCGAGGGCGGCACCTCTTTGTCAAAGCGGGCTTGGAACTTCACCAACAAGCGCGCCCAGAGACTCGACGGCATGAAAGAGAAGTCAGCCTCCGGGTTGTGGGCCCAGCAACGATAGAACAGTTCCTGCATGGACTGTTCTGAGGTGGCCCGTTCGGCTTCAAGGGCGGCCTGGGCCTCGGTCTTCGCTGCCTCGAGGTCTGTTCGCGAGGTAGCAAGGGATGCCTCAAGCTCTTGGACCTACGAGCGGGTCCTCTCTAACTTGGCCTTCGAGGTCGCCAGCGCATCTTTCACCGCCTGAGCCTCCTGAAGAGCGGCCTGATGCCCAGCCCTCATCTCCTCGAGCTGAGCTCTGGTCCTAGTGATGCCTCGGTGTATGGCAGCGATGCCCTGCAAGAAATGGAAGATAAATTGGCTAAGTGGAAAAATAAGGCGGTGTGTGAGGGGTAAAGCCTTAAAAGAATGGGGCAGCTTACCGTTAGGGTCATGTCCATCGATGACTCTGTTACATGGACTGGGCTCAGTGTCTCAATAGCCCGGAGCTCCTTCTCTTTGAACTTGTAGAAATGGTTGACGGCGTAGCTCGCCGACTCATACACCGTCCCCCGGAAGGCTTCTGGGATCTTCTCCAGATCTTGGGGGTCGACCGTGATGCGTACGCCGGGGGCCACTGCAGCCGGGGTCCCGACCTCCATTCCCACGTCCTGGGTGGCTGATGGAGATCGCTGGGGCGGCGGGGGCATGTGTCCTGCTCCGCCAGCAAGAAGAATTGCCCCCCTGACCTGGGATGATGGGGTTTTTTCCTTCTCCTTTGCTGAGATTTGGTGGAGCCCCCTGCCGTGCTCTTGGACCCTCGGAGCCTTTTCAATCTTTGCCCTGCTGGGGGATTCCCCTCGAAGTCTATGCCCCGCAGACTATCCTCGGGCTGAGACATCTCTTCTGCAGAAACAAAAAACATGGTTATTACAAGTTAGCAATCAGGCAGAAATAAAAGCAAAAGGTTAAAGGAAAAAAGTATACGAATACTAAGGGAGCCCTATCCCCCGAGCTGGAAGAACCTAAGACGATTATTTCCCGAACTGGTGCAAGTTCTGGGTCCGGTTCTGACTTGGGGCTAGACTCTTCTACATACTGCCTAAGCCCCGGAGCATAGATGCCCCTCTGCAGTGATGGCCACGTGTGTAAGTTGGTCCCATACTCCTCAAAAATGATCAACCTAAAGGCTAGGGTGTTATCTACTACTACGGTACCCCTAGGCCGGCTCTCTTGGTGATCCAGCACAAGCTGGTCAACACAGTGGAGCAGGAGTGTGTTCAGGCCCGGGTCCCTTCGGTGACGATGGACGATCTGCCTAGGATTGAACCTAACCAGCCGGGGGTCCGCAGTGGCCCTATCTACATTCTTAAGCAAGAAAGGGTTACCTTGGCTGGAAGGACCCGCGGCAGCTCCGGATTGGATCCTCTCCTGGTCCATCCCCTGGGCGACCTCCAAGTTCCTCTTCCTATTCCTCACGAGCGGAACTTCAACCGTCTCGTCCTCCTCGTCTTCCTCTGCCGCGACCTCCTCAACGATGATAGGTCTGTTGTCGCGGGCTGGGGGCGGCCCCCGGGGCCTCTTCAGGTTCAGAGTCTGATTTAGGAAAATCATTTTGCAGAACACCATCGTCTCGTCCGTCATGAGCATGCGATAGTCCTTTTCACTGGGGGGCAAGCCCGCCAGTGTTTCATATTGACCCCCGAGGGTCACAGACTTTTCGGTCCTCGCGTATATGGCTGCAAGATTGGCTGGAATCAGAGTGGAATACGGGAGGAGCTAAAATAAAATAACACTTAAAAGGCGAGCTAAGATCAGGGTTCACTTACGAGGACGGTTGAAGTAATGGTGCTCACAGTTCCGGAACCTTGTTGACATGAAGAACTGGTCCTTGAAGTCATTTGGATGGCTTGGCAGCTCGAAGACCGCCACTGTATTAGGAAAATGGGTTAGATAGTAGAACCCGTCGCCTCGCCCCCGCTGGTCCGGGCTGGCTTTTAGGAAAAAGAAGTATAAAATATCTGCAGGAGTGGGGACCTCCCACTTCTGCTTCTTGAATAAGTATCTCAACCCTGCCAGCAGACGGTAGGAGTTGGGGGGGAGCTGAAATGGGGCCAACCCCACATAATTCAGGAAATCAGCAAAATACTGATCCAGGGGAAGGAAGGCCCCTGCCTTGAAGTGTTCACCACTCCAGGCCGCGAACGATTCGTCGAGCGGCGTGGAGCTCCGCTCGCCCTCCGCAGCAGGTCAGGCTATAACTGAGGCTTTCCCCAGTGGAATGTTGTGGGTGAGGAAGAGTTTGTTGATCTTCGCCTGGTCGGTTATCTTCGAAACGATTCTCTCCACCTCAAAGAATGTGTCGGGGGCCACCTCGACCTGTTTCTCCACGACCGGCCCAAAGTGGGGGATCGGCGAGCTGGGCATCACCGCCTTTCCCTTCTCCTGCCGGGAGGCCGAGCTTCCAACGTTCTTCTGAGGGAGGTTCTTTTTTGGAGCCATCTGGTCGCCTAACTGAACACAAGAAAACATTTTTGAAAAGGCGACCCAAGCAAGAGGAAGAATAATTATTATTTGCACGAGCTGAGGTAAGCCCAGCTCGTGGGAGGTGGAACCACGCGGTTCAGTGAACACGCGCGTATACTCCCAACAGATCCCAGATTACTCAGAATTCACGTGTCAGGGGGTTCAGAGTAAAATTTTCCTTGGGAGGAAAGTTTCAGTAGGCAGGAATGGCAAAACCGCCCATGAGGCGTGTTCCCTAAGCTACCCAGTTTTGCACCCAAAATTCCCAAAACTCCTACCCAGAAATTGTTCCAGAAAAAGCATCCTGAAACCCATGCTCTAAGGCGATTTCCTACAACAAGTATGTCCTAACCTAAAAAGGGTTGTCACCCTCCATATCCACGCAACCCAGAAAACCCTTGCATGCGGCTACAGTAATTTTTTTTACCTAAGCTATAGTAGCATGTTTTCAAAGTGAACAGGGTCAGGAAACTTACAGTGTATGGCTGGAAGGTTGAAGAGAATGCTGTGTTGATAGGAGCTTCGTCGGTGAAATAGCTTCCAAAGCTTCGGAGAAACTCGTGCGCCTAAGCTTCTTGAACAATGAAAATGGCAGCAACGGAGTCGAGGGTTTCGTTCTTCTGAAAGTTAGAGAGGGAAGAAGGAAAGAGATTTGGGAAATTTTGAATGAAGGGGTGGCCCGTGCGTAGGGTGGCCACCCCCTTTTTATATACCTGAAGGATCACGTGTAGAAGGCTCTTGGATGGACCTAGTGAGGGATCCGAGGCCTTCCACTCGAAATACGAAACGACAGCTGGGCTTAGACTAGGCCATTAAATGCGGTTCTCGTAAAACGTACCATCACCACCCACGGCGTTCCACGTATCAGACGCCTGCACAAAAAGTGGAATGTGAAGGGTTGTGGGGAAGTCTAAAAGACCCTACTGTGGTCTTCTATATATGACGTCATATACCACGAGCAGGAGCTTGGGGGGCAGATGGACGCCCTGGTTTTCCCACGGGCTGATTAGCAGGTCGAGCCTCGGACTAATCACAGTTAGTCCGTAAATTTCCCCAGGCCAAAGCTCCTGTTTTCGAGGTCGTACCCCCTTAGCTCGAGGGATCCTCAAGGACTCGCCAAGGCTGCCCAAGACTGGGGGAAGGAGTCTGAAGGCCGAAGGTCGGGTCAGGGAAGCAGCTCGTGGTACGAACTTCTCATGGATCTCTGACCCTTTGTAAAGTCAACACACGCAAGATAAACGTGCCTATATCTGACATCACGTGTCCGATATCTCTCTGACTTCTCGGACACGCAGCAGGAACGTGCGTATTCAGACACGCACGGCTGGGTTGGGCCGTGCGGCCCATTATCTCCTTATCTATCGATTTGACCATACTTATGTGTCAGGTTTAGGAATTAATCATGAATGTCACAGAGTTGATATGACAAATAAGAAGGTCACGGAATGACCTCCTTACCAACTTCCAGGTGCCTTCTCCTATAAATATGGAGACCCTGGGAGTTGATAAGGGTTGGAAAAAATAGTCTCTGAAGAGATATACACTTTGTAACCAAATACCCAGCATATATCAATAATATTGACTAGTGGAGTAGAAGGATTTTAACCTTTGAACCACTTGAAAACGTGTCTTGAGTCACCTAGTTCATCCTCTAAGATTTCATATCTGTGACGGTTCTACTTTCAGCACTAATCCCTTTCTCTCCTTCTCTTAATTACCTATTGGCGAAGAACCGCGTCAACACTAATCTTCTCTATAACTAAAATGAAAGACAAAACATATACTATGAAGAAAACCTATAAGATTATTAAACACACAGTAATTAAAATACCCCATTCTAAGGCTTCGACTACTATGAGCCAACCAACAATAACAAAAATAATTCGAGAGGAAATATACCAGATCTCGCCTCCGTCGTGTGCTGAGGAGAAGAAGACCCACGCATCGTCGAACCCGTGACCTCACCTTTGCCTCTGCCTCCGCCAGGCACCGTCACCTATTCTTCCAAGAAAAAGAAGAATAACGGATAGGAGTGAGAGGAGGAGAAGGCAGCGGCTTAGCGCTCTCTCTCATTTACTAAAGAGTAGGAACCATTACCAGAGTGAGGTCAGGACAAGAAAGAGTACCTTTGATGTTTGCTAAGTCGAGCCGATGGGGTGGAGAGCGACTTCGTGATGTTGGAGTAGACCGATCTGACCGCCGGTGGAGGAGAACGACGCCGTGTGGTTTGAGCACTCTCTCGTGGAGGCTAGAGAGAATCGATGAAATGAATGGTGAGAATGAAGGGATTTAGGCGTTTAGAGAGAACCCATATTCAGAATGAGTGTTCTGTAAAATAATAAAAAAAAATGAAAAGTAAAGGCGCCATTACTAATTCACTTGGCGCTAAATATTTCTACCCGAATATTTTAGAGCTAAATCATTAATAACACTTTAAAAAAGGTGTTATATCTTAACGTAATATTTACTCAAAATTCTTGTAGTGCTTGCACAACTACTAAAATTGTCATTTGTGACAATTCCCAACTACCACAATTGATTTTTTTGCATCAATTTTAAAAGTGACGCAGAATCCCATGATGCAAACTTGCTTGACATTTGCGCCAGTGCCCAACTGTCACAAATGTGGCATTTGTGGCAGTTTTCCACTGGCTCAAACGCTTGGCATTTGCGTCAGTGCCTAATTGCCACAAATGCCACATTTATGACAGTTGAGCACTGACACTACTAATGTATATATTTTTAAAAAAATGCTAGCAAACTGATTTATTACCCAATTTATATATATTTTTTTTGCAAATAAAACCCATATTGGTACACAAATACATATTCAGATTTAGCAAAGATGCATATCCATTTAATCACATTATATACAAACTTGATACAATAAAGAAAAAGATACAGTCTTCTTATACAAAAATTAAAAAAAAACACACGAATATTTGCAAACTTATTCAACATGAAGGCATATCTCCACTAAGACACCACAACCACCAAGAACATCCCCTCCATATCCAACTACAATAGCTCTTCCATAGCCTGAGCTCCTCAATGAAAACAAATAAGTATGAATTAATAAGCACCCATATATAATAACAATAAACATATTTATAAACAAAATAATATATTTATATACCATATATCCGAAACCTCAACAATAAAATAAGATTCAGAGAATAAATCACCATAAAATATCTCAATCATCATATTTTCAAAAAACAAATTAGCACACAATCTCATATTCAAATAACCACCTGCAAAGCAGAAAAGAGAGAACAAAAAAGCTTACTAGCCCCAACCCCTCGTCCTCGTTCCCCTCCTCCTCAACCTGTCGTCGTTTGTCATCGATCTTCGGCTCCTCCTCAAGTTGTCGCCCTACGTCCCCAACCCTAATCCCTCGTCCCTGAGCCCCTCATCCCCAGCCCCAAGCAACCATCAAGAAAAGTCAATTTTTCATGAAAATCTTGATTTTGAAGGCCCATCGAGCTGGCATCGAGCACCATCTAGAAACCATCGAGTAAAGTAGATTTTCTATAGATTTTAGAGTTCCAGATATGAAAAAAATTACAAAAAACAAATCCCAAAATTATACCCAGATCTGTTCAAAATGCAGTTTTTACTGTGTTAGGTGATGTTGGTCATGAATTTAAGTCTTAAATCATTCAAACCTATTATAGGTCTCTTTTGTGTAGCTTCTATGGAGAAATTAAGAGAAAGAGATTGAAGATTCGGAGGTGGTGTGTGGCTGTCATTTTCAGAGAAAGAGAGAGGGATGCAGGCGTATGGTTATGGTGGTGTTGTGGCTGCCATTTTAAGAGAAACCCAAGAGAGAGAGATAGAGAAGAGAGAATAGGAAGAGTTAGGTGCAAAAATAATGAGAAGGGTATTTTTGGAAACAAGAGAAAGAATAACACTAAAATATAATGTGAATACACTAATGGAATTTCTGTTTTTTTTTTATTTGAAGCCCCTATGATGCATAGAAACTGAAACTTCCATTTAGAAATAAGATTCCATACTTAAACATTTGTAGTAACATGCTTAGGATATAGATTGTATGTTGATCTTACATGTTATTGCTTGCGTGTTCAAGAATTCTATCATATAGGTGAACAAAAGATTATAAGATTTCAAACTCAAAGAAAAATAAAAGAATAAAAACAGTATATAAGCAAGAAAAGAAAGAAGGAAACTTGAGCAAGTACTACTACAAAATTGGGCTTTCTTCGTAGTTTTTTTTCCTTAATACACTGCGATTTTTGGGAGTAATGGGTATTGCAGTGTAATCGACGGAGAGAAAAGTTTACGAAAAAACCGAAGTTAAAAGTCATATTTTTCACTGTAGTTTTTTTAAACAAACTACAAAGAAAGAAATTCTTTCACTATAGTTTTTTTAAAAAAACCGCAGTGACTTTTCACTACGGTTGTTTTATAAAATCCACAATGAAACTTTTTTTTATATATAATTATTTTTGTTTTCTTTTCATATATATATTTAATTTTAATTTCGGATTAAATATGTTTTTAATACCAATAGAATTATATTAATAATATTATATTCAATACCAAATTAATATTTAAATGTTTTTATATACAATACCATATTTTATGTTATTATTATATAACTCAATTTTATAAATTATTATCTAACTAAACATAATTTATAAATTAAAATGAAAAAATATTCATATATCATTACTAATTAAAAGATGTCATTTATATATACATAAGTAGTTTGGTATTCATACATAAGAAAAATTAAGAACATACAAATCAAGTTAGTAAGTTACATATACGAAAAAATAGACTTCATAAATAAATGGCATCAATCTTGCTAACGAGTCGCTTTGTAGTGGAAGTAGGTCATCCTTGACATTGAATATTTTTTTGTCAAACCACTACAAAATTGACAAGTTTATTGAGTACTATATATAGTTTTTCTTAAGTAAAAAAGAAAAACGTATAAAAGATAACATACTTTCTTCTTAAAAATTTCTACCAGATTTGGTGCATTTACAAGATCATAAATATATCTTACTACATAAAATCCACATTCATGATTTTCGGGCTGTCTTGGACAAGAACCTCTCATCACAATTTGCAAATTTTCCAATGTGTTCATTTCCCGAACATTGTGTGCATACTCTACAAAAATTAAAATTAATTATCTATATATTATATTCTCAACTCTAAAAAATTAACATTGAATACAATAAAACTGAAAAACTTAGTTTTCCATAACCCCTTTATTATTGGACGAGATTTATGATTACGCAATGAGTCCAGAATTATGGTCGTCCCGCTCTTCTTCCTGAGCACCAACATCCAATGTCAGCTAAAACAATAATAAATTATATTTATTATATGACCAAAAGCCAAAAGTAGTAGTGATAATGTTTTAGGTAGTTCATTCTTACTTAACAATCCAAATAATAAAATATATTTGGCCTCTTCTATCAATAGTCATCATCTATTTGGCTATAAGATCCACCGTATTATTTTTACTATCATCATTGTCAATAGAAAGATGCTCGGTGTAAAAAAAATTGTATAGTTGCTGTGAATTTGGGTGCATGTTTTCCCAAATGCATCTATACAATCAATCACGCAGATTACACATTCAAAAATATTTTCAATTAATAATATAACATATTATAAAAAAAAATTGGGTAGAGTACCATCTATTTCTATAACATATCACAAATTATTAGTACATATAAATTCAATTCAAACAAAACACAACAATCAACATGCATAATTTCGTCTATAAACCACCGCAGCACACAGAATTTGCAGAACCTACTTAACTAAGACACACATGTTCTCAACCTTCTTTTATCTCCACAACACACCATTTCATTTCAGAACCTACTTCTTTACTATAGCGACCAAGAATATTTGTTGGTTAATTTATTTTATTGTTCATGTAATAATTGAATTTTATTTAGTGATAATTATTTTCTTTCTCATAATTAATTTAATTACATTGTTTAACTTTGGTGATTATTTGAAAATTGATTGTAATTGAAATTTTGTGACATAGTATGTTATTATGTGACATGGGCTTGTGGTGTTGGATTAAAATCCTATTTTATGGGCACACATGTATAATGTATAATGTATAATGTTATTATAAAGTGTGATACCAAATTAAGTGGCCAATTATGTTATAAATATCATAGGGTATTAAAGTGTTATCGATTTAATGTGTAGAAACAGGAAAGTTGATTTTTAATTTTATAATGGGCAAAATTCAAAATCACTAATTATAAATTAGGGTTGTGGTCTCATATATATATATATATATAAATATCATTCTATTATGTCTGCAATCTCATTAACAGAGAAGAAAAGAGGAACTCTTCTCTCATAGAGACACATATTATATAGGAAGATCTAAAGCCTCTTTGGAATCTCCAACTCTTTGGAATCTCCAACAATGGTCTCAGGTTAGTGCTTCTACTCTTATGTTCATCTTCTTCTTTGATTTAGCAAATGATCTATAGAAATATGATTTATGATTTTATATTGAACCACTATTAGTAACATGATTAGGATCTGGGATTATGTATTGAAATATTGATATTTATGCATGTTTTTTTAGTGTTTTATAAATTCTATCAAGTGGTACCAGAGCCACTTTTGCTTGATTTATTGAAGATTCAATGTTATTGTTTAAGAAATTTGGAGATTTTCTAAAATGAGGGTTTTTATCTTTTTCTATAGCCGCTGGAATCTTTTGTTTTTATGGGTTCATTTATATTCTCAGATATAAAACATTCTTTGTCATTTATGTTGTCATCATATATGATACATATTGACTTTCAGATTACTCACTAATTGTTTTGTTTAAGTCAATAAGTATCTACGACTTGATTCAATTGATATACAATGGTTTCATTTTTTCGTTTTATTCAAGAAAGCTACTGAGTAGCAATTTTTTGTTTATTGGTTTTAAGTAATGAAATATGTATATACTGGTACATGAGTTTTGTTATAAAATCATTGTTTGTTGTTTTATGTTATATTGTTCGAATACTAATTTGTAGCTTTTCACTTGGTTCATATTTGTTCTTTCATATTTATATATGTTTCAGTTTACTAAAGTTTTTCATATATAATATATGATATAAATGGTTTTGTAAACAAAATATATACATATATATTCATATACGGATTCCTTCATGGAAAAGAAAGAATTTGACCAAAATTTTTTTTCTTTATTTAGTCGTATTCATATATATGTATATATGTTAACACTTTATTTTATATGTATATATATATTCATATCCAGATTTATTTAGATATTTTTGTGCAGATTTTTTCAATTTAGATTATATTAAATTAAAAAAAAAGTTAAGGATTGATAATGTAATGCCCTGGTTACTCCAAGACCGTTACTGTGGACTTTAAACAGTATCTAACTCGCTAAACGAGTCATTTGGTTATAAACATGCATCTAAGTGTTATTAATAGGCTAACGTGAAAATCGTGATCAAAACGAATAGATATATTTTATTTAAAACATAAAACTGTACATGGGCCCATAAAAGTGTTTACAAAGTTATTTACAATCCAAAATGGTCATTACAGTATAAATATTACAATCCGCCAACCTAAGTGGCAAAAATAGGGTTAACCCCTAGTTCCTCTGAGAAACATCTTGGTCGTGGTGGTCAAGAAGACTCATATGTATACATCGCCACCTGAGCTCTCCACTCAACACTGGGAGAGCTTTTCTTTCACTTTACTTGCACGACATAGCACCCATGATCCAAGGCTCAACAAGAAAACTTATTACTGCATGTATGTATTATCACGAAGTTAGGCTCCACACCCTAAGCCATGAGACATTCAGTCACCTCAGCCTTTTGGCTCTAGCTCTATGTAACAAGCCTTTAGACTAGACAAGCGCTTTTAAATTTCATCGAACTTAGGGTCGGTCAAGCATTTCATGCTTATGGTGATTAAATCTAATCATTTCAGCATGTGTTAAACACATTAATGCCGTTGTTGACTCTTAAGCCAATACCATACGGCCAGTGCTCATATAACTGCTGAACTTGACAAATAAGCCACACCTTCATGATCAATACTGCCATTCTCTAACTGATAAGTCAATACCATACACAGATAAGCAAAGCTGCAATGCATTTACTATACAATCAATGTCCATATATATAGAGCACTCAACATGCTTCATCAATAACCATGCATGTAACATACTGGGTGTAGTTTTCTTACCTCTGGTTTGAGCGAGAAATAATAAAAGAATGACCTTTGAGAACGATCAATCCTTAAGTTCCTTAGCGGTCACCTAGTCATAACCAATATGAAATTCCATCAAAAAAAATAAATAATAAAAGGTTCATGGTCTAAACCTCACTCCCGAGACCTCGAATCCTACTAACACGGTTAGTAGATTCGATCCTAAGCCTTAAGAAACCCTGAGCCTAAAACCCTTGAAAACTCCTCCCTGGCACAAAAGAGGGGCGGGTCGCGACTCGGCCTAATGAGTCACGGTGCGCCCCCAAGTCAGAGAGCACTCTGTCTGGGGTACCAAGGGGCCGCGACATGCCTGGGCCAAGTCGTGACTTGACCCCACGAACACAGCCCCCTTGCCATTTTCTCCATTAAAACCTACCAAAAACCTTCACCAAACAACCCAGAAATCACACCCAAGCATCAGCACAACTTATCCATTTCTCAACCAACAAAACCTAAGCTTTAAACTATTTAAAACCTCATTAAATTCCCATCTATTTCGTCCAAAATATCCACTAAAAACCAGCTGAAAAACAGAGGAAAAATGAGAAAAAAACTATGGCTGAAACCTTACCTTAAACTCAGGTTTGAATCCCCTTCAATGGTTGAACACTAGCCTAGAACCTCAAGCTTTGATTCCCAAGATGAATGCTCAAGTTAAGCTTCAAAATTCCAATGGAAGAAAAGAGAAAAGATGATCAGGAAAGAGAAAGAAGAGTACATTGTTTTGCTGTCTAATTCTCTACAGCCTTCCATTGAGTTTTAATATATCTTAAGGTCAAAAGACCAAAATGCCCCCAAGCCTAATTTAACTTCTTAACAACCCCCAAGGGAAAAATCATCATTTCCCACTTATCCCGCTAATTCTAATTAACGTCCCCCAATTCCCATTATTCCCAATATTCTCAAATAGATAATAAATCATATCCCATTTCCCTTTTATTCCCGGTAATGTACTAATCATAAAATTACCCCGAGACTCACCCCGAGCCTGGAAAATAACCTCGTTATGACCAAACCGCTAATTTACATTCTAAGATCGTCTCATGCCGAATAGCTCGAACATATCCACATAATAATGTGGCCTCATCCATACCTCACCAACATTCATGAAAATATACAAATATTCCCTTAATGGGCCAAATTACCGAAATACTCTTATAATGAAAAGTGGACCCCCACATGCATGCAATTATCATCATATAATTCACATAATCATACATATAATCATTTAATTGCATAATAAATCAATTATTGCCCTCTCGGCCCCCTAATCCAGGCATTAAGCCACATTAGGGAGTTTGGGAAATTACAACTATCCCCTCCTTACAGAAATTTCGTCCTCAAAATTTACCTGAATAACTCGGGATACTAATTCTGCAGGTCTGACTCCAACTCCCAGGTCGCTTCCTCAACCTTGCTATTCCTCCATAATTCCTTAACCAAAGGTATCATTTTATTCCTCAAGACCTTGTCCTTTCTATCTAATATCTGGACTGGGCCTATGCTCTACCTCAAGCTCCAGATCTTCGTAACTGAAGACATGAGTCGAATCTGATACACACCTTCAAAGAGCCGAAACATGAAATACGTTATGTATGGCTGACAATGCTTGTGGTAAGGCCAACCTATAGGCCACCTGACCAATCCTCTCCAGGATCTCAAATGGACCTACAAATCTAGGGCTCAGCTTACCCTTCTTCCCAAATCTTCTTACCCCTTTCCATGGCGAGACTCTAAGGAAAACATAGTCTCCGACCTGGAACTCCATGTTCCTACATTTGGGATCAGCATAACTTTTATGTCTACTTTGAGAAGCAAGCACCCGAGCTCTAATCTTCTCAATGGCCTCACTGGTCCTCTAAACTGCCTCAGGATCCAAGTATCTCCTTTCTCCTGTCTCATCCCAATGAATGGGAGATCTACATTTCCTACCATATAACATCTCATAAGGTGCCACCCCAATGGTAGACTAATAAATGTTGTTGTAGAAAAGCTCTATCAAAGGTAGATACTAACTATAGGATCCATCAAAGTCCAGTACACATGCTCGCAGCATGTCTTCTCATATCTGAATTGTCCACTGAAATTGTCCATCTTTCTTAGGATGATAAGCAGTACTTAATTTTAACTGTGTTCCCATGGCCTTCTGTAAACTTTCCTAGAACTTGGAAGTGAAAGTGGGGTCCCGATCTGACATGATCGACCTCGGTGCTCCATGGAGGCACACGATCTCTCTCACATAGAGACATGCGTACTAGTCAACTCTATATGTAGTCCTCACTGGTAAGAAGTGAGCTGACTTGGTATATCGATCCACAATAACCCATATTGAATCATGTTGACCAACAGTCTTGGGTAACCCCACCACGAAATCCATCTAATGTCTTCCCATTTCCAATCTGGGATTTCTAGAGGCTGCAATAACCCCGCTGGCCTTTGAAGCTCAGCCTTGACCTGTTTACATGCCAAGCACTTAGCAACATACTCCACTACATCCCTTTTCATCCCAGGCCACCAATATAGTGATCTCACATCCTGGTACATCTTTGTGGTGCCTGGATGCAAAGAGTAAGGACTAGTATGAGATTCATCCAAAATCTCTCGCCTCAAAGCAGTGTCTAACGGAACACATATTCGACCTATGTATCTCAGCAAACCCATGTCTAACACTGAATAATCTCTGGACACTCCAGCCAAAACATCCTATCAGATCTTGATCAGCTATGGATCACCCAACTAACTTTCCTTGATTCTCTCAAAAAGCGTAGACTATAGCGTAATATTGGCCAACTGGCCCACCAGCAACTCTATACCAGCTCTAGTCATATCCTCTGCTAACTCTCTGACTATCAACCTCGCACCATAAATCTATCCTGGACCCTTCCGACTTAAAGCATCTGCTACCACGTTGGCATTTCCTAGATGATACAAGATCGCACAATCATAATCCTTTACTAACTCCAACCAACGCCTTTGTCTCATGTTCAAGTCTTTTTGTGTAAAGAAGTACTTCAGGCTATTGTGGTCAGTATAGATCTCACACTTCTCCCCATAAAGGTAATGCTTCCATACCTTTAATGCAAATACCACAGCTGCCAACCCTAAATCATGAGTGGGATATCTTTATTCATACTCCTTCAGCTGACGTAAGGCATAAGCAATCACCTTCCCTGACTACATCAGAACACAACCCAAACCCTGATGTGAGGCATCATAGTATATCACAAACTTCTCCTGATCTGCAGGAAGACTCAGAACTGGAGCCGTAATCAATCTCTGCTTCAGTTCCTGGAAGTTGTTCTCACACTTGTCTGACCACACAAACTTCTAACTCTTGCGTGAAAGCTCAGTTAATGAAGTGGCAATCTTTGAGAATCCTTCCACAAAATGTCTGTAATAAACTGCTAATCCAAGGAGACTCCTAACTTCTGAAGCATTCTTTGGTCTTGGCCAATCTCTAAATGCCTCAATCCTAGCTGGATCCGCTTTAATCCTCTCCTTACTGACAATGTGCCAAAGGAAAGTTACCTAAGATAACCAGAACTCACATTTCTTGAACTTTGCAAATAATCTATGTTCCCTCAGTCTCTCTAGAACAAATCTCAAACGCTCCTCATGCTCTGAATCTGACTAAGAATAAACCAGAATATCATCGATGAAGACGATCATAAACTGGTCCAAATAATCGTGGAACACTTTGTTCATCAAATCCATGAAAGTAGTTGGGGCATTAGTTAATCCAAAAGACATGACTAAGAACTCATAATGCCCATATCTAGTGCAAAAAACAGTTTTCAGTATATCTCCCTCCTTGACCCTCAGCTGATGATAACCATATCTAAGGTCTATCTTTGAGAATACCCTTTTACCTTTCAACTAATCAAACAGATCATATATCCTTGGCTGAGGATACTTGTTCTTAATTGTTAACTTAGTTGGTTCTCTATAATCAATACACATCCTCAGAGAACCATCTTTCTTCTTCACAAACAAAACTGGTGCACCCCAAGGTGAGAAACTAGGTCTGATAAAAACAAAATCTAACATCTCTTTATAATGCCCCGAAATCCCTAATGCGGTTTAATGGCTGGATTAGTATGTCGGGAGGGCCATAATTGTTTAATTATGCCATTAAATGATTATATGCATGTTTATGTGAATTATATTATAATATGATGTCATATGCATGCATGTGGATCCACATTTGATTGTTAGGGTATCTTGGTAATTTGGCCCGTTGAGGGCATATTTGTGTATTTCGGTGCATATGGTGATCTATGGATGAGATCCCATTATTATGGAGATATATTCAAGCTATTCGGCATGAAACAGTCCTATATTGTAAATTAGAGGTTTGTCATAACGGGGTCATTTATTGGGATATTGGATAATGAGAATGGTTATTTGATGATAAATTGGGAATTATTGAGATCAGAAGGAAATTCTGGGAGTTTTGACTATTTTGCCCCCGAAGATGTTTTGAGACCCCGAGCATTAGGTTTTATTTGAGGTTACTTAAGCCTAAAGTAGTTCATTAGAAAGAATCGTACGTTAAAACACCCTTCTCCCTCTTCCCGTTAGTCTTTTTAACGTTCGTGGCAATTTCGAAGAAACCTTGAGTTTTAGCAGTCAGAATCAAGCGAGGATCGAGGCATAGCGATCCTAGGAAAGATTAGAAGCTTCTTCACCGAAGGATTTAATGAGAAACAACCAATCAAAGGTAATCTAAGCTTTAAGTTTTGAGTTTTTAGAGTTTCCAAGCTTTGAATTGGATTTTGTGAACCATTGAGTTTTTTATTCGTTTGAGCCTCGGGATTTGATGATTTTGGATCATTGGGAAGTTTTGGATCTTTGATTTTTGGATTTGGAAGTGTTTAGGTATGTTTTTGGAAGGTTTTAAATGAAGAAAATTGGAGTTATGGCTGGTTCCCGGGTAGGGCCCACGGCCCAAGCTCGAAGAAGCAGGAGGAGGAGTTTTGTCTGTGCTGGGCACCGCGGCACTGAGTAGTGGGCGCCGCGGCCCTTGCTCCTGATTTGGTTGGGGGCCATGGCTCAAGCTTCCAGGGCCACAGCTCATGGATGGTTTTTGAGGCTGTTTGGGTGTGTTGATCATGGGAACTCAGTTTTAGGCCTCGGGATCGTTCCTACTACCCGGATTAGTGGGATTCGATGTCCCAGAGGCTAGATCTTGGTATGGGAACCTTTGTTATTCATTTTATTGATGGTGTCCCATATTTGGTTATGGCTAGGTGACTGCTAAAGGACTTTAAGGTTGATCGTTCTCAAGGGTCGTTCTTTTATTCATTCTCGCTCGAATCAGAGGTAAGAAAATTGCACCCTGTGTATATGACATGCGTGGTTGTTGTTGAAGCATGTTGGTTATTATATGTGGACATTGATTTCATATTAAATGCTTAGCAAACATTGCTTACTTGTGTATGGCACTAACTATTCAGATTCGGCACTGGTCGCATATTACGGACCTGAGAGTCAGGAACGGCATAGCGTCATGAACGCGGAGCCAATAAAAGATTAGATCTAATTGTTATCAGCGTTGAATGACTCATATGGGGTATTAATGCTAGACCGACCCTAAGTTCGATGACAATCATAAGCGCTTGTCTAGTCTATGACTAGTTACTCAGAGCCAAGGCCTAAGGCCTAGGTGACTGCTTTGTCACATGGCTAGGGAGCGGAATCCCATGGTTGTGACTCTATGGTGACACGATAGGTTATGTTAGTGACAAGTTCATCAAACACCTATCTTGATAAGCTAGTTTTTGTGATCAATTTAATTTTTGATTATAAATACGCAAGTGCACGTAATCACACAAGTAATATAATGATAAGTAAATCGTCTCCACAGGGATTGCAAATTAGAAAAAAATAAGCAAAACAATTTTAAGAAATTAAAAATCAAGTGGGTTGTTATAGGCTAAGCAAAATATTAAAATAGAATGGAAATACTGAAATTAAAAACTGAACTGAACAAGAAAATTGAGAGAAATATATGGATTGCAAAATGGACTTGAATTATTGAATTCCCCTATACTATTCATCTTGAACAAATTGCGGACAGATTGCTACAGCAATATTCTAGCAAAACTCCCAGGTTAAGAAGAATTCATTTAAACACTCATAAAACTTTCCCAAATTTTATGAAATTAATTCTTCTACCTAATTAAACATATTCCTATGAAAAATCAGATTTAAGAATGCAAATCAAAGTTTAATTCTCAAAAGTTATACAAGGCAAATAACATATCCCTAATTAAATAACATAACCTAACCTAAATTATGACTTGTGTCATCCAAGTTCTTCTCATTACATTTAATCTTTCCAGCATTAAACATAATTAAATAACATGCCATTGCTGGCCAAACAACAATAAGAAATTAAATAACATGCCATTGCTGGCCAAACAACAACAAGAAATTAATATAAGCACACTTGAATGAACAAAGGAGATTTTACTGAAATAAAGTGCAAGAAATTGATAGACTATAACATAGGGTTCATCAACAATTCAAGCCACCTAAAAATTAGTTCATGGCTGAGTTCATAAACATTAATTCACAATCAAAACAGCCCATAATATTCAGATTTAGAATCCAACTCAGAAATTAATAAAATAAAGTTTAGGAAAAGAAGAAAGAACAAATCCAAAATGATGCTTGAGCTTTCTTTTGTCCTCCTTCTTCCTTGTTGATATTCTCAGTTTTTCTCCTCTATTTTTCTGGTATTCTTTTCCAAAAATGGCTACTGCTTCCTCCTACGGCTGAAACCCTCTTTTTGTGTATATTAGGTTTTCTCCTCCCTTTCCCAAAAGTACCATAATGCCCATTTTTCTAAAAAAACATCAATTCCTCCTTTCTCTTTTTGTCTTTTCTCCAATATGTTGACTAATTCTTTCTGCCCTTGCCACCTCAGCCAAAATTTCCAGCTTGCTTATTGACTGCCACATGTTCCATGTGCCCAAAAGTTGCCTGATCAAAATGCTTCAATTTTGTTGTAGCAAACCTGATAATTCAGCCATCGACAACATAATTTCATCAAAATAGTTTCATATTGTTGACCCAAGATTTGGCCAACTGACACGGAGTCAAAATATGCTTGATGTGAATGAAAGAGATGAGAAGAACGTAATGACAAAAGTAAATAAGACACAGTATTTTATAGTGGTTCGGCCCCAGGATCTGGTAATGGCCTCGTCCACTTAGACTGATATTGATATAAAAATAAGAAGAGTGATCAAAGAACTGGGGTTCAATGAGTTTCACTAATCTCTGAAGAACGATACAAGTTTACTAGGAGAATTCCTATAGTCTCATGTGATTCAAAAGCCAAAAGTCCCCTCCCTTGAGCTATCTCTTGCTATTTATAGGCTCAAGGGGGATTACAAAAGATTGTTACAGATATTCTTTCCTGAATAATCGGATACCCAAAAGATTGTATGAGATAAATTCAGGATTCATAAAGATCTTCCCATAAATGTCGCCTAGTACACGGAACCATCAACCAGACTGGTCGCGGGTAAGACAGGCTTACACTGCTTCTAATGTGTCCTCTGGTCGATACTCTAGCAGACGTTTCCAGGTGTCAGCCACGTGTCCAGGGATTACTTGCCACGTCATCAATGCTAATTTTATGGATAACATTTGCCCCCAAGTTTATTTATCACGAGCAATAAATAAACTTTTGGACTAACGACTCTTCGGTAACCCCACCTGACGTGTCAGAACCCTTCGTGTGTTCTTGAAAAAAGTAACCCACTTCTGTCTAATCATGTCCTCTCGATTCCCCAGAAACAATTTCGACGGCCATCCCGTTTCCCAATACTTTGAAAAAGGGAAACTAATGATTACACTTTTTAATGTCAGAGACAAACTTATATAAGACCTTCGAAGCCTCCTTTTTCTTTTTATGCACGCCACTGTTTTTGCAAGAAACCCTAAAAACCAGAGTTTTAAACTTCCCCGGAGACCGTTTTCCTGCACTTCCAAGACTTAGACCGTGAGCTCCTTGATCTCCGAAGACCTTTCTTCCACCTCCACGATCACTCTTCTTGGTAAGTTTTCGAAATCCCATGCTTCTAATTTTTCGTGGTGTATGCTTCTGAATGTGGACTGTTTGAGATTATCTGTTTCTGGTTTGAGGTACTTGTAGACAGAATGTTTTGTAGGCAAAGTAGAGTAACGAGTTAGTTTAAAATCCAGGATCATGCTTTTTAGGACGTAAAATCGAAGTAAAAATTCGATCTTTAGGCTAGTTGGAAAAATAAATTTTTCCCGTCCTAAGGGGAGTTGAAAAAGCTCTTTCAGAAAAACTTTTTACTTTCACCCTTTGATCCGTTTTTCAAACTGTTCGTGTAGAAAGATTTGGCTTTTTGTTAGAATGCTGTTGTATAAAAACTTAATTTTTATACTCGACCAGCGTTATTCTAAAAAGCTTTTAACAGTTTTCTATCCTCACCTCCCCATTCTTCTGTATGCAGATTTTAATGCCAGATTTGTGGGGAGGTGAAAGGCCTATTGACGACGACCTTCTCGCCCAACTGCTCGAGGGAGAAGATCAACCAGCTGACTGTGTCCACGAGATCGATTTTTCGCGATCCTCTTCCAGACCCCATCCTTCTCCTTCAATGGCCCGTTCCAAATCTTCAGGCAAGAAAAGACCCGAGTCTGAAAACAACCCAAATTCTCCTGCCCGTCCTGATTCGCAGGCAAGGGCTCCCTTGACCAGTGGTCGAGAAAATCTTGCTCCTGACCCTAATATCTGTAAAGAACGCCCTAGACTAGTACTTACAAAACATTCGTACAACATAGCTTATAAAAGAATACCGTCCATTACTAAAGTCTCAGGGGACTTATTTAAAATCATGCAAGTTGGCGCCATAAGTTTAAAATAAAACATAGGTTTTTATGCAAAGTTCAAGAAAACCAAATAATTTAAATAACAGAGTCCCACTGATAATTTTAGGAAAAAGTCTCTTAAAAACAAAACATGATAAAAATGGCGTTCTACGTTGATCGTTTTATCGTCCATAGGATTGCCCCACGCCATACACCCCATGATGAAGAACTCCCCACGTCACCACGCGTGCCATAGAGAAAACCTATTTGCTACCTGGAAGGAAAGTAAGGGGGGTGAGCTAAAAGCCCAGTAAGGAAGTACAAGCAAGTAAGCAAGTAAGAAAAACAACAAACAACCAAACACTAACATTCATCTAAAACATCATGGTCTATCATAACATAATCGTAACATTTCATCTTATCATAACATAAATGTGACATATCAACATATCATAGCATAAATGTGACATATCAACATACCATAACATAAATGTGACATATCATCATATCATAACATAAGTATATCAGCATATCATAACATAAATGTGACATATCATCATATCATAACATAAACGTGACATATCAACATATCATAACATACATGTGACATATCATCATATCACAACATACAGCATACATGATGAGCATGGAGCGCTAGTTGTCCATGTCACCCTATGAGGTAAACAGGAGATCACTGGTCCTTGAATAACCTCGGCGCGCCCGCCCTAGGAGTCACATCTCAATGTCCTTAGTAACTCGGTCGATGTATCTGACATCGAAATCTGTTTGATGTATCTAACATCGTATTCTGTTTGATGTATCAAACATCCATACACATTTCACATTCGATCATATCATCACATTAAGGCATTCATAATTGCATAACAGTTCATTCATATAACAGCCTTACCATTCATAGCATAGAAACATAAAATCTATCTAACTTCCTTACCTCAGGTCCAAGCTAAGAATTTCACAATCTTTTCAACGAGCCTATATCATAATCAAAATAACATTTCTTAGGTTCATAAAATTACTATTTTTCCCTTCCATACAACTCATGTGTGCATGGGCCATGCACTCATGAATACAGTTACACTAAAACATGCAATTATTGCCAAAAAGAATAATGCTCGTTCTACCCATTTTGCTAACATGTTTGCTTTATAAAAATTACATAGTTGAATAATATTCATGATTTTGGACGTAAAAGTTGATTTGCATGTAACATGCATACGTGGGAACGTTGCGTAATAAAGACGTTTTCAAAAACGATAACTCTACATTTCTTGCTTCTATTGTTTGAAAATCAATGGCCATATTACATGTTTTCTTTAAAATTTCTAAGTTGATCAAATTTCTCAAAACTTTATTTTATTTTAGCTCAAAATAAAATATGTGACATTTTCATTAAATAAATATTAATTTACCAAGAATTAACCAACAAGCTTGGGTTTAATTAAAATACCTATTTTAACATGTTTCTTTAGAAAAATATATTTTATTATTGTGTTACAAAAATGATGTGAAAAATATATTTTAAGTGTGGAAAAATTATATTTTGATTTAATTTATTTAAGACTTAGTTTTTAAGTGGTAAAAACCCATATGTGACAATTTAATAACAATTGTTAACTTTTTAAAACAAACTTTCAGCCACTATTTATTTTATTCAAAAATCACAAATAAATAGAGTCTAAATATTTTTCTCAATCAAAATAAAGAAAATCATTATTTATCAAAATATGCATTCATACCATTAAAATATCAATTTTCAATATTACCATAACTTAGGAAAAATAATTTATTCCAAAAATTAATCAAATCCATTTTTAGTGAAACTTTCTTCACATTTTATTACAAAATTCCAGCAACCATTTTTTTATCATTAAAATCACCATATTCAATTTTATAAACTCATTTTTTCTCAAAATTCAATAAAAATTATGTAGGAAATTAATTGAGTAAAATATCGTAATATGAGACTTAAAATCCTCTTTTAATTTCATAAAAATTAACACATTCATCAAGAACATTATTTATGCATGCAACTCATATTTTTATCAACTTTTACCCAATTATCTTGAAAAAAACAGCAAGCTTAATTCTTTGTAAAACCCAACTTTTGTCTCAAAAATTTACATAAAATCATTCATGCCTAAGATCTCATTATGCTCTTATAATATGCATGATTCCACTAACATAATCACATGAATCCTTTTAAAATCATTTGTTGCAATTCCATGAAAGCCAACAAAACCTTTTCAATAAAATAGCATATAGTAAATTATACCATATTCACATGTGCCTTATTTTAACCTAGCATATTTCTATCATTATTTTTATGCATCTCACAATTTAATCATTCAAAACAAAACATGCATCTAACAACATTTCATGATAAAAAATATCAAGATTACCACTTGTTCTCTTGCCCATATATCAAAGGTCCTAAAACATGGATCAAATATTTTGTAAATCACACAACAAATCAAGAACACCCTTGGGTGTACCTAGGCCGAAATCACCTTACATGTGCTCATAGATTATTACAATTTTTCATGCATAGCAAAATCAACATCACAACCCTTAAACACAAGTCATACTCTCACAAAATCCAAATCCTATACATCATTCCTACCCAAAAATCAACCATTAACACCATTAGCAAAACCTCAAATACAACCACCAAAAACAATATAAGGCTAAGGAAAAGACCATTACCTCTCTTGATTGTAGATTCAAGAACACAAAAGATCAATACCACAAACTCCACACCCTTGTTCAAGCCTAGGGTTTTATGGGAAAGCCACCATGAGGAGAAAGAATAATCCAAACCCACACAAAACATAACACAAATCAATATCATATTATCAAATAAAGATTAAACAAAGAGAAAACAAGAAGACATACTCTAGGGGGGGTTCCTCTTCACTTTCTTCTTCCTTCTTCCTTTCTTTCTTTCTTCCTCTCTCTCTCTCTCTCTCTCTCTCTCTAGGTCACGGCAGCCACACACACACACAAGAGCAATGGCTCTTCTCTCCTTTCTTAGTCCCTTTATCACAAATCCTCTCATAAAGTCTCCCAAACAAAATTAAGGTAAGTTTCCATTTCTCTTTTATTTTCCTTGATTTTTCTTTATTTCAAAAAGATACAAGGAATAAAACATGATCAAGCCTATCCCCAAATGATTATAGTCTTCAATTTTTGATTCTTTTTACCATTTTAATGATATATTGCATTCCCACTACGTCACACGCCCACTCCTCCTTTCCCTTTTCTTTTATTCTTTTTTTTTAAATAAATAACTCCATTAAATCTAAAATAAGGAAACCTAAAATGTGTAGAAAAATCTACACATGTGCACCATGCTACCATGCACTAGCACACACTAAATTACTAGGGTGCATTACTATCTATCATGCACCTTAGTGCATTCCACCATAGCTCACATAAATACCTCATTTGTCACACTTAAATAAAATGTAACACTAATAGTAAGATAACATGTTACACATTTAATCACTTATTAAATTAATTAACCAAAACATTTCTAACAATTAAATAAAATAACAAACCATCAAATAAACAATTAAATATAATAACAACACTTAAATAAAACAATTCATCACACTTAACATTTAAATCAAATAAAGCACAAAATTTAAATAATCTAAAAAAAATATATTTGGTGCACTACAATATCCAAATTAGGGCCAGCCCTCGCCATCAGAACTTGCCTGATGTCGAGTGGTATACTTCCCCAGCCAGTTCAGTAACTCTTCGAATGATTGCTAACTGCTTCAGAAAATTCCCCCTCATAGGGGTTTCCATTATACAACCTGCCGCAGACCAGAGGGCTAACCTCCCCGGAGGTGTCAACAGCGCTTGGTCTCGGTATCATATTGAGGCGGAAGCTTATCTCCCTCTTCATCCCTTTTTTGTGGGGGTGGCCAATTATTTCGGCGTTGCCCCCTTCCAAATAACTCCAAACGGATATAGAATGTTGGCCGCACTCTATATCCTGTATAAACTTAAGAAATGGCCAGAACCTTCACCCCACTAGGTCAACTATCTCTTTGAACTCAAGTCTAACCCGCAACAACACGGAACGGGTTTCTTCCACTTTTGTCACCAGGAAACCAATCGAACATTCCTGAGTGACACTACGCATATCTCGAACGTGGGGCAGTATAATAAGGAGTACTTCCTCACTCCGGACATATCCAGCAACAACCTGGCATTCGCACGAGGAGGTAAGCACCGTTCCTGACTGGTCGATACTTTTACTCAAGGTGTCTCCTTTCGTTTCTCTTAAACCATAATCTGTTTTTCAGGCCCTTGGTTACGTCCAACCCCAACACCAGACATGGTGTCGAGGTCTAACACTCTGGCCAGGATGTCCGATGCAGCAAAAAGCGTCAAGATCCTGGTGACTGAAGAAAACTTGAGGCGGTCTGGCCTCCTTGCTCCTCGCCATGAAAATAGAGGGTCTGTGGTGGACAAAGCCACTGCCGAGGGGGTTCCTGAGTAGCAACCTCCCGTGTCTCCTCCTCCTCGGAGGCCAACGGGGATTACTATTAGGGAGCCCACGGGCAATCCTTCCGCAGAAAGGCCTTCTGCTCCCCAAGGCAAGGGGAAACAAAAGGCCAAAGAGCCAGCTGTGGACTTGGGAGAGTCCTCTGATGATAATGGTAACACTATTTTACTTTTAAATGGTTTGCCTATTCCCTGTCACTTGTTCGACGGGGAAGGCAATTTTACGTATACTCCAAAACTAGGGCCAGACTTCTTCATGCCAGATAATGAGTATATGACTAATAGAGTAAATAGTGTAGCGACCAGTAGTTGTAGCTCGGGTATTCACTTTGTTGCCTTTCTTCTATTGCATATAATATATTTTCATCTGCCTCTTATTCTTATCAGTTTCCTGTGTTTACTTTCATGCAGATATGGCCACTCCCAATATCTTTGACATGTACCAGGCCAAGGAGGAAGAGGAGGTTCCCCAACTCCAACGGAGATCCAAGAGGAGAACTGGCGAATCCAGCCGAGGCCCTCCGGCCAAGAAGGGTCGAACAGAAGACCTTCCCAAGGATGCGTCAACTGGGCAGACTCCTGGGCCAATGGGGCAAACTCATCCACCAGCTCCTTCTGAGAAGCAGACTCCTCCTGCCCCACCAAATCCTCCGACTGCGCCCGCCAGAGAGGAAATTATTCGTGACGAAGCTCTCGGGGCTAAACTCATGAGCTGCACCCTTCGATCAGTCAGGGATCGCCTTGACCGCATTGGCAAAGGTGACCGTGTCAGGGATGCAATGGTCGAGGCTGAAAACTTGGGGGCCGACCAGGTTTTGAATAGGGCCCTGAATGAAATCTCCAGTGTGAGTACTTCTTCACTTTTTTAAGCCTTAGTCTTTTACTCTTCACGGCAGGCTCTGACTTTTTCCTTTGTTCATAGGCCTTGCTATCTGTTATCACTGCTCGTACCCGTATCCAGGCTTCCATCGAGCAGGCAAAGGCAAAGGCCACTGAGAGGCATCAAGTGAAGGCAGCTGAGGAGCTTTCGGCTGCCGAGGCTAGGCATGCCAAGGAGTTGGAGGCGCTGGCTCGAGAAAGGGATGCTGCGGTGACCAAATTGTCAGAGGCCGAAGCCGCAAAATATGCCACCGTGAAGTTGAGGCAAGAGTATCGAGAGTTCAATCAAACTCATCTTCGCGAGATCAAGCATCTGGGAGAGGTACTCATGTCCAAGGATGAGGCTATTGTCACCCTTGAAGGCAAGGTGAAGTAGCTGGAGCTTGACAACTCCAAAAATCTTGAAAAGTACAAGAGGACGACACTCTGATGTTTCTACAACTTCTGGAAACACAATCAGGGTGCCGACTTCAGCTACCTTTCGGAGGAAGTCAGGACTGCTGAGCTGGCTCACTGCACCGCCCAACTGGTCGAGGAGGAGGCAAGATCGAGGATCCCTACCTCTCCAAGCATCGTTGGTGTGGAAGAAGAAGAAGTTGTCGAGGACGCGACCAACCAAGATGCTGCCCAGGACCCTCCGGCCCCAAATGCCTCTTAAACTTTCTCATTTATTTTTTCTTTCTTTTTGGCTATACGACCCACGGGTCGTGATGTAAAGACAATAATTTCTTTTTAAAATTTGCTGCATGGGCAGTAAACCCTTTTTTCTTTTACTCGAACAGTTACATCTAAGCAGCGATGCTTGCGGTGTAAAAGCTTAAATCTTGATACTATAATGTCTTTATTTATTATAACATTTGTCCGTATGACCGAACTTAGCATAGTACTTTGGTATTATTTAACAAAACATAAATTTTGAAAAATATTCTAAGTACTGTAGCATGCTTTCACTCATTTTGTTCATGTGTTTACATACCTTTTGAGAGTATGCTTTGCTATTGATGTGCCTTATATGCCCCCCAAGTGATTGAGGAGCTTTAGGTCCTTGGTCACTTGCCCTGACCATGGCCTGTTCGAACATTCCTGTTCGTGCGGAAAAATGATACTTGTAATACAGCAAAACAACACACGTAATGAACAAATACTTGTAAATGTAAATTCACAAAGGTTGGCAAGAATGACTGGCTGCGCACAAGCCCTTATAATCTCGTATTAAAAATGGACTAAACATGTCTTTACGAGTGATTCTATAATAGAACCTTACATATACGAGCAGTTAGCCATACAGCGTGGCTAAACCTCTTTGCAAAACTTATAAAAATTAAAAAAATTTAACATAAGCCAGTTCTTTAAAAAGGATTGTTCATTGATAATACTTGCGCATGTGTTCTCCATTCCAGTAACGTGGAACGAGATCTCCGTTTAAGCGTGTAAGTTTGTATGTGCCTGGGTGAAGGACTTCTTCAATCTAGTAAGGTCCCTCCCAATTAGGTCTGAGCACTCCAGCAGTAGGGTCGCGGGTATTTAAGAAAACTCGTCGTAGCACCAAATCTCCGACGTTGAATTTTCTTTCTTTAACTTTGGAGTTAAAGTACCGGGCGACTTTTTGCTGGTATGCAGCAACTCGGAGTTGAGATTTCTCTCGTATCTCATCGATTGAGTCTAGGGACTCCATCATTAGCTGGCTGTTCTGATCTTGGTCGTAAGTCAAACGCCGATGCGAGGGAGGATCTAACTCGACAGGTAACATGGCTTCATATCCGTAGGCTAGGGAAAATGGAGTATGTCCTGTTGCTGTACGGTGAGACGTTCTATACGACCAGAGGACTTCAGGCAACTGCTCTGGCCACGCTCCTTTAGCTTCTTCAAGTCTTTTCTTCATGGTGTCTTTAAGAGTCTTGTTTACGGCTTCGACTGCCTGTTTGCTTAGGGGTGTGCAACTGAAGAAAAGCTTTTAATAACTCCATGCCTCTCGCAGAAATCGGTGAATAAGTCGCTGTCAAATTGGGTCCCGTTCTCTGAAACTATCTTCCTGGGCAAACCATATCTGCATACAATGTTCTTGATGATGAAGTCAAGAACTTTCTTGGTCGTTATGGTTGCGAGTGGTTCAGCTTCGGCCCATTTGGTGAAGTAATCAACTACCACAACTGCGTACTTTACTCTGCCCTTCCCTGTAGGCAGGGATCCAATCAAATCTATCCCCCATACTATAAAAGGCCACGGGCTCTGCATCTGCTTTAGTTCGTTTGGAGCTGCTCGTGGAATCTTGGAGAACCTTTGACATTTATCACATCTTCATACATACTCCATCGAATCCTCGTTCATCGTTGGCCAGAAGTAGCCTTGCCTTAGAATCTTTTTTGCCAAACTCTGCCCCCCAGCGTGATCCCCGCAGAAGCCTTCATGCACCTCCTTCATGAGTTCCTTAGCCTTTTCTGGCGTAACGCACCTGAGTAATGGCATTGAGAATCCTCTTCGGTACATAACACCATCGACGAGTATGTACCTAGCAGCTCGTCTTTGCAGAGTTCTGACTTTGTTCCTGTCTGTTGGGAGCGTACCATTTGTCAGATACTCCAAGTAAGGCGCCATCCATGTATCCTCCATTCGAATCTCCACACTGGACTCAGTTCCTTGTATGCTCGGCTTACTCAGTCTTTCAACTGGCACAATGTTCAAAGTGTCAGCATCCTTTGCACTCGCGAGTTTGGCTAAGGCATCCGCGTTTGAATTCTGATCTCGCGGGATCTGCTGGAGGGTGTACTTCGTGAACTGGGCGAGCAGGTCTTTTGCTTTATTTAAGTAGGCTACCATTTTCAAACCCCGCGCTTGATATTCTCCAAGGACCTGATTCACCACTAGCTGTGAATCACTATAGATATCAAGCGTCTTTATGCTCATATCCTTTGCCATTCTCAATCCAGCGAGGAGTGCTTTGTATTCTGCTTCATTGTTTGATGCAGTGAAGTCGAACCTGATGGTGCAGTGAAATCGATGCCCTTCCGGCGTCATCAATATTACTCCCGCTCCAGCGTGGGATTCGTTGGATGAACCATCCATGAATAGCTTCCATGAAGGAGTTTTGTCTTGAGGCTCGGGCGCTTCAGGCTGTTCGCACTGCTCGCTATCTGGGAGTTTGGTGAACTCTGCAATAAGATCGGCTAAGACTTGTCCTTTTACTGCTGCTCGCGGTGAATAGGTTATGTCGAACTGCCCTAACTCGACTGCCCGTTTTAACAATCGCCCAGCCGCCTCGGGTTTTTGGAGGACTTGCCGAAGGGGCTGATCAGTTAGAACCGTGATAGGATGAGCTTGGAAGTAGGGGCGCAGCTTTCTAGATGCGAGGATTAAGCAATACGCTAACCTCTCGATTGGTGGATATTTCAATTCTGCCCCGATCAGTCTCTTGCTGACATAGTAGACTGCTTTTTGTGCTCCTTCTTCCTCTCTCACTAGCACCGCGCTGGCAGCAACTTCAGTAATCGCCAGGCAAATAAACAAAGTTTCTCCTTCGATCGGCTTTGATAAGATGGGGGGCTATGCCATATGAGCTTTCAGCGCCTAGAATGCTTGCTCGCAGTGTTCTGTCCACTCAAATCTTTTATTCCCCCTAAGTAGATTGAAGAACGGGACGCACTTGTCTGTTGATTTTGAAATGAATCTACTTAGGGCTGGGATTCTTCCGGTTAAACTTTGTACATCTTTGATCCTTTCTGGCGACTTCATGTCGATCAGGGCTTTTATCTTGTCAGGGTTGGCCTCGATTCCCCTTGAATTTACGATAAACCCCAAAAACTTCCCTGATCTGACTCGAAAGGAACACTTGAGGGGATTTAATTTCATTTGGTACTTGTTTAACACATTAAAGCACTCTTGTAAATCCCTCACATGCCCTTCTGCTTTCTTAGACTTTACCAGCATGTCATCCACATATACCTCCATGTTTACACCAATTTTCTCTTTGAACATGTGGTTGATCAGCCGTTGGTAAGTCGCACCTGCGTTTTTCAATCCGAAGGGCATTACTCTGTAGCAATACAAGCCCGTATCGGTCCGAAAGCTGGTGTGATCCTCATCTGGGGGATGCATGATAATCTGGTTATAGCCCGAATATGCATCCATGAATGAGAGGATCTCGTGCCCTGCAATAGCATCGACCAGCTGGTCGATCCTTGGGAGTGGGAAGCAGTCTTTTGGCAGGCTTTATTGAGGTTTGTAAAATCCACACAGGTCCGCCACTTGCCGTTAGGCTTGGGGACCAGCACCGGATTGGAGACCCACGACGGATAAAAAGCCACCCTTATGAATCCATTCTCCTTTAGCCTTTCCACTTCTTCTTTTAAGGCTCGTGATTTGTCTTTATCAAGCAGCCTTCTTTTTTGCTGCACGGGTGGAAAGGTCTTGTCTATATTCAGGACATGGCTAATTACTGCAGGATCTATCCCAACCATGTCTTTATGCGACCAGGCAAAAACTTCCTGGTTCTCTCGCAAGAATTCCACCAGTGCGTGCTTCATTGTAGGCTCTAAGTTTTTCCCAACCTTTACGACTCTGGTTGGGTCCTCTTTGTCGAGTTGGACCTCCTCCAAGTGCTCGACGGGTCCAACATTTTCTTCAAAATCCCCAAAGCGAGGATCCAAATCTCCATCCTCACTTTGGGCAACACCCTATTTGGTGACTTCATCACCTGATTGGGCTTGCGTATCAACTGCCATCTGCAATCTATCTGGGGCAGTGCTCCTCGGCGTTCCGCTTTTCGCCTTTGTGATCGAGGCGTTGTAGCACTCCCTGGCTTCTCTTTGGTTTCCTACAACGCGTCCTACCCCGGCGTTTGTTGGGAATTTCATGGCTAGGTGCCACATAGAGATGACGGCCCGTAGATCAACCAGTATGGGCCTTTCAATAACGGCGTTGTACGCCGAAGGACAATCGACCACGACAAAAGTGGCGAGTAATGTCCTTGTTACGGGGGCTGTACCCGTCGTTACTGGGAGTTTGATCAATCCGGCTAGGGCGAGTCCTTCTCCAGAAAAGTCGTATATTGTTTGATTGCAGGGCTCCAAGTCTTTTACGAACAATTTCATGCGTTCCAGTGTTGACTTATACAGGATGTTCACTGAACTTCCTGTATCGACCAGTACTCTCTTCACCATCATATTGGCCATCTGGATATCCACGACCAGCGGGTCGGAATGTGGGAACCGAACGTGTTGAGCATCGCCATCAGAGAAGGTTATCTCACCTTCCTCTGACCGAGCCTTTTTCGGTGGACAGTCCTCCACAGTCATCATCTCGATGTCCTGGTCGTGGCGCAGAGTCTGAGCATATCGTTCTCTGGCCTTTCCGCTATTTCCCGCGAGGTGCGGGCCTCCACAGATGGTTAAGAGTGTTCCAGCCACGGGGGCAGGCTGTAATGGTGGCAAGCGTTGGCGTGTGGACGCCTGCTCGTTTCCACCTGGAGCTTCTCGTTGGGAATTTCCCGAGGCCCGTACGTATCTTCTCAAGTGTCCTTGTCTAATAAGGAACTCAATTTCGTCTTTTAACTGGTTGCATTCATTAGTGTCATGTCCGTAGTCGTTATGGTAACGACAGAACTTGGTAGTGTCTCTTTTCGAAATGTCCTTCCGAATGGGTCCAGGTTTCTTGTAAGGCACACTGGAGCTTGTGGCCTGGTAAACCTCTCCCCGAGACTCAACGAGGGCAGTGTAGTTAGTGAACCGAGGCTCATAATGATTTCCCTTAGCTCGTTTGTTGTCGGTGGTGGAAGGCTCGTTATACAGCCGTTTTCCACCATTCGTGCCATTACCATTGCCGTTCCCATTGCCTTTGCCGTTGCCATTCGGTTTGGAACCGTTGGCGACTTTGGCGGGTTCGGCGACCTTCTTACCCTTGTTCGAGGGTTTTCCATCATCAGCAATGGCTTCTTCAAGCTTGATGTAACGGTCGGCTCGGTCTAAGAATTCTTGGGTAGTTCTCACTCCTTCTTTTCAGAGACTTTTCCAGAGGGGAGAGCAACATTTAACCCCTGCGGTAATGGCCATCATCTTGCCTTCGTCTCCTACTATTTTTGCTCCAGCCGCCACTCGCATAAAGCGCTGGACGTAATCCTTTACTGACTCGCCGTCCTACTGGCGAATTTCGACTAGCTGGTTTGCTTCGGTTGGGTGCACGCGACCAGCATAGAATTGTCCATAGAACTCTTGTACGAACATTTCCCAAGAAACAATGCTCGCGGGAGGGAACTTGAAGAACCACTTCTGCGCAGCTTCAGAAAGTGTTGCAGGGAAGATCCTGCACCGAGCATCTTCGGACACTTTCTGAATGTCCATCTGAATTTCAAACTTATTGACGTGCGAGACTGGGTCTCCATACCCGTCAAAGTTTGGAAGCGTAGGCATCTTGAATTTGCTAGGATTTTTGGCGTTAGCTATCCTTTGCACGAAAGGAGTGCCTTTCCTCCTATCGTGGTCGATGTATGAAGTCCTTCCCCCGACCAGTTGCTGCACAGCGTGGTTGAGGGCGTCTATTTGGGCCTGCACTGCGGTAGGAATCGCTGTGGCCTCTGTTGCCGGGGGGACGTTCTCGCCGTGTCTCTCACGACGATCATTGAGTACATCTCTAAGGTCCTCTTCTCTTCTCCGCTGCTCGCTACCCTCGAGCCGGTTGAAGACATTATTTTGCCTAGGCTGCCCCCCAGCGTCCTGTCCATTTGGTTGGTCATATTGAGGTACCTGGCTCCTGCCTTTACCTCTTTCTCCATTCCTCCCACCGGCATTTCCTTTGCCTGAGTCGGCCTCATTGTATCCGTGGCCATCTCTGAACCTCAACTGGCTATGGTGAGATCGACTGTTCCCCCGAGGTCCGTTCCTAGCTGAACCATCCCGAGCGTTAGAGGATGGCCTGCGTTGGTCGTGGTGTTCCCGTGCATCATCGTCCCGTGGGGGGCCCCGGACCGCAGAGCCTAACTCTGAATCTCTTCTGTTGCCAGGAGGGTACTGACCTCTGTTCGATAGGTTCGGCCCATCATCCCTACGACGTCTAGGGCTGCGAGGCTGATGCTCGGCCCTATTCTGCCTCTATTGCGGGGGGTTACCCCGAGCATCTTGGGATGGTGGGTGTGCTTCAGGATCCTGTGGGACATCGTCATGGGGCATCTGAGGCTGCTCGGGCCTTTGCGGACTCAAAGGCTGGATCGGTGGGCTCGGATTAGGACCCCTCTGGGGTGGCCCATTCACCGGTTGGTCAGGCTGTTAGGCAGGTGCAGTCTGATTTCTGGCCAATAGCAGGGCTGCTTCAAGGGCTGCCATGGCTTCGTTCTGGCGGCGGTCCACCTCCGCTTGCCTTTCGTTCAATTCCGCGCGCTGCTGTTGGATCTCCTGCTGCTGCAGCGCCATAACTTCAGCGGCAGTCTCCTGACTAGCTCTCAGACTAGCCAGCTCTTCCTGCAATGCGCCCAGGGTACTCTTCAGCGTTGCATCATCCATTTCCTCCTCCTCAAAGTCCAGTTGTGGCTCATCCTTCGCCATGCTTGCAGGAGGAGGAGGAGGTGGCGGGTTTGACGGTGCAGCGGCGGCCGCCTGTCCAGTTTTCCTTCCAGCTTTCGCCATTAGTTTTCTCAATGAAGATAAATCAAGCTCTCAATGAAAGCACCAGAATGTTGACCCAAGATTTGGCCAACTGACACGGAGTCAAAATATGCTTGATGTGAATGAAAGAGATGAGAAGAACATAATGACAAAAGTAAATAAGACACAGTATTTTATAGTGGTTCGGCCCCAGGATCTGGTAATGACCTACGTCCACTTAGACTGATATTGATATAAAAATAAGAAGAGTGATCAAAGAACTGGGGTTCAATGAATTTCACTAATCTCTGAAGACCGATACAAGTTTACTAGGAGAATTCCTATAGTCTCAAGTGATTCAAAAGCCAAAAGTCCCCTCCCTTGAGCTATCTCTTGCTATTTATCGGCTCAAGGGGGATTACAAAAGATTGTTACAGATATTCTTTCCTGAATAATCGGATACCCAGAAGATTGTATGAGATAAATTCGGGATTCATAAAGATCTTCCCATAAATGTCGCCTTGTACACAGACCCATCGACCAGACTGGTCGCGGGTAAGACAAGCTTACACTGCTTCTAATGTGTCCTCTGGTCGATACTCTAGCAGACGTTTCCAGGTGTCAGCCACATGTCCAGGGATTACTTGCCACGTCATCAATGCTAATTTTATGGATAACACATATGTTAGCTCATTCCTTTGTGCAAATATTTATCTATGAAATTATTATCTTTAACCCACTAGCTATTAAAAACTAAAAAAATAATAATTAAACTTAATTAAGACAATGAAAACATCAAGATAAGCTACAAAATCTAAAAGTAAACTAACATCACCCATGATTTTTTCACAATTATAAGTTCAAAAGCACCTGAAATAACTCTTTATTCAAGAGTTATCACACCCTCAAACTTACAACATTACTCGTCCTCGAGTGATGACTCTAAAAACAAAATACAACCAACAAAAGACACAAAAGGCACAAACTAAACAACAAAAGACAGGAAAACACAAAGACAAAACACCACAACAATGGACAAACTTTGCTATGCCAATGGTAAAAAGGGGAGGGCTCTCGGGAAATTTTATTTTGAAAAAGAGAAGCTGAATTTCAATCTTTTACTAGTTTTAAACCAAATTCTTCAAGCATGAATGTTGCTGTCAAAAATATTAATCAAGTGTTTCACCCTTTAGTGCATGCATAGCTTTTCCTAAACAATTTCAATCACCAAAAATCAAGCTAGACCTTGGTCCTCAAGCTTAAATAATGTCTTCATAAGTTACTTAGTGATTCCCTCTCCACTAATTTAGACAAACACCAAACCAAAGATCAATAGGACTTTATCAAGCTTGTAATGATCGGCTAGGGTGAAGGTAGGATAAGAGAGAAATTTTTTGGATCAAATCACCCTAAACACCTCAATCTTTCTAGGACCTAAATACATAAATGCACATATTAATGTCCCCCACAACAAAATATAAATCTTGCCACTAGCCTTTATTACAAACATCCAAAGACTAAACTACAACAACTTTCCTTTATTTGAAAAGTACACCCCCAAACTTATTTACAAGCATACATACTTTTTTTTTTTTGCTTTCTTTTTCTCTATTTTTTTTTTACTTTTTTTTTATATGCTTTGATGCAAGGGAGTGTACTCTTAAATTTTTTCTTTTTGGATGCTCAACAAATAAATCCTATAAAGATCAAGGTGCTAAAAGGGTGTAGTGAAAATAGGTGATTATATATATGTTAAGCTAAGCTAATGTGTGGCTAAGAAAGAAAAAAATGACACTTAAGCTCAATGGGGTGACTAGGGATAAAAATTCATACAAGGTAGGCTTCAAAGGCTCAAACGGTCCAAAGATGGTCGAAATCATTTCATCGGTGTTGTATTGTCTAGGATTTCGCCTCAAGGAAAATCACCAAGTAATTCTAGAAACTTAAGCTCTCACAAGAAACTAGCTCTTTGTAGGGTCTCAAAATTGTTTAATCAAACTATGCACAAACTAAAAAGAGAAACACTCTCATCAACCAATTGCTAGCAACATTCACACCTAAAGAATTAAGTTTAAAATTTAAGAAAGAAAGAAATTCATCTGCAACTTATATTGATTATATATATATTTTTAAGTTTGCAAAGTCGTCATCGAGCCCCCTAGTTAAACACTAACAAAAGCAAAGAATATCCTCAAAAGAACGACAACACAACAATACAAAGACAAACTAAAAACATAACAAATATAACTATTCCAACAAACTACCTTCCTAGCAACAAAACACAAGGAAAATGACTCAAATTTCGGTGCTCACTACACAAAAATCACCAAAGAAACATAACTAAGTACAACACAAAGCACCCAGTACACAAAACACAAAAATCATTATCAACACTTGAGTTCAAAGTATAACACAACACAAAATTTTGCCAATGAGTAAGAACTACACCTAAAATAGAGAAAAAAAATAAACGGACATAAACAAAATCAAATTGGGGAGTAGAGTTCAGAAATGCTCATTCAACGAATATGTAGGCTCTGCTCAAGGGATGCGCAACTGGGTCACTCGGTGCTTGCGTGAGGCGCAGCTGAGGCTTGTAGACACGACTGACCGAAGGGTTATTGGAGCCAATGGGAGGGTTGGTTGCACAAATGAGGCTCAAATGAATCCAAGGGTCATAGTCGACTGACCAAGGATGCTCTTGGGGAGACTCACGCGACTTGGGTCGCACGCGAGAAATTTTTAGGCGTCTCGTTGGAACACAGGAAGAGGCACGGGCCTGTGGGATGCATGCACTAGGGGTCATTTGGGCTCGGCCTGGCTGGAGGTGTCGAGTGAAGGTGCGCCTGGGAGTGGTCCTCTGCATGGTGTGCGAAGCTGAGCCACACCTGATTTCGATTGTGGGTAGCGAGTTGGGGATATGGGATATGGCTGGTGAGGTTTGGGGATGGCTGGGCTGGCGAGGAGCTTCTCGTGGATGGTGGTGGCTCTCGGTTTGGGTGGTGCCGAGGGTGGTGGAAGGCACAAAAATGGCCTGAGCAGGGGTTGAGGGAAATGGTGAAGATAGAATAAATATTATATACATATATGTATTTTATATATAATATAAATTTTACTGAAACGTATAGCTTATAGTATATATATATACTATTTTTTTTTCTTTTTGATACATATTTCTGTGTATATATATATTTATATATTACATATATAGAGGTAGTAAAATATATTTATTATATTGATTATATATATATATTTTTTATATAATTTTTTTTAATATGTATATAGGTAGTAATATATATAATATTAAATATAGTACAACTTTTTTTTTGTATATATATAATAATATAGTATTATATATATATATAAGTCTCTCAATGAAACCACGACCCAAGGTTTTTTTCTCTGGCCAGATTGCCACCATTTTACTTAAACTTCGCTTCAGCAACTATAATTTGACGTAACTCCCTTTTATTTTCGGAAATTTTTGCGTGCATTTTGCTGAAGTAAAACTCTCGCAAAACCTTCAGACTCCAAAATTACTTCCAGAACACCATGTCTCTTACTGTCTTAACACCTGAAACACCAAAATACACATAAAACCACTCCAAAATATCACAATAAAATGAAATTAAAATTCTAAAAATTAAAAATAACAATAAAAATAATTAAAAACACTCATATATATTTATATATTTTCTTTTCTTTTATTGGTTGAATTTTTTTTTAGTGCATTTTTATTTTTTCTTTCTTTGAGTTGCTTTACAAATGAACCCTCCAAAACCCATAGCAACCCAAACTTCATTTTTTTTTCTAAGGAACTTTCAAGGAAACCGAGGTTTGGTATTGTTCAACTTCGCTTCCCCCAAACTTTGCTTCTTTCCTTGTTACCTTAAATGCTCTTCCTACATGCTCATCATATAATTCCACTACGTCATTGTGAAACACATTGCTCACTAAGAACCCACCATCACACCTTGATTTCACTAGAGAGTTTGAGAAAAAAACTCTATTCCAAACTTCCAACATTTGTGATTGAGGCTTTCTACTATGTTTCTTTTTCTTCTTCTTTTTCCTCGGTAGCTTTGGAGAATGAGATGGTTCTTCTTCCTTACTTATCCATGGCTCCCCACCTTTCTCAATTTCTTCAAAAGGGGCCCTTTTCTTGACTTCATTGCTATACTTTCCATGTATCTTTTCAATCAACTTGATGTTTGAAACACTTATGGCCAAACAAGCTTCAACTTCATTAGGAGATCATATAGGATTAAAAACCTTGAATATGACTTGTTCGTCTTGAGCTTGAATGGTGAGCTCTCCTTTTTCAACATCTATCAACGTCCTCCCGGTGGCAAGAAATGGTCTCCCCAAAATGATCGATACATCCCTATCTTCCTCATAGTCAAGAATAATGAAATCCGCTGGAAAAATAAACTTGTCAACTTGTACTAGGACGTCTTGAATCTTTCCCTCCGGATGCACCATAGAACGGTCAGCCAATTGCAAGGTGAGTGTACTTGGCCTTCCTTCTCCAATTCCCAACTTCTTAAAAATGGACATGGGCATCAAATTAATACTAGCTCCCGAATCACAAAGAGCTTTACCAACTTCTCATCCCCCAATAGAAATTGGAATTGTGAAACTGCCCGGATACTTCAACTTTGGAGGAATTTTATTCTTCTGTATAGCACTACAACATTTAGTCAAAGCAACCGTTTCAAATTCACCAAGCCTCCTCTTCTTTGTCAAAATATCCTTCAAGAACTTCACATAATTAGGCATTTGTTCCAAAACGTCCACCAATGGTATGTTGATGTGGAGTTGCTTCAAAACATCCAAAAATCTTCGGAATTGACCATCTTGTTGCTGCTTTTGAAAACATTGAGGAAATGGTGGAGGTGGCTTGCTCATTGGCTTCACTGTTGCATTTTGCTGAGGAATTGCTGCAGCAATTGCTTCAGGATCACCATTTGAATTTTTCGAATTCACAGTTTTGTCTCCCTTGTCCACACTACTTTGGATTGAAGTGGGCTCGCTGTTTCTCTTACAATTATCCTCAGTCAATTCTAGATTTTTACCATTCCTCAAAGTGATCGCCTTGCATTGCTCTTTACCATCTCTCCTTGGATTTTCAGTATCACTAGGCAAGGTGCCTTGTGGTCTATTCCTTAGCTCATTAGCAAGCTGTCCCAATTGAGTTTCTAGATTCCTCAAGGATGCCGCTTGACTCTGAATCACAGCATCATTCTTCGAAATATATTCATTCATTAAACTGTCCAAAGAGCTTGATTGAGACACCTGAGGAGGAGGTGGTTGAGCTCTTTGTTGTTGTTGAGAAAACCCCGGTGGATATGTAGGCTTGTTTTGCATTGGTGCTCCGCTTGAACTAGCTCCTTGACCCCCCCATGAGAAGTTTGGATGTTACCTCCATCCCGGATTATATGAGTTCGAATATGGGTTATTCCGGTTGGCATTTTGATTCCCCACATAACAAACCGAAGCGGGATTCGAAGGACAACTCTCAAATGCGTGCCCTGTTATGAGTGTGTCCTAAAAGCATGTAAAGACATTTGTTTTTCTGTGAATAAATAAATACAATGGTTTATTATTATTGTTATATTTATATTGTTAAATTATTGTTTGAATAATTTTGTAAATATCAGAAAATTCCATATTCATTATTGAGGATGTGATCTTGTATTAGTACGAGAGAATTAAGATCACATGAATGAATAAAACTAGTCAACAACAACAAATTAAAGTTATGGAATTCTTTAATTGGAGTTGTAAGTACGGTTTACTGAGTATCAGTATCATAATGATACAAATAATCTAGATTCGGATCATTGATGTGGAAAGACATCTCGGTATAGGTGCTTTATATAATATGATTATATATGACATGGACCGATATGAATTAAAGTCTTTATCCAAAAACCATTTAACAATAAAGACTTGTAATTCATATCATAACGATGATCATTTATAGATCAACCTAAATCCTGAGTGTTCATGAACTCCTGTTCATGTTTATTAAATCTTTTGATTCATTCAGTAAGGTCTCTTCAAAGAATGAGGCTAATGACTTTCGTTTTGGAGATTTAATATCATGGATAGCTGGGAACATGTATCAACAATACGGAATCTAATCTTTCCTAATAGATCATATATTAGTTCCCTTAAGGGTTAATTCTGGAACTGAATGATTTTGAGCTCAAATCTATAATTACATTATAGATTAATTATTCACTAGTGAATTAATGGTACTTAAGGAATAAGAAGTAAATTAGAAAGGTAAAATGGTAATTCTTCCATTATAATTTATGAACTAATTAATTAGAGGGTTGAACTATTGTAAGATGGTTATATCAATGGACGACTTAAGAAAAGATTTCTGTAAAAGTATCTTTATAACATAAAGAGTGCAATTCTGAATTTATAGTGGAGTAATATCAGAATTAATAAATTAACTATTATAATTAAAGAGTTTCATTATTTAGTTTATTTATTGGAGCTTAATGTTATAGGTCCATGGTCCCCGAAATGGCTCAAACAAACACTAACAAAGGTAAACACAAAAATGGGCAAAAAGGACTTATGTGATAAGTAAAGTACTTTTCTATGTATCAAACATAATTATTGTTTAATTATGTGTAATTAATTAATTAAGAATTAATTAATTATTTGATTTAACAAAAATATAATTAATTTTGAATTAATTTATTTTTTGGGATTTTTGGTATTTAAATAATAATAGAAATTGGAAAAAATCACATGCCATCACTGGCATGTGGTACAAGTGTAGCACAGTGCATAAGAGACTGTGATCAGTTTCTTGGTTCCAGAATTTTAGTAATTTAAATATTAAATAAATAATGAGATATTTTAATATGATTAAAATATTATTATTTAAACAAAAATGTGATAACTGATCAGTTATTTTAAATTGTTTAAAATAACAAATATTTTAATATATAGGATATATTAAATATAGGATATCAGTTTTCCAGAACGTAACTTTTCAGGGATAGAAAAATATCTAAAAATCTCTCTCAGAGAAAGAGAATAGTGATACAAACAAAAGTCACTGTTCTTAACAAAACCTAGGTCCAAACTTTATCAGATCTCATGTGTTGAGAACATCTGATAAATAGTTTTTTGTCTATTGTTTGTACAGCGAGCCCACGCTCGTTCTTTGTGTGCTGAGAACATTTTGGAAGATCTTGGTGTGAGATCTCAAGGATTTAGCCATACAAAAAGATAGAAGCAAGGAAGGACCTGAGGTAATTTTTCTATTCATGTCTTTGATTCAATATATATATGCATGTGAAGAAGTAGATCTAGAAATCTTATGGGATTAAACTAACAATTTGAATGTTGTTCCGCTGCGTATAATCTCTGATTTGATCAATAAAAACCAACAAATGGTACCAGAGCCATCTTCACATATATATGTATTGAATCTGTGTTGGTTTACTTTTATGCATTTATTTATTTTGATGAATGAATGGATGGCTTAATGTGATTGAATGCATGGGAATGTTGAATCGTTAATTGTATGGTGTTTTTGGGTCAGGATTTGTTTATGATTAGATCATTGTGTAAGCCATTAAAGGGCATAGGATTTATGTAGTTTTATTAGGTTTTTTGACACCATAAAATTGTAATTCCGATCACACAAAAGTCAGAACGGAGCCCGGGATTCAGAATTCAGTCACCGATCCTCCGAGGCCGACCTCCGAGCCACTGTCGAGACGTCGTACAGACGGGTCCGGACGGTTCCATACAGTCCAGCCCCGGCAGCCCCGTTTGACGCCACGTGTCCCCACCTGACTAGTCCATAATTTTTTTTTATTCTTTTTTCTGAAATTAATCTGTTATTTTTTAAAAAAATTTAAAATGTTTAAATATCCTATTTTTGAAATTCGATATTTAAATAATGAGATATTTTTATTGTCTTAACAAAACCCTTTTTTTTAATATCTTATTTAAAATTTATTTTTTCAAAATAACATATTTTAATTTAAATTCATTTCAGTTTTAATTAAAAGTTGTTTTAATTAAAAAGAAAAATAAAAATAATGATTATTTAAAAGTTCGTTTTAATTAATCAAAATAATTAGAAAATTATTTTCTTATTATTATTCTGGACCAACAACGACACATATCCTACCGACAAAGTAAAGAAGCCCGATGGAGATCAAGGCGGTTTTATTTTATTTATTTTAATTTTATAAAGTGGTTGTAAAATTAGAAATACCCAAAAGCACCCGGTTCAACATTTATTGTTTATTTATTTAAATAATTATTTTCATGTGATTAATGTGATTGATAACATGTTCATGCATTGTATGTCATACATGAAAACCCACACAGTCATAATCATGCATCTCATTAGTAGAAACATGATTATTAGGATTGTCCTATATGTTTATATGAATTGTTTTGAGAAATCAGTTGCATGTAAATTACTTAGTTTTATTTTGAAAACGTGGTAAAATATCACACCAAATTTTAAGTCTTTATGACTTAATTTCTTTAAACCAACTTTATTTTAAAAGTTTTTTTAGTAAAGTTTAGATGAACATGATTGGTAATTTAAAATTGGATATGGACCTAGAAACTCGCTTTCTTTCCAATTTTAATTATGTTCATAAGGTTTAAAGATGTTATAATTAATTAGGTTAAAAACTCTTATTTCAAAATAGTGAGTGGGAGAGGGTTGATATCTCAAACATAACCCATATACTCCATTATTAATATAACACCGTGAGATATGAATAGTGCCTCGCGACGGCTTTGTTTTCATCCCCCTAAGGAAGGTGTCTGGACATATCAATAGCAAGGTTGTATTTCTTACATAGATAGGAACTTATGATGTATTTTAGGCTTGACCGACCCTAAGGCGACGTGTCCTAAGTTAAGTCATGAACTCCGAAATAATGGGTTACACTCACAAAGTTATGATTAAGCTCGTGCAGTGGATAATCATAACTTGACCAAACTAAGCGGTACTTTAATGTTTAAAAGAGAAAATAAAGAGTTTTTTTAAGTTTTAAACAATAAAGATAAGAATGTCTTATAAATTCTCTAAAATTAATTTGACCGACCCTAAGGCGGCACTTTAATTGTTAGAAAATTTTATCGTGGAAATGAATCTTTATTTTATGTGTTTTAATTGTGCTCATGCATCACGTTTAATTTTCGAAAACTTTGATATTTATTTTTCTATATATAATAATATTATTTGTATTTATTGCCAGCAAAAATGTCTATTGGTGAATTACACATCGATGACTTTCTCAAATCCTTTGTTTTTGAACCTGAAAATATGCAACACTGGTTTCGAGGCATGTTGACTATTTTTTCTTATAAGAAGATGATGTCAACTGTCTTTGAAAAACCTCCAACAGAACCACCTCTGGCTACTAGCTATGAAGCAGAAGAAAAATATGCGAATTGGATGAAATCCAATCGGTTGGCACGTTATTGCATGCTTTCAACCATGCCTGACGAAACAAAGGAAAAATATATACACTATGACTCAGCACATGAGATGTGGCGAGCAATGACAGAGGAAGTCTATGCTGAGTGTCATCGTTTATATCAAACGAAAAAGGTAAATAAGATTTACATCTATTTTTTCAACTATGAATAGTAGATTCAAATTTTTGGATAGTAGATTCAAAAATATATGCCACTAATCTATTTTTCTTTTGTCTTTCCTTTTGCAGAATCAGAACCCTGAAATTGAGTAAGAGACTGATGAGAATTTTGGTAGCAAGTAAGGAGCTGGAGAAGTTGGAGAGCATTTATTTTATTTAGTAATTTTATTGTTAGTAGAACAATTTAAATTTCTTTATTTTGTTTTAAAAATTTTAGATTTCTTTAAACAAAGAATACTACAAGTCTAGAAATTTTGTTTATTGTTAGTAATTTTGATTATTAATTGGAAAATTATTTCTATTTTTGCATAACATTTATTTCTTTTATTAATAAAGTAGTTATTATTTAAAGAAATTATCTATTTACTTGTTATGAAAATGCTTTGGGATAAACAAAGTTTACATACTTATAAGGAATGACAAATTTTTATATTTTTAAATTATTTAAAAACAACTAATCCTAGATCTATTAAACTGATTCCAATAGTGAAACATATCTGTGACACTTGAGATTGGACCATATTGGTCTAGACAGAATAAATAGGCTTGTAAAGGATAGTCATTTAAGAGAACCATTTATTGGATCTCTCCCTGTTTGTAAATCCTGTCTAGAAAACAAAATGACCAAGAGACCTTTCTTTGCTAAAGGTTCAAGAGCCACAGAACCACTTCAGCTAGTACACATGGATGTTAGCAATCCACTTAATGTACAAGTAAGAGGAGCTTGTGAATATTTCGTCACTTTCATTGACGATTATTCGAGATATGGTTTCCTATACTTAATGCAAAGAAAATCTGAGACTTTTGGAAAGTTCAAAGAATTTCAAGCAGAGGCTAAAAAGCAATTAGGTAAATCACTAAAAAAAAGCACTTTGATCTGATCGAGGAAGAGAGTACTTGGACTGTGAATTCAAGAACCATCAACGTGAGCATGGCATTCAATTCCAACTCACTACACCTGAAACAACACAGTAAAATGATGTTTCAGAAAGTCGGAATAGAACGTTATTAGATATGGTTAGATGAATGATAAGTTTCTCATCATTACCACTGTCATTCAGGGGCTATACGATTCAATGTGTTCTATACACATTGAATGATGTTCCACCTAAGTCTATCCAAAAGTCATCCATAGAATTATGGAATGGTTATAAACTTAGTTTACACCATTTTAGAATTTGGGGCTGTCGTGCATACGTGCTCAAAAGGAAGACCGGGAAGTTGGAAACGCGCTCTGAAGTGTGTATGTTTGTGGGATATTCCAAAGAAACTAGAGGTGGAATTTTCTATAGTCCAAAAGAAAATAAAACATTTTTATTGACAAATGCTACTTTTCTTGAATATGACTATGTTAATAACCACAAACCTCGCAGTAAGGTTGTACTGGAGGAGATGGTCTCAAATAAAGTTGCAAAGTCACCAGCAGCAATTAATGACAAAACAACCAAAGAAACCACATTTCCTGAAAAGGAAAAACTAGTGCAACATCGTAGTGGGAGGATTGTGAGACAACCTATTCGCTACGAACATGAGGCACACGTTCTTGTATCAGATACTGAAAAGGATGATCCATTGACTTTTAAAGAAGCAATGGAAGACCCTGATGTTGATAAGTGGCAAGATGCCATGAATCAAGAAATGGAATCAATGTATTCCAATTCAGTCTGGGAACTTGTAGATCTGCCTGACAATGTTAATGCCATTGGCTGCAAATGGATCTACAAGAAGTAATGGAGTGCAGATGGAAAGGTAGAGACCTATAAAGCAAGGCTTGTGGCCAAAGGCTACACACAGAGAGAGGGTGTGGACCATGAAGAAACATTTTCTCCTGTGGCCATGCTTAAGTCAATTCGCATACTCTTATCCATAGCTGCCATCTATAATTATGAGATATGGCAAATGGACGTCAAGATAGCTTTTCTGAATGGCCACCTTGATGAAACCATTTATATGGAGCAACCAGAAGGGTTTATAAAGAAGAATCAAGATCAAAAGGTATGCAAATTGTTGAAATCCATATATGGATTGATACAAGCATCAAGATCTTGGAACTTAACATTTGATGAAACTATTAAAACATATGGTTTCGAACAAAATGTTGACGAAGCATGTCTTTATAAATACATCAAAGGAAAATTTGTGGTTTTCTTAGTTCTTTATGTTGATGATATCCTACTCATTGGGAATGATGTAGAGACATTATCAAATGTAAAGAAATGGTTGGCTGACAAATTCCAAATGAAAGATTTTGGAGAAGCGAGCTATGTTCTAGGCATTAAAGTTCTATGAGATAGAAAGAACAAGCTCCTAGCACTTGCACAAGCAAATTATATTGATAAAGTGCTTGAAAGATTCTCTATGGAGAATTCTGAAAAGGGTCAATTGCCGACCAGACATGGAATTACTCTTTCCAAAGATCAGTGTCCAAAGACACCACAAGAGCAAGAGGACATGAGAAATTATCCCTATGCATCAGCAATAGGGAGCCTAATGTATGCAATGTTATGTACTAGACCTGACATATGTTATTCAGTAGGGATTGTCAGTCGTTATCAATCAAATCCAGGATTGGAACACTGGATTGCGATGAAACATATTCTTAAGTATCTCAGGAGAACGAGAGACTATATGCTAGTATATTCGGGTAATGACCTCGAACCTACTGGATACACTGACTCAGATTTTCCATCTAACAAGAATAGTAGAAAGTCTACTTCTGGGTCAGTATTCACTCTTGGTGTCTGGAGAAGCATTAAGCAATCCAGTATAGCTGATTCAACCATGGAAGCTGAAAACATAGTAGCTTGTGAAGCAGCTAAGGAAGCAGTTTGGCTGAAAAAGTTCTACACAGATTTGGAAGTAGTTCCAAAAGTGGAGAAACCACTTGTTCTTTACTGTGACAACAGTGGAGCAGTGGCCAATTCTAAAGAACCAAGAACCACAAGAGGGGAAAGCATATAGAGCGCAAATACCACTTAGTCAGAGAAATCATATGTAGAGGAGATGTGACCATTCTGAAAATCGCATCAGAACACAACCTGGCGGACCCGTTCACGAAGACGCTTCCAGCAAAGAATTCGAGGGTCATGTACGTAATATGGGATGAGAGAAATGCCTCACTTGCTTTAAGTACAAGTGGGAGATTGTTAGGAGTGTGTCCTAAAAGCATGTAAAGACATTTGTTTTTCTGTGAATAAATAAATACAATGGTTTATTATTATTGTTATATTTATATTGTTAAATTATTGTTTGAATAATTTTGTAAATATCAGAAAAATTCCATATTTATTATTGAGGATGTGATCTTGTATTAGTACGATAGAATTAAGATCACATGAATGAATAAAAATAGTCAACAACAACAAATTAAAGTTATGGAATTCTTTAATTGGAGTTGTAATCTAGATTCGGATCATTGATGTGGAAAGACATCTCGGTAAAGGTACCTTATATAATATGATTATATATGACATAGACCGATATGAATTAAAGTCTTTATCCAAAAACCATTTAACAATAAAGACTTGTAATTCATATCATAACCGATGATCATTTATAGATCAACCTAAAACCTAAGTGTTCATGAACTCCTGTTCATGTTTATTAAATCTTTTGATTCATTCGTTAAGGTCTCTTCAAAGAATGAGGCTAATGGCTTTTGTTTTGGAGATTTAATATCATGGATGGCTGGGAACATGTATCAACAATACGGAATCTAATCTTTCCTAATAGATCATATATTAGTTCCCTTAAGGGTTAATTCTGGAACTGAATGATTTTGAGCTCAAATCTATAATTAGATTATAGATTAATTATTCACTAGTGAATTAATGGTACTTAAGGAATAAGAAGTAAATTAGAAAGGTAAAATGGTAATTCTTCCATTATAATTTATGAACTAATTAATTAGAGGGTTGAACTATTGTAAGATGGTTATATCAATGGACGACTTAAGAAAAGATTTCTGTAAAAGTATATCTATAACATAAAGAGTGCAATTCTGAATTTATAGTGGAGTAATATCAGAATTAATAAATTATCTATTATAATTAAAGAGTTTCATTATTTAGTTTATTTATTGGAGCTTAATGTTATAGGTCCATGGTCCCCGAAATGGCTCAAACAAACACTGACAAAGGTAAACACAAAAATGAGCAAAAAGGACTTATGTGATAAGTAAAGTATTTTTCTATGTATCAAACATAATTATTGTTTAATTATGTGTAATTAATTAATTAAGAATTAATTAATTATTTTATTTAACAAAAATATAATTAATTTTGAATTAATTTATTTTTTGGGATTTTTGGTATTTAAATAATAATAAAAATTGGAAAAAATCACATGCCATCACTGACATGTGGTACACGTGTAGCACGGTGCATAGTCATTGTGCTACACTCATAAGAGACTGTGATGAGTTTCTTGGTTCCAGAATTTTAGTTATTTAAATATTAAATAAATAATGAGATATTTTAATATGATTAAAATATTATTATTTACACAAAAATGTGATAAATAATTAGTTATTTTAAATTGTTTAAAATAACAAATGTTGACGCGGTTCTTCGCCAACAGATAATTAATAGAATAAAGAGCGGGATTAGTGCTAAATAATGAACCGTGATAGACGAATGATCTTAAAATAAAATGGTGACACGAATACTTTTTTAGGTGGTTCAAAGGTTAAAATCCTTCTAGTCCACCAGCCAATATTATTGCTATCTTTCTGATATTCTTTACAGGGTATTTCTTTACACAATAGAATCCAACCCTTTGCGACTCCCAGGGTCTCCATATTTATAGGGAGACGACACCTGGGGGTTGGCAAGGGGGGTCATCCCGTGACCTTCTTACCCATCATGTCACTTCTGTGACATTCATGATTAATTCCTAAAACCTGACAATGAAGTGTGGTCTAATCAATTGGTAAGGGGGATAATGGGCCGCATGGCCCAACCTAGTCGTGGGTGCCTGAACACGCACATTTATGCTGCGTGTCCGAGAATTCACGGATATATCAGACATGTGATGTCTAATATATGCACGTTTACATTGTGTGGTTGACTTTATAAGGGGTCAAAGGTGCCAACTGAAGCTCGTACCTCGAGCTTGTTGTATTCTTAGCCCGTGGTGTCCATACTTCTGACCTGACCCCTTGGTAATCCCATTAAGCCTTTGGTTACCTCAAGCTGGAGAGGTAGGACCTGGCAACAGCAGCTCCGGGTACGTGTCATCCACATGGCTGATATAATTATGCCATTTCTCAGCTCGCTAATAACCCGTGGATAATTAGGGCGTACATTTGCCCCCCAATCCCCTACTCGTGGTATGTGACGTCATCTAGGGCCACAGTGGGGGCTTTTAGGCTTCTTTGTGGACTCTTCACATTCCGCCCATTATGCTGGTATCGAATACGTGGAGCATCGTGGTTGGTGACGGTACGTCTTCCGAGAACCGCATTAAATGGCCTAGCCTATATTCGGCCGTCGTTTCGCCTTTCAAGTAGTGATCCTTGTATCCTACATCAAGGCAATCCAACGGCCCTCCTCATTTGGCCTTTTACGTATATAAAAGGGGTGGCCACCTTTCACATGGGCTACCCGTCCATTTGAAAATTTTCTCATTTTCTCATCTTCTTCTTTCTTCTCAGTCTAAAAAACCCTCTCTTTCTTCCGGTTACTGTTCCCAGCGTTCCAGAAATTCAGGCACGAGAACTCCTTCCAGACTTCGGCACCAGCAATCCCAGCAGGACTCCAACCCAGACGACCCTTTCAGTCTCACCACAGCAAAATACTTTTGTAATTCCTCCGCTTGTGCATGTTTTAAATTTTTTCTTCATTGTTGCTTCGGTAAATTATCTCTGTAATAGCATGCAGTATTTTGTTGGTTTTTTGTTGGTACGATGCGCGTAGGTTTTTATCCTAGGGGCATCGACCGTAGAAAAAACCATTTAGGAGCATGACTCATAGGGTACACTTTCTGGGGAGATTTTCTAGGTAAAAATTTTTTTATGCCTATTTGAAATAACCAGTTCTTAGGGTGCAAAATCGGGTAGCTTAGGGGACACGCTTCACAGGTGGTTTTGCACTGTTTTCCTATTGAAACTTTCCTTCCAAGGAAAAATTTTACTCTGACCTTCCTGACACATGGATTCCGAGTAATCGGGGACCCGTTGGGAGCACAGGCGCGTATTCATAGAACCACGTGGTCTCACTCTCCACGGGCTGAGATTACTTCAGCCCGTGTAAAGGAAACACTTCACGTTAGATTCTTTCTTATGCTTAGGTCGCCCTTTCTAAATTTTCTTCTTTTGTTCGTTAGGCTACCAGATGGGACCAAAGAAAAATGCATCCAAGAAGAGTGCTGGCAGCTCGTCTTTCCAGCAAGCCAATAAGGGAAAGGAGGTTGTCATAGACTCCCCAATTCCCGCCTTCAGTCCAGCCGTGGAGCAGGAGCTCGAAGTGGGGCCCGACGCTTTCTTTGAAGCCGAGAGGATCACCTCGAAGGTCACCACCCAAGGGAAAGTGAATAAAATCTTCCTTTCCCAGAACATTGAAATAGGGAGGGGTGCCCTAGATGCCCGACCTCCCCTCAAATGTGAGCGGAGCTGCGCGTCGCTCGATGAGGAGTACGCCGCTTGGAGTGACGAGCACCTCAAGGCTGGGGCCTTCCTCCCACTGGACCAGTACTTCACGGATTTTCTAAATTACATGAAGCTGGCTCCTTTCCAGCTCCCCCCTAACTCATATCACTTGTTAGCAGGGCTGAAATACTTATTCCTGAAGCAGGAATGGGAGGTCCCCACGCCGGCGGACATCCTCTACTTTTTCTGCCTCAAGGCCAGCCCGGAGCAATGGGGGCGAGGCAACGGGTTCTACTATCTGACCCGTTTTCCAAATTCGGCAGCAGTCATCGAGCTGCCCAGCCACCCAAATGACTTTAAAGACCAGTTCTTCATGTCCAAGGGGTTTCGCAACTGCGAACACCACTATTTCGACCGTCCTCGTAAGTACCTTCTACTCTCAGCTCGTAAGTTAACTTGTTGATTAGCCTCTTTTATTCGTTCCTGACTTAGAAACAATCATGCAGCCATTTTCGCGAGGACGGCCAAGTCCATGACCCTTGGGGGTCAATACGAGACATTGGCGGGGCTGCCCCCCAGCGAAAAGGATTATCGCTAGCTCATGTCCGACGAGACGATGCTAGCGTGCAAGCTAATCTCTCTGGGCCAGAATTTGGCCTTGAGGAGACGGAGGGGTCTCCCTCCTGCTCGCGAGATGGCGCCCATCCTCGAGGAGGAGGCCGTGGGAGAGGAAGAGGACGAGGAGGACGAGGTGCCCCTCGTGTGACGGAAGCGGGCTTTGGAGGTCGCCTAAGAAGCGAACGTGGAGAGGGCCCAGTTCGGGGCAGCAGCCGGCCCCTCCGACCAAGGTAATCCTTATCTGTTTAGGGATTTAGATAGGGCCACTGCAAACTTAGGGCTTGCTCGGTTTAATCCCGACCAAATTGTCCACCACAACCGAACAAACCCAGACCGCAACATTACTTTACTCCAGTGTGTCGACTAACTCGTGCTGCGTAATTAAATGGGTCGCCCTAGGGGAACGGTAGTAGTAGACAACACCTTAGCCTTTAGGTCGGCCTTCTTTGAGGAGTATGGGACAAATCTTAGGTCATGGCCCTCCTTCCTGGAGGGTGTAGTAGCTCCGAGTCTTAGGCAGTACGTAAAAGAGTCCAGCCCTAAGGAAGATCTGGACCTAGAGCCTCTTCCAACCCGCAAAGTCATTATCTTAGACTCCCTTGCTGAAGCTCTGGGGCCGGAGGTTGTGACCATAGATTCCTCCTCTAGCTCGGAGGGTAGGACCCCTTTCAATACATACTTGAGCTCTGTTTTCCCTTTTATTTTTGTTGTTTTGTACAAATATGTTTGCATTTATATTAATGCCTTGTCTTTGTTTCAACAGAGAAGTCGCAGGTTGGGGATGACAGATTGCGGGCCATGTTCCAGGGGTGTAATCCTCCCTCATGGCCTTTGGTGAAGAGGCTTCGGTTGACGAAGCAGGCTATTGGGACATCCTCTAAGTCACCGGCTATGGGGAAAAATCCAGGCCCTTCTACCATTGAAAAGGTGCCTCCACCCCCTCCAGCCGCAAAGGAGATAGCTCTACCTCCACCTCGACCTCCCGTCCTTGCTCGGGAAAAGGAGGCAGCCGCTGGGACCTCGCTAACTACGCCCCTCGAGGTGCGCATCCCGGTGAATCCTCGGGCCTTGGAGAATATCCCCGATGTCTTTCGGGGGACGGTCTACGAGACGGTGAGCTACACCGTGGACCACTACTACAATGCCTCTGCGAGGGATCTGTGGGAGATCAAGACAAGGAGCCCTGAGAGTATGATGGAGTCCTCGCTGCGGATGACTCTCACGGTAAGTTGGCCTTGCCACTAGTACTCCTTATTTGTATGCATCATATGTTTGTTTTATTTTTCTAAGGCAGTTGCCTTATTATCTTTTGGTCTTGCAGGGTGCTTTGGCTCGTCACCGGAGCATATCCCGAACTAGGGCCAGGCTCGAGGAGATGAGGGGCGAGCATCAGAATGCCCTGGCCGCCCTTACGACTGCCCAAAAATAGGAACAGGATGCCAAGGATGCCCTGGCAACCGTGCGGGCTGAGCTGGACGCATCTCGACCTAAACTGCTGGAGGCCGAGTCCACCAAGGTTGCCCTGGGTGCTGCGAGGGTGGAACATGAAGAAGCAAAGGTCTCCCTTGCGGCGGAGAAGGCTGCGCTTGCAGCGGAGAAGGCTGCGCTTGCGACGGAGAAGGCTGCGCTTGCGGCAGAGAAGGCGACCTCCAACATCTCCATGGAGAACATGATGTACCATTGCTGGGCCTTCAACCCAGATGGTGACTTTTCCTTCTTGGGGACGGAAGCGTGGGAGTCCTTCCTCGGGTAGTTCAAAGCTCGCCTCCAACAAGAGGTGCCCTCCGAGACCAGGGAAATTCCAGCCGCGACCGAGCAGGACGGCGAGGTGGTGTCTTCAACAGAGTGACCTGGTGGGGCCTAGGAACTTTCTCCTCTTTTTTTTATCCTTCGCATTTTTTTTTGTAACTTTATATCATGAGGTTTTTTAACCTCGAGACAATTGGTTTTTTCAACTTTATTTTTAATTGATTTACATCCTTTTGCCTCTATCTCATTTATCTTCTATGCATTTTGGTAATAATCTTAGTTTCTGTTGGTGTTGTGATTGACATCTTACGCCTTTCTAAAAAAGACATTTGTTAACCAACTTGAACCAACTTCTAAGAGTTAAGTCCTGGTTGCATCCAGGACGTTAATTTGAAAACTTAGTTCGCGTTAATACTTTATTAATATCTCGTGCTTTTTAAGAAAAACATCGATCAATCAATTTTAATTAACTTCTAAGTTTTAGGACCTGGTTATATCCAGGACGTTAATTTGAAAACTTAGTTCACGTTAATCCTCTATTAATATCTCGTGCTTTTTAAGAAAAACATCGATCAATCAATTTGAATTAACTTCTATGTTTTAGGACCTGGTTATATCCACGACGTTAATTTGAAAACTTAGTTCGCGTTAATCCTCTATTAATATCTCGTGCTTTTTAAGAAAAACATCGATCAATCAATTTGAATTAACTTCTAAGTTTTAGGACCTGATTATATCCAGGACGTTAATTTGAAAAATTAGTTCGCGTTAATCCTCTATTAATATCTCGTGCTTTTTAAGAAAAACATCGATCAATCAATTTGAATTAACTTCTAAGTTTTTTAGGATGACCTAGTTATATCCAGGATACGACTTAGTTCGCGTTAATCCTTTATCAATATCTCATGCTTTTTAAGAAAATCATCGATCAATCGATTTGAATTAACTTCTATGTTTTTAAGATGACCTGGTTGTATCCAGGCTTTAAGATGACCTGGTTGTATCCAGGCACCATATGCCCCCCAAGTAATTAGGAAAGGGTCTTTCGTGGTTACTTAAGATTACATCCACAACTATACACAATAATGAAAAAGGATTTAATTCTCATTACTTAATAAACAAAAGATGGCCTTTCTGATTAAGCCTTACAAAGGTATCACTGATAATATTTCTTCAAATGGATAGCATTCCAAGTTCGTGGGACTACTTCTCCATTAAGCCGAGCTAACTTGTAGATTCCTTCTTGTATGACCTCGGTTATTTGATATGGCCCTTCCCAGTTCGGTCCCAATACTCTGTCTTTGGGATCTTTACTGGCTAAGAAGACTCTTCTGAGGACCAGGTCGCCAACGCTAAAGGCACATTTTCTGACCTTTGAGTTGAAATAACGAGTGATCTTTTGCTGATAATGCGCGAGCTGGAGCTGTGAATCTTCTCGTCTTTCAGCAATCAGGTCGAGGGATGCCGAGAGCAATTCGTGATTGCGATCCTGGTCATATGCCTGGACTCTATGCGAGGCTACCTTTACTTCGACAGGAAGGACTGCCTCACTCACGAAAGCTAGGGAGAAAGGAGTATGACCTGTCGGCGTTTGATGTGAGGTCCGGTATGCCCACAGTACCTGGGGGAGCTGTTCTGGCCAGACTCCCTTTGCTTTGTCCAGTCTTTTCTTAAGGCTCGCCTTTAGCGTCTTATTGACGGCCTCGACCTGCCCATTTTCCTGGGGATAGGCCATGGAGGAGAAGCTTTTTACAATGCCATGCCTCTCACAGAATTCGGTGAAGAGGTCGCTGTCAAACTGCGTTCCATTGTCAGATACGATCTTCTTTGGCAGCCCGAATCGGCAGATAATGCTTTTGACCATGAAGTCGAGGACTCTTTTTGAAGTGATTGTTTCCAAGGGCTCTGCTTCTGCCCACTTGGTGAAGTAGTCGATAGCCACCACCGCATAACGGACTCCTCCCTTTCCAGTAGGGAGGGCGCCAACCAAGTTGATTCCCCAGACCGCGAATGGCCACGGGGACGAGATCATCTTCAGCTCGACTGGGGGAGCTTGGGCAACTGTGGCGAATCACTAGCACTTGTCACATTTTTTAATGTAAGAGATCGAGTCCTTTGACAAAGTGGGCCAGTAATATCCTTGCCTTAAGATCTTCAGGGCCAAGCTTTGCCCCCCAGTGTGATCTCCGCAAAAACCCTCGTGCACTTCCTGCAAAATGGTCTTCGCTTCACCTGGCAGAACACATCGCAAGAGAGGTAGAGAGTGCCCACGCCGGTATAATATCCCATCTACCACTGTATACCTTGGAGCTTGGTATAGTACCCGCCTTGCGTCATTACTCTCCTCATGTAACTTTCCTTCTGTGGATAATCGAGGATGGGGGTCATCCAGGTCGGTCTGGCGTCGATCATCTCGACCTCCGCCCTGACTTCTTCTATGCTTGGTTTCTCCAAGAACTCTACCAGTACTAACCCCACAGTCTCTGTCTCCCTGGAGGTAGCGAGCTTTCCCAGGGCGTCCGCGTTGGCATTCTGCTCCCGAGGTATTTGCTCGATTGAGCCCCGTTCAAATGCAGACAGCTTGAATTTTACCTTGGCCAGGTAAGTAGCCATCTTGGTTCCCCGTGCTTGGTACTCACCTAGCACCTGGTTTACCACGAGCTGGGAATCGTTGTAACACTGAACAGAGCTGGCCTTCAGTTCCTGGGCCACCCTTAGCCCGGCCAGTAAAGCTTCGTATTCAGCTTCGTTGTTGGATGCCTTGAATCCAAATCTCAACGCCGAGTGGAATCTATGTCCTTCTGGGGATATCAAAATGATTCCAGCCCTGGAGCCATTCTCGTTAGATGAGCCATCTATGAAGACCTTCCATGAGGTCTGGACTAAGGATGCTTGGGGTGAATCTTCCACAGGATCTTTTCGGAATCCTATGTATTCTGCCACAAAATCAGCCAGGGCCTGGCTTTTTATTGCAATTCGCGAAGTGTACAAAATCTCGAACTGGCTGAGCTCAATAGCCCACTTCAACAGATGTCCCGATACTTCAGGTTTTTGCAAAACCTGCCTTAAAGGTTGATCGGTTATGACAAGTATTGAGTAGGACTGGAAATACGGCCTGAGCTTTTGGGAGGCCGTAATGAGACAGAAAGCCATCTTCTCCATCAACGGATACCAGGACTCAGCTCTGAGAAGCCTCTTGCTAATGTAATAGACTGGCTTCTGAACCCAGTCTTCTTCTCAGACCAATACGGCACTAGCTGCATCTTCTGTGACAGCTAGGTAAAGGAAAAGAGGCTCTCCTGTCATTGGTTTGGACAATACGGGTGGCTCGGCCAAATGTGCTTTCAGGTCGAGGAAGGCACGTTCGCACTCCTCGGTCCATTCGAACTTTTTATTCCCCCGGAGCAGGTTGTAGAATGGCAGGCACTTGTCGGTAGATTTAGAAATAAACCGATTGAGGGCCGCCACCCTTCCTGTCAGGCCTTGAATGTTCTTTCGCAACCGGGGTGAGAGCAGCTCGAGAAATGACCTGATCTTATCGGGGTTTTCCTCGATTCCTCTAGTGTTGACAATGAAACCCAGGAATTTCCCTGATGCCACCCCGAAAGTGCACTTCTGTGGGTTAAGCCTCATGCCGTATTCTCTCAGTATCTTGAAGCATTCCTCCAGGTCGGAGACATGGTTATCGGTAGTTTTTTACTTGACCAGCATGTCGTCAACGTACACTTCCATGTTTTTCCCGATCTGGTTGGCAAACATCCTGTTTACCAACCTCTAGTATGTAGCCCCGGCGTTCTTCAGCCTGAACGGCATGACCTTGTCGCAATAAACGTTAGTTGGGGTCATGAAGCTAGTGTGCTCCTGATTCGCTGGATTCATGGCGATCTGATTATAGCCCGAGTACGCATCCATAAAGGACATGAGCTCGTGCCCCGCCGTGGCGTCTACCAATTGGTCGATCCTTGGCAAGGGGAAACAGTCTTTGGGGCAAGCTTTGTTGAGATCAGAGAAGTCGATGCAGGTCCGCCATTTCTCGTTGGGCTTCAGGACCAACACAAGATTGGCGACCGAGACCGGGAACTTAGCTTCACGGATAAAGCCGCACTTTTTGAGCCGGGCTACTTCCGCTTCTAGGGCTTCAGCTCGGGTTGTTCCTAGGTGCCTCTGTTTCTGGGACTTTGCAGGCACGCTCTTATTCAAATGGAGGGTGTGCATGATGATGCTCGGACTGATCCCCACCATATCCTCATGAGACCATGCGAACATGTCCAGGTTCTCCTGCAAGAACTTGATCAACTCCGCCTTCCTCTCGCCACATAGATTTTTCCCGAGCTTTACCATCCGCGAGGGATCTTATGGGTCGATATTTACCTCCTCGAGCTCTTCGATAGCTTGGAGCTCGGATTTATCCTCGCCTATTCTGGGGTCAATATCATCACTTAAGAAGATATTTTCCCCTTCGGCATTCAGAGGTTTTTCAATCTCAGGATTAGGCAAAGGTTCCTGAGATTCCTCATTCCCACCTTGGATGGTCATCGTTAACTGCCTAGGTTTTAATTTTCCCTTCATGGAAATGCTATAGCATTCCCTGGCAGCAAGTTGATCACCACGGACCGTGCATATCCCCGTGGAAGAGGGGAATTTTAGCGCGAGGTGGCGGATGGAGGTAACGACTTCAAACGCTATTAGTGTAGGTCGACCCAAAATGGCATTGTGCGCGGCGGGACAATCGATGACCATAAACTCGAGGAGTTTCGAGACTGTCCGAGGTCCCTCTCCCAAGGTGATCACTGGCTCGATCATTCCTATTGCCGCCGATCCTTCTCCAAAGAATCCGTAAAGCATCATGGAGGTGGCTTTCAGCTCGGTGACAGACAAACCCATCTTTTCCAGCGTGGACCGGAACAAGAACTTTACCAAGCTCCCATTGTCGACAAGCACTCTCCTAACCCTCCGATTAGCGAGCTGCACTGCTATGACCAGAGGGTCATTATGAGGGAACTGGACGTGGCTGGCATCTTCTTCAGTAAATATGATTGGTTGCCTCTCCAATCGCTGCTGCTTTGGTAGATGCTGCTCAGGGACGAACTCCACTCCATTATGAGCCTTAAGTTTGTTGACGTATCTCTTTTGGGCCCCTCTGCTCGTGCCAGCCAGATGGGGACCTCCAGAGATCGTGGAGATCTCTCCTCCTATCACGGGAGGAGGGACATCCTGATCTATCCGAGACTCGGGCTGACTGACCTGGACTTTCGAAGCTGGACGGCCTGCGGGAACTCTATTCCGCGCATACTGAGCCAAGGGTCCGGCTCTAATGAGAGTTTCGATCTCATCCTTTAGGTGTCTATAATCATCGGTATTGTGGCCAATGTCGTTGTGGAACCAAAAAAACTTGGAAGGGTCTCGCTTACCCTTCTGGTGCTTTAACGGTTTCGACTTCTTCCAGGGGAGGCGAGTAGAATTTTCTAGGAAGATGTTCTCCCTAGAGTGGGTGAGCTCTGTATAAGTCGCGTAGACCAGCTTAAATTTTTCTACGGATTTGTTCTTCTTTGGGCGGTGCTGGTTGCCCTCGTTGCTCCCCTTTCTCTTGCCTCCACCAAACTGGTTATTCTATGTAACTGTCTGGGTCGCTATCACGACCTCCATTCCCACTCCAGCGGGCTGTTCAGGGGCCTGGCTGGTTCCTGCGGCTGAGGCTTGTGCCTCCTCCAGGTTGATCCATCCGTGGGCCCTATTCAGGAATTCATTTACGGTGCTGACTCCCTTCCTTTGTATCTCTTTCCAGAGTCCCCCTCCGACGAGGATCCCAGTTCTCAAAGCCATGAGCTTGGAGCTGTCATCTGTGTCTCTGGCCCGAGCAGCGACGTTCGCGAATCTGCTCAGGTAAGCCTTCAGAGGCTCGTTGGGCTGCTGCCTTATGTTTTCCAAGGTGTCGGCCTTGACGCGGGCAGCCTGGGAAGCTCGGAATGCTCTCTTGAAGTCAGTAGAGAAAGTTTTCCACGAGATGATTGACTGCTTCTTACTCTGCTTGAACCATTGTCTGGCCGGCCCAGTCAAGGTGGAGGGAAATATTAAACACCTCAGCTCGGGGCCAATGTTTTGGGCCATCATATAGGTATTGAACATACCCAAATGATCTGATGGATCCCCGTCTCCGTTGAATTTGGACAAGTGCGGCATACGGAAACAAGGTGGATATGTCGTTGCTGCTATGCTAGGGGTGAAGAGCTCAAGTTCGTCCCCTGAATCATATTCGTCTTTTTCTTTTTCTGATTGGAGCTTCCTCATCAGCTCCTCCTTCTGAGCCAGACGCTCAAGGGTTTTGTCCTGATCTCCTTAGTTGTTCCGGGACTGTTCAACAGCTCTGGATCCATGGTACGCGTTTGGCGGGCTATTGTCCCTCTTATCTTAAGATAGGTTATATGGGACGTTCCCGCTGTCGCATACTTCGGACAGGTCTTCCCTTTGGCGAGCGCAGCTGCCGTTTCCCACCGGGTCTCCTCTTTGAGAGTTTAGACGATCTCGGAGGTCGCCCCTCGGGGCGGCCTGAGGACTTTGCGCCGAGCTCAAACGTTGGCGCAGGTCTCCGCCGAAGAGGTCACTTCAACGGCTTCCGGTCCAATGGCTCCCATTTGAGAAGCTTGGTGCCCGCCTCTAGGGATGAGGATCCGGGACTTCTCTGGGCGGCCGGCTTCGATGGGTGGGTCCGACGGAAGGAGGAGTTCTCCTGCTGCTCCCATGAGCCGGAATGTCTCGAACTGGTCAGGGAGGAGACGGGTATCTTATTGGTGAAGGAGGATGTTGGACCGGGGATGCAATCCTGGTCCCGTCAGGACGGATCAGGTTAGGACGGGGCCGCTCTGCTCTACCATCCTCTGGGTCCTGTGCTCGGCAGTCTGAGCGGGGCACAGGATGGCTGGCCGGGACGGGCTGTCGTTGTGAGCCCTCCCCAGATCTCCTTCGCGAGCTCCCTCGAGCCATCCTGGGCGCACTCGAGGGCAAAAGTGAGCTAGGAGTTGAGTTACGGACCAATCGACTGTCCTGTTGCTCGGCCCTAGGTAGTTCCTCAAAAGTGGTCTCCCGGTGGTGCGATGTGGGAGTAGAGTTTGATGTTGGAGGTCTGACCGACCGGCTAGGCCTAGACCGATTACCCCGACGGGACTTATGAGTCTCGCCTTGCCTCTTTCCGACGTTAGCGTCGGTCGTTAAAGGGGGTAGTCGGGCCAAAACCTCTTGAATCTGCTGGTTAGCTTTCGCCAGCTGACTCCTCAGCTACGCATTCTCCATTTCCACTGCCGTGTAGAAATCTGGGTTCGGATTGGGTGGCCAGAGAGCCGAACTTCCAGTGTCATCTTGGCCTATTGGCTGCTTGCTCGGCCGCTGCTAAACCTCAGGGTTCTGATCATCGGAAATGGCGGCATGATGGGTCTCCTGCCCATCACGTTGGTCCGCTTCGTTACCATGGTTAGGTATTTGCGATAGCACCAATCTAACAGCCTCTCAATGAAAGCACCAAACAGTTGACGCGGTTCTTCGCCAACAAATAATTAATAGAATAAAGAGCAGGATTAGTGCTAAATAATGAACCGTAATAGACGAATGATCTTAAAATAAAATGGTGACACTAATACTTTTTTAGGTGGTTCAAAGGTTAAAATCCTTCTAGTCCACTAGTCAATATTATTGCTTTCTTTCTGATATTCTTTACAGGGTATTTCTTTACACAATAGAATCCAACCCTTTGCAACTCCCAGGGTCTCCTTATTTATAGGGAGAGGGCACCTGGGGGTTGGCAAGGGGGGTCATCCCATGACCTTCTTACCCATCATGTCACTTCTATGACATTCATGATTAATTCCTAAAACCTGACAATGAAGTGTGGTCTAATCAATAGGTAAGGGGGAAAATGGACCGCATGGCCCAACCCAGTCATGGGTGCCTGAACACGGACGTTTATGCTGCGTGTCTGAGAATTCAGGGATATAACAGACACGTGATGTCTGATATATGCACGTTTACATTGCGTGGTTGACTTTATAAGAGGTCAGAGGTGCCAACTCAAGCTCGTACCTCGAGCTTGTTGTATTCTTAGCTCGTGGTGTCCATACTTCTGACCCGACCCCTTAGTAATCTCATTAAGCCTTTGGTTACCTCGAGCTATAGAGGTAGGACCTGGCAAGAGCAACTCTGGGTACGTATCATCCACGTGGCTGATATAATTATGCCATTTCTCAGCTCGCTAATAACCCGTGGATAATTAGGGCGTACAACAAATATTTTAATATATTGGATATATTAAATATAGGATATCAGTTTTATAGAACGTAACTTTTCAGGGATAGAAAAATATCTAGAAATCTCTCTCAGAGAAAGAGAACAGTGATACAAACAAAAGTCATTGTTCTTAACAAAACCTAGGTCCAAACTTTATCAGATCTCATGTGTTGAGAACATCTGATAAATAGTTTTTTACCAATTGTTTGTATAGCGAGCCCACACTCGTTCTTTGTGTGCTGAGAACATTTTGGAAGATCTTGGTGTGAGATCTCAAGGATTTAGCCATACAAAAAGATAGCAGCAAGGAAGGACCTGAGGTAATTTTTCTATTCATGTCTTTGATTCAATATATATATATATGCATGTGAAGAAGTAGATCAAGAAATCTTATGGGATTAAACTAACAATTTGATTGTTGTTCCGCTGCGTACAATCTCTGATTTGATCAATAAAAACCAACATGCCCATCTCCACAATAAACACAAGATACATCGACAACTTGTCCCATAGCAGTTGGTTGTACCATTCCCCTCAAACTCATGTTCTTTAGAAGGTTAGTCATTGAAGAAACTTAAGCGGTCAAAGCTGTCAATGCATCAACTTCAAGTATACCAGGCACATTTTGACTTGTTGAGGCTCTAACATTGGACCATTGATAATTGTTGCTAGCTATCCTCTCCAAAATCTCATAGGCCTCATTGTAGGACTTGGAAAAAATAGTCCCATTAGCAGAAGCATCTAACACCATACGAGTGGAAGAATTGAGCCCATTATAGAATGTTTCCATTTGTATACAATGCGGAATCCCATGGTGTGGCCACTTTCTCATTAACTCTTTGAATCTCTCCCAAGCTTCATAAAATGATTCATCTTCCAGCTGCTGAAATGACATGATTTCATTGCGAAACTTGGCATTTTTGGTAGGGGAAAGTACTTCATCAAGAATTTTTCACCGAACTCATTCCATGTAGTCACCGAGTCAGGAGGAAGGGTGTTGAGCCAAGCTCTAGCTCGATCCCTCAAAGAGAAAGGGAATAATTTCAACCTTAGGGCCTCATCACGTACTCCTTGTAGCTTGAAGGAGTCACTCACCTCCAAAAATGAACGAAGATGAAGATGAGGATCCTCAGTAGGCAGCCCACTAAATTGACCCACTGTTTGCAACATTTGGAACATAACGGGCTTTAACTCAAATTGGGGTGCTTGAATTTCAGGCCTAACAATGCCCGGATTGAGCTCATTAAACATGGGGGCAGCATACTCCCTTATGGCTCTCTCTCTATCATCAGCCATAGCAATTGTGTTAGTGACATTATTAGCACCCTCAACTCCTTCAACCTCTTCAGTCATATTAAGACGATTTTGAGCCTGTTGTTCCCTTAGTCTTCTTCTAATTGTTCTTTCAATCTTAGGGTTAATAGGAGCTAGTTCAATGTGTTCTTGCTCGTTCATATAGTAAATCACATGAGAAAACACAAGAGCAAGCAAACAAAGTCAGCTCAACAAAGAAAAATAAATAAATTGCAAGTAATTGATAAAAAAAAAATTTATAATTCCAATCCCCGGGAACAGTGCCAAAAACTTGTTGTGATCAATTTAATATTTGATTTTAAATACGCAAGTGCACGTAATCACACAAGTATTATAATGATAAGTAAATCGTCTCCACAGGGATTGCAAATTAGAAAAAAAAATAAGCAAAACAATTACTAAACAATTTTAAGAAATTAAAAATCAAGTGGGTTATTATAGGCTAAGCAAAATATTAAAATAAAATGGAAATACTGAAATTAAAAACTGAACTGAACAAGAAAATTGAGAGAAATATATGGATTGCAAAATGGACTTGAATTATTGAATTCCCCTATATTATTCATCCTGAACAAATTGCGGACAGATTGTTGCAGCAATATTCTAGGAAAACTCTCAGGTTAACAAGAATTCATTTAAACACTCATAAAACTTTCCCAAATTTTATGAAATTAATTTTTCTACCTAATTAAACATATTCCTATGCAAAATCAGATTTAAGAATGCAAATCAAAGTTTAATTCTCAAAAGTTACACAAGGCAAATAACATATCCCTATGTTACTTAATAACATAACCAAACCTAGATTATGACTTGTGTCATCCAAGTTCTTCCCATTACATTTAATCTTTCCAGCATTAAACATAGTTAAATAACTTGCCATTGTTGGCCAAACAACAACAAGAAATTAATATAAGCACACTTGAATGAACAAAGGAGATTTTACTAAAATAAAGTGCAAGAAATTGATAGACTATAACATAGGGTTCATCAATAATTCTAGCCACCTAAAAATTAGTTCATGGCTGAGTTCATAAACATTAATTCACAATCAAAACAGCCCATAATATTCACATTTAGAATCCAACTCAGAAATGAATAAAATAAAGTTTAGGAAAAGAAGAAAGAACAAATCCAAAATGATGCTTGAGCTTTCTTTTTGTCCTCCTTCTTCCTTGTTGATATTCTGAGTTTTTCTCCTCTCTTTTTCTGGTTTTCTTTTCCAAAAATGGTTGATGCTTCCTCCTACGGCTGAAACCCTCTTTTTGTGTATATTAGGTTTTCTCCTCCCTTTCCCAAAAGTACCATAATGCCCCTTTTTCTCCAAAAACATAATTTCCTCCTTTCTCTTTTTGTCTTTTTCTCCAATATGTTGACTAATTCTTTCTGCCCCTGCCACCTCAGCCAAAATTTCCAGCTTACTCATTGACTGCCACGTGTTCCTTATGCCCAAAAGTTGCCTGATCAAAATGCTTCAATTTTGCTGTAGCAAACCTGATAATTCAGCCATCAACAACATAATTTCATCAAAATAGTTTCATATGTTAGCTCATTCCTTTGTGAAAATATTTATCCATGAAATTATTATCTTTAACCCACTAGCTATTAAAAACTAAAAAAAAAATTAAACTTAATTAAGATAATGAAAACATCAAGATAAGCTACAAAAGCTAAAAGTAAACTAACATCACCCATGATTTTTTCACAATTATAAGTTCAAAAGCACATGAAATAACTCTTTATTCAAGAGTTATCACTAGTGAAAGGATCACTTATTTGTAAAGCCCAGGTGACCCTATCGTCACATGGCTTATGGGAATAGAACCCACTTTAGTGACTTTTGTAACTGTCACTCCTCTATTTTGGACTGAAAGTCCTGAATGATTATTATGATCATTGTTGATATTATATTCATGCAGTATTGTGTTTTCTTGCTGGGCCTTGGCTCATGGGTGTTATGTGGTGCAGGTAAAGGGAATGAAATGCTCACCCAACCTTGAGTGGAGAGCTTAGGTGGTGCTGTGTACATATGCGGCCACTTGACCACCACGGCCAAGGAGTTCTCAGAGGAACTGAGGGGTTTACCCTATTTTTGCCGCTTAGGTCGGCAGGGTTGTAAATTTAAACAGTAATGACCATTTTGAGTTGTAAATAACTTATAAATGTTTTGATGGGCCCATGAACAGTTTTATGTTTTGAATAAAATATATCATTTCTTTTTTATTGGTTTTGCACCTTAACCTATTAATAACACCTAGAAGCACATTTTTAACCAAAGAACTTAGGTAGCGAGTTAAATTCACGGTTCAACGTTCACCATAACGGTCTTGGGGTAACCACGGCGTTACACTTTTGCAGTTGTACTTTCAATTCTTTTAATTATCTTGGGGCCATTCTATAAGGTGCTCTAGACATGTGCTCCATCCCTGGTGCCAGTTCTATCACAAATTCAATCTCTTTGTTTGGTGGTAACCTTGGTAAATCTTCTGGAAACACTTCCAGAAACTCACACACTAGTCTGCTCTCCTTTGGTCCCACTGGCATGGCCTGAGTGGTATCAACCACATTGGCTAAGAATCCTATGCAACCTCTTTGCAATAAATCTCTAGCCCTCATAACAGGTATCATAGGTATACAGGGGTCCATGCACAGTGCCAACAAATACAAAAGGATCCTCACCTTCAGGCTCAAAGGTTACCATCATCCTTCTGCAATCTATGGTTGCCCCATACTTCACTAAACAATCCATACCTAGAATCATATCAAAGTCAGTCATCACCAACACTATCAAATCAACTTACAACTCTCTGCCCTCTACTGTCACTTGGAGTGATCTGACCCATCTCCTGGATACTATTAACTCCTTGGTGGGTAATAAGGTCCCGAACCCCACAGCATAATAATCATATGGTCTACACAGTCTATCAATAATTCTACTAGCAACAAAAGAATGTGTAGAACCAGAATCAATCAAAACAGTATAAGGGGTTCCAACACTAAGAAGCTGACCTGTAACTCTTGAGGGTGAAGCCTCAGCTTCTGCTTAATTCAATACAAACACTCAAGCTGGGGTCGAGTTATCCGCCTTTTGGGTTCTTCATTTCTTGCTTTTGAGCAATCCTTCTTAAAATGTCCGACTACCCCACATAAGTAGCAAGCCTTTGCCCTACAACCCCCCAAATGGCATCTCTTGCACCTAGGGCACTATGGATAAGTCCTCCAGGCCTCACTGCCACCCTGGCGGCCCATTGAAATACCACGTGGTCGCCTATTAGGATTTGGAGCTGGGAAGGTATCAGGAACGTTCCTCTTCTGATCATTGGGGCCTCCGCCCCTACCTAAACCCATAAATGGAGGACCTGTCCTCCTCAACTCTGTTCTAGCTGCACTGTCCCACCAGATCTTGTTCTCTGCCCTCTCAGTTGTGAGCGCCTTCTCCACAACATGTGCATAAGTAGTAACTCCAGCAACAGTGGTGATACAAACATCCCGGGCTATTCTAGATTGTAGCCCCTGGAGAAACCTCTCCCTCCCGGTCCCATCAGTGGGTACCAACTCCATGGAAAACTTTGTGAACCTATCAAACTTCAGAGCATATTCAGTCACTGATAGACTCCACTGAAGTAATCAAATAAACTCTTTAGCCTTTGCAGCCTTGATGGGATCATTGTAGTACTTCTCATTGAACAGAGTTTGAAACTCTTCCCAACTCAGGGCATTGATGTTTCTGGTCTGGGATATCACTTCCCACCGAATTCGGGCATCCTCCTGAAACATGTATGTGGCACAGGCCACCCTCTCATTACCAGACACCCTCATAAAGTCAAGAATGGTGGTAATCATGCTCATGCATTACTCTGCCTTAGCTGGATCTACACTACCCTAAAAAACTGGAGGTTGTTGTTTTCTGAACCTTTCATAAAGAGGTTCCCATTTGCTTCCACCCTCTGGTAGCTGCTCAACTGTTGGCACCACTACAGGTGGTGCCTCAGGTAAAATGTTCCCTATAGGAACCTATTGTTGTCTTAGGAGGTGGATTTCTTCTTCCTGCCTCATAACCCTTGCCTGTAAATCAGCAAATAGCTACTGTTAGTTATCAGGAGTTGACTGAGGATTCTGATTCTGGTCATTCTCTTGACCCTGTCTGTTATTCTGGCCCTGATCCTCCTGGCCAACTGGTGAATATGTCTGTCTTGGAATCATATTATCAACTTAAACCTTGCTGCAATAATCATTGCGGCCAGTTAGGCAGTAATAACTAAACCTCTTGCCACCTCACGGTCCAAGAACAAGCAAATATTCATCCATGTTTCACAATCATACAGATAAACATGTTGAGACATGATCATAACATTTAACATTTAGCATTTAGCAATTAACCATTATCAGTGAACAATACAAATAAGCATGTTCTAGCAATATCAGTACTAATAAGCACGTTCTTGCTTATGATGCAGTAGTCAAGGGCCAGCCTTATAAATATATCACATGTAGATAGGTAAAGCATTTATATTCTATTTTAGCAATTAAACACATAACCACATAAATAGTTACCAAACCATGAGTCGAGCTTGTCTTCAGTGGTGAGTGTACATGCCCAGCCAGTCTATAGGAACCCTAAACCTTGGCACGCTCTTTTACCAAGTTGTAACACCCTGGTTACTCCAAGACCATTACTGTGGACTTTAAACAATGCTTAACTCACTAAACGATTCATTTGGTTATAAGCATGCATCTAAATGTTATTAATAGGCAAAGGTGAAAAATTGTGATCAAAAGGAATGGATATATTTTGTTTAAAACATAAAATTGTACATGGGCTCATAAAAGTGTTTACAAAGTTATTTACAATCCAAAATGGTCATTGCAATGTAAAAATTACAACCCGCCGACCTAAGCGGCAAAAATAGGGTTAACCCCTAGCTCCTTTAAGAAACACCTTGGCCATGGTGGTCAAGCGATCGCATATCTACACATCGCCACCTGAGCTCTCCACTCAAGGTTGGGTGAGCTTTTCTTTCCCTTTACCTGCACCACATAGCACCCGTGAGCCAAGGCTCAGCAAGAAAACTTATCACTGCATGTATGTAATATCAATAAATGATTATGGTAATCATTCTGGGGCTTGCAGCCCTAATCAGATAAGTGAGTAACAATAAATGATTTTGGTAATCATGTTGGGGCTTGAATCCCTAATTAGATAAGTGACTAATGAGTCACACACTTGGGCTTTTCACCCTAATCAGATAAGTGACTAATGAGTCACGAACTTGGGCTCCGCACCCTAAGCCATGTGATATTCAGTCACCTGAGCCTTTTGGCTCTAGCTCTATGTAACTATCCTTTAGACTAGACAAGCGCTTTTACATTTCATCGAACTTAGGGTCGGTCAAGCATTTCATGCTTATGGTGATTAAATCTAATCATTTCGGCATGTATTAAACACATTAATGTTGTTCTTGACTCTTAAGCCAATACCATACGATCAGTGCTAATATCACCGCTGAACTTGACTAATAAGTCACAGCTTCAGGATCAATACTAAACACCATTGTCATTCTCTGACTGTTAAGTCAATACCATACATAGATAAGCAAAGCTGCTATGCATTTACTACGTAATCAATGTCCATATATATAGAGCACTCAACATGTTTTATCAATAACCATGCATGTAAGATACTGGGTGCAGTTTTCTTACCTCTGGTTTGAACGAGAAATAATAAATGAACGACCTTTGAGAATGATCAATCCTTAAGTTCCTTAGCGATCACCTAGTCATAACCAATATGAAATTCCATCAATAAAAATAAATAATAAAAGGTTCATGGTCTAAACCTCGCTCCCGGGACCTCGAATCCTACTAAAACGGTTAGTAGATTCGATCCCGAGCCTTAAGAAACCCTGAGCCTAAAACCCTTGAAAAGTCCTCCCTGGCACAAAAGAAGGGGCGGGTCACAACTTGGCCTATAGAGTCATGGTGTGCCCCCAAGTCAGAGAGGACTCTGCCTGGGGTACTAGGGGCGGGTCGCGACTCGCCTGGGCCAAGCTGCGACTTTACCCCACGAACACAGCCCCGTTGCCATTTTCTCCATTAAAACTAGCCAAAAACCTTCACCAATCAACCCATAAATCACACCCAAGCATCACCACAACTTATCCATTACTCAACCAACAAAACCTAAGCTTTAAACCATTTAAAACCTCAATGAATTCCCATCTATTCAGTCCAAAATATCAACTAAAAACTAGCTGAAAACAGAGCAAAAATGAGAAGAAAAAAAACTATGGCTGAAACCTTGCCTTAAACTTAGGTTTGAATCCCCTTCAATGGATGAACACTAGCCTAGAACCTCAAGCTTTGATTCCCAAGATGAATCCTCAAGTTGAGCTTCAAAACTCCAAAGGAAGAAAAAAGAAAAGATGATCGGGAAAGAGGAAGAAGAGTACACTGTTTTTCTGTCTAATTCTCTACAGCCTTCCATTCATTTTAAATATTCTTAAGGTCAAAAGACCAAAATGTACCGAAGCCTAATTTAACTTCTTAACAACCCCCAAGGGAAAAATCATCATTTCCCACTTATCCTGCTAATTCTAATTAACGTCCTCCAATTCCCGTTATTCCCAAGATCATTCAAATCGCATGAGTTTAATGATTATGAAACACAGCCCAGAAGCCTTTTGGGGCACAGAATCCGAAGGGATTACTAAGGCCAAGAATTTCCTTGAACAAATTGAGGAACGTTTTGCTAAAAACGATAAGATTGAATTGACAACACTTCTAGGTTCTTTGATGACCATGAAGTATAAGGGTCAAGGAAATGTAAGGGAGTACATTATGGAAATGCATCATATTGTCTCAAGGCTTAAGACACTTAAGATTAAGCTTTCTGATGATGTGCTTGTGCTTATGGTTTTGTTAACGTTTCCTACACAGTTTAACCAATTTAAAATTAGTTACAACTGTCAAAAGGAGAAATGGACTCTCAATGAACTCATTTCTCATTGTGTGCAAGAGGAAGAAAGGTTAAAAAAGGACAAGACTGAAAGTGCTCACTTGGCCACTGCCTCTAATGAGAAGGGCAAGAAAAGGAAATCTAAGAATGAAGCTGCTAAAGGTTCAGCCCAAAAGAAACAACTGAAGGATTCAGAGGGTTTTTTCTTTTGCAACAAGGCTGGACATGTGAAGAAAGAATGTGCCAAGTATCACGAATGGTGTGCAAAGAAAGGTATAAATCTTACTTTGGTATGTTCTAAGGTTAATTTAGCTTCAGTACCTAGGAACACTTGGTGGATAGATTCTAGTGCTACAACTCACATAAGTGTTTCTATGTAGGGTTGCCTGAGATACCAAAAGCCAAGTGATGATGAAAGGCACATCTTCGTGGGCGATGGAAAATCGGTGGAAGTGGAAGCAATTGGGCATTTTTGGTTGTTGTTAGGAACTGGTTTTTATTTGGATTTGAAAGACACTTTTGTTGTACCATCTTTTAGACGGAATTTAGTTTATGTTTCTTTGTTGGACAAATTTGGATATTGTTGTTCTTTTGGAAACAATCAGTTTAGTTTGTCTTTAAATTCAAATGTTGTTGGAACTGGTTACTTGAATGCTTATGACAACCTTTATTTGCTAGAAACAATTGCATCCTATAATGAAACCTTGCATGTGGAATCACGTGGTACTAAACGCAAATTAAATATTGAAAATTCAGTGTCATTATGGCATAAGCGCTTAGGTCATATCTCAAAAGGTAGAGTTGAACGCCTTGTGTCTGATGGAATTTTAGAGTCTCTTGGCTTCACAGATTTTGATGTTTGTGTTAATTGTATCAAGGGAAAACAGACCAAAACTAAGAGATTAGGTGCCAACAGATCTTCAGATGTCTTAGAATTGATTCATACAGATATTTGTGGGCCATTCCCTAGTATCATGGAATGGTCAACAATATTTCATATCATTCATAGACGATTACTCATGTTATGGGTACCTATATCTCATTCATGAAAAGTCACAGTCTCTGGATGTGGTCAAAGCTTATAAAGCTGAAGATGAGAATCAACTCAACAAAAGGATTAAAATCGTCAGATCTGATCGTGGTGGAGAGTACAACGGTAGATATGATGGCTCAGGCGAACAACGTCCAAGACCGTTTGCTAAATTTCTAGAGGAATGCAGTATTGTCCCATAGTACACCATGCCAGGATCATCTAGCATGAATGGTGTTGTTGAAAGACGCAATAGGACTCTTAAGGATATAGTAAGAAGTATGATTGCTCATTCTACCTTACCTAAGTCCCTCTGGGGAGAAGCATTAAAGACAGCAACTTACATTCTGAACAGTGTACCAACTAAAGTAGTTTAAAAAATACCTTATAAGCTTTGGATAGGTCGAAAACCTAGTCTAAAGCACTTTCACATTTGGGGATGTCCAGCTAAGGCAAGGACTTATAAGCCACATGAAAAGAAATTGGACTCCAAAACAGTGAGCAACTACTTCATTGGTTATTCTGAGCGATCTAGAGGCTATAAGTTTTATGATCCCACAATTAAAAGTAATTTTGAGACGGGATCTATAACATTTTTTGAGGATGTTGAGTTTGGGGGGTGAAATAAGGTTAGAGACATTGCTTTTGAGGAGGAATTGAATTCAAACTTAGTTCCTACTATCATTTTTTACAATGTTCAGGCTTCTACACCTGTCATTGTTCAAGAAACGAATCCAGAACCTCAACAAGACAATGTTGAACAAACCCCAATTCAAGATGAGGTAATTGTTCCAGAAGAACAAACTCAACAACCTCAAGAACCAGAGCCATTAAGAAGGTATACAAGATAAAGAAGAAATTTATTTCGAATGATTATGTCGTATTTCTTCAAGAATATGAGGATGAAAATGGAATGATGGAAGATGATCCAATCAATTTTCATCAGGCCATCAAAAGTTATAACTCTCAAAAGTGGATTGATGCCATGAAAGAAGAGTATAAGTCTATGCAAGACAATAAAGTTTGGGAACTTGTCCCATTACCTAATGGTGCAAAACCAATTGGTTGTAAATGGATATTTAAAACCAATAGGAATGCAAATGGTAATGTGGAGAGGTATAAACTGTGTCTTGTAGCTAAAGGTTATACTCAGAAAGAAGGCATTGATTATACAGAGACTTTTTCTCCAGTTTCATCGAAAGACTCTTTTAGAACAATAATGGCACTTGTTGCTCACCTTGATCTTGAGCTACATCAGATGGATGTTAAAACAGTGTTTCTCAATGGAGACATTGACGAGACAATCTATATGGTGCAACTAGAAAACTGTGTCAGGAGACCCATTGAATATGGTTTGCAAATTGAGAAAATCCATCTATTGACTCAAGCAAGTTTCTCGTCAATGGTATCACAAATTTCCCCAAGTAATTATCTCATTCGATTTTTAGATGAATGTTGTTGATGATTGTATATATCACAAGTTCAGTGAGAGTAAGTATATATTCCTGGTTCTATATGTCGATGACATATTGCTTGCCACTAATGATATAGGCTTATTGCATGAAACCAAAAGATTTCTATCTAAGCATTTTGAGATGAAAGATCTTGGGGATGCCTCTTTTGTATTAGGAATTTAGATACATTGAAATCGTTCTCGAGGTATTCTTAGATTATCACAAATGAGCTATATCAATAAATTACTCAAAAGATTTGGCATGTAAGATTGTAGACCAGGTGATACCCCTGTTGCTAAAGAAGACAAATTCAGTCTTAGTCAGTGCCCTAAAAGTAACCTTGAAATTCAGGAAATGCAAAAGATTCCCTATTCATCGATTGTTGGGAGTCTAATGTATGCTCAAGTTTGTACGCGTCCAAATATTGTGTACATTGTTGGAATGTTAGGCAGATAGTTAAGCAACCCTGGTAGGACCATTGGATAGCAACCAAGAGGGTTATGAGGTATCTTCAGAGAACAAAAGGTTACATGCTCACATATAAGAAATTAGATCGTTTGGAGGTCGTAGGGTATTCTAATTTTGATTTTGCTAGGTGCCAAGATAGCAGAAAGTCTACATCAGGTTATATTTACATGTTATCTGGAGGAGCTATTTCTTGGAAAAGTTCCAAACAGACACTTGTAGCTTCTTCCACTATGGCAGCAGAATTTGTAGCATGCTATGAGGCATCGAATCATGGAATATGGATGCAAAACTTTGTCATTGGGCTGCGCATTTTGGAGAATGTAGAAAGACCACTCAAGTTATTTTGTGACAATAATTCAGTAGTATTGTATTTCAACAACAACGGGAGCTCATCCAAGTCAAAGCATATTGACATAAAGTTCCTAGTTGTGAAAGAAAGAGTGAAAAGTGGAAAAATATCCATAGAGCACATTGAAACACACTCCATAATAGCAGATCTACTCACAAAGGGATTACCACCCAAGGTCTTTTATGAGCACATTGCTCATATGGGTGTTGTATTGTTTGAGGATATCATGATTTCACTACAACAAAAAAGGTCATTTGCGTCAGTTTATAACTACCACAATTGAGTTTTTGTGTCAATTTTATATGTGACGCGGAATCCCATGACGCATACCAGACTAGCATTTGTGTCAGTGGGGCACTGTCACAAATCTGGCATTTGTGGCAGTGCCCCACTGACGCAAATGCCAGTCTGGTTTGCGTCAGTGAAGCACTGCCACAAATGTTAAAAACGAGTTTTTTTTTTGCGTCAGCTGGGAACTGTCACATAATGTATTAACCAGGGAAATTGCAAATGTTTATGCCAATTTCCCTGGCCTATTTTGATAAAAAAAAAAATAGCAGTAGAAACAGAAAAACAGCAACAGAAACAGAAACAGAAAAACAACAGTATAATTTTTTTAAACATTTATCTAAAGTTAACATTTATGATCAAATCTACAAAAGTAATTCAGATTTCAAAGTTAATATATGTATATAGGTACTCTTGTGTTCTAAATTTCTAAGTATTAAACCTACTTAAACAAAAATTTCCTCACCAACTTGCTCATGTTCTAACTGAGACGCCATAATTGATTCAGTCCACTCATCTCGTATCTCGTTGATTTCGTGAGCCGAATATGGTGTCGTATTCGTAAACTAATTAAAAAATATTTAAAATAATAAGTTAGAAATCATCCAAATAAAATCATGAACGATAGTTTAAATGAAAATTAAAAGGTAAAACAATACCTCATTTTTCAAGTAGGTCTTTGGTATAGGCTGTAAAATTAACTCTCTAGCAAACTTCATAATGTAAAAGCCACACTCAGTTGGCCCAATCTGGTTTCGACACTATTACAACATAGTTATCCAAATTTAAGTATTATATTTAGCAAGTTATAATAATAAAAATATGTCAAAAACTTTAATACGATAAGTAATATATTTTACTTACCTTAGGAACACAAAATTTTAGATTGATTGACTCTTTTTGTCTTCGGTGTGTATCATATTGATCCAATGCCCTACACACAATACTAATATTTACCCATATATGAGTTTGAAATGAAATCATAAATTATTTAAGTAATATGTATAACTTACATGATAATTATCTCCTTAATTTCCGGACGAAAATGTGAGTTTACAGGACCCAAAAAAGCTATCGAATAACTGTGTGGCTGAATTAATACTAACATCCAATGATAGCTACAATAAAAAAAACTTTTGTAAGATATTTATCAATAAACAAAATATATGAATATAAAATTAAGTTGACTTAGTTGTTGTTCCAAGGACAAATTAGAAACTGTCTCAAGCTCCATCTGTAGAAACCAATCGAAGAGATTTTTAGCACGTATTTCATTGGTTCTCGCATTAGTTGACACTAAAGTGGGATGCATGAAAGTGTACATGTGGTTCAACCCCTTCATTTGCACTAAATCATCGAGGAAGTTACATATAATTAAAAAAGTCAATAAACTATTAAATTTCAAGTTAAATTAAATAAACTAAAAGATTATAAACACCATTGTACCTCATATATAGTGCTAGCTCAATCTATCCAATCATCTCATAGTTGCAAAAGTGGAGGTTATCATCTTTCCCTAACAGAGCGATAGTTTGGAATCCAAATACCCTTTCAACAATTGGAACTTCTACCACGCGGTCAGCTTTCCATTTATCAATAAACTTCACCAAACACTTCAACATTCTTGTCATAGGCACTTATGTAGGCTCCTGTGTCAATGCCTCTATTCTTTTCGTCGATTGTCTTGGTTGTTGAGTAGAGGGCGCAAGTGGCTCTTTCGTTTGTTAATTAGTAAGAACCCAATGTTGTGGCCATCCAACATCATACCCGACTGCTTGTCCAACCAATGTATAACCTTCCATTGTAAGCGGATATGGTAAACTAGCATTCTCTTGAATGGCTACCTTAACTCTCACACAATAATTTCCAGGAGGCAGTTGAACGCTATGTATTTCTATGCATTAGGTACTTAAAAGTTTCCCCTCTGCAACTATATTTGATGTCGAACCAAGACACAACTTAAAATTAATATGTTACATTACAATTAATTTATTAGATTTTTTGATAAACTAGTTTATTTTTACTGTATCAAATATATGCAATAATGAATTAATAAGAAACTATTACCTCATCAAGAAAATTTGACTATGGTGGTGGGGGAGCACATGGTGCCTGTGTCGGTGGTGGAGGAGTATATGGTATCTGTGAGGGTGGTCGGTGAGCATATGATGTCCATGTCGGTGGTGGCGGAGCATATTGTGCCTGTGTCGGTGGTGGATGGACATATGGTGCATGTGGTGTGTTTAAGGCTCCTCCTACACCCGAACTCGATGCATTTGATGATCCAAATGCACCACTCTGTTGAGATGCAATATGCGCCATCAACTAGTTTAAATTTTCCTCCTGTTGACATGCCCTTTCTTCAGATTTATGCCATTTCTCTTCAAGGTCTTTCTAACGAGCATCTTCCACACCTTTTTGTTTGTGATTGAATCTTTTTGGCGGTGGGACATGAAAAATTTGACGGGGAGCGACATGTTCACCGATCCCCCTAATAGGTCCCCCATGCTCTAGAGTGCCTAATGCCATTGTTAGTATATCGTTTGAACCTTCCTCTACCAACTCGCCTTCTACTACTTTTTGCCTGTATTCCGCCTATAAACATAGTAAATAAATCAATTAGAATTTAACACACAAATTAATCATTAAAATTATTTTAAGAAATCAAAGAACACTTACAATCTTCTTCACCACCTCTCGAGCTTCTTCATCAATAATTTCTCCTTTCTTGTTCATTCGTGCCCGTGTCCACGTCTCAGCTCTGTCATATACGGTCAACTCATGACCCAATTCCTCTTCCATTTGTTGCTCTACCAGTGCATAACCACCACACCCTGAGTGATGTGGATGCTTGTTCTGAGCCCAAGAATCTTTTTTTTTTTCTCATCTCTTCCCAATCTGAAGTTAGTCTTTCGCAACAAATTTTTTCCAATCTATTGGATCGTAATACTCGACGTAGTCTAATGGCGGCTTGGCAAGAAGCTCATGAGCTACATTCTTATATACGTAAATAAGATCTTTTGTTAGTCTTGTTTTCCAGTTTCTCCATGTTTTTCCTACTTCTTTGAGGACGTCTGTTTTAGAAGAATTTGGAAGTTTGAACGTAGTCTGCACAAACGAACCCAAAAATATTAAACTTTTTTCAATATATTAATTTGTTAGGATAAATTTAATAGTTAATATTATAGATTACCTGCATTTGACCCCATAAAGTCTCCTTTTTATCCTTCGGCATTTGTTTCCAATTGTCGATATCTAAAGGAAGGGTTGTGTGTGATAGAAGACCGATGGTGTTGTTCATCTTGATCCCCCCTTTTCCCATCGCTCGACCAAAACAATTTTACTCGACCTCATAATTGCGACCCTCACTTCTTTCTTTGAATACATCACTACAATTTGATTTACCCCTATACTTCTTATCTTGTGTATTTGTTGGTGCGGTAGGATTAATCCCCTCCAGACCATTACCATGATCATCAACAAATGGATCGCCCTCATCATCATATGATGGATCCATAATCAATAAATCTGCAATTAACTAAACACAAATATTATCTGGTATAAACTTCACAAAATACATAAAAATTAATATGTATACCTTTAATTATCTACCCACAACCCTTCACCATTCTCGCGTATATAGTCATCATCATTATCAATGGTGACATCAATAGACAGTGAAACAATTGTAAATGTTTCTTGTTAAAGTATAATGTCATCGCTCCCAAACTCTTTGATCAGATAATGTTTTGGTGGACTTGTTAGGACAACTTACCATCGAGCATCTACTGGATCACTCACATAAAATACTTTCTTATCTTGTGATGCCATTATAAAGTGGTCAGATTTATGTCTTATTCGGTTTAAGTCCACCAGTGTGAATCCTAAGTCATCTGTTTTGACCCCATTATCACTTTTCACCCAATCAAACAAGAAGAGAGGAATTCGAATAGTCACATAATCTAGTTCCCAAATTTCTTTGATCACCCCATAAAATGTCATATCACATTGTATGGCATTTTTATCTTTGGAACTAGATATTTGAAAAGTCTGAGCGATATTAGTAACACCACTATTTTGTGTCTTTCTATATTATCATGTTCCATGGTGTTGAATTGAGTATCGTGAATATAATAGCATTGATAATTACACTCATTGAAGGACCTCGTGCTATCCATTTTAGTGTTTCAGACACTTTGTTTGTGGTTTTATTCAGAACCTAGAATACAATAAAGTAAAACAAAGTATATTAAATTCTAACAAGCTAAAATACAATAACACTCAAACAAGAACAACACAAGTATTTTACCTCATTCTCGAACCAAGTACTGAAATTTTGATAATGTTCATCTTGTACCCATTTTTTATTCCGAGACTTATTAGGATAAGTAGTCTTGATCCAATTGAAATGTTCTCTTCAAGAAAAATTATTTATATCAGCAAACTACATTCATTGCCAATATAATGAAAGGGAAAAATAAAATTGACCATGCACATGTATAGGAACTTACTCGATGTATGGTTGAACATCATCAATATTTTGTAAGACTAGGCGATGTGCTTCATCTCTATCAGATTTATTTACTTTAGAAACAACACCACCTCTACCGCCTTTACTTCTTTCAAACTCAATTTTAGAAAAACATGCTCGCAACACCTGATAAGTATTTTGAGCAGAACTCCATTGCTTCTTCAACGATGTAGGATTCAACTATGCAACCCTTAGGTCTACTTCTATTTCTAACATAACCTTTTAAAAATTTCATATAGCATTCAAATGGGTACATCAATCTCAAGTATACTGGTCCACAGAATTTTACTTCTCTCACCAAATGAACTATTAAATGAACCATTATGTCAAAAAATGAAGGTGGGAAATACTGCTCCAACTCACACATAGTTATCACGATATTTGTTTGAAGATTGTCCAACTTTGACACATCTACCACTTTACAACAAATATATTTAAAGAAAAAGCATAGTTTGGTAATTTCATATCGAACTTTTTTGGGTAACACAGAACGGATAGCTACCGGTAGAAGATGTTCAAGTAGTGTATGATGGTCATGAGACTTCATTCCTACTAAATTCAAAATTTTCATATCTACCAGAGAAGAAATATTTGAAGAATAACCTTCCGGTACTTTCACATTCGACAAAGAATGACACACAACATGTTTTTCTTCTTTAGACAGGGTATAACATGCAGGTGGTAAATAGGTTCGTCTCTCACCAACCTCTGGTTGTAACTTATTGTGTATACCCATTACATTTAAATCCAACTGAGCTTTAATTCCATCCTTACTCTGACCATGAATATTCAGCAATGTACTAATTAAGCTATCCGACACGTTTTTCTCATTGTGCATCACATCCAAGTTATGCCGCAAAACCAAATGCTCCCAGTATTCAAGCTAAAAAAATAGATTTCTTCTTCGCACTACACCAAATACCCCATTCCATAACATATGAATATAATACTAATAAAAAAGTATTATGAAAAACTATTCTATGTGGCAAAGTAATAGAAAAAAGGGCGGTAACTTATTTTGGAGCCCGCCACTTATATTTTTTTCACACTAATTATTTTTTCACACAAAGCTCCATCCCTATTACACCCTTCCATTATCAACTCGACGAAACCCTTTATTCCTTCACAATCCAAATCCCAATCCTTGCTACTGTTCCTCTGCTGCCATTGATACTGTCACCGCCTTAGACAGCGCCGAAGACTCTCGTCACCCCTAGCCCGAATGGACGGCCCTCGTCGACCGATTGACCACCAAGGGTTACTTCAGCGAAACCCTTGCCGAAGATGAGGCTGACAGTCTATACAAGAATATGAGCCTTTTGAAAGACCCCTATCTCAGCTTCGCTCGTGACCGTTACGATGTTCTCAAGTAAATTATCTCTTTCTTTCTCTATTTGTTTGGTTGCAGGGAAAATATGAGACAAAAGCTCAACTTTATTCATACTTAGTCTTAATTTTCCATATATTTGGTCAATGTTTGTGTGAAACTGAGTCAGCCAACTGTGAAATCTATTTTCTTCATCTCATGTGGTTGTTTGTTTGAGTTGAACACCAACACAAGCACACTTTCATGGGCTTTTACTAGTTATCTTAGGAGCATTTTCATGGTTTAACATTATAAATATATAAAGGATTAACTTTTTTTTGTGGGCTAATGTTAATGAAGTGATTGTTGGAAGTGGATGTCTTAATCTGCTAAGGAAAGCTATTAATTCAGCTAAAAGACTGAGAGCCTATGTCAGACTCGATGAAGGGGATGTATGTGATTTTCCTCTTTGTAATATTTTAGCATTTAAATTTTGAGAAAAGAATCCATGGCTATAAATCTATCCATCGTAGTCTCTCTGTCCGCCTCTCAATGATATATATGTTAGTGCATTTAATATATATGGACATATATATAATTTACTGAATGAAAATGCCATTAATATTGTTGTAAATTATATAATATGTGAGGGTTTTTTATGTATTCAACTATGTTTAGTTATGGACTTCCCTTTTGGGTGTGTTTGGAAGCTCCTTGTGCTTGCTCTGGAACTGCCTAATTCTAATCCTTTTTTTGCTTTTCTTGTTCAAAAACTTTCAGTTTGCACATGAAGATTGTATACAGGAATGGTGTAACAAGAAAGGGAATACAACCTGTGAAATATGTCTTCATGTAAGAATTCAAATGATTTAGATTTCTCTGTTTTTGAAACTTATTTTTTCGGGTCCTTTTTCTGTATTTGCATTTCAGAAAACTACACTGGTTTTGCATTTGAATTGATCGAACCAAGTTTTCATCGTTTTAAGTTTGTTCATGATTTTGGATGCCTCAAAATTTATGTTTTTGCTCAACTTTTCTTTTATGTTTACAAGAATTACTCTGTTTTTTAGTTTACAAGAATTACTTTATATGCTTTCTTTGGGGGCTGATTTTCCCTTGACTTTTCCAGTAGAATTTACATTTGGGTTTTTGATTTCAGAGTGTTTTCTGACGATTTCAGTTTTTGGGTCTTGCTTACAATAATGATGTCTACATACCATAATCTTGATTTGGGAAGGACTGTTTTGGATTTGGTTGCTTGTGGCTGTTCATCCAGCTCTTCATTCTACACCTATATATCTAATTAACTCGTAAGAAGCATGTCATTGTGTATAAGATATTTTAGGCAACTTGTGATTTTTTTTGTTGTTCTTTAATAAATTTTGATAGCAGAGATGAATTTCCTTTGTTGCAGCAATTTTGTGGAGGACTAGCTACAAGGTAAATTTTGTGGAGGAATAACTTTTATAAATTTTGATAGCATAGATGTATTAAAGAGAAGGCTACAAAGTGTTCTCAATAACACAAAATAAATGTGAGATGGATACAAAAGCCAATAAGATGATGCTTACTTGGAGGGAATCATCAAGGTAATTTGCATAGTTATATTTAAGTTCATAATTAGTAGTCTCTGTCTCATATATATTTCATGATTCTCCATCCAGCTATTTAAGTATCATGTTTGGTTAATAGAGATGGACACACTTAAATCTAGAACTCACCATAGGATGATGTGAATCCTCTCTGTAAACTTGATCTGAAATCTTTTTGAGAGCTAATGTAAGTATTATTTGATATTTGCATACCTGATCTTGCAACAAGTTTATATGTTTTATCCTCGTGCTTAGTTAAAATCACTCTGATTGTTGCAGTAATCACAAGTGCATGTGCAAAGTGCATAGTTTGAGGTTTTCAAACAGGTTGCTGCATTTTGTTTATGCAATATTTTTTCATGGCAACTTTTCATTTGGCTATAAAATAATTGTTGGAAAACTTGTTATATGTAGAAGTTGAACCTTGCATATAATTTTGATATCCCACTGCTCTGAAAATATTTGAAAAATGTTATACTCCAAATCCAAAACTAATACTAATCCAAAAGAAAAGAAAAAAAGAACAGAATAAGTAAAGAATAAATGAAGTACCTAACGTATAATAACAAGAGTGGGCAGTAACCAAACAAATTAAGAACTGAAACAATTGCAGAAATGGAGCACCTGATTTTTTTTTTAGGTACCATTTGATCTATACAATATACATGGATATATACATGTAACATCAGCCATACATTATATATCAATGAAAAATTGAAAATAAATCTCTTGTTTCGTATCAGGAAATGAGTCTATATTCCTCAGTATTACTATCTGCTATTGTTATCTAATTTCCATGTCCAGGAGAGGATATTTTTGTATGCATCTGTTTGGCAATCTTGATATTATTATTTGATGATGAGGGTGAAAATAACTTAATAGCTTGTTGCTAAACTCTTATTTTCTTTCCCAATTTCCATGAGCCTAGTTCATAGCTCCTACCAGTTTTTCTTCTGGGTTTATTCTGGCTATATAGTGGTTGTAGTTAAGGTGTTTGGTCAAACGCAAATCTCTTTAATGCTTTAAATTTTTTTATCTATGTTTCTGTAAATCCGCTTGTATTCGGACAATTTATTAGAAATGTTGTTATGCATTATCCCAACACTACAACAATTATGCCCATATATTACACTAAAATATCACATTACAACAATTATGCCCATATATTACACTAAAATATCACATTACAACAATTATGCCCATATAATGCTTTCCCAACAACACTAACTGTTTTGGTTAGTTAGTTGTTCATTGTAACTAATTATTGTTATTTTGTAGATTAGTTACTTTATTATTTTTGGTCTTTTCTGTATATATACTCTTTTGTATCATTACTTCATTAATGAGAATTGATTCTATTAATTTAGTCACTAAGTTTGATTCTATCTGCTTTTCTCTTTTTCCTCCTCTGGGTTGACGATGGTTCTTGGTTGTGGACGAGCTATTCTAATTATTTTTCTTCTGTTTGGGTTTATGTTATGCAGGTTTGTAGGCGTGATGGTGGTGGTGGTGAGGGCTCGTGGTAGTGGCTCACGGGAAGGTGCTGATGCGGTCATGCTTTCTAGAGAAACTACCCACGGAAAGTAAGTTAACTAATTCATTTTGCCTTGGGTGGCCTCTTAATATATTTCCAATGTGCAATGGCTATTGAAAAAGTATTATCAAAACTCAATAAATATGTTTGTTTTCTAAATTTTTTGCTTTCTTTGTAGTAATGTGTATCCCACAAAAATAATTATAGTAGTATTCTCTAGTTAAAAAAATGTTAATGATTCTTAGACACTTTAGAGTTATCAGTTATGTATGACTTTTTCCTCTTGTCTGATGCAAATTTTCTGTCTTGTCATTTCCTTTCTTTTATTTTACATATCTGTCGTCTAATTTTGTGATTATAACAAAGATATCCATTGAAAGTTGTCAAAGTAATGCATACTGAGTTAACAGGATGTATAGCTGTACTCCCAAGTCATTATCGGCCTTACTCAACAATATTTGCCTTCACAAATGAGTAAGTCTATCATGAGGAATGATATGTAATTCATCTCCGATGTATGAATTCTATCTGTAATTTTGGTTCATAATTACTCTTCAGCGATTCGTATGCTAACACAGTGCGTTTATTAACAACATGGCTTTGGGCAAGTAGCATAAAATAACATTAGGAAGGTGAACATAAATAATATATTTAGCAGGAATTTTTTTTGACAAATTAGGCACACAGGAGTCTTCTGTAGTTAATGTATCATTATTTTTCCTGATGTACAGAAATGGGAAAAGAAAGTAAGTGAATAGGATTAGCAAAATCTGTGCCAACACAGCTGATGACATCTTTTGACTCTTCAAGATTTCAACTTAGCTAAAATAAAGTTACTAGATGCATAATTATGAACTGAACTGATTTCGTAAACCATCTAAGTACTATTTCTTATCTGTTATTATAATTATCATCCATATTCACTAACGGCATATTTTTTCTCATGCTAATTGAATATATTCAACACTCAAAATATGCTTGGGTGCTTATTAAATTTGAGAGTAGCACGGTTCTGCAAGTGCAAAATATTTTATCTGACATGATAATTTGTGCTTAGCAGAGAAAGGATTAAGCAGAGGCTGGTGCTTTATCATGGTGTTCTGCCTATATATATGGAATTCTCAAATGACGCTGAAGAAACCTTCTCTAGAGCACTCAAGCTCTTATTGGTTAGTGAGGTTTAACTTCAATTTTCCAGTGCTGGAACTCGAAGCTTTTCATCTAATGCCCCACTAATTGAGAACTCTGATGCTCAGATTGTCGTTCCAGATGTGAGTCTTTTTCCTTTTTCTTTTTTCTTTTTGCTTTGTATAAATGTAGTTTATTCATTAATTGGGTGCTTATCATGAATGGATACAAAATATTAGATTAAACCATGAAACTGTTTGTAATAAGTCTTTAAAGAGAATTAGATGAACTAACTTTTTTCCTTCTCATCAGTGATAAAAAAGTACTTAAAGAACAAGCTGGAACTTTTTAATTAATGGCATATTTCTGAAGACTTGACATGTGTTCATGTGTTGAGGTTTTCTATCAAGTTTTTGCATTTTTAGTTACTGTTTGGATAGCCTCATTTAAAAAACTTGTCAATGAGAGAGTTTGATAGTGACCACACAATCTTTATTATCACAGTCCTAACTCACGAAACTAGTCATATTTTTTAGTATTTGACTACTTTGTTTACTTGTATCTCATTTAGAGATTGACTCTTTTTTGGGATTGCTAAGTTATTTTTTGGAGTCTAATGTCAAAACTGGATATTTATGCAGCATTGTTCCTTTGTAAATTTCTATTTAATTAGCATTTGAAACATTAGTGGTGAAATTTGGGTTTTTAATAAGGTCTTCTACTTCTTTGACACTCTTTTATGAGTCTTTAATTTAAGGTCAATCACTAGAGTCTTGCTTGGTTTCTCACCAATGTTATTGGTACTGCAGAGCTATACACAGTATATCCCTTTGCCAATCAGTGACCTTGATTCTTGGTTGAAGACACTCTCCATATATGTTTTTGATTGCTCTGCGGCTGGGGGAATATTATGAATGCTTTTATTGAGGTAAAGCTTTAACTCAAAACATATAATGAATTGATATATGTATTGATAATTAAGGTGCTACGTGACATGAATTCATTATCTGTAATTCAGATATTTATATATAAATATATTTGTAAATATAGTGACTTGATTTGATGGTTTGGCTGCTTCATGATTGGGTTGCTTCTAGCTCCTCTGGATCCATAAGGGATTGCATTCTACTTGGAGCTTGTGAAGCACATGAGACTCTTCCACAAAGTGCTAAATTTCCTGCCAATGTGTTTACGTCTTGTCTCACAACACCTATTAAGATGGCTTTGAGATGGTGAGCTTCTTTTCTTGTTTGTCTGTTAGGATCGCCCATCGCGTTTATGCATCTTTATTTGAGATCATGCAGTTTTCTGGTTTTGCCTTGTGGTGTTTATTCCATACTGGCTGCTTCCTAGTTATTTTTAGTTTGTCAACTGAAAGTCTTTTAGATGTGCTATTTGTTTAAAGCTGTAGGAAGTTAGAAATGGCATGGTATTTAAAATACAGAGAAATCAATCCTTATTCCTTAATCCAACTCGACCGATGCCTTGTGACGTGATTGGTTTGAATAGATGCTTTGAAATATACACAAGTTAGCTAATCTCTGCTTCTATTTTGGGCAGTGAATGCTTTTTCTTATGAGACTAAATTTTTTTTGTTGTATTTTAAGTTGTGGATAACAATTGGTTTTTATTTTTTAAGATAACAATTGGTTTTTGTGCTGTGGATCATTAGATCTATTTTATCAACATAAGGATGTAATATTTGCTTCTACATTTACTATCATTCTAGTCATAGAAATTTAGTATAGTTTAGTTACAAGTTTAATTGTTTTGCACCTATAAGGGCTCTATAACCCATGCTTGCAAACTGGAAGTGACATCAGGGAAATAGTGTTTGAAGTGTTTGTTGATAAGGAAGTTTTATACTGTATTTCAGATGAATCTGAATCTACTTTTCATGAGGCTTTTCTTAGTCGTCTTACGGAAACTGGTGCAACAGAAAGTTCATCTTTATGTGACCTTCCTAAACAGATGGAAGGTGATCAACAGAGAGCCTCTGAACAGACTAAGAACATCTTAAGTAATTTAGTTGCTGTTGTTGACAATTTGTGGTATCTAAAAGACGGAATACATACTGTAGTCTTGAAAAAGCTTTCAGAAAATGGTAAGAGCTATATGGGTTTTACAGTTTTATTTCTGTATGATACTTTAAGCACTTATTTGTAGACTTATCTCAGTTTTTGGTGGATCCTACTCCATTTTCTAGGATCTTACAGGCAAAGGACACCAAGTGAATTAGATAGAGAGGTTAAGAACTTGAGGGTGGCATTTACTGACCTGTTTTTGAAGCATAACACTTTCAAAGAAACTGGAAAGCCATCGAGATATTGATGCAAAGAATAAAGCCGAGATTAGAATATTAAGAGGTAACTCCTAGTGAGTGGATAGAAGGCACTTCAACTTGGATTGCAAGTAATTGCAGAGATTAAGGGCTATGCTGATGCAGCTCAGGTACTCCAATGAATTGGCTTCCTAGTTCTATTTTACTGTTGCTGAAACATAGCTCAAAGAAGATTATCTTTGCAGGCACCTGAATTCTTTACAACTGCTCCAGCCCTTGTGATACCAAAAGCTATTTCAAATGCTGGTTTAGATGCTTCTCAGATTGATTACTATGAAATAAATTAAGCATTTTCTGTAAAATTTTAGTACTTGTAATCCCTATACTATTCCTGATTTAGTAAGCTTTTTTTTTAATTCATTTATATTTGTCCTTCTTCTCTCTAGGTTGTAGCTCTAGCCAATCAAAAGCTGCTTGGTCTTAATCCTGTGAGTTTGGAGAAAACTAGATAATTTCTTTCAAGTTGATTTACTTTATATTCTTACAGGTGGAAACTAGCTTAAGTCTTGTGTTCTTAATAATAAAAGAACTTTTGTTTTTACAATGTGCAGGTATATTGAGATGATTTCTTTGGAGCAATTCTTAACAACATTTGTAGTTGAGGCCTTTAGAATGGAAGAATGTATTTCACTAATTTTTGTATACATTTCTTGTTTTGTATTTAGTGATAAAGGAATCTGAATTGGGCATAAATTATGTTGTAATATGATTTCTTAAGCCTAGACTAGTAGACTAAATATTGTAATTACATTTGAGTAATTAATAAAAATCTATTTATGTTACCTTATTTGGCTTCAACTTTCATATTTGTTTTCCTAGTTTTGCGTAAGTAAAAATAGATTATGTTTCTCTAAGCTAATATAACACATGTGTTATACTAAAGTGTAGTATAACACAAATAATGTGTTATACTAAAGTGTAGTATAACACAAAAAATGTGTTATACTGAATTGTAGTATAACACAAAAAAAGTGTTATACTAAAGTGTAGTATAACACAAATTTATAAGTATTGAAATGTGTTATATAATCGACTACGAATAACATAATTAAACACTTATCTATTTATTAAAATAACACAGAAATTGTGTTATCGTTGATAGTATAATAACACATCTGTATAACAATGATAAAGTGTTATGTAAAGTACCCTGACCTACGATAACATAGTCGGTCTTAACACATCAAAAAGTGTTATGGTATGTTTTGATAACACATTTTCGGTGTTATTAAAAGAATTTTTTCTTGTAGTGTCGAACAACCTGTCGCACCATCTACAACCTCCTTTTTTTCACGTTTAACATTTTTTCTCTTATTTGTATAACTTCTAGGCTTACCGAACTTGCATTGGACTTTGTTCAACTTTGTTAACAATTGTCCTCCAAGTAAAGGTGGTGGAGCATTTCCAAATTTAGGTTTACCATTACAGGCATCTGTCAAACTTCAAAATTTATGTTTTTCGGATAAGAACTTTTGGTATCCCATATAATAAATCTTTCTAGAATATTTTAAATATTCAGAATGAGTCCCTTCTTCACAAATGGGACATGCCTTGTACCTTTTCACACTAAATCCAGAAAGATTACCAAAGGCTGGAAAATCATTAATAGTCCACAACAACACTGCTTTAAGATTAAAATTTTATTTCTTATAAGCATCGTAAGCATTAACCCCCTCATACCACAATGTGCCCAAATCATCAATTAAAGGAGCTAGGTATACATCAATATCATTTCCAGGTTGTTTAGGAGCAGATATCAATAAGATCAACATGGTAAACTTCCTCTTCATGCACAACCATGGCGGTAGATTATAGATGACTAGCATTACAGGCCAACAACTATATTTACTACTAAGGAAGTGTATGGATTAATTCCGTCAGCAGAGAGGCCCAAACGAATATTCCTCGGTTCATTGCCAAATTCAGGCCATTTAACATCTACTGTTTTCCAAGCTAGCGAGTTAGCTGGATGTCTTAGCTTGCCATCCTTTACTCTATCTTTGGCATGCCAAATTAAATTTTTAGCATGATCATCATTTCAGTACAACCTAAGCAAACGAGGTATCGGTGGTAGATACCATAAAACCTTTGCAAGGACACCTTTTCTAGCATCTCAATTTTTTTTTCTTTTGCCATCTAGACTCGCCACATGTCGAACATGCAATTGCATCAACAAATATCTTTCGATATAAGATGCAATTGTTAGGACAAGCATGTATTTTTTTCATATTGCATGCATAAAGAACGCAATGTCTTCTTTTCTTCATAAAATGAAGACGACATTTCATTACCTTCGGGTAATAATTCTCCTAAAAATGTTAACAACTCTGTCATTCCCTTATTGCTCCACCCATGTTTGGCTTTTAAGTTATACAACCTAAGTAGTGCCAATAATTTAGTGAACCTTATACAATTAGGGAAAATAGGTTTCTCAGCATCTTCTAAGATTGACTGAAATTTAATTGGATCCACATGTGATTCATATTGTGCATCATCAATCAATTCTGCAATATCATCAACTTCGTAATCCACATCAAAATACTTATTATTCTTAGATGGTCCCTCATCAGTGACTTTCATTCTTTCTCTATGCAAAAATCATACTTTATAACTTTTGTCTATTCCATTCCTAAATAAGTGATCTTATATTTTGAAAATTGGCATCCTCACAACGTTACCACACTTAACACAAGGACAAAGAATACTATTAGGAGATTGAGTATTTCTTGCACAAAATTCCAAGAAAAACTCAACTCTATTCCTATATTTCACGGATAACCTATCTGCTAACATCCAATCTCTATCCATTGTCAAACTTTACACAAAAAAACAAAAAAACAAACAAAGCAACAAACATTAACAATTAGGTTGGTGGATTACATAATTGACAAGTAAATAAAGGATACAATATGTCCAAAAAAAAAAATTGGGTAACATTTCCCCTATTTTTATCACATTTTCCAAATTTAAAACGTGCATGTATACAACACATGGTATACACAAAAATATTCAACAAATCAATCAAACATGCATAATTCTCATATTACTAAATCTTAAAAAAAAAAAGGGCAGCATTTCTCCTATTTCTATCATATTTCCCAAAATTTAAATAGACCTATATTCATCACATAAACACAACAAACCAATTAATCAATCAAACATGCATAATTACAGCCTTATATCACCATAGCACACAGTCCCAGAACCTATCTCCACTATTTTATAATTCATACATTCCACTAAGTTCAATATCTTAATTATAAATTAAGGTTTAAAATATTACCTCTAATATAAAATCCTCCAAAGCTTGATCTCACCAACAAAGTTGTCAACAAAATACCTACTCAAATATAACAATAAACAAAAAAATAATAAAAAAGTTGACAATATATAAAGAAAAATATATTAAAGCTATATTGTAACTAAATAAACAATAAAGTGCTTAAAGAAAATAAATAATTTGTTATATGTACTCATTTAAATACTTAACGTGAAATAAAATAATTTTTTTTTTAAAAAAGTTAACAAATCACATAAAGAAAAATCGACTACAAATATCCTAACTAAATCAATAATAAAATATAACTTAAAGAAAAAAAAACAATTAAATATATACATATTTAACCAATTAAACCCAAAATTTAAAAAGTTAACAAAATATAAACAAAAATTTACTCAAAATATTCAAACTAAATAATTAATAAAGTGAAACTTATACAAAATATATACATTAATATATATATAATCATTTACATAAGTAAATTCGAAATTAAATTAAATTTTAAAAAAAATTGAAAAAGTTAACAAAAAATAAAGCAATTATAATAAAAAAAATTCTAAAAAAATAAAATATTAAAATGCAAAGTTTAAACCTAAAACAATTACATAACCATTAATATAAAACTATCCAAAAATTAAAAAAAATCTGAAATATAGTCAATTTATAAAAAAATTCACAAAAATTAAATTTAAATCATATAAATTAATAAAATTGCACTTACTTGTGGTAATTGAGCAATGTGGGTTCTTGAATTAGAAAACCCCAAAAATCTAAGTTTATGGGTTTTCAACAATAATCTTCAAAAATACAAAATTTATACAAATTTTTTTTTTTAAAAAAACTATGTATAAGATTCATAAACATATATACATCGTTATTTTAACATTAAAATTGAAAAAAAAAATGAAAAAAGCTTACCAAAATGAGGGAAAATTGAAATGGGCGCCACTGGTTTTCTCCATTTTTTCCTCTGAAACTTTTTAGGTTAATGTGGCTATGACGAGGACAAAATGGATTTAAATCACTGAACGGGGCATTTGCGTCAGTGGCCCACTGACAGTAACGGCCCGTTTGCGTCAGTGAATGCAAAATTAAAACGCGCATTTTACTTTTGCGGTTACATCAGTGTCCCACTGACGCAAATGGGTTGTTACCGTCAGTGGCCTACTGACGCAAACGGTCCCACTCAACGCCGTCAGTGTGTGTTATGAAGCAATTGTCCCCACATTTGTGGCAGTGCCCAACTTCCATAAATGCTAATTCTTGGTCAACAGCGTCAGTCAACACAGTTGACTGGCGCGTTTGACTGACACAATTGCCCTTTTTTGTAGTAGTGTTTAGTGGGAGTTTGGATTTTATTTTCTTTATGTTTATTTCAGACATTTATGTATTTGGTTATTTTCTGATAAAAAATGAAGCTTTTTAGACTATTCACTCTGTTTTTTTTTTATTCTGACCTCACTAAAGTTTAAGGAGGACCAGTTGGAAATAGACATGTTTGGTTCACATTGCATGTAACTTTCATGCTACTCATCTATGATTGATCTATGTCATTTGACTATATTTGTATATGTGACCATTGATGGGTTTATTCATGATTAATATGACAAACACCGCTTTGATCCTATATGGATATGGTTGATGGACGAGATTGTTAAAGAATACCTTTATATGATAGCAAATTTTGAGCCCATAAGGTTTTACATTTATAAGGAATCATATGTTACCCAAGTGGGCGATTGTTGGATTAAAATCCTATTTATGGGCACATATGTATAATATATAATGCTATTATAAAGTGTGATACAAAATTCAGATAAATATCATAGGATATTAAAGTGTCATGGATTTAATGTGAGAAATAGGAAATCGAATTTTTAATTTTATAATGGGAAAAATTGGAAATCACTAATTGTAAATTAGGTTTGTGGTCCCCTATATATATGTATCATTCTATTCTGTCTGCTATAATATTTGATTTAGCAAATGATCTATAGAAATATGATTTAGGATTTTATATTGAACAACTTTTAGTAACATGATTAGGATCTGGGATTTTATATTGATATTTATGCATGTTTCTTGAGTGTTTTATAAATTCTATCATATGGTGAAAGGCAAGGGCAAGTGAGGTTATTTGCCTTGGCTATGATTCAAGAAAAAAGGAAAGAATATGTGATGATAGAAATTTTTGGGTGTTTTATTTTATTTACCTTATATTATTTTAGAATAAAAAAAAATATGAGTATGCATGAATGAAGTCTCGCTTAAGACCAGGAACAAGATTTATGAAAGAGGTAATGAGAGAGTGTAGAGCAAGTTTCCATGTTTAGAAATTCAGTAACTGTGTACCTAGACCCAGAAAATTGGCCATAACAGGAGTTATAGAACTTCGATTTAGGAAAATTAGATATCATTGGAAAGCTAATTTAAAGACCTACAACTTTATAGAAGAGATTGTGGCCTATTTCACGGGTTATCATAGTCAAAAGTGGGCCCGAAGTTACAGAAGCTAATGATTACGAAAATTAATCTAGATTCTTCCATTTTATTTTCCTTAATCTAGTAATCACCTATAAATACATCCTCAAGCCTTTCTCTCTCTCTCTCTCTCTCTCTCTCTCTCTTAGTTTTCAAAACCCTAAATTGCAACCTATAGAGGTTGTAGCAAGTTCCAAGTTTTCTTTGTCTCTAAGTCTTCAAGATTAGAGGTCATTGTGGAGCTGACTAGAGTGTCAAGAAGCTTATCCCTGGTGCTAAGTTTCGTTCTACACTATTAAGAGGCTCTTTGTGAAGCAGTGTTGATATTTATGTGCTTGCACTTGAGGTAAGAAAGTTAGATAGCATCAAAATAGAAATGTTACTAAGGTATGACATAACATTTGTGCTACTAAGGTATGACATAGCACTAGAAATAGAAGTGTTACTAAGGTATGATGTAACACTAGGGAAGACGTGGCAAGGTAGACATGCCAACAGATGTTGCCTGGGGTAAGGCCACCAGGGGACAAGTCCCACAGTTATTATGTATTATGTTAGCAGCTTATGTATTATGATTATGTTAGAGAAAGTGACTCTTATCATAATTTTCACGAGATTAAAAAAGGACGAGTCTCACAAGATTAAAAAGAAAAGAGTCTCACAAGATTGAAAAGGAACGAGTCCCACAAGATTTAAAAAAAGGGACGAGTCCCACAAGATTAAAAAGGGATGAGTCTCACAAGATTAAAAAGGGACAAGTCCTACAAGATTAAAAAGGAATGAGTCCCACAAGAATAAAAAGGAATGAGTCTCACAAGATTAAAAAGGAATGAGTCCCAGGAGATTAAAAAGGGACATGTCCCACAAGTCTAAAAGTTGCATGAACCAAAGGAAACAAGTCCCACAAATGTTATGAATGTTTTCCAAATGTTATGTATGAGTTATGATAATGCTATGATGATTATGAATAATATATATGGAGTTTTCTGATTATGAGACTGATGATATGTCAGGTGGTGACAATGATAAGACTATGGTAGACAACTACAAATATTTATGATTATGTATATGTTCTGGGCTCTTCTGTTTGGTAGGTACAAATGTTGTTCTATATGTTGATTTGATTGTCAACACACAAAAGTAAATGATGAGAATGAGTTTTGTTTTCTCTTGTTTAGATTATGTTTATGATATGTCATTATGTCTCTATTTATAATGTATATGTACGTTATGGATGGTTAAGCTATGTACGTAGGAACTCATTGATCTTATATATTGTATGTTATTTGTTGTACTTCCTTACCGGGTTTTTTAGCTCATCCCCCTTACTTTCCCCTTGCAGGTATCTACTTAGTAATGTTTGATTTTATATGTGGAGCACGCTATGGCGGGACCAATCCAATGTGAAAGTGTGCACTGCTATGAGGGGTCATACTACCAAAGAAAAGATCCTAGAACACCATAGTTTTTATATTTTCACTTTTCAGCTTTGTATTATACAAGAGAGTTGTAATTTATTTTGTACAGTTTAATTTATTATCCAAAGTGTATTTTGTTTTCAAAAATATCGGGATCCCACACAAACTTTATTTTAGAACTTGTATTTTATGAAATTTTCAAGTGCAGGTTTCCTAGATATTGCAACACTTTAAGTCAAGAAATTCAGGGCGTTACGACTATGGATGAATATCTAATATATTCAAACTCCTCTAACTATAGTTTATATAATATCAAAAAGAAAAATAAAACATACTTACCTTCAAAATTAATCTTCAACAATTTCACAACACTGCAAATTCAAACAAGTAAATATATTTCCTACAATAAAAGTGTTACACCCCAAATTTCGAGATATAAAAACCAACCGCAAAATGTAGGCTCACAATTATGGAAATTAGATATCCTAAAGGGGACTCAGTGTGTTTACTTGCGTAGGCACTTAATTTCTTTAAGATTCCACGTCATTGACTCCTGAGCATACAGTGTGAGCTTGAAGGTAAAGGTTCCACAGCTTCGAAAGTTTGATAGGTGAGGAGGCGATGTTATTGTTAAGCTGAGCTTGAAACATCTTGCAGGCTCGAAGATGCATTGGAGCAACAACATGTTCACGGTTATAAATCCCTATAATTGTGGGCTTAGTTGAAACTGTGTGTAAACAACCCTACTTTTAAGGGATTTTAGTTTAATTAATATATTTGATTGTATTTAATATATTCATTTGTATTTCAAATTCAAATGAGATGTCTTGTAACTGTCCTAAAATTAAGGAAAGAATATTTTGTAAACTAGGTCTATAAATAGCCTAGACATAGTCATTTATTTTGGATGCACGCACAATTTTTTACTCAAAGCTCTGTGAAATTGCTTTCAAGGCCTTAAACGAAGAATACTTATTCAATAAAAGTGACTCATGGGCGCAGGTAGATTTAACTACTGAACCACGTAAAAAAATCTTTGTTCTTTCTTTTCTTCCTTTATTGTAAGTGCTTAATCGCTCTTATTCTTATTTGACAAAAAATGCCGTCAACAGTTGGTGCTTTCATTGAGAGCATTAAGCATTCTTTCAAATGTCTCGTTTTATAAAAATGGTTGCTGTAAACATTCCCAGATTAGGAAGTGGAAGACCACTCCTAGGAATTCCTAGGGAAAACAGTCCTCGCGCTAAAGAGCATCATTGAAGGCCTGGCAAGCAGTCAGCCAATGATCAAACTCTCGATGAAGGGAGTGCGTCAACCACATCGCGAGATCAGGGTCAACCGCGAGACCCTGGTCAAAGTTACAAGCCACAAAATCAGGATTATTATAATCCTGACAGATACATTCCCATGGTGGAATTGGAAAACCAAAGGCTGCGAGAAAGATTAGCCGAGGCTACTCGGTTAAATGAGCATATGGCAAGACGGGAGGCTGAAGCCCAGGTACCCCTACAAAGGTCTAGGGGGCGACCTCGAGGAAGTACAGCGGCTAGAATGGACGAGTAAAGAGCCTAATAGGATCAAGGAAAGGATAGGGCAAGTGCTGGAGTTACCCAATCAAGGGTTTCATCTCAAAACCCGACACATACCAACCAAACCAGAGAGATTCCTGCTGACACTGGGAATACTCAAGATCCCCCACAAGCTGCTCAAAATAATAACCCAAAGCCTGTGAGGCCAACCGCGAACAATGTAAGGCCACCACCATCTCCAATAAGGCATCTGCCCTCTTCAATAAGGTATCCATCACCAGTGCGAGATGTGCCACATGCTCCAAGTGAATCTGGAGCTGGAGAAGGGGCACCTCAGAGGCCTGCCTGAAGTGTAAGTCGAGACAAGAACCCTCAGGCTTGACCTAAGCAAAGGAGTAACCATGAGGCCACAATGGGGGTAGACCAAGGGCATAGATGGGAGAGACAACCCCAGTCATCCGGGAGTCATATGTCGAGGTCACGGGCAACTGGGATTAGAGTGCAGTAAGTCTCAGCTTTGCCTAACAACAATAGCAAAGGACTCTCAGCTTTCTCGATGGCAGTCAAGACTACAATAAGTCAATGAGTGTCTACAACACCGAACCGAGATACTATGAGAATTATCCTAACAATGGTCTCGATCTTCGAGACCACTTGAACCAGAGCGGGGGGCAATACAACTAGCAAAATCTGGACTTAAGGGCACATCTAAATGCCCAAAGAGAGCCCTTACATCCTATATAGGAATAATTATAACTCGATACTACAATAAGGGGGCGGAGTTCCTTGGATCAATAACCAGCTTAGAGTAGTGTAGGCTTTGCCCCTGGTAGATCCAGTCCAGGAAAGGATAAATCAGCTCAAGGAGTTGTTCAGGCTCATTTCCACTACATCCAGGAAAGGCCTACAATTCAGATGAGAAGCTCGAGCCTTTTGCTCCTCATATTTTGAGCATACCTTTCCCATATGGGCTTAAGATACCCCACATGGCACCATATGATGGGAACACTTATCCTGGTACCCACTTAAGCACATTCAACACGGTGATGAGAGCCAATAATGTTGGCTTCAAGCTCAAATGCATGCTCTTCCTAATGACACTGACAGGAGCTGCAAAAAGTTAGTTTGACAAGTTCCAAAGGCATTCAATCCTGTCATGGGAACAATTGCCAAAGGAGTTCCAAAAGAAATTTTGAGCTGCAAAGAGCATCAAGCCCGAAGCTTCTTCTTTGGAAAATATCCGGCAACAGCCAGGAGAGTCACTTAAGAAGTATCTAGCTAGATTCAACATTGAGACAGCCTGGGCTCGTGATGTTGATGATAGTAGCCGCCTAATGGTAGTTCTAGCTGGAATCTTGCCTGGAAGCCCCCTCTGGGATTACATACAAGAAAAGCTTGTGCGAAAAATCACAGAGTTCACTCTTCAAACCCAGAGGTTCATTAATGTAGAAGAGGCTAGGTTGGCACTACAGTTAGCGCCTCTGGCCCCAATAACTACAATGACGAACATTAACTAAGCCCCAAGCTCGGCAGCACCATCCACAACCCAACCTTCTGGTGAAAATTCTTCCAAGCGGAAGAAAAATGAAGGAAATAACCCTGAGGTGAACGGGAATTATAAAAAAGGTAGATAAATATATCACCATTTACATCATAAATACCGAGCTCATAGAAACTCAAGAAAATATATATACGGCGAATGACAATTAAGTTCCATTCAGGCGACCTGAGGCAATGTTCAACAACTGCACCAAATGGGATCAAAATAAATATTGTTAGTTCCATAGGGACATCGGCCACACGATTGAGGAATGCAGACATGTAAAAGATGAAACCGAGGGATTGATCTTGAGAGGCTACCTCGAAAAATATGTTTGAAGCAGAAATAACAACCAAGCGCAAACTCCGTCTCAGCCAGCGCAACAGCCTCAAGTTGTCGTACCCCATGCGAGGGAGGATAATCGACCTCCCCCAATCGATGGAGAAGATGTGATTACCATCGCTGAGGGTTCCCTAAGTCATGATTGATAACGGGAGCTCGGTGAACATCCTTTACAAGGCAACTTTAGAGAAAATGTGTCTATCTGTTCGAGACTTAAAAGCTTGTGCAACCACCTTGTATGGGTTCTCTAGAGAATGGATTGGCATCATGGGGGCAATTGAGCTCCCAATAACATTAGGAGAGTATCCAATCTTGATTACTAAAATGTTCAAGTTCATAGTAGTAGACACCCCATCAGCCTATAATGTTTTGCTCAGGAGACCAGCCCTGATTGGGCTGGGGGAAGCAACATCAGTAAGGCACTTGGCACTAAAATTCCCAACACCAAGTGGAATCAGAACGTTGAAGGGAGATCAATTAGCAGCCCGAGAGTGCTGCAACATCTCCATGAGGTGAAAAGGTCAGTCTAGTGCTCAAACACTAGTTGTGGTTGAGGAAATAGGAGAGAGAATTTTCGAGGTCGAAGATAAGATCGACCCAAAACTGCAGGAGCAACGTATTAGAGGTTGCTAAATCATATGTTAGCTGAACATATTGGAAATAACATGGAAGTGTATGTGGATGATATGCTCGTAAAATCCAAACACAATAATGACCATATAGACAACCTCACAGAGTGTTTCACTATACTTCAAAAATTTAACATGAGACTAAACCCACAAAAAAGCTCCTTTGGGTATCATTGGGAAAGATTCTAGAACTCATAGTGAACTCTTGAGGCATCGAAGCAAACCCAGATAAGATCAAGGCCTTAATATATATGCCTTCACCTCGAAAGCATAAAGATGTCCAGAGTTTAATTGGACGAATGGCGGCCTTAAACAGGGGGCAAGAAGTCCAAATGGATGGAAGAATGCGAGCTGGCCTTAACAAGCACCATGTTGAGCCTCCAATCTTATCTAAACCAGTGTTGGGAGAAGTAATGTACATATACCTCGCCACAACCAAGCATGCAATCAGTGTCGCATCAAGGACCAGTCTACTATATTAGTAAATGACTCCTAGTGTCTGAGTCACGGTACACTCTAATGGAAAAGCTTGCATTATGCCTAGTGCATGCGTCTCGAAAGTTGCGGCCTTATTTCCAGGAACACTCAATACATGTGTTGATTGATCAGCCATTAAGACAAATACTGTCAAAACATAAGTCATTAGGTCGACTATTGAAATGGGTAGTTGAACTCGGGCAATTCGAGATCACATCTCACCCGAGAATGATGATAAAGGGCCAGGACCTAACTAATTTCATAGTAGAGTGCATGGTGATATCCAACAAAAACTTCATGACCCTAGCTCGAGAGCTGTGTAGACTTTATATTTGTAGAGTCCAAAGAACTTTACTTAGCTAGTTAGATAGTAGTATTATAGTAATAGTAGTAGTATTTTATGACTGTGGATTTTTGGTTCAGACAGGGATTTATTTGGACACTCATAGTAACACTTGTAGATTTTCTAAGTTTAACCTATAGTTTAAGAATATTAATTTTAACCTAAGGTTTGATTAATATGACTCATATTGAGGGTAATATTTATTATATTATAAGGTTTAGATAAGACCCAATAAGATAATAGCACATGTCATGTGTATGTTTAATAATGATTAAGTATTTTGAGGAATAAATTTATTAAGGTTAAAATTTGAATATCCCAGGGTCAGTCAGCAGCTTTGAAAATGTTAGAGGGCTTAGTCAAGGCTGTTTACTCAATTCAAATTAAGCTAAAAATGTGTAATTTCGTGTTTAAATATTCAGCGTATGCCGATATATCGCAACTATAGGGAGCGATATATCGCAGCACGAAGATATGAAAAACACGAAACGTTGCACGATTGCCTCGGGCATACTGGCCCAGGTGATATATCGCCTCCTTCAGCGTATTTTGAAACATTTTGAAAATGTTCTCCATTCAAATCTTCAACCTCTTTATAAGTCCAGCATCTTTCTGAACGAGTCTTCAGCCTCTGCTGAACGATAATTCAAATGTTTTTCACTTAAAAAGCCATTATTTTTATTCAAGTTAAATGAAGATCTTTTCACTCTTAAACTCTATAAATAGGACCTAGTACCCAGCCAATTATTCATTCTTCAAGCTAAGTTTAGAGGCTACAAGTTGCTAGGTTATTGTGAGAGTGTAAACACTTGGATTGGGGATCATAAGCTTGATCACTATAAGCTTACTAAACAATTGGGAAGTAAGGTTTATTCACATTTCGGTTCAAGGTTTAGATTGGTCATATAAGTCTTCAAGGTATTTCCAAACTCTAGCTCAATTGGTATTATTTTCTTTAAGTTCTCATAGTCTTTTACTCAGCATTCTAACCTTTTTCTTTATTCTTGGTTAGGAAATCTAAGAACTTGCACATAAGTTTTTGGTAAGTATATTCTCATTGGTATAGTTCTTCCATTCACTTTCATCCCTTTTCTTCAATATACTCACCCTGCTATAAATGGTTTTTAGGAGTGTTCCAAGGTCCCAAACCTATTCTCATATCCTGATATTTTTGGTAAGGAAAATAGGATAGGATTTATGTGTTATATGATTTTATATGTTATCTTATGATTTTATGTTATGTAATATGCTATGTTAAGTATGTTTGTAGACTTGGGCATATGACTTATACAACTAACAAGCCCCAAATAGATTATGGGCATATGACTTGCTTAGCTAGCAAGCCCCACTAATCTAATGGGCATATGACTTGTTTAGTTTATGGGACCCCAAGTAATAATGGCCATTATAGTATGTATGTGACATATGTTTATGATATGTTTTATGTTTCTTTATGGAATTTATGTATATGGTCTATGTGTTAGATTTTCCTTGCTGGGCATTAGGCTCACTCCTTTTATGTTTATATGTGCAGGAAAATAGCTTTAGTGGCAGGAAAGTTTCTTGGAAGCTTGGGGAATGTGTATTGAGGTGGAATGGATTCAAAGAGCCGAGAGTTTGAATTCTAGGATGAAGTCTTTACTTATGGTTTTATGTGTATTTTTCCGCACTTATTTATGTAATCTCTTTTTAATTACCATTATGTTATGTTTTGATTTTAAAACAATGGGATCCCATATCCTACTTGAGATTTTATGTAAGTTTAACATTTGTTATTTACAAGTTTTAATATAAGTTAAGATCTTTTCACTTGTAAGTTTTGCTAAGGAATAGGGTCTATGTGTAGTTTTCATTAATGGTCCAAAGTCTAGAGTAGTTGGGTCATTACAATGTTGATGGCTCCTCCAATGAGAATGAATTGGGAGTAGGTATTACACTAATTGCCCAGGGTTAAGATTTGGATTCGAGGCATCCAAAAATGAGGCTAAATATGAAGTACTACTAGTAGGATTACGAGTAGCCACCTAGCTGAAAGCCAAGGCCATACACTACTACAATGATTTGCAACTTATGGTCAACCAAGTACTAGGAGAGTATCAGGCTTGAGGAACCAAAATGGCGGCATAATTGGAAAAAGTTAAGTCACAATCAAACAAGTCCCAAGAGAACAAAATTCGAATGCAGATGCCTTGGCTTAACTTGCAACAACTACGATAGCAAGCATGCTCAATGTGGTTCCAGTAGAGTTCTTACCACAACCTAGTATAACCGAGCACAACACGACTAAAGTCGATATGATTGATTCACAACCTACATGGATGACTCCTATACTACCTCGAAACCAGAATCCTCCCTAAAGACCGGAACGAGGCTCGGAAAATGATGTATAAAATTCCGAGATATACTATCTTAGAAGGGAAAATATATCGAAGGGGGTATTCCATGCCCCTGTTGTAATGTATAACTCCACCTGAGGCTAAAAAAATCCTTGAAGAAATACATGAGGGGTTTTATGGAGATCACGTTGGGGGTGTAGCCTCTCCAAGAAGGTCATTTGGCAAGGATATTTCTGGCCTACACTAAATGCAGAAGCATTTGAGTAAGTAAAACATTGCGACAAATGTCAACAGTTTGTGTGGATACCTCGAGCTCCACCAACCGAGCTCACCATGATGAGCTCCCCATGGCCATTCACATTATATGGCATAGACCTCATAGGATCATTACCCATGGGAAAACAAAGAGCTAAGTCCGCAGTAGTGGTAGTGGATTATTTCACTAAATGGACAGAGGCTGAACCTCTGGCCACTATTACTTTGAAAAAAATCATTGAATTTGTGGTTAAAAACATAATATGTCGATAATGGATACCAACGAAGATAGTTTCGAATAATGGAATCCAATTCGATAGTGCGTTGTTCACTCAATTTTGTGAAAGAAATGGGATAATAAAAAGATTTTCCTCAATAGCCCATTCGCAATCAAATGACCAGGTTGAAGCTGTAAACAAGACCATAAAAAGTTTGATGAAGAAACAACTCGAAGAGTCCAAAGGAAAAATGGCCTCAAGAATTACCGCAAGTGTTATGGGCTTATCGAATGACAGCTCGAACCTCAATTGGACACACACCATTCTTGTTAGCCTGTGGATGCGAGGCCACATTGCCAATTGAGGTTGAGGTTCCGACACATAGACGTGAGGCATATACGCAAGACTCAAACCAATCACAGCTTGAAGAATCCCTATACCTAATAGAAGAAAAGCGAGATGAGGCTCAACTTAGGAATGTTGCGTATCAACAACGTACCACAAGGTACTTCAATAAGAGGGTTTAAGACTGACACTTTAGATTGGGAGACTTGGTACTCAGAAGAGTATTTTGGTCACACGAGACACATCAGCAGGAGTGCTTGGGCCTAATTGGGAAGGACCTTACCAAATTGAATCCATCATTTGACCTGGAGTCTACAAACTAGCTCAACTAAATAGAGAATTGGTACCACGAGCTTGGAACGATGAACATTTACGACCATATGATCAATAAATTTTGGAAAGATGTTTATTTAGTTGTAACCAAGCTTGTAAATATTTTTTTAGTATTATCAATAAAATACTCTTCATTTTAATTATTTTTATTCATATAATTTTTTGCTTGCTATCAATATTCAATAACCTAAGATTTCACAATAATAGAATTTTAAGGAGGCATAAGTTGTATGAAATGCTACCATAAGCTCGAAAAATAAATCAAAAATAAAAGCAATGATCAAGTGCATGAATCATAAACCAAACACAAGACTGATTATATAAGATCCTAGAATAACCAACATTCATTTCAAAATCTTTAAGTTGGGAAATTTTTGCACACATACGATTTCAACCTCGAAACCATCATCATGGATGAGGACGAGAAATGTTTACTAAGCAAGATATAGCTAGACAAATAACACTACACACCATTAAGTATTTTTCAAAGAGAAGATACATGGTGTAAGTAGAATTCTACCTTGACTAAAATGAGATCAAACACCACTTATGATAATATGGAAATTTGAGATAAGCTCGAAATGTACTTGTGTGAATAAACAAGTATGATAAAAGCCATATATTTAAAGCTTGAACTGTTTCGATAAACAAATATGATGCATAGTATAAAGGCCAAAATTATAAGTAGACAATGTGCATTAAATTTTTTAAGCAGAAAATTAAAAGCATAAAACTACTATTAGAAAAATAATTACATAATCAAAAGATAATGAAATAGCTCAACCATGTGAGCTATAAATTGACATGGCCATAAGGACCTTAAATATGTACAAAATAAATTATATGGGTCACAGCCCAAGAAAAATACTACATGGCTTGGTGGCTCCGGTATCCACCTCACCTGTCTCTTCTATGGCCTTGGCAGTCTCCTTGGTTGCAATAGCGGCCTCTTCTTCCTCCAACTGAACCTTCCGCTTCTCCAGGTATTCATCCTCTATGCTAGCAAGGAAGTTGGTATCAAGGTCAGGGTTCAAAGTCCAAATTCGGTACATGGCCAGGTCATTGGCGCTATCTTTTTTGGCCTTAAACTCCTCCAGAAGACGAGCCTTATTACTCTCCATGACCTCGAAGGTGGCCGTTTTTTCCTCCTTGAGCTTGGTGTTTAGCTTTTGAACCCTTTTGTGAATATGGAATAATTTCCCTTAAATCTTCCCTCTATGAAAATGCGAAGACGCTAGGGGCACGTCTCCCTCGGCCAAGATAGCGAGGCCCCGTGCGCATCTCCTTCAGACTTCTCGCGCAAAGGTGTTAGGCACACATCTCCTTCAGCCAAGGACTTCGCATAGCAAGGCCCAATCCCCGTGTGCATGCCTTCGGGCTTCTCGCATGAAGGTGCTTAGGAAGACGCATGGATGTGCCACCCCCCTCGAACAAGGGCTTCGCGTAGCAAGGCCCAACCTTCATGAAAATGCTTAGGCAGACACATGGATGTGCCACCTCCCTTGGACAAGGGCCTCGCTGCGAGGCCCAACCTTCTTACACCCTCAAATCTCTACCTTTCACAACATGCTTTCCTACAATTGACAAAATATAAGGAAGCTTGGGGGAATTTATTCCTTGGAAAGGATAGGAGGACCATCAGGTACAAGGCACACGTGTGAGTGTGGGGTATACAACCATAAAGGTGTCAAATGTGTGATTCTGACATCCGTGTCCGACAAGTAATGGCGAAACGAATTAGTACTAGAAGTGGTAGCATGTTCTGCTTACCCCTGACCATGTGCCAGAGCCGACACCACGACTCTCTGCACCACTACCATGACAACATACCTACGTACGATCTTGTCCCTTGGGACCACCTTGTATCAGGGGTCATTATAGGCTTCGACCCCTCAAACTAAGGGGTTGGAAAATTCTTGGTATGCTCAGAAAATTAAGGAATATATGATTTTTGCTCCACTGTAGTTATTTCTATCTTCCTTCTACACAGTTTTTGCAACACACTTTGAGTTTTCCGATCGTATATCATTGACAAGTTCTCACCATCAACAGTTTGGCACTTCTGTGGGAAGAATAAGTATCAATTCACTTTTCTTTCATCAACTCCAATAAGAATAAATTCCAAGGCGTTCTAGACGCCTACGAGAATCACAACACATGGAGATCCACCTGGACGAAGACCAACTAAGGGCCTCTAGGAGAAACCTTCTACCACTTAAGGATGGAGGTGCGCCGGAGGAACGTCCAGTCCCTGAGGAGGAAAAGGAGGTGTCACCCCTGGCTGTCCCACCTAAGGCAAACCCTCTAGAACCTTCAGTCGCCCCCATGGGTGGCCCAAGTATACACCCTCCTCTGTAACCATCGACCGCTCCACGCTCCGGCCACCGAGATCTGGATCCCTCTACACACGGGCCGGGCAAGAGTCGCCTAGTACACTCTGTGAGTTCCAGCTCAAGGACTCTCTTCTATGAGGACGAGATAAGCGAGTTAAACAAAAAGAATCAAAGGTTGGAAACCACACTAGAGAACATGCAAGAGGTGTTGAACGGCCATCTACAAGGGAAGTTGAGCATACCCCTTCCCAGGCATAGGGGGAAGGAGCATGAGAAAGGGGAAACCACCATCCCCGTGGATGACAGAAGGACCCAACTTTCCACTAAAGCACCATGAAGGTCCAAGGCTAGCGAAATACCCCCGAGAGCAAAGGCAGAATGATGATGCTGGTCATAGAAACGATGTTGAAGCCACCTCTAAGGGGGTGCCCTCTGGCCTAAGAGAGGAGCTGAACAAGAGAAGGGCGGATGAGAGGACCACACCTCCTATGGATCCCCCGGAATACAAAAGGAAAGGAAGGGCCAACCCATCCGACTTGAGAGACTCCTTGAACAAAAGGAGACAACACTTAGACACCAAGATGAGGAGCCTACGGAGCAAGATAATTACCGCGTCTGGGGGCATGCTGTTGACGACGAGTTTGATTATGAATTTCCCTTCACTAGAGAAATCTAAGCTGTGCGGCTCCCAGCCAACTTCAAAGAGCCCCACATGACCCCTTACGAGGGCAATATGGATCCCAAGTACCATCTTGATGCGTTCAATGACTTAATGAAGTTAAGGGGAATTGACAGTAGAGCCAAGTGTCACTGCTTCACTGTCACCTTGAAGGGACATGTATACAAGTAGTTCAAGAGACTTAGCTCAGGGTCCATCAGGTCATGGCAATAATTTTTCGACGAATTTCTCCAGAAGCACCATGTAGTGCGCGATTACACCATACAGGTACTAGCCTCGCTAACATAAAGCAAGGTGAAGGCGAAAGCCTGAAGAGCTATATCCACAAGTTCAACATGGAGGCGACTAAGGTAGGAAGCCTAACTAAAGGAGAACTCAAGATGGCAATCACGGCTGGAGTGCGCCCTGGCAGTAAGTTATGGGATAATATGCTCAAAAGAGAGGTCAATGACTTAGACGACTTCTATGAAAGAGCACAAAAGTACATTCGTGTCGAGGATGGCCATGAGAACTGTAGCGCACCAAAAAAAAATTATTTATTTAAATTTTGTGCTTTATTTTTATTTTTATTTAATTGTTAAGTGATGTGAATTATTTTATTTATTTGTTTAAACTAATTATTAGAACTGTTTGGTAGAATTTTTGTGAATTTAACTGTTTTTTTTTATCAAAAAGAAGAATATATTCCACCAAACAAATTACACCAGCTAGTTCACAGACCAAGCCACACTCACTACAGCTTATAACATCCTAACAAACTCAGAGAGACAACAATTCTTGTTCAGATCTTTTAGGCTCAACCGACCCTGCAATCTAACTTTAAGACACCACTTGATCATACTAACTAAGTAATGAGGAGTGTAGGAGAAATGAGAAAAAAAGCATAAATTCCTATTACACCAGATATTATAAACCGCAGCTGCCAAAGAAGCTACATAAATTCGATGCATCATATTTTTAGGCTTCCCTTCTAACCACTGCTTCCAATTGTCCCATTGATTTGGCCAAATACCAGGACTTAACCAATGCTTAAGCAGCTCCCAAACCTGTTTAGAGAAAACACAGTCAAAGAATAAGTGTTGATGGGATTCCTCAACACTATCACAAACCAGACAGATCTTAGAGCTAACATCAATTCGGCACCAAACCAGATTATTCCTAGTCAGTAAATGGCCAAGAACTAATTGCCAAAGAATAAAACGATGCTTGGGCACAGAAAGACTACACCACACTGCCTTAGCAAACCCAACAGAATACCTCTGAAGCATGCTACTATACAGGGACTTCAATTTCAGATTACCAAGAACAACCGCTGCCTCTAAATCCATTTCAGTAAAGGTCTCTCTCAAGTTACACAATTTACGCCAATACCAACTAACATCTGGTTTCAACTGATAAGACCAGAAAGAATTACCTTTTAGATAGACTCCATCAATCCATTTCACCCATAACAAGTCTTGTTTAGAAGACAAAGCCCAAAGATATTTAGCCAAAAGAACTTTATTCCAATTAAATCCCTCCTTAAAACCCAGGCCACCCAAAACTTTAGGAAGGCAAACCTAAGACCAAGAAGAACAATGGAACTTGTTGCGATTGTTTTTGGCTCCCCAAAGGAAGATACGACACAACCTGTCAATATCTTGAATGATACTATAGGGAAGCATAAAAATATTCATCCAATAATTGCGAATGCCAAGCAAAATAGAAAAAATCAGCTGAGTTCTCTCCGCAAAAGATAAATGTCTACTCGCCCAAACATGGAGCCTGGTCTGGATTTTCTTAATTATCTCACCACAATCAGCAACCAGCCATCTCGTGGGCCTTAGAGAAACCCCCAGATACTTCATAGGAAAATTCCCCTCTCCAAGAGCAACAAACTTAAGAATATCATTCTTAACCTCAGCTGCCACGCCCCCAAAGAATATTTGAGATTTACTCAAATTAGCAGCTAGACCAAAGCAATGGAAAAAGTTCAAAAATCGATCAAATAAAATCTGAACAGATCTAAAATTCCCCTTACAAAACAGAATCAAATCATCCGCAAAACACAAATTAACAAGTTGCAAATGCTTACACATGGGATGAAATCTAAACTCTCTTTGATGAGAAGCTTGCTTTAGAAGTCTTGTGAGATACTCCTTAACCAGTACAAAAATCAGAGGAGAGATAGGGTCTCCTTGTCTTAATCCTTTCCTCCCTTCAAAACTTCCTTGTAATCTCCCATTGAACATAAGAGTATAAGAAGTACCTGTCAAGCAAGTCATTATCCATTGAATAAACCTTCTAGGGAAACAAAAAGCTCTCAAGATATCCTCCATAAAGACCCAATCAATAGAATCATACGCCCTACTGAGATCAATTTTTAGCACACATCGGGGAGAAATATTCTTCCTAGTATAGCCATGGAGAATGTCTTGAAGAATTAAAATATTATGAGCAAGCTGTCTATTCTTTATAAAAGCTCCTTGATTTTGATGAATAATAACAGGGAGAACATTAGCCAATCGGAAACAAATCATCTTAGAAATACATTTATAGAGAGTGTTACAGTAGGCTATGGGTCTATAATAAGTGGCTTTAGTGGGAGAGTCAACCTTAGGAATAAGAGATAAGATAGTCCCATTCAACTCAGCAGGAATCACTCCACGCTCAAAGAACATTAAAATAGCCTCAGAAATGTCTTCCCTTATATCTTTCCAGAGGGCTTTATAAAAACCTGAGCCAAAACCATCTGGGCCAGGACTTTTGATGGAGTGGATACTGAATAAATCTCTCTTAACACCCTTCTTAGTAAATGGTTGTATCAGCATTAATTGTTGCTCCAAAGATAAAACCGACCCCAGCTAGAAACATCTCAGATCAACCCGACCAGTAGTATCACTATTCTTCCCCAGAAATCCTTTAAAATGATTGTAGAAATGAGCTATAACCTCTGAATAATTCTCAACAATCTGACCCTCATCATTTATAAAACTAGTGATACGATTCCTCATTCTCCTCTGTTTCAGACTACCATGGAAATAAGTTGTGTTCTCATCACCAAATCTAAGCCAATTAATTTTTCTTTTTTGCCTCAGGAAACTCTCATACAATTTAGACATTCTAACATACTCAGTTGCAGCCTTAATCTCTTCCTGCTGTAACAAACTCGAAGAGGAGATTGCTGCAACAAGAATTGGGTCAACTCATACTTCTGTTTAGCTGCTACATAATTTTGGACAACATCACCAACTTGCTTCTTGTTGAACTAAGTTAAGACAAGTTTAAGTCTCCTTAATTTCTGAATGATCTGCTGCAAACCATAACCACCAGTTGGTTTAGACCATATATTCAAGACAGTACTCCGAAAGTCCTTATGAGTAGCCCACATATTGTAGTATCTGAATGGCCTAATCCCTGAATCCTGAAATTGAACTGTTTTGATGAGACAATAACAATGATCAGATATTGTATCCCAGTTAATCCGAGCCTCTGAATTCGGAAAGATATCAAGCCACATTTCATTAATAAGAACTCTGTCCAACTTAGAGAAGATTCTTGAACCTTCTTTTTGTTTGTTAGACCAAGTAAAGAAAGAGCCACTAGACCTTAATTCATTCAACATTGTTTTAGCCCTCCATTGTCGACTATCTTCTACTTCCAAGGCAGTTACCATTCTACCTCCAATACGATCATCAAATTCAAAAACTGCATTGAAGTCCCCAACAACCAACCAAGGCCTAATATTAACCTGAGGCAAGTGTAATTGATCCGAGAGATTTTTCCTCTCCTCCACTGATTTTCTACCATACACAAAAGACAGATAAGATGTTTGATTAACACCCTTGATCTTCACTTCACAATTGATTAGTTGGTCCATCTCCTGAGTAATAGTAACTTGAACTATATCTTGTTTCCAAACCAACAAAATTCTACCTTCCACTGCCCGACTGCTGTACCAATTCCAACCCAAGAAAATATCCTTCATCATTTCCTCAACCTTATTACTATTTAGTTTAGTTTCAAGAAATGAGCCTAAACAAATTTTATTAATAGTGCAGAAGTCTAATAAGGACTTTTGCTTATTCCTACTATTTAAACCCCTAATGTTCCAACACAATACATTACATCCCTTCATTAGATTGCTGGTTCTCTTGTAATTTCTTCTTTGAAACCTCTTCTTGATTCTCCTGCAGAATATTATACTTATTTTCTCTCAATGCTAGATCATCTGGTACATTTTTCCTTGAACCTCCTACTTTTTTAGGAGTAGACTAAGGTTTCTCATTCCCTGTCATAGAACAACTTGCCTCTTTTACTGCTGCAGCTGATGCTGTCATACCAGACTTCGGGTCACCCTTAACAGCCAACTGTGCTCCCTTACTAGTTTTCTGAGCATCCTTATCAGAAATCAATTGGTTAGAATCCTTTGATTTGTTCTCAAGCCCTGACTCGCACAGATCAGTGTCTCCCCTAGAATCCCCTTTATCTGAACTTGTAACCTGCTGTTTTGGCTTCCAAACTACCTCCTTAGCATGTTTACAACTTGATACAGTATGGCCTAAACTCTTGCAACAAGTGCATCGTGTGGGAAGCCATTCAAATTCTATTGCCTGCTCCATCAATTAACCTCGTTCATTGATAAAATTAATAGAATGAGGTAGCCTATCAGTAATCTCAACATCCACAAGAACTCTAGCAAATTTCACCATTGATTTATCGTTAGTAACTTTATCCATCATCATAGGCTTAGCTATTGTGCTAACAAGAGCACTCAGACTTTTTAGACCCCAATATTGAAGACTCAAGTCTGGCAATCGAATCCAAACCGGAACTGATTTCACCAACCTCATCTTATCTAAATCTGTTGACCACGGCCTCAACAAAACCGGTTTCCTGTCAAAGTGAACCACTCATGCTTCTAGTACCATATCCCTAGTAGCTTCATCCCTAAATTTTACAAGAGTATGACCCACATTCATACGAGCAATTCTCTCTATATCAAGCTTTCCCCATATACGATTAATGAATCCTTCAAAAATAGCTAAAGGAGGATTAGCACCTCAGACTACACATACCAGTGTTGATTGCCAGAAGGATGCCTCCACTTCAGTCTCCTCTTTATCGACTTAAGCTATCAATTTCCCGTCACGGACCAGAGGCTCCTCAAATTTGAGCCGAGCACCACCATTAGCTACAAAAGACTCCTGAAATTTAGACCACTTTTCTTTTGCCAATTCCTAAAAAGCTTTCTCCTCAGTTTTAATCGCCCATGACCTGGTACCAGTTACATTCCCAGAATTAGGCACTGCGCTATCCACCAAAGAATGGTCCTCCCCTCCCTCTTGAAACATATCCACTGTATCAGCAAAAATCTCATCCGTGGGATCCCCCCTCATAGTATCTTTCTCCTCCACACCTTCAAGACGAAACTTGACATTGTTACTCACCGTCGGAGAAGAACTCGGACCAGGCTTCTGAGTAGTTTTCTTACGCCTCACCATGGGGAGAGAGAAAACCAATCGCACGCCGTGAATTTAATTTTAATTGTTTATTTATTTATTTTAGTATGTGAATATTTGAGTTTTTGTTGAGTGCATCAAGGTGCACGGTAGGTTGCGATACACCTTAGTTATTGAGTGTGTGCATGTGCATGGTTGCATGGTGCACTTGTGTAGAATTTTCTACACACTTTATTATTTCCTTTTATTAGATTTACTTAGTTTATTTAATTAAAAAAATAAAAATAAGAAAAGGAAAAGAGAGTGGCGTGTAGCATGGTAAGAAAAGAGAGATTTATTTACCATTTTTTTTATTTGGATGATTTTAGATAAAATAGGAAAAGATGTTATCATCTTTATTCCTACCAATTAAGATAAAATTAAATAAAAGAAAAATAGAAAGAAGAGAAAACTTACCTGTTATGTTCATTAGGTTGTTTTGGCTAGGTTAGAATAAAGAGGGAATGAGAAAGAAAGGAAGAAAAGAAAGGAGGAAGAAGAAGAAGGTCTTGGAAAGTCTAGGGTACTCAAGATTGATTGTCATTTTGGTTTGGTTCTATCAGGAGGTAGTTAATCACTAAACCTTATGCTTAATTTTTGTTGTTTTAATGAAAGGGTTTTGAAGTTTTGATGCCTATTTGAATTTATGCCATGTGTTGATTTGAGATAATTGAATACAATGATTGTTGATATTTTTATGCTTGTGTATATGTAGGTTTGCGCCTAGTCTTAATCTAGGTTTCATGATATTTTGTGTGTGTATTGATAAGTATATTTATGAGGTTGAATGTTGGATATGGTGATTGTTTACCCAATAAACGGCTACTGATAACGTGGCAAGGATTTCTCACATGTGGTTGACACGTGGCGGAAGTGTTGTTCGATTATCGACCAGAGGCACATCGCTCCGTCAGGGCCTAACTTTTAGATACGACCAGGCTGGTCGTATAATTTGATTTATTTACTTCTAAGATTGTAATCCTGTAATAATTACATTGAATATTTCCTCATTATTACCTTGAGACGTGGTTATTAAGGAAGGATATGGCCCATTGGCCCATGTATCCCTCCTTGAGCCTATAAATATGCATGAAATAGCTCAAGGAGAGGATTTTTTATCTCAAAATCTTTTTACTAAGTATTCAGGGAAAAAGAGCTATAGCGAAATTATCCATCGTTCCATTGTATTTCTTTCAAGGTTTGTGAAATTCAAGGACCCTAGTTCTTTGATCACGACTTTGAGATTCAATATTAATAATAGCACTAAGTGGACGTAGGTCATTACCATTCTTTGGGGCCGAACCACTATAAATCCTTGGTGTTTTCTTCTTTTCCATTAGATTGAATTCTTAATTGGCGTTTATCCTTTTGTCGTATATTTGACTCCGTGTCATTGGCCAAATCATGGGTCAACATTCTGGTGCTTTCATTGAGAGTTTGAGAAAAAACTGTGAGAAAATCTAATGGCGAAAACATCTAAGAAGACTGGACAGGCCGCTGGCGCTGCACCATCCCAACCTCCTCCCCCAAATATGGCAGAGAATGAACCACATTTGGAGTTTGATGAGGAGGAGTTAGATTCTAAAAAACTGAGGGCAATGCTAGGGTTGTTGCAGGATGAGTTGGCTAATCTGAGGGCCAATCAGGAGAATGCTGCGGAGACAATGGCGCTGCAGCAAAGAGAAATAGAACGCCAGTGCCAAGAGCTGAGTGAGCGGCAAGCAAAAATGGATCGTCGGCAGAGGGATGCCATGGCCGCCCTTGAAGCAACCATCCAACTAGCAAGGAGTCAGGCTGTACCAACCTCCCAGCCAGATTAGTCACCGAATGCGCCACCTCAAAGAGGTCCCAATCCAAGCCCTCCGCTCCAGCCAGCAAGCCCTCAAAGGCTGGAGCAGCCGCCTGTGGTTCAGGATGATGTCCCACCTAGGGATCCTGAACAGCAGCCTCCGTCCCAGGCTGGTCAAGGCAATCCCCAGTGCCTGAGGCAGAATAGGGCCGAGCAACCATCCCGCAGCCCTAGACACCCAAGGGATGAAGAGTCGAATCTACTGAGCAGGGGGTAGCGTCCTTCTGCTAATAGAAGGAGCACCAAGTCAGGTTCTGCGGTCAGGGGCCCCCCACGACATAACAATGCACTGGGACCCAACGATTAGTGCAGGCCTCCCCTTGACACTCGAGAAATGCCAGCCCGAGGAGGAAATAGCATGAACAGCCAGTCACACCATTGTCAGCCACAATTTAGAGATGGCCATGACTAAAATGAAGTCGATTCCGGTAGAAGAAATGGTGGTTGGAGAAACGAGGAAAGAGGTGGAGGCAAAAGCCCCCCACCTAGAGAAAACAGGCCAGCTAGCCACAACGTTGGGGGGCAACCAAGGCAGTAGAACGTCTTTAGTCGGCTAGGAGCTAGTGATTAGAGATGTAGAGACGATGATTTAAGGGACGTACTTAACGACTGCCGTGAGAGGCACGACGAGTACGCTCCACCGGGACCGGTGGCCCCAGCAGTCCCAAAAGTTGTTCAGGCTTAGATTGATGCTCTGAACCAAGCGGTACAGCAACTGGTCGGGGGACGAACGTCACATATTGGGTACGATAGGAGGAGGGGCACCCCCTTTGTACAGAGGATTGTTGCAGATGAAACCCTCCGTAAGTTCAAGATGCAAACATTGCCGAACTTTGACGGGTACGGAGACCTGGTATCTCATGTTAATAAGTTTGAGATACAAATGGATATACAAAAAGTGTCAGAAGATGCCCGCTGTCGAATCTTCCCTACGACACTGTCTGACACCGCCTAGGAGTGGTTCTTCAAGTTCCCTCCTGCTAGTATAGTATCTTGGGAGATGTTCGTAAAAGAATTCTACGGATAATTCTACGCAGGTCGCGTACACCTCACAGAGGCCAACCAGCTGGTCGAGATATGCCAGAAGGAGGGAGAGCCCTTAAAAGAATATGTCCAATGCTTCATGTGAGTAGTAGCCAGAGCCAAGACAGTGGGAGATGAAGGTAAGATGATGGCTCTAACTTCTGGGGTTAGGCGCCATTCACCACTCTGGAGTAGCCTCAGAAAGAATGGGGTAAGAAGTACCCAAGAGTTTTTGGATCGGGCTAATCGATATATCAAGCTCGAAGAAGCGATTTCCAATGAAGGGAAATCGCCAACAAAAGACAATGGGCCCAAGGAAGAACCCGCCAAAGCCGCCAATGGGTCAGAAAAGCCCAATGGCAATGGCAAGGGCAATGGGAATGGCAATGGTAGGAACGGTGGAAAACGGGTGAATAATGAACCCTTAGCTTCTAAGAGTAAACGCCCCAAAGGAAATCGATATGAGATGAAATTCACCAACTACACGGCCCTTGTCGGAAGTCGAGCTGAAGTCTACCAGGCGACCAGCTCAAGCATGCCATACAAATGACCCGCAGCTATAAGGAAAGATATCTCCAAGAGAGACACGGCGAAGTTCTGTCGTTTTCACAATGACTATGGGCACTACACCAATGAATGTAACCAATTGAAAGATGAGACTGAGTTCCTGATCAGGTAGGGACATTTAAGAAGATATGTATGAGCTGCATGAGGGTCTCAGTGAGAGGCTCAAGGTGGCAACGAGTAGGCGCCTGCATGCCAATGCTCGCCACCTCTACAGCCAGCTCCTGTGGTAGGCACTTTACTCACCATCTGCGGAGGCCCACATCTTGCAAGAGACAGTGGGAAGGCAAGGGAATGATACGCTCAAACCCTACACCATGACCAGGACATCGAGATGATGAGTGTGTAGGATCGAGCACAAAAAAAGGCTCGAACAGAGGAGGAATTGATTACCTTCTCTGAAGACGATGCCCAGCACGTGCGATTCCCACACTCCGATCTATTGGTCGTAGACGTACAAATTGCCAACATGATGGTGAAGAGGGTGTTGGTCGACACAAGAAGTTCGGTCAACATCTTGTACAAGTCTTCACTGGAAAGAATGAAGCTATCCGTCAAGGACCTGGAGTCATGCAACCAAACCATCTATGGCTTTTCTGGTGAAGGGCTCGCCCCAACAGGGTCGATTAGGCTTCTAGTTATAGTAGGTACTGCACCTGCTAATAGGACATTACTCACTACTTTCATAGTAGTTAATTGTCCTTCAGCATACAATGCTATAATTGGGAGACCAATTCTGGTCGACCTACGAGCTGTCCCTTCAATATGGCACCTTGCCATGAAATTCCTGACAAACGTAGGGGTAGGATGTGTATTGGGAAATCAGCAGGAAGTAAGGGATTGCTACAATGCCTCGATCACCAAGGCAAAGAAGGGTGTATCGAGAGATGTTCCCAGAAAGGAGTTACAAGTGGCAATTGATGCTCAGGCCCACTCAGGTGATAATGTCACCAAATAGGCAGGATAAAGACTTGGATCCTCGTTTTGGGGATTTTCAAGAAGAAATAGGACCCATCGAGGACCTTGAAGAGGTCCAACTCGATGAAGAAAATCCGACCAGGGTTGTGAAAGTCAGTAAAAGCTTAGCGACAACAACAAAACAAGCACTGGTGGAGTTTTTAAGGAGGAACCAGGAAGTATTTGCCTGGTCACACAAAGACATGGTTGGGATAGACCCCACAGTCATCAGCCATGTCCTGAACATCAACAAGAGTTATCCACCAGTGCAACAAAAATGAAGAGCCGGAAGAGCCTGAGTCGCAAAACCAACCTCCCTCATGGAAGTTATTTACAGATGGCTCTTCCAATGAGCATCATGCAGGGGCGGGGGTGATCCTGATTATGCCTGAAGGGCATCGTTTTCACTGTGCAATTAGGTTTGACTTTACTGCTTCCAATAATGAGGCTGAGTATGAAGCATTACTCGCTGGATTACGATTAGCCAGGGATATGAATATAAAGGTGCTCGATATCTACAGTGATTCTCAGCTGGTGGTGAATCAAGTCATAGGAGAGTACCAGGCACGAGGTTTAAAGATGGTTTCCTATTTAAACAAAACAAAAGATCTATTGGCTCAGTTCGACAAGTACACCCTCCAGCAAGTACCTCGCGATCAGAATTCCAATGCTGGTGATTTGGCCATGTTAGCAAGCGTGAAGGATGCTGATACTCTGAACATAGTACCAGTTGAACGGCTATCTGTGCCAAGCATCCAAGCAGGGGAGACCACTTTGGTGATCCAGATGGTGGATACGTGGATGGCACCATATGTAGAGTACCTGACGCAAGGTGTGTTGCAATGAACAGAAATAGAGCTAGGACCCTTCAGCGACAGGCTGCTAGGTATGTCCTGGTAGATGGAGTCTTGTACCGGAGGGGATACTCAATACCACTCCTCAGATGTGTTTCAAAAGAGAAAGCCAAAGAATTGATGAAAAAGGTACACGAAGGCTTTTGCGGGGACCACGCTGGGGGCAAAGCTTATCAGAAAAGATCCTAAAACAAGGGTATTTCTGGCCAACAATGAATGATGACTCGATGGAATTTGTACGGAGGTGTGATAAGTGCCAGAGATTCTCCAAAATCCCATGAGCAGCCCCTAATAAGCTGAAACAGATGGAAAGTCTGTGGCCGTTTGCTGTGTGGGGGATAGACTTAATCGAATCTTTACCCACATGAAAGGGTGGCGTCAAATATGTTGTGGTTGCCGTCGATTACTTCACTAAATGGGTCGAAGCTAAGCCACTCGCAACCATAACGACCATGAAGGTGCTGGATTTCGTGATCAAAAACATCATTTGTCGCTATGGATTGCCAAGGAAAATCATCTCGGATAACAGCACACAGTTTGATAGTGATTTATTCACGGACTTTTGCGAATGGCATGGGATTATCAAGAGATTTTCTTCAGTCGCTTATCCCCAAGAAAATGGACAAGTCGAAGCAGTCAATAAAACGCTAAAGTATACCCTGAAGAAAAGACTAGAAGAAGCTAAAGGTGCTTGGCCAGAGAAATTTCTTGAAGTCCTTTAGTCGTACAGAACTTCTCATCGAACAGCAACAGGCCATACTCCGTTCTCTTTGGCTTATGGATATGAGGCTATGTTACCCGTGGAGTTAGATCCTCCCTCACATCGCAGAATAACATACGATCAAGGCTCGAATAGCCAGCTATTGATGGAATCCTTGGACTTGATCGATGAGAAACGTGAACAAGCCCAACTCCGAGTAGCTGCGTACCAGCAAAAAGTCACCTGGTATTTCAACTCTAAAGTACGCAAGAGAAAATTCAACGTTGGAGATTTAGTACTTCGAAGAGTTTTCCTAAACACCCGCGACCAAGCTGCTGGAGTACTCAGACCTAATTGGGAAGGGCCTTACCAGATTGAAGAAGTCCTCCATCCAGGCACCTATAAACTTGCCCGCTTAAATGGAGATCTCATTCCTCGCTATTGGAATGGAGAACACCTATGCAAGTACTATCAATGAACAATTCTTCCTAAAGGATTGGCTTGTATTAATTTTACTTTTTACAAATTATGAAAAAGGGTTGGTCATTTTATGTGACTAATCGCTTATAAGTGTAAGATCTTATTGATCACTCGCATCGACACGTTTTGTCCATTTATTACGAGAAATATAAGGGACTGTGTGCAGCCAGTCATTCTTGCCAATTATTGTATTTATTACAAGTATTTGCTCATTACATGTGTTCATTTGCTATATTATAATGTTAATTCTTTTGCCCCGAGCAGTAATGTTCGAACAGGTTTTCGTCAAGGCAAGTGACCAAGAACCTAGAGCTCCTCGATCACTTGGGGGGCATATAAGGTATCCAGTAGGCAAAGCATATCGAAAGTTATGTAAACACATGAGCAAAATAAGTGAAAGCATGCTAGGGTACTTAGAGTATTTTTCAAGATTTTGTATTTTGTTAAATCAAACCAAAGTACTATGTTAAGTTCGGTCATGTGAACAGATGTTATAATAAAAGGCAAATATTATAATATCAAAAGGAATCCTTTTACACCGCGAGCAATCACTGCTCGGATGTAATTGTTCAATTAAAAGTAAAAGTTGCCCGCACAGCAATAAAAATTATATTGTCTTTACATCACGACCCATAGGCCGTGTAATTAAAAGATTAAAGATTAAAAGAAGAAAAAAAAGAGTAGACTATGAGGTTGAAGGATCTTGAGGGGTGTCCTATTCGACGACAGTTGTAACGTCATTGTCTGCCCCTTCTACAACAGTGGCCAAGGAGATTTCGGGCGAGGCAGGTACCCTTGCTTTCTCTTCTTCCGCCAAGAGAGCAACACAACGTGTTATCTCAGCATGCTTTGTGCACTCGGGAAGATAGCTTAAATTAGCCTCTTGGTTGTGTTTCCAGAAGTCATAGAAACACTTAACCGTGGTGTTCTTGTACCTTTCAAAATTGCTAGCGTTAGCTTTTTCAAGCATCTCAATCCGACCCTCCAATGTTGTAGTCTCTTGTCTGCTTGCAACCAAGTCCTCCTCAAGCTTCTTAGCCTCGCGATAGTTGACACGGTTGGACTCCTTGAACTGGTCTCTTTCCTCGATGGCCTTGTCCAACACAGTCTGTTTCTCCCGTAACTCCTCAGCTAGCTTGTTCTTCTCCTCGAGCAACGCTGCATTTGTCTTCTGGGCTGCCTCAAGCTACCCAGCATATTTCGCTTCGGCAGCTTTGAGTTCTTCAGCGTGTCGTTGCTCGGAGGACCTGGACTACTCGGTTATAGCACTTGAGCAGAGCCAGCCGGCAGTAACAGTCTGCATTGCCTATGATCAGAGCGAAAGTTAAACTAACTGTAATGTATAAAAGGGCTATCTCCACAGAAAAAGATGACTTACACTGGCAAGCTCGTTTAGTGCGCGGGTTAAGATTTGGTCGACTTCCATCGTCTCTGTCCCCGCCATCGCTTCCCAGCAACGTTCATGCTTCAAAATCTTTGTCATCCTATCCTTGGCTGATCTTAAGGCACGGCTCGATATGTCGCCCCCTGTGGAAGTAGGAATAGCCTACTGAGTCTGGTTGGTTAAAGCCAGTGGAGAAGGTGTCGACCCGACCAGAGCAGGAGAGTTTGTTGCTCGAGAGGAGAAGGAGGTGGTGTCGCATTTGTTGATGGTCTGTCTGCCAGAGGGTCTGCAGTTTGAGATTTCTTGGCCGGAGGCGCTTTACTGCTTTCCCCTTGATGCCACCTGCTCGCTTTCATCTTGCTCGCAGGAGCTTCAAGAACCTCGGGAGCACAGTACATGTCGAATACATTCTCGAAGTCCATGTCTGTAGGAAAAGCAAATACACGAACAGTGAGATAGTACAAATGATTGAGTATGTTATGTCAGGAAAAGAAACAAAGAAAATTGTAAGTAAAATACCTGAGCTATCATTACTGGTCGCTACATTATATACTCTACTAGTGTTGCACTCACTCTCTGGCATGAAGAAGTTTGAATTTAAAGCAGGAGGATATTTAAAATTGCAATCCCCGTCAAAGAGGTGACAGGGAATAGGCAGGCTATCTAAGAGCAAAAAATCAGTACCATTCTCGTCCGACGACTCAAGAATAGGCTCTGTGGCCTTCTTCTTTCCCTTCCCTAGAGGGACCGGTGCGGCAGCAGGTTGGGGGGCACTAGTTGGCTCATTGACGGTCACCCCAGTTGCCCTCCTCGGAGGAGGTTGTGACACATCTGGCTGCTGTTCGGGGATTTTAGTGCCAGTAGCACTCCCTGTAGTAAATTCCCTCACATCCTGGTGAGGAGCCAAAAGGCTGACCAGTCTCAGATTGGCCTCTGTGACCAACTGTTTGACACTTTTCTCTATGTCGGTCATGCTGGCCAGAAGGGCTGATCAGATCACCATGTCTGGAGTAGGCTCTGGTCGCAACCATGGGCCTGAAACGCACTAAATTTCTAAGGGAAATGCAACAAAAAATTAAAGAAAAATAAACGACCAGTGGTGCAAAGACTTTACCTCATTATGTGAAGGCCAAGTTGTTCGCGACCATATCAGTCGTCAGAAAGTACTCCACATGGTACCTCCCCACATTTGAGATAAAAGTGGTGTCAGTCAGGAAAGTGCGGCCTGTTTCCTGGTGACAAAAGTAGAAAAACCACGTGTTTTCCTGGTTGGGGTTGGATTTTAGGTCGAACAAGTAGTTAACCTCATGTGGTGTGGGGACAGGCCATTTTTTATTGCTATAGAGGATATAGAGTGCAGAGAGCATTCTATATTTGTTGGGGGTTATTTGAAAAGGGGCGACCCCGAAATAATTGGCCACCCCCTGGAAAAAAGGATGAAAAGGCAGGATCGCTCCTGTCTCGATGTGATACCTCGACCAGGCGCTGAAAGCGCCTCCAGGCAAGTTCGCCCGTTGGTCTTGGGTGGGTTGGACTAGCGTCACCCCAGGAAGTCCATATTTTTTAATGTAATTCGCGATCATCCTAATCGTTACTCGGCTAGGAGGGGCGACGTACCATTCAACATCTGGTTGAACGGCGTTTCGAAGCTGAGCGCGAGTTTGAATGTTAGGGTCAGGGGTATTTCTTTCCCGACCACTGGTCGAGGGAATTCCTGCCTAAGGAGCAGGCTGATTTGAAGGGTTGGAAGGTTTCTTTTTTTGGGCAGTGGATTTTACTCTACCCATGGCTGGAAGGTTTGACTGAGGTCTATTGGGTGAGATTCGAGAAAAAGGAATTTCTGGTATCAACATCGATGATTGCTCCTCGTCTTCAAGAAATCGGGCAAGCAAGTCGTCGTCGATAGGCCTCTTACCTCCCCACGGATCTTGCATGAAAAGCTACGAACAGAGAAAGGGGGAGATGAGAATGTAAAGCCTAAAAATTTGTGTTGAGAGTTAGAATAACGTTGCTCACATATAAAAGTTAAGCTTTTATACGGCCAGCAGCATTCTAGCAAAAACACTAAGTTTTATACGAACAAGTTTGAAAAAAAGATTGAAAAGCAGAAGTAAAAAAATTTTCAGGAAAAAAGCTTTTTCGACTCCGAAGGGGCGGGAAAAACCCAATTTTTCAACTAGCCTAAAAATTGAATTTTTACTTCAATTTTATGCCCTAAATCTACAATCTTGACTACCAAACTGGCTCCTAACTCCTACAAAACATTACTTCACTACCTTATCAAGCATCTATTGATATACACACAATCCTCATAACAGTTTCAGCCAAGAACGTTCAAAGGTTCAGAGATAAAAATAAGCATAAAAAACAGTTTTGCATGGCATCTCAAACGTCAAAGGGGTTAGCAAAACTTACTTGGATGAAAAGAGGAGTCTGAACACGAAGTCTGAACATGAAAGCTTTTGAACGTCCAGATGTGAGTTCCTGGGATTTCTAGGCTCTGAAAATAGAAGTTCTTCGCAGTTCTTGGAGAGGAGATGGTGAGTGAAAAGTAAAAGGTAAAAATGAGGATTTGAGATATTGTATATAGTGACTGCGATACAATAAAATAGGTAATCATGAATTACTTTTTTTGAGCATGGGGAAGTGTGATAGACGTCAGAAAAGTTTTTGGGAAACCAAAAAGGCTTGATTAGACATGATTGATTGCTTTTTCCGAGAGGGCATGGGCGGTTCTGACAGGTTTGGTGGAGTAAGCGAAGGGTCAATTTCCTAAGTTTACTTATTGCTGGTCGCAATAAATAAACTTGGGGGCAAATGTTTACCCAAAAAACGGCTACTGATGACATGGCAAGGATTTCTCACATGTGGTTGACACGTGGCAGAAGTGTTGTTCGATTATCGACCAGAGGCACATCGCTTCGTCGGGGCCTAACTTTTAGATACGACCAGGCTGGTCGTATAATTTGATTTATTTACTTCTAAGATTGTAATCCTGTAATAATTGCATTGAAATTTCCTTATTATTAACTTGATACACGATTATTAAGGAAGGATATGGCCCATTGGCCCATGTAACCCTCCTTGAGCCTATAAATATGCATGAAATAGCTCAAGGAGAGGATTTTTCATCTCAAAATATTTTTACTAAGTATTGAGGAAAAGAGAGCTATAGTGCAATTATCCATCGTTCCATTGTATTTCTTTCAAGGTTTGTGAAATTCAAGGACCCTAGTTCTTTGATCACGGCTTCGAGATTCAATATTAATAATAGCACTAAGTGGACGTAGGTCATTACCATTCTTTGGGGCCGAACCACTATAAATCCTTGGTGTTTTCTTCTTTTCCATTAGATTGAATTCTTAATTTTCGTTTATCCTTTTGTCGTATATTTAACTCCGTGTCGTTGGCCAAATCGTGGGTCAACAATTATTTATTATTTCATGTTCATGATTAATGAAAGTTTTTGGCTTAAGCATGTATAAGGATCTTTCTTGTATGTTTGGTATTTCAATTTTGTTAGATCCATGTTCTTGGATCCTATGTAAATATTGGCATGGTAATTGAATATAGACTCTTGTGATCTTAGAAGCATGCCTATGATTTAATTACCTATGTGATGGTTGGGACTTTTCTTAGAATAATAATATGATAATAGTTACATGCGGGGTTTTTGATTTACTTGTATAGATTTAAACATGCATGGTTATGGTGTAAATTTTTGTGAGGCATGATGAAAAGAATGAATTTCATGACTTTATATACTTGCTAATTTTTGTGTATAAATGGTGTTAAATATGATGAGAATAATGTTTTGCATGCATAAATATTTTTGCATGTACTATGATGATTTTATGAAATTAAGAGTGTATTTTTAATTTACAGTACATGATATTTTTACTCAAATAAATACCTACAGTTTTTTTTTATATATTTTTAGAGAAATATGAGATTTTAAAATCAAGATGGTGATTTTTTAGAGTATATATTATTGCTGGAATTTTTGGTAAAATGAGATGTTGTCTTTAAAATGAAAGGAATTTTGTGTGTATGTTGAAATAAATTAATACTCTAAACTATGTAAATATTAAAAATGATATTTTTGAATGTAACCATGAGTGTTCATTTTAATAGATATAGTTTTTCTTTATTTCTATTAAGAAAAATATTGACATTAATTCACTTGTGATTTTTAAATAAATTAAATGGTAGCTGAAAGTTTAGTTTAATAATTTAAAAATAATTATTTGATCATCACTTATGAATTTATTCTACTTAAAATTTAGTCTTAAAATAATATAACTAAAATATATTTTTCCCACGCATAAAGTTTATATTTTTCTCACATGGGTTTGTAATTTTATTAATTTAAATGAAATTGTTATTTTCTAAGGAAACATGATAATTATAAGAATTTTAAATAATTTCAGGCTTTTATTATTTCTAAGTAATTTTAAAATAATAAATGGATTTATTATATCTTTAAATGGCTAAATAAATTATTTTTATGAAATAAAAATAATGTTTTAAAGATGTTTAATTAACTTAGTGATTTTAAAAGAAATAAATAATGGTAAAAAAGTATGTTGCTAAATCCTTATTTTGAAAACAATAGAAATAAGCACGTAGTAATTATCATTTTTAACGTCACTTTTTAACAGCGTTCCCACATATGTATGTCGCATGCAAATGAACTTTTACTTAAAAACCATGTAGGTAAAATAGGTGCAATTTGCATTATTCTTTTGGTGATTTTATGTGTAAAATGCATGTTTGGAAAATATATGTAGTTTTCACCATATGTGCATGGCCCATGCACACATGGGGTATATGAGTTGGGCACAAGAAAGACTTATGTGATGCTAAAGAATGTTATTTGATTATGGTTATAGGATCGTTGTGAAGTTTGTCAATTTTTGCTTTGCTTGGACCTGAGGTAAGGAAGTTAGATAGAATTCTATTTGTTTATGTTATGAACGGTAAGATTGGCTTGTTAAGGATAAATGATATATATGAAGATGTACCATGTGATATGATGTATGAATTGTTGTTATGATCTGATGATGAATGTAAGAAATCATGTATTTTTCCTTGGCTTTGATATGACTGGATTGCATGTATTTCTGTATGATGTATGATATGTAATGGTTGTTAGCATGATGAACATGACACAACAAAGGGGTTACTAAGGATGTGAAGACGTAACCCAAGTTACTAAGGATATAAAGACGTAACTCATAGGGTGGATGTGCCGAGGTTATTCAAGGACCATAGATCTTGTTCACCTCAAGATGTGACATAGACAAGTTAGCAGGCCATGTTCACAAAGTAATGATGATGATGCTTAGGATGATAATGTTCATGATGATTATGTATACGATGATGACGCTTATGATGATAATGATTATAATGATTATGTTTATGATGATTATGTTTATAATTAATTGACCCAAAACGGGTATGTTTTAAAAATTTATAACTCACAAGTGCACGAATCATATATGAAGTATAGCGTTCGTGTAAGCATGAGATCGAACCCAAAGGAGTTGTCTAAAATCAAAAAGAAAACTATTTTAAATCAAAATTAACAAATTCTAATCTAGCTCCAAAGATTGATGAGATTTTTGTATCAAGAAAATAAAAAATGAAAGATAATAATAAAGATATTAAAGCAAGAAAAATAAATAAGATAGGAATTGTAAACAAGTTCTAAGAGAAAGATTATTAAGATAATAGAATCCACAAAATATAAGTTCAATAATATCTATAAGTATATTGATTCCCAAGTTTTAATAGTAGAAATTAATCAAACTATCACCTATTCAATTTAGATATTCTTTTTAGCACAAATTATCATGAAATTGTATGATTTATCTTCACTTTTAAAATTATAATTTCAAAGTATTTAATGTAAACCAATCTAATGAAATAACAAATAAATAAATGAATATTATTTATAAGGCAAAACATAATATTTTTGTTCTAAGCATTTGATGCGCACAATTTAATGGCACACCTTAATCAAAGATTATTATGATTTTGTACTCATGAAGAACAAAGTGTAAATATGTTCTAACAATAAAAAATACAAGATATTTAAGTTGAAAGAAAATATTTGAAGAAGAAAATCCATAAACTTTATTGCACAAAATGGGAAATCAACACACAACATAAATACTATCTAGTTATATATTGTTTTATCATCACCTTAATAATCTTAAAAAGATTAGAAACTCATAACTAGAATAGAAAATACAAACAAAAAATTATAAACATAACTAGAAAAATTTGGAGAAAAACCCACAAATTGTTCCTCTAAAAATACATAGAAAATTAACAAAAAGAAGAAGAAGATGAAGAGAATGGAGTGGTCTTGAAAGTGTAGAAATTTTGTGGTGTAACCTCTCCTCCTAAAATAAGCACTCCTCTTAATGGTCTTGAAAATTCCCTATTTATAGCCAAAATGAGAGTATTAAAATAATCAATTTAAATTATTTAAATTAATAATAATATGGAAAATATGGGTAAATTTTATGGTGCAATGATGATTTTGGGGTAAATTTTGTAAGAAAGTGGGGTAAAAAAATGACATTTTTAGACAAAGGGGACATTGGGAAATTTATGGGCTCAAGAAGGGGTTGTGGCTGCTGGCAGTGGTTTGGGTGGCGACAGTGATGTTGGGCCGAACTGGCTGAAGAGGGCAGTGGCTGGATTGGGCCAGGCGAGCTTGGAGGGAGCTGGGCCGAAAGGGTTGGCTGACAGGGAGGAGACCCGAGTGGACCTGATGCCAGGTATGGGGAGGCTGCTGAGGTAGGTAGGTGGGCTGGAGCTTCTGGTGGGCTGGTTGGGTGACTGGCTGGCGTGGGCCTAGGAAGAGGTGCGAGCCCAGGAGGGCTGAAGGCTTGGATTGGGCCCAACTGGGCTGGGGGAGCACGGCTGAGGCAACTGGTGGGCTTGGCTGCTGAAGGAAATGCCACCATATTTTCATTTCCTTTTTAGATTTTATCCTTGTTTTTTCAAACACAAAAATATACCAAATTCCCTAACAAAATAAACATCAAAATAAATCATAATAAAATATTTTCATTATAAAGTAAATCAAGTTAATTCTTTGAAAATATTAATTATAACTTAATTTATATTTAACATTTAAGTTCAATAATACAACATTTTTTTACCTCAAACTAAATAATAATAATAATTCAACTAATCAACTACAACATTTTACAACAAAATAATTATAAAAATACACAAAAATGTATAAAATTAAAATAAACCTAATAAATTCAAAATTACTTAAAAACTTAACAATCAATTAAAAACTCAAGAACTAAGCAACAATTAGCATATAAAATATGGTAAAATAACTACATTTTGTAGAGTTATCAATGATGATGATGGTTATGATAACGATGTTTAGGATGAGTAACGATGTATGAATATAAATATGTTTCTATGTGTATACTTGTATGTTTTAGCAAGGCCCCACTGGGATTTTTCATATAATAAATGGCTTTTTTATAAGTTTATGAGCATGTAAAAGTTTTAGAAGTACTAGATTAGGGCGTTTTACAAGAACCTAAAGGCAGGAAAAAGTGAACCCCTCTTCAAGCCCTCGGCCCATGGAGGCTCAGATGATACAAAGAAGAAAATAGTGTATGAAGGACCAAGGAACGACCACTAGAGAAAGCACATACGCGGAGGTGAACCCAGGCAAACACCATACACCTTCTACACAAACCTGACAGATACCCGGGAACATATCTTCCTCACAAACGAGAATAAGGTGCCCTTCAAAAGACCCCCGCAGATGAAGAGAGACCGATCCAAAAGGGACCCCAGTAAGTATTGCCAGTACAACAAGGATGTTGGCCACACCATGGCAGAATGTACCCCTTGAAAGTAGAAATTGAGGAACTCATACGCAGGGGCACTTAGGCAGGTATGTCAGAGGGTAAAACCCAGGACCAGAAGTTCAACCATCCTATTCGCAGGCTCGAGAGCGAGCCCCATAAGTGCAAGGAGAAGTAAGAACAGTGTTCGAAGGTCCAGGATTCGAAGGAGAGTCGAGGAAGGGATGAGATAGATATGTCAGGGAAGCAAGACAAAGTCCACCCCCGTGCGACATTAGCCTAGAGCAGCGACCCCCAAAGAACTTTAAAGGAGAAAATGATTCAATAACCTTCACAGAGGAAGATGCGCGAGGGGTGCATTTCCCTGACAGCGACCCCCTGGTCCCGGCCGTCTAACTGGCCAATATGAGAGTGCATCGAGTCCTCATGGACAATGGTAATTCCGTAGATATCTTATATCGTCCCGCATTGGAGAAGATGGGCCTGGGAGTTAGGAACTTAAAACCCTACCATACCCTCTTATATGGATTTACTGGGGATCCAATGCAACCTTTAGGAGCCATTGAGTTAGCCCTCACCATGGGGGAGCAACCCAGAAAAACACTGTCATGACGAACTTTTTTGTAGTAGATTACACTTCTGCTTTTAATTTGGTATTAGGGAGACCCTCTGTGAGAGAATTGAAAGCGGTGACCTCGATATATCACATGTTTGTTAAATTTCGAACTCCTGGAGGGATAGCATGCATAAAAGGAGAACAAAAGGAAGCAAGGGAGTGTTATAATATCTCTCTCTGCACAGTTGCCAAGCCACAAGAACCGATGGCAATGGGGATACATGGAGGCGTAGACCCACATTCACACTTAGAGGTGGATGACACGGTTATACCCCAAGCAAGAAATGCAGAACATCTCCATGAATATTACCAGTAAGACTTTTGCATCTAATATAGGAATATGCATACCTTGTTTGTTTGTCTTATGTTAATCTCAGTAGTTAAAAATAAAAAAGGTTTCCCAGATAACCTTATAGTAGCTACAATGTTGCCATATGTACATTAGTAATCTGCTTGCTATCAATGAAAATGTTTCCTATCTCGCATATTTCATTCCTTCTATATGCATGCACCTATATAATAAATATGCACACATTTTCAAAATCTATGTTGGGAGCAAAACGTTCAAAGTGCTCAATGGAATGAATCCCACCAAGCACATGGGGGGCAGGATAGGAGGCACATATATATTGCAAAAAATAAAACCTTGCATGGCATCTCTTGAGTTCATAAGGATTAGCTACCCTTATGGATACCAAGGGAGCCAAAAGGTTCCATAAGGATAACCTCGTGATAGGCTAATACCTCCACAAACGGTAAGTCCTTAAGGAGGACGTCCACCAATAAGCCTAGAGCGGCCACCAAGTCGTCTAGCCAAAAAGTGTCTAAAAAGAGACGCTTGTGAAAAGAAGTCAAAAGATTTCACGAGGACAAAGTCCTAATAAAGGCTAATATCTCCACAAGGGTTAAGGCCTCAAGGAGAGCATCCACTAATAAGCCTAGAGCGGCCACCAAGTCGTCTAGCCAAAAAGGGTCCTAAAGGAGACCCTTGTAAAAATAGTACTATGCATAATGATGAGAAGGACGCTTCTCGCACAAGATAACAAGCACGTGCAAATAATATAAAAGGATTCCAAGAACCCAAAGGGTTAACGTGTCCTTACAAGTATAGTCAAGGTGCACCAAAAAGACTATCAAAGAATTCATCAAAGAAGAGGGACTTATCAAAGACCCTTAGGCATAATAACCAAAAGAGGATGACAAAGGCTCAGAAGGCCAATACATCCTCGCAGTCAGTGCAAAGATAAGCAAAGGTCCTATATATAAAAGTGCTACACACAAAGGCGAACTTAAAAGAACCTCAGACGTAAAGAATTTCACATATAACCAAAAGAAGATCCAAACAAAAAAGTAAACAACACGGAGGGTTACACAACGTCAATAAATATATAAGTAAGCCTTGAAAAGGGGCCTATGGGTTTCCACCCCGACCTTTCCACTCATCAATTTTCCTAGTCACATACTCTTCAAAGGGAGACAATTCGAAGTTAGGATTGGTCCTCCGCACAGCGTGCAACATGCACTCAACTATGCCATTCTCGGCATTTACAAGCTCAGCCTCGAGCGTGTTAATCTTCTCATTTAGGGTGTGAATAGTAGCTTCATGTCTGGTATTGGAGTGAGAGGTCAAAGCAGCCTTAGCTAGTGCAACATCCCTCTGGCGAACCGCTTGAGCAAGCTGGCCCTCCAAATCGCAGACTCGTGTGGTCAAACTATCTTTCTCTACCTCATCCATGGAGAGATTCATCATTGCCCGCTCAAGCTCGATCTATAATTGTTGCGTGGATGAGGAGCTTGAGGCGACAAATCGATGACCCAAGATGGAAGCCTAAGTAAAAACAAAGAAACAAAGCAAAACAGCAACGGTCAGGCGATATCAAAACCAGAAAACATACATGAAGTGTTTTGACAAGTACCTACATAGAGGCTTGCATATAAGCCTCTCCCAACTCGGCATCTGGAATGTCATACATACACCCCCAATCACCTTGATAATAAAATGAGATTACAAAGAATTTGGGTTTTAATTAGGGCATAAAACCCCAACAAACTCCCACTTACACTAGTTGAAACTAATGCCTTAATTCTACTAAACCCATTTCCTTGATATGCTTATCAAATGTAGCTTCTGGTAGTGTTTTTGTAAATGGATCCGCAAGATTGTCTTCAGTTTCAATCTTCATAACTTTCACATCTCCCCTGGCCACATATTCTCGAATAATGTGATACTTCCTTTCTATATGCTTACTCCTCTAGTGACTTCGAAGTTCTTTCGAGTTGGCTATCTCTCCTGTATTGTCACAAAACAACACAAGCGGTTTATCCATTTTTGGAATAACACCAAGATCTGAATAGAACTTCTTTAGCCAGACTATTTACTTAGCTGCTTCTGACGCGACTATGTACTCAGCCTCCATGGTGGAATCTGAGATTGCAGACTGCTTTACGCTTCTCCAAATCACAGCTCTACCCCCAAGAATAAACACCATTCCAGAAGTAGACTTCCCGTCATCGACTTCAGTCTGAAAATCTGAATCAGAGTAGCCTACAGGGTTCAGAACACCACCCTTGTAGACTAACATATAATCCCTAGTCTATCTCAAATACTTCAGGATATGCTTAACTACTATCCAATGTTCCGGTCCTAGGTTTGATTGATACCTGCTCACTACTCCCACTGCATAGCAGATATCTGGTCTAGTACACAACATGGCATACATCAGACTTCCAACTACAGATGCGCAATGAACTTTTCTCATTGCATCTTCCTCTTTAAGAGTCTAGGGAGACTGCTTCTTTGAAAGATGAATTCCATGGTGGGACGGTAGATGCCCTTTCTTGGAATTTGTCATTGAGAAATGTTCAAGCACTTTATCAATGTAAGCTGCTTGAGATGGAGCTAAGAGTTTGTTCTTTCTATCCCTAATAATCTGGATACCTAGAACATAACTTGCTTCACCCAAATCCTTCATCTGGAATTGAGTGCTCAGCCAATTCTTCACATCTAATAATTTATTAACATTGTTTCCAATGAGTAAGATATCATCTACATAAAGAACCAGGAATACCACTATTTGATTTGCTTTCAGTTGGTAAACAAAGGGCGCATCAATATTTTGTTCAAAGCCATACGTTTTGATTATTTCATCAAATCTATGATTCCAGGAACGAGAAGCTTGCTTAAGTCCATAGATGGACCTATTCAACTTACAAATTTTTCCTTCTTGTCCAACTACTTTAAATCCTTCTGGTTAATCCATATAAATGACTTTGTCAAGCTTTCAATTAAAAAAAGTTGTCTTGACATCCATTTGTAGATCTCATAGTCGAGAGCGGCTGCTATGGATAGGAGGATGCGAATGGATTTGAGCATGGCTACCGGACTAAAAGTTTCCTCGTAGTCCACGCCTTCTCTTTGGGTATAACCCTTTGCCACTAATCAAGCTATATACGTCTCGATATTTACACCAACACCTTGTTTCTTCTTGTAGATCCACTTGCACCCAATGGCCCTAAAGTCACTAGGTGCTTCCACAAGACCCCAGACGGAATTTGAGTGCATGGACTCCATTTCTTGTTTCATGGCTTCGAGCCATAGTTCCTTTTCATGGCTAGTCATTGCCTATTTGAAATACAATGGATCATCATCACTAGTGTCACCAACAACCATATTGGTTTCACCATCCAATCCATAGCGAACTGGGTTCCTAGAAACCCTCCCACTACGACGAGGCTCCGTGACTATTTGCTCAGGAACAGTGGTACTTTCTTCATTTAAATCGACTTACGTCGGTTGGACATGAAGAGTGGGAATTTCATCATCAACTTGCGTTGATGATGATGGAACATTGGCTGGAGTCAATTTTTTAACCATCTCCTCTAAAACTATTTTGCTGCGAGTTTTAAAGTTCTGGAAATAATCATTTTCCAGAAAAGTAACCTTTGTAGAAGTAAGCACTTTCTTTTCTGAATGACTATAGAAAAGTCCACCCCAAGTACCTTTAGGATAGCCAACAAACATGCAAACTTCAGTTTGCAGTTCTAGCTTTCCCTTCTTTTTCCTCAGGACATGAACGGGACAACCCCAAATTCTATAATGGCGAAAACTAGGTTCACAACCATTCCAGCATTCTAAAGGTGTTTTAGGGATTGATTTAGATGGCACAACTTTGAGAATTTTGTTCGCGGTTTCAATTGCATGTCCCCGGAATAAAGTTGGTAGAGTTGAGTAACTAAGCATGCATTTAACCATTTCCAATAAAGTTCTGTTTCGGCGTTCTGCTACACCATTTTGTTGCGGGGTACCTGGGGCAATAATTTGTGATAAAATCCCAAGTTCATTTAAATGATCTTGGAACTGCATATCCAAATATTCTCCACCCCTATCAGATCACAAGATCTTTAACATTTTATCTAATTAGTTCTGAGCCATTGCTAAGAATTCCTGAAACTTTGAAAATGTTTCTGATTTCCTATGCATTAGGTAAAGACATGAGTATCTAGAGTAACCGTCAATGAAAGTGATGAAATACTCAAAACCACCCCTGTCTTGTACATTCAAAGTTCCACAAACATCTGAATGCACAATACCAAGTGGTTCTTTGGCCATAGCACCCTTTGCAGAGAATGGACGCTTGGTCAGTTTACCTTCTAGACAAGATTCACAGACAAGTAATTCACCTAATGTGAGTTCCCTCAAAGGTCCATCCTTTGTAAGTCTTTGAATTCTATCATAGCCAATGTGACCTGGTCTCAAGTGCCATAAATATGTCATATTATCGTTATCGGTCTTTTGACGTGTATTAGTCCTAGGTTTAGCTACTTTGAATAAATCATTATTAACAGCGAGGGGTTTGTTAGGTCGCAGAATATAAAGCCCATTTTCCAAACATGCAATACACAACTTGTGAAAGTCATAACAAATTGTTCTAATTGCAACATGGAAACTAAAATTAAATTTCTACTAAAATTTGGAATGAAAAAGACATCTTTTGAAATTAAAAATTTATTTCTGAACTTCAGACGAGCTCTTCCTCTAGCTTCGATCGCAATGAACGCTCCATTCCCAACTCTAAGCTTTAAGCCACCTTCATCCACTTCCTCCCACGATTCAAGAAGTTGTAAAGAGTTACAAACATTGTTAGTAGATCCAGAATCAATAATCCAAATAGAGTTATCATTCTCTATAACACATGTTTCCAAGATAAATAAACTATAATCATTACCTTTGTTTTTAGCTGCTAGAAACTTGGGGCAATCCTGTTTCCAATGCCCCTTCTCTTTGCAGTTAAAACACTTACCTTTACCTTTCTTGTTTTTCTTGTTCTTCCCCTTAGGTGTCTGTGCACTTGGTTGTGCACTCATCTTTGCAGCCTTTGCAGGCTTGGGGTTGTTGTTTTGTCCACCTTTCCTCTTATTTCCAGCTTTCAAAGATGAAGCTTGGTTAGCTTCAGCCTTAGCTGGATCAGCAGCAGTAGTAGTAGTTGTCTTCTTTTCTCCTCCCTTACTTGGTCCACCCATGATAGACTCAAAATTTTGAAGCTCGTTCATGAGTTTTGTCAGACCATAGTTGAGTTTATTCAACATATAGTTGGTGGTGAATGGCAGGAAAGCTGGAGAGGTATTGTTGAGGATTAAGCCAACTTGAGTTTCCTCATCTATTATGGCTCCATGCAGTTCAACTTCCTGAAAGTAGTTTGTCATCTTGATCAGGTGATCACGAACATGTTGAGAAGGTACCATCCGAGCATTGACATATTTCTTAGTGGCCTCAAAACAAGTTTGAGCTGACTTGGCACCAAACATGTCTTGGAGCTGATCCATGATTTCGTAGGCTGTCTCGACATTCTCCATATATGTCTAGAGAGTGTCAACCATACTAGTCAACATGTAGTACCGCACCTTGTTGTTAGCTGTCTGCCAATGCTCATACTTATCCCTCATAGACTTGGTAGCTCCTTCAGCTAAAACTTCAAGGGATTCCTCAGTCATGACGAACTTGGAGTTGTCACCAATCAACATAATGTTGATATTTTGCTTCCATTTAAGGAAGTTTTCTCCAGTGAGTTTCTCCATCGAAAGTTGAGAAAGGATGGGAGTAGATACAGCCTATAAATTAACAATAAAATAGAAATCAATCACATTTGCTCAATAAAACTTCTATTCACACAAATTTCAAGAAATGGCACAACATATACCAAAAATATGTAAGATATGAGAAAAAATACCAAAATAATCATACATATATATTTATTTGGTATTTTAACTAATCTATGATATCCTTGTCCCGGTTGGCGAGAGTAAAAAATACCACTAGTTAAATAGAGTTGTAAACTCATTTAATAATGGACACGACTATTAACAATCTACTATTATCAAAATAAGAAAACAAAATCTCTTATTTTATGAGCTAGACCCACGGCTTGAATAATCATAGATTTAGTCCTAGTAGTTACCGTTGGGGTGAGTCTAGTAGAATTTGACCTATAATTATCTATCTTTCGAAATCTAACCTTGTCAAAATAACTAATGAACACCTTCCATAGGGGGACGAATCAAAGCGCCTCGAGGCCCCATTAAGTTATTGACTATGTTAAACCAACGGTGGAGATCAAATAAAATTCTTAAAAAATAAGCTCGTTATTAAATTAAAAAATTGTATTTTTATTATTTATTTTTAGAAAATTAATGACTATGGTTTTCCAATAAAAAAAATTAAACAAATTAAAATTTTTAAAACCAAAGTCCTATAATTTCCTATTAATTCTAAAGTGTCACATTGAAACAAATCCAATTAATTTAGAATTAATTTGTTGCTAATCAATATTTAGGTTTAACTAATATAATGAACCTATAAAATTAAGTCCAACCCAGGTAAATAGGCCTTAACAATTGGACTTGTATGGAGGAGGGTTGGATCCAGTACATCGTTCGCACTACAAAGGCCCCCTATCTTCCATACAAGGTCCAAAAGATAGGAATTTAAACTTTCATTTTGTTGATCCCAAAAGAGGGTGTTTTAATATTTAAACTCGCAAGTGCACGAATCGTTTCGGAATATAATGTTCATGTAAGTACGAGGTCGAACCCATGGGAGTTGACTAACATCAAAAGAAACTATTTCAAACAAAGCAAGAATATTCTAACCTAGTTCCAAATATTTGATGTGATTTTGTTTTAGAAAAATAAAAGACAAGTAATAAAAAGATTTAAGATTAAATAGAAAAATGGTTTTCAAATGAGATATGTAAAATAAGATTATTAAGATATTAGAATCCACCCAAAATGCAAGTTCAATAGTATTTATAAGTATATTGATTCCCAAGTTTAGATATAGTTGAAATAAATCACACTATACTCTTTTTCAAAATACATTTTCTATTCAAGCACAAGTTACTTTAAAAAATGTAGGATTTTTCTTCACTTATATAAGATATAATTTCTAAGCATTAGTTGTGTTACAACCTAATGAAACTACAAAAAATCAAAGAGATTATGTTTAGGCAAAATATGATACTTATGCTCTAAGAATTAGATGTGAACAATTTAATGAAAAACATTTAATCAAAGAATATCATATTTTTGCATGATGAAGAACTAAGTGTAATATGCTTTAACAATCAATAATAGATTAAAAATGCATATCTTTGATAGAAAAATCCATAAACAATGTTGCACAAATGGGAAATCAACATACAACAAAAAATACTATCTAGTTACATTTTGCTTCATCATCATCTTAATAATCTTGAAAAAAAGATTAGAAGCTCATAACTATATTGAAATAAAAATTACAAAATAACATACTTGACATGCTCTTCAAAAGATGAAAATGGTAGAGAGAAAATAGTGAAAAGAAGAGAGAAAAATATGAAGTGTAGAAGAGGTTGAAAAGATGAAGAAGAGCTCCCCAAATGGTCTTATAAGACTCTATTTATAGGCAAAATATGGAGATTAAATTAATCAAATTAAAATAAATAAATTGATTAATTTAATTGTGTTGGGAAATGGTAGGATAAATAGAGTAAGTGTAAGAGTATTGGAAACATGAAATGTTTGGTTGGGTAAAAGATTAGTGAAAAGCTAGGGTAAAAAATAAATTAGGAATGTTTATTTAGGTAAAAAAAATAGGGAAGAGTGAATTGATATTTGAGTGAAAAATATTGGGAATAAAAACATGATTTTTTTGGTCTTATTTTTGTGGCTGTGGCAGGGTTGACTTGGGCTTGGAAGGAGAAGCAGGCGTGGGCCTTGCTGCTGAGGAGGAATGCTAGGCGGAGTGGTACGACATGTATGTGTTTTTTTTTGCATATGTATAAATTTGTTGTGGGAAGGCAGCTGGTGAAACACGTGAAGGCTGGCTAGCTGATGATGCTATATGCTGAGGAAACAGCTGGACAGGTGGCGGCATCTGGAGAGAAGTGGTGAGGATGGGTGATGCTGCCACGTGGACTTGGGGAGAACTTCGGGCCTTGGTGTGGGCCTGCTGAAGATGATGGCCTTGTGCCAATTTTTGCTATTTCTCCTTCACAAATGCCAATCTTCTTTCTTTCTCTTTATTCTTCAAACACAACAAAGATACAACATAATTCCTACACCATAAAAAATTAAATTAAATAACAATCAAATATTTTCAATTATAAATAAATCATATTAATTATTTGAAAATACTTAATTAAAACTTAATTTAATTTATCAATAAAGATCAACAAAATTGCACTTTTATTTTACTTCTAACTAAACTATATTAATTACACATAATTTAAACTACAACATATTATAATAAAATATCTATAAAACTATATAAAAATCTAGAAAATTACAATAAGACTAATAAATATAAAATTACTTAAAAAATTAATAAATCAGTTAAGAACTCAAGAACTAAGCAACAATTAACACATAAAAGTGGTCAAATAACTCTATTTTGTAGAGTTATCACGTTTTATTAATTGTTATTAATTGATTAGGCTCGCTATAGTCATGCAAAGCAAATAGGCCTTCACAAGTGGAATCACCCACAAGAGAGAAATTTAAACTTTAGATTTTCTAATGGGCCAAATAAAACCTATAATTTTATGAATATTTTATTTGGCAAAAACCATATATCTAACAAACATATGGGCCACTATTTGCATCTAAGCACAATTGCAAAAATACCACATATAGTGCAAACAGACATGTTATAATTGGATGGGCCTAATCATGTTATAATATGAGCAATTCTATGAATTTATGCAAAAATACCACAATTTATTTTGTTTGCAAAAATACCACAATTAAATATCTAGAATTTATCAAAAAAAAATTCAAATTTATTAAATTTTTACAAAAATAAGTCATTTTAAATAAAATTTATCAACAATTAACAATAGTTCATTTAAATTTCATTTATCAACAATCAACTTTGTTTAGGTTAATTTGAAAAATATATTAATTTAATTTAAATACGATTTATCAACAATTAACTAAAGTTAATTTAAATCCCATTTATTAAAAAAACTATTTTATTAATTGGTTGAAAAAAAATGATATTTTTCAAAATTTAACCAATATTAAATTTTAAAATCAATAGCTAAACTGTTTTTCAAAAATATATTGTGTTGTTACAACTATAAGCAAATATTTTAATCACTCTAAAAAAATAAAATATTAATAGTTATAACAACCCTAAAATATCTTAAAACAGTTAATCAAATTCAAATATCCATAAGAATATCTAACTAACAATATTCAAATTTCAAATAATTTAAATATTAAAAAATATACAATGAAAAGATATTTATATTTTCAAATAAAGAATTAATAAAAATACCAAGCATTTAAAAGAAAATATCTTAAATATCTGATATCTTAATTCTAATATTTTTATATATTAAAAGATTTATAATTAAATTGTTAGTCTATTTTTAAATTTGAATTTGAATTTTTGTAGAAAATATCTAATTATTTAAATCTCAACTAACAAAAATATCCTATTTAAAAAAAAGCAATTTTACATACAAAAACAAATCTGATATTTTTGGCTTTGATTATCAATAATTAATTTCCAAAATTTTAATTTCTTTGATTGTCAAAAAAAAGTTTTTTCTAAATATGGATAAACAATACCAGTGACGAGTACTGTTCGCCCGAGGTGGCTGGTGGCGCGCGCCCGCACGGAGGGATGCGCGTGCGTGGGGCGTGGTGCTCGCAAGGCACGGGTGGTGGCAGGGCTGGGCGCGCGCGGACAAGCAGGTGGCGCGCACGGTGCCCGTGCGCATGGCAGCCAGTGCAAAATTTTAAAAAAAAATTGTGCAATTTTTCAAACCAAAACTATTTTCTAATTAATTTTTAGCATGTTTTACACAAAATAAAGCATATATAAAAATTAATAGCATAGAAAACAAAACAAAATAACTTACAAATTGCTAATAATCACATAAAATCATTATACTTCATAAAAACATGAAAACCATCCAATTATTCAAACACATCAAATAATCCAACTTTTAACATGTTCATGCATGAAAATAAAGATTACCAAAGGTTCTGAGGCCAGTTTTTAGGAAAACTTATACATGATCTTTATTTATTTTCATGTAGATCTAATATTAAATAAATAAATATGAGATAACCTAGAACATGTTTCTAAAATTGAATTCAAAGAGAAACAAAGATAAGAATACTTACAGTATACGCAGCGGAATGAAAGAGTCATTCCTTCAGTTTCTCTAACTCTTGTATCCTTTCTGTCGCAGAGTATTATCAAGAAACTGAACTATTCTTCTAACTTCTTCACAGTCTTCCAATGTATCCTTAGAATCACCTAGACTAGTGTAGAAAATTCTCAACACATGAGATAGATACAGAGAGAAGAAGAGAAAATAACAAAGAGGCTTAGAAAAGGACTTGTGTTTAGAGAGAATCTAAAACCTATCAGAAAATCTGAATTGCAACTTGTCAAAACTTGTGTTTTGACTTCTCTCTAGGCACTCCTTTTATAGACTCAATTATGTCATTTAATTTAATTAAAAAATCAATAAAATAATAGCCAATTTGAAGCCTTAGGTCGAAATTATCATGGGCTTTAGGCCCGTGAAATTTCTCATTTGATTATAAGCCCATTAGACTTAAAATCAAGGCATGTATTATTTTCTATTGATTTAATTAATTAAATAATTATTTAAATCCTTTATCAAATTAATTATTTATAATTTGAACCTTGATTTAAACTTATTTATTAATTTAGATACCAATTTATCTTAATTAATAAATATGCCATAATTTATCTTTTCTTCTAAAAAATACATAACTTTGTGAAACTATCCAAAATTGACCTGGTCAACTTTGATAATTCTAATTGATAATTAAATCAATTAATTGAGACTATCTAGATGATTTTATCCAAGGTACAATGGGGACCATAGGCCTATGAAATCAAGCTCCAATAAGTTATCATAAATCTAACAAATAAATTTACTAACTTATTAATTCCTCGTGACTCCACTAAAGACCCATAATTGCACTATTGAATTCATAGAATGCTCTATAACAAATATAGATACGCTATTAATTATCCATTGTTACAACCATAATTGTCACTCAATCCTCTATAGACGGTCTACAATGAGATAGGACTAAAATACCGTTTTACCCCTCATTGTATTTTAACCTTAAAACACTTAGTTCCAATAAATGATATTTCAGTAAACTAATTTAATTACTAAAATGAGATCTCTATCATTTAACACTTTGAACCAAACTAAAAGGAAACCATCGTTTCACTTATTCATCAGAAGCTATAGATGTTCATATCTATGATTAACACTTCCACTCAATTATACTACCAAGTTCCCAAGATGTAAGTATGGGCTAGTCCATAGGGTAAGCTGGTAATGAACAAGTCAAAGAACTCAAATAATACAATCAGTTAGAATACTAACCACTCATAATTGAGATTGAATTGACCTATGGTCAACTATATGATATGACTAGAATAGATAATAATGGTATGTTTACTTATCTTATCAATTGTCAATATCAGTCCAGTCCGATGTAACAAATATATTCGATCGTTTCTACTTTGTTAATGTTCTGGAAAGAACATAAAATTGTATGTATAAGTAGATCATATCATAGATTGGAAAGTCAGTGTAAATCCTATGCACTGACTAATCTTAGGAGTAACTTATTTTTAACATATAATCATAATTATATTCCACTGTGATTACGTCACTATAAATAAGATTAGCTATATGTTCGGGATTTAATAGAAGTTTATATTAAACAAATATTCATGAAAATAAAACATGTGAGCAAAGTGATTGACCAAGTCAAAAAGTGATTTCTTATTCTTTTGTTGATAATAAAATGAGATTACAAAGAATTTGGGTTTTAATTAGGGCATAAAACCCCAACAGTGCATGCCTTCGGGCTTCTCACCTGAAGGCGCTTAGGCAGACGCATGGATGTGCCACCCCCCTCAGAGAAGGGCCTCGCATAGCGAGGCCCAACCTTCTTACACCCTCACATCTCTGCCTCTCAAAACATGCTTTCCCACACTTGACAAAAAATAAGGAAGCTTGGGGGAATTTATGCCTTGGAAAAGATAGGAGGACCATCAGGTACAAGGAACGCGTGCGACGACCATAAAGGTGTCATATGTGTGATTTTGACATCCTTGTCTGACAAGTAGTGGCGACACGAATTAGTACGAGAAGCAGTAGCATGTTCTGCATACCCTTAACCATGTGCCAGAGCTGACACCACGACTTTCTACACCAATACCCTGACATTGTACCCACGTACGATCATGTCCCTTGAGACCACCTTGTATCAGGGGCCATTAGAGCTCATCTATAAATAGGCTTCGACCCCTCAAACTAAGGGGTTGGAAAATTATTGCTATGCTCAGACAATTAAGGAATATACGATTTTTGATCCATTGTAGTTCTACATCTTTCTCCTTCAAGTTCTTTCTATCTTCCTTCTACAAAGTTTTTGCAACACACTTTGAGTTTTTTGATCGTATATCGTTGAAGAGTTCTCACCATCAACACCTTTCAAGCTTAGTAGCTTTGAAGGGTGGCCCTAGCATTTTTGTTTCCAACTCTGACTTTCTTATTTCCAACTCCTTTTTTGGTCTCCTCTAGTTTTTTCCTCGCCTCTTTTAGGGCATCCTCAACTCGGGTCAGGGTAGCCTTACCGTCACGAGCATGCCCTCAATTGGTGGATGCCTCATGATTCAAGATTTGGTATTGGCAAATGAAGGTTAGAAGGCTTTGCATTAAGAGGAAATTGTTAAAGCAAGCAAAGACAAATAATTATAGCTGCAAACTTGACAAGCAATAATACTTATTGAGGGGTACAACTCTCCAACCTTGTCAAAAAGAGTGGTGGTATCATCACAACCCCTCAAGAACTCCCAGTGGGGACCTTGAAGGTTGTTGTAGCTGTGTCCCAGATGGGTAAGGGCCTCTGGACCAAGCTCAACACCAAAAAGTACCAGCCTCGTTATCAACCACGAATTCAGGCTCGTGGAGAGATATGGTGCATTTTTGGGAAGGTATCGGCATGTGAGTGGAGTGGACTTTCTTTCCTTGACAGGGAGTTTTCCCAGGAGCAGGAGGAGGAGCAATCAAGACAGAGAGAGCTAGAGGTGTAACCTGCGTTAGAAGGGATCCGCCAAAGGAACGGTGGCAAGGCCTGAGGAGGCAGCAGAAGGTTCCAAGGATATAGGTGTAGTCTCAGACTTTTTGGCTATCTTCGAAGCCCTGGTGGTCGTTGAGGATACTTGGCTCCGCTTAGAGCCCTTCGAGGCGAGAGGTTGGATGAGGATATTCTCGATATTAGAATCCATTTCACCTGCAAAAGAAAGGAAAAAACATTAGTATTCAATTACTTTTATTTGAAGCAAGAAAGCAATACTAGAAAGGAAACCTAACTAGAAGGTTCATCCCGACTTGAACTAAATGTCCAAGAAATTTCTATGTCCTCAGAAGATAACTCAATTACACTAAGATCGGATTCCTCACCTTGGAATAGGGAGATAACTCTAACAACTCTCTCCATTCATTTGAGCCATACAAGAATCCTATACCCTCCCACACTTTGTTTATACATAGTTTTAGACTCAGATAACCAACTGTCATCTCTATGAACCTTAAAGTCTACCCCTGACTAGATCATAAAATTATTCTAGGGATTGTTAAAGGAGACTAACACATTTGGTTCTCGCTAGAGAAGGGTGGGAGGCCAATGAGACATATCTAGAATTACTTTACCTCAATCAGATGGGCCAGGGGAAGCCTCGTCTTGAGCCTCATTTCCTGAGAAAGAAGGCATGTCAGGGGAAGGGTAATAGGCTCTCGAGCGCGAACCCCCTTTCCTCTTCTTTGAAATGGGTTTGAGAGTGGGGATTGGTACGTCTTCCCATCTCGAGTACTTTTGAGTCCCAACATCATCTGTAGACTCGCCTTCGCCAAGGAGACCACATAGGCGGAGCTTATCCTCGTGAAGGAGGTAATGAAGAGACCGTCGGCCATATGGAAACTTTAGGATGTCATTTCCACATTCCACTATCTCCTTGGTCAGCTTTGGGCGATCGTAATTGGTTGTATAACAATAAAAATATAACTAGGTGAGCTTAAGAAAAAGATAAAATTTTAAGCTTGAAAAATGTGACAAGACTTATGAGGACGCTGGAATGAGTAGACCTTTGACAGGTCAAGGCCATTCGTCCAAAATAATTGGGTCTTGAAGTTTTGAGGGTGGTTAGGAATTTCCTCGAACAATCACTTCTCTCGAGGCCAGCTTGAGAGGTAGTAGAATCCATCTCCACCCTTGGCTGGTGTGGGGTTGCTTTTCAACCAAAAAGGATATAAAATCTCATAGGGCGAGGGTCTTTTCCACTTGATCTTGTGATAAAGTGACCTCACCCTCGCTAAAACTCGGTAGGAGTTGGACTGGAGTTGGAAGGGCACAATACCTATCGAATCGGTAAACTTCCTAAAGTAATCTTTCAAGGGCAGGAGTGCCCCAGCTCGCATATGCTCGCAACTCCATGTCGCAAGCATGAATTTCCTTTTTGGGTCGGCTTTACCCAGAGCATAGCTACTTATTTCATTGGGCTATGGAACTTGACACATTAATTCGCCAGACAGTTTAAGGTCAGGACAAGACAGAATGTCTGAAATCTGTCTCGTGGAGGTAATGGAACTCTTATAATGGTCAGCCTCAAAAAATTTACTCTTTGAGACAGGAAGTGTAATGCCCTAGATAACCAAGACCGCTACACTGTGTACTTATAAAGGTGCAGGACTTGCTAATCAAGTCATTCAGCGAAAAACGTGATACAGAAACCACTAATGAACTAGGGTTAAAAGGTTTTGGTCTCAAAAGGGTACATTTCATATAACTAAACATTTTTACACATGGGATCCCAAAAAGGAATAGCGTTCAAAAGCCAGTTTACAAAATTTCCAAAGTTTAAACAACCACTAGCCACTCTAAGCCAAAACAGATGTTTCTGGTTCTCCTGTTCCTGTCTCCCTCTCAACCGTGGCGGCTTAGCAGCTGGTCATGTACATTTTTGTCTCAGAGCTCTCCGAATAAGGGCTGATCAAGCTTGCCCTTGCCTTTACCTGCACCACGAAGCACCCGATAACGAAGGCCCAGCAAGAAAACATATCATATTACCTAACAAGCAATAATAACATTTGGATAACCCTTTAAGAATGTTCATACACTTAACATACCACAATAATCACAAATCATGAAGATTCAACCAGAGAATCAGAGAATCAGCTAATCATCACTCAATTATACAACATAACAATCCACCAATCAATAATAACAAACAAATCACATAATAATCAGGTTCGACGCCTTAGGTCGCACCCTTTGTTTATCCCACTAACTTTGGCCCACTTAAACTGAGCTCAATGCATAATAAGCTGTCCTCAACTACCAGTGGCCGAGCCGCACCCTGTGCGCTAGTGTAAACTTCGGCACTCTTAGGCCGTTGGTTTACTGTTTACATGGCATAATAGCATCCTTTCAAAGCATACAAAAATAAGGAACCCCTAGTCCCATTATAAATTCACAACCGGGTGCAGTTTTCTTACCTTTAGTTCCCAAGTGTACTAACTACGAGCGATGCCTCTTGAGCACGATCCGATCCCCGAGCCCTAGCTTAGTACCTGGTCACAACCAAGATAAGGGATGCCATACATAATTGTAAAATGGCTTCTAGATAAAGTTCTAGTCTCCGGAACATTGAATTCCACCAAACACGGTAGTAGAATCAATCCCGAGCACCCTAGGTAAAATTCCCATGCTTAAAGTCCCAAAATCCCTTAAGGGTCGCGGCTCAAGCCACCTGTGCTGCGACATAGCCCCCAAACAGAGCCCATCTAGGCTCAGAACCAGACACGGATCGCGGCCCTACTCAGACCATGTCGTGGCCAGTCCTCTATCTCCAGTATCCATAAACTTAAGAGGGTCGAGGCTCACCAAGAACTATGTCGCGGCCCGACCCCTTCGAACCCAGAAAAACCACCATTTTTTACTCATAAACCTCACTCAAAACCATCCAAAAATATCCCAATTCCACAACTCAATTATCCCAAAACTTCTCACATGATTCCAACAACACAACCCAGCTGAAACCTAGTCTAGAAACTCATTTAAAACTCACTTCAATCTCTGAAACTCACATACTCAAAAACATTAAAACCAGTCATGCAAACTCATAATTTAAACTCTAAATTACGAATTGAAGCTTACCTTGTTTGATGAACCAACTTCCTTAACAATCTCTGAGCTAAAACCCAAGCTTTCAAGCCTCAATTCTGCCCTTCAACACCAAAGTTCATAAACACTTCAAAACCCAGCTATAACATAGAATTTTAATCACCATGCTTCAAGCTATCTTACCTTAGTTCTTGGCTGAATCATTAGCTGAACACTGGACTAATCCTTCCAAACTCCATCCCAATCCACTGAATTCCTAGCTAAAATCCTCAAGTTCTTTCCTTTGAGAGAGAAATGGGGAAAGAGGGAGGGTCAGTTCCCTATGTTCTACTGTGTTTTGAGTCTTTTTACTTAGTCTATCTTTAGATAATTAAGTTAATCCCAAGGCTCGGGGTACCAGAAACGTCCTGGAGGGAAAAATTGTAAAATTCCCCAGTATTCCCACCTAGACTTCCTAACCTCAAATATATCTCCAATTATTTATTTCCATAACCCGATAATCTGAATAACCATCCAATACTTAAAATACCCCTTGACTTACCCGAAGTCAAGTACTAAGCCCCGTTGTGACTTTCCCGCTAGCCAGCTCCCTAGGATCGCCTCAAGTCGCATGCTGCAAATTTACCCTCATAATAATGTGGTTCTCACAATTATAGCATATAATCACATTAACATTTACATAACCATACAAGCATTCTTATCATATAATCATGCATTTAATCAATAAATTCACACATAAACCAATTATGCCCTCCCAGCACACTAATAAAGGCTCTTAAGCCATATTATTGATTTTGGGTTGTTACAGGAAGGGAGGCGATTTTTGAGGTTGATGGTTTAGAGGGTTGGCTCAAAGAACTCTCCATAAGTTCAAAGGAGAGTTCATATGGATGGTAGGCGATGGTTACTTTAAGCTTGGGGTCCAAAAGAACTGGGCGGATTTCAAGTTCGCGATCAAGGTAAACGGCGAATCACAATTTTATTCTTTTTCCTTCTATGACCTCAGAAATTTGACGTCGAAAGTGTGAACGTGTATCTTCAAGCTTGAGATGTTCTTCATGCTCCTATATACATCATTGTATCAAGTGAAAGGAGACTCAACTCGAGGCGAAGGAGAATTATTAGGAATAGCAAGGTCGGGCCCCCACAGATTCTTCGAAGACTGCATCATCTAACAATAAAGGAAATGGTGAGGGCCTATTATTTAGAAAGATGTGAAAAATAAAATATCTTGAGAATTCTAGAAAAAATAAGCTCAAAATAACGAGATAGAAGTTTCAAGTAATTCGAGCCGAATCCAGTTCGAAGAATCGATATTGAACCCACATAAAGTGGGTAGTAAATTCCTAATTTGGGCTATCTCGTCTTTCTAGGAAAAAAAAGACAGTTACCCAAAATAGGGTTATCATTGGTATATTTGCTTTAAAACCCCACTCTAAAGCCCTAAGTCTTGTTTAACATGAAGCCCACATCTAGTCTATTCAAAACCCAGAAAAGATGCCACTTTTAACCACATTTATGTTGGGGTTTTATGCCCTAATTAATACCAAAATTCTTTGTAAACTTATTTTATTATCAATAAAAGAATAGAAATCATTTTTTGACTTGGTCAATCACTTTACTCACATGTTTTAGTTTCATGATTATTTGTTTAATATAAACTTCTTTTAAATCCCGAGCATATAGCTAATCGTATTTATAGTGACGTAATCACAGTGGAATATAAATATGATTATATGTTCAAAATAAGTTAGCCCTAAGATTAATCAGTGCATAGGATTTACACTGACTTGCCAATCTACAATATCATCTACTTACACATTGTGGCGTTATGTTCTTTCCAGAACATTAGCAAAGTAGATAAAATCGGATGTATTTTTTACATTGGACTGGACCGATATTGACAGTAGATAGGATAAGTAAACATACCGTTATTATCTATTCTAGCCATATCATATAGTTGACCATAGGTCAATTCAATCTCAATTCTGAGTGGTTAGTATTCTAGCTGATTGTATTATTTGAGTTATTTGATTTGTTCGTTACCAGCTTACCCTACGGACTAGCCCATAATTGAGTCGGAGTGTTAATCATAGATATGAACATCTATAGCTTCTAATAAAGAAGTGAGACGATGGTTTCCTTTTAGTTTGGTTCAAGGTGTTAAATGATAGAGATCTCATTTCAGTAATTAAATTAGTTTACTGAAATATCATTTTCAAGGAACTAAGTGTTTTAAGGATAAAATACAATGAGGGGTAAAATGGTATTTTAGTCTCATCTCATTGTAGACCGTCTATAGAGGATTGAGTGACAATTATGGTTGTAACAATGGATAATTAATAGCATATCTATATTTGTTATAGAGCGTTCTATGAATTCAAGAGTGCAATTATGGGTCTTTAGTGGAGTCACGAGGAATTAATAAGTTAGTAAATTTATTTGTTAGATTTATGATATCTTATTGGAGCTTGATTTTCAGAGGCCCATGGTCCCCATTGTACCTTAGATAAAATCATTTAGATAGTCTCAATTAATTGATTTAATTATCAATTAGAATTATCAAAGTTGATCAGGTCAATTTTGGATAGTTTCACAGAGTTATGTAATTTAGAGAAGAAAAGAGAAATTAGGGAAAATTTATTAATTTAGTTAAATTGGTATCTAAATTAATAAATAAGTTTAAATCAAGGTTCAAATTATAAATAATTAATTTGATAAAGGATTTGAATAATTATTTAATTAATTAAATCAGTATAAAATAATACAGGTCTTGATTTTAAGTCCAATGGGTTTATAATCAAAATGGAAATTTCATGGGCCTAAAGCCCATGATAATTTCAACCTAGGGCTGATTATTGTCTATTATTTTATTTACTTTTTAATTAAATAAATAACCTAATTGAGTCTATAAAAGAAGTGCTAAGAGAGAGTTGAAAATAGAAGTCCAGATTTCTGAAACACAAGTTTCTGATAGGTTTTAGATTCTCTCTAAACATAAGTCATTTTCTAAGCCTTATTGTTCTTCTCTCTGTATCTATCTCATGTGTTGAGAATTGTCCACCCTAGCCTAGGTGATTCAAAGGATTCTTTGGAATACTGTGAAGATAATTGAAGATCGGTTCAGTTTCTTGCTAATACTCTGCGACAGAAATGATACAAGTGTTAGAGAAACTGAAGGAATGACTAATTTCATTCTGCTGTGTAATCTAAGTATTCTTATCATTGTTTCTCTTTCAATTCAATTTTAGAAACATGTTCTAGGTTATCTCATATTAACTTGTTTAATATTAGATCTACATGAAAACAAATAAAGATCTTGTATAAGTTTCCTAACAATTTACCCTATAAAAACTAATTTTCATTCCTAAAAATCTTAGGAAACAGAACAAATACCTTATTTTCCTATAAATCTTCAAGAACAGAATCAAGAATGTAGAGAGAAAAAAACTCATGCATAACAGAAGAAAGACCAGAAACTTACACGTATGAAGTTGATGGAAGAATCAAAGAGTAGACCGGTAGTATTTGTATAGATAAACTCTCCAAATTTTGTTTTCGTAGGAAAAACGACTTGAAAACCGGGGAATCTCAAAGATATTCTTCTTTTTTCTTGAAGACGCATGAAAGAGGGTTTCAGTGTTCTAGTTTTGGTTAGAGGGAGTAAAAGTGATGAATGGAGGTAAAGGAAAGGTTTATATAGGTGAAAAAATGGGAGATTGGTAAATGAATTTGAGCCTTTAAAAATCAAATTGGAATTTGATCAGAGGGACCATGTTTGACTTCAAACACTGGCGGCAAAAGGGGCTAGTGAAAAGACGTGGGTAGAAGAAAAGTACTTGAGTACTCTCAGTATCCATCCATATGTTGACATGTGTCTAGACTCGAGTGTGGTAGGTGGGCATGTTTTCCGAAAGAGAAGTTCAAACGTTTCCTTCTCACGGAGCTCAAAAATATACTTTTGAGGGGGCAAGATGTTACACCCCAAATTTAAAGATATAAAAAGCAGTCTCGAAATGTTGGCTCACAAGTATGAAAAATCAGATATCCTAAAGGGGACTCGGCGTGTTTACTTGCGCAAGTACTTAATTACTTTAAGATGCCACATCATTGACTCCCAAGCATGCAGTGTGAGCTCGAAGGTAAAGGTTCCACAGCTTCGAAAGTATGATAGGTGAGGAGGTGATGTTATTGTTAGGCTAAGCTCGAAACATCTTGCAGGCTTGAAGACATGTTGGAGCAACAACATGTTCACGATTATATACCCCTATTATTGTGGACTTAGTAGAAACCGTGTGTAAACAACCATATTTTTAAGGAATTTTATTTTAATTAATATATTTGATTGTATTTCATATATTCGATTGTCTTTCATATATTCATTTGTATTTCAAATTCAAAGGAGATATCTTATAACTTCCCTAAAATTAAGGGAAGAATATTTTATAGTCTATAAATAGCCTCGACATAGTCATTTATTTTGGATGCACACACAATTTTGTACTCAAAGCTCTGTGAAATTGCTTTCTAGGCAACATAGAATACTTATTCAATAAAAGTGACTCGTGGACGTAGGTAGATTTAACTGATGAACTACGTAAAACATCTATGTTCTTTATTTTCTTCCTTTATTATAAGTGCTTAATTGCTCCTATTCTTAGTTGACGAAAAACGTCGTCAACAAAAAGTGTAAACAATAATGAGTAAATATGGTAAACTATATTGTATAATTTCACAATATGGTAACTGGTATGATTTAGAGTATTCAAAATTACTTATTAAAATAAAACAAGTAAACTCCAATTTTAACTAGTAACTTTCTAATAAATTAGTTAAACTACTAAAATTAAATTTACAAAACCATAATTACAAAATTAGTGATAAAATAATAATAAATTAGGATTCCTAAAATAATTAACAAAAATTAACTTAAAAAACCTTTTAAAAATTAATATATGTTTCATTAAAGAAAAACACACTCATAATCAATATTAACAATATTAAAAATATTAAAAAACATATACATTGTGTAAATAATATAAAAAGTACCGAAAATCCTAAATATTAAAAAAAAATAAAGTCAAGTTCAAGTGATTTGTACATGTTTTGAAGCTTGAAAATGTCTTCTAATCTTCCACAAGCGTTCAAAAAATGAAAAAATATATATATATAAAACATACATTAAAATTCCATTAAACTCACTGACATTCTCTTCATTTTTTCCCTAAAACTTCAAAATAAATTAATTTTATGAACATATACATGATTTAAAGCAATAATAGTGGAAGAAAAAAAGCACACACACAAAATAGTGAAAATGGAGATTACCATGGCTGGGGAAGAAGGTGTTCGCGCGACTGTGAAAATGAGAAATGAGGGTCTGTGAAGGACCAGAGACAAATGTGTAAGTATATAGGACTTTTCTCAGTGGGTTTTTTCAAAAAAATCGTTGAGAAAAAGCTATGCATCCCCACACTTACAACTTTCAACTGCATTTTTTTAACTGCAACAATATAGTATTTTTTAGGCGGGTATTAATTAAATGTGATATTTGAGAGTCATTCAAACATTTTCTCTCCGCTTTTTATTTATAGTTGAAAAAAAGTGTTGAGAAAACATAAATTTGTAGTAGTGACGTTTCTAAGAACTTTTCCAAAAACTCTATTTCCTTTCACACGAATTACACCTAAGGGTGCGTTTGGAAAGCCACTATGTAATTGGAATTGAGTGTAATTCAAAGTAATTACTCGATTTGACATATTTGTCTGACCATGTATTTACACAATAACCATGTAATTAGTGGTAATTGAGGGATCCCAATTACATTTTTCAATTCTCATAGCCCCATGAGAATTGGGTGTAATTACACTGTGTAATTAACAAGTACTATCAATTTTAAATGTATTTATTACATAATATTAATTTTTAGTGAAATTACTAACTATTTTGTCCATGACAATAAGAATTTATAAGTAATTATTAGTTGACATTCAAATATATCTTGTATTTTATATTATAGTATAATTACTATGGTATGTAATTACTAACCAGATAATTATACCGCCTAATAATTACACAGATACTTCTAAACACGCCCTAAGAGTTATTTTAAATATCAACTATGGAAATCTCTTTTATTCTCGCATAAAAACTAAAAGAAGAGAATTGAAATGGTGCTCTCTATGATGTTTTTTTGTAATCACAGATCTTTTCTCTCGAAAAAATGAATTTCAATGATTCAATAAGCTCTTAATATCTAGTGAATGTTTTGGAGTGTTCAAAAATATGTAAAATGGATTTGAGAGGTTACAATATAAAGCCACTATGAAAACATTAATTCTTTTAGCTCCACACTTGTAACCCCAATCATTTTAATGTACTAATACATAAATATATTAATCATGATTAAACACACATGTTATATACTTTGTGTCGTGGTAAAGCAATCCACGACCCCAAGGCTCCAAGATTCACCTGCAAAACAAACCAAGAACAAATATACATAGAAAAGTGTACTAAAACACAAACACTTAGAGAACAAAAATAAGAAATGAGAAGAAAAAGAATCACACAGAGAGATTTATACTGGTTCAGCTTTAAATAAGGCCTACTCCAGTCCGAGCACTTCTCCACTATAATGAATCAATGTTACAATACAAAACAACCCTTCTTCCTCTCCAAAGGTTCTTGAACACTCTGTACAACTCAAAATATGAGCACTTAGTTTACACCACAGTAAACTCTCACACACTCAACAATGTACAAGGAAAATTAACCCTTGTTCTCTCTTTCTCTCTTTTCTAAACCTATCAAAACCTCTTATTTTTCTTGTATCTTCAACTAAAGAAACCCCTGGATATATATAGCTGCAGCTCCAATTCTTTCACGTGCTGAAAGAAAAATCAGTTATGTTTTAACTGACTAAAAATCTGTTGTAACTGACTAGGCTTAAAAGAGTAACTAAAGAGATAAGTTATTTAATGATCTCTTAATAACAACACGCCATATGCCAGTGATATTAGAATTACTCCAACATATTCCACCTTAATCCTTATATTAATGGCATAAGACACTTCCTTAGATCAGTGGAGAAGTATACTCGAATTTAGGTCTTTATCATTCTTCAAGACCAATCAAGTTCAAACAATGTTTGAACTTGTTCAAAGGCAACACTTTAGTACCCAAGTCTGCTGCATTTTCTTCAGTAGGGACCTTTTCCAAGTCAATCTCTTTGTTTTCAATTTTCTCCCTTATCCAGTACATCCTAATGTCAATGTGCTTTGAACGCTCATGGTACATTGTATTTTTGCTGAGATGAATTGCTGACTGACTATCTGAATATACAGTAACTCTTCCCTTCAACATCTTTAGCTCTTTGAGTAAGCCTTGAAGCCAAATTCCCTCTTTAATAGCTTCAGTTACTGCCATAAATTCTGCCTCAGTTGTAGATAATGCCACCACAGGTTGTAGTTGAGTTTTCCAGCAAATACAATTTCCATTCAACAAGAAAATAAATAAAGTTACTGACTTCCTATTGTCTCTATTTGCTGCATAATCAGAATCCACGAATCCTTCCAATTGAATCTGTCCCTTGGCTTTCTTGAAGTGCAATCCATAATTCAAAGTGCCTTTGATGTATCTTAACAACCATTTCAAACCTTCCCAATGAGGTTTGCCTGGATTAGCCATATACCTACTTAGTACACTTATAGGATAGGCTAGATCAGGTCTGGTACTCACCATTGAGTACATTAAGCAACCTATTTCTTCTGAATAAGGAAAACTTTCCATTCTTTTTGTATCTTCATTAGTCTTTGGGCATTGATCATTTGAAAATTTGAAATGCCCAGCAATAGGCATGCTGACAGGTTTAGAATTACTCATGTTGAATCTGTCAAGCACCTTTGACAAGTATCCAGTTTGAGAAATAATTAACTTCTCCTCTTTGTTCTTCCTTGTAATGATCATGCCAAGAATTTTCTTTGCTGTACCCAAATCCTTCAGTTCGAACTCCTTACTGAGTTGTCCTTTTAACCAAACAATTTGTTGCTTTTCTTTTCCAATTAGTAACATATCATCCACGTATAAGAGTAAGAAACCAACATCGCTTGTTTCTAAATTCTTGTAGTATAAACATGTATCAAACTCAGACCTTTTGAACCCCAAACCAGTCACAAAATTGTCAAACCTTCTATTCCATTGACGAGGAGATTGCTTCAGACCATATAAAGACCTCTGTAGCTTGCATACAAGTTCACCACCAGGTTGTTCCACCTCAAAACCTTCAGGCTGACTCATGAAAATGGTTTCTTCAAGCTTTCCATTCAAAAATGCTGTTGTAACATCCATTTGTTCCACCTGAAAATCTAACTGGGTTGCTAAAGCTAGCATGATCCTTATAGTTTTATACTTAACTACTGGTGAGAATACTTCATTATAGTCTATCCCCTCTTCTTGTGTAAAGCCCTTTGCCACAATTCTTGCTTTACACCTTTTTGCCTCATCATTTGTTGCCCCTTCTTTTAGCTTATAAATCCATTTACAAGCAATTATCTTCTTGTCTTTAGGCTTTGAAACTAACTCCCATGTCTTATTCTTCATTAAGGAGTCCATTTCTTCATTCATAGCTTTAATCCACGACTTTGAATCTCTGCTTTTAATTGCTTCCAGATATGTTGATGGTTCACTTTCATCAAGTTGTCTCGCCACATTTAGAGCATATGAAATGACATCTGCTTCTCCCAATTTGCACGGAAGACGAATGACCCTTCTGGTTCTATCTCTAGCTAATTGATAATTAGCAAGAGTTTCTTGAGGTTTCCCATCATCAGGATGTTACTCAGGTTCCTGACTTCCACTTTGACTAGTAGACTCGTCTTCTTTTCCTTGAGACTTAACTGACGTAAACTCTATCTCTATACTGGTACTTTATTCACCTGGGTTTCCTGCATCACATGAAACACTACATTTCTCTTTCAAGTATGGAAATTCTTTCTCATTAAAAACAACATTTCTACTATTAATTATTTTGTACCCTGGTTGTTCTAATGAGCATAGCCTAAAACCTTTAACACCACTTGGATATCCTAGAAACAAACATTTTACTGATTTCGAACTTAGTTTATCAGTGTCTTGGTGTGCATATGCTGCACAACCAAATATTCTCAAATGACTTAGGGATGGGGGATGACCAAACCATTTTTCTTCAGGGGTTTTTAGGCCAATTACTCTGTTTGGACTTCTATTTACTAAATAGGCAGCTGTAGTGACAGCTTCACCCCAAAATTGTTTAGGCAAACCAGAGTTTATAAGCATACATCTTACTTTATTTAAAAGAGTTCTATTCATTCGCTCAGCCACCCCATTTTGTTGTGGTGTGTGAATTATTGTTGTAACGACCTAATTTTGCTAGTAAGGCTTGGAGCCTTGATTAGTGTGCCTGGAGGGCAATAATTGTTATACTGCATTAATTTATGTGAATTTAATGAATATGTGGTTAGTATGCATGTTTAGGTGAAATAAATATGCATGTGGACCCCGTTTGTATGATAAGGGTAAATTGGTAATTTTAGCCCGGTGAGGGCATATATGTGATAATTGTATTATGTGATTTGTACCATGTGAGTGTGGTGTTATTATTGTGATGCACGTGCCGAGACGGTCCTAGAGAGCTAGTTAACTTAAAAGGTCACAACGGTATTTTTATACCCGGTTGAGGAGGAGCCTAGGGGTATTTTGGGGAATTTTGTGAGTTGAGTTGAGAACTAGTGGTTATAGTTATTGGTGAATGAGTAACCTAGGTAACCATTTGTAACTGCTATGAGTAACAAGTTTAGATGGAAAATGGTAGAATTGAAATATAAGTGAAAGGACTAGAGTGCCCTTGAAGGTTTAGTTAGGAAAGGATTATTAGGAGGGGTAATATGGTCATTTGGTAAGGGGTTTAGACAGAGTTCAGCTGGGATAAAGGGGTACACGGTTTAGTAGTTAGTCATATTATGGGTTTTGTTAAAAATTGAGAGAAGAAAAGCTAGGGCAAGAAGAAGAAGAAGAGGAGTAGAAAGAGCTGAAATTTGGAGACTTAGGAGATGAATCAAGGGAGCTTAGGGGTGAATTCTCCACTTGAGGTAAGGATTTTATGCAATTTTAAGGTTTGTTTCTGTTTTGGCTTAAGGAATTGAAGCATGGTTTAAGTTTTGAGCTATGGGTTTAAATTTTCTGAAGTTGAAATCAAAGGTGTGGATTTTTGGGTGTGATTGTGTGTTTGATCTTGATGCTAGTGTTTAAGAATTGTTAGGTGGTTCATTTGAGGTTTTAAATTGATCTTGGGGTTTAAGTATTTGTTTGGGTTGATTTAGAGGTGTTTTGGTTGAGGAAAATGCAGAGGAAAAACCCAGAATTCTAGGTTCGCGTAGGGGCGCCGCGGCCTTGTTCTTTGGTGCCGCGGCGCAGGCTTGCATCAGGATCAGGAAAAGTTTCTGGGCACCTAGGCCCTTGATGGGAGCGCCTAGGCCCTAGGCAAATTTTTGACAGTGTAATTTTGCATTTTTAGGGCTTTTGCCTGGGGGCTCGGGGGATGGTTCCAATACATTGTTTTAGGAAATTAGAGGTCCCGAGAGTACGGGATTGGTCCCGGGAAGTGGTTTTGGGATTGGTTAGTATTAAAAGTGTTTTATATGTGTGTTGTGACTAGGTTTTCGGAGAGGCTCGTGCTAGAGGACTGTGCTTGTGACCTTGGTGCATCGGAAAGGTCGAGATACAAGTAAGAAAACTGTAGCACCCGTAGGACAGGGCATGGACCCATAGTGTTAATGCAGGCACGACCCTAAATTGTATTACATGATTATGGTATAGTTTTGATTGAATTGTTATATGTTTGAATGTTATTTTAATTATACTATATGTGATTATAGTAGCGAGAACGGCAAAGGTGCCGAGAACGACAAATGAGCCGAGAACGGTGATATCACCCAATATTTCCTAAGCGGTCGCAGTAGTAATCGGGCTATGTCGTATCCACAGAGAGGCAAACACAACTAAAGATTATATTAGCAAATAAAAAATAAAAATAAAGTAGAATTGAAAAGATGGATTTTATGAAATTAAAATGATGGAATAGAGAAAATGATCAGATAAAGTGCATGGCAAGGTAGAGATGCAATGTTGTAAAACCTATTCTAATATTGATATTAATTCAAAACACAGTTGCAATTCTACACCATTAATTGCAACTGGAAGATGTATATGTTAAAAGCACAAATTAAATAATCTAGATTAAATTGAATCTTACTCCTAATTTCATAGCATATCATATTATATATCCAAGAGCGACAAAATACCATTGGCAGAATGCAGTAAAAGACATACAATATAACAAATATACTAAAATAAATTAACAATCTAAGTTACATAAGAAAAACATGACTGAACTTATGTAAAAGATGCTAAATAATTTTAGAAAAGAAATTAGAATATGAGAAACAAAATAATTAATGAGATATGGAAATAAATCAGAAGAAAAATCAACATCAATATTGAGAATGAAAAGTACAACAACTACACTCTAACCTCACCAATATTTCTAAAATAATTCACTCATTTTTGTCACCTAAAACAAGTAAAACTAAACTAGAAATAAAAAAAGAGACACAATACAAAGTGTATTTTTCCCACTCTCCAATCTGATAATTTACACTCGCTTTGGTTCTCTATTTATAGAGAAAATAGGACCAAAAACGTGTAAAAATCGTGTACAAAATAGTGGGAAAGTGGCTCAAAAAGCTGATGAAAATGGGAAGTGGCGCCAAAAATTAATATCGCCCAATAAATTCCAAAGCGGTCGCAGTAGTTATCGGGCTATGTCATATCCACAGAGAGGTAAAGTACAAAATTAAAAGAAAGATTAGTAAATTAAAAATAATAAACTTTGGAAAAATGTGAATTTGAAAAAGAATATAAACATTAAATGGATAAAATCGAGGGATTAGAATCAGAAAGAAAGTATGGAAGGCATTAGTTTCATTCATGCAAACATATATATATTTTAATAAAATTGATTCATTATACTCAACTATAATTCTACACCATTAATTATAGTTGGAAAATATATATAATAAAGCTCACCTTAAAATATGTTCTTTAATTAAATTATACTAACTTCTAATTTTAAAAACCTATCATATTATATACTTTAGAGCGACAAAATACCAATGGCAGAATGCAGTAAAAAGCATATAATACAACAAATATTCTAAATTAAATTAAAAACCTAAATTACATAAGAAGAGCATGACTAGACTTATGTAAAAGATAATAATAAATTTAGAACAAAAATTAGAAGAAAATAAATTTAATTGTAACAAATATATAGAAATGAAGAACAAAATAAAGAATCAATATATTAAAAATATAATGTAACACATGAACTCCACTCTAGCCTTTCCACAAGAAAATTTAGCCTAAAATAGGCATTGTTTTCACTCACAAAAATGTAAAAGAAAAATATGAAAAACTAAGTGTTTTTCTCTCCAATACTCTCTACTATTCCCTTGCACAATCTGATATTTTACACTGGCTTTGGTTCTCTATTTATAGAGAAAATAGGACCAAAAATGTGTAAAAATCGTGTACAAAATAGTGGGGGAAGTGGCTCAAAAAGCTGGTGAAAGTGGGGAAAATGTGTTGACCGTGACAGGCGGCTGGTCGGGTTCATGGGGAGCATGGGCTGACGAGTGGGATGCGTGGCGGGCTGTGGTTCGCTGCTGGGCTGAAGGCGTCAGTCGTGGTCGGCCCGTGGGGAAACATGGGAGGCGCGTCAGGTCGTGTCAGTCCGTGCAAGGACAGGTGGCGACTTCTGACTGGGTTCCGCAGGCTGGCGCGTCAGGCGGTGTGGGACCGTGGCAGGCGTCAGGTGTGCCAGCGGCTGGCTTCGACGCGGCTCGACTCGGATGGAGTGCTGACGGCTCGCGTCAGGCGACTGGGCTAATGGCCTGCTGCCACGTGGCAGCGTGGCAGCTGCTGAAAGCTTGGGCTGGGCTCCGTTTTTGGGCCTAGTCACCTTCAAAAATACCACTTTATCATCACTTTCTTTCGATTATATTTATTTCTTTCTTCTTTCTTTTTGTTTGTGTCAAAAGTACATTTTATTTCCTGAAAATTAAACACAAATTAATCAATAATTAATATTTTCAAATATGAAATATATGACAATAAATCCATGAAAATGTTATTTAAAACTTAATTAATTTTACACTTAAAGATTAATAAAATGATACTTTTGAACACTAACCAAACGGTAAAGGTGCCGAGAACGGAAAATGAGCCGAGAACGGCAAAGGTGCCGAGAACGGCAAATGAGCCGAGAACGGCAAGGGAGCCGCGAACGGCAGCGGGGCCGGGAGTAACACCTAGCACGTGGAGTGTTTGTTTAGTCTAATGGACTACTTGTATTATCTGATAGATTGATTATATAATATGCATATGATATGTGTTGTTTGAGTTTTCTTGCTGGGCTTCGGCTCACGGGTGCTCTGTGTTGTAGGTAAGGGCAAAGATATATAGTTAACCAACCATGAGTATGGAGAGCATGAAGCGGCGCGTACATGTTCGGCCTGCCCGACTGCTTTGGTTGGGGGCGTTTTGAATATGGCTGTATTAACTTGTTCTTTTGATAGTCAATCAAGTGTAAATCTATTTTTGAGTTGTAAATATTTTGTAAACCTTATTTTTGGGATCCCAGATGTTGGTACTTAAATTTTTCAATGAAACTAAGTATTTTCAAAGATTACAGCCTTAACTTCCGATTAGTCACACTATTGGTCTTTGAAAACCTTGTAGAGTCAGTTAGTTGCACAATTGTGTTTTAAACTCACTTAGTAACGGCTCTAAGGGAGTAGGGCGTTACAATTGTTCTATGCCTTTCTATCCCCTCCCTTTTGCACCAAGTATTAAATTCCACATTATCAAATTCTAGGCCATTATCTGTCCTAATAACTTTCAGCAACTTACCAGTTTGTTCTCAACATAATTTTTCCACTCTTTAAATTTTTCAAAGCAATCACTCTTGTGTTTTAAAAGATAAATCCATACCTTTCTGCTGTAGTCGTCTACTATGGACAAAAAATAACGATTTCCACCTTGAGTAGCTACTTTGCTCGGCCCCCAAAGATCTGAGTGAACATACTCCACAATCTGAGATGATTTATGTTTTCCAACTCCAAATTTGACTTTGTGTTGTTTACCTCTAATGCATGTTTCACAAAAAGGCAGAGAAGAAGATTTTATGTTAGTGAATAAACCTTGTTTACAAAGTTCAAACATACCTCTTTCACTCATGTGGCCTAGCCTTTGATGCCAAACTACTATCTTTGAGCTATCATGTTTGGCCATTGATGCTTCACCAGCTGTGACAGTACTACCAACAAGTACATATAAACCATGTTTTTTTATGCTTTTCATTATTACTCTTGAACCTTGTGAGATTCTGAAATTTCCACTACAACAAGTTTTAGTATATATTACATTAAAAAATGACACATATTTAAAAGTGTTATTAATAAGCAATTAAAAAAAACACGGCCCCATATGTGAAATTTCATTTGGCGCCATATGAAATATAACTAGGTGCCAAATGAAAATAAGAGACACGGAAGCACACAGAAAACTAGTCTCAGCCTCCAAACCCCTAAGCCTCATTGAATCCCTAATTTCTGGTTTCGTCTCTTTGCCTCTCTTTCTTTCTTTCGTCTCTTTGCCTCTCTTTGCCTCTCTTTCTTTCTTTCGTCTCTTTGCCTCTCTTTGCTTCTCTTTCTGTCTGGTTTCCTAGTCTCTTTCTTTGCTTCTCAGCTTCTCTTTCTTTCTCTCTTTTTTTTCATCTACACAACCACGTTATTCTCCTCCACTCACTCTCGTCTACACAACCACGTTATTCTCCTCCACTCACTCTCATCTACACAACCACTCACTCACTAATTTCTGGTTTCGTCTCGTCATTCTCTGCCTCACGCGAGTCTCTGGAGCACACGACGTCGGTGAGAGCTTCCGGAGGACACAACGGAGGTCATTTTTCTGGTTGTCTCATCTATCTCTGCCTCACATAATGATTCTCCCCTGCTGGAAGCAAGAACATCTTTGTGAGGTGAGTTTTTTTTATAAAAATTTCATATAATCAATATATAAATATAGGGTGAACTTCTAGGGTGATTTATAATCTGATTTCATTTTTTTATATTATATTCAAAGCTAGAGAAATAACAAAACCTCTGTGCATACAACACATATACATATATATAGTAGCATTTCTTTCTTTTAGATTACTGAGCAGGTAAACTTCTATGCCATGAGCCATAGATTTCTTTGTGATGCAGAACAGAAAAAACAAAGAAAAGGGCTAAAAATACCATAGTCCACTGTAGGATTGGTAATCCAAAGAAAAATTAACAGCTTTTGTCAATTTCTGTTAAGTTAGTTAGCTCGAATTGTAACTGTATATATTGCTCTAACCTATTCATCATAAAGGTTAAAAAAAAGATAGAGATTAGAGGTAGTGTTTTGGGAGAGTGAAACAGAGAGAGAAAGAGAGAAATTGTAACAGCCATTGTATGGCTTTGTGAGCTCGAGTGTGAGAGTTCTTGGGGATTTCTTTCTGTGTTGTTTCAAGAGGTGTACACTACAACTATTGGAGATTGTAATCAGCTTGATTATAGTGGAGAAAACTCCTTGGGGGAGAGCTGGAGTAGGCCTTGAATTGAGGACCGAACCAGGATAAATCTCTTTGTTCTCTTGTTTTTACTTTTCTGTTGTTGCATTATGTTTGATTTCAGCTTGTGTTTTTTCTTTGATTTGTGTTTGATCAACCTTTAAATTGTTGAGTCTTGTGTAATAGGATTACTACATCCACTTTTTCACATCTGTTGTTAAAATAACAATTACTGATCATTCTTTCCATTCATTTTTTTATCTCAACACAGATAAGTATGGAATCGTGATAAGAAGCAAAAGGCCAACAATAAACAGAAATAGTTTAGTCTCTCGTCACTCTCTTCCATTGAGCCGTTGAAGCACACTTGACGACGCCCCTGCTGAAGCAAGAACCAAAAGGTAACCCACTGACATACATAAATTTTAAATACCATCCCAAGTATCTTCATGCACATTATTCGACACTTTTACCATCTTTATTTTTTGTACTTTCGGTTATGCTAGTTCAAGAGAGAAAAAGAGTGTTTGTGTGTGTGCATGAGCATGTGTTTTTATTCTCTTTCATTGAAGATAGTCCACTTAGAATCAGGTGGTTGTGGGTGCATTCATCTCTTTTTTATAGAAGTAAAATAACATATGAAATCTGTATCAGAAACCATGCAAATAAATCTCAATAGTTGAAGGGAAAATATATCAACAGGGAAAATATATCAAATAAATTATGAGATTGGGTGCATTCTGATCGCTGTAAACATTAGTACAGATTCACATCAGAATGCCAACAACTTATGAAGCAACTATGTAATGAAATCGTTTAAATGAAAATTGTTGCTATGAAAATCGAAGAAAATTCTCTATTTGGTTGCTATGAAAATTATGCATTAATTAAGATATTATCAGCAATCAAAAACTTGTCTGTAATAAATAAAGCAATGGTTCTACACACATATTTCATCTCAAGAAGAAAAATTTATGTTTGGTTGCTAAGAAAATATATGACAAAAAACTTGGATCCTACTGTCCTAGTTTCCAATCTCATAATTCTCATTAACCCAGAAATCAAAATTGAAACTTCACAATTCACTACACAAAATATCTTTAGAAAAAACAAAATTAGATACCATTTTGCAATATCTTTCTCAAATGTATAGATTAAGAAGAAGAAAAATACAGATTTTCAAATAAGAGAAGTTTTGGATCAGTTTAGCATTAGGTATTGATTGTTTGATGTTTTTTTTACTCATGGTTGTTGTTTCTATTTAATGGAAAAGGTTAAGGGGTTTGCGTTTGTATTTTTGTGCATGATTTGATCTGTTTTTGTTGTTCTTAATCAGGTGGGCCCTTATATGTTTTAGTTGTGGCTGTTTGTGTTTTCAGGTCTTTACTTAATCAGGCTGGCCTATGTTTTAGTTGTGGCTATTTTAGTTGTTCTTAATGAGGCTGGCCCTTATATATGTCATCTTTTAGGCTTGCCCTTATATATTTCATTAACAGATGAATCCAAGTTTTTTATGTACACATTTGTAAATTTAGCATTACTGGTCTTCATTCTTTCTAGTTTGTTTGAACTTGATTTATTAATAGAGCTCACCATGATGTTCATTTATTAATAGAACTTGATTTAATTTATGATATATGAAGTATGATTTATATGTAAACTAAGGTAACTGAGCCTGTCAATTTTGATTTTTTTTTGTGTTGATTTATGGATTTGAAAGTTTAAAATCCTAAACCTCAAACATTTAATGGTCCGAATTTTCTCAATTTTTTTTTCTTGCCATTTGCATGTTTAGTAAATTTGTTCTTCTATTTTATTAGTTATCTTTTTGCCTGAAATACTATGTTTTGCACACTACCTTTATGTATTTTTTTGTAATGATGAAATGGAGATCATTGGCACTTGTCTAATTGAGGATACAACCAAATTGGATTGTGAGATTTTGGCCATTTGATAATTGAAAATTTGCTTCCATATGCAAGCAATTTATGAAATTATTGAAACCTGCCGTTCTTATTTGATAATGACCAAGTGCTTAGCTCCAATTACTCAACATGGTATGTACTCAACTCAGTTTTTTATTTTGTTTCTTAGTCATTGAGTTAATATAATATATGGCTTCAGTTTATTCTTGTTTCTTGCCTGACCTTTTATTTTCTTGAGTTCTTTGATTCCTTCCAGCTTTTCCTCTATTCTGAAGTTGTTTTTGAACTAAGCGAGATGAGTAGGTATTTAGCAACTTTATTTTATAATTTAATTTATATTAATAACAAGAAGGGAAAGAATCCATTGAGCATTTCTGTGGCTGCCTAGTAACTTCCCCACCGCTGCTGGATTAGCTTCCTCTGCTGCTAGTTTAGCTTGTTTTGGTAATATAAAAATTTTAAGTCTTTCTTCTTTTCATACAGATGTAGTGTTGTTTTAACCGTTTTTCTTCTAAAGTATAGTTAAAGAACCATAGTTTTGATTGTGTTTTCTAAAGTGCTAAAGTACCATTAACTTGATTTAAAATGTATGTTAAAGTGATCTTTGAGTTATTTTTAATCATTATGCAACAAATTTTCGTTACATGACTGGTTATGTTTTATTATTTGACATAATTTTATGTTTTCTTGCATACTGGTTATTTATATTTTCAGCTTTATAATATGTTTGTTTTTTGTTGCTAGAACTTTTATAAATAAACCTTATATTTTCACATTGTGGTTGTGTCAAGATCCTTTAAGTGGGCTTTAATTTGTTGGTTTTGCTTAAATATTATTTCTTTGGTTTGTGCTATTGCTTTTGTTTTTAATAATTTATTTTGCTGTAGTTGATGAAGGTAAGCCCTTTCCCCTTTAGTTCAGGTTTATTCTTGTTAATATTTGTATTGGTGTGCGATTTTTCTCCAACTGTTTTGTATGCCAAAAAATTAAATTGAACAAAATGGTTTAGACTTTAATAACTTTCTGGGTTGGTTTATGAGTTCTAATAGATCTTTTTTTTTTTTGGCAAAATCAATAGACCTCGTGCTTTCAATATTCTATTTGGACTTTTGATACATCTGGAAACTACTTTTGATACATTTGTTGTGTTGTTGTTGGTCTTTAATATTTTTTTTTTCAGTTTGCTAGCTACTTTCCCAACTTCTGGCCTTTGTGTTTTAAACTTTAGTTGTTATTTAACTTTTGTGAGTTGTAGTTTCTAAGAACAGAATTTCATATAAAGATAAACTAGGATAGTTGGAACCTTGGCTCTTGTGTTACAACACCTTAAATTTGAATTCATATTTTCATTGATTGTGATATTGGACACTAAACTTCCTAAACTTATGAACCTTTATGAATTGGAGTATGGACAGCTTTATCCTTTTATGAGTCGCTTTCGTTAAGTTCACGTGACCTTGGTTATGCTATCTATCAAAGCTAGAATAATTAATTCACAGTTTGATGTTGGGACAGCCTAACACTCTGTTTTTTAATTTTATTTTTAATCTTTATTGTAGGTATATATCATAGACTATGGTCTTGCGAAAAAGTATAGGGATCTTCAGATGCACAAGCACATTCCATACAGGTAACAGATATTTGAGAAATATTATGGTCTTAAGTAAAGTGGAAGGTGTTTATATCATGTGTAATGATTATCACTGTGCTAAGTTTTAACTTATAAATGTTAATATTAAATAACAAGTTTTTAGATTGGTTTGGGTAAACATTAGGGTGATACTTATGTGTTTCTCATTATCAATTTTGTGTTCTTTGATCCAAATTCACTTCAACCTTCAAATTTCTACTCATTATGTTAATTTATTGCTTCAGGGAAAACAAGAATCTCACAGGAACAACTTGCTATGCAAGTGTTAACACTCACCTTGGAGTTGGTGAGCCATTTATAATTCATAATTAGAGAATATGTTATTTGTTTCTACCTCTAATGCTTGAGACTTTTGGGCTTTATCTAATTGTGAATGTAATCTTTATGCAGAGCAAAGCAGAAGAGATGATTTGGAGTCTCTTGGTTATGTGCTTATGTATTTTTTGAGGGGAAGGTTGGATACTTATGTGATATGCTGAAATCCATTTTCCTTTGTTTCATTGCTCTGTTTCACCATATTATTTACTTATTTTATTTTCTTTACTAGTCTTCCTTGGCAGGGATTAAAAGGAGGTACGAAAAAGTAGAAATACGACAAGATCAGTGAAAAGAAGATGCTTACTCCCATAGAGGTATGATCTTAAGCTCTTGCAAGTAGTGTAGGGTGAAGTTAGCATTTATAACTCTTATATGAGAATATGGTATTATTAGCTCATTACAGATGGTTAGTGGTGAATTTTTCAGCTCATTTAAATTGATACCATGTACTATTATTTTTTAAAGTAAAGGCATGGGAGATACTGATATGCCTACTACTTTGGCAGGTTCTTTGTAAATCATATCCATCAGAATTTACATCGTACTTCCATTATTGTTGGTCATTACGGTTTGAAGACAAACCTGACTACTCATATCTGAAGAGGCTTTTTCGAGACTTATTTATTCGAGAAGGTTAATCATTAAAAGATTCTTGAGGCTTCAATTTCAAAGCGTTTGCCACCATTATGTTAGTGATGCATTGGACTTTTAAGATGATGGATCTTTTGAGAGTCAATCTTATCTGAGTGAGAATTTATTTTTTTCAGGGTATCAATTCGATTATGTATTTGATTGGACTATACTGAAATATCCACTGATTGGATCAAGTTCAAGAGCTCGGGTGTGTACATTATTTATTACATCTGCAATACATTTGCAAAATTACCGATTGGAACTTGCATCCATGCCTTCTGTATACTCTCTCTTATCCATGTTTATTCTGTTTTCCCCCTTTTGTAGCAACCAAGTGGGAAACCGGTTCTAAATCCTGGGCCACCTGTAGAGAGAATAGAGAGACCTTCATGTTTGTTCTTTTTTTTTCTTGGAAACATCCACCCTCGCTGCCCTAGTGGACATTGTTTGCACGTGTTTAGAAGCTCTATTATGTGGTCAGGGAATTTTTGAGCCTTTTTCTCCTTATTTAATGTTGAAGTTAAACTAATTGCTCATTGTTTTATGTTGGAATGTTCCATTAGTGGGACAGGAGATTCGAGAAAGATTCTTTGGTGCAGCTAAGGCTTTTGCGAGAAGGAATAGCTCTGGGCATGGTTTGCATGGAGACCATTCCAGACACAGAACTTCAGATGATGCACCATCATCAAAAATGTGGTAAGTGTTTTGCAAGCACTGCAATGAGATTTTACAGATTTGATTTATGCAGATTTTAAGATGTCTTAGGCATGTCTAATATCTGAAGGGACACATTTTCATATCCAAATTAGAGCAGCCATAACCATTTACAATCATTATCTTCTCTTCCAATCTTATTGATGCATAATAGGACATGTCATTATCTGCTATACCAAGGGTTGCTTACTTATCTCATTATCTGCTAGAATTCTGCTTATTGAAGGCTTTTTTCATTATTTGCAAGCTGTTTTTTGTCAACAAAATGTAGAGATATATTTTTCAATACCAATATCATTTGACTTGCCACAAAAGTCGCAGCCTCTTTCTGCACAAATAAAACTAATAAGTGAGGTTTTCCTATATGAATTCTTATCTACAAAGTGGTTGTACATGTGAAACTAAAGTAACTTTTTTTTTCATGTATATCACAATTAGATTATGAAATATGACTATAGTACTGCCAAGTATTTTGCTAAGGCAACATAGTTTGTTTTTTAGAAAGAGCCTTGAAAAGATATGGTAGTGATCTCAAGTTTATGTGTATTTCTTAGCTAAGTGTAAAGAATCTATGCTTATTTGGATGAGCATCTTGTCAAGTCTCTTTCCTTTTCTATTAAATACCATGTTGTTAAATGCTTTTAATTTGTCTCATTCTTAGAAATACATTTATCTTTCACTTCTATCATTGTGCTTAGTTTATGCTTTGTACTCTTTTGTTGTATTGTATATATATATTTATATGTTTGGTTGGTGTATCATTTGCATTTTCATTTCATAATCATAAAGTGTTTGAGCTAACTTTTCTAATGAGTAATTTACCAAGCATAAATCTTCAATCTTTCATGCCTATGTGCTGTAGTTAGTGTAATTGCATGGCCAGCTTAGTTAGTGTAATTATTGTAATTGCATGGCCAGCTTAGTTAGTGTAATTAGTGTAATTGCATGGCCAACTTATAAAGTCGTAATGAGGTTATTAACTTTCTTTCTTTTCGTACTCTTTTAGTTTACTATTAACTCTAAGTTTAAGCATTAATTATTTAAACTCTTGTGTAGCTAAGCAAATCAACCTCACAACAAAGACAAGTGCACAATGAAATAGATGAATTGGAGGGTGGAGCAAGCTTCATGGTTTACTTTTTGTGTATCTTGTTATGTTTCTGTTTTTTACTTTTGAAGCAAAAGATGTGCAAGACTATAGAATTTTATTATGTATGCTTTCAAACTCAAGTTAGAACTAAGAACTTTTGAAGTTGACAGTGTCATGGTTTGAAGTAGTTCGTCTTCAAATGTAAAAATACTCATGGTTTATCATTTATATTGAATATTTTAGATTTTTTTATCTATTTAATATTACACTTGTGATCAATTGTGATTTTTTTTTTTATCAAAATACAATAATAAAAAACTTTTTACAACAATTAAAAATGCATACTACAAAAAAACAAAATGTTATTACTGGGAGAATTGACAATAATTATGGTTGTTTTGTATAATATATTATAATTGGGACAAAATGTTATGATTTATATAATAGAATGAACTAAAAACGTTATAAAATGATCAAATATAACAATTTTCATAACAGTTGGAAAGTGTTATGCATAAAGTATAAGATTAAACTTCAAATTTATAACCAAATACTCTAACTAAATGTTATTATTTGAATATTATAGCAACTAAAAATGTGTTATTGAATAGTTTAAGATAACATCGAACATAACATTTGAATACTGTTATAGAAAAGACAGGACTTTTAATAACAGGGGCTATGTTAGCGTTTTCAGAAGCGTTATCAATACTCTCGGTTAACAGTTTTTAAGTGTTATGAATACTGTTTTTTCTTGTAGTGTTCCATCACTTCCTTTGAAGCACAACCCTTGAGAATCCAGCGCACTAATTGATATTAAATTCCTTCTTAAATCTGGTATGTACCTCACATTTTCAAGAATCCTTATTACCCCATTAAAGTGTTTTATTGTTATAGACCCAATTCCTTCTACTTGACAAGCTTGATCATTTCCCATGAGTACTTTGTTATTGTGCAATTTCTTGAAATCAAAAAACCATTCTTTTACTGGGCTCATGTGATAGGTACATCCTGAGTCAAGTATCCATTCAGTTATGTCTCTTGTTGATGTCACGTTGAACATTTCTCCATCAGAATATTCCAGACTTGTTCCATCTACGAGTGCAGTAGTTTCATCTGTGTGTTGATCGTCTTTCCTTTTCTTCTTCAAATCCCAACAAAACCTTCTAAGGTGTCCAATTTTTCCGCAGTGGTGACACCTTCTTGTTTCTTTTCCTCTTGACTTTGATCGAGCAGGAGACCTCTGATTTGAGTTGTCTTTCCCTTTACTGAAAGATCTTCTTGGTTGTCTTCCCCTCATGAACAAAGACTCATCTTTTTCTTTCTTGCCTTTCTCAACATTCAACTCAATTCTTTAGTCTTCAAAATAGACAGAACATCTTCCAAACTCAGAGTTTCTTTACCATACTGAATCACTGTCTTGAGTTCTCTAAATTGATCAGGTAAGCTATATAACAGTATTATAGCTTGGTCTTCTTCATCAACCTTCTCACCTATATTAATCAAATCTAAAACAATCTTGTTAAAATCATCAAGATTCTGGTTTAAGGTTTTAGTAGTATCCATTGTGAATCTATAGAATTTTCCTTTCAGATAGATTTTGTTAGATGTAGTCTTAGTCATATATAATTGTTCAAGTTTCGACCACATACCAGCAGGAGACTCCTCTCCTATTACCTGTCTCAACACATTATTTGATAGATGCATCACAATTGCATATCTGGCTTTCTTCATCATCACCTTTGTATCTTCAGATGTTTCTTCAGACTTCTTTTTCTCACCAATCTTGGTTTCTCCTATAAGAGCACCATCAAGATTCTGATGTATGAGAACAGCCATCATTTTCTCCTTCCAAAGACTGAAATCCCCAGTTCTGTCAAACTTGTCGAGATCAAAACGCAATGTCGACAACCTTGCTTCTCCTTTCTTTCTGTGTAGTAATCAAGAATCTAATCTGAGCCTTGTTCTTCAATCTCCGAAACCTGGGCTTCTGATACCACTGTCGTGGTAAAGCAATCCACGACCCCAAGGCTCCAAGATTCACCTGCAAAACAAACCAAGAACAAATATACATAGAAAAGTGTACTAAAACACAAACACTTAGAGAACAAAAATAAGAAATGAGAAGAAAAAGAATCACACAGAGAGATTTATACTGGTTCAGCCTTAAATAAGGCCTACATCCAGTCCGAGCACTTCTCCACTATAATGGATCAATGTTACAATACAAAACAACCCTTCTTCCTCTCCAAAGGTTCTTGAACACTCTATACAATTCAAAATATGAGCACTTAGTTTATACCACAGTAAATTCTCACACACTCAACAATGTACAAAGAAAATTAACCCTTGTTCTCTCTTTCTCTCTTTTCTAAACCTCTCAAAACCTCTTATTTTTTAGTATCTTCAACTAATGAAACCCCTGTATATATATTGCTGCAGCTCCAGTTCTTTCACGTGCTGAAAGAAAAATCAATTCTGTTTTAACTGACTAAAAATCTGTTATGACTGACTAGGCTTAAAAGAGTAATAGAAGAGATAAGTTATTTAATGGTCTCTTAATAACAACACGTCATATGCCAGTGATATTAGGATTACTCCAACACTTTGAAATTCAAACACAAATATGACAAATTAATTTTGTGACTCACTAAACAAAAACTTAATTATATTTGTTTTATGTTTAATCAAAAATAAAAATTATAATTGATAAATTACAACATCCTTTTTTTTACATACGAAAATAAATGAAAAAAGAAAAGGAATTAAAAGCACGTGCCTGAGTACAGTAGAGAGGCACCCGCCGAAGGCAAAGAAACGTGCAGGAGTGGAGGGCAGACACGGTGCGTTTACGAGGCCTCGTTATGAAATGAAATGTTGTGAATGAATGGGTTCTTGCCTTTTCTTTTTGTTTCTTTATATATACCCACTAAACCCCATTTTTCCGTTTCATGTTTTCACCCCCGTAAGGTATACTCTCTCTTTTTCTCTGGTTGGTTTTCATGGCATCCTTTTTCGATTGATTTTCATCCTCCAAAGTAATCAAGTTTTTCCTTGATGATTTTTCTCGCTTGACGATTTTCTTTAAAATTATGTTTTTATTATTATATTTTTTCTTCATCCGAACTAGAGTGTCGAAGCGTTTCCAGGTCCGATTACTCATTCTTTCTCTTTTTTTTTTCTTTGTTGAATTTGAATAGTCTGGTTTTTCATTCATATTTCCTCTTTTTACTGAAAATTTTCTGGTAAAGCAAATGTACGTCGTGTTATTGTATGTGTATACGTTGTGTTTTTTTTGTGATGTGTATTTGTAAGTATATAATATATTTTACACACACACACACACACACAAATACTTAGAGACCCACGGATTCTCATGCTTGAATAGTACAGGGAAAAAGCTACACCTTTTTTTAGTTCTTTAGAAAGAAAGAAAAAAAAAACGAATGCTTGTACGAACTATCGTTTCTAAGATTGAATAGAAGCGATGAATGTAAATGTACAAATTTTGATTGCTAAATCATGAATAATTCGCAAAATAAGAAGGAAACGGGTTTTACTTATTTATTAATATAATAACAGATTCCCATTGAGTACTTTAAGCTTTCTATACTATTTAAATATGAAAAATATATGTACATTTACATTTATTTGAATATAAGAAATATATGTTCATTTACATTTATGAAAAGGGCTTCTTTTAAAATTTCAATGTTTACAGCTTTTGTGAAGAAAATTGAATCAGTTTGAGAAGTCTGATTTTGTAGTTGGAAGAAAAAGAAAGTAGATTCAAATATTTTTGGTATAGTATAGCTACATAGTTTTGAAGCTAAATTTTTTGTAGCTTTCAAGAATATTCGTTATTTGTGGACGTAGTGTTTGACTGCAGCAGGGCAACAATGAAGTTGGCTGAGTATCAGACAAATGCCTTAGGTAGACAACCTGAGTTTGGGGCAATCTTTATGTCTAACTCTACAACAAGAAAGGAGTGTCTTAGAAGAAAGCTATTTGGGCTTCCACCTTCAAGCGAAAACTTTGTAAAGCAAATTAAAGCTGGAATGATCTTGTTTCTGTTTGAATATGAGAGCAGATTACTATATGGTGTATTTCAGGCAATATCTGATGGTGGAATGAATATTGTTCCTAATGCTTTCTCTTCAATAGGAAAGCGTTATCCAGCTCAGGTATGGAGAATGTGTATGTTCTTCGTTGATTCTTTATTTGGTGTAGAGTAAAAGCAAAACTTGTGAGAAAAGGCTTTTAAGCTTGCAAAAGTTATCAAGCCATTTGAAACTTTGTATGTGTGTCATCATTGCTGCACCTAGATCAAATTTGTGTAGATAGGTATTACAAATTGATTGCACACACAAACACACCAGAAGGAAGAGCATGTGTACTGTTATCTCACAAATTCTTTGAATGGAAGAATCTCCAATTTTCTGTTAGAATTGAAGATAAAAATTTATAATACATCTCTTTGTTTTTTTCAATCTAGGTGAAGTTCAAGTCTATTTGGTTCTGTTATCCACTACGGGAAAATGAATTTTCTAATGCAATCAAGGAGAATTACTTTTCCTCAAAGAAGTTCAGTTTTGGGCTTTCTGAAGTTCAGGTTTGCTTTGTGTCTCTCAAAGTTAGATCATCTTGTGTTTAAATTTTCTTAAGTTGTCATGTGTCTTTCTGTCCTTTATGTAGGTCCGGAGGCTTTTACAGATTTTCAGTGAAAGAAAGTTTAAAGATTCTCTTGGTGATGGGCATATAGCCAAGAGTGCAAAAGTGAAATCTAATACAGTCAGACATGATAACAATAGCAGGTCTAATTTTAAGCACAGGATAGATGATGAATATGTTTCTGGCAATAGTAATGTTGATATTGAACATAGATCTGCCACCACAACCAAGTCTCCTTTGTTGGATAAAGTTGAAAGGGATTCTGATGAATTGACTTTTCCAGGATGGGTAAGGAAGGGTTACTGTCTGGATGCGGAACTAGGGCCAGCCATTTCACCTGAGTACTCTAAGTACCACTATGGAGATGTTAGAAGACTTTCAGGTGATTATGGGCTTTTGATGAATGGTAAGTTTCAGAGTGGTTATAATAAGGACAATGGTTTTAACTCAGCAGTCTTAAGTGAGTACCCTGCTTTGCTCAAATCTAATCATCTTAGCTCAGTCTTTTCTCGGAACCCTCTTCTAGTAACAAATTCTCTAGTTCCAGATCAAGCAATGCCACCTTCCACAGTACACCATCAAATGGAGTCACAACTACTCTCTAATCTTTCATCGAAAGCTTCTTATGGAGATGCAGTTGTTATGAGCACTCACCCTTATGATTCTGATGCTCCTAGGCGTAGTTATCAATATCCATCAACAAATTTAGTCAATTACAGTTCTACAGCAGGAGGTCGTTCTCTCAATGAGTATTCTGAGAGTCTCATTTCTTCCTCAAGGGAACAATCTTTTTTCTCTTATCCAGAGTCAAAAGTACTGAGCAAATGCTTAGATAAAATTTCTACTTATGGAGAGGATGTTTCTTTCCCAGGTCCTAATTGCAATGAGAGTTTGCATAATGGGGCTGTCATGGGTGTGTCACGGGCAGCATATTCTGAAAATGTGGATGTAAAAATCTCGAAGCATCATTTCTACACTGGCAATTCCTCAAAGTACCCCATAACAGATGTGCCTTCCCTTGAAACTAGTTTTTATGTGAGGAAAAATAAGTTATCTGCTTGTGATCCACTTGATCCCACTGTATATCCTTCTTTGGTGGGTGATTATGGCTATCAGGTAGAACCAGAAGACCAACTAGAGGATAAACTGTATGAGGATCCATTGACGTTGCATGGTTTTTGTTCTTCTCTGGATCCTCAAAGCTTTCAGCATTATGAGCATGATTCTTTCAGATATGATCGTGAGCACCATCAAAGTTATGATACACTAGATTCTGGTCCTCTGAAGAACAGGGTCAGTGCATTTTCTCGATTAGCTCTGCCTCGTGATGCATATCTACCACCTAGCAGTGTTGATGGTGGCTATAAGGGTAGTCATACTTCCACATCAGTGGACGGAATCATGGATATGTTGCACAAAAATCACCATGAATGGTCTAAGTCCAGGAAACCCAAACAAGAAAATAGACAAGATAGTGAAAAGCTTATTAGCAAAAAAGTAACTACCCTTTCTTGCAAGGACGAGGCAGAAAATAAAGATGTGGATCGCTCTCTAATTGCTAAGAAGAAAGCAATGCAATTGACTCAAGAAAATTCACTTTTCAATTTCAAGCGTCGAAGTGAATTGCGGAAACCTCATAATGATGGAACCACTTCAGAATGTAAAAAAGCTTCTGCTACTGAGGGTTCCAGGAATGGGCAACAAAGGAAAAGAAAGCTGGTAAGACCAAACTTCTGTAAGATTGGCTCTACAGATGTCGAAGGCATGAAAAATTGTACGACTTCAGAAGCTCCAGCCATTGAAATCCTTATCACCAAAGACAACACAGAAGGTTGCAAAGCTTCAACCGGAAACCAGGATAATGAAAACAAAATATCTCAAAGTGTAAAAGAGCCACTTCTGGTTTGTCAACAAGCTCCGAGTGATGAAGATTTTGAGACTGAAAGTAGTAAACCTAGTGTAAATACTTTTGTATCTCTTATAAATGGGGTTGAACTTGGAAAAGAGACTCTAAACAACACACACATCCAAAATGCTACAATGGCAACTGCATGTGAAGATAAGAATTCTCATGGGGATCGGAAACACTTGCGTTGTTCTGATTCATATGAAACCACAGATGAATCTGCTGAAAATGAATGTGAAAGAATCAACAAAGTGGAAAAGAATCCAAATAGTCAAAGTGCTGGTGAAAGAGGTCCTGCTACTGCTCATAATGCTACTTTTAATCGGATAAACAGCTCAAGATATCAAGTATCTGATTGGAAGATGGAAGCTGAAGTACACTCAGCTACTTGTGTTGATGCGAGCAACGAAAACGAGCAGCAGGTTCCTATGGGATCCAGTACAAAACAATCTGAGCCATTATTTGACAAGCTGCAGTTTTCTAATGGAGTTTGTCGTAAAAGAAAGTTAAAGGCATGTTCACCTCATACTCATCATGCTACGTTTAATATGATGAACAGCTCGATCGATCCAGCTTCTGAAATGCAGGTGCAAGAACACTCAGTTACCTGTATAGATGCAAGACAGGAAAATGAGCCCCTGATTTCATCAGGGTTGAGTACAAGACCATCCGAGCAATCGTTGGAGATGCCTGAGATATCTCTCAGTGTCGTTCATAGAAAAATAAAGAGAAATAGATCCACTTAAATGATTATGAAGGCAGGACCTAACCAACTACAATGTTATTTTTGGAGAGACTACTGACCAGAGTACATTGTCTTGTGAGTGCCACTGTAATCTGTAATCGAGGACAGTAATTACCGAACAGCAGGTTTTGCAGGCTGTTCTTGACCTTTTCTTTGCAACTTCTGTGAAAACAACTACTATTTCGAGTAAAGTTTAGTTGTAAAGCTTTGTGCATTTTGATGAAAGTGCATTTTGCATTTTCCTTTGGTTTAGTTGGCGAAGCTTTTTTGGTTTTGCACTAACTGGAAATTTAGTGAACTGATACTGCATATTGCCAAGACTTTTTCCTTTTGCTCTTTCTGTTTCTGTTTCTGGTTTTTGCATTGCTTTGTGTAAAGAGTAGAATTTACTGCTTGCCAGTTCAATTTATTGCTTTCACGTCTCTCTCTTGATAATTCATAATATTGCTTTGAAATTACTGTTAAATGATTGTTTTTTTAATCTTGTAAAATTAAATTAATTTGATAAATTGTTAATAAATTCTATCAATTGCAAAAAAGTAACGTAATATTGGTACTTTTACACTTCCGAAAGTAGAAGTGTAAAATTATCAACATTTATCTTCCAACAAGCACCACCTGATATTCAAATCAAGAAGTACGGAATTTAATATTAGATCCATCTGTGTGTGTCTCTATCTGCTATACACTAGAGAATGTGTCTTTGCACTTATTAAGAATGTGCTTACATGCATGAGTTGCTAAATTGTATGGCCAATTGGCAACAAAGAAGTGATCATAGGTGTATACCTAACAGTATTATACAAGAAAAAAAATGACAATAAAAGAAAATCAAGGTTCTTTATAATCTATTGTAGTTGTGTTTGTGCTTTTGCAATATATAAATGCCTATCTAACAGAATGCTTCACATAATATTTTTAAAATCTATGTTAATTTTAACTGAAACTATTTAGGGATCTTTTTTAAAAATATTGAATTTTAAAACTTAATATACAAAAATATGGCATTGCCATAGATTTTAACTTCAAAAAAAAATTAACTATCAAAATTCAATAACTAATGACTTTTTCAAAATTCCATTAAAGAATAATACAACTTAAATGTGAAAAGAAATTATGGCTTAATTCTAAATTTTACTATTAATACGGGAAAGAAAAAACCATATATTTGAAAAGTTAAAAAAGAAAACATTAACAATTTAAAATTTCCATAAAAAAAGTTATTTTTATCCTTGGCGATGCCCATTGGTAATTTCATACATCTATTTTATTCTTCTTTAATTAGTGCAATTTGATTATTTTTGCATATATTTATTCTTCATATATTGTGTTCACATTGTCAATCTCAAAATTTTAATTATTTATTTAAAAATAATTTTCTTTTATAAATAAATAAATTGTTTTCTTGTTTTAATTTTTTTTGAAAGAATTAAATTGTGAAAAGATCATTTTATTTTTGGAAATATTTTATTTAAATAAAATGAATCTTTCCTCGGCTAAAACATGAGACTTATTGTGAAATAGATTTTTTAATAATATTTAATATGATATATCTCTTATTGATTTTTGCAGATTATGAAATATTATTGGAAAGATTTGAATCCTAATTTGTTGCCAAATGAATCTGGTATGCATGTTTGTCGAGATACACCACATCTCTTGAGACAGTTTCCCAATTTGTCATAACACAATCTCACATATTGACATAATTTTCTAAATAAAGAATTTGCGCAATTCATTTCAGCAATAAATAGAGTTCTTTTGTGAGATTAAGAGTAAATACATTAATCTAGTATCTATAAGTTGTGTAGCATCCCTTTGTCTTCATCTATTTCGTGTAGAAGCAAGTGTCATCCATTAATGAGTTCAACATATTTGGGAGAAGATTTTGCTAAGACTTTCTTTGGGAGGAAGAAAGCGTTCATCAACCTTGTGTAGGGAGATCAAGAATGTTGTTGTCTTATCAAGAAGCTTGATTTATTGAAGGGTGTACAAAATCTTGTGACATAAGTATGGAGGGAGTTTATCTATGTATAAGTAAGTTGTGATTTTGTACTTTATGATACCTTACTAATCAGTTTCATTTCTAGGCATGGCTTCGTGAACTTGATTTTTCAAATCACGTAAAAAAAATTCTAGTGTTGATTTTTTTTTTTATAATCGTTTTTTATTTTTGTAATAATGTGTTTAGACAATTTGTTTAATTGTTAAATCATATATTGATTCGGTCAAAACTACCAAATCATTATTTTGCAATCTATTAAGCTATTTAACTTAATCACTTGGTAATCATTAAAAACATGAATTTTTTTTCTCTTTCGGAATATGCATAACAGATGGAGTCGAGTATCTGGGTTACTATTAGCTTTGAATTGTACTCTTCAAGACAGTGCCAATCTCCCTCTGCTTTTCAACTTCTCATTTAACATAAAAAATATCCCAGCCATTACAAAGTCTATTTATACTTAACAAGTATGCAACAAGAAATGAAAATATACATCATAACAGAATTGGTTACACTAGAATTGGTTAACGCCTCTCCATGCTCACGAAGTCCCTCAACAAGTTGGGTCTCATGCGCACTCTAGCTCCATGCATAGGTGTCTCCTCTTCGTTCCTAGTATGAGCAACAACCTCTCCTTTCTTGTTGGGGCTCTCTTCAGTGGGTTGCTGAGTTGCATCTTCCTGGGCTAACTTCTTAATTCAATCCACCACCCTTTCTTGTATATCCACCAAGTCTAAGTTAATTGGGTTGACCAATTGGGCATGGCTAACACTACTCCCCTCCTCAAAAACAACCTTGTCCTCAACGTTGGGCAATTTATACAAGCGACATAAAGCATCAAAGTCCTCCCAAGTAGTATCTTCGGGTGAACTGAGGGTCCACTGCACTAGAACTTGTCGAATCCTGCTATTCTCGGGAAAGCTACGCTCTATGTAACGACCCAAATTCACTAATAAGGCTTAAGGGCCTTGATTAGTGTGCTTGGAGGGCATAATGGGATTTGTGTGTGTGTCTTTAATGAGTAAAGTGCATGATTATGATTTAAAGCATGTTATATAACTATTTGACTATTTGAGATGCATGACTATGTGTATTAGTATGCATGTAGGCCCTGATTGTGTGAAAAGGGCATAATTGTAATTTTGGCCATTTTGGGCACAACTGTATTGATATCTGTGATCTGTGACTCGAGACGATCCTAGAAAGAGCGGATTAGCAGAAAAGTCAAAGCGGGAATTTAAACCCGGCTTGGGTCAAGCCTGGGGAGTTTAATTGGGAATCTAGAGAATATATTAAGGTTAATTTTGATGATGAGGAATATATATTTGGTGATTAATCAGGTATTAGGTAGCAAGCGGGAAATTATTAGAGACACTCGAGGAATTAGTGGGAATTGGGTAAAATGACTAAAATGGCCCTACTTGGACAAAAAGGTTTAGAATTAATAGGGAGGGCATTTTGGTCATTAGGCTTTTTAGAGATAAGTTAAATGAAGCTTTATATTTAGTGGGATTGGTAGAAAAGAGTTATAAGGCTGTAGAAAAAGAAAGAAAAAGGAAGAAAAAGAAAAGAGAGAAAAACAGAGGGGTTTTGTCTTAAAAGGAACGGTTTGTGGTTCTCCCACCATTTCCCTTCATTTTTCTTGGAGATTAAGCTCAGAGGAGAGCTAGGGTAGGCTGAGCATCAAGGATCCTAAGCTAGACTTGAAGATTGGCAAGGGATTAGCAAGATCACATCAAAAAAATTGAGGTAAGCTTTTAGAAGTTTCAGTTTTGGGGTTTGACTGGTTTGAGCGATGTATCTAAGTTGAATTGATGGGGATTTTAGGGGAATTCAGGCCAAGGTTGAGAAGGAGCAAGCTAAGGAGGTCTAGGGTTCAACTCAAGGTTGAATTTCCATCAACGGTATGAATTCTAAGTCTTTAACTTTGATGTTTGACTGAATTTCTGGGTTTAGGGTTACTTATGGTAGATTTTGAGATTTGGGTTGCATGAGCTTGGGCTATGAGTTCTTGGGATGCTTGGGATGAGTGTGAGGTGTTGATAAGTTTGTTTTTGGGTTTGGGAAAGATTTGGACAAGTTTGGGGTTGAATTGGTTGAAAGAAATTGCAGAAAACGAATTTGGGTGTTGCCTGTCTACAACTAGCGCTACAGCGCTAGTCTTTGGGCGCTGTAGCGCTAGGCCCTGTTTCTGGGGATGTTCGGTTCTGCTTGTAGCGCTATAGCACCCTCTTTAGAGCGCTGTAGCACTGCACTGTTCTCAGAAAGGAGTTTTTGGGTTATTTTTGAGGGATTTTGACCTAGGATTCGGGGTTCGATTCCACCACCTTGTTTTGTGGATCTAGGACTTCCCGGGGGCTCGGGATTGGTCCCGAGGCTAGGTTTTGGAGTTGAGGTTTGGTGATGACTTTGACCTATGGATTTTGTTTAGGTGAGCGCTAGGGCTTGAGTGGGATCGTGATCAAGGAGTCAAGTGATCAAAGCTATCGAATTGGAAGGTAAGAAAACCGTAGCACCCGAGAACAGGGCATGGGCCCATAGTATTATTGCAGGGCATGGCCCTAGATTGTAGTACGTGCTAATGTATAACCTTAAATGAATTATTATATGTTTGAATGATTATTTCGAGATGTACTATATATGTGATTATAGTGAAATGAACGGCTAAGGCCGAGAGCGGCGGAGGCTGAGAACGGCCGTGGGGCCGGAAGTAACACTTAGCACATGGAGTGCTTATAGTCAGGGTGGGACCCGATGGGTACATGAGATATCCTTACGGTAAGGACCGAGACCCCAGGCTTTGGTAATGCCTTTGGGCGGCATGGCCGTGTTTGTTCAATCTGATGGTCTTCCTGTTTATCAGTGGATTATATGTTAACTATATAATATGCACATGTTACTTACTGTATGAGTTTTCTTGCTGGGCTTCGGCTCACAGGTGCTCTGTGTTGCAGGTAAAGGCAAAGAAATAGTCAACCAGCCATGAGTATGGAGAGCGTGGGGGCGGCGCGTACATGTTCGGCCTGGCCGACTGCTTTGGTTGGGGGCATTTTTGATTAGGGCTGTATTAACTTATTCTTTTGATAGTTAACCAGGTGTTAATCTATTTTTGAGTTGTAAATATTTTGTAAACCTTATTTTTGGGATCCCAGATGTTTGATACTTAATGTTTTCAATGAAACTAAGCATTTTTAAAGATTACAGCCTTAACTTCTGGTTTAGTCACACTTTTGGTTTTAGAAACCTCGTAGAGTCAGTTAGTTGCACAATTTCCGTTTTAAACTCACTTAGTAACGGCTCTAAGGTAGTAGGGTGTTACACTCTAGGTGGTCCGGTCCTTACATTGTTCGTATTGTTTTTCCACATGGAGCTATTGAAATTGAAAATCCTAAAAATGGTGATATATTTAAAGTTAATGGACAAAAATTAAAACCATTTTTAGAATTAAAAACAGATGAAGTGGATGAAATCCTCCTTTAGGATCCTATTTACCAAGTTATTTGATTGCTTGCAATTACTCTTGGTAACTTTTGTTTATTTGTTTTCTTATTTTTGTGTGTTTGTTTTCATGTTTACTTTTGTATCTTATACTTTTTGTTAAGTGTTTTTTGCTCTATTGACGTTGCACCACGATGAGGTACGACCATTCTAAACTCTAACTTCTTGTCAATTTTAATTTATATTTATATTTTGACACATTGAGGACAATGCATAAATTAAGTTTGGGGGTAGTGAGTTTAATGGTTGTTTACCATTCATTATGTTGAAAATGGGGGTAGAATTGTGTTAAGTTTATTTTGAAATATATATATATATATAAATAAATAATGTTTTATTGTGTTTTGTTTCAAAAAAATAAAAATAAATAAATATTAAATAAATAAAAAAAGATGGTGATATTTTTCATTTTCAATGATAAATTTTTTGATTGAGTTTGAGTTTAGTTCTCTTAAAAATATAAATAATTTTTAAGCTTTGTTTTTAATTATATGGTCAATTTTGCTTATAACAAAAATTACATTTTTCATAAGAACATTTTTTATTTCCTATAAATTTAAGTGAAAAATAATTTTTTTTGAAAACCTATTTTTTAAAAGCAAAATTGACAATTTAATTAATTACATAAGCTTAACTTTTAACCATAATAATTTTTTAAAATTATTTTTATTGTGCAATTTTTGAGAAAATCCTTTTTATAATAACAAAATTGTGTGTTTTAAAATTTTCTTTTGCTCGAGGACTAGCAAAAATTTAAGTTTTGGAGTGTGATAACTCTACAAAATAGAGTTATTTTACCACATTTTTATGCTAATTGTTGCTTAGTCTTTGAGTTTTTAAGTAACTTAATAGGTTTTTAAGTAAATTTTGAATTTATTAATCTTATTGTAATTTGTTAGATTTTTATATGTTTTTATAGATATTTTATTATAATATGTTGTAGTTTAATTATTTGAAGTTAGTATTGTTAAGATTGGAAGTAAAAAGATGAACTTTTGAGCTTAAATGTTAGGTAAATTAAATTTTAATTAATATTTTCATGGAACTTATTTTGTATATTTTAATATTGAAAATATTTAGTTTTAATTTAATTTATGTTTGTTTTATAGGAAATTTGTTGTATTTTATTTGCTCTTTGAAAATATTTAGTTTTAATTTAATTTATGTTTGTTTTATAGGGAATTTGTTGTATTTTATTTGCTCTTGAAAAGCAAGGAAGGAAATCAAAAGTGGCATTTTTGAAGAAAGAAAATAGAAAATGAGGAAATTGAAGCTCCATGAGCCAGCCACCCAAAGGCCCACGCCTGCCAGCTCTTCCTTCGGCCCAACCAAAGCCCAGCCCAGGCCCTCCACTCGGTCCAACCCGTGCTCCCCCAGCTTTCCTAGCCCGTCTGCCTCAGCCCCCCAGGCCCACTCGGGCCCAGTTTCCCATCCAGCCGCCTGCCCCCTTGCACCTCATGGGCCATCTGCCAACAACCACTACCAAGCCACCTTTTCTTGAGCCCATCAAATGTACCTTGTCCCCTTGTCCCTAAAATACCATTTTTACCCAATTTTTCTACAACATTTTACCCAAAAATCATCATCACTCCTAAAATTTACCCATATTTGCAATATTATTATTAATTTAATTAATCTAATCAATTTAATTAATTTAAATTGATTATTTTAATAATCTCAATTTGGCTATATATATAGAATTTCAAAACCATTTTTGGGTGCTTAATTTTTGGGTAACCATCATCTTTTCTACCATTTTCTCTCTACCATTCTCTCTTCCATTTTGGTATTTTTCAAGAGCATTTCAAGTATGTATTTGATTTATTTTGTAATTTATATTCTAGTTATGTGCTTCTAATGTTTTTCATAAGATTATTAAGATCATAATGAAACAACTTGTAACTAGATAATATTTATGTTGTATGTTGATTTCCCTTGTAATGCATCAAAGTTTATGGATTTTTCTTCTTCATATATGTCTTTCATATTTAATATCTCATATTTTAGATTGTTAGATAATATTGCACTTTGTTCTTCATTTTGCAAAACATAATATTCTTTGTGTAAGACGTGTCATTAAATTGTACACATCCAATGCTTAGAACAAAAATATTATGTTTTGTCTTATAAATAATGTTATTTGATTTTTTGTTGTTCCATTAGGTTTATTCACATTAAATACTTTGAAATTATACTTTTTTGAAAAGAGGAGAAAAATCCTCTCTTTTTAGAAATAGTTTGTGCTTAAAATTATAAATCTATTTGGAAAATGATAGTTTGACTTATTTTAACTATCACTAAAACTTGGGAATCAATATACTAATAAGTATTATTAAACTTACATTTTGTGGATTATAGTATCTTAATAATCTTTCCTTTTAACACTTATTTTCAAATCATTATTGGTTTATTTTCATTATCTTAGATAGCTTTATTTTAAATCTTTTATTTTATGTTGATGACATTAAATCTCATCAATCTTTGGAGATAGGTTATAATTTATTAATTTTGGTTTAAAATAGTTTTCTTTTTTATTTTAGACAACTCCTTTGAGTTCGATCTCGTGCTTACGCGAACATTATACTTCATATACGATTCGTGCGCTTGCGAGTTATAAATTTTTAAAACATACTTGTTTTGGGTCCATCAAGTAGAAAAGTTGGCTTCATGCCGCTGTGATAGTGCATCAACAGCTGAATTCGTTTTTCCCATCTTGTATTCTATGGAATAATGGAAGCCTAATAACTTCCTGAGAAATTGTTGCTGCTCGGGTGTTTGAATAACTTGTGTTAACAGCTCCTTGAGACTTTTGTTGTCTGTTCGAATAATGAAATGCCTCCCCAACAAGTAATGCCTCCATTTAGTAACTGCCTTAGTAATGTCCCTCATTTCTCTACTGTATGCTAAAGCACCAACCATTCTTGGTCCCAAATTCTTGCTAAAATAGGCTAGGGGATGTCCATCTTGCATAATTACACCTCCAATTTCCACATTAGAAGCATCGGTCTCCACCGCAAATTCTTTAGAAAAATTTGGGAGATGTAAAACTGGGGTCGTCTTCAGGGCCCTCTTGAGTTTTGCGAACGCATCTACAGGAACAGAATTCCAACTAAAGTTGTCCCATTTTAGTAACTTAGTAAGGGGTGCAGCAATGACCACATAGTGCGCCACAAAACAACGGTAATACCCCGTGAGGCCAAGAAATCCTCGCAACTATTTTAGTTTCCGAGGTGTTGGCCAATCGACATAGCATCTATCTTTAAAGGATTTGCTTGCACTCATTTTGAAGAGACCAAATGTCCCAAGTACTCAATAGAGCTTTGAAAATATTGGCATTTGCTAGCCTTAGCATAGAAGCTGTTATTGTTGAGAAGTTGTAACAGTAGACGCAAGCGATGGACATGAGCTTCCTAAGATGGACAATAAACCAAGATGTCGTCAAAGAAAACAATAACGAACTTCATAAAAAATTGTTGAAACAACTGGTTCATGGCTGCTTGGAAAGTGGATGGGGGCATTTGTAAGTCCAAAGGGCATAACCACAATCTCGTAATCTCCTTCATGAGTTCAGAAAGTTGTCTTGTGTATGTCCCAGTGGTCCATGCGTATTTGATGATATCCCGCTCTAAGGTCCAATTTCAAAATCACCTCTGCTTGATCCAACTTGTCCAATAGCTCATCAATGGTCGGAATGGGAAATCGATCCTTAACTGTAATTCCATTGAGAGCTCGATATTCAACACAAAATCTTTCTTTTTGGACAACAGATATGAAGAAGAATACAAGCTAGTACTCAGTCTAATAAAGCCAAAATATATCATCTCCTTAACCAATTGTTCAATGACATCTTTTTGAAAGTAAGGGAGTATCTATAGGGCCTCACATTGATGGGAGCTAATCCGAGATGCAATAAGATTTTATGGTCCACACTACAGTGTGGTGGTAGTTGCTTTGGTTCATAAAAAACAACATCAAATTCAGTGAGCAACCCTTGTCCTTCGGTGGGAAAATGAACCTCTAAACTGCTCAGATCCGTAGTCGTAGTCGTGTTGCTGGTTTCTTCCACCATAGCTATGAATCTGTATAGATCTTTAACTTCACCCTCCCTTAGTAGAGCATGGAACTATGTATAAGTGAGCTGATGTGCTGGCACCTCCTGTGAACCTGCTAGTTTAACCACACTGCCCTTCACAAAAACTCCATAGTGAGTGCTTTATCATCATGAATGCAAGGTCAGAGAGTTTGCAACCATTGCATTCCTAATACGACATCCAATCTGCAAATACGCAGTATGAATGTAACACCCCAAGTTGCTAATAAGGTTTAGGACCTTGATTAGCGTGCCTGGAGGGCAATAAGTGAATTAATATGCTAATATATGAATTTAAATGAATATGTGATTAGAATGCATGTTTAGGTGGTATAAATATGCATGTGGGCCCCGTTTGCATGATAGGGGTAAATTGGTAATTTTAGCCCGTTGAGGGCATAAATGTGATAATTGTATTATGTGATTTGTACCACGTGAGTGTGGTGATAATAATGTGATGCACGTACCGAGATGGTCCTAGAGAGGTAGATAACTCAAAAGTCACAATGGGATTTCACACTCGGCTCGGGAGGAGCCTAGGGGTACTTTGGGGAATTTCGTGAGTTGAGTTGAGAATTTGTGGTTAATGGTTATTGGTGATTAGGTAACCTGAGTAACCATTAGTAACTGCTGAGAGTAACAAGTTTAGATGGAAAATGGTAGAATTGTAATATAAGTGAAAGGACAAGAGTGCCCTTGAGGTTTAGTTAGGAGAGGATAACCATGGGAGGATAGGATAGTAATTTGACAGGGATATAGATTACTTCAGCTGAAGGAAAAAGGGGATACGTATTACACTTAGCCATATGGTTTGTTTATGCTGAAATTGGAAGAAACCTAGAGGAAAAGAGAAGAAAAGGAAGAAAGGAAGGGAGTTGGGAATTCTAAGATTTAGGAGAGGAGTTAAGGAGATTTGAAGTAATTGAAGCCAAACAAGAATCAAGATTTGTTCTGAGGTGAGAATTGCTCATGTTTTACTGAGTTTTAAGCTTAATTTTAGAAAGTAAGAATGGAAATTTAAGGATAGTTATGGCTGGTTTTGTGAGAATTCAGCTTGATAGTCAAGAGGAGTTGGTCTAAAGCTGGGATTGGAGGAAGCTCAAGTTGAATTCTTGATTGAGGTAAGAGTACTAAACATGTTTGAATTCTTATAATTGTTATGGTTTAATAGTCTAGGGGTTTGGTTTACACTTCTTTCAAGTTTTGGTTTAAGTGTTTGAAATCTGAAACTCAAGTGTGAATTTTAGGTGTGATTGTGTGTTTGAGCTTGTTGGTGGTGTTTATAGGTTTTTAGACGGTTTATTTAGGGTTTTGGATTGATTTTGAGGTTTGGGTATGCATTGGGGTTGAATTGGGAGTGTTTTGGATCGGGGAAAATGCAGAGGAAAACCCAGATTTCTGGGTTCGCGAAGGAGCGTCGCGGCCCTGTTCTTGGGCGCTGTGGCGCGAGGCTGCTTTAGGATAGGGGAAGGCTTTTTGACTTGCTGGGCACCGCCGCCCTCTAGGGTAGCGCCACGACACTAGGCTATTTTTCAGAACATGGAATTTTGCAATTTGGAGCTTTTGCTCCGGGGGTTCGGGGGATGTTTCCGATGAATTGTTTTAGGAATTTGGGAATTCCGAGAGTGTGGGATTGGTCCCGGGAAGTGGTTTTGGATTGGTTAGTATTAAAGAATGTTTTATATGTGTTGTGACTAGGTCTCCGGAGAGGCTCGGGTTGGAGGACCGTGCTCGCGGCCTTGGTGCATCGGAAAGCTCGGGATACAGGTAAGAAAACAACTGTTCCCATAAAGCTTGTATGCAGGGCTGAGCCCAATATGTCTGAATTGCAGGGCGTAGCCCTTTGATTGAATTTTTTAGTATTCATTATATGTTTGTTATGTTATGAATGCGATTAGATGAATGTTTGGCGAGAGCCGGGAACGGCGCAGGCTGAGGTCGGCAGGGGCCGGGAACGGCAAAGGTCTGGGAACGACGTTGGGCACGTTGAGTGCTAGGTCGAGTACGGCAAGGGGCTGAGAGCAGCGTTGAGCACGTGGAGTGCGAGTTGCCAGGGTGAGACCCTATAGGATACCTGGGATATCCTCACGATGTGGACCGCGAGCCCAGGGCCTGGTAAAGCGCCTGGGAAGGCGTGGCCGTATGTGTGTAGCCTATTGGTGGCCTGATTATATGCTAAGTGTTTGTTATGTATATGTTAACTGCTTGTGAAGGTTTTCTTCCTGGGCTTCGGCTCACGGGTGCTCTGTGATGCAGGTAAGGGCTAGGGGAAAGTCAACCAACTATGAGTACGGAGAGCGTGAAGCGCCGTGTACATGTTTGGCCTGCCTGGCTACCACGACCAATGGTTTTGGGAGATGGTTGTACTAAAACTTAGATTTTATCGTCTAGTCGACTTAAATTTGTAAATTATATGTTGTAAATATTTCTAAACAATTTCTTGGGATCCCAAGTGTCAACTATTCAATGATTTATAGTAAATGGAATTATTTTCAAATTTTGTTTCGCTGTTTATGATTTAATTACACTTTTGACTTGAAAACCTCGATTAGCGAGTTGAATGCACGTTTAAAAACTCACTTAGTAACGGCTCTAAGGAAGTAGGGCGTTACAATGAATAAATCAACAACAAAGCGATGCCCCTGTAATATCAATTCAACTTCCTTACATATCTTCGAACATAGTAAAAAATTACCATTACCCATGTAGAATTTGAATTGTTTGGTGTCCTCCCAAGATAAGTTCAAACGGGTAGCCAAGGATTCTTGGATGAAGTTGTTGTTGCTGCCAGTGTCAATGAGGACTTCCAAAGATTCAACTCCATGCTTTGCCATGATACGAAAAATTCGTGGATTCAAAGAGTTTGACAGTGATTACAGGCTAACTTCATCTTCAACAACCTCTTCAAATTCTTGAGGCTCATTTTCAACACCTGTCTCAAATTCATCCTCCTCTTGACAACACAAAATCAGCAAATGATTTTTACATTTATGACCATAATTAAACTTCTTATGACATGTGAAATAGAGACCCTTGTCCCTTCGATCATTCAACTTAGAAGGAGATAAGCGTTTGATAGGTGAAGTATTACCTGAAATAGAGCCCAGATGCGAACCAGCCGAACTTAATGAGACTGACTCCTGTTTGGTTGAAGATAGCTGAATTGCTGAATTCCCTTTAGCAGTAGCAGACGATCGAACAACCCATCCTGTAACGAGTATTCTCTAGCTTTCGGCGAAGAGACAAATCATCATTATGCTCCTCAAAAAATTGGGCCTTAGCCATAGCATCAACCAAGTCTAGTGGTTTAGACATCAACAGCTCCCTGCGTATTTCCAATTTCAGTCCCCAAATAAAGAAGTTTAAGAACATAAATTATGCAACACGTGTAATTCGAGGCATAAGAGCTTCAAACTCGACATGGTATTGAGAGACCCTCTTAGTTTGAGTGAGCTTCGATATTCGACCCAAGGGATCATCATAGATAGATGCTCCAAATCGCTGTTACAGAGCTCTTAAAAATGATTCTCAGTCCTAAATAACACCTCATTTCTCCATCCATTGGAACCATGTAGATGGGACTCCATCCAAATGAAATGCAACCACAAACAAACGCATAGCATAATCCACCCTGTGAAGATAAAAAAAATTGTTAATCTTATAAATCAAATCCTCTACATTCGATCCATCAAAATAGGGAACCTTAACCTACAAGGTTTTGAGAATCGAGTTCAATTTGCGGCAGTCCATTTTGGAATCTGACCGCCTTCTTGGCGAACGTCTCGTATCTTGAGTGATGCTACCCTTCCCTTCCATGTCTAGCAAAGCTGGTATCGAACCTTGTCCGACACGCTCCTCCATCTTGGGCACATGCTGGTCAAGCAACGCAGAAAATTTCTCGAACTGCTACTCCAATTGAGCATCAGAATATTGTTTAAAACTCAGCTCCAAGGATTGAAGAAAGGCATCAATGTCTTCATTCTTCATGATGATCAAGAACAATGAAAACACCAATATTAGCTTTGAATTGTACTCTTCGAGACAGTACCAATCTCCCTATGATTTTTAGCTTCTCATTTAACATAAAATATATCCCAGCCATTACAAAGTCTATTTATACTTAACAAGTATGCAAGAAGAAATGAAAGTACACATCATAACAGAATTGGTTACACCAGAATTGGTTAATGCTTCTCCATGCTCACGAAGTCCCTCAGCCAGCTGGATCTCACGTGCACTCTAGCTCCACGCGCAGGTGTTTCCTCTTCGTTCCTCGTATGAGCAGCAACCTCTCCTTCCTTGTTGGAGCTCTCTTCAGCAGGTTGCTGAGTTGTATCTTCCTGGGCTGACTTCTTAATCCAGTCCACCACCTTTCTTGTATATCCACCAAGTCTATGTTAATTGGGCTGACCAATTGGGCCTGGCTAACAGTTACAAATGGGATATATGATTTTATGTGAAATCACATAAGGACCAGATAAGGATGAGAAACATGCATGTTGGTCAATCTGATTCTCTCTTTAAGTATGTCTTTTTGTGATTTGTACTTGCTTTCTATTTTGTGATTGATGTTTTTGTTAAATGAACGAGTTAATATGGATTTTCACCCATTTGAGTGTTGGATTTCATAATTTCGGGTTCTGTTCTATTCCATGAATTCAGTTTTTTCGGCAATGAAATATTAGAAGTTGCCTTTCCATCAAGGGTTTTAAGGAATGATTTTTCAACTCACTTTCAGTTGGTCTATGGGAAAAACAGAGTTCTTCAACTATAAGTATTATCCTCTTTTAGTTTTCAAATTATTTTTTGAAATTTTTTTCCCTTTAAATTTCAATTAATTTAAAAATTAAGTCTAAAATAATAATTCACATATTAAACTAATAATATAAATCTTAATTTAACAAATATTTTAATTTATCTCTAACTAAATTTTCTAATACTATGCCAAAATAATTTGTATATGTTCATGAAATACAATTAAATGAGACTCTGTTAATATGAATTATAGTGTTTCCTTATTTAAAAAATACAACAATATTAAAGCATTGTTTAATTAATTTATTATATATTGTGTTATTTTAAAAAAAAATACTTACCTAATATATATAACTATATATATTAGCGACAAAAGTCCCTGATCTTTTGACAATGTAGCATTTAAAATTCATGATTTTTTTAAGGCAAAAGTCTCCGATCTTCGGATATAGTAGCATTTAAGTTTCTAATTTTTTAAGGCAAAAGTCTCTTACGTAAACATATTGGTGCACATGTTCCCTAAGGACTCATTAATTATTTTAATTGATTTTTAAATTATAAAATTCAAATAAAATTATATTTTTAATTAATAAAAAATGTCAATTAATTTAAATAGTGGATTAAAAAATATATTACTTTTTTTAAAAGGAAAAAAAATTTATTTAAAATTACTAAAATAAAATTTTATTCATTAACTTTTCCCCTCCCTGTGGGAAGTTGGCCTATTAAGTCAATCATCCATACTGCTAAAGGTCATGGGCTTTGCATCTTGTTTAGTTCATTCGGAGGAGCTCTCGAGATTTTGGCGAACCTTTGGCACTTGTCGCACTTTCTCACCTACATCATAGAGTCCTCATTCATGGTCGGCCAGAAATAACCTTGCCACAACATCTTTTTGGAGAGGCTCTACCCCCAAGCGTGGTCACCACGAAATCTTTCATGAACTTCTTGCAACAAGGCTCGGGCCTCCTCCTTGGTGACATATCGTAGTAGCGGTATTGAATGTCCCCTTCGGTACAAGCGACCGTCTTGCATGACATAGCGAGGTGCTTGGTAAAGCATCTTGTTGTGATCAATTTAAGATTTGATTTTAAATACGCAAGTGCGCGTAATCACACAAGTAATATAATGATAAGTAAATCGTCTCCATAGGGATTGCAAATTAGAAAAAATAAGCAAAACAATTACTAAACAATTTTAAGAAATTAAAAATCAAGTGGGTTGTTTATAGGCTAAGCAAAATATTAAAAAAAATGGAAATACTGAAATTAAAAACTAAACTGAACAAGAAAATTGAGAGAAATTTATGGATTGCAAAATGGACTTGAATTATTGAGTTCCCCTATATTATTCATCCTGAACAACTTGCGGACAGATTGCTGCAGCAATATTCTAGCAAAATTCTCAGGTTAACAAGAATTCATTTAAACACCTATAAAACTTTCCCAAATTTTATGACATTAATTCTTCTACCTAATTAAACATATTCCTATGCAAAATCAGATTTAAGAATGCAAATCAAAGTTTAATTCTCAAAAGTTACCCAAGGAAAAATAACATATCCCTATGTTACTTACTAACATAATCTAACCTAGATTATGATTTGTGTCATCCAAGTTCTTCCCATTACATTTAAACTTTCCAGCATTAAACATAAATAAATAACTTGCCATTGATGGCCAAACAACAACAAGAAATTAATATAAGCACACTTGAATGAACAAAGGAGATTTTTCTAAAATAAAATGCAAGAAATTGATAGACTATAACATAGGGTTCATCAACAATTCAAGCCACCTAAAAATTAGTTCATGGTTGAGTTCATAGACATTAATTCACAATGAAAACAGCCCATAATATTCAGATTTAGAATCCAACTCAGAAATTAATAAAATAAAGTTTAGGAAAAGAAGAAAGAACAAATCCAAAATGATGCTTGAGCTTTCTTTGTTTGTCCTCCTTCTTCCTTGTTGATATTCTAAGTTTTTCTCCTCTCTTTTTCTAGTTTTCTTTTCCAAAAATGGCTGCTGCCTTCTTCATACGGCTGAAACCCTCTTTTCTGTATGTTATGTTTTTCCTTCTTTCTTCCAAAAGTACCATATTGCCCCTTCTTCTCCAAAAACATGAAGTCCTCCTTTCTTCTGATTTTTGTCCTTTTCTCCAATATGCTGATTAGTTCTTTCCGCCCTTGCCACCTCAGCCAAAATGTCAGCTCACCCATTGACTGCCACACGTTCCATGTGCCCCAAAATCTGCTTGATCAAAATGCTTCAATTTTTGCTGCAGCAAACCTGAATATTCAGCCATCAACAACATAATTTCATCAAAATAGATTCATATGTTAGCTTATTCCTTTGTACAAATATTTATCCATGAAATTATTATCTTTAACCCACTAGCTATTAAAAACTAGAAAAAATAATTAAACTTAATTAAGATAATAAAAACACCAAAGCTAGCTACAAAAGCTAAAAATAAACTAACATCACCCATGATTTTTCACAATTATAAGTTCAAAAGCACATGAAATAACTCTTTATTCAAGAGTTATCACATCTTCCTTGCCGAATTCTGGTCTGATGGGAGAACACCTTTGCTTTGATATTTGATGAAGGGGGTCATTCATGTCTCTTCCTCATCAATGAGAATTGTGGAGTTGTAGTCGATGTCGGGAGCATCGCCAATGACGTGGTCGCTGGTGACAGGGTCGCCAATGGCGAGGCCACTAGAGGCACGGTCGCCAATGGCGTGCCTACCAACGACGTCGTCTGCGACGGGGCTGATGCCTGGCGCTACTAGGAACTCGATCGCAACAACATTGAGGGTCTCCACATCTCTTGCACTTGCCAACTTCGCTAAGGCATCGACATTGGAATTTTACTCTCTTGGGATATGTTTGATTGTGTACGATCGAACTGGGTAAGCATGTCTTTGGATTTGTTGAGGTAGGCAGCCATGCAAAGTCTGAGGGCCTTGTACTCACCAAGGATTTGGTTGACTACCAACTATCAGTCATTTCAGATCGTTAGGCACTTAGCTTTCAATTCCTTTGCCATGCGCAATCCCACTAGAAATGCCTCATACTCGACTTTATTGTTTGTCTTGGAAACATCGAACCTTAACGCGTAGTGGATATGGTGGCCTTCTAGGGTTACTATAATCAGGCCTGCGCTGACATTGTGCTTGTTGGAGGCACCACCCACATATACTTGCCAAAAGTCTTCTTGTGGTAGTTGGTCACTATCCATGGCCTCTGGTCGCCGATTGCACTCTCTTATGAAATTGGCAAGGGCCTGTCCCTTTATTGTCATCCTTGGCTAGTAGGAGATCTCAAATTGTCCTAGCTCAATGGCCCATTTCAATAGGCGACCTGAGGCATTAGGCCGCTGCAGCACTTGTCGGAGAGGTTGGTCCATTAACACCTTGATCGAGTAAGCTTGGAAGTACGATTGTAGCTTCTGGGATGCTAGCACTAAATAATAAGCAAGCTTTTCCATCTGAGTGTATTGAGTCTCGACGTCTATTAGTCATTTGCTGACATAATATACGGGATGTTGTACGCTACCCTCCTCTCGAATTAGCGCTACACTCAAGGCATGGTCTGAAATGGCTAGGTATAGATACAAGTCCTCGCCATGGACAGGCGGCTGTGCCAGGTGTTGCTCGATCGCCTGAAAGGCCTGCTCACATTCTTCCGTCCATTCAAACTTCAATCTTCCCCTGAGGAGGTTGAAGAGCGGAATGCACTTATCGGTTGACTTGGAAATGAAATGGCTTAGAGTAGTGACTGTCCAAGTCAGGCTTCGTACATCCTTCGTTCATTTAGGAGATTCCATAACAATGAGTGCCTTGATCTTGTCGGGTTTTGCTTCGATTCCTCTTGAATTGACGATATACCCCAGCAACTTCTCAAAGGCGGCGTCGAATGAACACTTCTGTGGGTTCAACTTTAAGTTGTATTGGCGCAGAATGGAAAAAGCCTCTTCTAGGTCAGCTACGTGCCCCCAGCCTTTTTGGACTTTACTAGCATATCGTCGATTTAAACCTCTATATTTCTTCTGATTTGATCCTCGAACAACTTATTGAATAATCGTTGGTTGGTGGCTTCAGCATTCTTCAAGTCGAAGGGTATGACCCTGTAGCAATACATGCCCATGTTTGTCATGAGTGATGTATGCTCTTGATCCAGGAGATGAGTCACTATTTGATTGTATCCTAAGTAGGCATCCATGAATGTCAGCAGATCGTGTCCGGAGGTGGCGTCGATGAGCTAGTTAATTAGGGGAAGAGGAAAGCAATCTTTGGGGCATGCTTTGTTGAGGTTGCTATAGTCAATGCATAGTCTCCAGGTGTCGTTCGGTTAGTGCACTAGCACCAGGTTAGCGACCCATAGGGGATAGAAGGCCTCTTGTATGAAGCCATTCTCTTCCAACATCTTTACTCCGACTTTCAACACTTCATATCTCTCATAATCTAAGGACCATTGCTTCTGGCGAATAGGGGACACCTTCGGGTCTATGTTAAGGACATGGCTGATGATCGACAGGCTGATTTCTACCATGTCGTTGTGGGACCAAGCAAAGACGTCTTGGTTCCTTTGCAAGAAATTGATCAAGTAGGCCTTCACATCACTCCTCAGGTTCTTCCCGAACTTCACTTTCCAAGTGGGGTCGCCATCCTTTAGTTCCACTTCTTCAAGCTATTCGACTGGTCCAATCGGTCTCTCTTCATCCCCAAGGTGAGGATCCAACTCCTCCACACTTTGGGACTCGTTCCATTAGATGTGGGGACTTGGGTCATCATCAGTGGTGACGTTGTCCCTACAGTCCCCGTTGATGGCGAAGCTGGTAGTGCGGTTGCTGTCGCTGGTGGTGCTGCCTCTTTGGTCGCCGTCATCGACCACGCTAGGGGTGGCCTCTCACATATTTTCATGGCCTCGCCTGTCGGGGCCTCACCTATCGTGGCCTCACCCTCCAAGGCCTCGCCAATGTTGGCATCACCTATTAGAGCATCGCATACCTTAGCCCGCCCACCAGGGCCTTACTTATGTCGGCATTGCCCATCAGGGCAACGCCTACCGTGGCCTTGCCCAACAGGGAATCGCCTATGTTGGCATCGCACATCAGGGCATTGCCTACCGTGGCGTCGTCTATATCGGTATCGCCCGTCAAGGCCTCGCTTTTCGCAGCCTCGCCCACCAGGGCTTCGCCTATGTCAGCATCGCCCATCATGGCTTTGCATATAAAACTTGACTTCGTCATCGTGATGGACTTCTCATCAAATAACTCATTCATTCCTTGAACTCCTAGGTCATCAAAGATCATGTTGGCGCAGGCAGTGCCTCTTTTTCTAGCCTTGCTAATTGAGGTGTTGTAACATTCTCGCGCCTCTCAGTGCACTACACCAAATACCTCTTTCCATAACACAAGAAGATAAGACTATTTAAAATGTATTATAGTAAGGATGGTTAAAAAGCGGTAAAGTCCAAAACCAAATAAAAAAAGGTGGCACCTTTAGGAACTCCCGCTAAATTGAAATAGCAAGCATTTTGGTCTGACTATAATATCGTCTCTCTACTTTTTTCATGTAAAATAAAATAAAATAAAGAAGAAAGAAACCCTTTCTCCCACCCGATCCTTATACTTTCCTTTCTCCCTCTCTCTATCGCATTTTTTCTATTAGGCCCGAATGACGACGGCAGGGGCTCGAGGAATGGTGGTCGACGGTGGCAAGGGGGTCGGGGTCGAGTTGTTCGGCAGCAGGGGGCTCGGGGCTGGGCTCGACAGCAATGACTGGTGGCTCGAGGGCTGGCCTTGACGGTGGTTAGGGGGGTCTTGGGTCTGGGCTCGACGGCGCAGGGGCTAGGCAGGACGTGGAGGCTTGGGGGCTCGTTGGGGCTGGACGGCGCGGAGGCTTGGTGGCTTGTTGGGGATGGATGACTCAGAGGCTCGATAGGTATGAGTGCTTCTTTTTCTCTAATCGAAGAAACTAAAAATTTTGTAGGGTATTGGTCTGTAGTGTTGTTCATATAGACACATGAACAAAGTGTTTATTATACACTCTTTCTCACACTTGTGTGTATATTTATACATATAAAGAAAAAACTGAGATTGGCTGCCATATGTTTAATAAAAGTCTTCAATGAGAAAAAGGAGTTTGGCTTAAGCTACCAGTTGAACTATCTGAGTTTGTTCCAATTGCTGTGAAGGTGAGTTATTTTGACTTAATTTTGGCATTTGAGTCATTTGACCTTAGTCATTTAGGTTGTCTTTGCAATTAACCTTAGTGTTCTATTTTTCCATACTAAAGCCGTCCATGTTAAAGTCCTCACTTTCTATTTTCTAATTTGTATTTATATATGGCCTCACTCTCTTTTGCAATTAACACAAGATGCTTCCCGATAAAGATGTAGCAGCACACATGAATGTGAAGACTAGAAGGCTTGCTTGTAGTAGTCGAAATGTGAATGGGGTAAGACTGCTAAACAACTCACATATGTATCTTTTCAGTCATCCCTATCCATACTTTTTCTACTATGCATTTGTTATTACTTTTAGGATCTCTAAAGCTCTGTTTGATAATTGGATTCTATTGAGAGAGCAGGCAAATCATTTTTTGTTAAATCTTAAACTTTGTGGTAGGAAAATGTAATGTATATTGAAAGTATTTAGAATGATTGTTGACGGTGAGAACTCGTCAACTATGTTAAGTTAGAAAAATTGCAAAGTAAAGATTATCAAAAGAAAAACTTTAGAAATCTCAGTATAAACTCCAAGAACAATTGCAGAAGAACAATGGTGAAATCAGTTTGTATTCACTATGGTACCCTTGCTACAGTAAATTTTCCAACCCCTTTCCATGTGGAATTGGGGTTCATTTTATAGTGGGCTCTAATGGGCCCTGATACAATGTGGTCCAGGGGACCAGGCAGTACACAAGTACACTGTCAGGAGAGTGGTCTCAGAGGTAGTGGTACTGGTACCAGTACATGGCCAGGTACCACGAGGATGTCTCCACTACTCGACTGTACGAATGTCAGAGGAGTGGTACAGGTGGTAATGGTGTCGACTCTGACATCTAGCCACAGACACATATGCCATGCCCCCCTTTCCTGGCGTACCCACTACTTGTCTGGCAGGGGTACCATATTCGTACGCTGACTCCCTTAGGTTTGCAGGTACATTCCAAACGATACACATGAGAGTTAAACTTTGCTGGCAGGGCTAAAGGGGGCCAGGCTTGAGAGGTCCCGCGGGGTGCCCAGGAACGTAGCCAAAACGAGGCCATCCCACGCGAGACCCCAATGGACGCCGTCGACATGCACGGGGGCTCCTGTTGGTGCGGCATGGCGTGTACGGGATGGGGCTTCGCGTGCGAGGCTCGGGCGCATGGGGTCGAGACGAGGCTGGGCCTCACGTGACCCCTCGGGTGCACGCGGACGAGGCGAGGCGGGGGCCTCGCGTGGCATGGCTCAGCGCGCAGGGCCGAGACGAAGCTGGGCCTCGTGTGACCCCTTGGGTATGCACGGAGGAGGCGAGGCAGGGGCCTCGCATGGTATGGCTTGGCGCGCAGGGCCGAGACGAGGCTAGGCCTCACATGACCCCTTGTGTGCGTGCGGAGGAGGTGTGGTGGGGGCCTCGCGTGGCATGGCTTGGCGCGCAGTGCCGAAACGAGGCCGGGCCTCGCGTGACCCCATGGGTGCGCGCGGAGGAGGCGAGGCGGGGGCCTCGTGCGGCATGGCTCGGCGCACAAGGCCGAATGAGGCTGGGCCTCGCGGGACCCCTCGGGTGCGCGCGGAGGAGGCGAGGCGGGGGCCTCGTGTGGCATGGCTCGACGCACAGGGCCGAACGAGGCTAGGCCTCGCGTGATCCCTCGAGTCTCTCGGGGCATCTTCATTAAGGCCTCCTATGAGACATGGATTCTGGGGAAAAATACTGGGTCGCTTGGATTGTCTGAGGCTAATGAGGGTAGACCTCCATATTTTCCCTTGGTGGAATTTGAGCGTCCACACTTGCCCCCTAGTCTAGGAGAGGACCTTTAGGTGCTCTTGTAGACTACTCTCCTTGATTCTTATAAATAGGCCCTCATGCAAGGCTTATTATTTTCACCTTACTTCATTGGCTTAGTGGTTTTGAGAATCCTTCCTTTTTCAAGAGGTAAGGGGTTCAATCCCCCACACCCTCATTTTTGCCATAGTTTTCTTCATTTTATTTTTTCATTTCATTTCATCATCATTTTTTTTTACATATGAGCTAATTTTTGGCATGTCTATTTGGAGGCTAACACATCCTTTCTGTTTATTTCTGCAGACGCATGCTTTCGACCACTCAGCTCTTTTTTGACTCTGCCGGTGCGTTTGGCCCTCGACCTCCTATAGACCACGACTGCACTCTATTTTCCCTGCTTGAGGTATATTTTCGTTTTCCCTCATATTCATTGGGTCCAAACTAGCGTTACTTGGGATGGGGTATTTTGGTCTAAGCCTGCCATGAGTTAGCCCAGTTGCATGCCCCCCTGTTTATACCATGTAGTGAATCATTTAGGGCGTGTGCACTTAGAGGTTTTAAGCCCATTCCTTTGTGTTCTGTAGCAATCTTCTCATTTACACGTGAACCCCATTTTGCTTTCGGGATGAGATCTCATGGCCAGCGACGGTCCGTTCGACATACCTCCGGGGGTTGAGTTTATTGACCTGTCCTCAGACTCAGAGTTCCCTGAGAAAAACCCTTACCAGGACTACGACTCCTTAAGGCAAGCCCGTATCCGCCATCTTGAGCACATGGCTGAACTTAGGCAAAAAATTAGGGTGGTGGAGAGTGAAATCGACTCGGCGTTGAGAGGAGACAGAGCACCTTTCCCCCCAGAACTTAGTGACCATGTAGCGAGCCTTAGGGTGACCCTTTTAGAGTTGCAGAGGGAGTGGAGTTTATGGAGGGACACCTTCTGCCTGAGCCCTCCAGCCAATCCTGGCCTGATGACTGTCATGGGGCTGCTTCCGCCTCTCCTCAGCCCTTCGTCTCGATTTTCCCTAGCTTAGCACTTCCGCAGTCGCTCCCCCGATGGAAGACTCTTGCTAGGAAGAAAAAATGGAGGGTCAAGTGTTCTGTCTCTTCCTCACCTTTTTCTTTTGATTTTGCAGATATGTCGAGGGCACGACGATAGGTATCTACCCATGAACCGGACGACGCTCCTTTACTGGTGTCCGAGCTGGTGTCGCATGTGTTCGAGAATAAATTGAAATAAATTGTGAAGCACTATCGTGTTCCCCCAGAATACACCTTATACGCTCCTCTGGGGACATGTCGGGCTGACCACCCTAGGACTGGCCTCGTGGTTCTTAGCGAGCACATTTTGAAGGCGGGTGGCACCATCCCCTTCCACCCGTTTTTCGTAGCGGTCCTTAACTATTTCGACCTGGCCCCCCTTCAGCTGTCACCCAATAGTTGGTTGACCTTGAGCTGCCTTTATGTGGTGTTCACGGTACTGGCTAAATGTGCTCCTACAGTGCAAGAGGTGCACTTCTTGTACAACCTCATGCCCTTTCCCAAGTCCAAGGGCTTCTACTATTTGCAAAAGGCCAATAACGAGCTCCCCTTGATAGAGGGTTCAGTGTCCAATACGGGGTCTTGGAAACAGGAATTTTTCTTCGTAGAGGGCCCTCTCTCTGTTCGCGAGCACTTCCGCGCCACCCCGAGTAAGTACCCTGGGCCTCCTTTTCCTTTTGTTGGAACTTACAGTTTTGTACTTATGTTTGCATTGACAATGGCGCGGATCATGCAGAGCAATTTGCCATTCCCGTGGTCGTTGGGTCAGAGGCGGACGCCGTGAAGGATCTCATTAATGCTGACCCCGCCATGAAGAATGTGGTATTCTTATTCACCATGGAAAATCTCAACCTCCACCAGTTGTCCCCGGTTTCGGACCCTAAGTTACTGTGGTCAATTTCTTGGGCAAAGAAGACAATGGCTGCGCCGGCTGAGCTTTTCCCAGACGAAGGTAAGGCTGAGGATGAGCCGGGGGAAGCCCCCCTTGAACGCGAGGGACCTCACCAGCGATCATCTTCCCTCGGGGGATGCCCCCCTTATGTCTCTTATGACCAAGACATAGCCTTCCCATCTCAAGATCAGCATGCTGTACCGGGGTGCTTTGTTTGCCCCGACCCTGAGGGCTATGACGCTTTCACTCAGGCTCCTCTCGACCCTGGACTATCGGGGGCTTATTTCGCCGATCTTCCGTAGCCTCCCTCTGATCTACCGGGGCCTCACTTTTCCACTTTCACCGCGCCCCCTCCCGTTTCGGCGAGCGGGTCATCTGTCCTCACCCAGCCAGGTGCCCCTGGTGCAGATGGGGAGCCCTGGGTGACTCGGATGGCGATGTCTTACGGGCAGAGATACATCCAACTTGCCTCGGGCCTCCCCGTATCTGACTGGAACGGTCTTGGGATTATTGCTCTGCCGGACCTTGGGGAAACCCTAAGGCGCACCATGGTTTGGGTGAGTTCCTGCACCTCGCATCGGCCCTATTATGTATAGATGTACATGCATTTCTTTTTGTTACTTATTGTTGCTGTTGTTAACTTTCTTGTGCAGGCCTATACCGCGGCTCTGCGGTTTGCCAACTCGTCTAGCAACCTCTCTGCGTCTACTACTGAGAGGGACTGCCTCACGGCCGGGGTCCAGGAGCTCGAGAAAGAGCTTGAGGAAACCCAGACTGAGCTAAAGAAGGTTCAGACCAAACTTGGTGCCTCGTCGAAAAGGAAGCTGAAGGCGGTTTCCATGGCCACGAAGCTGCAGGGCCAAGTTACCAGCCTGAAGAGCGAACTCTAGGCGACAAAGGCTATCGCGGCAGTGTCGCAGGAGAGGGTTACTTATTTAGAGGCCGAAGTCGAGGTTACCAGGGGCGAACTCCAGGCTACTAGGGCCGATGTCACCTCGTTGCAGGAGAGAAATGCTTCCTTGGAGGCGGAGAAGACTGCTATTGAGTACCGGTCCATAGACCGCACCCTTTACAACGTGTGGAGGCAGGATCCCAATTTCGATTTTTCTTCTTTCGGTGAGCATGCCATTGCTCGAGCGACCGTGTGGAGCGCCCGTGGCAGGAAGCCCTGAAGTTGTTATTTCATAACTTTTGTCAACTAGCCCGCTATGGGTGTATGGTTTTTTTTTTTTAACCTTCGTAATATCATTATCATTACTGTTTTTCTTTTGTAAATCTTGTCATGCCCTCAAGACTCCCTTTTTTTAATGTATATATACATGTGTGGTTATTTATCTCTTATTCCACTGCGTTTGAGGCCTGTTTGAGCCTGTGTGATGGGGTTTGGCGGGTTCCCCTCTTTTGTTTACCAGGCTGGAGGTCCTTCGGAGCCCATGTGAAAGGGTTCAATGGGACCTCTTTTGGTGCCTCTTGATTAATTTTATAAGGATATTTTGACCCCTTGGGTCCTAGCTATCCTTTTATATATTCTTGCGCGCGCTTATTATTTTTTGCGAGAAGCGTCCTTCTCGTCGTTATTCATAGTACTATTTTTGCAAGGGTCTCTTTTAGGACCCTTTTTGGCTAGACGGCTTGGTGGCCGCTCTAGAATTATTATTGTTGTTACTATACTTTTTTTTTTTGTTGTGAGACCCTTTGGCCTCCTTGATGTTCACAAGGGTAGCTAATCCTTGTGAACCAAAGGGATGCCTTGTAAGGTCCTCTCCCTGTTTTATACATATAAGGACTTCGCTTAATGTAACGCCCTACTACCTTAGAGCCGTTACTTAGTGAGTTTAAAACAGAAATCGTGCTTTTGACTGACTCTACGTGGTTTCTAAAACCAAAAGTGTGAATAAACCAGAGTTTAAGGCTGTACTCTTTGAAAATGTTTAGTTTCATTGAAAACATTTAGTATCAAACATCTGGGATCCCAAAAATAAGGTTTACAAAATATTTACAACTCAAAAATAGATTTACACCAAGTTAACTATCAAAAGAATGAGTTAATACAGCCATATACAAAATTCCCCCAACCAAAGCAGTCGGGCAGGCCGAACATGTACGCGCCGCCCCCACGCTCTCCATACTCATGGCCGGTTGACTGACTCCTTGCTTTTACCTGCCACACAGAGCACCCGTGAGCCGAAGCCTAGCAAGAAAACCCAAATAGTACATAACATATGCATAGTATATTGCTGACATAATCCACTGATAAATAGGAAAACCATCAGACTAAACAAGCACGGCCATGCCGCCCCAGAGGCCTTACCAAAGCCTGGGGTCTCGGTCCTCACCGTCAGGATAACTCATGTATCCCTTGGGTCCCACCCTGGCTATAAGCACCCCATGTGCTGAGTGTTACTTCCGGCCCCAAGGCCGTACCCGACCCTTGCCGCTCTCGGCCTTAGCCGTTCATTTCATTATAATCGCACGCATAATACATTTCGAAATAATCATTCAAACATATAATAATTCACCCAAGGTCATACATTTGCAAGTAAAACAATCTAGGGCCATGCCCTGCAATAACACTGTGGGCCCATGCCCTGATCCCGGGTGTTACGGTTTTCTTACCTTTAAATTCGATGGCCTTGATCAACCTGACTCCTTGAGCACGATCCTACTCGAGCCCTAGCGCTTACCTAAGAAAAATCCATAAGTCAAAGTCATTACTAAAACTCAAGTCCAAAACCTAGCCTCGGGACCAATCCCGAGCCCCCGGGAAGTCCTAGATCCCCAAAACAAAGTGGTGGAATCGAGCCCCGAACCCTAGGTCAAAATCCTTCATCAAAAACCCAAAAATCCCCTTCTGTGAACAGTGCAGCGCTACAGCGCTCTAAAGAGGGCGCTGTAGCGCTACAAGCAGAACCACCCCCCCAAAAGCAGGGGCTAGCGCTACAGCGCCCCCTGACTAGCGCTGTAGCGCTAGTTGCAGACCAGCAAAACCCAAAAATCGCATCTTGCGATTTCCTTCTACCATTTCAACCCCAAACTTGTCCAAATCATTCCCAAGCCCAAAAAAAAACTTAGCAACACCTCACACTCATCCCAAGCATCCCAAGAACTCATACCCCAAGCTCAAGCAACCCAAAACTCAAGATCTACCATAATGAACCCAAAAACCAGAAATTCACTCAAACAACAAAGATAAGGTCTTAGAAATCATACCGTGGATGGAAATTCGACCTTGAGTTGAACCCTAGACCTCCTTAGCTTGCACCTTCACAACCTTGACCTGATTTCCCCAAAAATCCCATCCATTTAGCTCAAAAGCACAGTTCAACCCAGTAAAGCCCTAAAACTGAAATCCCCAAGAACTTACCTCAAATTTCTGATGTGATCTTGCTAATCCCTTGCCAATCCTCAAGTCTAGCTTAGGATCCTTGATGCCCGGCCTACCCTAGCTCTCCACTGAGCTTAACTCCAAGAAAAATGAAGGAAAATGGTTGGGAGAGCCACAAACCGAATCTTGGAACAAAAACCCTTAAGCTTTTCTCTCTTTTCCTTTTTCTTCCTTCTTTCTTTCTTTTCAGCCTATAACTCTTTTTCTACAAAATCCACTAAGTATAAAGCCCCCCTTTAATTCATCTCTTACTAGCCTAAAGACCAAAATGCCCTCCCTTAATAATTCTAAACCTTTATGCCCATAAAGGGGCATTTTAGTCATATTACCCAAATTCCCACTAATTCCTCAAGTGTTCCTAATAATTCCCGCTCGCTACCCAATACCTGATTAATCACCAATTATACATTCCTCATCATCAAGATTAACCTCAATATATTTTCCATATTCTCATTTAAACTCCCCAGGCTTAACCCAAGCCGGGTATAGATTCCCGCTTTGACTTTTCCGCTAACCCGCTCATTCTAGGATCGTCTCGAGTCATAGATCACAGATATCAACACAGTCATGCTCAACATGGCCAAATTACAATTATGCTCTTTCTAAGATAATCAGGTCTACATGCATACTAATTCACATAGTCATGCATCTCAAATAATCAAATAGTCATATAACGTGCATTAAATCATAATCATGCATTAAATTCATTAAAGTCACACACAAAATCCCATTATGCCCTCCAGGCACACTACTCAAGGCCCTTAAGCCTTAATAGCGAATTTGGGTCGTCACAACTATCCCCTCCTCATGAAAATTTCGTCCTCGAAATTTACCTGAACAACTCGGGATACCGCTCCCGCATATCCGACTCCAGTTCCCATGTCGCCTCTTAAACCTTGCTATTCCTCCACAATATCTTAACCAAGGCGATGGTCTTGTTCCTCAAGACTTTGTCCTTTCTATCAAGGATCTGAACAGGCGTTTCTTCGTATGATAAATCCTGATCCAACTCCAAGTTCTCATAGCTCAACACATGAGTAGCGTCCGATACATACTTCCAGAGCATGGATACATGAAACACGTCATGAACCCTTGATAGAGCTGGAGGCATTGCTAACCTGTGAGCCATCTCCCCGACTCGCTCTAGAACCTCAAAGGGGCCAACAAACCTGGGACTCAGCTTTCCCCGAACGCCGAAGCGTTTTACTCCTCTCAGGGGTGAAACCCTGAGGAATACATGATCACCAACCTGAAATTCCACGTTCCTGTGTCTCTGATCTGAATAACTCTTCTGGCGACTCTGGCAGGCGAGCATACGAGCTCTAATTTTCTTAAGTGCCTCATTGGTCCTCTGAACCATCTCAGGACCTAAATACCTCCTCTCACCTGCCTCATCCTAGTGAATCGGTGATCTGCACTTCCTCCATACAACATCTCATACGGAGCCACTCCGATAGTCGCCTGATAACTGTTATTGTACGAGAATTCAATCAGAGGGAGATACCTACTCCAAGATCCCCCAAAATCCAACACACAAGCTCGTAACATGTCCTCCAGTATCTGTATTTTCCTCTCAGACTGTCCATCCGTCTGAGGATGATAAGCAGTACTAAACCGAAGCTGTGTGCCCATTGCTTTCTGTAGGCTCTTCCAAAACTTGGAAGTGAAAGCGGGGTCTCTGTCGGATACTATCGACCTCGGAGCCCCATGAAGTCGAACAATCTCCTTCACATACAGCTCTGCATACTGCTCCATAGTATAATTTTTCTTCACAGGTAAGAAGTGGGCAGACTTAGTAAACCTGTCCACAATCACCCACACCGAGTCATGCTGACCCACGGTCTTTGGCAATCCAACCACAAAGTCCATGGAAATATCTTCCCATTTCCACTTGGGAATCCCTAGAGGCTGTAATAATCCTGCTGGCCTCTGATGTTCAGCCTTAATCTGCTGACAGGTTAAGCATCTAGCCAGATAGTCCACCACGTCCCTCTTCATGCCTGACCACCAATACAAAACCTTCAAGTCATGGTACATCTTCATAGAACCTGGGTGCAAGGAGTAGGGAGTGGTATGAGACTCGTCCAGAATCTCTCGTCGAATGTCTGGATCAATCGGAACACAAATCCGTCCTTTGTACTTCAATAAACCCATCTCAGAAATAGAGAAGTCCTTAGCTGCTCCAGTTAGGACATTCTCTCTACGTTCAACTAACTGGGGGTCCCTTTCCTGTGCTTCCTTAATCCTCTCAAGGAGTGTTGACTGGAGAGTAATGTTATGGCATGCAAGTCAATGAGACGGGACGTTCTAGCACGACGTTGTATTCCTACCGGTAGTCGACAACCATGAACGTCACCATGCACGTCACTCTCCGAGGAAGGTCACCTAGAGTCACTGGGAGCTTGATGGATCCAACAGGGACCAAGCCCTTGCTATTGAACCCATAATTTGTGGTTGAGCATGATGCCAGGTCGCGAATGGACATTTTCATCTTTTCTAGACATGACTTGTACAACATGTTGACATAACTGTTGTTGTCAACTAGAACCCTTAGTACCGTTAGGTTAGCGATATGAGCTGCGATGACCATGGGGTCTTTGTGCGGGTAGTGAACGTGTCTAGAGTCTTCACTAGTGAAGGCAATGTCTTGGTCTTCCATGCGTGAGATCTTGCGACGAAACGAGACATATTTCCTTTAGGTGGTGGTATTTGTTAGTATCATGACCATGGTCCTTGTTGTAGCGGTAATACTTGGTTTGTTCACGTTTGTTTTGTTCCTGTCTTTTAGGAATAGGCTTTTTGTATGGCTCTTGAACTTCGCTCGCTACGTAGATTTCTTCACGCGTCCAGGCCAAGGCAGAGTAGTTGGTGAAGCGCGACTCATACACGAGCTATCTTCCATCTTGCATAGGCTTCTTGTGGTTTTTTCCTTGCTTGTGGGACACCTGGTGATTGCTCGCTCGTTTCATATTATAATTTTTCTCGCTACCCTTCCTGTCCTCGCCGCTCCTTTGACCATGGTTTCCAATCTTCACCTAATCCACATTCTTGACCGCCTCATCTAGCTTGATGAACATGTCTTCACAAGCTAGGAAATCTCACATCGAACTAGCTGCTTTCTTGGTCAAGCTATTCCACAGGGGGTTGTGGACTCTGATGCCGAACATGATATCCATTAGCCACCCCTTGTCACCAACGGTCTTGGCACGAGCGAATTCCTCTTGGAACCTTATGATGTAGTCTTTTAGAGTCTCATTCTCTCCTCGCTTCAGGTTTGCGAGGTGGTTAGCCTCCCGAGGGTGGACGCATGTGGCGTAGAACTACTGGTAGAAGTCTTCAGTGAGTTGTTCCCAAGAGACAATGGACATGGGAGGATAGTTCTAGAACCATTGCTTCGAGGATCCGAATAGAGTGGCTGGGAAAAATTTGCATCGGGCGTTGTCTGAAACTTTGGGGATCTCCATCTGAATCTTGAAGTTGTTGATGTGCTCCAAGGGGTCTCCTTTGTCATCGTAGGTCACCGTCAGTGGCATCATAAAGTCATCAGGGAGCTGCGAGTCAGCAACAGTGGGACAAAAGGGCTCGCCTTTCTGAGGTTCAAAGCGAGCTCGCCATTCTTGGTCCCACCCATCTACCAAATCATCCTTCTTAGTTCCTCGATCTGAGCGAGGATCGGGTCATCGACTCTTTCGATTTGTGCACTTAAAGCATATTTCTGTATGAACGATTACTATTAATTAAATAATATTAATATTTTACACTCATATTTGTATTTAATTATACATACCATTTATCATGAAGATCCAATATTATTGACGTGGTCTTGAATTAAGTATATGTATAATGATATATATACAATAGGATTTAGTTCAAGATAATATTATAAAAATTGTCTGTAATAGATAAATAAAGAGAGAGGTTTATTTAATAAAGATTATGAGTACGATTTATCTTCTGTTTAAGACAGAGCAGTTTATCTAGATTGTTAAGTGTAGTGACACAAAGAGATAGAGGTACAGTATACAATATAGATTGTATTGGACTGGGACATGGTGAAAGAAAGAACTTCTGATAATCTCCGTTAAAATATAGAAGTTCAGCATTCATCAATCGATGTTCTTCTGAGACTTGAACTCAAGCCTGAAGTGAGTAATGAACTCGTATTTGTGATTTTATGACTTTTGACTTATCGACTAAGGTTCAATATTCCTACGAAGAAATTCCTAATATCTTCGATTTATAGAACTAAAAGTGGCTGGAAACATATTTCACAAATATGGAGTCTACTCCTTACTTAAATAAAAGCAGATTAGTAGTTCCTTTTAGTGTTGATTCGAGGCATGAACATAGAGCACTCAATTGCTGTTAGAGAACATAAATTTAATTCTATAATTAAATTTATAGAATAATGTTCATTAGAAGATCAATGGAGCTAATCGATAAAGACATAATTAGAGACGTTAATAGACATTTAGTGTAATGCCCTAGATAGCCAAGACCATTACACTATGTACTTTAAATAATGCAAGACTTCCTAATCAAGTCGTTTGGACATAAACATGTTTGTAAAGTCAGCTGGCAGAATAGGGTTAAAAGATTTTGGTCATAAAATGGTTGACTTTAATTAAAATAAGAGTTTGATAGACAGGATCCCACAAATAATGTTTACAAGGTGGTTACAACCCTCAAAAGAAAATACAACTGAAGCCAGCCTAATTTGCAAAATGCAATTTTGGCTCTAGTCCCTGTCAATCCCTCGACCGTGGCGGTTGAGCAGCTGCTGATGTACAGGCCGCTCCCAAAGCTCTCCAACTCATGGTTGGTCCAATTTTCCCTTGCCTTTATCTGCACCATGTAGCACTTGTGAGCCAAGGCTCATGAAGAAAACTTAACACAAAAAGCACAAATAAACAACAATATATGCATAGTAAACTTAGATCAACAAGCTCAATCAGCACCAGGATATATTCAATAAGCTTAAAAAAAGTATTCAATTCAAACAACCACATAAAATATTCACATTAATTAATAGATTAGTTAAGTGCAAGCCGCACTTCTATTTATTGTAGAATGGTCAGGCCCGACTCCCTTAGGTCGAGCCCTCTGATTTGAACCCCGACACAGTTAGGTCGAGATTGCATTCTGCACACTTATTATCGGCTCCTCAACACCCATAGGCTGGCTTTTGAAATAGTTATCAACACAAATATGTATCACACATCAAGCAATCAAAGGCAACCTATACAGGTATGCCTAACTAGACATTCTCAGATACAGATATATTCACGACCCGGGTCCAGTTTTCTTACCTTGAGTCCAGAGCGGAGGATGTAGAGCGGTCCCGAGCACGATCCTCAATCCCGAGCCTTAACAGTAACCCTAGTCACAAAGCAATAATGGGTAACTATTAAAACCTAAACCAATTAAAAGATTCAGAATAAAATACTAGCCTCTGGGACCTTGAATTGTACTAAACCAGGTAGTAGAATTTATCTCGAGCACTTAGGTTTAGTCCCAGAGCCCAAAACCTATTTTGGCTAATGCTGCCTAGGTGGGTTGCGACTTGGCCCTAAGGGTCACAGTGCGCCTCCAACTCAGAGGCGCCAGCCCAAAATTCCCAGGGTAGGCAGGCCACAACTTGCCCCTTAGGGTCTTCTGGGGTCATGCGAGCCGTGGTGCCCAAGAACAGGGTCACAGTGCACTCCCGCGAACCCAGATATCCTAGCTTCTTCCTGTGTTTTCCCCCCAAATCAAAGCCACATAATTCAACTTAAACATATTTTAAAGCTAAAATTAAGTCTAGAACTCTCAATAACACACTACAAACAACACATATGACCTATAACACTAGTTCAACCTTCCTTGAATCCCAAAATCAAAAACTAACCTAAGCATCCCTAAGCATGTCAAAAACCCAAACAAAATTCAACAGATTAGGGCCTATAATCTTACCTTAGAAATAGCTTTGATCCTCAGCTGTCCCCTTGCCTGTTCTAGCCTAATTCCCCAATTCCCAGCTTCAATTCCTAAACCTTTTCTTCAAGAATTTCCTAGCTTCCAAATACACAAAGGGAGAGAGGGAGAGCCGAGTAGAGAGAGTGAGAGAGAGAGATGAGAGATTGCTATCCTTCCTTTCTCTTCTAGTTGCTTCTCCATTCACCTAAGTTTACCCTCTAATACAAAAGTCTAAAGTACCCCTAAGTCAAAACATCTCCTTTCAATGCCCTCAAGGGAAAAACAGTCATTAGCCCCAATTCCCGCTAACTCCTTGAGTGGTCCTATAAATTCTCAATTAGTCGCGACATCCCAACTAACCATCAAATAATTATCCGTTCACCAATAATTCCCAAATGCACACTAAGTCCCCAAAATACCCCTAGGCTCACCCCGAGCTGGGTATTAGACCCTGTTGTGACTATTCAACTCACCAAGATCGCGTCAAGCCGAATACTGCAAATATATCCACATAATAATGTTTTCTCAATCATTTAACACATATAATCACATGTATGCCCTCAGCGGACCAAAACTACTAATGTGCCCATTTTCACAAGAACGGGCCCACATGAACACTTAATACTCATAAACATGCATATATATATTCATATTATCACATAAATCATGTATGTCACGTAGTCACACATTTCATCAATTAATCACACACACACGTCCAATTAGGCCCTCCAGGCACACTAATCAAGGCACTAAGCTTATTAGCATTTTTGAGATATTACAACTATCCCCTTCGACTAAAAATTTTGTCCTCGAAATTTACCTAAATAAGTCAGGATATTGATCTCGCATAGCCGACTCTAGCTCTCAGGTCGCTTCCTAGACCTTAATATTCCTCCATAAGACTTTGACTAGAGAAATCTTCTTATTTCTTAGAAATTGTCCTTTCTGTCTAGGATTTGAACTGGTCGCTCCTCATACGACAAATTGTTGGAAATGTGCCCTGAAAGCATATGTAGTAGACAATGTTTTATGAAATAAATAAATAAATTGAATTTGTTATGCATATATTTTATGGACTATATTATTCTGTGATAATATTATGTAAATATCAGGAAAATGCCTAAGTTCATATATGTGATCTCAAACACGTATTGGTACGGGAGGATTGTGTTTGAGATAAATGAACTTGAATAGTTCGCAGTAAAATAAAGTTATGGAATCTTTAGATTAATTACTGCAAGTACGGTCCATTAGTATTATGAATACATGTGATCTACATCCAGATCACTAGTGTGGTAGGACACTTTAGTGGAGGTGCTTTATATATTAGAGAATGTATAGAACTGGACCAGATATGTTTATTAATACTTAGTTAAATACTATTTCGAATTATTAATTAAATATATCAACTGATGATCATATACAAATAGATCTTAATCCTAAAATTACTATGAACTCCTGTTTATGTTATATGAGTTCTTTGATTCACTTGTTAGGGTCTGTCAGAATGATCAGGCTAAAACTATTGTTTTGGGAACTCATTAATATAGACGGCTGGGGACATAGTATACAGATATGGAATCTATGCCTTCTCGCAAGAGATTGAATGATGGTTCTCTTAAGGGTTGACTTTTGGGACTGAAAGGTTATTGAGCTCAAATTCATAATTTAGTTATGAATTAACCTTCACGAGTAGAGTCAATGGTACTTAAGGAAACGAGATATAATTAAAAGGGTAAAACAGTAATTTTATTCCCGATTAATTATGAACCATTATTAGAGGGTCAAGTTGTATGCAATGATTATATCAATGGACACTTTATGATTATAAAGTACTCAGTAAATGAAATGTCTATAATTACAAGAGTGCAGTCTCATATTTATAGTGGAATAATCATTAGAATAATAAATTAAGATTATTTAATTAATGAGTTTAATTAATAATCTCAAATTTATTGGAGCTTGAAATTATAGGTCCATAGGTCCCCATAGCGGCTCTATCAACATTGTTCAATGTAAGAGTTGATATGAAGGGAAAATAGTTTAAAGACATATTTAAGAAGAAATTTGTTCTTCAGGCCAAATATGCAATTATATGATAATAGTGATTAATTAATTAATTACAAATTAGTTGTAGTTAACAAAAATAATTAATATTTAATTATTGTATAATTTTCAAGATTATATTAAATAATTAAATTAATTTTGAAATTTAATTAAATAATTAATTAATTATAATTTTTGAAATTATAATAAATTAAATATTTATTTTCAAAAATTTTGGATTTAATTAATTAGTAGAATTAATTAAATATCTTTATTTGAGTGGGAGATAATAATCTGATAAGTTCAAATTGGATTTGAATTGGAAAGATTAATATTTATTCAAATAATTAATTATATTTGATAATTAATTAAAAAAATAATTAATTTGAATTCAAATTTGAATTAGTTATCATGTTGTTAGATCTTATCTGACAAAGTAGTTTCAATAAATAATTAAAGAAAAATTGAAAAACCAACATCCCTAAAGTTAGGGAAACTACACGTGCACACACAGTCCATGGACTGTGTGTGGCATGTAGGGCAATTTTCAAGGATGAGATTTTCATTTTTATTTATTTAATTAATTAATTAATTAATTAATGGATAATTCAAAAATTGGTTTTTGGATTTTTTCATTAATAGAATAATTAATTAATTAAAAAGAAAATTGTAAAATGGTTACAGATTTATTTTTTAAAATTTGAATATTTTCTTTTAAGTATGACTAATCAGAAAAATATTCAGAAGTGTATGTGTGAGACAACTCTGAACATCCGCTCTGTGAAAAATGGAACGATAATTTTCTCTCCCTGAAAATAAAGAACCAATTCTCAGGCCTATTCTCTTGATCTCATGTGTTGAGTACATCAAGTTGAATCACAAATAAACTATCCTTCATTCTCTAAGTGCCCACACATTCCTTGAGGTGGAGAGAACGCTTTGGAAGATCTTGGTGTGAGTATGTGGGAGCGGCTTGGATAGGAAGATTTTTCTTAGTCTGAGCCACACCCAGCCGGATTGCTGCGTGCCCAGCCGCGACATGCTGCCTGCCCAGGCGCCCCGCGCACCTTGCCTAGCAGAGTGCCCGCGCCCCTGCGCCTGCGTCTGCCGCACGCCCAGCGCGCACCTGTGCCCCTGCCCAGCGCTAGCCCCTGCGCCTCGCCCAGCAGCTCACTCAACCCGTGCCCTTGCCCAGCGTGCGCCCCTATGTGCCACACCCAACAGCAGCTCATGCACCCCAGCCGCATGCCCCATGTCGAGCCACTATATGCAGCCGCCCCTAGGATTTCTAAACCCTAGGGCTTGCATCTAAAAATTGTCCATTTAAATTATGGGCTTAATTAAGTTCACCCATAATGAAAAATTGTTTTATTTTGAATTAATTGTATGAGCCCAAATTCAAATCTGGGCCTAATAACTTATCACGCATTAAACCCAAGTTAATTATTCTTAAAATTTGTTTAAGATGATTAAAAGTTATTTTAATTCAAAATTAAATGGATAAGTGGCTTAATGGATCAAGACTACTTGTGAAGGCCCTAAGTAATAGATAGAGATCTATTTAGGTCTTATTTAGTTTCTTACATTTTTGTGTATATTTTTGCAAGTGTTGTAATTTTTCTAGAAATACCCAAGACACCTGGCCCACATTTATTTAGCTAGTATTTATTTATTTAAATGTTTGAGTGTGATTAAATTTTTTAATACTTTATCATGCATTTTTTGACATGCCACACATATAACCCACACATGATTTAAAATTGTGCATGCATCTCATATGAGTAGAAACAAGCCTTAGGATTGTCCTATGTGATTATATGCTTGTCCATTTAATAATAAATCTAGTTTTTAACTAGTTCAAGAGCGGAAACAGATTTTAAAAGTTGTTTAATTTTTAGTATTTAATAAAATTGTTTTATTAAATTATAAATGATATTCTTAGTAACTATAGCTAAATAAAATTTAACTAATTAGGGCATAGTTCTATAATTTTAATTTTTCTTAATTTGATTAGTAATTATTAGAATATCATTTGGTAAAAATAGATCACTTTATTTTTATAACCAATTAAAAAGCATAGGATGTTTTGAGAAAACACATGTTCTAAAATAGTGAGTGGGAGAGAGAGTTATGACAATAAGTCCCATGGTCTCCATTATTAGTTAGCACCGAGGTAACATGGAGAGGGCCTCGTGGCATCATTGCTTGTGTCCCCTTAAGGAAGGCTTCCGACTGTGTTATTCTCAAGGCAAACTTCTTTTTCAAGAATAGGATTTAATGATGTATTTCAAGTTTGACTGACCCTAAGGCACACTCTTGAGTGAAGTCATTGATCTAAAATAATGGGTTACACTCACAAGGTACATTAGGCTTTCGAGCGGACTAGTGTATTCTTGACCAAACAAGCGGTTGTTTATAAGTCAAAAGAGAAATATTGATTTAAGTTTTAACTTATAAATTTGAGAGCTTGTCTCAAAATTAATTTGGAATTAGTCTGACCTACCCTAAGGCTGGTCCATTAATGTTCAAATTAATTAATCGTGGAATTAGTAATTATTTTTATGTGTTTTTTGTTGCATTCATGCATCACATTTAATATTCCGAAAATAACTGATATTTATTATATGCATAAATTCATTTGATTTATTTATTTATTTATTTATTTTCAGCAATAATGTCTAGCTCAAATCATATATCTTCTTTACTTAATGAAAAGTTGACTGGTGAAAAATACATAAAAGGGAAATCAAACTTGAACATTGCATTAATATGTGAGAAGCCTAAAAAGTCATCCAAAAGCAAAGAGAACAAGAACACTAAAACCTCCAAAAGGAAGACCCCAAAAGGGACTTTCTTTCATTGTGGAGAAAATGGTCACTGGATGAGAAACTGTTCAAAGTATCTTGCTGACCTCAAAGAGAAAAATACAGGTAAATTTGATTTACTTGTGTTAGAAGCTCGTTTAGTGGAAGATAATTCCTCATCCTGGATAGTAGATTCAGGAGCCACTAACCATGTCTGCTTTTCTCTTCCGATTCTTAGTTCAACGAGGAAGCTTGCTGATGGAGAGGTGACTATGAGGGTAGGCAGTGGTCAGATTGTCTCTGCAGCAGCAGTTGGAACAACCCATTTGGAATTTGAGAATAATAAATTTCTTGTTTTAGAAAATGTTTATTATATTCCTGGATTTTCTAGAAACTTAATTTCTGTTTCTACGTTGCATGAACAAAATTTTAAAATATCTTTTAATAATAATTCGATTGTTATTTCAAGATATGGTTTTAAGATATGTTCTGCAAAATCTATCGATGGGCTTTATAAACTGCAAGCTAAAGAGAAATCTGTTAATAATTCTGAATTATTTGAAACAGTCAATCCAAGATCTATTAAATGACAAAAGACTGATTCCGATAGTGATACATATCTGTGGCACTTAAGATTGGGCCATATTGGTCTATACAGAATAAATAGGCTTGTAAAGGTTCGTCCTTTAAGAGAACTATCTATTGGATCTCTCCCTGTTTGTGAATCCTGTCTAGAAGGCAAAATGACCAAGAGACCTTTCTCTGCCAAAGGTTCAAGAGCCACAGAACCACTTCAGCTAGTACATCGGATGTTTGCGGTCAACTTAATGTACAAGCAAAAGGAGGTTATGAATACTTCGTCACTTTTATTGACGATTATTCAAGATATGGTTACCTATATTTAATGCAAAGAAAATCTGAAACTTTTGGAAAGTTCAAAGAATTTCAAGCAGAAGCTGAAAAGCAATTAGGTAAGTCACTAAAAGCTCTTTGATCTGATCGAGGAGGAGAGTACTTGGATTTTGAATTCAAGGACCATCTGTGTGAGCATGGCATTCAATCCCAACTCACAGCACCTGGAACGCCACAACAAAATGGTGTTTCGGAAAGACAGAATAGAGCATTATTAGATATGGTTAGATCAATGATGAGTTTCTCATCATTACCACTGTCATTCTGGGGCTATGCGATTCAATGTGCTCTATACATATTAAATGTTGTTCCATCTAAGTCTATTCAAAAGACACCCATAGAATTATGGAATGGTTGTAAACCTAGTTTATACCATTTTCGAATTTGGGGGTGTCATGCACACGTGCTTAAAGGAAACACTGGGAAGTTGGAATCACGCTTTGAAGAGTGCATGTTTGTGGGTTATTCCAAAGAGACCAGAGGTGGAATTTTCTATAGTCCAAAAGAAAATAAAACATTTGTATCGACAAATGCAACTTTTCTTGAACATGACTATGTGAATAACCACAAACCTCGCAGTAAGGTTGTTCTAGAGGAGATGGTCTCAAATGAAGTTGCAAAGTCACCTGCAACAACCAATGAAAAACGGCAAGAGGAAACTTCTAGTTCTAGTCAGAATAGTAGTGAACCTCGTCGTAGTGGGAGGGTTAGCAAGCAACCCATACGCTATGAACACGAAGTTCAAATGCTTGTGTCTGACACAAACAAAGATGATCCATTGACATTTAGAGATGCGATGAATGATTCTGACAAGGACAAATGGCAAGATGCCATGAACCAAGAAATGGAATCGATGTATTCCAATTCTGTCTGGGTTCTTGAAGATCCACCTGAGAATATCAAACCCATTGGTTGCAAGTGGATATTCAAGAAGAAAAGTGGAGCGGATGGGAAAGTAGAGACTTTCAAAGCAAGGCTTGTAGCCAAAGGTTACACACAGAAAGAAGGGGTTGACTATGAAGAAACTTTTTCTCCTGTAGCCATGTTAAAATTCATTCGTATACTCTTATCCATAGATGCGTACATGGATTATGAGATTTGGCAAATGGATGTCAAAACAACTTTTCTGAATGGCTACCTTGACGAAACCATTTACATGTCTCAACCAGAAGGGTTCGAGTTAAAAGGTCAAGAGCAAAAGGTTTGCAAGCTTCTTAGATCCATTTATGGACTCAAACAAGCTTCTAGATCTTGGAATCTTAGATTTGATGACACAATTAAAACGTTTGGTTTTGAACAAAATGTTGACGAACCTTGTGTCTATAAACATATCAAAGATGGTGTAGTAGTATTCCTCGTTCTTTATGTTGATAATATATTACTAATTGGAAATGACGTAACATCATTATCAAAAGTAAAGAACTGGTTAGCTGAAAAATTCCAAATGAAAGATTTGGGAGAAGCCAAGTATGTTATGGGAATTAAGATTCTTAGAGATAGACAGAACAAAACTTTGGCATTGTCTCAAGCAACTTATATTGATAAGGTGCTAGAACGCTTTAATATGCAAAACTCCAAAAAGGGTAATATGCCAACCTGTTCTGGAGTATTCCTTTCCAAAGAGCAGTGTCCCAAAACACCTCAGGAAGAGGAAGACATGAGACAATATCCCTATGCCTCAGCAGTAGGCAGTCTAATGTACGCCATGTTGTGTACAAGACCTGACATTTGTTATGCAGTAGGGATAGTCAGCCATTATCAATCCAATCCTGGATTGAGTCATTGGACTGTAGTAAAGAATATTCTCAAGTATCTTAGAAATACTAGAGATTATATGCTTGTATATTCAGGTGGAGACCTGAACCCCACTGGTAACACTGATTCTGATTTTCAATCAGACAGAGATAGTCGGAAATCGACTTCTGGATCAGTGTTTACTCTTGGAGGAGGAGCGGTAGTCTGGCGAAGTATTAAACAAACCAGCATTGCAGACTCCACCATGGAAGCCGAGTATATAGCGGCTTGATAAGCAGCTAAGGAGGCTGTGTGGCTCAAAAAGTTCTATTCTGATCTGGAAGTTGTGCCAGATGTGGATAAGCCACTAGTCCTATACTGTGATAACAGTGGGGCAGCAGCTAACTCAAAGGAACCATGGAGTCACAAGAGGGGAAAGCACATCGAGAGGAAGTATCACTTGCTAAGAGAGATAGTTCATCGAGGAGATGTTGTAGTTATGAAGATAGCTTCAGAGCATAATCTTGCAGATCCTTTCACAAAGACTTTATCCATAAAATCTTTTAAGGAGCATGTAAGAAACATGGGAATGAGAGAGATGCATCATTTGCTTTAGGGAAAGTGGGAGATTGTTGGAAATGTCCCCTGAAAGCATATGTAGTAGACATTGTTTTATGAAATAAATAAATAAATTGAATTTGTTATGCATATATTTTATGGACTATATTATTCTATGATAATATTATGTAAATATCAGGAAAATGCCTAAGTTCATATATGTGATCTCAAACACGTATTGGTACGGGAGGATTGTGTTTGAGATAAATGAACTGAAATAGTTCGCAGTAAAATAAAGTCATGGAATCTTTAGATTAATTACTGCAAGTACGGTCCATTAGTATTATGAATACCTGTGATCTACATCCGGATCACTAGTGTGGTAGGACACTTTAGTGGAGGTGCTTTATATATTAGAGAATGTATAGAACTGGACCAGATATGTTTATTAATACTTAGTTAAATACCGTTTCGAATTATTAATTAAATATATCAACTAATGATCATATACAAATAGATCTTAATCCTAAAATTACTATAAACTCCTGTTTATGTTATATGAGTTCTTTGATTCACTTGTTAGGGTCTGTCAGAATGATCAGGCTAAAACTTTTGTTTCGGGAACTCATTAATATAGACTGCTGGGGACATAGTATACAGATATGGAATCTATTCCTTCTCGCAAGAGATTGAATGATGGTTCTCTTAAGGGTTGACTTTTGGGACTGAAAGGTTATTGAGCTCAAATTCATAATTTAGTTATGAATTAACCTTCACTAGTAGAGTCAATGGCACTTAAGGAAACAAGAGATAATTAAAAGGGTAAAATGGTAATTTTATTCCCAATTAATTATGAACCATTATTAGAGGGTCAAGTTGTATGCAATGATTATATCAATGGACGCTTTATGATTATAAAGTACTCAGTAAATGAAATGTCTATAATTACAAGAGTGCAGTCTCATATTTATAGTGGAATAATCATGAGAATAATAAATTAAGATTATTTAATTAAATAGTTTAATTAATAATCTCAAATTTATTGGAGCTTGGAATTATAGTTCCATAGGTCCCCATAGCGGCTCTATCAACACTGTTCAAAGTAAGAGTTGATATGAAGGGAATATAGTTTAAAGACATATTTAAGAAGAAATTTGTTCTTCAGGCCAAATGTGCAATTATATGATAATAGTGATTAATTAATTAATTACAAATTAGTTGTAGTTAACAAAATTAATTAATATTTAATTATTGTATAATTTTTGAAATTATATTAAATAATTAAATTAATTTTGAATTTTAATTAAATAATTAATTAATTATAATTTTCAAAATTATAATAAATTAAATATTTATTTTCGAAAATTTTGGATTTAATTAATTGGTAGAATTAATTAAATATCTTTATTTGAGTGGGAGATAATAATCTGATAAGTTCAAATTGGATTTGAATTTGAAAGATTAATATTTATTCAAATAATTAATTATATTTGATAATTAATTTGAATTCAAATTTGAATTAGTTATCAGGTTGTTAGATCTTATCTGACAAAGTAGTTTGAATAAATAATTAAATAAAAATTGAAAAACCAATATCCCTAAAATTAGGGAAGCTACATGTGCACACACAGTCCATGGACTGTGTGTGGCGTGTAGGGTGATTTTCAGGGATGAGATTTTCATTTTTATTTATTTAATTAATTAATTAATGGATAATTCAAGAATTGGTTTTTGGATTTTTTCATTAATAGAATAATTAATTAATTAAAAAGTAAATTATAAAATGGTGACAGATTTATTTTTTAAAATTTGAATATTTTCTTTTAAGTATGACTAATCAGAAAAATATTCAGAAGTGTATGTGTGAGACAACTCTGAACATTCGCTCTGTGAAAAATAGAACGATAGTTTTCTCTCCCTGAAAATAAAGAATTAATTCTCAGGCCTATTCTCTTGATCTCATGTGTTGAGTACATCAAGTAGAATCACAAATAAACTATCCTTCATTCTCTAAGTGCCCACACATTTCTTGAGGTGGAGAGAACGCTTTGGAAGATCTCGGTGTGAGTACGTGGGAGCGACTTCGATACGAAGATCGTTCTAAATACGAAAAGATGGCAAGGGCACTTGATAGGCTTCAAGAGGTATGATTTCTATTATTATCTTGCTTATGATTAATGCATGTATATTAATGGATCCGCATATTTAAAGGTAGTTTAAATATGTTACAAAATTTTTGTTGTATACTAGGCCAACCACACCACCATTCCGCTGCGTATTAGGAAACTCGTTCCTAACAAAAATCTGTCTGTAACTCTAGATCTTCATATCCCAATACATGGGTCGTGTCTGATACATACTTCCGAAGCATTGAGATGTGAAACAAATCATTAACTCCTAATAATGACGGGGGTATAGCCAATCTGTAGGCTACCTGCCAGATCCTATCCAGATCTCGAATGGTCCTACGAATCTAGGGCTCAACTTGCCCTTCTTCCCAAATCTCATTACTCCTCGCAATGGTGAAACTTGCAGAAATATGTGGTCCCCTACCTGGAACTCCACATCTCTACGCTTAGGGTCAACGTAGATTTTCTGTTTGCTTTGCGAAGCGAGCATTCGAGCTCAAATCTTCCTAATTGCTTCATTAGTCTTCTGAACCATCTCCAGTCCCAAATACTTCCTTTCCCCCATCTCATCCAAATGAATGGACGATCTACACTTTCTTCCATATAGCATCTCGTATGGAGCTATTCCAATCATTGACTGATAACTATTGTTGTACGCGAACTCAAATAATGGGAGGTACTTACTCCAAGACCCCTCGATGTCTAGCACACATGCTCTACGCATGTCCTCCAATATCTGAATTTTCTTTTCAGACTGCCTGTCTGTCTGGGGATGAAAGGTTGTACTGAACTTCAACTGAGTCCCCATAGCCTTTTCCAAGCCACCCCAAAAGTTGGAGGTGAATATGGGATCCCGGTCTGATACTATAGACTCTGGAGCCCCATGAAGACGTACAATCTCCCTCACATATAGCTCTGCATACTGGTCTACAGTATAGGTTGTCCTCACTGGCAGAAACTGAGCTGCTTGGTGTATCTGTCCACTATTACCCACACAGAGTCATGTTGCCCCACCGTCTTAGGCAAACCTCCTAAAAAATCCATGGTAATATCTTCCAACTTCCACTCGGGAATGCCTAAAGGCTGTAACAACCTCGCTGGTCACTGGTGTTCAGCCTTTACCTTTGACAGCTAAGCACTTTGCTACATAATCAACCACGTCCTTCTTCATCCCAGTCCACCAATACAATGACCGTAAATCCTAATACATATTTGTGGTGCTTGGATGGAGTAAGTATGGTGTAGTATGAGATTCATCAAGAATTACTCGTCTGATACCCATATCCATTGGAACACAGATCCAATCCCTATACCTCAACGAACCTGTCTTTGAAACAGAATAATCCTTAGCTACTCCAACTAAGACATCCCCTCTAATCTCCTGTAACCAGGCATCACCCGTCTAGCCCTTTTTTATCCTCTTAAAAAGGGTAGACTGTAAAGTAATATTAGCCAACTGGCCCACTACCGATTCTATCCTCACTCTGGTAATCTCTTCTGCCAATTCCTTCGATATTTGCTTTGAGCTAAACAACTGTCTTGGGCCTCTTCGGCTCAAAAAGTCTGCCACTACATTGGATTTTCCTTGGTGATAAAGGATGTCATAGTCATAATCCTTTACCAGTTCTAGCCAATGCCTTTGTCTCATATTTAGGTCCTTCTAGGTAAAGAAGTACTTCAAACTCTTGTGATTGGTGTATATCTCGCACTTCTCTCCATACAAATAATGTCGCCACACTTTCAGTTCAAATACCACCATTTCTAGTTCCAAATCATGGGTAGGGTACCGTGCTTATATTCCTTCAGCAGTCGTGATGCATAGGCAATAACCTTCCCAGTCTTCATCAACACACATCCTAACCCCATTCTTGATGCGTCATAGTATACTACAAACTTGTCCCCATCTAAAGGAGGGCACAACACCGGGGAAGTAATTAATCATCGCTTCAGTTCCTGGAAACTACCCTCACATTTGTCTGACCATGTGAACTTCAGATTCTTCCACGTCATCTCAATCAATGGTGTGGAAATCTTCGAAAACCCTTCCATGAACAGTCTGTAATATCTCGCTAACCTAAGGAAACTCCTAATCTCGAAGGTGTTCCTTGGTCTCGGCTAATCCCTAATTGCTTCTACCTTGGTCGGATCCACCTTAATCCCGTCACTGACAATATGTCCAAGGAATGTTACCTCTGGTAGATAACTCACACTTCTTAAATTTAGCATACGACCGATGTTCCCTCAACCTCTGCAATACCAATCAGAGATGTTGCTCATGCTTTGCCTCTGAACATGAGTAAATTAGGATGTCATCGATGAAGACAATCATGAACTGATCTAAGTAGCCCTTGAACACCTTGTTCATCAGATCCATAAATGTTGTTGGGGGCATTGGAATATCCAAATGACATGACCAAAATCCCATAATGCCCTTACCTCGTGTGGAAGGCCATCTTCAGAATATCCTCGTCCTTGATCCTCAACTGGTGATAACCAGATCGAAGATCAACTTTCGAGAATATTGTCTTACCCTGCAACTGATCGAACAAGTTGTCTATCCTTGGTAGTGGGTACTTATTTTTGATAGTCAACTAGTTCAATTCCCTGTAGTCTATGCATATCCTCAGGGTCCCATCCTTCTTCTTCACAAAAAAAATCAGTGCACCCCGTGGCGAGAAGCTAGGTTTGATAAATCCTAAATCTAGTAGCTCCTGTAATTGTATATTCAACTCTTTCAGCTTTGTCGGAGCCATCTTGTATGGTGACCTCGACATAGGTTCAGTACCCGGTGCTAAGTCAATCACGAATTGGATCTCCCTATGCGGTGGCTGTAACGTCCTCCTAATCCAGGACTGTTACACTGTGTACTTAAAATTGTGTCAGATTTGTTAATCAAGTCATTTGGTTTAAAATGTGTAACTAAGGTTATTGTCAAGGGTCAGGGTTAAGATTTTTGATGAAAGAACTGTTGACTTAATTTAAAAAGTTTCACACAAACATGGGATCCCAGAATATTACAACTAAACTTTTAAAAAGGTATGTATACATCAAAAATTACATTTAGCCGGTCTAAGCGGCAAAAACAGGGTTTCAACCCTAGTTCCTCTGAGATAATCCCGGCCATGGTGGTCGAGCAGCCGCATATGTACACACCGCTACCGAAGCTCTCTGACTCATGGCTAGTCAAGCTTTCCTTTTCCCTTACATGCACCACAAAGCACCCGTGAGCTGAGGCCCAACAAGAAAACTCAACAAATGCATGAATATAGAATATAAACCTTGAAATACCCATTCAACAATAATTAGTAACATCAACCCAAATATACTATCATTTAAATTCAAGAAAATGATCTTTGGATCAACTTGGGGCCACTACCCTAATCAGTTGGCCTTAGAGCCAATTCCTGGGCCTATGCCCTGGCTACGTGACCATAGAGTCACTTGGGGCCCTCGCCCTTAGCACTGTCTCACTAGCCATAGAGCTGGCCCAACCCCTTGGTTCACCATCGACCTATAAGTCGACCAACGTAATAGTACGATACTGAGTTAGACCTAAGCCTTTCGACTAGTGCGCAATGCGCTATTTCTGTCCTTGACTAATAAGTCAAGTTCTAATCTAGGATTACAGACCTCAACACAGAAACAAATATGGATAAGCATATCCCAACATAATACGCACATATGTATGTTAACCACAACAACACCATGATTTATCATTCTCATAACACTATTTATATTGATGTAACGGGGCATCATGCCCTAACTAAGGAATCCATATAGCAGTCATAAATCATATAAGCGATTATCAATCAATATGTAAAACAATAGCCTAAGCATAAACATTCTCGGGGCCCAAGCCCTAGTCATGATAATAGATCACAATCGGGCCAAGTGCTAATCACATATAACATGTATTGGGTGTAGTTTTCTTACCTCAGGTCTGAGTAAGCGTAAATAAGAATGACCCTTGAGCACGATCCCGGTTCCGAGCCCCTAGCAATACTCTAGTCACAACCATTAAATATGATTCTATTAATGACAAGCAAGTAAAGGCTTCCGGACCAAGTCCTAGCCTTCGGGGCCTTGAGTTCCACAAAACCGGGTAGTGGAATCAATCTTGAGACCTAAGGAAAAGGTTTCCATTTAAATCAAACTCCCCAAGGAAAAAATGCCCAGGCAAACCGCAACTTGCCCTAACAGGTCACGGCGTGCCCCTCCAACCAGAGAGCCTCCTTGCCTCTGTCCAGAGGCACGGGCTGTGACTCACCCTAACAGGTTGCGGTGTGCCCCTCCAACTAGAGAGCCTCCTTGCCTCTGTCTAGAGGCACGGGCTGCGACTTTCCCTAATAGGTCACGGTGCTCCCCCAGGTAGAGACCTCCCAAGGTGCCTGGGCTCAGGCTGAGTCGCGACTTGGCCCATTGAACCTAGAAATTACTCCATTTTTTGCAGCCAAATCCAAACTAAACTAACTCAAAATCACCCCAATACCATAATTCAATCATCACAATCACTCTAACACATTCCCAGCAACAAAACCCAACAGAAATTCAGTCCTAAAACTCATTAAACCACCAATTAAATCTTTGAGCTTAAAGGTTCAAGGACACTTAAAAACCAGCCCAACGAGCTAAGAATTAATAGCCAGAAAACACAATTCAAAGCTTACCTCTACTAAAGATTGAACCCACAAGCTGCAATTGAACTAATCCCCAAGTTTAGAGCTCCAATTTTGTGATTTGTAGTCAAAATCCTCATAGCATCAATGGTTTTCTTTGGAAAGGGTCTTGAGAGAAAACTTTGAGAGCCCAAGAGTGAAAGAGAAGAAGAAAGAGTCAGTCAGTAGCGTCTACGTGTTTATTTGGTATTTTTGTCTTTAGTTCCCTAAGTTAAGTGGCTTAAACAAATCCCGAGGCTCGGGGTACCAAAACTGTCCCTAAGGGAAAAATAGTAAATTTCCCCAATATTCTCTCCTAAACTCTCTAACTTTAAATATATCTCCAATTATTTATTTCCATAACCCGATTACCCAATTAAATATCTAATACACAAAATACCCCTTGACTCACCCCTAGTTGGGTATTGGGTCTCGTTGTTACTTTTGCACTAGCTTTCTCCCTAGGATCGCCTCGTGCCGAGTAACCTAGATAAACCCACTTAATAATGTGGTCTCTCACATATATCACATATATACACATAAATATACAATTATGCCCGCAACAAGCCAGATTACCAAAATCGCCCTTCTAATAAGAAACAGGCCCACATGCATATTTAATACCCCTAAATATGCACAACTAATCATATTATCACATAATTCACATAATTAGAATTAATATAACAATTAAGCACCTAATTCCATATATTGCCATCCTGGCCCCCTAATCAAGGCCCTAAGCCTTATTAGGTAATTTTGGAATTCAGCGACAGTCCCGGTAAGTCCTCAGGGAACACATCCAAGAACTCACATACTAATCTAGTCTCCCCTGGCCCCACCAACAAGACCTTAGTGGTATCCACCACACTGGATAGAAAATCTATACAACCTCCTTGTAATAGGTCTCTAGCCCTCAATGCTGATATCATGGGAATGTGAGGTCCATGCACAGTACCCACAAACATGAAGGGGTCCTTATCCTCAGGCACAAAAGTCACCATATTCTTCATGTAGTCTATAGTTGGCCCATATCTGACTAACCAATCCATCTCCAAGATGTCCAAGTCATCCATACCCAACTCAATCAAGTCTACTGATAGTTCCCTGCTATCCACCATCACTAGCAGCGCTCTAATCCATCTCCAAGAAACTACCAGTTCTACTGTAGGTAGTATAGTCCCAAACCCCATAGTATAATAGGCACTAGGCCTACACAATTATCAATCACTTGGCTAGAAAAAAATGAATGTGTAGCACCAGAGTCAATCAATATAGTATATGAAGAGCCAACACTAGAAAGCTGACCTGTGACCATCGAGGGACTAGCCTAGCCTTTGCATGTGTCAAGGCGAACACTCGAGCTGGAGTCAAGATGTCTACCTTCCCTGGTTCTTTTTTCTTCAAAGTCGGGCAATCTTTCTTGAGATGCCCAATTACCCCTCACAAATAACAGTCTTTTGCTCGACATTCACCCAGATGGTGATTCTTGCATCTAGCACACTCTGGGTAGCTTCTCCATGTCTCACTGCCACCCTGGACACCCCGACCCCTCCTATTAGGACCAGCAGTGGTCGAGGTGTCAGGGGTCTTCCTCTTGTAATCACTAGGGTCTCTGCCCCTACTCGATCCTGTAAGTGGAGGCATTGCTCTGTGAACATCTAGTCTTGTAGCATTCTCCCTCCATATCTTGTTCTTTGCCTCCTCAAAAATGAGGGCCTTCTCAACCACCTGGCCATAAATTGTCTCCCTAGGTACTGATGTGATCCTCACATCTCAAGCTATCATAGAATGAAGCCCCCCAACAAACCTGTCTTGCCTAGCTGCATCTGTAGGCACTAGATCAGGTGCAAATCTCGCCATTCTGTCAAACTTCAAGGCGTATTCAGTAACTGTCATGTTGCCCTGACGAATTATAGTATTTCTTGTTGAACGAATCTCTAAACTCATTTCAACTCATGGTAGAAACATCTCGAGTCTAGGATGCCACCTCCCAAAAAATGCAGGCATCCTCTCGAAGCATATAGGTGGTGCAGACCACCCTATCGTTACCTTCCACCCTCATAAAGTCCAGTATGGAGGTGATAAAATTCATCCACTATTCGGCCTTAAGTGGATCTGTTCCACCCTCAAAGATTGGTGGATGCTGCCTCCTGAATCTTTCATACAACGACCCCCACCTATTCCTAATCTCAGGCGGCTGTACTACTGGTTTCGCAACAGGTGGCAAGTCAGGTGCAGCACTCCCTGGTGGAGCCTGCTGCCTCAAAAGAAAAATCTCTTCCTCTTGACTGTGAAGTCTAGCTTGCATATCAGCAAGCAACTGCTGCTAGTTCTCAGGAAGTGGCGGAGGTTCTGGCCCTGGTCATCATTTCTAGCCTTGATGCTGGCTAGTCAAACTGATCGCCTTGGAGACATAACTCTCCAAGTTTATCTGAAATCAACGACTTAGCTAATCATGTAATGATAACTGGTTTAAAATCACCCCACAGTCTAATGCCGAAGCTCAAACAACAGTACATAATTATAATGCAAACAAGTATTTTAATAATCATTCACATATAGTAGCAATGCTAATAAGCACTCCTTATCATATCCACATAGCAGTCAAGGGCCAGACCCTATCAGTATATCTCATGCTTCCTAACAAACATGTAGATAAGAAATTAATTTTTCATTTAAATACTCAAATGTATAATCTCATATATGGTTAACAAAACCTGAGTCGAGCTTGTCTTTAGCATCGAGTTTACATGCCCAGCCAGTCTTCAGGAACGTGCAAGACTTCCTAATTAACTCGTTTGGACATAAACATGTTTCTAAGTCAGCTGATAGGTTAGGGTTAAAATATTTTGGTCATAAAATCGTTGACTTTCATTAAAATAAGAGTTTGCTAAACGGGATCCCAAAAATAATATTTAAGAGGTTGTTACAACCCTCAAAAGTAAATACAATTGAAGCCAACCTAATTGACAAAATACAATTTTTGCTCTAGTCCCTATGAATCCCTCGGTTGTGGCGGTCGAGCAGCTGTCGATGTACACACTGCCCCAAAGCTCTCAAACTCATGGTTGGTCCAACTTTCACTTGCCCTTACCTGCACCACGTAGCACCCGTGAACCCATGCTCAACAAGAAAACTTGACTCAGTAAGTACAAATAAACAACAATATATGCATAGTAAACTTAGATCAACAAGCTCGGTCAACAGCAGGATAAAAACAATAAGCTTAACAAAAGTATTTAGTTCAAACAACCATATAAACTATTCACATTAATTAATAGATTAGTTAAGTGCAAGTCATGCTTCCATTTATTGTAGAATGTTTAGGCCCCGATGCCCTTAGGCCGAGCCCTCTGATTTGAAAGCCGACCCCGACACACTTAGGCTGGGATTGCGTTCTGCATGCTTATTATCGACCCCCCAGGACCCTTTGGCTAGCTTTCGAAATAGTTATCATCACAAATATGTATCGCACATCAAGCAATCAAAGGAAACCTATACAGGTATGCCTAACTAGAAATTCTCAGATATAGATATATTCATGACCTGGGTGCAGTTTTCTTACCTCGAGTCCCGAGCGGAGGATGTTGAGCGGTCCTGAGTACGATCCTCAATCCTAAGCCTTAACGGTAACCCTAGTCACAAAGCAATAATGGGTAGCTATCAAAACCTAAACCAATGAAAAGTTGTGGAATAAAATACTAGCCTCCGAGACCTCAAATTTTACTAAAACGGGTAGTAGAATTCATCCTGTGCGCTTAGGTTTAAGTCCCCGAGGCTAAAACCTGTTTTGGCTAAGGCTGCCTAGGCGGAGCGCGACTTGGCACTAAGGGTCGCGGCCACCTCCAAGTCAGAGGCGCAAGCCCAACATTCCCAGGGGTAGGTGGGCTGTGACATGCCCCTTAGGGTCGCGACGCGCCTATGAAAGAAGAATCACCCTAAATGTTTTGGGGTCATGCGGGTCGCAACGCCCAAGAACAGGGTCGCGGCGCGCCTCCGCGAACTGAGAAATCCCAACTTCTTCCTGCGATTTCCCCCCAAATTTTAGCAAAATAATTCAACGTAAACATATATTAAATCTAAATTTAAGTCTAAAACTCTCAATAACACATTACAAACAACACATATGACCTAAAACACTAGCTCAACCTTCCTTAAATCCCAAAATCAGAAACTAACCTAAGCATCCCTAAGCATGTCGAAAACCCAACCATAATTAAAAAAATTAGGGCCTATAATATTACCTCAGTAATAGCTTTGATCCTCAGCTGCCCCCTTTCCTGTTCTTGCCTGATCCCCAATTCTCAGCTTCAATTCCTAAGCCTTTTCTTCAAGAATTTCCTAGCTTCCAAATACCCAAAGGGAGAGAGGGAGAGCCGAGTAAAGAGAGTGTGTGAGAGAGAGATGAGAGATTTCTATCCTTCCTTTCTCTTATGGCTGCTTCTCAATTCACCTAAGTTTATCCTCTAATATCAACAAAAAGTTAAAGTATCCCTAAGTCAAAATATCTCCTCTCAATGCCCTCAAGGGCGAAACGATCATTAGCCTCGTTTACCGCTAACTCCTCGAGTGGTCCTATAAATTCTAAATTAGTCCTGACATACCCAACTAACCACCAAATAAACCAATAATTCCAAAATGCGCACTAAGTCCCCAAAATACCCCAAGGCTCATCCCGAGCCGAGTATTAGACCTCGTTGTGACTATTCCGCTAATCCGCTCACTAAGATCGCCTTGAGCCAAATATTGCAAATATATCCACATTATATTGTGGTCTCAATCATTTAACACATATAAGCACATTTATGCCCTATGCGGGCCAAAACAACTAAATGCCCTTTTTGACAAGAACGGACCCACATGCACACTTAATACTCATAAACATGCATATATATATTCATATTATCACATAAATCATGTATGTCACGTAGTCACACATTTAATCAATTAATTAAACACACACACATCCAATTAGGCTCTCCAGACACACTAATCACGACACTAAGCCTTATTAGCATTTTTGGGACGTTACATTAAGACCTAGCTTTAATTACGAGCAATTAGCAGAGGTTCATAACTCATGCAATAACTAAATCAATGGATGACTTTATAGTTATGACTTCTAATAATATAAGAGTATTTTTTAGAGTTCAACTATGAATTTCTAGTGGAATAATTCATTGTTAATAAATTAATTAATGGTTCTAAGAGTTAGTAAAATTAATTAAAATATTGGAGCTTGAATTACGGGGCAATGCTGTCCCCGTACTAGCTCGATAACACAGAGGTAGGATTTTAGTATTAAAAGAAAATAATTAAAAATAATAAAGTATTATTTTTAATCTCACAAATAATGTCCCCGTACTAGCTCGATAACACAGAGGTAGTGGAATATTATTTGTGAAATAATATTTAAAATGTGATTTGTGAAATAATATTTAATGGAAAATAAAATTATATTAATAATTTTTTGAAATTAATTTTTATTGAAAATCAATTTAATTATATTTAATTTTGTGGCATAATTCTGTACTACATAAAATAATATGATAAATGCCCAACAAATAACATTTTATAGAAATAAAATACCACAATACCCAAAACTTTGTAGTTAGCACCAACCACAGTCCAAATCGATTGTGGCCCACGCAGAGGCCCAATGTGATTAGGGTTAGGTCTTCTTTTAATTGTTATTTTAATAGAATATAACTTCATGAAGAACATACAACAAATGAAATTTCACGTTATGATCCCAAGAGAGAAAAATAGAGAACTTTGTTCTCTCTGAATTGTAAGAAAAACACTCTCTCATGTGTTGAGATTAAAAAGTGTGTTCTTGTGTATCCTACCAAATAGCATAGACATCCACCTGTCTCCTTCTCTTTGTGCAAACCATAGTATGGAAGATGGTGGGTGTTGATGCAGTTTTTCCCCAACAGTGGATTAAGAAATCCGACAACAGAGATGTTAGCACTTTCTTTCTAAACTGTAATTAATCAAATTAACAATACATCAAAACACTCACACTTTTACTTGTTTCAGTGGTTAAAATCCACCTAATCCATGAGACAATCTTATTAATCTCCTTTAGGCTCTGGATGAAATTGTTTCTTATAATTTCAGCAGAGTTTCTGTATGTCAAGAAACAGTGGTCCATTTTCCTATCCATTCCCCTGCTATTTATAGAGGGTTTTTGTAACGCCCTACTACCTTAGAGCCGTTACTAAGTGAGGTTAAAATGTGCAATCAACTCGTTAAACGAGGTTTTTAAAACAAAAGTGTGATTAAACAGAAGTCTAGGCTGTAATCTTTAAAAAGCACTCTATTTCACTAAAAGTTCAAGAGTTTAACATTCGGGATCCCAGAACTCGGTTTATAAAATATTTACAACTCAAAACAAGTTTATAAGTAGTTAACCATCAAAACTAGGGTTTGTACAGCCATTTCTCAAAAAATATCCCCAATCAAGGCAGTCGGGCAGGCCAAACATGTACGCGCCGCCCCCATGCTCTCCGTACTCATGGCTGGTTGACTTTCTCTTTGCCCTTACCTGCAACACAGAGCACCCGTAAGCCAAAGCCCAGCAAGAAAACTCAAACAGCACATAACATATGCATAGTATACAGTCATTACAGCAGATAGTTCATATCTAGTCAGGCAATCCATAAAATCTAACACATATACGACCATGCTGTCCCAGAAGCGTTACCAAAGCCTGGGATCTCGGTATACACCGTAAAGATATCCCATGTATCCATTGGGGTCTCACCCTAATCACGAGCACTCCATGTGCTAAGTGGTATACCCGGCCCCACTGCCGTTTTCGGCCTTCGCCGTACTCGGCCCTTCGCCGTTCATTCTGCTATTTCCACATTTAGCATTCTCAAATAACAATTAAATATATAATCATTCATGTAATGCTACATCCTAGCAATAATACAATCTAGGGCCATGCCCTGCAACAAAACTATGGGCCCAAGCCCTACTCTACGAGTGCTACAGTTTTCTTACCTGTATCCTGAGCTTTCTGATGCACTAAGGCCGCGAGAACGGTCCTCTAACCCGATCCTCTCCAAAGACCTAGTCACAACACATACAAAACATCCTTTAATGCTAATAAATCCAAAACCACTTCTCGGGACCAATCCCACACTCTCGGAATCTCCAAATTCCTAAAACAATACGTCGGAAACATCCCCCAAACCCCCAGAGCAAAAGCTCAAAATTGCAAAATCCCATGTTCTGAAAATAGCCTAGCGCCGCGGCGCCCAGCAAGTTAGAGAGCACTTCCCCTTCCCAGAAATAGCCTCGTGCCGCAGCGCCCAAGAACAGGGCCCCGACGCTCCTTCGCGAACCCAGAAATCTGGGATTTCCCCTGCGTTTTTCCCGAGCTAAAACCACTCCAAATCATCCCAAACAAGTACCTAAGCCCCAAAACCAATTCAAAACCCCAAATGAACCCTTAAGAACCTATAAATATCATAAACAAACTCAATCACACAATCACACCCAAAAATCCACTCTTGGGTCTCAAATTTCAGAAACCTAAACTATAGCTTCTAAGACTTAAACCATAGCTTGAAAAATATGCACCTTGCCTCTAAAATCTTAAACCACATCAGAAACAGAATGTAAACATGTTAGAACTCTTACCTTAATCAAAACTCAGCTTGAACTCTTCTCAATTCCAGCTTCAAGCCCCCTTTTCTTTTGATTATCCTAATGAATTTCAAGTAAAACCAGCCACATCTCTTTTAGGTTCCCACACTTAATCTCTGTAAATTCAAGCTTAATTTCAACAAAGATAGAACACAAATTCTTACCTCTGAACAATTTTGGCCTAATCTTGATCTTGGTTACTTCAAACCTCTTAATTCTCCTCCTAGGACTCAAATTCAACTCCCTTCTTCAGCTCCTCTTTTGTTCTATCTCTAGGTCTCAAATTTTAGCATAAACCAACTATCACCAAGTATAATACGTAAATTCCCTTTTCCTTCTGCTCAAGGTTATCTATCTTGTCAAATGACCATTCCACCCTTCCTCAAATATCCCTTCCTAACTAAACCTCAAGGCCCTTTTTTGTCATTTGATTTCTATTACTATTCTACCACTTTTCATTACAACTTGTTACTCTCAGCAGTTACTAATGGTTACCCAATTTACTCAATCACCAATAACCACTAACCACAAATTCTCAACTCAAATCACAAAATTCCCCAAAGTACCCCTAGGCTCCTCCCAAGCCGGGTATAAAATCCCGTTGGGACTTTTGAGTTATCTAGCTCTCAAGGACCGTCTCGGCACGTGCATCACATTAATATCACCACACTCATGTGGTATAAACTACATAATATAATTATCACATTTATGCCCTCAACGGGCTAAAATTACCAATTTACCCCTATCATGCAAACAGGGCCCACATGCATATTTATACCACCTAAACATGCATTCTAATCACATATTCATTTAAATTCATATATTATCATATTAATTCACTTATTGCCCTCCAGGGACGATAATCAAGGTCCTAATGTAATGCCCCAAATTTCCTAATATGGTTTAGGACCTTGATTAGGAGGCTGGGAGGGCCATAATTGCTTTATTATGCTATTCAATGGTAATATGCATGTTTAGGTGCATGAAATATGCATGCGAACCCATTTGTGATTAATTGGGTGATTTTCATATTTTGGCCATTTCGGACATATTTGGCATATATGTGAAATGGGTGTGGTGCTTTGTTATTATCTGGTTATGCCAGGGTTACCCAGCACAAGAAGATCCTTGGAGGTAAGCTAGTGGGAAAGTCACAACGGGATTTAAGCTGAACTTGGAGTAGGTCAAGGGGTATTTAGAGCATTACCGGGTTATTGGGTAATGGGAATTAATATTTGGTGATAAATTGGGAGTTAGTAAGACCAGGGGGAAATTATGGAAGTTTTGACTATAATGTCCCCGGGGGTGTTTCCGGGACCCCGAGCATTAGGTTTTATTGGAAGCTACTTAAGCTTGAAGTAACCTTTTAAGAAAATAAAAAGAACGTTATGTACGTTCTCTCTCCCTAAAAGTTTCCTTTTCGTTTTCCGATCGCGTTTTCGAAGGTATCTTGAGTTCTAGGATTCAGAATCAAGTGAGGATCGAGGCATAGAAATCCTAAGGAGAATTAGAAGCTTATTAGCCAGAGGATTTAGTTGAAAACAACTCAATTGGAGGTAATTCAAGTTTAAGTTTTAAGTTTTTAAAAGTTTTTAAGCTTGAATTGGACTTTGTGAATCGTTGAGTTTCTAGTTCATTTAAGCCCCGAGTTTTGGTGGTTTTGGACCATTGGGGAGTTTGAGAACTTTGATTTGATGATTTGGGAATGTTTAGACATGTTTTTGGGAGGTTTTAAAAGGTTAAAAACGAAGAAAAATGGCTGCCCCGAAGTTGGGCTGCGGCCTTGTTCTTGGGTGCCGCGGCCCTTGCTCGATGAAGCAGGTGCCCTGTTTTGCTCTTGCTGGGCACCATGGGCCTTGGGGTTGGGTACCGCGACGCTTGCCTCTGGTTGTGCTGGGGGCCGCGGCTCAAGGTGCCAGGGCCGCGGCTCAGGTAGGCTTTTGAGCCTGTTTGGGTGTTTTGACCCTGGGAACATGGTTTTAGGCCTCGGAATCATTCCTACTACCCGGATTAGTGAGGATTGATGTCTTGGAGGCTAATTTTTAGTTCAAGGTTTGGTTTTAGCACTTGAACTCATTGGATCACCATTTGTGATTGTGACTAGGTTATCACTAGAGGTTTGGAATCGTGATCGTGCTTGTGGCTCATTTGTTGGTAACCTGTGCTTGGACCAAAGGTAAGGAAACTGCACCCCATGTGTGACATGCATGGTTATGTTTGATGCATGTTGGATGTTTAAATGTAAACATTGATAGCATAATGAATGCTTAGCAGTCTTGCTCATTTGCATATGATTATTATTGAGGCATGCTGGGTGGGGAAATGAGATGCACGAGAAACATGTGATTAGGGCATGCCATGAATGATGAATATGAGATTGGACAGAGCTTGAGTCTCTGTGTTTGTGCTTGATCAATATTATGCTCACAACTGTTAGGTAAACATGCTGAATGTTCTACTCTTGGATGAATGACATATTGATAGCATTGCTTACTTGTGCATGGCACTGACTAATTAGTTAGATTTGGCAAAGGTGTTAGCATCAAATGTGAAGTTGTGACTCACTAGTCAAGTTCAGTAGTGGTACTGGGCACTGGTCACATCGTGCTAACTCACTAGTCAGGATGGCCTTAGCGTGTTCAACGCAAGCCATATCGATTAGTCCTAATTGACCTTCTGCATTGAATGACTCAAAGAGCATTAATGCAGGACCGACCTTAAGTTCGATGAATATAAACAAGTGCTTATCTAGCCAAAGGCTAGTCATTTAGAGCCAGGGCTAGTGAGCCCCGTGACTGTTAGGTCACATGGCTATGGGCACCGGCCCTTAGTGATATGCTTGTCACTCACACATTTGATAAGAGCCATTGCAGGAAAGCCTAGGTAACGGTGTCGTTACACGGCTATGGGCACTGGGCCCCTAGTGACTTATTTGTTAGTCACTCAGTATGGTTTATCGGAACCTCAAGTGATATTCACTCATCTGATCAGAGCTATGAGCTCTGTATGATCATTTTGATCATCATATGCATGGCTTGGGCACTTAGGCCCTAGTGACTTGCTTGTTTGTCACTCAGCATTGTTTATCAGAACCTCAAGTTTTGAGACACTTATCTGATTAGGAATGACTTGATAGTCATCCAATTAGCAGGGCATGATTTCTTATCTGAGCCCCTAGTGACTTGCTTGGCAGTTACTCAGCATGGTTTACCAGAACCTCAAGTGTTGCGACACTCATCTGATTAGGATGGACTTGATAGTCCTCCAATCAGAAGTGCAAGATTTCTTATCCTGGATACCCCAGCATTGTTTGAATTCATTTGCATGCTGAATAGAGCTATGTTTGCTAGGCATGCCAGATATGATTTGATGTCATGATATGACTGTTCATGAGCATATACGTTTTCTTGCTGGGCTTCAGCTCACGGGTGCTTTGTGGTGCAGGTAAAGGTAAAAGGAAGCTGGACCATCCTTGAGTTGGAGAGCTTAGGTGATGACGTGTACATATGCAGCTGCTCGACCAATACTTGTGCGAGGTTTGAAAGAGGAACTAGGGATAAACCCTGTTTTGCCGCTTAGAACGGCCTGTTGTAAATATTTTCTTGTAATAAACTCTGAAATTATATTTTTGGGATCCCAATGTATATAGTAAACGTTCTAATGAAATGTTATATCTTAACCAAAATTTTTAATCTCTAAACTGCTAATCATGCTTAGTTACACATTTATGGCCAAATGACTCGATTAGCGAGTTTAGCACTGTTTGCAATGTGCACTGTAGCGGTCCTTGGAGTTGGGGCGTTACAATTTTGGTATCAGAGCATGCCAAGGTTTATGTGTTCCTGAAGACGAGCTGGGCATGTACACTCATCACTGAAGATAGCTTCACTCAAGGAATGGTAACTATTTTTGTAGTTATGTGCTTAGCTGCTTAAATAGATTGTGAATGCTTTACCTGCACATTGCATTAGGGAGCATGAGATTCTGATAGAGCTTGGCTCTTGACTATGTGATTATATGCTCCATGAATATATCCATGCACATGATCATCTGATTACCTGCTCCATGATTACATAATCGTGATATTGCATGCTGGAGTTGAGGCATGGTGTCAATGTTGGAAGAGCAGGGATTTTGATTGATATATGAATGCCATGGGAATGTTTATAGCACTGCAGTGATTTGTGAGTGTGGTGTAGTAAGATTGATTCCGTGGAGGAAAACTCATGATATGCTCATTTTGTCTAACGGGTCAAGTTATTGACTGCAGAGCAGGTTTATAGCCAAGGCAGATAATGAGGCCTGGTGGTGGTTATACAGAGGCTGGGAGTTTCAGCCAGGGGTTGAGTTCATCATCTGCCCCTCAGAGTTTTCAACAGATAGTTACAGATTTGCAATCAAGATTGCAGAGGCATGAGGAAGAGATCAGGTGTTGAGGGAACAACAGAATTTGTTGGGGAGCACCTCTTCCTATGTTGTGCCAGGAGTGGCACCAGGTTTGGCTCAACCTAGGGTTGAGAGCAGATGGGAATTTCTCTGTGGAAGATTCCAGGAGTATTACCGTCCAGTTTTTGAGGGAGGCCTAGATCCATTTAGAGCTGAGCAATGGATGGGCATGATCAGTTCCATTCTTGACAGTATGGGGCTAGGTCACGATAGGGTGATCTATGCTACGTTTGTATTGCGGGATGATGCTCAGACGTGGTGGGAAGTGATATCCCAGACACGAGACACAGCTGTGATGGATTGGAAATAATTTAGGCAGCTGTTTAATGAAAAGTATTACTGTGATGTAGCTAAGACTGCCAAGATGAATGAGTTTCTGAACCTCGTTCAGGGAAAAGCATCAGTATCCGAGTATGTTAATAAATTTAATGGGTTGACCAAGTTTGCTTTAGACATGGTACCCACAGATGTGGCTCGGAAAGAAAGGTTTATTCAAGGATTGAATCCTGGTATAGCTAAGGGCATCAGAGTTGCCCCAGTGCATGAAGTCTCTACCTATGCTCAAGTGGTAGAGAAGGCTCTTGCTGTTGAGAGCATCAGAGATGAGAAGAAGAGTTCCACGGAGCATGGAGCTCAGATAGTGGTATCTCCATTTAGTGGAGCAAGCAAGAATAAAAGTTGGAAGCCTTACCCAGAGTGCGCTCGGTGCAAGAGGCATCATCTGGGAGAATGCCGAGCAAGGTCATGTTTTGCTTGTGGCATGGTTGGACATCTCAGAAAGGATTGCCCAAGGCTAAGAGAGCTTGAGCAAAAGAGGATAGACAGCTCGATTCCAACTCGAGTGTTTATTCTAAGGTAGTCGGAGTCTGAGACCGAGACTAGCTCCTCGGGAGTGGCAGGTCAGTTTTCTAGTTCTGAGTTTTGAGTTATGCTGATTGGTTTTGGTGCCATGTTGTTCCTTTGTTTGTTGCATATAGAGAGGCATAAAGTTGATATGATGATCAAATGGTTATGTTATGATGGGAATGTAGTATGGAATTGGCAACTTAAGAAATAAGTCGGGTTATGGGAGGACCCCTCAGTGATTTTGATAAAGCTGGTTCCAACTGGCAATGCTAAATGGTAAGGAAAGAATAGCATCTCTTGGGTTTGAGAGCTAGAGTTTTATGGCGGGGAAATGCATAGAACTCTTAGCTAGTGTGATGGATACCACTTAGATTGTGCAGTGGGATCAGGACAGGCTGGACTAGTCTGTGAGTTCCTGAATGTGTTTTCAGGAGATTAGCCAGGGATAGAGTTAAATTGAAGGCATTGTATTGAATGACTTAGTAGATTTGTAAGAACTCGAGGCTTAGGTATTGAATGGGATGGAATTCTTAAGAGTTGATCTTTGACTTGGTTAGTACCAGTTAGGGATCAGGGGAAAAGAATATGCAAAAGGCTGTGTTTATATCAGATAAGAGCACTAGGGAGTGCTAGATTATATTTTGAGAATCGTTTAATGCTAAGTGTTTTGTGGAAAGAGTTCTGAGTTCTTCTTACAGATCAGAATCAGTTGATAGGTTGTTATGACACCTTGGTGACACAGGGAAATGATTGATTATGTAACATGTTGGCTAAAAGGATTTGACTAGAACTAGAGTAAGGTTTCTGGTGGGCCAAGTGGCCAGTTCTGTGCTTGAGATTACTATCTCAGAAGAGCTTAAAAGGATAGATGATTAATTGAATCTCAGATAAGAAAGATTGAATGGAAGTCTTAGCTGGGTTAGCTAAGAGTGTTACAGTGTCAAGTGTGAATCTATTGTGATATAAGGATCAGACTTGGGGTCTGATGGACACTGGGGTTAATGGGAGATTCTGGATGAATCTCATGTTACTTTCTTTTTCTCTTCATTCAGGCATCATGTCAGTGTACCAATGTGTGAAAGTGTTATGGTGATGGCCTGGGATGGAGAGGGACATAATGGAATGCGTGATAAAGTTCTTAACCTATTAGCAGGACAAGACAGGGTATCAGGAATTAGTAAGGTCATTGCGGCCTTTGAGTATTGTATAATCGAAATAAGAAAGCATCGCGAGGGGTTTCGCGGTGGGGTTACCCAGGAAAGTGGGTCAGCCTGAGTGACTTCGGCTATTGTGGACCAGTGTTGTGAAAGAGATAGTGTGCCTTCTTGAGAATTTAAGGTCTGTCTTATCAGATGAATACTTTATTGTTACTTCCAGGTTATGGAAGGGTGAGGGAAGGCGATGAATAAATAGATGGAATTCAGTACAGTTAATTGTTCTCAGGCTGATGATCAGAGGGAGAATTTTCCAGAGTTGAAAAGGTACCTTATGAGATAAGGTATGGTGGAACATGTTCGTCACCCTTTCATTGGAGTGAGATGGGTGAGATGTTATAACTGGGTCATGAGGTGGTTTAGGGGATCATTGAGATTATTAGAGGTGGAGCTTGAATGCTCACTTCTCAGAATAATTGGGAAAGTGCTACTGAATTGGAAAATGGGAACATAGAGTTCCAGGTAGGAAGTTGTATCTTCCTAAAGAATCACCATGGAAAGGGGTGATGAGTAAAGGCAAGTTAAGCCTAGATTGGTATGACAGTTTGAGTTCTGGATAGGACTGGTCAAATTATCTTTTGTTGGGCCATAGTTTTGGCTCTGACGGTTGTACATTGTGTTATGTATTTCCATCCAGTGGACATGGGTTGAAAGAACTCATGAATTGAGTTATGAGTTTTGAGGAACAAAGTATACCTTGATTTAAGGTATGTTGCAGAAACAGTGAGGTCGAGAGAACGACCTGGGAAACTGGAATCAGTTGTGCGAAATTGATATTCCGGGCGGTTCAGATAAATTTCGAGGACGAAATTTCTGTAAGGAGGGGATAGTTGTAATGCCCTAAATTTCCTAATAAGGTTTAGGACCTTGATTAGGAGGCCTGGAGGGCCATAATTGCTTTATTATGCTATTTAATGATAATATGCATGTTTAGGTGTATTAAATATGCATGTGAACCCATTTGTGATTAATTGGGTGATTTTCATATTTTGGCCACTTCAGGCATTTTTGGCATATATGTGAAATGGGCGTGGTGCTTTGTTATTATCTGGTTATGCCAAGGTTACCCAGCACAAGACGATCCTAGGAGGTAAGCTAGTGGGAAAGTCACAATGGGATTTAAGCTTGACTTGGAGTAAGCCAAGGGGTATTTAGAGCATTACCGGGTTATTGGGTAATGGGAATTAATATTTGGTGATAAATTGGGAGTTAGTAAGACCAGGGGGAAATTCTGGAAGTTTTGCTATAATGTCCCCGGGGGTGTTTCCGGGACCCCGAGCATTAGGTTTTATTGGAAGCTACTTAAGCTTGAAGTAACCTTTTAAGAAAATAAAAAGAACGTTATGTACGTTCTCTCTCCCTAAAAGTTTCCTTTTCGTTTTCCGATCGCGTTTTCGAAGGTATCTTGAGTTCTAGGATTCAGAATCAAGCGATAATCGAGGCATAGCAATCCTAAGGAGAATTAGAAGCTTATTAGCCGGAGGATTTAGTTGAAAACAACTCAATTGGAGGTAATTCAAGTTTAAGTTTTAAAAGTTTTTAAGCTTGAATTGGACTTTGTGAATCGTTGAGTTTTTAGTTCGTTTAAGCCCCGGGTTTTGGTGGTTTTGGACCATTGGGGAGTTTGGGAACTTTGATTTGATGATTTGGGAATGTTTAGACATGTTTTTGGGAGGTTTTATAAGGTTAAAAATGAAGAAAAATGGCTGCCCCGAAGTTGGGCCACGGCCCTGTTCTTGGGCGCTGCGGCCCTTGCTTGATGAAGCAGGTGCCCTGTTTTGCTCTTGCTGGGCACCGCGGCCCTTGGTGTTGGGTGTTGCGGTGCTTGCCTCTGGTTCTGGTGGGGGCCGCATGTCAAGGTGCCAAGGCCGTGGCTCAGGCAGACTTTTGAGCCCATTTGGGGGTTTTGACCCCGGGAACATGGTTTTAGGCCTCAGAATCATTCCTACTACCCGGATTAGTGAGGATTGATGTCTTGGAGGCTAAGTTTTAGTTCAAGGTTGGTTTTAGAACTTGAACTCATTGGATCACCATTTGTGGTTGTGACTAGGTTATCACTAGAGGCTTGGAATCGGGATCGTGCTTGTGGCTCATTTGTTGGTAAGCTGTGCTTGGACCAAAGGTAAGGAAACTGCACCCCATGTGTGACATGCATGTTGGATGTTTAAATGTAAACATTGATAGCATAATGAATGCTTAGAAATCTTGCTCATTTGCATATGATTACTATTGAGGCATGCTGGGTGGTTAAATGAGATGCATGAGATGCACGAGAAACATGTGATTAGGGCATGCCATGAATGATGAATATGAGATTAGACAGAGCTTGAGTCTCTGTGTTTGTGCTTGATAAATATTATGCTCACAACTGTTAGGTAAGCATGCTGAATGTTCTACTCTATGATGAATGACATATTGATAGCATTGCTTACTTGTGCATGGAACTGACTAATTAGTCAGATTTGGCAAAGGTGTTAGTATCAACTATGAAGCTGTGACTCACTAGTCATGTTCGGCAGTGGTACTGGGCACTGGTCACATCGTGCTGACTCACTAGTCAGGACGGCCTTAGCGTGTTCAATGCAAGCCATGTCGATTAGACCTAATCGACCTTCTGCATTGAATGACTCAAAGAGCATTAATGCAGGACCGACCTTAAGTTCGATGAATATAAACAAGTGCTTAACTAGCCAAAGGCTAGTCATTTAGAGCCAGGGCTAGTGAGCCCCGTGACTGTTAGGTCACATGGCTATGGGCACCGGCCCTTAGTGATATGCTTGTCAGTCACTCATTTGATAAGAGCCATTGCAAGAAAGCCTAGGTAACGGTGTTGTTACACAGCTATGGGCACTGGGCCCCTAGTGACTTATTTGTTAGTCACTCAGTATGGTTTATCAGAACCTCAAGTGATATTCACTCATCTGATCAGAGCTATGAGCTCTGTATGATCATTTTGATCATCATATGCATGGCTTGGGCATTGAGGCCCTAGTGACTTTCTTGTTGGTCACTCAGCATGGTTTATCATAACCTCAAGTGTTGAGACACTTATCTGATTAGGATTGACTTGATAGTCATCCTATCAGCAGGGCAGGATTTCTTATCTGAGCCCCTAGTGACTTGCTTGGCAGTCACTCAGCATGGTTTACCAGAACCTCAAGTGTTGCGACACTCATCTGATTAGGATGGACTTTATAGTCCTCAAATCAGAAGGGCAGGATTTCTTATCCTGGATATCCCAGCATTGTTTGAATTTATTTGCATGCTGAATAGAGCTATGTTTGCTAGGCATGCCATATATGATTTGATGTCATGATATGACTGTTCATTAGCGAGTTTAGCACTGTTTGCAATGTGCACTGTAGCGGTCCCTGGAGTTGGGGCATTACACCTAAACCTTATTAGCAACTTGGGGTGTTACAATTATCCCCTCCTTACAAGAATTTCATCCTCGAAATTACCTGAACAACTCGGGATGCCGCTCCCGCATATCAGACTCAAGCTCCCACGTCGCCTCTTCAACCTTGTTGTTTCTCCATAGCACTTTAACTAAGGCGATGGTCTTGCTCCGCAAGACTTTGTCCTTTCTATCAAGGATATGTACAGGCTTCTCCTCGTATGATAAATCTTGATCCAATTCCATGTTCTCATAGCTCAACACATGAGTAGTATCTGATACATATTTTTGAAGCATGGACACATGAAACACGTCATGAACCCTTGATAGAGCTGGAGGCATCGCTAACCTGTAAGCTACCTCACCAACTCATTCCAGAACCTCAAAGGGGCCAATAAACCTGGGACTCAGCTTGCCCCGAACACCGAATCGTTTCACTCCTCTCAGGGGTGAAATCCTGAGGAACACATGATCGCCGACCTGAAGCTCCACATTCCTGCGTCTCAGATCCGAGTAACTCTTCTGACGACTCTGGGAGGCGAGCATACAAGCTCTAATCTTTTCAATTGCCTCATTGGTCCTCTAAACCATCTCAAGACCTAGATATCTTGTCTCACCTGTCTCATCCCAGTGTATCGATGACCTGCACTTCCTTCCATACAGCATCTCATACGGAGCCACTCCGATAGTCGCTTGATAGCTATTATTGTAAGAAAACTCAATCAATGGGAGATACCTGCTCCAGGATCCCCCAAAATCTAGTACACAGGCTTGTAACATGTCTTCCAGTATCTGAATTGTCCTCTCAGACTGCCCATCTGTCTGAGGATGGTAAGCGGTACTGAACCGTAGCTGTGTGCCCATTGCCTTCTGCAGGCTCTCCCAAAACTTGGAGGTGAAGGTGGGGTCTCTGTCGGATACTATCGACCTCGGAGCCCCATGAAGTCGGACAATTTCCTTTACATAAAGCTCAGCATACTGTTCAACAGTATAAGTTGTTCTCACAGGTAAAAAGTGGGCGGACTTAGTATACCTGTCTACAATCACCCACACCGAATCATGTTGTCCCACGGTCTTCGGTAATCCAACCACAAAGTCCATAACAATATCCTCCCATTTCCACTCAGGAATCCCTAGAGGCTGCAACAACCCTGCTGGCCTCTGATGTTCAACCTCAATCTGCTGACAAGATAGGCTCCTTGCCACATAGTCTACCACATCCCTCTTCATGCCTGACCACCAGTACAAAACTTTCAAGTCTTGGTACATCTTTGTACTACCTGGGTGTAAAGAGTAGGGAGTGGTGTGAGCCTCATCTAGAATCTCTCGTCGAATATCTGGATCAGCCGGAACACAAATCCGTCCTTTGTACCTCAACAGGCCCATCTCTGAGATAGAGAATTCCTTAATCGTTCCAGCTAGGGCATTCTCCCTACGCTCAACTAACTGGGGATCCTTTCCCCGTGCTTCCTTAATCCTCTCAAGGAGCATAGACTGGAGAGTTATGTTGGCTAACCTACCAACCACTAACTCAATACCTGCTCTGGCCATCTCCTCAGCCAGGCTGTCTGATATCTGCCTCAAACTATACAACTGACCTAGGCCCTTCTGGCTCAATGCATCAGCCACTACATTAGCCTTTCCAGGATGATATAAAATGTCACAATCGTAATCCTTTACCAACTCTAGCCACCTCCTTTGGCGCATATTCAGATCTTTCTGGGTATATAAATACTTTAAACTCTTGTGGTCAGTGTATATCTCGTACTTTTCACCATACAGATAATGCCTCCACACCTTAAGCGCGAATACCACTGCAGCCAGCTCCAAGTCATGTGTAGGATATCTCTGCTCGTACTCCTTTAACTGCCTTGATGCATAAGCTATTACTTTCCCAGCTTGCATCAACACACACCTCAAACCCTGTCTAGAAGCGTCACAGTAGACCACGAACTTCTCATTATCTGTCGGCAGGCTTAGCACTGGTGCAGTAATCAATCATCGCTTCAACTCTTTAAAGCTATTCTCACACCGATCTGTCCACACATACTTAGTCTTCTTTCTTGTCAACTCTGTCAATGGAGTAGCAATTCTGGAGAATCCCTCTACAAACCGTCAGTAGTACCCTGCTAATCCGAGAAAACTTCTGACTTCAGGAACACTGCTCGGTCTAGGCCAATCTCTCACTGCCTCTATCTTACTTGGGTCAACCAGTATCTCCTCCTTACAAACGATATGGCCCAGAAATGTAACTTGTGGTAACCAAGACTCACACTTGCTGAACTTAGCGTATAACTTGTGCTCTCTCAATCGCTATAACACCAGGCGTAAATGATGCTCATGCTCTGTCTTTGACTGGAGTACACCAATATATCATCGATGAACACAATTACAAACTTATCCAAGTAGTCCTTGAAAATTCTATTCATCATATCCATGAAAGCTGCTGGGGCATTGGTTAATCCAAAAGACATAACCAGGAATTCATAATGCCCGTACCTTGTCCAAAAAGTTGTCTTCGGTATGTCCTCCTCTTTAATTCTCAACTGATGATAGCCTGACCAAAGATCGATCTTTGAGAACACCGTACTCCCTTGAAGCTGATCAAATAAATCATCAATCCTAGGCAGTGGATACTTGTTCTTAATGGTCAACTTGTTCAACTCCCTGTAATCAATGCACATCCTAAGCGACCCATCTTTCTTCTTAACAAATAACACTGGAGCACCCCATGGCGAGAAACTTGGTCTGATGAACCCCAAATCCAACAATTCCTGTAGCTGTATCTTTAATTCCTTTTAACTCTGCTGGAGCCATTCTATAAGGTGCTCTGGAAACTGGCTCCACCCCTAGTGCAAACTCTATGACGAACTCAATCTCCCGCGGTGGCGGCAACCCCGGCAAGTCCGCTGGAAATAAGTCTGGAAACTCACATACCAATCTGGTTTCATTCGGTCCCACTGCCACCACCTTAGAAGTATCTACAACACTCGCTAGGAATCCTATGCAGCCTTCCTGCATTAGATCTCTAGCCTTCAGTGCTGAAATCATAGGCACTCGCTGTCCATTCACCATCCCCACAAATATAAAAGGCACCTCACCTTCTGGTTCAAAAGTCACCATATGCCACTTGCAATCAATCGTTTCTCCATACCTCATTAACCAATCCATCCCTAATATCATATCAAAATCATCCATAGCTAGTTCAACCAGATCAACAAACAGTTCCCTACCATCTACCTCTACTGGTAATGCTCTAACCCATCTCCTAGAGACTACTAGTTCTCGTGTTGGCAACAAAGTTTGAAAATTCCTAGCATACACAATACTAGGTCTACAAAGCTGGTCTATCACCCTAGCAGATAAAAATGAGTGGGTAGCCCCTAAATCAATCAATGCAGTATACAAAGAACCAGCGCTAGAGATCTGACCTGTCACAAGAAAGGGACTAGCCTCCGCCTCAGTCTGAGTCAAAGCGAATACCCTGGTGGGAGCGAGACTGTCTCCCTGCTTTGGCTCTTCCTTCTTAGCTTGTGGACAGTCCTTCTTTAGATGGTTGGCACTCCCAAAGATAAAAAATGCCCTAATCCGGCACTCACCCTGATGTCGTTGCCTGCACCGAGGACACACTGGAAAACTCCTCCAGTTGTCACCACTGCCCTGACGGCCACCAACAGAACCTCGCACTCTCCTATCAGAACTAGGAGGAGTATATGAATCTGGAACCCTTCTTTTCTGCTCACTGGGGCCACTGCCCCGACTAGACCCAACAAAAGGAGGCACCGTCCTCCTAGCATCATGCCTAACAACGCTGTCCTTCCATATCTGATCCTCAGCCCTCTCTGCGGTAAGGGCCTTATCCACCGCTTGTGCATAAGTAGTAGTCTCTGGAATCAATGTAATATTCACATCATGGGCGATCATCACATTCAACTCCCGTATGAATCTATCTCTCCTGGCCTCATCTGTCGGCACTAGGTCTAGCGCAAACTTCACCAGTCTGTCGAATCTCAGGGCATACTCAGTAACTGATAACCTCTTCTGAGTCAGGTTGATAAACTCATCAACCTTCGCAGCTTGAACTGCTATGCTGTAGTATTTGTCATTAAAGACAGTCTTAAATTCTTCCCATGTCATGACTGCAACATTCCTCCGCTGTCTCACCACATCCCACCAGATGCGGGCATCGCCCCTAAGCATGTAGCTAGCGTAAGCTACCCTTTCACTTCCTTCGACCCTCATAAAGTCCAAGATCAAAGAAATCATGTTCATCCACTGCTCTGCCCGCAGTGGGTTCGATCCACCCTCAAAGGTACGAGGTTGTTGCTTCCTGAATCTTTCGTACAAGGGTTCCCACCTGTTTTCAGTCACAGGCTGAACCGGCACTGGCGGCACATTCTGCTGTATTAGCAACCCTGTAACCCGTGGAGGGGCCTGTTGCCTCATCTAACGAAGTTCTTCCTCTGTTCTCTGCAGTCTAGCCTCCATTTCGGCCAATATCTGTTGCCAGTTCTGTGGGGCAGGTGGAGGGTCCTGACCCTGATTGTCGTCCTCGGCTCTGCTGCCGCGGAGTCTAGATGATTGCCGAGGCATTACAACTATATTCCTGCAATCAGTGACACCGCTCATCAGGCATGATAACAAAATCCAATTCCACCTCCCATTCTCAACAATCAACCAAAATCAACAATCCCAACAAAATACAAATAGCATATAACACACAACGGGCCTTGCCGTGGCATCATGCATATGTTATTTCACTTATCACGCTCTTTATAAACTAAGTAGGCAGACAAGACAACCAAGCACATATTCAAGCATAATAATCAACCATACCAATCAACCATACCAATCAACCCTGAGTCGAGCTGTTCAATGGCAGTGTGCGTACATGTTCGGTCAATCTCCAGAACCAATAAACCTTGGCTCGCTCTGATACTAAGTTATAACGCCCTACTACCTTAGAGTCGTTACTAAGTGAGGTTCAAATTTGCAATCAACTCGTTAAACGAGGTTTTTAAAACAAAAGTGTGATTAAACAGAAGTCTAGGCTGTATCTTTAAAATGCACTCCATTTCACTAAAAGTTCAAGAGTTTAACATTTGGGATCCCAGAACCCGGTTTATGAAATATTTACAACTCAAAACAAGTTTATAAGTAGTTAACCATCAAAACTAGGGTTTGTACAGTCATTTCTCAAAAAATATCCCCAACCAAGGCAGTCGGGCAGCCCCAACATGTACGCGCCGCCCCCACGCTCTCCGTACACATGGTTGGTTGACTTTCTCTTTGCCCTTACCTACAACACAGAGCACCCGTGAGCTGAAGCCCAGTAAGAAAACTCAAACAATACATAACATATGCATAGTATACAGTCATTACAGCAGATAGCTCATATCTAGTCAGGCAGTCCATAAAATCTAACACATATACGACCATGCCATCCCAAAAGCATTACCAAAGCCTGGGATCTCAGTCTACACCGCAAGGATATCCCATGTATCCATTAGGGTCTCACCCTAACCACGAACACTCCATGTGCTAAGTGGTATTCCCGGCCCCACTGCCATTCTCAGCCTTCGCCGTTCTCGGCCCTTCGCCGTTCCCGGCCCTTCGCCGTTCATTCAGCTATTTCCACATTTAGCATTCTCAAATAACAATTAAATATATAATCATTCATGTAATGCTACATCCTAGCAATAATACAATCTAGGGCCGCACCCTGAAACAAAACTATGGGCCCAAGCCCTGCTCTACGGGTGCTACGGTTTTCTTACCTGTATCCCGAGCTCTCTGATGCACTAAGGCCGCGAGCACGGTCCTCTAACTCGAGCCTCTCCAAAGACCTAGTCACAACACATACAAAACATCCTTTAATGCTAATCAATCCAAAACCACTTCCCGAGACCAATCCCACACTCTCGGAATCTCCAAATTCCTAAAACAATACGTCAGAAACATCCCCCAAACCCCCGGAGCAAAAGCTCAAAATTGCAAAATCCCATGTTCTGAAAATAGCCTAGCACCGCGGCGCTGCCCTAGACGGCCGCGGCGCCCAGAAAGTCAGAGAGCACTTCCCCTTCCCATAAATAGCCTCGCGTCGCGACGCCCAAGAACAGGGCCGCGACGCTCCTTCGCGAACCCAGAAATCTGGGTTTTCCCCTGCGTTTTTCCCGAGCTAAAACCACTCCAAATCATCCCAAACAAGTACCTAATCCCCAAAACCAATTCAAAACCCCAAATGAACCCTAAATAACTTATAAACATCATAAACAAACTCAATCACACAATCACACCCAAAAATCCACTCTTGGGTCTCAAATTTCAGAAACCTAAACTATAGCTTCTAAGACTTAAACCATAGCTTGAAAAATATCCACCTTGCCTCTAAAACCTTAAACCACATCATAAACAGAATGTAAACATGTTAGAACTCTTACCTTAATCAAAACTCAGCTTGAACTCTTCTCAATTCCAGCTTCAAGCCCCCTTTTCTTTTGATTATCCTACTGAATTTCAAGTAAAACCAGCCACATCTCTTTTAGGTTCCCACACTTAATCTCTGTAAATTCAAGCTTAATTTCAACAAAGACAGAACACAAATTCTTACCTCTGAACAATTTTGGCCTAAGCTTGATCTTGGTTACTTCAAACCTCTTAATTCTCCTCCTAGGACTGAAATTCAGCTCCCTTCTTCAGCTCCTCTTTTGTTCTATCTTTAGGTCTCAAAGTTTAGTATAAACCAACTATCACCAAGTATAATACGTAAATTCCCTTTTCCTTCTGCTCAAGGTTATCTATCTTGTCAAATGACCATTCCACCCTTCCTCAAATATCCCTTCCTAACTAAACCTCAAGGCCCTTTTTTGTCATTTCATTTCTATTACTATTCTACCACTTTTCATTACAACTTGTTACTCTCAGCGGTTACTAATGGTTACCCAGGTTGCTCAATCACCAATAACCACTAACCACAAATTCTCAACTCAACTCACAAAATTCCCCAAAGTACCCTTAGGCTCCTCCCGAGCCGGGTATAAAATCCCGTTGTGACTTTTGAGTTATCTAGGTCTCTAGGACCATCTCGGCACGTGCATCACATTAATATCACCACACCCACGTGGTATAAACCGCATAATATAATTATCACTTTTATCCCCTCAACGGGCTAAAATTACCAATTTACCCCTATCATGAAAACAGGGCCCACATGCATATTTATACCACCTAGCACATGAATTCTAATCACATATTCATTTAAATTCATATATTATCATATTAATTCACTTATTGCCCTCCAGGCACGCTAATCAAGGTCCTAAACCTTATTAGCAACTTGGGGTGTTACAGTTTTCCTGGAGAGTTTTGGGTATCCATGTGCATAAATATTGTACATAATAAACTAGAATTATCTCCCATTTACATAGGGATATGATTGTCTATAGAATTTACACCCATTGTCTTAGGTAATAAATGTGTATCAAAATTTGAGCATTAATGAGTGTATAAGGGATCTCCGAGTCTTGTAGGGTCCTTCATTGTGCATCATGATTAGACTTCCGTGAGCTGAACACTTCCTTCGAGCTGGATATTGAGGAGCTTAAGGAACTTGACATGGGCCAAGTTCAGAGTAACTAGAAGGCATTCTAGCCATTACGCATCTTGAACCAAGTTATTGGCGCAAGAGGCGACCTGGAGATTCTTTGACTGTGTAGTGCCAAGTTTAACTCGAAGTGCTCACACTAGAGTTAGCTAGATGTTCTACCTGTTCACTTTTTCCATGCGCTTATCTGCCAACTGTACCCTGAACTGAGTGATTCAGTTTGTGTATATTTTTGGGGTACAAAATTTGCCCCCCAAGATCCTGCTCGTGCATGATGTCACCCCTGACACGCAAAGTAGGGGCTTTTAGGCTTCTGTTATGTGAAATCATGTCCACTCACTACTCGAGTATTAAACACGTGTCCGCCTATGATAGGTGCTTGTCCAGGTTTGCAGTACGGTGACAACTGTCCTCTCAACTTTTTGCCGCCACAGGGATTATTTAATCTTGGCCCTTGGATCCCGAACTGACCTAATCGAGTGGTAGGTATTGGTTCCCGATGTTTACGTATAAATATGAGAAACAAACTTGAACCTCACCATATTTACATTTAATTTTTTTCCTTTTCTTCTTAGAAAGCTTTCTGAAACCTTCGGCATCCTCCGATTCTTCAGAGGCCCTCAGGCTACTGTCATTGAAGTTATCATTATTTCCTTCGATCAACCATCCAAACTGTAAGTATTCCTATTCTCGGTTTGAATCTCTTCCTCTTATTTTTCAATAAGTTTTATGAGTTTAATAGGTTTTTTTTAGAGGCCAAAACAACCAGAACTATGTTTGACTAGAAATAATGTGCATAAAAAAGGGGTAATTTTCTTAGTTTTGAAAAAGGGTTGCCTGTGTATGCGTAGAAATTTTAGGGGTTTTAGCTTGAGTTCTGGGTAGCTTAGGGTTACGATTTCTCGAGCAGTTTTGCATTAAACCGCGTTCAAAAAGGTATTGGGTCTGACACACGGATCCCGAAGTATTAGTGGATTTCCCAAGTTTACGACGCGTGGTTACTGAACATGTATGAAAAACACGCGCTATTGCTAGGAGATGTATTATCTCGTGTATTTTTTAGGTTGAATATATTGAATTCAAACCCTTGGGTCGCCGTACCTTTATCACTGTAGCCAGGTTTTGTCGTAGGTCGTCTCTAACAGGCCACTTTGTCAACAGGCGAGCTAAGCATGCCTCAACAAAAGAAGTTAATCACAATATCCTCGTCTCAAAACAAAAATAATGGCAAGCAGATTGCATTCGAGACCCCTATTCCCCACTTCGGCTCGGCGGTGGATAGGGAGATGGTAGTTGACCCCAACTCCTTTTTTTAGGATGAGCGCATCGAATCCTAAATAAAGTCTCAGAGCAAGGTGAATAAAATATTGTTGAGCCATGGGATCGAACTGGGGTCTAAGGGCCTTATTGCCCGACCTCCACTGAAAGGGGAGCGAAGTTGCACTCCACTTCAGGATGACTTCAGGGCTTGGAGTGATGAGCACCTGATGGTAGGTGCCTTTCTCCCTTTAGACCAGTACTTCATGGATTTTCTGAACTACGTCGAATTGGTGCCATTCCAGCTTCCCCTCAACTCATATCGATTCTTGGGAGGGCTGAAATATTTATTTTTATAGCACGAGTGGGAGGTCCCCACTTATGTAGACATCATGTAATTCTTCTGCCTTAAAGCCAACCCCGAACAGAAGGGGCAATGTGATGGTTTCTACTACCTCACTAGATTCCCCAACACGACCTCCGTCATCGACCTCCCCAGCCACTCGAATGACTACAAAGATCAATTCTTCATGTCAAACGGGTTCAAGAACTGCACCTATCGGTATTTCAACCGTCCTCGTAAGTTTTTTAGCTCCTAGAATTTTGTACCTAAATTACTTTTTACCAAGTTTAAACATATTCTATTTGAGTTGTTACTTTATGCAGCTATATACAAGAGAACGAGGCGATCAAAGACCCTTGGTGGTCAATATGAGACGCTGTCTCGTATTCCTACCAAGGAGAATGAGTTTCAGATGGTAGTTAATGATGCTACCATGGTGGCCTACAAACTAATCTAGAAGGATCAAACACTAGACATTAGAGCTTGAGGTCCTCCCCCTGGACTCCTTCCTCCTCAAGAAGTCCCCTCGGCCGTCAAAGACACCGAAGAGGAAGAAAAGTTCGCGTAGCAGGTGTGCAAAAGAAAGGACCTTGAAGATGGGCAATATCTTGACCTAGATAGGGCTGAATTGGGGGCAGCAGCCGATACTTCCAGCCAAGGTAACCCATATAGATAATTAAACCGAGCTGCTGCCAATTTTAAGCTAGTTCAATTCAACCCACGATAGCTCGTGAGTCGATATCTGGTTGACCCGGACCTGAACGTGACCCTCCTCCAATGTGTGGATCACCTGGTTGTACGCTATGACCATAACTATCCCAGGTGTACTATAGTGGTAGACAACACTCTTCACTTTAGGTCCACCATATTTGAGGAATATGGTACAAATTTTGTGTTGTGGCCTTCCCTCCGTCAGGGTGTTTATTCCCTGGTTATTAGGCAGCCTGCACATGAGTCTAGCTCGGATGAAGAGCCTAAACCCCATAGGTCCTAAAATGTAATAATATTAGAGTCCCCCCTCCTCTGATAGTCCATGAGTTAGAGATTTTACCTAGTCTGGTTCGTAACCCCTAAGCCGATCATAGTAGTTTCCTCCTCTAGCTCGGAGGGTAGGATTCTTGCTTTATTATTTTCCTTGCATTACCTTGACTACTTATTTCTTGTATCTGAATTTTTATTCATCCTTTCGCAGGCAAAGATATGGACCAGAAGGGTGCCTTCAAGTCTGGTGGGGCCAAAGCTGGATCCGTGATTAAGAAGGCAAGAATATCGAAGAAAATTTCCTCCGAATCCAGAGCTGCCACCAGATCTCCTGCTAAGGATAAAGGTGTCAGTTCTACTCATAAGCAGCAACAACCACCACAACCACCAGCTTCAATAACCACAATTACCATTCCTGAAGTTCCTCTTGCTTGACCTTGCAATGAATCTGCTTCGGTCCTCTAAGTTGTTCAGGATGAAGCTTCCTCTGTTCAGATCCCAGTCAAACCCCTCGAGATTCCAAGGATCCTAGAAGCATTTCGAGGAACCTTCTATGACATGGCGAACCATATGGTGGGTCACGCTTATCGAGCTAACATTAGGGACCTGAGGGCCATGGAGGAGCATTCCCCTGGGATGTTCTGGAGTCTGCCTTGGGAATGAACCTGACTGTGACTCATCTCTTTTCCTTCTATAGTATATCCTTTTTTCTTGTTTTTACTTTCATGAGCTAACCATGTCTTGTGTCTTTCTTTTGTAGTTTGCTTTAGCTAAGATCCGTTGGCTTCGCCTGGTTCTGAGCTGAAAGAGAGGAGCTCAAGGTATCCCTGACCGCATCTCGGGAGAATGAGCAGATAGCGAAGGACCAGCCATGGAGGTGAGCCAGCGACGAGATCAGCTACAGGTCAAGGTCGAAAACCTTAATAAGAAACTTGAGGTCGAGGTCGATGCACTAAAGAATAAGTTGTCCGAGGTCAAGGCCAAGGCCAAGGAAGATGTTGAGAAGGTGAAGCTTGACATTGCAGACTCCACAAATGCCGTGGAGGAGATGCTTTATTGGTGCTGGGCTTATAACTAGAAAGGGATTTCTCCTTCATGGCGATGAAGCTTTGCTGGCGTTATCTTGCCAAGTTCAAGGGTCAATTTTCTCAAGAGCCCTCCGAGACCGCGAACGCATCGGGAGCTGAGAAAGAGGATGGTGAAGAGGTGTCATCACATGAGCAAGTTGCCTAGGCTCAGTGATTTTTTTTATTCCACTTTTCTTTTTCTCTTTGTAATTATGCTTTCACAAAGAAAAAAAATCGCCTTCAGTCTTAGAGCGAAGTTATTTCTCCTTGCGATAATCATATACTTTTTAGTACATGTTCATTTTTTTGTATGATCTATTTTATTACCCTTAATCTCTTATCTTGTCATACTTATGAACTTCAAATTATTCCACACTCGCAATTATAGGGATTATCTTTTTAGATCGAGATAGGTTTCTTGATGGCTTGATCGAATAATTATGGTCAATATTCTGGTAATACCCAGGAATTTTCCTACCTAATAATGTCATACCTGTTAGGAATCAGGCCTCAGACCTGGTTATATCCAGGAGTTTGTCTACTTAATAGCATTATATCTGTTAGGAATCAGGCCTCAGACCTGGTTATATCCCATGGAGATTACATGAAGCTTTGAAGCCCAAGGAATGTGTAACACCCTACATCCTTAGAGCCGTTACTAAGTGAGTTTTAAAACGAAAAAGGTGCAATAAACTCGCTAACCGAGGATTTTAAAACAAAAGTGTGACTAAGCAAAAGTTAAGGCTGTAATCTTTGAAAATGCGTTGTTTCATTGAAAACTTCTAGTATTAAACATTTGGGATCCCAAAATAAGGTTTGAAAACTAGTTACGGCTTAAAATAAGTTTACACTCGATTAATTATTAAAATCACAGATTATTACAGCCATTTCTCAAATAAACCCCCAACCAAAGCAGTCGGGCAGGCCAAACATGTACGCGTCGCTTCACGCTCTCCGTACTCATGGCTGGTTGACTCAATCTTTGCCCTTACCTGCAACACAGAGCACCCATGAGCCGAAGCCCAGCAAGAAATCTCATATAGTATATAACATATGCGAATTATATAGTTAACATATCAGATTATCCACAGAAAAACAGGTATTCCATCAAACTAAACAAACACGGCCATGCCGTCCCAGAGGCATTACCAGAGCTTGGGGCCTCGGTCCTCACCGTAAGGATATCACATGTATCCATTGGGGTTCCACCCTGACTACAAGCACTTCACGTGCTTGGTGTAACTTCCGACCCCACTGCCATTCTCGGCCTTTTGCCGTTCTCGGCTCCATTGCCGTTCTCGGCTCCTTGCCATTTCATTCTACTATAATCACAAATAGTCTAACTCAAATAATATTCAAACATATATCAATTCAATTTAGTCTGCACCCTAACATGTAATGCAATATAGTGCCGTGCCCTGCAATCATCTCAGCATGCAATATAGGGCCGTGCCCTGCAATCACACCATGGGCCCATGCCCTGTCCTACGGGTGCTATAGTTTTACCTGTCAAATTGATAGCTTTCATAACTTGACTCCTTGAGCACGATCCCACTCGAGCCCTAGTGCACACCTAAACACAGCCATAGATCAAAGTCATCACCGAACCTCAAGTCCGAAAACCTAGCCTCGGGACCAATCCCGGGCCCCCCGGGGAGTCCTATATCCACAAAACAAGATGGTAGAATCGAACCCTGAACCCTAGGTCAAAATCCCTCACAAATAGCCCAAAACCCCCTTTCTGGGCACAGGGTAGCGCAACAGCGCTCTAAAGAGGGCGCTATAGCGCTACAGGCAGAACGGACATCCCCAGAAACAAGGCCTAGCGCTACAGCGCCCAAAGGCTAGCGCTGTAGCGCTAGTTGCAGGCAGGCAACCCTCATTTTCTTTTTCTACGATTTCTTTGAGCTAATCTCAACCCAAACTTCCCCAAATCTTTACCAAACTCAAAATCAATCTTATAAACACTCTCCACTCATCCCAAGCATCCCCAAATCTCAAAACCCAAGCTCATGCATCCCAAATCTCAAGATTCACCATAGATGAACCCTAAACCCATAAATTCAGTCAAACATCAAGTTAAAGGCTTAGAATTCATACCGTTGATGCAATTTCAACTTTGATTCAACTCCTAGACCTCCTTAGCTTGCTCTTCTCAAAGCTTGCCCAGAAATTCCCCTAAGATTCCCATCAATCCAGCTTAGATACACAGCCCAAACCAGTTAAAACCCAAAACTGAAAACTCTAAAACTTACCTCAAACATTGATGTGATCTTGCTAATCCCTTGCCAAATCTTCAAGCCTAGCTTAGGATCCTTGATGCTCAGCCTATCCTAGCTCTCCTCTGAGCTTTGCCCCAATAAATTTGAAGAGAAATGGTGCTAGAATCCTCAAACCGCCCCTTTTGGAAAACCCTCTGTTTTCTCTGTTTTCTTTTTCTTCCTTTTTCTTTCTTTTCCTTCAGATTTCTCACACTCTCTAACAATCCCACTCACTATATAAAGCATCATTGAATCTATCTCTAAGAAGTCTAATGACCAAAATTCCCTCCCTATAAGTTCTAAACTCTTTTTGTCCACATAGGGCCATTTTAGTCATTTTACCCAATTCTCGCTAACTCCTCAAGTGTCTCTAATATTTTCCCACTTGCTTCCCAATACCTGCTAATCACCAAATATATACCTCATTATCAAAATTAACCTCAACATATTCTCTAAACTTCCTGTTTATACCCCCAGGCTCGCCCCGTGCCGGGTATAAATTCTCGCCATGACTTTTCCGCTAAACCGCTCTCTGGGATCGTCTCGAGTCACAAATCACAGATACATCCACATACCACTGTGGTCTCAACAATCATCTCATATCAATACAGTTCTGCCCAAAATGGCCAAAATTACTATCTTGCCCTTCTAACACAATCAGGGCCTACATGCATACTAATACACATAATCATGCATCTCAAATATTCAAATAGTCATATAACATGCTTTAAATCATAATCATGCATTTTACTCATTAAAGTCACACAAAATTACCATCATGCCCTCCTGGCACATTAATCAAGGCCCTTAAGCCTTAACAGCGAATTTGGGTCGTTACAGAATGCCTTGGTGTATTTTTATAATTTTATTTAACAAAGAGAACCTGGTCAATACCCTAATTTTTAATTATATTGCATGATTGGTAACATTTTGATATGATTACTTCACATGCCATATAGAACAGGAACCACCCACTCATTGCATCATTTCAATAGCGTGCTATGTATGAATGTTAATTTTTATAATTAACATGTTTTCCTAGGATAAATGGACACAAATAATGTGAATTAGATTTAAGTAGTTAAATTGGGTAATATCACATTAATAACATGTATAGATTACCTTAATATGTTTTGGGTTATTAATGAGTTTAATACCTAGGAAAAACATAGTTTAGAATTAATTAATAATTGTTAGTATTTATTCTAAATTTGGTAAGCTTAGAATTTTAAGAGATAAAATTTGGATTTACATAAGTGATTTAGATTTAATAGTTAAACTTTGGTAATAATCACTTACTAATTAAAATAGGAGATATTTTAATAGAAAACATTTTATTTCTAAAATAGTGGGTGGGAGAAGTTATAAGGCACTATAACCTATGGTTTCTACTATTGGTTGAAAAACGTTGGTTCTAATATGGGCCTCGAGACGCCTTTGCTTTCTTCCTCCCTATCAAAAGTTGTTTTCGCTAGGATTTTAATTGGTAGACCTCTTTGCGATGGGGTTTTTGAGATGTATTCCATGTATGACCTATCCTATCGACAAAACTCATGGGTTAAGTCAAGAAACTTGAAATAGTAGGTTACACTCATGAAAAATATATCTACCTTGGCTAGATATATTTCTAGATATATTTTCAACCAAAATAATTGCAATTTTTTATTATAAAGATATCATATTGTTACACCCAAATTTCGCGAATATAAATTATGGTATCGAAAGGCAGGCTAGTAAAATGTAAGCTCAAAATAAGCAAGTGTGCCACGTCATCAGCATTTATGCAGATTGGGTTTGGCAGTTTCGCTCAGCATTAAGATGACGATGATGGAATTGGTGAGCTCGGAACTACGTACAGTCTCGAAGATGTTTCGAGGTTACAAGTCAAGCTTGAAGCTACAAATACAAGGGTTCAACACTTGTATAAATTTCTTGGTTTATTCTTGTTGACCCTTGATTTGGCCAACGACACAGAGTCAAATGTACGACAAAAGATAAAACGACAATTAAGAATTTAATCAAATGGAAAAGAAGAAAACACCAAGGATTTATAGTGGTTCGGCCCCAAAGAATGGTAATGACCTACGCCTACTTAGTCCTATTATTAATATTGAATCTCAAAGCTGTGATCAAAGAACTAAGGATCTTGAGTTTCACAAACCTTGGAAGAAATACAATGGAATGATGGATTATTGCATTATAGCTCTCTTTCTCTCTCTATCTTAGCAAAAAGATTCAGGGATCAAAAGTCCCTTCCTTGAGCTATTTCATGCACATTTATAGGCTCAAGGAGGGTTACACGGGCCAACAGGCCATATCTTTCCTTAATAACCGTGTATCAAGGTAATAATGAGGAAATATTCAATGCAATCATTATAAGATTACAATCTTAGAAGGCAACAAAAAAATTTATACGACCAGCCTGGTCGTATCTAAAAGTTAAGCCCTGACGAAGCGATGGGCCTCTGGTCGATAGTCAAACATCACTTCCGCCACGTGTCTACCATGTGTGAGAAATCCTTGCCACATCATCAGGAGCAGTTTTTGGGTAAACATTTGCCCCCCAAGTTTATTTATTGTGACCAGCAATAAGTAAACTTAGGAAACTCACTTTTCGCTTACTCCACCAAACCTGTCAGAACTGCCCAAGCCCTCTTGGAAAAAGCAATTAATCATGTCTAATCAAGCCTTTTAGGTTTCCCAAAAACTTGTGTGATGGCTATCACACTTCCCCATGCTCAGAAAAAGTAATTCATGATTACCTCTTATATCGTGTCGCAGTCACTATATACAATATCTCAAATTCTCATTTTTACTTTTTACTTTTCACTACCCATCTCCTCTCCAAGAACTGCGAAGAACTTCTGTCTTCATAGCCTAGAAATCCCAGGAACTAACATCCGAAAGTTCAAAAGCTTTCGTGTTCAGACTCCTCTTTTCATCCACGTAAGTTTTGCTAACCCCTTTGTTGTTTGAGATGCTATGCAAAACTGTTTTTTGTGCTTATTTTTTTCTCTGAACCTTTGCATGCTCTTGGCTGAAACCGTTATGGGGATTGTGTGTATATCAATAGATGCTTGATAGGGTAGTGAAGTAACATTTTGTAGGAGTTAGGAGCCAATTTGGTAGTCAAGATTGTAGATTTAGGGCGTAAAATCGAAGTAAAAATTCGATTTTTAGGCTAGTTGAAAAACTGGGTTTTTCCCGCCCCTTCGGAGTCGAAAAAGCTTTTTTCTTGAAAAACTTTTTACATCCGCTTTTCAATATGTTTTTGAAACTGCTCGTATAAAACTTAGTGTTTTTGTTAGAATGCTACTGGATGTATAAAAGTTTAACTTTTATACGTGAGCAACGTTATTCTAACTCTCAACACAGATTTTTAGGCTTTACGCTCTCACCTCCCCCTTTCTCTGTTCGCAGCTTTTCATGCAAGATCTGTGGGGAGGTGAAAGGCCTATCAATGATGATTTTCTTGCCTAATTACTTGAAGACGAGGAGCAACCGTCGCTGTTGATACAAGAAATTCCTTTTTCTCAAACTCCACCCAATAGACCTCAGTCAAACCTTCCACCCATGGGTAGAGTAAAATCCACTGCCTAGATAAAGAAACCTTCCAGCCCTTCAAACCAGCCTGCTCCTTAGGCTGGAATTCCCTCGACCAATGGTCGAGAAACAAATATCCTTGACCCCAACATTCCAACTCGTGCTCAGCTTTGAAATGTCGTTCAACCAGATGTTGAATGGTACGTCCCCCCTCCTAGCCGAGTAACGATTAGGATGATCGCTAATTATATTAAAAAATATGGACTTTCGGGGGTGACTCTAGTCCAACCCACTCAAGACCAATGGCGAACTTGCCTGGAGACGCTTTCAGCACCTGGTCGAGGTACCACATCGAGGCAGAAGCGATTCTGCTTCTTCATCCTTTTTTCCAGGGAGTGGCCAATTACTTCGAGGTCTCCCCTTTTCAAATAACTCCCAACAGATATAGAATGCTCTCTGCACTCTATATCCTCTAAAGCCATAAAAAATGGCATGTCCCCACGCCACATGAGGTCAACTACCTGTTCGACCTTAAATCCAACCCCAACCAGGAAAACACAGGGCTTTTCCACTTCTATCACCAGGAAACAGGCCGCACTTTCCTGACTGACACCACTTTTATCTCGAACATGGAGAGGTATAATCTGGAGTACTTCCTGATGACTGACATGGTCGCGAACAACTTGGCCTTCACACAAAGAGGTAAAGTCTTTGCACCACTGGCCATTTATCTTTCTTCAATTTTTTTGCTGCATTTCCCTTAGAAATTTAGTGCGTTTCGAGCCCATGGTTGCGACCAGAGCCTACTCCAGACATTGTGATCTGATCAGCGCTTCTGGCCAGCATGACCAACATAGAGAAAATTGTTAAACAGCTGGTCAGAGAGGCCAATTTGAGACTGGTCGGCCTTTTGGCTCCTCACCAGGATGTGAGGGAATCTACTGTAGGGAGTGCTACCGGCACTGAAATCCCCGAACAGCGGCCAGATGTGTCACAACCTCCTCTGAGGAGGGCAACTGGGGTGACCATCAATGAGCCAACTGGTGTCCCCCGACCTGCTGCTGCACCGACCCCTCCAGGGAAGGGAAAGAAGAAGGCCACAGAGCCTACTCTTGAGTCGTCGGACGAGAATGGTACTGATTTTTCGCTCTTAGATAGCCTGCTTATTCCCATGTCACCTCTTCGACGGGGATGGCAATTTTAAATATCCTCCTGCTTTAAATCCAGACTTCTTCATGCCAGAGAGTGAGTGTAACAATAGTAGAGTATATAATGTAGCGACTAGTAATGATATCTCGGGTATTTTACATACAATTTTCTTTGTTTCTTTTCCTGACATAACATACTCAATTATTTGTACTATCTCACTGTTCGTGTATTTTCTTTTCTTACAGACATGGACTCCGAGAATGTGTTCGACATGTACAGTGCTCCCGAGGCTCCTGAAGCTCCTGCGAGCAAGAAGAAATCTAGCAGGCGGCATCAGGGGGAAAGCAGTAAAGCGCCTCCGGCCAAGAAATCTGGTACTGTAGACCCTCCGGCAGACGGACCATCGACAAATGCAACACTACCTCTTTCTCCTCTAGAGCAGCAAACTCCTCCTGCTCCGGTCAGGTCGACACATTCTCCACCAGCTCCAACCGACCAAACTCAGCAGGCTACTCCTGCTTCTACAGGAGCGACATATCGAGTCGTGCCTTGAGATCGGCCAAAGACAGGATGGCCAAAATTTTGAAGCATGAACATTGCCGAGAGGCGATGGTGGGGACAGAGACGATGAACGTTGACCAAATCTTAACCTGCACGCTAAACGAGCTTGCTAGAGTAAGTCATTTTTTTTTATTCTGTGGAGATAGCCCTTTTATACATTATAGTCAGTTTAACTTTTGCTCTGATCGCAGGCAATGCTGACTGTTACTGCCGGCCGGCTCCGCTCGGGTGCTATCACCGAGCAGTCCAGGACCTCCGAGCAACGACACGCTGAGGAAATCAAAGCTGCCGAAGTGAAATACGTTGAACAGCTTGAGGCGGCACAGAAGACAAATGCAGCGTTGCTCGAGGAGAAGAATAAGCTGGCTGAGGAGTTAATGGAGAAGCAGACTACACCGGACAAGACCGTCAAGCAAAGAGACCAGATCAGGGAGTCTAACCATGTCAACTACTACAAGGCTAAAAAGCTCGAGGATGACTTGATTGTGAGTAGACATGAGACTACAACATTGGAGGGTCGGATCGAGAAGCTTGAAAAAGCTAATGCCAGCAATTTGGAAAGGTACAAGAACACCATGGTTAAGTGTTTCAATGACTTCTGGAAACACAACCAAGAGGATAATCCAGCTATCTTCCCGAGCGCACAAGGCATGCTGAGATAGCCCCCTGCGTTGCTCGATTGGCGGAAGAAGAGAGAGCAAGGGTACCTGCCTCTCCCGAAATCTCCTTGGCCACTGGCGTGGATGGGGCGGACAATGAAGCTACAACTGTCGTCGACCAGGGCACCCCTCAAGATCCTCCAACCTCATAGTCTGCTATTTTTCTTTCTCTTTAATCTTTTAAGTACACGGCCTACAGGTCGTGATGTAAAGACAATATAATTTTTATTGTTGCGCGGGCAGCTACTTTTTTCTTTCAACAAACAATTACATCCGAGCAGACTGCTTGCAATCTAAAGGCTTTCCTTTTGATATTATAATATTTTCCTTTTATTATAACATCTGTTCGCATGACCGAACTTAGCATAGTACTTTGGCTTGATTTAACAAAATACAAAATTTTGAAAAATACTCTAAGTACCCTAGCATTCTTTCACTTATTTTGCTCATAAGTTTACGTACCTCTCGATATGCTTTGCTTACTAGATACCTGATATGCCCCCCAAGTGATCGAGGTGCTCTAGGTCCTTGATCACTTTCCTTGACCAAAACCTATTCGAACATTACTGCTCGGAGCAAAACAATTAAAATTATAATACGACAAAACAACACACATAAGGAGAAAATACTTGTATAAAGTACAATAAATGACAAGAATGACTGGCTGCGCACAGTCCCTTATATTTCTCGTAATAAATGGACAAAACGTGTCTGTACGAGTGATCAATAAGATCTTACACTTATAAGCGATTAGTCACATAAAATGACCAACCCTTTTTCATAACTTGTAAAAGGTAAAATTAATACAAGCCAATTCTTTAAGAAGAATTGTTCATTGATAGTACTTGCGCAGGTGTTATCCATTCCAATAGCGAGGAATGAGACCTCTGTTTAAGCGAGCAAGTTTGTAGGTGCCTGGACGGAGGACTTCTTCAATCTGGTAAGGCCCTTCCCAATTAGGTCAGAGTACTCCAGCAGCTTGGTCATGGGTGTTCAGGAAAACTCTTCGAAGAACTAAATCTCTAACACTGAATTTTCTCTCGCGTACTTTAGAGTTGAAATATCGGGCGACTTTTTGCTGGTACGCAGCTACTTGGAGTTGGGCTTGTTCACGTTTCTCATCGATCGAGTCCAGGGATTCCATCAATAGCTGGCTATTCGAACCTTGATCGTACGTTATTCTGCGATGCGAAGGAGAATCTAACTCAACAGGCAACATAGCCTCAAACCCATAAGCTAAAGAGAATGGAGTATGGCCTGTTGCTGTTCGGTGGGAAGTTCTGTACGACCAAAGGACTTCAGGAAATTGCTCTGGCCATGCCCCCTTAGTGTCTTCCAGTCTTTTCTTCAGAGTATCCTTTAGTGTTTTGTTGACTACTTCAACTTGTCCATTTGCTTGGGGATGAGCGACTGAAGAAAAGCTCTTGATAATACCATGCTGTTCGCAAAAGTCCGTGAATAAATCACTATCAAACTGGGTGCCGTTATCCGAGATGATTTTCCTTGGCAATCCATAGCGACAAACGATGCTTTTGATCACGAAATCATGCACCTCCTTGGTCATTATGGTTGCGAGCAGCTTGGCCTCGACCCATTTAGTGAAGTAATCGACGACAACCACAACATACTTGACGTTGCCCTTTCCTGTGGGCAAAGATCCGATTAGATCTATACCCCAAACTGCAAGCAGCCACAGACTTTGCATCTATTTAAGCTCATTAGGGGCTGCTCGTGGGATTTTGGAGAACCTTTGGCACTTGTCGCACCTTCGTACAAACTCCATCGAGTCTTCATTCATCGTGGGCCATAAGTATCCTTGCCTTAGGATCTTTTTTGAAAAGCTTTGCCCCCCAGCGTGGTCCTCACAAAAGCCTTCGTGTACCTCTTTCATCAATTCTTTGGATTTCTCTTTTGAAACATATCTGAGGAGTGACATTGAGTATCCCCTCCTGTACAAGACTCCATCTACCAGGACATACCTAGCAGCCTGTCGTTGAAGGGTCCTAGCTCTGTTTCTGTTCGTCGGCAACACGTCTTGCGTCAGATACTCTACGTATGGTGCCATCCACGTATCCGCCATCTGGATCACCAAAGTGGTATCCTCTGCTTGGATACTTGGCACAGATAGCCATTTTACTAGTACTATATTCAGAGTATCAGCATCCTTCATGCTTGCTAATTTGGCCAAAGCATCAGGATTGGAATTCTGGTTGCGAGGTACTTGCTGGAGGGTGTATTTGTCGAACTGAGCCAATAGATCTTTTGTTTTGTTTAAATAGGCAACCATCTTTAAACCTTGTGCCTAGTACTCTCCCATGACTTGATTCACCACCAGCTGTGAATCACTGTAGATGTCGAGCACCTTTATATTCATATCCCCGGCTAATCGTAACCCAACGAGCAATGCTTCATATTTAGCCTTATTATTGGAAGTAGTGAAGTCAAAACTGATCGCACAATGAAAATGATGCCCTTCAGGCACAATCAGTATCACCCCTGCCCCTGCATGATGCTCATTGGAAGAGCTGTCTGTAAGTAACTTCCATGAGGGAGGTTGGTTTTGCGACTCAGGCTTTTCTAGCTCTTCGTTCTGCTCGCCATCTGTAAGTTCGATGAACTCTGCAATGAAGTCAGCCAGGGCTTGCCCTTTTATCGCTATTCGTGACAAGTAAGAGATATCGAACTGCCCAAGTTCGCTGCCCATTTTGACAATCTACCCGCAGCCTCTGGTTTTTGCAGAACTTTCCGTAGAGGCTAGTCGGTCAAAACGGTGATTGGATGTGCTTGAAAGTAAGGCCGCAGTTTCCTTGAGGCCAAAATTAAGAAATAGGCTAGCTTTTCGATGGGTGGGTACCGCTGTTCGGCTCCAATTAGCCTTTTGCTTACATAGTAAACAGCCTTCTGCACGCCTTCTTTCTCCCTTACTAAAACGACACTAGCAACATATTCTGTGATCGCCAGGTACATGAACAAAGTTTCCTTATCGATCGGCTTTGACAGGATGGGTGGTTGCGCCATGTGAGACTTCAATGCTTGAAAAGCCTGCTCGCACTCCTCCGTCCATTCAAATTTCTTGTTGCCTCTAAGTAGATTAAAAAATGCGACGTAGTTGTCTGTTGATTTTGAAATAAATCTACTAAGAGCGGCAATTCTTCCGATTAAACTTTGAACATCCTTAATCTTTGCTGGCGATCTCATATCAATCAGGGCTCTGATTTTCTCGGGATTTGCTTCAATTCCTCTCGATTTAACTATAAATCCAAAGAACTTCCCTGATCCTACTCCGAATGAGCATTTAAGGGGATTAAGCTTAATCTGATATTTATTCAAGACGTTGAAGCACTCCTGCAAATCCTCTATATGCCCTTCTGCCTTCTTAGACTATACCAGCATATCATCGACACAGACCTCCATGTTTGTCCCGATCAGCTCTTTGAACATGTGGTTGACTAGTCGCTGGTAAGTCGTACTAGCGTTTTTCAAACCGAAGGGCATTACTTTGTAACAGTAAAGCCCTGTATCAGTCCGAAAGATAGTGTGATCCTCATCAAGGGGATGCATACTAATCTTATTATATCCAGAGTATGCATCCATAAAAGAGAGAATCTCATGCCCTGCAGTGGCATCGACCAGTTGGTCGATCCTAGGGAGTGGGAAACAATCCTTAGGGCATGCTTTATTGAGGTTTGTGAAATCCACGCATGTTCGCCATTTGCCATTCGGCTTGGGAACTAGCACGAGATTAGAGACCCACGATGGATAAAATTCCACCTTGATGAACCCATTCTCCTTCAACTTTTCAACTTCTTCTTTTAAGGCCATTGATCTATCTTTGTCGAGCAGCCTTCTTTTTTGTTGCATCGGTGGAAAACTCTTGTCGATGTTCAGGACATGGCTGATGATTGCAGGGTCTATTCCGACCATGTCTTTGTGCGACCAGGCAAAGACTTCCTAGTTCCTCCTTAAAATCTCCACCATTGCTTGTTTTGTTGTTGTCTCTAAGTTTTTACCAACTTTCACAACCCTGGTCAAATTTTCTTCATCGAGTTGGACCACTTCAAGGTCCTCAATGGGTCCTATTTCTTCCTCAAAATTCCCAAAGCGAGGATCCAAGTCTCTATCCTCCTTTGGGCAATGCCCTATTTGGTGACATTATCACCTGAGTGGGCCTGAGCATCAATTGCCACTTGCAACTCTTTTCCAGGAACATCTCTCGATACACCCTTCTTTGCCTTGGTGATCGAGGTGCTGTAGCACTCCCTTGGTTCCCGCTGATTTCCCAACACGCATCCTACCCCTGCGTCTATCGAGAATTTCATGGGAAGGTGCCATATTGAAGTGACGGCCCGTAGGTTGATCAGAATTGGTCTCCCAATTACAGCATTGTATGCTAAAGGACAATAAACTACTATGAAAGTAGTGAGTAATGTCCAATTAGCATGTGCAGTACCTACTGTAATTGGAAGCCTAATCGACCCTGTTGGGGCGAGCCCTTCACCGGAAAACCATAGATGGTTTGGTTGCATGGCTCCAGGTCCTTGATGGACAGCTTCATTCTTTCCAGCGAAGACTTGTACACGATGTTGACCGAACTTCCTGTGTCGACCAACACTCTCTTCACCATCATGTTGGCAATTTTTACATCTATGAACAGTGGATCAGAGTGTGGGAATCACACGTCCTAGGCATCGTCTTCAGAGAAGGTTATCGATTCCTCTTCTGTTAGAGCCTTTTTCAGTGCTTGATCCTCCACACTCATCATCTCGATGTCCTGGTGGTGGCGTAGGGTTCGAGCGTATCGTTCCATTTGCTTCCCACTGTCTCTTGCAAGATGTGGGCCTCTGCAGATGGTGAGTAAAGTGCCTGCCACAGGAGCTGGCTGTAGAGGTGGTGAGCGTTAGCGTGCAGGCGCCTGCTCGTTGCCACCTTGAGCCTCTTGCTTAGACCCTCCTGCGGCTCGCACATATCTTCTTAAATGTCCCTGCCTGATTAGGAACTCAATCCCGTCTTTCAACTGGTTACATTCATTGGTGTCATGCCCGTAGTCGTTGTGAAAATGACAGAACTTTGTTGTATCTCTCTTGGAGATATCTTTCCTTATATTTGCGGGTCATTCGTAAGGCACGCTTGAGTTAGTCGCCTGGTAGACTTCAGCTCAGCTTTCGACAAGGGCCATGTAGTTGGTGAATCTTGGCTCGTATCGATTGCCTTTGGGGCGTTTACTCTCAGAAGCTGAGGGTTCATTGTTTGCCTATTTTCCACCGTTCCTACCATTGCCATTCCCGTTGCCCTTGACGTTGCCATTGGGCTTTTTCGACCCATTGGCGGCTTTGGCGAGTTCTTCCTTGGGCCCCTTGTCTTTTTTTTGCAATTTCCCTTCATTGGCAATCACGTCTTCGAGCTTGATATATCGATCTGCCCGATCCAAAAACTCTTGGGTACTTCTTACCTCATTCTTTCTGAGGCTACTCCAGAGGGGTGAATGGTGCCTAACCCCAGCAGTTAGAGCCATCATCTTACCTTCATCGCCCACTGTCTTGGCTCCAGCTGCTGCTCGCATGAAGCATTGGACATATTATTTCAAGGGCTCTCCCTCTTTCTGGCGTATCTCGACCAACTGGTTGGCCTCTGTGGGGTGTACGCGACCCGCGTAGAACTGTCTGTAAAATTCCTTCACGAACATTTCCCAAGATACTATACTAACAGAAGGGAACTTGAAGAACCACTCCTGGGCAGTGTCAGATAGTGTCACAGGGAAGATCCGGCAGCGGGCATCTTTCGACACTTTTTGTATATCCAATTGTATCTCAAACTTATTAACGTGAGATACCGGGTCTCCGTACTCGTCAAAGTTCGGCAATGTTGGCATCTTGAACTTACTGGGGGTTTCAGGCACAGTAATCCTCTATACAAAGGGGGTGCCCCTCTTCCTATCGTACTCAATATGGGACGTTTGTCCCCTGACCAGTTGTTGTACACCTGGTTTAGAGCATCAATCTGTGCCTGAACAACTTTTGGGACTGCTGGGGCCACCAATGCCAGGGGAGCGTACTCGTCGTGCCTCTCACAGCGGTCGTTAAGTATGTCCCTTAAACCATCGTCTCTACGTCTATGCTCGCTAGCTCCTAGCCAACTAAAGACGTTCTGCTGCCTAGGTTGCTCCCCAGCATTGTGGCTAGCTGGCCTGTTTTCTCTAGGAGGGGGGCTTCTGCCTCCACCTTTTTCCTCGTTTCTCCGACCATCATTTCTTCTGCTGGGATCGGTTTCATTATAGTCATGGCCATCTCTGAATTGTGGCTGACTATGGCGTGACCGGCTGTTCACGCTATTTCCTCATCGGGCTGGCATTTCTCGAGTGTCAGGGGGAGGCCTGCGCTGGTCGTTGGGTCCCCGTGCATTTTTATGCCATGGGGGGCCCCTGACTGCAGAGCCTGACTCGGTGTTCCTTTTGTTGGCAGAAGGGCATTGCCCCCTACTCGTTAGATTTGCCTCTTCATCCCCTGGGCATCTAGGGCTGCGAGGTGGTTGCCCGACCCTATTCTGCCTCGGGCACTGGGGATTGCCTCGACCAGCCTGAGATGGGGGCTGCTGCTCAGGATCCCTAGGTGGGGCATCATCCTGAGCCACAGGCGGCTGCTCAGGCCTTTGAGGACTTGCCGGCTGGACCGGAGGGCTAGGATTGGGACCTCTTTGAGGTGGCACATTCGGCGACTGATCTGGCTGGGAGGCTGGCGCAGCCTGACTCCTAGCCAGTTGGATGGCTGCTTCAAGGGCGGCCATGGCATCCCTCTGCCGATGATCCATTTCTACCTGCCGCTCACTCAGCTCCTGGCGCTGGCATTCTATTTCTCTTTGCTGCAGTTCCATTGTCTCCGTAGCATTCTCCTGATGGGCCCTCAGATTAGCCAACTCATCCTGCAACACCCCTAGCGTTGCCCTCAGTGTTTCAGAATCTAACTCCTCCTCATCAATGTAACGACCCAAACTCCAGGGACCGTTACAGTGTGTCTTGTAACCAGTGATAAGCTCGCTAATCGAGTCATTTGGCCAAAATCGTGTAACTAAGTATGATTAGCGGTTTAGGGATTAAATTTTTTGGTTAAGATGTAATGTTTCATTAGAATGTTTACTGTATACATTGGGATCCCAAAAATATAATTTAAGAGTCTATTACAGGAAAATATTTACAACAGGCCGATCTAAGCGGCAAAATAGGGTTTAACCCTAGTTCCTCTTTCAACCCTTGGCCGTGGCAGTCGAGCAGCCACATATGTACACTTTGTCACCTAAACTCTCCAACCCAAGGATAGTCCAGCTTTCTTTTTCCTTTACCTGCTCAGCAAGAAAATTTAATATGCTCATGAACAGTAATAACATGTCATCAAATCATAAGGCACACGCCTGGCAGATATAGCCCTAATCAAGTAGGCAAATGAGTTCACGTAATGTTGAGTATAACACATCAACCAATGATCATAATAATCATCCAGGACTTTTAGCCCAAAATAGAAGAGTGACAGTCACTAAGGTGGGTTCCGTTCCCTTTATAAATAAGTGATCCTTTCACTAGCTTAAACAAGATAGGTATCTGGTGAAATAGTCACTAGCATAAACCTATCGAGTAGATAAGTGATCCTTTCACTAGCTTAAATAGGATAGGGGCATGATGACTAGTCATCAACATAACCTTCCTCATGACCATAGAGTCATAACCATGGAGTTCTCTGTTCCCTAGCCATGTGGCAAGCAGTCACCTAGGCCTTAGGCCCTGGCTCTGAGTAACTAGTCCTAGACTAGCCAAGCACTTATAAGTTTCATCGACCTTAGGGTTGGTCCAGCATTAATACCCCATATGAGTCATTCAATGCTGATATCCATTAGATCTAATCTTCATTCGACCCTGCATTCAAGACGCTTATGCCGTTTTTGACTCTTAGGTCAGTGAAATGCGACCAGTGTTCAACCCGTTGTGAACTTGACTAGTAAGTCACAGCTTCACAGATGGATCTGACACCATTGCCGATTCTGACCAATAAGTCAGTGCCGTACACAAGTAAGAAATGCCACCCAAAATATATCATATGTCAAATATCCGATTACAGGGCACTCAGCATGCTTACTCAATAATTACTAGCACAACTAGGATCATGCATAAACATAGAGGTTCAAGCTCTGAACAATATCATACTCAGTATACAAAGCATATCCTAATCACATGTTTCTCGTGCATTACATTTAAACATCCAACATGCATCACGAATAACCATGCATGTCACATATACATAGGGTGCAGTTTTCTTACCTCTAGTTCGAGCGAGAATTAGAACAAGAACGACCCTTGAGAACGATCGATCCTTAAATATCTTAGCGGTCACCTAGTCATAACCAAACATAACCTCCAATTAATGAAAAACAACAAAGATAGGGTCTTGATCTAAACCCCACTCTCGGGACCTCGAAACGTACCCACACGGTGAGTAGATTCGATCCCAGACCTTAAAGATTGAAACCCCGAGCCAAAATCCCTCAAAAACACTCAAAAAAGGGTCCTGAAGAAATAGGGTAGTGCTATAGTGCTACCCTCCTAGCGCCCCAACGCTCTTCACAGAGCCAAACCGCCCTAGCCTCCCCTGTAGGTAGCGCTGTAGCGCTACCTTCAGCCAGCAATTTCCCAGAAAGTTCTTCCTTCAATTCCACCATTTCTAACCCAAACCAAAAGCTTCCAAACATCAAATTAAGTCCCAAATGACCCAAATACCACCTCCACATGTCCTAGGCACCACAACCCCAAGAACCCTAGCCAAAACTCTAACCAATTCCCCACTTTCCAACCAAAAAACCAGCTAGAACTCAACTAAGAAAACAGAGCAAAAGCAAGAGTTCTAATGGCTAAAAACTCACCTCAATCTCAGCAACACACCCTCTTCAATGGTGGAGCATAACCCTAGCTTATCCCAGCTTGGTTCCTTGGCTTGATTCCTCAAAAAGAGCTTAAAAATTCAAGGAGAAATGGAGGAGAAAAACCATCGGGAGAGAAGGAGAAATGGGACTCTGTTTTCCTCTTCTTTCTACAGCCTTAATGGCTTATATCTATCCTAGGGGTGAAAAGACCAAAATACCCCTAGGTCTAATAAGGGTTTCTAGAGGCTTCCAAGGGCAAAATCATCCTTTTGCACCTATTTCGTTAATCATAATTAACACCCTCCAATTCCCGCTATTCTCGATATTCTCAAACACCAATAAATTATATCCCATTACCCCTTTAATTCCCAGTAATTCTCTAATCATTAAAATCACCCCGAGGCTCCCCTCGAGCCCCGAACTTAATTCCGTTATGACCAGACTGAACACTTGCATTTCATGATCGTCTCATACTGAAAGGCTCAAGCAAATCCACATGTAATGTGGTACCATTCATAACTCACCCCCATGCACGAAAATACACAATTACGCCCTCAACGGACCAAATTACCAAAATTCCCTTATAATTATAAATACACCCATATGCATGCATTTATCATCATATAATAATATAATTCACATAAACATGCATATAATCACCAAATAACATAATAAACCAATTATGGCCATCCCGGCCTCCTAATCAAGGTCTTATCCCTTATTAGGAAATTTCGGGGCATTACAATCAAACTCCAAATGTGGTTCATTCTCAACCACATTTGGGGGAGGAGGTGGGGATGGTGCAGTGCCAGCAGCCTGTCTAGTCTTCTTGGATGTTTTCACCATTAGATTTTCTCACAGTTTTTCGTCAAACTCTCAATGAAAGCACTAGAATGTTGACCCTTGATTTGGCCAACGCACGGAGTCAAATGTACGACAAAAGATAAATGACAATTAAGAATTTAATCCAATGGAAAGAAGAAAACACCAACGATTTATAGTGGTTCGGCCCCAAAGAATGGTAATGACCTATGTCCACTTAGTGCTATTATTAATATTGAATCTCAAAGCCGGATCAAAGAACTAAGGTTCTTGAGTTTCACAAACCTTGGAAGAAATACAATGAAACGATGGATAATTGCACTATAGCTCTCTTTCTCTCTCTATCTTAGCAAAAAGATTCAGGGATCAAAAGTCCCTTCCTTGAGCTATTTCATGCATATTTATAGGCTCAAGGAGGGTTAGACGGGCCAACGGGCCATATCTTTCCTTAATAACTTCGTATCAAGGTAATAATGAGGAAATATTCAATGCAATTATTATAAGATTACAATCTTAGAAGGAAACAAATAAAATTATATGACTAGCCTGGTCGTATCTAAAAGTTAAGCCTTGACGAAGCGATGGGCCTCTGGTCGATAGTCGAACAACACTTCCGCCACGTGTCTACCACGTGTGAGAAATCCTTGCCACGTCATCAGCAGCCATTTTTTGGGTAAACAATTCTTATTGGCGATTGAGCACCAATCAAGAAGGTTCGAGCCTGAGCATTGCGAGCTCGAAGAGGATGATCTCGATAAAGCTACTTGCTAAGGACGAGGTTAACCAAAATGACGAGCTCGTGATGTTGGTCGATCTCGAAAGTATATAAGTTATATGTTCGAGGTCGATAATCTAGTTTGAATACAGTTACTATTTGAAAATCCCTATTTCTTGGGGATTTGTTGCAATCTCATAATGAATCCCGATTATCATGGGATATTATGTAATTAATGCATTTATTTGTATTTATTTAAAATTTGAATTATAACTTCCTGAAATAAGAGGGAAGATATTTTATAAATCAGTTTATAAATATACTGGAGAAATTCATTGGTAGGGAGGCTCAATTTTGGACTGGGAAGATCTGAGGAAATTGCTTTCTAAAAGATTTGAGAGAATTCCACCATTCAATAATATTGACTCATGGACTAGGAAGATTTTAACTGCTGAACCATGTAAAATATTGTGTATTTTTCATTGATTAGTGCTCTTCTATTCTAAGTTGACAAAAAACGGCATCAACACATATATTTTGATATAATAACAATTGAGAGCGTCTCGTTTTAACTAGTAAGTATTAAACCTATCCTATCGACGACACTTGTAACGTCTCAAATTCGTTATTATGGCTTAATGCATTGATTAGTGTGCTCGGAGGGAAAAATTGGATGTCTATGTGTTGGTATGATTTAATCATAATTATATATGTGAATTTTATGAGTAATATTATGATATGACTACTTATGCATGTTTAAGTGTATTAAATGTGCTTATACGCCCGTTTCTGTTAAAAAGAGCATTTTTGTAATTTTGACCAGTTGAGGGTATATCTATACATATGTGTAACATTATTATGTAGATATATTTGACATGTGTGGCATGAGACTATCATAGTAAGAAATTTGGCGGAAAAGTCACATCGGAGATTAATACCCAACTCGAGGTGAGACTAGGGGTATTTTAATAATTTGGTGAATTACCAGGGGTACGGGAGTAGGAGTTATAATTGGCGGAAAATATTAGTGTTTGAAAGATTGGTGGGATTAATTGGGAATTTTAAATGAAATTTGAGGTTTAGCGAGAAAGTTGTGTCAAATGACCATTTTGCCCTTAAGGGTATTAAAGAGTAAGGATTTAGGCTTGAGGCGTTTTGGTCTTTTCCAAGCCTTAGGATAAGTTTAGTAAGTTAAGGAGCAGCCTTTAGAACTAATAAACATAAAAAACACTCAACTCTCCTCTCTATCTCTTTTCTCTATTTCTCTCTTGAAGTGCATGGGGGTTCTTTGGATTTTTGAGGTGAAAGCTTGGGAAATTGGAGTTGGAGCTAGTAATCGAGTTAAGGGCAGTTTAGGGTTGTAGTTGACCAGACTGAGGTCAAAATTCTCTCTATTCTTGGTCATTTATGGTTGGGTTTTGGTGTTCTTGAGTTTCCCAAACTCAAGGTTTAAATTTTGAGCAATGGTTAAGGTTTAGTTTAGTATTTGTTGTATTTATGTTGCCTTAAGTGTATTAATGAGGTTGTGAGACTCAATTATGGGTTTGGTAGTGGTTTGGGGGTGAATTATGTGAGATTTGGCTAAGAGAAAAGCTTTGAAAATCTGGGTTCGCGGGGTTGCGTCGCGGCACTATTCTTGGTGCGCTGCGACCCGCATGAACTCAGAGGCTAGGGTGGTTCTCTCAATCGCCTTGGCACCATGACACAAGGTGGGGTGTCCAGGGAGATAGATTGGGGGGCTCTCTGACTAGTGGCGCGCTGCGGCCATTCAGGGGTGGGCTGCGACTCTAATCGGGAGAGTTAGCCAAAATGGGTTTTTGAGTACGAGAACTCAAACCTAAGGGCTCAGGAATGATCCTACTACCCGATTTAGTAGAATACATGGTCCCAGAGGCTAGGGCTCAATCATGAAGCTTTTAATTGGTTTAGTTCTTGATGAATATCCATTATTATATTGTGACTAGGTAAACTGTAAAGCTCGGGAAGGAAATGATACTACTACAAAAATTACATGACACCTATAAACGTTCATAAGTCGGTTTGGAACTGACCCCCCATGCAATGAATTACCATGTAAACACATGGTAGTTTAGTTGGCGCCAAGCCAACATATGGTGTACACCATGGTAGGTCGGTTGTACAACCGACCTATGGTGTAAAACGTGGTAGGTTTGGGTGCCAACCGAACTATGGTGAACGACATGGCAAGTCGAGGTTCCAACCGACTTATGGCGTACAACATGGTAGGTCAGTTATACAACCAACCTATGGTGTACAACATGGTAGGTCCATTGTTCAACCAACTAATGGTGTACAACATGGTAGGTCGGTTGTCCAACCGACCTATGGTGTTTTGCATCACAACTGAGTTTCTGTACAATCGACTTGTGGTGCTCTGATTTTTTTCTTCATATTAACCATTATTTTTTTCATATTACTTTGTAGGACCATCACACTTTATGCTAACAAGATTCACAATTTGTTGGGCTGAATCAAATATATTAATCATACATAATAATCATCTGAAATATAGAAAAGAAAAAATATATAAGAAGGACCATTAAAATTGAGCCATACAAATTTAAAAGTAAAAGACAAATTCCTAGTTGACAATATAAAATGTAAAGAATTGTTTTATGAATTTCTGAAACTAGAGAGCACATGACTCACTTCTGGGCACATTATTTTATTTATGGAATCACTTCTGGACACATTAATATAATATAATTACCAAAAAAAAGATAGAATATGACCCAAACAAACACAAAAAAGTGGCACATCACCATTGATATGCATGGGCAAAGTCTAATACTTAAACGGTAAAAATACAAAACATAACATTAAAACAGAGATAGATAGAAACCCAAATGAAAATAAATCAGGGTAATGCGGTACCTGCCAAAGACATCCGTAATCTTCTTCTTGCTTTGCTCAGATTAATGACGTAAAATAAAATAACAAAATCCTCCAAAAATAAAAGTTCTTAAAATGATTTAAAGAGTTAGCAGTAGGGTGGAAATAAATGGTGGCAGTCATCTGAGAAGGGCTCTGGTTCTAGAGAATAAGCTATTGGGAATAAAGTGGCCAGCAAAGGTGAAGTCATTGAGATATCACCTGTTCCAAAAATTCTTGTAAATGATTCATGGTGTACACATATAAACATATAGACAACCAATGGAAAAAAGGAAAATCCACTTTAAAGAGAAAGAAGAGAATACCGAAATACCTGGTAAGCACAAACCTGTCCAAAACCAAATTTCTCAAATTTTTTCTCAATCCCAATATATATATACTTGTGCGCATAGCCCAATTGCTATTGGTGAGAGTCGTCAAAGGTCTTAATTTAAAGAGGAAGAAGAGTGAAGACTACAAACTCGCACCTGAGAGAAGTGTGTGGGTGCTTGTGCATGCCGGAGGAGAAGAACTTATGTAGATTTAGTGGTTCGCAACATGACCGTCTATGGAGCTTTAGAGCACTCCCAATGGAGTAGGTAAAATGTCTTATTTTTTATAATATAGAGAAAAAATTGTTAAATAGTCTTCCAATAGGTGATGTAAACTTTTTTTTTACCTAAATGAATAGTATTTCTCTATATGTACTGAAACACTATTCATCAAACTATAAATATTTTTTTTATTTTTTTATAAACTTTTGTATATATATGAGTGTAATACTATTATATTTAATTATTTTATTTCTTAAAATGATTAAAATATTTTAAAAAATATAATATTTAAATGATGTAGAGAAAAAATAGAGAAGCAGATGTATGATATAATGTAAAAGTTTGAGGTAAATTAAAAAAAATATGTTTTGGTGATGTATTTTGTAATACACTTTCTCTATAATATTTAGCTAAAACTCATAAAAACATCTTCCATGAGCTCCTTTGTGCATATATTTATAATAGCTATGCACAAACTCCAATTAATATATATTTACATTTACATATCATTTATATAATATTTTAATATTATTTTTTTATAAGCTTTCTCTCTCCCATTTAGTATATATTTATTATTTATTTTTTCTTTTTCAATTATTTTATTTTACTTTAAATAATAAAATTTGTTTAAAGATATAATATTTAAATGATGTAGAGAAATATATAGAGAAGCTGATGTATGGTATAATGTAAAACTTAGAGGTAAAATAGAAGAATATGTGTTTTGGGGAGGTATTTTAAAGGATGAAGTAGAACATGCATTGGGAGTGCTCTTAGAGGAGAAAAGCTTTAGCGGTTTGGAGGTCTTGAACAAAATATGAGAGCTAGGGCTTCTTTCCTTTACTAAAGTGTGGAAAATAGGGAAAGGGAACACTATTTGGGCAGGAGACTCATTTACCCAAAAAGAAAAAAATAGGCGCTTTATTTTTGCCATTATCACCTTTCTTTTTTAGAAATTTTAATAAAGTATTTTAAATAACGTTTCAAAAATTATAATACATGTACTATTAATAAGTATGATGTTAAAATTTTAAAATTAATTTTATTTTATTTTAAAATTATAAATCTCTAACTTATTTAATTTAATTTATTGTAAAATTTATAAATATGTTATTTATTTAATTTAATTTTGAAATATATAATTTTAATTTCTTTTAACAAAATTATAAAGTAATGTTAATCACTATAAATTTATTACAACTAATAATACAAAAATAAATTATATGTATTAATGAGTTAAATCAACTAAGAATGAATTTACAAATTTATGATAAAAAAATAAAAATATATTTAAAATTTAAATTATGTTTACGCCAAGGGTCGTTTGTAGCATAACCTATGTCTGTTCTAGAGCCGACCTATAATGTATCATGATAAATCTGTTCTAGAACCGACCTATAATGTAGCATGATAAGTCTGTTCTAGAAACGATTTACAATGCAACATTATAAGTATGTTCCAGAACCGACCCATGATGTTAAAATTTAAAAAATATGTAATTCTAAAATTGTTGATATTTAATTTTAAAATTTTAAATCGCCACCTTAATTTTATTTATTGTAATATTTATAACTATGTAATTTAATTTTAAAATTTTAAAATATATGATTTAAATTTCTTTTAACAAAATTAAAAAGTAATATTAATGAATATAAATTTATTACAACTAATTATACACAAACACATTATATGTATTAATGAGTTAAATCAACTAAGAACGAATTTATAAATTTATGATAAAAGAATATATTTAAAATTTAAATTATGTTTACGCCACAAGTCGTTTGTAGCATAATCGACCTATGATGCCTGCATGATAAGTCTGTTCTAGTACCAACCTATAATGTAGCATGATAAGTTTGTTCTAGAATCTACTTATAATGTAGCATGATAAGTCTGCTCCAGAACCGGCCTATAGTGTTAAAATTTTAGAAATATAAAATTTTAAAATTGTTGATGGTTTATTTTAAAATTTTAAATCTCCAACTTATTTAATTTAATTAATTGTAATATTTATAACTATGTAATTTAATTAATTTAATTTTAAAATTTTAAAATACACGATTTAAAATTCTTTTAACAAAAATATTACAACTAATTATACACAAACATATTATATATATGGGTGCACTCTTAATGGTTACTACACATAGATAGTTACTTTAATATTAACCATTAGATTAAGATCAATGGTCCATATTTATAGTTTTTAATTAATATTTCTATAAATAAATTTTGATTTTTCAAATTTTTGGAAGGTTTACCTGATGAAAAAAATGTATTTATTATGAAAATATAATATTGTAAACTTTTCATTTTTCAAATACATGTCAATTTTTAAATATAGCTAGTGTCTCTCATTGGTTGGACACAACATTAATTATGACAAAAGAAAAATAACTGAATTCGAAATTAATGTAGAAAAAAAAAATATTTACCTATTGGTGACTTGCTATACCAAGTCACTATGTTATCAAATAATCATAATTGTTAGTACCCATCTATGGGTAGTAACCATTGAGAAGTCTTCCTTATATATATATTTATTAATGAGTTAAATCAACTAAGAACGAATTTATAAATTTATGAATAAAATAAAAAATAATTTTAAAATTTAAATTATGTTTACGCCACAAATCGTTTGTAGCATAACCGACCTATGATGCATGCATGATAAGTCTCTTCTAGAACCGACTTATTACGTATCATGATAAGTCTGTTCCAGAACCGACCTATGATGTTAAAATTTAAAAATATATATTTTTCAAATTGTTGATATTTTATTTTAAAATTATAAATCTCCAACTTATTTAATTTAATTCATTCTAATATTTATGAATATGTAATTTATTCTAATGTAAAAATAAATTAGAGTATCTTTAAAAATATATTTTTGTAATGACATGGTAGGTCGATTCCTATAAAATTGAACTACCATGTCATTTAAAAAATTATTTAAGAGACTACTTGTTTTTATAAAGTTTTGTTTATTTATTTTTAATTGTAATACTATTAAGTTAAAATATTTTCTCTTTATAAAATATAAACAATTAAAATATAATTACTTTTTTAAATTATAAATAATTAATTAATTTATATTATATTTCAAAACATTATAACATAATATTAATAAATATTAATTTTTACATTGATTTCATACACTAATAACTTATATTTTATTTATAGTTTAAATAAATTAATATATTTTAAAATTCAAATAATGTAAAATAAATAATAATAATGTGAAGTGACAAGTCGGTTCACACAATACTAACCTACCATATTAGCATGGTACGACATGGTAGGTCGGTCAACAGAGAACCGACCTACCATGGCAGCTAAATCAGTTGTGTAGGAACTGACCTACAATGTCTTCTACAAGCATGGAAGGTCGGTTCTCGCGCAACCGACCTACCGTGCTTACCTTTAACATACATGATAGGTTTGTTCTATGTAAACCGACTTATGAACAGGTGCTAAGTCAGTTTAAGTGGAAAAACCTCTCTTGACCAATGGCTAACGTCTAGACTGTAGTCGTTGATCCTACTCTTTGTTGCCTTACCCTATCGTAGAGGACTTGAGGTAATAAAATCGTCCTTTGCACCAACTGTAGGCCGTGCATCCCAATTATAGGGCACGAAAATGACCGTGTCATGAAACTGTTTATGGTTGAATGTCTGTTGTGTTTGAATTTCTGTTGATATACTTGTTTGTACTGGTTGCTCTGTCGGGAGGCCGTTAACGACATTACATTTGTAATGTATGTCGTAGTGGCGGGGCCATAATGCGGATGCAATATCCACCATAGTGGTAGGGCCATTATAAAGATGAGATATCCATCTACGTGACATGAGTCATATATTGTTTGGAAAATCTTTTTAAACCAGTTGTGGTTATATGGTATGCAATACGTGTTAATGTTTATTTGATTATATGTATGGTTGTTTGGGGTTTTCTTGATGATCCTTGGCTCACGGGTGCTTCGTGGTGCAGGTAAGGGCAAAGGAAAGCTAAAATAGCCATGAGTTGGAGAGCTGTAGGGGCGGCATGCACATACTTAGTTGGCTCAACCGCCACAGTCGAGATATTTTGAGGAACAAGAATTATTAGTTGAAATTTGCCGCCACAAGGCTAAATGGGTAATTTTTGATAAACTTGAATTTTATTTAGAAACTTTTGGGATCCTTCGTAACTACTTAACCCTTTTTAATGAAAAGTTAAACTTTTGACTAAATTTTTTCGTACCTAAATAGTCGTTTAACCTGAAATATACTTTTAAGTTCAAATGACTCGCTTAACGAGTTGGAAACTATTGGGATTCCTTGTAACTACTTAATCCTTTTTAATGAAAAGTTAAACTTTTGACTAAATTTTTTAGTACCTAAACGGTCGTTTAACCCTAAATATACTTTTAAGTCCAAATGACTCGCTTAACGAGTTAAGCACTATTTTTAACACACGATGTAACGGTCTTGACTATTCAGGGTGTTACAACTTGATATTAGAGCTTCCAAGGTTGATTAATTCTTGAAGATTGGCTGGGCATGTACACTCGTTGCTAAACATAAGCTTGACTCAGGATTTGTTAACCAATGATATGATTATGTCCTTAATTGTTTAAATGAAATATATATGTCTTATCTGCATGCTTGGTTAGGGAGCATGAGCTATACTGATAGTGCCTGACCCTTGACTGCTAGAATGTATGCTTGTTAACATGATTAATTCATGTGGAATGTCAACTAGCATGATGTTTGTGAATCTTGCTTATTTTCTTGGTTGTGAACCGTGGGGTAGTGGGTAAATCTTTTATCATTGCTTGATGAGCCGAGTCGTTGATTGCAAAAATATTTGGAGAGTCATGCCTTCAAGGTGATCAAACAGACTAGTCGGTGCTAAAATCTAGGCTAGAGATGATAACCAGGGTCAGGACCCTTCGGCAGCTCCTAAGAACTGGCAGCACACATTTTCTTAAATGCAAGCCAGACTGTAGGGCATGAGGAGGAGATCAGGCTTTTGAGACAGTAGTAGGTTCCATTAGGGAATGCTACACCGATTCAGCAACCTGCGGAGGTACAAGTTCTAGGACAGCTAGAAGTATTGAACATATGGGAACCTCTTTATGAGCAGTTTAGGAAACAACACCCTCCGACCTTTGAGGGAGGGCCAGACCCATTGCAAATTGAGCAGTGGATGAGTATGACCACCTCCATCCTGGACTTTATGAGGGTGGTAGGTAATGAGAGGGTGGCCTACGCCACATACATTTTTTGGGAGGATGCTCGTATCTGGTGGGTGGTTGTATCTCAGACTCGGAACTTCGCTGCATTGAGTTGGGATGAGTTTCAGGATTCATTCAATGATAAATATTACAACGACGCAGTTTGGACTGTGGAGGTAGATGAGTTTACCAGATTGGTTTAGGGCAACATGATTGTGACTGAGTTTGTCCTCAAGTTTGTCATGTGTGGCCAAGTTTGCTTCTGACTTGGTGCCAACTGATGCAGCCATGAGAGACAAGTTTGTTTGGGGACTAAACCCCATGATTCCATGGGATGTTAGGATCACGTCACTGCCTCGACTTACTACATATGGTCAGGTAGTTGAGAAGGCCCTTAATGTTGAGGGAACAAAGGATAGGATTTTGTGTAAGAACACTGTGAGACGTGATGTCAGGAGGATAGTATCTCCATTTACTGGATCTGGTAGGGGCGGAGGCCCTACTGACCAGAAGAGGAAGACCCGTGATACTTTTACTACTCCTGGTCCTGATAAAAGGGGTCAGGGTACTCAGGGTGGCCGCCAGGGCGGCAATGAGGCAATGATGAGTTATCCAGTTTGCACCATGTGTAGGAGACACCATGTGGGAGAATGTCGTGCTAAGGCATGCTTTCTTTGCAGGGTAGTGGGACATTTTCAGACGGATTTCCCACAACTAAAGAGAGAGGAACAGAAGAAAGATGATAATTTGATGCCAGCCCGAGTGTTCACACTAACCTAGTCAGAGGCTGAGGCTAATCCCTCGGGAGTGACAGGTCAGATTTCTAGCGTTGGCTCTACATACATTGTATTGATTGATTTTGGTGCTACACATTTGTTTGTTTTTAGTAGAGTGGTTGATAGATTGTGTAGGCGTTGTGATTTCTATGCTGTGGGTTTTGGGGCCTTATTACCTATGGGGGAACTAGTAGTTTCTAGGAGATGGATTAGATCCTTACCAGTAGAAGTGGATAGTAGAGAGTTGTCAGTAGACCTGATTGAGCTAGCTAAGAAGGATTTTGATATGATTCTGGGCATGGATTGGTTGGCCAAGTATGGGGCAACCATAGATTGTAAAAGGAGGATGGTGACTTTTGAGGACAAAGGAGAGGACCCATTTGTGTTTGTGGGCGTGGTGAACGGGCCCGTAATGAAGGCTAGAGACCTATTGCAAAGAGGTTGCATAGGATTCCTAGCGAGGGTAATAGATACCACTAGGGTTGTGCCAGTTGGGCCGACAGAGAGCAGATTGGTCTGTGAGTTTTTGGATGTATTCCCAGAGGACCTACCTGGGTTACCGCCGCAGTGAGAGATTGGATTTGTTATAGAGTTGGCACTGGGAATAGAACTAGTATCCAGAGCACCATATAGAATGACTTCGTCACAGTTGAAGGTACAATTACAAGAGTTACTAGATTTGGGATTCATTAGACCCAGATTCTCACCGTGGGGTGTGCCAGTGTTGTTTGTTAAGAAGAAAGAAGAGCCATTGAGGATGTGTATAGATTACAGGGAATTGAACAAGGTGACTATCAAGAACAAGTACCCATTGCAAAAAATTGATGACCTGTTTGAGGAATTGAAAGGTAGGACAATATTCTCAAAGATCGATCTTCGATCTGGTTATCACCAACTAAGAATCAAAGATGAGGATATTTCGAAGACGATCTTTTGCACAATATATGAACATTATGATTTTTGGTCATGTCGTTTGGACTGACCAATGCCCTGACAACTTTTATGGATCAGATGAACATGGTGTTCAAGGACTACCTCGACAACTTTGTGATTGTCTTCATCGACGATATCCTAGTCTATTCTTAGACAGTGGCAGAATATGAGCAACATCTCTGATTGGTACTTCATAGGTTACGGGAGAACAAGTTGTATGCCAAGCTTGAGAAGTGTGACTTCTTGTTACCTCAAATGACCTTCATCGATCACATTGTTAGCAGAGATGAAATTAAAGTTGAATCCACTAAGATTGAGGCAATGTGAGATTAGCCAAGTCCCAGAAGTGCCTAAGAGATTAAGAGTTTCCTTAGATTGGCAGGATACTACAAACGTTGTGTAGAAGGGTTCTCAAGGATTGTTACACCACTGACAGAGTTGACACACAAGAATCAGAAGTTTGTATGGTCAAATAGATGTGAGAACAACTTCTAGGAGTTGAAGCACCGATTGATTATTGTAACGACCCGATTTCGCTAATAAGGCTTAAGGGCCTTGATTAGCGTGCCAGGAGGGCATAATGGAATTTATGTGTGATTTTATGAGTTTAATGCATGGTTATGATTTAAAGCATGTTATATGACTAATTGAACATTGAGGTGCATGACTACGTGGTTAGTATGCATGTTAGGTGAAATAATTATGCATGTGGACCCCGTTTGCATGATAGGGGTAAATTGGTAATTTTAGCCCGCTGAGGGCATATATGTGATAATTGTATTCTGTGATTTGTACCACGTGAGTGTGGTGTTATTGTTGTGATGCATGTGCCGAGACGGTCCTAGAGAGCAAATAACTTAAAAGTCACAACGGGATTTTATACCCGGCTCGGGAGGAGCCTAGGGGTACCTTGGGAATTTTATGGTTAAGTTGAGATTTAGCGGGTAATGGTTATTGGTGATTGAGTAACCTGGGTAACCATTAGTTACTGCTGTGAGTAACAAGTTTAGGTGAAGGAAATGGTAGAATTACAATATAGGAGAAATGACTAGTGTGCCCTTGAGGTTTAGTTAGCAAAGGGTTTTGATGAAGGGATAAAATGGTCATTTGGCAAGGGGTTTAGACAAATTTGAGCTGTGTTATAGGGGTACACGGTTTGGGCTTGGCATATATGTTGGGTTTTGATAAAATTAGAAGAGAAGAAAAAGGAGAAGAAAAGTTAGGGCATGAAGAAGAAGAAGATGAGTGGAGGAGCTGAAATTGGAGACTTAGAGGATGAAGGAAGCTTAGAGCTGGATTCTCTACTTAAGGTAAGGAATTTATGCATAATTAAGTTTGATTTATGTTTTGATTTGTGAAATTTGAAGCATGGTTTAAGCTTTTTCAAGCTTTGGTTTATGTTTTGGTTTATGGGTTTAGATCTCTTAAGTTGAGATCAAATGGGTGGATTTTGAGTATGATTGTGTTATTGAGTTGGGTTATGATGTTTTGAGATTGAGATATGTGTTTGGGATGGTTTAAGGTGAGGTTTAGAGATTAAAATGGTGGGTTTTTCTGGGTTCGAAGGGTCGGGCCGCGGCATGGTTCTTGGAGGGCCGCGGCCCTTGAAGGCTAAGATGCGCTGAGGATGGAGGGCGGGCCGCGACATGGTCCTTGTAGGGCCGCGGCCCTTACCTATTTCTGGGCATTTTGTGGCCCTGTTTGGGGGCCATGCCGCGGCATGGTTGGGCCATGCCGCGGCGCTTAAGGGATTTTGGGATTTTGAGAATTTAGGCTTGGGAATTTAACGTAGGGTGCTCGGGGTTGAGTCTTTTACCATGTTTGGTGAATTTCAACGTTCCGAGTACTAGAACTTGGCCTGGAAGCTCATTTAAGGTTGTTAAAAGTGTCTTTTGTGTGTTGTGACTAGGATTTCGGGGAGGCTCGTGCTAGTGGACCGTGCTCGTGACTGTAGTGCATCGGAAAGCAAGGGATACGGGTAAGAAAACTATAACACCCGTAGGATAGGGCGTGGGCCCATAGTGTGATTGCCGGGCATGGCCCTATATTGCATGTTGCATGATGAGATGATTGCAGGGCATGGCCCAGATTGTGTTGTGTGCAAATGTTTAACCTTAAATGAATCATGATGTGTGTGAATGATTATCTTGAATGTACTATACGTGTGATTATGATGAAATGAACGGCAAGGGCCGAGTGCGGCGTAGGCCGGGGCGGCCGTGGGGCCGAAAGTAACACACAGCACATGGGATGCTTATATTCAGGGTGGGACCCAAGGGATACATGAGTTATCCTCGCGGTGAGAACCGATACCCCAGGCTTCGGTAAGGCTCTGGGGCGGCATGGCCGTGTTTGCTTAGTCTAATGGTTGACTTGTTTATTTGTGGATTATCTGTTATGATAAACTGTATACATTGCATATGTTATGTTCTGCATGAGTTTTCTTGCTGGGCTTCGGCTCACGGGTGCTCTGTGTTGCAGGTAAGGGCAATGACTGAGTCAACCAACCATGAGTACGGAGAGCGTGAAGCGACGCGTACATGTTTGGCCTGCCCGACTGCTTTGGTTGGGGGTTTATTCGAAAATGGCTGTAATAATCTATGATTTTTATGATTTCTTAACTGTAACCTTATTTCAAGATGTAATTAGTTTTCAAACCTTATTTTGGGATCCCAAATGTTTAATGATAGAAGTTTTAATGAAACGACGCATTTTCAAAGATTACAGCCTTAACTTTTAATTAGTCACACTTTTATTCAAAACCTCGGTTAGCGAGTTCATTGCACACTGTTTTGTCTTAAAAACTCACTTAGTAACGGCTCTAAGGAAGTAGGGTGTTACAATTATTGCTCCAATACTAAATCTTCTATCAAATCAGGGGAAGTTTGTGGTTTACTGTGATGCTTCAAGGCAGGGGTTAGGTTGTGTTCTTATGCAGACAGGGAAGGTGATCACTTATGCATCAGGGTAGTTGAAAGAATATGAACACCAATACCCTACACATGATTTGGAGTTAGCAGCAATGGTCTTTGCATTGAAGATATGGTGGCACTACCTATATGGGGAGAGGTGTGAGATATACACTGACCACAAGAGCTTAAAGTATTTCTTTGCCCAAAAGGATCTAAACATGAGACGGAGGCATTGGTTGGAGTTGGTGAAAGATTACGATTGTGAGATTCTTTACCACCCAGGGAAAGCCAACGTGGTAGAAGATGCCTTGAGTTGGAAAGGCCCAAGACAAATATTCAATTTGAAGTAGATCTCGAAGGAGTTGGTAGAAGATATGACTAGAGCAAGGATAAAGTTGGTGGTGGGTTAGTTTGCCAACATCACCTTGTAGTCCACTCTTCTGGAAAGGATAAAGGAGGTTCAATTGAGTGATTCTCAATTGATGAGGCACAGAGGAGACATCCTAGCTTGAGGGATAAGAACCATACTGTTTTAGAGATGGGTTTGCTGAGATACAAGGAGCGGATTTGTGTTCCAATGGACCCTGCTATCAGATAAGAGATTTTTAGATGAATCTCAAACTACACCATATTCTCTGCATCCGGGCACCATGAAGATGTACCAGGATCTGAAAACCTTATATTGGTGGCCTGGGATGAAGAAAGATGTGACTCATATGTGGCCAAGTGCCTGACATGTCAGGAAGTCAAGGTTGTACACCAAATACCAGCAGGGTTATTATAGCCTTTGGGTATTCCTAAATGGAAATGGGAGGAAGTCACTATGGACTTCGTAGTTGGGTTACCTAGGATAGTGGGTCACCATGATTTAGTGTGGGTGATTATGGATCGATATACCAAATTAGTCCACTTCTTGCCAGTAAGGACCAACCATACAGTGGGTCAGTATGCAGATCTATATGTGGAAGAGATAGTACGCCTCCATAGGGCTCCTAGGTTTATTGTGTCAGATCGTGACCCCATCCATACTTCTAAGTTTTGGGGAAGCCTGCAGAAAGCTATGGGTACACAGTTGAAATTCAGTATAGCTTACCATCCTTAGACTGATAGTCAATCTGAGAGGACAATTCAGATGCTGGAAGATATGCTTCAAGCATGCGTTTAATACTTTGAAGGGTTCTGGAGTAAGTATTTGCCTTTGATAGAATTTTCCTACAATAACAACTATCAATCAACCATTGGAGTGGCTCCTTATGAGATGATGTATGGTAGGAAGTGTAGATCTCCCATTCACTGGGACGAGATGGGTGAAAGGAAATTCCTGGGTCCTAAAGTAATTCAAAGGACCAATGATGCCATAGAAAAGATTAGAGCTCGGATGCTCGCATCACAGAGTAGACAGAAAAGTTATTCAGATCCGAAGAGTAGAGACATGAAGTTCCAAGTGGGAGACTATGTATGTCTTCCTTATGGTTTCCCCCACTAAAAGGGGTGAAAGGGTTTGGAAAGAAGGGCAAGCTCAGCCTTATATTTGTAGGACCTTTTGAGACTCTGGAGAGGATTGGTCAGGTAGCCTACAGGTTGGCTTTACCTCTGGCATTGTCAGGAGTTCATAATGTGTTTCATTTATTGATGCTCCAGAGGTATGTGTCAGATGCAACTCATGTATTGATTTATGAGGATCTGGAGCTGCAGACAGGCTTGTCCTATGATGAGCGTCTAGTACAGATCTTAGATAGAAAGGATAAAGTCTTGAGGAACAAGACTATACCCTTGGTTAAAGTGTTATGAAGGAACAACGAGGTCGAGGAAGCGACTTGGGAATTAGAATCAGACACCCGGGATCAGTATCTCGAGTTCTTCAGGTAAATTTGAAGGACGAAATTTTTATAAGGAGAGGATAGTTGTAACGTCCCGAATTCGTTATTAAATCTTACTGCCTTGATTAGTGTGCTAGGAGAGCATAATTGGATGTCTATGTGTTGGTATGATTTGATCATAATTATTTATGTGAATTTTATGAGTTATATTATGATATGACTAATTATGCATGTTTAAGTGTATTAAATGTGCTTATAGGCTTATTTCTGTTAAAAAATGCATTTTTTGTAATTTTGACCCATTGAGGGTATATCTGTAAATATATGTATTTTGGGAATAGGACCACAATATTATGTGGATATATTTGAGATGTGTGGCACAAGACATTCCTAGTGAACAATTTGGTGGAAAAGTCACATCGGAGATTAACACCCGACTCGGCGTGAGCCTAGGAGTATTTTAGTAAGTTGGTGAATTACCGGGGGTACTCGAGTATGAGTTATAATTGGTGGAAAATATTAGTATTTGGAAGATTAGAGGAATTAATTGGGAATTTTCAATGGACTTTTAGGTTTAATTCCCTTAAGGGCATTAAAGAGTAAGGATTTAAGCTAGGGGCATTTTGGTCTCTTCCAAGCCTTAGGATAAGTTTAGTAATTTAAGGAGAAGCCTTCAGAACTGATAAACATAAAAAAAACTCGACTCTCCTCTCTCTGTCTTGCTTCTCTCTTTCTCTCTTGAAGTGCTTGGGGGTTCTTTGGATTTTGGAGGTCAAAGCTTGGGAAATTCAAGAAGTTGGAGCTAGGAATCGAGTTAAAGGAAGCTTAGGGTTGCAGTTTAGCATATTGAGGTCAAAATTCTCTTTATTCTTGGTAATTTCTGGTTGGGTTTAGGGTGTTCTTGTGTTTCCCATACTCAAGGTTTGACTTTTGAGCTATGGTTAGGTTTTAGTTTAGTTTTTGTTGTATTTCTATTTCCTTAAGTGTATTAATGAGGTTTTGAGACTCAATTATTGGTTTGGTAGTGGTTTGGGGCGATTTCTGTGAGGTTTGGCTTGGAGAAAAGCTTAGAGAATGTGGGTTTGTGGGGTTGCGCTGTGACGCTATTTTTGGGACGTCGCGGCCCACATGAACTCAGAGGCTTGGGAAATTCTCTAAATTGCCTTGGCGCTGCGGCGCAGGTCGGCGCCAAGGGACCTGCGTCGCGGTGCATGTCCAGGGAGACATCTTGCGGGGGTCTTTGACTAGAGGCATGTCGCGGCCCGTTTAATTGGGAAAGTTTGCTAAAAGTGGTTTTTGAGTATGAAAACTCAAACGTAAAGGCTTGGGAAGGATTCTACTACTGGATTTAGTAGAATTCATGATCCTAGAGGCTAGGACTCAATCTTGAAGCTTTTAATTGGTTTATTTCTTGATGGATATCCATTATTCTGTTGTGACTAGGGGTACCACAAAGGTCGGGTAGGAAATGATCGTGCTTGTTGTCGCCTTACCCTATCATAGAGGACTCGAGGTAAGAAAATCGTCTCTTGCAAGTGTAGGGCGTGCACTCCAATTATAGGGCACGAGAATGACTGTGTCATGAAACCGCTTATAGTTGAATGTCTGTTGTGTTTGAATTTATGTTGATATACTTATTTGTATTGGTTGCTCGGTTGGGAGGTCGTTAACGACATTATGTGTAATGTATGCCGTAGTGGCGAGGCAATAACGCGAATGCGATATCCGCCATAGTGGAAGGGCCATTTTAAAGATGTGACACCCATCTACGTAGCATGAGTCGTATATTGTTTGGAAAATTTGTGTGAACTAGTTGTGGTTATCGGGTATGCAATATGTGTATTTGATTATCTATATGATTGTTTGGGGATTTCTTGTAGAGCCTTGGCTCACGGGTGCTTCGTTGTGTAAATAAGGGCAAAGGAAAGCTGCATCAACCATGAGTTGGAGAGCTATAGTGGCGGCGTGTACATACTCAGCCGACTCAGTCGTTATAGTCGAGGTATTTTTAGGTACATGAGTTATTTGTTGAAATTTGGCGCTTAGGTCTGCTAATCTGTAATTTCTGATAAACTTGTATTTTATTTAGAAACTTTTGGGATCCCTTGGAACTACTTAATCCTTTTTAATGAAAAGTTCAACTTTTGACCAAAACTTTTAATACCTAAACGGTCGTTCAACCCTAATTACACATTTAACTCCAAATGAGTCGCTTAATGAGTTAAGCACTATTTTAACACACAACATAATGGTCTTGATTATTCCGGGCGTTACAACACTTGTGTTGGTTATCCCATCGTTGTACTTATATGAATAGGTTTTTGTAAGCACGCATCATGTTTATTTTTTATTTCATTGTACGAATACTATGATTTATGGTGTATGAGTGTATGGTTGTATTTATTATTTTCTTTTGTTTAATTACCGTAATACAATTGTTTCCCTAGATATTTGCATGATGACGTGGCATGTTAAAGAGGCACATGAAGAACATGTGACTGAATATTAATGAAGGACTAGTCAGCCTACGACTAGAGTATCAGAAGAAATCGAGTTGCTCAATATTAGCGTGGAATATGCTGAGCAGCGGAAAAGAAGATAGACAAAAACATGTTACCAGACCTGCTCGTGGGATAGAGATAAATGCTCAGAAACGGTTATAAGTCCGATATTTCAAGGATATTTATTAATTCAAATATAATCCATGTTATTTATATTTTATTTTATTAAGCTTGCAATGAAAGTTAAGGATGGCCCATAGGCCCATATGTACATCCATGAGCCTATAAATAGGACTCATAAGATTCATTTATGTCTTATGCAATAATTTGTATTAAGAGAGAAATAGTGATTTTATATACAGTATTTGTATGTATCTTCAAAACTTGTGAAACATGGGGAACCCTTGTTCGCTGATCGCAAGTTTTTAAGTTGTTCTACATTAATAAAAACACTAAGTGGGCGTAGGTCATTACCAATCCCTGTGGCCGAACTACTATAAAATCCTGGTGTCGTTTACATTTTTGAATTCAATTCTCTTATTTATATCGTTTTCGCGACTCTGTGTCATTGACCAAATTTAGGGTCAACATTTTGGTGCTTTCATTGAGAGCCGAACTCAAGGAAACCAGGATCTAATACGATGGCTAAGAACACCAGGAGGATGGGTCAAGCTGGACAAACATTGGAAAATCCACAAAATCCTCCTCCTCCACCAAGCCTCCTCCAGTTTACCAAGATGGCCTAGGGAGAAGAGAAGGGGACACTGCATACAACAAGTCATATACTCACATGTCGCAGCACAGAGATGACCATCATTACGATGAAGGGGACTTCGGTTATATTAGGAGAAACGCTGGTCGGCAACAAGAGCAAAGGTATGGGCACCAAACCCTCCTTCAGTGGACAACCAACCAGCAAGCTAGAATACTGGGGGGCAACCCAGACAACCCAACATCTATGACCAACTAGATACAAGAGAGTAGAGGGAAAGGCATGATGAGGACTTAAGGGACATACTCAATGACAAAAGGGAATGGCATGATGAGCACGTCCCATTTGGTGTGGTTGCTCCTACCCCTGCTACATTGGTTGTTGTTCAGGCTCAAATAGATGCCTAGAATTAGGCTGTACAACAGTTGGTCGAGAATAAAACTTCCTATATTGATTATCACTGGAGAAAGGGCACCCCGTTCATCAACATAATTGCTATGGTAGAGATCCCAAGAAAATTCAAAGTGCCAGTACTACCCAACTTCACTGGAAGAGAATTCCCATTATCTCACGTGAATAAGTTTGAGATATGAATGGACATCCAAAAGGTGTCTGAAGATGCTCGATGCAGGATCTTTCCTGCTACTTTATCTGATGCGGCCCGGGAATGGTACTTCAAATTTCCTCTGTCCAGCATAGTTTCATGGGAGATGTTCGTAAAAGAATTCTATGGAAATTTTTATGCTGGTTGGATACATCCAAATGAGGCCAATCGGCTGGTTGATATAAGACAAAAAGAAGGAGAACCTCTAAAGGAGTACATCTAGAGGTTTATACGAGCAGCAGCTCTGGCCAAATCAGTCGGAGACGAGGGAAAGATGATGGCCATCACCACTGGGGTGCAACACAAATCTCCCCTTTGGAGTAACCTAAGGAAAAATGGAGTCAAAAGTACTCAGGAATTTTTGGATCAAGTAGACAAATACATCAAGTAGGAGGAGGCTATCGCCAATGAAGGAAAGTCTCCAAAGGCCGACCAAGGCAAAAAGGAAGAGTCGACCAAGGATGCTAGTGGGTTTAGTCAACCCACCAACAATAATGACAAAAATAATAACGATAATGGAGGAAAAAAGGCAAATGCTGAGCAGACGACGTTTGATAACAGCCCTGGTCGACAGCAGAGCAGAAGTGTATCAGGACACTCACACCACAGTCCCATTCAGGTGACCAACACCAATAAGAAAGGACATAACCAAATGGGACACAACCAAGTTTTGTTGTTTCCACGACGACTATGGCCATGATACAAACAAATGTAACTAGCTGAAAGATGAGATCGAGTTCCTTATATTATAGGGACACTTGAGAAGATATGTGCGAACAGGGGGACACCCCCAGCAAGTGGCTAACAAAGGCAATGAGCAGACACATGTACACTAATGCTCGCCTCCACTGCAACTAGCCTCGGTCACTGGTACTTTGCTAACAATCTGTGGGGGACCACATTTATCCGTTGGTAGTGGTAAGGGAAGAGAAAGGTATGCCAAGACCCTACGTCATGAGAAAAATATTGAAATGCTAACCATCGAGGAGCTAACTCCCAAAAATCCTCGAACAGAGGAAGAGAGTATAACTTTCTCTGAGTTGGATGCACATCATATCTGATTCCCCCACTCAGATCCCTTGGTCATGGATGTTCAAATTGCCAACATGATGGTGAAACAAGTGTTGGTAGATACTAAAAGCTCGGTGAACATTCTATATAAATCTTCATTGGAAAAATGAAACTATCAGTGCATGATTTAGAACCATGCAACCAAACCATCTACGGTTTCTATGGTGAGGGATTAACACCAACATGGTCGATCAGACTCCCGGTCACGGCAGGAACAACACATACGAATAGGACATTACTCACTACTTTATAATAGTTGATTGTCCATCCGCGTATAATGCCGTGATTGGAGGCCCCATCCTGGTAGAGCTATGAGCAATATCTTCAGTCTGGCATTTGGCCATGAAGTTTCCAACAGATATAAGAGTTGAGTGCATGTTTGGAAACAAATGAGAAGCCATAAAGTGTGTAACTCCTCGATCACAAAAGCAAGAAAGTGTGGATCAGGGAGCGGAGCAGAAAAAGGTTGCTAGTGGTAAATAAATCACATGCCCAATCAGGTGAAAAGGTCATCAAATAGGGTGTTGCCCAAATTGAGGACAGAGACTTAGATCCTCGCTTTGGGGATTTTGAGGAAGGTATTGGACTTGTGGAGGACCTCGACGAGGCCCAGCTAGTAGAAAAAGATCCAATCAGAGTTGTGAAATTCGGTAAAAACTTAGAGACAACAATCAAAGAAAAGGTAGTGGAGATTTTGAGGATGAACCAGGAGGTCTTTGCCTGGTCGCATAAAGACATGGTGGGAATCTACCCAACAGTTGTCACCCATGTACTAGTCCATAAACCAAATGGTAAATGGAGGACTTGTGTGGATTTCACAGACCTTAATAAAAATTGCCCGAAAGATTGTTTTCCCCTTCTAATGATCGACCGACTGGTCGATGCTACATCAGGGCATGAAATCTTATCATTCATGGATGCATACTCTGGCTATAACCAAATTAGTATTCATTCATCTTATGAGGAACATACGAACTTTCGAACAAATATGGGGCTTTACTATTACAAAGTAATGCCCTTTGGTTTGAAAAATGCTGGTATGACTTAGCAACAACTAGTAAACCACATGTTCAAAGACCAAATCAACAATAATGTGGAGGTTTACGTTGATGACATGTTAGGCAAGTAAAAAAAAGTTGGTGAGAACGTCAAGGAGTTACAAAAATGCTTCAACATCTTGAATAAATATCAGATGAAGTTTATTCCCCTTAAGTGTTCATTTGGAGTCGGATCAGGAAAGTTTTTGGGATTCATAGTAAACTCGCGAGGAATCGAGGCCAATCCCGAAAAAATTCGAGCACTGATCGAGATGCAGTCACCAGCCAAACTTAAAGATGTACAAAGCCTGACAGGGAGAATTACGGATCTAAGTAGATTTATATCTAAATCTATGGACAAATACGTCTCATTTTTTAATCTACTCAGAGGAAACAAAAAGTTCTAATTGACAGTGGAGTGCGAACAAACTTTTCAGGCACTCAATGACCATATGTCCGACTGCCCATTTTGTCCAAGCTAGTTGAAGGAGAAACTTTGTACATCTACCTAGCAATAATAGAGTATGTTACCAGTTGTAACGCCCTGGATTTCCAAGACCATTACACTGTGTATTTTAAATAGTGCTAGACTTTCTAATCAAGTCATTTGGACATAAACATGTTAATATGGATAACTAATGGATTAGGATTAAAAGATTTTGATTATAGGAATAGTTGTTTTTCATTAAAAAGTAAGAGTTTGTACACGATATCCCAAAAAGGTGTTTACAAGGCAATTACAACAATCAAAATAATTACAACTATAGCCAGCCTAAGTGGCAAAATAAAATTTGGCTCTAGTCCCTATCAATCCCTCGGCTGTGGCGGTTGAGCAGCTGCTGACACACTGGCCCTAAAGCTCTTCAACTCACGACTGGTCTAGCTTTCCCTTTCCCTTACCTTCACCACATAGCACCCATGAGCCAAGGCTCAACAAGAAAACTTAAATCAACCAATACATTGAGACACAACATATAAGCAGTATACCTGAATCAACAATGCAATAAATAATAGGATATAAGCAACAATATTGCAGTGATAATCTATACAATCAAATACACATTCTGATCTCAACAATTGATACACTTAGTTAAGTGCAATCGACACTTCAATTTATTTAAGCGACGTTTAGACCTGGCACCCTTAGGCCGAGTCCTCTACTCTTATGACCGACCCCGGATCGCTTAAGCTGGATGCGTTTGGAATGCTTAATGTCGGCCCTGACTCCCTTAGGTTGGACTTCCAACATAGATACAATCACATACATATATTGCATAAGCACGAAACCAGATACAACATATGCATGTATGCCTAGTTGAGTAATCACAGTCAAATCCATTTACAGGGGTCCAAGCCCCGATCACAACCAGGGTACAGTTTTCTTACCTCGAGTTATGTGCGATAAACGAGAAGGCCTCAAGTATGATCTTGATCCCGAGCCTTGTGATAATCTAGTCACAACATAAACATAATCTTATTAGGGATTGACTTCAAATCATGATCCTCATTCTAAACCCTATCCTTAGATTACTATTATTAGTTGTCAGGACGTTAGAAACATCCCTCGAGCCCCGAAGTGGGCCACCAAATGAATTCCAGACTCCGCGAGCCCTAATTCTAAAACCTAAAAAACTATGTTTCAGGGCACCTGGTGCAGTTGCTCTTCCAGAAGGTTTAGGCTTTCTGGGGTACTGGCGCGCTCGCACCCTAGTCTAGTGTGGTCGCGCCTTATCTCCAAAACCCAGAAATCAAAACCCCCACTCCCTGATACAGTAGAGCGATCGCGCCCCAACCTAGTGCAGTCGTGCTAGATCACCAGAAACCCGAAAATGAGCCCAGAAACTTGAAGTTCTTCCCCAATTCAAACTTACGACTTCTCTGCATATCAAACCCAAAAATTCAACCCTAACAGACTCTCCACCCAGTTACAACCACAAAACGCCCCATCCAACCAAATACCAAAGTTAATATACCAAAAAACTCATTAAAACTCATCAAAAACAACAAAGCCTCAAAGAATGGAAAAATTGAGCCAAGGGTTTATAACTTACCCAAATCAAAAAATTTATGCGTGAAAGTGCAAATCAAAATCAAATTCCAAGCCTCCTAGAGCCTCCCAACCCATTTCTGCGAGCAAATCCTATACTACAATCCCCTAGGAACCTCAATTCCACCAGCTCTTTCCTTAACCTCATTTCAATCAAGAATATCAAAGTTAAAATGAAAACAAATCAGAGCTACAAATCCTTACCTCCTTGATTTCAAATCTCCCAACAGTTAAGTGATGATCTTGGCAGCTCAATCCCTCCCTTACATCCTTGAATCGCCTTAATTTTCAACAAAATCCCTTAACTCAGGCTTTCTTGAGTTTGAGACCTTAGCACAAGTTTTTGAGATAGCTAAGAGGAGTGAAGGGTTTCCAAATGTGGGTGCTAGGCTGCTGCTGCTGCCTTGGTCTATCCCTTGGGTAAAATTGACCATATTACCTCTTTCTTCCAAATTTCCACCAAACCCCTTTAAGGGCGATATGGTCATTTAGCCTAAATGCCACTAAACCTCAAATTACACTCCTAATTCCGAACCAAATTATTAACCCTCCAAATATGAGTATTTCCTCCAATAATATCCCACTAATTCGTGAACTACACAAAATTACCAAAATAACCCTTGGCTCGCCCCGAACCAAGTATAAATCTCCATTGTGGCTTTTTTTCCAAATCTCTCTAAAGGATCGACTTAATCATGTCATCGCAAATATATCCACATAATAATGTTGTTCCAATCATATAACACATAACTACAATTTATACCCTTAATGGGTCAAAATTATGAAAATGCCCATTTTTCACAAAAACGGGTCCACAATTACAGTTAATACACATAAACATGAATACATTATTATATCTTAATATAACTCATATATTTCACATAATCACACATATATACGGTTAAATCCACATACATATCCATTTATGTCCTCCTGGCAGGCTAATCGAGGCACTAAGCCCTATTAGGAAATTTGGGACATTACACTAGTGCTGTTTTGATCAGGGAAGAAGAAAAAATTCAAAGGAAGTGTATTATATAAGTAAAAGGATAGTGGGAGCATAATTACATTATCCAGCTATAGAGAAATTGGCTTACTGCTTGATATTGGCATTAAGAAATCTGCGACCTTACTTTCAAGCTCACCCTATAGTAGTTTTTACCGACCAGCCACTACGACAAGTCTTGCAAAAAATAGAAGCCGCTGATCGACTATTAAAATGGGCAGTTCGAAATCTCTTATTTACCACAAGAAACGATAAAGGGAGAAGCCTTGGCAGACTTTGTAGCTGAATTCACTGTACTCCCAACAAACGAGTAGACTGTAGAGCTTGCAACCCAAGATCAGGCTCCCACCTAGAGACTGTTCATGGACGAATCATCAAATGAGCATAATTCAGGGGCAGGGTTGATTCTAATAACCCCTGAAGGGCATAGGTTTCACTATGCAGTTAGATTTAATTTTAATGCCTCCAATAATGAAGCCGAGTACGAAGCATTGCCTGCAGGATTGAGACTAGCAAGGGATGTGAATGTAACATCACTTGAAATATATAGTGACTCCCAACTAGTTGTCAATCAAATTATTGGAGAATATTAGGCTAGAGGTCTTAAAATGGTCGCGTATTAGAACAACGTAAAAGACTTACTGGCTCAATTTGAAAAGTGTTGACTGCCTTTTTTGCTATCAACCTTAAGAAGAGAGATTAAAGAAATAAGCAATAAGAACACAAGGATTTTTACGTGGTTCATGTTATAGAAGAACCCTAGTCCACGAGTCTCTAGTATTAAGAGGATTGGAAGCTTATGATGGCAAGCTCCAATGGTGTATTCTCAGGCAGCGTTTAGATTGCACTGAGAATAGGATGTTTTCTTTCTAAAACACCAAACCCTTTACAATGAGACTCCCAGCCCTATTTATAGAGGTTGGGGTCATTAATATTAATCATCCAAAATTAATACACATTCTTCCCATTATTGAGGGATTAATACCAATTCAATGTTTTTGGCTGCATTGAATAGAGACCACGACCCAAGCGAGATTTGCGGGGCCCCTACAGAAAAACACCTACTTTATAGGGAACATGCCCCAGGTACTGACAGGACGTCCTGTAATTTCCTCCATGTCAGACGAAGTAGTAGGAGTGCGAATTGTCGAGTCGTACACCCGACAACACTATTGATAGATCACCCATAAAGGTTGTCAGACAATCTTTTGGCTCTGAAAACCCGCATTTGCTGACACATCGCACTTTACCTTTGGTCTGAGAATTAGAACCTTAGACCTGTGAGACGATTGGGAGAGGAGAGCCCTCGCCTTAATTGTTCAAGATGGATATCATCAATCTCCAAGGAAAAACCTCAAAGATTAATCTACCCAGGCACCCACAACTCACTGTCAAAGGCAAGGTCTCACCTAGGAGGATCCTCGCTTCGACTAGAGGCATCAGGCAATAACATGCCTCGATGACATTCTTGAACGTCCAAGCCAGCCACTGGGGGTTTCCATGTGTTGGAGGTGAAAATATGGACAACATTTACCCCCCCCCCCCCCCCAAGTCTTTACTTGTCCTTGGGTAATGGAGACTTAACTTAAAGGTGATCTCAAAAAATAGAGGGAAAAAACGTTTGGGCTTTCCTCTGACATCACTCTGAAAAGAAAACCCATGTGTCAACACCCCATTGCTAGGCCCATCAGTCTGTGCATTTAATTAGGGGTAAAATTCAAGATCCCAAACGTCCACTCTGCATCGAAGGCGTCTTCTCCCAAAGAAAACATCTATTGTGATCTGCACCTTTTGAACCCTGACTGTTGGATTACCCTCATGATCTCACCAGGGCAAGCCATCCGATGGTCGTGGGGAAGTTGCTTCCCTCATAAGTTTCTATGTATAAAAGCCTAGGAAAACCACCTTCAGCCTCACATGGTAACCATACAAAAATTAGGAAAAATCTCTCCCAGAACTTTCTCCTCTCTCTTACCTGCCTCTCATCTTCAATCCTTTTCCCAAAAGCTCTGGACGACTGGCGTGAGTCGTCGTATTTCTGGGTAGACAGCAAGCGATATTTCAAGGTGAGGACTTGCCTCAACACCTACCTCTGTTTCATCTCGGGTAAGTACCTTCGACCCACATTTTTGTTTTTGTGTGTGATTGTGGTTTTTTTTATATATGTTTAGGAATACCAATTGTATGAGATTTTAGGGTCTGTTTCTAGTTTTTACTAGTCCTTTTAGGAACATTTTGATGTTGGGGACATTCAAAATGGCCCTTAAATGTCTTTACATCAACTTTGCATTTCTGAGCCTGTGACTGGAATATGGGGAATTCTTAGATTCTGATAGGTTCATACCCTCCAGCTTGTTCTTAGGCACTGAGGATACCCCGCATTTCCAAAACCTTTCTCTTTTTTTTTTAAGCAGTATCCCTAGAGTAATTCGTGATTTGTCCTTATTTCCTTTGGTTAGAATACTAACTGCTTGGTTTTCTATCTCAGATGTCCAAGGAATTCCAACTATTTCATTAACACGGGTTTTATCTCTTCTTCTAGGAGATCTCTGATATGGCTCGAGCCCAAGATGCCTTCGAAAGTAATACAAGGATGGGAACCCAAGAGCCAGCTAGACGTTCTTCCCGACACACAAGTGGCGGTGAGGCCTGAAATGCTCGAAGATAGTGGCCTAATTGTGGAGGAGGTTAATAGGGCCCCTCTTCCACACCCTACCCAAAAGTATGAGGGCGATGCGTTCAAAGCAGAGGATTACCAAACTCTGCTTCGACACCCCAATGCCATCGAGGTGATCGTGAGATATTATTCAGTTGGAGACAAGTACCTCATCCATCTCTGTCGAGAGTCTGAGAGGGCGCATCGTAGCGTCAATGGCCTAGGCGCGTGGAGCCAAGGCCACCTAATGGCAGGGGCTACCCTACCCCTCAAATAATACTTCGTGAACTTCCTGAAGTTCGTGGGGATAGCCCCCTTCCATCTTTCCCCCAAGGGCTATAGAGTGATTGCGGGGATGTACATTCTATACTAGAATCAGAAATGGCTCGAGCCTTCACCGGCGGAGATCCTTTACTACTACAGCTTCTGCACCACTCCTCAGAAGAAGAGCTCGAAGCGAGATGGGTATTATGCCCTGGTGAAGAACGCGGCCTCGTCACTCAACTATAAGGCTCCTCAGCATAAAAAGAATCATTCTCAAGACTACAAGGACGCCTTCTTCTTCACGAACGACTTCTCAACTCGTAGCAACCCGACCCTGATTCCTAACTTCGCCCGAGTTGGTGAGTGTCTTCCTAAACGTGTTATCTATTACTTTACTAGGACTTTTCTGTATTCGATACACATTCAATTCCTTTTGAATAAGTCCTTTCCACCGAACCCACTATGTCTAGCCCTTTGAGGATCATCTCTAGGTGATGAAGACTCTCCCCGAAAGAAGCAAACCTCATCAGGTCGGGGCTTCTTAGCGTAGAATAATGAATCAACAACCTGGAGCTGACCAAGTACCGCTAGTCCAAAAAGTCTCAGGAGTTGGCGTCCTTTCACATCAGCTATATAGATGAGTTGGCCAAGAGGGCGCTAAACAAAATGATTTCCCGAGGAGATGTTGGCGAACGCGCGCACTGTAGAGGAGGCTTGAGAGGCACAAGAGGATCAGGAGCTTGAGGAAGAGCTTCAAGCAGAGATGGAAGCTTCCCGCCTTGACTCAGGTAAATCACCTCTCACCATGTCTTATGCTTCCTGAGTAGGTGATAGGATAAGTCCCGAGCACGTTTGGGCTTCTCCGGCCCTCCTCCATTGTGGTAAAATTTCACATCAGCATTGGACTAGGGAAAAATTTCAGGATTATATAGATTTAATAGAAGTGTATCTCCTCCGCCATAGGAGGCATTCAACATCTCGGGGCTTCGTACCTAACTCGAGCTGGTTTTGCCAATATGGTACCAACATTAGTTCTGAGGTTGGGAGTAGGATAATACACCCTCATTGTTTGCACCGAGGCTCAACTCATGGTGGGCCTCTGAGTAGCTTATGTTATTGCATTACCTTGTTGTGTAGAATGCACGCTAACTATTTAATTTGTTCCTGCAGCTTACATGGGATTTGTAGACATTGCCTGGTATATGCTAAGGCTAGGAGCACCCCCAAGCTCCTCGGCGGGAAAGGAGTTGTCACGTCCTCAGGAGCAAAACAAGCCCTCTCCTCCGGCCAAGAAGCAGAGTCTTAACTACCCCTGCGGAGGTCCCTATAGATAACTTGCCCGGGGTTGTGGAGAGCCCTTCCTCGCCCGAGTAAGACGAGGCTGTTCAAGAGCCAATGGAAGAGAAAACCCCTTCGCCAACTCAAGCGACCTCAAGATAAGCCCATCATCCCTTTGATTGGTCGGGTTGAGCTGGAGAACTTGTTCTCCACCAAGCTAGGGGAGATTGTTGCTCCTCTCACTGCCGAGCTCCTTCAGGGTGTTAGCTCCACTATGTGCGAGTTGACTGCCCGAAGCTTCTCCCAACCAAGCAACAGTAGCGAAGCTGCTCTCGTGGCCTCATGTCGGTACGCCTCTATCCGGGTAAGTTACTCATTCTTGCGCTTGAATTCAACTCAACAAGGTTTTATTAGGCTTACACTTTCCCTCTTTTTAATTTTTTGTTTTGCAGTTCGCCTTGGCCTGCCATCACCTTGGGAACATTATGATGGAGAAATCATAGGCACTCCAAACTTCCCAGGACAAAATAGCCTCCCTTAAGGAAAAAATGAAAGGCCATCGGGAAGAACTTGCTCGTGCCAAGGCTGCCCTTGAGGATGAACGAAAATTCTCTTGGGAGCTTGAGGAAGCTGTCCAGAAAGCTATCGAGGACATGCAACAAGCCAAAGAAGAGATGAAGACAGTTATTGAGAGGATGCAGTGAGCCCAGGAGGAGGCTAAGAAGGCCACAGTTGAGGTTGCCTGAGTGGTCCTGGAGAACTCCTAACTTTTGGAGCAGGTTAAGGAGGTCATCGACCGAGCTGAGCTAGTAGAGAGAAAGGCCCTTCAACCCATGGAGTTGAACAGGTCCACTCGATGTTAGGTGGAGAAGCTTGAAAGACAAACCGAGACCATGGTCGAGGATGCCTTCTATGTGGCCTAGTATCACAAACAAAACATGAACTTGGATTTCAATGGGGAGCTCGAGAAGTATAGACTCTCCCAGGGAGCAAGTTAGCGGGAAAGTCACAACGGGACCCAATACCTAACTCAGGGTGAGTTAAGGGGTATTTCGAGTATTGGATAATTAATCGGGTTATCGGATTATGAAAATAAATAATTCGTGATATATTTGGAGTTAGAGAGTCTAGGAGGGAATGTTGGAGAAATTTACCATTTTTCCCTCGGGGACGTTTTTGGTACCCCGAGCCTTGAGGTTAACTTAAGTGACTTAAGTTAAATAAGAAAAAACAAAAAGAGACAATTAAAAGCTACCTAAATCGACCCCCTCCCTTTTTCTCAACTCACTCTTGTTCTCTCTAAACACTCTCTCAAGTTAACCATTGGAAGTAAGGGGACTTAGTGATTAGAAGCCATAGAATTGAAGCTTGGGACTGGGTTTCAAATTTCTTGAGGCTAGAAGGTCTTCTTCTTCAACTGAGGTAAACACCTGAACTTCAATTAATGGTTTAATTGATGTAGAATTCATGGTTCCTTGAGGTGTTTTTGAATCTCTTAACTCAAGGATTGAATTGAAGTTTGATGAGGTTTTAAGCTAGTATTTTTTGTTGGGTTTTGCTGCTGGGAACATGTTAGAGTGTTTGTGATGATTTAGTTGTGTTATTGGGATGATTTTGAGTTAAATTGATTGGGCTTTAGTTGCTGAAATGGAGTACTTTCTGGGTTCGAAGGGGTCGGGCCACGACTCTGTTCTTGGTATGCCACGGCCCTCCAGAAAAAGTTGGGAGCCAGGAAGGAGGGCGGGCTGTGGCACCACTATGGCTCGGGCATGACACGTGTCTGTTGATTGGGGAGGTTGAGCCTCTGGTTGGAGGCGGGCCACAGCATGGGGGCATAGGGTCGCGGCTCTTAAGGGGTTTTTGGACCCCTAGAAGGTTTTGAGCGTGGGAACTTAACCTTAGGGTCTCAGGATTGTTTCCACTACCTAGTTGGGTGGAACACGAGGTCCCGGAGGCTAGGAATTGGTCTGGCAGCCTTTGATCACTCGATATTAATAGAATCCTATTTTATGGTTGGGACTTAGGGTATCACTAAGGGTTCGGAACTGGGATCGTGCTCGAGGGTCGTTCTTGTTTATGCTTGCTTGGAATTAAGGTAAGAATACTGCACCCAGAATGTGTTGTATGTGATTAGGGCTTAACCTGTTTGTTGTATGTTAATATGATTAGGGCTTGGGCCCCAGGATTGATTATGTTAGGCTATTTTTCTAAATGTTTGTTGATAAATGCTTAAGTGCTTATATTCGTTACGTGAATTCTATGATTAGGGCATGTGGCCCCGTTATGTGAATGTGCTTAGTATTATGAAAATGGTTATTCAATGAGATTATATGATTAGCATGAATAAGTTCTTAATTTTCGGGATGTGCCTATCCACATCTATTTCCTATAAGTAGGGTATGTAATCTTGGATCAGGGCTTGACTTATAAGTCAAGGATGGCAATATCTCGCAGTGCTCTGGTCGCAAGGCATTGGCCTAAACTAGCAACGTACTATTATGTTGATCGAATCTAAGGTCAAAGATAAACCACGGGGGTTGGGCTAGCTCTATGGCTAGTGATACAGAGCTAAGGGCGAGGCCCCATGTGACTCTATGGTCACGTAGCTAGGGCATAGGCACGAGAGTTGGCTTAGAAGCCAACTGAATAGGGCGATGGCCCTAGGTTGATCCAATGATCATGTGAATGAATTTAAATGATATTGGCTATGAGTTAATGTTAATGATTGTGGTTGAATAGTTATTTTTAAGTGTATATCCTCTGTTGTTGCACGCTCTATTTTCTTGCCGAGCCTCAGCTCACGGATGCTTTGTGGTGCAGGTAAGGGAAAAAAGGAAGCTTGACCAACCATAAGTTGGAGAGCATCGATAGTTGCATGTACATATGCGGCTGCTCCACTATCACAGCCGGGGTTATTTCAGAGGAACTAGGGTTACAACCCTATTTTGCTGGTTAGGCCAGCTGAAGTAACTTTTGTTATGTATTTATCCTTTTCAACAGTTGTGTTGTAGTATTTTGGGATCGCATGTTGTATAAAGCTTTTGGAATAAAATTCAATGGTTCTTTGAACAAAATTATTAACCCTAACTCTTGTCACTAACCTTAGTTACCTGTTTTAAGCCAAATGACTTGATTAGCAGGTCTGACACATTTTAACTATACAGTGTAGCGGTCCTAGATTAGGAGGGCATTACAACTTGGTATCAGAGCTGCCAAGGTTTAAGGGTTCCTTAAGACTGGCTAGGCATTTACACTCGCCGCTAAAGACAAGCTCGACTCAAGGTTCGGTAACTGTTATGTTTTTATATGTTTAAATGCTTAAACATGATATGAATGCCTTATCTGCATGCCTGTCTAGGAAGCATGAGATTATCTGATAGGGCCTGTCCCTTGAGTGTTGCGTGAATGCTAAAGAACGTGCTTATTAGCATTATTACTGCTTGTGGATGCAAGGGAACCGCTTATTAGCACTATTATTCGTATTTAGGCCAGGGGAAAATGTTTATTAGCATTGCTGTTACAGGAAGAAATTAAAGAACATGCTTATTAGCTATGTTGGATTTGTGGAAAATACTTGGATATGCTTATGTGTTGTGTTATTTGTTGATGGATATCAGGAGGTGCTTATTAGCACTATGAATGAGTATATTTATTGTGTGATGGCATGCTTATTAGCATTGCATATGTATTTTATCTGATGAACTTGGACCATAAGGCGGTAAGTGGTATAGTTATGACTTACCCAATGGTCGATTTGATCTCTGTAAGGGTGGATAGAGTGGCAAAATGAACCCTCGAAGGTCAGAGAGACTGGTTGGCCAAGAGTTGCAGGCCAGTGAAGGGAATGTTCAGGGCCAGGCCCCACTACCAGCTCCAGAGAGCTAGCACCAAGTGCTTGCTGATATGCAAGCTAGGTTAGAAAGGCAGGACAAAGTGATACGTCTCTTGAAATAACAACAAGTTCCAGCAAGGAACCTACAGACCGCAGTACCAGCAGTGGTACAACCTGAGGTATCGATAGTTTCACAGCCCCAAACAAGGGGAGATAGGTGGGAACACCCTCCAGTTTTTTTGGGTGGTTCTGATCCACTGAATGCTAAGCAGTGGATGACCATGATAACCACTATCCTGGACTTTATGATGGTAGGTGGTAATGAGAGGGTGGCCTGCACAACTTATATGTTTAAGGAGGATGCCCAAATATGGTGGGAGGTGGTATCCCAGACTAAAGCAGTTACCACTATGGAGTGGGAAGAATTCAAAACCGTGTTCAACAAGAAATACTACAATGATGCAGTTAAGGCTGCGAAGGCTGAGGAGTTCAGCAAGTTACTTTAGGGTAACATGACAGTGACTGATTACGCTCTGAAGTTTGACAGATTGGCAAAGTTTACCGAGGATATGGTGTCCACTAATGGGACCAGAAGAGAGAAATTCTACAGGGGCAACAACTTATGATAGCCCAGGATGTTCGTATTACTATTGTGTCAGGAGTGACTACTTATGCACAGGCTGTGGAGAAGGCACTTACAACTGAGAGCATTGAGAATAAGATCTAGTGTGATAATGCAGCCAGAAGGGATTCTATGAGGCTAGGACCTCCATTTCTAGGTTTTGGTAGGGGCAGAGGCCCCAGTGATTAGAAAAGGAAGACCCTATACACAGTTTAAGTTCCAGGGCCAGATAGAAGGCCACGGGGTATACAGATGGGCTACCAGGGTAGTGGTGAGACATGGAGGGCATTCCCAGAGTGTCCTAGGTGCAGGAGGTGCCATATTGGGGAATGTAGCGCGAAGGCCTATTTTGTTTGTGGTAGTACGGGGCACCTGAATAAAGATTGCCCGAAAGCCAGAAATGAGGAGCCGAAGAAGGTGGTTAGCCTGACGCTAGCTCAGGTGTTCACCTTGACCCAGACAGAGGTTGAGGATAGTCCCTCGGTGGTTACAGGTCAGCTTTCTAGTGCTGGAACCTTTTATACTATTCTTATTGACTCAGGTGCTACGCACTCCTTTGTTGCTAGTAGAATTATAGATGGGTTGTGTATACCTTGTGATTTCTTTTCTGTGGGGTTTGGTACGGTATTGCCTACTAGAGAGTTAGTGGTATGCAAGAGATGGATTAGGTCACTACCAGTTACAGTGGATGGCAGGGAGTTGTCAGTTGACTTGGTGGAGTTAGAGTTGACTGATTTTGACATAATTCTTGGTATGGATTGGCTAGAGAAGTATGGAGCATCGATAGACTGTAAAAAGAAGATGGTAAATTTTGAGACAGAGGGTGAGGACCCCTTTGTTTTTGTTGGCACTATGCATGGCCCCATATACCTATGATATCAGTACTTAAAGCTAGAGACCTGTGCAGGGAGGATGCATAGGGTTCTTATCTAGTGTGGTGGATACCACACAGGTTGTGCCAGTGGGACCAGAACACACTCGATTAGTCTATGAATTTCTGGATGTGTTTCTAAAGAACTTGCCAGGGTTACCTCCACACAGGGAGATTGAGTTTGTGATTGAGTTGGCACTAGGGATAGAGCCAGTGTCTAGGGCACCGTACAGGATGGTTCTAGTAGAACTGAAGGTTCAACTATAAGAGTTACTGGACTTGAGTTTTATTAGGCCCGGTTTGTCGCCATGGGGTGCACCAGTTCTCTTTGTGAAGAAGAAGGACAGTTCCCTGAGGATGTGCATCGATTACAGGGAATTGAATAAGTTGACTATTAAGAATAGATATCCTCTACCAAGGATTGATGATATGTTTGACTAGTTGCAGGGTAGAATAGTATTCTCTAAGATAAATCTTTGATCTGGTTATCACCAGCTGAGGATCAAGGAGGGAGATATACCGAAGACAGCTTTCCGCACCAAGTACGGGCATTATGAGTTTTTGGTGATGTCATTCAGATTGACTAGTGCCCGACAGTGTTTATGGATCTGATGAACAGAGTATTCAAGGACTGTCTGGATCAGTTTGTGATCGTCTTCATCAAAGATATATTGATATACTCTCGAATGGAGATAGAGCATGAGCATCACCTCAAATTGGTATTTGTAGAGTCTCATAATGTTTACTTAGCTAGCTAGATCGTTAGTAATAGGTTGTAGTATTTGAGATTTCGTGGATTTTGGTTAAAACCGGGACTTAGTAGGACACTCGTAGCAATAGTTATGGATTTTATAAGTTGAACCTATAGTTTAGAAATATTAATTATAACATAAGGTTTAATTAATATGATTGGTCATAGAAATATTTTAATTATAATCTAAGGTGTAGATAGAATTTTAAGAGCATGAAACTTGTCACAATCTTGTTTATTTGAGGATTTAAGCATTTTAAATGGATAATTCAATAATAAAAGTATTTAGAAGCTCTAGAACCTTCCAAGAACCATTAAGAGCATGTCACTTGTCATAATCATGTTTATTTAAGGATTTAAGTATTTTTTTTTAATAGGATAGATTCACTCCTCAAATTCTATAAATAGGATCTAGTGCTCAGCCATTTTCTTCACTCTTCAAGCATTTGATCAGAGCCTCTAAGGTGCTAGTATTACTATAGAGAGATACACTTGGGTTTGGGATAAAAGCTTTATCATCTTAAGCTTTATAAACACTTGGGGAAGTGAGATATAGTGTGCTTTCAATATCGAGGTGTAGATCAGTTCAGTACATTCAAAGGTATTCTTATTCTTAAGTTCATTTCTATATGATTCTTTAGTTTTCTATAGTTTTCATTCAAATCCTAACTTGTTGTTTCAATTCTTGGTTAGGTATTTAAGTTCTTTGAACTTAAGGTGTCTTTTCAGTAAGTTTCTTCTTGGTGGTTTAGTTCTATTCTTTTTATCTCTTTTATTTAGAAATACTCACCATTCTTATTGTTGGTTTTAGGAGTGTTCCAAGTCTCGTCTTTGTTCTCAAATATCCCGGTGATGGTAAGGAAAATAGGATAGTTTTTATTAGATTATATGTTATGATATGTTTGTGTTCCAATATGTTATGATATGTTTATGTTCGAATATGTTATGTTATGATGAATATGTTTTTATGTTGCTAGGGGTTCATAGTTGCTTAGCTAGTAAACCCCAATGTTGTTTTATGTTATCTAGGGCTCATAGTTGCTTAGCTAGCAAACCTCAATGTATTTTGAGGCTCATTGTTGCTTAGTTAACAAACCCTAATGTTTACCATGTACATGGGTCAGAATTGTGATATATTTTATTTATAGTATATGTTTTGATATAGTCTTATTTTTATGTTTTATGTTATATGATTGATTAGTAGATTTTCCTTGCTGGGGATTAGGCTCACTACTTTATTTTTAGTGTGATGCAGGAAAATAGATACGGAGACGGAAGGATTCTTGGAAGCTTGGCATGTGTGTTGAGGATGAATGGAATGGATGGATTGTGTGTTGTTGATGGTGAAATCTTGTCAACGATATAAGGTTAGAAAACTAAGACTATATTGCCAAAGGTCTCTCAGAAGAAGATGGTAAAAACTTAAATGAGTAAAAATGTAGAACTGCAATGGAGTCGAAATTGTATATTACTTAACAACCTTAGCATACAATCAATTTTCCAACCCCCTTCCATGTGGAATTGGGGTTCATTATATAGTGGGCTCTAATGTCCCTAGATACATTGTGGTCCAGGGAACCAGGTAGTACATAGGTACACTGTCTGGAGAGTGGTTTCAGAGATTGTGGTCTTGCAACCAGTACAAGGACAGGTGCCAGGAGGATGTCTCCACTACTTGACTGTACGAATGTCAGAGGAGTGGTGCAGGTGGTAGTGGTGTCAACTCTGACATCTAGCCACAGACACATATGCCATCCCCCCTCTCCTGGCGTTCCCACTACTTGCCTGGCAGAGGTACCATATTCGTACGCTGACTCCCTTAGGTCTGCGGGTACATTCCAAAAGATACGAGTGAGAGTTAAACTTTGCTGGCCGGGCTAAGAGGACTAGGCGTGAGAGCTTCCGTGGGGTGCTCCTGATGGCGTAGCATGGTGTGATGGCCTCCCAAGAATATGCCGGCCATAGGGGGTCGTGTGGCACGCCCCTTGGGCACGCATGGGGGCCTCGCGTGGCACGCTCCTTGGGCACGCATGGTGGCCTTGCGCGGCACGCCCCTTGGGCACGCATGGTGGCCTTGCGTGGCACGCCCCTTGGGATCGGATGATGGCCTCGCGTGGCACGCCCCTTGGGCATGGATGGTGGTCTCGCGTGGCATGCCCCTTGGGCATGCATGGTGGCCTCGTGTGGCACGCCCCTTGGGCACGCATGGGGGCCTTGCGTGGCACGCCCCTTGGGAATGAATGGTGGCCTCGCGTGGCATGCCCCTTGGGCACGCATGGTGGCCTCGCGTGGCAAGCCCCTTGGGCACGGATGGTGGCCTCGCGTGGCACGCCCCTTGGGCACGCATGGTGGCCTCGCGTGGCACGCCCCTTGGGCACGCATGGTGGCCTCGCGTGGCACGCCCTTTGGGCATGCATGGCGGCCTCGCGTGGCACGCCCCTTGGGCACGCATGGTGGCCTCGCGCGGGAGGCTCGAGTGCACATGGCCGAGGCGAGACGGGGGCCTCGCGTGGGAGGCTCGGGTGTGCAGTCGAGTCGCGAGACGCGCTCGGGTCAAGGGCAGCCTCGCATAGTGAGGCCCTTGTTGCCTTGGCTGATACTTGTGCATGTCAGGCAGCCTCGTATGGGAAGGCCCACGGGTCTCTAGGGGCATCTTCGCAAAGGCCTCCTACGAGACTTGGGACTTGCGTGGGGAAAAATATTGGGTTGCTTGGTTTGCCCGTGGCTAGGGAGGGTAAACCTCAATTTTTTTTCTTGGTGGATTTTTGGCATCCACACTTGTCGATTCGAGGACGACGTTATTTTTAGTCTTTTAAATTATGTTTTTATGTATTTTCCGCATTTAGTTTTGTAAACAATTTCATTTAATTTAAAGTTATGTTTTATTTTAAAACAATGGGATCTCATACCGCACAATTATGTATTTCGAATATTTATTTTGGAGTTTTTAATAAAGTTACTAATATTTCTTATGTATGTTCTCTTCAAAGTAGTAGCTATGTCTAGTAGTTTTAATGGTCCAAGGTCTTAGAAATAGTTGGGTCATTACAATATTATAGAGGTTGAGAGAGCACAAGTTGTATACGATGTTCAAGAAGTGTGAGTTTTGGTTTCCACAGGTGACCATTTTGGGTCGCATAGTCAGTAAAGATGGTATTAAAGTAGATCCAGTGAAGGTTGAAGCAGTCAGAGATTGGCCAAGAGTGAAGAACGCTTAAGAGATCAGGAGTTTCTTGGGTTTGGCAGGTTATTACAGGCACTTTGTAGAAGGGTTCTCCAAGGTTGCATCATCATTGACAGAGTTGACACGCAATAATTAGAAATTCACTTGGTCGAACAATTGTGAAGACAATTTTCAGAAGCTCAAGGAGAGTTTAATCACCGCACCAGTTTTGAGTCTTCCTATAGATCAAGATAAATTTGTGGTTTATTGTGACGCTTCGAGATAGGGTCTGGGTTGTGTACTTATGCAGACTGGGAAGGTGATTGCCTATGCATCACATCAGCTAAAGGATTATGAGCAGAGATATCCCACACATGACATAGAGCTGGCAGTGGTAGTTTTTGCACTGAAGGTGCGGCGGTATTACTTGTATGGTGAGAAGTGTGAGATATACACATCATTACTTTTTTACGCAGAAGGATCTGAACATGAGGCAAAGACGTTGGTTGGATCTAGTAAAGGATTATGATTGTGAGATCCTCTATCACTCTGGAAAGGCCAACGTGGTACAGATGCCTTGAGCCAGAAGGGGCCAGGATAGATATATAGTGCCAGACAAGTATCAAGGAAATTGGCTGATTAGATGACTCAAGCGGGGATAGAATTAGTGGTTGGCCGGTTGGCCAATATCACTTTACAGTTGACTCTCTTGGAGAGAATCAAGCAGAGACAGTTGGATGATCCACAGATAGGGCAGGTTAGGGAGGACGTCCTAGCTGGAGTAGCTAAGGACTATTCGATGTCAAGTATGGGTTTATTAAGGTATAAATGCCAGATTTGTGTTCTGATTGACACCAAGATTAGACAAGAGATTCTGGATGAATCTCACACCACCCCATATGCTCTTCATCTAGGCACCGCAAAGATGTACCAGGACCTGAGAGTTTTATATTGGTGGCCTGGGATGAAGAGGGATGTGACAGAGTATGTAGCGAGATGCCTGACCTGTTAGTAGGTCAAGGCTGAGCAACAAAGGCCGGCAAGACTGTTACTGCATCTGGATATCCCAGAGTGGAAGTGGGAAGATATCACGATGGATTTCGTGGTAGGCTTGCCCAGGATAGTTGGCCATCACGATTCTATTTGGGTCATTATGGCTCGATACACGAAGTCAGCTCATTTTCTAGCAGTGAGAATGAATTACACAGTTGACCAGTATGTAGATCTCTATGTGAGAGAGATAATTCGTGTTGACGGTGAAATCTCGTCAACGAAATTAGGTCGGAAAACTCAAAGGTAAATGCAACGATGTTCAAATAAAAACTTTGAATGAACTTATGGAAGGATGAACACAAATGAACAATGGAGTGAAAAATGTATATTTCTTAATAGCCTCTGCATACAATGAATTTTCCAACCCCCTCATTTGAGGGGTCCAAGCCTATTTATAGATGGACTCTAATGGCCTCTGATACAAGGTGGTCCCAAGGGACAAATTCATACATTGGTACTCTGTCAGAGTAGTGGTGCATGGATACATTAGCAGGAGAGTGGTTTCAGGGGTAGTGGTGTCAGCTCCAGTACATGGTCAGAATCCGTGGGGATGTCTCCACCACCTACTGAGTACGAGTGTCAGAGGTTGTTTGGTATGGACCGTAGCAAGTACTTCACTTGTACAGCCACTACTTGTTTGACAAGGGCTCAGCATCCGTACTCCGTCTAACTTGGTGTGAATCGCTACGAGGCACCTCCAATGTACCCTTACACATTATTCTAAGGTGCTTGGAAGTTATGGACCTTCCGCGATGGCTCCATGAAAATGAGCCGAGAGGTGTCTCGGGATGCCTTCGTTGGGACACCCCCAGCAATCCTTGTGATGGGTGGTCATGCGAGGTGAGGCCCCTAGGCGCGCGAGACCGTGGCTGCATGAGGCGCGAGGCCATAGGAGCATGAGGCGCGAGGCTGTAGGAGCACCCGCGCGAGACGGCACCTGGGTGAGGCCCCTTGGAGCGAGGCCATGACCACGGCCCTTGGTACAAGGTCGTGGGCGCGCGAGTCTCTTGGAGCGAGGCCATGACCACGGCCCTTGGTTCGAGGCCTTGGTGGTGTCGCGAGGCCGTGGGCGCACGGGTCTCTTAGAGCGAGGCCATGACCACGACCCTTGGTGCGAGGCCTTGGTGGTGTCACGAGGCCGTGGGCACGCGGGTCCCTTGGAGCGAGGCCATGACCACGACCCTTGGTGCAAGGCCTTGGTGGTGTCGCGAGGCCGTGGGTGCACTGGTCTCTTGGAGCGAGGCCACGACGCACAGCCCTTGGCGCGAGCCCCTGGTTATGTCACGAGGCTATGTGCGCGCGAGTCCTCCAGGTGTGCGAGTTGTGAAGCACTTGGCCTCGCTATGCGAGGCTGTAGGTTGGTGCAAGGCTTCGACGTGGTGTGAGGCGCTGCATGGTGCGAGACCCTCGGATGTGCAAGGTGCGAGGCCCTTGGGTCGCTAGGGGCATCTTCTCGAAGTCCTCCTATGAGACATGGGTCCCGCTTGGGGCAAAATATTGGGTTGCTTGATTTGAGGCTAGCGAGGGTAAACCTCAATTTTTTCTCTTTAGTGGATTTTTGGCATCCACAGTTTGCCTTCATGGGACGCCAAGGTCTATCGTGTCTGATAGGGACCCTATCTTTACTTCCAAGTTTTGGGGAAGTTTGTAGAGGGCGATGGGTACACAGCTAAAGTTCAGCACAGCTTATCATCCCGATGGTTAGTCTGAGAGAACTATTCAGATATTGGAGGACATGCTGAGAGGGTGTGTGTTGGACTTTGAAGGGTTCTAGAGTAAATATTTGCCTCTGATAGAGTTTTCTTATAACAACAGTTATCAGTCTACTATCGGAGTGGCACCTTTTGAGATGTTATATGGTAGGAAGTGCAGATCACCCATTCACTGGGATGAGATGGCTAGAGGAAATACTTAGGACCGGATGCAGTCCAGAGGATCACTGAGGCTATCGAGAAGATTAGAGCTCGGATGCTCGCTTCTCAGAGTAGGCAGAAGAGCAATTCTGACCTGAGACGGAGGAACGTGGAGTTCCAGGTGGGGGAATTTGTCTTCCTTAGGGTTTCACCTTTGAGAGAGGTGAAGAGGTTTGGGAAGAAGGGCAACCTGAGCCCTAGGTTTTCGGGACCGTTTGAGATCCTTAAGAGGATTGTGTAGGTGGCCTACAGGTTGGCTTTACCCCTGCACTGTTTAGGGTGTATAACGTATTTTGTATTTCCATGTTGAGGAAGTATGTGTCAGATGGAGGCAAACTTGTCCTATGAGGAGCAGCCAGTTCAGATTCTTGACAGGAAGGACAAGGTCCTAAGGAACAAGACTATACCTTTGGTTAAGGTATTATGGAGGAACAGCAGGGTCGAGGAAGCGACCTGGGAGTTGGAGGCGGATATGCAAGCTCATTTTCTTGGGTTGTTCAGGTAAAATTTCAAGGACGAAATTTCTGTAAGGAAGGGATAGTTGTAACAACCCAAAATTACCTAATAAGGCTTAGGGCCTTGATTAGGGGGCCGGGATGGCAATATGTGAAATTACGTGTTTAATTGAAATATTAACTGTTAATATGTTGATTATGTGATAGTATGATTAAATGCAAATATTTAGGGATATTAAATATGCTGGTGGGTCGCTTCTTATTAGATGGGCGACTTTGGTAATTTTTCCCATTGCGAGCATAAATGTGTATTTATGTGCATATATGTGATACATGTGAGAGACCACATTATTATGTGGATATATTTGAACTATTCGGCACGAGGCGATCCTAGGGAGCAAGTTAGCAGGAAAGTCATAGCGGGACCCAATACCTGACTCGGGGTGAGTTAAGGGGTATTTTGAGTATTGGATAATTAATCGGGTTATGAAAATAAATTATTGGTGATATATTTGGAGTTAGAGAGTCTAGGAGGGAATGTTGGGAAAATATACCATTTTGCCCTCGGGGACGTTTTTGGTACCCTGAGCCTTGGGGCTAACTTAAGACTTAAGTTAGTTAAGACAAAACCAAAAGAGACAATTAGAAGCTACCTAAACCGACTCCCCTCCCTTTTTCTCAGCTCACTCTTGTTCTCTCTAAACACTCTCTCAAGTTAACCATTGGAATTAAGGGGACTTAGTGATTAGAAGCCATAGAATTGAAGCTTGGGGCTGGGTTCTAGATTTATTGAGGCTAGAAGGTCTTCTTCTTCATCTGAGGTAAACGTCTGAACTTCATTTAATTGTTTAATTCATGATAAATTCATGGTTCCTTGAGGTTTTTTTGAATCTCTTAACTCAAGGATTGAATTGGAGTTTGATGAGGTTTTAAGCTAGTTTTTTGTTGGGTTTTGCTGCTGGGAACATGTTAGAGTGTTTGTGATAATTTAGTTGAGTTATTGGGATGATTTTGAGTTAAATTGATTGGGTTTTAGTTGCTGAAATGGAGGATTTTCTGGGTTCGAAGGGGTCGGGTCGCGGCTCTGATATTGGTGTGCCGCGGCCCTCTAGAACAAGTTGGGAGCCAGGAAAAAGGTCGGGTCGTGGCGCGTGTCTGCTAATTGGGGAGTTTGAGCCTCTGGTTGGAGGTGGGTCACGACTCTTAAGGGTTTTTGGGCCCCTAGAAGGTTTTGAGTGTGGGAACATAACCTTAGGGGCTTGGGATTGTTTCCACTACCCGGTTGGGTGGAACCCGAGCTCCTGGAGGCTAGGACTTGGTCTAGAAGTCTTTTATCACTTGATATTAATAGAATCCTATTTTATGGTTGTGACTTAGGGTATCGCTCAGGGCTCGGAACCGGGATCGTGCTCGAGGGTCATTCTTGTTTATGCTTGCTTGGACATAAGGTAAGAAAACTGCACCAAAAACGTGTTGTATGTGATTAGAGCTTGGCCCGTCTGTTTTATATTAATATGATTAGGGTTTGGGCCCCAAGATTGAGTTTTTAGGCTATTGTTCTAAATTCTTGTTGATAAATGCTTAAGTGCTTATATTCGTTACATGAATTCTATGATTAGGGCATGTGGGCGCATTATGTGAATGTGCTTAGTATTATGAAAATGGTTATTCAATGGGATTATATGATTAGCATGAATATGTGCTTAATTGTTGGGATGTGCCTATCCACATCTGTTTAATATAAGTAGGGTATGTAACCCTGGATCAAGGCTTGACTTATAAGTCAAGGACGACAATAGCGCGCTGTGTGCTGGTCGTAAGGCATTGGCCTAAACTAACAATGTACTATTACGTTGATCGACTTTAAGGTCGAAGATGAACCACGGGGGTTGGGCTAGCTCTATGGCTAGTGAGACAGAGCTAAGGGCGAGGCCCCAGGTGACTCTATTGTCACGTAGCTAGGGCATAGGCCCGAGAGTTGGCTTAGAAGCCAACTGAATAGGGCAACGGTCTTAGGTTGATCCAATGATCATGTGATTGAATTTAAGTGAAATTGGCTATGAATTAATGTTATTGATTGTTGTTGAATGGTTATTTTTAAGTGTATATCCTCTGTTGCTGCACGTTATGTTTTCTTGTTGAGCCTCGGCTAACAGGTGTTTTGTGATGCAGGTAAGGGAAAAAGGGAAGCTTGACCAGCCATGATGTAACGACCCAAAATCGCTAATAAGGCTTAAGGGCCTTGATTAGTGTGCCAGGAAGGCATGTTGGGATTTATGTGTGATTTTATGAGTTAAATGCATGGTTATGATTTAAAGCGTGTTATGTGACTATTTGATTATTTGAGATGCATGACTATGTATATTAGTATGCATGTAGGCCCGGATTGTGTTAGAAGGGCATAATTGTAATTTTGGCCATGTTGGGCATAACTGTATTAATATGTGATGATTTTTGAGACCACAGTGGTATGTGGGTATATCCGTGATGTGTAACTTTCGGCACGAGGCGATCCTAGAGCTGGATAGCGGGGAAAAGTCACAACGGGGCATTATGTTTGACTTTGAGCGAGTCAAGGAGTATTTTGATGTTGGGTTATGAAAATAAATAATTGGAGATATATTTGAGGTTAGGATGTCTAGGCGGGAATACTGGGGGATTTTACCATTTTTGCCTTGGGGATATTTTGGTACCCCGAACCTTGAGGTAACCAGCTTAAGTTATAAAAACAAAACAAATAAACCATTTGGAGACTTAGAGAAACCGACCCAGCCTCCACCCTCTCTCTTCTTCTTCTTTCTTTCCTCTTTCTTTCATGAATCCACAGAAATCTTAGGAGAAATCAAGCTTGAATTTCTGAAAATTGATGGTGGGATTTGGAGGTTTAGCTCATGAGTTAATCAAGAACAAATCAGGGTAAAGGTAAGAAATTAATTCTTTTTCTCAAGTTAAATTTCTGAGATTTTGTTGGGTTGTGAATGTTTATGGATTTTGATGTTCAAGGTGGAGTTTGTGGCTTGAAACTTTGAAGATAGGTCATGGGATCCTTTGGGAAATGATTCTACAACTGAGGTAAGGTTTAAATTAAAGTTTGATGGTTGAAATTGAGAATTTCCATGGTTGGTTTTGAGTTATAGGTTTGAAATTTCAGAAATTTGGAATTGGGATCTTGGTGAGTGTTAGGTTGGATTTTTGGTGGAATTGTGTTGTTTAAACCATCCTAATGTTGTGATTATTAATTGGTTTTGATTTGGGAGCTTTGGGATGGCTTAAGGTGAGGTTTTAAGCTTGAAAATGGTGGGTTTTTCTGGGTTCGAAGGGTCGGGCCGCGGCATGGTTCTTGGAGGGCCGCGGCCCTTGAAGGCTAAGTTGTGCTGAGGATGGTGGGCAGGCCGCGGCATGGTCCATGTAGGGCCGCGGCCCTTACCTGTTTCTGGGCATTTTGTGGCTATGTTTGGGGGCCATGCCGCGGCGCTTAAGGAATTTTGGGATTTTGAGAATTTGGGCTTGGGAATTTAACCTAGGGTGCTCGGGGTTGAGTCTTTTACAATGTTTGGTGAATTTCAACGTTCCGAGTAATAGAACTTGGTTTAGAAACTCATTTGAGATTAATCTTATTGGTATCCATTATCTTGGTTGTGACTAGGTGTTAAGCTAGTGCTCGGGAAGTGGATCGTGCTCGGGGGCCGTCATTTTCTATTTAAAGCATTTGGAACTAAGGTAAGAAAACTATAACACCCGTAGGATAGGGCATGGGCCCATAGTGTGATTTCCGGGCATGGCCCTATATTGCATGTTGCATGATGAGATGATTGCAGGGCATGGCCCCAGATTGTGTTGTGTGCAAATGTTTAACCTTAAATGAATCATGATGTGTGAATGATTATTTTGAATGTACTATATGTGTGATTATGATGAAATGAACGGCAAGTGCCGAGAACGGCGTAGGCCGGGGCGGCCGTGGGCCGAAAGTAACACCTAGCACATGGGATGCTATATTCAGGGTGGGACCCAAGGGATACATGAGTTATCCTCGCGGTGAGAACCGATACCCCAGGGCTTTGGTAAGGCTCTGGGGCGGCATGGCCATGTTTGCTTAGTCTATTGATTGACTTGTTTATCTGTGGATTATCTGTTATGATAAATTGTATTAACTGCATATGTTATGTTCTGCATGAGTTTTCTTGCTGGGCTTCGGCTCACGGGTGCTCCATGTTGCAGGTAGGGCAAAGACTGAGTCAACCAACCATGAGTACGGAGAGCGTGAAGCGACGCGTACATGTTTGGCATGCCCGACTGCTTTGGTTGGGGGTTTATTTGAAATTGGCTGTAATAATCTATGATTTTATAACTGATCAACTGTAAACTTACTTCAAGATGAAAATGGTTTTCAAACCTTATTTTTGGGATCCCAATTGTTTAAAACTAGAAGTTTTTATTGAGTCAACGCATTTTCAAGGATTACAGCCTTAACTTTTATTAGTCACACTTTTGCCTCAAAACCTCGGTTAGCGAGTTCATTACACTGTTTTGTCTTAAAAATTCACTTAGTAACGGCTCTAAGGGAGTAGGGCGTTACACATGAGTTGGACAGCTTCGGTGGCGGTGTGTACATATCTGGCTGCTCGACCATCATGGCTGGGGTTATTTCAGAGGAACTAGGGTTACAGCCCTATTTTGCCGCTTAGGCCGGCTGATGTAACATTTGTTATGTATTTACCCTTTTTAATAGTTGTGTTGTAATATTTTGGGATCGCATGTTGTATAAAGCTTTTGGAATAAAATTCAATGGTTCTTTGACCAAAATCTTTAACCCTAACCCTTGTCACTAACCTTAGTCACACGTTTTAAGCCAATTGACCTGATTAGCAGGTCTGACACAATTTTTAGTACACAGTGTAACGATCCTGGATTAGGAGGGCGTTACATCAAGGGTCTCTCCTGTTTGATTCTTTTGTGCCAGCCGATTTGCCCCTGGAGACATATATGTCGAACATTGTGTTGCTTTGCATGACTACAAAAAGGAATGAGTAGATATTTAGAAAAAGTTATGTTAATGAGAAAAAAACCAAAGAAATTCTAAGTATTTTACCCGAACTACAATTATTGGTCGCTACATTATCTAATGAACTACGACTACAATCACTATCTACCTCGAAGAATTCCAAGCTAAAACTACTTGTCAAAAAAATAAAATTGTCTTCCTTATCAAACAGATGATAAGGGATGGGAAATGTATCTGAGAGTGAAAATTTCATACCATTCTTGTCGGAGGATTCAAACACGCGACCAACATATCTCAGCTGGACGGACATTGGGGTCAAGCTCTTGAATGGTCACTCCCATCTGACGATGACTCGAAGGTTGTGACACATCTTGTTGCTATTTAGGGTTTGCTTGTTCCTCAGTGCCATCTCTAGTGGCACTCCCCACCATCGACTCTTTCACCTTTTGGTGAGGCTCCAAAAGGCCGACCAGCCTTAAATTACGTTCCGTGACCAGCTCCTTGATGTTTTTTTTTGTATGCGTCATGTTGGCCAGGGCAGCAGCCATTATCTCCATTTCTAGAGTAAGCTCTGGATGGTACCATGGACCTAGACACAAGACAAACTGATTAAGGATAGAGAAAAAATAAAAATGCGACCAACAGTATACCGAACAGATATTAAAGAGTTTACCTCCTTGAGTGAAGGCTATGTTTTCTATGACCAGATTGGTTGTGAGGAAATACTCTTGCAAGTATTTCCCCACGTTGGATTTGTAAGTTATATCACTCAGAAATTTGCGACCAGATTCCTGGCGATAAAAACAGAAGAACCCTATGCTATTTTTGTTGGGGTTGGATTTGAGATCGAACAAAAAATTGATCTTGTGAGGGGTGGGCACAGGCCACTTTTTATGGTTATAACGAATATAGAGTTTTGACAGCACTCTATATTTGTTGGGGGTTATTTCAAAATGGGCAACCTCAAAATAGTTTTCTACCCCTCGAAAAAATTTGTGCAAGGGAAAAATTGCCCCCACTTCTTTGTGGTCCCTTGATCAAGCACTAAATTGCCCCCTGGGATCGGGTGTAGTAGGCTTATATAAAATAATCTCAGGAAGCCCATATTTCTTGGGATACTTTGCCACCATCCTGGTTGATAAGACACTTGGAGAGGCAATGTACCAAGGTACATCTGCTAATGGGCCCTCGTGTAGACGGGCCTTAGTTTGGATCTCAGGCGGTGCGACCCTTATTGGTTGAGGGTCGTTCGACGGGCCCTCAATATTGGATGTTGGCTAGTTGGTAGGTGAGTCAAGGCTCTGATAGTTGGTTTTTCTATGATGGATTTTGTCAAGGATAGCTGGTCGTAGGAATCGGGGTGGTGGTAAAGGCTCTGATATGGGTAAAGAAGGTTGTTTCTGGTCTTCGAACAACAAAGAAAAGAGATCGTTGTGTATTGGTCTCTCACCTCCCCAGGGATCGTGCATGAATATTTGAGAAGAATAAGGGGAAGTGAGAATCTACGACCAATAGAGAAAGAAAATAAATGGAAAAAGGATAATGTTGCTCGTCGATAAAAGTTAAACTTTTATCCGACCAGAACCATTTGAGTACAAACACAAAATACATGTGAACAGGTTGGAAAAACATATCAAAAAGTGAATTTGAAAAGTTTTTCCAGAAAAACTTTTCAACTTCATAAATGGGCGGGAAAAACCCAGGCTTTCCAAAATACCAAAAGTCAAAATTTTTACTTCGATTTTGTGCCCAAATCAGTGAAGATATGCCCGAATAGCCCTCCTAAACATCATTATATGTCGTAAACTACCTAAAATACCTATTTTATCCCCATATGTACATCCATGAGCCTATAAATAGGACTCGTAGGATTCACTAATGTCTTCCCCAATAATTTGTATTTGGAGAGAAATAGTGATTTTATACAAATTATTTGTATCAATCTTCATGACTTGTGAAACTCGGTGAACCCTTGTTCGTTGATCGTAGGTTTTTGAGTTCTTCTACATTAATAAAAAACACTACATGGACTTAGGTCATTACCAATCCCTGGGGCCTAACCACTATAAAATCTTGGTGTCATTTATATTCTTGTATTCAATTCTCTTATTTATATTGTTTTCGTGACTCCCTGTCGTTGACCAAATTCAGGGTCAACAACAATGACTGGAGGAAACTCACATATGTCCATTCTTGCTAATGACAAATTAACTAGTAATATTAAAAGGTGAAAAAGTAACATGAATCTATTGCCAATGATTGAGCACACAACTCAGAAGCCTAGCATTAACAAAGGCAATGACAAAGAAGTTGCCCACTCCAACTACAATGGGAATTGTTCCCACTGCCATATAGATGGGTATAGTAAGATGAACTGTAAAAGGAACCTCGAGGAGTTAAAGAACAAAAAGGAAAGTAATTATGATTTGCTGGACACTAAGGCTTGTTTAGTGGAAAATAATTGTTATACCTGGATAGTTGATTCAGGAGCCACTAATCATGTTTGTTTTGATTTGCAAATGCTTAACTCTTGGAGAGATCTCCAAGAAGGGGAGTTGACATTAAGAGGGGGGACAGGGGCTTTTGTTTCGACCAGAGAAGTGGGAGAAGCTAAATTTTTTATTTATTAAAAGACATCTATTTTATTCCTAATTTCAAAAGGAATTTATCGGCGACAGGGACTTCTCGCCCATTGACGACTGGGACCTCTAGGGCATCGATGACTACGAGTCATCCATGGTTGTCCCTAAGTCCTTCCCTTAGAGTGTTCAAATGGTCATGCAATTCGTCTCGGATCTCTACGTTCTAACCTTGGGCATCACCTCGTCGGTCGTTGAGGTGTTCGTGCAGGTCAGGCCCATTACTGGGTCTCACTCTTTCTCCAAGGCGTGTGTAAATGTTATCAGTGTGAGCATTGACGACATCGTCTTCTCGCCTATGGGGCCGGCTATGAAGTGAACGGCTCATTGAGCCTTCGCCATGGTCCCGAGCCCGGGGTGGTCGATGTCCTCCTTAGTTTGGAGGTCGAGGAGGTCATTCTACTCAGGACTGGGGTGTTTCAAGATCGGTAGAGCTCCTTGTGTGACAAGCACTTTATTACTCCACTCCCACTCCATCCAAGGCGTGGGGCTGGCCAGATGGAGCTTGGCGATATCGCACAACCATGAATATGGTCGTCTCGAAGGCAAGGGTCGACTCTCATTGTAATTTTTCCATGTCCCGTTGCTGAGAAGCCATCTCAGCTACAACAATGGCGTTCATGGCGCGCAATTGTGTTGTCTTTTCTCTGAGGGTGTCAAAGTTCTCTCATGATGACTCGGGCTGCTGGGGCAGATGGTCCCCATTGCCTACAACTAAGTTCTTACGAGGGTCCTCCTCAATATTTTGCGGTGTAGGAGGTTCGATGGGGCCGCAGGGCCATTTTCTTTATCTAGACCACGCCTAGGTACCACGACCAGCGAGAGGATGGGGAACCTTGGGTGGTTGATGAGAAGATCTCACTCCGAAACTCACACTCTCAATGAAAGCACCAAAATGTTGACTTGTTTTTTCGTCAACTCGCACGAAGTGATAAATGAAGAGACATTTGTGTGTAATATCTTAGAGCAGATCTTTAATGATGAACAGTAAGCTAAAGAAAAGATAAATAAATCTAGTAATAAATGAATGAGACAGATATTTATACTGGTTCGACCCAAAAAATATGACATACATCCACTTTAGTTAGTATTATTTATGAAATTTGAACCCTCAAGAGCAAGTTGAGTTTGATCTTTCTCTTGGGGTAGTTACCGTAATGCAGAGTAGAAGCTCTCTTCAGAAATGAATAGGTACTGAATTGTTTTTCTCTCAATTCCAAGACTTGTCCCAGATCCGGATCCCCCTTACTACTATGCAGGTTGCACTATCTATAGTCACGGAGATGGGTAGGTTTGATGGTCACACCATGTTTCTCGATCAGACTAAATCTCGGAACACTTGGCTTGGTGACAGACTTGTGTCTCACCAAAACTAGTAGTCCGATGTGTTCTATTCATTTAATGGTTGAAGGCACACTTGGGTACGGAAGAAGGCTCGTATGGCGAGGGCCATTGGAAAGCACTGAGGGGCCTCGATGATTGGTGATTGGTAATCGACTAATGGCGACCGTCGAGGTGACTCGGGATCAGCTATTTTTGGTGGCAACTTTAGCAAACTCTTGTGTTGAAGGCGCACGCGGGTGTGGAAGGAGGCTCGAGCAGCAAGGGCCGTGAGTGAATAGCAAGGGGCCTCAACGACCGGCGAGGGGTTTTAGGGATCAGCTACGTCTGATGGCGACTCTAGCAGATCCTTGTGGTGCGTTTTCGTTTGAGGTGTGCATCTGGCTAGAGCAATTGACTAGGGCATTTTCATCTTATAATTGGTGTTGGCCTGTCATCTGGGATCATTTGGCTTCACATGATGGGAGAAGTAGTCTGGCACTGGCGAGTCCAGTCTCTTCTTGTGTATTAGGGAAGTGGCGAGGGTCACTCCTTACAGCACCGGTGGTGGCTGTTGTGTCCCGACTCTTTGTCTTGACATGTCATCACTTCATGGAAGTGCTAAATTTTGGGTATAACACATGCATATTAATTTTTCAATTATTCCCAAATTTTATAAATAAAAAATTAGAATATGTCTAATGTTATTCGATACATATAAAAACAATCCATGTACTAAGTTGAGTCCCTACCTCCTTAGGATCATTACCCTCTGTCCAAAGAAAGGCTCCTAAGCCCCCAATTCCTAGGTTCTAAGTAGCTTAGTCCGCTTCAAAGTCACTTTGTCCTACAATCCTCATTTGAACAAACAACTATCATAATCGTAATGTACTCTTCAAACAGGGTCTAATGACATATAGCATGATACCATTTAAAGACAGTTAAAAGTTTCAACTCAGTCGAGCACAGTGGTGTTGGTTCGCGGTGGCCAGTGGTGGTTCTCCTGCAATGGTAACAAAAATTGACTGTCTATATATCAAAAAGGTCATCTTGATGAGTACATAAAGGAAGTACAACTCATTTTCCCAAACGCCCACCAGTGTTGCCAGAAAATGCTTCCAAAGGGGCAGAGATAAAAAAATCTCACTGGAGAAAAATGACTAGTTGACTGAAAAGGCTTAGTGGGCAATGTTCCTCTCGCGATGCTGATTCCAACGGTACCAACAACTCATCAAGAGAATGTCAGTGTCGGCTAGAATGTCGCCTCAAAGTTTTGACGGCGAAACTTCGGAGCTTCCGTACGAGCGCATCTTTATGCCGATTGCCACCGAACTTGGGGGTTGTTGTTGTCACCGGTCAGGGGTGTCACAGATCCGGCGGTGGTTAGGTCTGGTTGTGGCCTTAGGTTGTCAAAGAGAGAAAGAGATAAATGAAGATAAGAAAGAAAAAAAATGAAAGTGAAAGAAAGAAAAGAGAGTGGAGTCAGGGAGAGAGAGAGAGAAGGAAAAGGAGAAAAGTCATTTGACTCTTTGACTCATGTGGGCCCCATCACTTTAAAAAATATATTATTTTATTAAAAAAAATCTGAGCTTTTACAAAAATTATTTTTTTGAAAGCATAAATACCTAACGTTTAATTTTTGTTGCAAGCGTTTCTTTTTTCCGTTAAGTAGTAAATACCAAACTTTTTAAATTGGGATATTGGCGGCATAAATACCTACGTTTAAATAATTGTTGCATTTAACTACCTAACTTTTAATTTTTGTAGCATAAATAATAAATAAATTAGTTTTAAAAAGAAAATATTTAAATACTAATTTTAATTAATACAAAATGAACACCTAAAACATGAAATTAAAAATTAATTTTTATATTTAGATATTTTAAAAAATTCAAATTTAATTACAAAAATATTTCTAATATCTAAGATTTTTCAAAAGATCTAATATATAATTTATGATACAAATATTAAAAGTTAAGTCTTTAAGTGCAACAATTACATAAATTTATGTATTTATGCTGCCAATATCCCTAATTAAAAAGTTTTGTATTTTCCTCTTAATGGAAAAAAAAGTAACAGTTGTTACAAAAAAATTAACGTTAGGTATTTATGCCGCAAAAAAATAAATTAGGTATTTAAATGCAACAGAATCATGAAATTATGTATTTATGTCGTCAATATCCCATTTATTTTTAGTACCTTAAGTAATTATGTTTCCTAGTACGACCCACTTTTTAGCTTGATTTGAAGGTAATATTGACCCTTTTAACGGTATTTGTTTTTTAGATTTGAGTGGCCTGAGAATTTGTGAAAGGGGTTAGAACAACCTTTCTGTTGTACCCTAAAAATTAGCACGAGTTTAATCACTCAGCTAGGGGTACAACTGGCAGATGGATATGTGAAAAAAGCATCCAAGTAGAACATCTGGTTAATAATGATGTGAGTAGCTCAAATTGGGACTTGGCGATACGACATTCATGTTATTGTCAGGCCACCTCTTAGGAAAACGATCCAGTTCGAGACCTGTAGTGGACAGATCTTCCTTTGGGCATATTGAAGTTAGTTCGAGTTAAGGTTCAGATAACCTTGGACCCCTAGCTCGGTGAAGATATTCAGTTCACAGAGATCTTGTCAGAACGCATACTGAAGGATCCTAATAGACTCAGAGGCCCTTTATACACTCATTAATGCCCAGGCTCTATTGCATATTTATCATTTATTATCCGAGATAGCAGGAGTATATTCCCTTCTGTTATCAAATCATATCCCAATGTAAATGGGAATAATCAGTATTAAATGCATACCACATATAGTCATATGGTTACCCAAACTTGTCTAGGAAATTCTCCTATAAATATCAGGGATAATTGACAGGGAAGGGGACGTTGTTTTTGTATTACAGAAACTTTGTAGAAATTGTGAGAGAAAACCAATAACACTGTCTCGTGGACTAGGTGGATTTTAACCACTGAACTACGTAAAAGTTGTGTGTGTACGAAAATGTTCTTATTAATTCATTACGGTTTACAAATAAGCACTAATATCCATATTAGATTTATTAATCTACTATTGGTGAAAAACCGCGTCAACACTTTCAAATGGCTTGAGTTTACCCTTTAAAACTGTGTGACACCCACAAAAAAGTAACACATTTCTACCTAAAAAATTAAACCAAACATAGGGTGCACTATACATTCTCACCCATCTATTCCCTACCCTTACACCAAACACCCCCTTAGAGGTTTAGATTGTATTATAGTTGCTATTAAGAGGTACTTGGATAAGTGCTCTATTTTACCTCAAATTAATCATGTGCTCATATGCTTGTTCATTTTTCTTTTTCTTACTCAACTAGTCAACTGCTGTACTTTGGTAGCTGGTTCATTTCCTTTGTGGTTAAGGAAGTTTAAATTGGATGGGTTTAATTTTTAATACCATCCTTTCTTTTCTTGTAAAAAACAAAGAAAATGATATTAAATACGGTCAATATTCACAACAAAATTTGGGAACCATTATCGGAAGTTGGTGTAGTCAATTTTATAAAATTAAGTAGAAAAGATGATGATAAACAACTTGTGGTGGAGACTAGATTGAAAGGGACGTACAGTGTTCGTTCAACCAAACACGACTAAAATGTCCAAGCCAAGAGTCAAGTCTTTCTTTAAAAAAGTGCCTTAACTTGAATCCTAAGTGGTTGATCACCAGAACTTGCTTAAAGCTTTTAAGTAAATTCTTTCTATTCAGAGATCGGAGAGTTGGAAATACGTACCAGAATGCTACTCGTAAGCACTATAGAAAACATTGAATAATCATAGTAATTTCTTTCATTCTTTCTTTATTTTTGCATTTCTTTTACAACCCAATTTTGTTACGATCAGTTAGAAGCATTAGTATCAGTTATCGACAAAAATCACTATAGCATTCAGGTTTCATGTCCAAAGAGGCTATTTCCTCAATTATTTTGCGACTATATTAGTATATATTAACAAATTTATAAAATTATTATGTTGGAGAAAATATATTAAAGATGAGGTTTGAGACGTTGCAATGAACAACTAAAAGTATCTACTTACATAATGCAGAGTTTACATATTTATAATTTTAGGACCTTTTGAGAAAGGATTGTGTTAGTAGGTATTGAATATAAAATTTTTAATTATTTTATCTCCAAATATAATAATAATAATAATTATTATTATTATTATTTATTATTTTTTATTAGAAATATTTCTATATACATCTTTGCTCTTTCTAAAGAAATCCTTGATAAATTTTATAATTTCTTTCCACACCTTCTAAAAAAATTTAGTGCAAAAATATCCCTATTAGCAAATTCAAGATAAAATCTACCTCAATATACACCTCCATTATCCATCCCAACTATTCTATAGGAATTTTGTTCATGAATCTCCAATACATTGCCCCAGTGTTCCTGAATCCAAAAGGCATGACCTTGTAGAAGAAAATGCCAGGCTTGGTCTTGAACGAAATATGAATTCTAAGCTCCTCTACCATTGGGATCTGATTGTAACCCAAATAAGTATCTAAAAAGCTCATTCGTTCAAACCTGTCACTGCATCCACCATCCGATCAATCATTGGTAACAGAAAACTATCCATAGGGCAAGCTTTGTTCAAGTTAGTAAAATCGATACATACTCTTTTCTTCCCACTCTTCTTTGGTACTACCACTGGATTGGTAGTACATGATACAAGCACTATTCAATATCTTCAGTCTATAATAATCTTTCCACTTCCTCATTGATCACCTGGTTGACTTCCAGAGCAAAACGTCTTTGTTTTTGTTTCACAACAGGAAACCATTTATCAATGTTTAGCTGATACGTCATAATGGTTGGATCAATTCCAGGTATATCTTGTGGTGACCAAGAAAAAGTTGAGCAATTATTTTCAATAAACTCTACTAAGGATTTCTTTTTCTCTTCAAACAATTGGGCACTTAACAGCAAGGTTTTCCATGAGTCCTCCTCGTTTATCCAAACTTTTTCAAGTTTGTCAATTTTTACTCTGGCTTTGTTGTATCCTCCTCATCTTCCACCGCTTTCAAGTATGTTGATAACTTGCCCTATAATTTTTATGTGAGCTCTTCGTGCTCTCCACTATCTCCCAAATGGGTTTGATTCACTCCATTCATTAATGCGCAAAATTTCTTTGCCTACCTTTGACAACCCTTGATATCAATGGTATAAGTCATGTACAGAGATTGGCACCATAATACCTTGTCTAAAGTAGAAGCAACCCCTTGCATCCTACACACCCATGATCTCGTGATTAGTGATTTGTATCTAGAGTAAGAATCAATCACAATGAAATCAATTGTCAAGGCCCGTTCTGCTGCAAATACCTTCACCTCTATTGCATCTTTAGGCACCACTTTTGTGCTATTAAAAGACAAAATTTGAATTGTAGAATCTCTCAGCTTCTCTTCCGAAATCCCTATCACTTGAAAAGATTCATAAAAGAGGATCTTTGCGATACTTCCCCCATCTACTAGTAACTTGCTCACCTGAAAATCCTCTATTTGCAATTTAATGACCAAAGCATCATCATGTGGGAGAGTCACTTTCTTCAAATCCTCTTTTGTGAAGATGATAGAATGCACTGGAAAATACTGCTATGTAGGCAGTATATAATTGACAAAATGTTGTAAACACTGTAGTCTCTTAACTAGTTCTTCAATTCTCCTTTTGAATTTTAGTGTTGCTTCACTCTATATAGAGGTCTTTGCATACACATCAATCATCGGGATTTGATTTAAAGGTTGTTTCCCTTATCCTTAGTTTTGTCGTGTTGTGGAAATTCTTGTTCTTATGTGATATGAGTTGGGGAGTTTGTGACAATTGGGGGAATCTTCATGTACTGAGAAATTCCTCCAATTTGCAATATTTGTTACAATTGATTGTACAAAGCTCAAGATTCTATTATAGTGTGCCCTACATCTTTATGGAATAGGCAATACTTATTTAGATGTCTTCTTTTCAATGATGAATTTATCTTGAATGGCTCTTTCCATGTGGACTTTTCTTTGTTTTTTCATTGTAGATTGGATCGATCGAGACAGTGGTCTCTATGTGTAGATATTTCTAGTCATTTTCTCCCCACATTCGTTTATTTCTATTTCCCTGTGATTGAGGGTGCCTTGACTTCCTCTTGTCCCTCCTCTCATTATACGGTGGGTTCCCCTCCGCAGGCTTTGTAATCAAAGTAGATATTTTTGCTTCTTCTTCTATGATCGACAATATTTTGAATACTCCTTACGTTCAGATCTAGATATCGCTCAAATCTCTTAGGAGGTTTAAGTAGAGTTTCTCAGACAAAAGTGATCCCTTCTGTAAACCTTCCCTAAAAAGGTTGGTCGCTATCATCTTATCGACATTGTTAATCTGATGAACCAACTTCAGATACCTATTTAGGTAAGTTCTTGGATGTTCATTTACACCTAGTTGAATTTATTATAGAACTCCCATCGTCTTTGGCGTTTAAGTATTCCCCCCATATTGTTACACAAATTTCTCCTCGAGCTCTACAAATGAACTATTCGACTTTGGTTTCAACTGTTGAGGATTTATGGTTATATACATTCCAAACTAACACTGAATAATGGGAATAATTCAATATTACAAACCCTAGATGCTAATCAAGAACCTTATCCAAAGTATGAATGCAAATCTTGATAATCAAAGAACATATTCAAAGTATTAATGCAAATCTTGATAATTAAAGATCTATTGATTAAATGATTTTAACATGAAGTTAGAATCATTAATCATCAAAACTAACAATAATGAATACAATTAAAGAAGTAAATCACAATAGAATAACACAATTGCAAAGTTATAAGTTAGAGAGATACAACCATTGATTTGAGCACTAGAATCTTCAATTTGGGGAACATCTAAAGGCTTATACACGAGGAGTATTGCTGTCCAAAAACTTTTTTCCAAGTCTTCCCAATGTTGCTTGAAGCTTCTTCAAGAATGAGATTTGATATTGAACAAGCCTTTGAAACTAACTAAGTCAAACAATTCTTGATGAGTTCTCTTAGAGAAACACATTTATGTTATTTGACACTCTAATAACACTTATTTATTGCATTAACATTGTCATTAAGTCCAACGAATAGGATTATAGCTTTTAAACACATCATTTGGAGCTAAGTCACATAACTGTACGGTCCCACACGGACTGCCCAAGCGATGCGTTGCCTGCTAGGTGGCGAGGCAACGCCTGCTGGGGGTTTTGTCTCCTAGGTACTTTTAGGTGTTGTGTAATGCCCTGGTTACTCCAAGACCGTTATTGTGGACTTTAAACAGTGCTTAACTCGCTAAACGAGTCATTTGGTTATATACGTGCATCTAGGTGTTATTAATAGGCTAAGGTGAAAAAACTCTTGATAAAAGGAATGGATATATTTTATTTAAAATATTTAATAGTACATGGGCCCATAAAAGTGTTTACAAGTTATTTACAATCCAAAATGGTCATTATAGTATAAAAATTACAACCCACCAACCTAAGCGGCAAAATATAGGGTTAACTCCTAGTTCCTCTGAGAAACACCCTGGCCACGGTGGTCAAGCGGCCGCATATGTACACATCACCACCTAAGCTCTCCACTCAAGGATAGGTGAGCTTTTCTTTCCCTTTACTTGCACCACATAGCACCCGTGAGCCAAGGCTTAGCAAGAAAACTTATTACTGCATGTATGTAATATCAATAAATGATTATGGTAATCATTATGGGGCTTGCAGCCCAATCAGATAAGTGACTATCAATATTCTGGTAATCATGCTGGGGCTTGCAGCCCAATCAGATAAGTGACTATTGAGTCACCCGCTATGCAGGTGACTAATAAGTCAACCTCTAAGGATCTGTTCCCTGTATAGATGACTAATAAGTTCATCTCTAGGGTTCTGCTCCTTAAATAGATGGCTAATAAGTCCATTAATGGGGATCTTCTCCCTAAGCCATGTGACGTATCAGTCACCTTAGCCTTTTGGCTCTGGTTCTAAGTAACTAGCCTTTAGTTTAGACAAGTGCTTTTGTTTTCATCGAACTTATGGTCGGTCAAGCATTTCATGCTTATGTTGATAATGCTTATGTCGATTAGATCTACTCTTTTCGGTTTGCGTTAAACATGCTAATATTGTAATTGACTCATAGGTCAATTCCATACGACCAGTGCTCAGTACTTCTGCCGAACTTGACTAATAAGTCACAGCTTCACAGTCAATACTGACACCATTGCCGATTCTAACTAGTAAGTCAGTACCACTCACAAGTAAGCAAGACTGTTAAGCATTTAATGTGCAATCAATGTCCACATATTGAGCACTCAACACGCCTCATCAATAACCACGCATGTCACATACTGGGTGCAGTTTTCTTACCTCTAGCTCGAGGGTAAAATAATAAAGGAACGACCCTTTGAGAACGATCAATCCTTTGATCCCTTAGTGGTCACCTAGTCATAACCAAATATGGAATTCCATTAATAAAATAAATCATAAAAGGGTTCGTGGTCTAAACCTCGCTCCCGGGACCTCGAATCCTACTAACCCGGTTAGTAGATTCGATCCCGAGCCTTAAAAATTGAAACCCTAAGCCTAAAACCCTTGAAAACTCCTCCTTGGCATGAAAGGAAGGGGCGGGCCGCATCTTGTCCTAGTGAGTCGCGACGCGCCCCCAACTCAAAGAGCACTCTGCTTAGGTACCAGGGGTGGGTCGTGACTTGCTTGGGCCAAGTCGCGACTTGACCCCACGAACACAGCACCCCTTATCATTTTCTCCATTAAAATCAGCCAAAATCCTTCCCCAATCAACCTAGAAATCACACCCAACCATTACCACAACTTATCCATCATTCAACCAACAAAACCTAAGCTTAAAACCATTTAAAACCTCATCAAATTCCCATCTATTCAGTCCAAAATATCAAATAAAAACCAACTAAAAAACATAGCAAAAACCAGAAAAATAATGGTTGAAACCTTACCTTAAACTCAGGTTTGAATCCCCTTCAATGGCTGAACACTAGCCAAGAACCTCAAGCTTTGATCTTCAAGATTGAACCATCTGTCTCAGCTTCAAAATTCAAAGGAAAAGAGAGAAAAAGATGATCAAGAGGGAGAAGGAAAGAACTCTGTTTTACTGCCTTATTATCTACAACCTTCCATTTAGTTTAAATATATCCTAAGGTCAAATGACCAAAATGCCCCCAAGCCTAACTATTTCCTTAACAGCCACTAAGGGAAAAAGTGTCATTTCTCCTCTAATTCCGTTAATCATAATTAACGTCATCCAATTCCCATTATTCCCAATATTCTCCAATAATTAATAAATCAAATCCCATTACCCTTTAATTTCTGGTAATGTACTAATCATCAAATTACCCCGAGACTCACCCCGAGATTCACCCCGAGCCCGAAAATTAATCTCGTTATGACTAAACCACTAATTTACATTCTAAGATCGTCTCATGCTGAATAACTTGAACAAATCCACATTATAATGTGGTCTCATCCATAAGTCATCAATATGCATGCAAAAATATACAAATATGCTCTCAACGAGCCATGTTACCAAAATAGCCTTACAATGAAAAGTGGAGCCACATACATGCATTTATCATCATATAATAATATAACTCCCATAATCATGCATATAATCATTTAATTGCATAATAAATCAATTATGACCCTCTTGGCCCCCTAATCCAGGCATTAAGCCACATTAGGGAATTTGGGTTGTTACATGTTGCATCGCCTTCCATAGGCAACGTAACGTAGATGCCTATGTAATAATGCCCCGAACATGACCTCAAAATGTCTCCAAACTTTTTGGGCATTCTTAGATATCTCATTGTATCACTTTAGACCCATAATAGTCAATTATAGATGCCTACTACACAATCTCATATTTTCACTTCAACTTAAGTGAAAATTGTTGAGTGTTTTGCATTTCATTATGTAAACAACTTAACCATTATATTTAACCAATCTCAACATTTCCCCACTTGGTTAAATATAATCCACTCTTCTTACCTCATACAGTATTGTTGCATAAAATAAAATATATTTCAACTTGACTTTTATCTTAGTGAAAGCATTACAAAGACCTATCGAAGTCATTCGGGTCTTAAAGATTGAACCAAGTACTTTTTAGTGATAAGATCGGTAACACCTCACACACCTCCACTTGACCATTCATTTTCCAAATTTTCTTTCTTTGCAGTCATATGGCCATGTGCGCATCCATTTCATGAACATTCCGGGGAGAAACTCCAACTCCCATGAAAGGCAGCACCACCTCTATGTTCACATAGGTAAAGTTCTTATAGTATCTTTGCTACCTTTAGAGATGTTTGTTTCACTTAATTGAACGTCATTAAAAGCCCTAGGCTTAATCCTCATTCGATAGCAACAAACACTAATCATCCTTTGATGGAACTCACTGTTATGTTATTGTTGAAACTATTCATTTATCAATGATTTGTTCTTACATGTTCACAATTTTGGAGTCGGGTTGCCATCATTAGTGAATCTCTTATTCTATGGTTTCAGTGCCATCCTCTTTGAAGTGGAACTTACTAACTTCTTCACAAGAGCATTTGTAAATGGATCTGCCAAGTTCTCACTTGTTTTAACATATAAGATCGATATGATTCCATCTTGAAACAATTGTCTCACATACTCATTTTTTAGACTTATATGTCTAGAATTCCCATTATAGGCTGTAGCTAATGTGGCTTCACTATCACAATATATCAAGATCGTTGATACATCATCCACAAAAATTGAGATATCCAACATGAAATCCCTAAGCCACTCAGGATCTTTGTCGGTTGTTGCTGGAGCTATAAACTCGACCTCTATGGTTGAGTGTAAAATACATGTTTGTTTCTTTGAACCCCAAGAAATCATTCCTCCTTCAAGCATAAACACCCAACTAGTTGTGGAAAGATTATCTCCCATACTCGATATCCAACTTGCATCAGAATAACCTTCAATTATCTTCAGGAACTTTGAATCTTGGAGACCTAGCTGCTTGGTCCTCTTAAGGTACCCTAGAACTCTCTCAATTGATTTCTATTGTTCCACAGTTGTTCCTGTTATCAAACTTCTCATGTCATTGTTTCGGTGTTTGTTTTAATCCATGCAATGATTTAACAAGCGTACACATTTTATGTTCATTTCCCCTTAGAACAAAACTCTCTTGTTGTTCCATATAGATCTCCCCATCGAGATCTCCATTTAGGAATGTCATTTTGACATCCATTTGATGAAAATAAAGGTTATATATTGATGATAATGCAAATATATAACCTTCTCTTGTGGTTGTCCTAGCAACTGGTGCATACGTGTCAAAATAATTGATTCCTTCCTTTTGTTTAAATCCTTTGGCTACTAATCAAGCCTTGAAGGTTTGTAATGTGCCATCGATGTGATATTTCCTCTTAAATACCCACTTGCATCCAATTAGTTTTAAAACTTGTGGAAGGTCTACCAATTCCCATGTGTGGCTTAAAAAATGAATCCATCTCATCATTTATTGCCTCCTTCCAAAAAGCGGACTCTCTTGAAGACATTGCTTCTAGGTATGTTTTGGGATCATCCTCAACTAGAAGACTCATAGGAAATTTTCATGTGAATTCTTCAAGCCTACCCTCTACCAGGAAGAGTATCTCTACTTGAGAACATTTCCCATTTGATCACAACTCTTTAAGCCTTTGACTTCTACAAGGAAATATAGGTTGCTCATCAACCTTTGGATCTTTCTCTTCATTAGATTTTCCAACATTTGGGGGCTCTTGAGAGTTGCTATCACAGTATAACATCTTCTCAAAGAACTCTATTTCTCTTGATTCAATTATTACATTAGAGTCCAAGTCTAATAGCCTATAGGCCTTGATATTTGAGGTATATCCAACAAATGAACACTTAACGACCATTGGACCCAACTTGGTCCTTTTAGGCTTTATTCTCTTGCAATAAGCAAGGCACACCCACACTTTAAGATAGGTTAGGTTAGGCTTCTTTCCTCTCCATAACTCATATGGAGACACATTGTTCATTTTCATAGGAATTTTGTTATGGAGTGTATGGTGCAATGCATTCATGTATAATATCATGTTGTTCACAAAACATATTAAAATCATTTGAAAAGTATTTACCGCCTTTGTCACTTCTAAGAGTCCTTATTTTCCTTTCCAATTGATTTTCTACTTAATATTTAAAGATTTTAAATGCATTATGTACGCCCTAATATTCAGCCCGGGTCTTTTATGTAGCTCGAGTATAGCTGGCTAGCTAAGAACAGTATTAAAGGACCCACAAGTTGATATTTTTTATGAGAAGGCAGTGTAACCCCCCGGGTAATAACATGAGCTGAGGAATACGAAGCATTAAGGTACGAGCTAGAGATGGATATAAAACACAGCGTTCTGAGCACGAGCTGGCGTTATGTTCAGGTCGTGGTACTCTGACAATCTGGCATATTCAGGAGTCTTTATAAACCTGGATACGTTATTTATAAACGTGCGTGGTAAGACACATTACATGTCCGTTACCCCTGAATTCTCGAACACGTAACATAAACATGCATGATCAAGCATCACATGTCCAATTATGCCAGACGACCCATGATCAATTTTACCTAATGATTAGACCATACCTTAATATATATTATAATATTCATTATTTGTGCAAGACAGGTCACAAAAAATGATGTGTATTCACGTGATGACCCCTACACCTATCTTGGGATGGTTCTTCTATAAATACCAAGACCCGGGATAGGAAAGGGGTGGGTTTTTCTTTGTGTAATGCAAATACTCTGTCAAAATATATAGAGATATACAGTAATAATATCGACTCATGGACTAGGGGGATTTTAGCCTCTGAACCACGTAAAAAAGGAACGAGTGCTCTTGTTATATCATTCTAAGCATCCTTAAGAGTTATTATTGTTATTACAGTTTGTCCTTAAGCACTCATTTATTCCAGCTAATTACGTAATACACTGTTGGCGAAAAATCTCGTCAACAGTTTGGTGCTTTCATTGAGAGCTGCAAATAAGTGCCATTGAAAAAGATTCATAACAAAGTTCATCATGGTGGTCACTCGTTCAAGGCGCTGTAACGAAACGAATCAACATGGTGGGCAGGAGGCTCACCATACCGATGTTTCCGACGAACAAAACCCAGAGATTCAGCAGTGGTCGGGAAAGCAACCTATGGGCCACGGAAACACTGGAAGTTCAGCAACTCTACCGCCAAATCCGAACCCGGATTACTTAATTGTGGTGGATTTGGAGAACATGCAGTTAGGGAGCCATCTACCAAAGCAAACAAGCAAATCGAGGAAGTCTTGGCTCGGGTACCCCCTCTTACAACCGATGTTAACGTCGGAAAGAGGCAAGGCGGGACTCGTAAGTCCCGCTGGGATAGTCGACCCAGGCCCAGTGGGTCGATTAGAACCTCAACTCCAAGTTCTACGCTAGTTTCGCACAACCACCAAGAAACCTCGTTTGGTGGCTTTCCCAGAGATCATCAACGAGTCAGCAGGTCGGTCAGAACCTCGACTCCGAATTCGGCGCCACCGTCAAATGCCCATGGCAACCCACACAGATGGTCAAGGACGAACTCCCAAAGACGACATGTCCCAACCGACTTCCCTGTACCGCAATCAGATCGCCAGGCACAAAGAACCAGAAATGGTGGAGTAGAGCGACCGCGAGCTAACTTGGTCCGGCTTGATGGGATGATAATCGCCTCACCAATCAGACATCCTCCGTCGCCGATAAGGCAACCGTCCCCACCTCGCTCAGCTCAAGATGTTCCAACCTACGAAAATAGCTGGAGGAATCCTCCTCCCGTTGCCCCTGCTCATGTCCTGCGAGCTCGCGGTAATATCCCAGATCCTCATCCTCGGCCGCAAGCTCTGAGCTTGTCTAATGGAAGCTATTGGGCGAAGGGTCATCGAAGTGAGAGGACCAGCATAGATTTGAGGAATCAGCTGAGTTCGGCTCAGAACCCTCGAGTTGATCCACATACCAATCTGCGAGATCGCCTAAACTCACAAAAAACCACTTTAGCTCACGATGGAGTGAGTGGCACTCACCACGAGGGAAGTCCTTTTGAAGTGCGGGATAACGGGAATGCCCCACCAAACCAAGCTCGAACATGGACAGACAATAACCCGTCAAACGCGTACGGTCAAATGGGAGCTATTGAACAACCCCAGGGAACCAAGGACCCAACCCTCGAGAGGTTGGCCTAGATGGAGGAACTGATGAAAAGACTCCTATCAGAGAAGGAAAAAGACGAGTATGACTCAGGGGACGAGCTCGAGCTTTTTGCCCCCAACATCGCAGCAACACCATACCCGCTGGGTTTCAGGATGCCCCATTTATCAAAATTAGACGGAGATGGAGATCCGTCTGACCACTTGGGGATGTTCAATACCCTAATGATGGCCCATAACATCGGACCCGAGTTAAAGTACTTAGTATTCCCTTCGACTCAGGTCAGACCGGCTAGGCAATGGTTCAAGCAATACAAAAAGCATTCTATCAGCTCATGGAAGAGCTTCTCCGCTGACTTCAAGAGGGTGTTCTGGGCTTCCCAATCAGCTCGGATAAAGCCAGACTACCTTGCAAACATAAAGCAGTAGCCCGGAGAGCCTCTGAAAGCTTACTTGAGTAGGTTCGCCAACATTGTTGTGCGAGCTAGAGACGAGGATGAAAGAGATCCGTGGAAAGATGAGAACAGGAATCCTTGTCGGAGGTGACCCGTGGAAAGAGATCCAGAGAAAGGGCGTCAACACAGTGGACGAGTTCCTGAACAGGGCTCAGAGGTGGATCAACCTGGAAGAGGTGCGAGCTTCGGTCGCAAGAACCAGCCAAGTCCCTGCCCAACCCGTTGGAGCAGTAATGGATGTTGCAGCTATGTCTCAAACCATTACCCAGAATAAACAAGGGCGAGGAAGCAAGAGGAAGGGAAGTGGCGAAGGTGACCAGAATGGTTCAAAGAAAAATAAGCCCGTGGAGAAGTTCAAACCAATCTACGCGCCTTACGCTGACCTCGTGGATACCAGAGAGTGCATATTCTTGGAAAATTCTTCCCGCCTTCCGTGGAAGAAGCCTGAGCCTCTAAAAAAATCAAAGGGCGAAGAGAGACCCTTCAAAATTTTGTCGATTCCACAATGACATTGGTCACAACACCGATGACTGCAGGCATTTGAAGGATGAGATCGAGACGGTCATCAAGGCTAGGCCCCTAGCTCAATATGCCCGGAATCGAATCACTCATAATCAGCTCGCTGGGTAAAACATTCAATCAGCTCTGGAAACCCCACAAATCAGACCGGAGCCCAGGTGAATCAGGACACCCCTCCTCCGATAATAGGAGGAGAGATAACCACCTTCTTTGGAGGCCCTCATCTGGCAGGCACGAGCAAAAATGCCCAGAAGAGGTATGTCAATGAGCTGAGGTCTCACAATGGAGTTGAGTCCATCCCAGAGTAGCGTTTTTCTAAACAACAATGATTGGAGAAACAACCAATCAGTTTTACTGAAGAAGACGCTAGTCATGTCCAGTTCCCGCATAACGACCCTCTAGTCATAATCGTCCAGCTCGCCAATCAGAGATTTAGGCGGACACTGGTTGATAACGGGACTTCTGTGAACCTACTATTCAGGTCCACACTAGAGAAAATGGGATTGTCTGTTGACCAAGCTGAAGGTAACCTCCATGATGCTGTATGCGTTTTCCGGTGAAGGTTCGACAGCTATCAGAACGATCGAGTTAGTTATAACCTTGGGTGAGGGGCCACGAACTATTTCCAAGCTGCTCGAGTTTGTGGGCGTAGATTGTCTGACCGCATATAGTGCAATCTTGGGAAGGCCCACGCTGATGGCATTCAAAGCCATAACTTCTGTCCACCACCTCGTGATCAAATTCCCTTCATCAACGGGAATATGTACTATCTGAGGCAATCAGCTCGATGCCAGGGAATGCTATAGCATTTCCATGAAGGGAAAATCACAACCTGGGCAACAAACAATGGCCGTGATCGAGGCGAACAATCCTAGGAAGTTAGAGCTGATCCTGGGATGGAAGAACACCAGCAAGTCAGTTGAAGGGGAACCACCCCGAGTGAGGATATTGATCCCCGAATAGGTGAAGATAGGTCCGAGCTCCAGGCTATTGAAGAACTCGAAGAAGTAAACGTCGATCCCAAAGTTTCTTCGAGGGACGTTAAGCTCGGGAAAAATCTTGACGTTGAAAGAAAGGCAGAGCTGGTAACATTTTTACAAGAAAATCTAGATGTTTTTTCTTGGTCCCATGAAGACATGGTAGGAATCAGCCCGAGTGTCATCATGCATACACTAAACTTGGACAAAAGCATGCCTGCGAAATCCCAGAAACAGAGGCGTATGGGTACGACCTGAGCTGAGGCCCTGCAAGAAGAAGTAGCTCAGCTGTTGAAGTACGGTTTTATTCGCGAGGCTAAATACCCGATCTGGGTTGCAAATCCTGTCCTAGTCCCAAAGCCAAATGGGAAATGGTGGACCTGCATCGATTTCTCCGATCTGAACAAAGCCTAGCCCAAGGATTGTTTCCCCTTACCAATGATTGACCAATTGGTGGATGTTATCGTGGGGCACAAGCTCATGTCCTTCATGGATGCATACTCTGGATATAACCAGATTGCTATGAACCCCGCGGCCCAGGAGCATACTAGCTTCATGACTCCAACCAACGTGTACTGTTATAAAGTCATGCCCTTCGAGTTGAAGAACGCAGGAGCGACCTACCAGAGATTGGTCAACAAAATGTTCGCTGATTAGATCGAGATAAACATGGAAGTGTGTGTTGATGGTATGCTGGTCAAGTCAAAAACTGTCGATAACCATGTCCCCGATCCGAAGGAATGTTTTGGGATTCTAAGGAAGTATAGTATGAGGTTAAACCCCCAGAAATGTACTTTCAGAGTAGCGTCGGGAAAATTTTTGGGATTCATAGTCAACACCAGGGGGATAGAGGCAAACCCCGAAAAAATTAGATCGCTGCTAGAAATGCCTTCGCCCAGGTCGCATAAAGATGTCCAGAGTCTGACAGGAAGAGTGGTAGCCCTCAATCGGTTTATTTCTAAATCCACCGACAAGTGTTTGCCATTCTACAACCTTCCCCGGGGGACCACAAAGTTTGAATGGACTAAGGAGTGTGAGCAGGCTTTCCTCGACCTGAAGACACATTTGGCCGAGCCACCAGTATTATCTAAACAAACGGTAGAAGAGCCTTTTTTTCTCTATTTAGCTGTCACGGTAAATGCGGCCAGCACCGTGCTGGTCCGAGAGGAGGACCGAGTTCAAAAGCCAGTATATTATATAAGCAAAAGACTTCTCGGAGTATAATCTCCGTATCCTCTAATGGAAAAGATGGTGTTCTTCCTTATTACGGCCTCCAGGAAGCTTAGGCCACATTTCCAATCCCATTCAATCCATGTTATGACCGATCCGCCTTTAAGGCAGGTGCTGCAAAAACCTAAGACATCGAGACGTCTGTTGAAATGGGCGGTCGAGCTCATCCAGTTCGAGATACTGTACGTACCCCAAACTACGATCAAAAGCCAAGCCCTGGCTAATTTCATGGCCGAATGCCCTGGATTCCAGGAGGAGTCCTTGAGAGAACCGGTGCAGGAATTATGGAGAATCTTCGTGGACGGCTCATCTAACGAGAACGGATCCAGAGCTGGGATCATCTTGATATCCCCAGAAGGGCATCGTTTCCACTCTGCGCTGTGGTTCAAATTTGTAGCGTCCATCAATGAAGCCAAGTACGAAGCCTTATTGGCCTGGCTTAGAGTGGCGAAGGAATTGAAGCCCAAGGCTGTCCAATGCTACAGCGATTCCCAGCTTGTGGTAAACCAAGTGTCTGGGGAATACCGAGCACGGGGGGCCAAGATGGCGAATTACCTGGCCAAGGTAAAGAAATAGCTATCCGAGTTTGAATATAGCCTAGTCGAGAAGATCCCTCGCGAGCAGAATGCCAATGCCGACGCTTTGGCTAGACTCGCTACCTCCAAAGAAGCCGAGACTCTGAGCATAGTACCAGTGGAATTCTTGGAAAGCCTTAGCGTGGCAGAAAGCGCGATGGAGGTCAAGATGATCGATATCAGGCCGACCTAGATGACTCCCATAATAGAGTATCTTACGACAGGGAAATCGCCTGACGAGCAGAAAGAAGCGAGGAGAATACTCTATCATGCAGTACCGACGTGGCCGTTCCTTGCCTCTTCTACGATGTGTTCTGCCAGAGGAAGCCAAAACTATTTTGCAGGAGGTGCATGAAGGCTTCTGTGGGGATCACGCTGGGGGGCAAAACCTGGCCTTGAAAATATTAAGGTAGGGGTACTTTTGGCCCACGTTATCAAAGGAGTCCATATCATATCTCCAAAAGTGTGATAAGTGTCAGCGATTTTCCACAGTCGCCCGAGCTCCGCCAGTAGAGCTAAAAATGATATCATCCCCATGGCCATTCGTAGTGTGGGAATTGATTTAATTGGAGATCTGCCCATGGGAAAGGGAGGAGTTCGCTATGCAGTAATGGCCATCGATTATTTTACGAAGTGGGCGGAAGCGGAGCCCCTGGCAAGAATCACCTCAACAAGAGTCCTTGACTTCGTGTTCAATAATATTGTTTGCCGGTTCGGACTGCCAAGAAAGATTGTATCAGACAATGGAACCCAGTTCGATAACGGTCTCTTCACTGAATTTTGTGAAAGACACGACATAATTAAAAGCTTCTCCTCGATGGCCTACCCGCAGGCCAACGGGCAGGTCGAGCCCATGAATAAAACTCTCAAAGAAAGCCTTAAGAAGAGGTTGGACGAGGCCAAGGGAGTCTAGCCCAAGCAGCTCCCGCAAGTACTGTGTGCGTACCGGACCTCCCACTGAACTTCCACGGGGCACACCCCTTTCTCCTTGACTTTCAGAAGTGAGGCTGACCTCCCCGTCGAAACAAAGATAACCACGCACATGCTCCAGACCTTCATCCAGGAAAGGAATGATGATTTGCTCAGCACATCCCTCGACCTAATTGATGAAAAATGAGAAGATTCGTAGCTACAGCTCGTGCATTATCAGCAAAAAATCACTCGTTATTTTAATTCAAAGGTCAAGAAGCGTATCTTTGGTTTAGGTGACCTGGTACTTAGAAAGGTCTTTTTGGCAGGCAAGGACCCCAAAGACGGTGCTTTGGGTCTGAGCTGGGAAAGGCCCTATCAGATAATGGAATTCATAGAGGAGGGAACTTTCAAATTGGCTCGACTCAATGGAGAAACAGTTCCATAGACCTGGAATGCTATGCACTTAAAAAGGTTCTATCAATGATCGTACCGCCTCACTATGTAAGGCGTAGTTATAAAATCCATGTAATTTAAGAAATAAGATAATCTTTGTGTATTTCTTGTGTTTTTATATGGTTCCATCTATGTGTTAGTTCGGGTGATAGCGTTGGTCCAAAGCAATCAGGAAATCTCACTTTCTGATCGCTTGGGGGGCATGTACCCCATGCAGGGGATTAAAACTTAGAAGTTGATAAAATTGATTAACCAGTGTTTTTAAAAAAAAAAACACGAGGTGCCAATAAAACTAACACGAACTAAGTTTTAATTAAATACCTTGGATACGACCAGGTTCCGAAACTTAGAAGTTGGTAAAATGGATTAACCAGTTTTTTCTAAAAAACGCGAGGTGTCGATAAACTAACTCAAACTAAGTTTTTAATTAAAAACCTCAGATACAACCGGGTCCAAGGCCAGATACTTAACAGGTAGGATATAAATCCATTTTTGGTTACGGCCAAAATTAAAGTATCTATCTCGACCTAAGGGTCATTTCCTAAGGTTGTAAATGTACAACTCATGAATCATAAGAGAAATCAGGGAATAGGTAAATGGTAGATGCAGGAATTAAAAATAAATTCTTTTGAGGAAAATAACCTCGTACCGAGCCAAAAGCAGCAAATGTTTACAAAAAAAAGGGTGTAAAAGTAAACAAAGGAAAAAGAAAATTAAGCCCCTCCTAGGCACTTAGAGGATGTCACCTCCTCGGTCTCCTGCCCGCCAGCGGTGGAGGCTTCCCCAGTCTCGCACTGCTCTTGTTGTGCCCGGGCCTTGAACTTCTCAAGATAGAGATCCCACACGTCAGAGCGAAAAAAGGAGAAGTTTCCTTCTTGGTTGTAGGCCCAGCAATGGTAGAGCATGCTCTCCATGGAGGATATTGAGGCTTCCTTCTCCTCCTTAGTAGCTGCCTCCGCCTCCAACTGCTTGGCCTTGGCCTCCGTGAGCTCGGCCTTTAGGGCAGCCAGGGAAGCCTTCATTGTTTGCTTGCCCTCTTGGGCCGCCATTAAGGCAGCCTTTGCAGGTTGCTCGCCTACTTATGCCGCCATCAGGGCAGTCTTGGCGCTTAGTTCGCCTTGTTGAGCAGCTGTAAGGGCAGCTTGAGTAGTAGACAGGGCGACCTGAGCAGTCTAAATCTCAGCCTTGAGCTCTTCATTCATAGCCCTGGCCCAAGCTATGCTACGATGCTAAGCCAATACCACCTGCAAGGACCAAGAAAACAAGTTAGACACATACTGGAATATAATCGAAAGAGCATATTCAAATAAGAAAAATGGGTTTACTGTGAGGTTCGTTCCCAGAGCTGACTCCATGACGTTCTCCAGGCTCCTCTCCTCAATCGCCCTCAGGTCCATCGGTTTGGCCTTATAAAAGTGCTCCACCGTGTGGTTCGCCGTCTAGTAAATGGTCCCCCGAAATGTGTTTGGAATTTGCTCCAGGTCCTGAGCATTGACCGGGATGCGTACGGTGGTGGAAAGGATGACCAGAGCTGGAGGATCAACCGGTGCTATCTGGTCCCGAGCAAGACCGGAAGGAAACTAGGGAGGAGGTGGATGCAGACCCTTTTTGTATTGAGCAGCAGCAGCTGGAGCAGCCGAGGATTTGGAGGTCGTTCTGACCGCGGGTGGAACCTTCTTGGATGAGAACCGGGGCTTCTTTACTGTCGGCCCCGAGCTGGATTTCCCTTCCTGAAACATCGCACGGATGTCGGGAATCCATTGTTGTGCCATCTCCTTGCCTAAAAAGAAAGGGAAGTACGTAAGTGTATGTACAAATCCGTCAGTCCACAAAGTATGTATGCATGTTTAGGATATAACAAAAAGTCCTACCCTCCGAGCTAGAGCAGGAGTATACTGCCACGACCTCTGGCCGTGGAACCACTATAGGAGAAGGGGAACCTAAGTCTATAACTTCTTGGATCAGGGGAGGCTCAGGCTCAGGTTCTACCTCGGGGCTGGATTCTTCCACATATTGCCTAAGCTCAAGGGAAATGACACCATGGAGAAGGGAAGGCGACGACCTAAGGTTGGTCCCGTACTCTTCGAAAAGGGCCAACCTAAAGGAAAGGGTGTTATCAACAACTATAGTTCTCCTAGGAAAGCCCCTGTCGTGGTGAACCACTAAGTGATCCACACACTGAAGCAGGGTTATGTTGCGGTCGGGGTCATTGGGGCTGGCGGTGCACGAGTTGGTTTGGGTTTTACCTAACAAACCTAAGGTCAACAGTAGCTCTATCTAAGTCCCTAAAGGGGTATGGGTTACCTTGGCCGGAGGGGCCGACTACTGCCCTCGACAAAGCTTGTTCCACATCTGGGTCCCGAGCGGCTTCAGGAGCTCGCCTCTTTCGCACGAGTGGCACCTCGGCCTTTTGCTCTTCATAGTCATCGGCCTCACCACCCCCTTCGGGGATGGGCGCTAGCTCACGGACGACCGGGTGGTTAGCCTGAGTCCTCCTTAAGGCCAGAGTCTGGCCTTCAGCAATCAACTTACATGCCAAAATCGTGTCATTAGACACGAGCTGGCGGTAATCCTTCTCTCTAGATGGAAGCCCCGCCAAAGTGTCGTATTGATCACCAAGGGTCACTGATTTATCTGTCCTCGCAAAAATGGCTGGACGAAGATACTCCAGTCAGTATACACGTGAGAAGACTAAGTACGAAAGAATAATTAAGCGAGCTGAGAAAAGAAAGAAGACTTACGAGGACGGTTGAAATATCGGTGTTTGCAGTTGCAAAACCCATTCGACATAAAGAATTGGTCTTTGAAGTCATTGGGGTGGCTGGGCAGCTCGATGACTGCAGGTGAGTTTGGGAATCGGGTCAGATAGTATAACCCGTCACCTAGTCCCCGTTGATCTAGGCTGGCCTTGAGGCAGAAGAAGTAAAGGATGTTCGTAGGGGTGGGGACCTCCCACTCATGCTTCAGGAAAAGGTACTTCAGCCCCACCAATAGCTGATACGAGTTTGGGGGGAGCTGGAACGGCGCCAACTGCACATAGTTGAGGAAGTCAGCGAAATACTGGTCGAGGGGAAGGAAGGCCCCGGCCTTAAGGTGCTCATCACTCTAGGCCACGAAATTGTCCTGGAGTGGTGCGCAGCTCCTCTCCCCTTCGAAGGGAGGTTGGACGATGAGGACGCCGGTCCCGACCTCGATATTGTGGGACAGCAGGAACTTGTTGACCCTTCCTTGGTTCGTGATCTTGGAGGCTATCCTCTCCGCCTCAAAGAAGGCATCAGGTCTGACTACAACCTCCTCCTCCACCACAGGGCCGAACTAGGGGATGGGAGATTCAGAGGCGACCTATATTCCTTTGTTGGCTCGTTGAGATGATGAGCCAACTGCGTTCTTCTTGGGCACGCTTTTCTTGGGTGCCATTAGCTCACCTATTGAACAAGAACGATGGAACTCTTAGTGGGTGACCTAGGATTGTTATACAGGTAAGAAATAACAAAGAAAGGCTAACGATTCTAACACATGAGCTGATGCAGTCTCAGCCCACGATGTAGTGCCACGCGCTACCTATGCTACATGCCTAGGTTACCCAGCAGACCCCTGATGTTTAGGGATCCGTGTGTCAGAAAATCAGGCCACTACCCTCCTTGGGAAGCGGTTTAGAGCAAAACTGCTCAAGAAGCATAGCCCCTAAGCAACCTAATTTCGAGCCCTGAAAACCTTTCATCTTCTACATGCCAAATGGGTATTTTCTAAAGAATTACCCAAGAATCACCCAAAGATTTACCCAGTTTATGAACATCACAATCCTAGATATGTTTCAGGACCTACTCAATAAACCTAAACCGAAACCTATGTACCAAAAATGTTTGGGAACGGTCTAATGCTAATGACGGTGAAGTGCAGATTAGCATGATAAAGAAAGAAGAGAAACACACAAAAGCCAACAAAAGAAAAGTTTCAGTAATACAAAAAACTTACAGTGTATTCTTCGACGAAAGGAATGAGCAATGCAGTAGGAAAGTTCCTGGAGAGACCCTTGGTGACTTTGTTTCTGAAGGTTTTGGTGGCAGATTTCTGGGATTTTATGAGAAAAGGATGAGGGTTTTTTGAAGCTCAGAAGAAATAAAATGAGGAAAAAATTTGAATGAAAAGTGGTGAACACCGAAAATTGCCAGCCCTATTTATACGTAATAGGCATGGAGAAATGTGGACCGTCCGATCAAACTAATGCGAGATACGAGGGTCATGTTTCGAAAGATTAAACGGCGGTAAAAAGGTGGCCAGGCCATTTAATGCAACCCTCGAAACCCGAACAAACGTCAATCGCAGCATTCCACGTGCCCAGTACTCGAGTAATGAACAAACATGGATAATCGCAACATAAGTTTAAAAGTCCCCACCGTGTCAGTCAAAGAGTGACGTCATAAGACACGGGCAGGGACTTGGGGGGCAAATGTACGCCCTGATATTCAGCCCGGGTCTTTTATGCAGCTCGAGTATAGTTGGCTAGCTAATAACTATACTAAAGGACCCACAAGTTGATATTTCTTCTGCGAAGGCAGTGTGACCCCCCAGGTAATAACACGAGCTGAGGAATACGAAGCATTAAGGTACGAGCCGAAGATGGATATAAAACACAGCGTCCTGGGCACGAGCAGGCATTATGTTCAGGTCGTGGTACTTTGACAATCTGCCATATCCAGGAGTCTTTATAAACTTGGATATGTTATTTATAAATGTGCATGGTCATACATTACATGTCCGTTACAGCTAAATTCTCGGACACGTAACATAAATGTGCATGATCAAGCATCACATGTCCAATTATACCAGACGACCCATGATCAATTTTACCTAATGATTAGACCATACCTTAATATATATTATAATATTCATTATTTGTGCAAGACAGGTCACAAATAATGATGGGTATTCACGTGATGACCCCTACACCTATCCTGGGATGGTTGTATATAGAGTGATACACAGTAATAATATCGACTCGTGGACTAGGGGGATTTTGGCCTCTGAACCACGTAAAAAAGGAACAAGTGCTATTGCTATATCATTCTAAGCATCCTTAAGAGTTATTATTCTTATTATGGTTTGTCCTTAAGCACTAGTTTATTCTAGCTAATTACGTAATACACTGTTGGCGGAAAATCGCGTCAACACATTAAATGTATCATTCTTACTCTTAAGCAAATACACATAAATATACATAGATCAATGATCTATAAAAGTTATGAAATATTTATTTCCTCCTCTAGTCAACCTGCCTTTTAATTCACTTAAATCACTATGTATTAAAGACAGCAAGTTTGAACATTTATCAACACTTGGACAATGTTTCTTTACCATTTTTGATTTAACACTAATTCACATTTATCATGCTCATTCACATCACAATTAATCAATCCACATTCAACAACACTTTTAGTTATGCTATAACCTATATGAGCTATTATCCCACAAACTAATAGAACTAGAATTAATCACATTACAAGATTTAGATTCCATATTATTATTGTCATTATCAAGGGTACAAAGTTTGATCATCCCATCATATGAATAACTCTTTCCCACAAAAGTGTCCAATTTAGTCAAAATGAGTTTACCAGATTCAAACTCCATTTTGATATCGGATTTACTCAATTGACTTCCAATTACAATGTTTCTAGTGATGTCAGGAACATAAAAAACATTAGTTAGGGTTACCTTTTTTCTATTAGTGAAGAGCACAAAAATTTAGCCTTTTCCAAGTACCTTGGATCTCTTTTCATATCCCATTTGGGCTTCAAGTCCCTCCTTTGCACTTTCAAAGATTTTGAAAAGAGTTTTATCACAGGTTTCATGAATGGTGGCACAAGTATCATACCACCATTCTTGCACTATTCCTTGGGTTGCGTTAACTTCACTCAAGGTTACAATGATCTCAACACTAATTTCATTGACATGTTTACCTTCTCTTAAGGTTGCATTAGTCTCATCACTATATGCATAAACTATGTCAATTTCCTTTAGAGTTATCCTACATTCCTCATTGAGTGCATTACTCTGAATTATTGTTACAATCCATAGAATGAATTAAATTTATTTAAGGTCACAATGATCTCATCATCAATTGAAGTGACCCAATTTAATTTTTGCAATTCTTATATGAAGTAAATTTGTGGAGACTGATTGGTAGCTTAATTTTGTTGAACTCTTGACTAAGTCATTCTTGGTTTTCGCGATCTTCGACTAATCTTCCTTCACAATCTGTAGAATGTTATGTAAAAAGATGAGTCATAAACAATTTTATCCTTGTCGTCAATTCGATTGGATATAGCTTCTCATTCTTACCTACAGACAGTGCCAATTGTTTTGGTCAAAATCTTCCTAAAACAATAACTTTTCTAATTAGGCAAGATCTTCATATTTGAGTCGTCAGTTGATGCAGTACCTTAGATCTTTACAAATTCTGTCGGCTTATGCAATAGCATAAAAGTGTTCTTCTATAGAATTGAAGGAATAAAGTGAATAGGGAGTACCCGCAAAAAGGTTCTATGATACTTAAGTCAGTTTACGATTCTTCCTCTATAATCTGCAATCAAATAGTAAAAATGAATCCAAGATCCTCCAAAATGAGTCCCTCGTCTACTATATATAGAGAATTGAATGGGCAAGGGTATTAGAAAGACTTCCTCAGATTGGTCCATGCGTCAATCTTTCTAATTTTTTTTCCCACTTCTTTTCCCCTCTTTCAAATCAAGGTGCACATATGAGCGCAAAACAATTGTTCTCACTTTGCACCCCTTTCTGCTTATTATTTCTCTGTGGATCTCGGAGCACCTTCATTCATACAGAGCTTTGAACACTTCATTCTTTCACATCTTTGAGCTCTTCATTCATAGAGAGCAGTGAGCTATTCCTTACTTGTTATATCAAAACGATGCATTTCATTCTTTAAACATTGACATGTCATCAAGGAAAATCATTCACCTACAATCAATAATTGAAGAAGTATTTTATTTGATTTTGAAGTATAATTTATTTCATTAGTGTAATAATAATATTTTGTTTCGTTGATATAATTATTACATAAAAATGAAATTTCTTATTCAATTAATTGGACTTGCAAGCTACATACAACTCGACTTGTGGTGGAGAATAGATTGAAATTAGGCCTACGCACACAACCAAACCACACCAAACGCTACTTATAGTCCTAGTCTTTTGTTTTAATAGTCCAAGTCATCTTTTGATTTGGTACATTATATTGAAGTTCAGAATATGATGAATTCTACTCATTACAAACTTATTTTTTCTTCTTCTTCTTCTTCTTCTTAGTGTTAACTTGAATTTCGAGTAGTTGATCACCAAACCTTGCTTAAAGTTTGTAAGGATATTCTACTCTGAGATAAGAGAGTTGAAAGTACATGTACCAGAATGTTAAACAAGCGCATCACATTCAGAGAGTGCGGGTTGCTTTACTTATGGAAATTCTAATAAATGTGGGGAAAATATAACATAATTAGATATAATACTTGAATAAACGCAATATGATAAATATAATATTTATATCTACTAAATTAAAGATACAAAAATATTATAATTATAAATAAAACAATACAAATAACTATAATATAAATAGAAATTATAATTAAACTAGACAATAATTATAATGAAAAATAATAACAACAAAAAAAAACCGAGGCCTGTGTAGCACACAATTTCCTTAAAACAGATTCGCCGCCTCCAAGAGGTTTCAACGTCTGTCTCTCAAGATACAATGGAGAATAAAAAGTAATTCAATTACTTCGCTGAACCAAATACATTTGAACGCTACCATACTAAGAATATAAAACTTTTAACTAAAATCATAATATAAATATAATGAATATATTTATATACCTTAAACTTAAGGAATTTTTTATATCTTAAACTACCCAGCCTAGACTTCTTTATATAGGCCAAGTATGAGGAAAAATTCCTCTCATAAACAATGTGCGACTAACTCCTATATGTTTTTCAATTCAACAAAAAATTATAACAATCCCCCACATGAATGAAAAACTGACCCAAGAAAAAAAAACAAAAAAAAGAATTAGACCTAGGTGATAGAGTTCAATGTTGGAAACCCGCATAGGATAGGTAGGTGTTATCCTTTGAACCTTCCCTTGTGTAAGTATATTTACTCTACTGGCTGATCAGTAGACACAGTGTCTTTGAACTGTTCTGTCGTTCGTTTAAATGATGATATACCACATGCAGGAATCTTTCCTTACATATTTTGGTTCTCATTATTATGTTCATTTTTGGCCCTGAACATTTTCCCAGTTCTGCAAGAGATATTCCAAGAATTGAGCCTTATTCAATTCCTCTAGAAGCGACCCATCTTCTCTCTCACATAGGTGATTTTCTTAATTAAGAGTAACCCGTATTACTCTCCTTGACATTTAGACGCATAAGAAATCGTTAAAAGCATAGTTTAACCTTTTCCTTACGGTTATCAATGTTTCATCATAGGAATGGACAATGAGAATAACCCATATAGTGATCCAACATAGTCTTTACAGTTTTAGTTGTCCCTTTGAACCTAGATCTTAGGATCTCCAATCAACTAGGTTGGGTGTCTACTGTATTGATTTTTTAATCATGGGCTTTAGTCCCATTCCCTTTGATGATTTTTCAACCAACTCTCTATTAACCCTTTGGTTAGCGGATCTACAATATTATCCTTTGACTTCACATAGTCAACAGAGATAACTCCAGTTGAGAGTAGTTGTCTAATCGTATTGTGTCTACGACATATATGTCTAGACTTACCATTATACAAATTATTATGTATGCCAATAGTTGGCACTGGTTTAGGCCATTTTGGAATATCTTCTAAAAATAGACAAAGTCATTCATCTTCTTCACCACACTTGTCTAAGGCAATAAACTCAAATTCCATCGTGGATGTAGCTATTACCATTTTTATAGAAGATTTCCATGATACAGTTGCACCACTGAGTGTGAACACATATCCACTCGTAGACTTTGAGTCTTTCATATCAGATATCCAATTAGCATCACAATACCCTTCAATTACTGTTGGATATTTAGTATAGTGCAGCCCATAGCTATGAGTAAATCGCAAGTACCTAAGTACCCTTGTTATTCATTTCTAGTCGTCAGACCCTGGATTACTCGTGTATCTACTTAGTTTACTAACTGCGTAGGCTATATCAGGTCTTGTACAACTCATTAAGTACATTAAACATCCAACAATTCTAGAATATTCTACCTGAGAGACACTCTCCCCTTTGTTCTTGAACAAATGTAGACTCGAATCTACAGGGGTTCTAGATACACCAGAATCTTCTTTGTTGAATTACTCAAGAATTTTGTCTGGATAATGTGACTCACTTAGAATGATCTTATTAGATGCTTGAGATTTGAATCACCAAAATGACATCTACTTGACCCATATCTTTCATGTAAAATTTTGAGTTCAACATACTCTTGATAGATTTGATAAACTTATCACTTCTTCCAACAATGAGCATGTCATCCATGCAAAGACACAAAATGACATAGTCATTAATAGTTTCTTTAACATAAATACATTTATCGCATTCATTGATTTTGAAGCCATTTTCCAACATTTTTTGGTCAAATTTCTCATGCCATTGTTTTGGTGCTTGCTTTAAACCATTTAAAGATTTCACTAATTTACAGACTTATCTTTCTTTTCCAGGGGAGAAAAAACCATCGAGTTGTTCCATATAAATTTCTTCTTTTAAATCCCCATTTAGAAAAGTAGTTTTCACATCCATTTGATGTACTTGAAGATTGCACAATGCAGCAATAGCAAGTATCATTCTAATGGAATTTATTCTTGTCACGGGAGAATAAGTGTCAAAGTAATCAAGGCCTTCACGTTGCTTATAACCTTTAATTACAAGTCGTGCCTTATTCTTATCAATTGAACAATCAACTTTCATCCATTTGGCCCCTAAAGGCTTACATCCTGGAGGAAGATCTACTAACTCCCAGGTGTGATTTTGAAGTATGGATTCAATCTCACTTTTAATATCTTCTTTCCATAAAGAGCCTTTAGTGGAGTTCACAGCTTCAACAAAGCTTTGAGGTTCACCTTCTAGCAAATAGGTCAGAAAATTTGGACCAAAATACTTTTCTGTTCTAATTCTATTACTACGTCTAGGTTCATCCTCAGACTCTTGATTTTGATCTTGACTATTTTTAGCAATAGCCGTATGTGTTCATTTTAACGAACTTGAATCCTCTTTTGATCTACATGGAAATTTGTGTTCAAAGAACGACACAATTTTGTATACCCTTATCGTGTTTTTGTGTATGTTAGATATTTTAGACTCATGCACCAGAAACCGATACGCGTTACTATTATGTGCATAACCAATGAAAATGCAATTGTTGACGGTAAGAACTCGTCAACGATTTAAGGTTAGAAAACTTAGATTATTACACTTGGGATAGCTTACAATCAGATGGAAATAACTTGAATCAACAGAACAACCAGAGCTACAATGGAACAAAGATCATATATTTCTTAAACATCTCCTCATACAATTAGTTTTCCAACCCCTTAACTTGAGGGGTCGAAACCTATTTATAGGTGGGCTCTATTGGCCCCCTACTACAAGTAGGTCCCAGGGGACGTGTACGTATGCAAGTACAGGGTCAGGGTAGTGGCTCTGCATATAGTGGTGTCTACCTTGACAATGCCCAAGTAGTGGTGCAGGACATCGTACTGTGGACTCTGGAATATTGTCGGGGGTGCTCAGGTAGTGCCTCCACTCTCCGTACAAGTTCATATCGCCACTACTCATCAGATGCAGATGACAGGGCCACGCCTCTGACCCCTTCATGATCATACATCCTATATCAGTACGCGTACCTGGTACCCTAGGATCACATGGCATTTCTCCTTAGTATTTCCAAGTGTTCCTCGTACACATATTGAGGATGCCCCACACTTTACATATCAAGAGAAGACAAGGCTTGGGGGTGTTTGAGGCGAGACAAGGTGCATGTGGGAGGCCTAGTGAAGGCCTCGCACAATGAGATGCTAAGGATCCTTTGAGGGTCTGACATAGTGAGTCTACCCTTGGTGACCCTTGTTTGGATGCATTGGCCTATGTATGCGGGACACGAAGGACATGGCGAGGCTGCTTTGGTGGAGTGACGGGGCGAGGCAAGGTTGCTCCCTCGCATAGCGAAGCTGCATGGTGACCATACGGGGGCAAGGCAAGGTAGCACCCTCGCATAGCGAGGGTGCCTCACATAGCGAGACTGCATGGTGGTCATACGGGGGCGAGGCACGGTCGCACCCTCGTATAGCGAGGCTGCGGGCGTGATCAGGCGGGGATGAGGTGCGATGCCTTGCACAGACACGGCACGTGCGTGCGTACTGGAAGTTATCCGAGGTCCCTCGCATAGCGAGGGTGGCGCACGCATGGCCTGCTTGCCAACGACCCTCGCATAGTGAGGGTGGTGTTTGCATGGCGTGCTTGCCAATGACCCTCGCATAGCGAGGGTGATTTTCCTAGCCTAACGCCTCCAATGCCAAGTAAAGCTCATGCCTCTTCGTCCCACTAGCATGTGTCCCTTGTATCTTTGGGGCGCCTCATAATGTAGAGGTTCACTTGAATGAAATTCACAAGGGAAGGATTCCTGTATTCACACTTGCCCCCGAGTCTATAAGTACACTTTTAAATGTGTTTGTAGACTCTTTCTTTTTCTCTTGTTTGATGTGTACAACCAACTTTGGTGGACTCAACCTTGGAGCGCTACCCGATGTTGCTTGAAGAAACACAAAGTGAGTTTTGAAGTTGTGTTTCTTTATAGTGTCCAAAGAAACACAGAAACCATCTAACTTTTGGGGGATCCATGAATGTCCCTAAGATTGCATAAGGGCCAATCATTCTAAATTGCGGATCCCAAGGCTACCCATACTCTTGATCTCCACCATTCATATGGATTTGGATCCAATGGCTAGGGGGCCTTGACTTTCCTTATAAATACCCCAAGGCTTGAAGCCATTTCTCCACACCAAAACTTGCCTAGCCTAGTGGTATTCTCTCCAAACCACTTTCAAGAGTTCAAAGGTTCCATCCACCACAAAAGCATTCTTGAGGTAATTTTCCTTCCATTTCAATTATTCATCCTCTTTTTTTTATTATTATTATTTTTCCTGATTCTTTTGCCCCCCCTTCTTTTTTACTAGCATTGTGGTGACGCTAGGCATTCTTTTATTCCTACGGTCTTGCCCTTGCTTATCGCTCAATTGACCCTTTGCCTCCACAAGTCTATCCTCGCACACCTTCGGCTTCATACATATACCTCCAAGTATGCCTCCTTCCTCTTTTTTCTCTTTTTTTTTTTTATATTGACTACGCGAGGGTAGAATTAATGGTTGTACGACACTCATTCTTCAAAGTTTGTCATTCTTTTCATATGGCCTTTCAAGTACATATGCATAGGCCCTTTTCTTATACCCCTTACACTCATATTGTAGATATAGGGTTACCCTTATGCATATACACCCTCGAGTCTTAGTTGGTCCATGGCGTCTACGCGATGTCCCGAAGGTCCGTCCAATGTTGAATTTATTGAGTTGTCATCCTCCAACTCGGAGGCCGACGTACGAAGACCCTCTAACCATGGGGGTGTGCAGACGCTCTACCTCCGGAGACTGTCTTACCTCAGACAGAAAGCATGCGACCTTGAGAGGGAGCTAGAATCCAATACCAGGGACGCGGGTTTAGGTTTCTCCCCCCAGCATGCGACATACATTTCCCAGCTACAATCAATCCTCTAGGATTACCTTTCAGAAATTTCTTGCCTAGAAGAAAACTTGCCCCCTGAGACTTTTTCCTTTCGTCGTGATGAGTCTCCCGGTCATAGGGATCCCTCTTTCGAAAGCGGTAGATGTGAATTGGTTGAACCGGAGTTCCTTTCTATGATCCCACCCACGCTTCCTCCCCTGCCCTCGGTCTTACGCCCTAGGGTCGAGCAGAGTTCTGGTAGATATAGGACACGTGGGGGGTCCTCCAGGATTCTTAGAAAGTCTATGGCTCATAAAATCCCTATATCTCTGCCCAGGTACCTGAGATGCCGAAGAGAACCTCTGACTCTTTCGAAGAGACGAGCAGGTCCAGCCTCACCATGAATAAACTGACCAACATGCTAAAGGCTCATAAGTTAGCATTAAACCTCAAGTTTGTCATCCCAGAGCGTGATGAACACGCATCTGAGCCGCCAGAAGGGTTCATGGCCATCAGCGATTCAATAATCCAATCTGGTGGGGCTCTTTCGCTGCATCCTTTTTTTGTCAACATGCTTAACTAGTTTGAACTGGTGCCTCTAAAATTGTTCCCCAACTCCTGGGTGACACTGAACAGTCTATATGTGTTATACCATCAGGTGCACTCCAGAGGACCTTCTATGAGTGAGGTTCATTATTTCTATACCCTTAGGGCGAATACATCTGCCCCCGGATTCTACCAGCTCCAGAAAGTCGCGGCCCATAAAGGGAATTCCCTCATGGAGGGCTCCATTTCAAATAGAGGCTCGTGGAAGACAGACTATTTCTTCACTTTTTGCAAGCCCACCCGACATACTAGCTTCAACACCCCAAGTAAGACTATTCTCACTTTGATTTCACACATGAGAGGTTTCTCTTTTTACTCGGCTTTTCTTCTATGGTATTTCTAACTGTAGCTATTTCTTTTCTTTTGATGGTAGGTCTCTTAGGGGTCGCTGGCTCCAACCTGAAACCGAAGGCTCGTGACCGAGTGATGAAAATTCTGGCCTTGTCGAGTGACTGTAAACAAGGTAGCACCCTTTTTACAGAGAGCAACCTTCACTTGTACAGGCTGCTAACCCCGAACCAGACCGTCACTTTATGCTCCGTTTCCTCCGAACCCGAGGGCCTACGCTCCACCTCACCTAAATCTGCGGGTCCACACCCTGCCTCACCCGAACCTGCGGGTCCATGCCCTGCGTCATCCAAACCTACGGGTCCATGCCCTTCCTCACCTGAACCTGTGAATCCGTGGCTATACGACCACGATGAAGGTAATTATGACGAGGTAGCCGATAGGGACTATATCTACCCTTCGGGAAATCATATGGACATTGAGGAAATAGTGGTATCTGAGAACTACTCATGCTTGCACCTTGTTGCCGACAGGGCTAGGGGTGTGGCCAATGACGGTCATACTTGCGGTGTTACCTCTCGGATGTCACCGTCGATGCTTGGCAGCGAGTTTGCCTTTGATGCCTCTGTCCCCCGCCCCTCTTTGCCTAAAAGGAATTTCGTTATTCCTTCTTTTGCTAAGGCTCCTTTACCCCCGGGGAGGCGTCCTAGGCGGGCATCTTCAGGTGCCTCTTTACCCAAGGAGATAACTCTGCGCTCTTCTACTCCCCGCACAACTGCGGATGGATCAGGACCTTCTCGGTCCCCATCCCTGACAAAGCGTGCCTCGGCAAGCACACACACCTCCCCCGATCAAGCTTATGTTTCTGCTTCCGAAGATCATCCTCTGGCGAGCCAGTATGGGGAAGCCATGAGCCATCATCTGGGAAACTTTCCCAAAAGTGAGTGGGGAACTTTGCACAATGTCCCCGACGCTGAGCTAGAAGACGCCTATATGCGAGCCTCCTTGCAGGTAGTTGTCGAGATACTCGGTTTATTCATTTATGATAGATATATATATTGATATATATATATGATAGGTATCAAGCTTATGTTTTTTATACTACCTGATCCTCGAGGATTTATTCTATGTCCTCACCCTTACCTAGGCTTCCATCTTGAGTCATCGGTTGATCACCTCCAACTCCTCATCGACCCAACGGTTACAATGCGAGCTTGAGGAGGCACTGGGGAACCTATCGATGGCCGAGGAGGCAAAGGATGTCTTTTCAAGTCAATTGACCCAGGTGGTTTGCCAGAGGGACGCCGCTTTAGCCCAGGCTGCGTCAACCTCTCACACCAACACTCAGCTGGAGGCTACCATCCAAACTTTAAACGAGAGGATTATTGCGCTCGAGGCTGAGCTTGTGAATGCTGAGAATCGCATAGTCAAGCGCACGCTGTATGCTGTCTGGAGGACCAACCCCTCCATTGACCTATCTCCCTTTGGAGATTATGCCGTCGAGAAGATTTTTGAGTGGAAGTGTCAGGATGGAGATTTGTAGGTTCCTTTGTATTCGCCCTATGTATGATGTTGATATGTAATCCTTCAAATTATTTCCTCTTTCTCTCCTTTTTTCTTTTGTGTTCATCAAACTTAAGGGACTTTGGTAAGTCCCTCTTATTATTATTATTTGTGGATTACATATCTCTTCCTTGATCTGAGGATGATAATCTTTCTGGTGCACCTTGATTATACTTGTATGGACACGTTAACCCATTAGGCTCTTGGGGTCCTTTTATATTCTTTGTGCGCGCTTGTTACTTTTTGCAAGAAGTGTCCTTCTCGTCATTATATATAGTACTATTTCTTCAAGGGTCTCTTCTAGGACCCTTTTCGACTAGCCAGCTTAATGGCCGTTCTAGACTTATTGGGAGATTCCCTCCTTACGGTCTCACCCCCTGGGGTGTCAGCCTTTGGTTGGAGATCATCCTTTTAAACTATTCCCTTGATATTCATAAGGGTAGCTAATCCTTTTGAATATAAGAGTTTTTTTTTATACTCATGCCTCCTGTCCTACCCCCCAAGTGCTTGGTGAGATTTATTTTAGCAGGCACTTTGGTTGATGCTCGCATAGAGAGGAAAAATTATATGTGAAGTTGTGAACATTTTCATTCATAGTAGGCAAGTTACAACGATATATATTAAAAGTTTCCATCTACTTGGGAGGTTATCTAGGCAACCTCTTTGATTCTTGTCTACTAAGTTAACATAAGATGCAACAAACTAAACACAGATACTGCTTGCATTGGATGTGGGAGTCTTACTGGTAGTCTTACTGGGAGTCTTACTGGTAGTACTTCTTGCATCAGATGTGGGAGTCTTACTGGTAGCCTTACCCGGTTGGTCCCTTCAAGATTCTGGGGTCTAGTTCTTGCAAGTTTGCGCCCCCATGCACCACCATCGCCATCGGTTCTCGTAGTTTCGCAAACGTCCAAAGGGAGGTGTTATAACAGTCCCTTGCCTCTCTTTGCTCTCCCTTCATACTCGCTACTCCACCAGGAGTTGGCAACTTGACGACGAGGTGATATATTGAAGTGATCGCTTTCAATTCTCTTAGGGATGGTCTCCCCAATAAAGCATTGAAAGCTGAAGCACAATCTACTACGACAAAGTTTGCCATGACTGTGGTCTGTCGAGGTTGCTCTCCCATGGTGAGTGCCAATTCGATCACCCCTAAATGTTGTATCGAGTCCCCCATGATTCCGCATAAGGAGGATTGACAGGGTTTCAAGTGTCTGACGCCCAAACCCATCTTCTCCAAGGCGGGGTGATATAAGATATCTACAGAACTTCCATTGTCTACGAGGACCCGATGCACCTGCAGGTTGGCCAACTGAACTGTCAACACCAAAGGATCATTATGGGGAAAGTGCACCCTTCGTGCATCCTCCTCTGTGAAAGTGATTGAGTCATTTTCTCCCTTAAAGCTTTTCGGGGGTCGCTACTCCAAACTCATGACACACGATGGTGGACTCTGTCTGGCTTCTCTAGCCTATCTGTCTCGACCCTTCCTGGACTCTCCCCCAAACCCCGGACCTCCAAAGATCGTTCTCACCTCTCCTTGTATCTCTGGGGCTCCCCCTTGTGGCTGAGGTATCACCGGCATGTCCTCTGATTTCTGCTTCTCTCTTCTGACATATTGGCCCAGGTGTCCCCTTCGGATGAGCTCTTCAATTTCTTCCTTCAAATGGGACATTCTGCCGTGGTATGGCCGATATCCTTGTGGTATTGACAATATTTTCTAGGGTCCCTCTTGGACCGGTCTCTTCTCATCGGTGGGGGCCTTTTGAAGGGAACCCAATCCTCATTTGTGAGGTAGATATGCTCTCTGGTGTCTGTCAGGCTCGTATAGAAGGTGTAGGTCGTTTGCCTATGGTTGCTTCCGCATTTGGTCCTTCTATGTTGATCATCTCTCGACCTTTCATACGCCCTTTTCTTCTTCGCTCCATTCGACCCTTCATTGGCTGGGGACTTTAATTGGGACTCACGTTTTCCTGCCTTTAAGTTCGCATGGCCATCCTCCACACGAATGTACTTTTTTGCCCTCTTGTAGAAGTCATCTAGGTTAGTGACTTCCCTTTTGAGCATATTATCCCACAATTTGCTTCCCAGACGCACTCCGGCTGTGATGGCCATTTTTAACTCCCTGTGGGTCAAGCTCCCTACTTTGGCTGCCTCCATGTTAAACCTGTGGATGTAGCCCTTTAGACTCTCATTTTCTCCCTGCTTCACGTTGGCGAGGCTGGTGCCCGGCATTGTGTAATCACGCACGGCGTGATGCTGTTGGAGAAACTCATTAGAAAACTGCTACCAAGACCTGATGAACCCTAGTCGAAGTCTGTTGAACCATTTGTACGCAGGTCCTTTCAATGTGACGGCAAAGCAATGGCACCTGGCTCCGCTACTAATCCCCTTTAACCTCATCAGGTCGTTAAACATGTCCAGATGGTACTTATGATCTGTGTTTCCTTCATAGGGTGTCATATGAGGCTCCTTGAAGTTGGTTGGGAGCCGGATGGCTTGGATCTCTTTAACGAAGGGCAATTCATTGTCGAACTCATCCTCAACGGCTTGTCCTCCAGATGCGGTGACGATCTTGCTCTGTAGGCTTCCCATCTCTATGTTTAGGTCTTGTCTCCTCTTCTTAAAGGAGTCTCTCAACGTGGAGGTGTAGTCCTTTTATCTGCCCTTTTCTTGTTGAGTTCCTCTCATAGATTTAAGGATGTCTTCCTTGAGGTGACCTCGACGTCGTTATGAGGGCCAGCGTTGTTCTTCTACTCTGGCCTCAGAGGCTGCTTCGATGGTCCGGGATGTTCGTGTTGCCTCGGTGGTCCGGGACATTTGTGCTGCTTCACCTGGGGGGTGTTACTGGTGGAGAGTCGATTCCTCCCATCGTCTATTGGGATGGTGGTCTTTGCCCCCTCTTGGCCTCTCTCTTTTTGCTTAGGGAGAGATATGTTTGACTTCCCTTGCAACAGTCCACTCAACACCTCTTGCATGTTCTCTAAGGTGGTTTCAAGCCTTTGGTTCTTGCGGTGCAGTTCACGTATCTCCTCTTCATAGAATGGAGACCTTGACCTCGAGCTCATGGAATGGACCCGGGGATGCTTGTCAGGCCTGCGCATCGATTGGCCGGGATCCTGCCGGCCGAAGTTTGGCACCTGTGGTGGCCTTGGGGGCGGGAACTCGCCGAAATCTTTTTCAGGGGCATCTATTGACCTTGGATGATTCTCATCGGGAGGGACAGTCGAGGATGAAGCCTCCCTCTCTACTTCGTGAACTTCGGGTTCCTTTGGGGCCTCCACATCTCTGGGCAGAGGAGGGTTCTTCATGGAGGCCTTCAGCTGATCTCCATCAAGGCGGACCTCCACCTCTCGTGGCTCTCTCAGTCATTTAGAACGTCTTGGAATTTCTTCTTGACGGAACTAATGGAAGAACAGTGGCTTGACCCTTATCCTTCCCAAAGACGGCGCCAAACTGTTGACGGTAAGAACTCGTCAACGATTCAAGGTTAGAAAACTCAGATTATTACACTTGGGATATGGAAATAACTTGAATCAACAGAAAAACCAGAGCTACAATGGAACAAAGATCATATATTTCTTAAACATCTCCTCATACAATCAGTTTTCCAACCCCTTAACTTGAGGGGTCGAAACCTATTTATAGGTGGGCTCTATTGGCCCCCTACTACAAGTAGGTCCCAGGGGACGTGTACGTATGCAAGTACAGGGTCAGGGTAGTGGCTCTGCACATAGTGGTGTCTACCTTGACAATGCCCAAGTAGTAGTGCAGGACATCGTACTGTGGACTCTGGAATATTGTTGGGGGTGCTCAGGTAGTGCCTCCACTCTCCGTACAAGTTCATATCGCCACTACTCGTAAGACGCAGATAACAGGGCCACGCCTCTGACCCCTTCATGATCATACATCCTATATCAGTGCGCATACATGGTACCCTAGGATCACATGGCATTTCTCCTTAGTATTTCCAAGTGTTCCCCGTCCGCATATTGAGGAGGCCCCACACTTTACATATCAAGAGAAGACAAGGCTTGGGGGTGTTTGAGGCAAGACAAGGTGCATGTGGGAGGCCTAGTGAAGGCCTCACATAATGAGATGCTAAGGATCCTTCGAGGATCTGACATAGTGAGTCGACCCTTGGTGACCCTTGTTTGGATGCATTGGTCTATGTATGCGGGACACGAAGGACATGGCGAGGCTGCTTTGGTTAAGCGATGGGACGAGGCAAGGTTGCTCCCTCACATAGCGAGGGTGCCTCGCATAGTGAGGCCGCATGTTGACCATACGATAGCACCCTCGCATAGCGAGGCTGCATGGTGGTCATACGGGGGCGAGGTGTCACGGGCCGCCAACTTCGATACTCGAATTAAAGGAACGTGCAGCACTTGTTACCGCTCTTAGCTAGCAAGTCAGCCTAGAATTCACACCTGCGGCAAGCAATCTCAATGGTTAGCCATGTTACAAATCTCACACAAGTAAGGGAAATTATGAAGCGGGAGCAAGAATGATGCAAGCTATCTAGAGACAACATCCCACACAACAACCAGAGCATACAACATAGTCAAGTCGCACGCAATGGCCCAATGAAGGTAAAAAACAAGCAACACATAGACCGTAAAGAAAGCATACACAAAGGGACATGGAAAAACATCTGTTTACTCATATAAGGCCTTGATAGGGCAAGGGAGTACACATCTTAAGCCCCTATCTGCTGGTGGCCATGGTGCTTTCTTAAGTCACCAGGTCACCTCCCCCTAAGGAGCTTTCTAAGGAATTGAAGTCTTCCCAGGAACATATATGATTTTTTTCTAGGAGACATATGCATAATTACAAAAGTGCCATCCCCTACCCATGAGGTTACTTGGTGCAAGACTTGACTAATGATCAAGCACCAAGGCATGCTCATATATACAAAATGTCCCCCTGGAGGTGTGTCATGACGCAGCACATCACACTCTCCCCCACTTAAATGAACCTGCCCATTGTTGATCTTCAATCTTCTGCGTACGCTTGTGCAAGTCCTCCGCCCTTTCCCAGCAAATTTCTTCATCTCCGAGCCCTTTCCACTTCACTAGAAAATCTTTCTTCTTCTTCCTGTCCATGACCACGGTCCTCTCTGGTAGGATTTCTTCAGGTTGTCTGCTGCTTCGTGGCTTGACGCTGACTCCTTTTTTGGTAGGCTGGTTGCGCGCTGGATCTTCTGGATCTTTGTGATACGGCTTGGGGTTGCTGAGATGCAAGATCGGGTGCCTCTTCATCCATTCTGGTAAGCTGACTTTGTAGGAGGTCAGGCCCACTTTCGAGATGACTGGAACAGGACCCTCGTATTTGCGGACAAGTCTGATGTCGTTATTCCCTCGGAATCTCAGTTGTTCGGGCCTCAACTTGATCATCACTAAGTCACCTGGTTTGAATTCCAGTGGTCGTCTCTTCTGATCTGCCCACTTCTTCATTCTCTTTGATGCCTTCTCCAGATAGGCTCGGGAAATCTCGGTGGTTTTCTTCCAGTCTTTTGTGAAATTAAAGGCTCTCGGATTTCTTCCTCAATACTCATCCACTATGTGGGGTAACAGCAGTTGCTGTCGGTTAACAACTTCAAAAGCTCTCTTGTTTGACGAAGAACTCTTCTGAGAGTTGAAACAAAATTGAGCTATGTCTAGTAGTTGCGGCCAATTCTTTTGGTTGGCACTGACGAAATGCCGCAAGTACTCTTCCAGCATCCCATTGAATCTTTCAGTCTGTCTGTCTGTCTGAGGATGGTAGCTCGAGGAAATATTTAGTTGTGACCCCAAAAGGTTGAATAACTCGAACCAAAAGGTCCCTGTGAATCTTCCATCATGGTCACTAACTATATTTTGGGGTACTCCCCAATACTTAACTACATACTTGAATAAAAGTCTCGCTGTCTCTTCTGCCGAGCAATATTTCGACACCGGTATGAAGGTTGCATACTTTGAAAATCTATCCACGATCATTAAGATCGCACTCAAGTCTCCTGTCTTTGGTAAACTAGTAATGAAGTCAAACGACACACTCTCCCATGGTCGGCTTGGGACTAACAAAGGTTCCAACAACCCTGGCGTCTTGTGCCTCTCCACTTTGTATTGCTGGCAGGTGAGACAGGTCTTGGTATACTCCACGATATCGTCGCGCATTTGTGGCCAGTAGTACCCCTGCTTCAATAGGGCATGAGTTCTCTACCACCCTGGACGACCTGCCTACAAGGTGTCGTGACACTCACTCATTAGTGTCCTCTACAAATCTCCTATCTTTGGAACATATAAGCGGCCACCCTTGGCCCACAAAAGATCGTTTTCTACCCAAAATTGGTGAGTCTTCCCCTCTTTTGTGAGATTCATGATGGTCTTCGCCGCTGGGTCTTTCACTAGGTTCTCCTTAATACGCTCTCGGATTGGAGTGGTCACCATGCTAGCTGACATATTTGCTAGCAATTTTAGAGCTGCTAACTCAGCTTTGCAACTCAGGGCATCAGCTGCCTGGTTTAGTCGGCTCACCTTGTGTTCGAAATGAAAGTCGAATTCTGCTATGAACTCCTGCCATCGTGCTTGTTTAGGGGTAAGCTTTGGCTGGGTGAGGAAATGACTCACCGCGGCATTATCTATTTTCACCACAAACTTCGACCCCAACAAGCAATGCCTCGTAGACAATGAATTACTGCGAGAAGCTCCTTCTCTTGTGCAGTGTACCGCCTCTCTACCTCCATAAGTTTGCGGCTTTCATAAGCTACGGGGTGGCCCTCTTGTACAAGTACCCCTCCCAAAGCGTAATCAGACGCGTCTATCTGCACTTCGAAGGGCCTACCGACATCTGGTAAGGCGAGGACAGGATCTCGCATCATGGCTTCCTTCAGACTCTTTAATGCTTCAACACACCTATCGGTCCACGTCCATGTTACACCCTTATTCAACAACTCGGTCAAGGGTGCCGCCCTTCTTGAATAGCCCTGCACAAATCTTCGATAATAGTTGGCTAAACCAAGGAAAGAGCATAATTCCTTCAAATTGGTGGGGGCATTCCCTTCTTGAATGGGCCGCACCTTCTCTAGATCCATGCGGATCCGACCACATTCTATTGTGTGGCCTAGGAACTTGACTCTTTCTTGTGCGAAGGAGCACTTTTCTCGCTTCACATAGAGTTGGTTATCTCTCAATTTCTGAAACACTTTAGATAAGTGTCGTTGGTGTTCTTCTATTGTGGAGCTATAGACCACAATGTCATCCAAGTAGACTACCACGAACTTGTCTAGGTATTCCTGGAAAACATGGTTCATCAAGGTATAGAATGTGGCTGGTGCGTTTGTCAACCCAAATGGCATGACTCAGAACTTGAATGCTCCATATCGAGTCACACACATTGTCTTCGGCTCATCCCCTTCTGCTATCCGCACTTGATAGTAGCTTGATCTCAAGTCCAGTTTTGTAAAGAATTTCGCTCCACTCAACTGGTCGAATAAGTCGGCGATCAAGGGGATGGGGTACGTATTACGCACTGTCACCTTATTGAGAGCCTGATAATCAATACATAGTCTCAAGCTCCCATCATGCTTCTTCTGAAATAGCACGGGCACACCAAATGGTGCCTTCGATGGTCTGATGAAGCCCGCCTCTAGTAATTCCTTCAACTGCTTCCTCAGTTATGCTAGTTCAGGGGGTGCCATCCTATAGGCCACCTTTGTAGGTGGTTTGGCTCCCGGCACCAGCTCAATCTGGTGATCAATCCCTCTTCTAGGTGGGCTCTGGGGAGTTGATCCAGCATAACATCCCCATACTTCTTCAAGACCATTCAAATTTCTGTTGGCATGACTTCATCCACCGTAACCTCGTATACTGTGGGTAGAATAATATACGTGGGCTCTTGTCTTCTCACGCCCTTCTTCAATTGTAAGGCTGACAACAACTTGGTTTCTGGGGGTTGCTCTACTTTAGCAGGCACCACTGCAGGTGTCTCCCCCATTATGAGTAAGCTTCCCGTAGCTGGGATGGGAATGGATCCTTTTTCCATAAGGAAGTCCATACCCAATATGACATCAAAGTCGTCCATTCGCATGACCACCAAGTTATTCTACCCCTCCCACGAGCCGATCTTCATGTTCACCTTTTTAGCCACACCGGTTGTGCCCAAGGCTTCTGAGTTAACCGCTTTCATGCGGCCATGGTCCTTCTCCCATTTCAGTCCCAGATGTTTAGCTTTGATCTCTGAAATGAAGTAGTGAGTGGCACCCTTGTCGATCATTACACTTTCGCCCATTTTACCGTTTAGAGTGGCGTCCACATACATTAGTCCCTTTCCAAGGGTCTTCTTCACTTTCGCACCATGTTTCTTGAGAGAATTCAGCATCCAGAGGGCACCCATGTGCGTATACTCCTCCTCCTCCTCTTCGTTGGTTTGTTCCCCTTGGGAAAATGACGCCTGGAGGGCACTCATCTTGGATTTGTGAGGACACTCTGTCAACTTATGAGGTTCAGTATAGATCCAACATCTAAGAGGCTTCTTGAACGGGGGGTTGCTACCTTTGTTAGGAGAGTTAGACTCCACACTCCTTTTATCTCCTCCCCCACTCTTGCTCTCCTAAGACTTCCCAAACTTTTTACTCCCAACATTACTTCCACTAGTCGACGGATTGGTCTTCTTGGATTGAATGTTCCCTGATGAGTAATGAGTCAGTCGTTCGGCAGCAGCTTGAGCATTGGCTAGGTCAGCCACTCGCTGTCTCTCGAGCTCTTGCTTTGCCCAAGGCTTTAGAACTTCTTAAAACGCGAAGAGTTTGTCCACTTTGGACATGTCTTTGATATCCAACATCAACCCAGAGAATTTCTTCACATATTCTTGGATTGTTCCAGTGTGCTTCAGCTCTCTCAATTGCCGCCGAGTGTAGGCAACATTTTCATGGAGAAACTGCATCTTCAATTCTCTCTTTAGATCTTCCCATGTTGCTATGGTGCATCTACCGTTCTGAATGTCATTGTACTTCATCCTCCACCATACTTTGCCATCTATAGATAAGTACATTGTTTCCATGGCGACCTTGCCATCTTCTGATTCAGCTCTCACGACTCTGAAGTAATGCTCCATATCAAAGAGGAAGTTCTCAAAGTCCTTCGCGTCTCTAGCCCCACTATAGGGCCTCAGCTTAGGGACTTTTACTCTCCCATATTCCATGCCAATGGGTCCAGTTGCAGGCTGATTCCCAACCACACTCATGGTGAGGTTCAGCTTGGTGTTCATCTCCAACATCTCATCCTTCAATGCCTCAACTGACCCCTTACAATTCTCTACAAGGTCATTTAATGCTTCTTGTAGATCCTTCACCGCTCGCTCCACTGCCTCAATACGTTCCTCCCTCTGAGGACTATTGGAAGTGGTTGAAAGGTTCTCCCTCCGCTCGATTCCAGTTATGCGGGCTAGTAGATTGGTCGTATCTCGCTCCAACACAGCCACGCGGTTTTGTGCATTAGTCATCTCCGGTTCTAGCTTGACAGAGCTAAGATCCATGACTCTTTCGTCCAGGCCGTCTAGCTCTCCAACGCGCCTCTCCACCGCTTCAATCCTTTGAGTGTTGCTCACCATCATGCAGGGTCACCAAGCTTTCTATACTTAGCTCTGATATGAACTGTCACGGGCCGCCAACTTTGATACTCGAATTGGCGGAACGTGTGGCACTTGTTAGCGCTCTTAGCTAGCAAGTCAGCCTAGAATTCACACATGCGGCAAGCAAATTCAATGGTTAGCCACGTTACATGTCTCACACAAGTAAGGGCAATTATGAAGCGGGAGCAAGCATGAGGCAACCTATCTAGAGACAACATCCCACACAACAACCAGAGCATACAACATAGTCAAGTCGCACGCAATGGCCCAACGAAGGTAACAAACAAGCAACACATAGACCGTAAAGAAAGCATACACAAAGGGACATGGAAAAACATCGGTTTACTCATATAAGGCCTTGATAGGGCAAGGGAGTACACATCTTAAGCCCCTATCTGCTGGTGGCCATGGTGCTTCCTTAACTCACCAGATCACCTGCCCCAAAGGAAATGAAGTCTTCCCAAGAACATATGTGATTTTTGTCTGGGAGACTTATGCATAATTACAAAAGTGCCATCCCCTACCCATGAGGTTACTTGGTGCAAGACTTGACTAATGATCAAGCACCAAGGCATGCTCATATATACAAAATGGCCCCCTGGAGGTGTGTCATGACGCAGCACGTCATACGAGGCACGGTTGAACCCTCGCATAGCGAGGCTGCGGGCGTGATCAGGCGGGGGCGAGACGCGATGCCTTGCGCCGACACGGCGCTCGCTCGCGTATGGGAAGTCATCTGAGGTCCCTCGCATAGCGAGGGTGGTGTGTGTGTGGCCTGCTTGCCAACGACCCTCGTATAGCGAGGGTGGCGTGTGCATGGGCTGCTTGCCAACGACCCTCGCATAACGAGGTTGATTTTCCTAACCTAACGCCTCCAATGCCAAGTAAAGCCCATGCCTCTTCGTCCCACTAGCATTTGTCCCTTGTATCTTTGGGGCGCCTCATAATGTAGAGGTTCACTTGAATGGAATTGACAAGGGAAGGATTCATATATTCACAACAATCAATAGTTTTTTTACCTATTTTTACCATTTTCGGTAAAGGTACAACAACTTTGGCAAGACACCCCCACACTCTTATGTATTTGAAAGAAGGTTTTGTTCCTTTCCATAACTCATAAGGGGTCTTATCTTCTTTCTTTTTGGGTATTTTATTTAAAAGATGATTATCTAACAAGACAGCTTCTCCCCACATGTTCTGAGGCAATCTTGAATTAATCAACATAGCATTCATCATTTCTTTCAATGTACGATTTTTCCGTTCAGCAACACCATTTTGCTGAGGTGAATTTGGTGCAGTAGTTTCATGAATGATTCCATGTCTAGCACAGAATTAATGAAATGGCAATTCATATTCACCACCTCGATCACTTCTCAACACCTTAATCTTTTTGTTAAGTTGATTATCAACATCGGTCTTATAGAGAACACATTTCTCTATTGCCTCGTCTTTGCTTTTTAGCAAATACACATAACAATATTTAGTGCTATCATCAACAAAAGTAATAAATACTTATTCCCTCCCCTTGTTTGAACAAATTTTAAATCACATACATCGCTATGTATTATAATTAGGGGTTCGTTTTTTCTTTCAATCGTTTCGAAGGATGACCTTGTTAGTTTTGCCTCAACACATGTTTCACATTTATGATTTGAATCAATATGAAATTTTGTTATATGATTCAAGTTAATTAATCTGTATAGAGTTTCATAATTAACATGTCCTAGTCTACCATGCCAAACATTAGAAGATTCAAGCAAATAAGTAGAAGAGTTATTAACTTTATTGATATTTGGTTTAACAACCATTACATTGAGTATAAACAACCCAATAGTTACATAACCCCTTCCCACATACATTCCAATTTTAGACAAAACAACTTTGTCTGACTCAAATACAATACGGAATCTATGTTTGTTCAGTAGTGAACCAGACACTAGGTTTTTACGGATCTCTTGTACGTACAACACGTTGTTCAGAATCAGCTCATTTCCCAAAGTCATTTTCAGGATCACACTTCCTTGACCCACAATTTGAGATGTGTCAGAGTTTCCCATGAAAAGATTCTCGCCATTATCTACCTGTTTGAAAGATTTCAACAGGCTCTTGTCTGAGCATACATGTCGAGTGACACTAGTATCAATACACCACTCCATTGAGTTGGAATTGACTAAGTTTATCTTAGAAACCATGGATGATAGATTATTAGAGTAACATCCTTGGAGATGCTATCCACCATATTAGCCTCATGATTTTGTTTGTTCTTTGGCACTCTACAATCCGTGGACTTGTGACCTGACTTGTTGCAGTTAAAGCACTAAGAAATTTGAACGGCATTTTGGAGATTCCTCCTTTTGGCCCAAACTTGAACCCTTTATCATTGGGGTTGTAGTTCTTCTTTCCCTTAGAATTTTGACCTTGTTCCACCAAATTGGCCTTAGCCACATTTTGTTTAGAACTTCTTTTGTTAGAAATATTATTGTCTTCTTCAATACGAAGTCTAACAATCAATTCTTTAATGCTCACTTGTTTTGGTTTGTGCTTCAGATAACATCATACCCTCAGAGTGAATCTCATGCAAGATAATTTGGAATTCCTGAGCTTGACTACTCACAGATTTAGAATCTACCATTTTATAATCTTGGAACCATCCAACCACAAATTTCTTTGCACCAGCATCCTCATATGTATATTTCCAGTTTAAGGACTCCCACAGTTCTGTAGCTGTTTTCGTTGTATCTATGACTCCATACAAAGAGTTTTCCAAACCATTCAAAATGTAGTTTCGACAAAAAAAATCATCATTTATCCAGTCTTTAACAGTCTTAATGACATGGATATCTTTTTTATCTTCTTTGAGATTTTGTTCATCATCAGTAACGAATCTCGCAAGATTCATCGTAGTCAGATATAACAACATTTTTTTGCTGCCACCTTTTAAAATTTTGTCCATTGAATTTTTCAAGTAATTCCCTAGCTCTAAGAAAATGGTTTGTACGAACCACAGCAGAACCCCATTGGGTATGAGCTTGAACTGCCAAGGCTGGTGACTACACTGTCACCTCATTATTCCCGCCATTTTGTTTTGCTTTAGTTGTCATTTTGTCTTAAATCACAAAACTAATAGTGTTATTTTCCTAACAATGAAAAATTAAATAGGTTCGCTTTGATCAAAGATAATGCTCAGGTTAGCCTGGAAGGGTCAAAACCCAATCATTCGTGCTCTAGCCTCTCGTAGAATATTTCTATTGAGTATTTATCCAACCCCAAATATATATATCTCTACTAGATAATTTCCAAAGAATACTAGGAGGGTCTAGTCCCTGCCTCGGCAGTCTAGTTTTTTTTAAATATTCAGTTCCCAGGAAATGATGGAAGGGTCACAAAAGGTCCCACTTAATACCCAGCTTTCCCTAGACATAACTTCTCTAGTGAGATTTAAGTTCAAACAAACTTTTCGCAATAACAATATCTTTCATTATATAGAGATAAAAATATCACTAATAGATATATTAAGCATTATAATAATACAAAATAGATCTAACATTCAAATATTATATTAAACAAGAATCTGTTTTAAGATTGTGGGAAAAATATAACGTAATTAGATATAATACTTGAATAAACACAATATGATAAATACAATATTTATCTCTACTAAATTAAAGATACATAAATATTATAATTAGAAATAAAACAATATAAATAACTATAATATAAATAGCAATTATAATTAATCTAGAAAATAATTATAACGAACAATAATAACAACAAAATAAAAAATAGCAATTATAATTAATCTAGACAATAATTATAATGAACAATAATAACAACAAAATAAAAAACCGAGGCTTGTGTGACACAGTTTCCTTAAAACAGATTTGCCGCCTCTAAGAGGTTTCGACATCTATCTCCCAGGATACAACAAAGTTTCTTTAATACAGATTCGCCACCTCCAAGATGTTTCGACATCTGTCTTCCAGGACACAACAAAGTTTAGACACAACGAAGTTTCCTTAAAACAGATTCACCGCCTCCAAGTGGTTTCGTCGTCTGTCTCCCAGGATACAACAGAGTTTCCTTAAAACAGATTTGTTGCCTCCAAGATGTTTCGACATCTTGTCTCCGAGGATACAACGAAATTTCCTTAAAATAGATTCGTGGATACAATAGAGAACAGCAAGTAACTCAATTACTTCACCAAATTAAATATACCCGAACTCTACCACACTAAGAATATAAAACTTTTAACTAAAACCATAATATAAATATAATTAATACATTTATATACCTTTAACTTAAGGAATTTTTTATATCATAAACTACTCAGCCTAGACTTCTTTATATAGGCCAAGTATAAGGAAAAATTCCTCTGATAAACAATATGGTACTAACTGTCATATGTTTTTCAATTCAAACAAAAAAATTCTAACAATAACACACAAGCAACTTGCTCAATAACTACTATGTATAAGTAATATAGAAAACGTCCAATCTTCAGAGTAAATTCTTCTTCTTTTTTCTTTCTTCGTACGTTTGTTCTACAATCCAATTGTCTTTAAATTCAATAGAAATGTTATATAGATTCAGTTATCGAAAGAAATTGCTACAAGATCCAGGTTTGATGAACAAAGAGGCTAATTCCTCAATTTGTTTGGACTATATTAGTATATTTTAACAAATCTACAAAAAATATTATGTTGGAAAAAAAAATATATTAACAATGTGTTCAGTAGGAAATAATTTTCAAAGAATGGAGAATATACGATGAAAAAATTGAGACGTGAGAAAAACATATTTTTTGGCATGCCTCCTAATCTTCTCCACTTTTACTCTTTCTTCTCAATACCAAACAAACAACATAGAAAAATTGCATAAATATTCTTCAAAAAAAATTAATATATAGTTTTATATTTAAACATTATATCATTAATTCTCCCTAAAAAAATCTTATATCCTTAATTACTTCTTTCTTCTAGATACCAAACAACATAAACACCCTTCCCATCTTTTCAACATTTTGTTACTCCTATCAAACATAGGCTACTCTAGGGATGACAATCGGTAGGGTATGAGTAGAGTATGTCTATTCCACGACCCTACTTTATAAAAAAATGTTCTACCCATACCCTATCCTATTACCCAATAATTTTTTGTGGGTAGGGTACGGTACCCTAAAAAAATTTCAAGAAAAAAAAATCAATATATTATACTTTTAAAATTAAATGAAATATAACATGATATATTAAGTATTAAAAATAGTAAATACCAATAAGTCATTGTTTATACTTATAAAATTAATAAGAATATAATATAATCTGATAGAGATTGTAAAAAGTTAATATGATATATTATCTTTATTTATACTTGTAAAGTTAATTAAAATGCAATATAATGTGTAAAAGATCTTAAATACTAGTAGGATACATTATATTTAGAATATGTACATAGTATATATTAATTGATTTTATAAATTTAGATTATTAAGTATTTAATTTTTAGTTTATAAATTATACTTAAAAATTTAAGCTAATAATTTATAATATATTGTTGACATGTATTTATATTTATAAGATATATTAATATTTCTACATATTTTTTAATTCATCTTATAAAATTTTATTTTTTATATTCTAAAATATGTATTTAAAATTTAATTAAATTCATATAAATTTACATATATACATGTAAATAACTACAAATAAATATACACATATAATCGGGTAGGGTAATGGGATTGGGTACACCTATACACGTACCCTGTCCTATATATGCATTAGGTACATATTTTTGTACCATCACCCTACCCTAAACCTTAATTTATCGGGTAGTATCCTACCATAATGGGTAGGATAGCCATACAAATGAGTTTTCGGATAAAATAGCCATCCCTAAGCTACCCTTGCAATAAGCTCCCGAAAGTACTCTGCATACAGAGATTAAGATTTGTAATTTTAGGATCTTTTAAGAAAGAGGATTGCCTAAAAACCAATGATCTTAAATAAATGAAATTAGTCACATCCTAACCAACACAAGCCACGTGGAATAATTTATTCTGTTATTTATTTCTCTATCTTTGATTTGAGTTTAGTAATAGTGAGATATTAAAAAAAAAAAGTTATGGCTATCAATGGTGAAATTTTGACCTATTAAGTCATTGTTTTCGTCTGTCAAACTATTAGTCGTCAAATTTGGCGCATTAGCGGCATTGCTATGTTCTTCAGCATCATTGCTAGTTATTATTTTCTTTCTAATTAGTCACCGTTTAATTTGCTCTACTATTCAAAGACTATAATGAATTATATTTTATATTATCTTATAATATATTCAAATATTAAATAAAGATATGCCAATATAATTGTGTGAATATAAAAAACAAAGTGGTATCTTTTCATTTTTATATGTGCTTTTGTTTGATAAATCATATTTGGAGTTTCCATGCTTTTTTCAAAAAACATAAATATTATCTTGAAATATTAAGAAATAATATCAAAAAATATTTTCTATCATACTTTTAAAATATTTAAGATATTACTTATGCCAATTTCTGTAGTCCCTCACTAGACTAAGTCATTTATAGTGGGTCCCATTTTTATTACAAGTGTCATATTCTAAAAAATAGTAAAACTTTTTGTTTACTTAGTGTATAGGTTGCCATAACCGGTTGAATTAAAGTAGTTTGTGTGATTGAATAAAGTAAGGGGCATAACTGTAAATGTCAGTCCAAAAAAATGATGAATTGGGGGTTGTATAGTCATTTCAGTATGAAGTTGAGATTTATTTACGGTATTTGATACGTAAAAATTTATCTGCAGCTATGTAATTAAAATGATATATATTATGATTGAAGTATGTGAGTTTTGTATTAAAATTTATTGGACAAATTATATTTTTATTTTTATTTTTGTTAATTTTGGGATGATTCAATTACCATTAATTTGAGTTTGGAGAATATATATTATTTAGAAGGATTGAGGATAATATTATATGGTAGAATGAGTCATATTAAGTGTTATTTATTTTTATTTTTTTTTAAAAAAATTATATAGATGGTATATAGAATGTTTAACATTAATTAATTTTTCTAATAAGGTTAATTAGATTTTTTTTAAGAAAAAAATAAATTTACCAATGTATTATTAATAATAAGATTAATTATATTTTTTAATTAAAAAAAAAAGACAGTAGAATGTTTGGCTTCAATTATTTTTGACAATAAGATTATTAGATTTTTTTATAAAAAAATATTTATAGATGGTAGAATGTTTAGTATTAATTACTTTTGCAAACTTGTCTAATTTTTGTATCTAACTGTAAGTGTTGTGGGGATCCTGGAAGCATGTACGCTGTCATTGAACTACCTCCCCTTATGTCGATATCGACAACTTTGTCTTGGTGAGGAAAATATTTTGACGTAGCGGAAGTTTGTACTCCAAGGAGGACTGATTCTTTGTTAAGGCTGATGCTGAAAACATCTTGAATTTGTTTGGGTAAGTGAATAACTTTAATGGTTGGACTTCGTGAGTCGAAAAAGTGTAAGCTTTCTTTTGTGCAGTATACAACATCTGCTCCATCCATCATAACCCTGTGGGCAAAGGTTTAAATAAGTTAGTTAACCCAATTTTATTTTTCAAAATTAAAAATTAAAAAATGATTTATTTTTTAAAATTTGATCAATGATGTTGGTAGTTGAAGAGACCTATTGTTACTGTCAATTTGGTTATCATTGAAATCTTTAATTGTTGTGAATGTCTTGACAGTAATTCCCATTGATGGAAAAATGCGTATTTGAATTGCTTGTCCACGACCTATGTCCCATAGTCATAATCCCTCCCTAGACTGTAGTATAACTGTTTCATTGCTACTCCAGCCCATTGGTTTGGTAAATAGGGTTGATTGTAGGGGAAGGCCAACATCACAATGCATTTTAATATTCCCATTTATGAGGTTAAACAATTTGATTAAGTTGTCTTCATTGTTTCCATAGAGCAACAAATGTCGAGTTGGAGCATGGCAGTGGTAGGTTTCCTATTGAGTTACCATACTATTTACATTTGGCTTGTGTATATATGTGGATAGGGAGGATGGATGGTGGTCTATCTAGCTTGCGAATCCAGCAAATTTGTTGTACCCATTTGTGTACATAGTTATAAGTTTACAACCTTCAGAGGGTCCAATTGTGGTGATCGCAACACGATTCCAAATGCCAGAGGGGATACTTTTTCCTGTGCAGTATCTCCTACAATGATTTTTGTATTTTTTTTTTGAAACATTGTAAGGGAAGCAATGTGTTAATTATGAAAATTAATAAAGTAAAATTATGTAAGAATTGATTAAATTAATCATGTACTGCTGGCATGTGTAACCGGGAACGTAGATTAGTCTAAAAATTTAGTAGGCAAATTAGTAATTTCAATTTACAGAATGTGTGAGAATGTCGTATATACCACATTGTCCTTCATCAAACACAATAATTGCATGTCTTCTAGTAAGGTCAGAAAATCTTGAGTATCTCCCTCTTGGAAATGGGAGAGCATATGGTTCGGTGTGACGCTTTGCAAGCGAAACATGTTGCCGTAGGTGTGTTGGAATCTTGTCCCTCGTTGGGTCATAAGCAGAAATCTCTATCTTGATATTGTCCAATACTTTAAATGGGTTTATGTCCATAAGTTTGATTTTTTTCTTTGTGGCTTGGCCTTTATTTCACCCCAATGTTTTGTAAGCTTAATGGGTAGTTTGATTTGATGCAATATTTGTTGCACTAAAATTTTATAAAAGTCATCTATTAGTAACAGTAATTGTAACGACCCGGATTTTCAAGACTCGATAATGCGGAAATATAAATGTTTTCATTTAACAAAATGTCTCAAAAACCCATAGAAAAAAAAACTTTTTAAAAAGTCGTATGGCCATACTTAACATTTAGTTACAAACATGTTTTATAAAGATTAGAGTGAGCCTAGTTTAGGAAAATTACACAACATTTCCAAAATAAAACGGCTTCCCAAAAGGTCGGTCCACATGTACATTTGCAAGGAAGACTCCAACGCTCACTGCTCTGCCTTGCCCTTGCACTTACCTACAACATGAAACAACTAGGTAAGCGAAAACGCTTAGTAAGATCAACTTTCAAACAAAGCATGTAGAGAATTAGGGTTCCGGACCCATCCGGGACCCTACACAATCAATTTCAAGAACGCTAAAGCATCCTGGCAAACTTATGGTCATGCCTGATAACCATTGATAAATTAATTCATAACTAGATAAAATCCTGCACTCAGAAAAATCCCAGAACAAGCAGATATATTATATCACAACTATATCTTATCAAAAATTATATCCCTGCACTCAGAAAATCCCAGAGCAAGCAGATATATTATATCACAACTATATCTTATCAACAATTATATCCCTGCACTCAGAAAATCCCAGAGCAAGCAGATATATTATATCACAACATAATTCAGGACCAACGCTCGACAATTTCCAACAGTTCATGCGTAATGCGCCCTCGAACTTAAATGCTAATCTGTAAAAGAGAACCGAGTCTGTAACGCCCTACTTCCTTAGAGCCGTTACTAAGTGAGTTTTAAGACAAAACAGTGTGCAATGATCTCGCTAACCGAGGTTTTTGAAACGAAAGTGTGACTAATTAAAAGTTAAGGCTGTAACCTTTGAAAATGCGTTGTTTCAATAAAAACTTCCAGTAATAGACATTTGGGATCCCAAATAAGGTTTGAAAACTATTTACATCTTGAAATAAGTTTACAGTTGATTAATTCAAAAAGTCATAGATTATTACAGCCATTTTCGAATAAACCCCCAACCAAAGCAGTCGGGCAGGCCAAACATGTACGCATCGCTTCACGCTCTCCGTACTCATTGTTGGTTGACTCAGTCATTGCCCTTACCTGCAACACAGAGCACCCGTGAGCTGAAGCCCAGCAAGAAAACTCATGCAGAACATAACATATGCAAATATACAGTTAATCATATCAGATAATCCACAACAAGTCAACCATTAGACTAAGCAAACACGGCCATGCCGCCCCAGAAGCCTTACCGAAGCCTGGGGTATCGGTTCTCACCGCAAGGATAACACATGTATCCACCGGGCCCTGCCCTGACTATAGCATCCCATGTGCTAAGTGTTATTTCCTGCTCCGCTGCCGTACCCGGCCTACGCCGCACTCGGCCCTTGCCGTTCATTTCATTATAATCATATATAGCATAAATCAAGCAACATTCAAACAAATGCCAATTTATTTAAATCTGCACCCTAACATGTAATGCAGTATAGGGCCATGCCCGGCAATCATCTCATCATGCAACATGCAACATTCAATATAGGGCCGTGCCCCGCAATCACACTATGGGCCCATGCCCTATCCTACGGGTGTTATAGTTTTCTTACTTGTATTCCGAGCCTCCTAATGCACTCAAGCCGCGAGCACGGTCCTCTAGCACGAGCCTCTCCAATATCCTAGTCACAACACACATGAAACATCCTTAAATGAGCTTCCAAGCCAAGTTCTAGTACTCGCAACGTTGAACTTCACCAAATATGGTAAAAGACTCAACCCCGAGCACCCTAGGTTAAATTCCCAAGCCTAAAATCTCAAAATCCCAAAATTCCTTAAGCGCCACGGCATAGGCCACCCATGCCGCGGCATGGCCCCCAAACAGAACCCCCAAAGGCTCAAAAACAAGTAAGGGCCGCGGCATTGCTTGGGCCATGCCGCGGCCCGCCCTTCTTCTTCAGCATGCAACTTCTTTGAAGGGCCGCGGCTCACCAAGAACCATGCCGCGGCCCGACCCTTCGAACCCAGAAAAAAACCCACCATTTTAATATCTAAACCTCACCTTAAACCATCCCAAACACATATCTCAACCCCAAAACTCAATTCCAAACTTCATATGAACAATCTAACAACCTATAGACACTAGAATCAAGATCAAAACATCAACACACCCAAGATCCACACCTTTGATCTCTAATTTCAGCAACTCAACCAAAACCTTGAAAAACTTAACTTAAGCATTAAATTCCTCAAATCAACACAGAAAAAAAACTTAAATATGCATAAGATCCTTACCTCAAGTGGAGAATCCACCCTGAAAGTTTCCTTGATCTCCTCCTAAGCTCCCACTTCAGCCCCTTCTACACCTCTTCTTCTTTCTTCTTCTTGCCCTAGCCTTTCTCTCCTCTTCTTTTCCTTCTCTTCTAATTTTATCAAAACACCAAAAGACCCAATGCCCAAACCGTATACCCCATATACCCAGCTGCCATATATCAAATTCCCAGCCAAATTACCGTTTTACCCCTTCATCAAAACCCTTGCTAACTACACCTCAAGGGCACTCTAGTCCTTTCTCCTATATTGCAATTCTACCATTTCTTTCACCAAACTTGTTACTCTCAGAAGTAACTAATGGTTACCCAGGTTACTAAATCTCCAATAACCATTGCCCGCTAAATCTCAACTTAACCATAAAATTCCCAAAGTACCCCCAGGCTCCTCCCGAGCCGGGTATAGAAATCCCGTTGTGACTTTTAAGTTAACTAGCTCTCTAGGACCGTCTCGGCACGTGCATCACCATAATAACACCACTCTCACGTGGTACAAATCACGGAATACAATTATCACATATCAATACAGCTGTGCCCACTCATGGCCAAAATTACAATTATGCCCTTCAAACACAATCAGGGCCTACATGCATACTAATACACATAGTCATGCATCTCAGATAAATAAATAGTCAAATAACATGCTTTAAATCATAACCATGCATTTAACTAATAAAATCACACATAAATCCCAACATGCCCTCCTGGCACACCAATCAAGGCCCTTACACCTTACTAGTGATTTTGGGTCGTTACAGAGTCCCCACACTAAGATCTAGCCAATAAATATTCTCATCAAGGGTAACTATCGTGTTACCTAGGGCATCGCTACTTATTCAAGAGTGTAATCCAATTTACACGATTTTACGGAGACTTCTATGTTAATCAGTGGTGCTGGTGAGCAGCTGCCCCTAAGGTGTTCAGCCTCACTCAATCTTGGCAACCCCTAGTATCTCTAGGCACTCTCACGAAATGGCCAATATTCACGGCTGCTATCCGGGAATAACTTACCAGAGCACTTGCTCGGATTCTAACCGTCCAATGATTAAGTAAGCATGAGGGCCCCTAGGTCCCATTTATCTTGGCGCCCCTAGGTTTAACCAGCTTATCCTCATCTCATGGCCACTCGTCGCGGTAATGAACCGGACATAAATAAAATCAAGCAGTGTGACGGGGATCAACCGTCTAGGATATGACGGACTTCTACCGTTCATATTTTCTAAATCAACTCTCACTAGACTAACGTCTCTAAGCAACTTTCTATGACAGCCTATATATATGCATTTATCCCTATACTAACATACAAGACAATAATCATTTCATGTTGCAGCCATACAATATAAGTTGACTTACTTGGAGTCCTTAGCGCTCAGCAGGTTTTCGCCCTCCAACGCTCAGTCCAGTTACGCTTAGCCAATACTGTAGTTATCCATACAGTATACTCGGATTAATTATGGCATTCATAATTCATTATTATTATTTTGGGCAGTTTGGTCATTTTAATAAAAGTCATTTGTAAGGATTTATAATCCTTATTTGGTTTTAAACCTATTAAGGAAAGTCATACAAAATATTCGAGACTAAACCCTAAGTCTTGGGGAGACCTATCCTAAGGTCTCGATACCTAGGCTCGGGTATCACAATGGTATTTCCCACAATCCGCTAAAAATCTTATTCTTTCAAGGTATCGCTATTAACCCGCACTTTCGACTAGTCGGTTAAAATATGTAAGATTTTAGCCGGTATTATATCCAGAAAATACAAATAAATTCCTTAATTATTTTTAAAGAAAATAAACTCTTTAAATTTTCCTTTTATTTTTCTTAAGGTTTTAATATCTAAAAACCGATTTAAGAAAATTGCCTAATTTGTCTTAATTAGGAAAACCGTTATAAATTTCTTATCTTGACTAATTAATTTTCCAAAAGCAATTAATCAATTTTAACTTACTAGAAAAATAATTCATTTAATTATTTTCTCAAAATATAGGGTTTTAAACCCTCTTTTAATTTATTAACTATTAATAAATTAAATCTCTTATTTTTAGAAAGAATAAAAACTCTTTAATAAAAATAATTCATTTAAACTCAAAGGGTAATTTTAGTGAAAATATGATTTCAAGACTTACCAATTTATATCTTGAAATAAGCAAAATTTTACTTTTTACCTTATGTTCCAAAATCTCATTTTTACACTAAGTGTGAAAAATCTATTTTTCACATTTTTAACTACATACTTCGTTAGTTCATAACTTGAAATTTTCTTACCCAATTGTTACCAAAATTTCCCAATTCCATTTTTGTTATGCCATTTAGGTCTTTGTAAAATATTAGGTCAAAATGAGCATTTTTGATTGGTGAAATCATTTTCCAACAATGAGGTAAAAATGATCTTATTTTCAAGTCCTTATTTTTTTCCAAACTTTGACAGTTAATAACTTTCAAACCGTTCAATATTTGCATACCAAATTTTACAGTGGAATAATAGGTTATGCCAGCAATATGTCCACAAAACTTTAGGAAAAAATGGGTTTATTTTCCCTATACAGTGGCTGTCCAAACTTGGTTCCGAAAATAAGAATACAGAAAAACAGTTTTTTACCTAAACTTTGAAATAGCATAACTTACTCATTTCTAAACATTTTTTAGTGTTTCAAAAGCTCAATTTTATGTAATCAATCTCAACAACATCAAAGTACAATTTAATTTTACAAAACCAATATATAGTGGCTGCTTGACCCCTTGGAAGTCACAGCTTAAAACATGTTTTGTTTTAGGGTATCCTACAAAACCCTTGGGGGTTTTGGTTCCCATTTTCAAAAATCAATACACATGCATCATAAAAATTATTAAACAACTACCATAACCTTATTACATCACCAACAAGAAACTCTAAGAATTAGATATACAAAAGAATGCTTAAAACTAAAAACCCTACAACAAAATCATCAAAAGTAAACTTTTTACCTCTTTGGTGTTCTTGCTTAAGGTTTTGACCTTCCTATTAGCTTTGGCTCCTCCAAAACCTTTTAAAAACCCTAACCAACTTCCCCCAAAAACATAGGTAATTAGCTATTTGAAACTCTATGATTAAAACTTGACAAAAGTCTAGATTAATGAAACTTTACCTTAGGGAAAACCCTTCCTAGACCAAGACTTAGCTTCCAAGTTTCTTTGGTGTTCTTGGGGTTGAAAATGGAGAGAACACTTGAGAGAGTCCTCAAAAATAAGATGAGAGTGAATGAGAGATGGAGAGTGGTCGGTTCTTAGGGTTGGAATTGCTCACATAACTCTTCAAAATATCACAAAATACTTGAGTGATTTTCTACCCACTTGCCCACTTGACTTCTTAATTAAATGGGCTTTAAACTTTATAAAATTGGGTTCACACAACTCTAAAAACCACATGGCCAGCCACCCTCTTTATTTTATATATGTTATATATAATTTTTTTTTTATAAAGGTTAATAAATGTTTCATAAGAAGAAAAGTCCAAATTGGCTTTTGACACCTTTTTCACTTTTATTAAGTTTTAATCACCAAACTTAACATTAATTAATTAAATTAAATGTCTCTCACATTTAATTTAATTAATCACATAAAAAAATTTAACCTAAGGTCCATTCATGGAATAAAATTCCCCATTTCGGTAAAATTAGGCATTTAACACAAAATGCCCTAAAATTTCCATTTTCTTTTAGGTTTATTATTTTTTACCAAACTTTAACTTTTATGAATGTATTTTATGCCCAAAATATAATTTCCATGATTTTTCATTTTATTTTCCGAGATTTTTATCCGATTAGGGTTTTTGTGTCGGTCCAGGACCGAAAGTCTTATCTTGACTTTTAAAATCACAAAATTCATATTTTGGCTAGAAATAACTCATGGAATACTTACAAACAAAATATAATATTATTTAAAATAATATTCTTAACCCGGGGGAAAAATCCCGACCCGAGTCGTTTAAAGGTACCCGAAAACGTAGGACGTTACAGTAATCTCATCACGTTGTTCAGCACATAATCAAGTGTAACATTTCTAGGAGGTTAATATTAAAAATAACTTACCATTTGCCTTAAGTGACATATATATTTTGAATAAAGCCCATGGACCTTTTTTATCTCCCTACATCAACAAGGGTAGAGATTTTTAGAACTTGTTAGGTAAATAATTAAAAGTGGTGTATATTGGGCTACGAAATTGAGGCCCACTTGACGAATTGAAGCATCATGATAGTGACTAATCAATTTGCATGTGTGATTAAAGTGATGGCTTACCTTGTGTGAAATATTAGGACAATTGATTCACCATCAGAGGGGTGAACCTTCTTTGCAAAACTTGGTTCTGAAGACCCTGTAGTACTCTAATAGAGAGGATTGTGTATTCATATTAATAAAAATTGTTTATGCTCTTTTTGAGAAAGTTTTGAACCAAGTTTGTTGTATGAAAATATAAATTGTGCTGGTATAAATTAAGTTCAGTAGTACACCTTCAACTACCAGATACCAACCAATATTTATTGGTTCACTATTTTTTTCAATGCTTTTTGTCGATATGGTTAGGTGAACTCCTTCATGCAAATTTAATTGGTTAAGTTTAATATTAATAGTTGATTTGGTATTTACTTGAGTTTCTTATTTTGAAACGGTGACTAAGTGTTGATGAGTTTGCTAATTTGTGTGCTCCTTCAATATTTTTTTTTTTTTTGTGTTCTATAAGTAATTGTTAGTTTAATAATTGACCAAGTACCAGCTTCAACAGAGTTAGAATTATTATAGTGGTGAAATTGGTAGGAAATAGACAAGGGTTACAATAGTTGAAAATAAGGGGTTAAGTTCATTTTGTTTGCATTTCCAATGTTTAATTAAGTGACCTCACATACTTCTTCAGGAATTAGAAATCGAATTATTGAAGTGATGGTGTAACACATTAAGCAGTACAACTTCAACTACCAGATACCCACCAATATTTATTGCCTCACTATTTTTTTTTATGCTTTTTGTCCATACCTCATGCAAATTTAATTGGTTGAGTTTAATATTAAAATTTGATTTGGTATTTACTAATAAAATTTGAATTGGTATTTACCTGGGTTTCTTATTTTGAAATGATTACTATGTTTTGATGAGTTTGCTAATTTGAGTGCTACTTAATATATGTTTTTGTGTTTTATAATTAATTTTAGTTTAATAATTAACCAAGTACGAGTTTAGAATTATTATAGTGGTGAAATTGGTAAGAACTAGACAAGGCTTACAATAGTTGAAAACAAGGGGTAATTTAATTTTGTTTGCCTTTGCAGTGTTTAATTAAGTGGCCTCACATACTTCTTCAGAAATTAGAAATCGAATTATTGAAGTTGTTGACGCGGTTCTTCGCCAACAGGTAATTAAGAGAATGAGAGAAAAGGATTAGTGCTAAATGTGAACCGAAATAGATATATGATCTTAGAGGACGAAAGGGGTGACTCAAGACACGGTTTTTAAGTGGTTCGAAGGTTAAAATCCTTCTACTCCACTAGTCAATATTATTGATCTGTACTGAGTATTTGGTTACAAAGTATTTTTTACAAGAGATTATTTTTCCAACCCCTATCAACTCCCAGGGTCTCCATATTTATAGGAGAAGGCACCTGGAAGTTGGTAGGGAGGTCATCCCGTGACCTTCTTACTTGTCATATCAATTCTGTGACATTCATGATTAACTCCTAAACCTGACACATAAGTGTGGTCAAATCAATAGGTAAGGAAGTAATGGGCCGCACGGCCCAACCCCACCGTGGGTGTCTGAACACGCACGTTCCTACTGCGTGTCTGAGAAGTCAGGGGGATATCAGACACGTGATGCCTGATATATGCACGTTTACCTTGCGTGTGTTTACTTCTCAAGGGGTCACACCCCCATATCCAGCTCGTACCGCGAGCTGCATGCTGGACTCGACCTTCGGCCTTTAAGGGGACCTGCTCCAGTCTTGGACAATGGAGGGAAGCCCTTTGGGCTTCCTCGAGCTAACGAAAGAAGCTCCGGTCTTAGGGGAGTTCATGAGATAACTACGATTAGTCAGCAGCTCGGCTTGCTAACCAGGGCGTACATCTGCCCCCCAAGCTCCTACTCGTGGTATACCACGTCATATATAAGACCACAGTAGGGGCTTTTGGACTTCCCCATGAACTCTTCGCATTTCACCTTTTATGCAGGCATTTGATACGTGGAACATCGTGGGTGGGGACGGTACGTCTTACGAGAACCGCATTTAATGGCCTAGCCCATGCCCAGCCGTCGTTTCGTATTTCGAGTGGAGGGCCTCGGATGCCCCATCAGGGCCATCCAACGGCCCTCTATACGTGATCCTTTACGCATATAAAAAGGGGTGGCCACCCTACGCATGGGCCACCCTTTCATTCGAAATTTTCAAGCTTCAAGCTCCTCTTCTTCTTCTCTCTATATCTCTAGAAGAAAAAAACCCTCAATCCCGCTACTGCTACTTTCAGCGTTCAAGAAGCTTAGGTGCACGGACTTCTCCGAAGCTTTGGAAGCCATTACACAGACGAAGCTCTTACCAACACAACACCTTTGTCTACCTCCCAGCCACACACTGTAAGTTTCCTGACCCTGTGTGTTTTGAAAATATGCTACTATAGCTTAGGTAAAAAAAAATTACTGTAGCCGCATGCAAGGGTTTGCTGGGTTTTGTGGATATGGAGGGTGACAGCCCTTTTAGTTTAGGGCATATTTGTTGTAGGAAATTGCTTTAGAGTATGGGTTTCAGGATGCTTTTTCTGGGGAAAATTTCTGGGTAGGAGTTTTGGGAATTTTGGGTGCAAAACCGGGTAGCTTAGGGAACACACCTCACAAGCGGTTTTGCAATTTCCTGCCTACTGAACCTTTCCCCCCAAGGCAAATTCTATCCTGACCTTCCTGACACACAAATCCCGAGTAATCGGGGATCGGTTGGGAGCACAGGTGCGTGTTCATCGAACCGCGTGGTCCCACTCTCCACGGATTGGGCTTACCTCAGCTCGTGTGAATAATAATTATATTTTCCTCATGCTTGGGTCGCCTTTTCTGAAATGTTTTCTTTTGTTCGTTAGGCGACCAGATGGCTCCAAAGAGAAATCTCCCACAGAAGAACGTCAGCAGCTCGGCCTCCCAGCAGGACAAAGGGAAGGCGGCGATGCCTAGCTCCCCGATCCCCCGCTTCGGGCCGACAGTGGAGAAGGAGGTCGAGGTGGCCCCTGATGCCTTCTTTGAGGCGGAAAGGATCGTCTCGAAGATAACCGACCAGGAGAAGATTAACAAAATCTTCCTTTCCCACAACATCGCCTTGGGGAAAGCGTCTGTAGTGGCTCGACCTGCTTCAGAGGGCGAGCGGAGCTGTGCGCTGCTCGACGAGTCGTTCGCGGCCTGGAGTGGTGAACATTATAAGGCAGGGGCCTTCCTTCCACTGGATCAATACTTTGCTGATTTCCTTAACTATGTGGGGTTGGCCCCATTTCAGCTCCCCCCCAATTCCTACCGTCTGCTGGCAGGGCTGAGGTATTTGTTCCAGAAGCACGAGTGGGAGGTCCCCACTCCTGCAGACATTTTATATTTCTTCTGCCTCAAAGCCAGCCCGGACCAGCGGGGGCGAGGTGACAGGTTTTACTATTTAACCCGGTTTCCCAATACGGCGGCGGTCATCGAGCTGCCCAGCCACCCCAATGACTTTAAGGACCAGTTCTTCATGTCAACTGGTTTCCGGAACTGCGAGCATCACTATTTCAATCTTCCTCGTAAGTTTCTCCCATCCTTAGCTCGACTTTTAAGTGTTATTTTAGCTCCTCCCGTACCCCATTCTGACTCAAAATAATAACACAGGTTCGGATTAGGCGGCCGAGGCGCCGAACTACCAGTATTGTCTTGGCCCGCCGGCTGTTTTCCTGGCTGCTACTGGACTTCAGGAACTTGTTCATCAGGGATGGTGGTATGATGAGCCTCCTGCCCATCATGTTGTTTTGTCTCGTTACCATGCCTGGACCGAGTAGTCACCATAGTTGGATGTTTGCAGCAGCACTAATCGAAAAAGCTCTCAATGAAAGCACCAAACTATTGACGCAGTTCTTCGCCAACAGGTAATTAAGAGAATGAGAGAAAATGATTAGTGCTAAATGTGAACCGAAATAGATATATGATCTTAGAGGATGAAAGGGGTGACTCAAGACACGGTTTTTAAGTGGTTCGAAGGTTAAAATCCTTCTACTCCACTAGTCAATATTATTGATTTGTACTGAGTATTTGGTTACAAAGTATTTCTTACAAGAGATTATTTTTCCAACCCCTATCAACTCCCAGGGTCTCCATATTTATAGGAGAAGGCACCTGGAAGTTGGTAGGGAGGTCATCCCGTGACCTTCTTACTTGTCGTATCAATTCTGTGACATTCATGATTAATTCCTAAACCTGACACATAAGTGTGGTCAAATCAATAGGTAAGGAAGTAATGGGCCGCACGGCCCAACCCCACCGTGAGTGTCTGAACACGCACGTTCCTGCTGCGTGTCCGAGAAGTCAGGGGGATATCAGACATGTGATGCCTGATATATGCACGTTTACCTTGCGTGTGTTTACTTCTCAAGGGGTCACACCCCCATATCCAGCTCGTACCGCGAGCTGCATGCTGGACTCGACCTTCGGCCTTTAAGGGGACCTGCTCCAGTCTTGGACAATGGAGGGGAGCCCTTTGGGCTTCCTCGAGCTAACGACAGAAGCTCCGGTCTTAGGGGAGTTCATGAGATAACTACGATTAGTCAGCAGCTCGGCTTGCTAACCAGCCCGTGGGAAAACCAGGGCGTACAGAAGTCATGGTGTAAAACTTTGGGAATTGAGGGTGAAAAAACCATCAATATCTTGTTCATTTTTAAACCATGTTTATGAAGGTCACTTTTAAGAATAATTTGACATAAGATCATTTCCATTTACATTGTTTTATGTTAAGCAACTTCATCAATGTTAGTGTCCCCGAAAAAATAAAAAAATTACTCACGAGAGGACATTCATTGCACAAAATAGGAATTTTCTGAAATACATTCATGAAAACAAATGCCTACTCGGAAAATATTGGAAATGATCACATACATGCCTGTATGAGTTTCTACCATTTCCAAAACATCACTTTGAGAAAGTGGCCAACGTCATAGAGTTGTCCATATAAAAAATGAAATATTACAATAACAGTTCACTTGCTTATTCAGAAAGTGCAGCTAAGACAAAATGGCATCTTCATTGACATCCCTTACTTGTTTTTGGACGTGGGACAGGGTGGAGATGGGGGAACAACTTCCTCCATAATTGGTTTCTCCTGACAACATTGGCAACATCCTTTGTTCTTCAGCCCTTCACATTAGTACGGAGATTGAACAACATGTTGAAAGTTAGATTCTCAAAGGTGTTACGACTCATGTAAATCTCTGGATTGGAGACCTCAGACTCAGAGTCCGGGAAGTCGAGGTCCGAAATCGTGATTGGATGGAGATTGCGTCTATTCAGAGGAGTAGAGGGCCCTTGATCAACAGCCTTTTCGCGAACTCGCCCTTGATCAAGTTCCCAATTAAACTTCTAGGGAGAGGCAGTCAAGACAGCATGTTATCTCATTAATAGGTGCCCATCAATTGCAATAAACTCTAAAACACCACAAGAGTTATGGATAGGATAAGTTCTAAAATATGAGCATATTCAGATCTTTGGTTATACACCCTATGTACATATCAAACAAGACAAACTATAGCCTAGAGCACTTAAATGTTTATTTCTGGGGTATCATGATGGGATTAAAGGGTACATAATTTGGTGTTTAGAACAAGGGTACAAGAAGAAGAAATGGCTATGAAACTAAATTCAACAAAAATCACAAATAAATCTGACCAAAAAACAAGTGTTTAGATTGAGGTGGATAGTTAAGCTAGTCAAACTGAAGATGATAGTAACAAGGATAAGACAGAGGAAGCTACTGAAATGTAATAAGAATGGAGTTCATATGAATTAGCCTACTGAAAGAAGAGATATTAAGCCTCCTGAATGATTGGGATATGCAGAATTTATAGCCTTTGCACTTTTAGTTGCTAAAGACATAGACAGCTCAGAACCTACCAGTTATCAAGAAGCTATCAATGGTAAGGATGGTGCAAATTGGCTTCAAGCCATACAAGAGGAGATGATGTCACTACAAAATAACAAAACATGGATACTTGTTGAAAAAACCAGATAAGAAGATATTAGTTGGATGTAAGTGGATATTGAAATGGAAAGAAGGCATGCCGGGTGTTGAGGGAACTACATTTAAGGCACGTTTAATTGATAAAGAGTTCAAACAACAAGAATGAGTTGACTTTAATGAGATTTTCTCTGCGGTTTTCAAGCAAACTTCAATTAGAATAATGATGTCAAAGGCTACAAGATTGAATTTGGAGGTGGACCAAATGGATGTAATAACAGCTTTCTTACATGGTAATCTAGAAGAGGAAATATATATGCACCAACCTGAAGGCTTTGAGAGTAAGGATTCTAACAAGGTATGTCTCTTAAGGAAATCCTTATATGGTATAAGGCTTTGAGAGTAAGGAGTCTAACATTAGATTCGATGAGTACATGGCTAAGATTGGTTATTCCAAAAGTCAATATGATCGTTGTGTTTATTTTAATAACCAAATCTATATTTCTCTTATATGTTCATGGCATCCTAATAATTTGGAGTAACAGATAAAAAATGAATGTGTTAAAGAGGAAGCTCATGGAAGAATTTAAGATTAAAGACCTAGGGACAACTAAGAGAATTTTGGGTATTGATATTCATAGAGTTGATAAACATACAATTATTCTATCATAGAAGGCTTACTTGCAAAAGGTATTGGATAAGTTCGGAATAAATAACTCTAAGATGGTATCTATACCTGTAGCTCAACACTTTAAGCTTTCTATGTCACAACCTCCCAGTACAGATGTAGAAAGACAGATTATGAGTAAGATTCCCTATGCTAGTTGTGTTGGTAGCTTGATGTATTCGATAGTGTGTACAAGACTAGATTTGGCTCATGCAATGAGTGTATTAAGCAAGTTAATTACAAAGCCTAGAACACAACATTGGGCCGCATTAAAATAGATACTCAAGTATTTCAAGGGAACTCTTGAAACAGGTCTACTATTCAGATGCAATGCCTCTTTTCAGGAATAACTAACAGGTTATGTTGATTCAAATTTTGCTGGTAATCAAGATACTCGAAGATCTCTAATAGCCTATGTGTTCACAGTACTTGGAGGCTGTGTTAGTTGGAAATCAAACATGCAAAAAGTTGTTGCTCTCTTGTCCATTGAGGCAGAATATATGGATGCTACTGAGGCCATTACAGAAGCAACCTAGCTTAAGGGATTCACTACAAAGTTGGTATTCAATTCAAAAAATATCACAGTACACTGTGATAATCAGAGTGCTCTACACCTCATGAAGAACCCAATGTTCCATCAAAGGTCGAAACATAACGACATCAAGATGCATTTTATTTGACACATTATTTTGTCCAAACAAGTCTCTGTCAAGAAGATTAGTACTCATGATAACCTAGCATATATTTTTACCAAGACTGTAACTAGTGAAAAGTTTAAACATTGTCTAAACTTACTGAACAATGAGAAATGTTAAGTCTCTCATCGAGACATATACATTGGAATTAGGAATTAAGCGTCAACATGTTTTTAAACGCAAACAAGTTTGTTAATTAACTAAACCGGGTGGATTTTGTGGAGGGTTAGTCAATTACCTAGAATTGGTTGTTAATAACCAAATTTATCAGCTCAAGACCGTTATTACAGTTATGCCTACTCAAGTCTATTTGATTCACTCTATAAAAGGGAAAGGTGCCTCACTTCATGAACTAAGTTCCAAGTTGAGAGTTTTGGAGAGAAAGAAAATTGAGAGTTGTCAAAGTTTTGTAAAATTTGAGTGTACTTCGAGCTGGTGCAAGACACCTTGTAATTCTATAATGAGTTTCTTCGATAATGATTCTAAGCCACTGTCGCTGTTTCCTCCCATGGATGTAGGCACTTAATTGTGCTGAACCATGTAATTGTGTTGTGAGCTTCTATTATTCATTTGTGTTGTATTTGTTCTAAGTTCTTGTTCAGTTTGGTTTTCTTATTTGGTGGTTTTAGGCACCACATCTATAATACTGCATATGCTTCTATTAAACATTCATGTTCAATGGTAACTTCATAAGTGGACTAAAGTAAATCCAGACCACCTACTCCTCTCTTTCATATTATTCAGTCAATTAAATTTTATTTATCAAAATCCTATAATATGAATGTACAATTACACACTAAATCAATTCTACAAAATCCATTCTCGGATTCAAAATCTCACCATAGCCTTTTCATTACTTCTCATTCAACAAATTCTTCTGCACCATAAGCATTCATTTTATCAAGGCATTGCAAATCCAATGGCAACTTATGGAAAAAAATTAATATGACCTGGTTAAATTCCTTAAATTATATGTTACCACATACCAATACATTCACTTCTCTATGCTACCTAATTAGTTCAAGTAATCTCTTCATTTCATTTATTGTCTCACTATCTCCACTGTACCTTAATAATAAATCAAACAATCTCACCACACGGTGTAATAACAAACAAATGAGGCAGCAACTTTATTTCATCAAAAGATATACAAATACTTTAAACTATTCATTTGTCGAACCAGTTCCTACATCATGCAGCAAAAACAAAGTTCGAAACTTACCAATATGTAAATGAACTCCAGTCGCGCTCCAATCCACCCACTACAAAATAATACCAAAATTACTAACTACGAAACACAATGACCAAAACCCAGGGAATTAAAAAATAAAATCAATTTAACCAACCTTCGACACCAATTACACACCCCTAGAGACACCAAAACCTTCCCAACCTAGCAGACGAACAAGCCCGAGGAAATCAAGCAATGGGGAGGGAGACAAACACAGAGGAACGTTCAACCCATGTCTTCCAAGCTCTACCAAAAACTTTTCGTCTCAACCCTCTGATTACACAACAAAGATTTTCCCCTTTCTTTATTCGAATAAAATAAACTTGAAGAAGGAGTCGGAGTCGGAGTCAGAGTCTGAGGGAAACAAGGTTACTAGATGATGGAGTCGGAGGGAAAGAATGATTGTTCTGTCTCTTTTTTTTTTGGCCAGTAACTCTTATTTCCATTCTTGAATAAAAAATTAAAAGTGCAACAGGTAGCCGTTTACTAAGGGTACGAGGGGTATATCTGTATTTTAACACATTGTCAATATTGAACTAATATCTGTGCGCCCACCAACTATCGAACAACTCATATTAGATGAAGGACTAAAACCTTCAAATCCAACTAAGGGACTATAGAAATTCCTTTTTTATATAATATTTAATAAAATTATTACATTTTGTATTGGTCCCAACATGTTGAAGCCGTGTGCTCTTACCATATTACAATTTGAAGAAAACTAATGAGAAGAGAGAAGAAGTAAAGACTGAAAATGAACTTTATTGATAATCGTAATAGAAAGAAGAGGGTCATATATATAGATAAATTATGAAAGAATAAAATATAGGGAAATTCTATAGTGGCACCTACTGTAGAATTCTCTATAAAATATAAAAGCAAACTAACATTAATATTATTATACAAGTAACTTTTTTTTTGCCGAACAAACTTTTCACTAAATAGAAGTTAAAGATGGGCACCATAAGAGGGACTCCCTCCCTTAGGGAAACAATGGCATTGTTGCTAGACATTCTAGCATTTCTAGCCGAACCATCTGCTAGAGAGTTATCCTCTCTCCTAATATACTGAAACATACATAAGTTAAAAGTGCTAATAACATCTTTAATATTACAATAACATTGCATTAGTTCCCAATTAGGGCATGTTCCCTTATTAGTGAGTGACTGCACTAATACTTGAGTGTCTGACAAAATGGTGACTTTTTTTCCATCCATTGTCCTTCTCCCAAGCTAGAGCGTGGAGTATAGCTAACATCTCTCCATGTAGTGGATTCATGGCATGTACCCTTTTGGTTGATGACCTCCAGTTCATTGCATCTTTTGGTGTGCCCACAACTGCTAGTCCCATAGCTTGTGCCTTATGAGATGCATCGACAAAAATGACCATCTCCACGGGGACATTGATCATTAATTGACTTCCCCTTATTCCAAACTCCCTGTAAGAGTCATGCCATTCTTCTTGTTGATTCGAGAATTCCTTGTATCTCACCATTGCATGATGTCTAAGTGTTATCCAGATTTCCGAATAGCGTTTAGATTGATGGCCTCGGGGAAACAGAATTATCGATGTCCTTCACGATAGATGACCAGAGCTCGCGGATATACAGAAAGGCTTCACCTCTCCCGCTTGGTGTCCGGATTACTCCTCCAAGCAAACACCATACGGAAACTCGTCAACTCTCCCGGAGCTCCCGAAGGAGTATCCATCGGGGAAGCTCCTTCCAGGAGAAGCTCTTCGAGTGGTCTCCGCGGAAGCAGTTCCGTGCCTCGCACGGAACAAAGCCAAACGGTCGAGTCCTGGAGGAGGCATATTTGGAATGATATCCGCCTGACACAGGATCCCGCCTGACACGCCCGTCAGGTCAAAGCCGCACACATCCCAGCACGCCTAAGGGTACCTTTTCGCCTACTGTTCCGCTGGCAACTTGGAAAAGACGGCTGACTTTGTGTGTTCCCCATACTTTCACGTAAATATACCCACATAGAGTCTTGTAGCCATGCTACTATAGTAATTGTATCCCTATTTATGGCTGGTGTAATTAAAACTCATGTACGTAGAGAAAAACCCTAATCCAAAACCCTAGCTATAAAGACCCCTTCATTTTACAAGAGGAGGGACGAACAAATGAGATAGCAAAAAACTCTACTAAAATCTCTCTAGCTTCATCTTCTTCAAGAGCACCCGAGAGAAACATTGTGAGCGTGTGAAGTTCTTATGCACCAGCCATCTTACTGTAATCTTTTCCAAGTATAATAACATCGACTCGTGGACTAGGGCTTGTTAACGCCTGAACCACGTAAAAACACTGTTTGTTTAGTTACATTTCAGTATTTCTACAGTTCTTATCTTTTTATTATTCTGTTAGTTATTCGTTTCCGAAAAACTCGGTAAACATTTTGGTGCTTTCATTGAGAGCTGTAGGAAGTTGTTAGTCAGCTCTTTTTCTGTGTACGTTTTTGTATTCACTTCGTGCTAAAGAGATGGTGACTACGAGAAAATCCGCTGTTGACAAAAATGCTACGGTCAACCCCGATACCGTGATGGAAGATGTGGTGCAAAGTGAACCCTTAGACTACCAAGGTGAAGACCCGACATCCCGCCAGGATCAGGTCAGTACCGAAGATACAACATACTTAGAAGACGAAGAAGAGTATGTCCAAGACGGTTATTACAAGGACGGCTGCTACTATGAGAAGGACCCAGAACTGGTCCAAGTAGCCGAAGAACTGGTGGCCACTAAGGCCAAGCTTGCTGAGCAGGAGCGCGTCTCCGAAAGAATGCAACGCATGATGGAACGCCTCCAAAGTAGGTTCGGAGATCTAGGCGACTCGGACGAGGATACCTCTGTTCGAGGTGGTGCTGATGCCCCCATGCCGGATCCAGCCGCTGCTGGACCATCCAAAGCCGCCCCTAACAAGGGCAAAGAAAAAGTGGGAGAGCCTGTGCGCGCTGATGCCCCTGCACCTCCTAAAGGCAAGAATCACCAGGCCGACTGCCCCCCCCGCGCGCAGAAGGTCTCTGGCGCTCCTAAGCCCAGACGCCCTTCAGCCCCAAGGGGGCACTCTGTGCCTAAAGGGCCCGGTGCTAAGGCACCCAGGCCTAGGGGAAGGAACAACCGCCCCAGTGATTCCGTCAATCAGGACGGTCGGGCTGCGAACTCGCACTCCGAAGATAGCTGGTCCACGGTGGACCTAAGAAGAAGGTTGGAGGCCAAGTATGAGAAGGCCAAAGGGGAAAAAGCCCGGCCTCGCGGAGATGACCTCCGAAATCATATTAATGACAAGCTCCGGGGACGTGACCTCCCGGAAAGTGATACGAAGAGGCTCGAGGAACAGATTGCTGCCTTGACCAAGCTGGTCCGGAAGCAAAGTGGGGCCCTGTCAGATTCTGAGGAGGAAGACCCGGAACCATGTATTAGGAGGATCGCGGAAACGTCCCTCCCGGATAACTTCAAAATGCCTCACATAGAATTATATGATGGGAGGACAGACCCGCGTACCCACCTAGCTAAATACAATAAAATGATGCAAGTGGCGCGCGTCAGTGAGGACGCCAAATGCATGTGCTTCTCACTCACCCTTACCAAGTCTGCGGAGGACTGGTGGAAAAGATTAGCTCCCGGATCAATCCACAGTTGGAAGGAGCTACAGTCCGCGTTTAGGAGGCAGTTTATTGCTGCCCGCGACCACGACATGGAGGTTGGTTCCTTAACCAACATCAAACAGCAACCCACTGAGAACCTCAAAGCTTTCATTCAGAGAATGATGGAAGCTGCTGCAAAAACCAAGGTCAGCGATGACATGAAGCTGATCGCCCTTCAATCGGGCCTTACTGTCGGCTCCCTGCTATGGGGAGAAATGCAAAGGAGACGGGCAGAAACCCTGTCCGAATTCATGTCAAAAGCTCAGGGAATCATCAACCTTGAGGATGCCTACCAGCAAGCCTTTGGAGTTCCCCCGGCTCCAACCCCTTCCGTAACTGCGCCGAGCTTTGCTTCGCAAGCTCCCGCACCAGTCCTCACGCTTCCAGGAGCCCGATTCACTCCGAGTGTGTATGGGCCTTCCGCGTCTGTTCAGACGCCGGGTCAAACACATTTCTCTGGGTATGGAGCAGTACAAACCGGATGTAGTATTGCTCCTAGCATGCCGCAGCCGCAAGCGGAAGCCCCGGAACGAAGTTTGAGCCAATCGCGGAGCAAACGAAGCGGAAAAAACTCCAACCGGGGAGACCATTCAAAGAAACCCCGAAAGGATTATGAGCCCAAGTTCACGGAATATACCAGTTTGATAGACTCGCGAGAGAATGTCTATCGGGCGACCTGTAATATGGTCAACTACAGGAAGCCCCCGAAAGTGTCTCACGGAGGAAGGCGTCCGCGAGACTCCAATAAGAGGTGTGAGTTCCACGGAGACGTGGGGCACACCACGAATGAGTGCCTTCAGCTGAAGGATGAGATCGAGTCCCTGGCAAGAGCGGGACACCTCGGTCAGTGGGTGAGAATACCCATAATCTATCCCGGACAGGGGGTGGTTCACGGAGCTGCATATTCCCCGGGACAGAGGGGGGCCGCTAGCGCACCTGGAGCCGGTCACCCCCAAGCTCCCGGGTCTCAGTTCCCAGCACTTCCTGCTCCACCCGCTCCGGCGCCCATTGCCTTGTTGGCTCCAGGACCAGGCAACCCATATCCACCCGGCCTTGCTCCGCCACCCGTTGACGGACACGTCGCCACCATTTCCGGAGGACCACACCTTGCCGGAAGTACCCGCAACTCCCAGAAGAGGTACTTGAAGGAGTTAGAGCACGCCGAGGAGATGTGCGCTTTGGTCCAATCACCTGCTCAACGTCCCCGAATGATGGATCTTCCCATCACCTTCACGGAGGACGATGCTCGACATGTGCACTTCCCCCACAACGATCCCCTCGTAGTGGAAGCCCAGATTGCCAATAAGAAGGTCTCACGGATCTTGATCGATAACGGAAGCTCCGTGAACATCCTCTTCAAAGCGGCCTTCCACGCGATCGGATTGACCGAGACGGACCTGGCCCCATGCCCCATCCAGCTTCAAGGTTTCAATGGGGACGCACTCATGCCATTAGGCAAAATTCAACTTCCGGTCACCCTCAGAGGAGAAAGCGACGCTTGTGCCTTCAAGCATAGCACATTCGTGGTGGTCGACTGCCCCACGGCGTATAATGCCATCTTAGGCCGACCGGTCCTGATCGATTGTGGGGCCATAACCTCGATACGTCACTTATGCTTGAAGTTTCCCTGCGACGATGGGCGTATTGGCACCCTCCGAGGAGACCAGAGAAGTGCACGGAGCTGTTATAACGTCTCCGTCCGAGCCGTCTACACGGTCCGAGAGACGTTTGCTGCCATTCCTTTGGCGGAAGTATTGCCAGGAACTAGGGATGCTCAGGAGGCATACTTTGACGAACTAGACCCAAGAGTGGGAATCGAGAAAGCAATAGAGCCGATGGAGGAAGTCGAAGAGGTGATCCTCAATCCGGAGGAACCCACCAAGGTCATTCAGGTGGGGAAAAACCTGCCGTCGGCCGTTCGAGATAAGATCGTGGCCACTGTGAAGGATAATCAGGATATCCTAGCATGGTGCCACGCTGATATGACAGGGATTAATCCCAATGTTGCGTGCCACGCACTCAACATAGACCCAGCTGCAACTCCAATTCGCCAAAAGAGGAGGCCGCTGGACCCAGTGAGAGCCGAAGCCGTCAAAGCTGAAGTGGACAAATTGATGTCCATAGGCTTTCTCCAGGAGTCGCACTATCCCGTGTGGTTGGCCAACCCAGTTCTGGTCCCGAAACCCGATGGGTCCTGGAGAATGTGCATTGACTTCACGGACCTAAACAGGGCCTGCCCGAAAGATTGTTTCCCTCTCCCGCGAATCGATCAGATGGTGGACGCTACTTCCGGGTACGAACTCTTATCCTTCATGGATGCGTATTCCGGATACAATCAGATCAAGATGCATGTCGCGGACCAGGAACACACCAGCTTCCTCACGGATAAGGGTGTCTACTGTTACGTGGTCATGCCTTTCGGTTTGAAGAATGCTGGGGCGACTTACCAGCGTCTGGTAAACAGAATGTTCAAGGACCAACTGGGGAGGAACATGGAGGTGTACGTGGACGACATGTTGGTAAAGTCCAAGACCTCCGGGGACCACAGTAACGACCTTGAGGAAGCTTTCGCCGTGATCCGAAAGTACGGGATGAAGCTAAATCCAAAGAAATGTACTTTCGGGGTCTCGTCTGGAAAGTTCCTCGGTTTTATTGTCAGCTCCCGCGGCGTGGAAGCCAACCCTGAAAAAATAAAGGCGTTCATAGATATGCCTTCCCCCCGGAAGCATAAGGATGTCCAGAGCGTTACCGGAAGGATAGCTGCTCTCAGTCGCTTCGTATCCAAGGCCACCGACAAGTGTATCCCCTTCTTCAATGTTCTGCGAGGGAACAAGAAGTTCGAGTGGACCCCCGAATGCGAAGCGGCCTTCCAAAACCTCAAAGAACATTTAACCCGAGCCCCCATTTTGTCCAAACCGGTCGAAGGAGAGGCGTTGTTCTTGTACCTAGCTGTGACTGAGCACGCAGTAAGTGCCGCTCTCGTCCGGGAAGATGGCCGTATCCAGCTCCCTGTGTATTACGTAAGCAAGAGGTTATTGGATGCTGAGTCCAGATATTCGATGATCGAGAAACTCTCCCTCTGCTGCTGATCGCTTCACGGAAGCTGAGGCCATATTTCCAGGCGCACACCATCAAAGTACTCACCAACCACCCTCTCCGACAAGTCCTGCAGAAGCCCGAGTCTTCTGGCAGATTGCTTAAGTGGGCCATGGAACTAAGCCAGTTCGACGTCCACTACCAACCGCGTGTTTCCATAAAAGGTCAAGCTCTCGCGGACTTTATTGTGGAGTGCTCGGGAATGAATGACCTCCCAGAAGATCCTGTCCCGGAACTTCCCACCTGGAAGGTCTACGTAGACGGAGCCTCAAATGAAAAAGGAGCTGGAGCGGGGGTTATCCTAATATCTCCCCAAGGGCATCAGCTCCAAAGCGCCCTCCGTTTCGCATTCCCAGCATCCAACAACGAGGCAGAACACGAAGCCATGTTAGCTGGGTTACGACTGGCCAGAGAAGTCGGAGCCCAAAAAATCGAAGTGTACAGCGACTCCCTGCTTGTGGTAAACCAAATATCCGGGGAATACCAGACGAAAGGCGAAAGGATGGCTGCCTACGTGTCTCTCTCCCGCGGCCTACTGCAGCATTTCAAAGGCTACAAAATCCGCCAGGTCCCCCGGGACCAGAACTCACTTGCGGACACGCTGGCCAAGCTTGCAACGGACCCGGAGATTGAACAGTATGGCTTAGTCCCCATCGGGCACTTAGAAGCCCCCAGTACTGAGACGCGAAGGATAAACGCCATCATCGACCATTCCCACTCCTGGATAGGACCCATCCTCAGATTTCTCACCACCGGAGAACTCCCCACCGATAAAGCGGACGCAAGGAAGCTCCAGTATCAAGCTCCCCGATACGTGGTTATGGATGGAAAGCTTTACCGCAGGGGGTTGTCCATACCCTTCCTTAGGTGTGTTGCCGGAACCGAAGTCAGCACCATCATCCATGAGATTCACGGAGGCTTCTGTGGCGATCATACCTCCGGGCTGAGCCTCTCCAAAAAAATCCTTCGACAAGGATACTTCTGGCCCACCATGAAGAAGGATTGTGTGGATTATGTCAGGAAGTGTGAGCAGTGCCAGAGGTACGCCAAGGTTCCGCGAGCGCCGCCTACGGAAATTACCCTAATGACCAGCCCCTGGCCGTTCGCCGTTTGGGGCATTGACCTAGTAGGTTCCCTCCCCACTGGAAAGGGTGGAGTGAAGTACGCCATAGTCGCGGTAGACTACTTCACCAAATGGGCTGAAGCTGAACCTATGAACACGGTCACATCTAAAAAAGCACTGGATTTTGTCATCAGGAATATAGTGTGTCGTTTTGGGCTTCCACGGAAAATTGTGTCCGACAACGGAAAGCAGTTTGACAGTGAACACTTCACGAACTTCTGTGCTTCGCATGGAATTATCAAAAGCTTTTCCGCAGTCGCCAGACCACAGGCTAATGGACAAGTGGAAGCTGTAAACAAAATATTAAAGACCACGTTGAAGAAAAAACTCCAAGCCTGCAAGGCTCACTGGCCGGAAGAACTTCCGCGAGTGCTTTGGGCTTATCGCACAACAGAGAGAACTTCGACGGGGCACACGCCTTATTCCATGACCTTCGGTTGCGAGGCCGTCATCCCAGTAGAAGCTATGATCCCCTCTCACAGGCAAGACACCTACGATCCTACCCGGAACCATGCCCTCCTCCAGGAGTCCTTGGACATGATCGAGGAGCTCCGGGAGCAGTCGCAGGTCCAACTAAAAATGTACCAAGGCAAGATAGCCCGACACTTTAACATGAGAGTCCAGAGCCGTACATTCGAAGTTGGAGATCTTGTCCTACGGAGAGTATTTCCTGCTACGCAGGACCCGGGAGTAGGAGTCCTCGGACCCAACTGGGAAGGCCCCTACGAAGTCCAACAAAAAGTGGGCCATGGGACGTATCACTTAAAGAGACTCGACGGATCTAACGTCCCGCGCGCCTGGAACGCGGAGCACCTCCGCCGTTACTACCAGTAGGCCCCGGACCATCCAGTCGGAAGTCCTTGGTGAAAATAACAAAAGCGAAAAATGTGGAAATAATCCTCCCTGTTGTAAAACTCACGCCTAGCAGGCTAATTCAATGAAACACGGAGAGATTCACTCCGCTTTTACTGCACTTTTTATCCCTGTGTTCAAAGCTGCGTTTTAACAAGTGACCACGCGGTCCGGAGACGTCCGGACCCCACGCTCACTTGGGGGGTATACATGGCTAAGGCATAACCATACGCCCCTTGAACAAAACGTACACAGAACACCACTTATGTGCTAGCATTGTGTTTGAAATTTTTAAATTGTTTGAAATGTTTAAATTGTTGAGCTTAGGTTTATTTGTTGCCATGAACATGCTTGCATTACGTGTCATATGTGCTTATGTGAAAATTGCCATGGAAATGCCTGCCATTATGTATCATAAGTATTATCTCCTGTGTAGCCCAGCGATGGACGGGACTGGGGGTCGAGGCACGTTCATAGAGCTACGCCAAAACACCCCCAACTCCCTGACAAGTCCTTTGCAGAATTCTCCGCGATCGCTGTAGAGCTTTGCTTCGCAAGCTCCAGCTCCGGGTCCCGCAAGGCGAAAGATGGCAAGATCCGCGAGCGCTGTAGAGCTTTGCTTCGCAAGCTCCAGCTCCGGATCCCGCAAGGCGAAAGATGGCAAGATCCGCGAGCGCTGTAGAGCGTTGCTTCGCAAGCTCCAGCTCCAGGTCCAGCGAGGCGAAAGATGGCAAGATCCGCGACGGTTGTAAGCCTTGCTTCGCAGGCTCCAACTCCGGATCTCACAAAATAATGCATGGCAAGCTCCATGGCCATTGCAAGTTTCAGCCCCAGAAGCAGACATACTTGATCCCCCCACTCACAGCCGGCTTTGCTTCGCAAAGCCCCTGCTCCAGGATCACACCTGGTGGGCGTGGCGATTTCCCCAACAGCAATAAGCCTTGCCTCGCAGGGCTCCATGCCAGGTCCCTGAAGTCAGCCACAATAAGGTTCGCAACAACAGTTAGTTTTGCTTCGCAAAGATCTAACCTTAAGTCTAGCGACGCTCACCAAAAGAACTCCCGTTCCAAACAATGGAACGACTCACCTTAGCAATCCCAGCGAACAGTATAACTACAAGTCCCTGGATTGACTATTTGCCTCAGGAAAGATAAAGTGCGGTGAAAGGAGCCTGGCCGTTGGAACCAGGAAACCTTCGTAACCTAGAAACTACATGGGAACAAGACATCATCCGTTAAAGCTTCAAGTGGGGGGTGCATAGGTTTTGGCCGTTGGAACCAAAACCCCATACGCCCCTACAACAGTTTCTACCGTATAAATGTCTACCCTAAGCGCAAGGATAAATAAAGAACTCGGCAGAAAAGAAAGGAGAATGCTATGATTATGGTAAAAATGTCCGCAACGAAAAACTCAAAATGAAAAATAAGTAAAGATAAAACCCCTTCAAACATTGGGGGTAACTACAGCGTCCACGACCGCAGCTTCGGGGGCATCTGTTTCAGCTGAGGCTGGCGGAGTCGGCTCATTGGAAGGAGGAATTTGGTCATGAGAAGGTTCAGAAGTCCCCGCCTCTCCGGGATATCCCGCCTCAGGAGCTTCAGCACGATCGTCAATGTTATAAGTTTGGACATACGCCTCTGGGCCCTGATCCCACACGAGTAGCTTCTCCCTCATGGCTTCGGCATCATCTCCCAGATAGCCTAACACCTCCGGGTTCACTTTCCAGAGTTGATGCATGAGGACCACATGCGATATATTAATAGTCCTGTTCAGTATCACCTCAGCATCCTCCTTCTCCTTCAACCGCTCCGCCTCGGAGGTTGCCAGCTGTGCTTCCGCGGCAGTTAGTTGGGCCCTCAATTTTTCCATTTCGGCCTTGGAGGCATCCCGCTCCCCCTTAAGAGAATCTATCGCCTTGCGCTGCTCCCTATTTTGGTTCAGCACGGATTGCTTCTCGGTCACATGCCCCCTGGCAGTGAATTGCAAAGCCCCGATCTCTTTATCCTTCTCGGCGAGCCCCAACTGAAGCATAGACACGAGATCCCTGCTCCTCTTATGGAGTTGCTCCTCGTCGTGCAGCTTACTCTGAAGAGTGGAATATTCCTCTTGCCGCTTAAGGAGGAGATCGTTCTTTGATTGCAAGCGGGCTTCCAGGGTATCTTTCTCCACCTTGGCTTGGGACAGCTCTTCCCGGAGCTTGGAGTTTTCGGTCTTAATCCCATCCGACCGCTGTCTAAACTCATTCTCTGCCTTGGCCCGGTACTCTTGATATTTGGCAAGATATTTCTTCTCCGCCTCTTCTTCAGCCGTGCGCCGGGCCTGATCAATCTTCTCCGAAGCCCCCAAGGCCTGTTGGGTCAGCTTCTGTTTCTCCGCCTCCAAGGCCTGGCGAGCCAGCTGGCTCTCCTCCAGCTGAACCAGAGCAGCACCAACCTCCCGGAACGAGCGTTCCGCGATCATAGAGGCCTGCAAGGAAAGACAACCGAATGAGCTAAAGCCGGACCAAAAGAGAGGTGATCCCAAAAAAAAAAAAAAAAAAAAAAAAAAAAAAAATATAACAACCGACGGCTTACCCCGGACAGTTGCTGCTTCACAGCGTGTGTCAGCAACAGCGGATCCTTGCTGCTACTGATGGCCCATTTCTCAGAATTGAGCTCGCATAAGCTCAAGGCCATGTCCTCCATCATCTCAGCTCCGAACGGCGCCAATGCACGTCCAAGCCTAGGCACCAGCCTCTTCTCCAAGGCTGGACCATCCAGAACCGCTCCGGCCGGGTGAGGAGATCTCACCCCCTCGGCCAGCTCAGCCCTCTTCACGGCAGACAAGTTATCTGCCCTTCCCTGAGTAACGGCCTTCTCCGCCTCTAGCCGCCTCTTCAAAAAACTATCGGCCCGTCTTACACCCTCCAGGAGGGCAGCGGGAAAACTGGTCGGCTTCCGCGGAAAGTGGAACTTCAGGCCAGGCAGGGGAAGATTGGTTGTCTGTGAAGACGGAGACCCCGGAAGGGTGGACCCCCTTTGGACTGGAGGAGGAGGCAGCCGGGATATTAAGGCCCCGGTCTGTTGCTTTTGCTGCTGCGGTAGCAGAAGTAATTGCCCTTGTTGCTGCTGCTGGTTTGGATGTTGCTGTTGCTGCTGCTGCGGCGTTGGTGATTGTCTCTCTTGTTCCTGTTGCTGCTGTTGTTGTAGTTGTGATTGCTGTCGTTGCTGTTGTTGTTGCCTTCGACCGGGAGAAGAGTGTCTAAGGCGTTTGTTCTTAGCACCCTCAGCATCTCCTCCGGGACGCTTGCTCACCCCAGTTGTCCTCACGGGGAACACAAGCCCTTCCCCGTCGCTACTGCTACTCGAGACCATCATAGTCTCGGAAGGCCCTTCAGCAGGGGACTTCTCTACCCTCGGGGACGCTTGCGCCTCGCCACTTGTCTTCTTGGGGGAGGCAGCCTTACCTCCCCTACCAGCCTTGGGCTTCCGTCCTTTCCCCGTGGGCGGGTCCTGGCTGGTGGCAGCCTTCTTAATAAGCAAAGTAACCCTCCCCAACATCTTGGCTTCGGGATACTCTGCAAGAAACGTACAAAGCAAGGTTAGCGAACCAACAAGAAATGAGAAAGAAGATAAGCGGAAGACAAGACAATCAACAACACAAAAGTACAAGCAAGCCCGCCAGCAGGGAACAAGAAACAAGAAAAAGAAAAGTTTGAAAGGGACGACCATGCACGAGAAACGTGGATGGCCTTCCCCGAGCAAAACAAAACATCGCTTCCTGCTCCAGGAAGCTCCCGTACTCCTTGAAGTCCGGGAAGAACATGCTGAGAGAAGAAGGGTCAACCATGATGACACCTTCTGGCAGACTACCATCACTCAGACACCAGAGGAGCTCATCTACCCTATCACAGTACCTGTCGAAAGGTATCCTACGCGGATCTAGCCTAAGGAAACGAGGATCAAACCCCATCTGAGAGGTTTGGGAAACTTCAGACAGGCTGGGGGTGTGGATCAATCGAAAACTAGTCTTACCTCTCCCGGAGGAACTAGCCCCCGGAGCCCCTTCGTTAGGGTAAGCCGCGGCGTGGCGAGCCTCGATCTCCTCTCCCTCCGGCTGGGGGTCGGGGAACCTCTCCTCCCAACTAGGAGATAAAGTATTTTCGTCCCGAGCGGCTTGGGTGATCACCTTAGACAGCTCCAGGGCAATCTGCTCCCGGATGTCAGCCGACACCTGAGTCTGCCCCCTACCACTTACTGGCTCAATATTCTGGAAGGAGGCGAGTAACCCATACTCCCTCAACGATTCGGAGGTCACAAGTCCCTCCACTCTCAACTCTTCCTCGGAAAGCCCTTCGTAGAACTTGGACCTCCTTATCATCTCCGCGCAGCGAGGTGTCCGCGGAACGACTTCTGCAAAAATCAAATACAAGCGTTAGAGATCCTCCCAAAAGGCAAATCAAACACAAAGAAACAAAGTTGAAAAGGAAAAGAGGAAACACTTACCAGGGATTTTGAAATCCAAAGATAGAGCTGGCACCCTCTTCAGCGGGAAGCCAGTCGTCAGGAACCAGTATTCCCGGAGGTCTGGAACCCTCGCGGTATGACAAGTGGGGCACATCACATCCGGGTGCCTTTCTAGCCTATAAAACCCCACCTTGTCTGAATGACCCCTCATAGGCTGAGACTTCAACCCATAAAAGTACAGCACCTCCTCCGGGGTAGGAGCTTCCAGCCTCCGGGACTTGCAAAAGATGAACCACCCCGCTAAGAGCTTGTAACTGGGAGGAATTAACTGGAAGGGGGCAATCCCCGCCTTCACACAGAAATTGGCGAAGTAACTCCTTAGGGGCAAGTGCGCTCCGCACACTATGTGTGCCCAACTCCAGGCACCAAAGCCTTCGTGGCTCTGGCTAGCTGACTCGCCCAGCACCGACAGACGGTGCCACATCAGACCTGGGATGTTCTTCAGGCCTGCCTCAGAGGAATACAGCTCTAGCATGCCATAATTCCTGAAAAGGTTCGGTTTTTGGTCCATCTCCCAGATGGAACTATTGGAGGTTGGTGGGCTAGCCGCGACCGCTTTCGCTTTTCCTTTCCCCTTTCCACCCGCGACAGGAGAGCCTTTCTCTTGGGCAGAATCAGCCTCCCCCGCAGCAAGGAGTTGTTCCTTCGAGATGTTCGTCACTGGACAAAAGAAAAGAAAGAAGAAAACACTCTAAGCAGTCAGCACCCTTGTCATACCCTAGTGGTATCAAAGGCGTCGGGGAGACCCTCCTCGAAAACTGCTTGGAGAGGCTCCCACCGAGCTTACCGAGGGGTTGGCACCATGCCACCCGAAGGACAGCAAGGAACCAGACTCAGACCCCGAGCCTAAGCCCACCAAAAGAAGTGTTTTTCCAGAGAAAGACACCCTAAAGGCGTTCATGCTTATGCCCTAAAACAGCAAAACACGGGACGACTTTCCAAACGCAAATCGCCAAAACATGCAGAAAAGGCTACTTATCGACTCACAATCAATCACATGCCTACCAAAGCCCTATTCACAAATGCACATAAGCAATAATGGCAGAAACCTCTACTCTAACAACTACCAACAACCTAAGGTTTGGGAGGAAAGAGCAAAGTAGAAATACTTACTGATGTTCAGGTAGTTGGAGGTTGAGGGAGTAACTGGATCACTGCACAGCACGATCGCGAGAAGTAAAAGCTGCAAAGACGAACGGCGATTCAAACCAGGAACTTCGGGAGTAAACCCACTGCCAAATCAAAAAGAAAAGTTTCCAGATACTTACCAAAAGAAATGGCAAGTTCGGGGGAACGTAAGCTGGGAAGCCTGAGAGTTCGAAGGTTTGGAAATCTGAAAATCCTAAAGATGGAGAATCTAAAAGCGTAAAGAGGAAGAAAGGTCCTTTCCCTCGTTTTTATAGCAGGGAAGAGGCCGTTTCGAATTCCTCAAGTGGACGGTCCCGATCTTCCCATTCCGTGTGCATCAGATCCAACGGCTGGAGAGGAAGCGACGATCCTATTTATGACTCCTCGGATGGGAATAAAGTATTTATTTCCCATCATTACACCACCTCGGGCCCGGAGTACCATTAAAAACCGTCAAATCATTAGTTAGATGACTGACGCACGCATACTCAACCAGTCGCCTCACGCACACGTCTTGGTCGCAGAACCATTCCCAGAATGACACGTGGTCCTTGCCGCACTTGAGTACTTGATCTCAAACAGAAGAAATTCTCTTTCTTTTCCATACTAACACTCAGGCGGGAAAAAGGAACCCTTCCGGGAACACAGAAGGTGCCCCCTCGCCTAATCTAAGAAACCGATTGTACAAGCTCCCGGATCCCTCAAAGCTCCGTGACCTTGGGGGGTAAATGTTATCCAGATTTCCGAATAGCGTTTAGATTGATGGCCTCGGGGAAACAGAATTATCGATGTCCTTCACGATAGATGACCAGAGCTCGCGGATATACAGAAAGGCTTCACCTCTCCCGCTTGGTGTCCGGATTACTCCTCCAAGCAAACACCATACGGAAACTCGTCAACTCTCCCGGAGCTCCCGAAGGAGTATCCATCGGGGAAGGCTCCTTCCAGGAGAAGCTCTTCGAGTGGTCTCCGCGGAAGCAGTTCCGTGCCTCGCACGGAACAAAGCCAAACGGTCGAGTCCTGGAGGAGGCATATTTGGAATGATATCCGCCTGACACAGGATCCCGCCTGACACGCCCGTCAGGTCAAAGCCGCACACATCCCAGCACGCCTAAGGGTACCTTTTCGCCTACTGTTCCGCTGGCAACTTGGAAAAGACGGCTGACTTTGTGTGTTCCCCATACTTTCACGTAAATATACCCACATAGAGTCTTGTAGCCATGCTACTATAGTAATTGTATCCCTATTTATGGCTGGTGTAATTAAAACTCATGTACGTAGAGAAAAACCCTAATCCAAAACCCTAGCTATAAAGACCCCTTCATTTTACAAGAGGAGGGACGAACAAATGAGATAGCAAAAAACTCTACTAAAATCTCTCTAGCTTCATCTTCTTCAAGAGCACCCGAGAGAAACATTGTGAGCGTGTGAAGTTCTTATGCACCAGCCATCTTACTGTAATCTTTTCCAAGTATAATAACATCGACTCGTGGACTAGGGCTTGTTAACGCCTGAACCACGTAAAAACACTGTTTGTTTAGTTACATTTCAGTATTTCTACAGTTCTTATCTTTTTATTATTCTGTTAGTTATTCGTTTCCGAAAAACTCGGTAAACATTTTGGTGCTTTCATTGAGAGCTGTAGGAAGTTGTTAGTCAGCTCTTTTTCTGTGTACGTTTTTGTATTCACTTCGTGCTAAAGAGATGGTGACTACGAGAAAATCCGCTGTTGACAAAAATGCTACGGTCAACCCCGATACCGTGATGGAAGATGTGGTGCAAAGTGAACCCTTAGACTACCAAGGTGAAGACCCGACATCCCGCCAGGATCAGGTCAGTACCGAAGATACAACATACTTAGAAGACGAAGAAGAGTATGTCCAAGACGGTTATTACAAGGACGGCTGCTACTATGAGAAGGACCCAGAACTGGTCCAAGTAGCCGAAGAACTGGTGGCCACTAAGGCCAAGCTTGCTGAGCAGGAGCGCGTCTCCGAAAGAATGCAACGCATGATGGAACGCCTCCAAAGTAGGTTCGGAGATCTAGGCGACTCGGACGAGGATACCTCTGTTCGAGGTGGTGCTGATGCCCCCATGCCGGATCCAGCCGCTGCTGGACCATCCAAAGCCGCCCCTAACAAGGGCAAAGAAAAAGTGGGAGAGCCTGTGCGCGCTGATGCCCCTGCACCTCCTAAAGGCAAGAATCACCAGGCCGACTGCCCCCCCCGCGCGCAGAAGGTCTCTGGCGCTCCTAAGCCCAGACGCCCTTCAGCCCCAAGGGGGCACTCTGTGCCTAAAGGGCCCGGTGCTAAGGCACCCAGGCCTAGGGGAAGGAACAACCGCCCCAGTGATTCCGTCAATCAGGACGGTCGGGCTGCGAACTCGCACTCCGAAGATAGCTGGTCCACGGTGGACCTAAGAAGAAGGTTGGAGGCCAAGTATGAGAAGGCCAAAGGGGAAAAAGCCCGGCCTCGCGGAGATGACCTCCGAAATCATATTAATGACAAGCTCCGGGGACGTGACCTCCCGGAAAGTGATACGAAGAGGCTCGAGGAACAGATTGCTGCCTTGACCAAGCTGGTCCGGAAGCAAAGTGGGGCCCTGTCAGATTCTGAGGAGGAAGACCCGGAACCATGTATTAGGAGGATCGCGGAAACGTCCCTCCCGGATAACTTCAAAATGCCTCACATAGAATTATATGATGGGAGGACAGACCCGCGTACCCACCTAGCTAAATACAATAAAATGATGCAAGTGGCGCGCGTCAGTGAGGACGCCAAATGCATGTGCTTCTCACTCACCCTTACCAAGTCTGCGGAGGACTGGTGGAAAAGATTAGCTCCCGGATCAATCCACAGTTGGAAGGAGCTACAGTCCGCGTTTAGGAGGCAGTTTATTGCTGCCCGCGACCACGACATGGAGGTTGGTTCCTTAACCAACATCAAACAGCAACCCACTGAGAACCTCAAAGCTTTCATTCAGAGAATGATGGAAGCTGCTGCAAAAACCAAGGTCAGCGATGACATGAAGCTGATCGCCCTTCAATCGGGCCTTACTGTCGGCTCCCTGCTATGGGGAGAAATGCAAAGGAGACGGGCAGAAACCCTGTCCGAATTCATGTCAAAAGCTCAGGGAATCATCAACCTTGAGGATGCCTACCAGCAAGCCTTTGGAGTTCCCCCGGCTCCAACCCCTTCCGTAACTGCGCCGAGCTTTGCTTCGCAAGCTCCCGCACCAGTCCTCACGCTTCCAGGAGCCCGATTCACTCCGAGTGTGTATGGGCCTTCCGCGTCTGTTCAGACGCCGGGTCAAACACATTTCTCTGGGTATGGAGCAGTACAAACCGGATGTAGTATTGCTCCTAGCATGCCGCAGCCGCAAGCGGAAGCCCCGGAACGAAGTTTGAGCCAATCGCGGAGCAAACGAAGCGGAAAAAACTCCAACCGGGGAGACCATTCAAAGAAACCCCGAAAGGATTATGAGCCCAAGTTCACGGAATATACCAGTTTGATAGACTCGCGAGAGAATGTCTATCGGGCGACCTGTAATATGGTCAACTACAGGAAGCCCCCGAAAGTGTCTCACGGAGGAAGGCGTCCGCGAGACTCCAATAAGAGGTGTGAGTTCCACGGAGACGTGGGGCACACCACGAATGAGTGCCTTCAGCTGAAGGATGAGATCGAGTCCCTGGCAAGAGCGGGACACCTCGGTCAGTGGGTGAGAATACCCATAATCTATCCCGGACAGGGGGTGGTTCACGGAGCTGCATATTCCCCGGGACAGAGGGGGGCCGCTAGCGCACCTGGAGCCGGTCACCCCCAAGCTCCCGGGTCTCAGTTCCCAGCACTTCCTGCTCCACCCGCTCCGGCGCCCATTGCCTTGTTGGCTCCAGGACCAGGCAACCCATATCCACCCGGCCTTGCTCCGCCACCCGTTGACGGACACGTCGCCACCATTTCCGGAGGACCACACCTTGCCGGAAGTACCCGCAACTCCCAGAAGAGGTACTTGAAGGAGTTAGAGCACGCCGAGGAGATGTGCGCTTTGGTCCAATCACCTGCTCAACGTCCCCGAATGATGGATCTTCCCATCACCTTCACGGAGGACGATGCTCGACATGTGCACTTCCCCCACAACGATCCCCTCGTAGTGGAAGCCCAGATTGCCAATAAGAAGGTCTCACGGATCTTGATCGATAACGGAAGCTCCGTGAACATCCTCTTCAAAGCGGCCTTCCACGCGATCGGATTGACCGAGACGGACCTGGCCCCATGCCCCATCCAGCTTCAAGGTTTCAATGGGGACGCACTCATGCCATTAGGCAAAATTCAACTTCCGGTCACCCTCAGAGGAGAAAGCGACGCTTGTGCCTTCAAGCATAGCACATTCGTGGTGGTCGACTGCCCCACGGCGTATAATGCCATCTTAGGCCGACCGGTCCTGATCGATTGTGGGGCCATAACCTCGATACGTCACTTATGCTTGAAGTTTCCCTGCGACGATGGGCGTATTGGCACCCTCCGAGGAGACCAGAGAAGTGCACGGAGCTGTTATAACGTCTCCGTCCGAGCCGTCTACACGGTCCGAGAGACGTTTGCTGCCATTCCTTTGGCGGAAGTATTGCCAGGAACTAGGGATGCTCAGGAGGCATACTTTGACGAACTAGACCCAAGAGTGGGAATCGAGAAAGCAATAGAGCCGATGGAGGAAGTCGAAGAGGTGATCCTCAATCCGGAGGAACCCACCAAGGTCATTCAGGTGGGGAAAAACCTGCCGTCGGCCGTTCGAGATAAGATCGTGGCCACTGTGAAGGATAATCAGGATATCCTAGCATGGTGCCACGCTGATATGACAGGGATTAATCCCAATGTTGCGTGCCACGCACTCAACATAGACCCAGCTGCAACTCCAATTCGCCAAAAGAGGAGGCCGCTGGACCCAGTGAGAGCCGAAGCCGTCAAAGCTGAAGTGGACAAATTGATGTCCATAGGCTTTCTCCAGGAGTCGCACTATCCCGTGTGGTTGGCCAACCCAGTTCTGGTCCCGAAACCCGATGGGTCCTGGAGAATGTGCATTGACTTCACGGACCTAAACAGGGCCTGCCCGAAAGATTGTTTCCCTCTCCCGCGAATCGATCAGATGGTGGACGCTACTTCCGGGTACGAACTCTTATCCTTCATGGATGCGTATTCCGGATACAATCAGATCAAGATGCATGTCGCGGACCAGGAACACACCAGCTTCCTCACGGATAAGGGTGTCTACTGTTACGTGGTCATGCCTTTCGGTTTGAAGAATGCTGGGGCGACTTACCAGCGTCTGGTAAACAGAATGTTCAAGGACCAACTGGGGAGGAACATGGAGGTGTACGTGGACGACATGTTGGTAAAGTCCAAGACCTCCGGGGACCACAGTAACGACCTTGAGGAAGCTTTCGCCGTGATCCGAAAGTACGGGATGAAGCTAAATCCAAAGAAATGTACTTTCGGGGTCTCGTCTGGAAAGTTCCTCGGTTTTATTGTCAGCTCCCGCGGCGTGGAAGCCAACCCTGAAAAAATAAAGGCGTTCATAGATATGCCTTCCCCCCGGAAGCATAAGGATGTCCAGAGCGTTACCGGAAGGATAGCTGCTCTCAGTCGCTTCGTATCCAAGGCCACCGACAAGTGTATCCCCTTCTTCAATGTTCTGCGAGGGAACAAGAAGTTCGAGTGGACCCCCGAATGCGAAGCGGCCTTCCAAAACCTCAAAGAACATTTAACCCGAGCCCCCATTTTGTCCAAACCGGTCGAAGGAGAGGCGTTGTTCTTGTACCTAGCTGTGACTGAGCACGCAGTAAGTGCCGCTCTCGTCCGGGAAGATGGCCGTATCCAGCTCCCTGTGTATTACGTAAGCAAGAGGTTATTGGATGCTGAGTCCAGATATTCGATGATCGAGAAACTCTCCCTCTGCTGCTGATCGCTTCACGGAAGCTGAGGCCATATTTCCAGGCGCACACCATCAAAGTACTCACCAACCACCCTCTCCGACAAGTCCTGCAGAAGCCCGAGTCTTCTGGCAGATTGCTTAAGTGGGCCATGGAACTAAGCCAGTTCGACGTCCACTACCAACCGCGTGTTTCCATAAAAGGTCAAGCTCTCGCGGACTTTATTGTGGAGTGCTCGGGAATGAATGACCTCCCAGAAGATCCTGTCCCGGAACTTCCCACCTGGAAGGTCTACGTAGACGGAGCCTCAAATGAAAAAGGAGCTGGAGCGGGGGTTATCCTAATATCTCCCCAAGGGCATCAGCTCCAAAGCGCCCTCCGTTTCGCATTCCCAGCATCCAACAACGAGGCAGAACACGAAGCCATGTTAGCTGGGTTACGACTGGCCAGAGAAGTCGGAGCCCAAAAAATCGAAGTGTACAGCGACTCCCTGCTTGTGGTAAACCAAATATCCGGGGAATACCAGACGAAAGGCGAAAGGATGGCTGCCTACGTGTCTCTCTCCCGCGGCCTACTGCAGCATTTCAAAGGCTACAAAATCCGCCAGGTCCCCCGGGACCAGAACTCACTTGCGGACACGCTGGCCAAGCTTGCAACGGACCCGGAGATTGAACAGTATGGCTTAGTCCCCATCGGGCACTTAGAAGCCCCCAGTACTGAGACGCGAAGGATAAACGCCATCATCGACCATTCCCACTCCTGGATAGGACCCATCCTCAGATTTCTCACCACCGGAGAACTCCCCACCGATAAAGCGGACGCAAGGAAGCTCCAGTATCAAGCTCCCCGATACGTGGTTATGGATGGAAAGCTTTACCGCAGGGGGTTGTCCATACCCTTCCTTAGGTGTGTTGCCGGAACCGAAGTCAGCACCATCATCCATGAGATTCACGGAGGCTTCTGTGGCGATCATACCTCCGGGCTGAGCCTCTCCAAAAAAATCCTTCGACAAGGATACTTCTGGCCCACCATGAAGAAGGATTGTGTGGATTATGTCAGGAAGTGTGAGCAGTGCCAGAGGTACGCCAAGGTTCCGCGAGCGCCGCCTACGGAAATTACCCTAATGACCAGCCCCTGGCCGTTCGCCGTTTGGGGCATTGACCTAGTAGGTTCCCTCCCCACTGGAAAGGGTGGAGTGAAGTACGCCATAGTCGCGGTAGACTACTTCACCAAATGGGCTGAAGCTGAACCTATGAACACGGTCACATCTAAAAAAGCACTGGATTTTGTCATCAGGAATATAGTGTGTCGTTTTGGGCTTCCACGGAAAATTGTGTCCGACAACGGAAAGCAGTTTGACAGTGAACACTTCACGAACTTCTGTGCTTCGCATGGAATTATCAAAAGCTTTTCCGCAGTCGCCAGACCACAGGCTAATGGACAAGTGGAAGCTGTAAACAAAATATTAAAGACCACGTTGAAGAAAAAACTCCAAGCCTGCAAGGCTCACTGGCCGGAAGAACTTCCGCGAGTGCTTTGGGCTTATCGCACAACAGAGAGAACTTCGACGGGGCACACGCCTTATTCCATGACCTTCGGTTGCGAGGCCGTCATCCCAGTAGAAGCTATGATCCCCTCTCACAGGCAAGACACCTACGATCCTACCCGGAACCATGCCCTCCTCCAGGAGTCCTTGGACATGATCGAGGAGCTCCGGGAGCAGTCGCAGGTCCAACTAAAAATGTACCAAGGCAAGATAGCCCGACACTTTAACATGAGAGTCCAGAGCCGTACATTCGAAGTTGGAGATCTTGTCCTACGGAGAGTATTTCCTGCTACGCAGGACCCGGGAGTAGGAGTCCTCGGACCCAACTGGGAAGGCCCCTACGAAGTCCAACAAAAAGTGGGCCATGGGACGTATCACTTAAAGAGACTCGACGGATCTAACGTCCCGCGCGCCTGGAACGCGGAGCACCTCCGCCGTTACTACCAGTAGGCCCCGGACCATCCAGTCGGAAGTCCTTGGTGAAAATAACAAAAGCGAAAAATGTGGAAATAATCCTCCCTGTTGTAAAACTCACGCCTAGCAGGCTAATTCAATGAAACACGGAGAGATTCACTCCGCTTTTACTGCACTTTTTATCCCTGTGTTCAAAGCTGCGTTTTAACAAGTGACCACGCGGTCCGGAGACGTCCGGACCCCACGCTCACTTGGGGGGTATACATGGCTAAGGCATAACCATACGCCCCTTGAACAAAACGTACACAGAACACCACTTATGTGCTAGCATTGTGTTTGAAATTTTTAAATTGTTTGAAATGTTTAAATTGTTGAGCTTAGGTTTATTTGTTGCCATGAACATGCTTGCATTACGTGTCATATGTGCTTATGTGAAAATTGCCATGGAAATGCCTGCCATTATGTATCATAAGTATTATCTCCTGTGTAGCCCAGCGATGGACGGGACTGGGGGTCGAGGCACGTTCATAGAGCTACGCCAAAACACCCCCAACTCCCTGACAAGTCCTTTGCAGAATTCTCCGCGATCGCTGTAGAGCTTTGCTTCGCAAGCTCCAGCTCCGGGTCCCGCAAGGCGAAAGATGGCAAGATCCGCGAGCGCTGTAGAGCTTTGCTTCGCAAGCTCCAGCTCCGGATCCCGCAAGGCGAAAGATGGCAAGATCCGCGAGCGCTGTAGAGCGTTGCTTCGCAAGCTCCAGCTCCAGGTCCAGCGAGGCGAAAGATGGCAAGATCCGCGACGGTTGTAAGCCTTGCTTCGCAGGCTCCAACTCCGGATCTCACAAAATAATGCATGGCAAGCTCCATGGCCATTGCAAGTTTCAGCCCCAGAAGCAGACATACTTGATCCCCCCACTCACAGCCGGCTTTGCTTCGCAAAGCCCCTGCTCCAGGATCACACCTGGTGGGCGTGGCGATTTCCCCAACAGCAATAAGCCTTGCCTCGCAGGGCTCCATGCCAGGTCCCTGAAGTCAGCCACAATAAGGTTCGCAACAACAGTTAGTTTTGCTTCGCAAAGATCTAACCTTAAGTCTAGCGACGCTCACCAAAAGAACTCCCGTTCCAAACAATGGAACGACTCACCTTAGCAATCCCAGCGAACAGTATAACTACAAGTCCCTGGATTGACTATTTGCCTCAGGAAAGATAAAGTGCGGTGAAAGGAGCCTGGCCGTTGGAACCAGGAAACCTTCGTAACCTAGAAACTACATGGGAACAAGACATCATCCGTTAAAGCTTCAAGTGGGGGGTGCATAGGTTTTGGCCGTTGGAACCAAAACCCCATACGCCCCTACAACAGTTTCTACCGTATAAATGTCTACCCTAAGCGCAAGGATAAATAAAGAACTCGGCAGAAAAGAAAGGAGAATGCTATGATTATGGTAAAAATGTCCGCAACGAAAAACTCAAAATGAAAAATAAGTAAAGATAAAACCCCTTCAAACATTGGGGGTAACTACAGCGTCCACGACCGCAGCTTCGGGGGCATCTGTTTCAGCTGAGGCTGGCGGAGTCGGCTCATTGGAAGGAGGAATTTGGTCATGAGAAGGTTCAGAAGTCCCCGCCTCTCCGGGATATCCCGCCTCAGGAGCTTCAGCACGATCGTCAATGTTATAAGTTTGGACATACGCCTCTGGGCCCTGATCCCACACGAGTAGCTTCTCCCTCATGGCTTCGGCATCATCTCCCAGATAGCCTAACACCTCCGGGTTCACTTTCCAGAGTTGATGCATGAGGACCACATGCGATATATTAATAGTCCTGTTCAGTATCACCTCAGCATCCTCCTTCTCCTTCAACCGCTCCGCCTCGGAGGTTGCCAGCTGTGCTTCCGCGGCAGTTAGTTGGGCCCTCAATTTTTCCATTTCGGCCTTGGAGGCATCCCGCTCCCCCTTAAGAGAATCTATCGCCTTGCGCTGCTCCCTATTTTGGTTCAGCACGGATTGCTTCTCGGTCACATGCCCCCTGGCAGTGAATTGCAAAGCCCCGATCTCTTTATCCTTCTCGGCGAGCCCCAACTGAAGCATAGACACGAGATCCCTGCTCCTCTTATGGAGTTGCTCCTCGTCGTGCAGCTTACTCTGAAGAGTGGAATATTCCTCTTGCCGCTTAAGGAGGAGATCGTTCTTTGATTGCAAGCGGGCTTCCAGGGTATCTTTCTCCACCTTGGCTTGGGACAGCTCTTCCCGGAGCTTGGAGTTTTCGGTCTTAATCCCATCCGACCGCTGTCTAAACTCATTCTCTGCCTTGGCCCGGTACTCTTGATATTTGGCAAGATATTTCTTCTCCGCCTCTTCTTCAGCCGTGCGCCGGGCCTGATCAATCTTCTCCGAAGCCCCCAAGGCCTGTTGGGTCAGCTTCTGTTTCTCCGCCTCCAAGGCCTGGCGAGCCAGCTGGCTCTCCTCCAGCTGAACCAGAGCAGCACCAACCTCCCGGAACGAGCGTTCCGCGATCATAGAGGCCTGCAAGGAAAGACAACCGAATGAGCTAAAGCCGGACCAAAAGAGAGGTGATCCCAAAAAAAAAAAAAAAAAAAAAAAAAAAAAAAATATAACAACCGACGGCTTACCCCGGACAGTTGCTGCTTCACAGCGTGTGTCAGCAACAGCGGATCCTTGCTGCTACTGATGGCCCATTTCTCAGAATTGAGCTCGCATAAGCTCAAGGCCATGTCCTCCATCATCTCAGCTCCGAACGGCGCCAATGCACGTCCAAGCCTAGGCACCAGCCTCTTCTCCAAGGCTGGACCATCCAGAACCGCTCCGGCCGGGTGAGGAGATCTCACCCCCTCGGCCAGCTCAGCCCTCTTCACGGCAGACAAGTTATCTGCCCTTCCCTGAGTAACGGCCTTCTCCGCCTCTAGCCGCCTCTTCAAAAAACTATCGGCCCGTCTTACACCCTCCAGGAGGGCAGCGGGAAAACTGGTCGGCTTCCGCGGAAAGTGGAACTTCAGGCCAGGCAGGGGAAGATTGGTTGTCTGTGAAGACGGAGACCCCGGAAGGGTGGACCCCCTTTGGACTGGAGGAGGAGGCAGCCGGGATATTAAGGCCCCGGTCTGTTGCTTTTGCTGCTGCGGTAGCAGAAGTAATTGCCCTTGTTGCTGCTGCTGGTTTGGATGTTGCTGTTGCTGCTGCTGCGGCGTTGGTGATTGTCTCTCTTGTTCCTGTTGCTGCTGTTGTTGTAGTTGTGATTGCTGTCGTTGCTGTTGTTGTTGCCTTCGACCGGGAGAAGAGTGTCTAAGGCGTTTGTTCTTAGCACCCTCAGCATCTCCTCCGGGACGCTTGCTCACCCCAGTTGTCCTCACGGGGAACACAAGCCCTTCCCCGTCGCTACTGCTACTCGAGACCATCATAGTCTCGGAAGGCCCTTCAGCAGGGGACTTCTCTACCCTCGGGGACGCTTGCGCCTCGCCACTTGTCTTCTTGGGGGAGGCAGCCTTACCTCCCCTACCAGCCTTGGGCTTCCGTCCTTTCCCCGTGGGCGGGTCCTGGCTGGTGGCAGCCTTCTTAATAAGCAAAGTAACCCTCCCCAACATCTTGGCTTCGGGATACTCTGCAAGAAACGTACAAAGCAAGGTTAGCGAACCAACAAGAAATGAGAAAGAAGATAAGCGGAAGACAAGACAATCAACAACACAAAAGTACAAGCAAGCCCGCCAGCAGGGAACAAGAAACAAGAAAAAGAAAAGTTTGAAAGGGACGACCATGCACGAGAAACGTGGATGGCCTTCCCCGAGCAAAACAAAACATCGCTTCCTGCTCCAGGAAGCTCCCGTACTCCTTGAAGTCCGGGAAGAACATGCTGAGAGAAGAAGGGTCAACCATGATGACACCTTCTGGCAGACTACCATCACTCAGACACCAGAGGAGCTCATCTACCCTATCACAGTACCTGTCGAAAGGTATCCTACGCGGATCTAGCCTAAGGAAACGAGGATCAAACCCCATCTGAGAGGTTTGGGAAACTTCAGACAGGCTGGGGGTGTGGATCAATCGAAAACTAGTCTTACCTCTCCCGGAGGAACTAGCCCCCGGAGCCCCTTCGTTAGGGTAAGCCGCGGCGTGGCGAGCCTCGATCTCCTCTCCCTCCGGCTGGGGGTCGGGGAACCTCTCCTCCCAACTAGGAGATAAAGTATTTTCGTCCCGAGCGGCTTGGGTGATCACCTTAGACAGCTCCAGGGCAATCTGCTCCCGGATGTCAGCCGACACCTGAGTCTGCCCCCTACCACTTACTGGCTCAATATTCTGGAAGGAGGCGAGTAACCCATACTCCCTCAACGATTCGGAGGTCACAAGTCCCTCCACTCTCAACTCTTCCTCGGAAAGCCCTTCGTAGAACTTGGACCTCCTTATCATCTCCGCGCAGCGAGGTGTCCGCGGAACGACTTCTGCAAAAATCAAATACAAGCGTTAGAGATCCTCCCAAAAGGCAAATCAAACACAAAGAAACAAAGTTGAAAAGGAAAAGAGGAAACACTTACCAGGGATTTTGAAATCCAAAGATAGAGCTGGCACCCTCTTCAGCGGGAAGCCAGTCGTCAGGAACCAGTATTCCCGGAGGTCTGGAACCCTCGCGGTATGACAAGTGGGGCACATCACATCCGGGTGCCTTTCTAGCCTATAAAACCCCACCTTGTCTGAATGACCCCTCATAGGCTGAGACTTCAACCCATAAAAGTACAGCACCTCCTCCGGGGTAGGAGCTTCCAGCCTCCGGGACTTGCAAAAGATGAACCACCCCGCTAAGAGCTTGTAACTGGGAGGAATTAACTGGAAGGGGGCAATCCCCGCCTTCACACAGAAATTGGCGAAGTAACTCCTTAGGGGCAAGTGCGCTCCGCACACTATGTGTGCCCAACTCCAGGCACCAAAGCCTTCGTGGCTCTGGCTAGCTGACTCGCCCAGCACCGACAGACGGTGCCACATCAGACCTGGGATGTTCTTCAGGCCTGCCTCAGAGGAATACAGCTCTAGCATGCCATAATTCCTGAAAAGGTTCGGTTTTTGGTCCATCTCCCAGATGGAACTATTGGAGGTTGGTGGGCTAGCCGCGACCGCTTTCGCTTTTCCTTTCCCCTTTCCACCCGCGACAGGAGAGCCTTTCTCTTGGGCAGAATCAGCCTCCCCCGCAGCAAGGAGTTGTTCCTTCGAGATGTTCGTCACTGGACAAAAGAAAAGAAAGAAGAAAACACTCTAAGCAGTCAGCACCCTTGTCATACCCTAGTGGTATCAAAGGCGTCGGGGAGACCCTCCTCGAAAACTGCTTGGAGAGGCTCCCACCGAGCTTACCGAGGGGTTGGCACCATGCCACCCGAAGGACAGCAAGGAACCAGACTCAGACCCCGAGCCTAAGCCCACCAAAAGAAGTGTTTTTCCAGAGAAAGACACCCTAAAGGCGTTCATGCTTATGCCCTAAAACAGCAAAACACGGGACGACTTTCCAAACGCAAATCGCCAAAACATGCAGAAAAGGCTACTTATCGACTCACAATCAATCACATGCCTACCAAAGCCCTATTCACAAATGCACATAAGCAATAATGGCAGAAACCTCTACTCTAACAACTACCAACAACCTAAGGTTTGGGAGGAAAGAGCAAAGTAGAAATACTTACTGATGTTCAGGTAGTTGGAGGTTGAGGGAGTAACTGGATCACTGCACAGCACGATCGCGAGAAGTAAAAGCTGCAAAGACGAACGGCGATTCAAACCAGGAACTTCGGGAGTAAACCCACTGCCAAATCAAAAAGAAAAGTTTCCAGATACTTACCAAAAGAAATGGCAAGTTCGGGGGAACGTAAGCTGGGAAGCCTGAGAGTTCGAAGGTTTGGAAATCTGAAAATCCTAAAGATGGAGAATCTAAAAGCGTAAAGAGGAAGAAAGGTCCTTTCCCTCGTTTTTATAGCAGGGAAGAGGCCGTTTCGAATTCCTCAAGTGGACGGTCCCGATCTTCCCATTCCGTGTGCATCAGATCCAACGGCTGGAGAGGAAGCGACGATCCTATTTATGACTCCTCGGATGGGAATAAAGTATTTATTTCCCATCATTACACCACCTCGGGCCCGGAGTACCATTAAAAACCGTCAAATCATTAGTTAGATGACTGACGCACGCATACTCAACCAGTCGCCTCACGCACACGTCTTGGTCGCAGAACCATTCCCAGAATGACACGTGGTCCTTGCCGCACTTGAGTACTTGATCTCAAACAGAAGAAATTCTCTTTCTTTTCCATACTAACACTCAGGCGGGAAAAAGGAACCCTTCCGGGAACACAGAAGGTGCCCCCTCGCCTAATCTAAGAAACCGATTGTACAAGCTCCCGGATCCCTCAAAGCTCCGTGACCTTGGGGGGTAAATGTTATCCAGATTTCCGAATAGCGTTTAGATTGATGGCCTCGGGGAAACAGAATTATCGATGTCCTTCACGATAGATGACCAGAGCTCGCGGATATACAGAAAGGCTTCACCTCTCCCGCTTGGTGTCCGGATTACTCCTCCAAGCAAACACCATACGGAAACTCGTCAACTCTCCCGGAGCTCCCGAAGGAGTATCCATCGGGGAAGGCTCCTTCCAGGAGAAGCTCTTCGAGTGGTCTCCGCGGAAGCAGTTCCGTGCCTCGCACGGAACAAAGCCAAACGGTCGAGTCCTGGAGGAGGCATATTTGGAATGATATCCGCCTGACACAGGATCCCGCCTGACACGCCCGTCAGGTCAAAGCCGCACACATCCCAGCACGCCTAAGGGTACCTTTTCGCCTACTGTTCCGCTGGCAACTTGGAAAAGACGGCTGACTTTGTGTGTTCCCCATACTTTCACGTAAATATACCCACATAGAGTCTTGTAGCCATGCTACTATAGTAATTGTATCCCTATTTATGGCTGGTGTAATTAAAACTCATGTACGTAGAGAAAAACCCTAATCCAAAACCCTAGCTATAAAGACCCCTTCATTTTACAAGAGGAGGGACGAACAAATGAGATAGCAAAAAACTCTACTAAAATCTCTCTAGCTTCATCTTCTTCAAGAGCACCCGAGAGAAACATTGTGAGCGTGTGAAGTTCTTATGCACCAGCCATCTTACTGTAATCTTTTCCAAGTATAATAACATCGACTCGTGGACTAGGGCTTGTTAACGCCTGAACCACGTAAAAACACTGTTTGTTTAGTTACATTTCAGTATTTCTACAGTTCTTATCTTTTTATTATTCTGTTAGTTATTCGTTTCCGAAAAACTCGGTAAACACTAAGTTCTTCCAGAGCCAGCTTAACTCCAAATTTTCAAGCCTAGTTTCTAGCTCTCTAGATAACATCCACGACACAGGCTACCATTGTTATGAAGTCATCTCTTAATATCCCCATTGCTGAGTCTGATAATATACAAATAAACTCCTTTAAAGTTTAAGTTGGTATTGTGTCCATTCTCACATTGAGAAGGCACGAGAACCACAATGCCCTGGCAAGGGCAATTGACGAAAAGGTGCATCAAAGTTTCTGTAGCATCATCGTACATTGGGCATATGTGATCCTTTAGAAATCCAAGTTTTCCCTTCGTAGGTAGAGATCCTAAGACAGCCTTCCACAAAAATCACACTATGCATCGAATGGATATGTGGTCTTCAGATTTTTCTCCAAATTTGATCACATTCATTGAATCTGAAGCTTTGATCATCCTAATAAGTCATTTTTACATTAAACGATCCATTCCTTGACCTCTTCCAAACCACCAAGTCTTACTCTTCCTACGGTAGTATCTGGATTTGGCTTATCTGTTCACCCTTACTTTGACCAAAAAGATCGTATAGCAGGGGAGTCTAGAGATTGATTAAAAATAATTGTTAAGATGTTTACACGTGCTCCAATCTTATTGGTTAGACATAATGATGATGCTTACATTATAAATAAGGGTTATTAGAGTTGAAAAGTCTTGATCACACTTTTCAACTCTCTCTCTATAGCTCTCAAAGACCATAAGTTTTCTCCAAGAAACTCATCAAGCATTGCTTGAATTTCATGAGTTTCAAGGCTTGTTAACTCCTAAATCTAATTCTACTTGGTTGAAGCTTGTTTGAAATAGAGATTTTGGACAACAATATTCTTATTGTGCATAAGCTTTAGAAGTTCCCCAAGTTTGAATATTCAAGTTTCTCGATAAAAGAAGGTTGTATATCTCTAACCCTAATCTTGTATTTTGTCATTCTATTGTTTCACTACAACAAAATTGACATTTAATGACTCTCTATAATGATTTACACCAATGGTGTAAGTCATTAAAAGTATTCAGTGATATTTAAAGTCTAGTGGTGTAAGTCATTAAAAGCTTTTGTTGATGACTAGCTAGGTAAGTAATCAAATGTGGTGGGAGACGTTATACTTAAAAATATGATATAATTTATTTATTTTTTTTAAATATCAAAAATTGGGCCGAATATAAATAAGGGAAGACTTTTAACGTTTCCCCTAGGAAGACGTGCCTAGCCTCTAACATCTCCCATGGGAAGACGTGCCACATCGGACGTCTCCCAAGGGGAGACGTTAGAGGCTAGGCACGTCTTCCCAGGGGAGACGTTAAAGGCCTCCCTTACTATATTACTTAGCCCTTTTTCTTCTTCTTCCCCGAGAGCATACGCACGAAACAGAGAGGCAGATAAGAGGCATTTTCAGGCGATTTTTCCAGTTCTCTTTGACGATTTTGGCCAATTTTAGGCCATAAAATTCCATTTGAGGTATGATTTTATCATTTATAAGTGTTGTATAATAGTTAGGATAATTTTTATGCTTATTTTATCTAAATATTAAGGGATTGATATTGAGATTTTAGGGTTTATGATAGTTGCGGTTTTGGGTGATTTTTGGCTCATCAAAATGGATTTAAAGCATATTTGAGGTATGATTTCAAGATTAAATAATGTATTGTAGTTATAATGGTTGAAAAAATTGTTTTTGTGCTTATTTTTTTTATAGTTTTTGTGGGTTTTATTAGAAATATTAGTTTAAACTATGAAAAATATTTTTTATGTATATTTGAGATATTACATTATTTAATTTTAACATGTTACCACATTATTTACTATTTATAAATTTTTATTTACTATTTATTCCGAAAATTATATATTTTTAACTAATTTTTAATGTTTGTTAAGTATATATATGTAAATATGTTTTGCTAAAATGTATTTAATAACTTTGTCTAATATAAAATAAAATTTTACATACTAAATAATAATTCAAGTTAATATGTTTATAAATTTTTTTAATTTATATTATTATTTAATTAGAAAATTATATATATTTGTAATCTTTATGAACATTTAAGTAGGTTATTTATATATAGTTATATTTTTTTATTGATTTACTGATCTTTTATTATTTAATTAATAACATAGTGCGCGCATTGCAAAAGTGAAGTAAATTTGCTAGCAAGGACTATTAATTGCAAGAGGTAATTACATTATCTTATTTCTTGTTTTAGTATTATTAAATTTTTGTTAGAAGAGTTTGAATATCTTAAATATTCATCCATAGTGAAGTAGGTTATGAGATTAAAATTGTGTGTTGCAGTGATAACAGAAGGTTGAGAATTGTGTGTTTTAGTGAAGTAGGTTCTGGAAAGTATGTTTATGTGCTGCGGAGCTATAAGGAAGAAACTTATTGTGTGTTGTTTGATTTGTTTAGCTTATTGTTCACAGATGGTTAGATCACTATTATAGGGGAAATGCTGCTAGATTTTGTCTAGAATTATGTATTCTATTATTATATTTGTATTGTGTTGTGCTTATTTGATTATATTGACAGATGTTTAGGTTACTAATATAAGGGAAATGCTAGACGTTACTTGAAGAAGGAGGTATGTATATATATAAATTTATAAAAAGTTTACGGTTTATTTATTATTAAAGTAGATATAATCAAATAATAATTATTAAATAATATATTGTACTTTATATTTTTTGTAGCTGAACACTCCGCCATATACACCAGCACAGATTAATGAAATGCGACAACAGCGGGCGAATGATATGGCGCCGATAGATCAAAGTCATCGTCCCAAAAAATAGGTTTTTATTGTTTATTTTTTCTATCTTACTATATGTCTTGCTAGCTACTGTAATATTTGTTAATTTTGTATGTTTAACAACAAATATTAAAATTTTGTATATTTAGCTAGCAAAAACATATTAGATACACATTTCGATTTTATTAATGAAAATTCAAAATTTAAATTTGCATATGATTTAGATTTTTTAATTAATACATTTAATTCTATTTCAAAAAAATGAATATATTTAATTCTATTAATTAATATACTGAAAATAATTATTTAATTTAAAAAAAAAATACAAAAACCAATGATAACTCGTTATATGAGTCATTGAATGTCTACAAAGTCTCCCCATGGGAGACGTCATAGGTACCTACAACGTCTCCATGACGTCTCCCATGGGGAGACTTTATATACATCCAACGTCTCCCCCTGGGAGACATCATAGGGCCACTTTAGATGGCTCCTGCAACAACGTTTCCCTTAGGGGGAGACATTAAAAGTCTACAATGTCTCCCCCATATAGCCATTAAATATCTATTTTGTTGTAGTGTTTCTATGTTGTTAGTATTGATGATTAAATGATTATAAGTTCATCTTATAAACATCTAATCACTTTGTTGACCCTCAAATTGGTCAACGACAGGGAGTCAGATAAACGATATAAAATGAGTTGAAAACAAGAAGAAATTCAAATGGAAAAGTAAACGACACAAACGATTTATAGTGGTTTGGCCCCAATTAGATGGTAATGACCTACATCCACTTAGTGTTCTTATTGATGTAGAGTCCCAATACTGTGATTAATTAACTAGGATTCACGAGTTTTACAAGCTTTGGGAGAATTACCACTTCAGTGAATAATCACACTACAATTTTTTTCTTTTGATTCAAAGCTCGAAAAGTCCCTTCCCTAGAGCCCTTTTACTCTTATTTATAGGCTCCAGGAAGTTACAACCACTAATGGGCCTTAATTACAATTAAGACTTGCGTGTCTAGGTAATAAAAGAAATTACAATTAATTCATAATTATAGATTTGCATGAATAAAGGAAGTAAATGAAAGTATGCGACCAGGCTGGTCGCACATAAGTATGATGCTTGATAAACCAATAAGTTTCGGGTAGATGGCCGAGCAGGATATTATTCACTTAAAGCTGCCATGTGCCTGCCACGTGTAGGTTAATTATGCCACATCATCAGGAGCCATTTTTGGGTAAACATTTGCCCCCCCCCCCCCATGTTTATTTTACTGCGATCGGTATAAAGTAAACTTGGACAACCGATCTTTCGTATGCCTTGTCAAATCTATCAGATCCGTCCATGCCTTCTCGAAAAAAGGCAACAAATCATGTCTTTATAGCTTCCCAAAAAGTGATTTGACGGCTATTACGCTTGCCCATGCCTTGAAAAATCACCCCTCATGATTACCTCTATAACCGTGCTTCGACCAATATATATATAGCCCTTCATATTTACCTTTTACCTTTTACTTTCTATCTTTTTCTAAAGAACATTGAAGAATAGAACCCTTTGAACCCAGAAGACCCAAACGATCCCAACAAATCATGGAGTTTTTGCCCAGCCATTCATCATCTCGGAAGTTTGCACTAATCTTTATTCAAGTAAGTTTCTCGAACTTCTCCGTTGTCAGACTGCCATGCAATATTTAATTTCTAGTTTGTTTCGGACTTTGAGTTTCTGAATGTTCTTGAAAAACCAATTTACGGTAAATGGGTACGTAGCTCTGAGGATGATAGGATAAGAAAATAACACTATATGAGGCTTAGTAATTAGTTTGGGAGTTAGGATTATTGATTTAGGGCATAAAATCGAAGTTAAAATTAGACTTTCAAGCATGCAGAAAAAACTGGGTTTTTCCCGTCCTTTTAGAGTCGAAAAGTTTTTCGTGAAAAACTTTTCACTTCTGCTTTTTAATCTGTTTTCCAAACTGTTCGCATAGGATTTATTGTTTTTGTTAGAATGTTGTTGGTCGTATAAAAGCTTAACTTTCATACACAAGCAACGTTATTCCAACTTTTCCACTTTCTTAGTCTATTGGCCGTAGGTTCTCATCTCCCCTTCTCTATTCGCAGATTTTCATGCACGAATCGTGGGGAGGTGAGAGGCTGATTGACGATGACTTGCTCGTGCAGTTACTCAAGGATCAAGAATAGCCTTCGCTGCTAATCCCATAAATTCCTTTTTCTCATATCCCTTCAAATAGACCTTTGACCAATCCAACAAACATGGGTTGAGTAAAATCCACTGCTCAAAAGAAAAAGAAAACAACCTCTCCTCTTGCGAAACAGCCTGCTCCTCAGGCTGAAAATTATTCAACCAACCCTCAACCTGAAAATACTTCTCAGCCAGGAATCCAAACAAAAGCCCAACCCCGGGACATCCTTCGACCAGAGGTTGAATGGTACACGGTACCTCCTAGCAACATTACAGCTAGGATGGTGGGGAATTATCTCAAGAAGTACGGACTTCTTAGGATAACCTTAATTAAGCCTACAATCGACCAGCAGGCAAACCTGCCTGGGGGCGCCTTCAGTGCCTGGTCGAGATACCACATTGAGGCAGGGGCAATCTTGCCTCTTCATCCGTTTTTCCAAGGGGTGGCCAACTATTTCGAGGCGCTCCTTTCCAAATCACCCCAAACGGATATAGAGTGCTCATTGCTCTCTATATCCTGTATAGCCATAAGAAGTGGCCCGTTCCTACGCCCCACGAGATCAATTATTTGTTTGATCTCAAGTCCAACCCCAATCACAACAACACAGGGTTCTTCCTCTTTTACCACTAGGAATCTGCTTGCACTTTCCTGAGTGAGATCACCCACAAGTCTAACGTAGGAAAGTACTTCCAGTAGTACTTTTTAACACTGAACTTTGTCGCCAACAATCTGGCCTTCACTGAAGGAGGTAAATTTTTTATTCACTGGTCGCTTAATATTCTTTAGCTTTTCTATACATTCCTTAGAACCTTGGTGTCATCCAGGTCCGTGGTGTCGACCAGCTCCTACTCCAGAAATGGAGATACGAGCAGCTTCCCTAGCCAGCATGACTGATATAGAAAAAAGCGTCAAAGAGCTGGTCACGGAGAATAATCTAAGGCTACTTGGCCTTTTGGCCCCTCACCAGGATGTGAGGGAATCAACTGCAGGGAGTGCTACTGGTGGAGAAGTTCCCGAGCAGCACCAAGATGTGTCACAACCTCCGAGGAGGAGGACAACGGGAGTGACCATCAGTGTAGAGTCCAAGAACTTTACTTTGCTAGTTAGATAGTAGTAGTAATAGTAATAGCTAGTAATAGTTGTAGTATTTTTTATGACTGTGGATTTTGGTTCAAGCCGGGACATAGTTGGACACTCGTAGTAACACTTGTAGATTCTATAAGTTTAACCTATAGTTTAAGAATATTAATTATAACCTAAGGTTTGATTAATATGACTGATTATGGAGATGATAATTATTATACTATATGATTTAGATAGATCCAATAAGATATTAACACTTGTCATGTGTATGTTTAATAAGAAATTAAGAATTTTTGAGGAATAAGTTTATTAAGATTAATATTTGAACATCCTAGGGTCTGTCAGCACTTTGAAATCGTTAAAGGACTTAGTCAAGGTTGTTTACTCAATTCAAATTAGGCAGAAAAAGTGTAATTACGTGTATAATATTTCAGCGTATGCCGATATATCGCAGCTCTAGGGGCGATATATCGCCATATGAGGATACGAAAAAAAACGTAGCTTTGCACGACCACCTTGACGAGCCTCGGGAGCATCAGTATAGGCGATATATCGGCTGTGGTGCATGGTTTTCAAACGATTTTGAAACCGAGCTCATTTTAATCGTTAACCTCTTGATAAGTCCAGAATCTTTTTGACCGAGTCTTCAGCCTCTACTGAACGATTATTCAAATGTTTTTCAATTAAAAAGCCATTATTTTATTCAAGCTAAATAAATAGGACATAGTACCCAGCCATTTCTTCATTCATCAAGCTGAGTTCATAGCCTACAAGCTGCTAGGATTACAATAGAGTGTTAAACACTTGGGTTGGGGTTATAAGCTTATCAAACACTTGGGAAGTAAGGTTCATAGTATATTTCGGTTTCGAGGTGTAGTTCGGTCATAGAAGCATTCAAGGTATTCCTTATTCTAGTTCCTTTGTGTATAGATTCTTATAGTTTTTCTACTCAAATCCTAACAAGTATTCTCTATTCTTGGTTAGGCATCTAAGATCTTGAACGTAAGATTCTTGTTGGTAAGTATCTTTTCGATGGTGTTGTTCGTTCTTTTCATCTCTTTTCCTTAGTATACTCACCTCTCTTTTATGGTTTTTAGGAGTGTTCCAAAGTCTCGATCTTGTTCTCAAATCCCGGTTTGTATGCTTTTATGTTGTTCATATATGTTCATGTTATAGGTATGATATGTTTTTTTTTGAATTGTTTAGATAACAATCACATAATTTTTTTTATAACAAATATGTAACTTGTTTAGATAACAAGTCCCAATAGTAGATTCCTTGGGCATATGATTGTTTAGATCACGAGCCCCATAAATTTATGTGACTTGTTTAGATAACTAGCCCCGTAAATTTATGGGCATAAGATTGCTTAGCTAGAAAGTCCCAAGAAGTATGATGGCCATTATAATAGATGTCGTATTTATATGGTTATATGATTATAGTTTACAGTTTATAGTTTATGTGTATGTATATGTTTCATGCTTGTAGTAGATTTTCCTTGAGGGGCATTAGGCTCATTCCTTTATGTTTTATATGTGCAGGAAAATAGTTTTGGCGGCAGGAAGGTTCTTGGCATCTTGGGGATGTGTATTGAGCCAAGATGGAATCGGTGGATTGCGCATACGATTCGAGGATGAAGTTTTTAAGTCTTTTAGCTATGATTTCTCTATATTATTTTTCCTCACTTAATTTTGTAATCAATTTATTTATGTTATGTTTTGTTTTATTTTCAAAACAATGGGATCCCATATCCTAAGTGAAATATTTATGTATTTAAACCTTTACTTTACAATTTTAAATAAAGTTATGGTGTTTTCATATGTACGTTTTCTTAAGATTAGTATAGTAGTTATTAATGGTCCAAGGTCTAGAATAGTTGGGTTGTTACAATCAGGGAGCCCTCCAGCACCCCATGAGCAGTTGTTGCCCCTGCCCCACTAGGAAAGGGAAAGCGGAAGGTTTCTGAGCATCTCAAGCCTATTCTTGAATCTTCATACGAGAACAATACTCACTTCTAACTCTTAGACAGTTTGCCCATTCCCTGTCATTTATTTGACAGGGAAGGCAACTTTAAATACATGCTTAATTTAAATTCAGACTTCTTCAATCCAAAGAGTGAGTGTAGCAGTAGTATAGTAAATAATGTAGTGACCAGTAGTTGTAGCTTGGGTATTTTACTTATAACTTCTTTCCTCTCATTTCTTTGATTTAGCCAACACCCATAATTATATTGCCCAATTATTCGTATGTTTCCTTCCTTGCAGATATTCCTACCGAGAGAGCTTTCAACCTGTACACCAATCCTACCACCGCCACTCCTACGAGCAGGAAAAAATCGAATAGGCACCAGCCAGGAGAAGGCTGCAGTGACCCATCTACAAAGAGGGCTCGAACGGAAGACCCTCCTGCACCAACTCCTACCAAAGAGACAACTCCCCTTCCAGGTCCTACTGACCATACTCCTCCAGCGACCATCGACCAGAATCCTCCTGCTTCTACCAACCCAAGTCCTGCTACCTAGACAAATAAAACTCTAGTCGAAGCGATCTTGAACTCAGCTTGCACTTCGGCCAGTGACACGCTAAAGAAACTTTCCAAACACGGACGTAGTTTAGAATCCTTCAGCAACGCTCCTACCATGCCGGTCGACCAGCTCCTCAACTGTGGGATGAACGAACTACTCACTGTAAATTGTTGCTTCAATTATGGTTTGATTGTTCATCTCTCCAATAGACACTAACAACCTTTTTACTTTTATTTTCTGATCGCAGGGGATTCTGACCGTGAGTACCAGTTGGCACTGCTCGAAGGAGGTGGTCGCTAAGCAGGCTGAAGAGATCAAGGCGGCTGAGGAGAGGCTAGTCAAGCAGCACAAGGTGGTTGAGGCCAAGCATACTGACGAGTTGCGAGCAGCGGAGGCTAAGATCGCCAAGCTTAAGGAGGACTCTGTTGCCAAAATTACTGTTTCCAAGGATAAGTACAAGGAAGCCTCGCTGATAAAATACCGAGAAGCCCACAAGCTTCAATCGGAGTTGGAAATTACCCGCAAATAGGTTACTGACCTTGAGGAGGCCAACACACGCAACCTGGAGAAATACGAAGGAGCAGCGTTCCAGTGCTTCTACATGTTCTGGAAAAGCAACCCCAAGGCTGACTTTACATATCTACCTGACCCTATAAGGGAGGCTGAGTTGGCAAAGTGTGCTGCTCACCTGGAAGAGGAGGAGAGGGCGAAAGTTCCAGCTTCCCCCAAAATCTCCTTAGCTACAGGCATCGCTGGCGTAGAAGAGGAAATTGGGGCCTCCGTCGACCAGCAAACTCCTCAAGATCCCCCTGCTTCATAATTTTTCTGTTTTTTATTTAACTTTGTAATTTAAGACACATGAACTACTATTCATGATGTCAAGACAACTTATATTTTTATTGCTGCACGGGCCGCTTTCCCTTTTAACAGACAATTACATCCGAGCAGTAACTGCTCATGGTGTAAAGGTTTTCTCTTTTTATATTATAATATTTTCATTATAACATCTATATGCATGACCGAACTTAGCATAGCACTTTGGTTTGATTTAACAAAATCTAAACAAAATTTTGTCAAGATTGACTGGCTGCGCACAGTCCCTTTTATTTATCGTAATAGATGGACAATCGTGTCTATACGAGTGATCAAAATATGATCTTACACTTATGAGCGATCAGTCACATGGTTGACTAACCCTTGTTCATACACTTGTAAAAAGTAAATTTAATATAAGACAATTCTTTAAGAAGAATTGTTTATTGATAGTACTTGCGCAGGTGTTCTCCATTCCAATAGCAACGAATGAGATCTCCATTTAAGCGAGGAAGTTTGTAAGTGCCTGGATGGAAGACTTCTTCGATTTGGTACGGTCCTTCCCAGTTAGGTCCAAGTACTCCAGTAGCTTGATCGCGGGTGTTAAGGAAAACTCTTTTAAGTACTAGATCTCCTACATTAAATTTTCTTTCACGTACTTTAGAGTTAAAATACCGGGCGACCTTTTGCTGGTAAGCTGCTACTCGGAGTTGGGCTTTCTCGCGCCTTTCATTGACCAAATCCAAAGATTTCATCAATAACTAACTATTAGCGTCTTGATCATATGCCATCCGTCGATGGGATGGTAGATCTAATTCAACAGGCAACATAGCCTCATATCCATAAGCCAAGGAAAATGGAGTATGACCTATTGTTGTTCGATGTGACGCTCTATATGACCAGAGGACTTCAGAAAACTGTTCTGGCCAGGCCTCATTTGCTTCTTCAAGCCTTTTCTCCAGAGCATCCTTTACTGTCTTGTTGACATCCTCAACTTGGACGCTTTCCTGCGGATGAGCTACTTAAGAAAAGCTTTTAATAATCCCATGCCTTTCACAAAAATCTGTGAACAGATCACTATCGAACTGCGTGTCGTTGTCTGAGACAATTTTTCTTGGCAATCCATATCGACATACTATGTTCTTGACCAAAAAATCCAGCATTTTCTTGGTCCTTATGGTTGCAAGTGGCTCATCTTCGGCCCACTTTGTGAAGTAATCAACAGCCACCACGACATATTTGACGTTGCCTTTTCTTGTGGCAAAGACCCAATCAAATCTATTCCCCACACTGCGAATGGCCACGGGCTTTGCATCTGCTGCCTGAATTACCAGAGAGGCTTTTTCTGCTTTGATGCATGGTGTGGACAGCCGCTTAACAGGCACTATAATCAGGGTGTTAGCATCCTTTGCACTTGCTAATTTGGCCAAAGCATCAACGTTTGAGTTTTGGTCGCGAGGTATTTGCTGGAGAGTATATTTTTCAAATTGCGCCAACAAATCCTTTGCTTTGTTCAAGTAAGAAACCATCTTTAGACCCCGAGCTTGATATTCTCCAATAATTTGATTAACAACCAACTGGGAGTCACTATAGATTTCAAGTGACTTTATGTTCATGTCCCTGGCTAATCGTAAACCTGCGAGCAACGCTTCATACTCGACTTTGTTATTAGACACTGTGAAGTCGAATCTGATATCTCAGTGGAATCGATGTCCTTCAGGCATTACCAAAATCACTTCGGCTCCACGTGGTGCTCATTAGAAGAGTCGTCTATAAACAACTTCCAAGAGGGAGTTTGGCTTTGAGGCTCAGGCTCTTCTATCTGTTCACTGTCTGGAAGCCTAGTGAGCTCTGCGACAAAGTCTGCTAGAGCTTGTCCTTTTATTGCTGCTCGTGGTGAGTAAGAAATATCAAACTACCCAAGTTCAACTGGCCATTTCAATAATCGACCAGCAGCTTTTGGCTTTTGCAAGACTTGCCATAAGGGCTGGTCGGTTAGTACTACGATGGGGTGAGCTTGAAAGTATGGTCACAACTTTCTGGGGGTTGAGATTAAGTAGTAGGCTAATTTTTCAATGGGCGGATACCGTAGTTCTACTCATATTAGCCTTTTGCTTATATAATATGCAACATTTTGCACATTTTCCTCCACTCTTACCAATATAGCACTAGCAGCATATTCTGTGACTGGCAAATAGATTAACAAAGTTTCTTCTTCAACCGGCTTAGATAGGATTGGTGGCTGCAACATATGAGACTTTAAGGCCTGTAAAGCCTGCTCGCACTCCTCTGTCCACTTAAATTTCTTATTGCCTCTAGGTAGATTAAAAAATGGGACGCACTTGTCTGTCGATTTGGAGATAAATCTACTTAGTGCGGCACTCCTCCCAGTTAAGCTTTGAACATCTTTTATCTTTGTTGGAAATTTTATATCGACCAGGGCCTTGATATTTTCGGGATTAGCTTCAATATCTCATGAGTTCAATATAAACTCCGAATGAACACTTGAGGGGATTCACCTTCATGTGATATTTGTTCAAGACGTTGAAGCACTCTTGCAGGTCCCCTACGTGTCCTTTTTCCTTCTTCGACTTAACCAGTGTGTCATCAACACATACTTCCATGTTTGTACCGATCAACTCTTTGAACATGTGATTGACTAATCGTTGGTTAGTCGCACCAGTATTTTTCAAACCGAAGGGCATTACTTTGTAATAGTAAAGCCCTCTATCGGTCTGAAAGCTAGTGTGATCCTCATCAGGTGGGTGAATATTGGTCTGATTGTATCCAGAGTATGCATCCATAAATGATAGGATCTCGTGCCCTGAAGTGGCAGCGACCAGTTGGTCGATCCTTGGGAGCGGGAAACAATCTTTTTGGCAGGCTTTATTAAGGTCTGTGAAATCCATGCATGTTCTACATTTTCCATTCGGCTTGGGTACTAGTACGGGATTAGAGACCAACGTGGGATAATGTCAATCTGTTTTTGTCGAGCAATCTTCTTTTCTGTTGCACTGGTGGAAAGCTTTTATCTATGTTCAGGACATGGCTGATAACTGCGAGGTCAATTCCAACCATGTCTTTATGCGACCAGGAAAAGACTTCCTGGTTTTTCTTCAAAAATTCCACTAGCTATTGCTTTATTGTTGTCTCTAATTTTTTACCGACTTTTACAAACCTCGTTGAATCTGCCTCATCTATTTTGACCACTTCGAGGTCCTCGATTGGTCCTACTTCTTCATCAAAATCCCCAAAGTGAGCATCTAAATCCCTATCCTCACTTTGGGAAACACCCTATTTGGTGACGTGCTCACCTGACCGTGCTTGTGATTCATTGGCTAGCTGCAACTCTTTTCTGGTGAATTCCCTCGATCCACCTCTCTTTGCCTTATTAATTGAGGAGTTATAGCATTCCCTTGCTTCTTGTTGGTTTCCCAATACGCATCCTACCCCTGCGTCGGTTGGGAATTTCATGGCAAGGTGCCACACCGAGGTTACAGCTCGCAGGTCGACCAGAATAGGTCTTCCAATTACAGCATTCTATGCGGAAGGACAATCAACTACTATAAAAGTAGTGAGTAATGTCCTGTTCGTAGGTGCAGTTCCTGCTGTAACCGAAAGCTTAATTGACCCTGTTGGCGCGTGCCCTTCGCCAGAAAAACCATAAATTGTTTGGCTGCATGGCTCCAGGTCTTTCACTGAAAACTTCATTCTCTCTAATGAAGACTTGTACAAGATATTTATAGAGCTCCCTGGGTCAACTAACACCCTTTTGACCATCATGTTGGCTATCTGGATGTCCACGACCAGGGGTCCGAATGAGGAAATCAGACATGATGAGCATCAAGCTAAGAGAAAGTTATTAGCTCTTCCTCTGTTCAAGATTTTTTGGGAGTTCACTCCTCCACATTTATCATCTCGATGTCCTGGTCATGGTTTAAGGTCCGAGCATATCGCTCCCTTGCCTTCCCACAATCTCCTGCAAGGTGTGGGCCGCCACAGATGGTTAACAATGTACCTACCGCGGGAGCTGGCTGTAAAGGTGGCGAGCGTTGGCGTACAGGCGCCTGCTCGTTGCCTCCTTGAGCCTCTCGCTGAGAACCTCCCATGGCTCGTACGTATCTTCTTAGGTTTCTCTGTGTGAAAAGGAACTCAATCTCATCTTTTAGTTGGTTACACTCATTGGTGTCATGACCATAGTCATTCTGAGAATGAAAATTTTTTGTTGTGTCCCTCTTAGAGAATCCTTCCTTATCGGTGCTGGTCTCTTGTAAGGGACATTAGAGCTGGTCGCCTGGTACACCTTTGCTCTGCTCTCGGCAAGGGCCGTATAGTTGGTGAATCTTGGCTCGTATCTATTTCCCTTAAGGCGCTTATTCTCTGATGTCGACGGCTCATTGTTTGCCCTCTTTCCACCTTTTTTACTGTTCTCGTTGCTTTTGCCTTTGTCGTTGCCATTGGGTTTATCCGACCCATTGGTGGCTTTAGCGGGATCTTCCTTTGGTCCCTTGTCTTTCGTAGGCAATTTCCCTTCATTAGCAATCACCTCTTCGAGCTTGATGTACTGGTCTGCTTGATCAAGGAATTCTTGGGTACTTTTTACCCCATTCTTCCTTAAATTGTTCCAGAGGGGAGAATGGCGCCTCACCCCAACAGTAAGGGCCATCATTTTCCCTTCATCGCCAACTGTTTTAGCTCCAGCTGTGGCTCGCATAAAACGCTGGACATACTCCTTTGAGGACTCTCCCTCCTTCTGGCTTATCTCGACCAGCTGGTTAGCTTCAATCGGGTGAACACGACCGTCATAGAATTGCCCGTAGAATTCCTTCACGAACATTTCCCATGATACTATGCTAGCAGGAGGGAATTTAAAAAGCCACTCCTGAGCAGTGTCAGATAGGGTGGCTGGAAAGATTCTACAGCGGGCATCATCCGACACCTTCTGGATGTCCATCTGTATCTCGAACTTGTTCACATGAGATACTGGGTCCCCATATCAATCAAAATTGGGTAATATAGGCATCTTGAAATTGCTGGGGGTTTCCGCCATTGCTATTCTCTGTATGAAAGGAGTGCCTCTTCTCTGATCATACCAGATGTGGGATGTCCGGCTCCCTACCAGCTGCTGGATAGCCTAGTTTAATGCATCAACCTAAGCCTGCATGGCGTCTGGGATCGCTTGGACGACTGGTGCCAGAGGAGCATACTCATCATGCCTCTCACGCCTGTCGTTAATCACATCCCTTAGGTCATCATCTCTACGCCTTTGCTCGCTAGCGCCCAACTGATCAAAGATGTTATGTTGCCTGGGTTGCCCCTAGCATTCTGGCTCACAGGCCTATTTTCTCTTGGTGGGGAATTCCTTTCCCCACCTATTTATCCTTGACCTTGACCAGCATTCCCTCTGCCGGAATCAGCTTCATTATAGTCATGGTCGTCTCTGAAATGCAACCGACTATGGCACAATCGGCTGGTCACATTATTCCCTCCTCTAGCTGGCATCTCTCGAGCGTCAGGGGGAGACCTGCGTTGATCGGTGGGTCACCGGGCATTATTATTCCATGGGGGTCCCTTGACCGCAAAGGCTGATTCAGCGTGCCTTCTATTAGCAGAAGGACATTTCCCCCTGCTCAATGGATTTGGCTCCTTAGCCATTGGGCGTCTAGGGCTTTGGGGAGGCTGCCTGGCCCTATTCTGCCTTTGACGCTGGGGTTTATCTGGACTAGAACAAGAAGGTGGCTGCTGCTCAGGATCCTGATATGGGATATCCTGTTGAGCAACATGTGGTTGCTCCAGTCTTTGAGGGCTTGCTGGCTAAAGCGGAGGACTTGGGTTTGGGGCCTATTGTTGTGGTGCACTTGGTGGCTAATCTAGTTGAGAAGTCAGCGCAGCTTGTCCCTGGGCCAAGTAAATGGCTGCTTTCTAGGGTGGCAGTGGCATCTCGCTACCGGCGGTCCATGTCCGCTTGCCGCTCATTCAACTCTTGACGTTGACGCTCGATTTCCCTCTGCTGCAATGCCAATGTCTAAGTCGCATTCTCTTGATTGGCCCTCAGATTGGCGAACTCCTCTTGCAACACACTCAGTGTTGTCCTCAGGGTTTCAGAGTCTATTTCCTCCTCTTCAAAATCCAACTGTGGTTCATCTTCAGCCACATTTGGTGGAGGAGGCTGGGTGGATGCAACGACCGAAGTCTGCCCCGTCTTCTTGGATGTTTTAGCCATTTTATTTTCTTGAAGTCTTGAGTCTGGCTCTCAACGAAAGCACCAAAATGTTGACCCTCAAATTAGTCAACGACACAAAGTCAGATAAACGATATAAAATGAGATGAAAACAAGAAGAAATTCCAATGGAAAAGTAAACGACACAAACGATTTATAGTGGTTCGGCCCCAATTGGATGGTAATGACTTATTTCCACTTAGTGTTCTTATTAATGTAGAGCCCCAATATTGTGATCAATGAACTAGGGTTCACGAGTTTCACAAGCATTGGGAGAATTACCACTTCGGTGAATATTCACACTACAATTTTCACTTTTGATTCAAAGCTTGAAAAGTCCTTTCCCTATAGCTCTTTTATTCTTATTTATAGGCTCCAAGAAGTTACACGGGCCAATGGACCTTAATTACAATTAAGACTTGCATATCTAGGTAATAAAAGAAATTACAATTAATGCATAATTATAGATTTGCATGAATAAAGGAATTAAATGAAAGTATACGACTAGGTTGGTCGCACATAAGTATGATGCTTGATAAACCAATATGTTTCTGGTAGATGGCCGGGCAGGATATTATTCACTTAAAGTCACCACGTGCCTGTCATGTGTAGGTCAATCTTGCCACGTCATCAGGAGCCGTTTTTGGGTAAATATACTTAATCCTATTTTTTCAAGATTGGCATTCATACCACGAACATGGTTCTTTATTTATCAAAATTTGCATTCATATTTTGAATAAGGTTCTTGATTAGCATGTAGGGTTTATAATATTGAACTCTTTTTATTATGCATAGTTTATTAAGAAAGTGTAAAGCAATAAATTACCAATAGGGGCTATTCCACTTTCTACGATTTTTAAGAAAAAGATCTAACACCACCCTTCATGTGAGGGGCCCATTGTCGAATCATCTCCATTGTTTCCCAGAATTCACTGAAATTCATCCATGGTATCCAATGTTGTTTCCAATGTTCAATCTGGTTACCATTGCCTATTATGCTCGAGCTGCCCCATGTGATTACATTCTTGACACTCACAACCCCTTTCCAAACTCCTGAGTTTGAAGACTTCGGTTCAACCCCCCAAAAAGAGTCTTTTGTACAATACTTCACTTGCAACAACTTCACCCATGGCGCGTTTGGTCTAGCAGCCATGTTCCAAGCTATCTTGGCTAATAAAACTCTGTTAATGTCCTCGACTCTCTTGAACCCCAATCCACCACAATTTTTCAGGTGACACACACTATCCCAAGCCTTTGTAGCTAGGAACCTATTTTTGGTAGTGCCTCCCGTCCACCAATATCTTCTCATTAAGGCATCTAATTCCCTACAAACTGTTATTGGCACTTGAAAAGTAGACATTGTATACACTAAAATATTACTAGTAATCGCATTAAACATGAATTTTTTCATGGCATTAGACAGTTTCTTCATTTTCAACCCGTCAAGTTTCCCCATCAATCTCTCTTTGAGTCTTTCATAATCTTTCCTTTTCTTCCTTTGGAAAATGAATGGGTTCCCTAGATGTCTCTCGTTGCCATTAACATCCTCAACTTGTAGGATTCCTCTTATCTCAGCTCTTATTACTGTGTTGAGATTGCTTGAAAAGATGACACTATTCAAGGGGTAACTATTCAAAAGAACAAGGAAGGATACTAATATACACAACTCATTATAAAACATCAAAAAATTTCATTGAATTGATTATCTCTTACAACCCAAAGTAAAAATTTCTATTCCACTCAGTCATAAGCCTTGTGCATATCCACTTTTAATTGCCATGATTCCTCCCTTGACATTTTTCCTTTTTATCGTAAGGACAGGTTCTTGAGTTAAAACTGAGGACCCCGCGATGTATCTATCCAGAATGAAAGATGATTGAAACAGGGAAACGGGTCCTTTCCATCACACCTCGAAGTTTATTAGATAGAATTATGGCAAAGATCTTGTAAATAAAGTTGCAAAAACTTATTGGTCTAAAGCTATCCATGGTCTCAGCTTTCATTAGTTCTAAATAAGGCATCTGTAGGAGTAGTTTAGTTTCGGGTCAAGAGTACCTATTCTGAAGAAATCTTATACACATTTAGTAACTCTTTCCCTTATAATCTCCCTGTAATTTTTTAAAAAAGTACCCCAACATGTCGATTGGTCCAAGAGCTTTCAATGGGTGCATTTCAAGCATAGTCCTTTGTATGCATTCTATGTTGCACAATCAATTATTTTCCGCCTCCATAATCTTCTTTCGATATAGATTGTCCAACTCTTCACTACTCTGGGGGTCATCTGTCTTGAATAGTCCGATGAAGAAACTGTTAGCTATAGCAACCATTTCTTTTTCTATTATCCTTAAGCTTCCCTTTCTTGTCTCTAAGGCCTCAAATAGGGTTTCTTCTATGCCCTATAATGGTAGATGCGTGAAAAAATCATGTATTTCTATCCCTTTTTTTCCAACCATAACTCCCTCGATTTATGTCACCAAATTAGCTCATTTTCTTCCACAATTACTTGAGGTCACTTCGGATACTTTCCTCTTCAGCAGTGAGAGTATGGCTCATGCGTTGTTGCTAAATCCAACCAAACCTTTCCTCTATCAACTTGATTTTCTTCTCTAGTTGACCAAACAATTTTTTGTTCCAAGCTTGTAAGGCTCTCTTTATATTCTCCAATTTTCTATAAATTCCCTCCAGACCGTGGACATTTGTTTCTTGGCTCCATGCCTTTGCAATCACCTCCTGGCAACTTCCTTATCTTGACCATGTCTCATAGAACCTGATGGGTCCTATCCATGAAGGAATATAAAATAATGGGACCATGGTCAGAAATCGAAATTGGTAGATTGCGAAATCCAGCCTTTGGGAAAAAGGTGACCCAATCGGCTGTCACAATGGCAAAATCAAGGTGTTCCCTTATCAAACCTTATGTGAGTCTATTGTTTTTCCATGTCAATTGGCATCCACTGAATCCCACATCCAACACTCATGTTTCTGTCAAGAATTCAGTCAGGATTTTAGTATCCTTAGGCTTACTTTGTTTCCTTGTTACTTATCAAATTCACTTAGTATTACATTAAGATCACCAAAAATCTCCCATGATATGTCACAATGGATGACTTTTGACTTGAACTCTCTCCAAAAAAATCCTGGTTTTGTGCATCATATGGGGTCTCATAATTAGCATATCGAGCGCACTTAGTGCAATCTTTTTCCTCCGAGACACTAGCTTCGAAAATGGTATCTGAAATGTTAGTAACACATAAACGAAAGTCATCCTTCGATAACAAACATTGACCCTCTGCTACACCTCTAGAATCAATGAATTCTCCATTTGGAAATCCCAGTCTCTTACCCATTCGTCTCATGTTTATCCCTTGGATTGTGATATATGAGGAACACACAGGCTGATTTTATTCTTTCTATCCAAACTTTTAAAGCTTGGATTGTCAGAGTTTGTGCTAGACCCCGATAATTCCATGCGAGGAGCCTCATTGGGAAAGAAGGGGCCGCCTCCTCGCCCATGTGAAAATTTAGGTCCATTGTGACCTCCAATTCAAAGTAGTTCTTACCAATGATTCTATCATTCTTGACGACTTCCTGATGAATGTCGAATGGAATAGGGGTTGTAATGTTAGGAAAAACTTATATAGGATCTTTATTTATTTTCATGTAGATCTAATATTAAACAAATTAATATGAGATAACCTAGAACATGTTTCTAAAATTGAATTCAAAGAGAAACAAAGAGAAGAATACTTACAGTATACGCAGTGGAATGAAAGAGTCATTCCTTCAGTTTCTCTAACTCTTGTATCCTCTCTATCGCAGAGTATTATCAAGAAACTGAATCGATATTTTATTTTCTTCATAGCCTTCCAATGTATCCTTAGAATCACCTAGACTAGTTTGTGCAATTCTCAACACATGAGATAGATACAAAGAAGAAGAAGTGAAAATAATCAAAGAGGCTTAGAAAAGGACTTATGTTTAGAGATAATCTAAAATTATCAGAAAATTTGACTTGTGACTTGTGTTTTGACTTCTCTCTAAGCACTCATTTTATAGAATCAATTAGGCCATTTAATTTAATTAAAAAATCAATAAAATAATAACCATTTTAAAGCCCTAGGTCGAAATTATTATGGGCTTTAGGCCCGTAAAATTTCCCATTTGATTATAAGCTCATTGAACTTAAAATCAAGGCCTGTATTATTTTTTATTGATTTAATTAATTAAATAATTATTTAAATCCTTTATCAAATTAATTATTTATAATTTGAACATTTGATTTAAATTTATTTATTAATTTAGACACCAATTTATCTTAATTAATAAATCTGCCATAATTTCTCTATTCCTCTCAAAATTACACAACTGTGTGAAACTATCCAAAATTGACCTGGTCAACTTTGATAATTCTAATTGATAATTAAATCAATTAATCGAGACTATCTAGATGATTTTATCCAAGGTACAATAGGGACCATGGACCTATCAAATCAAGCTCCAATAAGTTATCATAAATATAACAAATAAATTTACTAACTTATTAATTCCTCGTGACTCCACTATAGACTCGGAATTGCACTCTTGAATTCATAGAACGCTCTATAACAAGTATAGATACGCTATTAATTATCCATTGTTAAGACCATAATTGTCACTCAATCCTCTATAGATGGTCTACAATGAGATAGGACTAAAATACCATTTTACCCCTCATTGTATTGTATCCTTAAAACACATAGTTCCTTGTAAATGATATGTAACGCACTGGATAGCCAAGAGTGCTACACTGTGTGTTTCTAAAGATGCAGGACTTGCTAATCAATTCATTTAGATAAAAAATGATATTAAAACCACTAATGAACTAGGGTTAAGAGGATTTGGTCTAAAAAGTGTACATTCTATATAACAAAACATTTTCTACGTGGGATCCCAAAAAGGAACAACGTTCGAAAGTCATTTTACAAAATTTCCAAGGTTTAGACAACCATTAGCCATTCTAAGGAAAAATAAACATTTATGGTTCCCCTGTTCCTATTTTCCCCTCAACCATGGCGGTTGAGCTGCTGGTCATGTACATTCAGTTCGCAGAGCTCTCCAAGTCAGGGCTGATTGAGTTTTTCCTTGCCTTTACCTACACCACATAGCACCCGTGAGCCAAGGCCTAGCAAGAAAACATAATATGCATCATAAACAACAATAACAGATGAATAACCCATTAATCATGACCAAACACACATATTAATCAAATAGCACATATGCAGAAACAAAGATGCAACTAAACGTTAATAACAATCAAGTCACGTGATAATTAGGGCCGACAACTTAGGTCGCACCCTCTGTTTACCCCACTGACTCCGGCCAGCTTAAACCGATCTCAGTGCATAATAAGTTGTCCTCAGCTACCAGTGGCCGAGCCGCGCCTTGTGCGCTAGAGTAACATTGGGCACTCTTAGGTCGTGGGTTAGTGTTTACATAGCATAATACCATCCTTTCAAAGCACAAATATTAGGGAACCCTTAGTCCTATTACAAATACATAACTGGGTGCAGCTTTCTTACCATTAATTTCCACGTTCACTGACTATGAGCGACGACTCTCAAGCATGATCCGCTTCCTGAGCCCTAGCTTAACACCTAGTTACAACCAAGGTAATGGATTCCATCAATATTCAAATAAAGGTTTCCGGGTACAATGCAAGCTTCCAGGTCATCGTATTCCACCTAACATTGTGGTGGAATCGATCCCGAGCACCCTAAGTTGGGTTCCCGCGCTTAAAATCCCCAAAAGATCAAAAATGCACCTCAGGGCTGCGGCCCTTGAAACCTAGCTGCGGCCCGCCCCTGAAATAGAAACCATGCCCCCTTGAAGGCAGACATGCACCGCGGCCCTGCCTTGTGGCGCTGCAGCGCTCCCCTTCAGCCGAGCCTTCCTGGCTCCTTTGCTTCGTAGGGCTGCAGCGCTCTCGAACAGAGCTCCGGCCCAATCCTTCGTGCCCAGAAAATCCACCATTTCGAACATCCTAACCTTATTCAAAACCACCCCAAAGCACCCTAATACCAAAACCCATTAATCACAAGACTTTTAACATGATTCTAACAACATAAACCAACAGAAACCCAGCCTAAAAACCTATCAAAATCCCATTTTGATTCCTAGAACCCAACAGCTGAAAAACACAAAAACGAGTCATGCAAACTCATATTTTAACCTCTAAATTACGAATTTAAGCGTACTTCTTTGATGAACCACTTCCTTAAAAACTTTTGAGCTAAAACCCAAGCGTCCCAGCTCCAATTCAGTCCTTAAATATTCAAACCATAAACACCCTTAATATTCAGTCAAATCTCATAATTCTAATCCTCAAACATAAAACATAATTCTTACCTTGGCCTTGGTTTAGTGTTCCTTGGTTAGAGCTGAGCTAATTCCTCAAACTTCAGTTCATATCCTCTGAATTCCCGGCTGAATTCTCTTGAATTTCAGTAATTTCCTTAAGAGAGAGAAGAGAAGGAAGAGAGAGGCAAAGTGGGTTGGTTGGTGCTTTGTTCTACCAGTTTCTATTTTGTTTAGTCTAACCTTAGTTAATTAAATCAATCCCGAGGGCTCGGGGTACCGGAAACGTCCCCGAGGGAAAAATGGTCAAATTCCCCAATATTCCCTCCTAAGCTTCCTAACCTCAAATATATCTCCATATATTTGTTTCCATAACCCGATAGTCTAAATAACCACCCGATACCTGAAATACCCCTGACTTGTCCAAAGTCAAATATTATACCCCATTGTGACTTTCCCGCCAACTGGCTCCCTAAGATCGCCTCAAGTCGCACGCTGCAGGCTTACCCTTATAATAATGTGGTTCTCATTGATATAACATTTAACCACAATTATATTCATATAATCATTCAAGCATGCTTATAATATAATCATGCATTAAATCAATAAACTCACACATAAACCAATTATGCCCTCTCGGCACACTAATCAAGGCCCTTAAGCCATATTAGTGATTTTGGGTCATTACAACTATCCCCTCCTACTGAGAATTTCATCCTCGAAATTTACCTTAATAGGTCGGGATACTGATCCCGCATCGCTGTCTCTATTTTCCAGTTCGCTTTCTCGACCTTGCTATTTTTCCACAACACTTTAACTAACAGAATCGTCTTATTCCGTAGAACTTTGTCCTTTCGATCCAAAATCTGAACTGGTCGCTCTTCGTAGGACAAATCTGTCTATAACTTTAAGTCCTCATACTTTAGCACATGCGTCGTATCTGAAACATACTTCCGCAACATGGAGACATGGAATACATCATGAACTCCTGACAGCGACGGTGGCAAGGCCAACCTGTAAGCCACTTGTCCAATCCTTTCTAGAATCTCGAAAGGTCCAACAAACCAGGGCTCAGCTTGCCCTTTACTCCAAACCTCCTTACCCCTCTCAATGGTGAAACTCGCAGAAACATGTGGTCCCCAACCTGGAACTCCACGTCCCTACACTTAGGGTCAGCGTAGCTTTTCCGTCTACTCTGCGAGGCAAGCATTCTGGCTCAAATCTTTTCAATAGCTTCAGTAGTCTTCTGAACCATATCTGGCCCTAAATACTTCCTCTCACCCATATTATCCCAATGAATGAGTGATCTACACTTTCTCCCATATAACATTTCATTAGGAGCCACTCCAATCGTGGATTGATAACTGTTGTTATACGAGAACTCAATCAACGGAAGATACTTACTCCAAGATCCCTCGAAATCAATCACACACACCCTAAGCATGTCCTCCAACACCCGAATCATCCTCTCAGACTATCCATCAGTCTTAGGATGGAAAGCTGTGCTAAACTTCAACTGGGTCCCCATAGTTCTCTGTAGAGCTCCCCAAAACTTAGAGGTAAAGATAGGATCTCGGTCAGATATAATAGACTTTGGAACCCCATAGAGACAAACTATCTCCCTCACATACAACTCTACATACTGTTCACTGTATACGTCGACTTCACTGGCAAAAAATGAGCTAACTTGGTGTATCTGTCTACTATTACCCACACCGAGTCACAAAGTCCCACTCTCCTGGGTAATCCTCCCACAAAATCCATCGTGATGTTTTCCCACTTCCACTCTGGGATACCCAAATTCTGAAGCAATCCCACTGGTCGTTGATGCTCAGTTTTTACCTGCTGACATGTCAAACATCTAGACACATACTCTACCATATCCTTCTTCATTCCGGGCCACCAATATAATGTCCGTAGATCCTGATACATCTTTGTGGTACCCGAATGAAGTGAGTATGGCGTGGTGTGAGACTCATCCAGTATCTCTCGTCTGATCCCCTCATCTGTTGGAACACAAATCCGTCGCTGATATCAAAGCATACCAGTCTCAGAAATAGAGTAACCCTTAGTTGTCCCAGCTAAGACATGCTGCCTAACATCCTGCAACTGCGCATCCACCAATTATCTCTCCTTGATCCTCTCTAGCAGGGTCGACTACAACGTAATATTAGCTAATTGGCCCACCATTAATTCTATCTTTGCCCTGGCCATCTCATCAGCTAACTCTCTCGTGACCTGGGTGGAACTATACCATTGTTCTGGACCCCTCCTACTCAACGCATTTGGCACCACATTGGCCTTCCCTGGGTGGTAAAGGATATCATAGTCATAATCCTTAACCAGCTCCAACCAGCGTCTCTGTCTCATGTTTAGATCCTTCTAAGTGAAGAAATATTTCAAACTCTTGTGGTCAGTGTATATCTCGCACTTCTCCCCATACAGGTAATGACGCCACACCTTCAGTGCGAATACCACTGCTGCTAGTTCCAAATCATGAGTAGGATACCGATGTTCATACTCCTTCAACTGCCGCGATGCATAAGCTATAACTTTCTCATTATGAATCAACACGCAGCCTAAACCCATCCTTGATGCATCACAGTAAACTACAAACATTCCTTCCTCCGAAGGAAGACTCAACACAGGTGCAGAAATAAGCCGTCTCTTCAACTCTTGGAAACTGTTCTCACACTTCTCTGACCAAACAAACTTCTGATTCTTTCGTGTCAATTCTATCATTGGTGAAGAAATCTTTGAGAATCCCTCCACAAACCGCCTGTAATAACCTGCGAACCCAAGGAAACTCCACACCTCCGAGGCGTTCCTTGGCCTCGGCCAGTCTCTCACCGCTTCCACTTTGGACGGATCCACCTTAATCCCTTATGCACCAACTATATGCCCAAGGAAAGTCACCTCTGGTAACCGAAATTCACACTTCTTATACTTAGCATATAACTGGTGTTCCCTTAATCTCTGTAAAACCTGTCGAAGATGTTGTTCATGCTCTACCTCTAAACTAGAGTATCCTAGAATGTCGTCAATGAAAACAATGACGAACTAATCCAAGAAGTCCTTAAACACCTTGTTCATCAAATCCATAAAAGTTTTCGGGGCATTGGTCGAACCAAAAGACATGACCATGATCTCATAATGCCCATATCGCGTCCGGAAGGCCGTTTTCAGTATATCCTTATCTTTGATCCTCAGCTGGTGATAACAAGATCGTAGATCAATCTTTGAGAACACCGTCTTTCCCTGCAGCTGATCGAACAAGTCATCAATCCTTGGTAGAGGGTACTTATTCTTGATAGTCAACTTGTTCAATTCCCTGTAATCTATACACATCCTCAATGTCCCATCCTTTTTCTTAACAAATAACATTGGACCGCACCATGGTGAGTAACTAGGTCTGATGAATCCCAAATCCAGAAGCTCCTGCAACTGTATCTTTAGTTCCTTCAACTCTGCTAGTGCCATTCTATATGGTGTCCTTGATACTGGCTCTGTCCCCGGTGCTAACTTAATCTCAAACTGAATCTCCCGGCACGGCGGCAACCCTGGTAGATCCTCAGGAAATACGTCTAAAAACTCATAGACCAATCTGGTCTCTCTCAGCCCTGCTGGCATAACCCTGGTAGTGTCCACCACACTAGCTAGAAAACCTATACAAACACCTTGTAACAAGTCTCTGGCCCTCAATTCAGAAATCATGGGTACGCGGGGTCCACACACTGCTCCTACAAAGAGAAAAGGATCCTCGCCCTCAGGCTCAAAAGTCACCATCTTCTTCCTGCAGTCAATAGTAGCCCAATATCTGACCAACCAGTCCATCCCTAAGATCATGTCAAAATCCTCCATGTCTAACTCAATCAGATCTACCGAAAGTTCCCTACTATCAACCGTCACTGGCAGTGCCCTAATCCATCTTCTAGAAATTACCAATTCCCCCGTAGTTAATAAAGTCCCAAACCCCGCAGTCCGATATTCACTAGGTCTACACAATCTATCAATTACTTTACTAGAAACAAAGGAATGTGTAGCACCAGAATTAATCAATACAGTAAAAGGAGAGCCAGCGCTAGAAAGCTGACATGTCACTACCGAGGGACTACCCTCGGCCTCTGCCTGTGTCAGAGTGAATACTCGAGCTGGAGTCAAGCTATCCACCTTTCCTGCTTCACCTTTCTTCAGTGTTGGGCAGTCTTTCCTGTGATGCCCCACTGTTCCACACACAAAACAAGCTTTGGCCCGGCATTCGCCCAGGTGACGCCTTCTACACCTTGGGCACTCTGGATAGGTCCGCCACGCCTTGCCACTACCCTGACGGCCACCCTGACCCCTCCTAGCAGGACTAGCAGCGATCGAAGTGTCAGAAGTCTTTCTCTTGAAGTCACTAGGGCCTTCGCCCCTACCTGTCCCTGAATAAGGAGGCATCACTCTGCAGCCTTCGCGCCTCACCGCACTTTCCCTCCAAATCTTGTTCTCTGCTTCCTCAGCGGTAAGAGCCTTCTCAACAGCCTGGGCATAAGTTGTTCCTCCAGGTACCATTGTAATCCTAACATCCCGGGCTATTATAGCATTAAGCCCCCTGATGAATCTATCTTGCCTAGCAGCATCAGTAGGCACAAGATCTGGTGCAAACTTCACAAGCTTGTCAAATTTTAGGGCATACTCAGTAACAGTCATATTGCCCTGCACCAAACCCACAAACTCATTAACTTTTGCTGCCCTGACGGCAACATTGTAGTATTTCTGGCTGAACAAATCCTTAAATCCTTACTAACTCATAGTAGTGACATCGCTTGTCTGTGAAGCCACCTCCCACCAAATGCGGGCATCCTCCCTCAACATATATGTTGCACAGGCCACTCTGTCATGTCCCTCCATCCTCATAAAATCCAGGATAGTAGTAATCATGGTCAGCCATTGCTCAGCCTTTAGTGGATATGGTCCTCCCTCAAATATTAGGGGTTGCTGCTTCCTGAACCGCACATATAATGGCTCCCACCTATTTCCAATCTCTCCCGATTGTACAACTAGTACCACTGCAGGAGGTACAATAGGGAAAACACTCCCTGATGGAGCCTGCTGTCGTAGTAGATGAATTTTTCATCTTGGCTCTGTAATCGGGCTTGTATATCTGCCATGAGTTGCTGCCAGTTCTCAGGGACTGGCGGAGGAATCTGGCCCTGGTCATCACCCTAGGTCCCAGACCTAATGCCGGCTAGTCGCGTAGATTTTCTTGGATACATAGCTATCCAAGTCAATCTACAATCAACGACTTGGTAGTCAGACCATGATGACAGGGTAAAAGCTTCTCCAAAATCTATCAAAGAAACATAACCAATCACAATCAATAAGAATATAGGCATTCATCCATATGCACCGGCTGCTGATAAGCATGCCCCAACATTACCACATGACAGCTAAGATAAAATCATTCATCCATGCACAATATACAGTTAATCATTCAAATATTCATTTACATGCATTGCAATGCAGATAAGCATGCCTTAACATTTTCATACAGCAGTCAAGGGTCAGGCCCTATCAGTATCTCATGCTTCCTCTTGATCCAATAAATAATAACATTCATAATTCATTCCAGACATACAAGCATATATGCACATATACACATTACCAAACCCTGAATTGAGCTTGTCATTAGTACAAATGTACATGTCCAGCCGGTCTTCATGAACCCTTAACCAAAGGACGCTCTGATACCAAGATGTAACACCCTAGATAGCAAAGACCGCTACACTGTGTGTTTATAAAGATGCAGGACTTGCTAATCAAGTCATTTAGATAAACATGATACTAAAACCACTAATGAACTAGGGTTAAGAGGATCTAGTCTAAAAAGTGTACATTCTATATAAGAAAACATTTTATACGTGGGATCCCAAAAAGGAACAAGGTTCGAAAGTCAGTTTACAAAATTTCCAAGGTTTAGACAACCATTAGCCATTCTAAGGCAAAATAAAAATTTCTGGTTCCCCTGTTCCTATTTTCCCCTCAACCGTGGCGGCTGAGCAGCTGGTCATTTACATTCAACTCGCAAAGCTCTCCAAGTCAGGGTTGATCGAGTTTGCCCTTGCCTTTACCTGCACCACGTAGCACCCGTGATCCAAGGCCCAACAAGAAAACATAATATGTATCATAAACAACAATAACAAATGAATAACCCATTAAGCATGACCAAACACACATATTAATCACATAGCACGTATGTAGAAACAAAGATGCAACTAAATGTTAATAACAATCAAATCACATGATAATTAGGGCCGACAACTTAGGCCGCACCCTCTGTTTACTCCACTGACTTCGGCCCGCTTAAACCGAGCTCAATGCATAATAAGTTGTCCTCGGCTACCAGTGGCTGAGTCGCGCCCTGTGCGCTAGAGTAACATTGGGCACTCTTAGGTCGTGGGTTACTGTTTACATGGCATAATACCATCCTTCCAAAGTACACATATTAGGGGACCCATAGTCCTATTACAAATACACAGTGGGTGCAGTTTTCTTACCATTAATTTCCACGTTCACTGACTACGAGCGATGACTCTCGAGCACGATCTGCTTCCCGAGCCCTAGCTTAACACCTAGTTACAACCAAGGTAATGGATTCCATTAATATTCAAATAAAGGTTTTCGGGTACAATGCTAGCTTCCGGGTCATCGTATTCTACTAAACACGGTGGTGGAATCGATTCTGAGCACCCTAGGTTGGGTTCCCGAGCTTAAAATCTCCAAAAGATAAAAAATGTACCTAAGGGCTGTGGCCCCTGCAACCTAGCCGTGGCCTACCCCTGAAATAGAAACCATGCCCCCCTGAAGGCAGACGTGCACCGTGGCCCTGCCTTGTGGCGCTGCGGTGCTCCTCTTCAGCCGAGCCTTCCTGGCTCCTTTACTTCGTAGGGCTGGAGCGCTCTCGAACAGAGCTCCAGCCCAACCCTTCGTGCCCAGAAAATCCACCATTTCTAACATCCTAACCATATTCAAAACCACCCCAAAGCACCCTAATACCAAAACCCATTAATCACAAGAATTTTAACATGATTCTAATAGCATAAGCCAAAAGAAACCCAGCCTAAAAACCTTTCAAAATCCCATTTTGATTCCGAGAACCCAACAGCTGAAAAACACAAAAACCAGTCAAGCAAACTCATATATTAACCTCTAAATTACGAATTTAAGCGTACTTCTTTGATAAACCACTTCCTTAAAAACTTTTGAGCTAAAACCCAAGCGTCCCAGCTCCAATTCAGTCCTTAAATATTCAAACCATAAACACCCTTAATATTCAGTCAAATCTCAGAATTCTAATCCTCAAACATAAAGCTCAATTCATACCTTGGCTTTGGTTGAGTGTTCCTTGGTTAGAGCTGAGCTAATTCCTCAAACTTTAGTTCAAATCTTCTGAATTCCCAGCTGAATTCTCTTAGATTTCAGTAATTTCCTTAAGAGAGAGAAGAGAAGGAAGAGAGAGGCAAAATGGGTCGGTTTTTGCTTTGTTCTACCATTTTCTATTTTGTTTAGTCTAACCTTAGGTAATTAAATCAATCCCGACGGCTCGGGATACCGGAAACGTCCTCGAGGGAAAAATGATAAAATTCCCCAATATTCCCACCTAAGCTTCCTAACCTCAAATATATCTCCATATATTTATTTCCATAACCCGATAGTCTAAATAACCACCCGATACCTGAAATACCCCTGACTTGTCCAAATTCAAATATTAAACCCCGTTGTGACTTTCCCACCAACTGGCTCCCTAAGATCGCCTCAAGTCGCACGCTGCAGGCTTACCCTTATAATAATGTGGTTCTCATTGATATAACATTTAACCACTATTACATTCATATAATCATTCAAGCATGCTTATCATATACTCATGCATTAAATCAATAAACTCACACATAAACCAATTATGCCCTCCCAGCACACTAATAAAGGCCCTTAAGCCATATTAGTGATTTTGGGTCATTACATGATATTTCAGTAAAGTAATTTAATTACTAAAATGAGATCTCTATCATTTAAAACCTTGAACCAAACTGAAAGGAAACCATTGTTTCACTTCTTTATCAGAAGCTATAGATGTTCATATCTATGATTAACACTCCCACTCCATTTTACTACCGAGTTCCCAAGATGTAAGTATGGGCTAGTCCGTAGGGTAAGCTAGTAATGAACATGTCAAAGAACTCAAATAATACAATCAGTTAGAATACTAACCACTCAAAATTGAGATTGAATTGACCTATGGTCAACTATATGATATGGCTAGAATAGATAATAACAGTATGTTTACTTATCTTATCAATTGTCAATATCGGTCCTGTCCGATGTAACAAATACATCCGATCTTATCTACTTTGCTAATGTTCTGGAAAGAACATAACACTATAATGTGTAAGTAGATCATATCGTAGATTGGCAAGTCAGTGTAAATCCTATGCACTGACTAATCTTAGGACTAACTTATTTTGAACATGTAATCATATTTATATTCCACTGGGATTACGTCACTATAAATAAGATTAGTTATATGCTCGGGATTTAATAGAAGTTTAAATTATTTAAATAATCATGAAAATAAAACATGTGAGCAAAGTGATTGACCAAGTCAAAAAATGATTTCTATTCTTTTATTGATAATAAAATGAGATTACAAAGAATTTGGGCTTTAATTGGGGCATAAAACCCCAACAAACTCCCAGTTGCACTAATTGAAACTAATGCCTTTATTCTACTAATCCCATTTCCTTGATATGCTTATCAAATGTATCTTCTGGTAGTGTCTTTGTAAACGGATTCGCAAGATTGTCTTCAGTTGCAATCTTCATAACCTTCACATCTCCTCTGGCCACATATTCTCGAATAATGTGATACTTCCTTTCTATATGATTACTCCTCTTTTGACTTCGAGGTTCTTTCGAGTTGGCTATCACTCTTGTATTTTCACAAAACAACACAAGCGATTTATCCATTTCTAGAATAACACCAAGATCTGAATAGAACTTCTTTAGCCAAACTATTTCCTTAGCTGCTTCTGAGGCGGCTATATACTCAGCCTCCATGGTGGAATCTGAGATTGCAGACTGCTTTATGCTTCTCCAAATCACAGCTCCACCCCCAAGATTAAACACCATTCCAGAAGTAGACTTCCTGTCATCGACATCAGTCTGAAAATCTGAATCGGTGTAGCCTACAGGGTTCAGAACACCACCCTTGTAGACTAACATATAATCCCTAGTCCGTCTCAAATACTTCAGGATATGCTTAACTACTATCCAATGTTCCGGTCTGGGGTTTGACTGATACCTGCTCACTACTCCCACTGCATAACAGATATCTGATCTAGTACACAACATGGCATACATCAGACTTCCAACTGCAGATGCGTTAGGAACTTTTCTCATTGGATCTGCCTCTTCAGGAGTCTGGGGAGATTGCTTCTTTGAAAGATGAATTCCATGGCGGGACGGTAGACGCCCTTTCTTGTAATTTGTCATTGAGAAACGTTCAAGCACTTTATTTATGTAAGCTGCTTGAGATAGAGCTAAGAGTCTGTTCTTTCTATCCCTGATGACCTGGATACCTAGAACATAACTTGCTTCACCCAAATCCTTCATCAAGAATTGAGTGCTCAGCCAATTCTTCATATCTGATAATTTCCAATGAGTAAGATATCATCTACATAAAGAACCAGGAATACCACTATTTGATTTGCCTTCAGTTGGTAAACACAGGGCTCATCAATATTTTTTCAAAGCCATAGGTCTTGATTATTTCATCAAACCTAAGATTCCAGGAACGAGAAGCTTGCTTAAGTCCATAGATGGACCTATTCAACTTGCAAACTTTTCCCTCTTGTCCAGCTACTTTAAATCCTTCTGGCTGATCCATATAAATGACTTCGTCAAGCTTTCCATTAAGAAAAGTTGTCTTGATGTCCATTTGCCAGTTCTCATAGTCGAGAGCGGCTGCTATGGATAGGAGGATGTGAATGGATTTGAGCATGGCTACTAGACTAAAAGTTTCCTCATAGTCCACGCCTGCTCTTTGGGTATAACCCTTTGCCATTAATCGAGCTTTATAAGTCTCAATATTTCCATCAACACCTCGTTTCTTCTTGTAGATCCACTTGCACCCAATGGCCCTAAAGTCACTAGGTGCTTCCACAAAATCCCAGACAGAATTTGAGTACATGGACTCCATTTCCTGTTTAATGGCTTCAAGCCACAGATCCTTTTCAGGGCTATCCATTGCCTGTTTGAAAGACAACAGTTCATCATCCCTAGTGTCACTAACAACCATATTGGTTTCACCATCCAAACCATAGCGAATTGGGTTCCTAGAAACCCTCCCACTATGACGAGGCTCCGTGACTGTTTGCTCAGGAACAGTGGTACTTTCTTCATTTAAATCGACTTGCATCGGTTGTACATGAAGATTGGGAATTCCATCATCAACTCGCGTTGATGATGATGGAACATTGGTTGGAGTCAATTCTTTAACCATCTCCTCTAAAACTACTTTGTTGCGAGGTTTGAAGTTCTGGACATAGTCATTTTCCAGAAAAGTAGCATTTGTAGAAGTAAACACTTGCTTTTCTGAATGACTAGAAAATTCCACCCCGAGTACCTTTAGGATATCCAACAAACATGCACACTTTAGTTCGCGATTCTAGCTTTACCTCCTTTTTTCTCAGGACGTGGGCGGGACACCCCCAGATTCTATAATGGCATAAACTAGGTTCACGACCATTCCAACGTTCTAAAGGTGTTTTAGGGATTGATTTAGACAGCGCGACATTGAGAATGTCATTCACGGTTTCAATTGCATGTCCCCATAACGAAGTTGGTAGAGTTGAGTAACTAAGCATGCATCTAACCATTTCCAATAAAGTTCTGTTCCGGCATTCTGCTACACCATTTTGTTGCTGAGTACCTAGGGCAGTAAGTTGTGATAAAATCCCAAGTTCAGTCAAATGATCTTGGAACTGCATATCCAAATATTCTCCACCACTGTCAGATCACAAAATCTTTAACGTTTTACCTAAATGGTTCTAAGACATTGCTAGGAATTCTTGAAACTTTGAAAATGTTTCTGATTTCCTATGCATTAGGTAAAGACATGAGTATCTAGAGTAATCGTCAATGAAAGTGACGAAGTACTCAAAACCACCCCTGGCTTGTATATTCAAAGGTCCACAAACATCTGAATGCACAAGACCAAGTGGTTCTTTGGCCCTATCACCCTTTGCAGAGAATGGACTCTTGGCAGTTTGCCTTCTAGACAATATTCATAGACAGGTAATTCACCTAAGGTGAGTTCCCTCAAAGGTTCGTCCTTTGTAAGTCTTTGAATCCTATCATAGCCAATGTGACCTAGTCTCAAGTTCCATAAATACGTCATATTATCGTTATGGGTCTTTTGACGTTTATTGGTCCTAGGTTTAGCTACTTTGAATAAATCATTATTAAGAGCGAGGGATTCGTTAGGTCGCAGAATATAAAGCCCGTTTTCCAAACATGCAATACACAATTGTGATCCATTGAAAGAAATAGATAAATTAAAACTTGTGAAAGTCATAACAAATCGTTCTAATTGCAACATGGAAACTGAAATTAAATTTCTAACAAAATTTGGAATAAAAAAATACATCTTTTAAAATCAAAAATTTATTTCTAAACTTCAGACGAGCTCTTCCACTAGCTTGGACCGCAACGAAAGCTCCGTTCCCAACTCGAAGCTTTAAGCCGCCTTCGTTCACTTCCTCCCACGATTCAAGAAGCTGTAAAGAGTTACAAACATGGTTAGAATCAATAATCCAAACAGATTTATCATTCTCTAAAACACATGTTTCGAAGATAAATGAACTATAATCATTACTTTTGTTTTATCTGCTAGAAACTTGGGGCAATCCTGTTTCCAATGCCCATTCTCTTTGCAGTGAAAACACTTATCTTTAACTTTCTTGTTTTTCTTCTTCTTCCCCTTAGGCTTATGTGCACTCGCCTTTGCAGCCTTTGCAGGCTTGGGGTTGTTGTTTTGTCCACCTTTCCTCTTGTTTCCAGCTTTCGAAGACGAAGCTTGGTTAGCTTCAGCCAGTTGGATCAACAATAGTAGTAGTAGTTGTCTTCTCTTCTCCTCCCTTACTTGGTCCACCAATGATAGACTCAAAAGTCTGAAGTTCATTCATGAGCTGCGTCATACCATAGTTGAGTTTATTCAACACATAGTTGGTGATGGATGGAAGGAAAGCTAGAGAAAGACCGTTAAGGATTAAGCCAACTTGAGTTTCCTCATCTATTATGGCTCCATGCAATTTAGCTTCCTGAAAGTAGTTTGTCATCTTGATCAGGTGATCACGAACATGTTGAGAAGGTGCCATTCGAGCATTGGCATATTTCTTGGTGGCCTCAAAACGAGTCTGCGCTGACTTGGCACCAAACATGTCTTGGAGCTGATCCATGATTTCGTAGGCTGTCTCAACATTCTCCATCTTTGTCTTGAGAGTGCCGACCATACTATTCAACATGTAGTATCGTGCCTTGTTGTTAGTCGCCTGCCAACGCTCATTCTTGTCCCTCACAAACTTAGTAGCTCCTTCAGCAGGAACTTCCAGGGATTCCTCGGTCATGATGAACTTGGAGTTGTCACCAATCAACACAATGTTGATGTTTTGAAATGAGATCTCTATCATTTAACACCTTGAACCAAACTAAAAGGAAACCATTGTTTCACTTTTTCATCAGAATCTATAGATGTTCATATCTATGATTAACACTCCCACTTAATTATACTACCGATTTCCAAAGATGTAAGTATGGGCTAGTTCATAGGGTAAGCTGGTAACGAGCAACTCAAAGAACTCAAATAATACAACCAGTTAGAATACTAACCACTCAGAATTGAGATTGAATTGAACTATGGTAAACTATATGATATGACTAGAATAGATAATAATGGTATATTTACTTATCTTATCAACTGTCAATATCGGTCCTATTTGATGTAACAAATACATCTGATCTTATCTATTTTGCTAATGTTCTGGAAAGAACATAACACTATAATGTGTAAGTAGATCATAACGTAGATTGGCAAGTCAGTGTAAATCCTGTCCACTGACTAATCTTAGGACTAACTTATTTTGAACATATAATCATATTTATATTCTACTGGGATTACGTCACTATAAATAAGAATATCTATATGCTCGGGATTTAATAGAAGTTTATATTATTTAAATAATCATGAAAATAAAATATGTGAGCAAAGTGATTGACCAAGTCAAAAAATGATTTCTATTATTTTATTGATAATAAAATGAGATTACAAAGAATTTGGGTTTTAAATATGGCATAAAACACCAACATATGATTCTTCCTTTCTATTTTTCTGGCAGACTCTCTCTTACTCGCTTAACAAAATTCTTTGAGCTGCTTATCTTTGCACCCTTTCCTTCACTGAAGAGTTTTTGTGAAGATGGTGGTTTTAATATAGGAAGACTAATTTATGAGTCTTTCTTAAATTTGTCGTCATACGGGTTGGGGCCTATTATTGGTGTTATGCACAAATGGGCCTTTCTTTTTTTGTGGTCCACTTGAACTGTGAATCCTTTCAAAGAAGTCCATATGGTAATGGAATATGGTGCTCCGGACTAATTGTACACTTGGGTTAGGCCCATTAACTTATCCATTTTTGTGTCATTGGGCCACGAGGTTCGATTTACCTCAAGATGGTCATGTGGTGTTCTCGACTTTCATAACTTGACATGTGGAATTTTCAACATCTGGTTTACTGTGGGCACAATATTAATGTAACGACCCAAAATCACTAATATGGCTTAAGGGCCCTGATTAGTGTGCCGGGAGGGCATAATTGGTTTATGTTTGAATTTATTGACTTAAAACATGATTATATGTTAAGAATGCCCGTGTGATTATATGAATGTCGAATTGTGATTAAATGTTATAAATGTGCGAACCACATTATTATGAGGGTAAATCTGCAGCGTGCGACCTGAGGCGATCCTAGGGAGGTAGATAGCGAGAAAAGTCTCAACGGGGCTTAATAGTTGACTTTGGATAAGTCAGGGGTATTTTAGGTATCGGGCATTTATTTAGACTATTGGGTTATGAAAATAAATATATGGAGATATATTTGAGGTTAGGAAGTCTAGGCGGGAATATTGGGGAATTATACCGTTTCTCCCCCGGGGACATTTCCAGCACCCCAAGCCTTAGGTTGACCTAAGTGATAAGGATAACTTACTAAAAATAGAAAGTTGTAGACAGAAGAAATAAACCGACTTAGACTTTCTTCTTAGCTCTTCTTTCCTCTCACTCAAGGAAAGCACAAGGAAGGGAAAAACAGGGAATTTCTTGGACTTTTGAGCTGGGAATTGCTGAGAATGAGGCTGGATTTTGAGGCTTAGTTCAAGACTCATCCAAGGAATTAAATCAGCACTAAGGTAAGCAGGGATTTCTCTATCTTTGGTTTAAAAATTATGAGTTTCAGCTGGCCATTGAGGTGTTTGTACCATTGATGTTTAGGGTGGAATTTGAGCTGGAAAGCTTTGGGAACTAGCTGGGTTTTGATTAGAGAAAGGATCCAACTGAAGAGGTATGCTTTAATTCATGATTTAGAGGCTTAAATTCGAGTTTGGCATGTCTGGGTTTTGAGTTCTTGCGTTAGAAAGTTTCAGTAATTGAAATGGGTTTTTGATGGGTTTCTAGCCTAGGATTCAGCTGGGTTGTGTTGTTGAAATCTTGTGGGAAGTTTTTGGATAATTGAGTTGTGGATTTGGGGTGGTTTTGAGTAAGTTTTCATGAGGTTTGAGAGTTAAAAATGGTGATTTTTCTGGGTTCGAAGGGGTCGGGCCGCGGCATAGTTCTTGGTGAGCCACGGCCCTTCGAAGCTGATGGATGCTGAGGAAGGAGGGTGGGCCGCGGCATGGTCTAAGTAATGTCGCAGCCCTTATCTGTTTTTGGGCATTGAGTGGTCTCTGATTGGGGCCATGGCATGGCATGGATGGCTAATGCCATGGCCCTTAAGGGATTTTGGGATTTTGAGATTCTAGGCTTGGGAATTTATCCTAGGGTGCTCGGATTGAATCTTTTACCATGTTTGGTGAAGTTCAATGTTCCGTAGACTAGAACTTTGTCTAAAAGTTCATTTAAGTTTGTTTATGGTATCCCTCACTTTGGTTGTGGATAGGTGATAAAAGCAAGGGCTCGGGAACGGATCGTGCTTGAGGAGCGTTGCTCGTAATCAGTAACTGGAAAGATTAAAGGTATGAAAACTGCACCTGGTTGAATATATGTGATGGGACTAAGGGTTCCCTATTGTGTATGCTTGAATAGATGGTATTATACCATGAAAGCTAATTAGTGAACCAACGACTTAAGGGTGCCAAGGGTTACACTAGCGCACAGGGCGCAGCTTGGCCACTGGTAGCCAAGGACAGCTCAATATACACTGAGCTCGGTTTAAGCGGGCCGGAGTCAGTGGGGTAAACAGGGGGTGCGGCCTAAGTTGTCAGCCTTGATTATTATGTGATCTGATTATTATGTGGTATGATTATTATGTGATATGAATGTTACAAGTTTTTGATTTCATCCATGATTCAGAATATATGCTGAATGATTAAGGTGGATTACTTCATGAGAGTTCATGCTTAGTGAGTTTGCTATCTGTTATTACTGTTTGTGTTGCACATGTTTTCTTGATGGGCCTTGGCTCACGGGTGCTACGTGGTGCAGGTAAAGGTAAGGGCAAGCTTGATCAGCCTTGATTGGAGAGCTCTGCGAGCGGAGTGTACATGGCCAGCTGCTCAGCCACCACGGTTGAGGTTTAGGCAAGGACATGAGACCTAAAGATTGTCCATTTTGCCTTAGTATGGCTAATGATTGTTTATGTACTTTTGGAAGTCTATAAACTTACTTTTATCTCTATTTCTTTTGGGATCCCGTGTATTTAACAGTTTAATTATATAAATGGAAACTTTTGAGACCAAAACCTCTTTAACCCTAGCTCATGCATGTTTAGTGACACGTTTTTAAATTAATGACTTGATTAGCAAGTCTTGCACCTTTAAATGTACACAGTGTAGCGGTCTTGGCTATCCAGGGCGTTACAACTTGGTATCAGTGCGTCCTTGGTTTAAGGGTTTCTGAAGACAGGCTGGACATGTACATTCGCTGCTAGAGACAAGCTCAAATCAAGGTTTGGTAACGTGTATATGTGTTTATGTGCTTATGTACCTGAAATGAGCTATGAATGCTGTTATTTACTGGATTAATAGGAAGCATGAGATACTGATATTGCCTTTCCCTTGACTGTTGTGTGAGAATATTGGGGCATGTTTATTAGCATTTTCGTTCATGTAAATGAATAAATGGATGATTAATTGTATATTGTGCATGGGTGAATGCCTGTTTTATAGCTATTGAGTAATGAGATTGGAGGCATGCTTATTAGCAGCCAGTGCATGAGGATGGATGCTTATATGTTGATTTTTTGTGATTGGTTATGTTCTATTGGTGGATCTTGGAGAAGTTTTTTTTTTACCCTGTCATCATGGTCTAACTGCCGAGTCGTTATTTGCAGATTGACTTGGATAGCTATGCGTCCAAGAAAATCTACACGACTAGTCGGCAATAGGTCCGGGACCAAGGGAGATGACCAGGGCTAGACTCCTCCGCCAGTCCCTGAGAACTGGCAGCAGTTGATGGCTGATATGCAAGCTCGATTACAGAGTCAGGACGAGCAGATTCATATTCTGCGATAGCAGGCTCCATCAGGGAATGTTGCCCCTATTGTACCACCTGTAGTGGTACCAGTTATGCAGTCAGGGGAGGTTGGTAACAGATGGGAGCCATTGTATGAACGGTTCAGGAAGCAGCAACCCCCAATCATTGAGGGTGGACCGGATCAATTGAAAGTCGAGCAATGGCTAACTATGATTACCACAATTTTGGATTTCATGAGGATAGAGGGGCATGATAGAGTGGCCTGTGCCACTTATCTGTTGAGAGAGGATGCCCGCATCTGGTGGGAAGTGGCATCGCAGACCAGGGATGTTACCACTTTGAGTTGGGAAGGTTTCAGAGACTTGTTTAGTCAGAAGTACTACAATGTTGCTGTAAGAGCAGCAAAGGTCAAAGATTTCGTGGTCTTGTGTAGGGCAATATGACTATTACTGAATATGCCCTAAAATTTGATAGGCTTGCGAAGTTTGCACCAGATCTTGTTTCTACTGATGCTGCTAGGCAAGATCGATTTATCAGGGGGCTTAATGCTATGATGGCCCGGGATGTCAGGATTACAACGGTACCTAGAGGAACAACTTATGCCCAGGCCGTTGAGAAGGCTCTTACTGCTGAGGAAGCGGAGAACAAGATATGGAGGGAGAGTGCGGTGAGGCGTGAAGGCCGCAGAGTGGTGCCTCCTTATTTAGGAATAGGTAGGGGCGGAGGCCCTAGTTATTTCAAGAGAAAGGCTCCTGACACTTCGACCGCTGCTGATCCTAATAGGAGGGTCCGGGGTGGTCAGGGTGGCCTTCAGGTTGGCGGTGAGGCATGGCAGACCTATCCAGAGTGCCCGAGGTGTAGAAGACGCCATCTGGGTGAGTGTCGGGCCAAGGCATGCGTTGTGTGTGGGGCAGTAGGGCATCTTAGGAAAGACTGCCAATGGTGAAGAAAGGTGAAGCAGGAAAGGTGGATAGCTTGACTCCAGCTTGAGTATTTACCTTGACTCAGGCAGAGGCTGAGGCTAGTCCCTCGGTGGTGACAGGTCAGCTTTCTAGTGCTGGCTTTCCTTATACTGTATTGATTGATTCAGGTTCTACACATTCCTTTATTTCTAGAAGAGTGATTGATAGATTGTGTAGTCCTAGTGAGTATCAGACTGTAGGGTTTGGGACTTTATTGCCTACAGGGGAACTGGTAGTTTCTAGGAGATGGATTAGGGCACTGCCAGTGATGATTGATGGTAGGGAACTTTCGATGGATCTGATTGAGTTAGATATGGAGGATTTTGATATGATTTTGGGGATGGATTGGTTAGCTAGATATGGGGCTACGATTGACTGTAGGAAGAAGATGGTTACCTTTGAGCCTGAGGGCGAGGAACCTTTTGTTTTTGTGGGTGTGGTATGTGGGCCCTGCGTACCTATGATTTCAGCGTTGAGAGCTAGAGACTTGTTGCAGGGGGGTTGCATAGGTTTTCTGGCCAATGTAGTGGATACTGCTAGAGTTATGCCGGCAAGGCCGGGAGAGACCAGACTGGTGTGTGAGTTCTTAGATGTAATTCCTGAGGATCTGCCAGGGTTGCCGCCGCGCAGGGAGATCCAGTTTGAGATTGAGTTAGCATCAGGGATGAAGCCAGTATCTAGGACACCGTACAGAATGGTACCAGTAGAATTGAAAGAGTTGAAGATACAGTTGCAAGAACTTCTGGATTTGGGATTCATCAGACCTAGTTATTCTCCATGGGGCGCTCCAGTGTCGTTTTTTAAGAATAAGGACGGGACTCTGAGGATGTGTATAGATTACAGGGAATTGAACAAGGTGACTATTAAGAATAAGTACCCTCTACCAAGGATTGATGACTTGTTCGATCAGCTGCAGGGTAAGACGGTGTTCTCAAAGATTGATCTTCGATCTGGTTATCACCAGTTGAGGATCAAAGATGTGGACATACCGAAGACGGCCTTCCGGACACGCTATGGACATTATGAGTTCTTGGTCATGTCTTTTGGTCTGACCAATGCCCCGGAAACTTTTATGGATCTGATGAACAGGGTATTCAAGGATTTCTTGGATCAGTTCGTCATTGTCTTCATCGACGACATTTTGGTGTACTCCAGTTCAGAGGCAGAGCATGAACAACATCTTCGACATGTTTTACAGAGGTTGAGGGAGCATCAGTTGTATGCTAAGTTTAAGAAGTGTGAGTTTTGGCTGCCAGAGGTGACTTTCCTTGGACACATAGTTCGAGCAGAAAGGATTAAGGTGGATCAGTCCAAGGTAGAAGCAGTAAGGGATTGGCCGAGGCCAAGGAACGCCTCGAAGGTGCGAAGTTTCCTTGGGTTGGCCGGTTATTACAGATGGTTTGTAGAGGGGTTCTCAAAGATTTCTTCACCGATGACAGAGTTTACAAGAAAGAATCAGAAGTTTGTTTTGTCAGAGAAGTGTGAGAACATTTTTCAAGAGTTGAAGCGACGACTTAATTCTGCTCCTGTGTTGAGTCTTCCTTCAGAGGAAGGAATGTCTGTGGTCAATTGTGATGCATCGAGGATGGGTTTAGGCTTTGTGCTGATGCAGAATGAGAAAGTTATAGCCTATGCATCTCGGCAGGTGAAGGAGTGTAACGCCCCAACTCCAGGGACCGTTACGGTGTGCCTTGTAACAGTGCTAAACTCGCTAATCGAGTCATTTGGCCAAAATCGTGTAACTAAGTATGATTAGCAGTTTAGGGATTAAAAACTTTGGATAAGATGTAACGTTTCATTAGAACGTTTAATATATATGTTGGGATCCAAAAATTATAATTTCAGAGTCTACTACAAGAAGATATTTACAACAGGCCGTTCTATGCGGCAAAACAGGGTGTAACCCTAGTTCCTTCTCAACCTCGGCCGTGGTGGACGAGTAGCTGCATATGTACACCTCATCACCTAAGATCTCCAACTCAAGGATGGTCTAGCTTTCTTTTTCCTTTACCTGCACCACGTAGCACCCATGAGCCGAAGCCCAGCAAGAAAACTCATATGCTCATAAACAGTCAAATCACGATATCAAATCATATCTGGCATGCCTAGCAAACACAGCTCTATTCAGCATGCAAATGAGCTCAAACAATGCTGGGGTATCCAGGATAAGAAATCCTGGCCTTCTGATTGGAGGACTATCAAGTCAATCCTAATCAGATGAGTGTCGCAACACTTGAGGTTCCGATAAACCATGTTGAGTGACCGACAAGTGAGTCACTAATTCAAATGGAAGGGCGGCTATTGGGTAAGCCTCTAGCCTTCAATAGGTTCTGGTAAACCATACTGAGTGACTAACAAGCAAGTCACTAATTCAAAATGGAAGGGTGGCTGTTGGGTAAGCCTCTAGCCTTCAAGCACTTATAATGTTCATCGACCCTTGGGGTCGGTCTGGCATTAATGCTCTTTGAGTCATTCAATGATGATAGTCGATTAGATCTAATCTTTGATGGATTGCATGATACACGCTAAGGCCATTCTGACTAATGAGTCAGCGCTATGTGACTAGTGTCCAGTACCACTGCCGAACCTGACTAATAAGTCACAGCATCACAGTTGATATTAACATCTTTTCCAATTCCGACTTATGAGTCAGTGCAACGTGACCAGTGCCCAGTACCACTACCGAACCTGACTAATGAGTCACAGCTTCACAGTTGATAATTGCACCTTTGCCAAATCTGACTAATTAGTCAGTACCATGCACAGGTAAACAATGCTATCAATGTGTATCATATGCCAATTATCCAAGAATAGGGCATTCAACATGCTTACTAAACAGTTGCTAGCATAATTATAATCATGCACAAACACAGAGACTCAAGCTCTGACCAATCTCATATTCATCATTCATGGCATGCCCTAATCACATGTTTCTCGTGCATCACATGCATCACATTTAACCAACCAGCATGCCTCAATAATAATCATATGCAAATGGGCAAGATTGTCAAGCAATCATTATGCTATTAATGTATACATTTAAACATTTAACATGCATCAAACATAACCATGCATGTCACATATGGGGTGCAGTTTTCTTACCTCAGATTTGAGCTAGAACCAATATAAGAATGACCCTTGAGAACGATCAACCTTTAAGCCCTTAGCGGCCACCTAATCATAACCAAATATGGAACACCATCAATAACATGATAATCAAAGGTTCTCAAACCAATATCTAGCCTCCAAGAGATCAATCCAAACTAATCCAAGTAGTAGGAACACTCCCGAGGCCTATAGCTAAGTTCCCGGGGTCAAAACGAGAAAACGGGGTGAAAACAGGGCAAGGGCTGCGGCCCTAGCACCTTGGGCCGCGGCCCCCAGGGTTCTCTGAGGCAAGGGCCGCGGGGCCTAGCAAGGCCAATTTCCTGACACCTGCTTCTTCGAACTAGGGCCGCGGCGCTCAAGAACAGGGCCGCGGCCCCCAACCCTGGGCCATTCCCAAATGTGTTTTAAGCACTTCAAATCCTCCAAAAACATACCCAAACATTCCCCAATCATCAAATCAAAGTTCCCAAGCTTCCTAATACTCCAAAACCCCCAAAACCCAAGGTTCAAACCAACCAAAAACTCAACAATTAACAAAGTCCAATTCTAAGCTTAGAAACTTTAAAAACTTAAAACTTCAAACTTAGATTACCTTTGATTGGGTTGTTTTCCGTCAAATCCTTCGGTTAAGAAGCTTCTAATATTTCCTAGGATTGCTATGCCTCGACCCTCGCTTGATTCTGACTCCTAGAACTCAAGATTTCCTCAAAAATGCTCAAACGGTATAACGGACCATTGAGAGATAGAACGAGAGGTTTTCTAACATATGTTCTTATCTGGGAAGCTACTTCAAGCTTAAGTAACCTCAAAGAAAACCTAGTGCTCGGGGTCCCGAAAACACCCCCGGGGACACTATAGTCAAAACTTCCAGAATTTCACCCTGATCTCAAATATTCCCAATCTATCACCAAATAAGCATTTCTATTACCCCAAAATTGACCCCGTTATGACAAAACCGCTAATCCATTATATATGACCGTCTCATGCGGAATAGCTCGAATATATCTCCATAATAATGAATTCTCATTCACAAATTACAATATGCACCCAATGGCCAAATTACCAAAATGCCCTTATAATTATAAATGCACCCATATGCATGCGTTTACCATCATATAATAATATAATTCACATTAACATGCATATATTCATTTTATATCATATTAAATCAATTATGGCCCTCCCGGCCTCCGAATCAAGGTCTTAATCCTTATTAGGAAATTCGGGGCATTACAAGGAGTATGAGCAGCGATATCCGACTCATGATTTGGAGTTAGCAGTAGTGGTATTCGCACTAAAGGTGTGGCGTCATTATTTGTATGGGGAGAAGTGCGAGATATACACTGACCACAAGAGTTTGAATATGAGGCTGAGACGTTGGTTGGAGTTGGTTAAGGATTATGACTGTGACATCCTTTACCACCCTGGGAAAGCCAACGTGATGGCTGATGCGTTGAGTCGGAGGGGCTTAGGACAGTTGTATAGCTCTGCAGAGAGTTATGGGGACTCAGTTCAAGTTTAGCACAGCTTTTCATTCTCAGACTGATGGACAGTCTGAGAGGACGATTCAGGTGTTAGAGGACATGCTTATTGCATGTGTGATTGATTTTGAAGGGTCTAGGAGTAAGTATTTACTGTTGATTGAGTTCTCGTATAACAACATCTATCAGTCAACGATTGAGGTGGCCCCTTATGAGATGTTATATGGGAGAAAATGTAGATCACCCATACATTGGGATGAGATGGGTGAGAGGAGGAACTTAGGACCAGACATGGTTCAGAAGACCAATGAGGCTATTGAAAAGATTCGAGCATGAATGCTTGCTTCGCAGAGTAAGCAGAAAAGCTACGCTGATCCAAAGTGTAGGAACGTGGAGTTCCAGGTTGGGGACCACGTGTTTCTGCGAGTTTCACCATTGAGAGGAGTGAGGAGGTTTGGAGTAAAGGGCAAGCTGAGACCTCGGTTTGTCAGACCTTTTGAGATCTTGGAGAGGATTGGACGGATGGCTTATAGACAGGCCGTGCCACCGTCGCTATCAAGAGTTCATAATGTTTTCCATGTCTCTATGTTGCGGAAGTATGTTTCTGATACATCACATGTGTTGAAGTATGAGGACTTAGAGTTGTAGACAGACTTGTCCTATGAGGAGCGACCACTTCAGATTTTGGATCGGAAGGACAAAGTCTTACGGAATAAGACAATCCCATTAGTAAAAGTTTTGTGGAGAAATACCAAGGTCGAGGAAGCGACCTGGGAGTTAGAGACAGCGATGCGTGATCAGTATCCCGAGCTGTTCAGGTAAATTTTGAGGACGAAATTCTCAGTAGGAGGGGATAGTTGTAACGACCCAAAATCACTAATATGGCTTAAGGGCCTTGACTAGTGTGCCGGGAGGGCATAATTGGTTTATGTGTGAATTTATTGACTTAAAACATGATTATATGTTAAGAATTCCTGTGTGATTATATGAATGTCGAATTATGATTAAATGTTATAAATGTGAGAACCACATTATTATGTGGGTAAATCTGCAGCGTGCGACCTGAGGTGATCCTAGGGAGCTAGATAGTGAGAAAAGTCTCAACGGGGCTTAATAGTTGACTTTGGATAAGTCAGGGGTATTTTAGGTATCGGGCATTTATTTAGACTATCGGGTTATGAAAATAAATATATGGAGATATATTTGAGGTTAGGAAGTCTAGGTGGGAATTTTGGGAAATTATACCGTTTTGCCCTCGAGGATGTTTCCGGCACCCCGAGCCTTAGGTTGACCTAAGTGATAAGGATAACTTACTAAAAATAGAAAGTTGTAGACAGAAGAAATAAACTGACTTAGACTTTCTTCTCAGCTCTTCTTTCCTCTCACTCAAGGAAAGCACAAGGAAGGGAAAAACAGGGAATTTCTAGGACTTTTGAGCTGGGAATGAGGCTGGATTTTGAGGCTTAGTTCAAGACTCATCCAAGGAATTGAATCAGCACTAAGGTAAGCAGGGATTTCTCTATCTTTGGTTTAAAAATTCTGAGTTTCAGCTGGGCATTGAGGTGTTTGTACCATAGATTTTTAGGGTGGAATTTGAGCTGGAAAGCTTTGGGAACTAGTTGGGTTTTGATTAGAGAAAGGATCCAACTGAAGAGGTAAGCTTTAATTCATGATTTAGAGGCTTAAATTCGAGTTTGGCATGTCTGGGTTTCGAGTTCTTGCGTTAGAAAGTTTCAGTAATTGAAATGGGTTTTTGATGGGTTTCTAGCCTAGGATTCAGCTGGGTTGTGTTGTTGAAATCTTGTGGGAAGTTTTTGGATAATTGAGTTGTGGATTTGGGGTGGTTTTGAGTGAGTTTGCATGAGGTTTGAGAGTTAAAAATGGTGATTTTTCTGGGTTCGAAGGGGTCGGGCCGTGGCATAGTTCTTGGTGAGCCGCGGCCCTTCGAAGCTGATGGATGCTGAGGAAGGAGTGCGGGCCGCTGCATGGCCTAAGTAATGCCGCGGCCCTTATCTGTTTTTGGGCATTGAGTGGTCTCTGATTGGGGCCATGCCGTGGCATGGATGGCTAATGCCGCGGCCCTTAAGGGATTTTTGGATTTTGAGATTCTAGGCTTGGGAATTTAACCTAGGGTGCTCAGATTGAATCTTTTACCATGTTTGGTAAAGTTCAATGTTCCGGAGACTAGAACTTTGTCTAGAAGTTCATTTAAGTTTGTTTATGGTATCCCTCACTTTGGTTGTAGCTAGGTGATAAAAGCAAGGGCTTGGGAACGGATCGTGCTTGAGGAGCGTTTCTCGTAATCAGTAATCGCAAAGATTAAAGGTAAGAAAATTGCACTTGGTTGAATATATGTGATGGGACTATGGGTTCCCTATTGTGTATGGTTGAATAGATGGTATTATGCCATGCAAGCTAATTAGTGAACCAACGGCCTAAGGGTGCCAAGGGTTACACTAGCGCACAGGGTTTGGCTTGGCCACTGGTAGCCAAGGACAGGTTAATATGCACTGAGCTCGGTTTAAGCGGGCCGGAGTCAGTGGGGTAAACAGGGGGTGCGGCCTAAGTTGTCGGCCCTGATTATTATGTGAACTAATTATTATGTGGTATGAATATTATATGATATGATTATTATGTGAAATGAATGTTACAAGTGTTTGATTGCATCCATGATTCTGAATATATGCTGAATGATTAAGGTGGATTACTTGATGAGAGTTCATGCTTAGTGGGTTTGCTATCTGTTATTACTGTTTGTGTTGCACATGTTTTCTTGCTGGGCCTTGGCTCACAAGTGCTACTTGGTGCAGGTAAAGGCAAGGGCAAGCTTGATCAGCCTTGATTGGAGAGCTCTGCCAGCGGAGTGTACATGGCCAGCTGCTCAGCCACCATGGTTGAGGTTTAGGGAGGGACATGAGACCCAAAGATTGTCCATTTTGCCTTAGTATGGCTAATGATTGTTTATGTACTTTTGGAAGTCTGTAAACCTACTTTTAACTCTGTTTCTTTTGGGATCCCGTGTATATAACAGTTTAATTATATAAAAGGAAACTTTTGAGACCAAAACCTTTTTAACCCTAGCTCATGCATGTTTAGTGACACGTTTTTAAATTAATGACTTGATTAGCAAGTCTTGCACCTTTAAATGTACACAGTGTAGCGGTCTTGGCTATCCAGGGAGTTACAATTAACTTGCTAGAATATGATGGAAGATGAGGATGTCAACTTGTATCTTTAGGAATCATCTTCTTGTCGTCCCTCGTTTATTGACCCGATCAACTCCTATATACTCATCTACCTTTGTAGTGATGGTAGGAGCATTTTCCTAATTTAAGTAAGGCATGGGTAGTCCATGAACTTGGAGACAAAATACTGCCTTGTCCATATTAACAATATGCCAGTCACCATCTTCAGGCCATTCACGCAGATTGAGTTGTTGTCCACTAATAATCCAGGGTATCTTGCTAAGGACATATTGACAATCTTCATCGTAATCAAAGAATATCCCCCATCAATTCCCCTGAATGGTTTTGATTCTCCATCCTCCTCTAAGTCTCTAAAAGTGTGCTAGGATATGCTTACCTCTGTTCTTTCGTATTCCACGCCTACCAAAGAACTTCTCCAAATCCCTTGTTTTCACGATTTCTTCATTAGCTTCTATATTCGCCTCTTGTTCCAAGGACAGGTTTTCAATAATATGTCTTCTCCTATTTTCAATGAGAACTTCATGCTCACTTCCATTATGATTACCCTCATTAATGTCCTCAATTGCTTCCCCGTCACTGTCATGACTATAGCCTTGCGTCCTTTGACTCTGGCCTCCTGTAGCCATAACTTCTTCTGATGCCATGCCTGCTTAGACCTAGTCCCCTTTTGTTGGGGGACTATACCTCTCAAATATTAATAAAATAGTAACTAGGAGGGAGCTTGCAAAACACTGTATTATGGGAGTTTCTTTAACTCTCAAGCTATTAATGTAACAGAAACTAGCAGCTTGTTCAACTAAAAACACATTGTATCCATCAACTCTCTTATGAGTAAGACTTAGAAAACTTGCAATAAATTATGTAGCATTTATCTTAACACAAACTCGTTAATGTTACCTTTTGCACTCCTACTAAGTAAAAAAAACAAGAAACCACCAACATACAAACTGTTGAAGTTTGAAGGATCCCAACATCTCAACTACCGTGAGTATTATACAAGAAACTAAATTTATGTTAATGTCTAATTTGTAAATATGTACAATAAAAAATTAGTTTTAGTTTTATGATAAATTCTATAAATTCCTATTCCTATATAAAATACAAAAAAGTAATAATTTGTATTTCAATTAATTCATTGTTTTTATTTTAATAATTTTTCTCTCCCTTTCAATTCTTTTGAATGATTTGACCGTGTATGTATATTTCAGTAAATAGAACCTCAAATGAAATTAGACTTGTTGCTTCACCTCCACCTGCACCTCCACCTTCGGTGAGGCAACACGTAGCAATACCTCTAGCACAAACTGTGTCGCCACGTGCAAAGCTAGGTACTATAGAGTTTCAATATTTGATTTATAAGAGCACTCCAAATGGGTTCTCTACTTTATCCATAAATATACCTCATCAAAACCTTTTTTTTTTTTTTTTCCTCACACTTTTACATTACACCATACATAACCTTCTCTATACTTTCTTTTACATCATTTAAATATTATATTTATAAATATTATTTAATAGTTAAATTCATTGAAAAAAAATTAAACAAGCAAAAAATAATAATAAAAGAATAACTAATGGGAGAGATTAACGAAAAAAGGATAATTTTTTTAATAAAAAATGTTTACATAGTACATTAGGCATATGTGATCCTTATTAAATCAAAGTTTTCCCTTCATAGGTAGAGATCTTGAGATAGCCCTCCACAAAATCATCCTATGCCTAGGATGGATATGTGGTTTCCAGATTTTTCTCCAATGGATATGCGGTTTCCAAATTTTTCTCCATATTTGGTCACATTCATTGAATCTAAAGCTTTCATCCTCCCAATAAGTCAATTTTACATTAAACGATCCATTCCTTGATCTCTTCCAAACCACCAAGTCTTACTCCTTTTGCGGTAGTATCTAGATTTGACTTATCTGTTCACCCTTACCTGGACCAAAAAGATCTTATAGCAGGGGAGTGTTGACGTTGGTTGAATATAATGGTTAAGATGTTTACATGTGCTCCAATCCTATTGGCTAGACTTAATGATGATGTCTACATTGTAAATAAGAGTTATTAGAATTGAAAAGTCTTGATCACACATTTCAACTCTCTCTCTCTAACCTCTCTCTCTGTAGCTCTCAATGGCCATAATTTTTCTCCAAGAAATTCATCAAGCATTGCTTGACTTGCATGAGTTTCAAGGCTTGTTAACTCCTAAATATCTTTATACTTGGTTGAAGCTTGTTTGGAATAGAGATTTTGGACAACAATATTCTTATTGTGCATAAGCTTTAGAAGTTCCCCAAGTTTGAAGATTCAAGTTTCTCAATAAAAAAGCTTGTACCTCTCTAACCCTAATCTTTTATTTTGTCATTCTATTGTTTTTATGTTGTTAGTATTGATGATTAAATGTTTATAAGTTCATCATATAAACATTTAATCATTTAATCCTTTGTTGTCAAGATTGACTTTCATACCATGAACATGGGTCTTTAATTATCAAAATTTGCATTCATACTTTGAATAAGGTTCTTGATTAGCATCTAGTGTTTATAATATTGAACTCTTCCTATTATGCATTGTCGATTAAGAAAGTGTAAAGCCATATATTTCCAACATGGGGTATTCCACTCTCTACGACTCTGATGAAAAATATCGGACACTGCCTTCATGTGAGGCCCATTGTCGAATCATCTCCATTGTTTCCTAGAGTTCGCTGAATTCCATCCATGGTATCCAAGGTTTTTTCCAATTTTCAATCTGCTTACCATGGCCTATTATACTGGAGCTGCCCCTTGTGATTACATTCTTGACACTCACAATCCTTTTCCAAACTCCTAAGTCTGAAGACTTCGGTTCCTTCCCCCAAAAAGAGTCTTTTGTATAATACTTCGCTTGCAACACCTTCACCCAAGGCTCGTCTGGTCTAGCAGCCATGTTCCAAGCCATCTTGGCTAATAAAGCTCTACTAAAGTCCTAGAATCTCTTGAACCTCAATCTGCCACACATTTTGGATTAACACACACTGTCCCAAGCCTTTGTAGCTACGAACCTATTTTTTGTAGTGCCTCCCGTCCACACATATCTTCTCATTAAGGCATCTAGTTGTTTGGAATATATGACTTTAATCTTTGCAAATCAAAAATGAATAATGATAATAATGCAATATTCAAAGCCCTAGATGTTGATCAAGATTAAAATTTAAAGTATGAAAGAAATTCTTCATTATCAAAGAAACATGTTAATGATATGAATGTTAATCTTGAATATGAAGAACTAAATGATTAAATGATGATAAGATGAAATTAAATACATTTAATCATCAATACTAACAATGAAAAACATAATAGATTTACAAAATACAAGATTAGGGTTAGAGAGATACAACCTCTGTATTGAGCAACTTGAATCCTCAAACTTGGGAAACTTCTAAGGCTTATACACAATAATAATATTGCTGTCCAAAATCTCTATTCCAAGTCTTCCCAATTGCTTGAAGTTTCAACTAAGTAGAATGATAATTGGGATTGAGCAAGCCTTAAAACTCATGCAAGTCAAGCAATGTTTGATGAGTTTCTTGGAGAAAAACTTTTGTCTTAGAAAGCTAGAGAGAGAATGAGGTTAGAGAGGGAGTTGGAAAGTGTGATCAAGATTTTTCAACTCTAATAACTCATATGTATAGTGTAGGCATCATCATTAGTCTCACCAATAGGATTAGAGCATTTAAAACACATCATTTGGAGCATTTTACGTAAACTGTACGACCCTAAAAGATCTCTTGTCAGGCGATGCATCACTTGCTAGTAGGCGACGTATCGCCACCCTCTCTGACTTTGGACCCTTCATGGTCCTAAAATAGCTCCAAATGCTACCAATTTTTTTTTTGAATGTTTGGATACCTCATTGTATCATTTTAGACCCATAAAAGTCACTTTTAGAAGCCTTCTACACAATCTCATGTTTTCACTTCTCATTAAGTGAAAAAATCGTCAAGTGTTTTGCACCTCAACGTGTAAACATCTTAACCATTATATTTAACCAATCTCAACACTAATTCCCTACAAACAGTTATTGGCACTTGAAAAGTAGACATTGTATACATCAAAATATTACTGGCAATAGCATTAAACATGATTTTTCCCCTGCATTAGACAACTTCTTCATTTTCAATCCCTCAAGTTTCCCCATCAATATCTCTTTGAGTCTTTCATAGTCTTTCTTTTTCTTCCTTTGGAAAATGAATGGGTTCCCTAGATGTTTCTCATTGCCTTTAACATCCTCAACTTGCAGGATTCTTCTAATCTCAGCTTATATTACTGTGTTCAGATTGCTCGAAAAGAGGACAGTCGATTTTTGTTTATTGCATATTTGTCCCAACCAAGCTTTATACTTTGTTATACAGTCTTTTAGGATTGTATCTTCTTCCTTCTTGGCCCTACCAAATAGTATTGTATCGTCTGCAACCTTCAGGTACGTAATGGAGGGCGTTGACTGCACAATCTTTATACCCCAGATCGTGCCTCTGTCCTGTTCCCCCGATATCAGTTTAGATAATATCTCATTTCATTGGAGGAATAAGAAGGGAGTTAGCGGTCTCCCTGTCTCAAACCTCTCTGTGGGTATAATTTCTTAACAAGGAAATATTCAAAAGAAGATATAACACAACTCATTATCAAACATCAATATTTTTCATTCGATCCATTATCTCTTACGACCTGAAGTAAAAATTTCCATTCCACTCGATCATAAGCCTTGTGAATATCCATTTTAATTGCCATGATTCCTCCCTTGTAATGGTAGACACATGAAAAAATCATGTATTTCTATCCTTTTTTTTTTTCCAACCATAACCCCCTCGATTTTTGTCGCCACATTAGCTCCTTTTGCTTCCACAATTACATGAGGTCACTTTGGAGACTTTCCTCTTTAACAGTGAGAGTATCGCTCATAGGTTGTTGCTTAATCCAACCAAGGATTTCCTCTATCAATTTTATTTCCTTCTCTGGTTTACCGAAGACTTTTTTGTTCCAAGCTTGTAAGGCTCTCTTTGTATTTTCCAATTTTCTTTAAATTCCCTCTGGACCATGGACATTTTTTTCTTGGCTCAATGCCTTTGCAATCACCTCCTGGAAACTTTCTATCCATGAAGGAATAAAAAATAATGAGACCATGGTTGAAAATTGAAATTGGTAGATTGCGAATTCTAGCCTTCGGGAAAAAGGTGACCCAATCGTCCGACACAATGGCTCTATCAAGGTGTTCCCTTATCAAACCTCATGTGAATCTATTGTTTTCCCACGTCAGTTGGCATCCAATGAATCCTAGATCCAACCCTCATGTTTCCGTAAAGAATTCAAACATGATTTTAGTATCCTTTGGGCTTACTTTGTTGCCTCGTTACTTCTCAGATTCGCTTAGTATTACATTAAGATCACCAAAAATCTCCCATGATATGTCACAATGGATGACTTTTGGCTTGAGTTCTCTCCAAAAAATCATGTTTGTGTTCATTGTATGGTGTCTCGTAAGAAGCATATAGAGCCCACTGAGGGCAATCTTTTCCTCCCAGACACTAGTTTCGATATAATGGTATCTGAAATGTTAGTAACACATAGACGAAGGTCATCCTTCCATAAGAAGCATTGACCCCCTGCTACACCTCTAGAATCAATGAGTTCTCCATTTTCAAATCCTAGTATCCAACCCATCTGTCTCATACTTTGCCCTTGGATTTTGGTCTATGAGGAACACACAATCTGGTTTTATTCTTTCTATCAAAGCTTTTAAAGCTTGGATTGTCAAAGTTCGTGTTAGACCCCGACAATTCCATGCGAGGAGCTTCATTGGGGCAGAGGGGGCTTGATAAGGGCCGCCTCCTCGCCCATGTGAAAATTTGGGTCCATTGTCACCTCCACTTTAAAGTATTTCTTACTTATGATCCCATCATTCTTGACGACTTCTTCATGAATGTCGAATGGAATAGGGGTTGTAATTCTTCATTTCTCTTTTTCTGGCAGACTCTTTCTTGAGGTTAAGCCTCTTCTTACTCGCTTACAAGGATTCTTTGAGCTGCTTCCCTTTTCACCTTGTCCTTCACTAAAGAATTTTGGTGAAGATGGTTGTTTGAAATTGGGAAGACTAATTTATGAGTCTTTCTTAAATTCATCGTCATACGGGCAAGGGCCTATTATTGGTGTTATGCACAAATGGGCCTTTTTTTTTTCATCGGCCACTTCCACTGTGAATCCTTTCAAAAAAATCCATAGGGTCATGGAATATGGTGATTTAGGCTACTTATAGACTTTGGTTAGGCCCATTAACTTCTCCATGACCTTATCTATTTTGGTGTCATTGGGCCACAAGAGTCGAGTTACCTCAGGATGGTCATGTGATGTTTTCGACTTGCATAACTTGAAATGTGGAATGTCCAAAATCTGATTTACCATGGGCATTATTAGCCATAAAACTATGAATCACCCCTTCATCTCTAGGGTTCTTCCCAATTTGAGATATCGAATGGGTATTTGCATGTTGGTTCATATCAATTCGCGTGGTAGGCTATTTTGTACCTAAAATGGAAGTTTTCTTTGAAGACGATGTTAGTTCAGTCACCTACACCTCCTGTGCATTCTCTTCCCATGGGCCAATTGTTTGCCAAACTTCTCTATACTTCCCACAACTTTTGTTAGGTTGTTGGTCGTAGTCTTGTTTGTTGTGTTGGCCATGGCAGTGCCTCCAACAGCCTTTCTGGCAGTCTTCTTTCCACGAGAACCCTAGTGTCAAAACAATTCTTAATTGAAACCTCTGCTTTGATCCAAGCCCAGTACATGGGAACTGCTTTCCTTTCAAGTGGATAAACAAAGGACTTTCGCCCTCCTACATTTTTTTTGGTGTGCGATAGTTGACCACAGTTAAAGCATATGAGTGGAATTTTACAGTAATTTGAATTGGATCCATTATCTTCTTTCTTTCGCAATATTCTAGAAGTAACCAGCTAGAATATGATGGGAGATAAGGATGTCCTGATCATCCTCTTGTCTTCTCTTGTCTATTGACCCGATCAACTCCTATATACTCACCTACCATTGTGGCGATGGTATGAGCATTTTCCTAGTTTAAGTAAGGCATAGGTAGCCCATGAACTTGGAGTCAAAAGACTATCTTGTCCATATTAACATTATGCCAGTCACCATCTTCAGGCCATTCACGCAGATTGAGCTGTTGTCCACTAATAAATTATGGTGTCTTGATGAGGACATATTGACAATCTTCATCGTAATCAAAGAATAACCCCCATAGATTCCCCTATGTGGTTTCGATTCTCCATCCTCCTCTTAGTCCCAAAAAGGTTGCTAGGATCTGCTTAGCTCTGTTCTTTGGTATTCCTCGCCTACCAAAGACCGTCACCAAAACCCTTATTTTCACGATTTCTTCATTAGTTTCTATATTCGCCTCTAGTCCCAAGGACATTTTTTCGATCATTTTTCTTCTCATATTCTCAATCTTGACTTCATGCTCGCTTCCATTATGAGTACCCTCATTAATGTTCTCCATTGCTTCCCCGTCACTGTCATGACTACTGCCTTGCGTCCTTTGACTCTCACCTCATATAGCCATAACTTCTTCTGATGCCATGCCTGCTTGAACCTAGTCCCCTTTTGTTGGGGGCACCATACCTCTCAAATATTAATAAAATAGTAACTAGGAGGGAACTTGCAAAACATTGTATCACGGGAGTTGCTTTAACTCTCAAGCTATTAATGTAACAGTAACTAGCAGCTTGTTCAACTAAACACACACTGTATCCCTCAACTCTCTTACGAGAATGACTTAGAGAACTTGAAATAAAGGATGTAGCATTTATCTTAGCACAAACTCGTTAAGGTTACATTTTGCACTCCTACCAAGTAAGAAAATAAGAAACCACCGACATACAAACTGTTGAAGTAGGAAGGATCCCAACTTCTCAACTACCGCGAGTATTATATAAGAAACTAAATTTATGTTATTGTCTAATTTGTAAATGTGTACAATAAAAACTTAATTTTAGTTTTATGATGAATTCTATAAATTCCTATTCTTATATAAAATACGGAAAAATAATAATTTGTTTTTCAATTAATTCATTGTTTTTATTTTAATAATTTTTCTGTTCCTTTCAATACTATCGAATGATTGGACCGTGTATTTATATTTCATAATACAAAACCTCAAATGCAAGTAGACTTGTTGCTTCACCTCCACCTACGCCTCCACCTTCGGTGAGGCAACACGTCGCAATACCTCCAACACAAACTGTGCCACCACCTGCAATGCCAGGTACTATAGAGTTTCAATATTTGATTTATAAGAGCACTCCCAATGGATGTTATATTTTATCCATCAAAATATCTCATCAAAACCCTACTTTTTTATTTTACCTCTCACTTTTACATTACACCATACTTCAACTTCTCTATACTTTCTTTTACATCATTTAAATATCATATTTATAAATATTATTTGATAGTTAAATTCATTGAAAAAAAAATTAAACAAGAAAAAATAATAATAAAAGAATAACTAATGGGAGAGAAAAAGGAAAAAAAAAAGATAAAAAATTTAAAAAAAAAAATTAAATGTTTACATAGTCCATTGAAGCTTTACCACCTGTAGTGTAGAAATTATTGATATTGCTGCAACACTATGATACATAAATAATTAAAGGAGTTAATGGAGAAAATTAAGTCATTTAGCTTTTTTTATTTTTTTATTTTTTTACAATTTGACTACTTTACTACAGCCATTAGAACTGCTCTAAGTACATGGAATATGGAAATTTATTGTGCTACATTTTTTTTTTTGGTTCTACTTATATTTAGGAGTCCTTTATGAAGAAAAAAAACAAGACAAGTATATAGGAAATTCTTAGACTTACAAATATATATTTATTTAAATAAATAAATACAACTAAAAATATAGTAGAGTATAAAAGGAAAAAAAAATCAGAATCTTTTTTTTATATATAATTTTTTAGAAATATATTATTTTATATTTGGTTCTAAGGTCTCCTAACAAACTAATTACAAAATTTTCAATTAGTAAAATACGGTACAATATATTTTTGGTCAAATTATTTTTTAAATACCTCAAATTTAATATCCTATTTAATATTTTACATAATTTATACAAAATAAAATAGAAAATAAAAGGCAAAAAGAACAATATTTTTTCAATTATTAAAAAAAAACTAAATTAGCTAGGAGTTAGAGAAAAATATATTCTTATTTTGGATTATGAATTTATTTATTTCAAATTTATGATTTATAGGTTTTTAAATATTTGCTTGTCATTGTTTTCTATTTCAAAGTGTTGTTTTAAAAAATGAGAATATAAAACAATTTTTGTAGTTTTCAAAAAACAATAGCTATTTGGTTAATGTTTTCTAAAAGCTATTTTTTAGTGTATTTTTAAATCTTAAAAAAAATAATAAATATATTACAAAGAGAAAAATCTTTTAAAAGTTAATAAATAATAAGATAAAGTAATAAATAATAAGATAAATAATTAATTGCAATATATGTAGAAATAAAAAGAGGTTGCAAGAATTAAAGAGGCTTAGCATCGGTTTGTTCTCTCCCATGGCGAAGAAGAAGAAGCAGATACGTAAGCCTGTTCTTGGGTTGGTGAGCAAGATTCACAGCTGAGTCCGGAAGAGAAGACTAACATTTGTTCTTTGGACAAGGATCGGGTGCCTGAAGGTCACGAGACTGCTGTAACATTTGAAGAAGATGAGGCTAGCGCTAAAGATCTGAATCACAAAGTCGAAGAGATCCGAGGGTCGGGGGAAAAAGGAACTCAGGTTTTTAGCACTATGGGGAATGAAAATGTTGCTTCGACTTCTAAGATGGCCTCCTGGGCAGATAAGGTGGAGGAAGGAGATTTTCAAGCTTCAGCTCATCGACAATGGCAGAATTTCACGGCTAGTAAAGTTTCTTTTTCTGACCTGAAACTTGAATTCATAGAACTGTTATGTAGGGAGGGACGGAAATTTGCTAGGATTGATGTAGAAGAGGTCAAAATACAATCAGGAAATTGGAGCTCGGCAGTCATTTGTATGGTGCTATGTGCTAACCCCCCAATGGCTATTTTTGAAGGGTTTATTAAAAGGGTTTGGGGTCATCTAGGGATTGCTCACATAGCAAGAATGACAATGGGTCTGACTATGGTTAAATTCAATGATGATGCAACAAGGGATCATGTTCTAGAAAATGGCATACTCCACTTTGATAGGAAGCCTGTAATCATTCACCCATGGACAACGGATCTGAGTGCTATCCGACTTGTACGATCAGTTCTTCTTTGGATTCATCTTCAAGATTTGGGGCTTCAGTATTGGGGAAGTAAGTGTCTCAGTGCCCTAGTGAGTACAATTGGTAAACCAATAATGGTGGACAAATTCACAAGGGAGCATTCTCGAATTCAGTATGCTAGAATTCTTGTAGAAATGGAAGTAACAGATAACCCCCCAAGAAGTATACAATATATCAATGAGCGTGGACAAATCATGGAGCAGGTGGTAGAATATGAATGGTTACCTATTAAGTGTAAGACCTGTGCTGGTTTTGGTCACTCAATGACAGAATGCCTAAAAGACCAGAAAGTTCAATGGGTCATGAAGGAGCCTATAGCTAAAACAGAGAAGAAGGACCAGAGGAGTGAAGTAAAAAAGGATCTAGAGTTGGAGGAGCCTGCTGTTCAGGCTAGCTCAGAAGTAGGATAGGTTCAGGTCAGCCCAGTTGAGATTTCACAGCCAAACATGGTGACAACAACTGCTAATGACAAAGGTGCTCATACAAGACAACCCTGGCTTACGCCTAAACGAGTTGCTGCTCAAGCCAAACAAGGACAGAGTACAGAAATTAATGCTAAAAGTTCAGGGCAAAAGCATAAGAAATTAAATAAGTTTGTGGTGCTTCAAGAGCAAGTGATAGGTGGTAAAGAAGGTACCACGATTTCTGTGTCCTCTAATGGATAACTGTAACATTTTGAGTTGGAATTTAAGAGGGATTAATAGCTCTAATAAGCATAATTCTGTTAGTGACCTTTGTAGCAGAAATAAAATAGGAGTTGGTGGTTTTTTAGAGACTAAAATGAAGGGGAATAAAATTAGAGATTTTATCGAACATCAGTTTCCGAATTGGGAATTTCATACAAGTTTAGTTATTGAAGGTCGGCTGTTGATAATTTGGAGAAAGATCATTGTTAGAGTCAAGATTCTTGAGGAATCTAATCAATTTGTTCATTGTTTGGTTAAGATGGCTGGTGTGCAGCAAGATTATTTTGTTACTTTTGTTTAGGGTTTTTGTTGACCCAAGATTTGGCCAACTGACACGGAGTCAAAATGTGATTGATGTGAATGAATGTATAGAGAAGAACGTAATGACAAAAGCAAACAAAACACAGTGATTTATAGTGGTTCGGCCCCAGGATCTGGTAATGACCTACGTCCACTTAGACTGATATTGATATAAGAATAAGAAGAGTGATCAAAGAACTAGGGTTCAATGAGTTTCACTAACCTCTCAAGAACAATACAAGTTTACTAAGAGAACCCTTCGTGTGTTCTTGAAAAAAGCAACCCACTTTTGTCTAATCATGTCTTTTCAGTTCCCCAGAAACGAATTCGACGGCCATCCCGTTTCCCCATACTTTGAAAAAGGAAAACTAATGATTACACTTTTTTAATATCAGAGACAAACTTATATAAGACCGTCGAAGCCTCCTCTTTCTTTTTACGCACGCCATTGTCTTTGCAGAAAACCCTAAAAACCAGAGCTTTAAACTTCTCCGGAGACCGTTTTCCTGCACTTCCAAGACTCAGACCGTGGGCTCCTTAATCTCCGAAGACCTTTCTTCCAACTCCACGATCATTCTTCTCGGTAAGTTTTCGAAACCCCATGCTTCTAATTTCTCGTGGTGCATGCTTCTGATGGTGGACTGTTTAAGTTTTTCTGTTTCTGGTTTAAGGTGCTTGTAGACAGAATGTTTTGTAGGCAAAGTAGAGTTACGAGTTAGTTTAAAATCCAGGATCATGCTTTTTAGGACGTAAAATCGAAGTAAAATTTCGATCTTTAAGCCAGTTGAAAAATAAATTTTTCCCGCCCTAAGGGGAGTTGAAAAAGCTTTTCCAGAAAAACTTTTTACTTTCACCCTTTGACCCGTTTTTCAAACTGTTCGTGTAGAAAGATTTAGCTTTTTGTTAGAATGATGTTGTATAAAAGCCTAACTTTTATACTCGACCAGCGTTATTCTAAAAAGCCTTTTAAAGTTCTATATCCTCACCTCCCCATTCTTCTGTTTGCAGACTTTAATGCCAGATTTGTGGGGAGGTGAAAGACCCATCAACGACGACCTTCTCGCCCAGCTGCTCGAGGGAGAAGAACAACCAGCTGACCGTGTCCACGAGATTCCTTTCTCGCGATCCTCTTCCAGACCCCATTCTTCCTCTCCAATGGCCTGCTCCAAGTATACTGGCACGAAAAGACCTGAGTCCGAAAGCAACCCAAATTCTCCTGCCCAGCCTGATTCGCAGGCAAGGGTTCCCTCGACCAGTGGTCGAGAAAATCTCGTTCCTGACCCTAATATCCAAACTAGGGCCCGCCCTCATCATCGGAATCCGCCTGATGTCGAGTGGTATACTTCCCCAGCCAGTCTAGTGACCCCTCGAATGGTCGCTAATTACATCAGGAAATTCCCCCTCACGGGGGTTACTATTATACGTCCTACCGCAGACCAGAGGGATAACATCCCAGGAGGTGCGAACAACGCCTGGTCCTGATATCATATTGAGGCGGGAGCTTACCTCCCTCTTCATCCCTTTTTTGTGGGGGTGGCTAATTATTTTGGTGTCGCCCCCTTCCAAATAACTCCAAATGGATATAGGATGCTGGCCGCACTCTATATTCTGTATAAACTTAACAAATGGCCAGAACCTTCGCCCCACGAGGTCAACTATCTTTTTGACCTTAAATCTAACCCACAGCACAACGGGACAGGCTTCTTCCACTTCTGCCACCAAGAAACCGGGCGGACGTTCTTGAGTGGCACTACCCATATATCAAACATAGGGCATTACAATAAGGAGTATTTCCTTACTCCAGACTTAACCAGCAACAATTTAGCCTTCGCACGAGGAGGTAATAGCTTGTCTTTGACTGGTCGATACTTTAATCTAAGGTGTCTCCTTTCATTTTTCTCAAACTTTAATCTGTTTTTCAGGCCCTTGGTTATGTCCGGCCCCAACACCAGACATGGTGTTGAGGTCCAACACTCTAGCCAGGATGTCTGACGCAGCAAAAAGTGTCAAGACCCTGATAACTGAAACAAACTTGAGGCTGTCTGGCCTCCAGGCTCCTCGCCATGAAAATAGAGGGTCCGTGGTGGACGAAGCCACTGCCGAGGGGGTTCCCGAGCAGCAACCCCCTGTGCCTCCTTCTCAGAGGAGGCCAACGGGGGTTACAATCAGGGAACCCACGAGTAGCCCTTCCGCAGAAAGGCCTTCTGCTCCCCAAGGCAAGGGGAAAGAAAAGGCCAAAGAGCCTATTGTTGACTTGGGAGAATCTTCTGATGATAATGGTAAAGTTATTTCGCTTTTAAATGGTTTTCCAATTCCATGTGACTTGTTTGACGGGGATGGTAACTTTACATATGCTCCGAATCTAGGGCCAGACTTCTTCATGCCAGATAATGAGTATATGACTATTAGAGTCAATAGTGTAGCGACCAGTAGTTGTAGCTCGGGTATTTACTTTGTTACCTTCTTTCAGTTGTCTAACATACTTTCACCTACCTCTTTTCTTATTAACTTTCTATGTTTATCTACATGCAGATATGTCAACTCCCAACATCTTCGACATGTACCAGGCCGAGGATGAAGAGGAAATTCCTCAACTCCAAAGGAAGCCTAAGAAGAGAACTGGTGAATCCAGCCGAGGCCCTCCAGCCAAGAAGGGTCGAACAGAAGACCTTCCTCAGGACGCGCCAATTGGGCAAAGCCCTGTGCCAACAGGGCAAACTTCTACCCCTCCTCCAGTTCTTTCCGAGCAGCAGACTCCTCCTGCCCCGTCGAAACCTCCAGCCGCGCCTGCCGGAGAGCAGCTTACTCATGAAGAAGCTCTTGGGGCCAGACTCATGAGCCATGCCATTCGATTTTCCAAGGACCGTCTCGATCGCATCGGCAAAGGCGACCGTGTTAGAGCTGCAATGGTCGAAGCTGAAGAGCTGCCAGTCGACCAGATCCTGAACAGGGCTCTGAACGAAATCTCCAGCGTAAGTACTTCTTTATATTTCAAGCTTTAGTCTTTTAGTCCTCATGATAAGTTCTAACTCCTTTTTGCTTTATTTACAGGCCTTGATGTCTACCACTACTGCTCGTACCCGAGCCCAGGCTTACCTTGAGCAGGCCAAGGCAAAGGCCATCGAGAGGTATCAGGTGAAGGCGGCCGAGGAGCTTTCGGCTGCTGAGGCTAGGCATGCCAAGGAGTTAGAGGCAATGGTCCGAGAGAGGGATGCGGCGGTGACTAAGCTGTTAGAGGCTGAAGCTGCGAAGAATGCAGCAGTCAAGTTGAGGCAGGAGTATCGAGATTTCAACCAAACCCATCTTCGTGAAATCAAGCATTTGGGAGAGGTACTCAAGTCTAAGGATGAGGCTATTGTCACTCTCGGGGGCAAGGTGAAGCAATTGGAGCTTGACAACTCCAAGAATCTGGAAAAGTACAACAAGACGACACTCCGATGTTTCTACAATTTCTGGAAACATAATCAGGGTGCTGACTTTAGTTACCTTTCAGAGGAAGTCAAAACTGTTGAGTTGGCTCGATGTGCTGCCCAACTGGCCGAAGAGGAGGCAAGAGCTGCAACCCTTACCACTCCAAGCGTCGCTGGTGTGGAAGAAGAAGAAGTTGTCGAGGACGCGACTAACCAGGATGCTGCCCAGGACCCTCCGGCCCCGAATGCCTCTTAAGATTTTTTCTTATATATTTTTTCATTCTTTTTGGATATACGACCCATGGGTCGTGATGTAAAGACAATAGTTTCTTTTTTAAACTTTGCTGCACGGGCAGTAAATCTTTTTTCTTTTACTTGAACAGTTACATCCAAGCAGCGATGCTTGTGGTGTAAAAGCTTAAATCTTGATGCTATAACATTTTTACTTATTATAACATTTTTCCGAATGACCGAACTTAGCATAGTACTTTGGCATGATTTAACAAAACCTAAATTTTGAAAAATACTCTAAGTACTGTAGCATGCTTTCACTCATTTTGTTCATGTGTTTACATACCTTGAGAGTATGCTTTGCTATCGATGTGCCTTATATGCCCCCCAAGTGATCGAGGAGCTTTTAGGTCCTTGGTCACTTGCCTTGACCATGGCCTGTTCGAACATTCCTGTTCGTGTAAAAAATGATACTTGTAATATAGCAAAACAACACACGTAATGAACAAATACTTGCAAATGTAAATTCACAAAGGTTGGCAAGAATGACTGGCTGCGCACAGTCCCTTGTAATCTCGTATTAAAAGTGGACTAAACATGTCTTTACGAGTGATTCTATAATAGAACCTTACATATACGAGCAGTTAGCCATACAGCGTGGCTAACCCTCTTTGCAAAACTTGTAAAAAAAATTGAAATTTTTTACACAAGCCAGTCCTTTAAAAAGGACTGTTCATTGATAATACTTGCGCAGGTGTTCTCCATTCCAATAGCGTGCAACGAGATCTCCGTTTAAGCGTGCAAGTTTGTATGTGCCTGGGTGAAGGACTTCTTCAATCTGGTAAGGTCCTTCCCAATTAGGTCCGAGCACTCCAGCAGTGGGGTCGCGGGTATTTAAGAAAACTCGTCGTAGTACTATGTCACCGACGTTGAATTTTCTTTCTTTAACTTTGGAGTTAAAGTACCGGGCGACTTTTTGCTGGTAAGCAGCAACTCGGAGTTGAGATTTCTCTCGCATTTCGTCGATTGTGTCTAGGGAGTCCATCATTAGCTGGCTGTTCTGATCCTGGTCATAAGTTAAGCGCCGATGTGAGGGGGGATCTAACTTGACAGGCAACATGGCCTCATATCCATAGGCCAAGGAAAATGGGGTATGGCCTGTTGCTATTCGGTGGGACATTCTATACGACCATAGGACCTCAGGCAGCTGCTCTGGCCACGCTCCTTTAGCTTCTTCAAGTCTTTTCTTCAGGGTGTCTTTAAGAGTTTTGTTCACGGCTTTGACTTGCCCATTCTCTTGGGGGTGTGCGACTGAAGAAAAGCTTTTAATAACTCCATGCTTTTCGTAGAAATCGGTGAATAAGTCGCTGTCAAACTGGGTCCCGTTGTCTGAAACTATCTTCCTGGGCAGACCATACCGGCATACAATGTTCTTGATGACGAAGTCAAGAACTTTCTTGGTCGTGATGGTTGCGAGTGGTTCAGCTTCGGCCCATTTGGTGAAGTAGTCAAGTGCCACAACTACGTACTTTACTCCGCCTTTCCCTGTAGGCAGGGATCCAATCAAATCTATTCCCCATACTGCGAAAGGCCACGGGCTTTGCATCTATTTTAGTTCATTTGGAGCTGCTCGTGGAATCTTGGAGAACCTTTGACATTTGTCGCATCTTCGCACATACTCCATCGAATCCTCATTCATTGTTGGTCAGAAGTAGCCTTGCCTTAGAATATTTTTCGCCAAACTTTGCCCCCCAGCGTGATCCCCGCAAAAGCCTTCATGCACCTCCTTCATGAGATCCTTAGCTTTTTCTGGTGTAACGCACCTGAGTAGTGGCATTGAATATCCTCTTCGGTACATAACACCATCGACCAGTATGTACCTAGCGGCTCGCCTTTGCAGAGTCCTGGCTTTGTTTCTATCTGCTGGCAGTGTACCATTCGTTAGATACTCCAAGTAAGGTGCAATCCATGTATCTTCTAGACGAATCTCCATATTGGTTTCGGCCGCTTCTATGCTTGGCCTATTCAGTCTTTCTACTGGAACTATGTTCAAGGTGTCTGCATCCTTTGCGCTCGCGAGTTTAGCCAGGGCGTCCGCATTCGAATTCTGGTCTCGCGAAATTTGCTGGAGGGTGTACTTTGTAAACTGGGCTAGCAAATCCTTCGTTTTATTCAGGTAGGCCATCATCTTTAAGCCTCGTGCTTGATATTCTCCCAGGACTTGATTCACGAATAGCTATGAGTCACTGTAAATATCAAGCGTCTTTATGCTCATATCTTTGGCCATCCTTAAACCAGCGAGGAGTGCTCTGTATTCCGCTTCATTGTTTGATGCGGCGAAGTCGAACCTGATTGCGCAGTGAAATTGATGCCCTTCCGGTGTTATCAATATCACTCCCGCTCCAGCGTGGGATTCGTTGGATGAACCATCCGTGAATAGCTTCCACGAAGGAGTTTTGTCTTAAGGCATGGGCGCTTCAGGCTGTTCTCACTGCTCACTGTCTGGGAGTTCAGTGAACTCTGCAACAAGATCGGCCAAGACTTGTCCCTTTATTGCTGCTCGCGGTGAATACGTTATATCTAACTGCCCTAGTTCGACTGCCCATTTTAACAATCGCCCAGCCGCCTCAGGTTTTTGGAGGACTTGCCAAAGGGGCTGGTTGGTTAGAACTGCGATAGGATGGGCTTGGAAGTAAGGACGCAACTTCCTGGAGGCTAGTATTAAGCAATATGCTAACCTTTCGATTGGCGGATATCTTAATTCTGCGCCGATTAGCCTTTTGCTGACATAGTAGACTGCTTTCTGTATGCCTTCTTCTTCCCATACAAGCACCGCACTAACATCAACTTCAGTAATCGCCAGATAAATAAACAAAGTTTCTCCTTCGATCGGTTTTGACAAGGCTTGGAATGCTTGCTCGCAGTCTCCCGTCCATTCAAACTTCTTATTGCCCCTGAGTAGATTGAAGAAAGGGACACATTTGTCAGTTGATTTGGAGATGAATCTACTTAGGGCAGCGATCCTTCCGGTCCAACTTTGTACATCCTTGATCTTCTCCGGTGATTTCATGTCGATCAGGGCTTTTATCTTGTCAGGGTTGGCCTCGATTCCCCTTGAATTCACTATAAACCCCAAAAACTTCCCTGATCCGACTCCAAAGGAACATTTGAGGGGATTCAACTTCATCTGGTACTTTTTTAACACATCAAAGCACTCTTGCAGATCCCTCACATGTCCATCTGCCTTTTTAGACTTTACCAGCATGTCATCCACATATACCTCCATATTTGCACCGATCAGCTCCTTAAACATGTGGTTGACTAGCCGTTGGTAAGTCGCACCTGTGTTTTTCAGTCCGAACGGCATGACTTTGTAACAGTACAAGCCCGTATCGGTCCGAAAGTTGGTGTGATCCTCGTCAGGGGGATGCATGCTAATCTGGTTGTAGCCCGAATATGCATCCATGAACGAGAGGATCTCATGTCCTGCAGTCGCATCGACCATCTGGTCGATTCTTGGGAGTGGGAAGCAGTCTTTTGGGCAGGCTTTATTGAGGTCTGTAAAATCCACACAGGTCCGCCACTTGCCGTTAGGCTTGTGGACCAGCACCGGATTTGAGACCCACGACGGATAAAACGCCACGCTGATAAACCCATTCTCCTTAAGTCTTTCGACTTCTTCTTTCAAGGCTCTTGATCTATCTTTATCGAGCAGCCTTCTTTTTTGTTGCACGGGTGGAAAAGTTTTATCTATGTTCAAGACATGGCTGATTACCGCAGGATCTATCCCCACCATGTCTTTGTGCGACCAGGCAAAAACTTCCTGGTTCTTTCGCAAGAATTCCACCAGTGCATGCTTTGTGGTAGGCTCTAAGTTTTTCCCAACCTTCACGACTCTGGTCGGGTTTTCTTTGTCGAGTTGGACCTCCTCCAGGTCCTCGACGGGTCCAACATTCTTTTCAAAATCCCCAAAGCGAGGATCCAAATCTCCATCCTCACTTTGGGCAACACCCTATTTGGTGACTTCACCACCTGATTGGGCTTGCGTATCTACTGCCATCTGCAATCGATCTGGAGTGGTGCTCCTCGACGTTCCAATTTTCGCCTTTGTGATCGAGGCGTTGTAGCACTCCCTGGCTTCCCTTTGGTTTCCTAAAACGCGTCCTACCCCCGCGTCCGTTCGGAACTTCATGGCTAGGTGCCACATAGAGATGACGGCCTGTAGATCAACCAGTATGGGCCTTCCGATAACGGCGTTACGCCGAAGGACAATCGACCACTACAAAAGTGGCGAGTAATGTCCTTGTTGCAGGCGCTGTACCCGTCGTTACTGGAAGTTTGATCATTTCGGCTGGGGCGAGTCCTACTCCAGAGAAGCCATATATCGTCTGATTGCAGGGCTCCAAGTTCTTTACGGACAATTTCATGCGTTCCAGTGTTGACTTATACAGGATGTTCACTGAACTTCTTGTATCGACTAGCACCCTCTTTACCATCATATTGGCCATCTGGATGTCCACGACCAGTGGATCAGAATGTGGGAACCGGACATGTTGGGCATCGCCATCAGAGAAGGTTATCTCACCTTTCTCTGATCGAGCCTTTTTTGGTGCACGGTCCTCCACAGTCATCATCTCGATGTCCTGGTCATGGCGCAGAGTCCGAGCATATCGTTCTCTGGCCTTTCCGCTATTTCCCGCGAGGTGTAATGGTGTTCCAGCCATGGGGCAGGCTGTAATGGAGGCGAGCGTTGGCGTGTGGACGCCTGCTCGTTGCCACCTGGAGCTTCTAGTTGGGAATTTACCGAGGCCCATACGTACCTTCTCAAGTGTCCTTGTCTAATAAGGAACTCGATTTCGTCTTTTAACTGGTTGCATTCGTTAGTGTCATGTCCGTAGTCGTTATGGTAACGACAGAACTTGGTAGTGTCTCTTTTCGAAATGTCCTTTCGAATGGGTCCAGGTTTTTTGTAAGGCACACTAGAGCTTGTGGCCTGGTAAACCTCTCCCCGAGACTCAATGAGGGCAGTGTAGTTAGTGAACCTAGGTTCATAACGATTACCCTTGGCTTGTTTGTTGTCGGAGGTGGAAGGCTCGTTATACGGCCGTTTCCCACCATTCTTGCCATTACCGTTGCCGTTTTCGTTGCCTTTGCCATTGCCATTAGGTTTGGAACCATTGGCGGCTTTGGCGGGTTCGGCGGCTTTCTTACCCTTGTTCGAGGGTTTTCCATCATCAACAATGGCCTCTTCGAGCTTGATGTAACGATCAGCTCGGTCCAAGAACTCCTGGGTTGTTTTAACTCCTTCCTTTTGGAGACTTTTCCAGAGGGGAGAGCAACGTTTAACCCCTGTGGTAATGGCCATCATCTTGCCTTCGTCTCCGACTGTTTTTGCTCCAGCTGCCGCTCGCATAAAGCGCTAGACATAATCCTTCACTGACTCCCCGTCCTGCTGGCGAATTTCGACAAGCTGGTTTGCTTCGGTTGGGTGCACACGACCCGCATAGAACTGTCCGTAGAACTCCCTTACGAACATTTCCCAGGAAACTATGCTTGCAGGCGGGAACTTAAAGAACCACTCCTGCGCTGCTTCAGAAAGTGTTGCAGGGAAGATCCTGCACCGAGCATCTTCGGACACTTTCTAAATGTCCATCTGAATCTCAAACTTATTCACATGCGAGACTGGGTCCCCATATCCATCAATGTTTGGGAGCGTAGGCATCTTGAATTTGCTGGGAGTTTCGGCGTTAGCTATCCTTTGGACGAAAGCAGTGCCTTTCCTCCTATCGTGGTCGATGTAAGAAGTCCTTCCTCCGACCAGCTGCTGAACAGCCTGGTTGAGTGCGTCTATCTGGGCCTGCACTGCGGTACGAATCGCGGTAGCCTCTGTTGCTGGGGGGACGTTCTCGCCATGCCTCTCACGGCGATCATTGAGTACATCTCTCAGGTTCGCTTCTCTTCTTCGATGCTCGCTACCACCGAGCCGGTTGAAGACATTATTTTGTCTGGGCTGCCCCCAAGCATCCTGTCTATTTGGTTGGTCATCTTGAGGTACTTGGCTCCTGCTTTTACCTCTTTCTCCATTCCTCCCACCGGCATTTCCCTTGCCTGAGTCAGCCTCATTGTACCCGTGGCCATCTCTGAACCTTGATTGGCTATGGTGAGATCGACTGTTCCCTCGATGCCCGTTCCTGGCTGAACCTTCCCGAGCGTTAGAGGGTGGTCTGCGCTGGTCGTGGTGTCCCCGTGCACCATCGTGCCGTGGGGAGCCCCGAACCGCAGAGCCTAACTCTGAGTCTCTTCTGTTGCCAGGAGGGTACTGACCTCTGTTCGGTAGGTTCGGCCCATCATCCCTATGGCGTCTAGGGCTGCGAGGCCGATGCTCAGCCCTATTCTGCCTCTGTTGCGAGGGATTACCCCGAGCAGCTTGGGATGGTGGCAGCGCCTCAGGATCCTGTGGGACATCGTCATGGGGCATCTGAGGCTGCTCGGGCCTTTGCGGACTCAAAGGCTGAATTGGTGGGCTCGGATTAGGACCCCTCTGGGGTGGCCCATTCACCGGTTGGTCAGGCTGCGAGGCAGGTGCAGCCTGATTTCTAGCCAACAGCAAGGCTGCCTCCAGGGCTGCCATGGTTTCGTTCTGGCGGCGATCCACCTCCGCCTGTCTTTCGCTCAATTTCGCGCGCTGCCTTTCTATCTCCTGCTGCTGCCGCGCCATACCTTCAGCGGCAATCTCCTGACTAGCCCTCAGATTAGCCATTTCTTCCTGCAACGCGCCTAGAGTACTCTTCAGCGTTGCATCATCCATCTCCTCCTCTTCAAAGTCCTGTTGTGGCTCATCCTCCGCCATGCTCGCAGGAGGAGGAGGAGGTAGCGGGTTTGAAGGTGCAGCGCCGGCCGCCTGTCCAGTTTTCCTTCCAGCTTTTGCCATTAGTTTTCTTAACAACAATAAATCAATCTCTCAATGAAAGCACCAGAATGTTGACCCAAGATTTGGCCAACTGACACGGAGTCAAAATGTGATTGATGTGAATGAATGTATAGAGAAGAACGTAATGACAAAAGCAAACAAAACACAGTGATTTATAGTGGTTCGGCCCCAGGATCTGGTAATGACCTACGTCCACTTAGACTGATATTGATATAAGAATCAGAAGAGTGATCAAAGAACTAGGGTTCAATGAGTTTCACTAACCTCTCAAGAACAATACAAGTTTACTAAGAGAATTATTATAGTTTCGAATGATTCAAAAGCAAAAAGTCCTCTCCCTTGAGCTATCTCTTGCTATTTATAGGCTCAAGGAGGGTTACAAAAGATTGTTACAGATATTCTTTCCTGAATAATCGGATACGCAGAAGATTGTATGAGATAAATTCAGGATTCATAAAGATCTTCCCATAAATGTTGCCTTGTACACGGAACCATCGACCAGACTGGTCGCGGGTAAGACGGGCTTACCCTGCTTCTATAGTGTCTTCTGGTTGATATTCTAGCAGACGCTTCCAGATGTCAGCCACGTGTCCAGGGATTACTTGCCACGTCATAAATGCTAATTTATTGGATAACAGTTTTAGCTTGATTGAAGGAAGGAGAAATCTCTGGGAAAGGTTACAAAGGCTTGTTCTTATGGACAAAGCTTGGTTAATTTTAGGGGACTTTAATGCCCCTTTTTCAGGTAAAGACAGATCAGGTGGGAAGCCTATTTCATCTTTGGAATTGGTTGATTCCATTCGGTGGTTTAAGGGTGCTCATGTTAAGCCCCTTAAAATTTTAGGTTCCTATTTTACATGGACTAATAATCAAAATGGTTCTACAAGAATATACTCTAAAATAGACCATGTTCTTATGAATGAGAAATGGATTGATCTTTTCCCTCATTCCACTACTGTTTTTAGATGGGAAACCATTTCAGATCATTGTTCTTGTCTAGTTAGCATTCAGCCAATGGAGAAGTTGGGGTTGAAGCTTTTTCATTTCTACAGCTATTGGGCAGAGCACCAAGACTTTCATGAGCTGGCTTTACACAGTTGGAGATTACCTCTAAGGGCCACTGGTATAAAAGTTATTTTTCTAAAGCTGTTGAGACTTAAACACAGGCTGAAAAGCTTTAGCATTGATAAAATTGGTGATTTGAAGTTAAACTATTATAAGGCTAAAGAGAACTACCAAGAAGTTCAATTGCAAGCTAAAGCCTACCCTCATGTGTTTTAGCTATCAGGAAGAAGAGAGGGCAGCTGCTGAAGCATTCTCGGTTCAGGAAAAATTGTATCACAGCTTTTTAATCCAGAGAAGCAAAATAACTTGGCTGAGACAGGGAGATATGAATACATCCTTCTTTTATGCTTTTTTGAAGAAGCGTAAAGCTGAAAATGGTATTGTCTCTTTTATCATGGAAGAGGGCAGATTAGTTGATAATTTCTCTGAAGTTGTCTCTCATTTTGTTAATCATTTCAGATGTATTTTAGGGAGCTCTAGTTCGGCTACTAGTAGGATTAATATTCAGAGTATAGAGATGGGTTCTAAGCTTTCCATTGATCAGCAACTGAAGCTTCTTAAACCTTTTTCTAGGAAGGAGATCCGAGATGCATTGTTTGGCATTCCTATAACCAAATCCCCAGGACCTGATGGGTTTGGTTCAGGCTTTTTTAAAGCTATTTGGCATGATATAGGGGATGAAGTTTGTTCAGCAATAAATCATTGTTTTGAAACAGGTTGCTTCCCATCTGAGCTTTATGAAACTACCTTGTCTCTGATGCCTAAGGTAGCTAATCCCACTCGGGCTGTAGACTATAGACCCATAGCCTGTTGGTCTACATTGTACAAATGCATAGCTAAATTGATATGTAAGAGATTGGCCTTAGTTCTCCCTGATCTCATATAGCCAAATTAGGCAGCTTTTGTTAAAGGTCGCTCTATAGCTCATAATATAATGATTTTTCAGGATCTCATCAAAAACTATGGGAGGGCTTCTACTTCACCAAGATATGCTATTAAGATTGATCTAAGTAAGGCCTATGACACAGTAGACTGGAGGTTTCTTGAGGACCTTTTAAAAGCTCTTTGTTTTCCTATGAAATTCATAGGGTGGATTATGTCTTGCGTGCAGAATACTTCATATTCTTTACTTATGAATGGCAGAGTTCAAGGCAAATTTAAAGGTGAGAAGGGGCTGAGACAAGGTAATCCTATGTCTCCCATTTTGTTTGTTCTTATAATGGAATATCTGACAAGGAGTCTTCAGCTAGCAGCGCTTAATGCCTCCTATAGATATCACCCAATGTGCAAAAGCCTCAAGCTTCTTAATCTGTGCTTTGCAGATGATTTGCTCTTATTTTGTAAGGGTTCTCTCTTAGCTGTTACAATTATTAAGGAGGTTCTTGAGGAATTTGAAGCTGCTACTGGGCTTTCAATTAACTCAGGAAAATCTCATATTTTTTTTGGAGGAGTCACTATTTCTTAAAGAACCTGAATTACTCAAGAAATTCATCTGTCTGAAGGTACTTCTCCTCTAAAGTACTTAGGGGTGCCCATGAGACCAACTAAATGGAAACATGAAGATTGTGAAATCATCCTTCAGAAATTTCATTTGAGACTTCAGACTTGGGCGAGTAGACATCTTTCTTTTGCTGGCCGTATCCAACTTATTCACTCAGTTCTGCTTGGGCTTCGAAATTATTGGATGAACATCTTTGTTTTGCCTCAAAGTATAGTCAAGGAAATAGAAAAGTTGTGTAGAAGTTTTCTTTGGGGTACTTCTGGGCATAGGAGTAACCTACATATCCCTTCCTGGCAAAAGGTGTGCCTTCCTAAAGCCAATGGTGGTCTGGGTTTTAGAGATGGAGCTAGTTGGAATCGAGCTGTTTTAGCTAAGTATGTTTGGGCCATATCTAAAAATCCTGATATGTTATGGGTTAAATGGATCAATTCTACTTATTGGAAAGGTGTTAATTCATGAACTATGCTCTGAAGGCAGATTGTAGCTGGTATTGGAGGAAGCTCTGCCATCTCAAAGAAAGATATAGCCCTGCTGCTATTCTCACTGCTAGTTCGCATGGGAAATTTCAGCCTTCTAAACTGTATAATAGCCTTTTAAACCAGCAAAGGGTAGATTATTATCAGGCTGTTTGGAGTAAACTAATTCTTCCTAAACACAGATTTGTGCTATGGCAGGTGGTCAATTCTCAGCTATTAACTAGAGATAATCTCAGCATATTGCATGTTCCAGTGACCACTTTGGTCTGTCCTATCTGCGAGAGTCATCAAGAGAGTCATACTAATCTTTTTTTTGAGTGCTTCCTCTCTAGATAGTTTGTTAAAATCATCTTTGACTGGCTGGGATTCAAAGCTTGCCCTATTGACTTTAATGGCTGGATTGTTTGGTTGGCTAGAGATCGGAATGGAGTAATGGTTGCTATCTTGAATATGGTAATAGCAGCTGTTATTTACAGCATCTGGAGGAATAGAAATCAGTGTTTTTATGATGGTTACTCCTTGACTGCTTTGAGCCTAGTTAAGGAAGTTAAGTACATAATTAAATATAGGCTTTACTTAGTTAACAATAGACAGATTTCTGTCCATGATCAAGTGTACATTCGGAACCTCCAATGTAATTAGTTAAGTGGTTATGCTAGTTTGTAGCCGGCTGTTTAGCTTGCTTGTTTTTGAGTCTTTGACTCTCATTTCTATTGTTCATTTGTTCAATGAAGTTCATTTTCTTCTTGATCAAAAAAAAAAGATAAAGTAATGTGAAAGAAAAAGTGGTAAAATATAAGAAGTGGAGAGTAAATTTGAGGAAATAGAAATTGATGCAAGAAAAAATGAGAGAGAAAATGAAGAGAGAGAGAAAGCGATGACAGAAAAATGAGGAAAGAGAAAATGAAGATATAATAAGTGATGAGTGAGAAAATGATGTAATAATTTGTGTTAAAGCATAATTACTAATGTATTAATCTAGCTTAGTTATTTTGTATTAGTCTGCTATTGTGTTGGTCTTTTCCTAGTGTACACATGTCCTTGTGAGTCACAACGTCTAGGTGATACCATTTGCTATATACGTCATTGTACAAGACATTTAATATTCAGGGAATATAACATTTGAGCAATTCTTTCAATATTTCTTTTATGGTATCAGAGCATATACAACTCTTATGGCCTCAAAAATCAATTCGAAAGAGTCCACACCACAACCACCACCTATCTCCAAACCACCAACCACCCCTGTCCTACCAGGACTTTTTGCCTCTACTTCGCCCAACACCACTCCCATGCATTCTCTTCTGTCATATTCCTCTTCTTCCTCTCTTCCGACCCTACCATCTATGAATCAACCCATAGCGGTTAAACTTGATGAGAAAAACTTTGTGGTGTGGTAAACCCAGATGTTAAACATCATTATTGCAAGTGGCTTGGAAGATTTTATCAATGGTAATCAACCTTGTCCGACTCTCAACACTGCAGATCCATCTGCATAACACAATATGGAGTTCCAAACTTGGCAGTGCTATAGTCGACTAGTAATGTTTTTGATCTATGCCTCCATCAGCAAATCAATTTTGTGGCAAATAGTCGAGTATCAAATAGCTTTTGGAATCTTGGAGGCTCTTGCAAAGATCGATGTTGTTGCCTCCTTCTCTCGCTTGACGGACTTTGAACCCAACTGCAGAATATGCAAAAAGATGGTCTCTCGGCACTTGCTTACATTCAGAAGTTTAGAAGACTTTGCAACACCCTTGCTTCAGCTGGTGACCCCGTTTCATGCAAATATCATATGATCTATTACCTCAATGGTTTGGGACATGATTACAATGTATACATTACCCCCGTCCAAGCTCGCTCTGAGAGATCAAAAATGGAAGAAGGGTATAGTCTGTTGATCAACTATGATTCTCGCCTACATCGTCAAAATGTTGTTGATTCCTTTAGCTCCCTTCAAGCCAATCTAGCCAGTATCTCTCCTCACAAAGTGAAATACAAAAACCCATATCCCCCTTGCAATCAGTCTGGATTCCACCTCAAACCTCCCTACCATCCACCACTTTTTTCCTCTCCATAGCATAAACAACAATATCCTTGGTCATCTCCCTCTCCTTCTTCACCATCTCTGTCACGAACCCCTTACCCAAATCGGCCTCGGTGCCAAAATTGTTTGAAAGTGGGTCACACGGTAAAAATCTATTACCATCGCTAGAATCTTCAATATCAACCTGCACCACCCACCCACAAACCCTTTAATGTCTTTCTTTCCAAACACACCTCTGGCCCTCCTCCATCCCCTTCCTCTGCTTATCCTATGATCTATTCTGACCCATAACAGTACATGGATTCTGGAGCCTCCCATCATTTTACACCGGACATGAGTATGCCCAAGGGTGCCTAGCCATTCAATGGCAATGATCAGATCACCATGGGCAATGGTAAGGGTGCTTCTATTTCTCACATTTGTTATGCTCATTTACCTGCTTATCATTCTATTCTAAATCTTTCGCAAGTTTATCACTCTCCATCTCTATCCAAAAATATACTCAGTGTCTCTAAATTGTGTGCTAATAATTGTTATCCAGATTTCCGGATAGCGTTTAGATGGATATCCTCGGGGAAGCAGAATTATCAATGTCTTTCACGGTAGGTGACCAGAGCTCGCGGATGGACAGAAAGGCTTCGCCTCTCCCGTTTAGTGTCCGGATTACCCTTTCAAGCAAACGCGACACGGAAGCTCGTCAACTCTCCCGGACTCTCGAAGGGATATCCTTCGGGGAAGCTCCTTCTAGGAGAAGCTCTTCAAGCGGTCTTCGCGGAAAGAGTTCCGTGCCTCACACGGAACAAGACCAGGCGGTCGAGTCATGGAGGAGGCATAGTTGGAATGATATCCGCCTGACACAGAATCCCGCCTGACACGCCCGACAGGTCAAAGCCGCACACATCCCAGTACGCCTAAAAGTACTATTTCGCCTACTGTTCCGCTGACAACTTGGAAAAGACGGCTGCCTTTGTGCATTCCCCATACTTTCACGTAAATATACCCACATAGAGCCTGGTAGCCAGGTGACTACGGTAATTGTATCCCCTATTTATGGCTGGTGTAATTAAGACTCATGTGAGTAGAGATAAACCCTAATCCAAAACCCTAGCTATAAAGACCCCCTCATTTTACAATAGGGGGGACGGCCAACAAATCACATAGCAAGAACTCTACTAAAATCTCTCTAGCTTCATCTTCTCCAAGAGAACCCGAGAGAAACACTGTGAGGTTGTGAGTTTCTTGTACACCAGCTGTTTGACTGATATTCTCTACAAGTATAATAACATCGACTCGTGGACCAGGGCTCGTTAACGCCTGAACCACGTAAAAACATTGTTTGTTTATTTACATTTCTGCATTTCTATAGTTCTTGTCTTTTTATTATTCCGTTCGTATTCGTTTCCGAAAAACTCGGTAAACATTTTGGTGCTTTCATTGAGAGCTGTAGGAAGTTTTTAGTCAGCTCTTTTTCTGTGTACTGAAAAGATGGTGACTACGAGAAAATCTGCGGTTGACAAAAGTGCTAGGGTCAACCCCGATACTATGATGGAAGATGTGGTACAAAACGAACCCTTGGACCACCACGGTGAAGACCCGACATCCCGCTAGGATCGGGTCAGCACTGAAGATACGACATACCTATAAAGCGAGGAAGAGTATGTCCGAGATGGTTACTACAAAGACGGCTACTACTACGAGAAGGATCCAGAACTGGTCCACGTAGCCGAAGAACTGGTGGTCACTAAGGCCAAGCTTGCTGAGCAGGAGCGCGTCTCCGAAAAAATGCAGCGCATGATGGAGCGCCTCCAGAGCAAGTTCGGAGTCCTAGGCGACTCGGACGAGGATGCCTTTGTTCCAGGTGGTGCTGATGCCACCATGCCGGATCCAGCCGCCGCTGGACCATCCAAAACCGCCCCTAACAAGGGTAAAGAAAAGGTTGGGGATCCTGCACGCACTAACGCCCCTGCACCTCCTAAAGGCGTGGATCACCAGGCCGACTGCCCCCCCCCCCCCCGTGCGCAGAAGGTCTCTGGCGCTTCTAAGCCCAGACGTCCTTCAGCCCTAAGGGGGCACTCTGTGCCTAAAGGGCCTGGTGCTAAGGCACCCAGGCCTAGGGGAAGGAACAACCGCCCCAGAGATTCCGTCAACCAGGACGGTTGGGCTGCGGAAACGCACTCCGAAGATAGCTGGTCCATGGTGGACCTAAGAAGAAGGTTGGAGGCCAAGTATGAAAAGGCCAAAGGAGAAAAGGCCTGGCCTCGCGGAGATGACCTGCGAAATCATCTTAATGACAAGGTCCGGGGACGTGACCTCCCGGAGAGTGATACAAAGAGGCTCGAGGAACAGATTGCTGCCTTGACCAAGCTGGTCTGGAAGCAAAGTGGGGCCCTGTCAGACTCCGAGGAGGAGGACCCGGAGCCATGTATTCAGAGGATCGCGGAAACGTCCCTCCCGGATAACTTCAAAATGCCTCAAATAGAATTGTATGAGGGGAGGACAGACCCGCGCACCCATCTAGCTAAATACAACAAAATGATGCAAGTGGCGCGAGTCAGTGAAGATGCCAAATGCATGTGCTTCTCACTCACCCTTACCAAGTCCGCGGAGGACTGGTGGAAAAGATTAGCTCCCGGATCCATCCACAGTTGGAAGGAGCTACAGTCCGCATTCAGAAGGCAGTTCATTGCTGCCCGAGACCACGACATGGAAGTTGGTTCCTTAACCAACATCAAGCAGCTACCCAATGAGAACCTCAAAGCTTTCATTCAGAGAATGATGGAAGCTGCTGCTAAGACCAAGGTCAGCGACGACATGAAGCTGATCGCCCTTCAATCGGGCCTTACTGTCGGCTCCCTGCTATGGGGGGAAATGCAAAGGAGACGGGCAGAAACGCTGTTCGAATTCATGTCAAGAGCTCAGGGAATCATTAACCTTGAGGATGCCTACCAGCAGGCCTTTGGAGTTCCCCCAGCTCCGATGCCTTCCGTGACTGCGCCGAGCTTTGCTTCGCAAGCTCCCGCGCCAGCCCTCACGCTTCTAGGAGCCCAATTCGCTCCAAGCGTGTATGGGCCTTCTGCGTCTGCTCCGATGCCGAGTCAAACCCATTTCTCTGGGTACGGAGCTGTACAGACAGGATGTAGTATCGCTCCCAGACCGTCGCAACCGCGAGCAGAAGACCCAGAACGAAATCTGAGCCAATCGCGGAATAAACGAGGCGGAAGAAACCCCAACCGGGGAGACCATTCAAAGAAACCACGGAAGGACTATGAGCCCAAGTTCACGGAGTACACCAGTTTAATAGATTCGCGAGAGAATGTCTATCGGGCGACCTGTAATATGGTCAACTACAGGAAGCCCCCGAAAGTGTCTCACGGAGGAAGGCGTCCGCGAGACTCCAATAAGAGGTGTGAGTTCCACGGAGACGTGGGGCACACCACAAACGAATGCCTTCAGCTGAAGGATGAGATCGAGTCCCTGGCAAGAGCGGGACACCTCGGTCAATGGGTGAGGATAACCATAATCTATCCCGGACAGGGAGTAGTTCACGGAGCTGCATATTCTCCGGGACAGAGGGGGACCGCTAGCGTTCCTGGAGCCGGTCACCCCCAAGCTCCTGGGTCTCAGTTCCCAGCGCTCCCTGCTCCAACCCCTCCGCAACCCATTCCCTTATTGGCTCCGGGACCCGGAAACCCATATCCGCCCGGCCTTGCTCCGCCACCCTTTGACGGACACGTAGCCACCATTTCCAGAGGACCGCACCTTGCCGGAAGCACCCGCAACTCCCAGAAAAGGTACTTGAGGGAGTTAGAACACACCAGAGAGATGTGCGCCTTGGTTCAGTCACCCGCTCAACGTCCCCGAATGATGGATCTTCCCATCACCTTCACGGAAGATGACGCCCGACATGTGCACTTCCCCCACAACGATCCCCTCGTGGTAGAAGCTCAGATTGCCAATAAGAAGGTATCACGGATCCTTGTCGATAATGGAAGCTCCGTAAATATCCTCTTCAAAGCTGCCTTCCACGCTATCGGATTAACCGAGACAGACCTGACCCCATGCCCCATCCAGCTTCAAGGGTTCAATGGGGATGCGCTCATGCCATTAGGCAAAATTCAACTTCCAGTCACCCTCAGAGGAGAAAGCGACGCTTGCGCCTTCAAGCACTGCACGTTTGTAGTGGTTGACTGCCCCACGGCGTATAATGCTATCCTAGGCCGACCGGTCCTAATCGATTGCGGAGCCATAACCTCGATACGCCACTTATGCCTGAAGTTTCCATGCGACGGCGGGCGTATTGGCACCCTCCAGGGAGACCAACGAAGTGCACGAAGCTGTTACAACGTCTCCGTCCGATCCGTCTACACGGTCCAGGAGGCGGTTGTTGCCGCTCCTTTAGCGGGAGATTTTCCAGAAACTGGGGGTGCCCAAGGGGCGTGCGTTGACGAACTCGACCCTAGAGTGGGGGTCGAGAGAGTTATAGAGCCGATGGAGGAATTCGAAGAGGTGATCCTTAACCCGGGAGATCCCACCAAAGTCATTCAGGTGGGGAAAAACCTTCCATCGGCCATTCGAGAAAAGATCGTGGCCACTGTGAAGAATAATCAGGATATCCTGGCATGGTCCCACGCTGACATGACGGGGATTAATCCCAATGTTGCGTGCCACGCACTCAACATAGACCCATCTGCAACTCCAGTTCGCCAAAAGAGGAGGCTGTTAGACCCAGTGTGGGCCGAAGCAGTCAAAGCTGAAGTGGACAAGTTGATGTCCATAGGCTTTCTTCAGGAGTCACACTATCCCGTGTGGTTGGCCAACCCGGTTCTGGTCCCGAAACCCAATGGGTCCTGGAGAGTGTGCATCGACTTCACGGACCTAAACAAAGCCTGCCCGAAAGATTGTTTCCCTCTTCCGCGAATCGATCAGATGGTAGACGCTACTTCCGGGTATGAACTCTTGTCCTTCATGGATGCGTACTCCGGATACAACCAGATCAGGATGCATGTCGCAGACCAGGAACACACCAGCTTCCTCACGGACAAGGGTGTCTACTGTTACGTAGTCATGCCTTTCGGTTTGAAGAATGCTGGAGCGACGTACCAGCGTCTAGTGAACAGGATGTTCAAGGACCAATATGGAGGTGTACGTAGACGACATGTTGGTAAAGTCCAAGACCTCCAGGGACCACAGTGACGACCTTGAGGAAGCTTTCGCCGTGATCCGAAAGTATGGAATGAAACTGAATCCGAAGAAATGTACTTTCAGGGTCTCGTCTGGGAAGTTCCTCGGTTTCATTGTCAGCTCCCGCGGAGTGGAAGCCAACCCTAAGAAAATTAAGGCGTTCATAGATATGCCTTCCCCCCGGAAGCATAAGGATGTCCAAAGCGTTACCGGAAGGATAGCTGCGCTCAGCCGCTTCGTATCTAAGGCCACTGATAAATGTGTCCCCTTCTTCAATGTGTTGCGAGGAAACAAGAGGTTCGAGTGGACCCCCGAATGCGAAGCAGCCTTCCAACACCTCAAGGAACATTTAACCCGAGCTCCCATTCTATCCAAACCTGTCAAAGGAGAGGCGTTGTTCTTATACTTAGCTGTGACAGAGAACGCAGTGAGTGCCGCTCTCGTCCGGGAAGATGGCCGTATCCAGCTCCCTGTGTATTACGTAAGCAAGAGGTTACTGGACGCCGAGTCCAGATATTCAATGATCGAAAAACTCTCCCTCTGCTTGCTAATTGCTTCGCGGAAGCTAAGGCCCTATTTCCAGGCGCACACCATCAAAGTACTCACCAACCACCCTCTCCGACAAGTCTTGCAGAAGCCCGAGTCTTCTGGCAGATTGCTTAAATAGGCCATGGAACTGGGCCAATTTGACATCCACTACCAGCCACATGTTTATATAAAAGGACAAGCTCTCGCGGACTTTATTGTGGAATGCTCGGGAATGAATGACCTCTCGGAAGATCCTGTCCCGGAACTTCTCACATGGAAGGTCTATGTAGACGGAGCCTCAAATGAAAAAGGAGCTGGAGCAGGGGTCATCCTAATTTCTCCCCAAGGACATCAGCTCCAGAGCGCCATCCGTTTCGCGTTCCCAGCATCCAACAACGAGGCAGAACACGAAGCCATGCTAGCTGGATTACAACTGGCCAGAGAAGTCGGAGCCCAAAAAATCGAAGTATACAGCGACTCCCAACTTGTGGTAAACCAAATATCCGGGGAATACCAAACGAAAGGCGAAAAAATGGCTGCCTACGTGTCTCTCTCCCGCGGCCTCCTGCAGCATTTCAAAGGCTACAAAATCCGCCAGGTCCCCCGGGACCAGAACTCACTCACGGACACACTAGCCAAGCTTGCAACAGACCCGGAGATTGAACAATATGGCCTAGTGCCCATCGGGCACTTAGAAGCACCTAGTACCGAGACACAGAGGGTAAATGCCATCATCGACCATTCCCATTCCTGGATAGGACCCATCCTCAGATTTCTCACCACCGGAGAGCTCCCCACTGATAAGGGTGACGCAAGAAAGCTCCAGTATCAAGCTCCCCGATACGTGGTTATGGATGGAAAGCTTTACCGCAGGGGGTTGTCCATACCCTTCCTTAGGTGTGTTGCCGGAACCGAAATCAGCGCCATCATCCATGAGGTTCACGGAGGGTTCTGTGGCGACCATACCTCCGGGCTGAGCCTCTCCAAAAAGATCCTTCGACAAGGATACTTCTGGCCCACCATGAAGAACGATTGTGTGGATTATGTCAGAAAATGTGAGCAGTGCCAGAGGTACGCCAAGGTTCTGCGAGCGCCGCCTACAGAAATTACCTTAATGACCAGCCCCTGGCCGTTCGCCGTCTGGGGCATTGACCTAGTAGGTTCCCTTCCAACTGGAAGGGGCGGAGTGAAGTATTCCATAGTCGCGGTAGACTACTTCACCAAATGGGCTGAAGCTGAACCTATGAACACGGTCACGTCGAAGAAAGCACTGGACTTTGTCATCAGAAATATAGTGTGTCGTTTTGGGCTTCCACGAAAGATTGTGTCCGATAACGGGAAGCAATTTGATAGTGAACATTTCACGAACTTCTGTGCTTCGCATGGAATTATCAAAAGCTTTTCCGCAGTCGCCAGGCCTCAGGCTAATGGGCAAGTGGAAGCAGTAAACAAAATTTTAAAGACCACGTTGAAGAAAAAACTCCAAGCCTGCAAGGCTCACTGGCCGGAAGAACTTCCGCGAGTGCTTTGGGCCTATCGCACAATAGAGAGAACTTCGACGGGGCACACACCTTATTCCATGACCTTCGGTTGCGAGGCCGTCATCCCAGTAGAAACTATGATCCCCTCTCACAGGCAGGACACCTACGACCCTACCCGGAACCATGCCCTTCTCCAGGAGTCCCTGGACATGATCGAAGAGCTTCGAGAGCAGTCGCAGGTCCAACTAAAAATGTACCAAGGCAAGATAGCCCGACACTTCAACACAAGAGTCAAGAGCCGTACATTTGAAGTTGGGGATCTTGTCCTACGGAGAGTATTTCCTGCTACGCAGGATCCGGGAGTGGGAGTCCTCGGACCCAACTGGGAAGGCCCCTATGAAATACAAGAAAAAGTGGGCCATGGGACGTATCACTTAAAGAGACTCGACGGATCTAAAGTCTCGCGCGCCTGGAACGCGGAGCACCTCCGCCGTTACTATCAGTAGGCCTCGGACTATCTAGTCGAAAGTCCTTGGTGGACGTAGTAAAAGTGTAAAATGTGGAGATAAACCTCCCTGCTGTAAAACACATGCCTCACAAGCTAATTTAATGAAACACGGAGAGGTTCACTCCGCTTTTACTGCATTTTTTATCCCTGTGTTCAAGGCTGCGTTTCAACAAGTGACCACGCGGTCCGGAGACGTCCGGACCCCACGCTCACTTGGAGGGGTATACATGGCTAAGGCATAGCCATATGCCCCTTGAACAAAACGTACACAGAACACCACTCATGTGCTAGCATTTTTTTTAAATTGTTAAGCTTAGGTTAATTTGTTTTTGCCATAAACATACTTGCATTACGTGTCATGTGCGCATTATGTGTTTTTGTGAAAATTGCCATTGAAATGTCTGCCATTATGCATCATGAAAATTATCTCCTGTGTAGCCCAGCGATGAACAGGACTGGGGGTTGGGGCACATTCAGAGAGCTACGCCGAAACACCCCCAACTCCCTGACAAGTCCTTTGCAGAATACTCCGCGACCGCTGTAGAGCTTTGCTTCGCAAGCTCCAGCTCCGGGTCCCGCAAGGCGAAAGATGGCAAGATCCGCGATCGCTGTAAGCCTTGCTTCGCAGGCTTCAGCTCCAGATCTCACAAAATAATGCATGGCGAGCTCCTCGACCACTGCAAGTTTCAGCTCCAAGAGCAGACATGGTCGATCCCCCACTCACAGCAGGCCTTGCTTCGCAAAGCCCCTGCTCCGGGATCGCACCTGGTGGGCGTGGCAATTTCCCCGACAGCAACGAGCCTTGCCTCGCAGGGCTCCATACCAGGTCCCTGAAGTCAGCCACCATGAGGTTCGCAACGACAGTTAGTTTTGCTTCGCAAAGATCTAACCTTAAGTCTAGCGACGTTCACCAAAAGAACTCCCGTTCCGAGCCATGGAACGGCTCACCTTAGCAATCCCAGCTAACAGTATAACTACAAGTCCCGGGATTGGCTATTTGCCTTAGGAAAGCTAAAATACGGTGAAAGGAGTCTGGCCGTTGGAACCAGGAAACCTTCGTAACCTAGAAACTACGTGGGAAAAGACATCAGTTGTTAGAGCTTCAAGTTGGAAGTGCATAGGTTCTGGCCGTTGGAACCAAAACCTCATGCGCCCCTACAGCAGTTTCTACTGTATAAAAGTCTACCCTAAACGCAAAGTTAAATAAAGAACTCGGCAGAAAAGAAAGGAGAATGCTATAATTATGGCAAATATGTCTGCAATGAGAAAAGAGTACAAGGAGCTTCGCCCCAAAGAAAAACACAAATGAAAAATAATTAAAGATAAGGCCCCTTCAAGCATTGGGGGTGGCAGCAGTGTCCGCGTCCAAGGCCTCGAGGTCAGCGGTTTCAACTGGGGCTGGCGGAGTCGGCTCATTGGAAGGCGGAACGTCATCACGAGCAGGTTCAGAGGTCCCCGCCTCTCCGGGATCTCCTGCCTCAGGGGCTCCAGCAGGTTCGTCAATGTTGTAAGTTTGGACGTACACCTCCGGGCCTTGATCCCACACCTGTAGCTTCTCCCTCATGGCGTCGGCATCCTCTCCCAGATAGCCTAGTACCTCCGGGTTCATTTTCCAGAGTTGATGCATGAGGACCGCGTGCGATATATTAATCGTCCTGTTCAGTACCACCTCGGCATCCTCCTTCTCCTTCAAGCGCTCCGCCTCGGAAGTTGCCAGCTTTGCCTCCGCGACAGCTAATTGATCTTTCAGTTTTTCCACTTCGGCCTTGGATGCATCCCGCTCTCCCTTAAGAGAATCAATCTCCTTGCGCTGCACCTTATTCTGGTTCAGCACGGATTGCTTCTCGGTCACATGTCCCCTGGCGGTGAATTGCAAGGCTCCGATCTCTTTATCCTTCTCGGCGAGCCCCAACTCCAGCATAGACACGAGATCCCTACTCCTCTTATGAAGTTGCTCCTCCTCGTGCAGCTTATTCTGAAGAGTGGCATATTCCTCTTGCCGCTTAAGGAGGAGATCATTTTTCGATTGCAAGCGGGCTTCCAAGGTATCCTTCTCCACCCTGGCTTGGGATAGCTCTTTCCGGAGCATGGAGTTTTCGGCCTTCAAGCCATCCGACCGCTGTTTGAACTCAGTCTCTGCGCTGGCCCGGTACTCTCGGTATTTGGCAAGATATTTCTTCTCCGCCTCTTCCTCAGCCGTGCGCCGGGCCTGGTCAATCTTCTCCGAAGCCTCCCCCCTTGTGCTCTCGACCTGTTGGGTCAGTTTCTGCTTCTCCGCCTCCAAGGCCTGGCGAGCCACCTGGCTCTCCTCCAGCTGAACCAGAACTGCACCCACCTCCCGGAACGAGCGTTCCGCGATCAGAGAGGCCTACAAGGAAAGACAACAGAATGAGTTAAGCAGAACCAAATGTGCTAAGACAGATGATCCCAAAGCTTAACTGACGGCTTACCCCGGACAATTGTTGCTTCATGGCATGTGTCAGCAACAGCGGATCCTTACTGCTACTGATGGCCCATTTCTCAGAATTGAGCTCGCACAAGCTCAGGGCCATGTCCTCCATCATCTTCGCTCCGAACGGCGCCAATGCACGTCCAAGCCTAGGCACCAGCCTCTTCTCCAAGGCTGGGCCATCCAAAACCGCTCCAGCCGGGTGAAGAGACCTCACCCCCTCGGCCAACTCAGCTCTCTTCACGGCAGACAAGTTGTCTGCCCTTCCCTGAGTAACAGCCTTCTCAGCCTCAAACCGCCTCTTCAAAAAATTATCGGCCCGTCTTACACCCTCCAGGAAGGCAGCGGGGAAACGGGTTGGTTTCTGCGGGAAGTGGAACTTCAGGCCAGGCAGAGGAAGGTTTGTTTGCTGAGAAGAAGGAGACCCCGAAAGGGTGGACTCCCTTCGGGCTGGAGGAGGAGGCAGACGGGGTATTAAGGACGGAAGGGAAGACACTACCGCCCCGGTCTGTTGTTGTTGCTGGTGTTGCTGTTGTTTTTGCTGCTGCGGTGGCGGAGGTGACTGCCTTTGTTGTTGTTGTTGCTTTTGCTGCTGCGGCAGCGGAAGTAATTGCCTTTGTTGTTGCTGCTAGTTTGGCTGTTGTTGTTGCTGCCGCTGTGGCGTTGGTGATTGTCTCTGTTGTTCTTGTTGCTGCTGTTGTTGTAGTTGTGGTTGCTGTTGTTGTTGTTGTTGTTGCCTTCGACCGGGAGAAGAGTGTCTAAGGCGTTTCTTCTTGGCGCCCTCAGCATCTCCTTCGGGACGCTTGCTCACCCCAGTCGTCTTCACGGGGAACACAAGCCCTTCCCCATCGCTGCTACTACTCGAGTTCGCCATGGACTCGGAGGGCCCCTTGGCAGGAGATCTCTCCACCGCCGAAGACACATGCGCCTCGCCACCTGTCTTCTTGGATGTGGCAGCTTTACCTCCCCTACCAGCTCCGGCTTTTCGTCCTTTCCCCTTGGACGGATCTTGGCTGGTGGCGGCTTTCTTGATGAGTAAGGTAACTCTCCCCAACATCTTGGCTTCGGGAAATTCTGCAAGGAACGTACGAAGCAAGGTTAACGAACCAGCAAGCAATGTGAAAGAAGATAAGCAGAAGACAAGACAATCAACAACATAAAAGCACAAGCAAGTCCGCCAGCAGGAAACAAGGAACAAGAAAAAGAAAAGTTTGAAAGGGACGACCATGCACGAGAAACGTGGATGGCCTTCCCCGAGCAAAACAAAACACCGCTTCCTGCTCCAGGAAGCTCCCGTACACCTTGAAGTCCAGGAATGACATGCTGAGGGAAGAAGGGTCAACCATGATGACACCTTCTGGTAGACTACCGTCACTCAGACACCCGAGGAGCTCATCTACCCTATCGCAATATCTGTCAAAGGGTATCCTACGCGGATCTAGCCTAAGGAAGCGGGGATCGAACCCCATCTGAGAGGTCCGGGAAACCTCAGACAGGCTGGGGGTGTGGATCAATCGAAAACTAGTCTTACCTCTCCCGGAGGTACCAGCCCCCGGAGTCCCTTCGTTGGGGTAAGCTGCGGCGTGGCGAGCCTCGATCTCCTCTTCCTCCGGCTGGGGGTCGGGGAACCTCTCCGCCCAACTAGGGGATAAAGTATTCTCGTCCCGGGCTGCTTGGCTGATCACCTTGGACAGCTCCAGGGCAATCTGCTCCCGGATGTCAGCTGACACCTGACTTTGCCCCCTGCCACTCACTGGCTCAATGTTTTGGAAAGATGGGAGTAGCCCATACTCCCTCAAAGATTCGGAGGTCACAAGTCCCTCCACTTTCAACTCTTCCTCCGAGAGCCCTTCGTAGAACTTTGACCTCCTTATCATCTCCGCACAGCGAGGTGTCCGCGGAACGACTTCTGCAAAATCCAAATACAAGCATTAGAGACCCTCCCGAAAGGCAAATCAAACGTAAAGAAACAAAGTTGAAAAGGAGAGAAAGGAGCACTTACCAGGGACTTTGAATTCCAAAGATAGGGCTGGCACCCTCTTCAGTGGGAAGCCAGTCGTCAGGAACCAGTACTCCCGGAAGTCTGGAACTCTCGCGGTATGACAGGTGGGACACATCACGTCCGGGTGCCTCTCCAGCCTGTAAAATCCCACCTTGTCTGGATGACCTCTCATGGGCTGAGACTTCAACCCGTAGAAGTACAGCACCTCCTCCGGGGTAGGAGCCTCCAGGTTCCGGGACTTGTAAAAGATGAACCACCCCGCTAGGAGCTTGTAGCTGGGGGGAATCAACTGGAAGGGGGCAATCCCCGCCTTCACACAGAAATTGGCAAAGTAACTTCTTAGGGGCAAGTGCACCCCACACACTATGTGTGCCCATCTCCAGGAACCAAAACCCTCGTGGCTCTGACTAGCCGACTCGCCCAGCACCGACAGACGGTGCCACATCAGGCCTGGGATGTTCTTCAGGCCTGCCTCTGAGGAGTACAGCTCCAGCATGCCGTAGTTCCTGAACAGGTTCGGCTTCTGGTCCATCTCCCAGATTGAACTATTGGTAGTCGGTGGGCTAGCCGCGACCACTTTTGTCTTTCCTTTCCCCTTTGCGCCGGCGACAGGGGAACCCTTCTCCTGGGCAGAATCAGCCTCTACCACATCGATGAGTTGTTCCTTTGAGATGTTCGTCACTGAACAAAAGAAACAAAGAAGAAAATACTCTAAGCAGTCAGCACCCTTGTCATACCCTAGTGGTATCAAAGGCGTCGGGGAGACCCTCCCCGAAAACTGCTTGGAGAGGCTCCCACCGAGCTTGCCGAGGGGTTGGCACCATGCCACCCGAAGGACAGCAAGGAACCAAACTCAGACTCCGAGCCTAAGCCCGCCGAGAGAAGTGTTTTTCCAGAGAAAGACACCCTAAAGGCGTTCATGCTTATGCCCTAAAACAGCAAACCAGAACAGCGCAAGCAAGACAAGGAACGACTTTCCAAACGCAAACCGTCAAAGCATGCAAAGAGATTACTTATCGACTCACATCAATCGCATGCCTATCAAAGCCCTATTCACGCATGCACATAGGCGATACTGGCAGAAAACTCAACTCTACCAACTACCAACGGCTGGAGATGAAGCGACGATCCTATTTATGACTCCTCGGATGGGAATAAAGTATTTATTTCCCATCATTATACCACCTCGGGCCCGGTGTACCATTAAAAACCGTCAAATCATTACTCAGATGCCTGACGCACGCATACTCAGCCAGTCGCCTCATGCACACGTCTTGGTCGCAGAGCCATTCCCGGCATGACGCGTGGCCCTTGCCGCACTTGAGTACTTGAGTTCAAACAGAAGAAATTTCCTTTCTTTTTCATACTAACACTCAGGCGGGAAAAAGGAACCCTTCCAGGAACACAGGAGGTGGCCCCTCGCCTAATCTAAGAAACCGGAATACCCGGAGGACTGTACAAGCTCCCGGATCTCTCAAAGCTCCGTGACCTTGGGGGGTAAATGTTATCCAGATTTCCGGATAGCGTTTAGATGGATATCCTCGGGGAAGCAGAATTATCAATGTCTTTCACGGTAGGTGACCAGAGCTCGCGGATGGATAGAAAGGCTTTGCCTCTCCCGTTTAGTGTCCGGATTACCCTTTCAAGCAAACGCGACACGGAAGCTCGTCAACTCTCCCGGACTCCCGAAGGGATATCCTTCGGGGAAGCTCCTTCTAGGAGAAGCTCTTCAAGTGGTCTTCGCGGAAAAAGTTTCGTGCCTCGAACGGAACAAGACCAGGCGGTCGAGTCATGGAGGAGACATAGTTGGAATGATATCCGCCTGACACAGATACCCGCCTGACACGCCCGACAGGTCAAAGCCGCACACATCCCAGCACGCCTAAAAGTACTATTTCGCCTACTGTTCCGCTGACAACTTGGAAAAGACAGCTGCCTTTGTGCATTCCCCATACTTTCACGTAAATATACCCACATAGAGCCTGGTAGCCAGGTGACTACGGTAATTGTATCCCCTATTTATGGCTGGTGTAATTAAGACTCATGTAAGTAGAGATAAACCCTAATCCAAAACCTTAGCTATAAAGACCCCCTCATTTTACAATAGGGGGGACGGCCAACAAATCACATAGCAAGAACTCTACTAAAATCTCTCTAGCTTCATCTTCTCCAAGAGAACCCGAGAGAAACACTGTGAGGTTGTGAGTTTCTTGTACACCAGCTGTTTGACTGTTATTCTCTACAAGTATAATAACATCGACTCGTGGACTAGGGCTCGTTAACGCCTGAACCACGTAAAAACACTGTTTGTTTATTTACATTTATGCATTTCTATAGTTCTTGTCTTTTTATTATTCCGTTCGTATTCGTTTCCGAAAAACTCGGTAAACAATAATAATGCCTTTTGTTGAGTTTCACCCCCATTATTTTTCTGTTAAGCACTAGATCAAAAAAAAAACTCCTCACATGTCTACTTGAGCATGGCATTTACAAAGCTTCCAGTCCAGCCTCCTCCAAATCTATCCCTTCATTTCAGCTTTTCTTCACCTCCAAAACTGATCTGAACCTTTAGCACTCTCACTTGGGTCATCCTGCTTAGGATATCACTAGTTGTGTTTTGTCTAATTGTAATCTTTCTATTTCTAAGAATTGTTAGTTCCATTTTTGTAATGCTTATTAACAAGAAAAGTCTCATAGACTTCCTTTTCCATTGTATGTATCTCGGGCTACCAAGCCTTTTGAATTAATACACAGTGACTTATGGGGTCCTTTCCTAGTTTCTTCTATTACTGGTGTGTGATATTTTATTTTTCTTATTGATGATTACTCACGTTTCACATGGTTGTATTTACTTAACTCTAAAGATGAGACATTCAATGTGTTTCTCACTTTTCACACCATGATTTCAACTTAGTTTAAGACTCCCATTAAGCGAGTTCGTTCAAATTGGGGAGGTGAATTTCACTCTCTTACTTCTTTGTTTTCCGAACATGGCATCATCCAAAAACTCTCATGTCCTCACATTGCTCAACAAAATGGGCGAGTGGAACGCAAAAGTCGACATGAAGTCAAAATGGGGCTAGCTAGCTTTGTTAGCTCAAGTCTCAATGCCCCTTGAATATTGGCCATATGCATTCACTACTGCAGCCTATCTTATCAACTGTCTCCCTACTTGGGTTCTCAAGCTGGACAACCCATACTTGGTTCTTTATCATAAACAACCTCTGTACACTCATTTTTGAGTCTTCGGCTGTGAATGTTTTCCTTTTTTTGCATGCCTACAATGCTTATAAGGTTGGGTTTAGATCACAATCTTGTGTCTTTCTAGGCTATAGCAGCCATCATAAAGGATACCTTTGTTTGCACCTCGCCACTGGTTGCTTGTATGTCACTTGTCATGTTTTTATTCATGAATTTTTTTTCCATTTTCTCTCTCCTCTATTCCACCTCCACCTAAACCTCAACATACTATCATCACTTCCCTGCCTTTTATTCCCCCTCCTTCTTCTTCACAGTCACCAATCCTTCCTATTCATTCACAATCCCCTTCTACATCACATTATCCACCCCGTCTACTCATATTCCATCCTATATTCCACTACCCATGCCTCCCTCCATTCAGTCATCCCACCCTTTGCCCTCCTCCTCCACCCCACCTCCTCAATCAAACCTGCCCAGTACACCTTTCATAACATCCCAAGCTAGTACTCTGCATAATCACTATGAGTAGTCTCGAGTTCCTACCAATGCTCACTCTATGATCACATGTGCCAAATCTGGCATCTTTAAACCTAAGCTATTTTCTAGTGTGTTTGCAGGTGTTCCCATTGAACCATGATCTTTTATTGAGGCTACCAAACACCAAGTGTGGCATGATACGATGCAACAAGGGTTTTCAGCTCTTCATGCTCAAGGGACATAGACTTTAGTTCCCAAACCCTTGGATGTTAAAGTTGTCTGGTGTAAATGGGTTTTTTGGGTGAAGTTACATGCTGATGGCTCGGTTGAACGTTACAAACCTCGCCTTGTGGCCAAGGGCTATCACCAAACTTAATGCTTAGAATTTCACAAGACTTTTAGCTTAGTGATCAAGCCCACTACAATCCACTTTGTTCTTAGTCTTGTTGTCTCTTTCCTTTGGGACATCAAACAACTCGACATACAAAATGATTTCCTCCATGGTGACCTCCTTGAGACCGTCTACATGAGTCAACCACAAGGCTTCATTGACTCCACCAACCCCAATCATGTGTGTAAGCTTTCAAAGTATTTTTATGGTTTACGCCAATCTCCTCACGCTTGGTTTACCAAATTGAGTACAACTCTTTGTCAGTGGGGATTTTATGCTTCACAGGTAGATAGTTCAATGTTTATCTATATTTTGGGGATTATCATGCTTATTGTACTTGTTTATGTCGATGACATTATAGTTTTTGGTTCCTGCTCCAAAACTATTGCTTCTCTTATTCGGTACTTACACACTCAATGCTCGGTCAAGACCTTGGACTGTTAGATTTTTTATTGGTATCGAAGTGCATCGATCTGCTACTAGTTTACATCTCAATCAGACCAAATATTTTAGGGACTCACTCATCAAAACAGGTATGCTGGACTCTAAACCTCTACCTTCCCCCATTTCTTTAGGCTTTATTTCCCTTCATGACGACACTCCTCTCCCTACTGCCACTGAATATCGCAGCCTGGTGGTGGCCCACCAATACTGTACTCTCACAAGACCTGATCTTTCTTTCCCAGTAAACAAGTTGTGCCAATTTATGCACTCTCCCACTGATGTGCATATGCAAGCTGCTAAAAGGATTCTTCGTTACATTAAAGGGACTGGTCACCTTGGCTTACTTATTCAGCCAAATTCTGATCACACTATTCATGCTTACACTGATGCTGATTGGACCTCTTTCTCAGATGATTGTCATAGCACTAGCGCTTACTACATCTTCCTTGGTCAGAATCTGATTTCATGGTCGTCTTCTAAGCAAAAAGTTGTCTCTCACTCAAGTATCGAATCAGAATATCAAGCCATGGCCAACGGAGCTGCTGAAGTATCCTGGATTGAATCTCTCCTCTTTGAACTGGGCTTGCCTCTGTCTCAGCCTCCTATTTTTTACTGTGACAATATGAGCATGTTGCATTTGGCTTCTAACTTGGTTCTTCATGCACATACCAAGCATGTTGAACTCAATTATCATTTTGTTTGGGAACGTGTTGCACGGAAGACTATTCTCCTCTCCTTTACTTCCTCCACGGATCAGCTAGTTGACTGTCTCACTATGCGACTGGTTACTCATCGTTTTTAGGAGCTACGGACCAAACTTACTGTACTGCCTCGCTCAATGAGTTTGTGGGGGGATGTTAAACAATAATTACTACTAAATTAATCTAGCTTAGTTATTTTGTATTAGTCTACTATTGTGTTGGTCATTTCCTAGTGTACACGTGTCCTTCTGAGTCACAACGTCTAGGTGATACCATTTGCTATATATGTCATTGTACCAGACATTTGATATTCTATAACATTTCAATAATTCCTTCAATATTTATTTTAATAAGTGATAAGAGAAATTTTGGAAATAGAAAGTGATGAGAGAGAAAATGTGAAAATAGAAAATGGCGAGAAAGAAAGTGATGAGAGAAAAAATAAGAAGAGAGAAAGTTAATAGAGAGATAGTGAGAAGAGAGAAAATGATGTGAGAAAACATGAAGAGAGAGAAACTGATGAAAGAAAAAATAATGTGAAATAATAATAATAATTAAAAAAAATGACGCTAGCAAAAAAATGGTCAAATGCCATTTTAACCATCTTCTCCTTTATCTTGTTCGATAGAATAAAAATAAAATAAAATACTGTATCATAACCCCAAATGCATGTAAAATAATGTCGCATTAAGGCTAAAAACATATATTATATATCATTTATTCAAAACTCAAATATGCACAGAAAAATTAAAAGCTTGAGCAATTATAGAGTTCTTCACACATCATAACTTTATATATACGTACATCCCAAACTAAATTTATTTTTTCTTGTAAATTTTTAAAAAACTATTTGTTTATTATTACGCCATCCATGTTTCCTATATTAAGTCTTAAATTGTAGATTTTTTAAAATGTTCATCCTACGTATTAAGAAATAAAAATCAGGACTTTTTTACTGACGAACTCAAATCAAATTTAATGAGACAAATCGGGCTACGGAGAAGAATAATTACTAATAATTACCACAATCTCAAATATATTTAAATACATAATTTTTTTATAAATAAAATACATAAAACTTTCTTTCATATGATTCTCTTCCATGTGTAGTTTTATTGATAAGTATTCCGTAGGAAGTAGAGAACTCAATTCTAAAGGAAAAAAAGATAAGATTTACAATTCTACTAGATATGATTTAGGGTGTGCTTACTAAATGTCAAATTTTATATATAGAATTAAAATTGGTAAATACTCATTTGGTACTTTATGTTTTATTGAAATACATACTTGGTACCATATATTTTCAATAATGTTCATTTGGTACCATGTAATTTGAAATCGTACATATTTAGTACAATGTACTTAAATTTTATTAATATGACTAAATTGTCCTTAATTATATGGTTTTCAAACTAAAATTTAATTACCTAATTATATATAATTGATAGTAGTTTGGTCATAATGATAACATTTTATTATTATTAGAAATTCTTGCTATAAATTAGTTAGACAAATTATCGAATTAATAAACCCAACAATTCCTCACATGGATTTGCACAACTTACAATCCAAACTACGTGACTTATGATCATAAATGATAGATTGCCAAATCAATTAACTCAAAGATTAATCTAGTAACTTATAACAATAGTTGCCTTCAGATACGATCAATAATGCATTCTATCTCTACTTCAGAAATCTCTGAAGGAATGATTTAGAAGAACATTTTTGATAAAAAACACTCTCGTATTTTATTGCTTCGTAATTCTATGTCTTACACAGAGAGAGAGGATGACCTTATATAGCCATGTACTCAAGCATACAAACCTAACCAACCATAGTTGGGACCAAATAAGGGATAAGATTCATTCACCAAAGCATAAAGTAAAGCATACAAGATAAGGGATAAGATTCCCTAACCAAAACATAAAGTAAAGACATGTACATACTAAATGACAGAATAAAGTATTTATTTAAAAATTATTTCATGGCTGGCCTCATAGTCAGAATTATAGATTGGATCCTCATGGAATAAGTTCCATCCTATCGGTTCTTCTTCATCTTGATCATTGCCAGCTGGAGGGCATGCCTCGTAGTCTGTATATGTCGCATCCCATTCCTTTCATGTGTATTAGAATATATAAGGATCTTGCATATCTGGAGTGTCGGCATGTGGCTCTTGAAAATCTTCAAAGTAGTTACTTTTTCGCAAAGTTACCCCTTCTGTGTCGGTCAATTTGTATAGTGACATATTTTTTCTCTAAAGTTTCTTTGATTTTGGTGGCCTGAATTGTTGCACTTTCTGCAATGTAGAAGGCTTCAAGGGCCCTTGTTATTTTCCAAGTGTAGTCAGAAGGGAACGTTTCCGAAGGAGCATCTTCTTCTGGCTTGGGCCATAACTAAGGAGGTATAGTATGATTATTCTCAAACCGACTCTTTTGGATGACCATGTATTCTTGGCCCATAAGACCACATAGTGGTTCTTCTTTTGACCCGTAGACTTCGAATGTTGGATTAATAGCTATATTATGTTATTCATCAAGTTTGGCATTAAGACTAAGAAAGATAACAGTATAACAATTCATTAAGCTGGCAATATTTGGGGACTAAGTATAGTCAGGTGTTTCATTTATATGAAACACCTGACTATACTGGTACTTCTCAATAGAATTCATAAGGCGACCAAAAACTTGTATCGCCCAAATTTGACACTTGATTGTGGTTAGATCTTTCACTGCATTGTTGTAACTTGTATGCAACTGATTGCCAGAACCAGGTACCAAGAAGCTTCCCACAACAACTAGAATGAAGCTCCCTAGAAGTAATCATTTGCCTCATCATTCTTCACTAAATGTGCTTCTAGTGTAAAAAAGTTAACACGATTCCTCTTGTCAAGCATTTTGTGCTTCATCTCGCCATCATGAACCTTCCTTTTAATGTTTATACCGATATTACCATCAACTACATCCATGACATAATGAAAAACCTTAGGATTTATTAGCAAACTCTTCCCATATTTCTTGAGACAACAGTTGTCTAGAACCATACTCTTGACCAATGACTAAACTAGGGAAGAGTATATGCTAGAAAAATCAAGCCTCAAATAAGCTCCAAACCCAGCAGCTCTCACCAAAATCTATTGTTCCTCAAACATTTTAACTACAATGTGAGACACACTTTCCAAAGCACATCGAGTGACAATTTCCTTTGAATCCACCTTAACCCCATCATCTTCATCGAACTCATCCTCCTCTACACCTTCTTTTAAATATGATGTTTCCATATTTCTCTTCCTCATAGGCTAGCTGTTTAAGGAATTAGACATAGCTACCTTCCACTTTAGCCCAAGCTCCTTTTGCATCAAAGGGTTGATAAAACAAAACCACAAAAAAATCTATAATTATTAACTCCTGCACACAATAATATACAACTACCAACTATATGATAACATGCTGATAGATTATAAAGACACTTCTACTCCCTAAGTAAAGCCTCCATTACAATTCTTTCCCTTTTTATGGCTTGCAACTTTGAATCCCTGAAATGCACATACCAAAACATTATAGTACCTTATAAAATTATACAAAAAAATTATGAAAAAAAATTACTAAAATGTCCACCATCTCCTTGTTGTTTGGTACTTTTGTCCTCCTTTTTTGCGACTCGTCCCCTCTTTGGCTTAATAGTTGTAGAAAAATATACTCTTGATTGTTATTTTTATTTTTAAAGGAATAGCCTTTAAATAGGCTGAGTACAAAAGGTATATTGTAGGTGTAAACTAATTTAGATTAATTTCTGTAAAGCCCTACCTCCTTAGAGCCGTTACTAAGTGAGTTTTAAAACGAAAAATGTGCAATGAACTCGCTAACCGAGGTTTTTAAAACAAAAGTGTGACTAAGCAAAAGTTAAGGCTATAATCTTTAAAAATGCGTTGTTTCATTGAAAACTTCTAGTATTTAACATTTGGGATCCCAAAATAAGGTTTGAAAACTATTTACAACTTAAAATAAGTTTACAGTCGATTAATTATTAAAATCACAGATTATTACAGCCATTTCTCAAATAAACCCCCAACCAAACCAGTCGGGCAGGCCAAACATGTACGCATCGCTTCACGCTCTCTGTACTCATGGCTGGTTGACTCAATCTTTGCCCTTACCTACAACACAGAGCACTCGTGAGCCGAAGCCCAGCAAGAAAACTCATACAGTATAAAACATATGCGAATTATATAGTTAACATATCAGATTATCCATAGATAAACAAATATTCCATCAAACTAAACAAACACGGCCATGCCGTCCCAGAGGCATTACCTAAGCCTGGGGTCTCGGTCCTCACCGTAAGGATATCCCCTGTATCCATTGGGGTTCCACCCTGTCTACAAGCACTTCGCGTGCTAAGTGTTACTTCCAGCCCAGCTGCCGTTCTCGGCCCTTCCCCGTTCTCGGCTCCGTTGCCGTTCTCGGCTCCTTGCCATTTCGGCTCTTTTGCCGTTCCCGGCTCCGTTGCCGTTCCCGGCTCCTTTTCCATTCATTCTTACTATAATCACAAATAGCATAATTGAAATAACATTCAAACATATATCAATTCAATTAAGTCTGCACCTTAACATGTAATGCAATATAGGGTCGTGCCCTGATATCAATTCAATTAAGTCTGTACCCTAACATGTAATGCAATATAGGGTCGTGCCCTGATATCAATTCAATTAAGTCTACACCCTAACATGTAATGCAATATAGGGTCGTGCCCTGCAATCACACTATGGGCCCATGCCCTGTCCTACGGGTGCTATAGTTTTCTTACCTATCAATTTGATAGCTTTCATCACTTGACTCCTTGAAAAGGAGTCAAGGAGTATCGCTTCACGCATATGTTTCATCACTTGACGCATCGCTTCACGCTCTCTGTACTCATGGCTGGTTGACTCAATCTTTGCCCTTACCTGCAACACAGAGCACTCGTGAGCCGAAGCCCAGCAAGAAAACTCATACAGTATAAAACATATGCGAATTATATAGTTAACATATCAGATTATCCATAGATAAACAAATATTCCATCAAACTAAACAAACACGGCCATGCCGTCCCAGAGGCATTACCTAAGCCTGGGGTCTCGGTCCTCACCGTAAGGATATCCCCTGTATCCATTGGGGTTCCACCCTGTCTACAAGCACTTCGCGTGCTAAGTGTTACTTCCAGCCCAGCTGCCGTTCTCGGCCCTTCCCCGTTCTCGGCTCCCTTGCCGTTCTCGGCTCCTTGCCATTTCGGCTCTTTTGCCGTTCCCGGCTCCGTTGCCGTTCCCGGCTCCTTTTCCATTCATTCTTACTATAATCACAAATAGCATAATTGAAATAACATTCAAACATATATCAATTCAATTAAGTCTGCACCTTAACATGTAATGCAATATAGGGTCGTGCCCTGATATCAATTCAATTAAGTCTGTACCCTAACATGTAATGCAATATAGGGTCGTGCCCTGATATCAATTCAATTAAGTCTACACCCTAACATGTAATGCAATATAGGGTCGTGCCCTGCAATCACACTATGGGCCCATGCCCTGTCCTACGGGTGCTATAGTTTTCTTACCTATCAATTTGATAGCTTTCATCACTTGACTCCTTGAAAAGGAGTCAAGGAGTATCGCTTCACGCATATGTTTCATCACTTGACGCATCGCTTCACGCTCTCTGTACTCATGGCTGGTTGACTCAATCTTTGCCCTTACCTGCAACACAGAGCACTCGTGAGCCGAAGCCCAGCAAGAAAACTCATACAGTATAAAACATATGCGAATTATATAGTTAACATATCAGATTATCCATAGATAAACAAATATTCCATCAAACTAAACAAACACGGCCATGCCGTCCCAGAGGCATTACCTAAGCCTGGGGTCTCGGTCCTCACCGTAAGGATATCCCCTGTATCCATTGGGGTTCCACCCTGTCTACAAGCACTTCGCGTGCTAAGTGTTACTTCCAGCCCAGCTGCCGTTCTCGGCCCTTCCCCGTTCTCGGCTCCCTTGCCGTTCTCGGCTCCTTGCCATTTCGGCTCTTTTGCCGTTCCCGGCTCCGTTGCCGTTCCCGGCTCCGTTGCCGTTCCCGGCTCCTTTTCCATTCATTCTTACTATAATCACAAATAGCATAATTGAAATAACATTCAAACATATATCAATTCAATTAAGTCTGCACCTTAACATGTAATGCAATATAGGGTCGTGCCCTGATATCAATTCAATTAAGTCTGTACCCTAACATGTAATGCAATATAGGGTCGTGCCCTGATATCAATTCAATTAAGTCTACACCCTAACATGTAATGCAATATAGGGTCGTGCCCTGCAATCACACTATGGGCCCATGCCCTGTCCTACGGGTGCTATAGTTTTCTTACCTATCAATTTGATAGCTTTCATCACTTGACTCCTTGAAAAGGAGTCAAGGAGTATCGCTTCACGCATATGTTTCATCACTTGACGCATCGCTTCACGCTCTCTGTACTCATGGCTGGTTGACTCAATCTTTGCCCTTACCTGCAACACAGAGCACTCGTGAGCCGAAGCCCAGCAAGAAAACTCATACAGTATAAAACATATGCGAATTATATAGTTAACATATCAGATTATCCATAGATAAACAAATATTCCATCAAACTAAACAAACACGGCCATGCCGTCCCAGAGGCATTACCTAAGCCTGGGGTCTCGGTCCTCACCGTAAGGATATCCCCTGTATCCATTGGGGTTCCACCCTGTCTACAAGCACTTCGCGTGCTAAGTGTTACTTCCAGCCCAGCTGCCGTTCTCGGCCCTTCCCCGTTCTCGGCTCCCTTGCCGTTCTCGGCTCCTTGCCATTTCGGCTCTTTTGCCGTTCCCGGCTCCGTTGCCGTTCCCGGCTCCTTTTCCATTCATTCTTACTATAATCACAAATAGCATAATTGAAATAACATTCAAACATATATCAATTCAATTAAGTCTGCACCTTAACATGTAATGCAATATAGGGTCGTGCCCTGATATCAATTCAATTAAGTCTGTACCCTAACATGTAATGCAATATAGGGTCGTGCCCTGATATCAATTCAATTAAGTCTACACCCTAACATGTAATGCAATATAGGGTCGTGCCCTGCAATCACACTATGGGCCCATGCCCTGTCCTACGGGTGCTATAGTTTTCTTACCTATCAATTTGATAGCTTTCATCACTTGACTCCTTGAAAAGGAGTCAAGGAGTATCGCTTCACGCATATGTTTCATCACTTGACGCATCGCTTCACGCTCTCTGTACTCATGGCTGGTTGACTCAATCTTTGCCCTTACCTGCAACACAGAGCACTCGTGAGCCGAAGCCCAGCAAGAAAACTCATACAGTATAAAACATATGCGAATTATATAGTTAACATATCAGATTATCCATAGATAAACAAATATTCCATCAAACTAAACAAACACGGCCATGCCGTCCCAGAGGCATTACCTAAGCCTGGGGTCTCGGTCCTCACCGTAAGGATATCCCCTGTATCCATTGGGGTTCCACCCTGTCTACAAGCACTTCGCGTGCTAAGTGTTACTTCCAGCCCAGCTGCCGTTCTCGGCCCTTCCCCGTTCTCGGCTCCCTTGCCGTTCTCGGCTCCTTGCCATTTCGGCTCTTTTGCCGTTCCCGGCTCCGTTGCCGTTCCCGGCTCCTTTTCCATTCATTCTTACTATAATCACAAATAGCATAATTGAAATAACATTCAAACATATATCAATTCAATTAAGTCTGCACCTTAACATGTAATGCAATATAGGGTCGTGCCCTGATATCAATTCAATTAAGTCTGTACCCTAACATGTAATGCAATATAGGGTCGTGCCCTGATATCAATTCAATTAAGTCTACACCCTAACATGTAATGCAATATAGGGTCGTGCCCTGCAATCACACTATGGGCCCATGCCCTGTCCTACGGGTGCTATAGTTTTCTTACCTATCAATTTGATAGCTTTCATCACTTGACTCCTTGAAAAGGAGTCAAGGAGTATCGCTTCACGCATATGTTTCATCACTTGACGCATCGCTTCACGCTCTCTGTACTCATGGCTGGTTGACTCAATCTTTGCCCTTACCTGCAACACAGAGCACTCGTGAGCCGAAGCCCAGCAAGAAAACTCATACAGTATAAAACATATGCGAATTATATAGTTAACATATCAGATTATCCATAGATAAACAAATATTCCATCAAACTAAACAAACACGGCCATGCCGTCCCAGAGGCATTACCTAAGCCTGGGGTCTCGGTCCTCACCGTAAGGATATCCCCTGTATCCATTGGGGTTCCACCCTGTCTACAAGCACTTCGCGTGCTAAGTGTTACTTCCAGCCCAGCTGCCGTTCTCGGCCCTTCCCCGTTCTCGGCTCCCTTGCCGTTCTCGGCTCCTTGCCATTTCGGCTCTTTTGCCGTTCCCGGCTCCGTTGCCGTTCCCGGCTCCTTTTCCATTCATTCTTACTATAATCACAAATAGCATAATTGAAATAACATTCAAACATATATCAATTCAATTAAGTCTGCACCTTAACATGTAATGCAATATAGGGTCGTGCCCTGATATCAATTCAATTAAGTCTGTACCCTAACATGTAATGCAATATAGGGTCGTGCCCTGATATCAATTCAATTAAGTCTACACCCTAACATGTAATGCAATATAGGGTCGTGCCCTGCAATCACACTATGGGCCCATGCCCTGTCCTACGGGTGCTATAGTTTTCTTACCTATCAATTTGATAGCTTTCATCACTTGACTCCTTGAGCACGATCCCACTCATGCCCTAGCGCACACCTAAACACAGCCATAGGTCAAAGTCATCACCGAACCTCAAGTCTGAAAACCTAGCCTCGGGACCAATCCCGAGCCCCACGGGAAGTCCTAGATCCACAAAATAAGATGGTAGAATCGAACCTCGAACCCTAGGTCAAAATCTCTTAAAAATAACCCAAAAACCCCTTTCTGGGAACAGGGTAGCGCTACAGCACTCAAAAGAGGGCGCTATAGCGCTACAAGCAGAACTGCACCACCCAGAAACAGGGCCTAGCGCTACAGCGCCCAAAGACTAGCGCTGTAGCGCTAGTTGCAGGCAGGCAACTCTCAACTTCTTTTTCTGCGATTTCTTTGAGCCAATCTCAACTCAAAATCAAGCTTATAAACACTCTCCACTCATCCCAAGCATCCCAAAACCTCAAAACCCAATCACATTCATCCCAAATCTCAAAATTTACCATGATTAACCCTAAACCCAGAAATTCAGTCAAACATCAAAGTTATAGGCTTAGAATTCATACCGTTGATGCAATTCCGACCTTGATTCAATTCCTAGACCTCCTTAGCTTGCCCATAAATTCCCCTAAAGTTCCCATCATTCAGCTTAATTACACAACTTAAACCAGCCAAACCCAAAAACTGAAAACCCTAAAAAACTTACCTCAAAAGTTGATGTGTTCTTGCTAATCCCTTGCCAAATCTTCAAGTCAAACTTAGGATCCTTGATGCTCAGCCTATCCTAGCTCTCCACTGAGCTTTGCTCCAATAAATTTGAAGAGAAATGGTGGGATAACCACAAACCGCCCCTTTTGGAAAAACCCCTCTGTTTTTCTCTCTTTTCTTTTTCTTTCTTTTCCACAGCCTTCTCACTCTCTCTAACAATCCCACTAAGTATATAAAGCCCCAATAAACTCATCTCTAGGAAGCCAATTGACCAAAATGCCCTCCCTACTAATTCTAAACCTTTTTGTCCATGTAGGGCCATTTTAGTCATTTTACCCAATTCCCGCTAATTCCTCAAGTGTCTCTAATATTTTCTCGTTGCTTCCCAATACCTGATAAATCACCAAATAATATTCCTCGATATCAAAATTGTTATCCCAAAAATTTGAAAAGAATGATGTGGCAATAAAATTGGCACATGGCATGAGTTAGTGGGGTGATCTGGCTTAGCAATGGCCCAATACATCAGTTAAGAAGTTGGATAGATAGTCAAGTCAAATACACCCGACCGAAGAGAATATTTGGTCTAAGGGTTGCTTGGCTCAGACCCCAGTTTGAGGACCCTAATAATTGATTTAAAGCCTAAGTCCAAGAAGATTGAAGGACAGATTTGGATTTTGGTTCAAGGGATAAAAGCAACAGGTCCGATCGGACCTAAACTTAAGGAGCCTCTTAAAATTTTGGCTCGAGTGTGTCCGAGGTAAACCTCTCAAAGGTTTCCTAAGTAGTGGCTTGGACGTGTCTGAGGAGAATGACTAAGACTTGAGTTTTAGTCAAAGGGAAAGCCACGTAATGGCCGATCGGATGTGTCATGGAAGAGGTATGCTTTGGCTTGAACAAGGTGAGAAGGAGGAGGAAAGTAGGCTCGGACCACCTTGGTTCGAGGAGAAGAGTGCAAGGTCCGATCGGACCTTGGTTGAACAAGGAAGGCTCGGACCATTTTGGTCCAAGGAGAAGAGCATTGTGTCCGATCGGACATGATGCCTATGGGGTGTGCCTTGGGCCATTTTGGTCCGAGGAGATGGCATCAGAAGATGGCTCGGACCACCTTGGTCTGAGGAGAAGAGTACAAGGTCCGATCGGACCTTGACTGAAGGAAATGGGCTCGGGCTTGACCGAGGTAAGATGCCAAAGAGGATGGTTTGAACCACCTTAAGCCAAGAAGAAAACCATTGTGTCCGATCGGACACAATGAAGGAGTATACCTCGGACTTGCCCGAGGTAAGGAGCAAAGGAAGTGGCCTCGGACCACCTTGGTCCGAGGAGAGCCAAACTTGCATGACCTTTGGTCCGAGGAGAGCCATGCACATACCACCTTTGACTCACGAAAAGCTTGAAGGAGTAATCAACATGCATGTGAGACTACGTCAAACTTCCCGAAACGACTTCAGTGAGAATTGGTCTAAGCATCCGGGAATATCTCACTCCTCACTCGAATTTAGGATCAGTTGTATTTCAAACATTTATTTTGTAATATAAATATAAGGTGAATAATAAAATATCCCTATCTAAAGGGGATACCAGTTAAGAATCCCATGTCTATAAATAGAGGGTTGGGAGGATCGTAAAAGGGCTTTTGGCAAAATTAAGAGTTAACCTGTGTTCTAGAGAGAGAAAGTGTTTTTCCCTGAGAGAACCCCTTTTTATATTCTGGAATATTTTGCACTGAAGAAACTCAGTTGACATTGTTCATCTGATCTTGAGTGTGAATACAGTAATAAAATCTCTAAGTGGATTAGGCTATTACCGATTATCGGGGCTGAACCACTATAAAATCTCGTGTTATTTACTTTCATTGATAAAAACTGTCTGTTGTCGTTTATTATTCTCTTGAAGGCTTGTCGTAGTTGACGTTCTTACGTCGTTGGCTAAAATCACAGTCAACATTTTGGTGCTTTCATTGAGAGCCTGAAGAGGAGACAAACAGTCCCTGAAGAAATATGGCACCTAAGAACACCACCGCGACCTCCAAGATGGCAAGCACCTCCAGGGAACATGCAAGATCGGAAGGCCCCAGCGTTCAAGATCGTGAGAATGAGCCCAGGGTCGTGCTTGAGGATGTAGCTCCTGAAGTTGAGGAGCTCCAGGAAACCATGAGCGCGTTCCAGGAGGAGTTGGCCTAGTTCAGTGCTAGGCAAGAGGCCTTTGCTGAGGAAATGGCCAAGTAGAGACGAGAGATGGACGCTAGGAGCGAGGAGATCCGTCGACAGCAAGAGGAGGCCGACAGGCGACATCGCGAAGCTGCACTTGCTCTGGAGGTAGCTACGCAATTGACCCGAGCCAATGCTCAAGCTGTGCCTGGGGTGACACCCACCCCAGAGGCAAGGACCACAGAGGCTGGTCATAAGAAAACTGATAGGCCAGGCAGGAATGGTGGTAACCCACCTGGTCATGAGGAAGAGGGAGTCCGATCGCGCACTGCGTCAACCCAGAGAGGGAACTCCAAGACCCCCTCAAAGAGCCCCAGATCGGAGACTTCCAGGTCAGGAAGTCATAAGTTAGGCAGCAAGAAAACACCTTCTGAGCAGGGGCACAACAAATCTCCTCGTGGCAAGGAGACTTCCCACTTCAAAGATGAACATGGGCGTGATGAAGCTAACAGTTACCACACCAACCAGTCGAAGGAGAAGAATAATAACCGAGGAGGAGGAGAGGATCAACTGGCTCAAACGGGGAAGCCACCACGGCATCCCAACCAGCGTAATGGGAAACAGCACGCTCCACCTAGTAGACCTTCCGAGAAGACTCGGAGTACGGTGTTCGACCGGTTGGGAAAGAACATTGCTCAGAAGGACCTAAGGGACGTCATTGATGATAGAAGGAGGACCGTTCCGGTCGAAGGGCAGGAGCCAATCCGTCCTACCAGCCGAGTAGAAATACTCGATGTTGATACGCCGGATAGGAGTACCCGACCAAACGGTCCCGAGAGTGCGTCCCCAGCAGTGTCCCCGGGCATCCAAGCCCAGCTTGATGCTTTAACGGCGGCAATCCAAAGTTTGTCAAAACAACCAGTTATTGATCCAATAGACCACAGAAGTGGTAGCCATTTTTGTGCTAGAATAAGAGCATCCCAACCACCAAGGAAATACAAAGCACCGGTATTGCCAGTTTATACAGAAAAGGCAGACCCAGTAAGACACGTTGGGAAGTTCGAAGATGAGATGGAGTTGCTTGGGGTGAGTGATGACTACCGCTGCAGAGTCTTCCCCACCACCTTGTCAGACACTGCCCAGGAGTGGTACTGGAAGTTCAAACCCGACTCCATCACCTCTTGGGAGAGCTTTAGGAAGGAGTTCTGCAGGCAGTTCAATACTGCCCGAACCCCTCCTGTTTATGCCAACCACTTAGTGGACATTAGGCAGGGTAAAGATGAGTCTCTCAAGAACTACATTCAAAGGTTTATGAGAGAAGCCAATTGGGCTACCGCAGTTGGAGATGAAGGGAAAATGGTTGCAATCTCCTCCGGTATTATTTATCGAAGTCCTTTGTGGGACAGCATCCACCGCCATCCAATTTCAACTTTACAGCAGTTTTTAGACCGGGCAGATAAGTACATGAAGTTGGATGACGCCATTGAGAAAGGAGAGAACGGGTTGAACAACACAAGTGGATCAGATGAAACTTCGAAGGATAGCGAAAACGATCAAGGCGGTAGTAAGAAATGTGGGAATAACGGGTCTGACCGCCGCAATGAGAAAAAAGCTAAGTCGGGATCGAATGACAAGCCTACGAAGTATGAACCTCGATTCACCAACTACACCACTCTTTCGGCGACCCGAACGGAGATCTATCTAGCCAGCCATCAGGAGATCCCTTACCGGAGACCCCCACCAATCAAGAAGGAAATGAGTAAGAGGGATAAGAACAAGTTCTGTCGTTTCCATGGAGACTATGGTCACGACACGAATGAGTGTAATCACCTTAAGGATGAGATAGAGTTTCTCCTCCGGTCGGGGAAACTAAAAAAGTATAAGGCAGAGAAGACCCAGGGAGAGGGAAGCAGCATAATCCTGGGTTCAAGCGGCAACGGTCCCCACCTTTGCAACCTGAACCTGTGGACTTCACACTAGATACAATATGTGGAGGACCACATCTTGCTAGGGATAGCAACAAGGTGAGAGAGAGGTATGCTCGCACCCTTCGTCATGAGTTGGGTGCGGCATCCACCTCCGAGGTCATGACAGTGGAGGAGCGACCATCCAAGAACCCAAGGTACGAAAGTGAGTCCCTCACTTTCACTGAAGAAGATGCTAAACACGTGGGGTATCCTCACAATGACCCCCTTGTTGTGACAGTCCAAATAGCTAATATGAAGGTGAAAAGATGTCTGGTTGATACGGGAAGCTCCGTAAACATTATTTATAAGTCTTCTTTTGAAAAAATGAAGCTATCCATCAATGACTTGAAGCCATGCTCTCACGTCATTTACGGGTTTACTGGAGATGGACTGTCACCAGCTGGGACAATAAAATTACCAGTCACCACGGGGGAAGCCCCCAAGCATGAAACCGTGATGACTGAGTTTTTGATTGTTGACTGCCCGTCTGCCTACAATGTGGTTATTGGTCGACCACTACTCACCAACTTGCATGCAGTAGTTTCAATTTGGCACCTATCTATGAAATTCCCGACCAGCGCTGGCATAGGCTGTGTCCAAGGAGACCAAAGGGAAGCTAGAGAGTGCTATAATGCCTCGATAGCTAAGGCGAAGAAAGGTGCCAAGGAGAACAACATGATTGTATGTGTTGAAAGAGAGGAGGTGGATGAGATGGATGTAGACCATAATCTTGTAGTAGTGAACGATGAAGAGATGTTGGAGGAGTGTGGCCAGGAGAGCACTCGTAGTTTAAAAGAGCAGAAGACCCCATCAGGTGATGAAGTCACCAAATAGGGTGTTGCCCAAAGCGAGGGAAGAGATATTGATCCTCGCTTTGGGGATTATGAGACTGATGTGGGACCGTCCGAGGAGTTAGAGGAGGTCCCTATAGATGAGAATGACCTGACAAGAGGGGTCAAGATTGGGAAGAAGTTGAAAGCTAAGGTGAGAGTACACCTGATAGAATTCTTGCGAAGAAATCAAGATGTCTTCGCCTGGTCTCACAAGGATATGGTGGGTATCTCACCAACTGTGATCAGCCACGTGCTCAACGTGGATGAAAGATATCCAGCGGTACAGCAGAAGAGGAGGTTGCTTGACAAGGATCAAGCAAAGGCTCTTAAGGAGGAGGTAGAGAGATTGAAGGAGAACGGGTTTATTAGAGAGGCATACTACCCGGCTTGGGTTTCAAACCCAGTCTTGGTGCCCAAACCCAATGGAAAGTGGAGGACTTATGTAGATTTTACTGATCTAAACAAAGCGTGCCCGAAGGATTTGTTTCCTTTACCAAGAATAGACCAGTTGGTAGATGCAACCTCTGTTCACGAGACTTTGTCCTTTATGGACGCGTATTCGGGGTACAATCAGATCAGCATGCATCCTCCTGATGAAGAGCATACCAGCTTCCGAACGGATATAGGGTTGTATTGCTATAGAGTGATGCCCTTCGGATTGAAGAATGCAGGAGCTACCTACCAGTGCTTGGTGAATGGCATGTTTCGTGACTTAATCGGCAAGAGCATGGAGGTGTACGTAGACGATATGCTGGTGAAGTCAAAGGAATCTGAGGGGCACGTGGGAGACTTAGAGGAGTGCTTTGCAATATTGAGGAGGTATAACATGAAGTTAAACCCCCTCAAGTGTTCATTTGGAGTGGGTTCTGGAAAATTCCTTGGGTTTATTGTTAACTCCCGAGGAATAGAGGCAAACCTGGAGAAGATCAAGGCTCTCATAGAGATGAAGTCTCCGATAAGAATAAAAGATGTGCAAAGTTTGACTGGGCGGATTGCAGCTCTAAGCAGGTTCGTTTCAAAATCAACGGACAAGTGCGTACCGTTTTTTAACCTGCTTAAAGGAGGCAAGAAGTTTGAGTGGACCGCAGACTGTGAGCAAGCTTTCCAGGCGATAAAGGAGCATTTGGCTCGACCTCCTTTTCTTTCTAAGCCAGTTGATGGGGAGGACCTATTTATGTACCTAGCAGTCACGAAACACGCTGTTAGTGCTGCCTTAGTATGTGAGGAGGATAAGGTGCAGCACCTGGTGTATTACGTTAGCAAGCGTTTGATAGGAGCGGAGTCCCGATACCCCATGATCGAAAAGTTGGCTTACTGTTTGGTACTTGCGTCACAAAAACTGCGGCCGTACTTTCAGGCACACCCCATCAAGGTCCTTACTGACCAACCTCTTCGCCAAGTTTTACAGAAGCCGGAGTTGTCTGGTCGGCTACTTAAATGGGCGGTCGAGCTAGGCCAGTTTGATATCAAGTACCAACCAAGGACTGCTATCAAAGGTCAAGCTTTGGCAGATTTCATCGCTGAATGTACCGGAATCGTTGAGGTCCCTGACCAGCAGGAGAGTGTTGCTGGGCTAAAAGAAGAAATTCCAACTTGGCAACTTTTCGTTGATGGATCGTCGAATGAGCACCATTCAGGAGCTGGGATTATACTAGTCACACCAGAGAAGCACCGAATTCATTGTGCACTAAGATTCGGATTTAATGCTTCTAACAACGAAGCGGAGTATGAGGCCCTCTTAGCAGGCTTGCGACTGGCTAGAGATGTACGTGCCCGGTCGGTGGAGATAAATAGTGATTCCCAATTGATGGTTTATCCAGTATTGGGGGAATACCAGGAAAGGGGCCTACGCATGGTGGCATACTTAAACAAAACCAAAGATTTACTAGCCCAGTTCGAGGAGTATACCATCAAGTTAGTACCAAGGGAGCAGAATTCCAACACCGATGCTCTAGCAAAACTTGCTAGTGCAAAGGATGCCGAAACCCTGAATATAGTACCAGTAGAATACTTGGCGGAGCCGAGCATTGATAGACAAGAAGCCATACCGATTACGATAGCCGACACCTGGATGACTCCCATCATTGCTTACCTTGAGTAAGGGACCCTCCCAGATGGTCGTAATGAAGCAACGAAAGTTATGAGGCAAGCTGCTAGATACACCATGGTGGATGGAGTGTTGTATAGGAGAGGATACTCCTTACCTCTACTCAAGTACATAACTCCCGACCAGTCAAAGAACTTATTAGCTGAGGTGCATGAGGGGTTTTGTGGAGATCATGCTGGGGGGCAGAGTCTATCTAAAAAGATCTTGAGGCAAGGATTTTTCTGGCCTACTATGAACGAGGACTCTATGGAATATGTGAAAAAGTGTGACAAATGCCAAAGATTTTCTAAAGTGCCCAGAGCGCCCCCAAATCTTTTGAAGCAAATGCAAAGTCCGTGGCCTTTTGCAGTGTGGGGCATTGATCTGATCGGGAAGTTACCCAAAGGAAAAGGAGGAGTGCAGTTTGCAGTGGTCGCGGTAGATTATTTTACTAAATGGACTTAGGCCGAGCCATTAGCCACGATTACATCGAAGAAAGTGTTGGAATTTGTTGTTAAAAACATAATATGTCGCTATGGTCTGCCTAAGAAGATAGTGTCTGACAATGGCACCCAGTTTGACAGCGACATATTTACCGATTTTTGCACTCGGCATGGCATCACCAAAAGTTTCTCCTCGGTTGCCCATCCTCAAGCCAATGGGCAAGTTGAAGCGGTGAACAAAACGTTGAAGGACACTCTAAAGAAGCGCCTGGAGCAAGCTAAGGGCGCTTGGGCAGAAGAGTTACCAGAGGTCCTTTGGTCATATAGGACTACTACTCGGACGGCAACTGGTCATACCCCATTCTCTTTGGCATATGGGTATGAAGCCATGTTACCTGTGGAGATAGACCCACCATCCCATTGAAGGACCGTGTACAACCAAGAGGAGAACCATCAGTTATTAGTAGAATCATTGGACTTCCTCAGCAAAAAGTAGCACGCTACTTCAATTCTAGAGTGCGAGATCGAAAGTTCCAGGTCGGAGATTTGGTCCTAAGGAAGGTGTTTGTTAGAGACCCAGCAGCTGGTGTGCTAGGATCAAACTGGGAAGGACCGTATCAAATTGAGCAAGTCTTACCGCCTGGCACCTACAAGCATGCTCGGTTGAATGGAGAACTGATCAGGAACTACTGGAATGGCGAGCACTTGAGAAAATATTATCAGTAAATACTGCTTGCAGAGTAGTAGCTTTGTATCAAGTGCTTAACTTGTTATTTAAAGTTTTTTGTTTGTGAACTGGTTATTTTCTACCCAATCGCACTATGTTGAACAATGTTATTTTGTTTAGAACTCATTGTTAGACACGTTTTGTCACCTATTATTACGAGTAATAAAAGAGACCACGCGCAGCATGGTCGCATCTTGCTACAAATTTTGCATATGTGTTGATTATTTTTGCTTGGCAGTGTTCAACTGTCATAATGATTTAAACAAAACAAGTCTTCTAAAAGCTAAGTGTAAATGTATACCGAACAATGTTCAACTAGTCGATATCATGATATGAAGGACCAACGTTTAAATAATATTTTTGTAGTGATCAACTACTAAGATAGTTAGTATATTTTATGTGTTTCACGAGTAGTAACTACTCGAACAAATTCGGTCAAGTAGCAAGTGATCAAGGATTTATCAACCCTCAATCACTTGGGGGGCACATAGGGTATACTGATATGTATTTCAACACAGGCAATAAGAACACGAGCAAATATATTTGTTTGGGCTGACTTGTAAGCTTGGAAGTATAAAAAAAAGCCATTAAGCTAACTTGTTTTACAAAGCTTAAGTAACTTAGAATTTTTCAAATTTTAAGTTAGAAACGGATATTCGTGTAATAAAAAATTTATGCTCATAAAAAGTTAGAGCAATAAGAGCATGAGGAAGTATATTTAGTATGGACTTATGGAATGGTAAAAATTTCTAAGTTAAAAAACTAAATACTCATGTGAAACTAAAGGCATCTAAGAACTTTGCTATGTACAATAAAAACTTAAAAGTTTAAAGTTATCGACAAAGAAAGAGTAAAGTGCTAAGTGTCAAAATAGCTCACTAGTTCGAGCAACAAAATACAAAGTAAAGTAAACTATGATGAACTACGAGAGGGATTCACTGGCAGGCTCCTCTAGTGGGTTGATCGACTCCCTCCTCGGCATCAGCTGCCCCTCTCGCTCGGAATGATAAAGCAGAGGAGGCGGGGGTAAGTGCAGGAGGATTGGCAGCTTCTTTAGCGGCCCTTGCTTCACATCTGGCAAGCTCCTCTGCCTGAGCCTCCTTGGAGAAACAATAAAGATTAAGAGGTTTATTCAGCTTCCAGACATTATAAAAGCAGTCGAAACTGGCCTCCTCAAAGCGAATTATGTCAAGCTCCTTTTCTTGTTTCAGCTCTTCGTTCTCGCTGATTAACCTCTCATTGTCTCGAGCTAACTCTTTGTTCTCGAGGGACTGCTTCTCCAATTGAGTTGTCAAGGAAGCGTTGTTTTGAGCCTGCTTCTGGTTCTCGTCAGAAATCTTCTTGAGAGACTCGTCCCGTTCAGCTACGGTCCTCTCTGCTTGCTCCAGCTTGGATTTGGCCTCCACCAGTTGATCGTTCAGCACCTTGATCAACTCCTTGTAGTCTACGGCTCGAAGCTGAGCGTGACCAATGGTAACAAGTGACTGCATGGAAGACAAAAGGTTATTACATGCAGAAATACTAATAATAAATTGTCCTAAGAGAAAAATACTTACCTTCATCAGTTGAGCAAGTCCTCTCATCAAGATGACTTCAACACTAAGTCGAGGGTAGGAGTCTAGGCTTTGAAGCGTTGATGCATCATGGCCAATATCCTCAAGAAGTCCCTTGCCCAGGTCACTAACAGCACGAAAGAGCTCGCTCGAACTACCCTGCTGAGTAGGAGTTAGGCTCGTAGAAGGAGGAAGGGAAGAGGGAGTCAATGGCGGAAGTGTAGTCGGTCCCTCAGTTTGCCTCCCTTGACTGGATTTTTGATGAATTTTTTCCGTATCATTGTCACCTCCCCTATAGTCAGAGCGATTCATCTACAAAAATGAATAAAAAATGGGGAGGTGAGTAACCATACAGAAAAAATTCATCAAAAATAAGAGTTACTTTTATACTTGGAAAATTTTGTCTAAGTTATAAAAATATAACGCATATGGAAAAAATAATTTTAATGCTCAAGAGTGCCTAAAAAGTACTTGGGGTGTTGAACTTATTAAAGTTTATAGAAGGGGGCATTTTTGAGGTTTTCCTATAAGGTTAAGTTCCTTATGCGTGTAAGTTAACATGCTAAGAGGTTGGTTATGCATTTGGAAGGAAAGAAGGCCAAGGCCTAAGGAATTAGGTGTGGTCCGATCGGACCACATTTTGGGCTCAAGGGAATGGTCTTATGCCTCCGATCGGATGCCTAGACCCATTAAGGGAGCATGACCAAAAAGGCGTACGAGCCACAGGAATTTGGAGACGGTCCGATCGGACCATGTGCTTGCTCTAGGGGGTGACCTAGCCTATTGCATTCGGTCGAATGCCAAGGTGTGTTGGACACAATCTGGCCAAGGAGACGTCCTACCTTGCCACCACGCGAGCCCAACGTGAAGTCCCAAAAACGTCCGATCGGACGTAGCACGCCCGAGGAGAAGATGCGCACCCACGGTCCGAATGTCCGCCTGGTATGCCTTGTGCCTCCGAAACTCCTAGCAAGCAGCAATACTTCATGTCCGATCGGGCATGGGTGTCTAGGGGGGTTCAAAATTCGCTGTCAAGAGGGTTGGGCACTTCAATGCAAAGGAAGGCAAGTGTGTCTGATCGGACCACACAATTGCCTAAAATTTCCAATGCCCAATCGGAAGTAATCTTCTCACCTCGTTCAAAAGAGATGCACACCTCAAGCTTCAGCCACAGCTCACCGTCTCCGATCGGACGCGAGCTCCCAAGGAGAATAAAGTGTGGTCCGATCGGACCACACGTATACCCATAAATTTTTGGCAAAATCATGTAGACAAAGTCCCTAATTGCACACTTTGCCTACCCCAAATCCAAATCAAATGGGCAAAGCCCTAAAATACCTAGTTTAAACACATTCCTTCATTCACACATGCAAAAAACAAGATTAAAGGATAGAAATGAAAGGTTTTTCTTCATGTTCTTAGAAACCCATTACACTATCAAAACCCTCAAAACCCATATTCATATTCATGTCAAAATAGCCAAATTGTCATGAAATTCCTATGAAATTAGGGGTAAATTCGGGTTTCCCATGCCACAAACACCATCAAGACAACAAGCAAACACATTATACAAAACATTCCCAAGAATCTCAAGAACAAGCAATGCTAGGGGGTTCGGCCATGGCAGATTTTTTTTTTTAGAAAATTTCTAAATAAAAAAAAATATATATAACAATATAAGAGGCATGGAGAAGAAGACTTACCCAAGGTTGGAGGACTTTGGGTTTGCTTGAAGGTTGCTTGAAGATGAAGAGCTCCCCTTGAAGCTTGTGGAATCGGCAAGATGAAGAAATCCTTGGGGATTTCGGCCAAAAGAGAAGATGAGAGGTTTTTGAGAGTGATTTTTGTATGGGTGAAGAAAAGAGTGTAGTGTGGGGATATTTAAAGGGAAAAAAGTGGGTTTTTATTTACTTTTGGACCTTTGGCATTCTGGGACTATTTTTTCTCTCCACGATCATGGGTTGATTTTTGCAGTGATCGTGGGTTTTCTGCATGAAGATGAACAGTTATTATTTTTTATAATGACGTCAGCTGGAGAAAAAGTTTATTACGTGACTGAATCATATAATAAACTTGGGGGGCAAATGTTATCCCAAAAATTTTAAAAGAATGATGTGGCAATAAAATTGGCATATGGCATGAGTTAGTGGGGTGATCTGGCTTAGCAATGGCCCAATACATCAGTTAAGAAGTTGGATAGATAGTCAAGTCAAATACACCCGACCGAAGAGAATATTTGGTCTAAGGGTTGCTTGGCTCAGACCCCAGTTTGAGGACCCTAATAATTGATTTAAAGCCTAAGTCCAAGAAGATTGAAGGAGAGATTTGGATTTTGGTTAAAGCGATAAAAGCAACAGGTCTGATCGGACCTAAGCTTAAGGAGCCTCTTAAAATTTTGGCTCGAGTGTGTCCGAGGTAAACCTCTCAAAGGTTTCCTAAGTAGTGGCTTGGACGTGTCTGAGGAGAATGACTAAGACTTGAGTTTTAGTCAAAGGGAAAGCCACGTAATGGCCGATCGGATGTGTCATGGAAGAGGTATGCTTGGGCTTGAACAAGGTGAGGAGGAGGAGGAAAATAGGCTCGGACCACCTTGGTCCGAGGAGAAGAGTGCAAGGTCCGATCGGACCTTGGTTGAACAAGGAAGGCTCGGACCATTTTGGTCTTTAGGAGAAGAGTATTGTGTCCGATCGGACATGATGCCTATGGGGGGTGCCTTGGGCCATTTTGGTCCGAGGAGATGGCATGAGAAGATGGCTCGGACCACCTTGGTCCGAGAAGAAGAGTGCAAGGTCCGATCGGACCTTGACTGAAGGAAATGGGCTCGGGCTTGACCGAGGTAAGATGCCAAAGAGGGTGGTTTGAACCACCTTAAGCCAAGAAGAAAGCCATTGTGTCCGATCGGACACAATGAAGGAGTATACCTCGGACTTGCCCGAGGTAAGGAGCAAAGGAAGTGGCCTCGGACCACGTTGGTCCGAGGAGAGCCATGAACATACCACCTTTGACCCACGAAAAGCTTGAAGGAGTAATCAACATGCATGTGAGACTACGTCAAACTTCACGAAACGACTTCAGTGAGAATTGGTCTAAGCATCCGGGAATCTCTCACTCCTCACTCGAATTTAGGATCGGTTGTATTTCAAACATTTATTTTGTAATATAAATATAAGGAGAATAATAAAATATCCCTATCTAAATGGGATATCAGTTAAGAATCCCATGTCTATAAATAGAGGGTTGGGAGGATCGTAAAAGGACTTTTGGCAAAATTAAGAGTTAACCTGTGTTCTAGAGAGAGAAAGTGTTTTTCCCTGAGAGAACCCCTTTTTATATTCTGGAATATTTTGCACTGAAGAAACTCAGTTGACACTGTTCATCTGATCTTGAGTGTGAATATAGTAATAAAATCTCTAAGTGGATTAGACTATTACCGATTATCGGGGCTGAACCACTATAAAATCTTGTGTTATTTACTTTCATTGATAAAAACTTTCTGTTGTCGTTTATTATTCTCTTGAAGGCTTGTCGTAGTTGATGTTCTTACGTCGTTGGCTAAAATCACAGTCAACAAAAATAGACCCCAATATACTCATCAGATTCCTATTTATACCCCAGCCTCACCCTGAGCTGGGTATAAATTCTCGCCTGGACTTTTCCGCTAATCTGCTCTCTCTGAGATCGTCTCGAGTCACAAATCACAGGTACATCCACATCACAATGTGGTCTCACAATCAGCACATGTCAATACAGTTATGCCCAAAATGGCCAAAATTACAGTTATGCACTTCTAACACAATCGGGGCCTACATGCATACTAATACACATAGTCATGCATCTCAAATAGTCAAATAGTCATATAACATGCTATAAATCATAACCATGCATTTTACTCATTAAAGTCACACATAAATCCCTATATGCCCTCCAGGCACACTAATCAAGGCCCTTAAGCCTTAATAGCGAATTTGGGTCGTTACAATTACTCCTTAGCTATAAAACACTAACTAATGAGCTGTAAAACACTAACTAATGATTCAAATTATTTCTACACCCTCCCTCAAGCAAATGCATACTAGTCCCACATGCCCAGCTTGCACACTTGCTCATCAGAGCTTTCTTTCGATAATCCTTTTGTTAGCAAATCAATAACTTGTTGTTTGCTTGGCACATAAACGACAGAAAGTTCTTTTTCTTCAATTTTTCTTTTATGTAATGACGGTCCACCTCCACATGTTTGGTTTTATCATGATGAACTGAATTGTGTGCTATATTAATAACTTATTTATTGTTTCTATATAGTTTCAAATGATTCGCTCGTTTAAGTTATAGTTCTCAAAGAACTCGTTTGATCCAGATCAATTCACATACCCTGTGAGCAAGAGCTTTAAGCTCAGCTTCAACACAGCTTCTTGAGAGAATATGTTGTTTCTTACTTCTCCAAGTAACAAGGTTTCCCCATTCCATGATACAATATCCAAATAATGATCTTCTATCATCAATTGAACCTACCCAGTCTACATCAGTGAAAGCTTCTATGCCTTTTTCTCCATTTTTTCTGAACAACAGACCTTTTCTAGGTGTCTTCTTTAGATACCGTAATACCTTGTAAACTGCCTCCAAGTGTTCTTTTAAAGGGTTGTCCATGTTCTGACTGACCAAGCTAACTGCAAAGGCAATGTCAAGTCTAGTGTGAGACAAATAGATCAATTTTCCCACTAGTCTTTGATACATCCCTTTGTCTACAGGTTTCTCCTTTTCTTTCTTCTTGTACATCCCCTTGGGTCCCACTGGTGTGGCTATTGTTTACATCCGAGCATACCAGTCTCTTTGAGAAGATCAATAACATACATACGTTGGGAGACAGAAATCCCCTGCTTGGTTCTTGCAAACTCCATACCCAGAAAGTATCTCATTTGACCAAGATATTTTACCTCAAATTCTTGGGCTAGTAGTCTTTTAAACTCCTCCATTCAATTAAGTTCATTTCCAGTTGGAATCATATCATCAACATAGATAATAAGAATTACAATCTTACCATCTTGTCAATGTTTGAAGAATAGAGTATGATCTGACTGAACTTATTTGTACCCATGCTTCTTCTTGATCACTTGATTGAACCTCTCAAACCATGCTCGTGGTGACTTCTTCAAGCTATTGAGAGATTTCTTTAAGTGACATGTTGTTTCTTTTCCATATTTTCCTTCGAGACTAGGAGGAATCTTCATATAGACCTCTTCCTTTTTTGCATTGTGCAAATCTGATTCTATCACACTCGAATTAGGATTATAATTAAATGAAATTGGAATCAAAGAATCACTTGCATTGGGATTTGTCAATGGTTCAGACTCATGGGAGACGAGATCCGTAGTTGGCGGTATTACTTGATGTTTGTCCCATCATCTAGTATAAACCAACAAGTCTTTTTTTTTTTTTGCATTTATTTGGTCAGTCTTTTCCATTTCATAAGTGTTTTGTTTAGAATTTAGCACAGAGTTAGACTCAATTGGCAGATCAGACTTAATTGGGAGATTAGACTCAGTGGGTGGACTGAATTCAGGTCCTATCATTGGTAAATAAGTATCCCAGTAGTGAGTATTCGTAACAATCCCTCCCTGGAGCGAAGTGTTGGGATAAAAAGGTTGCTCTTCATTGAATATGACATACGATGAGACACTAAGCTGACAAGTGAGAGGGTTGTAACACTTGTAGCCCTTTTTGGTGGAAGAATACCCAAGGAAAATACACTTTTGAGAACGAGGATCAAGTTTGGTATGATTAGGTCCTAAAACATGAACATAGGCTATACAAACAAACATTTTTAGTGAAATATCTGAGAGTAGGTGAGTCTAAGGAAAATCTTCAGAAGAGAAGAAATTGGAGATTAATATTTTAAGACACGAGAAGGCATTCTATCGACTAAATAAGTTGTTGTCAAAACAAATTTTTCACAAAAATTCTTAGGATTAGAAGTAGTAAACATTAGAGCCTTAGCAACTTCTAACAGATGTCAATTTTTTCGTTTCAGCAATCCCATTTTGTTGGGGAGTAAGAACACATGAACTCTGATGGACAATGCCATTAGAGATAAGATAATCACCTAAGATTAAATTAAAAATTTTTGTAACATTATCAGTGTGTAAAACTTGGAGATTAGCTTGAAATTGATTTTTAATCAGTGAATGAAATTTTTTTAAGGTGGCTGTAACGGCCAAAATTACTAATAAGACTTAAGGGCCTTGATTAATGTGTCGGGAGGGCATAATTGGTTAATGTGTGATTTAAATGGTTAAATGCATGACTATGTGATAAGCATGCTTATATGATTTTATGGATATATGAGATGCATGAGTATGAGTATTAGTATGCATGTAAGCCCTACTTTGCTTGTAGGGGTATATTTGTAATTTGGCCCATTGAGGGCATAAGCGTGATTGTTTGTGATAAATTGTTGAGACCACATTATTATGTGGATATATATGCAACTGGAGACTCGAGGCGATCCTAGTAAGCGGTTTAGCGAAATAGTCACGGTGGGGATTTATACCCGGCTCGGGGGAGCCTGGGGGTATTTCTGGGAATTTGGAAAATATATTGGAGACTATTTGACATTGGGAAAAATAATTGGTGATTAGTCAGGCAACGGGATTTAAGCGGAAATTATTAGGGACACTTGAGGAATTATCATAAATTTGGAACAAATGATCGAAATGCCCTTAAAATGTTTAAAGGCTTAGGTTTTAATGGGAGGGCAAAATGGCCATTTGATAGTTAGAAAAAGGATAAGGGTCATACTGCTTTTTATACTTAGTGCAAGCTGTAGAAAGTTTTAGAAGTTGAAGGAAAGAAAGAAGGAAAAACAGAGTACATGACCTCTCTCTTTCTCTATCACGATAGGTTGTCTTCCTCACCATTTCTTGTGGAATTTGAAGTTGTAAACTCAGAAAGAGTCTAAGCTAAGTCATGGAACTTAGCTCCTTGAAGTAATTGAAGAGGGTTAGCGGGAATTAATTATAAAATTAAGGTAAGGTTTGAGGTTGTTTTTGAGATTTCTGAGTTTTTATGAGATTGATTTCTGCACTTGAACTTTGGAAGGAAATTAAGGGATTTGAGCTTTGGGAACTGAGGAGCTAAAGGCTGGAAAGGCAGAGGGCAACCTAGGGTCGAATTCTCCATTAAAGGTAACAATTCTGGACTTGATAATTTGAGTTTCTAGGTTGTTTCTGGTTTTTCTGATAAGTTCTTGGGTTTCAAACTCAAATCTTGTTTTTCTGTGCTTAATGATGCATGTGGCCAAGTTTGATGTTGTTGGGCCATGTGGGATGAGATGTAGTGGATGGTAGGCTTAATTTGAAGTGGGGTTTAGGTCTGAAGGAAGAACTCATGGTGATGTTAGTGCTGTCTGTAGCGTTGTAGTGCTAGCATTAAAGCGCTACAATGCTATGCTTGGTTCAGAGGGGCATTTTTGTCTCTGCTTGTGGTGCTGTAGCGCTACCCTGCCTCCAGAAGTGGATTTTGGGTATTTTGTTAGGGTTTTTGACTTGGATGCTCGGAGGTCGATTCCACCACCCCGTTTGGTGGAATTAGTTCTTCCCAAGGTTAGGTTACAGAATTGAATGTTCATGAGGATTCTATGTTACATTTGTGATTAGGTGTACGCTAGGGCTTAGACGGGATCATGCTCGAGGAACGTTTCAATTAACCAAAGCACTTAGAATCAAAGGTAAGAAACTGCACCCGGTTATTTGGTTATGTTGGGATAAAAAGTTCCCTATATTTTTATGTGATGTCATGAGATGGTATTATGCCATGGGGAAATGTGATAAACGGCCTAAGAGTGCCGGAATCAATATTTGTGCATAGGGCGCAGCTCGACCACTGGTAGATGAGGTGAAGTACATAATCACTGAGCTCGACCAAAGCGAGCCGGAGACAATGGGATAATCAGAGGGTGCGGCCTAAGGGCGTCAACCCTGGATTTTGGTGAGATATGTTTGTTGTTTTTTAAACTGATGACTGTGACGAGTTTGTTATCTGAATAAATTATTATTGGCTTGTAGGTTGGTATCATTGTTTATGCGAGCAACGTGACCTATTGTATTTTTGATTGATGATTTGTGAATTATCTGTCTGTTGGTTGTCGCTTATGCTATGCATTATAGTTTTCTTGCTGGGCCTTGGCTCACAGGTGCTACGTGGTGCAGGTAAAGGCAAGGCCAAGGTGGACTAGTTCTGAGTTGGAGAGCTCTGGGGATGAATGTACATAGTCAGCTGATCGGCCACCACAGACGACGATTGGTACAGGGACAGGAGAACCTAAAATGTATATTTTGCCCTTAGAGTGGCGAGTAGTTGTATATTTCCTGGAATTTTGTAAAATGTCCTTAAACTTTATTTCTTTTGGGATCCAATATGTGAAATGTTTATTTAAATGAAATGTGTCTTTTATGACCAAATCTTTTAACCCTAGTTCAATTATAGTTCCAATAACACATTTCTAACTAAATGACTTGATTAGCAAGTCTTGCACCTTTATAAACACACAGTGTAACCGTCTTGGCTACCCAGGGCGTTACAGTGGCAGTGGCATCATATTTGTCTTTTAAAAGAAATACCCAAGTTAAACGAGTGTGATCATCTATAAAGGATATCTTCAAGCAAGCATTAGAGATATTTGTAACATGGGTTGACGCCTACATGTCACAATGAATGAGAGTGAAAGGATGACATGTCTTATGGGGACTAGAACGAAAAACACTTTGAGTATGTTTTGCTGACGCACTTCACATTTGAACATGTTCAAGTGTTTTTTTTTAAAACAGACTAGAAAATAGATTTTTTAGGTTGGGAAAACTAGGATGTCCTAATCGGTAATGCGTTCTCATAATATCAATATTAGAAGCAGTATAACCAGAATGCAACCTTTCATTACCTTGAGCAGATGAAGGGTCAACATCAAAGTAGTATAGCTCGCTACATTCTCTTGCACTTCCAATCGTCTTCCCCGAGGACAATTCCTAGAAATCACAATGTAAGGTAGGAAATTTTGCAATACAACCTTGATCAAGGTTATGTTTGCTAATGGAGAGGAGATTACAAGATAGATTTGGCACATGGAGAACATCTTTAAGAGTAAGGAGAGGAGATATAGAAACAGTACCTTTACCAGCCAAAGTTAATAGATAGCCATTAGCAATTTTTATTTTACTAATACCTGGACGAGGACTATAAGTAATGAACTGATGAGATTGACCAGACATGTGGTCAGTTGCGCTGGAGTCGATGATCCAAGGCAAAGTTTAAGCATTAAACGCAGCAGAAGTGTTTGGAGTGGATAAAAATCCTGGAGAGTGCAGATCTAGTGTGGAAGTCGACTTGAGCAACCTATGTAGTTGAGCAGTATGATCTGTGGTGAAAGGGAATGTGTCACGTTGAGCACCCATCATAGCGTACCAAGTGGTGTTGGGGTCTGTTCGAGAAGTGACCATGGTTGATTTTCAATGGTCCGAATAAAAAAAACTAAATAAAAAAAAACAGCAAGGGAAAGCGCAAGAACATGTCGAGGTGAGTAGCAGAACCACAGATGAAGGAAGCCAATGAAGAGGACGCCAAAAAAATGGTTGTCAGAGGCCACACGTGCCAACACGCGCCGGTGCATGGCGGAGAAGGCAGTGACTGGAGGCAGTGCATGAGGCTTAAATGTGACCCTATTGGGCACTGGATTTTGGGGTTGCATCGATCGAAGGCTAGGAAAATTCTCTGGGTTGGTGGTAAGAATAGAAATTCACTCCAAAATAGTTTTCTAAGACCTCAAGAGTACCAAACCCTAATATTTTTTAAGAAAGGGCTGAGAAAAAATGAAAAAATAATTCCTAATTTTTTCTCTGTACCATGTAGAAAAAATATACTCTTGATTGTTATTTTCATTTCTAAAGGAATAGCCTTTAAATAGGTTGAGTACACAAGGTATATTCTAGGTATAAACTAATTTACATTAATTACACATTAGCTGTAAAACACTAACTAATGAGCTACAAAATACTAACTAATAATTCAGATTATTTTTACAATAGTCCTTTTCTTCAACAACTGTCTCAATACACAATCAAAGAACACAAGATAGAACCGTACATATTTATTTTTTCTTATATCTATATTAATCACCCAAACCAACCCCCAATGTACTCATAAATTGATACCCAAAATTACAGCTAGCTAATTAAAGTAACTGTGCTACCCTCTTAGCAAAAACACAGACCCATCACTTGATGGAAAGCAATACAGATATACTAATAATTAAACACAACCAAAAACGGAATCCTAAATGTTTATAACATTGATGCACAAAACAAAACTTAAAATCAATATAAACATAACCATAGACAGGCACACAGATACTAGTTTAATGTTTTATGGATTAAAAATATGTTAATGTATATAAAAACTTCAGCAAAGAGCAAACCAAACCAAACACAATATTACAAACACTTGATTAACGAAACGTAATGTAACATGATCCAATTTCTATTTTAAAAAACAAACTCATAAAAAAGGCGGTTCTTTTTACCTGTCAATGAGATTACAACCTTCTGCTTCTCCTCGCAGACACAGCTTTATGGGTCACTCAATGGTTGATAGCCCGACCGTAAGAGTGTTGTTCGTTCGATGCTCACTACAGCTTCAAATTCACCTACCAAAAACTTCACCATTCTAAAATAACACATAAAAACTAAAATATAAAAACTATGAAAGAACATAAAAGAAGAAAGAATATACCCATTTGACCACTAAGCTACCGAAAGGGAGAGAACTCACTTGAGTGACTAAAAAAAGATTTGTTAGCTATTAAGTATTCAATGGTTTTATAAGAGAAGATGCAAATTTTAAAGCCTCTTTCTTTATTAAAAATGGTAACTGGTAGTGGGTAGAGAATATGAAAGCATCACAATAACACGACCATATTTTGGGACCCGATAGAAATTAAAAATAATCTGAAAAACATTTAAAACTTTCATACCAACATAGTTCTTGTACCTAGTACTTATAAACCTACTCTTCTCCTACAAGGACTAAATATAAAAACATTTTTAAGGAAAAAAAATAAAAAAGTTAAGCCACTCAGAAAAAAAAATAAATGACATAAAACCCATACATACACTTTAGTGTTAGTTCTTTAAACCCATTCACTTCAATGTAATATTCAAAGCCCTACAATGTTCTGCAAAAATAAGTACAAAGCAATTCCTAAAAACTAAACATTTCTAGAAAAATATAAACGATACTTAGAGATAATGACATACCTAATAGAGTTATCTCTTGTTGCAAAAGCTTTCCAACTCCAAGCGAAACAATTATCTATTTTCCTCACCTTTTCTCTTCGAAGACAAACAAGCTTGTAAGAGAATATAAAAGGGCTCTGTTCAGTCAACTTAACAAAACGATGGGCAACAAGCTGTCTCTTTCCTCCAATATCCATTATAATTTCACGTTACCCCTATACCAAAATCCAAAATCCATTATAAGGCCCAGCAAGAAAACATAACATCATATAACGAGCAATGATAACAATTGAATAACCCTTTAAGCATGATCATATACTTAACATATCACATAAATCACATAGCACGTAGATACAATCAAAGATTCAGCTAATCGACACTCAACTATATAGTACGGCTAATTCACCAACCAATAACAACAATCAAATCACATATTATTCAGGGTCGACACCTTAGGTCGCACCCTCGATTTAGCCCACTGACTCTGGCCCGCTTAAACCAAGCTCAGTGCATAAAAAGCTATCCTCAGCTACCAGTAGCCGAGCCGTGCCTTGTGTACTAATGTAAACTTCGGCACTCTTAGGCCATTTGTTTACTATTTGCATGGCATAATACCATCCTATATAGAGCATACAGATCAGGGAAACCTTAGTCCCATAATAAATCCACAACCGGGTGCAATTTTCTTACCTTTAATTTCCAAGTATATTGATTGCGAGCGACACCTCTCGAGCATGATCCGCTTCCCGAGCCCTAGCTTAATACCTAGACACAAAAAAAATAGGGAATACCATTAATAATCGCATTAATATTTCTGGTTGGAGTTCTAGCTTCGGAGACATCAAATTCCACCAAACATGGTGGTGGAATTGATCCCAAGCACCCTAGGTTAGGTTCCCGCGCTTAAAATCTCCAAAAGACCAAAAATACCCTTAAGGGTCCCGGCCCTTGAAACCCATGCCGTGGCCCACTCCTAGCTTAAAAACTCATTAAAATCCCATTTTAATTTCTGAAACCCAGAAACTCAATAACATAGAAACTAGCTATGAAACACCAAAATTCAACAATTAAATCATAGATTCAAGCTTACCTCCATTGCAGAACCAAGCCCCTAAAAAATTCCAGAGCTAAAACCCAAGCTTTCCAGCTTCAATTCAGTCCTTAAATTTCAAAACAATAAACACTTTAACACCCAGCCAAAACACAAAATTAATCACCATGCACAAAGCTTATATCTTACCTCAGTTATTGATTGAACTCCTTAGCTGGACACTCGACTAATCCTTCAAGAATCCAGCCCAAACCACTAAATTCCCAGCTAAATCCCCTTAGTTTTCAGCAGTTTTCTTAAGAGGTAAAAGAGAAGGAAGAAAGGAGCAAAAATGGTCGGTTTGGTTTTTTTTTTCTATGTTACTTAGTCTAACCTTAGTTAATTAAGTCAATCCCGAGGGTCGAAGTGCCGGAAACGCCCCCGAGGGTAAAATGGTAAAATTCACCAAGATTCCCACCTAGACTTCCTAACCTCAAATATATCTCCAATTATATATTCCCATAACCCGATAACCTAAATAACTATCCAATACCTGAAATACCCCTTGACTTGCCCATAGTCCAGTATTAAGCCCCATTGTGACTTTCCCGATAACTAGCTCCCTAGGATCGCCTCAACTCGCATGCTGCAGATTTACCCACATAATAATGTGTTCTCACAAATATAACACATAATCACATTTACATTCATATAACCATACAATCATGCTTATCATATAATCACGTGTTAAATGAATAAATTCACACATAAACCAATTATGCCCTCCCAACACACTAATCAAGGCCCTTAAGCCACATTAGTGATTTTGGGTCGTTACAACTATCCCCTCCTACTGAGAATTTCGTCCTCAAAATTTACGTGAATAGCTTGGGATACTGATCCCATATCACCGTCTCTAGCTCCCAAGTCGCTTCCTCGTCCTTGCTATTTCTCTACAACACTTTAACTAATGAAATCATCTTGTTCTGTAGAACTTTATCCTTCCGGTCCAAGATCTGAACCAGTCGCTCCTCATAGGACAAATCTGTCTGTAACTCTAAGTCCTCATACTTTAGTACATGCGTCGAATCTGAGACCTTTTGCAACATAGAGACATGGAATACATCATGAACTCTTGACAACGACGGTGGAAAGGCCAACCTATAAGCCACCTGTCCAATCCTTTCTAGAATCTCGAAAGGTCCAAAAAACCGAGGGCTCAGCTTGCCCTTCACCCCAAATCTTCTCACTCCCTGCAGTGGTGAAACTCACAGAAACACGTGGTCCCCAACTTGAAACTCTACGTCTCTACGCCTAGGATCAGCGTAGCTTTTCTGTCTACTTTGTAAAGCAAGCATCCTGGCTCGAATCTTCTCAATAGCTTCACTTGTCTTCTGAACCATGTCTGGCCCCAAATAATTTCTCTCACCCATCTCGTCCCAATGAATGGGCGACCTACACTTCCTTCCATATAGCAACTCATAAGGAGCCATTCCCATCGTGGACTGATAACTGTTGTTATACAAAAATTCAATCAACAGGAGATACTTACTCCAAGACCCCTCGAAATCAATCACACATGCCCTAAGCATATCCTCCAACACCTAAATCGTCCTCTCAGACTATCCATCAGTCTGAGGATGAAAAGCTGTGCTAAACTTCAACTGAGTCCCCATAGCTTTCTGCAGAGCTCCCCAGAACCTGGTGGTAAAGATAGGGTCTCGATAACATATAATGGACTTAGGAACCCCATGGAGACAAACTATCTCCCTCACATACAACTCTGCATACTATTCCACTGTGTAAGTTGACTTCACTAGTAGAAAATGAGCTGACTTGGTGTATCTGTCCACTATTACCCACATCGAGTGACAAAGTCCCACCGTCCTGGGTAGACCTCCCACAAAACCCATCGTAATGTCTTCCCACTTCCACTTAGGAATACCCAAAAGCTGAAGCAACCCTGCTGGTTGCTGATGCTCAGCCTTCACCTATTGACATGTCAAACATCTGGCCACATATTCTACCACATCCTTCTTCATCCCATGCCACCAATATAATGTCCGTAGATCTTGATACATCTTCGTGGTACCCGGATGAAGCGAGTATGGCGTATCGTGAGACTCATCTAATATTTCTCGTCTGATCCCCTCATCTGCCGGAACACAAACCCGCCCATGATATCAAGCATACCAGCCTAAAAAACAGAAGAATCCTTAGCTACCCCCGCTAAGACATTCTGTCGAACTTTCTGTAGCTGTGTGTCTACCAATTGACCCCCTTGATCCGCTCTAGCAGGGTCGACTCCAAGGTAATATTGGCTAACCGACCTACCTCCGGCTCTATCCTCGCCCTGGTCATCTCATCGGCTAACTCTCTTGAGATCTGAACAAAACTAAATAACTGCCCCGAGACCCTCCGGCTCAATGCATCTGCTACAACATTGGCTTCACCTGGGTGGTAAAGAATGTCAAAATCATAATCCTTAACCAAATCTAACCACCGCCTTTGCCTCATGTTCAGATCCTTTTGGGTGAAGAAATACTTCATGCTCTTATGGTTAGTGTATATTTCGCACTTCTCTCCATATAGATAATGCTGCCAAACCTTCAGTGCGAACACCACTGCCGCCAGCTCCAAATCATGGGTAGGATACCGATGTTCATACTCCTTCATCTGTCGCGATGCATAAGCTATAACCTTCTCATTATGCATCAACACACAGCCCAAACCCATCCTTGATGCATCACAGTATGCTATAAACTTTCCTTTTTCCGAAGGAAGACTCAGATCAGGTGCAATAACAAGTCGTCACTTCAATTCTTAAAATTTGTGCTCACATTTCTCTGACTAAACGAACTTCTGGTTCTTTCGTGTCAACTTTATCATTGGTGAAGCAATCTTCGAGAATCCTTCTACAAACCGCCTGTAGTAACCTGCTAACCCGAGGAAACTCCGCACCTTTGAGGTGTTCCTTTGCCTCGGCCAATCTCTCACCACTTCCACTTTGGATGGATCCACCTTAATCCCATCTGCACCAACTATATGCCCAAGAAAAGTCACCTCTGGCAACCAAAACTCACACTTCTTAAACTTAGCATATAATTGGTGTTTTCTTAACCTCTGTAAAACCTGTCAAAGATGCCACTCATGCTCTGCCTATGAACTGGAGTACACTAAGATGTTGTCGATGAAGACAATGATGAACTGATCCAAGAAGTCCTTAAACACCCTGTTCATCAGATCTATGAAAGCTGTCGAGGCATTGGTCAAACCAAAAGACATGACCAAGAACTCATAATTCCCATATCGTGTTCGGAAGGCCACCTTCGGTATGTCCTCATCCTTGATCCTCAGCTGGTGATAACCAGATCGAAGATCAATCTTTGAGAACACTGTCTTTTCCTGCAGCTGATCGAACAAGTCATCAATCCTTGGTAGAGGATACTTATTCTTAATGGTCAACTTGTTCAATTCCCTGTAATCTATATACATCCTCAAAGTCCCATCCTTCTTCTTAACAAACAAAACTGGAGTGCCCCATGGAGAGTAACTATGTCTGATGAATCCCAAATTCAGAAGTTTCTATAACTGTATCTTCAACTCTTTCAACTCTGCTGGTGCCATCCTGTATGGTGCTCTTGATACTGGTTCTGTCCTTGGTGCTAACTCGATAAAAAACCAAATCTCCCTGCGTGGCGGCAACCCCAATAGCTCCTCAAGAAATACATCCAAAATCTCACAAACCACCCTGGTCTGGCCCCACTGGCAACATCCTGGTAGTGTCCAGGACACTAGCCAGAAAACCTATACATCCACCCTGCAACAGGTCTCTGGCTCTCAATGCTGAAATCATCGGTACGCGGGGTCCACATACTGTACCCACGAAGACAAAAGGATCCTTGCCCTCAGGCTCAAAAGTCACCATCTTCTTCCTACAATCAATAGTTACCCTATATCTGACCAGCCAATCCATCCCCAAGATCTTGTTAAAGTCCTCCATGTCTAACTCAATCAGATCCACCGTAAGCTCCCTACTATCAAACATCACTAGCAGTGTCTTAATCCATCTCCTAGAAACTACCAGTTCCCAAGTAGGCAATAAAGTCCCAAACCCCGCAGTCCGATACTCACTAGGTCAACACAGTCTATCAATAACTTTACTAGAAACAAAGGAATGTGTAGCACCAGAATCAAACAATACAGAAAAAGGAGAGCTAGCGCTAGAAAGCTGACATGTCACTATCGAGGGACTAGCCTCAACCTCTGCCTTCGTCATGGTGAACACTCGAGCGGAAGTCAAGCTGTCCACCTTTCCTGCTTCCCCTTTCTTCATTGTTGGGCAATCCTTATTGAGATTCCCCACTGTCCCACACACATAACAAGCCTTGGCCCAACATTTTCCCTGATGGCATCTTCTACACCTCGGGCACTCCGGATAACTCCTCCATGGTTCACTGCCGCTCTGACGGCCACCCTGACCACCCCGACCCCTCCTATCAGGACCAACAACGGTCGAAGTGTCAAGAGTCTTCCTCTTGAAATCACTGGGGCCTCCGCCCCTACCTGACCCAGAATAAGGAGGCATTACTCTGCGACCCTCCTGCCTTATTGCACTTTCCTTCCAAATCTTGTTCTTCGCTTCCTCAGCGGTAAGAGCCTTCTCAACGGCCTGGGCATAAGTTGTTACCCCAGGTATCGTTGCGATCCTAACATCCCAGGCTATCATAGCATTAAGCCCCAGAATAAACCTGTCTTGTCTGGATGCATCTGTAGGTACAAGGTCTGGTGCGAACTTCGCGAGTCTGTCAAACTTCAGAGAATATTCTGTAAGTGTCATGCTGCCCTGAACCAACCTTCACTGCCCTGACGTCAACATTATAGTATTTCTGGCTGAACAAATCCTTAAACCCTTCCTAACTCAAAGCAGTGACGTCCTTGGTCTGTGATGCCACTTCCCACCAAATGCGGGCATCCTCTCTCAACATATACGTGGCACAAGCCATTCTGTCATGTCCCTCTATCCTCATGAAGTCCAGGATAGTAGTAGTCATAGTCAACCATTGCTCGACCTTTAATGGATCAAGTCCTCCCTCAAAGATTAGGGTCGTTGTTTCCTGAACTGCTCATATAATGGCTCCCACCTACTCCCAACCTCTCCTGGCTGTACAACTGGTACCACTGCAGGTGGTACAATAGGGGCAGCACTCCCTAATGGAGCTTGCTGTCACAACAAACGAATATGTTCACCTTTACTCTGTAATCGCGCTTGCATTTCTACCATAAGTTGCTACCAGTTCTCAGGGACTGGCAAAGGAATCTAGCCCTGGTCATCACCCCTGGTCCCAGACCTAGTGCCGGCTAGTCGCATAGATTTTCTTGGACGCATAGCTATCCAAGTCAATCTGCAATCAACGACTCGACAATCAGACCATGATGACAGGGTAAAAGCTTCTCCAAAATCCACCAAAGGAATATAACCAATCACAAACAATCAAAATATAGGCATTTACTCACAAGCACTGGCATTGCTAATAAGCATGCCCCAACATTTTCACACAACAGCTGAGATATAAACACCCATCCATATACTATAAGCAGTCAATCAACCAAATATTCATTTACATGCAAAGCAATGCTAATAAGCATTCCTTAATATTTTCACACAGAAGTCAAGGGCTAGGCCCTATCAGTATCTCATGCTTCCTATTAATCCAACAAATAACAACATTCATAAGTCATTTCAAGCATACAAGAATATAAACACAAATACACATTACCAAAACCTGAATCGAGCTTGTCTCTGGTAGCGAATGTACATGTCCAGCCGGTTTTCAGGAACTCTTAAACCTAGGACGCTCTGATACCAAGTTGTAACGCCCTGGATAGCCAGGACCGCTATACTGTGTATTTATAAAGGTGCAGGACTTACTAATCAAATCATTTAATTAAAAACGTGTTACTGGAACCATCAACGAGCTAGGGTTAAAATGTTTTCGTCTCTAAAGATACATTTTATATAATTAAACATTTTACACATGGGATCCCAAAAGAAATAGCGTTGAAAAGTCCGTTTACAAAATTAATAGGGTACAGACAACCGCTAGCCATTCTAAAGGCAAATAGATGTTTATGGTTCTCCTGTCCCTGTCTCCCCTCAACCGTGGCGGCTGAGCAGCTGTTCATGTACATTCTGCTCTCAGAGCTCTCCGAGTAAGGGTTGATCAATCTTGCCCTTGCCTTTACCTGCACCACGAAGCACCCGTGAGCCAAGGCCGAGCAAGAAAACATAACATCATATAAAGAGCAATGATAACAGTTGAATAACCCTTTAAGCATGAACATATACTTAACAAATCACATTAATCATATAACACGTAGATACAATCAAAGATTCAGCCAATCAACACTCAACTATACAGTACGACTAATTCACCAACCAATAACAACAATCAAATCACATATTATTCAGGGTCGACACCATAGGTCGCACCCTCGATTTAACCCATTGACTCCGACCCACTTAAACTGAGCTCAGTGCATAATAAGCTGTCCTCAGCTACCAATGGCCGAGCCGCGCCCTGTGCGCTAATGTAAACTACGGCACTCTTAGGCCGGTTTTTACTATTTGCATGGCATAATACCATCCTCTATAGAACATACAGTTCAGGGAACCCTTAGTCCCATAATAAATCCACAACCGGGTGCAATTTTCTTACCTTTAATTTCCAAGTTTAGTGATTGCGAGCGACGCCTCTTGAGCAGGATCCGCTTCCCGAGCCCTAGCTTAATACCTAGTCACAACCAAGATAGGGAATACCATTAATAATCACGTTAATATTTCTGGAAGGAGTTCTAGCTTCCGAGAAATTGAATTCAACCAAAACCGGTGGTGGAATCGATCCTAAGCACCCTAGGGTAGGTTCCTACGCTTAAAACCTCCAACAGACCAAAAATACCCTTAAGGGCCACAGCCCTTGAAACCCATGTCGCGGCCCACCCCTAAAGCAGAGGCTAGGCCTCTTTGAAGATAAACACGCACCGCAGCCCTGCTCTGTCGCACCGTGGCGCTTCCCCACTGTAGAGCCTCCTTGGCTCTTCTTTGCTTTGCAGGGACGCGACACTCTAGAACAGAGCCGCGGCCCAGCCCTTCGTGCCCAGAAAATCCACCATTCCTAAAATCCTAATCTTGCTCAAAACCACCCAAAAGCACCCTAATTCCAAAACCCATTGATCACAAAACTTCTAACATAATTCTAGCAATTCAATCCAGCAAAAACCTAGCTTAAAAACTCATTAAAATCCCATTTTAATTTCTGAAACCCAGAAACTCAATAACATAGAAACCAGCTATGAAACACCAGAATTCAACAATTAAATCATAGATTCAAGCTTACCTCCATTGCAGAACCAAGTCCCTTAACAATTCCCGAGCTAAAACCCAAGCTTTCCAGCTTCAATTCAGTCCTTAATTTTCAAAACAATAAACACTTTAACACCCAGCCAAAACACAGAATTAATCACCATGCACAAAGCTTATATCTTACCTCAGTTATTGATTGAACTCCTTAGCTGGACACTCGACTAATCCTTCAAGATTCCAGCCCAAACCAATGAATTCTCAGCCAAATCCCCTTAGTTTTTCAGTAGTTTATCTTAAGAGACAAAAGAGAAGGAAGAAAGGAGCAAAAAGGGTCGATTTGAATTTTTTTTTCTATTTTACTTAGTCTAACCTTAGTTAATTAAGTCAATCCCGAGGCTCAGGGAGCCAGAAATGTCCCCGAGGGAAAATGGTAAAATTCCTTAATATTCCCACCTAGACTTCCTAACCTCAAATATATCTCAAATTATTTATTCCCATAACCCGATAACCTAAATAACCATCCAATACCTGAAATACCCCTTGACTTGCCCAAAGTCCAGTATTAAGCCCCGTTGTGACTTTCCCGCTAACTAGCTCCCTAGGATCGCCTCAAGTCGCATGCTGCAGATTTACCCACATAATAATGTGGTTCTCACAAATATAACATATAATCACATTGCATTCATATAACTGATGGACCCAAAACGGGTATGTTTAAAAATTTATAACTCGCAAGCGCACGAATCGTATATGGAATATAGTGTTCGTGTAAGCACGAGATCGAACCCAAAGGAGTTGGCTAAAATCGAAAATAAAACTATTTTAAACCAAAATGAATAAATTCTAACCTAGCTCCAAAGAATGATGGGATTTTTGTATAATAAAAATAAAATAAAAGATAATAATAAAGAAATTAAAGACAATATATATAACATAAATTAAAAGTAGAAATCAAGATAGTAAAATAAGATTATTAAGGATTAGAATCCACAAAATATAAATTCAATAATATTTATAAGTACATTGATTCCCAAGTTTTAGTGATAGTTAAAATAAATCAAACTATCATTTTCTAAATAGATTTATAATTTTAAGCACAAATTACTTCTAAAAAGATAGGATTTTTCTTCACTTTTCAAAATTATAATTTCAAAGCATTTAGTGTAAATCAATCTAATGAAATAACAAATAAATCAATGAACATTATTTATAAGGCAAATCATAATATTTTTGTTCTAAGCATGGATGTGTACAATTTAATGACACATCTTACACAAAGAATATTATGTTTTTTGCACTAATGAAGAACAAAGTGTAAATATGTGCTAACAATCCAAAATACATGATATTTAAGATGAAAGAAGATAATTGAAGAAGAAAAATCCATAAACTTTGTTGCACAAAATGGGAAATCAATATACAAAATAAACACTATCTACTTACATATTGTTTCATCATCACCTTAATAATCTTAAAAAGATTAGAAACACATAACTAGAATAGCAAATACAAACTAAAAATTACAAACATAAATAGGAAAATTTGGAGGAGAAACCCCCAAATTTTTCCTCTAAAAATACATAGAAAATAACCAAAAAGAAGAAGAAGATGAAGAGAATTGAGAGGTTTTGAATGTGTAGAAATTATGGTATAGTAACCTCCCTCAAAATGGACACCCTAAATGGTCTTCAAAACTCCATATTTATAGCCAAATGAAGTATTAAAATAATCAATTTATATTAATTAAATCGATTAAATTAATTTAATTGATTATAATATGGTAAATAGGGGTAAAATATAGGGTGTAATGATGATGTTGTAGTGAAAATGTGTAGACAAAAGGGTAAAAAGTTGGCATTTTTGTCATAGGGACAAGTGGTACACTTGAGTAATTTTTGGGCTCAAGAAGGGAAATGGCAGCAATGTGGTGGCTGGGCAGGAGGCTATTCGGCCTTGGGCCTGGTGATTGAGCCGAAATGATGGGCTGCTGAAGGAGAAAGGAAGATTGGGCCTCACGTGGTGATGAAGAAGCATGGTCACGGCTGGAGCATGTGAAGGCTGAATGGTGAGCTCGGTGGAGTCACGCTGGGTGCTGGGGTGAAATGCTTCAACCTTGTGATGAAGGCAGCAACTGGACACGTGGCAGTAGTGGGAGAGTGGCTGGAATAGAAATGGCCAGGCGGTCTGGGCTTGCTACTTGGGCCTTGGCTGAATGGTCTTCAAAAATACCAACTTTTCATTTCTTTTTTCTCAAAAATGCCACCTTTCTTTCTTCTTTTCCTTACTTTTCAAAACCCAAACTTGCAACAACTTCCCTACAAAATAAACATAAACTAAATCATAATAAAATATTTTCAACTATAAAATAAATCAATTTAATTCTTTCAAAACATTAATTATAACTTAATTTATATTTCACATTTAAGTTCAATAATACAACATTTTTTTACCACTAAACACAACAATAATTCAAATAATTAAACTACAATATATTACAACAAAATAACTATAAAAATACACAAAAATATATAAAATCAAAATAAGACTAATAAATTCAAAATTACTTAAAAACTTAATTAATCAATTAAAAACTCAAGAATTAAGCAACAATTAGCACATAAAAAGTGGTAAAATAACTCTATTTTGTAGAGTTATCAATAACTATACAAGCATGCATATCATATAATCACGCGTTAAATTAATAAATTCACACATAAACCAATTATGCCCTCCCGGCACACTAATCAAGGCCCTTAAGCCATATTAGTTATTTTGGGTCATTACATAATAAATTTGAAACCAATTAATAGCTATAAATATTACTAGTCAAATACTAAACCTAAAAGAACTAGTAAAAAATAGTCACTATATTTAGTGATCAAGAACCACTTAGAAGTTGAAAAGGTAGTAACTAATTACTAATATTGATAAAAAAAGGGGATATTTTCTTCTTCATATGTATGACTATTTTTAGGTAACTTTAGAAAAATATGGGCATTTAACTTTTCTACCATATTATGACTATTTTTATTTGAAAGTTGTTTTCTTATGATATTATTTTCCATATATTTGCAAATTAATTTGATTATGTCATATTTCTAATGATACTTATATATATTTTTTTAATTTTAAGTGTATATTTGTTTTATTTTATTTTTTCATTTTTTCCCTTTTATTCATTAATTTTCCTACTTTTTTTTCATTCTATTTCTTTTCTTCTTCCTTCTTCTCATTTTTTTCTTCACTTTTTTCCTTTTTTTCATTTTCCTTCCTTCTTGTTCCCTTTTTAATTCATTTTTCATGTATTTTTTTTTCTTTTCATATATATATTTTTTACTTTTACTGTTTTTTCATTTTGATTCTTTCATTTCCATTTCTTTTTTTTCTTTCTATTTATTCTTTTCTCCTTCCTTTTTCTTTTTTCTAATATTTTTCCCTTCAGTTTCTCATTTTTTTCCAAATATATTTTAATATTACAAATTTTTTTATTATTATTATACTCTTTTTTACCATTTTTTCTACTATATGTAAAAAAAAAATTCAAATCAATTTTGTTTAGCCTTTTTTTTATGTTGTATTTTTTAGATTCACCTTGATAACAATAGACTTCACTTTTACCACCTAAGCTTGGTGAGTTGAAGTACTTAATAGTCCCAAGAGTGAACAATATGATGTAGGTTTCAGGATCTAGTAAGCATGTTATTCTTTTATCTGTCTATAGCTGACTATCATCACTCACTCTCTTACGTATGTATGAGTGTTTTCTTTTGTGTTGACAAGCTTGGAGGTTGTTTCATTGGGTATTTGCACAAAATGAATTGTTGACGGTTAAAACTCGTCAACGAACTTAGGTTCGAAAACTTAAGTGAACATAGGAGAACTTAGACAAAAGTTTCAGAAAAACAATGGCAGAAAACTTGTATATTTCTCTTAGGGTGATCTGGGTTACAAAAATTTCCCAACCCCCTTCAAGGATGAAGTGAGGTACTTTGTGTTCCCGAAGGGACAAGGAGCTGCATATACAGGCTTCATGTGGTAGTGGTGTTTGGCAACAGTATGTGTCAGGGGTTTGCAAAAGTAATCCTGCCTTGGTACCATGTCGTACCTCCACTACTTGTCAGGTACGAACCTCATAGGCGTGCTGGGGGAGTCTTTACTATGTACCATTCTTGTATTGCCACTACTTGTCAAGCATCGACATTGTGTCCGTACCTAGCTTCTTCTTGGTTTTTAGGTGCATCCCGTACCTATATGAGCTCTTCGAGTCATACGTAGGTTCTCACCCTCCCAAGATACCTTGTTCCTATGAGCTTTAAGTATTGGAATCCTTATATGTTATCATGGATGACACGCTTTGTCGTTCCCACCACTTCTGACTTCATACCAAATCGTTGTGGGGTCTTCTCTAACCTTCCTCGAATGCATGTTCAAGAGGTCCTTGACTCTGCATCTTGTGAGACCCACAAGGAAGGAGGTGCCCGATTGGTGGCACTTATCTCACAGAGGGAGATAAGGCTTCTTCAACGAGGCGTGCAGAGAATGTAATGAGACATGGTGCCCATGTGTGAGATGAGGGTCTCACCTCCCGATACCAGTTCCTTGCGGTCCCCATGTGTGAAACACCCTCCTGGCGTGAGGCACTTCCCCATGTGCGAGACGCTCCTGGCATGAGGTATTCTCCCATGAGTGAGACGCTCCTGGCGGGAAGCACTCCTCCATGCGCAAGACGCTCCTAGCGCAAGATGCTTCTGGCACAAGGCACTCCTACATGCGTGAGACTCTCCTTGTGCGAGGACTCCCCCATGCGCGATATGCTCTTGGCACGAGGCACTACCCCATACGCGAGGTGTGTTTCTGGTGTGAGGCGCTATCCGTGTGCGAGATGTGCTCCTGGCGCGAGGCACAATCTGGGTGCGAGGTGCACTCCTAGTCCGAGGCATTGACTTGTGTGGCATGGTCTCGTCCAAGTACTTTGTTCTAGGAGTTGAGTCTCATGTTTTGGCCTTCTGAGGTATTTAATGAGAAGGAGGCGCGTGTTTTATTTTTGGCGTCCACACTTGCCCCCCAAGACTATGAGAGGGCTTTAGGCGTTCTGGTAGACTTCATGATATGGTGTCGTCAAGGCACATGTTGTGGTAGTTTGTTTCTTTGCTTTGGAAGTGTGAAGAAACACACTTTGTATGTGGCGATCCTCATCACTTCTTGAGAATGAATGTGAGCCTACCATGCGGATCCCAAGGTAAATGTAAGGCTCCATTTCTGACCGTGGATTGAATGTTGAATCCAAGGGCTATGATGGGTTTGGCTTTTCTATAAATAGGCCTTCATCTTGAAAGTCTTTTCTATATTGCCATTCACCTTAGCTTAGTGGAACTTGGCCCGTTAGATCTTTAATAGGCGGGAGGTTCTATCTTTCACAACATCATTCTACATATAAATACTCACATATCCAATGAAGTACTAACAATTGCCTTTCTTTTTTTATGCGTAGGCATGTGGTGTGTAGTGCTAAGGTCACTGTGGTGTGCTGGTGTTCTCAAGCAAGACACTTTTTCAGTTCGGTGGTGAGTAGGTGCTTTTGTGTGAGGCACTTAAGTAGCGACGGTGGTGAGCATTCCCAGGGATCATGAGCTTCCAGCTGTGGTCGCTTGTTAAATCGAGGTATTCCCTTATTCATTCCTTTATCATTTTATGCTAAGTAGGCTTAAGGTGGTATTTGGAGGTGGTGTTCTTTTAGCCTTTGTGTACCCTCACGTGGAGCTTCGCGCTTATGTCCATAAGTACGTACGTACGTATAAATGTACATGCCATTGCACCCCATAGTTGTCCTGGTGTCGATAATGGTTATCCCCAACCACAATCTGTAATCTACCCTCGTTTGATGCTCCCATGTTCAGTGCCTAGATGGAAGACTCTTGTGGAGAGGAAGAAGTGGAAGGTAAAATGCCCTGTCTTAACTACGCTTTATGCATTTGGTCTTGTAGATATGTGGAATGTAGCTCCCGAAAAGCAAGATCCTGGTCCTTTGTTGGTAGCCTCCCTTGTCTGTCATGTGTCAAAGAACAAATTAGTTGAGTTGGTAATAAATTACCAGTTTAGTAAGGAATACCAATGTTATGTGCCTACTAACAAGTGTCGTGCCCACGAACCACTGCTCGACTCTATGGCATTTAGTGAGCATATCTTGAAGGTGGGCAGTACCATTCCTCTTTATCTGTTCTTCGTCATGACACTAAAGCATTTTGGTCTTGTTCCACTTTAGATGGCACCTAATAGCTGGCTGACTCTCAGTTGTCTTTACATGGCGTTCCAGAAGTGCATGGGTCGCGCCCCAACAGCCAAAGAAGTGCATTTCATGTACAACATCACGCCCACTCCAAAATCAAAGGGTTTCTATTTCTTATAGAAAGATAATTCTCAGGTCCCTTTAATTGAAGGATCTATTTCCAACCTTGGGTCGTGGAAGCAAGACTTATTTTTTTGTTAAAGGTCCCCTTTTAGTTCGTTAGCGCTTCTGTACCTCACCAAGTAAGTGCTTCCTTCTTTTTCGTCTCATTAATATGTTATTGCGATCATTGTTCCTATGCTAACAATGGAGCTAGTTTTTCAGTTCTTCTAGAGCTTCCTAATGTACCCGACCCAAAAATTATGCCCATTGAGTCTTTTTTTACCATGGACATTTTAGACAAAATGGCTATCTACCTTTATCTATCGCAAATATTAATGCTTACGGTCTTTCAAAGGTTTCTGACACTGACATGCTGTGGCACAGAAGAAAACCATCATGGTGGACCATGATTCCGATGATGGTGATAATGAATGGGTCCAAGATGAAGATTCCCCTAGAGAAAAATGCCCTACTTGCTTATCTCTTGCCTCTAGGGGAAGCGTGCCATCTGCTCCTACAGACCCTGATATGGCTTCTCACTCCCATGTGTCGCAGTCCACTTCGAGGTGCTTCGTCCTATCTTCCTATGATAAGTTTGACAAGGTCCCTAGTGCTTCATCTGGCCATGGCACTTCAAGAGGTTCTCTACTTTTCACCTCCGCACACCCACCTTGTTTGCCCAACAGGTCATCTGTTCCTATTCACCTAGACATTCCTAGTTCAAAGGAGGTGCCTTGGGTGAAGTACGTGTCAACTCCTTGTGTACAGAGGTTTACTCGTGCAGTTGAGGATATGGTCCAGGCTAAGTAGAGGGGCCTTGAGAGTTTTAATATGACAGCACTCGGGGAGACTCTCATGCATTCAACTACCTGGGTTAGTTTGTGTCTTACTGTACTTTATTATGTCTCATGTATCTCGACCTCTTATATTTACTCGCCTTTTCTTTTGCAGACTTCTCTTATGGCTCAATGCTTAATAGCTTCGGCGAAAGACTTATCCTCAGCCAAGGCAGAAAAAGATCGACTTGCTGTTTGGATCCAAGAGGTTGAGAAGCAAATTTCCGAGGCCAACCTCAAGATAGAAGCAGCCATTGTAAAGGCTACCTCTTCGTCTAAGAGTAAGAAGAGAGCATAAACTAAAGTTGAGGTATTGCGAGAGAGGTTCAGTGCTCTCGAGGTGGAGGTGGAATTAGTTCATGCCCAGTACAAGTCAATGGAGCGCACCTTATATGGTGTGTGGAGGAAGAATCTAGGTTTCAACTTCTCCTCATTTGGTGACCACGTTGTTGTTAAGACTACCGAATAGAAGTAGCCTCGCGGCGAGAAACCATGAAGTTGTTCCCTACTCCATCCTTTGCCCCCATGTGTGGGCAACTTCTTTCTTTTTACTTCAATTTGGTTGTAATGCTACTTGACTTATTTTTCCTTAGAGGTCTCTCCAGGTCTCTTATTTTCTCCTTGAGGCCTTTAGAAAGTCCTACTATTTTGTGATGGAACAGTATCATGTCTGTAATGCCCCAAAATCCCTAATGAGGTTTAATGGTTTGATAAGTAGGCTGCGAGGGCCACAATTGATTTAATATGCCATTAAATGATAATGTGCATGTTTATGTGAATTATAATATAATATGATGTTAAATACATGCATGTGGATCAACATTTCATCATAGGGGCATTTTGGTAATTTGGCCCGTTGAGGGCGTAATTGTGTATTTTTCATGCATGTTGGTGAACTATTGTTAAGGCCACATAATAATGTGGATTTGCTCGAGCCATTCAGCATGAGAGGATCTTTGAGTGCAAGTTATTAGTTTGGTCATAACGAGATTAAGTTCGGGGCTCGGGGTGAGTCTTGGGGTAATTTGGTGATTAGAGCATTGCCAGGAATTAAAGGGTAAGGTGATATAATTTATTGGTTTTTGAGAATTTTGGGAATAACGGGAATTGGAGGGTGTTAATTTTGATTAACGAAAGAGGCGGGAAAGGATGGTTTTACCCTTAGGAACCTTTAAAGGATTTTAAATAGCCTAGGGAAAATTTAGTCTTTTCACCCTAGGATATGTATAAGCCATCGAAGGCTGTAGAACTTTGGTCAAAACAGAGCACTTATCTTTCTCTCCCGTACATCATTTCCTTCTCTTTTTCCTTTTGATTTTTGAGCTTCTTTTGAGGAGAAAATTTAGGGAAGTGGACCTTGAGGGCTTAGGATTGTGTTCCACCATTGAAGAGGATTCTAAACTGAGCTTGAGGTAAGTATTTGGCCATTACAACTCTGGTTTGCTCTGTTTTCCTTTTGGATTTCAGCTTGGATTTCTTGGTTGGATAATGGGAATTAATGGGAGCTTTTGGCAAGGGTTACTTGGGTTATGATGCCTAGGACATGTGTAGATGGGTTTTGGGTTCATTTGGGTGTTTAAATGAGGTTTTGAAGTTGTTTTTTCAGGTTGGAAATGGTGGTGTCGAAGGATGGGAAAACCAAGGTTGAAAACCCTGGTTGTAGCGCTATAGCGCTAGCCAGGGGCATTTTTGCTCTGCCTATAGTGCTGAGGCGCTAGGGGGGTAGCACTATAGCGCTACCCTGCTTTTCCATATTCTTATTTTGGGCACTTTCGAGGGATTTTGGCTAGGGGTTTCAATTCCTAAGGCTCGGGATCGAATCTACTCACTGTTTAGGTACAATTCAGGGTCCTGGGATTGAGGTTTAGGTCAATCCCCGTTTATGATTGTTTTTCATTTATGGAGATTATAATTGGTTATTACTAGGTAACCGCTAAGGAATTAAAAGTTGATCGTTGTCAAGGATCGTTCTTGTACTATTTCTCGCTCAAATCAAAGGTAAGAAAACTGCACCCCATATGTGACATGCATGGTTATTGTTGAGGCATGTTGAATGTTTAAATGTGGCCATTGATTGCATATCAAATTTTTAGCAAATCTTTCTCACTCATTAGTCAGAATTGGCAATGGTGTCGGTATTAACTGTGAAGTTGTGGCTCACTAGTCAAGTTTGGTAGTAGTACTGAGCACTGGTAATATGGTATTAGATTAAGAGTCAAGAACGGTTTTAGCGTGTCCAATGCAAGCCAAAAAGATTAGATCTAATCGACATTTGCATTGAATGACTCATCATGAGCATTAATGTCGGACCGACCTCAAGTTTAATGAAAACTAAAAGCGCTTGTCTAGCCTATGGCTAGTTATTTAGAGCTAGGGCCAGAAGGCCCAGGCTCTTGCATCATCACATGGCTCTGGGTGCTGAGCCCCGTAGTGACTCACTCATCAATCACTCATCTGGTTTACGTTAGTGACTCACTCATCAGTCTCTGATCTGTTTAAGCTAGGGACTACTCATAAGTCACTCATCTAATTAGGGCTATAAGCCGCATCTTGGTTAACAGAACCTCAAGTGTTAAATCACTCATCTAATTCAGGCTCTAAGCCCCATCATGGTTAACAGAACCTCAAAGTGTTATTCACTCATCTGTTTAGGGCTATAAGCTATGTATGATTATCATGATCATAATTTGATATTATATACATGCAGTAATGAGTTTTCTTGCTGAGCGTTGGCTCATGGGCGCTATGTGGTGCAAGTAAAGGAAAAGAAAAGCTCATCCAGCCTTGAGTGGAGAGCTTATGTGGTGATGTGTACATATGCGGCCGCGTGACCACCACGGCCATGGAGTTTCACGAAGGAACTAAGGGGTTAACCCTATTTTTGCCGCTTAGGTCATCTGGTTGTAATTTTTACACCGTAATGACCATTTTGAATTGTAAATAACTTGTAAACGCTTTTATGGGCCCATGAACAGTTTTATGTTTTAAATAAAATATATCCTTTCCTTTTGGTTGGTTTTTCACCTTAGCCTATTAATAACACCTAGATGCACGTTTATAACCAAAGAACTCGATAGGAGAGTTAAGCACGGTTCAAAGCTCATAGTAATGGTCTTGGAGTAACCCGGGCGTTACAATGTCCTTTCATGCGTCTGAGTTTCTTATTAGCACCTCTCTATTTTGAGATGGTTCCCTTTGGGAACTCTTTGTTAGGTTTGGTTCGTGTATGTTGGTGCACCTTAACTACTTTTAAGGATATATTGACCCTTTTGCCTCTCGCTATCCTTTTATAGATTTTTGTGCGCGCTTGTCATTAGGCATAGTACTATTTTTGCAAGCGTCTTCTTAGAGACCCTTTTTGCAAGCGTCTTCTTCGAGACCCTTTTTGCAAGCGTCTTCTTTGAGACCATTTTCGCAAGCATCTTCTTTGAGACCCTTTTCGCAAGCATCTTCTTTGAGACCCTTTATGAGCTAGGTGACTTTGGTTGACCTAGGATTATTATGAGGACCTTTTTTGGTCCTTGAGGTGATCTCCCCTTGGGACAGAACGAGATTGTACTCATGAAGCCTTGCAAGCACCTATTTTCAAGGCCCTTTATTGATTATGAAGGAGTTGTTTCTTTTTTGTTTGCAAAGACCTACTTTTAAGGCTCCGTTTCCCTTGGTAAGGCGACCTGGTCGATCTAGACTTAGGGACCTCTTTGGGCTCCCATTTAGTCTTCTATGACGTGGTCCCTATGTAGGGTGAGGGTGCTTGTGAGGAAGTCACATTTGAGGGACCTTTTGACTTTCTTAGACTCTATAAGGGTAGCTAGTCCTTATAGATTCATATATCATCTTTTAAGGTCCACCGCTCATACATGTATGTACACACATATATATGATAAGTATTTTTTTATATATGTCTCATGTGGCCAGGCGTCTCTTGAGGCTCGGGAGGCTAGGCACCTATTTTTCACATGGCTAGGTGCCTGTTCAAGCAGGCGAGGCTTGTATCCTATTTCGCACATGGCTAGGTTCCTATTGAGGTTCGTGAGGGTAGGAACCTATTTTTCACTTGGCTAGGTGCATGTTCAGGCTCGCGAGGCTTGGCACCTATTTTGTACATGGCTAGGTGCCTGTTCAGGCTCATGAGGGTTAGCACTTATTTCGCACATGGCTAGGTGCTTCCCTTCTCTTTTTGTTTAATGAGTTTTGTGGGTTCTCAAGGTGAACCCTTGCTTTGGTTGTGTCCCTCGAAGGAGCTGCAAGGGGTGCGGTTTTTACCTCAGAATCTCTCTGGTAAAGTTTCTCCCTCAAGTCGAGTGAAGCTCTTTTGGAGGTGGTCTTGGATTCTCACCTCCCGTAGGTGCGGCTCGCGCTAGGTTGTGTCGTTGGTGTAGAATCTTCTTTGTAACGCCCCAACTCCAGGGACCGCTACATTGCACATTGCAAACAGTGCTAAACTCGCTAATCGAGTTGTTTGGCCATAAACGTGTATCTAAGTATGATTAGCGGTTTGGGGGTTAAAAACTTTGGTTAAGGATATAACGTTTCACTAGAACGTTTACTGTATACATTGGGATCCCAAAAATATAATTTCAGAGTTTATTACAAGAAAGTGTTTACAACAGACCGTTCTAAGCGGCAAAACAGGGTTCAGCCCTAGTTCCACTTTCAAACCTCGCCCAAGTATTAGTCGAGCAGTTGCATATGTACACATCATCACCTAAGCTTTCCAACTCAAGGATGGTCCAGTTTTCTTTTGCCTTTACCTGCACAACAAAGCACCCGTGAGCCGAAGCCCAGCAAGAAAACTCATATGCTCATAAATAGTCATATCATGATACCAAATCATATCTGGCATGCTTAGCATTCATAGCTCTATTAAGCATGCAAATGAATTCAAACAGATGCTGGGGTATCCAGGATAATAAATCCTGGCCTTCTGATTGGAGGACTATCAAGTCAATCCTAATCAGATGAGTGTCAAAATACTTGAGGTTCTGATAAACCATGCTGAGTGACTGATGAGTGAGTCACTAATTCAAGTGGAAGGGTGTTAATCATCAAAATTCAGTAACACTTTTCCATTTACTCTGAGAAGTGAGCATCCAAGCTCCAACCTCTAATAAACTCCAACCTCTAATAAACTCAATGATCCCCTGAACCATCTCATGATCTAGACATAACATCCCATCCATCTCACTCCAATGAAAGGGTGATGAACATGTTCTGCCATACCTTATCTCACAAGGTACCTTTTCAACTCTGGATAATTCTCCCTCTGATTACCATCAGCCTGAGAACAATTAACTGTACGAAATTCCATCTATATATTCATCGCCTTTCCTTCACCCTTCCATACCTTGGAAGTAACAATAAAGTCTTCATCTAGTAAGATAGACCTTTAATTCTCATGAAGGCACACTATCTCTTTCACATAGAGATCTGAAACTGGTCCAAATGACCCAAGTCAATCATGCTGACCCACTGTCATGGGTAGCCCCACCGTGAAACCCATCACGACGCTTTCTTATTTCCATTGCAAAATACTTAAAGGCGGCTATGACCTTACAGATTCCTGATACCTTGTCTTGACCTGTCAACAGGTTAAGAACCTTATCATGCATTCCATTATGCCCCTCTCCTTCCCAGGCCATCACCATGAAGCTTTCATACTTTGGTATACTGACATGATGCCTGAATGAAGAGAAGAAGAAAGAAAATAACATGAGATTCATCCAGAATCTCCCATTTAATCCCAGTGTCCATCAGACCCCAAGTCTGATCCTTATGACCCTTATATCACAATAGATTCATACCTGACACTGTATCACCCTTAGCTAGTCCAACAAGGACTTCCATTCGATCTTTCCTATCTGAGATTCACTTAGTCATCTTTCCTTTTAGCTCCTCTGAGATAATAATCTCAAACACAAAACTGTCCATTGTCCCACCAGAAACTTTACTCTAGTTCTGGTCAAATTCTTTCACCAACGTGTTACATAAACAACCTTTTCTCTATATCACTGAGGTGTCATAACAACCTACCAATTGATTCTGATCTGTAAACAAAAACTCAAAATTCTTTTCACAAATCACATATAATACCATGCCCATCCAAGGGCACTCCCGCCTTCTAAGGTATCCCTTGACCTTACCAAATTTCCACAGAAAATACACCACAATACCATCGTCCCAGATGATCACAAATTCCCACTCAAATAATCCCTTGAACGCTCTGTTAATCTGATCCATAAACACTTAGCGTTAAACAAGTTCCAAAAATACAATCCAGCACTTCCTAGTGCTCTTTATCTATTATAAACACAGCCTTTTGCATATTCTATTGCCCTGGTCCCTAACTAGTACTAACCAGATCAAAGATCAACTCTTGAGAATTCCTTCTCATTCAGTATCTAAGCCTCGAGTTCTTACAACTCTACTAAGCCATTCAATACGATGCCCTCAATTCAACTCTATCCTTGGCACTAATCAAACCACCATTTTATCTCTTTATATTATAGAAATCCCAGCTAATCCCCTGAAAACACATTCAGGAACTCACAGACTAATCCAACCTGTCCTGATCCCACTGGCACAATCTAAGTGGTATCCACCACACTAGCTAAGAGTTCTATGCATCTTTCTGCCATAAAACTCTAGCTCTCTATACAAATGTCATCAGCATGCCCACTTTATGCCTCTATATATGCAACAACAAAGGAACAGCATGGTACCAAAACCAATCAGCACAACTCAGAAATAAAACTAGGAAACTGACCTGCCACTCCTAAGGAGCTAGTCCTAGTCCCAAACTCTGACCACACTGGAATAAACATTCGAGCTGGAGTCGAGCTGTCTATCCTCTTTTGCTCAAGCTCCCTTAGCCTTGGGCAGTCCTTCTTGAGATGCCCAACCATGCCACAAGCAAAACATGACCTTGCTCGGCATTCTCCCAGATGATGCCTCTTACACCGAGCGCACTCTGGGTAAGGCTTCCAGCTTTTCTTCTTGCTTTCTCCAATAGATGGAGATATCACTATCTGAGCTCCATGCTCCGTGGCACTCTTTTCCTCATCTCTGATGCTCTCAACAGCAAGGGCCTTCTCTACCACCTGAGCATAGGTAGAGACTTCATGCACTGGGGCAACTCTGATGCCCTGAACTATTCTAGGATTCAATCCTTGAACAAACCTTTCCTTCCGAGCCACATCTGTGGGTACCATCTATAAAGAAAACTTGGTCAACCCATTAAATTTATTAACATACTCAGTTACTGATGCCTTTCCCAGAATGAGATTCAGAAACTCGTTCATCTTGGCAGTCTTGGCCACATCACAGTAATACTTTTCATTAAACAACTGCCTAAACTCTTTCCAATCCATCACAGCGGTGTCTCGTGTCTGGGATATCACTTCCCACCACGTCTAGGCATCATCCTGTAGTACAAATGTTGCACAGATCACCCTATCGTGACCTACCAGCCCCATACTGTCAAGAATGGAACTGATCATGCCCATCCATTGCTCAGCTCTAAATGGATCTGGGCCTCCCTCAACAACTGGAGGGTAATACTCCTAGAATCTTCCACAGTGAAATTCCCATCTGCTCTCAACCCTAGGCTGAGCCAAACCTGGTGCCACTCCTGGCACAACATAGGAAGAGGTGCTCCCCAACAGATTCTGTTGTTGCCTCAAACACCTAATCTCTTCCTCATGCCTCTGCAATCTTGATTGCAAATCTGTGACTATCTGCTGAAAAATCTGAGGGGTAGATGAAGAACTCAACCCCTGGCTGAAACTCCCAGCCTCTAAATAACCACCACCAGGCCTCATTACCTGCCTTGGCTATAAACTTACTCTGCAGTCAATAACTTGACCCATTAGACACAAAGAGCATATCATGAGCTTTCCCCCACGGGATCAATCTTACCACACCACATTCACAAATCACTGCAGTGCTATAAACATTCCCATGGCATTCATACCTTAATTAAAATCCCTGCTCTTCCAACATTCACACCATGCCTCAACTCAAGCATGCAAATATCACAATTATGTAATCATGGAGCAGGTAATCAAATGATCATGTTCATAAACATTTTCATGGAGCATATAATCATATAGTCAAGAGCCAAGCTCTATCAGAATCTCATGCTCCCTAATGCAATGTGCAGGTAAAGCATTCACAATCTATTTAAGCAGCTAAGCACATAACAACGAAAATAGTTACCATTCCTTGAGTGAAGCTATCTTCGGCGATGAGTGTAAAAGCCCAGCTTGTCTTCAGGAACACATAAACCATGGCATTGCTCTGATACCAAAATTGTAACGCCCCAACTCCAGGGACCGCTACAGTGCACATTGAAAATAGTGCTAAACTCGCTAATCAAGTTGTTTGGCCATAAACGTGTATCTAAGTATGATTAGCGGTTTAGGGGTTAAAAACTTTGGTTAAGGATATAACGTTTCACTAGAACGTTTACTGTATACATTGGGATCCCAAAAATATAATTTCAGAGTTTATTACAAGAAAGTGTTTACAACAGGCCGTTCTAAGCGGAAAAACAGGGTTCAGCCCTAGTTCCACTTTCAAACCTCGCCCAAGTATTGGTCGAGTAGCTGCATATGTACACATCATCACCTAAGCTCTCCAACTCAAGGATGGTCCAGTTTTCTTTTGCCTTTACCTGCACCACAAAGCACCCGTGAACCGAAGCCCAGCAAGAAAACTCATATGCTCATAAACAGTCATATCATGATACCAAATCATATCGGGCATGCTTAGCATTCATAGCTCTATTCAGCATGCAAATAAATTCAAACAGATGCTGGGGTATCCAGGATAAGAAATCCTGGCCTTCAGATTGGAGGACTATCAAGTCAATCCTAATCAGATGAGTTTCGCAACACTTGTGGTTCTGATAAACCATGCTGAGTGACCGATGAGCGAGTCACTAATTCAAGTGGAAGGGTGGCTGTTGGGTAAGCCTGTAACCTTCAACAGGTTCTGGTAAACCATACTGAGTGACTGACAAGCAAGTCACTAATTCAAATGGAAGGCTGGCTGTTGGGTAAGCCTCTAACCTTCAACAGGTTCTGGTAAGCCATACTGAGTGACCAACAAGCAAGTCACTGGGGCCTCAGTGCCGAAGCCATGCATATGATGATCAAATGATCATACAGAGCTCATAGCTCTGATCAGATGAGTGAATATCACTTTGAGGTCCTAGTAAACCATACTGAGTGACTGACAATCAAGTCACTAGGGGCCCAGTGCCCATAGCCGTGTAACAACACCGTTACCTAGGCTTTCATGCAATGGCTCTAAATGACTAGCCTTTGGCTAGATAAATGCTTATTTATATTCATCGAACTTGAGGTAGGTCCTGAATTAATGCTCTTTGAGTCATTCAATGCAGAGGGTCGATTAGGTCCAATCGACATAGCTTGCACCAAACACACTAGGGTTGTCATGACTAATGAGTTAGTACTATGTGACCAGTGCCCAGTACCACTGCCGAACTTGACTAGTGAGTCACAGCTTCACAGTTGATACTAGCACCTTTGCCAATTCTATCTAATGAGTCAGCCCTGTGTGACCAGTGCCCAGTACCACTGCCGAACCTGACTAATGAGTCACAGCTTCACAGTTGATACTAGCACCTTTGCCAAACCTGACTAATTAGTCAGTACCATGCACAAGTAAGCAATGCTATCAATGTGTATCATATGCCAATTATCCAAGAACAGGGCATTCAACATGCTTACTAAACAGTTGCTAGCATAATTATGATCATGCACAAACACAGAGACTCAAGCTCTGACCAATCTCATTTTCATCATTCATGGCATGCCCTAATCACATGTTTCTCGTGCATCACATGCATCACACTTAATCATCCAGCATGCCTCAATAATAATCATATGCAAATGGGCAAGATTGACAAGCATTCATTATGCTATCAATGTTTACATTTAAACATCCAACATGCATCAATCATAGCCATGCATGTCACATATGGGGTGCAGTTTTCTTACCTTGGGTTCGAGCAAGAATTTATTAAAGAAACGACCTTTGAGAACGATCAGTCCTTTGTCCCTTTAACGGTCACCTAGCCACAACCAAAAATGTAGGATACCATCAATGAAAATGAAAGCAAAGGTTTCCAAACCAATATCTAGCCTCCGGGACATCAATCCACACTTAACCGGGTAGTAGGATCGACCCCGAGGCCTTAATCTAGCATTCCCAAGTCAAAAACCTATTTTTGGCCAAATCTGCTCTGATGGGCCGCAGCTCACAATAGCCATGCCGCGACTCACCCTCAGACAGAGGCAGAAACTTGCCCAGAAGCACACTCAGGCTGCGGCACACCATAGCCAGGCCGCGGCACATTACGCAAACCAGCAAGAGTCAGATTTTCTTCCCCTGCGTTTCCCTCAAAACCAAACCTTCAAACCAGTCCCAAACCTCTACCTAACACCCAATTCAATCACCAAACATCATCTACAACTCACCCACATCAAAACCCAAGTTAAACATCAATTAAACTTCCATTAATTCCAACTAACCCCCAAGAAATCACAAGCTGAAACTTAAAAGAAAACAGAGTATAATCAGACTTTCATGGCTGAGTTTCCTTACCTCAAGCTCGGTTTTCAAACCCCTTCAATGGCTGATTCAGGTTCCTAAACTCAACCCTTGATTTCCTAGCTTATTCCTTCAAATTGGCTTCAAAATTCCAAAGGGGAAAAGAAGGAAAATGGTGTATGGCAAAGAGAGAATGATGAGGATGATGATTCTCTATTTTGGTTCTGGTTTTTTCTACAGACTTAAAGTCCATATAAATCCAATCAAATGACCAAAATATCCCTAGGTCACTTAAGGTTCCTAAAGCCACCCCAAGGGCAAAATTGTCCTTCCCAACCAATACCGTTAATCATAATTAACGCTCTCCAATTCCCACTAATCTCAGTATTCTCAAATTCCAATAAATCATATCCGATTACCCTTTAATTCCCGGTAATGTTCTAATCATCAAAATGACCCTGAGACTCACCCCGAGCCTCGAACTTAATCTCGTTATGACTAGACCGAAAACTTGCATCTCATGATCGTCTCATGCCGAATGGCTCGAACCAATCCACATATAATGTGGTAAAATTATAATTCACCCATATGCATAAAATTACACAATCACGCCCCCAACAGCCAAATTACCGAAATGCCCTTGCTTTTAAAATATGAGCCCATATGCCTGCATTCACCATCATATAATAATATAATTCACATAAACATGCATATAATCATTAAATATCATAATAAATCAATTATGGCCCTCCTGGCCTCCTAATCAAGGTCCTAAACCTTATTAGGAAATTTGGGGCATTACATTCTTTGTGTCCTCAGTGAGGGGTATGATTAGAGGGGAGTTGCATTTTGCCGCAGTCCACAAGTATGGTGGTTTCTCATCGTAAGGATTCCTTCTCCCTATGTTTGGGAAGGGCCATGCTCGACTCCCCTTATAGCGGACTATTAAGCACCTCCTGCATGTTCTCTAGTGTGGCTTTTGGCCTTTGATTTTTTTTTTTGTATAACTCGCATATCTCATCCTCGTAAAAGCAAGTTCTGGAGCTTGAGCTCATGGAGTGCACCCAGAGACTCTTGTAAGGCTTGCACTTAGAGGGACCTGGGTCCCGGTGGCCAGAGCGCGGTGCAGTCGGTAGTCCAGGAGTAGGGTGCGTACCCAGGCCATCCACGGGGGCGGCAGATTGTTCAAGTTGACATTCGTTAGGTTTGAAAGTTTGGGGTGATGCCTACTTCTCCTCTACAGGCGCTGGATGTTCCTCCGGCATACCTCTATTCTCAAGTGGTGGATGGTGTCTTCTGGAAGCTTTTAGTTGGCCTCCATCAAGGTCGATCTCAACATCTTGAGAATCCCGTAGGCATTTTGAATGTCTTGGCATTTTTTTGTCGAAATTAATGGAAGAGCAACAACTTGAAACATGTCCTCCCCATAGACGACGCCAAACTGTTGACGGTAAAAACTCGTCAATGAACTTAGGTTCGAAAACTTAAGTGAACATAGAAGAACTTAGACAAAAGTTGCAGAAAAACAATGGAGGAAAACTTGTGTATTTATCTTAGAATGATCTGGGTTACAAAAATTTCCCAACCCACTTCAATGATGAAGTGAGGTCCTATTTATAGGTGAGCTCTAATGGCTCTTGGTATTTTGTGTTCCCAGAGGGACAAGGAGCTACATATACAGGCTGCATGTGGTAGTGGTGTTGGAGGAGTAGTGTTCAGCTCCAGCATGTGTCAGGGGTTTGGAAAAGTAATCCTGCCTTGGTACCATGTCATACCTCCACTACTTGTCAAGTACAAACCTCATAGGCATGTTGGGGGAGTACTTACTATGTACCATTCTTGTACTGCCACACAACTTGTCTGGCATGGACATTGTGTCAGTACCCAACTCTTCATGGTTTGTACGTGCATCCCATACCTGTACAAGCTCTTCGAGTCCTACGTAGGTTCTCACCCTCCCAAGATACCTTGTTCCTATGAGCTTTAAGTATTGGAATCCTTATATGTTATCATGGATGGCACTCTTTGTTGTTCCCACCACTTCTGACTTCATACCGAATCGTTGTGGGGTCTTCTCTAACCTTCCTCAAATGCATGTTCAAGAGGACCTTGACTTTGCCTCTTGTGAGACCCACAAGGAAGGAGGTGCCGCATTGGTGGTGCTTATCTCACGGAGGGAGATAAGGCCTCTTCAACGAGGCCTGCGGAGAATGTGATGAGACATGGTGCCTGTGCGTGAGATAAGGGTCTCACCTTGCAAGACCAGTTCTTCGCGGTCCCCATGCATGAGGCACCCTCTTGGTGTGAGGCACTTCCCCATGTCGAGACGCTCTTGACGCAAAGCACTCCCCCATGCATGAGAAGCTCCTGGCGTGAGGCATTCTCCCATGCGTGAGACACAACTGGCATGAGCCACGCCCCCATGCGGAAGACACTCCTAGCATGAGGCACTCGCCCATGCGCGAAACGCTCCTGGCACGAGGCACTCCGCCATGCACGAGGTGTGCTCCTGGCACAATGCGTCATCTTGGTGTGAGGTGCTCTCTTGGCGCTAGGCGCCTTTTCCTTGCGAAGTGCCACCCTTGGTGCGAGGCGGTGACTTATGTGGCGTGGTGTCACCCAGGTAATTCTTCCTAGGAGGCGAGTCTCAAGTTTTGGCGTTATGAGATATTTAATGACAAGGAGGTCGCCTCCAGCTCGTGCTGAAATCTTGGCGTCCAGACGAATACTATTTGTTTCCTTCTCATGTTTTTTTTTCATTTGTGTTTGATTTTTTTATAGTTTCCTTCTTCTTTTTCATTCCCCCAAAAAATATTTTTCATATTTATCGATTAATCTTGGAGATCATGTATAGAACCACTAAGTATTATTTAGGTTAGTTCATGTTCATTAATTTAGCCCCAAAAATTGTAACTGGTTACATCTAAAATGGTATCAAGTTATTTGTTTATCCCTTAGACGGTAAAAGGTTATCATCACGGTAATCGGCCACCAATAATATAGGTAACCAAAGATCATTATAGTTTACCCATAGTATAGGTAGCTAGTTATCCCAAAGATGATAGTGGTTCACCCAATAAAACATTAATATTTAAAAGAAGAAAAAAATATATAAATATGTAAAAGGTAATCTATTAGGTAACCAATTACTTAACTTAACATTAAAAGAAGAAGAATAAGAACGAAACAACCTAAAATGAAAAAGCTGAAAAATCTTATTTGATTTTTTTTTCATATTGTAGAAAATTCTATAAAAACAAGTACTATAATATAAAAATTAAATGATAGTAATGTACTATTTAAATATAATATAAAAATATATATGAAAAAAATGAAGGAAAAAAAAAAGAGAAAATTGAAAATGGAAGGAGAATAATGTTGTACCCTAATTTTAGCTCGAGTCATTCACTCAGTTCGAGTACAGCTGGCAAATAAATATACGGAGAAATAACCAAGGGAATGATATCTGCTTATTATGACGTAAGAAACTCCAGTTTCACATGTGTACGTGTGGTGTTAGGCATCCTAGGTTTAACCCGAGCTACAGACATGAAGGTTGTGAAGTGTGAGCTCATAATATTCAAACGGCGTTCGAAATACAAGCTTGGAGGAGATGTTTAGCTCATGCTAACTTGAATTTATTGCATACTCAAGGATCCCTGGAGACTCGGAATCCCATTATACGGTTATTTATGGCCAGGATTTCATATTTAATGTCCTACATATTACAAGAACCTTTACTGTATGATCAAATCATATCACATTATAAATGGGAAATATACGTATTAAATGTAATAAATATGTATTTGTGTGATTGATTCACGCGGTTACCCAAACATGTCCGTGGAATTTCTCTATAAATACTGAGTATATTGGATAGGTAAAGGGACTGAATATTCTGTAATACTAAAACTCTGGAAAAATAGAGAGTGAAAAAGCAATAATATAGACTCGTGGATTAGGTGGATTTTAACCACTAAACCACGTAAAAGATTTGTGTTCTTGTGAATTCATTTCATTTCTCATTATATTTTATACTAAGCACTAATCTACCTTGTTATTTCTTAATACACTGTTGGCGAAAAACCGAGTCAACATTTTGCTGCTTTCGTTGAGAGGGAAATTTGCGCTTCATCAAAATCCCAGTAGAATCTCATCATGGTGCTCACTCGCTCAGTGGAAGACAATGAGATAGAACAGCCTGGTGGGTAGGAGGCCCATCATACAGCTGTTACGAATGAGCATGCCTTGAAGTCCATTAACATTCGGGAAAACACCCGGCTGGTCATGGAAAAACTAGGAGTTCGGCGTCATTACCACCGAAGCCAAACCAACACTACTTAACTGCCATTGAGTTAGAAAATATGCAGTTAAGAAGCCATCTCGATAAGGCAAACAGGCACATTGAGGAGGTTTTGGCTCGGTTACCCACTCTCACAACCGACATAAATGTCAGAAAGAGGCAAAGTGGGTCTCAGTAGTCCCATAGGAATAATCGATCCAAACCAAGTCGATCAGTCAGAACTGCCACCCCAAGTTATGTGCCAACAGGGCGAGACCGCCAGAATGCTCATCCTAGTGGCCCTCATATGACATATCAGTCGATTGGTTAGAACCGCAACCCCAAGTTCGATGCCTCATTCACAAGCACCTATGAATGCCCATGGAAACCCATGAGGAAGGGCTGGGACAGGCTCACAGAGACAAAATGTTCCAGGAAACCCTCCTGCATCACGATTGGATCGTCAGGTGCAGAGAGCTAGGAATAATGGGACAGAACAAAGGTGGGCTAACATAGTTTGCCCTGATTGGACAAGGATTTCCTCGCCAGTTAGGCATCCCCTGTCACCCATAAGACATCTGATGCCACCTCATCCTACACAGGATATTCCTGCTTATTGAGATAGGAGGAGAAATCGTCCTCCATCTGCCCATACCTATGTCCCACGGACAAGTGTCAAAAATCCAGATCGTCGGCCTCAACCATGAGCTGTAACCTTCGTAAATGGAAGTTATTGGACTGGAAGTCTTTGAAGTGTAGGTCCGAAGGCGATCTGAGAAATCATCTAAGTTCGGCAAAAAGCCCTCGATACAATTCACAACCTGATCTACGTTATTGTCTGAATTCACAGAGAAGAAATTCAGCTTGGGATGAGGATGTTATTTATACTCGTCGAGAGGGAGGTCCTTCCATAGTACGTAATAATGGGAATGCCCCACCAAACCAAGCTCGAGCTTGGAGGGACAATAATCCATTAAACACGTACAATAGGATGGGAGCTATTGAACAGCCCGCAGATAACCTAGGGGCCAAAGACCAAACTCTTGAGAGGCTAGCCCAGATGGAAGAGCAAATGAAGAAGATTTTATCTGGAAAAGATAAAGATGATTGCGACTCAAAGGATGAGCTCGAGCCTTTCCCTCCAAATATTGCAGCGACTACATATCCGATGGGCTTCAAAATGCCACACTTGTCAAAGTTTGACGGAGATGGAGATCCATCAGATCACCTCTAGATGTTTAACATCATGACGATGGCCCACAATGTCAGACTCGGTCTAAGGTGCATTTTATTCCCTTTAACTCTGATTGGCTAGCTAGGCAGTGGTTTAAATAGTACAAGAGGCATTCTTTAAGCTCATGGAAGAATTTTTCTTCTGATTTCAAAAAAGCATTCCTAGATAGCTCGGGTTAAGGCTGATGTATTAGACAATGTAAAGTAGCAACCTAGTGAAACGTTGAAGGCATATCTAAGTAGGATTTCCAATGTCTCTGCACGAGCAAGAGATGTCGATGACAGCTCCGACCTCATGGCAATGAAGACGGAAATCCTTGTTAGAGGTTACCTGTGGCAAGCATTATAGAGAAAATGAGTTAATAGTGTGGACAAGTTCTTACCATGAACTCAAAGATGGATTAACCTAGAAGAGGCGCGAGCTTCCGCCGCAAGAACCAGCCAGATCCTTGTCTAGCCCGTTGGAGCGGTAACGGACGTTGCAGCTACGACTCAAACTGTTACCCAGAATAATTAAGGGGGGAGTAACAAAAGGAAGGGAAATGGTGAGGGTACTAGAGCTGAACAAAGAAAAATAAATCTGGCGAGAAATTCAAGCCTGTTTACGCCACTTATACCAACCTCACCAATTCAAGCCTGGAAAATTCTACTCACCTTCCATGGAAAAATTTAGAACCGTTGAAATATCAAAGAGCATAGAGATATCCTTCAAAGTTCTGCTGATTTCATAATGATATTGGTCATAACACTGATGACTGTCGACAGTTGAAGGATGAGATTGAAACTCTTATTAGAACAGGTCCTTTGGCCTAGTACGCTTGTAATCAGGTGGTACGTAATCAGCCCGCTGGACCGAACCCTCTGTCAGCTCCCGAAGCTCCAGTTTCAAACCGGAGCTCAACTGAATTAGGACGATCCTCCTCCGATAATAGAAGGAGATAAAACCACCATTTTAGGAGGACCTCATCTGGCAGGCACGAGTAGAGGGGCACAAAAGAGGTATGTTAATGAACTAAAATCCCACAATGGAGTGGAATTCATCCTAGAACAGCAGTTATCGAAACAATAGCGGTTGGAAAAACATCCAATCATTTTTACAGAAGAGGATGCTAGCCATTTCCAATTCCCACATAATGATCCCTTGGTCATAACCGTTCATCTCGCGAATCGGAGGGTACGGAGGACACTAGTAGATAAAGGGAGCTCTGTGAATCTATTTTTTAGGTCCACCTTGGAAAAAATGGGGTTGTCTGTCACAGAACTGAAGGCGACCTCAATGACTCTGTACGGATTTTGTGGCGAAGGATCAGCAGCCATCGGGACGATTGACTTAGTGGTAACATTGGGAGAAGGCTCATGAACTGTCTCCAAGTTACTTGAGTTCATTGTGATGGATTGTCCAGCTGCATACAATGCAATTTTGGGCTGACCTGCACTGATGGCATTTGAAGCCATAACTTCTATCTGCCACCTAGCAATAAAATTCCCCTCATCTGTGGGTATATGCATTTTCATAGGTAATCAGCTCGTAGCCAGAGAATGCTATAGCATTTCTATGAAGGGAAAATGACAACCCGGGCAACAAACTATGGTCATAAGTGACGGAGGTGAGGAGTCTCAGGGAGTAGAAGGTACTTGTGGGACGGAAGAACCTCAGCAAGCAGAGGATAGTGACGTCACCCCACGTGAAGACATTGACCAACGAATGGGCGAAGACAGGTCAGAATTGCAAGCTATTGAGGAGCTTGAGGAAGTAAAAATTAATCCCAAAGAAGCTTCAAGAGTCATTAAGATTGGAAAAAATCTTGATGATAAAAGGAAGAAGGAGCTGATCAATTTTTTACAAGAGAATCTGGACGTTTTCGCCTAGTCACATGAAGACATGGTGGGAATCAGCCCGAGTGTGATCATGCACACTTTAAATTTGGATAACAATGTGCCTACTAAATCCCAAAAATAGAGACACTTGGGAACAGTCCCAGCTGAAGCACTTGAGGAAGAAGTAGCTCGACTGTTAAAATGCAGGTTCATTCGTGAAGCAAAATGCCTGATCTAGGTTTCCAATCCCGAGCTAGTCCCAAAGCCAAATGGGAAATGGAGGACTTGCATCGAATTCTCTGACCTGAACAAAGCTTGTCCTAAGGATTACTCTCCATTACCAAGGATTGATCAGTTGGTAGATGCCACAGCAGGTCACGAGCTCATGTCTTTCATGGATGCGTATGCTAGATATAACTAGATCGCGATGAATCCTACGGACCAAGAACATACTAGCTTCATGACCTAAATTAAGGTATATTTTTTATAAAGTCATGCCCTTCAGGCTGAAGAATGCCAGAACCACATATCAGCGGTTAGTCAAGAAAATGTTCGTTAATTAGATCGGGAGAAATATGGAAGTGTATGTCGATGATATGCTTGTCAAATCCAAGACTGTCGATAACCATGTACCCGATCTGAAAGAATGTTTTGAAATTTTAAGGAATTATAACATGAGGTTGAACCTCCAAAAGTGTACTTTCGGGGTAGCATCGGAAAAATTTCTAGGATTCATAATAAATACGAGGGGGATAGAAGTGAATCCTGATAAAATCAGGTCATTGTTAGAAATGCCCTCGCCCAGGTCGCGTAAAGAAGTTCAAAGCCTGACTGGAAAGGTGGCAGCTTTGAATTGTTTTATTTCAAAATCCACTAACAAGTGCCTGACGTTCTACAACTTGCTCAGAGGGAACAAAAAATTTGAATGGACTGAGGAATGCGAGTAGGCATTCCTCTACCTAAAAATGCACTTGGCCGAGCCTCGTTCCACCTAAAAACGCAAAATCTACTGACAAGTGCCTGCCGTTCTACAACTAGGGGCCACTATTCCATTATTTGGTTGTGATAGAAAATGTAGTCAGTGCCGTGTTAGTTCGAGAAGAAGACCGTGCTCGTAAACCAGTGTATTATATAAGCAAGAGATTTCTCGGAGCTGAATCACGGTATCCACTGATAGAAAAGCTAGCATTCTGTTTGATATTGGCTTCCAGGAAGCTCTGGTCATATTTCCAGTCCCATTCAATTAACGTCATGACCGACCAACCATTAAGGCAGGTGTTGCAAAAACCTAAAATGTTAGGACGTCTTTTAAAATGGGCAATTGAACTCAACCAATTCTAGATATTGTATGTTCCATGGACCTCAATCAAAAGTCATGCCCTTATTGATTTTGGGGCTTAATGCACTGGATTTCAAGAGGATTTTTTTAAGAAACCAGTGCAGGAGTTGTGGAAGATATTTGTAGATGGATCATCGAACGAGAACGGATTGGGAGCTGGGATCATACTAATCTTCCCAGAAGGGCATCGATTCCATACAACTTTGAGATTTAGATTCGAAGCATCTAACAACGAAGTCGAATATGAAGCCTTACTAGCAGGACTGAGAGTGGCAAGGGAGCTCAAAGCGAAGGCCATCCAATGCTATAGCAATTCTCAGCTTGTGGTTAATAAGGTGTTGGGAGAATATCAAGCTCGAGGTACCAAGATTGCGACCTACCTAGCTAAGGTGAAGGGAGAGCTATCCGAATTTGAGTACAATACTGTTGAACAGATACCACACAAATAGAATTCTAATGTTGACGCTTTGGCAAGGCTTGCCACCACCAAAGAAGTTGAGACCTTGTATGTAGTGCCAGTGGAGTTCTTGGAAAGTCCAAGCATGACAGAATAAATGGTAGAGGTTGAGATAATCGACAAAAGATTGACCTGGATGACTCCCATAATGGAATACCTCACAACAGGAAGGCTACCTAAAGAAAGAAAGGATGCAAGAAAAATACTATATCAAGCTCTGAGGTATGTGATAGTGGATGGGACATCGTACCGACGTGGTCATTCATTGCCTCTCCTACAATGTGTTATGCCCGAGGAAGCTAAAACAATTTTGCAAGAAGTGGATGAAGGATTTTGTGGAGATCATGCTGGGGGGCAAATCCTAGCACTGAAAATACTGAGGTAGGGTTATTTTTGGCCCACTTTAACAAATGACTCTACCTCGTATGTTCAAAAATGCGACAAATGCCAACGTTTCGCCATACTTGCCCGAGTTGCGCCAGTCGAGCTAACAATGATATAATCCCCGTGGCCATTTGTTGTATGGGGAATCTACCTCATAGGATCCCTGCCTATGGGAAAGGGAGGAGTTCGTTACGCGGTGGTGGCGATCGACTATTTCACGAAGTGGGTAGAAGTCGAACTTCTAGCAACCATCACTTCAAAGAGAGTCCTAGACTTTGTGGTGAAAAGTATTATATGTCGGTTTGGGCTTCCTATAAAGATCGTGTCAGATAATGGGATATAGTTCGATAGTGATCTCTTCACCGACTTCTGTGAAAAATACGACATTATTAAGAGTTTCTCCTCAACGGCATATCCGCAAGCCAATGGATAGGTCGAGGCTATGAGCAAAACCTTAAAGGCGAGCCTAAAGAAGAGGTTAGACGAGGCCAAAGGATTATGGCCCGAACAGCTCCTGCGAGTACTTTGGGCATACCAGACTTCTCACAGAACCTCCACGAGACATACCCCTTTTTCCCTAACTTTTGGAAGTGAGATCGTCCTTCCAGTTGAAGCCATGGTAGCCAGTCACAGGCATATGACATTCAGCCAAGAGCGGAATGATGAACTCCTTAACGCATCTCTCGACCTGGTTGAAGAGAAATGACAGGAATCGCAATTACAAATCGCCCATTATAAACAAAAAATTACTCATTATTTCAATTCTAAAGTTAAGACGCGAAGATTTGGATTGGGCGACCTGGTTCTCCGAAGGGTGTTTCTAGTGAATAAGGATCCCAAGGGCGTCTTAGGTCCGAACTGGGAGGGACTATATCAGGTCATTAATGTTTTGCATGAAGGAACTTTCAAGATAGCTTAGTTGAATGGGGAAATAGTCCCCCAGACCTAGAATGCCTTACATTTGAAAAAGTATCATCAGTAGTACCATCATCCATGTAAGGGTTATCTATAAAAGTCATTTGACTAAATAATAGATGGATTATTAAATAATTTTTCTTGTTAAGGTTGTTTTAAATAGTTTTTATTGTTAAGGTTGTATCAACTTATGTATTAATGTTTGTAAAAGCAACCAAGAAAGTTTCTACATTCTGGTTACTTGGGGGGCATATAACCCGAGGTTGGCCAGATCGCTGGATAAGTCTAAATTATTTAAAATCCTAGATACAACTAGGTCCGAAATGTAGAAGGTTAGAAAATTGATTATTTGACAACCTTTTAAGAGCTCGAGTTTTCAATAAACCTATCGTAAACTAAGTTGAAGTCATTTAAAACCATGGACGTAACCAGGTCCAAAATTTTGAAGCTTTGAAACATTGATTATTTAATGGCTTTTAAAAGTCTGAATTTTCAATAAACCTAGCACGAACTAAATTTAAAATAATTAAAATCCCTGGATGCAACCAGGTCTGAAATTTAGAAGCTTAGAAACATTGATTATTCAATGGCTTTTTAAAGTTCGAATTTTCAATAAACCTAACGCGCACTAAATTTAAAATTATTTCAAACCCTGGACACAACCAGGTCCGAAACATGGAAAGTTGGGAAAATTGTTTAATATCAAGGGTTTTTTAAAGCTCGTGATATCAATAAACCTAGCACGAACTAAGTTTCAATAAATTAAAAATCCAGGATATAACCGGGTTCAAGGCCTGATTCTTTACATCTATGATACAAAATCAAACACACAAAACTTGGATATAACCGAGCTCAAAAAATCTATCCCGATCTAAAAATTGATTCCTAAAATCTCGAATGTACAAGTTTAAGGATTCACAAACATGAAAGATAGTAAAGGAGAGATAAATGGATCAAAAATTTAGATATATATTGAAACAAAGCAGGCATTATCCCAAGGAGAAAAACCTCAAACCAATCCCGAAGGCAATTGTTTAATTAAAAAAATAGTTAAACAATTATAGACAAATAAAAAAATGAAGCTATCATTGAGCTCCACCAGTTCGCCCAGCCGAGTTGACCTCTTTGACATCTACCTTAGCTGCTCCAGAAACCGCACTAGTCTCTAATAGTTCTTGCAAAAGCTGAGCCTTGAATTTTTCAAGGAGCGGATCCCACAGTCCGGTTTCCATGAAAGAAAAGTTCCCATCTGGGTTGAAGGCCCAGCACTGGTATAACATCTCTTCCATGGAAGACAATGAGGCTGCCTTTTCTTCTTTAATTGAGGCCTCAGCCTCGAGTAGTTTGGTTTTGGCTTCATCAACCTCGGACTGAAGTTCTGTAGTCTGAGCCTAGAGGGCAGACAATGTAGTCTTCGCAGCCTACACGCTTTCCTGGGACGAGGTGAGAGCAGCCTTAGCATCATGATCACTCTTTTGAGCGGTCGCCAAGGCAGCTTTGACGGCCTGCTCGCCTTCTGGAGCAGTTGTCAGGGCAGTGTTGGCGGCATTTAATTTGGCCTGGAGCTCATTATTTCTTGCTCTAGCCCGGGCTATGCTGTGATATTAAGCCAGGACTGACTACAAAATAACAAAACAAGTCAAAGATATACCCTTGATCACAATAATAAGGAATTTTTCACCAAGGAAAGATAACCTATAGTGAGGTTCATCCCCATAGCTGACTCCAAGACATTCTCTGGGCTGCGCTCCTCGATGGTCCTTAGATCCCTCGAGCTAGCCTTATAGGCGTGCCCCACCATATGGCTCGCTATCTCATAAATGATGCCCCAAAAACCTTCAGGGATCCTTTCCATTTTGGGCATGACTGTGTTGATATCTGTGATCTGTGACTCGAGACGATCCTAGAATGAGCGGGTTAGCAGAAAAGTCAAAGCGGGAATTTATACCCGGCTTGGGTCAAGCCTGGGGAGTTTAAATGGGAATTTGGAGAATATATTGAGGTTAATCTTGATGATGAGGAATGTATATTTGGTGATTAATCAGGTATTGGGTAGCAAGTGGGAAATTATTAGAGACACTCGAGGAATTAGTGGGAATTGGGTAAAATGACTAAAATGGCCCTACATGGACAAAAAGGTTTAGAATTAATAGGGAGGGCATTTTGGTCTTTAGGATTTTTAGAGATAAGTTAAATGAAGCTTTATATTTAGTGGGATTGGTAGAATAGAGTTACAAGGCTGAGAAAAAGAAAGAAAGAAGGAAGAAAAAAAAGAAAAGAGAGAAAAACAGTGTGGGTTTTCTTCAAAGGATCGGTTTGTGGTTCTCCCACCATTTCCCTTCATTTTTCTTGGAGCTAAGCTCAGTGGTGAGCTAGGATAGGCTGAGCATCAAGGATCCAAAGCTAGACTTGAAGATTGGCAAGGGATTAGCAAGAACACATCAAACATTGAAGTAAGTTTTTAGAAGTTTCAGTTTTAGGGTTTGACTGGTTTGAGCTGTGTATCTAAGCTGAATTGATGGGGATTTTAGGGGAATTCAGGCCAAGGTTGAGAAGGAGCAAGCTAAGGAGGTCTAGCGTTTAACTCAAGGTCGAATTTCCATCCACGGTATGATTTCTAAGTCTTTAACTTTGATGTTTAACTGAATTTATGGGTTTAGGGTTCATTATGGTAGATCTTGAGTGTTGGGTTGCTTGAGCTTGGGTTATGAGTTCTTGGGATGCTTGGGATGAGTGTGAGGTGTTGATAAGTTTTTTTTTGGGTTTGGTAAAGATTTGGACAAGTTTGGGGTTGAAATGGTTGAAAGAAATCGCAGAAAAACGAATTTGGGTGTTGCCAATCTGCAACTAGCGCTACAACGCTAGTCTTTGGGCGCTGTAGCGCTAGGCCCTGATTATGGGGATGTTTGGTTCTGCTTGTAGCACTATAGCGCCCTCTTTAGAGCGCTGTAGCGCTGCACTATTCCCAGAAAGGGGTTTTTGGGCTATTTTTGAGGGATTTTGACCTAGGGTTCGGGGCTCGATTTCACCACTTTGTTTTGTGGATCTAGGACTTCCCGGGGGCTCGGGATTGGTCCCGAGGCTAGGTTTTGGACTTGAGGTTTGGTAATGACTTTGACTTATGGATTTTTGTTTAGGTGAGCGCTATGGCTCGAGTGGGATTGTGCTCGAGGAGTCAGGTGATCAAAGCTATCGAATTGAAAGGTAAGAAAACCGTAGCACCCGAGAACAGGGCATGGGCCCACAGTGCTATTGCAGGGCATGGCCCTAGATTGTATTACGTGTGAATGTATAGCCTTAGATGAATTATTATATGTTTGAATGATTATTTTGAAATGTATTATATGTGTGATTATAATGAAATGAACGGCTAAGGCCAAGAGCGGCGAAGGCTGAGAACGTCCTTGGGGCCAGAAGTAACACTTAGCACATGGAGTGTTTATAGCTAGGGTGGGACCCAATGGATACATGAGTTATCCTTACGGTAAGGATCGAGACCCCAGGCTTTGGTAAGGCCTCTGGGGCGGCAAGTCCGTGTTTGTTCAGTCTGATGGTTTTCCTATTTATCAGTGGATTATATGTCAGCTATATTTTATGCATATGTTATATATTGTATGAGTTTTCTTGCTGGGCTTCGGCTCACGGGTGCTCTGTGTTGCAGGTAAAAGCAAAGAGTCAGTCAACCGGCCATGAGTATGGAGAGCGTGGGGGCGGCGCGTACATGTTCGGCCAGCCCGACTGCTTTGGTTGGGGGTGTTTTGAATATGGCTGTATTAACCTATTCTTTTGATAGTTAATCAAGTGTAAATCTATTTTTGAGTTGTAAGTATTTTGTAAACCTTATTTTGGGATCCCGGATGTTTGATACTTAATGTTTTCACAGAAACTAAGCATTTTCAAAGATTACAGCCTTAACCTCTGATTTAGTCACACTTTTGGTTTTAGAAACCTCGTAGAGTCAGTTAGTTGCACAATTTCCATTTTAAACTCACTTAGTAACGACTCTAAGGTGGTAGGGCGTTACAATAACAAGATACCATAAAAACATACCGAAAAAATATTGAAACCACAATTTGCAAACTTAGAGTTCTAATTTTAAACTTTAACCCAAAATCTGAATTAAATATCCAATTCATGATTTTCAGTAGTAATTTAAACTTGAAAATAATTTGTAAACTAATTCCTATCATCAATACACTCAATAAAACAACCTAGAATTCAAGCTTTTCAAAAATTCATCAAAGACCCACTTTGCACCAAGAACATGAAGAACAAAGTGGAAAAACCTTAAGAACTACTCACCTTGTTCTAAATTCAAAAATCGTAGATGAATTGTAGCCTTGGCAGCTTCTCAGCCTTTCCCTTGATGCTGAAACCCTCTCTAAATCCTCCAAAAATCATGAACTTTATCTTATCTTTGAGTATTTTCCCTTGGTAAGTTTAAGAAGAACAAGAGAAAGGGAGAGGAAAAAACACTAATGGGAAAGCTTCAGCCTTAGTTTGTTTTTCTTTTTCTGTAGGTTCGTTTTCAAATGACCATTTTACCCTTACCTCTAATTAGCCTCTTAAACAACCTTAATGGTATTTTGGTCATTTAACTTAAAATTCTAATTACACCACTAATCACCAAATTATTCAACTAATCTTCACCAAACACAATTATTCCACCAAAAAATTTCATTTCATCAATAATTCACAAAATATAGAAATTCCCAAAATACCCCTAGGCTTGACCTAAGCCGGCAATTTTTCCCTGTTGAGACTATTCCGCTAAAACTGCTCCAAAGGATACACTCATGCCGAAAATCGTATATACCCACATAATGATGTGGTCTCTAGCACATAGCACATACTAATTACAAATATACAATCGACAAGTTAAAATTTTAAAAATGTCATCTTTTAACAAAAGAAAGTCTTTAAACACATATAATACTCAATTATATGATAATATTATTCACATAAATCTTCTTGTGCCCTCCTGACACAATAATCAATGTACTAAACCTTATTAGGAGTTTTGGGACGCTACAACTATCCCCTCCTAATAGAAATTTCATCCTCGAAATTTACCTGAATAGCTTAGGATATTGGTCCCGCATATCTAACTCTAACTCCCAAGTCGCTTCCTTTAACAGATAAACTCTCGACTCATAAGTTGAGCTTTTCAATCATATATAATAGATAAATACTAGACTTATAAGCCAAGCTTTTCAATCAGATATAATAGATAAAATCTTGACTTATAAGTCGAGCTTTTCAATCATATATAATAAATAACCCTTAACTTATAAGCTGAGATTCTCAATTAGATATAACATATAAACAGTCATCAGTTAACACAGGTATGCATAGCACAATCAACATGTTTAATAAAATATTCTAAGCATAGCACAATCAACATATAAACAGTCATCATTTAACACAGGTATGCATAGCACAATCAACATATAAACAGTCATCAGTTAACACAGGTATGCATAGCACAATCTTGAGCGAATAGAGTATCGCAACCCCGAATCGACCCTTTCCTCTCAAGCCTAACGGTAAACCCTAGACACAACCATAACAAGGAATAATTATCAAGAAACAAACCAATAAAGGCTTCCATACCAATTCCTTATCTTCGAGACATTGAACTCTACTAAATTACGTAGTAGAACCATTCCCGAGACTTTAGGTTTGGGTTCCCAAAACCGAAAACATATTTTCCACACTTTTCCCTATTTAAGTCTCAACGCGCCGCTAAAAGAGCCACATCGCAACTCTAATTCCTCCTTATAAAAATTTTGTCCTCAAAATTTACCTGAACAGCTCGGGATATTGGTCTTGCATATCTGACTCTAATTCCCAGGTCGCTTCCTCGACCTTGTTGTTCCTCCATAATACCTTTACAAGAGATGTTGCTCATGATCTACCTCCGACTAAGAATAAACCAAGATGTCATCGATGAAGACGATTATGAATTTGTCTAGGTAATCTTTGAACATTTTTTTCATCATATCCATAAAAGGTGCTGGGACATTAGTCAATCCAAATGACATGTCTAAGAACTCATAATGCCCATATCTAAGAACTCATAATGCCCATACCTAGTATGAAAAGTTGTCTACGGAATATCCTCAGCTCGTGATAACCAGATCGAAGATCAATCTTTGAGTATACTATCTTTCCCTGTAGCTGATCAAACAAGTCATCGATTCTTGACAATGAATACTTGTTCTTGATAGTCAGCTTATTCAACTCTCTATAATCAATTCACATCATCAAGGATCCATCCTTCTTCTTCACAAATAAAATTGGCGCTCCCTATGGCGAGAAACTAGGCCTAATAAACCCCAAGTCCAGTTACTCTTGTAACTGAACCTTCAGTTCTTTCAATTATGCTGGAGCCATTCTGTACGGTGCTCTTGACACTGGTTCTATTACCGGTGCAATTTAAATAACAAATTCTTTCTCCCTCTTCGGTGCCAACCCTGGTAACTCATCTGGGAATACATCCAGAAACTCAAAGATTAATCTTGTCTCTTCAGGTCCAACTGGAAAAACTCCAGTTGTATCCACCACACTAGCTAGGTATCATATGCAACCACCTAGCAATAGGTCTCTAGCCCTCAATGTTGATATCATAGGAATGCGAGGTCCATGCACAGTTGATAAATTTGTTATCTATTTTCTGAGTTGATAAACTCAGCAGGGCATATATTAGCCTAATGGTCCAAAAGACAACAAATTCTCGCACTTGCTTACTTTCCTCTCCAAGCCCACAAAGGGCAATATCATCATTTTACACTCCCGTCCCACATGACACTTATAATTCCCAATTAATTCTATCAATCCCAGAATATCACTAACTTTACAAAAATATGACTCATACTCCAATGAGTCTCAGTAACTAATTGAATTACCAAAATACCCCTTGGCTCACCCTAAGCCAGGTATTAATCCCTGCTGTGACAGGACCGTAATCTTGCTCAAAAGGACCGACTCCTACTGAAAATCTCAAATATATCCACATAATAATGTGGTCTCAATAAAATAATACAATATAAACACAATTATACCCTCAGCGGGTCAAATTTACAAATATGCCCTCTTTAAATAAAAGTGGGCATGTTTCCACCCTTTTATACACTTAAACATGCATCATCAGTCATATCATAATATAACTCATGCAATTCATATAATCACATAAACATCCACTTAAATCACATATTAACAAATAATAGTTCAATAATGCCCCCATGGCCCCCTAATCAAGGCACTAAGCCTTATTAGGAACTTTGGGACATTACAATTATCCCTTCCTTATAGAAATTTCGTCCTCAACCTTTACCTGAACAGCTTGCGATACTGGTCTCACATATTTGACTCTAATTCCTAGGACACTTCCTCAACCTTGTTGTTCCTCCATAATACCCTAACTAGAGAAGTTGCTCATGATCTACCTCTGACTAAGAATAAACAAAGATGTCGTAGATGGAGATGATTATGAATCTATCTAGGTAATCTTTGAACACTCTATTCATCAGATCTACAAAAGTTATTGGGGCATTAGACAATCCAAACGACATGACTAATAAATTATAATGCCCATACCTGGTATGAAAAGTTGTCTTCAAAATATCCTAATCTTTGATCCTTAGCTGGTGACAACCAGATCGAATATCAATCTTTAAGAATACTGTCTTGCCCTATAGGTGATCAAACAAGTTATTGATTCTCGGTAGTGGATACTTGTTCTTGATGGTCAGCTTATTCATCTCTCTGTAATTAATGCACCTCCTCAGGGATCCTTCCATCTTATTCACAAATAAAACAGGAACACCCTACGACAAGAAAATAGGCCTAATAAACCCCAAGTCCAGTAACTCCTGTAAGTGAACCTTCACTTCTTTCAATTCTGTTGGAAACATTATGTACGGTGCTCTAGACACTGGTTCTATCTCCAGTGCCAATTAAATATCAAATGTTATTTCCCTGTGCAGCGACAACACTATTAACTCTTCAAGGAATACATCTAGAAACTCACATACTAATCTAGTCTCTTCAGGTCCAACTGGCAGAAACCTAGTGGTATCCATCACACTAGCAAGGAATCTTATGCAACCACCTTGCAATAGGTCTCTTGCCTTCAATGCTGATATCATAGCAATGCAGGGTCCATGCACAGTTTCCACAAATACAAACGGGTCCTCACCTCAATTTCAAAAGTTATTATCTTCTTACAATCTATGGTTACCCTATACTTGGCTAGCCAGTCCATGCCCAGAATTATATCGAAGTCATCCATGACCACCTGAATAAAATCAATTGATAATTCTCTACTATCCACCCCTATCGGTAACAATTTGTGTAGCTTCTCAGAATTTTACTTAGCTTATAGTAGTAGTAGCTTGTAGTATTTTAGTTTTCGTGGTTATTGGTTCAGGCCGGGATTTTGTTGGAAACTCATAGAGATAGTTATGGATTTTATAAGTTTAGCCTATAGTTTAGCAAGATTAATTTTAACATAAGGTTTGATTAATATAGCTTGTCCTAGAAATGATATTTATTATAACCTAAGGTTTAGATAGAATAATTAAGAATGTGACATTTGTCACATGCATGTTTATTAAGGATTTAAGGATTTTAGATGAATAAATTAATAAAGGATAGATCAAGAAGTTCTAGAACCTTCCAGCAGCTGTTAAGATCGTGTTTTATTTAGTCAAAGTTGTTTTAACAAACTTCAAGTGTGCTGAAAGTGTGCAAAAACATGTTTAAAATATCAGCGTATGCCGATATATTACAGTTATAAGGGCCAATATATCGCCTATGGTTAATACAGAAAACACGTAGACTTCGTACGAACGAAACCATGGAGGCTCGGGAATATAGGGGAGGCGATATATTGCCTATAGGGGGCGATATATCATCTCCACACACATAATTTGAAAATCCATGGAATTCGAGCTGAAAACATCCCTCAACAACTTGGAATTGGTCGTGAACATTTTTTACCGAGTTTTGGGCATCTGTTGAGCAAAAATTCAATTTTTATTCATTTTAAAAGGAGTTAGTTTTACCTCTTTCAACTCTATAAATAGGACCTCTCACTCAACCATTTGCTTCATCAATCAAGCATTCTTCAGAGCCTCCAAGCTGCTAAGTTCACTCTAGAGAGAAACACTAGGGTTTTGGGGTTAAAAGATTTCCAATCTAAGCATTTCTAAACACTTGGGAAGTAAGATAGACTGATATTTAGGTATCGAGGTGTAGGTAAAAGTTCTAATCTATCTAATGTATTCTTTATCCTCAGGTTAGTTCATTATAGTTGCAAGACCTGGGTAGCCAAGATCGTTACACTGTGTGTTTATATAGGTGCTAGACTTGCTAATCAAGTAATTTAATTAGAAACGTGTTGACTCAGGATTTGGCCAACTGACACGGAGTCAAAATATTCTTGATATGAATGAATGTGTAGAGAGAAACGTAATGACAAAAACTAATAACAACACTATATTTTTATAGTGGTTCGGCCCCAGGATCTGGTAATAACCTACGTCCACTTAGATTGTTATTGATATGAGAACCAAAGGAGTGATCAAAGAACAAGGGTTCAATGAGTTTCACTAACCTCTCAAGAACAATACAATATCACTAGGAGAATTACTATAGTCTCTAATGATTCAAAAGCCAAAAGTCCCTTTCTTGAGCTATCTTTAGCTATTTATAGGCTTAAGGGGGATTACAAAAGATTGTTACAGATATTCTTTCCTGAAGATACTCATGAGATTGTGTGAGTTAAATTCGGGATTTACAAATATCTTCTCATTAATGTTGCTTTGTATGCGGAACTATCGACCAGACTGGTCGCAGGTAAGACTAGGCTGCTTACTGCTCCTAATGCGTCTTCTGGTCGATACTCTAGCAGAACTTTTCCAGGTGTCAGCCATGTGTCCAGGGATCACTTGCCACGTCATCAATGCTAATTTTTTGGATAACATTTGCCCCCCAAGTTTATTTATCACGAGCAATAAATAAACTTTTGAACGAACGACTCTTCGGTAACCCCACCTTACGTGTCAGAACCCTTCGTGTGTTCTTGGAAAAAGTAACCTACTTCCGTCTAATCACGTCTTTTCGGTTCCCCAGAAATAATTCGACGGCCATTCCGCTTCCCCATACTTCGAAAAAGGGAAACTGATGATTACACCTTTTTAATGCCACCGACAAACTTATATAATACCTTCGAAATCTTCCTTTCCTTTTTACGTACGCCATTGTCTTCTCAAGAAACCCTAAAAACCAGAGCTTTAATCGTCCCCGGAGACCGTTTCTTCTGTATTCTCAAGGTTCAGACCGAGAGTTCCTTGATCTCCGAAGGCCCTTTTTCCATCTCCACGATCATTTTCTTGGTATGTTTTCGAATTCTTATGCTTCAAATTTTCATGGTGCATGCTTCTGTATGTTGACTGTTTGAGTCCATCTGCTTCTGGTTTGAGATGCTTGTGAGTAGAATGTTTGTAGGAAAAAAAGGGTTGCGAGTTAGTTTAATAGTCAGGATCATACTTTTAGGACGTAAGATCAAAGTAAAAATTCGATCATTAGGCTAGTTGGAAAATAGGTTTTTCCCGCCCTAAGGGGAGTTGAAAAAGCTTATTTGAAAAACTTTTTATTTTCACCCTTTGATCCGTCTTTCAAACTGTTCGTATGGAACACTTAGCTTTTTGTTAGAATGCTGTTGTATAAAAGCTTGGCTTTCATACTCGACCAGCGTTATTCTAAAAAGCTTTTAAAAATTCTTTATCCTCACCTCCCCATTCTTCTGTTTGCAGACATTGATGCCAGATTTGTGGGGAGGTGAACGACCCATCGACGACGACCTTCTCGCCCAGCTGCTAGAGGGCGAAGAACAACCGGCCGACCGAGTCCACGAGATTCCCTTCTCACGATCCTCCACTAGACCTCATCCTTCTCCTCCTCAAATGGCCCGTTCCAAATCCATAGGCAAGAAAAGGCCTGAGTCTGAAAATAGTCCAAACCTTCCTGCCCAGCCTGATTCACAGGCTAGGGTTCCCTTGACCAGTGGTCGAGAAAATCCTGCTCCTGACCCTAATATCCAAACCAGGGCCCGCCCTCGCCATCAGAATCTGCCTGATGTCGAGTGGTATACTTCTCCGACCAGCTCAGTGACCATGCGGATGGTTGCTAACTACTTCAGGAAATACCCTCTTACAGGAGTTTCCATTACAATTCCTGCTGCAGACCAAAGGGCTAACCTCCCTAGGGGCATATACAGTGCCTGGTCTCGGTATCACTTAGAGGCGGGGGCTTACCTCCCTCTACATCCTTTTTATGAGGGGGTGGCCAATTATTTCGGTGTCGCCCCCTTCCAAATTACTCCAAATGGATATAGAATGCTGGCCGCACTCTATATCCTGTACAAACTTAAGAAATGGCCAGAACCTACCCCTCATGAGGTCGACTATCTTTTTGACCTTAAATCCAACCCGCAACAATATGGAACGTGTTTCTTCCACTTCTGTCACCAGGAGACTAACCGGACGTTCCTGAGTGACACCACGCATATATCGAACGTGGGGCAGTACAGTAAGGAGTACTTCCTTACACCAGACATAACCAGAAAAAACCTGGCCTTCGCTCGAGGGTGTAATTACTTGTCTTTGACTAGTCGATACTTTTAATCAAAGAGTTTCCTTTCATTTTTCTCAAATTGCACTTTGTCTTTCAGGCCCATGATTACGTCTGACCCCAATACCAGACATGGTGTTGAGGTCCAATAGATTGGCCAGGATGACAGACGCAGAAAAAAGCGTCAAGTCCCTGGTCACCGATGAAAACTTGAGGCTGTTTGGCCTCCTGGCTCCTCGCCATGAAACAAGAGGGTCCGTGGTAGACGATGCCACTGCCGAGGGGGTTCCCGAGCAGCAACCTCCCGCGTCCCCTCCTCGAAGGAGGCCAACGGGGGTTACAATCAGGGAGCCCATGGGCAATCCTTCCACAGAAAGGCCTTCTGCTCCCCAAGGCAAGGGGAAACAAAAGGCCAAAGAGCCAGTTGTGGACCTGGGGGAATCCTCTGATGAAAATGGTAAAGTTATTTTGCTTTTAAGTAGCTTGCCAATTCCCTGTCATTTGTTTGATGGGGAGGGCAACTTTACATATACTCCAAATTTAGGGCCAGAGTTCTTCATGTCAGATAATGAATGTGTGACTAATAGAGTCAATAGTATATCGACCAGTAGTTGTAGCTCGGGTACTAACTTTGTGACCTTCTTTTTCGTTTTGATAGATAGTCTTCATCTGCTTTTATCTTTACCCATTGCATGTTTTTTCTTGTGTGCAGATATGGCCACTCCCAACATCTTCGATCTATACAATGCTGAGGAGGAAGAAGAAGTTCCTCAACTCCGAAGGAAGTCATCGCGGAGACAAACTGGCGAAACAAGCCAGAGACCGGCCAAGAAAAGTCGAACAGAGGACCCTCCCAGGGACGTGCGAGCTGGGCAAACTACTATTCATCCTCCGGCCCCTGCCGAGAAAGAGACTCCTCCCGTTCCAAAGATCCCTCCTCCGGCTCCAAAGAACCCTCCTCCGGCTGCGCCTAGCAGGGAGAAAGACAGGTGAGAAGAGACCCTTGGGGCCAAACTCTCGAGCCGTGCCGTACGAGTAGCAAAAGACCGCATTGCGTTCATCGGGAAAAATGACCGCGTCAAGGATGTTATGGTTGAGGCAGAAAATATGACGGTCGACCTGATCCTGAACAGGACCTTGAACGAAATAGCCAGCGTAAGTACTTCTTTAATCCTTTTGGCCTTAGTCTTTTAGTCTTTGCCACAGGTTCTAACTCTTATCCTTTGTCTTCAGGCTTTGCTGTCCGCCACCACTGCTCACACCCACACCCAAGCCACCATCGAGCAGGCTAGGGCAAAGGCCATTGAGGGGTACCAAGTGAAGGCAGCCGAGGAGCTTTCGGCTATAGAGGCCAGGCACGCCAAGGAGTTGGAGGCGATGGTCCAACAGAGGGACACTGCGGTGACAAAGTTGTCGGAGGCTGAAGCTGTAAAAGAAGCTGCGATAATGTCAAGCCAGGACAATCAAGATGCCAGCCGCACCCACCTTCGTGAAATCAGAAGATTGGAAGAGGTGCTTAAGCCCAAGGACGAGGCCATCGCCACTCTTGAGGGCAAAGTAAAGCAGCTGGAGCTCGACAACTCCAAAAATCTGGAAAGGTATAAGAGGACGACGCTCCGATGTTTCTACAACTTCTGGAAACACAATCAGGGAGCCGACTTCAGCTATCTTTCAGAGGATGTCAGGGCTGCCGAGCTAGCTTGCTGCACTGCCCAACTGGCTGAAGAAGAGGCAAGAGCGAGGATCCCTGCTTCCCCGAGCCTGGCTGGTGTTGAAGAAGAAGAAGGGGTTGTTGAGGATGTTGTCAACCAAAATGCTGCTAATGACCTTCCAGCCCCAAATGCCTCTTGAGCTTTTCCATTATTTTTTCTTTCTTTTTGATTACACGACCCACGGGTCGTGATGTAAAGACAATATTTTTATTTTAAACTTTGCTGCATGGGCAGTAAATCTTTTTCTTTTACTTTAACAATTACATCCAAGCAGTGATGCTTGCGGTGTAAAAGATTGCATGATGTTATAACATTTTGATTTATTATAACATTTGTTTGTATGGCCGAACTTAGCATAGTACTTTGGCATGATTTAACAAAATATAAATTTTGAAAAATACTCTAAGTACCTTAGCATGCTTTCACTCATTTTGTTCATGTGTTTACATACGTCATGGTATGCTTTGCTATCGATGTGCCTTATATGCCCCCCAAGTGATCGAGGAGCTTTAGGTCCTTGGTCACTTGCCTTGACCATGACCTGTTCGAACATTCCTATTCTTGCGCAAAAATAATACTTGTAATATAGCAAAACAACACACGTAATGAACAAATACTTGTAAATATAAATTCACAAAGGTTGGCAAGAATGACTGGCTGCGCACAGTCCCTTATAATCTCGTATTAAAAATGGACTAAACATGTCTTTACGAGTGATTCTGAAATAGAATCTTACATATACGAGCAATTAGCCATATAGCATGGCTAACCCTCTTTGCTAAACTTGTAAAAAGAAAAATTAATACTAGCCAATCCTTTAAAAAGGATTGTTCACTGATAATACTTGCGCAGGTGTTCTCCATTCCAATAGCGTGGAACGAGATCTCCGTTTAAGCGTGCAAGTTTGTAGGTGCCCGGATGAAGGACTTCTTCAATTTGGTAAGGTCCTTCCCAATTAGGTCCGAGCACTCCAGCAGTAAGGTCGCGGGTATTTAAGAAAACTTGTCGTAGCACCAAGTCTCCGACGTTGAATTTTCTTTCTTTAACTTTGGAGTTAAAGTACCGGGCGACTTTTTGTTGGTATGCAGTAACTCAGAGTTGGGCCTTCTCCCATATCTCGTCAATCGAGTCTAGGGATTCCATCATTAGTTGGCTATTCTGGTCCTGGTCGTATGTTAGACGTCGATGTGAGGGGGGATCTAATTCGACAGGCAACATCGCCTCATATCCGTAGGCCAAGGAAAATGGGGTATGTCCTGTCGCTGTTCGGTGAGACGTTCTATACGACCAGAGGACTTCAGGAAATTGCTCTGGCCATGCTCCCTTAGCTTCTTCGAGCCTCTTCTTCAGGGTGTCTTTAAGAGTTTTATTCACGGCTTTGACCTGCCCATTCACCTGGGGGTGTGCAACTGAAGAAAAGCTTTTAATGACTCCATGTCTTTCACAGAAATCGGTGAATAAATCGTTGTCAAACTGGGTTCCGTTGTCTGAAACTATCTTCCTAGGCAAACCATATAGACAGACAATGTTCTTGATAACAAAGTCAAGGACTTTCTTGGTCGTGATGGTAGCGAGCGGCTCAGCTTCGGCCCATTTGGTGAAGTAATCGACTACCACGACTGCGTACTTTACTCCGCCTTTCCCTGTAGGTAGGGATCCAATCAAATCTATCCACCATACTGCAAAAGGCCACGGACTTTGCATCTATTTCAATTCGTTTAGGGCTGCTCGTGGAATCTTGGAGAACCTTTGACATTTATCGCATCTTCGTACAAACTCCATCGAATCCTTGTTCATAGTTGGCCAGAAGTAGCCTTGCCTTAGAATCTTCTTTGCCAAACTTTGCCCCCCAGCGTGATCCCCACAGAAGCCTTCATGCACCTCTTTCATGAGTTCCTTAGCTTTTTCTGGTGTAACGCACCTGAGTAGTGGCATTGAATATCCTCTTCGGTACATAACACCATCGACCAGTATGTACCTAGCGGCTCGTCTTTGTAGAGTTCTGGCTTTGTTTCTATCTGTTGGTAGCGTACCATTTGTCAGATACTCCAAATAAGGTGCCATCCATGTATCTTCCATTCGAATCTCCATACTGGATTCGGCCGCTTGTATGCTTGGCTTACTCAGTCTTTCCACTGGCACAATGTTCAGAGTGTCAGCATCCTTCGCGCTTGCGAGTTTGGCTAAGGCATCTGCATTTGAATTCTGGTCTCGCGGAATTTACTGGAGGGTGTATTTAGTGAACTGGGCTAGCAGGTCTTTTGTTTTTTTTAAGTAGGCCACCATTTTCAAGCCTCGTGCTTGATATTCTCCTTGTACCTGATTCACTACCAGCTGTGCATCACTGTAGATATCAAGTGTTTTTATGCTCATATCCTTTGCCATTCTCAACCCAGTGAGGAGTGCTTCGTATTCCGCTTCATTATTTGACGCGGTGAAGTCGAACCTGATGGCGCAGTGAAATCGATGCCCTTCCGGAGTTATCAATATCACTCCCACTCCAGCGTGGGCTTCGTTGGATGAACCATCCGTGAATAACCTCCACGAAGTAGCTTTGTCATGAGGCCCAGGCGCTTTAGGCAGTTCGCACTGCTCGCTGTCTGGGAGTTCGGTGAACTCTGCAATAAGGTCGGCCAAGACTTGTCTCTTGACTGCTGCTCGCGGTGAATAGGTTATATCGAACTGCCCCAGTTCGACTGCCCATTTTAATAATCGTCCAGCCGCTTCTGGTTTTTGGAGGACTTGCCGAAGGGGCTGATCAGTTAGAACTGTAATAGGATGGGCTTGAAAGTAGGGGCGTAGCTACCTAGAGGCCATGATTAAGCAATATGCTAACCTCTCGATTGGTGGATATCTCAATTCTGCCCCGATCAGCCTTTTGCTGACATAGTAGACTGTCTTTTGTACGCCTTCCTCCTCTCGCACTAGTACCGCGCTAGCAGCAACTTCAGTAATTGCCAGGTAAATAAACAAAGTTTCTCCTTCAATTGGCTTTAATAAGATGGGAGGCTGTGCCATATGGGCTGGAATGCTTGCTCGCAGTCTCCCGTCCATTCAAACTTCTTATTCCCTCTAAGTAAATTGAAAAAAGGGACACACTTGTCTGTTGATTTTGAAATGAATCTACTTAGGGCTGCGATTCTTCCGGTTAAACTTCTTACATCTTTGATCCTTTCTGGCGACTTCATGTCGATCAGGGATTTTATCTTGTCAGGGTTGGCCTCGATTCCTCTTGAATTTACAATGAACCCCAAAAACTTCCCTGATCCAACTCCGAAGGAACATTTGAGGGGGTTTAACTTCATTTGATATTTGTTCAATACACTAAAGCACTCTTGTAAATCCCTCACATGTCCTTCTGCCTTTTTAGACTTTACCAGCATGTCGTCCACGTATACCTCCATGTTTACTCTGATTTGCTCCTTAAACATGTGGTTGACTAGCCGTTGGTAAGTCGCACCTGCGTTTTTCAGTCCGAAGGGCATTACTTTGTAACAGTATAAGCCTGTATCGGTCCGAAAGCTGGTGTGATCCTCGTCAGGAGGGTGCATGCTAATCTGGTTGTAGCCTTAATATGCATCCATGAACGAGAGGATCTCGTGCCATGCAGTTGCATCGACCAGCTGGTCGATTCTTGGGAGTGGGAAGCAGTCTCTCGGGCAGGCTTTATTGAGGTCCGTAAAATCCATGCAGGTCCGCCATTTTCCATTAGGCTTAGGAACCAGCACTGGATTGGAGACCCACGATGGATAAAATGCCACCCTTATGAACCCATTCTCCTTTAGTCTCTCGACTTCTTCTTTTAAGGCTCTTGATCTATCTTTATCGAGCAGCCTTCTCTTTTGTTGCACGGGTGGAAAGGTCTTGTCTATATTCAGGACATGGCTGATAACTGCGGGATCTATCCCAGCCATGTCTTTATGCGAGCAGCGAAAACCTCCTGGTTCTTTTGCAAAAATTCCACCAGTGCGTTCTTCGTGGTAGGCTTTAAGTTTTTCCCAACCTTTACGACCCTGGTCGGGTCTTCTTTGTCGAGTTGGACCTCCTCCAGGTCCTCGACGGGTCCAACATTCTCTTCAAAATCCCCAAAGCGAGGATCCAAATCTCTATCCTCACTTTGGGCAACACCCTATTTGGTGACTTCATCATCGGATTGGGCTTATGTATCAACTGCCATTTGCAACTTATCTGAGGTAGCGTTCCTCGACGTTCCACTCTTCGCCTTTGTGATTGAGGCGTTGTAGCACTCCCTAGCTTCCCTCTGGTTTCCCAACACGCGTCCTACCCCCGCATCTGTTGGGAACTTCATGGCCAAGTGCCACATAGAGATGACGGCCCACAGATCAACCATTATGGGCCTTCCAATAACAGCATTGTACGTCGAGGGACAATCGACCACTACAAAAGTGGCGAGTAATGTCCTTGTTGCAGGTGCTGTACCCGTCGTTACTGGGAGTATGATCAATCCGGCGGGGGCGAGTCCTTCTCCAGAGAAGCCGTATATCGTTTGGTTGCAGGGCTCCAAGTCCTTAACGGACAATTTCATGCGTTCCAGTGTTGATTTATACAGGATATTCACTGAACTTCCCGTATCGACCAGTACTCTCTTCACCATCATGTTGGTCATCTGGATGTCCACGACTAGCGGATCGGTATGTGGGAACCGGACGTGTTGGGCTTCGCCATCAGAGAAGGTTATCTCACCTTCCTCTGACCGAGCCTTTTTTGGTGCACGGTCCTCCACAGTCATCATCTTGATGTCCTGGTCGTGGCGCAGAGTCCGAGCATATCGTTCCCTGGCCTTTCCGCTATTTCCTGCGAGGTGCGGGCCTCCACAGATGGTTAAGAGTGTGCCAGTCACGGGGGCAGGCTATAAGGGTGGCGAGCGTTGGCGCATGGGCGCTTGCTCATTGCCACCCAGAGCTTCTCGTTGGGAATTTCCCGAGGCCCGTACGTATCTTCTCAAGTGTTCTTGTCTAATAAGGAACTCGATTTCATCTTTCAACTGGTTGCATTCATTGGTGTCATGTCCGTAGTCGTTATGATAACGACAGAACTTGGTGGTGTCTCTTTTCGAAATATCCTTCCGAATGGGGCCAAGTTTTTTGTAAGGCACACTAGAACTTGTGGCCTGATAAACTTCTCCCCGAGACTCAATGAGGGCGGTGTAGTTAGTGAACCGAGGTTCATAACGATTACCCTTGGCTCGTTTGTTGTCGGAGGTGGAAGGCTCATTATACGGCTGTTTTCCACCATTCTTGCCATTGCCGTTGCCGTTCCCGTTGCCTTTGTCGTTGCCATTAGGTTTGGAACCATTGGCCGCTTTGGTGGGTTCAGAAGCCTTCTTATCCTTGTTTGAGGGCTTTCCATCATCAGCAATGGCTTCTTCGAGCTTGATGTAGTGATCAGCTCGGTCTAAAAATTCTTGGGTAGTTCTCACTCCTTCCTTTCGGAGACTTTTCCAGAGGGGAGAGCGACGTTTAACCCCTGCGGTAATGGCCATCATTTTTCCTTCGTCCCCCACCGTTTTTGCTCCAGCCGCCGCTCGCATAAAGCGCTGGATGTAGTCCGTTACTGACTCCTCATCCTGCTGGCAAATTTCAACCAGCTGGTTTGCTTCTGTTGGATGCACACGACCTGCATAGAACTGTCTGTAAAACTCCCTTACGAACATTTCCCAGGAGACTATGCTTGCGAGGGGGAACTTAAAAAACCATTCCTGCGCAGCTTCAGAAAGTGTTGTAGGGAAGATCCTGCACCGAGCGTCTTCAGACACTTTCTGAATGTCCATTTTAATTTCAAACTTGTTGACATGAGACACTGGGTCTCCATACCCGTCAAAGTTTGGGAGTGTAGGCATTTTGAACTTGCTTGGAGTTTCGGCATTAGCTATCCTGTGTACGAAAGGAGTGCCCTTCCTCCTATCATGGTCGATGTAAGATGTCCTTCCCCCGACCAGCTGTTGCACTGCCTGGTTGAGGGCGTCTATCTGGGCCTGTACAGTAGCAGGAATCGTTGTGGCCTCTGTTGCTGGGGGGACGTTCTCGCCATGCCGCTCGCGGCAATCGTTAAGTACGTCACGCAAATCCTCGTCTCTTCTCCGCTGCTCGCTACCTCCGAGCTGGTTGAAGACATTATTTTGTTTGGGCTGCCCCCCAGCATCCCATCTATTGGGTTGGTCATCTGGAGGTACCTGGCTCCTGCCTTTACCTCTTTCTTCATTCCTTCGGCCAGCGTTCCCCTTGCCTGAGTCAGCCTCATTATACCCATGCCCATCTCTGAACCTCGACTGGCTATGGTGGGATCGACTGTTCCCTCGATTTCCATTCCTGGCTGAAACGTCTCGAGCGTTAGAGGGCGCCTTGCGCTGGTCGTGGTGTCCCCATGCATCATCATGCCGTGGGGGACCCCGGATCACAGAGCCTAACTCTGAGTCCCTCCTGTTACCAGGAGGGTACTGACCTCTGTTCGGTAGGTTTGGCCCATCATCCCTACGGCGTCTAGGACTGCGAGGCTGATGCTCGACCCTATTCTGCCTCTGTTGTGGGGGAATACCCCGAGCAGCTTGGGATGGTGGCTGCGCCTCAGGGTCCAGCGGGACGTCGTCATGGGGCGCTTGAGGCTGCTCGGGCCTTTGTGGACTTGAAGGCTGGATCGGTGGGCTTGGATTAGGACCCCTCTGGGGTGGCCCATTGCCAGGTTGGTCAGGTTGCGAAATAGGTGCGGCCTGACTCCTTGCCAGCTGCAAGGCCGCCTCGAGGGCTGCCATGGCTTCGCTCTGGCGGCGGTCCATCTCCGCCTGCCTTTCGCTTAGCTCCGCGTGCTGCCGTTCAATCTCCTGCTGCTACCGCGCCACAACTGTGGCAGTAGTCTCTTGACTGACTTTCAGACTAGCCAGCTCCTCCTGCAACGCCCCCAGGGTCCTCTTCAGCGTTGCATCATCCATTTCTTCCTCCTCAAAGTCCAGATGTGGCTCATCCTCCGCCACGCTTGCAGGGGGAGGAGGAGGCGGATTTGATGGCGCAGCAGCGGCCGCCTGTCCAGCTTTCCTTCCAGTTTTCGCCATTAGTTTTCTCAGCAATGATTAATCAAGCTCTAAATGAAAGCACCAGAATGTTGACCCAGGATTTGGCCAACTGACACAGAGTCAGAATATGCTTGATATGAATGAATGTGTAGAGAGAAACGTAATGACAAAAAGTAATAACAACACAATATTTTTATAGTGGTTCGGCCCCAGGATCTGGTAATAACCTACGTCCACTTAGATTGTTATTGATATGAGAACCAAAGGAGTGATCAAAGAAAAAGGGTTCAATGAGTTTCACTAACCTCTCAAGAACAATACAATATCACTAGGAGAATTACTATAGTCTCTAATGATTCAAAAGCCAAAAGTCCCTTTCTTGAGCTATCTTTAGCTATTTATAGGCTCAAGGGGGATTACAAAAGATTGTTACAGATATTCTTTCCTGAATAATCAGATACTCAGGAGATTGTGTGAGTTAAATTTGGGATTTAGAAAGATCTTCTCATTAATGTTGCTTTGTATGTGAAACTATCGACCAGACTGGTCACAGGTAAGACTAGGCTGCTTACTGCTCCTAATGCGTCTTCTGGTCGATACTGTAATGCCCTGGATAGCCAAGACCGCTACACTGTGTGTTCATAAAGTGCCTGACTTGCTAGTCAAGTCGTTAAAAGTAAAAACGTGCTCTGAAACGGTAGAGGTACTAGGGTTAAAAGCGTTTTGGCCTCAAAAGTTATGTTCTCATTACCAAACATTGTTTATGTACATGGGATCCCAAAAATGACAGTTTAAAAGCCATTTACAAAAGTTACAAAGTTTATGTACATTAACAGCCATACTAAGGCAAAATGAGCAGTTAGGTAGTCTCTGTCCTGACATACTCCTCGACCATGGTGATCGAACGGCTGGCTATGTACATTTCACCTCGGAGCTCTCCAACTCAGGCCTGGTCCAGCTTGCCCTTGCCCTTACATGCACCACGTAGCACCCGTGAGCCAAGGCCCAGCAAGAAAACACAACAATAACAGAGCATACACATTTAGCTGTCAAGTCAATTACACATATAGCATCTCATAAACTCAAGCATAACAATAGTCAAGTATTTCATATACTAAGCATCTCATAAACTCATAAAACACAATGCACAGACGATAACCAGGGCTAGCGCTCACAGGCTGCTCCCTCTGTTATCCTAATGTTTCTGGCTCCCAGTGGCCAATTCGCGCCCCGTGCTCTAAAATCATGAACGGTACTCTTAGACCGCTTATACGTGTCCCTTGGCATAATACCAACGATGACACAATACAACTCTCGGGAGCACTTAGTCCCATTCACAACCATATATTCGGGTGCAGTTTTCTTACCTTTCAATTCACTAGTTTTCGATGCCACGTAGCCGCAAGCACGGTCCCCTACCCCGAGCCTGTCCAAGGTCCTAATCACAACACAAATAATATTCTTTGTCATTAACCAATCCAAGACTACCTTCCCGGAACCTAACCCACACTCTCGGAACCCCCAAAACCTTAGAACGACACCCCGAAGACATCCCCCGAACCCCCGGAGCAAAGGCCCAAAAATTGCCAAATGTGATACCTTGAAATTAACCTTGTGCCGCGGCACCACATCCTTGTGCTGCGGCACCCACCAGTCAGAGCCTCCAAGCCGCGGCACACAAAACCCGTGCCGCGGCATGCCTTCGCAGCCCAGAATTCTGGGTTTTTCCTTTGCATTTTCCCGAGCTCCAACCTCTCCAAATCACCCCAAACTCCATCCTAAGTCCCAAAACCAACTCTAAACCCCTAACAAACCTCACAACAACCCAAAGACATCATGCCCAAGCTCACTCACACCTTCAATCCTAAAATTCACTCTTGAATTTCCCACTTAACAACTCAAACCAGAAAAATTATGAACAGCTTGAACTCAAACACAACCCACACTTCAAACTCCCTATACCTTAACAAAAACAAGCCTACAGAGACCTTACCTTAAGTGATGGGTTCAACCTCCAGCTCTTGACCTCCTTCCCCCTTGATTCCCAATTCTGAAATTACATAAAACCAGCCACCAACTTGCCTCAATTCACCTTCCTTAACTAAAATTCAGACTTAAAACTTGGATATAGCATAATCAAAATCTTACCTCTGAGTATTCTTGGTCTAAGCCTGCTTGACAACTTCAATCACTCTTGATTTCCAAAAGTTAAATTCAGTCTCTCCCTTCTTCCTCTTAAGTTTGCTCTTCCTCTAGGTTTCTAATTTCAGCATAAACCCATCTCCCGAAATATTATACGTAAATGATATTCCCCCTTCAGCTGATAATCATCCATCCTACCAAATGTTTACTCTACCCTTCCACTAATACCCCTTCCTAACTTAACCTCAAGGCCATACTTGTCTTTTCACCAGCTTTGCAATTCTACCACTTTCCCATAAAACCTGTTACTCTCTATGGTTACTAACAGTTACGCAGGTTACCAAATCACCAGTTACCACTATCTAGTTTCCTAGGACCGTCTCGGCACGTGCATCATGTTGGTATCACAGAACCCACGCGGTACAATTCACACATCATAATTATCACATAACATAATTCACATAATCGTATAACGTGCCTAAATCATTATCATGCATCTTAATCATAAAAATCACACATAATTCCCATCATGCCCTCCCGGCATTCTAATCAAGGCCCTTAAGCCTTATTAGTGAATTTGGGTCGTTACAGATACTCTAGCAGAACTTTTCCAGGTGTCAGCCACGTGTCCAGGGATCACTTGCCACGTCATCAATGCTAATTTTTTGGATAACAAAACGTGTTACGGAAACTATAATTGAACTAGGGTTAAAAGAATTTGGTAATAAAACGTGCATTTCATTTGGATAAACATTTTGTACATGGGATCCCAAAAGAAATAGAGTTTAAAAGACAGTTTACAAAATTGCAGGATATATGTACAGCTACTAGCCACTCTAATGGCAAAACAGGCATTTAGGCTTTTCCCGTCCTATACCACTCCTCGGCCGTGGCGACCGATCAGCTGACTATGTACATTCAGCCTCAAAGCTCTCCAACTCAGGACTGGTCCACCTTGCCTTTGCCTTTACCTGCACCATGTAGCACCCGTGAGCCAAGGCCCAACAAGAAAACTATAATACAGAGTATAAACGATAAACAACATATTTCATGAATCATCAATTAGATACAAACATGTCATATTGCTCATGTAAACAATGATATCAACATACAAGCCAACAATCAATTTAACATCAATAAACATTTCACGCAATATCTAGGGTCGACGCCCTTAGGCCACACCCTATAAATAAGTATTTGTCTTCGGCTCACTTAGGCTGAGCCCAGTGTTCAACCCACTGACTCTGGCTCGCGTAGGCCAAGCTCAGTGATTATTTGATTAACCTCAACTACCAATGGTCGAGCCGCATTCTATGCGCAAATATTGATTCCAGCACTCTTAGGCCGTTTATCACATGGCATAATACCATCTATACGAATATAGGGATCTCTTAGTCCCAACATATTTACATAACCAGGTGCAGTTTCTTACCTTTGATTCCGATACCTTTGATAAGTGAAATCGACCTTCAAGTGCGATCCTGTCCAAGCCCTAGCATACACCTAGTCACAACCATAAATTAGAACCATCATTAAACTTCAATTCCAAAACCTAACCTTGGAACCAATCCCGAGCCCTTAGGAAGCTCTAATTCCACCAAACGGCGTGGTGGAATCAAACCCCGATCCCTCGGGAAAAACCCTTAAGAAATAACCCAAAATCCCATTTCTGGAAACAGGGTAGCGCTACAACGCCACAAAGTGCGCGCTACAACACTACAACCAGAAGCAAAATTCCTAGAAATAGCCAGGCCTAGCGCTGTAGCGCCCAAAGGCTAGCGCTACAGCACCAAACTTCCCAGAGTTTTCTCCTTCGAATTTCCTCGAACCAAAACCCCCTAGAACCCCTCCAAATATCAACTACACCTCAAAACAAGCCTACCAATCACTACATCTCACCCCACATGGCCCAACAACCTCAATTCTAACCGCATGCATCATCAAACAAAGAAAACAAGCATTGAACTCAGAATTCAAGAACTTATTATCAGAAAACCAAAAACTACCTAGCAATTCAAGATGACCAAACCTAGAAATCCTCACCTTTTATGGAGAGTTCAAACCTAGGTTTCCCCTAGTATCCTTCTAGTCCTTAGCTCCTCAATCCCCAAAGCTCAATTCCCTTAATTTCCATCCAAAACTCAAGTTTAGAGATCCATTCTAGCAATGTTTAGAAAACTCAACAGAATCCTTTAAACCTTACCTCAATTGAGTAGTTAACTCCTGCTAAATCCTTTAGCTTCACCAAGGATCATAGGCTCAAGACTTTGCCTAGACCTTCCCTGAAATTCCAACTCCAAAACTCACAAGAAATGGCGAGGAAGACAACCAGTCGAGTGAGAGTGAGAGAGAGAGAGAGAGAGAGAGAGAGATATATATATATATCATATACTCTGCTTTCCTCCTTTCCTTTTTCCTTTTCTTTCCTTTAACTTCTAAGACTTTCTACAGCTTCCACTAAAGCTAAAAAGCAGTATAACACTTATGTCTTTTTAAACACCAAAAGACCATATTGCCCTCCCAATTATAACAAAACCTTAAGTCATTCTAAGGGCATTTTGGTCATTGTTCCTAATTGCCGCTAATTCCCCGAGTGTCCCTAATAATTACCACTTACATCCCAACACCTAACTAATCGTCAATTATTTTCAAATAGCCTCCAATATATTTCCCCAATTCCAGAAATATCCCAGGCTCCCCCGAGCCGGGTATAAATCCCCACCGTGACTTTTTCGCTAAACCGCTCACTAGGATTTCCTCGAGAATATATCCACATAATAATGTGGTCTCAACAATTTATCACAAATATTACATTTATGCCCTCAACGGGCCAAGATTACGAATATGCCCTTATAACCTAATTAGGGCCTACATGCATACTAATACTATTAATCATGCATCTCATATATCTAGATAATCATGTAAGCATGCTTATCACATAATCATGCATTTAATCATTTAAGTCACACATAATCAAGTTATACCCTCCCGACTCAGTAATCAAGGCCCTTAAGCCTTATTAGTAATTTTCGGTCGTTACAACTTAACACAAATATGCACAACGCAATCAACATGTTTAATAAAACATTCTAAGCATGGTTATAACCATGTTCGATAACTGGGGCACGAGCCCTAACCACAATCCAGGTGCAATTATCTTACCTCAACTCCTGAGCGAATAGAGTATGGCGACCCTAAGTGTGATCCTTTCCTCCCGACCCTAACGGTAAACCCTAGCCACAACAATAACAAAAAATAACTATTAAGAAACGAACCAATAAAGGCTTCTGGACCAATTCCTTTCCTTCAGGACCTTGAATTCTACTAAACCGGGTAGTAGGACCATTCTGGAACCTTTAGGTTTGGGTTCCCACATCCCAAAACACATTTTCCTCACTTTTCATTATTTAAGCCACGATGTTCCCCTATAAGAGTTGCAGTGATCAACTAGGCAAAGAGCCCATAAATCCATGCACCTGCGCTGTCGTGCTAAGGCTATTCAAGGTAGGGGAGTTCATTTGGGTCGTAGCCCAAGAATAGCGCCACGGTGCGACCCTGCAAACTCAAAAACTAGTGATTCTAGCAATCGCAACTAACCTCATAATAATGGTCCCAGTAGCTCAGAAACACAATAAATAATCTCAAAAACTAATTGAAACTCAACCTTCAAGAAATTCTTTGAAAAATTTTAAATCTAAACCAAAAGCTTAAGAAAAGTATAATTACCTCTGCTAAAATGGTTTTCCCAAGTTGTTTCCCTAAACTTAACAACTTCCAAATCCCCTAGCAAGCTTGCTTCGAAGGCTTAGAATCAAAATTCTCTTGCAAAATCTAAAAACTTAGAGAGAGAGAGAGAAGTGAGCGACAGAACTTGTTTTCTGTATTCTGAGATGATAAACTCAGTTGGACAAAATACACCCTAATGTTCCAAAAGATAAAAAAAATGCCTCCACTGACTTACTTTCCTCTCAAAGCCCACTAAGGGCGAAATCGTCATTTTAAACTCCCGTCCCACATTACACTTATAATTCCCAATTAATTCCGCGAATCTCGGAATATCACTATTTTTCCCAAAATACAACTCATACTCCAATGAGTCCCGATAACTCAACAAATTACCAAAATACCCCTATGCCTGTCCCGAGCCAGGTATTAATCCCCGTTGTGACTAGATCGCTATCTTTCTTCAAATGACTGACTCCTGCCTAATATCTCAAACATATCCACATATAAATGTGTTATCAATCATATAATACAATATAAACATAATTATACCCTCAGCGGGTCAAAATTACAAATATGGACCCTTTAAATAAAAGCAGGCATGTTACGCACATTTAATACACTTAAATATGCATCATAAGTTATATCATAATATAACTCCTGCAATTCATATAATCACATAAATATCTAATTAAATTGCATATTAACACATAATAATCAAATAATGCCCTCATGACCCCCTAATCAAGGCACTAAGCCTTATTAGGAACTTTGGGACATTACTATTATCCCTTCCTTAATGAAATTTCGCCCCTGAAATTTACCTGAATAACTCGGGATACTGGTCCCACATATCTAACTTTAATTCCTAGGTCGCTTCCTCGATCTTTGTTCCTCCATAATACCTTCACAAAAGGTATGGTTTTGTTCTTCAATACTTTGTCCTTTCAATAAATGATCTTAACTAGTTGCTCCTCATAGGAAACATCTGTCTGCAACTCGAGATTCTCATAACTCAACAAATGAGTTATATCTAACACATATTTTGAAGCATCAAAATATGGAATACATTATGAACCGCAGACATCGATGGGGGTAAAGCCAACCTATAGGCTACCTGATCATTCCTCTCCAGGATCTCTAAAGGTCCCACAACCTAAGGCTCAGTTTGCCCTTCTTCCCAAACTGCTTCACCCCTCTCAAAGGTGAAACATGGAGGAAAACATAGTCCCCAACCTAGAACTCTATGTATCCATGCTTGGGGTTAGCGTAGCTCTTCTGTTACTCTGAGAAGCAAGCATCCAACCTCTAATCTTCTCAATAGCCTCATTGGTCCTCTAAATTGCTTAAGGGCCTAGATATTTCCTCTGACCCATTTCATCCCAATGGCTGGGTGATTGACATTTCCTACCATACATCATCTCATATGGAGTCACTCCAATAGTCGACTGGTAGCTTAAGTTGTAGGAAAATTCAATCAAAGGCAAACATTTTATCCAGGACCCTTCAAAGTGCAAAACGCATGCTCACAGAATGTCTTCTAGTTTATGAATTGTCCTCTCGGACTGTCCATCGGTCTAAGGATGACAAGTTGTACTAAACTTTAGTTGTGTACCCATAGCCTTCAGCAGACTTCCCCAAAACTTGGAAGTAAAGATGGGGTCTCGATCTGACATGATAGACCTATGAGCCCCATGAAGGCGTACTATCTCCTTCACATAGGGATCAACATACTGATCCGCTACAAAGTTCGTTCTCACCGATAAAAAGTGAGCTAACTTAGTATAATTATCCACAATGATCGACATTGAATCATCTTAACCCACAGTCCTGGACAATCCCACTGTGAAGTCCATAGTAATGTCCTCCCACTTCCATTCAGGAATACCCAGAGGTTGTAATAGCCTTGTTGGTTTCTAGTGTTCCACTTTCACTTGCTGACACGTTAGGCACTTAGCCATATATCCAATCACATCCTTCTTCATCGTAGGCCACCAATATAGCAATTTCATATCCTAATACATCTTTGCGGTGCCTGGATGGAGCGAGTACGGTGTGGTATGAGATTCATCCAGAATCTCTACTCTGATAGCAGAGTCCATCAAAACATAAACCCGCTCCCTGTGTCTCAGTAAACCCATCTTTGAAATAGTATTGTCCTTAGCCACTGCAACTAGGACATCCTCTCTCTTCCTTATCAATTAAACGTCATTTTTCTACCTTCCCTTAATCCTCTTGATGAGAGTAGAATGTAAGGTGATGTTAGCTAATGGGCACACCACCAACTCTATCTTGCTCTAGTCATCTCCTTTGTCAACTCCTTAGATATTTGTTTCAAACTGAATAACTATCTCGGACCTCTCCGACTCAAGGAATCTGCCACCACGTTGACTTTCCCCAGGTGGTAAAGAATCTCATAGTCATATTATTTCACCAACTCCAGCCAACGCCTATGTATCATGTTCAAATCTTTCTTCATAAAGAAATACATAGGCTCTTATGGTTAGTGTATATCTCACACCTCTCCCCATAAAGGTAGTGTTGCCATACCTTGAAGGCAAAGACCACCACTGCTAACTCCAAATCATGCGTAGGGTACCGTTATTCATAATCCTTTAACTATCTTGATGTATAGGAAATCACCTTTCCAGCTTGCATAAGCACACAGCCTAACCCTTGTCTTGATGCATCAAAATATACTACAAACTTCTCCTAATCTGTAGGAAGACTCAGAACCGGAGCAATGATCAAGTGCCGCTTCAAATCTTGGAATTTGTTCGCACATCTATCTGACCACACAAACTTCAAGTTCTTGCATGTCAGCTTCGTCAATGGTGTCACAATCCTTGAGAAACCTTCCACAGAACGTCAATAATACCTTGCCATTCCAAAGAAACTTTTGATCTCAGAAGCACTCCATGGCCTTGGTTAATCCATGACTCCCTCAATCTTGGCTTAATCCACAATAATTCCATCTCTATTAATAATGTGACCAAGGATTGTCACCTGCGGTAATCAAAACTCACACTTCTTGAACTTGGCATACAATCTGTGATCCCTAAGTCTCCGCAATACCATCTGGAGATGTTGCTCATCCTCTATGTTCGACTGAGAATAAACCAAGACGTCATCGATGAAGATGATTATGAATCTGTCTAGGTAATCTTTGAATAATCTATTCATTAGATCCATAGAAGTTGTTGGGGAATTAGACAATCCAAACGACATTAGTAAGAACTCATAATGCCCATACCTAGTACGAAAAGATGTCGACAAAATATCCTCATCATTGATCCTGAGCTAGTGATAACTTGATCGAAGATCAATCATTGAGTATACTATCTTGTCCTATAACAGATCATACAATTCATCCATTCTCGACAATGGATAATTATTCTTGATAGTCGTCTTATTCAACTCTATGTAATCATTGCACATCCTTAGGGATCCATCCATATTCTTCATTAATAAAACTGGCGCACCCCATGGCGAGATACTGGGCCTAATAAACTCCAACTCTAATACTTGTGTAACTGAACCTTCAGTTCTTTCAATTCTGCTGGAGCCATTCTATACGATGTTCTAGAAACTGGTTCTGTCCTCGGTGCCAATTCAATAGCAAATTATATCTCCCTGTGCGGCAACAACCCTATTAACTCCTTTGGGAATACATCCAAAAACTCACGTACTAATATGGTCTCTTCAGGTCCAACTGGCACAACCCTAGTGGTATCCACCACACTAGCTAGGAATCCTATGCAACCACCTCGCAACAGGTCTCTAGCCCTCAATGCTGATATCATAGGAATGTGGGGTCCATGCACAGTTCCCATATATACAAACGGGTCCTCTCCCCAGGTTCAAAAGTTACCATCTTCTTCTTACAATCTATGGTTGCGCTATACTTGGCTAGCCAATCCATTCCCTTAATCATATCAAAGTCATCCATGAAAAGCTCAATCAAATCCACTGATAATTCCCTACTATCCACCTCTACTGGTAACGATCTGACCCTTCTTCTAGAGACTACCAGATCTCCAGTAGGTCATAAGGTCCCAACTCCCACAACATAATACTCACATGGTCTACAGAACAGATCAATCATTCTAATAGATATAAAGGAATGTGTAGCCCCGGAATTTATCAACACAGTATAAGACATACCAAATCTAGAAAGCTGACCTACACCACTGAGGGACTAGCATCAGCCTCTACCTGTGTCATTACGAACATTTGAGTTGGCACCAAGCTGTCCGCCTTCTTTGGTTCTTCCTTTCACTCTCAGGAAATCATTCTTAAAGTGCCCGACTATACCACATAAGAAGCAGGCATTCTCCCGTCACTCTCCCAGATGATGTCTCCTGCATCCAGCACACTCTAGATAAGTCCTCGAGCTCTCACTGCCGCCCTGGCTGCCTATCTGTATTACCCATGGCCTCCTGTGTGGGTTTTTAACTATAACAGTGTCTGGGGTCTTCCTCTTCTGGTCACTAGGGCCTCCGCCCTTTCCAAACCATATAAAGGGAGGTCCCACCCTCTTAGTATCCCTCCTGGTCGTGCTCTCATGGTAGATCTTGTTCTTTGCACCCTCAGTAGTAAGGGTCTTCTCTATTAGCTGAGCATAAGTCGTCACTCAAGGTACATAAGTGATTCTGACATCTCAGTCTATCATAGCATTTAGCCCTCAAACAAACCTTTCCTTTCTTATCACATCAGTTGGCACCAAGTCAGAAGCCAACTTGGCTAACCTATTAAATTTTAAAGCATACTCTGTCACTTTCATGGCGTCCTGTCCAAATTATTGAACTCATCTGCCATCGCAACTTTGACTGCATCGTTATAATATTTCTCGTTAAAGAGCTCTCTAAACTTTTCCTAGCTCAGAGTTTTCACATTTCTAGCTTGGGATACCATTTCCCACCAAATTCAAGCATTCTGCCGAAACATAATGTTGCACAGACCACTCTCTCATTATCTACCACCCCCATAAAGTCCAGGAATGAGATCGTCATACTCATCCACTGCTCATCTTGCAGTTTATCTAGCCCGCATTCAAAGGTAGAAAGGTGTTGTTTCCTGGAGCGCTCATATAGAGGTTCCTACTTGTTCTTAGCCCCCGGCTGCTGCTGTAAATTTTTTTGCCACGCCAGGTGGCACAACTTGCCCAATGTTTAATAAAACTTTATAAGCATGGTTTTAACCATGTTTGGTAACTGAGGCACGAGCCCTAACACCAATCCAGGTACAGTTTTCTTACCTCAAGTCCTGAGCGAATAGAGTATAGCGACCCTGATTATGATCCTTTCCTCTCGAGCCTGATGGTAAACCCTAGTCACAACTATAAGAAGGAATAACTATCAAGAAAAGATCCAATAAAGGATTCTGGACCAAGTCCTAGTCTCCGGGACCTTGAATTCTACTAAACTGGTAGAACCGTTCCCGACCCTTTAGGTTTGGGTTCCCACTATTCAAAACACATTTTCCGCACTTTTCCATATTTGAGTTATGGCGTGCCCCTAGAAGAATCGCGGCACTCAGCTAGGTAGAGAACCCACAAATCCCTTCACCTGTGTCGTGGCGCTAAGGCGGTTCAAGGTAGGGGAGTTCATCTGAGTCGCGGCTCCCCAAGAACAGCATCGTGGTGCACCCCCCCCCCCCCCACCCCCAAACAAACTCGAAAACCAACAATCGCAACAGACCCGAAATCCATCTAAAAACACAATTTTGACCTTAATAATGGTCCTAGCAGCTTAGAATCAAAATAAACAATTTGAAAAACTAATTGAAACTCAACCTCCAACAAATTCTTTCAAAACTTTTAAAACTAAACAAAAAGCTTAAGAAAAGCATAATTACCTTTGTTAAAATGGTTTCCCCAGTTGTTTTCATAATCTTAACAGCTTCCAAATCCCCTAGGAAGCTAGCTTCTAAGATTTACAATCAAAATTGTCTTCCAAAATCTCAAAAACTTAGAGAGAGAGAGAGAGAGAGAGAGAGAGAATATGAAAGAGTGAAGTGAGAGAGAAAACTTATTTTCTGTTTTCTAAGTTGATAAACCCAGCTGGGCATATATCAGCCTAATGGTCCAAAAGACCAAAAATGCTCCCATTTACTTACTTTCCCCTAAAAGCCAAGGGAAAAATCATCATTTTATACTCTCGTCCCACATTACATTTATAATTCCCAATTAATCCTACCAATCCCAGAATATCACTATTTTTCTCAAAATACGACTCATACTCAATTGAGTCCTGATAACTCAACAAATTACCAAAATACCCCATGGCTCGCCCTAAGCTGTGTATTCATCTCTATTGTGACTAGACTGCTATCTTGGTCAAAAGGACGACCCTTGTTGAATATCTCAAATATGTCCATATTCCCCCTTTTAATAAATTTTGGCATGTTACGCACATTTAGTACACTGAAACATGCATCATCAGTGTCACATCTCAAATTCGTTAATAAGGCTTAATGCCTTGATTAGCGTACCAGGAGGGCCTAATTGGATATGTATGTGAAATTAATTGAATATATGTGTGATTATATGAAATATATGAGTTATATTATGATATGACTGCTTATGCATGTTTATGTGTGTTAAATATGCTTGTGGGCCCATTTTCGTTAAAAATGGAATTTTCGTAATTTTGACTTGTTGAAGGTATAATTGTAATTATATGTGTTATGTAATTGTGACCACATTATTATGTGGATATATTTGAGATAACTGGCTTAAGCCAATCCTTATGAGAAATTTGGCGGAAAAGTCACAACAGGCATTTATAACCGACTCGGGGTGAGCCAAAGGGTATTTTGGTAATTTTGTCGTATGTGGGGAAATTATTGGAAGAAATATTAATATCTGGAGGGTTATTAATTTAACAGGAAATTCAGGGAGTTAATTTGAGGTTTAGTGGGAATTATAACTTAATGACCAAAATTCCCTTGAGAGTAGCTTAAGGATTTTGTCAAAGGAAATGGCAAAAGAGTCTTTAACCAATGAATTAGACAAACTAAATAAGTCCAAAACTTAGTCCCTCCTTACACGTTCTAGCCTTCTCTCTCTCTTACACTGTCTCTAGTTTGGTTGTCTTGAATTCTCAACTACAATTCCATCCAAAAGCTATGTGTTGAAGCAAGTATGAAGATTTTGAAAGGAAATTGAGCATCAAGGAAAGGATTACCTGCAGCTAGGACCAGTCTCACTCATTGGAAATCAAGGATTCCACCCCTAAGGTATGTGCTCTTAGTGTTCTTCATGGCTCTTGATCACTTTTGGGAATTTTGTTAGTTAAGTCTTGAATTGATATGTTTAAGTTGTGTTTGTGGGTGAGATGAGTATAGAAATTCATTTAGAAGTTCTATTTGTTTTGGTTTTGTGATTTGAGATGGGATTTTTGGACAGTGAAATGGGGTTTTTGAAGCTTAGAAAATTGAGATGGAAAAATGTGTTTATTTGAGTTTTTGTGTGTTTATGTGGTAATTTGATGTTGTTAGTGGTTTATTTAAGTTGTATGATCTGTTTTGTGGTCTATAGCCTGCTGGAAATACATGTTTTGGTTGAGTTTCAGGCCTGGTTTTGTAGGGGAATCGCGATTCTTGAATTTGGGGAACAACATTTGAGTTTCTGGGTAATTTTTGGTTCATGGCGACCTAGCGCAACCGCGCTAGGGTCCCAGAACCTTAGGAATTGGGTTTTTATTTGGGGTTTTGTGGTCTTTGTCGCGACCGTTCTGGGGTAGGACATGATAGCACCGGTACCATAGAAACCCCAAAGTTTCTGTGGGTGCGACCGTGCCAGGTGCCCAAAAACTAGTTTTTTTTGCTGAATTTAGGACTAGAGCTTGGGAGGTTTGGGAACCCATTTGGGGGCCCACTTGGGGGGCTCGGAGGATGTTTCTAATGTCCTGAAAACTGGGAATAGTAACTTTATGAGTTGGGGTTCGAAGTGAGCCTTAGGATGTTGATTCAATCCCAAATAAGAGTATATTTATGTTATGACTAGATTTCTACAAGGCTCGAGATCAAGAAAGTACTTGAGGTCGTATCATCATTTGCAAGGAAATTGAGGTAAGAATTTCTTTTCATTAATAGGGAACTCGAGGTAACGACAAGGGAAAGCTAGACCAGCAATAATTTGGAGAGCTTCAGGGTGGCGTGTACATTGGCTGCCTACTCGATTGCCATGGTCGAGACTTCTTTTGGAAATCTAAGGTTTAGTAGTTTTGCCACTTAGGACGGTTATTATGTACTTTGTTTATTTTCCCTTGTATCAATTGTAAACATTCCTTTTTTTGGGATCCCTATATACCAATTCTTTTATTGAAAAGAAGCAATCATTTTATCAAAAACTTTATACCAAAATTTTAATTAACCCTAACTACATGTTTTAATCCAAATGACTCGCTTAATGTCTCATCACAAAGCACATGTGTTGTATCCGACACATTCTTCTGAAGTATCGATACATGAAACACATTATGAACTCTCGATAAAGCTGGAGGCATAGCTAATCTGTAAGCTACCTACCCAATCCTCTCCATGTTCTCAAAAGATCCAACTAACCTAGGGCTCAGCATCAATTTCTTCCAAAAACTCTTTTACTCCATCAACGAAACTCAGAAGAAAAAAAACATAGTCCCTAACTTGAAACTCTATTTTCCTACGCTTGGGATTCCCGTAGCTTTTCTGTCTACTCTGTGAAGCAAGCATTCGAGCTCTAATCTTCTTAATGGCATCATTGGACCTCTGAACTTCCTTTCACCCATTTTATCCCAATTATTAGGTGATTTGCACTTCCTACCGTAAAACATCTCATGCATAGCCACTTCGTTCATTGAGTGGTAACTATTGTTGGAGGAAAACTCAATAAATGGGAGACACTTACTCCAGGATCCCTCGAAATCCAATACACATGCCTGAAGCATGTCCTCTAGTATCTAAATCGTCCTCTCAGATTATCCATTTGTTTGAGGATGATAAGCTGTACTGAACTTTAGCCGTGTACCCATAGCCTTCTGTAAGCCTCCCTAGAACATAGAAGTAAAGGTGGGATCCCAATCTGACACTATAGACTATAGTGACCCATGGAGATACAATCTCCCTCTCATATAATTAAGCATAATGATCCATACTGTAATTTGTTCTCACAGGAAAAAAGTGAGCTGACATGGTATATTGGACCACGATCACCCATACCGAGTCGTGTTGTCCCACCTTCCTAGGCAATCCAACCATAATGTTCATGGTTTTATTCTCCCATTTCCATTCAGGAATACTCAAGGGTTGCAGTAATCCCTGGCCTATGCTGTTCAGTTTTCACTTGTTGACAAGTCAGGCACATAGCCACATATTCAACCACGTCTTTCTTGATTCCTGGCCACCAATACTGTAGCGCCCCAAATTTTCTAATAAGGCTTAGGACCTTGGTTAGCGTGTCTAGAAGGCAATAATTGATTTAATTATGTTAATAAATTAATTTGATGATTATGTGATTAGAAATGCATGTTTAGGTGAATTAAATATTCATGTGGGCCTCATTTGGTTATTAGGGGCATATTTGTTATTTTAGCCCGTTGAGGGCATAAATGCAATATTTGTGTATATTGTAATTGATACCATGAGTGAGTGGTGATTTATTTGTGATGCATGAACCAAGACTGTCCTAGGGAGGAGTTTAGCTAGAAAGTCAAATACCCAGCTCGGGAGGAGCCTAGGGGTATTTTGGGAATGTGTTCGAGATTTATCAAGTAATGGGTCGTAATTTAGTAATGATTTGGATATGTCGGGATTAAATGGAGATATATGGGAACACTCGAGGAGTTAGCGGGATATGGAAAATGACAGAAATACCCTTGAGGTTAGTATAGGAGTTTAATTAGAAGGAGGGGCAAGGTGGTAATTTGGCCTTAGTAGTGGATAGACTAAGGCAGCTAGGGTTACCCTTAGTCTCTAACTCATTCTGGAACTAAGGAGAAGGAAAGGAAACAAAAAAACTGTAATGCCCCGAAATCGCTAATGCGGTTTAATCGCTGGATTAGTTGGCTGGGGGGGCCATAACTATTCAATTATGCCATTAAATGAATATATGCATGTTTATGTGAATTATATTATAATATGATGTTATATGCATGCATGTGGGTCCACATTTGATTATTGTGATATTTTGGTAATTTGGTCTGTTGAGGGCATATTTGTGTATTTGGGTGCATATCGTGATTTGTGAATGAGATTCCATTATTATGGAGATATATTCGAGCTATTCGGCATGAGACGGTCTTATATTATAAATTAGCGGTTTAGTCATAACGGGGGTCTTTTATTGGGATATTGAGTAATGAGGATGTTATTTGATGAAAAATTTGGAGTTATTGAGATCAGGATGAAATTCTGGGAGTTTTGACTATAATGTCCCCGGGGGTGTTTTTGGTACCCCGAGCACTAGGTTTTATTTGAGGTTACTTAAGCTTGAAGTAGCTTGTCAGATAGAACGTACGTTAGAAAACCTCTCATTTTTTTTTCCTGTTAGTTCATATTTACAATTCGAAGCATTTTCGAAGATATCTCGAGTTCTAGGAGACGGAATCAAGCGAGGATCGAGGCATAGCGATCCTAGGAAAGATTAGAAGCTTCTTGACCAAAGTTTTTGATGAGAAACAACCCAATCAAAGGTAATCTAAGATTAAAGTTTTGAGTTTTTATAGTTTCTAAGATTAGAATTGGCTTTTGTGAATCGTTGAGTTTTTGCTTTGTTCGAGCCTTGGGATTTGATGGCTTTGGATCATTGGGAAGCTTGGGAACTTTGATTTGATGATTTGGAAGTGTTTAGGTATGTTTTTGGAGGGTTTGGGATGAAGGAGAACGTGTTTGGGGATGGCTCTGGGTTAGGGGTCGCGACCCTGTTCTTGGGCGCCGCGGCCCTAGCTCGAAGAAGCATGTGGAGCGATTTTTCCTTTGTTGGGCACCGCGGCCCTTGCTCCTGGAGTGGCTAGGGGCCATGGCCCAAGGGGTTAGGGCTGCAGCCCTTGAGCACGGTTGAGCCCGTTTGAGTATTTTGGCCCCAGGAACTTGGTTTTGGGCCTCGGGGTTGTTCCTACTACCCGGATTAGTGGGGATTCATGTCCCAGAGGCTAGATCTTGGTTTGGGAACCCTTGTTTATCATTTTATTGATGGTGTCCCATATTTGGTTATGAGTAGGTGACCGCTAAAGGACTAAAAGTCAGATCGTTCTCAAGGGTCGTTCTTTTGTTCATTCTCACTCGAATCAGAGGTAAGAAAACTGCACCCTATGTATGTGACATGCATGATTGTTATTGAGGCATGTTGGTTGATAAATGTGGGCATTGATTGCATATTAAATGCTAGCAAATATTTTTTTCTTGTATATGGCACTGACTAGTCAGGGACATTGACCTAAGAGTCAGAAACGACATAAGCGTCCTGAACGCAGGGCCGAATGAAGATTAGATGTAATCGATATCAGCATTGAATGGATCTAAGGCATTAATGCTGGACCAACCCTAAGGTCGATGAAACTTATAAGCGCTTGGCTAGTCTAAGACTAGTTACTCAGAGTTAGGGCCTAAGGCCTAGGTGACTGCTTGTCACATGGCTAGGGAACAGAATTCCATAGTTATGACTCTAGAGTCATGAGGAAGGTTATGTTGGTGACTAGTCATCATGCACCTATCCTGTTTAAGCTAGTGAAAGGTTCACTTATCTGTTAAGCTCCGGTGACCCTATCGTCACAAGGCTAAAGGGAGTTATACCCAACTTAGTGACTCTTGCGACTGTCTCCCATCTGTTTTGGACTGAAAGTCTTGAATGATTATTATGATCATTGTTGATATTATATCATGATATATTGTGTTTTCTTGCTAGGCCTTGGCTCATGGGTACTATGTGGTGCAGGTAAAGGGAAAGAAAAGCTCACCCAGCCTTGAGTGGAGAGCTTAGGTGGTGATGTGTACATATGCGGCCGCTTGACCACCACGGCCAAGGAGTTCTCAGAGGAACTAGGGGGTTTACCCTATTTTTGACGCTTAGGTCGGTGGGTTTGTTAATTTGAAACAGTAGTGACCATTTTGAGTTGTAAATAACTTGTAAATGTTTTTATGGGCCCATGAACAGTTTTATGTATTTAATATAATATATCATTTCCTTTTTATTGGTTTTTCACCTTAGCATGTTAATAGCACATAGATGCACGTTTTTAACCAAAGGACTTGGGTAGTGGGTCAAATTTTTGATTTACTGTTCACCATAACTATTCTGGGGTAACGAGGGCATTACAACTTGGTATTAGAGCGTGCAAAGGTTGAGGTTCCTATAGACTGGCTGGGCATGTACATACATCACTGAAGTTAAGCTCGACTCATGGTTTGGTAACTATTTGTGTAGTTAGAGTTATAACTGCTTAAATATAGTATATATGCTTTACCTGTATGCATGAGACACCATGTTAAACCTGTGCCCTGAAATATTATATCCTCAGCAAATGTGTGCTAATTAGTACTGAGATTGCTGGAACATACTTATTAGGATTGTTGTTTGTGAACTATTATGTGATACATGCTAAGTACTAAATGCTATAATATGTATCTGCTTGTATATTTGTATGACTGTAGAATATGATAATTGTCTGCTTGTTCTTGGACCGTAAGGTGGCAAGAGGTTTTGTTATTACTACCTAACTGGTCGTATTGGTTAATGTTCCAGCAAGGTATCAGTAATAAGAATGAATCCAGGGTAGACAGATACGTCAGCTGGCGAAAGTGATCAAGGCCAGAAAAATAATAGTCAGGGTCAGGAAAATGACTAGTCACAGATTCCACAGCCAGCTCCAGTAAACTGACAGTAGATAATCAGTGATCTGCAGGCAATAGTGTTGAGACAGGGAGAAGAGCTCCGTCTCCTGAAATAGCAGCAAGTGCCTTGCAGTGGCTAGTGTATCAGAGGTACTCTCTGTGTCGGCGCCAGCAGCAGAACAGTTGCCTGAGGTTAGAAATAAATGGGAGCCTCTTTATGAAAGGTTCAGGAAGCAACAACCTCCAGTATTTGAGGGCAGTGCAGATCTTGCCAAGGCAGAGCAGTGGATGAGTATGATTACCACTATCCTTGATTTCATGAGGGTATCCGGTAATGAGAGGGTGGCATGTGCCACTTATATGTTTCAGGAGGATGCCCGGATTTGGTGGGAGGTCATTACCCAGACCAAGAATGTAAATGCCCTTTGTTGGGAGGATTTTAAAACTCTGTTCAATGAGAAATATTATAATGATTCCATCAGGGCAGCTAAAGCTAAGGAGTTCATTAGGCTACTTACGGGAAATTTGTCAGTTACTGAGTATGCCTTAAAGTTTGATCGTTTGGCAAAATTTTCCATGGAGCTGGTGCCCACTGATGGGACCAGGAGAGAGAGATTTTTGTAGGGGCTATAGCCCAGATTAGCCTGTGATGTACGTATCACAACTGTGGCTGGGGTTACTACCTATGCACAGGTGGTTGAGAAGGCACTCACAGCTGAGAGTGCAGAGAACAAGATTTGGCGTGACAGTGCAGCCAGAAAGGATTTGAGGAGGACAAGTCCTCCATTTGTGGGTTCTGGTAGGGGTGGAGGTCCCAGTGAGCAGAAGAGGAAGGTTCCTGATACGTTCCCAGTTCCAGGTCCTGATAAGCGGCCCCGTGGTATTTCAATGGGTCGTCCACGTGGTAGTGAAGCTTGGAAGTCTTATCCTGAGTGCCCTAGACGCAAGAGGCATCATTTGGGAGAGTGTAGGGCAAGGGCCTGCTTCTCATGTGAAGCAGTGGGTCATCTTAAAAAGGATTGCCCTAAGGCAAGAAAAGAAGAACCCAGGAAAGCGGACAGCTCAGCCCCAGCTCGAGTGTTCGTATTGACTCAAGCAGAGGCTGAGGCTTCTCTCTCGGTTCTTACAGGTCAGCTTCTTAGTGCTAGAACCCCTTATAATGTATTGATTGATTCTGGTGCTACACACTCTTTTTTTGCTAGTAGTATTATTGATAGAATGTGTAGACCTTGTGATTTTTATGTTGTGGGGTTTGGAACTTTGTTACCCACTGGAGAGTTAGTGGTATCTAGGAGATGGGTTAGATCTTTGCCAGTGATAGTGGAGGGCAGAGAGTTATCAGTGGATTTGATAGAGTTAGTTATGAGTGACTTTGATATGATATTGGGTATGGATTGGTTGGCGAAGTATGGGGCAACCATTGATTGCAGAAGGAAGATGGTCACCTTTGAGCCTGAAGGTGAGGATCCCTTTGTGTTTGTTTGTACTGTGGATGGACCTCACATACCTATGATTTCTATTTTGAGGGCTAGGGATTTATTACAAGGAGGTTGCATTGGATTCTTAGCCAATGTGGTGGATACCACTCAGGCCGTGCCAGTGAGACCAGAAGATACCAGACTTGTTTATGAATTCCTGGATGTGTTTCCAGAAGATTTTCTAGGGTTGCCACCGCACAGAGAAATTAAGTTTGTTATGGAACTGGCTTTAGGGATGGAGCCAGTGTCCAGAGCACCTTACAGAATGGCCCCAGCTGAGCTGAAAGAATTAAAAGTACAGTTGCAAGAACTGTTAGATTTGGGTTTAATCAGACCTAGCTTCTCACCTTGGGGTGCACCAGTTCTGGTTGTAAAGAAGAAGGATGATTCTCTGTGAATGCGCATTAATTACAGGGAACTGAATAAACTGACAATTAAGAATAAGTATCCTTTGCCAAGGATAGATGATCTGTTTGATCAGTTGCAAGGTAAGAAGGTATTCTCAAAGATCGACCTTCGTTCTGGTTATCATCAGTTGAGGGTCAAGGAAGGAGATATACTCAAGACTACTTTTCGTACAAGGTATGGGCATTATGAGTTCCTAGTTATGTCTTTTGGATTGACTAATGCCCCTGCTGCTTTTATGGATCTGATGAACAGAGTGTTGAAGGGTTATTTGGACCAGTTTGTGATTGTCTTCATTGATGATATCCTGGTATATTCTCAGTCTGAGTCAGAGCATGAGCATCATCTGAGGTTGGTTCTACAGAGACTCAGGGAGCATAGACTGTTTGCTAAATTCAAGAAATGTGAGTTCTGGTTATCTCAGGTGTCTTTTCTTGGGCACATTGTCAGTAAGGAGGGGATTAAGGTAGATCCAGTGAAGATTGAAGCGATCAGAGATTGGCCAAGGCCAAAGAATGCTTCTGAGGTTAGAAGTTTCCTTGGATTGGTAGATTATTATAGGCGTTTCGTGGAAAGGTTCTCAAAGATAGCTACTGCATTGACTAAGCTGACACGCAAAAGTCAAAAATTTGTGTGGTCAGATAAATGTGAGAACAGCTTCCAGGAACTGAAGCAGAGATTTATTACAACTCCGATTCTGAGTCTTCCGACAGATCAGGAGAAGTTTGTGATTTATTGTGATGCTTCTCATCAGGGTTTAGGTTGTGTTCAGATGCAGTCAGAAAAGATAATTTCTTATGCTTCTCGTCAGTTGAAGGAGTATGAAAAGAGATATCCCACTCATCATTTAGAGTTGGCGGCTGTGGTCTTTGCTTTAAAGATATGGAGGAATTATCTTTATGGAGAGAAGTGTAAGATCTATACAGACCACAAGAGCCTGAAATACTTCTTCACCCAGAAGGACTTAAACATGAGACAAAGGCGTTGGCTGGAGTTAGTAAAAGATTATGATTGCGAGATTCTGTATCATACAGGAAAAGCCAACGTGGTAGCTGATGCTTTAAGCCGGAAGGGTCCGGGACAGATTTATGGTATGAGGCTGATAGTCAGGGAGTTAGCAGATGATATGAGCAGAGCTGGTATAGAGTTGCTGGTGGGCCAATTGACTAATATTATACTATAGTCTACGCTGTTGGAGAGGATCAAGGAGGGTCAGTTGAGTGATCCACAGCTAATCAAGATCAGAGAGGAAGTTCTGGCTGGAGCATCTAGAGATTATACAGTGTCTGAGTTAGGCTTGTTGAGATACAAGGGGTGGATATGTGTTCCGCTAGACACTGCCTTGAGGCGAGAGATTCTGGATGAATCTCATATTACACCATACTCTTTGCATCCAAGCACCACGAAGATGTATCAGGATGTGAGATCGTTGTATTGGTGGCTAGGGATGAAGAGAGATGTAGTGGAGTATGTGGCTAAGTGCTTGACATGTCAACAGGTCAAGGCTGAGCATCAGAGGCCGGCAGGGTTATTGCAGCCTCTGAATATCCCAGTGGAAGTGGGAAGACATCACAATGGATTTCGTGGTGGGCTTACCGAGGACTATTGGTCAGCATGATTTTATTTGGGTGATAGTGGATTGCTACACCAAGTCAGCTCACTTTTTGCCAGTGAGGACTATTTATACAGTCGATCAGTATGCAGATCTCTATGTCAGAGAGATCGTGCGCCTCCATGGAGCACCGAGGTCGATCATGTCAGATCGGGACCCTACTTTTACTTCCAAGTTCTGTGGAAGTTTGCAAAAGGCCATGGGGACACAGTTGAAGTTTAGTACTGCTTATCATCCTCAGACAGATGGGCAATCTGAGAGAACGATCTAAATATTGGAAGACATGCTGCGAGCATGTGTGCTGGACTTTGGTGGATCTTGGAGAAAGTATCTACCTCTGATAGAGTTCTCCTACAACAACAGTTATCAGTCTACCATCGGAGTGACACCTTATGAGATAATGTATGGTAGGAAGTGTAGGTCTCCCATTCATTGGGATGAGACAGGTGAAAGGAGATACTTGGGTCCTGAGGTAGTTCAGAGGACAAGTGAGGCCATTGAGAAGATTAGAGCTCGGATGCTCGCTTCTCAGAGTAGACAGAAGAGCTATGCAGATCCTAAGCATAGGAACGTGGAGTTCCAAGTGGGAGACTATGTCTTCCTTAGAGTCTCGCCATGGAAAGGGGTGAGAAGGTTTGGGAAGAAGGGAAAGGTGAGCCCTAGATTTGTAGGTCCAATTGAGATCCTGGAGAGGATTGGTCAGGTGGCTTACAGGTTGGCTTTGCCACCGGCATTGTCAGCCGTGCATAATGTATTCCATGTTTCAGCTCTTCGGAGGTATGTATCTGATGCATATCATATTTTGAGTTATGAAGATCTGGAGCTTGAGCCAGATCTCTCCTTTGAGGAGCAGCCAGTTCAGATACTGACAGAAAAGATAAGGTCCTCAGGAATAAGACGATACTTTTGGTTAAGGTATTGTGGAGGAACAGCAAGGTCGAGGAAGCGACCTGGGAGCTGGAGTCAGATATGCAGAGTCAGTATCCCGAGCTGTTCAGGTAAATTTCAAGGATGAAATTTCTGTAAGGAGGGGATAGTTGTAATGCCTTGAAATCCATAATGTGGTTTAATGGCTAGATTAGTAGGCTGAGAGGGCCATAACTATTTAATTATGCCATTAAATTTATATATGCATGTTTATGTGAATTATATTATAATATGATGTTATATGCATGGATGTGGGTCCACATTTGATTATTGTGATATTTGGGTAATTTGGCCTGTTGAGGGCATATTTGTGTATTTGGGTGCATATCGTGATTTGTGAATGAGATTCCATTATTATGGAGATATATTCGAGTTATTCGGCATGAGACGGTCTTATATTATAAATTAGCGGTTTAGTCATAACAACAGTCTTTTATTGGGATATTGAGTAATGAGGATGTTATTTGATGATAAATTGGGAGTTATTGAGATCAGGATGAAATTCTGGGAGTTTTGACTATAATGTCCCCGGGGGTGTTTTCGGTACCCCGAGCACTAGGTTTTATTTGAGGTTACTTAAGCTTGAAGTAGCTTGCCAGATAGAACGTACGTTAGAAAAACTCTCGTTTCTTTTTTCCCGTTAGTTCATTTTTACCGTTCGAATCATTTTCGAAGATATCTCGAGTTCTAGGAGTCGGAATCAAGCGAGGATTGAGGCATAGTGATCCTAGGAAAGATTAGAAGCTTCTTGACCAAATGATTTGACGAGAAACAACCCAATCAAAGGTAATCTAAGTTTAAAGTTTTGAGTTTTTAGAGTTTCTAAGCTTAGAATTGGCTTTTGTGAATCGTTGAGTTTTTGGTTCGTTCGAGCCTTGGTATTTGATGGTTTTGGATGATTGGGAAGCTTGGGAACTTTTATTTGATGATTTGGAAGTGTTTAGGTATGTTTTTGGAGGGCTTGGGATGAAGGAGAACGTGATTAGGGATGGTCCTAGGTTGGGGGACGCGGCCTTGTTCTTGGGCGCCGCGGGCCTAGCTCGAAGAAGCAGGTGGAGCGATTTTTCCTTTGCTGGGCGCCGCGGCCCTAGGTGTAGGGTGCTTTGGCCCTTGCTCCTAAAGTGGATGGGGGCCGCGGCCCAAGGGGTTAGGGCCGCAGCCCTTGAGCAGGGTTGAGTCCGTTTAAGTGTTTTGGCCCCAAGAACTTGATTTTGGGCCTCGGGATTGTTCCTACTACCCAGATTAGTGGGGATTGATGTCCCAAAGGCTAGATCGTGGTTTGGGAACCCTTGTTTATCATTTTATTGATGGTGTCCCATATTTGGTTATGAGTAGGTGACCGCTAAAGGACTAAAAGTCAGATCATTCTCAAGGGTCGTTCTTTTGTTCATTCTCGCTCGAATCAGAGGTAAGAAAACAACACCCTGTTTAAGCTAGTCTAAGACTAGTTACTCAGAGTTAGGGCCTAAGGCCTAGGTGACTGCTTGTCACATGGCTAGGGAACAGAATTCCATAGTTATGACTCTAGAGTCATGAGGAAGGTTATGTTGGTGACTAGTCATCATGCACCTATCCTGTTTAAGCTAGTGAAAGGTTCACTTATCTGTTAAGCTCCGGTGACCCTATCGTCACAAGGCTAAAGGGAGTTATACCCAACTTAGTGACTCTTGCGACTGTCTCCCATCTGTTTTGGACTGAAAGTCTTGAATGATTATTATGATCATTGTTGATATTATATCATGCTATATTGTGTTTTCTTGCTGGGCCTTGGCTCATGGGTGCTATGTGGTGCAAGTAAAGGGAAAGAAAACCTCACCTAGCCTTGAGTGGAAAGCTTAGGTGGTGATGTGTACATATGCGGCCGCTTGACCACCGCGGCCAAGGAGTTCTCAGAAGAACTAGGGGTTTCCCCTATTTTTGCCGCTTAGGTCGGCGAGTTTGTAAATTTGAAACAGTAGTGACCATTTTGAGTTGTAAATAACTTGTAAATGTTTTTATGGGCCCATGAACAGTTTTATGTATTTAATAAAATATATCCTTTCCTTTTTATTGGTTTTTCACCTTAGCATGTTAATAACACTTAGATGCACGTTTTTAACCAAAGGACTTCGGTAGCGGGTCAAATTTCCGATTCACCGTAACTGTTCTGGGGTAACCAGGGCGTTACAAAAACTCTCAGCCAGCGCTCTTGGTGTTTCTCTCTTGGCTACCACTATTTTACTTGGGTGCTTGAAAGCTTGAAGGTTGTATTGGAGATTCAGACTAATGGACTAAAGGATTGTAGGCTTGAACTGTATAGGAATTGCTCAGGCCAAATCTGTAACAAAGGTATGGATTTCGAGTTGTTATTTAACTGAATTCCACTGTAGTCCATCAACTTAGTTGAGTTTTGAGCTTAAGATTTAATTGGTGTGAATTGGAGTGAATTAGTTAGTTTCTAGTGTTCTAGCACTGCTTAAGGTGTATTAGAATGGTTATGGCACTACAAGAAAAAATACTTTTAATAACACCAAAAATGTGTTATCAAAACATACCTAACACTTTTTGATGTGTTAAGACCGACTATGTTATCGTAGGTCAGGGTACTTTACATAACACTTTATCATTGTTATATAGATGTGTTATTATACTGTCAACGATAACACAATTTCTGTGTTATTTTAATAAATAGATAAGTGTTTAATTATGTTATTTATAGTCGATTATACTACACTTTAGTATAACACTTTTTTTGTGTTATACTACACTTTAGTATAACACATTATTTGTGTTATATAATGAATTTTGCATAACACAATTCTTTGCATAAAAAGTGTTATTGTAATAGATATTATAACACAATTTTTGTATTATAACACTGATTTATTTTATTATATGTTAATTTTTTTTTATATAATTAAAATTAGCTTTCTAATATATAATAGCATCATCAAATGAACTTGATTTTCAAATAACAAAAAGTAAAAACATTCAACATTGTATTAACAATCCACAAATTAGTTTAAAACATTCAACACTGTCATCAACAACAAAATGTTCTTAAAGTATTCAAGGAGTCTTAAATATTCAACATAGTGAAAAGTTACTACTTTCAACACAAAATATTCTACAGCTGCCCAACACAAAGCCTTCAAAATTAAGTATACTTTTCTACTTCGCTTGTCACATCTGCAAAATAAATAAAGAAATATTTTATTGTTATTATCTAGCATCACAAATTACTTCAAGAAAAATGGTATGGAAATTATATCCAAGAAAGGACACCACATACAAAATAATGAATTCACAACTACGCCAAAGTAAACAAAGAAACCAAACACTAAATTATAAGACATTGGTTATCTTTTTAGTATGAAAATGTACCTCTTGGAATAACTTTTTTAGAAGGCCATGCAACTGTGGAACCAACTGCTTCTTGTATTGTAAGCATCGCATTATTAGGACGAAATAAGTAAGATTTTGGTACAATATCAACATCAACCCATGCTAGCATAAAGCCTGGTCCAAGAGGCTTTCCATGTACAGTTATCTTTGGATCACTAGAATCCCAACGACCTTCAACAACAATTACATCTGCCCAGTCAAGCAAGTAGCAAGCATTCTTCCCTTCTGTAAAGTTATGTCTTTTTTCTAGTGCAATACTCTACCAAATTGATTTTAAAGACAGTATATTAGTTTCTGTATTTGTTCTTCTAAAATGAAAATTTAAAACAATAAAACCTTTTATAATTTACCTTAGGGGACTGAATATTGTTTGACTGCGGTACATTGCAAGACTGTCCTTCGCTTGGTGTCACATTACCACCAACCTAAATATAAAACTGTAATGACCCAACTATTCTAGACTTTTGGACCATTAACGAAAACTATACATACTAATCCTTAATAAAACATACAAGTGAAAAGACCATAACTTTATTTAAGAAACTTGTAAAAATAAAAGTTAAACTTACATAAAATTCAAGTTAGGATATGGGATCCCATTGTTTTAAAATCAAAACATGACATTATTAAAAAGAGATTTACATAATAAGATGCGTAAAAATACATGTAAAAGCCATAAAAACAAAACTACATCCTTGAATCGAAACTCTCAGCTCTTTGAATCCATTCCGCCTCAATACACATTCTCTAAGCTTCCAAGAACCTTCCCCGCCACTAAGACCTATTTTCCTGCACATATAAACAAAAAGGAATGAGCCTAATGCCTAGCAAGGAAAATCTAACATATAGCCATATACATAAAAATTCATAATGCAACATAAAAACATACCATAACACATATAACACATACATACTATAATGACCATTATTACTTGGGGTCCCATAGACTAAACAAGTCATATGCCCATTAGATTAGTGGGGTCCTACTAGCTAAGCAGGTCATATGCCCATAATCTATTTGGGGCTTGTTAGTCATATGGGTCATATGCCCAAGCCTACAAACATACATATCATAACATATTTCATAACATAAAAACCATAAGATAACATATAAAACATATAGCACATAAATCCTATCCTATTTTCCTTACCAAAATAACCGGGATATGAGAATTGATTTGGGACCTTGGAACACTCCTAAAAACCATTTATAATAAGGTGAGTATATTGAAGAAAAGGGAAATGAAAGGAATGGGAGGACTATACCATTGAGAAAAATACTTACCAAAAACTTATGTGCAAGTTCTTAGATTTCCTAACCAAAATAAAGAATAGGTTAGAAGGCTGAGTAGAAGACGATGAGAACTTTAAAGAAAATAATACCGAAATGGACTAGAGTTTGGGATACCTTGAGTACTTCTATGATCAATCTAAACCTTGAACCGAAATGTGAATGAAACCTTACTTGCCAAGTGTTTGGTAAGCTTATAGTGATCAAGCTTATAATTCCCAACCCAAGTGTTTACACTCTCACAATAACCTAGCAACTTGCAGCCTCTGAACTTAGCTTGATGAATGAATGAAAAATGCTTGGTGCTAGGTCCTATTTATAGAGTTCTAGGAATAAAAATCTTCTTTTTGGCTTTGAATAAAAATAATAAATTTAATTGAAAATATTTGAATATCCTTCAGCCAAAGGCTTAGGAATTGTTCAAATTTTCAGAGAGATTTAAGGATTCAAAGCTTGATTTTAAAATAATAAAAACAAATAGAATCCTAACTTCTAACTCCCTAAATCTCGTAACTCTAAACTCCCCTTCAGTAAAATCAACATATCTAGAGTTGTGGAACTCCAATTTGGACTTTCTTTATACCGTTAGAAAGCTCATTAAATTATCTACAACTGTTAAGAAATACTATTTTTCGAAATTCCTAAAACAACTGGGTCAAAAACAGGTCGGAAGTTACAGTACCCTAAAGTTACGAAAAATCTATTTAATTATCTAAATATCAACCTAATCCACAAATTAATAAAATTGTGATAAATGTCATGCTCCTATCAGATTTTGGTGAAGACTAAGTCTTATATTTCTCTTATTTTATTATTAAAATAATAATTTCTTAATAATCATACATATGATAAGTGTTACTATCTTATTGGGTCTATCTAAACCTTATAATATAATAAATATCACCGTCAATATCAGTCATATTAATCAAACCTTAGGTTAATATTAATATTCTTAAACTATAGATTAAACTTAGAAAATCTACAAGTGTTACTATGAGTGTCCAATTAAATCCCGGTCTGAACCAAAAATCCACAGTTATAAAGATAATACTACTACTATTACTAGCTATTACTATTACTACTACTACTACTACTACTACTACTACTACTACTACTATCTAACTAGCTAAGTAAATTCTGGGACTCTACAAAAACCAAGATAAGTTTCATTGGAAGAAAAGAAAACTAAGGTTTATAAGTGCAAGGTAGAAATACCACCAAGTGTTCTTTAAGTAGATTCATCATTTCGGTCATTTTGAGCTTCATATTCTGTTGCTCTTGTTCTAACTTGGAGATCTTGCTATTACACATATTAACAACAGTTAACTTTGACCTTGTTACGCCTCTTCTGTGTCCGATTAAACGACCAGATTTTGGGTTACCAAACAATTTTGTCAAGGCATCCTCATCAGCGTTTTGGGTCTTCAAGGAGAATCTCATTCAAGGAGAATCTCATTCAATGAACCCTGCATATAAATTAGTATAACTAATGTATGCATTATGGAAAATAAGTAAAAATTCACAAAAATTAAATGACTAATACTCACAAAAATATCAAATGTCATTGGGTTTACAGGTTCACCATTCTTCTTGGTATGGGCTCTCCGGAAAGCATCAATTCTAGATATTTTAACATCCTCATTTTCTTTCTTCTACACAATACATCAATAGAGATTATAAAATAGAGACTACAATAATGGAAGAAAAAATACAAACAGTATAAAACTTAATTATTACCATATCATCGATTGTTCGAGCATATCCTCTTCGACTTAAGGTGTGTGGAACAGCTTTCTTTCTTCTCTCTTGGTATTTGGCCCTTATATCCTATTTAATAAATAAGTAAAAGAGGCATAACTATATTTAATTTAACACCAACAGAGATAAAAGAGGCAGCAACATCACTTCTTACATCATATTTCTTACCAAATGTTCTTTACTAATTTTTTTGGCAACAAATGCTCTCCATTCTACATCACTTTTTATGCAATCCGACTTTAAGGCTAGTCGTTCACTCTCAAATTTTGGATTGATAATATCCTTTACAAGTCTAGATTTCCCAGCTCTCCATAGTACTGCCATCATTTCAAAGCACATCTTTTTTTGCCAATCATCATGTAAGTCATATTGTGCCTACAATAGAATATAGAACAATATATTATATGTTTAAGTGTAGAGCTGAATATATATATATAAAAAAAAATACACTCATAAAACTTGTAATTCTACCTGAATAGATGCCCAAAGAGCATCTCTCATAATTGGTGAAACTTTCCTCCAATCTGAAATAGTGTAAGGAACAACCTCTCGCACAAGAGCGCCTACAAAAGAAGAAAATTGCACTGAGTTAGTACCAACTAGTTGCCCTTTTTCATTCCAATTTATTATCCTTAAGTCATTGTTCCTCTTGGTAAGATTTGCCAATAGAGTTTTTCCCCTTGTCTTCTTGGCTAAGTTCATTACATTCGCATCTACATCTTGAGGTATTACTTCAATCTCAGTTTGATTTGCCTCATCAGTTGTGTTTTGTAATCTAACAGATTTTCTAAGGGGTTGTTCAATTTCTATCTCAGCCACTTCTTCACATTCTGCAGCAGCCCCTTCTTCAAATTCTACACCAACCCTTTCCTCATCAGCTATCTCTTCATGTTCCTCCCTTACTCCCTTTTCACAAACACTATCAACTACCTTATCTACTTCATAATTAAGAGATCTTCTAGTTTTTGAACTTCCAAGTGACATCTCCATGTCTTCCACATCATCATTTGGATCTGGCTCTGTATTATAGACCATACGATGAGTTGCTGCTCTAGTACTAAGAGCAAGTGGTGAGTCAATTACAACTCTAACAGGTGCAGAAAACCTACGAAGAGCACTCTTTTTCTTTAAAATAGGGCTTCCAAGCAACATATCGCCACAATCAGCTTGAGTCTTCAATGATGCTTTTCGATTTTTGGCCACAAAATTACATAAAGCACCTGGACGAAGGTGTTTTTTTTGGAGATCTTCGTAATGTACTCATTTTTCAAGCTGAAATTGCTGCAATATAAAAAGAAAGATAACATAAGAATATAAATAAAAAATGCGGATCACCAAAGAGGAATAAACATACACCAAAACCATAAAACCAGAATTATTTCATTCAAATTAAAATAAAATCATAAAGTACACCATATAGAGTAATAAAACCAAATTTGTTTCATTCAACAAAAGAGTAATAACACACCAAAATTACATACAAAAAGTGTAAGCAGATTTCTTTCATTCAAAGTACATAAGAAACAATAGGAAACTCAATTTTCTTCATTGGATTCAAGTCCAAAACACCCTCTATTTGAATCCTTTAAAGCTATATACAAATTACTTGACTCATTCACCCTTGCATAAAACGCTTTTTTCACTTGTGAAGCTAATACAAATGGATCCCTAATGGATTGAGCTTGTCCTATATTAAAATTTACAAGCGTATAGAACTCCGACTTCTTAACACTCATTCGAATATTCGCCCAATCGCACCAAAACAATGGCACCTTAAAAGTACGATAATAAATCATAATTATATCCTTAATAACACCAAAATACTCTTCTTTATCATTCAATTGCCCACTGTCATGTGCTTCCAAGTATACACCGCTGTTTTGAGTTGTTTTTTCAGCTCCTTTTTTATGGAATCGAATTCCATTAATCATGTACCCTTTATAGGAATTGACACCGCCACTTGGACCTTAAGCCAATTGAGCTAACATGTCATCTACTTTGTTCATGTTAGAAATCTAAAAATAAAAATATACTTGTAAGAAATTTGTACACTAAAACAAAACGTAAACTTTTATCTTGGCAATAGAATACAACCTTTTCATAAAACCATAACGGGAACCCTTCAGAATGTCGATTCCACAACAAAGTTTGATTGTTATTCAGATTTGAGTGTCTTTCTTTCAGCTCATCCATATGGACATTGAGAAATGGTTCTACAATATCCGAGTTAAACAACACATACCGATGCACTACTGCCAAGTTCAATCGGTCAAGCTCAAAGTACTCTGCTGCTGATAGTGGATTTTCTTCTAGTAATGTACTATCTTGATTATCATTTTTCTATAAAAATGTTTCACAAAGGCGTACACATTCAACAGCAAGATAGCAATTTGCAATACATCCTTCTGGCCGTGCATAATTTGCTACAAATCCTTTCAATACTTTCATATATCTCTCAAAATGGTACATCCATCGAAATTGCACCGGAACAAAAAGTCTAACTTCTCGTGCTAAATGAACAACCAAGTGAATCATTGGATCAAAGAGAGAAGGAGGGAAATATTCTTCTAGTTGACAAAGAATTTCAAAGGCTTCTAGTTCCAATTTCATAATTTCCTCCTTATCAACCACACGCTGACACAATCCATTGAAAAACTTAGAGAGCCGAAGAATTGTCTCTCTACAACCTTCTTCCATTAAACCCCTTATAGAAATAGGCAATAGTTGTTGCATAATCACATGACAATCATGAGACTTAAGTCCTGTCAGCTTCTGTTTCTCCACATCTACACAGTTTCTAATGTTAGAGCTATATCCATAAGGAAATTTCAAGTCAAATAGCCTCTCACAAAGAAACTTCTTATCAGATTTTGATAGAGTGTAAGCTGCAGCAGGAAGACGAGTAACACCATTTTCTTCATACGGATGGAGATGAGGCATAATGCCCATCTCTGTCAAATCTAATCTCGAGTTGTAGTGATCTTTATATTTTCCTTTGCAATCGAGCAATGTGTTAAGCATGCTTTCACAAACATACTTTTCAACATGCATAACATCAAGGTTATGATGAACAACTAATATTTCCCAATAAGGCAGCCTAAAAAAAAATTAGAATGCTTCTTCCAGATTTGTTCTGTGTCTATACCATGACTCCTCTTTTTTCCCTTTCCAAAGTCATTAGTCACTTTGCTTAACTGCTCAGCTACTTCAACACCTGTCAATATAATTGGACATTGTGGTGCTCTTTCCCTTGCCCTAGCTGTTGTATATTTCTTCTTTCTATAACGGTGTTCTTGTGGTAGAAATCGAATATGATTGCAAAAGGACATCTTTTTGCTATGCTTCAACCAAACAACATTTGAGTTCTCGTCACAAACAGGAAAACCATACTTCCCTTTAGTCGCAGATCCAGCTAAGTTTCCATAAGCTGGAAAATCATTTATGGTCCATAGCAACATGGCCCTTAAATTAAAAAACTTCTTTGTAGAAATATCATATGTATAAACACCATTCCATAATTCATGTAACTCATCTATTAAGGGCTCTAAGTAAACATCTATGTCATTCCCGGGTTGTTTAGGTCCAGGAATCAACATAGATAGAAAGGTAAATTCATCCTTCATACACAATGCAAGTGGCAGATTATATACAATGAGCATTAAAGGCCAACAACTATATGTAGAACTCATATTTTTGTAAGGATTGATCCCATCAGCAGCAAGTCTTAATCGAAGGTTGTTAGGTTCAAGTTGAAAATCTGGCCATCTCTCATAAACTGCATCCCAAGCCTTTGAATCTATCGGGTGCCGCATTTCCCCGTCTATTGTTTTATTGGTTGAATGCCATTTTAAGCTTAAACCCGTCTCTTCTTTTCTAAACATCCTTTGAAACCTTGGTATAATAGGAAAATATCTCAACAATTTTGCAGGCTGCCCTTGTAGAATCTCTTTTGTCTTTTCATTTTGCTTCCATCTTGGATATTGACAAGTGGGACATAATTGGGCATCAACATTCTCTTTGGTATACAAACAACAATCGTTGACACAAGCATGGATATGCTTATAGCTCAGATCAAACATCTTAAGAAACATTTTAACTGCATACATTGATGTCAGTAGGAGATTATCTTTCGACAACATTTCTTTGATCATCTCCAACATCTCACTAAAGCCAACATCTGAGATTCCATGCTTTGTTTTTAGATTATACAGCCCAACGATAGACGAAATTTTTGTATATTTTGAACAACCTTCTTACAATGGAGATTCAGCATCTGCTAATAGACTCTAAAAATCAGCATCATTGTTATCGTCCCCAAAATCATTGTCGTTACTTGAAAATACTCCCGCTGCCCAAAATAAATCATATTCAGAACTTGTGTTTGTCGTGCTGCTTTGGACTAGATCTTCCCCATGATGAAATCATGTTTTGTAAGATTGGTCCATGCCCCACAAAACTAAGTGTTCGACAACTTCGTCTAAAATTTGATGTCTTAGATTGTGACATTTGTTGCATGGACAAAGAATCTTGGCTGGAAATCCAAGATTCGTCATGGCTGTCTTAACAAACTCCCAAGATTTTTGCTCATATTCCACCATTGCTCTACAATTTTAGAGCATACGTCAATAATCAAGCACTGACACTTAAACTTATACCAAAAATAAACTATATGATTTTGGTTACTAACCTGTTAAGAAGGATCCAAATTTTTTCCATCTCCAATGAATTTGAATTTGATGTTGTTCTCTTAATAAAATCTTGTTTTTTGTCTGGGTTTAACAACTGTTAGACAAGACAATCACATTATTTGCGGTTGTAATTTCAGGGTCATGACAAGGTCATTAACACACATGCTTTTAAAAGAAAACATGCCTTGGTTGAATTTCAGGTCATCTTAAAAGAGAGTTTCAGGTCATACCAGTTAAAAAGATCCTTTTCTTCAGTTAAATATCCTATTTTTGCTATTTATCCTATGAATGATTTAAAATGGAAGAATTCCTTTATTTTTGCTGAGTTTAAGAAATTTTTAATATTTTTTCATTTCATTTCCTCTGATAGACATTGCAATAGGTAGTAGGATCATCAGAGTTTAAGGTGGTCTTCTTAGTATCTTTGGAAAATAGCAAGCAGCTTATGTTTTAGATCATTTGTAATGTTTTGGGGTTAGTTGTAGAAGAAGAAGAAGAAAAGAAAGGTCATTAAGTCAATGTTGTTTAATAGAGAAGTTGACCATATTGATATTTTCGGAATCAATTGTTTTGTGGGTTGTAAATATATCAATGAAAAGGCCTAGTGGGCACTGGCCCTTTTAATTTGATTAAGAAAAAAAGGGATATTATGTCTAATTTGATGGTTTAGCAGCAGACTCTGCATCATGTGCTCTTAAGAACTTGTTCCTTGAGAGTATAATATGATTAATTCAGTCTTTTAAATCTGTAAAAACAATTGGTTATATGATCCAAATGGTGGTAACCAACCAAAAGGAAAGAAAAGGAAAAGGCATTGATCTCTTTTGTTTTTTTATTATTATTTTTTTTCTCAAGATTATTATTATTATTATTATATTTCTTAGTATTTAGAGTGGTCCCCTCCAAAATTCCATTGCCATGTTAGCAGCTTGTGGAGTGTGGAGTGTGTAGTGTGGAGTGTGGACTATTTTTGTATGATAGAATAGATCACATGAAGGATGAGAATGTCAGCCTCATCACCATCTTTTCTTTTATAAACAAAAATATTTAACCTTTCAGTATCATCAATGGTAAGACTTAGATTTTTGTCTTTGTATAATATTCCATCTATGATCTCTGATTTCTCTTCCTATTTTTTATTTTTATGAGCAAGAATATAAATGGTGGGTAAAGTTTTACTTGGATTATGGTGAACCTATTTTCTTACATATGTACTAATTTTAGCATATTATTATTTACTTGTTTCAAATAAAAAGAAATGGCTGACCCAGAAACTTGTTGTTGAAATTATTTCCCTTTCAATGAATAAGCAGTAATCTTTAGAAAAAGATAAACGTTCCCTGACCCTAAACATTACCAAATATTGGACTGCTTTTAAATACAAAATTGTTTAAAGATATAGTGTTTTTGGATTTAGTTATGAACTAAAGTTATTGTTTATATATATGAAGAAGATCCATTGTCATCTTTTAATGTGGTAATGTTTCTATTATACTAATCATATCAGCCTCTGTTTCTTATGAAAAATGAGAATTATACTAAAATGTGCTGCCATTTTTTCTTCTTCTTTCGTATTGGCTATGATAACGACATAGGTAAAATGGGCATGCATTTAAACATCATTTTAAAAAAAAACAAGTGTCATATATCTCACAATTCAGGGCCAATTTAAGAAGCATACATAGCCATCTGTTTGTTAGTGTGACCATTTTCTATTAGTATACATTATAAATTCAATCTATTGTACTCACTTTGTTTGGACCTACTTATAGGCTATATAGATCATTAGAATACATTTTGGTTTGGTTTGGCAGTTTATTGCGAAACTGCCTCAAAGTTCTTACTTAAGGAACTTCAGACTTTTTGACTGATTTTAATTTGTAGGAAGTGATTGTGTGTTTGATTTGTAGTAAAAGGAAGTTTCAACAATGAACAAGGGTAAGATTTTTATGCTAGCAAAGGGGTTCCGTGGAAGGGCGAAGAATTGCATAAGAATAGCAAGAGAGAGGGTGGAAAAGGCATTGCAGTATTCCTATCGAGATCGTCGGAACAAGAAGTGAGACATGCGTTCTCTCTGGATCAAGCGGATAAATGCTGGCACTTGCCAACATGGGGTACACTATCTAATACTTGTTTCATAGATTTGTAATTTTTAGTCAGATTTTATATTATATTCTCTATCTATACATGATTGTAAGGGATTGCTGATGATTTTGGTCTTCTTATTATGTATGTTTTGTAGTATTGATCTTAGAATGAATCCTGCTTTAAGTCTTAGTTCTGTATTCAATTTCTTTTAACTAAAAACTATACAAATAGTTTAGTTAATGCTCTCCTTCCGCTGCAATAAAGAATTAGAGAAGGATTCATTTTGAGATCAATATTAAAGATAATAAATAGTAAAATATTGTGTACAATTTCTGAATGTGTAAATTACTTTTGTTTTTGTGGCTTGAAAAGCTTGTTTGCATTTTATTATGGAGATTTCTGTTGAAATCAGTAAGGTTGAGTGAGTTTCACATATTTTAGATAGATTTTCCTTTGATTGAAAACCTTATAGTAATTTTTGAGGAACCAAAAACTAGAGAGAACTACTGAAATTCCTCATTATTAATTAATAGACAATGCTGGTATAGACCAAAACCCTAAACATTACAAGGTTGAGTTAGATTGAGAGGCTCCCCTTTCCCAAAGATTGCCAAATTCTTCTCTAAGTAAATCTCACTCACTATCTACAATATCTTCCCAACCTCACAGCCCAGAAAACTTATAACACAAGTCTTTCTTATTGGAGGCTTATCTAAATGCTTATCTAGTTAATGTTTTTCTGAACTTGTGTTGGCTCTGAAAAATTAGCTAGACAGCATGAGCACCTGCCATTTGTCTTCGCAGCTCTTGTTTACTTCAGTCTACTGAATATTTGCTCAAACTGGCTGTTAATATATATTTAAGACAGGAAATAGCAGCTTCACTCTACTCTCTTCTCTGCTTCCTGTTGCCGTTGGTGGCCTTTCATTTCTTAGCAACATATTACAAAATCTTGATGTTTTGTTTCAGGTTAATTATGGCAACTTCATGCATGGGCTTATGAAAGAAAACATTTAGCTGAACAAGAAAGTTCTGTCTAAGTTATCTATGCACGAACCATATAGTTTCAAGTTTTTGCTGAATTTCATTGTTTTTTTATGATAGACTGCATGTGAGCAACAGCCATATTTACATGCAAAATTATTAGATCTTAGTTTTCCACTACAAGTAACTTAGCACTGGTCTATGTTGTGCCTTGACCACCATTTTTTGTTAATTCTGCTGGTTTATTTTCTATCCATTTAATAGTCTCTAGTTCAAGAGATTCTAGTGTTGTTTTTAATTTAAAAATTAGATTCTAAAATGCAGCCACTAACTAATTGGGTTTGGATCAAAGACAAGATTTTAGCTTGGGTTATGGCAATTTTGTTACGGCAATTAAATCTAATCTATACATATTGAAATAATGAAAACAATATGACTAAATGAAAAATCTAATCTATACATATAAAAGCTTACCTAACCATCTATCAATACCAAGTCAAAAAATTCAAACAACACACAATAAGTTTTCTTCCTTATATCACCGCAGCACACAAACAAATTTTCCAGAACCTACTTCTCTAATACACACAAGTTTTCAACCTTCCGTTATCACCGCAACACACAATTTTAATCTCAGAACCTACTTCTCTATGGATGAATATTTAAGATATTCAAACTCCTCTAACATTTTTAAGATATTAATAATAAGAGTTAAAAGAACAAATTTCGTACCTCTTGCAAATTAACTTTGCAAAGCTCCTTGCCAATTCGATCCACAACCTAAAGAATATAATCAATACCTAAAAGATTAATACAAAATTAAAATTTGTCAATAGATATTAAAACAAGCTTTGAAATCCAAAATTTATCTAATTCGATCTTAAAATTTGGGGATAAAATATATACACACATTTACTTTAAAGGAATTTTAAGTATGACTTAGTAAATTTTGACAAAATGGATAGGAGAGTGTACCTATTTCACACAATACAACAGTAAGTTTTGATCGTTTTCTAAATATATTGGATTAAATGGTACTTTTTCCATAATTGAATTTTTTCTTTCTGGGGATGATTGAGATGTTATTATCCAATAATTTTTTTTTCTAGGGGACATTTATACTGTAATAAAAATTACAGAGTATATACTGAATATACTCTGGCTGAAATTACAGAGAGAAATTGAAAGGGTAAAGGCTAAACTGAAAAAATAATTTGAGAAGAAAGATTTGGGTGCTACAAAACTAATTTTGGGTATAGATTTCTGGTTTATGGTGGAGCTGGAAACGAATATAGGATAGCTGCTATAGAAGGTTTTGTTGACTCATATTTTGCAGGCTGTCTAGAAATTAGAAATCATTTACATGTGTTAGCTGGAAAGCCAGTTTGTAAAAGATGGTTGCTTTATCTACTACAGAAGCTGAACATATAGCTTTAACAGAAGTTGTCAAGGAAGCTATATGGCTGGTATATATACTGTTGAGTTGGAGAATTTGTTAGTTATGTTGGTCTAGTCAACAATCTTTTATGTTTACAACCATTCTTGTAAAGCAGTTAGTTATGTTTCGTTATGTTTACTACTGCTATATATACCATTGAGTTGTATACTTTTACATATAGTTTGTTAGAAACTTTTCCTTGTAATTCAGTTAGAAAATTTGTAACTAAGAGAAGAGAGATTTGTACTGAAAGAAGAAGGAAGTTCTAATAAAATTGGCTGCCCATGGATGTAGCTTAGAGTTCTAAGTTTTGACTCTAATTAGGACCACATAATTCTTAGTATTGTGTTTTAACTAGTTTGATTTCTTGTGTGTTTCTTCTAACTGGTTTGTTCTTGTGACTATTGCTTTGGATCAAATTGTGTTTGTGGAAGTTATTGTGATCTCTTGTCTTGGCTCTACATGTTTTAATAAATTACTCTATGAACTATATATCAAAAAGATATTTGATCAATATCTTGATTGAGATTTGACTCATTCTCCTTGCATATTATTCCATGTATTTCTTCTTCAGGGTAGGCTATCTAATGGACAATATATAGCATTAAAAAGACTCTCCAAGACTGCAGGACCGTTTTTCCATTACAGGAAGGAATTAAGAGAAAGTAGAAAGATAAGAAAAACAACAAGTGTGGTGGTCCTCATAGTCATAGCATGGGTTATATCAATAAGATTGTCCATAATTTTTCAATCTATATCAAATACATTTTATCATATAGATTATATACATTGGAACAAGCAACAAGCATCTTTCATTTTTATTCTTTTCCTTTCCAACTAGGGCTGCTAGCAATTCTTGGCTCAATTCAAAACATGCCAAAAAAACAACATGGAAATAATTTGATTCCATTCTAATCCCAAGTAAGCTAAGTTGTCTAAACATGTTTTTTGTGGTGATAGGAGACCAAAATATCAGAGTATGCAAAACAAAAGATGAACAATGATTGTTTAGGTGACAATGGACCCCATAAAATCGACTAAAGATATGATCTTGAAAGCAATCTAAGAACAATTAGAGAATATTATATTGCAACTACTAAAGCCTCTCTGATCTAATCCAACTTTCCCAACATTTATGCCAGTATATTTCAGAGCCAAAAATCAATCAAAGTATCTTGTCTCAAGAACAGTTCAAAATAGCAATCAAAATATGATCTTTAAACATAAACTGGTAAATGCCCAAATAAAAACTCAAAATAAACTGGTAAAGTTGATAAAACATAAAACATAAAAAGTCTGAAAGATGAAAAACTCAAAATAAAAACTCGATAAAACATAAACATAAACTGGTAAAGTTATAAAAACATAAACATCGTTTCATCATTTTAGTGAACTCTAGCCTCTGTCCGGTTTGTGAGAGAGCTGAGGAATCTCATCAACACTTGTTTTTTGACTGTAGCTTTTCTCATCAGGTTTGGGAGCTGACTAAAGACTTGTTAGGCACTGCCATTTGGCCCAAGAATTTTGTTCAATGGAAGTTGTGGTTAGAAGGGAAGCCCAAAAATATGGTGCATCTCATTGCTATTGCTTCATTGGCTGCTGCGGTTTATGGCATCTGGTGCACAGAAATGCATGCTATTTTTCTCTTTGCTCCAGCACTCCTCTTTGTTTAGTTAAAATGATAAGTTTGAGTTTGAAAGTTAAATTTTTTGGCTGTTTGAGTCAACAGTGTTTGGCTAAGAATAGATCAATTGCTGAGTTGGTTAGGAGTTTATGATTTGGCTTGTATTTTAGTCTCTGTTTTGAGTTTGTTGTAAGTTTGGTGGTGTTTCAAATCTGGCAGTTGTAATTTGTTTCTGTGTTTTTAATATACTCCTTTTTTCGATAAAAAAAAAAGTTGAAAAAACTCAAAATGCCAAAAGCGTACCTGGTGAAAGCAAATGTAGTTGAGGTTACCCAAGTCTTGAACTGGTCGGAGACTGAGTGAGGAAGGGAGCTTTGATATTGAACCGAGATCGAGGGAGTGAGGCCTCGGATTGAAAAATTTCCAACAATCTGCAAAACCCACAATTAATTTTGAAAATGCTGATAACTTTTGAGGTTAATGCTTCCAATAACACCTAAAACTATATATCCTTACCTGGCTAGCCAAGACCGAAGAGAAGGAGTGAAACAACCCAACGAATGGAAACCTATTGACAGAGACATAGAGAAAGATGAGAGAGAGATGCAGGAGATATGAGGGATGGAGGAGACTTGAGCTGGGATGATGAAATCGAAGCTGGATAGATTTTGGACTGTGCTTAGCCGAAGAAGAAAATGGTGAGTCTAAAATTGGAAGGATTTTTTCTGAAAAAAATGTATAAGTGGCGGGCTCCCAAAAAATTACTGCCTTTTTCATTTTCCACATATATAACATTTTCCATAATACTTTTTCATTAGTATTATATTTATGTGTTATGGAAATGGGTATTTGGTGTAGTGTGGGACTCAACTGTGATTTTGGTGTGTGTTAGAATGAGTTTCAAGGAAGTTAGCTTGTAAAATTTGCATTGGATTTCTGGGTTTCGGGCTCGCCCCGTGGCCCTTTTCATCAGGCGCTGCGACCTGTTTGAATTTATAGGCCAGGGGACCTTGAAAAATTTTCCCAGGCACTGTGGCGCAAGGTTTGGGCGCCGTGGCCCGTGTCTCCCAGCAGAGAGGCATTCTTGCCTCTGCCTTGTGTGCACCACGGCCTTTAAGGGGGGCTGGGCTGCAGCCCAGATGCAGAATTTTGGCAGTTTTAGGGTTTTTAGCTCGGGAACTCGAACGTTAAGGCTCAGGAAGGTTTCTACTACCTAGTTTGGTAAAACCAAGGTCTCAGAGGCTAGATTTATGTCTCGAAACTATTTATGGGAAGTCTATTATAAATATGTTGTGACTAGGATTTCAATGAGGCTCGTGTTAGAGGGTTGTGCTTGGGATTGATGTGCTCAAATAGCTTGGGACATAGGTAAGAAAACTATTGTACCCATAAAGCAGGGCGTGGCCCTATTGTTTGTATTCCAGGGCATGACCCTATGTGATTGAATTGCAAGGCGTAGCCCTATTGTTTATGTTCAGTATATGTGTGAATATTTGTTGATAATATGCTATGTAGTGAATATTTGTGAATGGATGGCGAAGGCCAAAAATGGCGAAGGCTGAGAACGACAGGAAGTCGAGTATGGCAAGGGGCCGGGAACGGCATTCACCACGCAGAGTGCAATGCCATGTACGGCAAGGGGCCAGGAATGGCGTTGAGCACGCAGAGTGCAGGTTGTTAGGGTAAGACCCTCCTAGGATACTGGAGGCATCCTCTCGGTGAAGACTACAAACCTAAGGCCTGGTAAAGCACCTAGGACGAAATTGTCGCTATGTGTTTAGCCTCTTGGCTACTGTGTTATATGTTGTTGATAGGTATGCATTTGTTAACTATTTTGTGTTTAGTTTTCTTGCTACGCTTTGGCTCATGGGTACTCTGTGGTGTAGGTAAGAGTACGGAGAGCGTGGAGCGATGGGTACATGTTCGGCCTACCTGGCTGCCACAGCCAGGGTTATTTTGGGAAGATATAATGCATTGGAATAGATTTGTTTCCTGTAACGCCCTACTACCTTAGAGCTGTTACATAGTGAGTTTAAAATAGAAATCGTGCTTTTGGACTGACTCTACGTGCTTTCTAAAACCAAAAGTGTGAATAAACCAGAAATTCAGGCTGTACTCTTTGAAAATGTTTAGTTTCATTGAAAACGTTAAGTATCAACCATCTGGGATCCCAAAATAAGGTTTACAAAATATTTACAACTCAAAAATAGATTTACACCAGGTTAACTATCAAAAGAATGGATTAATACAGACATTTACAAAATGCCCCCAACCAAAGCAGTCGGGCAGGCTGAACATGTACGCGCCGCCCCCACGCTCTCCATACTCATGGCCGGTTGACTGACTCCTTGCTTTTACCTGCCACACAGAGCACCCGTGAGCCGAAGCCCAGCAAGAAAACCCAAATAGTACATAACATATGCAAATAATATAGCTGACATAATCCATTGCTAAACAGGAAAACCATCAAACTAAACAAGCACGGCCATGCCGCCCCAAAGCCCTTAACAAAGCCTGGGGTCTCGGTCCTCACCGTAAGGATAACTCATGTATCCCTTGGGTCCCACCCTGGCTATAGCATCCCATGTGCTGAGTGTTACTTCCGGCCCCAAGGCCGTACCCGGCCTTTACCGCTCTCGGCCTCAGCCGTTCATTTCATTATAATTGCACACATAATAATAATTCATTCAAGGTCATACATTTGCAAGTAAAACAATCTAGGGCCATGCCCTGCAATAACACTGTGGGCCCATGCCCTAATCCTGGGTGTTACGGTTTTCTTACCTTTAAATTCGATGGCCTTGATCAACTTGAATCCTTGAGCACGATCCTACTTGAGCCCTAGCGCTTACCTAAGCAAAATCCATAAGTCAAAGTCATTACCAAACCTCGAGTCCAAAACATAGCCTCGGGACCAATCCCGAGCCCCCGGGGAGTCCTAGATCCCCAAAACAAAGTGGCGGAATCGAGCCCCGAACCCTAGGTCAAAATCCCTTCACAAAAGCCCAAAAATCCCCTCTGTGAACAGTGCAGCGCTACAACGCTCTAAAGAGGGCGCTGTAGCGCTACAAGCAGAACAACCCCATCAGAAACAGGGGCTAGCGCTACAGCGCCCCCTGACTAGCGCTGTAGCGCTAGTTGCAGCCAGACCAAACCCAAAATCGCATCTTGCGATTTCCTTCTACCATTTCAACCCCAAACTTGTCCAAACCTTTTCCAAACCAAGAAACACACATATCCACACCTCACACTCATCCCAAGCATCCCATGAACTCAATCCCAAGCTCAAGCAACCCAAAACTCAAAATCTAACACAATGAACCCAAAAACCAGAAATTCACTCAAACAACAAAGATAGGGTCTTAGAAATCATACCGTGGGTGGAATTTTGACCTTGAATTGAACCCTAGACCTCCTTAGCTTGCACCTTCACAACCTTGACCTGTTTTCCCCAAAAATCCCATCCATTTAGCTCAAAAACACAATCCAAACCAGTCAAGCCCTAAAACAGAAATCTCCAAGAACTTACCTCAAATTTCTGATGTGATCTTGCTAATCCCTTATAAATCCTCAAGTCTAGCTTAGGATCCTTGATGCTCAGCCTACCCTAGCTCTCCACTGAGCTTGACTTCAAGAAAAATGAAGGAATTTGGTTGGGAGAGCCACAAACTGTTCTTTAAAGCCAAACCCTTATGTTTTCCCTCTTTTCTTTTCTCTTCCTTCTTTCTTTCTTTTCAGCCTATACTCTTTTCTACAAAATCCACTAAGTATAAAGCCCCCCTTTAATTCATCTCTTACAAGCCTAAAGAGAAAAATTCCCCCCCTTAATAATTCTAAACCTTTATGTCCATAAAGGGGCATTTTAGTCATATCACCCAAATTCCCACTAATTCCTCAAGTGTTCCTAATAATTCCCGCTCGCTACCCAATACCTGATTAATCATCAAATATACATTCCTCATCATCAAGATTAACCTCAATATATTTCCAAATTCTCATTTAAACTCCCCAGGCTTAATCCAAGCCGGGTAAAGATTCCCGCTTTGACTTTTCCGCTAACCCGCTCATTCTAGGATCGTCTCGAGTCAGAGATCACAGATATCAACACAGTCATGCCCAAACTGGCCAAATTACAAATATGCTCAATCAGGTCTACATGCATACTAATTCACATAGTCATGGATCACAAATAATCAAATAGTCATATAACGTGCATTAAATCATAATCGTGCATTAAACTCATTAAAGTCACACACAGAATCCCATTATGCCCTCCAGGCACACTACTCAAGGCCCTTAAGCCTTAATAGCGAATTTGGGTCGTTACATTTCCTAAGTAGACCTTAACTGTATTTTGAGATGTAAAGTATTTTCTAAACAGTATTTTGGGATCCCAAATGTTTAACTCTTTACGATTACAATGAATGACCACATTTTTACATTAAATGTCTTCAAACAAATTTTTGTTCCAGTTTAGCTACACTTTTAACATAAAACCTCCATTAGCAAACTAATGGCACATTTCAAACTCACTTAGTAACGACTCTAAGAAAGTAGGGCGTGTAATGCCCCAAATTCCCTAATAAGGTTTAGGACCTTGATTAGGAGGCCGGGAGGGCCATAATTGCTTTATGATGCTATTTAATGATAATATGCATGTTTAGGTGTATTAAATATGCATGTGAACCCATTTGTGATTAATTGGGTGATTTTCATATTTTGGCTATTTCGGGCATTTTTCGCATATATGTGAAATGTGCGTGGTGCTTTGTTATTATTTGGTTATGCCAGGGTTACCCAGCACAAGACGATCCTAGGAGGCAAGCTAGTGGGAAAGTCACAACAGGATTTAAGCTTGACTTGAAGTCAAGAGGTATTTAGAGCATTACTGAGTTATTGGGTAATGGGAATTAATATTTGGTGATAAATTGGGAGTTAGTAAGACTAGGGGGAAATTCTGGAAGTTTTGACTATAATGTCCCCGGGGGTGTTTTCGGGACCCCGAGCATTAGGTTTTATTGGAAGCTACTTAAGCTTGAAGTAACCTTTTAAGAAAATAAAAAGAACATTATGTACGTTCTCTCTCCCTGAAAGTTCCCTTTTCGTTTCCCGATCGCATTTTCGAAGGTATCTTGAGTTCTAGGACTCGGAATCAAGCGAGGATCGAGGCATAGAAATCCTAAGGAGAATTAGAAGCTTATTAGCCAGAGGATTTAGTTGGAAACAACTCAATCAGAGGTAATTCAAGTTTAAGTTTTAAGTTTTTAAAAGTTTTTAAGCTTAGAATTGGACTTTGTGAATCGTTGGGTTTTTAGGTTGTTTGAACCTTGGGTTTTGGTGGCTTTGGACCATTGGGGAGTTCGGGAACTTTGATTTGATGATTTGGGAATGTTTAGACATGTTTTTGGGAGGTTTTAAAAGGTTAAAACGAAGGAAAAATGGCTGCCCCGAAGTTGGGCCGTGGCCCTGTTCTTGGGCGCCGCGGCCCTTGCTCGAAAAAGCAGGTGTCAGGATTTGGCCTTGCTGGGCGTCGCGGCCTGGGCTGTGGCCCTAGCCTCAGAAGAGCCCTGGGGGCCATGGCCCAAGGTGCTAGGGCCGCAGCCCTTGCCCTGTTTTCACCCCGTTTGCTCGTTTTGACCCCGAAAACATGGTTTTAGGCCTCGGGATCATTCCTACTACCCGGATTAGTGAGGATTGATGTCTTGGAGGCTAAGTTTTAGTTCAAGGGTTGGTTTTAGAACTTGAACTCATTGCGTTACCATTTGTGGTTGTGACTAGGGTAACACTAGAGGCTTGGAATCAGGATCGTTCTTGTGGCTCGTTTGTTGGTAACCTGTGCTTGGACCCAAGGTAAGAAAACTGCACCCCATATGTGACATGCATGGTTATGATTGATTCATGTTGAATGTTTAAATGTAAACATTGATAGCATAATGAATGCTTGGAAATCTTGCCCATTTGCATATGATTATTGTTGAGGCATTCTGGATGATTAAGTGTGATGCATGTGATGCACGAGAAACATGTGATTAGGGCATGCCATGAATGATGAATATGAGATTGGTCAGAGCTTGAGTCTCTGAGTTTGTGCATGATCATAATTATGCCAGCAACTGTTTAGTAAGTATGCTGAATGCCCTATTCTTGAATAATTGGCATATGATACACATTGATAGCATTGCTTACTCATGTATGGCTCTGACTAATTAGTCAGATTTGGCAAAGATGTTAGTAATAACTGTGAAGCCGTGACTCACTAGTCAGGTTCGGCAGTGGTACTGAGCACTGGTCACATTGTGCTAACTCACTAGTCATGACAACCCTAGTGTGTAGTGCAAGCTTTGTCGATTGGATCTAATCGACCCTCTGCATTGAATGACTCAAAGAACATTAATGCAGGATCGACCTCAAGTTTGATGAATATAAACAAGCATTTATCTAGCCAAGGGCTAGTCAAGCAGAGCCATTGCAGGAAATGGGCACTGGGCCCCTAGTGACTTGGTTGTCAGTCACTCAGTGTGGTTTACCAGGACCTGAAAGTGATATTCACTCATCTGATCAGAGCTATGAGCTCTGTATGATTGTTTTGATCATCATATGCATGGCTTTGGGCACTGAGGCCCCAGTGACTTGCTTGTTGGTCACTCAGCATGGTTTACCAGAACCTGTTGAAGGTTAGAGGCTTACCCAACAGCCAGCCTTCCACTTGAATTAGTGACTTGCTTGTCAGTCACTCAGTATGGTTTACCAGAACCTATCGAAGGTTAGAGGCTTACCCAACAGCCAGCCTTCCACTTGAATTAGTGACTTGCTTGTCAGTCACTCAGTATGGTTTACCAGAACCTATTTGTTATCCAGATTTCCGGATAGCGTTTAGATGGATAGCCTCGGGGAAGCAGAATTATCAAAGTCTTTCACGAAAAGTGACCAGAGCTCGCGGATGGATAGAAAGGCTTCGCCTCTCGCGTTTAGTGTCAAGCTTACTCTTTCAAGCAACCGAAGGTCACGGAAGCTCGTCAATTCTCCCGGATCTCCCGAAGGGATATCCTTCGGGGAAGGTTCTTCCAGGAGAAGCTCTTCAGGCTACCTTCGCGGATACAGTCCTGTGCCTCGCACGGGAGAAGACCAAGCGGCTGAGTCATGGAGGAGGCATAGTTGGAATGATCTCCACCTGACACAGGATCCTGCCTGACACGCCTGACAGGTCGAGGCCGCACACATCCCAGCACGCTTATAAGTACCACTTCGCCTACTGTTCCACTGACAACCTGGAAAAGATAGCTGCCTTTGTGTATTCCCCATACTTTCATGTAAATATACCCACATAGAGTCTGGTAGCCAGGCGACTATGGTAATTGTATCCCCTATTTATGGCTGGTGTAATTAAGGCTCAGGGGGGCAGAGTGAAACCCTAATCCAAAACCCTAGCTATAAAGACCCCCTCATTTTACGATAGAGGAGAGGGCCAAAAAGATTACATAGCAAGAACTCTGCTGAAATCTCTCTAGCTTCATCTTCTTCAAGAGAACCCGAGAGAAACATTGTGAGTTTGTGAGGGTCTCATACACCAGCCATTTCACTGTAATCCACTACAAGTATAATAACATCGACTCGTGGACTAGGGCTCGTTAACGCCTGAACCACGTAAAAAAACCTGTTTGTTTATTTATATTTCCGCACTTCTACAGTTCTTATCTTTTTATTATTTTGTTTGTATTCGTTTCCGAAAAACTCGGTAAACATTTTGGTGATTTCATTGAGAGCTGTAGGGAGTTGTTAGTCAGCTCTTTTTCTGTGTACGTTTTTATATTCGCTCCGTACTGAGAAGATGGTGACTACGAGAAAATCCGCGGTTGACAAAAATGCTAGGGTCAACCCCGATACTATAATGGAAGATGCGGTACAAAACGAACCCTCGGACTACCAAGGTGAAGACCCGACGTCCCGCCAGGATCGGGTCAGTACTGAAGATACGACATACTTAGAAAGCGAAGAAGAGTATGTCCGAGACGGTTACTACAAAGACGGCTACTACTACGAGAAGGATCCAGAACTGGTCCAAGTAGCCGAGGAACTGGTGGCCACTAAGGCCAAGCTTGCTGAGCAGGAGCGCGTCTCCGAAAAAATGCAGCGCATGATGGAGCGCCTCCGAGGCAAGCTTGGAGATCTAGGCGACTCGGACTCGGACACTTCTGTTTTAGGTGGTGCTAATGCCACCATGCCGGATCCAGCCGTTGCTGGACCATCCAAAGCCGCCCCTAACAAGGGCAAAGAAAAAGTTGGAGAGCCTGTGCGCACTGACGCCCCTGCACCTCCTAAAGGCGCAAATCACCAGGCCAACTGCCCCCCCCCCCCGGCGTGCAGAAGGTCTCTGGCGCTCCTAAGCCCAGACGTCCTTCAGCCCCAAGGGGGCACTCTGTGCCTGAAGGGCCCGGTGCTAAGGCACCCAGGCCTAAGGGAAGGAACAACCGCCCCAGTGATTCCGTCAACCAGGACGGTCGAGCTGCGGACACGCACTCCGAGGATAGCTGGTCCACGGTGGACTTAAGAAGAAGGTTGGAGGCCAAGTATGAAAAGGCCAAAGGAGAAAAGGCCCGGCCTCGCGGAGATGACCTGCGAAATCATCTCAACGACAAGATCCGGGGACGTGACCTCCCGGAGAGTGATATAAAGAGGATCGAGGAACAGATAGCTGCGTTGACCAAGCTGGTCCGGAAGCAAAGTGGGGCCCTGTCGAACTCTGAGGAGGAAGACCCGGAACCATGTATTTGGAGGATCGCGGAAACGCCCCTCCCGGAGAACTTCAAAATGCCTCATATAGAATTATATGAGGGGAGGACAGACCCGCGCACCCATCTAGCTAAATACAACAAAATGATGCAAGTGGCGCACGTCAGTGAGGATGCCAAATGCATGTGCTTCTCACAAACCCTTACCAAGTCCGCAGAGGACTGGTGGAAAAGATTAGCTCCCAGATCCATCCACAGTTGGAAGGAGCTATAGTCCGCGTTCAGGAGGCAGTTCATTGCTGCCCGGGACCACGACATGGAGGTTGGTTCCTTAACCAACATCAAGCAACTACCCAATGAGAGCCTCAAAGCTTTCATTCAAAGAATGATGGAAGCTGCTGCTAAGACCAAGGTCAGCGATGATATGAAGCTGATCGCCCTTCAATCGGGGCTTACCGTCGGTTCCCTGCTATGGGGGGAAATGCAAAGTAGACGGGTAGAAACTCTGTCCGAATTCATGTCGAAAGCTCAGGGAATCATCAACCTTGAAGATGCCTACCAACAGGCCTTTGGAGTTCCCCCAGCTCCGACGCCCTCCGTGACTGCGCCGAGCTTTGCATCACAAGCTCCCGCACCAGCCCTCACGTTTCCAGGAGCCCAGTTCACTCCAAGCGTGTATGGGCCTTCCGCGTCTGCTCCGACGCCGAGTCAAACCCATTTTTCTGGGTACGGAGCTGTACAAACCGGATGTAGTATCACTCTCGGCCGGTCGCAACCGCAAGCGGAAGGCCCAGAACAAAATCTTAGCCAATCGCGGAATAAACGAGGAGGAAGAAACTCCAACCGGGGGGACCATTCAAAGAAACCCCGGAAGGACTACGAGCCCAAGTTCACGGAGTACACCAGTTTGATAGACTCACGAGAGAATGTCTATCGAGCGACCTGTAATATGGTAAACTATAGGAAGCCCCCGAAAGTGTCTCACGGAGGAAGGCGTCCGCGAGACTCCAATAAGAGGTGTGAGTTCCATGGAGACGTGGGGCACACCACAAACGAGTGCCTTCAACTGAAGGATGAGATCGAGTCCCTGGCAAGATCGGGACACCTCGGTCAATGGGTGAGGATACCCATAATCTATCCCGGACAGGGAGTAGTTCATGGAGAAGCGTTCTCTCCAGGACAGAGGGGTTCCGCTAGCGCTCCTGGATCCAGTCACCCCCAAGCTCCTGGATCCCAGTTCCCAACGCTTCCTGCTCCGACCTCTCCGGCACCCATTGCCATGTTGGATCCCGGACCTGGAAATCCATACCCGCCTGGCCTTGCTCCGCCATCTGTTGACGGACACGTAGCCACCATTTCCGGAGGACCACACCTTGCCGGAAGCACCCGCAACTCCCAGAAAAGGTACTTGAGGGAGTTAGAACACACCGGGGAGATGTGCGCCTTGGTTCAGTCACCTGCTCAGCGTCCCCGAATGATGGATCTTCCCATCACCTTCACGGAAGATGACGCCCGACATGTGCACTTCCCCCACAACGATCCCCTCGTCGAGGAAGCCCAGATTTCCAATAAGAAGGTGTCACGGATCCTCGTCGATAATGGAAGCTCCGTAAACATCCTCTTCAAAGCTGCCTTCCACGCGATCGGATTAACCGAGACTAATCTGACCCCATGCCCCATCCAGCTTCAGGGGTTCAATGGGGATGCACTCATGCCCTTAGGCAAAATTCAACTTCCAGTCACCCTTAGAGGAGACAGCGACGCTTGTGCCTTTAGGCACTGCACATTCGTGGTGGTCGACTGCCCCACGGCGTATAATTCCATCCTAGGCTGACCGGTCCTAATCGATTTTGGGGCAGTAACCTCGATATGCCACTTATGTTTGAAGTTTCCATGTGACAACGGGCGTATCGGCACCCTCAGAGGGGACCAACGAAGTGCACGAAGTTGTTATAACGTCTCCGTCCGATCCGTGTACACGGTCCAGGAGGCGACTGTTGCCGCTCCTTTGGCGGAGAATCTGCCAGAAAATGGGGGTGCCCAAGGGGCATATGTTGACAAACTCGACCCTAGATTGGGGGTCGAGAGGGCGATAGAGCCGATGGAGGAAGTCGAGGAGGTGATCCTCAACTCGGAAGATCCCACCAAAGTCATTCAGGTGGGGAAAAACCTTCCTTCGGCCATTCGAGAAAAGATCGTGGCCACTGTGAAGAAAAATCAGGATATCCTGGCATGGTGCCACGCTGATATGACGGGGATTAATCCTAATGTTGCGTGCCACGCACTCAACATCGACCCATCTGCAACTCCCGTTCGCCAAAAGAGGAGGCCGTTAAAACCAGTGAGGGCCGAAGCAGTCAAAGCTGAAGTGGACAAGCTGATGTCCATAGGCTTTCTCCAGGAGTCACACTATCCCGTGTGGTTGGCCAACCCGGTTCTGGTCCCGAAACCCAATGGGTCCTGGAGAATGTGTATTGACTTCACGGACCTAAACAAAGCCTGCCCAAAAGACTGTTTCCCTTTTCCGCAAATCAATCAAATGGTAGAGGCTACATCCGGGTATGAACTCTTATCCTTCATGGATTCATACTCCGGGTACAACCAGATCAAGATGCATGTCGCGGACCGGGAACACACCAGCTTCCTCACGGACAAGGGTGTCTACTGTTACGTGGTCATGCCTTTTGGTTTGAAGAATGCTGGGGCGACATACCAGCGCCTAGTAAATAGGATGTTCAAGGACCAGTTGGGGAGGAATATGGAGGTGTATGTAGACGACATGTTGGTAAAATCCAAGACCTCCGAGGATCACAGTGACGACCTTGAGGAAGCTTTCGCCGTGACCCAAAAGTACGGAATGAAACTGAATCGTAAAAAATGTACTTTCGGAGTCTTGTCTGGGAAGTTCCTCGGTTTCATTGTCACCTCCCGCGGAGTGGAGGCCAACCCTGAGAAAATTAAGGCGTTCATAGATATGCCTTCTCCCCAAAAGCATAAGGATGTCCAAAGTGTTACGGGAAGGATAGCTGCTCTCAGCCGCTTCGTATCTAAGGCCACTGACAAATGTGTCCCCTTCTTCAATGTGTTGCGAGGAAACAAGAGGTTCGAATGGACCCCCGAATGCGAAGCAGCCTTTCAACACCTCAAGGAACATCTAACTCAAGCTCCCATACTATCCAAACCTGTCGAAGGAGAGGCATTGTTCTTGTACTTAGCTGTAACCAAGCATGCCGTAAGTGCCGCTCTCATTCGGGAAGACGGCCGTCTCCAGCTCCCTGTGTATTACGTGAGCAAGAGATTACTGGACACCGAGTCCAGATATTCAATGATCGAGAAACTCTCCCTCTGCTTGCTAATTGCTTCGCGAAAGCTAAGGCCCTATTTCCAGGCACACACCATCAGAGTACTCACCAACCACCCTCTCCGGCAAGTCCTGCAGAAGCCCGAGTTTTCTGGCAGATTACTTAAATGGGCCATGGAACTGAGCCAGTTTGATATCCACTACCAGCCACGTGTTTCCATAAAAGGTCAAGCTTTCGCGGACTTTATTGTGGAATGCTCAGGAATGAATGACCTCCCGGAAGATCCTGTCCCGGAACTTCCCACATGGAAGATCTATGTAGACGGAGCCTCAAATGAAAAAGGAGCTGGAGCAGGGGTTATCCTAATTTCTCCCCAAGGACATCAGCTCCAGAGCGCCATCCGTTTCGCGTTCCCAGCATCCAACAAAAAGGCAGAACACGAAGCCATGCTAGCTGGGTTACAACTGGCCAGAGAAGTCGGAGCCCAAAAAATCGAAGTATATAGCGACTCCCAACTTGTGGTAAACCAAATATCCGGAGAATACCAGACGAAAGGCGAAAAAATGGCTGCCTATGTGTCTCTCTCCCGCGGCCTCCTGCAGCATTTCAAAGGCCACCAAATCCGCCTGGTCCCCCGAGACCATAATTCACTCGCAGACACACTGGCCAAGCTTGCAACAGACCCGGAGATTGAACAATATGGCCTAGTGCCCATCGGGCACTTAGAAGCACCTAGTACCGAGATACAGAGGGTAAATGCCATCATCGACCATTCCCATTCCTGGATAGGACCCATCCTCAGATTTCTCACCACCGGAGAGCTCCCCACTGATAAAGCTGATGCAAGAAAGCTCCTGTATCAAGCTCCCCGATACGTGGTTATGGATGGAAAGCTTTACCGCAGGGGGTTGTCCATACCCTTCCTTAGGTGTGTTGCCGGAACCAAAATCAGCACCATCATCCATGAGATTCACGGAGGCTTCTGTGGCGACCATACCTCCGGGCTGAGCCTCTCCAAAAAGATCCTTCGACAAGGATACTTCTGGCCCACCATGAAGAAGGATTGTATGGATTATGTCAGAAAATGTGAGCAGTGCCAGAGGTACGCCAAGGTTCCGCGAGCGCCGCCTACAGAAATTACCTTAATGACCAGCCCCTGGCCGTTCGCCATTTGGGGCATTGACCTAGTAGGTTCCCTTCCAACTGGAAGGGGTGGAGTGAAGTATGCCATAGTCGCGGTAGACTACTTCACCAAATGGGCTGAAGCTGAACCTATGAACACGGTCACGTCTAAGAAAGCACTGGACTTTGTCATCAAGAATATAGTGTGTCGTTTTGGGCTTCCACGAAAAATTGTGTCCGACAACGGGAAGCAATTTGATAGTGAACATTTCACGGACTTCTGTGCTTCGCATGGAATCATCAAAAGCATTTCCGCAGTCGCCAGACCTCAAGCTAATGGGCAAGTGGAAGCAGTAAACAAAATTTTAAAGACCACGTTGAAGAAAAAACTCCAAGCATGCAAGGCTCACTGGCCAGAAGAGCTTTCGCGAGTACTTTGGGCCTATCGCACAACAGAGAGGACTTCGACGGGGCACACACCTTATTCCATGACCTTCGGTTGTGAGGCCGTCATCCCAGTAGAAACTATGATCCCCTCTCACAGGCAGGACACCTACGACCCTACCTGGAACCACGCCCTTCTCCAGGATACCCTGGACATGATCGAAGAACTCCGGGAGCAGTCACAGGTCCAACTCAAAATGTACCAAGGCAAGATAGCCCGACACTTCAACACAAGAGTCAAGAGCCGTACATTCGAAGTTGGGGACCTTGTCCTACGGAGAGTATTTCCTGCTACGCAGGATCCGGGAGTGGGAGTCCTCGGACCCAACTGGGAAGGCCCCTATGCAATCCAAGAAAAAGTGGGCCATGGGACGTATCACTTGAAGAGACTCGACGGATCTAAAGTCCCGCGCGCCTGGAACGCGGAGCACCTCCGCCGTTACTATCAGTAGGCCCCGGACTATCTAGTCGAAAGTCCTTGGTGGACGTAGCAAAAATGTAAAATATGGAGACAATCCTCCCAGCTGTAAAACACATGCCTCACAGGCTAATTTAATGAAACACGGAGAGATTCACTCCGCTTTTATTGCATTTTTTACCCCTTTGTTCCAAGCTGCGTTTTAACAAGTGACCACGCGGTCCGGAGACGTCCGAACCCCACGCTCACTTGAGGGGGGTATACGTGGCTAAGGCATAGCCATACGCCCCTTGAACAAAACATACAGAGAACACCACTTATGTGTTAGCATTGTGTTTGAAAATTTTAAATTGTTAAGCTTAAGTTGATTTGTTGCCATGAACATAAATGCATTACGTGTCGTATGTGCCTTATGTGGTTATGTGAAAATTGCCATGCAAATGTCTGCCATTATGCATCATGAAAATTATCTCCTGTGTAGCCCAGCGATGAACAAGACTGGGGGTTGAGGCACATTCAGAGAGCTACGCCGAAACACCCCCAACTCCCTGACAAGTCCTTCGCAGAATACTCCGCGACCGCTGTAAAGCTTTGCTTCGCAAGTTTCAGCTCCAGGTCTCATAAAGTAATGACTAGCGAGATCCGCGACCGCTGTAAGCTTTGCTTTGCAAGCTCCAGCTCCGGGTCCCGCAAGGTGAAAGATGGCAAGATCCGCGACCGTTGTAAGCTTTGCTTCGCAGGCTTCAGCTCCGGATCTCACAAAATAATGCATGGTGAGCTCCTCGACCACAGCAAGCTTCGCTTCGCAAGCTTCAGCTCCAGGAGCAGATATGATCGATCCCCCAATTACAGCAGGCCTTGCTTCGCAAAGCCCCTGCTCCGGGATCGGACATGGTAGGCGTGGCAATTTCCCCGACCGCAACGAGCCTTGCCTCGCAGGGCTTCATGCCAGGGCCCTGAAGTCAGCCACAATGAGGTTCGCAATGACAGTTAGTTTTGCTTCGCAAAGATCTAACCCTAAGTCTAACGACGCTCACCAAAAGAACTCCCATCCCGGCACCATGGAACGGCTCACCTTAGTAATCCCAGCAAACAGTAGAACTACAAGTCTCGGGATTGGCTATTTGCCTTAGGAAAGCTGAAATACGGTGAAAGGAGTCTGGCCGTTGGAACCAAGAAACCTTCGTAACCTAGAAACTACGTGGGAAAAGACGTTAACCGTTGGAGCTTCAAGTTGGAAATGCATAGGTTCTAGCCGTTGGAACCAAAACCTCATGCGCCCCTATAGCAGTTTCTACCGTATAAAAGCCTACCCTAAACGCAAAGTTAAACAAAGAACTCGGCAGAAAAGGAAAGAAAAATGCTATAATTATGGAAAATATGTCTGCAATGAGAAAAGAGTACAGGGAGCTTCGTCCCAAAGAAAAATATAAAAAATAATTAAAGATATGGCCCCTTCAAGCGCTGGGGGTGGCAGCGGCATCCACGTCCGGGACCTCGAGATCAGCGGTTTCAACCGGGGCTGGCGGAGTCGGCTCATTGGAAGGTGGAACTTCATCACTGGCAGGTCCAGAGGTCCCCGCCTCTGTGGGATCTTCTGCCTCAGGGGCTCCAGCAGGCCCGTCAATGTCATAAGTCTGGACATACGCCTCTGGGCTTTGATCCCACACCTGTATCTTTTCCCTCATGGCGGCGGCGTCCTCTCCCAGGTAGCCTATTACCTCCGGGTTTATTTTCCAAAGTTGGTGCATGAGGACCACGTGGGATAGATTAATCGTTCTATTCATCACTACCTCGGCGTCTTCCTTCTCCTTCAAGCACTCCGCCTCAGAGGTCGCCAGCTTTGCCTCCGGGACAGCCAATTGAGCCCTCAGCTTTTCCAGCTCGGCCTTGGATGCATCCCGCTCTCCCTTAAGGGAATCAATCTCCTTGCGCTGCACCTTATTGTCATCCAGCAAGGATTGCTTCTCGGTCACATGTCCCCTGACGGTGAATTGCAAGGCTCCAATCTGTTTATCCTTCTCAGCAAGCCCCAACTCCTACATAGACGCGAGATCCTTGCTCCTCTTATGATCTTGCTCCTCCTTGTGCAACCTATTCTGAAGAGTGGCATATTCCTCTTGCCGCTTAAGGAGGAGATCATTTTTCGATTGCAAGCGGGCTTCCAAGGTATCTTTCTCCTCCCTGGCTTGGGATAGCTCTTCCCGGAGCTTGGAGTTTTCGGCCTTCAAGTCATCCGACCGCTGCTTGAACTCATTCTCTGCGCTGGCCCGGTACTCTCGGTATTTGGCAAGATATTTCTTGTCTGCCTCTTCTTTAGCCTTGCGCCGGGCCTGGTTAACCTCCTCCACAGCCTCCCCCTTTATGCTCTCGACCTGTTGGGTCAGTTTCTGCTTCTCCGCCTCCAAAGCCTGGCAAGCCACCTGGCTCTCCTCCAGCTGAACCAGAACTGCACCCACCTCCCGGAACGAGCGTTTCGCGATGAGAGAGGCCTACGAGGAAAGACAACAAAATGAGTTAAGCAGAACCAAATGTACTAAGACAATTGATCCCGGAACACAGCAACTGACAGCTTACCCCCGAAAGTTGCTGCTTTATGGCATGTGTCAGCAACAGCGGGTCCTTACTGCCACTGATGGCCCATTTCTCAGAATTGAGTTCGCACAAGCTCAGGGCCATGTCCTCCATCATCTTCGCTCCGAACGGCGCCAAGGAACGTCCGAGCCTAGGCACCAGCCTCTTCTCCAAGGCTGGGCCATCCAAAACCGCTCCAGCCGGGTGAAGGGATCTCACCCCCTCGGCCAGCTCAGCTCTCTTCACGGCAGACAAGTTGTCTGCCCTTCCCTGAGTCATAGCCTTCTCGGCCTCCAACCGCCTCTTCAAAAAATTATCAGCCCGTCTTACACCCTCCAGGAGGGCAACGGGGAAACGGGTTGGTTTCTGAGGGAAGTGGAACTTCAGGCCAGGCCGAGGAAGGCTTGTTTGTTGAGAAAGTGGAAGAGAAGAAGAAGAAGGAGACCCCGAAAGGGTGGACTCCCTTTGGACTGAAGGAGGAAGTAGACGGGGTATTGGAGACGGTAGCGAAGACACTACCGCCCCGCTTTGTGGTTATTGCTGATGTTGCTGTTGCTTTTGCTGCTGCTGTGGCGGTGTTGATTGTCTTTGTGGTTGTTGTTGTTGTTGCTGTTGCTCTTGCTGTTGGAGTTGTGTTTGCTGCTGGTTGGGGGTAATCTGGTGGGGACTGCGCGTAGCCCGGAGGTCTCCATCACCTCCGGGAGGAGAGTGTCTAAGGCGTTTCTTCTTGGCGCCCTCAGCCTCTCCTCCGAAGCGCTTGCTCACCCCGGCCCTCTTCGCGGGGAACACAAGACCTTCCCCATCGCTGCTACTGCTCGAGACCACCATGTTCGCGGAAGGCCCCTTGGCAGGAGGCTTCTCCACCACGGGCACGACTGACCTCTCCACCACCGGAGACCCTTGCGCCTCGCCACTTGTCTTCTTGGGTGTGGCAGCTTTACTTCCCCTACCAGCTCCGGCCTTTCATCTTTTCCCCTTGGACGGGTCTTGGCTGGTGGCGGCCTTCTTGATGAGAGAGGTAGCTCTCCCCAACATCTTTGCTTCAGGATGTTCTGCAAGAAATGTGCGAAGCAAGGTTAACCAACCAGCAAGCCATGCGAAAAAAGATAAGCAGAAAACAAAACAAGCAACAACATAACAGCACAAACAAGTCCCCTAGCAGGGAACAAGAAATGAAAAAAGGGAAAAGTCTGAAAGGGACGACCATGCACGAGAAACGTGGATGGCCTTCCCCGAGCAAAACAAAACACCGCTTCCTGCTCCAGGAAGCTCCCGTACTCCTTGAAGTCTGGGAATGACATGCTGAGGGAAGAAGGGTCAACCGTGATGACACCTTTTGGCAGACTACCGTCACTCAAACACCCGAGGAGCTCATCTACCCTATCACAATATCTGTCAAAGGGTATCCTACGCGGATCTAGCCTAAGGAAGCGGGGATCGAACCCCGCCTGAGAATTCCGGGAAACCTCAGACAGGCTGGGGGTGTGGATCAATCGAAAACTAGTCTTACCTCTCCCGGAGGTACCAGCTCCCGGAGTCCCTTCATTGGGGTAAGTTGCGGCGTGGCGAGCCTCGATCTCTTCTTCCTCCGGCTGGGGGTCGGGGAACCTCTCCGCCCATCTGGGAGATAAATTATTCTCGTCCCAAGCCGCTTGGCAGATCACCTTGGACAGCTCAAGGGCAATCTGCTCCCGGATGTCAGCTGACACCTGACTTTGCCCCCTGCCACTCACTGGCTCAATATTTTGGAAAGAGGCGAGTAGCCCATACTCCCTCAAAGATTCGGTGGTCACAAGTCCTTCCACCCTCAGCTCTTCCTCCGAGAGCCCCTCGTAGAATTTTGACCTCCTTATCATCTCCGCACAGCGAGGTATCCGCGAGACGACTTCTGCAAAATCCAAATACGAGTATTAGAGATCCTCCCGAAAGGCAAACCGAACGTAAAGAAACAAAGTTAAAAAGGAGAGGAAGGAGCACTTACCAGGGACTTTGAAGTCCAAAGATAGGGCTGGCACCCTCTTCAATGGGAAGCCAGTCGTCAGGAACCAGTACTCCCGGAGATCTGGAACCCTCGCGGTATGACAGGTGGGACACATCACGTCCGGGTACCTCTCCAGCCTGTAAAACCCCACCTTGTCTGGATGACCTCTCATGGGTTGAGACTTCAGCCCATAGAAGTATAGCACCTCCTCTGGGGTAGGGGCCTCCAGGTCCCGGGACTTGCAAAAGATGTACCACCCCGCTAGGAGCTTGTAGCTAGGGGGAATCAACTGGAAGGGGGCAATCCCTGCCTTCACACAGAAATTGGGAAAATAACTTCTTAGGGGAAAATGCGCCCCACACACTATGTGTGCCCAACTCCAGGCACCAAGACCCTCGTGACTCTGACTAGCAGACTCACCCAGCACCGACAGACGGTGCCACATCAGGCCTGGGATGTTCTTCAGGCCTGCGTCTGAGGAGTACTACTCCAGCATGCCGTAGTTCCTTAACAGGTTCGGCTTCTGGTCCATCTCCCAGATTGAACTGTTGATAATCGGTGGGCTAGCCACGACCACTTTAGTTTTTCCTTTCCCCTTTGCGCCAGCGACAGGGGAACCTTTCTCCTGGGCAGATTCAGCCTCTACCGCAGCGATGATTTGTTCCTTTGAGGTGTTCTTCACTGAACAAAAGAAACAAAGAAGAAAACACTCTAAGCAGTCAGCACCCTTGTCATACCCTAACGGTATCAAAGGCGTCGGGGAGACCCTCCCCGAAAACTGCTTAGAGAGGCTCCCACCGAGCTTGCCGAGGGGTTGGCACCATGCCACCCGAAGGACAGCAAGGAACCAAACTCAAACTCCGAGCCTAAGCCCGCCGAGAGAAGTGTTTTTCCAAAGGAAGACACCCTAAAGGCGTTCACGCTTATGCCCTAAAACAGCAAACCAGAACAGCACAAGCAAGACGAGGAACAACTTTCCAAACGCAAATCGTTAAAGCATGCAAAGAGATCACTTATTGGCTCACATCAATCACATGCCTATCAAAGCCCTATTCACACATGCATATAGACGACACCGGCAGAAAACTCAACCCTAACAACTACCAACAATCTAAGGTTTGGAAGGAAAGAGCAAAGTAGAAATACTTCCTGGTGTTCGGATAGTTGAAGATTGAAGGAGTAACCGGGTCACTGCACCGCACGAACACGAGAAGTAAAGGCTGCCAAGACAAGGCAACGATTCAGACATAGAGCTTCGGCGAACAAACCTACGGTCAAGTCGAAAGAAAAGTTTCAGGATTCCTTACCAAAAGAAGTGGCGAATTCGCAGGAAAGGAAGCTTGAAAGCTTGAGAGTTCGAAGATTTGGGAATCTGAAAATCTGAAAGCTTGAGAATTTGAGAGCGTAAAGAGGAAGAAAGGTCTGTTCCCTCGTTTTTATAACAGGAACAAAGTCCTTTCGAATTCTACAAATGGACGGTCCTGATCTTCCCATACCGCATGCATCAGATCCGACGGCTGGAGATGAAGCGCCGGTCCTATTTATGACTCCTCGGATGGGAATAAAGTATTTATTTCCCATCATTATACCATCTCGGGCCCGGTGTACCATTAAATACCGTCAAATCACTACTCAGATGCCTGCCGCACGCATACTCAGCCAGTCGCCTCACGCACACGTCTTGGTCACAGAGCCATTCCCGGCATGACGCGTGGCCCTTGCCACACTTGAGTACTTGAGTTCAAACAGAAGAAATTTCCTTTCTTTTTCATACTAACACTCAGGCGGGAAAAAGGAACCCTTCCAGGAACACAGGAGGTGACCCCTCGCCTAATCTAGAAACCAGAATACCCGGAGGGCTGTACAAGCTTCCGGACCTCTCAAAGCTCCGTGACCTTGGGGGGTAAATGTTATCCAGATTTCCGGATAGCGTTTAGATGGATAGCCTCGGGGAAGCAGAATTATCAAAGTCTTTCACGAAAAGTGACCAGAGCTCGCGGATGGACAGAAAGGCTTCGCCTCTCCCGTTTAGTGTCAAGCTTACTCTTTCAAGCAACCGAAGGTCACGGAAGCTCGTCAATTCTCCCGGATCTCCCGAAGGGATATCCTTCGGGGAAGGTTCTTCCAGGAGAACCTCTTCAGGCTACCTTCGCGGATACAGTCCCGTGCCTCGCACGGGAGAAGACCAAGCGGCCGAGTCATGGAGGAGGCATAGTTGGAATGATCTCCACCTGACACAGGATCCCGCCTGACACGCCTGACAGGTCGAGGCCGCACACATCCCAGCACGCCTAAAAGTACCACTTCGCCTACTGTTCCGCTGACAACCTGGAAAAGACAGCTGCCTTTGTGCATTCCCCATACTTTCATGTAAATATAACCACATAGAGTCTGGTAGCCAGGCAACTATGGTAATTGTATCCCCTATTTATGGCTGGTGTAATTAAGGCTTAGGGGGGCAGAGTGAAACCCTAATCCAAAACCCTAGCTATAAAGACCCCCTCATTTTACGATAGAGGAGAGGGCCAAAAAGATTACATAGCAAGAACTCTGCTGAAATCTCTCTAGCTTCATCTTCTTCAAGAGAACCCGAGAGAAACATTGTGAGTTTGTGAGGGTCTCATACACCAGCCATTTCACTGTAATCCACTACAAGTATAATAACATCGACTCGAGGACTAGGGCTCGTTAATGCCTGAACCACGTAAAAAAACCTGTTTGTTTATTTATATTTCCGCACTTCTACAGTTCTTATCTTTTTATTATTTTGTTTGTATTCGTTTCCGAAAAACTCGGTAAACACTATCGAAGGTTAGAGGCTTACCCAACAGCCACCCTTCCACTTGAGTTAGTGACTCGCTTGTCGGTCACTCATCATGGTTTATCAGAACCTCTAGTGTTATGACACTCATCTGATTAGGATTGACTTGATAGTCCTCCAATCAGAAGGCCAGGATTTCTTATCCTGGATACCCCAGCATCTGTTTGAATTCATTTGCATGCTGAATAGAGCTTTGAATGCTAGGCATGCCAGATATGATTTGATATCATGATGTGACTGTTTATGAGCATATGAGTTTTCTTGCTGGGCTTCGGCTCACGGGTGCTTTGTGGTGCAGGTAAAGGCAAAAGGAAGTTGGACCATCCTTGAGTTGGAGAGCTTAGGTGATGACGTGTACATATGCAGCTGCTCGACCAATACTTGGGCGAGGTTTGAAAGTGGAACTAGGGCTGAATCCTGTTTTGCCGCTTAGAGCGGCCTGTTGTAAACACTTTCTTGTATTAAACTCTGAAATTATATTTTTGGGATCCCAATGTATATATTAAACGTTCTAGTCAGACGTTATATCTTAACCAAGGTTTTTAATCCCTAAACCGCTAATCACGCTTAGTTACACGTTTATGGCCACACGACTCGATTAGCGAGTTTAGCACTGTTTGCAATGTGCACTGTAGCGGTCCCTGGAGTTGGGGCGTTACAAATACAAATATTTCAAGTCATGATTCATCTTCGTGGTGCTTGGATGTAACGAATATGGAGCAGTACGAGACTCATCGCGATTCTCTCTCTTGATATCCACATCCATCGGAACACATATTCGATCCTTGTACCTCAACATACATGTCACAGACACAAAAAAGTCCTTAGAAACTCTAGCTAAGATGTCCTCCTGATGCTTCACTGATTGAGGATCATCCATCTAAGGCTCCTTTATCCTCTCTAGAAGTTTAGACTGCAGAGAAATATTTGCCAACTAACCTACAAGGAACTCTATGCCTGCTCTAGTCATATCCTCTGCCAACTTTCCTGTTATTTTCTTCAAGCTAAACAACTATCTCGGGCCTCTCCGACTCAAGGCATTTGCCACCACATGGGCATTCCTAGGATGGTACAGGATTTCACAGTCATAATCCTCTACCAGCACCAACCAATGTATTTGTCTCGTGTTCAAGTCTTTCTACGTGAAGAAGTACTTCAAACTCTTGTGGTCAGTGCATATCTCGCATTTCTCTCCATACACGTAATCTTGCCATACCTTCAGTGTGAATACCATATTGGTATTAAAAGTGTAAATCAGAGACAACGGAATGGGTTTTTAAAAATTTATTAATACGAGTCAGGATCATACATATATAGATATATTAAATCACATACAAATATATTAGAGATTACCTCTTGAAGCCTATCAAGTATTCACGAATCTTTTTGTATAAATCAACGATCTTCCAATTCATATTTTGAAAGATCACACCTTCATCTTCAAGACAAATCCTTAAACACACAAGGACGTGTGTGGGCACGTAGAATTCAAAAGGTTGATTTATGACTCTCTAGATGTACTCAACACATGAGATCTAGAGATGTTTGATAGAGAGAATTTGTATTGAACAATTTTTTAGGTTTAGAAAAAAACTATAGCTTTCTTTTCAGAGAGAGTCTAATAGTCTATGAAAACCACTTCTTGAAAAGTATATCTTCTTTTTTGGATTATAAAGATAATTAACTAATTTCATTATTCTTTATTTTATTTAAAATAAAACTAATCAGTTAAAACCTATTTAATTATTTAATTAAAATCATATTTTTACAATGAATAATAAAATATATATAATTAAATAAATAAATTATTTGAAATTCAAGTGTGGTGCCACACTCACTATACAGTGAGTGTGATGACCACACCATTAGGGTTATCCCTAATTCTCTCATTTGTTTGTTTAAATAATATTGAAGACAATATATTTATCCCAAAATAAATATCAATTAAATAAAAATTAACTTTGTCTTAAAACATCAGTTTTAAATAAATAAATATCTTTTTATAAATAAGATAATTATTAATCTCTCTTCATATTAATCCAAACATGATTAATTTTTAATTTTAACATATAGTTTTTCTTTTGAAAAACTATATAGTTAAATAATTAATTAATTCATAATTAATTAATTCATAATTAATCAACTGCCCATAATTATCATATAATTATGTCCTTACCCTGAAAAATTAATTCATTTGCAATTAAGCCTTTCTCTCTACAAATCTTTCTTTTGACATCCTTACCTTTGACAATGTAGGACAAAGGTGATCTGGGGACCATGGACCTATAATACGAAGCTCCAATAAACCAAATTATTTATTAAACTCTTTAATCTAATAATCGTATTTATTAATTCCATGATTACATCACTATAAATATGGAATTACACTTTAAATATTTATAGAATTATATTTACAGAGTTTTCTCTTGTAGTCCATTGATATATTCAATGTAGTTCTATCCTCCATTTATTCGTTCGTTAATTAGGGTGGTCAAGATTACTGTTTACCCTTTTAATTACCTCTTGATCCTTAAGTACCATTGATTCACTACCGAATAATTAATCTATAATCAAATTATAGATTTCATCTCAATAACTATTCATTCCAGAATTAACCCTTAAGGGAACCAATATTTGATCCGTCAGGAAAGTATGGATTCTATTATGGTTAATCATGCTTCCAGCCATTCATGATATTGAATCTCCAAAACAAAAGTCATTAGCCTCATTATACTAAAAAACCTTAACGAGTGAATCAAAAGATCCAATAAACAAAAACAAATGTTCATGAATACTCTGAATTTAAACTAAACTACAAATGATCATCTATTATGATAAGAATTAAATCTTTATGTCAAACGACAAGTTTATAAGGATAATTAATTCACATCGATCCTGTCATATATAATCTCTATTATATATAGGACATTTACTAAGATGTCTATCTACATCAGTAATCCAAATCTAGATCAATTGCATCCCGTATGCTTAGTAAACTGCACTAGTAACCATTCATTAAAGATTCCTTACTTTAATACGTTATTGACAATTTTTATTAATTATATATGATCTTAATTCTCTCGTACTAATACAAGATCATATTCTCATGAATGAAAAAGGAATTTTCTAGATATTATTATATAATTAATTCAAACAATAATTATAACATTCAAATATAATAAAATTGTACTTTTATTTAAATCAATAAAATTTCTTTACATGCTTTTATGGCATTAATTCTAAAAATCTACCACTCTCCCTTAAAGAAAGTGAGGCATCTCCCTTAATTCCATGTTGCGGGTCTTCCAGGTTTTATTCCGATGCTATCTTCAAAACAGTCACATCACCTCTGTGCACAATCTCTCTAACCAGGTGGTATTCCTTTCTATATGCTTTCCTCTCTTGTGGCTTCTAGGTTCCTTGGAATTCGCTACTGCTCCACTGTTATCACAGTACATGATTAATGGCTTATCCATATCTGAAACTACTTCCAGATCAGTGTAGAACTTCCTCAACCAAACTGCTTCTTTAGCTGCTTCACAAACCACTGTAGACTCGGCTTCCTTGGTTGAATCTACAATACTAGATTGTTTGAAACTTCTTATGACTATAGGTCCTTTACCAAGAGTGAATACTGACCCAGATGTCGACTTATGAATGTCTTTGTCTATTGGAAATCATAATCTTTGTATTCAGTAGGGTTTAACTCATCCCTGAATATACAAGCATATAATCTATCGTTCTCCTAAGATACTTGAGAATGTGCTTTACTGCAATCCAGTGTTGATAATGACTTACAATCCCTACTGCATAACATATGTCAGGCCCAGTACACAACATAGCATACATAAGACTCCCAGCTACTGAAACATAGGGATACTTTCCCTTGCCCTCTTCCTCATGAGGTGTATTTTGACATTACTCTTTAGAAAGAGCAATTCCATGTCTGGTCGATAACTGACCTTTCTTGGAATTTCCATAGAGAACCTTTCTAGCACCTTATCCATATAATTAGCTTGAGAAAATTCCAAGAGCTTGTTCTTCATATCCCTTAGGATTTGGATTCCCAGAACATAGCTTGCCTTACCAAAATCTTTCATTTGGAACTTTTCAACTAACAACTTCTTTAGGTTTGACAGTGTCTCTTCATCATTGCCAATGAGGAGAATGTCATCCACATAAAGAACTAAGAAAACCACTACTTTTCCTTTGATATATTTATATACACATGCTTCATTGACATTCTATTAGAAGCCATATGTTTTAATTGTTTCATCAAAGGTGATATTCCAAGATGTAGATGCTTGCTTTAATCCATAAATGGATTTCAGCAACTTACACACCTTTCTATCTTCCCCATTCTTGATGAACCCTTCTAGTTGTTCCATATAGATACTTTCATCAAGATAGCCATTAAGGAAGGTTGTCTTGACGCCCATCTGCCATATCTCATAATCATACATGGCAGCTATGGAAAAGAGGATGCGAATGGATTTCAGCATGGCCACAGGAGAAAATGTTTCTTCATAATCAACACCTTCTCTTTGAGTGTAACCTTTGGCTACTAGGCTTGCTTTGAAAGTCTCCACTTTCCCATCTACACCCATTTTCTTCTAGTATTTCCATTTGCACCCAATGGGCCTAACATCTTCAGATGGGTCTACAAGTTCCCAAACATAATTGGAATTCATGGATTCCATTTGTTGGTTCATGGCTTCTTGCCATTTCTCATTTTTAGGATCATCTATAACCTTTTTGAAGGTTAATGGATCATCCTTATTTTTATTAGAAACAAGGACAGGTGCATCATGTTTGTAGCGAATAGGTTGTCTCACAATCCTCCTACTACGACATTGCACTGGGGTTTCCTTTTCAGGAATAGTGTTTTCCTCAGTTTTTTGTTTATCATTTAATGATGACGGTGAAAGTGATGGAATCTTATCAGCTGTGACTTCCTCCAAAACTACTTTGCTCCGAGGTTTGTAGTTATTTATATAGTCGTGTTCAAGGAAGGTCGCATTTGTTGAAACAAATACCATTTTTTCCTTGGGACTATAGAAGTAACCACCTCTTGATTCTAGAGCGTAGCCCACAAAAATTCATGCTTCAGACCTCGAATCAAGTTTCCCTTATTTAGGTCTAATTACATGAGCAGAACAGTCCCAAATGCAGAAATGGTGCAAACTAGGTTTGTTTCCATTTCACAGTTCCAATGGCATTTTTCTTATGGTCTTAGATGGAACCACATTCAAAATGTAGATCACCATTTGAAGTGCATATCCCCAGAATGAGAGAGGAAGTGTAGAGTAGCTTAACATAGACCTGACCATGTTAAACAAGGTTTTGTTTCTTCTTTCCGAAACATCATTTTGATGTGGCATTATAGGTGTTGTGAGTTGGGATAGAATACCATGATCCAACATGAAATCTTTGTACTCTAAATCAAAATATTCACCACCTCGAACTGTTCAAAGCGTTTTAAGAGTCATACGTACCTAATTACTTCTCAGCCTCAGGTTTGAATTCTTCAAACTTACCAAAGGTTTCATAATTTCCTAAGCATTCGATAAGTATGACCATATCTTGAGTATTCGTCAATGAAATTGACAAAGTACTCATACCCACCTCTTGCTTGTACATTGATTGGACCACAAACATCGTTGTGTACAAGCTCCAAAGGTTCTTTAGCTCTATTGCCTTTCGTTGAGAAATGATGTTTGGTCATTTTGCCTTCTAGATAGGATTCACAAACTGAGAGAGTTCCAACTCTTAGTTCTCTCAAAGGTCCATCTTTTGTTAACCGGTTTATCCTGTCTAGTCCTATATGACCAAGTCTATGATGCCAAAGACATGTGTCATCCTCATTTGAAACTTTTTGTCTTTTGTTTCCTTGCAGTTCTTCTAATTTAAATAATTCCGAGTTATGTAGCATTTGTTCAATAAATGAAAGGGCTAAAGTCCAAATACTCATCTGAATGTCTAAAGAAAATTTAAGAATAATCAAATTATAAATAAAATATTCTAAAGTGAATACATGCAATAAAATTCAAAATGCTAATAAAACAAACTAAAACATCGTCAAACAACAATAAACTTTTCTTTTAATAAAAACTAAAGATTTTTAAAATAAAAGGACTTTCTTCAATGCTTTCTTGAACTAGACTCTTTCTTTCTCTTTGACTTCATGAACATCATCAACAACCTTTTATGAATCGTAAGATTCAGTTATCTACATAGAAGAATAAACATTGCTAGTGGACCCTGAGTGTAAAATTCAGAATGACATATCTTTTTCCACTTAGTTATGAGAATGATTAAATAATATTTACCTTTCTTATTCTGCATAATTTCAGTGATTATTTCACGCTTGGCCGATAGGATTTCATTCTCATAAAATCACTTATCATATATGTGTCCATATGTAGAGTGGATGGCCTCCCATATATCATTTGCATATTTAAGGTTTTGTAGAATATTTTTGGTCTTTATATTTACTGATTGAAGCAAATAATACATTGCCATATGATTTATTCTCACTTGGTGTACTCAAACTGATCATTCACTGAAGCTTCAATTGGTGGTTCTTGAATTGGTTGTAGTTTGAAAGCTTTCATCAAGTTCTCTCTTAGCAATAATATATCGATATCATGTCTCCAAAATACTATATTTTAATCATTAAGTTCATTCACTACATTGTAGTCATTTTCAGACATTTTAACTAAAAAAAATAAAATACAATAATATTACTATTTGAAAAATATCAATTATTTGGAAAGTAAATATGATGCATGAATGCAACAATTAAAACACATAAATAAAAATTTACTATTCCATGATAAAACTACCCAACAAATAAAGTGTTGCATTAGAGTCTGTCATGTTAAATTATGATAGTTTATAAGACTATCTTATCTTAATTATTTAAAATTCAAAATAACTCTTTATTTTCTCTTTTGAAAATAAAGTTTCGCTGGTTCGGCCAAGATGCAATTATCCATTGCAAAATCTTAATTGTATCTTTGTAAGTGTAACCCATTATTTCATAATTCATTACTTAACATAGAGAGAGTCGCCTTAGGGTCGGTCTAGCCTAAAATACATCACTCCTTCCTATCTTTGTAAGAAGCCAACATTGATATTAATATGTCTAGAAACCTTCCTTAGGGGGACGGAAACAAAGCCGCCTCGAGGCCCTATTCATATCTCACGATGTTGTACAAAATACTTTTAATTATAAAAGAGCATGTTTGTACAATTAATGTGATCTTGATAATTACTCATTACATTCATCGAACTTTACTAAAATACTTTTAAAATAAAGTTGTGTGGATGTATAACATCTGCCAAGGAAAAAAGGTCTAGTCCCTTGTTGAAATAAATGGCTAAGGGCCACTTAGTTATTCCATCGGGCCCGTGCCTATAGGTCTCATGAGATCACACTCTAGGTAGCACTCACAAGTGCCCCATGAGGTCTTTGGCTCGCCAAAGACCCAAGCACGCCCAGGAGGGGCGTGTCTTGTGAAGCCTGTACATCATGCCAAAGAAGGCGTCTGGCGCCTAGGAGGGACATGCCTCATGCACCCGACATCTCACGCCACCACAGGCGCTTCACGCCAAAGGTGCCTTGCAAGAGCATCAGGCACCTCGTGCTTTAGCCGCCTTATAGGTGCATCAGTCACCTCGCGCCATAGGTGCATCAGATGCCTCGTGCTCTAGCTACCTTGTAGGAGCATCAAGCACCTCACACCCCAGCTGTTTCATATTTGCATCAGGCACCTTGACCCCACCTTCCCCTCCAATGAATCGGGTGCCTTGCGCCACATGTGCATCAGGCACCTCACAGTTGCATCTAGCGCCTCGCGCCATAGGTGCCTCGCAGGTGCATAAGGCGCCTCGTGCCATAAATTCCTCACAGGTGCATCATGCACCTCACATGAGACATCTTTCCTTGCCCCTATGCACCCATGTGAGACACCATCTCGATAGGCTCATCATATGCATCACCCTCCATGTTAAAGAGGCTCTACCTCACCATCTTAGGTAGGTGTCGCCAACAAGACACACCCTTGCCAATTAGCCAGTCAGGACGTTTTACAAGACACATAATCCGTAACTCCATGAATATATGTATGGGGAGGACTAGCTACCAAGTAAGAGGAAAACCCCACATTGATTTGGTACCAAGTTAGAATTGAAAAGGCCAACCAAGTATGTCATTCAAGACAGTCCACAAGAGACATGACGTACGATCAAGGTACCCCTAGGTAGGTAAGTATAGGTCGGTAAGGATCAAGGCACAGTCCTGACACTTGTACCTGACAAGTAGTGGTGGTAAGGAATAGTACGAGGAGTGGTAGTACAACCTCCACGCCTCTGAAATGCACCAGATTCGACCATTAATCTCCCAACACTACTACCATCTACACCACAACCACCTACAACACGTTAGTGTGCTAATGTGTCCCCCTGGGACCACTTTGTACTAAGAGCCATTAAAGATCACCTAAAAATAGGACCTCACTTCATCATAGAGGGGGGTTGGAAAATTGGACATTGTAACCAGAGACTATTGAGTAATACAAATACTCTCCTCATGTTCACTCTAGAACTTGATTCTAAGTTCATATAGCTATCCAAAGTTTTTCTAAGCTTCTTTACCGCTCTTCATTTATTCTTAAGCTCGTAAGTTTTCCGATCTAACTTGGTTGACGAGTTCTTACCATCAATAGTTTGGTGCCATCTGTGGGAGGGACAAGTATTAAGCCATTGTTCTTCCATCAATTCTGACAAAAAGAAATGTCAAGGCGTTTAAGACGTCTACGAGAATCTCAGGATGTGTAGACCCACCTTGATGGAGACCAACTAAGAGCCTCCAGAAGAGACCCTTCACCACCTGAGGATGGAGGTTTGCTAGAGGAACATCCATCCCCAGAGAGGAGAAGGAGGCATTATCCCCCAACTGTCCAACCTAAAAGAGGTTATCCTGAACCATTTGTCGCTCATGTGGGTGGCTTGGCTACACCCCCTCCTCCTCGACTACCAAATGCACTACGCTCCAGCCACCGGGATTTAGGTCCCTCTATGTGCAGCCTCGACAAAAGTCCAAGGGTGCACTCCATGAGCTCCAGCTCCAATACTCGCTTTTACGAGGATGAGATACGTGAGATGCACGTAAAGAATCAAAGGCTAGAACACACAATAGAGAACATGCAGGAGGTACTGAATGACTTGCTGCAAGGGAAGCTAAGCATGCCCTTTCCCAAGAACATGGAGAAGGAACATGTACGAGGAGAAACCACCATACCCGTCGACAGTGGAAAAACACAACTCTCCACTAGTCATACCTTTCACCCAAAACGCAAGGAAGATTATACATCAACGATGCAATCTGGTGCGAACCCCACCTATGGGAGGTGTGAACCAAAGACAACCACCATAAGAGCTTCACCTAACATAAGGGAGAAACTTAACCAGAGAGGTTAAAAACACACCCCTTGTAGCTCCCCCGAGGGACACAACCAAAGCAAGGGTTCACCCTGAGAACCCATGAAACTCCTTAAACAAAAAGAGAAGCGAACTAGAAACCAAAATGCAAAGCCTTCAAAGCAAGATAGTCACTACACCTAAGGGCCACAGAGGTGACGATGAGTTCAACCATGAGTCACTCTTCACAAGGGAGAACTAGATTGAGCAACTCCCCACGAACTTCAAAGATCCTCGCATGACTCCGTGCGAGGGCATTATGGACCCAAAGTATCACTTAGATGCCTTCAAGACTTGATGAAGTTAAGGGTAGTCAATAGCAGGGCAAGGTTCCATTTCTTCGCAATTACACTCAAAGGAGTTGCGTACAAGTGGTTCAAGAGGTCAAGGCCACGAACAATTAGGTCATGGCAACAATTCATTGGAGAATTTCTTTAGCAGCACCATGTGGTCTGTGATTATGTTATGCCTAAAGAGCTATATCCATATATTCAATATGGAAGCAACTAAGCTGGGAAGTTCAACTAAAGTGGAGCTCAAGATGACTATCATAGTCGAAGTTCGTCTAAGAAGCAAATTATGGGATAAAATGCTCATGAGGGAGGTTAAAAACTTAAACGACTTCTTTGAAAGAGCACAAAAGTATATACATGTGAAAGAGGGCCATGAGAACATGCATGCTGGGGTAAGCAAACCTTCCTCCTATTCCCATTCTACCAATACATCTGAAGACTCCGCATAGAAGAGATCATTATGATAGAGAAGTCTTTGATCAAGTTGAAGATTTGAAGTGGTCTACAAGAAGGCTTCAAGAAGAAGCTAGTAGGATCCATCAAGGATAACCTCTGATAAGACTCCCTTTATTTGTGTCGCTTGGGAACCAAAGAAGTCACCTCAATTGGCAGCCACAAAGTAGTTGTAGTAGTTTTTCTTTATTTGAGTTATGCCTTGTAAGGAATCAAAAGTCTCCCCATAGTTTGCCCCCCGTAGATGTAATTTATCTTGATAGGATCCAAAGAGGTCACCAAGCTAACTCCAGGATGTAATATGACAATGACATTGTGCTTACCATGGCTAATGTCAAGCACATATCTTATATATTACGTCTCTCATCTCCAAGGACACTTATATTGTAGCTTCCCAAATTTGCTAATAAGGTTGAGGGCTTTGATTAGCGTGTTGGGAGGGAAATAATTGATTTGATTATGTTAATATATGAATTTGATGATTATGTGATTATAAATTCATGTTTAGGTGAATTAAAAATGCTGGTGGACCCATTTGCCTATTAGGGGCATATTTGTAATTTTAGCCTGTTGAGAGCATAAATGCAATATTTGTGTATATTGTGATCGATAGTACAAGTGAGTGGTGATATAATTGTGATGCACAATCTGAGACAGTCCAAGGGTGCAGTTTAGCTAGAAAGTCACAACGGGGTTGAATACCAGGCTCAGAAGGAGCCTAGGCGTATTTTAGGAGCGTAATATGTGTTCGAGATTTATCGAGTAATTATTTGGACATGTCAAGATTAAACGGGAATTTATAGGAACACTTGAGGAATTAATGGGACATTGCAAATGATGAAATTTCCCTTGGTGGCACTTGAGGATTTAGATAGACTTAAGGGGCATTTTAGACTTTTGGCAAGGGATAGGCTTAGACACCTTTGACTGCTAGGACACTAGAGGGAGTTAGAAGAAAATAAATACGGAAGGAATACTCAGCTTTTAGCTCTCTCTCTCTCTCTCACTCAATTTTATATCTCTCTCTCTTGTGGTGTTGAAGGTTTGGAGAAAACTTTGAGGGTTTAGGCTAAAGGATTGGTTGATTGGAAGCTTGAAAATTCATGGAATCAATTCTGGGACTGAATTAAGTGTAGAGGTAAGCTCCTTAATTTGATCTTGTTGTTGAATTTTTGTAGGATTGTGTTAAAACCTTAGGCCTGCATTAAAATGGATTTTAAATTTAATTATGGGTGTTTGCTGAGTATATGGGACTGTTTATAGATTTGTTATGATATCTAGGGTAGGTGAATAAGGAATCCAAAATTAGTATTGGTTTAGTTGGTGTTTGGGGTGAGAATCTATGGGTTAGGTTTAGAGAAATATGCTGAGAAAATGATGATTTTCTACATTTTGGGGTTCAAGTCGCGGCTCTATTCTTCAGGTGTCGCGGCCCGTGTGCTGAAAGAGGCTGGAAGGCCTCTGATTTGCGAGACACGCCGCGACCCAGGGGGTGTAGGTCACGGTTCGTGTCCTCCAGCAGGGAGGGCCTAGCCCTCTGACCAAGTAGCGGGTCGCGACCCTAAAGGGCATGTTGCAACCCTAATTGAAAAAGAAGGTAGATTAAGGCTTTAAGGTTTGGGAACTCAAATGTTAAGGCTCAGGAATGATTTTACTACCCGGTTTGGTAGAATCTAAGGTCCCAGAGACTAGATTAATACTCTAAAGTTATTTATTGGTTTAGAACTTGATGGATGGTTTTTATGTAAGCGTTGTGACTAGGTTTTCAACGAGTCTCGGGTTAAAGGACTGTGCTCGAGACTGCAGTGCTCAGATAACTCGGGACATAGGTAAGAAAACGATTGTACCCGTAGAGCAAGGCATGGCCCTAGTGTTTGTATTGCAAGGCATAGCCCTAATGATTGTATTGTAGGGCGTGGCTCTAATTTTTATATTCAATATGTGTTTAAATATATGTTGATATTATGCTATGTGATGCATATTTTTGAGTGAACGGCGAGGGCCAGGAATGGCAAAGGTTGGGAACGACAAAGGCCAAGAACGACGAAGGCCAAGAATTGCAAGAAGCCGAATACGGCTTGGAGAAGACCATGAACCCAAGGCCTGGTAAGCGCCTGGGATGGCACTGGCTACTATATGTTTAGCCCATTGGTTATTTGTTATATATTGTGCATTGTCATATATATGTTATATGTTTTGTGTTTAATTTTCTTACTGGGCTTCGGCTCACAGGTGCTCTGTGGTGCATGTAAGGGCAAGTGAAAGGTCGACCAACAAAGAGTACGGAGAGCGTGGAGTGACGGGTACATGTTCGGCCTGCCTAGCCACCACGACTAGGGTTATTTTTGGGAAAATGTACTGTAATAGTTGTTTTTTTGCCTAAGTCAACCATATGTATATTTTGATCTGTAATGTATTTTCTAAACAGTATTTTGGGATCCGAACTGTAAAACTTTCTACGATTTCAATGAATAACCAAATGTTTTATACTTAATGTCTTTAAACAAGTTTTGCTATAGTTTAGTCACACTTTTATCCTAAAACATCAAAGAGCGAGCTAATGGTACATTTTTTTAAGTAACTTAGTAATGGCTCTAAGGAAGTAGAGCATTAGAACTTGGTATCAGAGCGAGCCGAAGTTTATGGTTCCTAGAGATTGACTGAACATGCACGCTCGCTGTCAGTGAGAAGCTCAACTCAGGGTTGGTTGATAATTATTTAATTATATGTTTAATTGCTTGTTAAAGTGCCTTGTTTGCTTGAGTATTTATGTAGAGCATGATGAATGAGTTGACATATGCATGATGCTAGGGCATGGCCCCTCTAATTATTGTATGCTATCTGTGATATCTTGATTTGCGGGTTGATAAATTTAGGAGGTGGTTTTGGATGTTGTTATCATGCCTGATAAGAGGCGTTATTGATTGTAGGCATATTGTGGTAATGCCTCAGTGATCAATTAGACTCCGAGGACGACAACCAAGGTCAGGACCCTCCACCTGCCCCACGGAATTGGAAACAGTTATTTGCCGAGATGGAAGCTAGACTTCATCAAACAGAAGAAGAGCTTCGACAGTTGAGGCTATAGGCCCCTCCTCAGGGCATTGGGTTACAGGTTCCACAGGCTGTGGTGCCAGTGCCAACCCATCCTATTGTGGAGAATAGATGGGAACCTTTATATGAGAGGTTCAAGAAGCAGCATCCTCCCACCTTCAAGGGTGGTTCGGACCCATTGTGGGCAGAGCAGTGGATGAACATGATTTCTTCTATCCCGGATTTCATGAGGGTGGAAGGGAATGAGAGGGTACCTTGCGCCAGTTACATGTTATGAGAAGATGCCTGCATCTGGTGGGATATTGTGTCTCAAAGAAGGAACATTGCAGTTATGACCTGGGAAGAGTTTAGATTCATTTTCAATGAGAAGTATTACAATGTCGCAGTCTGAGCTGCAAAGGTAGATGAGTTTACCAACCTGACTCAGAACTGGATGACGGTTACTGAGTAACCTTTGAAGTTTGACCGGTTAGCAAAGTTTACACCGGATTTGGTGCCGACTGACATGGCACGAAGAGATCGGTTTATGTGGGGATTGAATGTTATGATTTCCCATGACATCAATATAACTTTAGATCCGGGGACTACCACTTATGCATAGGTAGTGGACAAGGCCCTTACAACTAAGGGGGTCGAGGATCATATATGGAGAGAGGGCGCTGCTAGGCGCGATGCTCGGAGGACGGTGCCTCATTTTATTGGATCTAGCCGGGGTAGTGGCCCCAATGAGCAAAAGAGAAAGGCCCCAAATTTTTTTGTTCCTCCTGGCTCTGATAAGAGGGTACGGGGTGCTTTTAGTGGCCATCAGGGCGGGGGAGACAACTAGAGGAGTTTCCCAGTGTGCCCTCAGTGCAGACGATGACATCAGGGAGAGTTCAGGATCAGGGACTGCTTTACTTGTGGGAGCATAAGTCATTTGAGGAAGGAATGCCCACAAGCCAGGAAGGAAGAGCAGAAATAGAGCGACAATCTCACTCCTGCCAGAGTATTTACCATGACCCAGATCAGATTCTTAGTGCTGGTTCTTCTTTTACTGCATTGATTGACTTAGGTGCTACTCATTAATTTGTTTATGCTATAGTGATAGATCAATTGTGTAGACCTAGTGATTTGTATGCTAGGGGATTTCAGACTTTGTTGCCGACTGGGGAACTAGTAGTCTCTAGGAGATGGGTTAGAGCACTGCCAGTAAAGATAGACAATACGGAGTTGTCTGTTGATCGGTTTGAGTTAGCGATGGATGACTTTGATATGATCCTAGGGATGGATTGGGCAATGATCGACTGCAAGCATAGAATGGTGACCTTTGAACTGGAATGGGAGGTACCCTTTGTATTCGTGGGGACAGTGAGTGAACTGCAAGTACCTATGATTTCAACACTGAAGGCTAGAGACCTAATGCAGGAGGGGTGCATAGGATTCCTAGCAAACATTGTGGATACCTCTAGTGTTGTGTCAATTGGACCAAGTGAGGCCGGACTACTATGTGAGTTTCCTGGTTTGTTCCCCACGGACTTGTCAGGGTTTCTGCCACACCTAGAGACTGAGTTTATCATAGAGTTGGCGCCAGGGGCAGAACTAGTATCTAGGACCCCTTATAGAATTATTAACGCCCTAGTTACAACAAGACCATTACTATGAGCATTGAACCGTGCTTAACTCACTAATCGAGTCAATTGGTTATAAACGTGCATATAGGTGTTATTAATAGGCTAAGGTGAAAAACTCGATCAAAAGGAAAGGATATATTATATTGAAAACATAAAATTGTACATGGTCCCTGTTATCCAGATTTCCGGATAGCGTTTAAATGGATAGCCTCGGGGAAGCAGAATTATCAAAGTCTTTCACGAAAGGTGACCAGAGCTCGCGGATGAACAGAAAGGCCTCGCCTCTCCCGTTTAGTGTCCAGCATACTCTTTCAAGCAACCACGACGCAGAAGGTCGTCAATTCTCTCGGGCTCCCGAAGGGATATCCTTCGGGGAAGGTCCTTCTAGGAGAAGCTCTTCAGGTTACCTTCGCGGATACAGTTCCGTGTCTCGCACGGAAGAAGACCAAGCGATCGAGTCATGGAGGAGGCATAGTTGGAATGATATCCACCTGACACAGGATCCCGCCTGACACGCCCGATAGGTCGAGGCCGCACACATCCCAGCACGCCTAAAAGTACTATTTCGCCTACTGTTCCGCTGACAGCCTTGAAAAGATAGCTGCCTTTGTGCATTCCCCATACTTTCACGTAAATATACCCACATAGAGCCTGGTAGCCAGGTGACTACGGTAATTGTATCCCCTATTTATGGCTGGTGTAATTAAGACTCATGGGGGCAGAGTAAAACCCTAATAAAAAACTCTAGCTATAAAGACCTCCTCATTTTGCAATAGAGGGGGGAGAGAACGGATTACAGAGGAAGAGCCCTGCCAAAATCTCTAGCTTCGTCTTCTTCTAGAGAACGAGAGAGAAACACTGTGAATTTGTGAGGTTCTTGTACACCAGCCATCTTACTGTAATTCTCTACAAGTATAATAACATCGACTCATGGACTAGGGCTCATTAACGCCTGAACCACGTAAAAAATCCTATTCGTCTATTTATATTTCTGCACTTCTACAGTTCTTATCGTTTTATTATTTTGTTTGTATTCATTTCCGAAAAACTCTGTAAGCAGTCCCATAAAAGCGTTTACAAGTTATTTACAACTCAAAATGGTCATTACAATGTAAAAATTACAACCTGCTGACCTAAGCGGCAAAAATAGGGTTAACCCCTAGTTCCTCTGAGAAACACCTTGGTCATGGTGGTCAAACGGTGGCATATGTACACATCGCCACCTAAGCTCTCCACTCAAGGCTGGGTGAGCATTTCTTTCCCTTTAACTGCACCACATAGCACCCGTGAGCAAAGGCTCAGCAAGAAAACTCATTATTGCATGTATATAATATCAAATGATGAAAATGAAAATCATACAGAGCTTATAGCCCTAAACAGATGAGAGAATATCACTTCAAGATTCTAGTAACCATGCTGGGGCTTATACCCCTAATAAGATAATATCGAATTCTAATAATCATGCTGGGGCGTGTACCCCTAATCAGATGAGTGACTAATGAGTAAGTCACAAACTTTAACCAAAATAGTGACTATGGAGTCACAAAATTGAATTAGATAAGTGGCTCATGTGTGAGTTACGAACTTGGACTCACCATCCACAACCGTGTGATGATGCAGTCACCTAGGCCTTCTGGCCCTGGATCTAAGTAACTAGCCATTAAACTAGACAAGTGCTTTTGTTTTTCATCGAACTTATGGTCGGTCAAGCATTTCATGCTCAGGATGATAATTCTTATGTCGATTAGATCTAATCTATAACGCCCTGGCTACCCCAGAGCAGTTACGGTGAACGATGGACCGGAAATTTGACTCATTGCCTGAGTCCTTTGGTCAAAAACGTGCTCTAGGTATGATTAACAGGCTAAGGTATAAAACCAATAAAAAGGAAATGAAGATTTTATTACAAACTGCTCTGCAGAGCTAAACAAAACATTTACAAGTGGTTCTCAGTACAAAAAGGTCACTATAGTTGTAAAGTTACAATCCCGCCGACCTAAGCGGCAAAAATAGGGTAAACCCCTAGTTCCTCTGAGAACTCCTTGGCCGTGGTGGTCAAGCGGCCGGATATGTACACAACACCACATCAGCTCTCCACTCAAGGCTAGGTGAGCTTTTCTTTCCCTTTACCTGCACCACATAGCACCCATGAGCCAAAGCCCAGCAAGAAAACATAACACTTTCATAAACATTATCAAACGATTATCATTATAACCATACTGAGCATAAAGCTTTAAACAAATGAGTGAATATCACATGTGGTCCTGATAAACCACACTGAGTGACTGACTGGCAAGTCACTAATTCAAATGGAAGAGTGGCTGTTAGGTAAGCCACTAGCCTTCAACAGGTTCTGGTAAACCATACTGAGTGACTGACAAGCACGTCACTGTTTCAAATGGGAGAGTGGCTGCTAAGTAAGCCACTAGCCTTCAAGCGCTTATTTCAATCATCGACCCTCGGGGTCGGTCTGGCATTAATGCTCTTTGAGTCATTCAATGCTAATAGACGATTAGATCAAATCTTATTGGCTTGTGTAATACATGCTAAGGCCATCCTGACTAATGAGTCAGCTCAACGTGATCAGTGCCCAGTACCACTGCCGAACCTGACTAATAAGTCAGTACCATGCACAAGTGAGCAACATATGCTAATCATTCTATATTCGATCCATGTCCATATTCTCACAATCAACATGCCTCATGAACATCCATGCATGTCACAATTGGGGTGCAGTTCTCTTACCTTTGATTCGAGCTAGAATGAACAAAAGAACGACCCTTGAGAACGGTTTAGCTTTTAGTCCTTTAGCGGTCACCTAAACACAACACATATGGGATACCATCAATAATCATGATAATCAAGGGCTCTCAAACCATTATTTAGCCTCCAAGAGATCAATCCAAACTAATCCAAATAGCAAGGACACTCCCGAGGCCTAAAACTAGGTTCCCGGGGTCAAAACGAGCAAACGGGGCGAAAACAGGGCAAGGGCTGCGGCCCTAGCACCTTGGGCCGCGGCCCCCAATGTTCTCTGAGGCAAGGGCTGCGACACCCTCCATCAAGGGCCGCAGTGCCCAGCAAGCACAAATTCCTGACACCTGCTTCATCGAACTAGGGCCGCGACGCTCAAGAACAGGGCCGCAGCCCCAAACCCTGGGCCATTCCCAAACGCGTTTCTAACACTCCAAAGCCTCCAAAAACACACCTAAACATACCCCAATCATCAAAAAAAAATTTCCAAGCTTCCCCATGCATCAAAACCCTCAAAATCCAAGGCTCGAACGAACCGAAAACTCAACAATTCACAAAATCAATTCAGAGCTTAGAAACTCGGAAAAACTCAAAACTTAAACTTCGATTACCTTCAATTGGGTTGTTTTCCGTCGAATCCTTCGGTTAAGAAGCTTCTAATCTTCCCTAGGATCGCTATGCCTCGATCCTCACTCGATTCCGACTCCTAGAACTCAAGATTTCGTCAAAAAGGCTTAAACGGTAAAACGGACTTTCAAAAGGGAGAACGGAAGGTTTTCTTATCGTATGTTCTATCTGATAAGCTACTTCAAACTTAAGTAACCTCAAATAAAACCTAATGCTCGGGGTCCCGAAAACACCCCCGGGGACATTATAGTCAAAACCTCCAAAATTTCACCCTGATCTCAAATATTCCCAATTTATCATCAAATGAACATTTCTATTACCCCAAGATTGACCCCATTATAGTAAAACCGCTAATCCACTAAAAATAACCGTCACATGTTCAATAGCTCGAATATATCTCCATAATAATGGAATCTCATTCACAAATCAAGTTATGCACCCAAATACACAAATTACCCTCAACGGGCCAAATTACCATCACACCCCTGTAATAGGAGATATGGACTCAAATGCATGCATTTCACATCATATCATAATATAATCAACATATACATGCATTTATCAATTAATCACATAATTAAGCAAATATGGCCCTCCCGGCCTACTATTCATGCCGTTAAACTCATCGGAGAATTCGGGGCATTACATAATCTTTTCAGCTTGCGTTGAACATGCTAATACCATTCTTGACTCATAAGCCAATACCATACGACCAGTGCGCAGTACTACTGACGAACTTGAATTGTAAGTCACAGCTTCACAGTCAGTACTGATACCATTTTCGATTCCGGACTCATAGGTCAGTGCCATTCACAGATAAGAAAGATTGTTAAGCATTTAATATGCAATAAATGTCCACATATATATCACTCAACCTGCCTCATGAATAACCATGCATGTCACATATGGGGTGCAGTTTTCTTACCTCTGGTTCGAGCGATAATTAATACAAGAACAAACCTTGAGAATGATTGATTCCTTTGATTCCTTAGTGGTCACCTAGTCATAACCAAATATAACCTCCATCAATGAAAATGAGCAATGAAAGGTTCTTGACCTAAACCTCACTCCCGAGACCTCAAATCGTACCCAAACGGTGAGTAGATTCGAGCCCGAGTCTTAGGAATTGAAACCCCGAGCCAAAAACCCTCAAAATTGCTCAAAATAGGAATCTGGAAAAGCAGGGTAGCGCTGTAACACTGCCCCGTAGCGCCATAGCGCTACAGATAGGGATGACTGTCCCTGGATAGGCTGTAGGGCCTTCCTTTGGCCGTTGTAGCGCTACAACCAGAGTTTTTCAGCCCTGGTTTTTCCCCCTTCGACTTCTCCAACTTCAAAGCTTAAAAACCTTATTCAAAACTTCATTCAAACTCCCAAATGAACCCAAATATCCTCTCTACAAGTCCTAGGCATCATAACCATAGCAACCCTTGCCAAAAACTTCCATTAATTCTCACTATCCAATCTAGAAATCAAGCTGAAAACCATATGGAAATAGAGCAGAAAACCAAAGTTCTAATGGCTAGATACTTACCTCAAGCTCAGTATGGAACCCTCTTCAATGGTGGAACACAACCCTTAGCCCTCAAGACTCACTTCCCTAGCTTGATTCCTCAAAGGGAGCTCAAAAATCCAAAGAGAAAAGGAGAAGAAATGGTGCACGAGAGAGGAAGAAAACATACTCTATTTTTGCAAGTTTCTACAGCCTTCAATGGTTAATATAATCCTTAGGTAAAAATACAATATTGCCCCTAGGTCATTTAAAGTTCTTTAAAGGATTTCAAGGGGAAAACCATCATTTTCCCCTATCTCGTTAATCTTAATTAACGCTCTCCAATTTCTGTTATTTCCAATATTCTCAACTTCTAATAAATCATATCCCATTACCCTTTAATTCTTGGTATTGTTCTAATCACCAAATTACCCCGAGCCTCAAAATCAACCCCATTATGACCAAACTGCTAACCTGCACTCAAAGATCGTCTCATGCCAAATGGCTCGAACAAATCCACATTATAATGGGGCCTCATCAATAATTCACCAACATGCATGAAAATACACAATTATGCCCTCAACGGGCCAAATTACCAAAATGCCCCTATCATGAAATGTGAACCCACATGCATGCATTTAACATCATATAATAATATAATTCACATAAACATGCATATAATCATTTAATGACATAATAAATCAATTATGGCCCTCCCGACCTTCTAATCCAACCCTTAAACCTCATTAGGGATTTTTGGGCATTACAGAATGTCTCCAACAAAGTTAAAGGAACTAAAGATTCAATTGCAAGAGTTATTTGATTTGGGATTCATCAGATCGAGTTTTTCTCCATGGGGTGCTCCAGTGTTGTTCGTTAAGAAGAAGGATGGAACCTTAAGGTATTTAATGAATCGAGTCGACTGCCTCTGGAGAGTCCTTGCTTTGTTTCTTTTTGCTGGCAGTAATCCTTGCTCAAGGTATTTAATGATGGGCATCATCCATGTGTTTGTCATTTGAATCACTAGTGAAGACTCTTCTGCTTGAATACTCGGTGTTAACAAATGCTCAACTGCTACTATGTTCAAGGTGTCACCATCCTTCGCGCTTGCTAACTTGGCCAAGGCATCAGCGTTCGAGTTCTGATCACGAGGTACTTGCTCGAGGGTATACTTTTCGAACTGTGCCAATAAGTCCTTTTCTTTGTTCAAATAATCAACCATCTTGAGACCCCGAGCCTGATATTCTCCTATAATTTTATTAACCACTAGCTGGGAATCACTGTAAATCTCAAGTGACTTTAAATCCATGTCCTTAGCTAGTCTTAATCCTACGAGCAAAGCTTCGTATTCAGCTTCGTTATTGGACGTTGTAAAGTTGAATCTGATTGCACATTGGAATTGATGTCTTTCGGGCGTGACTAAGATCAAACCTGCTCATGCATTGTGCTCGTTGGAAGAGTCGTCTACGTACAGCTTCCAGGATGGATTTTGACTTTGGAGTTCAGTTTCTTCCATCGGTTTGATAGTTTGGATCTGTGACAAAGTCTGCTAGAGCCTGTCCTTTCACAGTTGCTCGCAAAGAATAAGAAATATTTAATTGCATGTTGACCACGATTTTGGCAACCGAGGAGTAGATGTCAAAATGACAATAAGCCTTGAATAGAAAATACGACACCAATAATTTTATAGTGGTTCAGCCCCAATTTATTTGTAATAGCCTAATCCACTTGGAGTTGTGATATATATATCCTACACTTAAGATCAGATGAACTTGAGTCAACTGAGTTTCTTAAGTGTAAGTAGAAAAATACAGAGTTTCTCTCTTTAGATAATACAAGCTTTCTCTTTCTAAGCTCTCTCAGAAAATGCCCCAAGAATGCCCCATGTAACAGTCCCAAGTTCTCAAAACCAGAGAGTTCCTTTTTTCTTTCAAAAGATCAGTCCCCTCTAAATGATGCCATGAACCATTTATTTATAGGCTCATGGATCGTACCTCAGATGTATCCCTTTGACCGGGTCCTTTGTTCTTCCAACAGACTTTAATTAGTAAAATAAATTTAAATTACAATAATATAGCTATTATTCTGGGATATCTGAGAGATTCCCACGAATGTTGAGAATGATTCGGGTTAAAGCTGTTATTGAGGCTTTACTGAAGAGTCACTGGATGGTAACTTCTGAGATTGTGATCCGTAGACCAACCAAATCCATTCCTGAAGTGACTGATCGGCCAAGACAACTCACCGGTAGACATAGGCAAGCACCTCTCGTCAGCATAGGAAAAGCACACCTCTAGCACACCTCTGGTCTAGCATGACATATTTTAGCATGACACATTTCTGATCTAGCAAAACACTTTACTGGTCTTCCAAAACAAATGATTGGTCAACCAAAATACTCCACTGGTCGTACAGAACATTTTGCTGGTCATTCAAAAATCTTTACCGTTCGGAAAAAAATTCTACCTGGTCGGTCAAATCACTTCCAAACCAGATAAATAATTTTCATGACCAGTAATATCACAACTCCGAAGAGCCAATACATTTAATGAATATTAATGTGCCATTTACTGACCATGCATTGCCACTTGTCACTTCTGATTGCCATGTCATCGAACTGAAATTTTGGGGATAACATTTGCCCCCCAAGTTTATTATATGATTTACTTGTATGATAAACTTTTTATCTAGCAAAATGTTTTTGAGGTCATCCAAAAGCTTCCATCCGGTCAGTAACTTTCACTTTTGTAGTAAACCCACGATTGGAATTTTCTTTTGAATTCTTCAAATTCCATTTTTTGATCTTGTTGTAGTACCCCATGAGTAAGAAAAACATGTTTATGTCCCATGCCCTTGAGATTTGTTGTCCCTTCAAAAATAATTTATTGGGAAAGCATGTATATGGCCAATCAATCATCTTCATTGAGAATCACCAAGGACACCAAAAACATGCCCCCCCAAGCTGCTTGGGTTTTCCACCGTCTGCTCGAATGCAATGGCACCATCACTTGGACACCAGTACACCATCACTCGGACACCACACATCCGCTCAGGTATCACACCATCTGCTTGGACCACGCCATCCGCTCGGACCAGAGCCCAGCCGATCGGATACTCTTCCAGCTCCTCGGACGCACGGCCGAGCCGTTTGGATACACATGCCCATCGATCGGACACACACGCTTATCCGCTCGGATGAACACACACACTGATCAGACACACGCCCCCATCCGCTCGGATGCACATGCTCATAAGTCCTTGGGCTTGTAAGAAAAATGGTTCATGCATTTTAGGCACCAAATTTTTTATTTTTTTTGCTTATTATTGTTGCCCTCATACATGTTTATTTGGGGAGTAAAAAGTATTTTTACTTCTCAGAATATATTTTTTCTTAGCATTGATTGACTTATGTTTGTTTGGTTCACTCTAGGGACTCATCACTGTTAGTCATGCTCAACACCGAGCAATAGACTATAAGGAGCTGGTCAAGGTCTTGATTGATCAATTGGTGGTAGCCCAGGCAAAGATTGTTGTGCCTGCCTCTCCTGCTCTATCACTCCGACCAGAGAAGGTCCTGGATGTTGACGAGGGTGTTAACCAATCAGGGACTAGTTTACCCAACCAATAGACACTCTTAGCCGACCTGAGAGCTTCCTATCCATCAACAGAGTTTCTTACTCAACCAGTGAAACATGCTCAGCCGACCAGGGAAGTTGTATCTGTTCTCCTGACCAGGAAAACTTTACACCTAACCAGCTGAACTTTGATCTGGCTAGTAGTGTACTCTTTTTTCTTCTAATTTTGTGAAGACAACTGATGCTTAGTAGCTTTGATATATTTCTCATAATGCTGAGTTGTTGGCATTTATACTTTACTTTTCTTTGCTAACTTGAAACATTCTAAGTCTTTTTAGACTTAAAACATTATAAGTTTTTTGTGAATAGTAAAGTCATTTTGATGTATGTCTTATATTTTCGCATGAGTACTTAGTTTTCTAGCTTAAAAATTCTAGACATTTCATAAGTCCATACTAAGTATACTTTCTCACACTCTTATTGCTCTAACACTTTATGAGCATAATGTTTATTGTCACACAAATATCTGCTTCTATCTTGAAATTTTAAAAAATTCCAAGTTACTTAAACTTTGTCAAATAATTTAGCTTAATGGCCATTTTGGACATCGAAAATTTAAAAGTCAGCCTAAAAACAGATATCTTAACTCATGCTTTTATTTCCTGTGTTAAATTATATACTCGTATACCCCATGTGCCCCCCAAGTGATCGAGGGTTGAAAGATCCTTAGTCACTTGCAACTTGATCGAATCTGTTCGAGCAGTTAATTACTTGTGAAACACATATAATATATGGAAAATATTCGAGCACTTGAACACTGCTTGAACGTATCGACCAGTTGAACACTGTTCGAATAATTAACACACATGCACATTTGTAGCAAGAATCAACCATGTTGCGCGTAGTCTCTTCTATTACTCGTAAATAAAGGGCAAAACGTGTCTAATAACGAGTCTTAAACAACAAAAATTGTTCAATAATAGATGACTGGTCAGCAAATAACCAGCTCATAAACCAAATTTAAATAACAAGTTCAACAACTTGAAATTAAACTACCACTCTGAAAGCGGTATTTAGTGATAATATATCCTTCGATGCTCGCCATTCCAGTAGTTCTTGATCAAGCTCCGTTCACCCAATCTGATCCTAGCACTCCAGCTCATGTCAAAGTATCTGGGAATACCTCTCCCTTGCTTTTTTATTATCCTCAGCCAAGTAGTGTGGACCTCCACATATAGTGTCTAAGGTAAAGTCCACAGGTCCAGGTTGCAAGGGTGGAGATCTCTGTCGTTTGAACCCAGAATTGTTGCTGCCTCCTTCTCCTTGGGATGTCTCTGCCCGGTACTTTCTCAACTTGCCTGACTAGAGAAGAAATTCTATCTCATCCTTGAGGTGATTTCATTCATTCATGTCATGAACATAATCTCCATGGAAACAACAAAACTTATTCATGTCTCTCTTACTCATCTCTTTCCTGATGGGTGGAGGTTTCTTGTAGGGAACCTCTTCATGACTAGCAAGATATATTTCCTCTCGGCTAGTCAAGAGAGTGGTGTAATTAGTGAATGGAGGCTCATACTTGGTTGGTTTTTCGTTTGAACTCGACTTAGCCTTCTTTTCTTCATGGTGGTCACACCCGTTATTCCCACGTTTCTTTCCACCATTCTTACGGGGGTCAGCTGATCCACCCGGATTGTTTATGCCATTCTCCTCTTTCTCGATTGCATCATCCAATTTCATATACTTATCTGCTCAATCAAGAAATTGTTGAAGTGTTGAAATTGGATTTCTATGTATACTATCCCACAAAGGGCTCCGATAAGTGATTCCAGAGGATATGGCAACCATCTTCCCCTTGTCTCCGACAGCAGTTGCTCTATTGGATTCTCTCATGAATATTTGTATATAATTCTTTAGAGATTCATCCTTCCCTTGTTTGATGTCAGCCAAGTGGTTGGCATAAACTGGTGGAGTCCGAGCAGCACTGAATTGCCTACAAAATTCCTTCTTGAAAGATTCCCAAGAGGTAATGGAGTTTGGCTTGAATTTCCAATACCATTCTTGGGCAGTATCGGATAATGTGGTTGGAAAGACTCTACACTAGTAATGGTCACTTACACCGAGAAGCTCCATTTGGTCCTCAAATTTCCCAACGTGCCTAATGGGATCTGCCTTTTCTATATATATTGGTAGCACCGGTGATTTATATTTTTCCGGCGGCTGGGCTGCTCTAATTCGGGCACAAAATGGGCTGCCACTCCGGTGGTCTATGGCATCTATCCCAGAAGGTCGTTTGACAAACCTTGCACTGTAGCAGTCAGCACGTAAAGATGGGCTTGGATGGCTGGTGCAACTGACGAAGTTCCAAGGTCTTGACCACCTGGTCGGGCATTACCATCTGGTGCATTGTCGTCAACTATTTCTACTTGACAGGCAGGGCGGTTCAGATTTTACCCTTCGACCAGGACGATCCTCCTCTCGTTGGTGATAATGTCCCTTAGATCCTTCCGGGAAGCATGCACTCCTACCCAATCGAACACCATACTTTTTGATTTTTCAGAAGGCTTACTACGCGGAACTTGCTCTCTCCCACTACGCTGCTGGCTGGGGTACAGTGGAGGCTTTTCGGTACGTCCCGAGTAGTCTTTTCCTCCTTGTGGGTTATTGTCTTCTTTATCCTTTTACTGGCCAGTGTGATGACTATCAGCCTCATCACGACCATGCCCATCTTTGAACTGTGAAGTCCTCTTATCTCGAGGAGTCCTGGCCTGATCCTGCCTGGGTGGAGTCTTTTTACTGCCCGATTGGTGACTCCCTGATCTAGAAGTTTCTGATCGGTAGCTCCTGGAGGGGGTTCTAGAGTTCTCCCTTTGCATCAAGGACATTTCGGATCAGACCCCATCATCTTCCCGACCAGGGGGGTTACTCCTGCTTCTGTCCGGTCCCCGAGAATCGGCTCTGTCAGTGGTCCTCTGACCAGCATTATTATTTCTTGGTCCCTGGCTGGTTGCTTGTGTCGCAGCTTGAGCATTGGCTTGGGCCAATTGGGTAGCCGCTTCCAGAGAAAGTGCTACTTCACGATGTATCCGGTCGACTTCCTCCCGTCGTTGTCTGATCTCTTCGCTTCTGGCCTCCATATCGCGCCTTTACTACTCTCATGCAGCTCTCTGCCTGGCCATCTCTTCAACGAAAGACTCCTGTCGAGCATTTAATTGCATCATATCCTCTTGGAAAGAACCTATTGCTTCTTGGAGTTGTTCAACTTCTGGAGTGGTCTCCTCGAGAAAGACTGTGGGCTCAATCGCTGGGTTCTGCAGTCCAGGACCTTCTGATCTAGCAGGCTCTTTTGACGTGCCTGACTTTTTGGATGCCACATTGTTATTCTTGGGCGCCATCTTGATATGATAGTCGTGTGTTTCTTCTCTCCAGGCTCTTAATGAAAGCACCAAAATGTTGACCACGATTTTGGCCAACAATGAGTAGATGTCAAAATGACAATAAGCCTTGAATAGAAAATACGACACCAATAATTTTATAGTGGTTCAACCCCAATTTATTTGTAATAGCCTAATCTACTTGGAGTTGTGATAGATATATATCCTACACTTAAGATCAGATGAACTTGAGTCAACTGAGTTTCTTAAGTGTAAGTAGAAAATTACAGAGTTTCTCTCTCTAGAAAATACAAGCTTTCTCTCTCTAAGATCTCTTAGAAAATGCCCCAAGAATGCCCCAAGTAACAGTCCCAAGTTCTCAAAACCAGAGAGTTCCTTTTTTCTTTCAAAAGATCAGTCCCCTCTAAATGATGCCATGACCCATTTATTTATAGGCTCATGGATCGTACATCAGATATATCCCTTTGACCGGGTCCTTCGTTCTTCCAACAGACTTTAATTAGTAAAATAAATTTAAATTACAATAATATAGCTATTATTCCGAGATATCTGAGAGATTCCTGGGAATGTTAAGAATGATTCAGGTTGAAGTTGTTACTGTGGCTTTACTGAAGAGTCACTAGGCGGTAACTTCTGAGATTCTGATCCGTGGACCAACTAAATCCATCCCCGAAGTGACTGATCGGCCAAGACAACTCACTGGTAGACATAGGCAAGCACATCTCGTCGGCATAGGGAAAGTACACCTCTGGTCTAGCATGACACATTTTTGGTCTAGCAAAACACTTTACTGGTAGGGCAAAACAAATGACTGGTCGACCAAAATACTCCACTGGTCGGCTAGAACATTTTACTGGTCATTCAAAAATCTTTACCGGTCGGACAAAAATTCTACCTGGTCTGTCAAATCACTTCCAAACTAGATAAATAATTTTCATGACCAGTAATATCACAACTTCGAAGAGCCAATACATTTATTGAATATTAATGTGCCATTTACTAACCATGCATTGCCACTTGTCACTTCTGATTGCCAGATCATCGAACTGAAATTTTGAGGATAACACTGCCCATTTTAATAATCAACCAGCGGCTTCTGGTTTCTGCAAGTCTTGCCGTAAGGGTTGGTCGGTGAGTACTGTGATGGGATGAGCTTGAAAGTATGGTCTCAGCTTTCTGGAGGCCAGAATCAAGGAATAGGCTAACCTCTCAATGGGTGGATATCGCAATTCTGCTCTCACTAACCTCTTGCTTACATAATACATTGCTTTTTGTGCGTGGTCTTCTTCTCTGACTAAAACAACACTAGCAGCATATTCTGTGACTTCCAAATAGATGAGCAAAGTTTCTTTCTCAACTGGTTTGGACAAGACTAGTGGTTGTGACATGTGAGACTTTAGCGCTTGAAAAGCCTGCTCGCATTCTTCTATCCACTCGAACTTCTTGTTGCCCCTAAGCAGATTAAAAAATGGAACGCACTTTTTCGTTGATTTGGATATGAATTTACTCAGGGCGGCGATCCTCCCAGTTAGGCTTTGAACATCTTTAATTTTGGCATGAGATTTCATCTCGATTAGTTCCTGAATTTTTTTGGGATTAGCTTCAATTCCTCATGAGTTTACTATGAATCCCAAAACTTTTCCTGATCCAACACCAATGGAACACTTGACGGGATTCAGCTTCATCTGATATTTTTTCAAGATGTTGAAGCATTCTCGCAAGTCCTTGATGTGTTCTTCAGCCTTCTTCGATTTAACCAGCATGTCATCGACATATACCTCCATTTTAATTCCAATCAGCTCCTTGAACATATGGTTGACCAGTCGCTGGTAAGTCACATCAGCATTTTTCAAACTGAAAGGCATTACTTTGTAACATTAAAGCCCTTTATCTGTTCGAAAGCTAGTCCGATCCTCATCAAGTGGATGCATACTGATTTGATTGTACATAGAGTATGCGTCCATGAATGATAAAATCTCGTTCCCTGATGTAGCATCGACTAGCTGGTCGATCCTTGGGAGTGGGAAACAATCCTTTGGGCAGGCTTTATTAAGGTCTGTGAAATCCACGCACGTCCTCCACTTTCCATTCGGCATGGGAACCAGTACAGCATTAGAGACCCAAGGTGGATAAAATGCTACCCTGATGAATTCGTTCTCCTTTAGCTTCTCGACTTCATCTTTTAACGTGTTTGATCTGTCTTTGTCGAATAGCCTTCTTTTTTATTGTACTGGTGGAAATTTTTTGTCTATATTCAAGACATGGCTGATCACCGACAAGTCTATTCCTGTAACAACCAAAAATTACTAATAAGGCTTAAGGGCCTTGATTAGTGTGCTGGGAGAGCATAACTGGAAGATATGTGAATTAATGGTGAAAATGCATGATTATGTGATATGCATGATCCTATGATTATATGGATATGTGGAGTGCATGTTTAGGAGTATTAGATAAGCATGTGGGCCCTGTTTAGTCTGTAAGGGCATAATGGAAATTTTGGCCTGTTGGGCATAAATATGATAAACTGTTGAGGCCACATTATTATGTGGATATATTTATCTTTGCAGCATTCGGCACGAGGCAATCCTAGGAAGCAAGTAGCGGGAAAGTCACAACGGGACTTGGTACCCGACTCGAGGCGAGTCAAGGGGTATTCCGAGTAACGGACATTTATTTGGGTTATTGAGTTATGAAAATAAATAATTGGAGATATATTTGAGGTTAAGAAGCCTAGGAGGGAATACTGGGGGATTTTATCATTTTTCCCTTGGAGACATTTTTGGTACCTCGAGCTTAGGGATTGCCTTAATTAACTAAGAGTGGATAAAACAAACTAAGGAAAATAGTAGAACTTGAGTAAACCGACTCTTTTCTCTCTCTCATTTCAGCTCCCTCTAGACTTTCCATTTCTCAAACTTACTCTGAGATCAAGGATGAATTATTGAGTTGGAATCTTGGGGGATATCTCAGTGGTAATCTGGAGGATCAAAAGGGAATTTAGGTAAGCATTTAATTCTGGTTTAGCTGACTAAATTTTGTAGTCTTTGTTGGGTTCTAACGATTTTTTGGTCTTGATATTGAAGATCAATTTGAGGCTCAGGATTTCGGGTTAGCTCATTGATAGCTAAAGGAATCAACCAGGAGTTGAGGTAAGCTTCGAATTATATTCTTGGTCATTAAATTCTATGTTTTCTTTGACTAGTTTGAGTGTTCTTGAGCTTGTGGGTTCAAAGATTGAAATGTTTTTTTGATGAGTTTCTAGACTAGATTTCTGCTGGGTTTTCCTGCTAGAAGCTTGTTAGAGAGTCGTGATAATTTAATTGTGTCATTGGGATTGTTTAGGGTGGATTTGGGTGAGGTTTGAATGTTGAAAATGGTTGTTTTTCTGGGTTTAAGGGGCTGGGTCGCGGCTCTGTTCTAGAGTGTCGCGGCCCTACGGAGCAAGGAAGAGCCAGGAAGGCTCTAAGGTAAGGGAGCGCAATGGTGCCAAAGGGGCAGGGCCACGGCGTGTGTCTGTGTTCAGAGAGGTCTAGCCTTTATTTCTGGGGGCGGGCCGCGACATGGGTCTTAAGGGCCACAACCCTTAAGGGCACTTTTGGCCTTTTGGAGGTTTTAAGTGCAGGAACCTAGTCTAGGATGCTCGGGATCGATTCTACTACCATGTTTGGTGGAATTCGATGTCCCAAAAACTAGAACTTTAATTGGAAACCTTTTTACAATTATTGATGGAATCCTTTATCATGGTTGTGACTAGGTGTAGCTTGGGCTCAGGACAAGATCGTGCTCGGGGGTCGTCTTTCTTAATCAAAGCACTTGGAATTAGAGGAAAGAAAACTCCACCCGTTTATGTGGATAGGATGGGACTAAGTGTTCCCCATATTTGTATGCACTCTTATATGATTGTGATAAACCATGTGAATATGTTGGGACTAAGTGCTCCCTATAGCGGTATGAATGTCACTAGTGGTATTATGCCATGGGGACATGTGATGAATGACCTAAGAGTGCTGGAATCAATACTTGGGCACAGGGCGTGGCTCAGCCACTGGTAGTTGAGGACAGCTTAATAATCACTTAGCTCGGTTTAAGCGGGCTGAAGTCAGTGGGGTGAACACTGGGCTTGGCCAAAGCGAGCCAAATACAACAGATTAATTAGAGGGTGCGTCCTACGGGCGTCGACCCTAGTTGTCACTTGACATGTAGACTATTGTTAAATTGATGTATATGATATGTTGAATATCTGGAAACTAGATCATTGGTTGTTGACTGTTATTCTGGATTGAATGAATATTATGGGTTGCTGGGTATTGACTGATGTCTTGTAAATCATTTGATTGTGCTCTATGGACTACTTGGTTATTGATATTGAATGTGCTACGATATTATGCTATCGTGTTGGGGCTCTGCTCACGGGTGCTACGTGGTGCAGGTAAAGGCAAGGGTAAGATGGTTCGACCATGGGTTAGAGATCTTTGGGGGTGAAGTGTACATTGTCAGCTGCTTGGCTGCCACGGTCGAGGGTGTGTACAGGGACGGGGACCTAAAATATGTATTTTTCCATTAGAGTGGCTTGATTGTTTATAACATTTGGAAATTCTGTAATTATGTCATTTAAACCCTGATTTGGGATCCCATGAACCAAACATTTATTTTAATGAAAATTATTTATTTATAACCAAAATCTTTTAAACCTAACCTGTTTACCTCTTTAGATTCACGTTTTTATTTAAATGACTTTATTAGCAAGTCTCGCACTATGTCAAACACACAGTGTAACGGTCTTGGTTATCCAGGGTGTTACAACTTGGTATCAAAGCGGTCTAGGTTTAAGGGTTCCTGAAGATAGGTTGGACATGTACACTCGCCGCTAAAGACAAGCTCGACTCAGGGTTCTGTAATTGAATACATGAGATTACATGCTTAAGTTCTTGATTGAAATATGAATGTATTATGTTGTATGATTATAGGAAGCATGAGAACTAATAAGGCCTAACCCTTGACTATTGTGTGATGAGATTGAGGCGTGTTGGTCAGCATTGCTATTCCATGTGAATGAATATTTGGGCAATGGTTTGTATACTGATTGTATATGATTATCTGACTGAACTAAATTTATATGTTATACTTGTTTATTGGCTTGGAGGAAGCATGATAAAGTGTGAGTATACTTGGTTGTAATAAAATTTTGTAGCTACATGTATAGAATTGTGGATTAGTGTTTATTATGCTTTTGTGTGGATGATTACTGTGGTTATTTGGACTTGGTTGTGGATTGGTTTGGAGTGTGAACCTCAGGGCTGAGGAGTTTAGTCAGCAGTGGCAGATGAATTCAAATTGGTTGCGCCCAGAATGGTTAAGTAAACTTGGCATTGTATTATAGGGGGTTGCAGATGATAGTTGGGGTTGGAAACCTCCAACTTTCCCTGAAAGTCACAACAGATGTTCGATAGCATGTGAGTAAGTTGTGGGGTCTAATAGTTGAGAACAGGTGATAGAATAGCAGAATTCTTTGGGGGAAAGTTTGGGTTTGCTTAAGAGTTTGTCAGTGGATGGGCAAAGCTAATTCCATCCTTGGTTATATGAAGGTGAGAGGTCATAACTAAGGGGTTGTGCTAAGTATTTTTGGTAGAAGGATACCTGTAAATGGTACTCCGACTGAGATATTGGTATGATGGGTTGGAAAGAACACAGATGGTAACTTGATACAAGAGGTTATAAAGACATAGTTTGAGCTGCGGAGACTAATAGGCTTATGAGTTTGATTTGGAATGGTAAGGTAACGACAATGTATGTCAATGAGTGTTGTGAGTTTGATAATTCATTTTGGAAATTGATATAAGCAGAAGTGGCTGGAAATGATGACCTATTAAAGGATTAAACTCTAGAATGGTCTAGAGCGTTAGGGTCGTTCCAACGTATGATATCTTCATTTGTATTTAGGTAGCAGAGAAGGCCATCTTATTTGAGATTTTTAGAATGAGGTATAGGGTGTGAATTCCATAGGGCAAAGATGCAAATGATAGTATTTCCATTGGTGGAATTTAGTAAGGACAGATTCTCGGTAATCAAAGCAGAGGAACCTCAGACAGTTCTAGGGCTCATGATTTTGACAGGAAGGGGTCAGATTTACAAGATTGCCATCACGACAGTGATGGGAACCGGTGGGGTTAATTAGTATGCACCAGAGGTAGGGGATGCCACCAGGAAAGATGTCAGGTGAGAGCATGACTTCTACATGGAATGATTCGCTATGTTAGGATGGATTTCCCATGATTAGAGAATGGAAGATGTAACGACCCAAATTTGCTAATAAGGCTCAGGGCCTTGATTAGAGTGCCTAGAGGGCAATAAGTGATTTATTATTATGATATATGAAATTGTGTGAGTATGTGATTAGAAATGCATGTTTAGGTGAATTAAATATGCAGGTGGGCCCCGTTTGGTTATTAGGGGCATGTTTGTAATTTTAGCCCGTTGAAGGCATAAATGTGATAATTATAATAATTGTTATATACTTGTGTTACATCTGTGTTGCACGATCTGAGACAGTCCTAGGAAATGGTGAGCTAGAAAGTCACAACGGGGTCGAAAATCCGACTCGGGGCGAGTCGGGGGGTATTTCGGGTATTAGAAATTTTATGAGGTTATGGGGTTATGGAAATAAATATTTGGAGATATATTTGAGGTTAGAATGTTTAGGAGGGAATATTGGGGAAATTTACCATTTTTCCCTCGGGGACGTTTTTGGTACCCCGAGCCCTTGAGGTAACCTTAGCGACTAAGTTAAATAAAACAAAACATAGGAAACACTCAGAATTCTCTCTACCGTCCCTTTCTCTCTCCATTTCTCAGTTTCCCTTTTCTCTCTTGGAGGCTTAGTGAGTTTGGTGGAAGCTAACAAAATATTAAGGTTTTTGAGCTGGGATTTTGGGAGCTAGAAGCTTGGAGCTTAGGGAACTGGTCCATGGGTTCAACTCAGCTCAAGGTAAGCTCTTAACATAGTGAATTGTATTGAATTGCAGCTGGTATTTTAGAGTTTTCATGTGAGTAAAGTGGTGAATTGCTCTTGATTGTTTGGGTGAGTTTTGGGGTTAGTTTTTTGTTGGGTTTTGCTGCTAGGATTACTCTGGAAAATTTGTGATGGTTGAGTGCGATTGTTGGGTTGATTTTGGGGTAAATTGGCAGGGTTTTCATGGCAAAAATGGAGGGTTTTTCTGGGTTCAAAGGGTCAGGCCACGACATTGCCTCATGGGGCCGCGACAGTTAGTGCATTTTTGGGCTTTAAAGAGATTTTAGGCTTGGGAATCCAAAGGTTAAGGCTCGGGATGGATTTTATCACCCGGATTGATAGAATTCAAGGTCCCGAAGATTAGAATTATGACCCAAAGTTATTTAATGCATTATAATTTGATGGATGGTTATTGTTGGTGCGTTGTGACTAGGGTTTCAGCGAGGCTCGGACTAGGGGACTGTGCTTGGGACATCAGTGCTTGGAAAGCTCGGGACACAGGTAAGAAAACTACTGTACCCATAGAGCATGTGTTGCAGGGCACGACCCTATATGATTGTGTTGCAAGGCGTAGCCCCTTTGATTTTGTTTATTCATGTTTAAGTATCTGCTTTATTCAGCTATGTGTGCATATATGTGAATGAACGACAAGAGCTGAGAACGGCGAGGGCGGGAATGGCGAAGGCCAAGAGCGGCAAGGCCTAGAACAGCAAGGGGCCTGGAGTAGCGTTTAGCATGCGGAGTGCAAGTTGTTAGGGCGAGACCCTAAAGGATACCTGGGATATCCACACGATGTGGACCGTGAACCCAGGGCCTGGTAAAGCACCTGGGAAAGCATGGCCGTATCTGGTTTGCCTGATGATGAATTGTTTATATGTTAAGTGTTTAATATGCATATGTTATCTGCTTGTGAGGGTTTTCTTGCTGGGCTCCAGCTCACGGGTGCTCTGTGGTGCAGGTAAGGTCAAGGGGAAAGTAGACCAACCATGAGTACGGAGAGCGTGAAGCAGCGCATACATGTTTGGCCTGCCTGGCAGCCACGGCCAGGGGTGTTTTGGGGAGATGGTTGTACTAAACCCAGATTTTATCGTTTAGCTGACTTTGGTTATATTTTTTAGTTGTAAATATTTCTAAACAGTATTTTTTAGTTTAAGATATTAGTATTTGCTGAGAAGGAATTAGAAACTTCTGGAAGAGGAATTGGAACAGAAGTAATAAAGAGGTTCGTGGTGAGAGCAATAGAGCTCGTCATATGGGAATCTTTACATGAGTCAGAGGGAGAGTTAATTTGTTAAAGAGACAACTATGGATTGTACGGGATATCACTTGGGAATGCTAATTGGACTGAATGGAGATTGAGCTGACCAGTGGGAATTCAGACGGGTGAACAACAAAGGATTGGGTACGCTTCAGGATTGGACTATGGATAGGTTTGGTATCAGATCCATTATGGAAGACGGTAATGGTTTGACAGAAAGAATTACTGAAGGAGTCAAAGAAGTTTGACCTCGGGGTGGATCAGATAGAGCATCACATTGTGGGAATTGTTGGCACCGTCTATTAAGGATGAACAGTTTAAATGTGCGGTAACAAGACAGGACAATATCTTAAGGAATTGATCTATGATCTGGTTATTACCAGTTAAGGATCAAGGAAAGAGACATTTCAGGAATTACTACTTGTATCAAGTAGGGTGTAATGAATTGGTAACATAGGTTCTTAATTGACTCAAGCTTCAGCAACACAAGTATGTTCTACATGCAGAAAGTATAGGAGCAATGTGAGCAAGTCACTTTTAGGTTTATTGGCAGTATGTTGGACTATTCTTTAGTTAGAAGTGGAATGCGAATGACTACTATGTTGATGATGTTAGTACTAAGGAAGCAAGGTCACAGGTAAGGCTCCATGAAGTGTCAGTTTGGTCTCGCCAAGGGAATTCAATATAATGCTGCAAGAAGCGAAGGGGGTCAGGTATGAAGAGGTTTGATCTGAAGCCACAGAGAAGCTACGGAAGAACGTCTGAAGGATAGGGAGCACAATGAGGTCAATAAATGCGTCATCTACTACGTACGTAACTTCGCAGGCAACTTCACCAGAGATTAGAAGGACTATAAAAATTGAAGTTAGACTGAATGGATAGTGTCAGGTCAGAAGTTCAGAAGACAGAGCGAGGATTGATTAGTTCTTGGTGATGCAGGAGTATACGTGTTATGGATGAATACAGAAGCGTAGCATGAAGGACCTAATTTTTGATAAAGATATGAAACTATGAGTGATACATCACAGGTTGAGACGCGCCCAGGCACGGACTGGCGCGAGGATGGATCCAGCCTCGCGGGAGGTAAAAGAATGGAAACATGGTCGATATACATGGAACGTTAAGTTGGCAGTGTATGTATAGCGTAAGGTATTTGAGCGTTTGGTAACTTGTAAGAAAGATAACCTTGAGACCAAGATTTAATGAAATATAATTGATGGATGGTTGATATTAGAAGTCCTCGACTATATGAGGATGAGATTTAGTTGGAGGCAGATCTCTTACTTAGAAGGTGTATGTCACTTAAACAGAGCACCATGGACTTCAGTGGAATGAACAAGATAACGATTGAGATTGGTATAGCATCAGTGTGTGGTGATGAACAGATACATATTCCTTTGGACAATAAAATCTAGAGTGATCGTTTTGTGGAGACGGGGAAGAACCCTATGAGTGTAATATGAGTTAAGATACAAGGATTGGATGAGTGGTCTAATGAGAGTATGGCGTGGAGATGAGAATTCTAAGTGGGTTTCGTTCCACCTCCTAGGGTATGTTGTACCGGGAGGTTTAAGAGGGTGATAGAATCTAGTATACTTGGATATTGGAAGGTAAAGTGATATTGGGGTGGATCATAGGAATGGATCGCATCAGACTTTAAGTAAGGTGATTGAACAGGGAAGGTTATAACTAAGCTGAATGAGTTAATGTAATTTGGTTCATATGAACTGGTAATGGGACAGGGCATTGATGATGCTGAGTTGGAACCCTGTAGTCTTCCAAGCATTGGAAAGGAACTAGAGAACAGGATAATAGAGTGGGAATTTAAAGTTAGTGATTGATTACAGATGGAATGGAAATCTGAAGACTTGACAGTTATTTTAAGGGATTAAGCATTGAGTGTGCGAATATTTGAGATATTAAGGAAAGTGTAATCCTTGATGAGATAGTCACGGAGATGAATACTGGAGTACAGCTAAGGTGACACGGCATAGGACATGGTAAGATAAAAAGCAAGGAGTACTATGCTAAGTAAAGAAATGAAAGGTGGTGGTTACTACGGTTCAATATTGGTTTAGGGGAAAATCAATGAGGTTGTTGAAATTTCTATGGCAGGGGTATCTGCCTATCTGAAAGGACAAAAGAGTTGGTAAATTGTTAACTTTGGAATACAAAGTTCCAGGATGAGCTTGTGTTTTTCCAAGTAAGTGCAGACAAAGTAAAGTATGATATTCTGGGAGAGGAAGCGGAGTTCTGACTCCTGATTCGATAGGAATTCTGAGGTTGTACCAAGGGTTAGGTCAGGGGCCTATAAGTTGATCTCACCCTGGTAGGGGTGATGATTCATAGATATTTCTGGTATTGATGTTAAGACAGTGAAGCGATTGTTATGAAATAAACAGACTCTAGAGTTTCAACAATTTTGGTGTGCAAACAAAGGTTAATGAAAGTATAGTTATCAGACAAAATCTTATGGAACAAGATTGTTACTCTTGTAAGAGTGTTATTGAATAGTAAAAATTGAAGATGTTGGACCTTGCAAATTTTAGTCAGAGGTACAAGGTTTACTATCTGATGTGTTCGAGTAAATTTCGAGGATGAAATTGTTATAAGGAGGTGATAGTTGTAACGACCAAAAATTACTAATAAGGCTTAAGGGCCTTGATTAGTGTGCCAGAAGGGCATAACTGGAAGATATGTGAATTAATGGTGAAAATGCATGATTATGTGATATGCATGATCCTATGATTATTATGGATATGTGGAGTGCATGTTTAGGAGTATTAGATAAGCATGCGGGCCCTATTTAGTCTATAAGGGCATAATTGTAATTTTGGCCCGTTAGGGCATAAATGTGATAAATTGTCGAGGCGATCCTAGGGAGCAAGTAGCGGGAAAGTCACAACATGACCCGGTACACGACTCGGGGTGAGTCAAGGGGTATTCTGGGTAACAGTCATTTATTTGGGTTATTGAGTTATTAAAATAAATAATTGGAGATATATTTGATGTTAGGAAGCCTAGGAGGGAATATTGGGGGATTTTATCATTTTTCCCTTGGGGAAGTTTTTGGTACCCCGAGCATAGGGATTGAATTAATTAACTAAGAGTGGATAAACCAAACTAAGGAAAATAGTAGAACTTGAGTAAACCGACTCTTTTCCCTCTCTCATTTCAGCTCCCTCTAGACTTTCCATTTCTCAAGCTTACTCTGAGATCAAGGATTAATTGTTGAGTTGGAATCTTGGGGGATATCTCAGTGGTAATCTGGAGGATCAAAACGGAATTTAGGTAAGCATTTAATTGTGGTTTAGCTTACTAAATTTTGTAGTCTTTCTGGGTTCTAAGGATTTTTTGGTCTTGATCTTGAATATCAATTTGAGGCTAAGGATTTGGGGTTTGCTCAGTGATAGCTAAAGGAATCAACCAGGAGTTGAGGTAAGCTTCGAATTATATTCTTGGTCATTAAATTCTATGTTTTCTTTGACTAGTTTGAGTATTCTTGAGCTTGTGGGTTCAAAAATTGAAATGTCGTTTTGATGAGTTTCTAGACTAGATTTCTGCTGGGTTTTGCTGCTGGAAGCACGTTAGAGAGTTGTGATAATTTAATTGTCTCATTGGGATGGTTTAGGGTGGATTTTGGTGAGGTTTGAATGTTAAAAAATGGTGGTTTTTCTGGGTTCGAGGGGCTGCGCCGCGACTCTGTTCTAGAGTGTCGCGGCCCTACGGAGCAAGGAAGAGCCAGGAAGGCTCTAAGGTAATGGAGCGCCGCGGCGCCACAAGGGCAAAGCTACGACAAGTGTCTATGTTCAGGGAGGCTTAGCCTCTGTTTCACGGGGCGGGCCGCGGCATGGGTCTTAAGGGCTGCGACCCTTAAGGGTACTTTTGGCCTTTTGGAGGTTTTAAGTGGGGGAACCTACTCTAGGATTCGCGGGATCGATTCTACTACCGTGTTTGGTGGAATTCGATGTCTCGGAAGCTAGAACTCTAATCGGAAACCTTTTTTACAATTATTGATTGAATCCTTTATCATGTTTGTGACTAGGTGTACGCTTGGGCTCGGGACAGGATCGTGCTCGGAGGTCGTCTTTCTTAATCAAAGCACTTGGAATTAAAGGTAAGAAAACTACACTCGTTTATGTGGATAGGATGGGACTAACTGTTCCCTATATTTTTATGCACTGTTATATGATTGTGATAAACCATGTGAATCTGTTGGGACTAACTACTCCTTATAACTGTATGAACGTCAATGGTAATATTATGCCATAGGGAAATGTGATGAACGGCCTAAGAGTGCCGGAATCAATACTTGCGCACAAGGCGCGGCTCAACCACTTGTAGCTAAGGACAACTTAATAATCACTGAGCTCGGTTTATGTAACGCCCTACTACCTTAGAGTCGTTACTAAGTGAGTTTAAATCGTGAAATTAACTCGCTAATCGAGGTTTTAAGACAAAGGTGTAATTAAACTATAATTAGAGTCATAAACTTTGAAAATAAACCTTTTACTGAAAATCATAAAGCGTTTAATACTTGGGATCCCAAAATTCTGTTTAGAAATATTTACAACTCAAAAGTATAATCAGAGTCATCTAAACGACAAAATAGAATTTGGTACTAACCATCTCCCAAAAATATCCCTGGTCGTGGGAGCCTGGCAGATCTGACATGTACGCACTGCTCATCATGCTCACCATGCTCAAGGTTGGTCGACTTTCCCCTTGCCTTTACCTACACCATATAGCACCCGTGAGCCGAAGCCCAGCAAGAAAACTCTCACAAGAAGATAATATATGCATACCAAACACTTAACATATAAACAAGCCATCATCAGACTATACACATACGGCCATGCCGTCCCAGGCGCTTTACCAGGCCCTGGGTTCGCGGTCTACACCGTGAGGATATCCCAAGTATCCTTTGGGGTCTCGCCCTGGCAACTCGCACTCCGCGTGCTAAACGCTGATCCCGGCCCCCTTACCATTCTCGGCCTTCGCCGTTCCCGGCCTTCGCCATTTCTGGTCGTCGCCGTTCATTCATTTATATGTACACATAATATAACTAAATAGATACCTAAACACTTATAAATTCAATCAAAGGCTACACCCTGCAACACAGTCATATAGGGCCAAGCCCTGCAACTCAACCATATAGAGTCGTGCCCTGCAACTCAAGCTCTATGGGAACAGTAGTTTTCTTACCTGTATCCCAAGATTTCCAAGCACCGATGTCCCGAGCACAGTCCCCTAGTCCGAGCCTCGCAGAAACCCTAGTCACAACGCACCAAAAATATCAATCCATCAAGTTATAATCCATTAAATAGCTTTGGGTCATAATTCTAGTCTCCGAAACATTGAATTCTAATCCATCCCGAGCCTTAACTATTGAATTCCCGAGCTTGAAACCTCTTAAAATCCCAAAATTGCACTACGTGTCGCGGCCCTAGGTACTCATGCTGAGGCCCTGCCTCAAATCAGCCTACACACGCCGCGGCCCTTCCTAAAGGGCATCGTGGCGCGCCTCCAATTCCAGATGCCCCTATGTTCTAAGGGGCCATGACTCAGCAAGAACAGCGCCGCAGCCCGACCCCCCGAGCCCAAAAAAACTCACCATTTTTACCACAAAAACTAACCCAATTAACCCCAAAATCAAACCAACAATCCAAACCATTAATCACAGAAGCTCTACCATGTTTCCAATAAACAAAATCTAACAAAGAACTAGCTCTAAACCTCAACAATTCTCAAGAATGATCCTTCACCCAACACACATGCAAACTCTAAGAAAAAATAGCAGTTACTCAATCCAATTCACTGAGATTAAAGCTTACCTTGAGCTGAAGTGAATCCCCAAATCAGTTCTCTAAGCTCCAAGCCTCTAGCTCCCAAAATCCCAGCAGAAATTCCTTAGTCTTTGATTAGATTCACCAAGGTTTCCCTAAGCTTCCAAAGGATGAAACTCCAAGAGAGAGAGAGAGAGAGTTCAAAAGGGAGGGTCGGTTTCTTTTTTTTCTTTTTTCTAAAGGCTTCTTTTGGTTTTGTTTTATTTAACTCAAGTTCCTAAGGTTACCTCAAGGCTCGGGGTACCAAAAACATCCCCAAGGGAAAAATGGTAAATTTTCCCCAATATTCCCTCCTAAACATTCTAACCTCAAATATATCTCCAAATATTTATTTCCATAACCCGATAACCCCATAAAACATCTAGTACCCGAAGTACCCCTCGACTCGTCCCGAGTCGGATTTTTGACCCCGTTGTGACTTTCCAGCTAACCGCTCCCTAGGACTGTCTCGGGTCGTGCAACACAGATATATCATAATTATCACATTTATGCCCTCAACGGGCTAAAATTGCAAACATACCCCTAATAACCAAATGGGGCCCACATGCATATTTAATTCACCTAAACATGCATCACTAATCACATATTCACACAAATTCACATATTATGACAATAAATCACTTATTGCCCTCTAGGAACGCTAATCAAGGCCCTAAGCCTTATTAGCAAATTTGGGTCATTACAGTTTAAGCGTGCCGGAGTCAGTGGGGTGAACACTGGGCTTGACCTAAGCGAGCAAAAGACAGTGGATTAAATAGAGGGTGAGGCCTACAGGCGTTGGCCCTAGTTGTCACTTGACTCGTAGACTATTGTTAAATTGATGTATATGATATGTTGAATATCTGGAAACAAGATCATTGGTTATTAACTGTTATTCTGGATTGAATGAATGTTATGGCTTGTTAGGTATTGACTGATGTCTTGTAAATCATTTGATTGTGGTCTGTGGACTACTTGGTTATTGATATTGAATGTACTATGATATTATGCTTTCTTGCTGGGCCCGGCTCACGGGTGCTACGTGGTCCAGGTAAAGGCAAGGGTAAGATGGTTCGACCATGGGTTGGAGAGCTTTGGGGGCGAGGTGTACATTGTCAGCTGCTCTACCACCATGGTCGAGGGTGTGTATAGGGACGAGGACCTAAAATATGTATTTTTCCATTACAGTGGCTTGATTGTTTATAACATTTGGAAATTCTGTAATTATGTCATTTAAACCCTGATTTGGGATCCCATGAACCAAACATTTATTTTAATGAAAATTATTCGTTTATAACCAAAATCTCTTAAACCTAACCTGTTTAGCTCTTTAGATTCATGTTTTTATTTAAATGACTTGATTACCAAGTCTTGCTCTATTTCAAACACACGGTGTAACGGTCTTGGTTATCCAGGGCGTTACAATCCCAACCATATCTTTATGCGACCAGGAAAAGACCTCCTGGTTCTCCTTCAAAAATTCCACCAGTTTTTTCTTGTTGTTGTCTCTAAGTTTTTACCGACTTTCAGAACCTTGGTCAAATATGCCTCTTCTACTTGGACCTCCTCGAGGTCCTCCACGGGTCCCACATTTTCTTCAGAATCCCCAAAGCAAGGATCTAAGGCTCTATCCTCACTTTGGGCAACACCCTATTTGGTGACATGTTCACTTGATTGGGCTTGTACTTCATTTGCCAACAGCAACCTTTTCTCGGCTTTTTTCCCAGATCCACCTCGTTTTGCTAACATTCCCACGCTTCTCGCTGGTTTCCCAACACGCATCTCACTCCTGCGTCAGTTGGAAATTTCATGGCCAAGTGTCAGACTGAGGTCATGACTCGCAGGTCGATGAGAATAGGCCTTCCAATCAAAGCATTATACGCAGAAGTAAAATCGACTACTATAAAAGTAGCGAGTAATGTCCTGTTCATAGGTGCCGCTCCTGCTGTGACTAGGAGTCTGATCGACCCCGTTGGTGTGAGCCCTTCATCGGAAAAACCATAAATGATTTGGTTGCATGGTTCCAAATCTATCACTGACAATTTCATAGTGAAGATTTATATAGAATGTTGACGGAGCTTCCTATATCTACCAACATCCGCTTAACCATCATATTTTCATTCTGGACATCCATGACCAGAGGATCTGAATGGGGGAATTGAACATGCTGTGCATCAAGCTCAGAGAAAGTTATCGATTCTTCCTCTGTTCGATCCTTTTTGGGAGTTCGCTCCTCTACATTCAGCATTTCAATATCTTGTTCGTGGCGTAAGGTTCGAGTATATCTTTCTCTCGCCTTTCCACTGTCACCTGCTAGGTGTGGGCCATCGCAGATAGTCAGCAATGTACCAGCAACTGGAGTTGGCTATAAAGGGGGCGAGCGTTCACGTACAGGTGCTTGCTCGTTGCCTCCTTGAGCCACTCGCTGAAGACCTCCAGCGACTCGCACATATCTTCTCAAATGTCCTTGTCTGATAAGGAACTCAATCTCATCTTTAAGCTGGTTGCACTCATTAGTGTCATCGCCATAGTCATTATGAAAATGACAAAACTTTGTAGTATCCCTTTTGGATATATCTTTCCTGATTGGAGCTGGGCACCTAAAGGGAACTGTAGTGTGATTGGCCTTATATACCTCTGCTCGGCTATCTACCAGAGCTATATAATTAGTGAACCTCAGCTCGTATCTATTACCTCGGCTCGTATCTGTTACTCTCAGATGTTGATGGCTCGTTGTTCGCCCTTTTCCTCCATTTTTCCAATAATTTTTGTTGTTTCCATTGGATTTCCCAGACCCATTGGCGTGTTTTGGTGGGATCTTCTTTCGGGCTCTGGTCATCTGTGGGAGACTTCCCTTCGTTGGTAATAGTCTCCTCGAGCTTGATGTGCCTATCTGCTCAGTCTAAAAATTCTTGAGTGCTCTTGACCCCATTCGCAAACTGTTCCAAAGGGATGAATGGCGCCGAACTCGAGCAGTAAGAGCCATCATCTTTCCTTCATCGCCAACCGTCTTAGCCCGAGCAACACCTCGCATAAATCGTTGAACATACCCCTTCAGGGTTTCTCCCTCTTTCTGGCGTATCTTGACCTGTTGATTGGCTTCGGTCGGATGTACTCGACCAGCATAAAACTGTCTGTAAAACTCCTTCATGAACATTTCCCAAGACACTGTGCTAGCCGGAGGGAATTTGAAAAACCACTCCTGAGCAGTCTCGGAAAAGGTGGCTAGAAAGATTCTGCACCGAGCGTCGTCTGACACCTTTTGGATTTCTATTTGTATCTCGAAATTGTTCACGTGAGATACAGGATCTTCTAATCTAGTGAAGTTGGGCAAGTCCAGCATCTTAAATTTTCTTGGAGTCTCGACCATCGCGATTATTTGCACAAACGGAGTGCCCTTTCTCTGGTCAAATTCAATATACGATGTCTGGTTCCCCACTAGTTGCTGGACGACCTGATTTAAAGCATTGAGCTGGGCTTGTACAGCGTCTGGTACTATTGGAGCAACTGGTGCTAGAGGGGCATATTCGTCGTGTCTTTCTCTTGTGTCATTGAGAACATCCCTTAAATCTTCCTCCCTATGCCTTTGCTCGCACGCGCCCAGTCGATCAAAGACGTTGGGTTGTCTAGGCTGCCCCCCAGCATTCTGGCTCATTTGTTGGTTCTCTCTTGGTGGAGGGTTCTGTTCTCCACCCATCTCTCCTTGCTGTCGACCAGCATTTCCTCTGCTAGAATCTGCTTCATTATAGTCATGGCCATCTCTAAATTGTGACCGATTACGGTGCAACCTGGTTTTCGCACTATTTCCCCCTCCTCTTGCTGGCATGTTCCAACTGACAGGTGGAGGTCTGCATTGGTCGGTAGGTCCCTGGGCATTATTATGCCGTGGGGGACCCCTGACCGCAAAACCTGATTCAACCTGCCTTCTTCTTGGAGAAGGACGTTGTCCCCTATTCGCTGGGTCTGGTTCCTTGGTAGTTTGGCATTTAGGGCTCCAGGGATGCTGCCTAGCCCTACTCTGCCTTTGCTGCTGGGGATTATCTTGACCAGCGCAAGAGGGTGGTTGTTGCTCAGGATCCTGGAACGACCTATCCTGTTGTGCAACAACGGATTGCTCCGGCCTCTGAGGGTATTCTAGTTAAGGCGGAGTGTGGTGATGTTGGGGATGATCTGATTGTGGAACTTGTTGTGGGTGCATACTAGGTGGTTGATTCAGTTGGGAGGCAGGTGCAGGCCATCCTTGGGCCAATTGAATGGCTGCCTCCAGAGCGGCGGTGGCATCCCTCTGCCAGCGGTCCATGTCGGCCTACTGCTCATTCAATTCTTGGCATTGCCTATCAATCTCCCTTTGCTACAGCGCCATTATTTCAGCCACATTTTCTTTATTAGCCCTCAGATTGGTTAATTCCTCTTGCCACACAATCAGAGTCTTCCTCAAAGTTTCAGAATCCATCTCCTCCACTTCCAATTCCACTTGTGGCTCATCCTCAGACACATTTTATGGAGGAGGATGGGTTGGCGCAGTACCATAGGTTTTCCCAGTCTTCCTAGTTGTTTTCGCCATTTGATCTTCTTAGAGGTCTTGAGTTCAACTCTTAATGAAACGACCAAAATGTTGATCCTCAATTTATCCAACGACACGGAGTCAGATAGATCGACAATAATAAGATGAATTCAGGCCAAAAAGATAAAATGACAAAAATATTTAGAGTGGTTCGGCCCCAAATAATTGTAATGACCTACGTCCACTTAGTGTTCTTATTGATGTAGAACTCCAAGAACTTGTGATCAATGAACTCGGGTTCACGAGTTTCACAAGATCAAAAATGAATAAAAGTTTAGTGGATAAAAACACTATAATTCTCTTTTTTTCCCCAAAAAGGTCCTCTCTCCTGAGCACTTTGAATCTTATTTATAGGTTTAAGGAGCTCCTCCTAGGCCGATGGGCCTTAATAACATTTAATATAAGTGAATTTGAATAATAATGGACAAATAAAGGTTACATAAATGCAAGATCTAATATCTTTGGAAATAATTAAAAAGCTACGATCAGTCTTAGTTTCTTACAATATATTCCTTTCGTCATGTGAAGTCTCTGCTGGTCGATGGTTGACCAGAGCATAGCCGCATAAATAGCCACGTGCACCCCTCGTATGTACTAATCCTACCACGTCATCATGCAACTCACTTTTTTGGTAAACAGACCAAGTCACCATACCAAGGGCAAAAAGGCCTTAAAGGAGGTCTTTCCAAAAAAATCCCTCGCAATCAATAAAAGGGCCTTGAAAATAGGTGTTTGTGATGCTTCACAAGTATCATCTCCCTATAACATTCACAACCCAAGGGGAGACCACATCAAGGACTGAAAAAGGTCCTCATAAAAATCCTAGGTCGACTATGGTCACCTAGCCCAAAAAAGGGTCTCGAAGAAGACGCTTCAAAAAATAGTACTATGCATAATAACAAGAAGGATGCTTCTTGATCAATAAAAAGCCAAAAGCGCGCGCATGACAAATATAAAAAAAAAAAGGGATGGGAGACACCCAAAGGGTCAACACATCCTTAAAATAAACCAATGTGTATACATAAGAGGAGCTCAAACGCTCCTTCAATGAGCATGAAACACAAACAAGGCACTAAGTGTGTTTCTTCAACGAGTAAGTACTGGTAGACTTTGTGATTGAGTCGAGTCACTGCTCTAATAGTGAAGAAGAGGCCGACAAGAGAAAGAACCACAAGAAAGAATTGTTAAAGCATTCTTCACTCTGAAATCTGACAAGCACTGGATACGAGCAAACCAACCAGGGCAACATCTTAGGAGCACCACACGAGGGCTCACCTTGTCTAGACGATACTTCTTGGGCCCCTCTGGTTAGCGTGCCTCAAGTTTCTTCTTGGGACCCGATGTTCTATACACTAATGACATATGTGGGATTTGTACAAAATGAATGATTGGCATTAATTAAACTTCAAATGAGTCCTAAGAACCACCATTCACGGAGTATGCTTTTCCATATCTCATAAATAGACAAACGCACTTGCACCTTTCATGTCATAAAGATGGTTCACAAAAAAAGAGTTTGCAAGAAAGCATAAAATCCTCCATATTAATTGGGAGGAAAGTGTGGATGCCAAAAATTTGCCAAGGAAAAAAGGTCTGGTTCCTTATTGAAATAAATGGCTAAGGGTCACTTAGTCATTTCATCAGACTTGTGCCTATAGGTCTCACGAGACCACAATCTAGGAAGCACTCCCAAAGTCCCCATGAGGTCCCTGCCATGCCAAAGACCCAAGCACACCCAGGAGGGGCACGTTCTGCAAAACCTTTACATCATGCAGACAAAGGCACTATAACGACCCAAATTTGCTAATAAGGCTTAGTGTTTGTATTACATGGGCCAGGAGGGCCTAATTGGATGTTTATATGTTAGTTTGATTCAATTGGGAGTATATATGTGAATTTTATGAGCTATATTATAATATGAATGCTTATGCATGTTTAAGAGTATTAAATTTTCTTATAAGCCTGTTTCTGTTAGAAAGGGAATTTTCGTAATTTTGACCCACTGAGGGTATATCCGTAATTATATGTGCATTGTGAGTAGGAAAACATTATTATGTGGACATATTTGAGATGTGTGGCACGAGGTGATCATAGTGCGCAATTTGGTGAAAAAGTCACATCGGGGATTAATACCCAGCTCGGGGTGAGCCTAGGGGTATTTTAGTAATTTGTTATATTACTGGGATTTATTAGGTAATGGAAATTAAATTGGTGATTTTTTGGGACTAAGTGGATCTAATTGGGAATCGATGGTAAAATTTGAGGATAATGAGAAATTAGGTCAAATTATTATTTTCCCTTGTGGGGGTTTGCGGAAAGAGTTATTGGGTAGGGGCATTTTGGTCATTTCTCAACCATGACATATGCTTATGTGTGTCAAGGGGAAGCTTTCAGAACAAAACCAAAAACACCTTCTCTCTCTCTCTCTCTCTCGTTTTCTCTCTCTCTCCCTTGTTGGAGATATTCTTTGGTTTCGAAAGAGAAAGTCTTGAACCCTAAGCTTGGGAGGCAAATCATGGAGGGATAGGTTGTCTAGTGTGGTTATTCATCTAACGGTCTCATTGATCACAGGGGTAAGCCATTCTCTAGTAATATCTGCAAGTTTTAAGTTGTCTTTTTTTTAGTTTATGGAGAGTTTTTGAACTTTGGTTGTTAGTTGGATTTTGGAATTTTTTTAAGGATATTTGTAGTGTCTTTAAGCCTATAGGTTCGTTCCAGTGATCAATTCTATCTGAAACTATTTTTTTGGGTGAATTAAGAGGAGCTGCGATTGCTGAAATCGTGGGAAATTTTGGAGTTGCAAGGTCACACTACGGCACTGTTCTTGGAGCGTCGCGGCTTGCATGAACTCTGTCGAGGCAGAGGTGTCTTGAACTGCATTAGTGTCGCATCACTTGGCAGGTTGCACTGCGGCGGAAGAACAAGGGATTTTTTGGTCGGGGCTCTCTTTTGTGGGGCGCCGCAGCTCAAATTTGGAAAAAGTTAAAAATTAGGTTTTAGGTAATAAGAACCTAAACCTAAGGGTTCGGGAACAATTCCACTACCTAATTTAGTGGTATCTGGGGTCCCGAGGGCTACGACACGTTCTTAAAGCTTTTAATTTTTTTATTTCTTAATGGATAGCCTTTAATATGTTGTGACTAGGGGTACCGCAAGGCTCGAGAGGAAAGGATCATGCTCGCTATCGCTTCACCCCATCACTCAAGACTTGAGGTAAGAAAACTGGCACATGTACCAAGTGTAGGGCTTGAGCCCTTGATTATAAGGCATGTGAATGACCGTGTCATGAATTCATTTAGAGTTGAATGTCTATTGTTTTTCAATCTTGTTGATATATTTGTTTGTACTGGTTGTTCAGTCGAGAGACCGTTATCTGCCTGTAGGTCGTTCTCGGCACTAAATGCGTAATGTAGGCTGTAGTGGCGAGGCCAGACCATTGTGGTGGGGCCAAGCCATAGTGGTGGGACCATTACAGGGATGTGATGTGCATTTATTCGGCATGATTCGTTATACTTGTTGAATTATCCATGTATATATGGTTATGATTTATAAAGCATGTATTTGATAGGAATGTGTATTTGAATATTTGTCTTACTTTATTAAGTTTTCTTGTTGGGCCTTGGCTCTTGGGTGCTTTATGGTGCAGGTAATAGCAAAGGGTGACTAACCATCCATGAGTTAGAGAGCTTCAGGGGCAGCGCATACATACTCGGCCTGATCCGCCACCATGGTCGAGATATTTTTGAGGAACATGGGATAATAGCTTTATTTTGTTGCTTAGGTCGGCCAATTCTGTAATTATGATAAATTTTATTTTTGATTTAAGACCTTTGGGATCCCATATATTTAGTCAAACCTTTTTAAATGAGAAGTTCAAGTTTATTGACAAAACCTTTTAGTACCTTGACCTTCGTATTAGTTTTAATCACAATTTTGATTCCAAATGACTCGCTAGTTAAGCATTATTTTAAACACACGACGTAACGGTCTTGACTATTCAGGGCGTTATAGGCGCCTAGCGCCTAGGAGGGACATGCCTCGTGTGACATGCTACGACATGACACACCTCCAGGGGCCATTTTGTATGATGAGCATGCCTTGGTGCTTGACTTCCTTAGAATGCTCCTTAGGGGCAGGTGACCTGGTGACTTAGGGACGCACCATGCCCACCAACAGATAGGGACTTAAGATGTGTACTCCCTTGCCCTATCAAGGCCATATATGAATAAAACAATGTTTATCCATGTCCCGTTGTGTATGCTTTCTTTATGGTCTATGTGTTGCTTGCTTGTTACCTTTATTGGGACATCGCATGGCTTTTGCCTATGTTGTATGCTCTAGTTGTTGTGTGAGATGTTTCCTTTGGAAGGCTTGCTTTGTGCGTGCTCGTGCTTCATCATTGCCTTTACATGTGCGAGACTTGTATCGTGGCTAACCGTTAAGTTTGTTTGTCGCAGGTGTGAAGTGTAGGCTGACTTGCTAGCTGAGTTTGCTAACAAGTGTCGCACATTCCGTCAATTCGAGGAGTCAAGTTGGCAGCCCATGACAGTTGGTATTAGAGCCAGGTTATAGAAATCTTGGTGACCCAACATGATGGTGAGCAACACTTAAATGATCAAAGCGCTGGAGAGGCACGTTGGAGAGCTAGATGGCCTGGACAACAGGGTCAGGGATCTTAGCTCTATCAGGCTGGAACCAAAGACGGACAACACACAAAACTGCATGGCTATGTTGGAGCGGGATACGACCAATTTACTAGCCTTCATAACTGCAATCGAGCGAAGGGAGAACCTTTCAAGTACATCCAATAGTCCTCAGAGGGAGGAACGTATTGAGGCAATGGAATGAGCGGTGAAAGACGTACAAGAAACACTAAATGACCTCATAGAGAATTGCAGAGGCTCAGTTGAGGCGTTGAAGGACGAGATGTTGGAGATGAACACTAAACTAAACCTTACCATAAGGGCGGTCAGGAATCAACCTACAGGTGGACCCATTGGCTGAGACGAGCCCCTATGGCGGGGCTAGAGATGGAAAGGACTTAGAGAACTTCCTCTTTGATATGGAGCATTACTTCAGAGTCGTGAGAGCTGAATCAAAAGATGGCAAGGTTACCATGGCAACAATGTACTTGTCTGCATATGCCAAAGTGTGGTGGAGGACGAAGTACAGTTACATTCAGAATGACAAATGCACCATAACAACATTGAAAGATCTAAAGATAGAATTGAAGAGGCAGTTTCTCCCTGAAAATGTTGCCTACATAACTGGATGCCAATTGAGAGAGCTGAAGCAGACTAGAACAATCCAAGAATACGTGAAAAAATTCTCTAGGTTGATGCTTGATATCAAAGACATGTCCGAAGTGGACAAGCTCTTTGCATTTTTGGAAGGTTTGAAGCCTTGGACAAAGCAAGAGCTCGAGAGACAGCGAGTAGCTGACCTGGCCACTACTCAAGTTGTTGCCGAATGACTAACTGATTACTCATTAAGGAATATTCAATTGAGGAAGACTAATCCTTCACCTAGCGGAAGCAATGTTGGGGGTAAGAAGTCAGGAAAGTCTTGGCAAAGCAAGAGTGAAGTCTAACTCTCTTAACAAATGTAGTTGCCCCCTATTCAAGAAGCCTCTTACATGTTGGATTTGTACCGGACCCCATAAGTCAACAGAATGTCCTCACAAATCCAAGGGGAGTAAGCCAACGAAGAGGAGGATGAGGAATATACACATATGGGTGCCCTCCAAATGCTAAATGTTCTCAAGAAACATGGTGCGAAAGTGAATAAGACCCTTGGAAAAGGACTAATGTATGTGGATGCCACTCTAAATATTAAAATGGCTGGAAGCATGATGATCGACACGGGCGCCACTCGCAACTTCATTTTGGAGATCAAAGTTAAACGTTTTGGATTGAAATGGGAGAAAGACTATCGCCGCATGAAAGCGGTGAACTCATAAGCCTTAACCAAACCAAGCATGGCTAAGAAGGTGAACATGAAGATCGGCTCATGGGAGGGACAAATTGACTTGGTGGTTGTGCGAATGGACAACTTTGATGTGATATTGGGTATGGAATTTCTTATGGAAAAGGGAGTCATTCCAATCCCAGCTATGGGAAGTTTACTCATAATGGGAGAGACACCTGCAGTGGTGCCTGCTAAAGTGGAGCATCCTCCAGAAACCAAGTTTTTGTCATCCTTGCAATTGAAGAAGGGTGTGAAAAGACAAGAGACCACGTATGTTTCCCTACCCACAGTATACGATGATACGGTGGATCAAGTCATTCCACCAGCGATTCGAATGGTCTTGAATAAGTATGGAGGTATTATGCCGGCTCAACTCCCGAAAGCCTTGCCACCTAGAAGAGGGATTGATCACCAGATCGAACTAGTGGCGGTATCCAAACCAGCTGCAAAGGCAGCTATAAGATGGCACCCCCTGAACTAGAAGAACTGAGGAAGCAGTTGAAGGAATTCCTTGAGGCATGCTTCATCAGACCATCGAAGGCACCATTTGGTGCGCCCGTGCTATTTTATAAGAAGCACCATGGGAGCTTGAGATTGTATATTGATTATTGGGATCTCAACAAGGTGACAGTGCGCAATACATACCCAATCCCCTTGATCGCAAACTTGTTCGACCAGTTAAGTGGAGTGAAATTCTTTACAAAACTGGATTTGAGATCAAACGACTATCAAGTGCGGATAGCAGAAGGGGATGAGCCAAAGACAATGTGTGTGACTCGATATGGAGCATTCGAGTTCCGAGTCATGTCGTTTGGGTTAAAAAATGCACCAGCAACATTTTTTACATTGATGAACCAAGTTTTCCACAAGTACCTAGATAAGTTTGTGGTAGTCTTCTTGGATGACATTGTTGTTTATAGCGCCACAATAGAAGAACATAAATGACACTTAGCTCAAGTGTTTTAGAAGTTGAGAGAGAATCAACTCTATGTGAAGCGAGAGAAGTGCTCCTTTGCACAAGAGAGAATCAAGTTCCTAAGCCATATTGTTGAACGTGGTCAGATTCGCATGGATCTAGAGAAGGTGCGGGCTATTCAAGAATGGAAGGCCCCTACCAATTTGAGGGAACAACGCAGTTTCCTTGGTTTATCGAACTACTATCGAAAATTTGTGGACGGCTATTCAAGAAGAGCAGCTCTGACAGTCAGAATCCCGTGATCCATAAGGGGAAAGACCGGGTAAGCTGTGCAATCCCACACCGCCTGGGGAAGGTCAAGTGTGATGATTCTAAGACTGTGTAGGTATGGGACTACACCGTTGAAGAGGGCTTAAATGGATTGATGGGTACTACCTATATCAACAAGATGCATCTTCTTTTCGGTAGCCCATCACTTGAGAACTCCAAAGTTTAGCGTGCTTGACCTGGGGTAATCTAGGGATGGGTGACCTCCTGGGAAGTTTTCTAGGAAGCATGTGAGTGAGGACAAAGCACGCTGAAAAGACTCGTGTTGGTTTGTAGGGCCAGTCGTCATTCTAGAAAGCAGCCATAGTGACGTGGGGCGTCACAGCAGCACCCTTGACCGAGTTGTTGAAGAAAGGTGTAACTTGGAGGTGGACGGATAGATACGTTGAAGCATTTGAGAGTCTGAAGGAAGCCATGATGTGGGATCTTGTCCTCGCCTTACCAGATGTTAGTAAATCCATTGAAGTGCAGAAAGATGCGTCTGATTATGCTTTGGGAGGAGTACTTGTACAAGAGGGCCACCCCATAGCTTATGAAAGCTGTAAACTTACGGAGGTAGAGAGGTGGTACATTGCGCAAGAGAAAGAACTTCTCACAGTAGTAATTCATTGTCTACGAGTGTGGAGGCCCTATTTTTTAGGGTCGAAGTTTATAGTGAAAACAGATAATGCCGCGGTGAGTTATTCCTCACCAAGCCAAAGCTTACCCCCAAGCAAGCAAGATGGTAGGAGTTCGTAGCAGAATTTGACTTTCATTTCGAACACAAGGTGAGCCGTCTAAACCAGGTAGCTGGTACCTTGAGTCACAAAGTTGAGTTAGCAACTCTAAAATTTCTAGCAAACATGTCGGCTAGCGTGGTGACTACTCCCATCCTAGATTGCAATAAGGAGAACGTGGAGAAAGACCCAGTGTTGAAGACCATCATGAATCTCTCTAAAGAAGGAAAAACTTGCCAGTTTTGAGTAGAAGACAATATTTTGTGGGCCAACAGTGGCTGCTTATGTGTTCCAAAGATGGGAGACTTACGGAGGACACTAATGAGTGAGTGTCAAGACACCTTGTAGTGGCAGAGAACGCATTCCCTATTGAAGCAAGGGTACTACTGGCCACAAATGTGCGATGATATAGTACGTATACCAAGGCCTGTCTCATCTGCCAGCATGAAAAAGTAGAGAGACACAGGATGCCATGGTTGTTACAACCTTTGTTAGACCCAAGCCGACCATTGGAGAGTGTCCCTTGACTTCATTACTAGTCTACCAAAGACAGGAGACTTGAGTGCGATCTTAGTGATCATGGATAGATTTTCAAAGTATGCAACATTAATACCGGTGTTGAAGTATTGCTCGGTAGAAGAGATAGCAAGACTTTTCTTTAAGTGTGTCATGAAGTATTGGGGAGTACACCAAAATATAGTCAGTGACTGAGATGGAAGATTCACAGGGACCTTTTGGTCCAAGTTATTCAACCTTTTGGGGTCACAACTAAACATTTCCTTGAGCTACCATCGTCAAACAGACGGACAGACTGAAAGATTCAATGGGATGCTAGAAGAGTACTTGCAACATTTTGTCAATGCCAACAAAAAGAATTGACCGCAACTACTAGACATAGCTCAATTTTGCTTCAACTCCCATAAGAGTTCTTCGCCAAACAAGAGCGCTTTTAAAGTTGTCAATGACCAGCAACCACTCTTACCCCACACAGTGGATGAGTATCGAGGAAGAAATCCAAGTGCCTTTAATTTCACAAAAGACTAGAAGAAAACCACCAAGATTTCCCGAACCTATCTGGAGAAGGCTTCAAAGAGAATGACAAAGTAGGTAGATAAAAAAAAACAACTGCTAGAATTCAAAGAAGGTTACTTAGTGATTATCTAGCTGAGGCCCGAACAACTGAGATTATGAGGGAATAAGGACATCAGACTCATCCACAAATACGAGGTTCATGTTCCAATCATCTCAAAAGTGGGCCTAACCTCCTATAAAGTCAGCTTACCAGAATGGATAAAGAAACACCCGGTCTTGCACGTCAGCAACCTCAAACCGTATCATGAAGAACCAGAAGATCCAACTCGCAACTAGTCTACCAGAGAAGGAGTTAGCATCAAGCCACGAAGCAGCAGACAACCTGAAAAATCTTAGCAGAGAGGACCATGGTCGTGGACAAAAAGAAAAAGAAAGAGTTTCTGGTGAATTCGAACGGGCTCAGAGATGAAGAAATTTGTTGGGAAAGGGCAAAGGACTTGCACAAGCTGACGTAGAAGATTGAAGATTAGCATGGAGCAGGTTCGTCAAGGACGCCAAAGATTTAAGTGGGGGAGAGTGTGACGTGCTGCGACATGGCACACCTCCAGGGGGCCATTTTGTATGTATGAGCATTCCTTGGTGCTTGATCATTAGTCAAGTCTTGCACCAAGTAACCTCAGAGGTAGGGGATGGCACTTTTGTAATTATGTATATGTCTCCCAGGAGAAAATCATTTATGTTCCTGGGAAGACTTTATTTCCTTAGAATGCTCCTTAGGGGGAGGGGACCTAGTGACTTAGGGAAGCACCACGGCCACCAGCAAATAGAGGCTTAAACTGTGTACTTCCTTGCCCTATCACAGCCATATATGAATAAAACGATGTTTATCAATGTCTCGTTTTGTATGCTTTCTTTATGGTCTATGTGTTGCTTGGTTGTTACCTTTTCTGGGCCATCGTGTGCCACTTGCCTATGTTGTATGCATTAGTTGTTGTGTGGGATGTTGCCTTTCGATGGCTTGCTTTGTGCTTTCTCATGCTTCGTCATTGCCCTTACATGTGTGAGACTTGTATTGTGGCTAACCATTGGGTTTGTTTTCCCAGGTGTGAATTTTAGGCTGACTTGCTAACTGAGTGTGCTAACAAGTGTCGCACGTTCCGTCAATTCGAGGGGTCAAGTTTATGGCTCATGGCACCTCGCTTGCACGATGTCTCACGCCACAACAAGTGCCTCGCTCCAAGGGTGCCTCACAGGAGCATCACGTACCTCACGCCACAGCTGCCTCGTGGGTGCATCAGGCACCTCGCGCTTTAGCCACCTTGCAGGTGATTCAGGCGCCTTGTGCCACAGGTACATTAGATGCCTTGTAGGTGCATCAAGTGCCTCGCACCACAGGTGCCTCGTAGGTGCATCAAGCGCCTCATGCCCCAGCTTCCTCGCAGGTGCATCAAGCACCTCACACCTCAACTTCCTCGCAGATGCATCAGGCACCTTGTGCCACAAATGCCTCACAAGTGCATCAGAAACCTTCCATTGGACACCTTGCCTTGCCCAAGTATCAATGTGAGACGCCATCTTCATAGCCTCATCACATGCATCACCCTCCTTGTTGAAGAGGGTCTTCCTCACCTTGTTAGGTAGGTGTCGCCAATGAGGCGAACCCTTGCCAATTGGCCAGTCAAGACCTTTTACAAGAAACAATGTCCGAAACTCCATGAATATATGTAAGGGGAGGACTAACTCACAAATAAGAGGAAAGACCCCACAATAATTTGGTACCAAGTTAGAATTGAAAAGGCCAACCAAGTATCTCATTCAAGATAGTCCACAAGAGACAAGAAGTACGATCAAGGTCCCCTTAGGTAGGTACGTATAGGTCTGTAAGGATAAAGGCACAGACCTGACACCTGTACCTGACAAGTAGTTGTGGTAAGGGATAGTACGAGGACTGGTAATACCACCTCCATGCCTCTGACATGCACCAGAGCTGACCACCACTCTCTGAACACCTCTACCAGCAAAACCACAACCACTTACTACACGTCGGTGTGCTAATGTGTCACCCTGGGACCACTTTGTACTAAGAGCCATTAGAGTTCACCTATACATAGGACCTTACTTCATTTTTTAGGGGGGTTGAAAAATTGGACATTGTAACCAAAGACAATTGAGTAATACCAATATTCTCCCATGTTCACTCTACGACATTATTCTAAGTTCATATAGCTATCCTAAGTTCTTCTAAGCATCTTTACCGCTCTTCATTTACTCTTAAGCTCATAAGTTTTCCGATTTATCTTGGTTGACGAGTTCTTACAGTCAACATGTTGGTTATCTTAAAGGCCTTTAAAATACTATTGCCTTTATTATTGTGTGAGTTACCAAGTTTTAACTAATGTAATACTTAATATTTTACATGCAATTGATTTCTCCAAAGCAATTCACATTAACAATTAGGACAATCCTAAATAATCATGTTTCTAAAAGATGCAATATTAATGAAAATTATGTGGGGTTTCACTAATGGCATGTAATTGACTAATGCATGATCATGTTATCAATCAAACATTAATTAATATTTATTTAAATAATACAATAAATAAATAATGAACCGAATACTATTGGGTATTTCTAAATTTACATCCTTAAAAAATAGAAATAAAATTACAAAATAGCCTTTAGGTTGTTTTCAAGACTGGGAGAATGCTTCTCCTCTCATTTAGGCTTTCTTGCTAATCTTTAGGAATTTGTAAGGCCAAACTAAATAATTAGAAACTAACTTTCCAAATAATTTATTTAATTAACATAAATTTTAATTAAATAACCATTTTTGTCATCTTTTGAATTTAGTTGAATTTAAATAATTAAAGAATCAAATTCAAATAATTTTTTAAACTTAAGCTAAAATCTTAACTAACTAAAAGATATTTTATTTTTCTAATAAAAATAAAATAAGAAAATAAAACTTTTTGTACGCCCTGATTTTCCCACGGGCTGATTGACAGGCCGAGCTTCGGACTAATCATGGTTAGTCCATAAACATCTCCCAAACCGGAGCTCCTGTCTTGAGGTCGTATCCCCCCTTAGCTCGAGGAATCCTCAAGGACTCGCCAAGACTCCCCAAGACTGGAGCAAGGAATCGGAAGGCCAAAAGGTCGGGCCAGATGCGCGGACCCTTTGTAAAGTCAACACACGCAAGATAAACGTGCATATATCTGACATCACGTGTCCGATATCTCCCTGACTTCTCGGACACGCAGCAGGAACGTGCGTGTTCAGACACCCACGGCTGGGTTGGGCCGTGCGGCCCATTATCTCCTTACCTATCGATTTGACCACACTTATGTGTCAGGTTTAGGAATTATTCATGAATGTCACAGAGTTGATATGACAAATAAGAAGGTCACGGGATGACCTCCTTACCAACTTCCAGGTGCCTTCTCCTATAAATATGGAGACCCTGGGAGTTGATAAGGGTTGGGAAAAATAGTCTCTAGAGAGATATACTTTGTAACCAAATACCCAGAATATATCAATAATATTGACTAGTGGAGTAGAAGGATTTTAACCTTTGAACCACTTAAAAAGGTGTCTTGAGTCGCATATTTCATTCACTAAGATCTTATATTTGTTACGGTTCTATATTTGGCACTAATCATTTTCTCTCTTTCTCTTAATTACCTGTAGACGAAGAACCGCGTCAACAGTTTGGTGCTTTCATTGAGAGCAAGTTCGATTAGTGCTGCTGCAAACATCCAACTATGGTAACTACTCGATCTAGGCATGGCAACGATACAGAACAACATGATGGGCAGGAGGCTCATCATACCGCTATCCCTGATGAACAAATTCCTGAAGTCTAGCAGCGTCTAGGAAAGCAGCCGGCGGGCCAAGAAGATACTGGTAGTTTGGCGCCCCGGCCACCTAATCCGAACCCGTGTTATTATATTGCGGTGGAGATGGAGAACGCTCACCTGAGGAGCCAGTTAGCAACAGCTAGTCAGCAAATCCAGGATATCCTAGCCCGACTACCCCCTCTCGCAACCAACGTTAACGTTGGAGAGAGGCAAGGTGAGGCTCCTAAGTCTCGCCAGGGTAATCGGTCCAGGCATAGCCGTTCGGATAGACTTCCAGCAGCCAACTCCACCCCTTCATCGCACCATGGAGAGGCAAACTTCGGGGAAATGCCTGGGACCAGACAACAACAATACAGCCGTTCGGTTAGGACATCAACTCCTAGCTCTCAGCCATCCTCGAGGATGCCCAGAGGAGCTCGAGGAAATTCCTGAAGAAGATCTGGGGAGGGCCCACAACGTCAGCCTGTCCCCAAAGACCTTCCTACGCCTCGTCTAGATCGCCCGGCACGGGACCAGCAAGTTGGCAGGGCCGAAAGGCCCCCACCAAACCTGATCCATCCAGACGGAACTAGGATCGCCTCTCCAGTCAGGCATCCTCCATCTCCGATCAGATATCCGTCTCCTCCTCGGCCAGTCCGGGACATCCCAACCTATGGGAGTAGTAGGAGAAACCCATCGTCTGCTGGACCTTCCCGGCGTAGCAGGGCACCAGGGGAAAGCTCAGATCGTCACCGCCAAAGGCGGACTCCTAGCCTATCCAGCATGAGCCATTGGACCGGCAGTCGCAGGAGTGATCTCTCTGGAGGAGACCTGCGTCAGTGATTAAGTTCGGCACAAATTCACCAGACCACCCAGGGAGGCGACCTTCGGGATCACCTCAACTCTCATAGAGAGGATCGAGCTAGAGATGGTAGTCAGGCTCACTCAGGGGGGAGGGGGGGGGTGGGCGGTCCGAAGTACGTAACGGAGGGAATGTCCCAAATAACCTATCTCAAGATAGGAGGGGCAATAACCCACCTAATATGTACAATGGATCCAGGGCTGTCGAGCAGCCCCGGAATAACCAAGGATCTCAGGACCAAACCCTCCAGCGCCTGACTCAGATGGAAGAACTAATGAGGAAGCTCCTATCAGAAAAGGAAAAAGAAGAATATGATTCGGGAGACGAGATGGAACTCTTCGCCCCCAACATTGCAGCGACGGCATACCCCTCTGGCTTCCGTATGCCTCACTTGTCAAAGTTCAATGGGGACAGAGACCTGTCGGATCATTTGGGGATGTTCAACACCCTAATAATGGCCCATAACATTGGCCCGGAGCTGCGATGCTTAATCTTCCCCTCCACACTGACCGGACCTGCCAGGCAGTTGTTCAAGCAGAGTAAAAGACAGTCAACTCCTGGAAGACTTTCTCAGCTGACTTCAAAAGGGTGTTCCGCGCCTCCCAGGCCGCCCGAGTCCAAGCCGACTCCCTAGCTAACGTGAGACAGCAGCCCGGTGAAACGCTGAAAGCCTACTTGAGCAGATTCGCGAATGTCGCTGCTCGAGCCAGGGACGCAGACGATAGCTCCAAGCTCATGGCCATGAGAACCAGAATCCTTGTCGGAGGAGACCTATGGAAGGATATACAGAGGAAGGGAGTCAGCTCGGTCAACGAATTCCTTAACAGGGCCCAAGAGTGGATAAACTTGGAAGAACCCGAAGCCTCGGCCGCAGGAACCAGCCAGGTTTCTGATTAGCCTGCAGGAGTAGGGGCGGAGGTTGCGGCAACAACCCCAAACGTTGCACAGAGCAACCAGCCCAGTGGAGGCAAGAGAAAGGGCAATGGCGAAAACAATCAGCACGACCCAAAGAAGAACAAGTCTGTAGACAAGTTTAAGCCCATGTTCGTGACATATACCGAACTCACCCAGTCCAGGGAAAATATCTTCCTAGCCAACTCTACTCGGGTCCCCTGGAAGAGGCCGGAGCCATTGAAACACCACAAGGGAAAGAGAGACACTTCCAAATTCTGCCGTTTTCATAACGACGTCGGACACAATACCGACGATTGCAGGCATCTCAAAGATGAGACAGAGACTCTCACCCGAGCAGGCCCCTTAGCTCAATACTCACGGAACAGGGTCCCAGCGAGCCGACCTGCTCCAGAAGCCCCAGCCAGTCAGCCCAGGACTCGGATAGATCAGGACGTCCCTCCTCCCGTGGTCGGAGGAGAGATATCCACCATCTCTGGAGGTCCGCACATGGCTGGCACAGGCCGAGGTGCCCAGAAGAGATACGTGAATGAACTAAAGGCTCATAACGGAGTGGAGTTCATCCCGGAGCAGCATCAGTCAAAACAGCAACGATTGGAAAGACAACCCATCATTTTCACGGAGGAAGATGCAGGCCATGTCCAGTTTCCTCACAATGATCCCTTGGTTGTAGCAGTCCAGCTCGCCAACCGGAGAGTGAGAAGGGTGCTAATAGACAACGGGAGTTCGGTGAACCTTTTATTCCGATCCACTTTAGAGAAGATGGGTCTGACTATCGCCGATCTAAAGGCAACCTCCATGATGCTGTATGGTTTTTTGGGAGAAGGATCAGCAGCGATAGGGACGATTGAGCTAGTGATCACCTTAGGAGAAGAATCTTGAACAGTATCCAAACTACTCGAATTCGTGGTCATAGACTGCTCCGCTTCTTACAACGCCATTTTGGGCCGACCTACGCTCATAGCTTTCGAGGCCATCCCCTCCATCCGACACCTCGCCATGAAGTTCCCCACCTCGATGGGAATCTGCACGATCCAGGGCGATCAGCTCGCTGCTAGGGAATGCTACAGCATTTCCATGAAGGGAAAATCTAAACCCGGGCAGCTGGCTATGGCCATTCTGAGTGAAGAGGAATCCCAGGAACCCTTGGCGGCTCTTGAGATTGAAAAACCTCAAAACGCCAAAGGGGAAAGTGTCGCCTTTAGTGAGGACATTGACCCCTGAATAGGCGAAGACAGGTCCGAGCTCCAGGCTATTGAGGAGCTCGAGGAAGTGAACCTTGACCCACAAAATCCATCACGGATGGTCAAGCTCGGGATAAACCTCTGTAGCAAGAGGAAGACGGAGCTGATTACGTTTCTCCGGACTAATTTAGATGTATTCGCATGGTCGCACGAGGACATGGTAGGGATCAGCTCGAGTGTCATCATGCACACGCTCCACCTGGATAAAAGTGTTCCTGCAAAGTCTCAAAAGCAAAGACGTTTAGGAACAACCCGAGCTGAAGCCCTAGAAGAAGAAGTGACCCGACTCAAAAAATGTGGCTTTATCCGTGAAGCCAAATTTCCAATTTGGGTCGCCAACCCCGTGCTAGTTCCAAAGCCCAACGGGAAATGGCGGACCTGCATTGACTTCTCCGATCTGAATAAAGCCTGCCCCAAGGATTGTTTTCCACTGCCAAGGATCGATCAGCTGGTGGATGCCACGACGGGACACGAGCTCATGTCCTTTATGGACGCGTACTCAGGCTACAATCAGATCGCGATGAATCCGGCGAACCAGGAACACACCAGCTTCATGACCCCGACTAATGTCTATTGCTACAAGGTCATGCCGTTCGGTCTGAAGAACGCCGGTGCTACCTACCAAAGGCTAGTAAACAGAATGTTCGCGGACCAGATCGAAAAGAACATGGAAGTGTATGTTGATGACATGCTCGTCAAGTCAAAGACTACCGACAACCATGTTTCCGACCTGGAAGAATATTTTAAAATACTACGAGAATATGGCATGAGGCTGAATCCCCAGAAATGCACTTTTGGTGTCGCATCCGGGAAATTCCTGGGGTTCATAGTTAATACCCGAGGAATCGAAGCAAACCCCGACAAGATCAGGTCACTGCTCGAGCTTCCTTCGCCTAGGTCGCGGAAAGATGTCCAGGGCTTGACAGGGAGAGTGGCCGCACTGAACCGGTTTATTTCCAAGTCAACCAATAAGTGTTTGCCCTTCTACAACCTGCTTCGAGGAAACAAGAAGTTTGAATGGACAGTAGAATGCGAAAGCGCATTCTTCCACCTGAAGGCACATCTGGCTGAACCGCCCGTGCTATCCAAGCCCAAGGCAGGAGAGCCTATTTTCCTCTACCTGGCCGTCACTGAGGACGCGGCTAGCGCCGTACTAGTACGAGAAGAGGACCAAGTTCAGAAGCCAGTCTATTACATCAGCAAGAGACTCCCCGGGGCAGAATCACGATACCCACTGATGGAAAAATTGGCGTTCTGCCTAATCACGGCCTCGCGAAAGCTTAGGCCGTACTTCCAATCTCACTCGGTACACGTCATGACCAATCAACCTCTAAGGCAGGTTTTGCAAAAGCCTGAAGCATCGGGACGTTTGTTAAAGTGGGCGGTTGAACTCAGTCAGTTCGAGATTTTCTATACTCCACGAACTGCCATAAAAAGTCAGGCCTTGGCCGACTTTGTGGCAGAATGCACCGGATTCCAGGAGAATCCAGCGGAGGACTCAGCTCACCTCACCTTGCCCCAATCGTTGTGGAAGATCTTTGTAGATGGTTCATCCAACGAAAACAGCTCCGGGGCCGGAATCATTCTGATATCCCCCGAGGGACATAGGTTCCACTCGGCGCTAAGGTTCGGGTTCAAGGCCTCCAACAACGAGGCGGAATACGAAGCTTTGCTGGCCGGCCTAAGGATAGCCAGGGAGTTAAAGGCGAGCTTCGTCCAGTGCTTCAGTGACTCCCAGCTCGTGGTTAACCAGGTCCTGGGCGAATATCAGGCACGGGGACCCAAGATGGCTGCCTATCTGGCGAAGGTAAAAGCCGAGCTGTCCGCGTTTGAACGAGGATCGATCAAACAGATACCTCGAGAACAAAACACCTATGCATATGCTCTTGCCAAGCTCGCCACCTCAGGAGAGACAGAGACCCTGGGGTTGGTGCCAATAGAATTCTTGGAAAAACCAAGTATAGAAGGATATCAGGCAGAGGTTGAGATGATCGACGCCAGGCCAACCTGGATGAGCCCCATTCTTGAATATCTCGTCGAGGGCAAGCTGCCTGAGGGACGTAACGACGCGCGGCGAGTCCGAGATATACGGTAGTCGATGGAGTGTTGTACCGACGTGGGCACTCCTTACCTCTCCTCCGGTGCGTTCTTCAAAGTGAAGCGAAGGCCATCCTACAGGAAATTCACGAAGGATTCTGCGGAGACCACACTGGGGGGCAAAGCTTGGCCTTAAAGGTTCTCAGGCAAGGTTATTATTGGCCGACTCTGTCCAAAGACTCGATTTCATACGTGAAGAGCTGCGACAAGTGCCAGCGATTCGCTGCGGTTACCCGAGCTCCTCCAGTCGAGCTAAAAATGATCTCGGCCCCTTGGCCGTTTGCCGTTTGGGGAATAGACTTAGTAGGCGCCCTGCCCACTGGAAAGGGCGGGGTCCGTTACGCCGTGGTGGCTATCGACTACTTCACTAAGTGGGCCGAGGCAGAGCCGTTGGCAACAATCATGTCTAAAAAGGTGCTTGACTTCGTGGTTAAAAGCATCATCTGTCGATTCGGCCTGCCCAAGAAGATCGTCTCCGATAATGGCACTCAGTTCGACAGCGACCTGTTCACTGAGTTTTGTGAAAGGCACGGAATTGATAAAAGCTTCTCTTTCGTGGCCTATCCTCAGGCGAACGGCCAGGTCGAGGCTGTCAACAAGACTCTAAAGGCGAGCCTCAAGAAAAGATTAGATGAAGCAAAAGGAGTCTGGCCGGAACAGCTCCCCCAAGTCCTATGGGCATACCGGACCTCGCATCGGACTCCTACGGGTCATACTCCTTTCTCCCTAACCTTCGGGAGTGAAGCAGTCCTCCCCGTGGAGGTTAAGATTCTGTCGCATAGAGTCCAGTCCTACGACCAAGGTCGGAACCATGAGCTCCTATGCCATTCCCTAGACCTAGTTGATGAAAGGCGAGAGGATTCGCAACTCCAGCTCGCCCACTATCAGTAGAAGATCACTCGCTACTTTAACACCAAGGTCAGAAAATGCGCCTTTAGCGTTGGCGACTTGGTCCTAAGGAGAGTTTTCCTGGCTGGAAAAGATCCCAAAGATGGAGTCTTGGGACCGAACTGGGAAGGACCCTACCAGGTCGTCGAAGTCATCAGGGAGGGAACTTATAAGTTAGCCCGACTTGATGGAGGAGCCGTCCCACGGACTTGGAACGCCATCCACATAAAGAAATATTATCAATGATCCACTTGTAAGGCCTGGAAAGCCATTTTCTATGTACTAAGAAAAATCAACTTTTTACGCATATTTGCAATTGTAATCTTAAAGTAACCACGAAAGACCCTTTCCCAGTTACTTGGGGGGCATATGGTACCTGGATATAACCAGGTCTCCTTAACGACTTAGATGTTGATCCTTATCTATGGATCGTTGTTCTTCTTAAAGAGCTCGAAATATGGATAAGGGTTAACACTAACTAAGTCCTATCCTGGTTTTAACCGGGTCATAAAACTTAGAAGTTAATTTAAATCCATTTTTCGTTGTTCTTCCCAAAGAGCTCGAGATATGGATAAAAGTTAACCCGAACTAAGATTTCTAAATAAGTTCCTGGTCTTAACCGGGTCGTAAAACTTAGAAGTTAACTTAAATCTATTGATCGTTGTTCTTCTTAAAAGAGCTCGAGATATGGATAAAAGTTAAGACGAACTAAGTTTTCTAAATAAGTTCCTGGTTTTAACCGAGTCATAAAACTTAGAAGTTAATTTAAATCCATTTTTCGTTGTTCTTCCCAAAGAGCTCGAGATATGGATAAAAGTTAACCCAAACTAAGATTTCTAAATAAGTTATTGGTCTTAACTGGGTCGTAAAACTTAGAAGTTAACTTAAATCTATTGATCGTTGTTCTTCTTAAAAGAGCTCGAGATATGGATAAAAGTTAACACGAACTAAGTTTTCTAAATAAGTTCCTGGTTTTAACCGGGTCATAAAACTTAGAAGTTGATGTAAATCTATTTATCGTTGTTCTTTTTAAAGAGCTCGAGATATAAATAGCGGTTAACACGAACTAAGTTTATCAAAAAGATATATATTGTAGCCAAAAGCATGAAAAAATATAAGTTATAGGCGTCAGAACAAATTGTCTCGAGGTGAAAACAGCTCATGCAAAGGTTACATACAAAAAAAAAAAACTTAAAAATACTCAAAGGCAAAAAGAAAAAGCGCCCTAGGCCCCGTCAGTTGGCCCTTTGGAGGTCACTGTTTCACCCTGCTCCGTCGCGCTAGAGGCTTCCCCAGTTTCCGAAGGCGGCACCTCTTTCTCAAGGCGAGCTTGAAACTTCACCAGCAAGTTTGCCCAAAGGCTCGGTGACATGAAGGAGAAGTCAGCCTCCGGGTTGAAAGCCCAGCAGTGATAGAACAAGTCCTGTAGGGACTGCTCCGATGTGGCTCGTTCGACCTCCAGGGCGATCTGGAGCTCAGTCTTCGCAGCCTCGAGGTCTTTCCGCGAGGTGGCAAGGGAGGTCTCGAGCTCTTGGACCTTCAGGCGGGTCTTCTCCAACTCAGCCTTCGAGGTCGTCAAGGCATCTTTATTCATCTTGGCTTCCTGAAGGATGGCCTGGTGCTCGGTCCTCATATCCTCGAGCTGAGTTTTGGCTCTGGTGATGCTCCGGTGAAGAGCGACGACGCCCTGCGGGAAATGAAAGATAAATTTCCTTAGAGGAAAAATAAGGCAAAGTATAATGGTAAAAGCCTAAGAAAAAAAAAAGGAGGGAGCAGCTTACCGTTAGAGTCATGCCCATTGAAGACTCCATTACGTCAACTGGGCTCATTGTCTCAATAGCCCGGAGCTCCTTCTCGGTGAACTTATAGATGTGGTCAACGACGTAGTTCGCCGATTCGTACACCGTTCCCCGGAAGGCCTCGGGGATCTTCTCCAGGTTCTGAGGATTGACTGGAATGCGCACATCGAAGGCCATAGCAGCTGGAGCCCCGAGCTCCGTCCCCGCGTCCTGGGTGACGGTTGGAGTTCGCTGAGGTGGTGGAGGCATTTGGCCTGCTCCGGCAGCAAGAAGAATCGCTCTCGCATCCTGGGCTGATGGGATTTTCTCCTTCTCCTTTGCCGGGGACTTGGTGGAGGTCCCAGCAGTGCTCCTGGACCCCCGGAGCCTTTTCAGTCTTGGCCCGGCTGAGGGGTTTTCCCCAAAGACTGCGCCTCGCAAGCTCCCCTCGGGCTGAGACATCTTTTCTATCAAACAAAAAAACATGGTTATTATAAGTTAACAATCATACAGAGATAAAGACAAAAGGTTAAAGCTAAAAAAAGTATACGAATACTAAGGGAACCCTACCCCCCGAGCTGGAAGAACCTAAGACGATTACTTCCCGAATTGGCGCAGGTTCTGGCTCCGGGTCTGATTTCGGACTAGATTCTCCTACGTACTGCCTAATCCCCGGAGCATAGATACCCCTTTGGAGTGATGACCATGTTCGTAGGTTTGTCCCATACTCCTGGAAAAGGATCGACCTAAAGGCTAGGGTATTATCTACTACTACGGTACCCCTAGGCCAGCTCTCTTGGTGATCCAGCACGAGCTGGTCGACACAATGGAGCAGAAGCGTGTTCAGGTCCGGATTGCTCCTGTGACGATGGACGAGCTGCCTAGGATTGAACCTAGCCAGCCGGGGGTCTGCTCTTTAGGATCTACCCCAGCATTTATAAATTGATTAATCGGTAAAGATACATGTACTTGATGTCCCACCCAAGAAAGAGACCCATGTCCAAGTAGTCCTGCTAAATGGTGATTCAACATAGATTCTACATCTTGGAACCAAGCCAATTTTGGAGCAGCTTTGTGATAATGGAACCAACCGGCAAAAAGCATTAAGGCTGCAAAAACCAATGCACCAATTGCAGTACAACCAGGAATATCAATGAACCCGATTATTGAAATTGCTCAGGATACCCTTTTTTAGCTTCTAGAACCTATTTCTTAGTTCAAGATCCCTCTTACTAACTGGAATCAAAGAATTAGTAGATATGTTCCGCCCAAAAGGGGAATGGGCTAGGGTTATGAACTTATAATCGATAATCGGATGATCGAGTCGATTCCATGATTATAAGGCCCTATCTAGACTCCTAAGAAAGTAAGGGTTACCTTGGCCAGAAGGACCCGCGGCTACTCCGGATTGGATCCTCTCCTCGCCCGTCCTCTGGGCGACGTCCAAAGTCCTCTTCCTGATCCTCACGAGCGGAACTTCGTCGCCCTCGTCCTCCTCATCTTCATCTTCTGCGACCTCCTCCACGTTGATAGGTCTGGTGTCCCGAGCTGGAGGCGGCCCCCGGGGCCTCTTTAGGTTCAGTGTTTGGTTCGGAAAAATCAATTTGCAGGCCACCATCGTCTCGTCCGTCACGAGCACGCGATAATCCTTCTCACTGGGGGGCAAGCCCGCCAGTGTTCCATACTGTGCCCCAAGGGTCATAGATTTCTCTGTCCTCGCGAAGATGGCTGCGTAATGAGTTTAAGTCAGAAAGGGGTGCAGGAGGAGCTAAAGTGATATTTAAACACACGGGCTAGGGTCAGGGAGCACTTACGAGGACGATTGAAGAAGTAGTGCTCGCAATTCCGGAACCCAGTTGACATGAAGAACTGGTCCTTGAAATCATTGGGGTGGCTGGGCAGCTCGATGACCGCCGCCGTGTTAGGAAAATGGGTTAAATAGTAAAACCCGTCGCCTCGCCCCCGCTGGTCCGGGCTGGCTTTGAGGCAAAAGAAATATAAAATATCCGCAGGAGTGGGGACCTCCCACTCTTGCTTCTGGAACAAGTACCTCAACCCTGCCAGCAGACGGTAGGAGTTGGGGGGAAGCTGAAATGGGGCCAACCCCACGTAGTTCAGGAAATCAGCAAAGTACTGATCCAGGGGAAGGAAGGCCCCTGCCTTAAAGTGTTCACTGCTCCAGGCCGCGAACGACTCGTCGAGCAGCGAGCAGCTCCGCTCGCCCTCTGCAGCAGGTCGGGCAATGACGGAGGCTTTCCCCAGTGCGATGTTGTGAGTGAGGAAGAGTTTGTTAATCTTCGTTTGATCGGTTATCTTTGAGATGATTCTCTCTGCCTCAAAGAATGCGTCGGGGGCCCCTCGACCTCCTTCTCCACTGCCGGCCCGAAACGGGGGATCGGGGAGCGAGGCATCACCGCCTTTCCTTTCTCCTGCTGGGAGGCCGAGCTTCCAACGTTCTTCTGGGGGAGATTCTTTTTTGGAGCCATCTGGTCGCCTAGCGAACAAAAGAAAACACTTTAGAAAAGGTGACCCAAGCAGGAGGAAGAAGCAATTATTATTTGCACGAGCTGAGGTAAGCCCAGCTCGTGGAGAGTGGAACCACGCGGTTCAGTGAACACGCGCATATACTCCCAACAGATCCCAGATTACTCGGAATTCGTGTGTCAGGAGGTTCATAATAGAATTTGCCTTGGGGGGAAAATTTCAATAGGCAGAAAATTACAAAACCGCTTATGAGGCGTGTTCCCTAAGCTACCTGGTTTTGCACCCAAAAATTCCCAAAACTCCTACCCAGAAATTTTCCCAGGAAAAGTATCCTGAAACCCTTACTCTAAAGCGATTTCCTACAACAAATATACCCTAACCTAAAAAGGCTGTCACCCTCCATATCCACAAAACCCAGAAAACCCTTGCATGCGGCTATAGTAAATTTTTTTTACCTAAGCTACAGTAGCATGTTTTTAAAGCACACAGGGTCAGGAGACTTACAATGTATGGCTGGGAGGTAGACGAGAGTGTTGCGTTGGTAGGAGCTTCATCGGTGTAGTAGCTTCCAAAGCTTCGGAGAAATCCGTACGCCTAAGCTACTTGAACGATGAAAATGACAGTAACAGAGTCGATGGTTTCGTTCTTCGGAAATATGGAGAGGAAAGAGGAAAAGAGGTTTGGAAAATTTCGAATGGAAGGGTGGCCCGTGCGTAGGGTGGCCACCCCCTTTTTATATGCGTGAGGGATCACGTGTAGAAGGCCCTTGGATGGCCCTGATGAGGGTTCCGAGGCCCTCCACTCGAAATACGAAATGACGGCTGGGCATAGGCTAGGCCATTAAATGCGATTCTCGTAAGACGTACCGTCACCACCCACAGTGTTCCACGTATCAGGCGCCTGCATAAAGAGTGGAATGCGAAGAGTTTGTAGGGAAGTCTAAAAGCCCCTACTGTGGTCCCATATGCGACGTCATATACCACGAGCAGGAGCTTGGGGGGCAGATGTACGCCCTGATTTTCCCATGGGCTGATTGGCAGGCCGAGCTTCGGACTAATCATGGTTAGTCCATAAACATCCCCCAAACCAGAGCTCCTGTCTTGAGGTCGTATCCCCCCTTAGCTCGAGGAATCCTCAAGGACTCGCCAAGACTCCCCAAGACTGGAGCAAGGAATCGGAAGGCCAAAAGGTCGGGTCAGATGCGCAGACCCTTTGTAAAGTCAACACACGCAAGATAAACGTGCATATATCTGACATCACGTGTCCAATATCTCCCTGACTTCTCGGACACGCAGCAGGAACGTGCGTGTTCAGACACCCACGGCTGGGTTGGGCCGTGCGGCCCATTATCTCCTTACCTATCGATTTGACTACACTTATGAGTCAGGTTTAGGAATTAATCATGAATGCCACAGAGTTGATATGACAAATAAGAAGGTCACGGGATGACCTCCTTACCAACTTCCAGGTGCCTTCTCCTATAAATATGGAGACCCTGGGAGTTGATAAGGGTTGGGAAAAATAGTCTCTGGAGAGATATACTTTGTAACCAAATTCCCAGAATATATCAATAATATTAACTAGTGGAGTAGAAGGATTTTAACCTTTGAACCACTTAAAAAGGTGTCTTGAGTTGCCTATTTCATTCACTAAGATCTTATATCTGTTACGGTTCTATATTTGGCACTAATCCTTTTCTCTCTTTCTCTTAATTACCTGTTGGCGAAGAACCGCGTCAACACTTTTAAATTCAAATTATTTACAATTTAATTAAATGAAAGATAATTGTACAAAATTAGGATCTAACTTAGGCACCAAGAATGATCCCGTAGATCAATAGGGTCGGCGACACAAAGTGGAGACAAAGGGCTCAGGATGGCTAGCATCTAGATGGTTGGTTGCGTAAGGTGCAGAGGCACAAGGTGATGTGCGCACGTGGATCACGGGACTCAGGAGGCCTAAGGCATACACAGTAGCAGGGAGGCTCAAGTTGGGCACTCGGGTCCGCTGGCAGACATAAGTGCACTTGGAGGCTCATCGCGTGTGCGGTGCGCATGGAGCCGCGACTCAGGCTGGTGCGGCTATGGCTCGGGATGAAATTCTGGGGTCCTTTCTCTCCTTGTGTACAAATTTGTAAAATACATATTTCAAAAATAAATTTACAAAAATCCTATGAACTTTTTCGCATACACAAGATCTAGAAAATTAAATTCATAACCCAATAGCACCGTATAATTAACAATCCATCACTCAACTATACATTCAAAAAATATATTCATCCATTCAATATAAATATCAACATACATATAATAAATGCACCCACACATCATTTAATATATATATATATGTATATTGAGAGACTGCTTTGGTAAAATTGTTGGTATTAAAAGTGTAAATCAGAGATACCCAGCGGAATGGGTTTTAAAAATTTATTAATACCAACCAAGATCATACATATATAGATATATTAAATCACATACAAATAGATTAGAGATTACCTCTTGAAGTCTATCAAGTATCCACGAATCTTTTTGTATAAATTAGCGATATTCCAATCCAAATTCTGAAAGCGCACACCGTGATCTTCCAGAGCAATCATCCAACACACAAGGACGTGTGTGGGCAAGTAGGATTCAAAAGGTTGATTTAGGACTCTCTAGATGTACTCAACACATGAGATATAGAGAGGTTTGATAGAGAGAAGATTTATTTGATAGTTTTTCAGCTTTAGAAAAAGTAACTCTTTCTGACAATCTATGAAAACCACTGCTTGAAAAGTATCACTTCTTTTTAGGTTTATAAAGATAATTAACTAATTTAAGTAATTATTATATTATTTAAAATAAAATTGATCATTTATAACCTGCTTAATTATTTCATTTAAATCATATTTAAAAAAGAATAATTAAATAAACAAATTATTTGAAATTCAAAATTCGAATTCCAAGGATAGGAAATCACTGTGTGTGGCGACCAGACCATTTGGGCTATCCCTAATTTTCTCATTTCTTTGTTTAATTAATATTTAAGACTATATTTTCCCCAAAATAAATTATCAGTTAATTCAAAATTAACTTTATCTCAAAATATCAATTTTAAATAAATAAATAAATATCTTATTATAAATAAGATAATTATTAATCTCTCTTTATATTAATCGAAACATGATTAATATTTATATTAACCTATAGTTTTTCAAAATAAAAACTATATAGTTAAATAATTAATTAATTCTTAATTAATCAATTTCCCATAATTGTCATATAATTATTTCCTTGCCCTAGAAAATTAATTCATTTGCAATTAAGTCTTTCTCTCTACAAATATTTCTTTTGACATCCTTACCCTTGACAGTGTAGGACAGAGGTGATCTGGGGACTGTGTACCTATAATCTATAGCTCCAATATACTATATTATTAATTAAACCCTTTAATCTAATAATCTTATTTATTAATTCCATGATTACTCTACTATAAATATGGAATTGCACTCTAAGTATTTATAAAGTTATATTTACAGAGTTTTCTCTTGTAGTCCATTGATATAATCAATAAATGTAGTTTTGTCCTCCATTTATTGGCTCGTTAATAACAACTGGTTAAGATTACCATTTTACCCTTCTAATTACATCTTGATCCTTAAGTATCATTAATTCACTAGCGAATAATTGATATATAATCAAATTATAGAGCTCAGTAACTATTCAGTTCCAGAATTAACCCTTAAGGTAACCAATATTCGATTCGTCAAGAAAGTATGGATTCCATTGTTGTAAATCATATTCCCAGCCATTCATGATATTGAATCTCCAAAACAAAAGTCATTAGTCTCCTTATACTAAGAAACATTATCAAGTGAATCAAAAGATCTAATAAACACAAACAGGATTTCATGAATACTTAGGATTTAGACTGATCTACAAATGATCATCTATTATGATAAGTATTAAATCTTATGTCAAAATATAAGTTTATAAAGATAATTAATTCTCATCGGTCCTGTCATATAGAATCTATATTATATACACAGCTTGACAAATATGTCTATCCACATGAGTAATTTGAATCTAGATCATTTGTATCTTGTATGCTTAATAAACCGCACTAGTAACCATTCATTAAAGATTACTTACTTTAACATGTTAGTGACTATTTTTATTCATTATATATGATATCAATTCTCTCGTACTAATACAAGATCATATTCTCATGAATGAATAAGGAATTTTCTTGATATTATTATATAATTAATTCAAACAATAATTATAACATTCAAATATAATAAAATTATGTTTTTATTTAAATCAATAAAATGTATTTACATGCTTTTCGGGCATTAATTCTAACATACCACTGCTGCTAGTTCTAGATCATGAGTAGGGTACCGCTGCTCATATTTTGTCAGCTGTCGTGAGCCATAAGCAATAAATTTTCCAGCCTACATCAGATTACAACTTAAGCTCTGTCTCGCACGTCACAGTAAACCACAAACTTTTCGTGATCTGAAAGAAGACTAAGTATCGGTGTTGTGATCAACCTCCATTTCAACTTCTAAAAGTTGTTCTCTTACCTGTAAGTCCACAAACACTTCAAGTTCTTACGTGTCAGCTCAGTCAAAGACATTGCATTCCTCGAGAACCCTTCATGAAAACATCGATAATACCCTGCCAATCAAAGGAAACTTTTAATCTCAGAATCACTCCCTTGCCTTGACCAATCTATCACCGCCTCGATCATATTCGGATCCACAATAATTCCATCCTTACTAAGAATATGACCAAGAAACATCACTTGAGGCAACCAAAACTCACACTTCTTGAACTTGGCATACAACCTGTACTCCCTCAGCCTCTGTATTAGCAAATGGAGATGATATTCGTATTCTGCTTCTGATTGGGAGTAAATAAATATGTTGTCAATGAACAAATTCCCCAACTTGTCTAGATAATCTTTGACCACCCTATTCATCAGATCCATGTGAATATTATCGAGGCATTAGTTAGTCAAAGAACATAACCAAGAACTCATAGTAACCATACCTCGTGCGAAAGATTATCTTTGGAACATCCTCCTCTTTGATCCGCAGCTATTGATAACTAGATCGTAGATCAATCTTCGAAGATATGGTGTTGCCTTGCAACTGATAAAAAAATCGTCAATCTTTGGCAATGGATATTTATTCTTGATAGGCAACTTGTTCAATTCTCGGTACTCGATACACATCCTCAATAACCCATCCTTCTTCTTAACGAATAACACTGGTACACCCCACGAAAAAATACTAGGTCTAATGAATCCCTGGTAGAGTAACTCTTGTAAGTGAACCTTCAATTTCTTCAATTTTTTTGATCCCATTGTGTAAGGTACCTTAGATACCAGTTACGTTCCTGGTGCCAGTTTGATAACAAACTCAATTTCCCAATGCAGTGGAAATTCTGGTAAGTCTTCCGGGTACAAATTCAGAACTTCACAAACCAATCTAGTCTCCTCTGATCCAACTGGTACAACATTAGTGGTATCCACCACACAAGCTAGGAATCCTATCGAACCTCCTTGCAATAAGTCTCTAGCCTTCAACGCTAAAATCATTGGAATGTGAGGTCTGTTCACAGCACCCACGAACACGAATGGGTCCTCTCCCTCGGGTTCAAAGGTCACCATTCTCCTTTTACAATCTATGGCCACCCCATACTTGGTTAACCAATCCATGCCTAGTATCATGTCAAAGTCCTCCATTCCTAGCTCAATGAAATCCACTAACAACTCTCTACTATCCACATCTACTGGTAAAAATATAATCCATCTCCTAGAAACTACCAACTCCACAGTAGGCAACAAAGTCCCAAACCCAACAGCATACACATCACAGGGTCTACTAAGTCAGTCTATCACATTAATATTTACAAATGAATCATAGCACCAGAATCAATCAACACTGTATAAGAAGAGTCAACACCAGAAATTCGACCTATCATCACAGAGGGACTAGCCCTAGCCTCTGTCTGTGTCAAAGTAAACACTCGAGCAGGAACCAAATTGTCACCCTTCTTCGATTCCTCATTCTTCAGCTGTGGGCAATATTTCCATAGATGACCCACCACTTCACATATGAAACATGCATTAGCCCGGCATTCTTCTAAGTGATGTCGCTTGCACTGAGCACACTCTGAATAACTCTTCCAGCTCTCATTTCTGCCCTAATAGCCACCCTGAGTACCTTGAAATCTTTTGTCTAAAATGGGGGAACTAAATGTATTTGTAGTCCTCCTCTACTGATCACTGGGGCCACCACCTTTACTCGAGCTAGTACACAAAGGTATCGTCCTCCAAGCATTGCGCCTTGCGGCGCCTTCTTTCCATATCTTTCCCTTCGAACCCTTAACAATAAGGGCCTTCACTATTACCTGAGCATATGTAGTCACTCCAGGCACAAATGTGATCTCACATCCTGGGCTATCATAGAATCAACCCCGAATGAATCGTTCATTCTGAGTCACATCAATTGGCACCAAGTCAGAGGTAAACTTGGCCAACCTGTCGAACACCACAGCATACTCAGTCATTGTCATGTTGCTCTAAACCAAATTCATGAACTCGTACAATTCTCGAAACTCTTCCCAACCCATAATAGTGACGTTCTGGGTTTGGGGATACAACCTTCCACCAGATTCTAGCATCATCCCGCATAATATAAGTGGCACAGGACACCTTGTCTTTGTCTACCACCCTCATAAAATCGAGGATGGAACTGATCAAACCCATCCACTGCTCAGCTATGATTGGATCTGGGCCTCCCTCAAAGGATGGATGGTGTTTCTTCTAAAATCTCTCATACATGGGTTCCTATCTGTTCTCAACTTCTGGTTGTACTAGTACTGGTACCACTGTAGGAGTCACCTACGAGGCAACGTTCCCTAGGGTAACCTTCTGCCTCAACCACCTAATCGCATCCTCTTATCTTAGAAGCATGGCTTGCATTTCTGCAAACATCTGCTTCCAATTTTGAGAGGCGGGTGGAGGGTTCTTGCCCTAGTTATCATCTCCAGTCTTGATATTAGCATCACCTAGTCTAATTGTCTGCGTTGGAGGAATAACTTCCAAGTATGTCAACAGTCAATGACTTCGCTTATCAGGCAATGATAACATATATCCAGAAACTGTCCCACAGTAAAACCCGAACAAACACAGCATTCACATGTAACAATAATGCTCATAATCATCTCCATCGTATTCACATAGCAATCAAGAGGGCCAGACCCTTACAGTATATCTCATGCTCCCTATTCTAGCATGTAGATAAGGCATATATTTCAATTAAGCAGTTAAACAAGTATTCAACCCATTACCAACCAAACCGTGAGTTGAGCTTGACTTTAGCAGTGAGAGTACATGTTTGGTCGATCTTTAGAAACTACAAATACTTGGCAACTCTGATACCAAGTTGTAATGTCCTACTAATCCAGGACTGTTACATTGTGTGTTTAAAATAGTGCTTAACTCGTTAAGATAGATATTTGGACTCAAAAGTGTAATTAATGCTAATAAAATGTTTAAGTACTAAAAATTTGGTTAAAAGAATTAAATTTTTCAATAAAATTATAAAAAGGTTCATATGGGATCCCAAAAAGTGTTTAAACAAAACATAATTACATCATTGTTCACAAAATAGTCAACCTGGCAACAAAAATGGCCTTTTATTCTATGCCCGTCGAATATCTGAACCCTGACGTCGAGCATGTCGAATATGTACGCGTCGCCCTAGAGCCCTCCAACTCATGACTGGTCCATTTTCCCCATGCCCTTACATGCACCACAGAGCACCCGTGAGCCAAGGCCCAGCAAGAAAACTCAACAAAGCATAATAATTATTCAAGTAAACATAACCAATAAATAGCATGTTTCGCAGATAATAAACTAGATCATTTCATCATATAAACTACATGACCTATTCCGAGCAAGGAGCATCACTAGGGTGCTATGCTTACAACCAATGTCGGGTGAGTATGGACAGCACCCCCATAGTGGCCCTGCCATCATAGCCTACATTCCGCATATTTATTGCCGAATACGACCCATGTCGATCAATCATAGACAACTTAATATAAACAAACATAGCAAGCATCATTATTCATGAAAGCGATACTCATCCCTAATAGATTCAAATATATGGTCATAACCGCATTCAAGCATAATCGAATCGATGCCCTACTCCATATGCATATGCCAGTTTTCTTAACTCGAGTCCTGTGCTGAAAGCGAAACAAACTTAAGTAGGAACCTTTCTCCGAGGCGCTCGAAAAATTCTAATCACAACATCAATGATACACTCATTAAAAAAAAATTCTAATTACAGGCTCAAGAATGAAACCCTAGCTCTCGGGGCCTCCATTCAATAAGGTAATGGAATCGTTCCCCCGAGCCACTAAGTGGGCCCCCAAATCAACTCCACGAAATCCCTAGCCAAACTCGGAAAAGTTCAGCTAGGAACATTTTTAAGATTCTGGTGTGATCGCTCCAGCCCTTGGGTGTGGTCGCGACCTCCAAAAGATTGGGTTTCCATGGGCCATAGCGCAATCACACTAGGTCCCTGGAAACCCAAATCGCAGTGCAGATTTTCCCCAATTCTTCCCAAATGGTTCCCTACGATTTCAAACCCCAAATACTTGATCCTAAATAGATTCCATCAGATTTTACACCACAATTCGACCACAAATCATTCATATAACCCCTATACCATAACAAAATACAATTAAACATACCGAAAAATCATTGAAACCATATTTTGCAAACTTAGAGTTTTAAGCCCAAACTTTGCCCGAAAATCTGAAATTCAACATCCAATTCATGGTTTTCAATAACAATTTAAACTTGAAAATAGTTTGTAAACTAATTTCTCTCATCAATACAATCAATCAAACAACCTAGAACCCAAGATTTTCAAAAATCCATCAATGGCCCAATTTGCACCAAGAACATGAAGAACAAAGTGGAAAAACCTCAAGAACTACTCACATTGCTCTAAATTCAAAGATCCTTGTTGAATTCTGGTCTTGGCAGCTGCTAAGTCTTTCCTTTGATGCTCAAATCCTCTCTAACATCTTCCAAAAATTAAGAACTTGATCTTAGCTTTGAGTATTTTGCTTTGGTAAGTTTAAGAAGAATAAGAGAGAAGGAAAGGAAAAAATGTGAATGGGAAAACTTCAGCCTTAGTTTTTTTCTTTTTCTCTACTTTCATGGTCAAATGACCATTTTACCCTTACCTCTAATTTTCCCCTTAAATAACCACAAGAGCATTTTGGTCATTTAGCTTAAAATTTTAATTACACCACTAATCAAAAAATTAATCAACTAATGTCCACCAAACTATAATGCCTTGACTAATTCTAGACCTCGGACCATTAAAAACTATTAAGACATAACTACTATTTTGGAATACATACATACATAAAATATTAGAACTTTATTAAAAATCCAAAATACGGGATCCCATTGTTATTACATAAAAACATAAAAAATAAAAAAAAAACATACACCTTTAATTATTATAATCGTTCAAATACTAAATGTGGAAACATAATTACATAAATTGAAAAGACTCAAAAAATATAAACTTCATCCTCAATCTTCCAGCAATCCATCCATTCAGTCCATCCCCAATACACATGCCAAAGCTTCCATGAATCCATCCCGCCTTCCAAGCTTATTTTCCTACACCATCTAAAATAAAAGGAATGAGCCTAATGCCCAGCAAGGAAAATCTACTAAAACATAACATAAACCATAAGACTAAAAACATATACTATAAAACATATGATGTAAAAACGTAAATCATATAAACATAGGACTACAATGTTAATGGCCATTAACTCATTACCGTAGTATGTGATAAAAGCATCTAGGTCTCAGTCTACTAATCGAGGTAGGGTAGATCACAAAATAGTATATGATAAACCATCTAGGTCCTCTGTCTAATAATCGAGGTAGGTTTAATCATAACTCTAATCAATGAATATGATAAAAATTCTTGGGACTCATTTGCTATCTAAGCAACTATATTTCCCAATTGACTACAACATATTCATATATACATATTCATAACACATATAGATAACATAGCATATAAACATAACACATATAATCTAGCCTATTTTCCTTACAAAAAATTGGAATATTGGAGGCAAGAATGGGATTGGAAAACTCTTAAAACCAACAGTAAGAATCATGAGTTTCTAAAGAAATGAAGATGAAAAGGAGATCTAAACCATCAGGATAGAAACTTACCGAAAAACCTTATGTTTCAAGAAACTTAAACACCTAACCAAAAGCCATTAAAATTAAGTTAGGATCTAAAAGAAAATGAAAGAAAATAAAATAACTATAATGAACTAATCTGAGGATAAGAATACCTTGGATAGACTAGAACTTTGATCTACACCTCAATGCCGAAATATCACTCTATCTTACTTCCCAAGTGTTTAGAATAGCTTAAATTGGAAAAGCTTTTTAATCCCAAAACCCTAGTGTTTTCTCTCTAGAATAAACTTTGCAGCTTGGAGGCTCTGAAGAATGCTTGAATAATGAATGGAATGGCTGAGTGAAAGGTCCTATTTATAGAGTTCAAGGAGTGAAACTAACCCATTTTTAAAAAGAATAAATAAATGAATAATAATTGAATAAATTTAAAATTTATGTTCAAAAAATGCCCAGAACTCGGTCAAAAACGTTCAAGAGCAAATCTAAGTTCTTGAACGTTGTTTCTAATTCGGATTCCACAAAGTTTCAAAATATTTGTGTGGAGCCGATATATCACCCCCTATAGGCGATATATTGCCTCCCCCATATTCCTGAGCCTCTGAGGTTTCGTTCGTGCGAAGTCAAAGTACTTTCCGTATCATCCATAGGCGATGTATCAGCTCCTATAGCTGCGATATATTGGCATACGCTGATATTTTAAACATGTGTTTGCACATTTTCAGCACACTTGATGTTTGGTAATACAACTTTGACTAAGTAAAATGTGATCCTAACAGCTACTGGAAGGTTCTAGACCTTCTAGATCTATCTTTTATTAATTTATTTATTTGAAATCCTTAAATCCTTAATAAACATGCATGTGACAAGTGTCACGTTCTTAATTATTCTATCTAAACCTTAGGTTATAATAAATAATATTTCTAGAGCTAGCTATACTAATCAAACCTTATGTTAAAATTAATATTTCTAAACTATAGGTTAAACTTATAAAATCATAACTATTTCTATGTGTTTCCTACTAAATCCCGGCTTGAACCAATAATAAGGAAAACCAAAATACTACAAGCTACTACTACTACTACTATCTAGCTAAGTAAAATTCTAAGACGCTACACAAACACAATTATTCCGCCAATTAATTTCATTTCACCAATAATTCACAAAGTATACAAATTTCTAAAACACCCCTAGGCTCGACTCAAGCCAGACATTTTCCCCTATTCTGACTTTACTGCTAAAACTGCTCAAAAGTATCCACGCATGCCAAAAATCTTATATACCCACATAACAATGTGGCCTCAAGCACATAGCACATACTATTTACAAATATATACTCAAGGGGTCAAAATTACGAAAATTCCCATTTGAGGGTCTTTAAACACATTTAATGCACATAATCATGCATACTCAATTATATAGTAACATAATTTAAATAATGCCCCTCTTGCCCTCCCGACACACTAATTAAGATACTAAACCTTATTAGGAGCTTTGAGACTCTACATTTAACATTGCCTCAGCTCACGTTCCTTACGTCACTCCAACTCCCACTTTTGGCATTCACCTAGCTTGTGCATTTTGCTTCGCTCCACCTCACACTCTTGACAATGCCTCATCTTATGAATCTTTAATCCTTTTCGAATTGGGTAAAATTATTTGGACATATGAATTATGAAGAGTGAAATTTTGTTTAAATACTATTTAAATTTTGTATTAAACATATTTATATTCTACATTAAGATTTAAAATATTATGTGCACATTACAAGGTCGACAGGAAGAAAACCTCCATTACTTTGAAATATTTTTGAGAAAGATAGTATTTTTTATTGCTAATCGATACATGCACTAGAGGCAACCCAATAATAATAATTTGTCTCCTTGGATTTTTAATTTCATTACAATATTTCTACATTTTCTTTGATTATTAGATATATAACAATGTTCATCTTATATGATTGCATTGACATGGGAGAAGGAGATATGGGATGAGAAATGAATATTTTGGGAGTTGATTACAAAGTCATCACTGCCCCCACAATGAAAATTGGTGTGGGCTTGACATTTTTACAAGTTTTACACAGTTTGTTGCAACATTTTTTTAGAAAAATGTATAAAAGTAAATTATTTGGTTGATTACAGAATGGTCACCATCCTAGCAGCAAACCGAGGCACAAAATTTATCATTAGAAAAGAAAAGAGAGAGAGAGAGAAAAAAAATGAGGCCCATTATATTGTAGGAAATACACATTAGAGGATCTTGTTTATTTTCATGCAATTCACATATTATCAGACAACACATGAAAATTCCTAGAACATGCTCCTGTGCTATTGATATAAATACAATGTAAAGTAATTAGAAACTTATATTATGCAATAGAATTGGAACAACTCCTTCTGTTAGGTTCTCTAACCCTTGAATGCAAGTAGTAGCAGAGTATATTCAAGAACCTGAACTGGAACAGCAACACAATCTTCCTCACCAAGCCTTTGATCAACCTAGAACTAGTGTGGGTTGGTTCTCAACACATGAGATAGCGATCTAGAAGAGAAGAAGCAATAGTGGGTAGAAGAGTGTAATTCTAGAGTTTTCTATGATTGAGGACTTACCTAAACTTCTTCACTGCCAACTATCTCTTTTGAAAAACCCTAGCTTTAACAATCTATTTATAGGCACATCCATGAGCTTATTTTCTTAATTAAATTGATAAAAAACTAAATGTGAACAAAGCTCTATTATGACTGGCCCACACCGTATGGGTTGGGATCATGATTTGTGTCTTAAATTTAAGGCCCAATGGACTCAGATTCAAGACATTTTTATTTATACATTTTATAATTAATTAATTAAATTCGTATTCAAATTAACTATTTATAATTTGAAACTTGATTTAATATTATATATTAATATTAACACAAATTTATCATTATTAATAAATATGCCCAATATTTTACAATAACTCTCTTCTTTTCTCTGATTCACAATGGGAAATTTTAAGTTCTATGCATCATAACAAAGGAAATATTTTTAATATGTCAACTTAAACTCTCCCATTAATGTGCCCCCAACTATGTTTTGGACAAAAATACCCCTTTCATAAACACTCATCCCATTAATGTGCACCCGTGATTAATTTTTGTGTTCTACATCAAAATTTAAAACTTTAAATATGCTAAGCGTGTAGATCTTGAAAAATACTAAAATTAAAAAAAGGGTTTATACATTTTTAGACCCTGTGTTTTGTCACATTACCTGTTTGGACCCTGTGTTTTGACAAATTACTTTTTGGACCCTGTGTTTTGACAAATTACTTTTTGGACACTATACTTTGTAAAAATTTTAAAATAGAACCCTAAACTCAATTTTGATGAAGAAAAATTGGATATAACAACACAGTTTTTAAGCAGAATGATTTTATTTTTGTTCTGAATTGTTAGTTTGGTAAATTATTTGTGATTTTAGTTGAGAAATCATTGACCAAAATCGGGTTTAGGGTTCTATTTTAACCATTTTACAAAATATAGGGTCCAAAATGTAATTTGTCAAAACACAGGGTCCAAACAGGTAATGTGTAGCGACCCAAATTTGCTAATAAGGCTTGGAGCCTTGATTAGTGTGCCTGGAGGGCAATAATTGTTATATTGTATTACTTTATGTGAATTTAATGAATATGTGGTTAGAATGCATGTTTAGGTGAAATAAATATGCATGTGGGCCCCATTTGGTTGTTAGGGGAAAATTAGTAATTATAGCCCGTTGAGGGCATAAATGTAATATATGTGATATTCTTGATATAATGGTAATATATTTGTGATGCACGTTCCGAGACGGTCCTAGAGAGCTATTTCGCTAAAAGTCACAACGGGATTAAATACCGGGCTTGGGAGGAGCTTAGGGGTATTTCGGGAATATTATAAATTTAGTTTGGGTCTTTTAATTAAAGGTTAATGGTATTTTAGAAGCTTGGGTAACCATAGGTAACTATTGAGGATAGTTACTTTAAGTGAGAAAGTGGTATTTTTGTAAAAAAATAGGAAAGGTCTAGGCTACCCTTGAGGATTAGTTAGAATAAGAGTTAGATGGAAGGGTAAAAGGGTCTTTTAGCTTGGATATGGATAACTTTGGCTGAGGGGAAAGGCTCGAATGTTCTCATCCTTATGTTTATGCAAGAACTTGGCTTTGGGAGCTCTAGAGGAAACTAGGGGAAAAAAGAAAGGAAGGAAAGGGAAACTCTGAATTTTGTGGGATCAAGAAGGGAGTTAAGGCCAGAAAATTTAGAGGATTGCTCTTCATATTGAGGTAAGGGAATTCTGTGTAATTGTGTTGTAGAATTCAGCTAAAAATATCATGGTTTGAGAATTTAAATTGTGTGCTTTGTTTCGTGAATTCTTGGGGTGAATTGTGGTTAGGTTCAACTTGAATTTTGTGAGTTAAGCTTGGAATTTGATTAGGAAGCAGCTCAAGCTCGAATCTCCACTTGAGGTGAGGGTTTCATGCATCTCTGTTTGGTTGATTGCTGGTGTAGTTTAAGAATTCTGAGGGATGGTTTAAGTTTTACAAGTTTTGGTTTAAGTTTTGAAAGGCTTGGTTTAAGTTTTCGAAGTTTTAAACCAAATTGTGAATTGTAGGTCTGATTGTGTGATTGAGCTTATTGTTGATGTTTTTGAGTTGTTAGATGGTCTATGTGGGGTTTTGAATCGAATTTGGGACACAGGTAGGTCTTGGTAATGATTTGGGAGTGTTTTGGCTCGGGGAAAACATTTGGGGAAACCCAGATTTCTAGGTTTGCGAAGAGGCACCGCGACCCTGTTCTTCTGTTCTGCAGCGCTAGGCTGCATCAGTGGATCGGGGCCCTTCTGGGCGCCGCAGCCCTCATAGGGTGGTGTCGCGGCGCTAGGCCATTTCTGGGCAGAAGAAAATTGTGGTTTTTAGGCTTTTGCCCAGAGGGCTTGGGGGACGCTTCCACCACATTGTGTGGGGTTCCGGGAGGTCCCGGGGGCTCAAGTTTGGTTTCAGGAGACGCTTTTGAATTGGATAGTAATGGGGATGCTATTTGTGTGTTGGGACTAGGTTCTCGGAGAGGCTCGAATTAGAGGACCGTGCTCGAGGGTTCAGTGCTCAAGAAGCTCGAGGCACAGGTAAGAAAATTGTTGTACCCATAGAGCAGGGCGAGGCCCCATAGTTGTGTTGTAGGGCACGGCCCTATGTGATTATGTGTTGGTTGTATCCCATTGAATATGTTAGTATATGTTTAAGTTATGTTTAAATTATGTTGTGTATGCATATATGTGAATGATCAGCTAGGGCCGGGAATGGCCAAGGCCGAGAACGGCAAGGGGCCGGGAGCAACGTTTAGCACGCGGAGTGTGAGTTGCCAGGGTAAGACCCTAAAGGATACCTGGAATATCCTTACGGTGTAGATCGCAACTCAAGGCCTGGTAAAGCGCCTGAGACGGCATGACCGTATGTGTTTAGTTTATGGACAAATTGGTTATATGCTAAATGGTTCATATGCGTATGTTATCTGTTTATGTGGAGTTTTCTTGCTGGACCTCGGCTCACGAGTGCTTTGTGGTGCAGGTAAGGGCAAGGAGAAAGTCAATCGACCATGAGTATGGAGAGCGTGATGCAACGCGTACATGTCTGGTCTGCCTGGCTGCCACGGCCAGGGGTATTTTTGGAAGTTGTTTGTAAAGAATCCTATTTTGTCGTTTAGTAAACTTTAAATATATTTTGAGTTGTAAATATTTATAAACAGTATTTTGGGATCCCAAATGTCAAACGTCAAGTGTTTTACAATTTTCAGTAAATGGAATTCTTTTCAAAGTTTATGTCTCTGTTTATGATTTAATTACACGTTTACTTTAAAACCTCGATTAGAGAGTTAAAAGCACGTTTTAAACTCACTTAGTAACGGCTCTAAGGAAGTAGGGTGTTACATAATGGGACAAAACACAGGGTCCAAAAAAGTATAAACCCTTTAAAAAATGAACTAAAACGGACATTTAAGCAAACAGTTATGCCTCACCAAAATTTTTCGTCAAATTTTAGTGCAGAGCATCGATATAGCATCGATGTACCATCGATTTTGCATTATTTTGGCCAAAAATCAAGTTTTCATGATTGCATCGCAAGAGCATCGAAAAAGCATCAAAACAGCATTGGTTTTGAATCAATTTTACATCGACAAAGCATCGTTCCGGCAAAAAAAAATACAAGTTTTCAAGATTGCATCTATTTTCCATAGAATTTGCATCGAATTTGCAAATTTTTGGACAAAAAAATCAAATTTTGTGGATGCATCGCAATTGCAATGAAGAAGCATCGAAATAACATCATTTTTGTACAAAAAAAATAATGAAAACGATATTATTTTGATGCAATTGCGATGCATCCACAAAAATAGATTTTTTGGCCAAAACTATGCAAACTCGATGGAAAATCGATATAATCATGAAAATTTAATTTTTTTTTGCCATAATAATGCATTTTCGATGCAAAATCGATGTAGTTTCGGTGTTTTTTCGATGCTCTTGCAATGCAATTTTCAAAACTTTATTTTTGGTAAAAATGATGCAAAATCGATGGTACATTGATTGTACATCAATGCTCTGCGCTGAAATTCGACAAAATTTTTGGTGAGCTTGCTTAAATCTCTGTTTTAGTTTTTTTTTTAATCTTAGTGTTTTTCGAGATCTATACGTTTAGCATATTTAAAGCCTTAAATTTTTGATGTAGAACACAAAAATTAATCATGGGTGCACATTAATGTGAGAGAGAGTGGGAAGTTTAATGAAAGGGGTATTATAGTCAAAATTATACAAAATGGCATATATTTAGGATATCTATTAAATTTGTCATATAGATGACATTGAGTATATCATTAAGCATATAACCTGAAATTTCCCTTCACAAAATCATGTAAATATCACACAATTGACCTAGTCAATTCGATATTCTAAATTTATAATTAAATCAATTAATTGAGACATTCTAGATGATTTACTCAAAGGTGATGCGGGGACCATGGATCCATGAAATCAAGTTCCAATATGTTACTGTGAATTTATTTACGAATAATTTCACTACCTTATTAATTTCTCGTGACTCCAATATAAACTCGGAATTGCACTCTTGAATTCATAGAACGCTTTACACTAAATGTAAATACACTATCCATTGCTACATCCATTACCGTCATTCAACCCTTTATAGTTGATCTATTAATGAGACGGGTGCTAATTATCCTTTTACCCTTCGTTTGTATTTTATCCTTACATACCACTAAGTTCCTTGTAAATGATATTTTCGTAAACTTAATTACATATATGAGATCTCTATCATTTAATGCTTGAACTAAGCTATAAGGGAATCATCATTTCACTTCTTAAATAGAAGGTATAGATTTCATATCTATGATAAATACTTTCACTACAATTATACTACCAAGTCCCCAATATGTAAGTATGTGCTAGTCTATATGGTAAGTTGGTTACGAACAAATATAATGACTTAAATAATATAATCAGGGGAATATTCATCACTCTGAATTGGAATTGAATTGGCCTATGGACAACTTTAGGATGTTACTAGAATAGATAATAATGATACTTTCCTTATCTATCTATAATCAATATTGGTCCAGTCCGATGTAAAAAAATACATTTGATCTTATCTACTTGGTCAATGTCCTGGATAGGGCATCATACCAGATTGTGTAAGTAGATCATATCGTAGATTAACAAGTGAGTGTAAATCATGTGCACTAGCTTAATCTTAGGACTAGTGCTTTAAGAACTTGTAACCATAATTATAATCCATTGTGACTAAGTCACTATAACTATGATTATACATATGTTCAGTATTTAATTGATGTTTATATTAAATAAATAATCATGTAAATAAACAAGTGAGTAATGTGATTGACAAGTCAAAATTGATTTCTATTCTTTATTTATGATGAAATGAGGTTACATAGAAAATTGCTTTTACACAGGGCATAAAACCCCAAAAAACTTCCACTTGCACTGTCTAAAACAAATGCGACATTTACACTAAATCCATTTCCCTTACATGTTTATCAAAAGTAGTCTTTGGCAATGTCTTTGTAAAGGGATCCCTAAGATTGTTTGTAGACGCTATCTTCATGACCTTCACATCTCCCCTGGCCACATATTCCCTGATAATGTGGTATTTTCTCTCTATGTGCTTACTCCTCTTGTGGCTTCAAGGTTCCTTTGAATTGACTATTTTTTCTATATTGTCACAAAACAATACGAGCGGTTTATCCATCTTTGGAATAACTCCAAGATCAGAATAGAACTTCTTCAGCCAGACTATTTCCTTAGCCGCCTCAGACGCAACTATGTACTTAGCCTCCATGGTATAATCTGAGATTGCAGATTGCTTAACGCTTCTCCCTATCACAGTTCCACCTCCAAGAGTAAACACCATTCCAAAAGTTGACTTCCTATCATCAACATCGTTTGAAAATATGAATATGTGTATCCTAACGGGTACAGGACTCCACCTAAGTAGACCAACATATAATCCCTATTTCATTGAAGATACTTTAGGATGTGCTTGGCTACTACCCAATGTTCCCTTCCTCGGTTCGACCGAAACCTGCTCACAACTCCCACTGCATGGAAAATGTCTGGTCTAGTACACAACATAGCGTACATCAGACTTCCAACTACGGATGCACAAGGAATTCTTCTCATTTCATCTTCCACTTCAGGAGTCTAGGGAGACTGCTTCTTCAAAAGATGAACTCCATGTCGGGATGGCAATTGTCATTTCTTAGAGTTTGTCATACAGAAGCGCTCAAGCACCTTATCTATGTAAGCTACTTGAGACAGAGCCATGAGTCTGCTCTTCTATCCCTGATGATCTGGATCCCAAGAACATAACTTGTTTCACCCAAGTCTTTCATCTAGAATTAAGTTCTCAACCATTCCTTTACGTCTGATAATTTATTAACATTTTTCAAATAAGAAAGATATCATCTACGCATAGAACAAAGAATACCACAATGTGATTAACCTTTAGTTTGTAAACACAAGGCTCATCCACATTCTACTTAAAGCCATAGGTTTTAATGATTTCTTCAAACCTAAGATTCCAGGAACGGGAAGCTTGCTTAAGTCCGCAAATGGACCTATTCAACTTGCAAACTTTCATTTCTTGTCCAACCACTTTAAATCTCTCTAGTTGATCCATATAAATGGTATCATCAAGATTCCCGTTAAGGAAAACAGTCTTAATGTCCATTTTCCAGATCTTATAATTGAGAGCTGCAACTATGGATGGGAGTGTGCAGATTAATTTTAACATGGCAACTAGACTAAAAGTTTCCTCATAGTCCACTCCTTCTCTCTTGGTATAACCCTTTGCCATGAGTCGTGATTTATACGTCTTGACCTTTCCATCAGCTCCTCGCTTCCTCTTGTAGATCCACTTGCATCCAATGGCCCTAAAGTCACTAGGTGCTTCTACAATCTCCCATACGGAATTAGAATACATGGACTCCATTTCTTGTTTCATGGCTTCGAGCCATAGTTCCATTTCAGGACTAGCCATTGCTTGTTTAAAAGACAACAGGTCATCATCACTTGTGTCACCAACGACCAAGTTGGTTTCACCATTTAATAAGTAAACTTGGAATAAATATCTGTCATTATAAAGAAATCAAACGTGAATGACAACCCAAATGTTTAAAAAGAAAAGAAACTTCGGAGTTTCATAAGTAGCGTTTAAACAAATAAAACCATTATTTGACTCCATAGCAAGACTCAAAACATTATTCAAAATCATAATAAAACTTGTCTTAAAACTTGAAAAGAAAACATTAAAGACTTCCATGTAGGCCTGACTCCTAATGGTCATGATATCCATGACATGTACGCCTTCCACTGTAGCTCTTCAACTCATTGCCCTATAACCACTTCCTTACCTTTACCAACACAGAGTACCCATGAGCCAAGGCCTAGAAAGAAGAGTTGTATAGGACACAATCCCCTTAAACTTACCCAAGAGCATGATTCAATAAAATACAACAATAAACAATTAAATCATAAATATTAACATTAAATAGCAGGTTAAATCCAAAGTCAAAAAAACATAGTGTATTAAAGAATGTAATAACATAAGCATGCATTTCCAACATATCATACGCGTGCTAATTTATGACATAGACATGAATTTAAGAGCATAAGCATGTTAAGAAAAATATCGCACATACAGGTACAATATACGCAACATTTAATGTAAACTACTTAAAACATATAACATTTACTAGTATAATCATACATCCAGTATAAGTAAACTATAAAATTCTACCATTCTGATTATGTCAAGCGTACACCCTACGTGCAGGGGTTCACTATTCTTACCTTGATAGAAGAAGCAATCCACACACTAACACGTTCCTTCAAGTATCCTTAGTTAGCCCCTAATCATACATTATCATAACTCATATCAATAACTTTACATTCACTAAAATTGACACCCCAACATCCTAGGATATAAACGACCTTAAAAATAGGTTTCTAGAAGTCCTAAGACCTTACATTAGGACCCCCCCCAAAACATTTAGACCAAAACCCCACGTTTTTGACATCATATACTCTTCTCTGTAATAGGCCAGTTGATCGGACCATAATAACCGGCCGAGCAGTTACTAACAAATTAAACCCCAGAAATGCAGGTCGGTCGATCTATCCATAGTAACCGGTTGACCGGTTGAGAAATTTTTAAAACTGCGAGAAATTGCAGGTCGGGCGACCAATCCTAACTAGCCAATCGACTAGTTGAACCCATAAACACCCAAAATCTAAAATTTCAACCTTAAGCCCCTACCAAATCAATCCTAACATGTTTCTATCATCAGTAGCTGATAATAACTCGACTCTAAACATGAAAATAACCTAAAATCCCCATACAACGCCATTAATCAATCATTAACATCACCAAACCCTATATCTGGCATATGACTTAAACAATACAGTTTGAAAACATACCGATCAATATCTACAACCATAATTCCCAATCTTTGTGTCTTAGTGATAATTCCTAACCCGCCAAGACTCAGATCAATGTTCTCCTCCAAATCTTAATGCTTCAAAGACTCAGATCAAGAATGAGGGAATTGTTCTTGTTTTGTTACTCATTCGTATATCGCAATAGAGAAGTCTGATAATTCATACGACATCTAAACCTAATTTCCTTTATTTAATATTCTGATAATAATTGTATAAAGCCTATTTAAAATAATCTCCTAAAACCTTTGATTTTCTAACGTTCTTTCCCAAGCCCATAATTTTCCTTTACTTAAGCTAATAGTGTTACTTTTCTTTATTTACACGTCCTACAACAAAAGCTTATATATCTACTTTGACCCCTATATCGCAACTATTATTACCAATTGGCCCTTAACACTTGAAGAAACATAAGTGTGGATTGACAAGCAATTTCATAAAGTAAAACATACATCATAATTCATGCATATCGTAGTTCGTATAATTAAACACATAAAAACATACGAACTACCATAATACCCTGACCCAAGATAGATTACCCAAATACCTTTTACTAACAGAAGTATATATTACAGTCTAGACCATATCTAACAGGGTTCTGAGAGGCCCTCCCACTACGACGTGGCTTCGTGATTGTCTACACTAGAATAGTGCTATTGTCTTCTTCATTCAAAACGACTTGCATCGATTGAGGAAGAGTGGGAATGTCAATATCAACTTGCATTGATGATGATGGAACATTGGTAGGAATCAAATCTGAAAGCATTTCCTTTAATACTACTTTGCTTCGAGGTTTGAAGTTTCGGACATAATCATTTTCTAGAAAAGTAGCATTTGTGGAAGCAAACACTTTCTTGTTTAGAGGTCTATAGAAAATACCACTCTGAGTGCCTTTAGGATAACCAACAAACTTGCAATCTTCAGTTTTCAGTTCTAGCTTTCCTTCCTTTTTCCTCAGGACTTGGGTGGGACACCCCCAAATTTTATAGTGACGTAAAATAGGTTTACAACCATTCCAACGTTCTAGAGGTATTTTGGAAACTGTTATCCAGATTTCCGGATAGCGTTTAGATTGATGTCCTCGGGGAAGCAGAATTATCGATGTCTTTCACGGAAGGTGACCAGAGCTCGCGGATGGACAGAAAGGCTTCGCCTCTCCCGTTTAGTGTCCGGATTACTCTTCCAAGCAAACACAACACGGAAACTCGTCAACTCTCCCGGACTCCCGAAGGGGTATCCTTCGGGGAAGCCCCTTCCAGGAGAAGCTCTTCGAGTGGTCTCCGCGGAAACAGTCCCGTGCCTCGCACGGAACAAAACCAAACGGTCGAGTCCTGGAGGAGGCATATTTGGAATGATATCCGCCTGACACAGGATCCCGCCTGACACGCCCGTCAGGTCAAAGCCGCACACATCCCAGCACGCCTAAGGGTACCTTTTCGCCTACTGTTCCGCTGACAACTTGCAAAAGATGGCTGACTTTGTGTGTTCCCCATACTTTCACGTAAATATACCCACATAGAGTCTTGTAGCCATGCTACTACAGTAATTGTATCCCCTATTTTTGGCTGGTGTAATTAAGACTCATGTACGTAGAGAAAAACCCTAATCCGAAACCCTAGCTATAAAGACCCCTTCATTTTACAAGAAGAGGGACGGCCAACAGATCACATAGCAAAAACTCTACCAAAATCTCTCTAGCTTCATCTTCTTCAAGAGAACCCGAGAGAAACACTGTGAGTGTGTGAAGTTCTTGTACACCAGCCATCTTACTGTAGTCCTTTCCAAGTATAATAACATCGACTCGTGGACTAGGGCTTGTTAACGCCTGAACCACGTAAAAACACTGTTTGTTTCGTTACATTTCAGCACTTTTACAGTTCTTATCTTTTTATTATTCTGTTTGTATTCATTTCCGAAAAACTCGGTAAACAGGAACTAATTTGGATGGAAAAACATTTAGGATGTCGTTATCGGTCTCTATAGTGTGTCCTCAAAAAGATGTGGGAAGAGTTGAGTAACTTAGCATAGACCTAACCATTTCCAACAACGTTCTGCAACACCATTATTTTGTGGGGTGCTTGGGGCAGTAAGTTGAGATAGAATTCCAAGTTAAGTTAAATGATCTTGGAACTGCATATCCAAATATTTTCCACCCCTATCAGATCACAAGATCTTTAACATTTTACCTAATTGGTTCTGAACCATGGGAAGGAATTCCTCAAACTTTGTAAGAGTTTACGATTTCCTATGCATTAGGTAAATAGATGAATATCTAGAGTAATCGTTAATGAAAGTGACAAAGTACTAAAAACCACCAATCTCTTGTACATTTAGAGGTCCACAGACATCTGAATGTAGTAGCCCGAGCAGTTCTTTAGCCCTGTCTCCCTTAGCAAAGAATGGACGCTTGGTCATTTTACATTCTAGACAAGACCCGCAGACAGGTGATTCACCAATGGCGAGTTCCCTCAAAGGCCCATCCCCTATAAGTCTTTGAATCATATCAAAGCTAATATTACCAAGATGTAATATTACTGTTCCGCTGACAACTTGGAAAAGACGGCTGACTTTGTGTGTTCCCCATACTTTCACGTAAATATACCCACATAGAGTCTTGTAGCCATGCTACTACAGTAATTGTATCCCCTATTTTTGGCTGGTGTAATTAAGACTCATGTACGTAGAGAAAAACCCTAATTCGAAACCCTAGCTATAAAGACCCCTTCATTTTACAAGAAGAGGGACGGCCAACAGATCACATAGCAAAAACTCTACCAAAATCTCTCTAGCTTCATCTTCTTCAAGAGAACCCGAGAGAAACACTGTGAGTGTGTGAAGTTCTTGTACACCAGCCATCTTACTGTAGTCCTTTCCAAGTATAATAACATCGACTCGTGGACTAGGGCTTGTTAACGCCTGAACCACGTAAAAACACTGTTTGTTTAGTTACATTTCAGCACTTTTACAGTTCTTATCTTTTTATTATTCTGTTTGTATTCATTTCCGAAAAACTCGGTAAACATTTTGGTGATTTCATTGAGAGCTGTAGGAAGTTGTTAGTCAGCTCTTTTTCTGTGTACGTTTTTTGTATTCACTTCGTGCTAAAGAGATGGTGACTACGAGAAAATCCGATGTTGACAAAAATGCTACGGTCAACCCCGATACCGTGATGGAAGATGCGGTACAAAACGAACCCTTGGACTACCAAGGTGAAGGCCCGACGTCCCGCCAGGATCGGGTCAGTACTGAAGATACGACATACTTAGAAGACGAAGAAGAGTATGTCCAAGACGGTTATTACAAGGACGGCTGCTACTATGAGAAGGACCCAGAACTGGTCCAAGTAGCCAAAGAACTGGAGGTCACCAAAGCCAAGCTTGCTAAGCAGGAGCGCCTCTCCGAAAAAATGCAGCGCATGATGGAGCGCCTCCAAAGCAAGTTCGGAGACCTAGGCGACTCGGACGAGGACGCCTCTGTTTTAGGTGGTGCTGATGCCGCTATGCCGGATCCAGCCGTTGCTGGACCATCCAAAGCCGCCCCTAACAAGGGCAAAGAAAAAGTTGGAGAGCCTGTACGTGCTGACGCCCCTGCACCTCCTAAAGGCGTGAATCACCAGGCCGACTGCCCCCCCCCCCCGCCCGCGCGCAGAAGGTCTCTGGCGCTCCTAAGCCCAAACGTCCTTCAGCCCCAAGGGGGCACTCCGTGCCTAAAGGGCCCGGTGCTAAGACACCCAGGCCTAGGGGAAGGAACAACCGCCCCAATGATTCCGTCAACCAGGACGGTCGAGCTGCGAACTCGCACTCCGAAGATAGCTGGTCCACGGTGGACCTAAGAAGAAGGTTGGAGGCCAAGTATGAAAAGGCCAAAGGAGAAAAGGCCCGGGCTCGCGGAGATGACCTCCGAAATCATATTAATGACAAGCTCCGGGGACGTGACCTCCCGGAGAGTGATACGAAGAGGCTCGAGGAACAGATTGCTGCCTTGACCAAGCTGGTCCAGAAGCAAAGTGGGGCCCTATCATACTCTGAGGAGGAAGACCCGGAACCATGTATTCAGAGGATCGCGGAAACGTCCCTCCCGGATAACTTCAAAATGCCTCACATAGAATTATATGATGGGAGGACAGACCCGCGTACCCACCTAGCTAAATACAACAAAATGATGCAAGTGGCGCGTGTCAGTGAGGACGCCAAATGCATGTGCTTCTCACTCACCCTTTCCAACTCCGTGGAGGACTGGTGGAAAAGATTAGCTCCCGGATCAATCCACAGTTGGAAGGAGCTACAGTCCGCGTTTAGGAGGCAGTTCATTGCTGCCCGCGACCACGACATGGAGGTTGGTTCCTTAACCAACATCAAGCAGCAGCCCAATGAGAACCTCAAAGCCTTCATTCAGAGAATGATGGAAGCTGCTGCAAAGACCAAGGTCAGCGATGACATGAAGCTGATCGCCCTTCAATTGGGCCTTACTGTCGGCTCCCTGCTATGGGGGGAAATGCAAAGGAGACGGGCAGAAACGCTGTCCGAATTCATGTCAAAAGCTCAGGGAATCATCAACCTTGAGGATGCCTACCAACAGGCCTTTGGAGTTCCCCCGGCTCCAACGCCTTCCGTGACTGCGCCGAGCTTTGCTTCGCAAGCTCCCGCACCAGCCCTCACGCTTCCAGGAGCCCAATTCACTCCAAGTGTGTATGGGCCTTCTGCGTCTGCTCAGACGCCGAGTCAAACCCATTTCTCTGGGTACGGAGCTGTACAAACCGGATGTAGTATCGCTCCTGGCATGCCACAGCCACAAGCGGAAGGCCCAGAACGAAATTTGAGCCAATCGCGGAGCAAACGAAGCGGAAGAAACTTCAACCGGGGAGACCATTCAAAGAAACCCTGGAAGGACTATGAGCCCAAGTTCACGGAATATACCAGTTTGATAGACTCGCGAGAGAATGTCTATCGGGCGACCTGTAATATGGTCAACTACAGGAAGCCCCCGAAAGTGTCTCATGGAGGAAGGCGTCCGCGAGACTCCAATAAGAGGTGTGAGTTCCACGGAGACGTGGGGCACACCACGAATGAGTGCCTTCAGCTGAAGGATGAGATCGAGTCCCTGGCAAGAGCGGGACACCTCGGTCAGTGGGTGAGGATACCTATTATCTATCCTGGACAGGGGGTAGTTCACGGAGCTACATATTCCCCGGGACAGAGGGGGACCGCTAGCGCTCCTGGAGCCGGTCACCCCCAAGCTCCCGGGTCTCAGTTCCCAGCGCTTCCTGCTCCGCCCGCTCCGGCGCCCATTGCCTTGTTGGCTCCAGGACCGGGCAACCCATATCCGCCCGGCCTTGCTCCGCCACCCGTTGACGGACACGTAGCCACCATTTCCGGAGGACCGCACCTTGCCGGAAGCACCCGCAACTCCCAGAAGAGGTGCTTGAGGGAGTAAGAACACACCGGGGAGATGTGCGCCTTGGTTCAATCACCTGCTCAACGTCCCCGAATGATGGACCTTCCCATCACCTTCATGGAGGACGACGCTCGGCATGTGCACTTCCCCCACCACGATCCCCTCGTGGTGGAAGCCCAGATTGCCAATAAGAAGGTCTCACGGATCTTGGTCGATAACGGAAGCTCCGTAAACATCCTCTTCAAAGCGGCCTTCCATGCGATCGGATTAACCGAGACAGACCTGGCCCCATGCCCCATCCAGCTTCAAGGGTTCAATGGGGACGCACTCATGCCATTGGGCAAAATTCAACTTCCAGTCACCCTCAGAGGAGAAAGCGACGCTTGTGCCTTCAAGCACAGCACATTCGTGGTGGTTGACTGCCCCACGGCGTATAATGCCATCTTAGGTCGACCGGTCCTAATCGATTGTGGGGCCATAACCTCGATATGCCACTTATGCTTGAAGTTTCCATGCGACGATGGGCGTATTGGCACCCTCCGAGGAGACCAACGAAGTGCACGGAGCTGTTATAACGTCTCCGTCCGATCCGTCTACACGGTCCAGGAGACGTTTGCTGCCGTTCCTTTGGCGGAAGAATTACCAGAAACTGGGGGTGCTCAGGAGGCATACTTTGACGAACTCGACCCAAGAGTGGGAATCGAGAAAGCAATAGAGCCGATGGAGGAAGTCAAAGAGGTGATCCTCAACCCGGGAGAACCCACCAAAGTCTTTCAGGTGGGGAAAAACCTTCCGTCGGCCATTCGAGATAAGATCGTGGCCACTGTGAAGGATAATCAGGATATCCTGGCATGGTGCCACGCTGATATGACGGGGATTAATCCTAATGTTGTGTGCCACGCACTCAACATAGACCCATCTGCAACTCCAATTCGCCAAAAGAGGAGGCCATTAGACCCAGTGAGGGCCGAAGCCGTCAAAGCTGAAGTGGACAAGTTAATGTCCATAGGCTTTCTCCAGGAGTCGCACTATCTCGTGTGGTTGGCCAACCCAGTTCTGGTCCCGAAACCCGATGGGTCCTGGAGAATGTGCATTGACTTCACGGACCTAAACAAGGCCTGCCCGAAAGATTGTTTCCCTCTTCCGCGAATCGATCAGATGGTAGACGCTACTTCCGGGTACGAACTCTTATCCTTCATGGATGCGTACTCCGGATACAACCAGATCAAGATGCATGTCGCGGACCAGGAACACACCAGCTTCCTCACGGACAAAGGTGTCTACTGTTACGTGGTCATGCCTTTCGGTTTGAAGAATGCTGGGGCGACGTACCAGCGTCTAGTAAACAGAATGTTCAAGGACCAACTGGGGAGGAACATGTTGGTAAAGTCTAAGACCTCCTGGGACCACAGTGACGACCTTGAGGAAGCTTTCGCCGTGATCCGAAAGTACGAGATGAAACTGAATCCAAAGAAATGTACTTTCGGGGTCTCGTCTGGGAAGTTCCTCGGTTTCATTGTCAGCTCCCGCGGAGTGGAAGCCAACCCTGAGAAAATAAAGGCGTTCATAGATATGCCTTCCCCCCGGAAACATAAGGATGTCCAGAGCGTTACCGGAAGGATAGCTGCTCTCAGCCGCTTCGTATCCAAGGCCACTGACAAGTGTATCCCCTTCTTCAATGTGTTGCGAGGAAACAAGAAGTTCGAGTGGACCCCCGAATGCGAAGCAGCCTTCCAACACCTCAAAGAACATTTAACCCGGGCTCCCATTCTGTCCAAACCTGTCGAAGGAGAGGCGTTGTTCTTGTACTTAGCTGTGGCAGAGCACGCAGTGAGTGCCGCTCTTGTCCGGGAAGATGGCCGTATCCAGCTCCCTGTGTATTACGTAAGCAAGAGGTTATTGGACGCCGAGTCCATATATTCAATGTTCGAAAAACTCTCCCTCTGCTTGCTAATTGCTTCGCGGAAGCTGAGGCCATATTTCCAGGCGCACACCATCAAAGTACTCACCAATCACCCTCTCCGACAAGTCTTGCAAAAACCCGAATCTTCTGGAAAATTGCTTAAGTGGGCCATGGAACTGAGCCAGTTCGACATCCACTACCAACCACGTATTTCCATAAAAGGTCAAGCTCTCGCGGACTTTATTGTGGAATGCTCGGGAATGAATGACCTCCCGGAAGATCCTGTCCCAGAACTTCCTACATGGAAGGTCTATGTAGACGGAGCCTCAAATGAAAAAGGAGCTAGAGCAGGGGTCATCCTAATATCTCCCCAAGGGCAGCAGCTCCAGAGCGCCATCCGTTTCGCGTTCCCAGCATCCAACAACGAGGCAGAACACGAAGCCATGTTAGCTGGATTACGACTGGCCAGAGAAGTCGGAGCCCAAAAAATAGAAGTATACAGCGACTCCCAACTTGTGGTAAACCAAATATCCGGGGTATACCAGACGAAAGGCGAAAGAATGGCTGCCTACGTGTCTCTCTCCCGCGACCTACTGCAGCATTTCAAAGGCTACCAAATCCGCCAGGTCCCCCGGGACCAAAACTCACTCGCGGACACGCTGGCCAAGCTTGCAACGGACCCGGAGATTGAACAGTATGGCCTAGTCCCCATCGGGCACTTAGAAGCCCCCAGTACTGAGACACGAAGGATAAACGCCATCATCGACCATTCCCACTCCTGGATAGGACCCATCCTCAGATTTCTCACCACCGGAGAGCTCCCCACTGATAAAGCTGACGCAAGGAAGCTCCAATATCAAGCTCCCCGATACGTGGTTATGGATGGAAAGCTTTACCGCAGGGGGTTTTCCATACCCTTCCTTAGGTGTGTTGCCGGAACCGAAGTCAGCACCATCATCCATGAGGTTCACGGAGGCTTCTGTGGCGATCATACCTCCGGGCTGAGCCTCTCCAAAAAGATCCTTCGACAAGGATACTTCTGGCCCACCATGAAGAAGGATTGTGTGGATTATGTCAGGAAATGTGAGCAGTGCCAGAGGTACGCCAAGGTTCCGCGAGCGCCGCCTACAGAAATTACCCTAATGACCAGCCCCTGGCCGTTCGCTGTTTGGGGCATTGACCTAGTAGGTTCCCTCCCAACTGGAAAGGGTGGAGTGAAGTATGCCATAGTCGCGGTAGACTACTTCACCAAATGGGCTGAAGCTGAACCTATGAACACGGTCACATCTAAAAGAGCACTGGACTTTGTCATCAGGAATATAGTGTGTCGTTTTGGGCTTCCACGAAAAATTATGTCCGACAACGGAAAGCAATTTGACAGTGAACACTTCACGAACTTCTGTGCTTCGCATGGAATTATCAAAAGCTTTTCCGCAGTCGCCAGACCCCAGGCTAATGGGCAAGTGGAGGCTGTAAACAAAATATTAAAGACCACGTTGAAGAAAAAACTCCAAGCCTGCAAGGCTCACTGGCCGGAAGAACTTCCGCGAGTACTTTGGGCCTATCGCACAACAGAGAGAACTTCGACGGGGCACACGCCTTATTCCATGACCTTCGGTTGCGAGGCCGTCATCCCAGTAGAAACTATGATCCCCTCTCACAGGCAAGATACCTACGACCCTACCCGGAACCATGCCCTTCTCCAGGAGTCCCTGGACATGATCGAAGAGCTCCGGGTGCAGTCGCAGGTCCAACTAAAAATGTACCAAGGCAAGATAGCCCGACACTTTAACACGAGAGTCAAGAGCCGTGCATTCGAAGTTGGGGATCTTGTCCTACGGAGAGTATTTCCTGCTACGCAGGATCCGGGAGTGGGAGTCCTCGGACCCAACAGGGAAGGCCCCTACGAAGTCCAAGAAAAAGTGGGCCATGGGACGTATCACTTAAAGAGACTCGACGGATCTAAAGTCCCGCGCGCCTGGAACGCGGAGCACCTCCGCCGTTACTACCAGTAGGCCCCGGACCATCTAGTCGGAAGTCCTTGGTGAAATTAGCAAAAGTGAAAAATGTGGAAATAATCCTCCCTGTTGTAAAACTCACGCCTAGCAGGCTAATTTAATGAAACACGGAGAGATTCACTCCGCTTTTACTGCACTTTTTATCCCTGTGTTCAAAGCTGCGTTTTAACAAGTGACCACGCGGTCCGGAGACGTCCGGACCCCACGCTCACTTGGGGGGGTATACATGGCTAAGGCATAGCCATACGCCCCTTGAACAAAACGTACACAGAACACCACTTATGTGCTAGCATTGTGTTTGAAATTTTTAAATTGTTTGAAATGTTTAAATTGTTAAGCTTAGGTTTATTTGTTGCCATGAACATGCTTGCATTACGTGTCATATGTGCATTATGTGCTTATGTGAAAATTGCCATGGAAACGCCTGCCATTATGTATCATGAAAATTATCTCCTGTGTAGCCCAGCAATGGACAGGACTGGGGGTTGAGGCACGTTCATAGAGCTACGCCAAAACACCCCCAACTCCCTGACAAGTCCTTTGCAGAATACTCCGCGATCGCTGTAGAGCTCTGCTTCGCAAGCTCCAGCTCTGGGTCCCGCAAGGCAAAAGATGGCAAGATTCGCGATCGCTGTAGAGCTTTGCTTCGCAATCTCCAGCTCCGGGTCCCGCAAGGCGAAAAATGGCAAGATCCGTGATCACTGTAGAGCGCTGCTTCGCAAGCTCCAGCTCCGGGTCCTGCAAGGCGAAAGATGGCAGGATCCGCGACCGTTGTAAGCCTTGCTTCGCAGGCTCCAGCTCCGGATCTCACAAAATAATGCATGGCGAGTTCCTCGACCATTGCATGTTTCAGCTCCAGAAGCAGACATGGTCGATCCCCCACTCACAGCAGGCCTTGCTTCGCAAAGCCCCTGCTCCGGGATCACACCTGGTGGGCGTGGCGATTTCCCCGACAGCAACAAGTCTTGCCTCGCAGGGCTCCATGCCAGGTCCCTGAAGTCAGCCACCATGAGGTTCGCAACAACAGTTAGTTTTGCTTCGTAAAGATCTAACCTTAAGTCTAGCGATGCTCACCAAAAGAACTCCCGTTCCAAACCATGGAATGGCTCACCTTAGCAATCCCAGCGAACAGTATAACTACAAGTCCTGGGATTGGCTATTTGCCTTAGGAAAGCTAAAATACGGTGAAAGGAGCCTGGCCGTTGGAACCAGGAAACCTTCGTAACCTAGAAACTACGTGGGAAAAGACATCGTCCGTTAAAGCTTCAAGTGGGAAGTGCATAGGTTTTGGCCGTTGGAACCAAAACCTCATACGCCCCTACAACAGTTTCTACCGTATAAAAGTCTACCCTAAGCGCAAAGATAAATAAAGAACTCGGCAGAAAAGAAAGGAGAATGCTATAATTATGGCAAATATGTCCGCAATGAAAAACTCAAAATGAAAAATAATTAAAGATAAAACCCCTTCAAGCATTGGGGGTAACTGCAGCTTCCACGACCGCGGCTTCGGGGGCATCGGCTTCAACTGAGGCTGGTGGAGTCGGCTCATTGGAAGGCAGAACTTTGTCACGGGAAGGTTCAGAGGTCCCCGACTCTCCGGGATCTCCCGCCTCAGGGGCTCCAGCGCGTTCGTCAATGTTGTAAGTTTGGACGTACGCCTCTGGGCCTTGATCCCACACGAGTAGCTTCTCCCTCATGGCGTCGGCATCATCTCCCAGATAGCCTAGTACCTCCGGGTTCACTTTCCAGAGTTGATGCATGAGGACCACATGCGATATATTAATCATCCTGTTCAGTATCACCTCAGCATCCTCCTTCTCCTTCAAGCGCTCCGCCTCGGAGGTTGCCAGCTGTGCCTCCGCGATAGTTAGTTGAGCCCTCAATTTTTCCATTTCGACCTTGGAGGCATCCCGCTCTCCCTTAAGCGAATCAATCTCCTTGCGCTGCTCCTTGTTTTGGTTCAGCACGGATTGCTTCTCAGTCACATGCCCCCTGGCAGTAAATTGCAAGGCTCTGATCTCTTTATCCTTCTCGGCGATCCCCAACTCCAGCATAGACACGAGATCCCTGCTCCTCTTGTGAAGTTGTTCCTCCTCGTGCAGCTTATTCTGAAGAGTAGAATATTCCCCTTGCTGCTTAAGGACGAGATCATTTTTCGCTTGCAAGCGGGCTTCCAAGGTATCCTTCTCCACCCTGGCTTGGGACAGCTCTTCCCGGAGCTTGGAGTTTTCGGCCTTCATCCCATCCGACCGCTGTCTAAACTCATTCTCTGCCTTGGCCCGGTACTCTTGATATTTGGCAAGATATTTCTTGTCCGCCTCTTCCTCAGCCGTGCGCCGGGCCTGATCAATCTTCTCCGAAGCCTCCAAGGCCTGTTGGGTCAGTTTCTGCTTCTCCGCCTCCAAGGCCTGGCGAGCCAGCTGGCTCTCCTCCAGCTGAACCAGAACTGCACCAACCTCCCGGAACGAGCGTTCCGCGATCATAGAGGCCTGCAAGGAAAGACAACAGAATGAGCTAAAGCCGGACCAAAAGACAGATGATCCCAAAAAACAACAACTGACGGCTTACCCCGGACAGTTGCTGCTTCACAGCGTGTGTCAGCAACAGCGGATCCTTACTGCTACTGATGGCCCATTTCTTAGAATTGAGCTCGCACAAGCTCAGGGCCATGTCCTCCATCATCTCAGCTCCGAACGGCGCCAATGCACGTCCGAGCCTAGGCACCAGCCTCTTCTCCAAGGCTGGGCCATCCAAAACCGCTCCGGTCGGGTGAAGGGATCTCACCCCCTCGGCCAGCTCAGCTCTATTCATGGCAGACAAGTTATCTGCCCTTCCCTGAGTAACAGCCTTCTCTGCCTCTAACCACCTCTTCAAAAAACTATCGGCCCGTCTTACACCCTCCAGGAGGGCAGCGGGGAAACTGGTTGGCTTCCGAGGGAAGTGGAACTTCAGGCCAGGCAGAGGAAGGTTTGTTTGCTGAGAAGAAGGAGACCCCGAAAGGTTGGACTCCCTTTGGGCTGGAGGAGGAGGAAGACGGGGTATTAAGGCCCTGGTCTGTTGCTTTTGCTGCTGCGGCAGCGGAAGTAATTGCCCTTGTTGCAGCTGCTAGTTTGGATGATGTAGTTGCTGCCGCTGTGGCGTTGGTGATTGTCTCTGTTGTTCTTGTTGCTGCTGTTGTTGTGGTTGTGGTTGCTGTCGTTGCTGTTGTTGTTGCCTTCGACCAGGAGAAGAGTGTCTAAGGCGTTTCTTCTTAGCACCCTCAGCATCTTCTCCGGGACGCTTGCTCACCCCAGTTGTCTTCACGGGGAACACAAGCCCTTCTCTGTCGCTGCTGCTACTCGAGACCATCATAGTCTCGGAAGGCCCGTCAGCAGGAGACTTCTCTACCCCCGGAGACGCTTGCGCCTCGCCACTTGTCTTCTTGGGGGAGGCAGCTTTACCTCCCCTACCAGCCTTGGTCTTCCGTCCTTTCCCCGTGGACGGGTCTTGGCTGGTGGCAGCCTTCTTAATGAGCAAAGTAACCCTCCCCAACATCTTGGCTTCTGGATACTCTGCAAGAAACGTACAAAGCAAGGTTAACGAACCAACAAGCAATGAGAAAGAAGATAAGCAGAAGACAAGACAATCAACAACATAAAAGCACAAGCAAGCCCGCCAGCAGGGAACAAGAAACATGAAAAAGAAAAGTTTGAAAGGGACGACCATGCACGGGAAACGTGGATGGCCTTCCCCGAGCAAAACAAAACACCGCTTCCTGCTCCAGGAAGCTCCCGTACTCCTTGAAGTCCGGGAATGACATGCTGAGGGAAGAAGGGTCAACCATGATGACACCTTCTGGCAGACTACCGTCACTCAGACACCTGAGGAGCTCATCTACCCTATCACAATATCTGTCGAAGGGTATCCTACGCGGATCTAGCCTAAGGAAACGAGGATCAAACCCCATCTGAGAGGTCCGGGAAACCTCAGACAGGCTGGGGGTGTGGATCAATCGAAAACTAGTCTTACCTCTCCCGGAGGTACTAGCCCCCGGAGCCCCTTCGTTAGGGTAAGCCGCAGCGTGGCGAGCCTCGATCTCCTCTTCCTCCGGCTGGGGGTCAGGGAACCTCTCCGCCCAACTAGGAGATAAAGTATTTTCGTCCCGGGCTGCTTGGGTGATCACCTTGGACAGCTCCAGGGCAATCTGCTCCCGGATGTCAGCTGACACCTGACTTTGCCCCCTGCCACTCACTGGCTCAATGTTTTGGAAAGAGGCGAGTAGCCCATACTCCCTCAACGATTCGGAGGTCACAAGTCCCTCCACTTTCAACTCTTCCTCAGAAAGCCCTTCGTAGAACTTGGACCTCCTTATCATCTCCGCACAGCGAGGTGTCCGCGGAACGACTTCTGCAAAATTCAAATACAAGCATTAGAGATCCTCCCAAAAGGCAAATCAAACGCAAAGAAACAAAGTTGAAAAGGAGAGGAAGGAGCACTTACCAGGGATTTTGAAGTCCAAAGATAGAGCTGGCACCCTCTTTAGCGGGAAGCCAGTCGTCAGGAACCAGTATTCCCGGAGGTCTGGAACCCTCGCGGTATGACAAGTGGGGCACATCACATCCGGGTGCCTTTCCAGCCTGTAAAACCCCACCTTGTCTGAATGACCCCTCATAGGCTGAGACTTCAACCCGTAGAAGTACAGCACCTCCTCTGGGGTAGGAGCATCCAGTTTTCGGGACTAGCAAAAGATGAACCACCCCGCTAGGAGCTTGTAGCTGGGAGGAATCAACTGGAAGGGGGCAATCCCCGCCTTCACACAGAAATTGGCAAAGTAACTTCTCAGGGGCAGGTGCGCCCCACACACTATGTGTGCCCAGCTCCAGGCACCAAAGCCCTCGTGACTCTGGCTAGCCGACTCGCCCAGCACTGACAGGCAGTGCCACATCAGACCTGGGATGTTCTTCAGGCCTGCCTCGGAGGAATACAGCTCCTGCATGCCATAATTCCTGAAAAGGTTCGGCTTTTGGTCCATCTCCCAGATTGAACTATTGGAAGTCGGTGGGCTAGCCGCGACCACTTTCGCCTTTCCTTTCCCCTTTGCACCAGCGACAAGAGAACCCTTCTCCTGGGCAGAATCAGCCTCCCCCACAGCAAGGAGTTGTTCCTTTGAGATGTTCGTCACTGGACAAAAGAAAGAAAGAAGAAAACACTCTAAGCAGTCAGCACCCTTGTCATACCCTAGTGGTATCAAAGGCGTCGGGGAGACCCTCCCCGAAAACTGCTTGGAGAGGCTCCCACCGAGCTTACCGAGGGATTATCACCATGCCACCCGAAGGGCAGCAAGGAACCAGCCTCAGACTCCGAGCCTAAGCCCACCAAAAGAAGTGTTTTCCAGAGAAAGACACCCTAAAGGCGTTCATGCTTATGCCCTAAAACAGCAAAACAAGGAACGACTTTCCAAACGCAAATCGCCAAAGCATGCAAAAAAGGCTACTTATCAACTCACATCAATCACATGCCTACCAAAGCCCTATTCACGCATGCACATAAGCAATAATGGCAGAAACCTCTACTCTAACAACTACCAACAACCTAAGGTTTGGGAGGAAAGAGCAAAGTAGAAATACTTACTGATATTCGGGTAGCTGGAGGTTGAAGGAGTAACTGGATCACTGCACAGCACGATCGCGAGAAGTAAAAGCTGCAAAGACGAACGGCGATTCAAACCAGGAACTTCGGCGAATAAACCCACTGCCAAATCAAAAGAAAATTTTCCAGATCCTTACCAAAAGAAGTGGCAAGTTCGGAGGAACGGAAGCTGGGAAGCCTGAGAGTTCGAAGGTTTGGAAATCTGAAAATCCGAAAGATAGAGAATTTGAAAGCGTAAAGAGGAAGAAAGGTCCTTTCCCTCGTTTTTATAGCAGGGAAGAAGTCATTTTGAATTCCTCAAATGGACGGTCCCGATCTTCCCATTCCGTGTGCATCAGATCCAACGGCTGGAGATGAAGCGACGATCCTATTTATGACTCCTCGGATGGGAATAAAGTATTTTTTTCCCATCATTACACCACCTCGAGCTCGGAGTACCATTAAAAACCGTCAAATCATTACTCAGATGACTGACGCACGCATACTCAACCAGTCGCCTCACGCACACGTCTTGGTCGCAGAACCATTCCCAGCATGACACGTGGTCCTTGCCGCACTTGAGTACCTGAGTTCAAACAGAAGAAATTCCCTTTCTTTTTCATACTAACACTCAGGCGGGAAAAAGGAACCCTTCCGGGAACACAGAAGGTGGCCCCTCGCCTAATCTAAGAGATCGAAATACCCGAAGGACTGTACAAGCTCCCGGATCTCTCAAAGCTCCGTGACCTTGGGGGGTAAATGTTATCCAGATTTCCGGATAGCGTTTAGATTGATGTCCTCGGGGAAGCAGAATTATCGATGTCTTTCACGGAAGGTGACCAGAGCTCGCGGATGGACAGAAAGGCTTCGCCTCTCCCGTTTAGTGTCCGGATTACTCTTCCAAGCAAACACAACACGGAAACTCGTCAACTCTCCCGGACTCCCGAAGGGGTATCCTTCGGGGAAGCCCCTTCCAAGAGAAGCTCTTCGAGTGGTCTCCGCGGAAACAGTCCCGTGCCTCGCACGGAACAAAACCAAACGGTCGAGTCCTGGAGGAGGCATATTTGGAATGATATCCGCCTGACACAGGATCCCGCCTGACACGCCCGTCAGGTCAAAGCCGCACACATCCCAGCACGCCTAAGGGTACCTTTTCGCCTACTGTTCCGCTGACAACTTGGAAAAGATGGCTGACTTTGTGTGTTCCCCATACTTTCACGTAAATATACCCACATAGAGTCTTGTAGCCATGCTACTACAGTAATTGTATCCCCTATTTTTGGCAGGTGTAATTAAGACTCATGTACGTAGAGAAAAACCCTAATCCGAAACCCTAGCTATAAAGACCCCTTCATTTTACAAGAAGAGGGACGACCAACAGATCATATAGCAAAAACTCTACCAAAATCTCTCTAGCTTCATCTTCTTCAAGAGAACCCGAGAGAAACACTGTGAGTGTGTGAAGTTCTTGTACACCAGCCATCTTACTGTAGTCCTTTCCAAGTATAATAACATCGACTCGTGGACTAGGGCTTGTTAACGCCTGAACCACGTAAAAACACTGTTTGTTTCGTTACATTTCAGCACTTTTACAGTTCTTATCTTTTTATTATTCTGTTTGTATTCATTTCCGAAAAACTCGGTAAACAGGAACTAATTTGGATGGAAAAACATTTAGGATGTCGTTATCGGTCTCTATAGTGTGTCCTCAAAAAGATGTGGGAAGAGTTGAGTAACTTAGCATAGACCTAACCATTTCCAACAACGTTCTGCAACACCATTATTTTGTGGGGTGCTTGGGGCAGTAAGTTGAGATAGAATTCCAAGTTAAGTTAAATGATCTTGGAACTGCATATCCAAATATTTTCCACCCCTATCAGATCACAAGATCTTTAACATTTTACCTAATTGGTTCTGAACCATGGGAAGGAATTCCTCAAACTTTGTAAGAGTTTACGATTTCCTATGCATTAGGTAAATAGATGAATATCTAGAGTAATCGTTAATGAAAGTGACAAAGTACTAAAAACCACCAATCTCTTGTACATTTAGAGGTCCACAGACATCTGAATGTAGTAGCCCGAGCAGTTCTTTAGCCCTGTCTCCCTTAGCAAAGAATGGACGCTTGGTCATTTTACATTCTAGACAAGACCCGCAGACAGGTGATTCACCAATGGCGAGTTCCCTCAAAGGCCCATCCCCTATAAGTCTTTGAATCATATCAAAGCTAATATTACCAAGATGTAATAGTCATAGAAACTTCATATTATCGTTATCGGTCTTTTGTCGTTTATTAGTCTTAGGTTTTGCTACTTTGAATAATTCTTCATTCAGTGCATAAGGTTCATTTGGTCGCTGAATATAAAGCATGTTTTCCATACATGCAACACACAATTCGTATCCATTGAAAGAATACGTTTTTAATCAATAACAATCAACACATAATACGTTCATTATTTAAAAAAAAATGTTCAGTACGTTTTTCAAATTATAAAAATAATTATAAACCATAGTTTTTAATTTTCCCATTAATTTTAAAAAAATACCCATTGAAAACCTATCCAATAATTCAGAATTAATGTGTTGCTAATCACTTATTAGGTTCAACTAATATAATAAACCTAAAATAACTAAGTCAAACTCAGGAAAATTAGCCTTAACAGTTGGGCTTGCTTGGGGGGGGGGGGCTAGGTCCAGCATGTTGTTCCCACTACTAAGGCCCCCTAACTCATGCAAGTTCCAAAAGACAAGAATTTAAACATTTTTCTTATTAATTGTTATTGATTTATTAGACCCATTATAATCATGCAAAGAAAATGGGCCTCCACAAGTGGAATCACCCACAAAAGATTAATTTAAACTTCACATTTTCTAATAGGCCTTCACAAGTGGAATCACCCAAATATATGCTAATAATTGGATGGGCCTAACATGTTACTATTTAACCCAATTTTGACCTGTTGATGTGGCTTCTAAGAAAGACACACATGGCATTACACATTAAATTCAGAGAGCTGGTCGGAAGGAGTAGCTGCTCAAGAGGGCTACGTCAGAATCCAATAACTTAGTTAGCAAAGATCCAGTAACCTGCTTGAGCACGCTAGTACCATCCCATGAAGTTGCTAGGAGTGCAAGACTTGCTTAATGAGGAAGAAAATTTTACCTAATGATCCGGATTTCACGAGACACCATCAAATATCCCAAGATATTTATGTAACAGATATTTAAATTCTATTATTCTTGTGTTATTTGAATCTATAAGTGAATGTGCTGATGCCACACCTACACGTGTAAGGCCTTGATTTTCTTGTAATGACCCATGGCCACTAAGACTCTCTATAAATAAGGAGTCCATTCAATCATTAACCCTGAGTGAAAAATTACAAGAGGAAAAGGTAGAAATTTCTTTTGTAAGCACTTTACATAAAAAACCCTTCGAATTATATTCCTTCTCAGACTTGAGAAACTTAGTTGAGCCATGTTTCTTCTTGATCTTAAGTTAGAGACTCCTTCGATTAATAAAAGTGCATGTGGACATAGGTCATTACCAACTCTTGGGGTCGAACCACTATAAAGTTCTTTGTGTCGTTTTCTTGATTTCAATTCGTTATAATTCTTTGTTGTCGTTTAAAGTGACTCCATGTCATTGACCAAAATGTTGGTCAACATTTTGGTGCTTTCATTGAGAGATGAAATCCAAGGTATTATTTTATTAGATCCATCTGAAGCAATGGCTATCACTACTAGAAGCCAGAGTTAAGAGCCACAAGGGGGAACCCTAACACTGCCCATCCTGACCGCCCCTCGAGCAGTCAGATTCCTCCTTTGTGCCCTGCTTATCCATTTCCTCCTCCTTGAAACCTGCCTCCACCAGCCACATTCAGGCATGATGAGCCCCATGTGGACTTAGGAGAAGAGCTGCACTCAAACCTTGAACAACTGAAAGGGGTCGTGGGGCAGATGCAGGAGTAATTCATTGCCATGTATGAAAGTCAGGCACCTGCTCAAGAGGCTATATCTGAAGCCCTCAACAAACAACGACAAGATTTTCAAGACTAGTTGGATCAAAGACAGTGAACCCTTGAAGCTTGTCAAGAAGAGGTTGATCGTTGCAATGCTGAGGTGGCAAGGTTCCTAGAGGATGTCCTATCATGGAATCAAGCAGCGAAATCTCAACCAGTGGATCCTCAGCCTAAAACCATTGGTTAGGCAAATCTTGAAGCCCAGCAACCAGCTTGTCAAGCTCCAGGACCTGCCCAACGATCACAGTCTTGTGACTAAGTGGTCCCTCCTAGACCTGCTAGGAGTCATCACTCCCATAGGGGAGCTCAACCAAGGGTGCTGCAACTGCTCCACCGAGATGAACAGGTGCTTCCTAATAGGGAGCAAGGTTATGCCAGACAAGTGTCTGGAGTTGGAAGGCATGCTATTGAGTACCCTAGGCAAGCATCCTCGAGAGGTGGGAAACCTCCAAATTCTGAAGCTGACCCTCAGTTCCGATAACCCAGGAATGAGAGAACTGCTAGCCCAAATCGAGGCCAGCCACCTCACTTTGCTGGACACAACTGTGGTCATTATCGTAGAAGAAATAAAAGGAGAAATGACCAAGAGGCTGGTAGTATTTATCAAACAACTTATAGAGATGGTTATGATGATGATGATGATGATGATGAAGGGGATAGTCAGCAATACCAACCTCATGACTATGAACATTATAATGACCACGGACAGGATGAAAATCCAAGAGGACAGTTTGTTCTGCCAAGGCCATCCGGGCCTCAAGATATCCCACCTAGGGGTTATGTGTAGCCTGAAGGACTGTTTGTCCCACCAAGGCAGCACGAACCAGCGAACTATTCCATGAGACCACCTCCTGGTCCTCCTCAAGTCAACAATCAAAATGTTGGGGGCAACCAATAGAGGGAAGTGTCTTTAATAGACTTTGAAATAGATAGCCTGACCTTCGTGATGTCCTTAATCAGCTTAGTAAAGGCAACACGTCCAATGTGTTGGAGTCATTCCACAGATAATCCCGCATGCACCACAAGCAGGGGCTAATCCAATCCAATTTACAGCACCAGCTGTTGTGCCACTAGTTGCTTCTGGAATCTGGGCACAATTGGATGCTATTACTCAAATTGTACAAGAGCTAACGGCCCCAAAGCTCACTGACATCGACCTGGAAAGAAGGAAAAGGTCTCATGTCTCTGATCGAATCAATGCTCTGATAGTACCACCCAAGTTCAAGATGCCAACTTGGAAGATGTATATGGAAAAGGAAGATCCCGTCTTACATGTTCAAAATTTTGAGATACAAACAAACCTCCAAGGGGTTAGAGACGACGTCCGTTGTAGGATCTTTCCAGCTACTTTAGCCAATTCTGCTCAACAATGGTTCTTCAAACTGGAGCCAGGAACCATTACATCATGGGATACATTTGTGAGGCTCTCTTACTCACAATTCTTTGTTGCTTGTATCCCACCTACTGAACTCAACTACCTGGTTGGCATTAAGCAAAGGTTGAATGAGCCTCTAAAGGACTATGTACTGAGGTTCATGCAAGAGCCTGCCTAATTAAAGATGGTTAGTGGAAATGGAAAGTTGATGGCCATCATGGCTGGAATCCAAGTAAAGGGTCCCCCTATGGACTGACCTATGGAGAAAAACAATATACTCAACAAGGGAGTTCTTAGATCAAGCAGACGAGTTAATTAAACTATAAGAGACCATTACAAGAGCAGATCAAGCCAATCAGGCAGGTACTAGTACTTTTGCTCCAACCAAGAAGAATGGAGCTCCTAACCAAACCCAGAACCAGAAAACCAATGGTAATGGTAATGGAAATAAAAATGGACAAAGAAGTGGAAAACAAAACAACAACTCGAACAGTGGAAATAATAACGACAACAAAAGGCCAAAAACCAATGATAAGCCACAAGAGCACAATCCTCATTTTACCACCTACTTTATGCTCTTGGGGTCACGAGCAGAAGTCTTTCAAGCTACACAAGCTGAGGTACCTTATAGGAAGCCTAATCCCATAAGGAAAAACATAAGTAAGAGGGATACGAACAAGTTCTGTAGTTTCCATATTGACTATGGACATGACACCAACGAGTGTAACCAGCTTAAGGACGGAATTGAATTTCTCATCCTCCAAAACCATTAGGCCATGAGAAGGTATGTTCGATGTCCTGTTGATTGAACCCAAGCTGCTGCACCTAATGCGGATGCACCAGCTCAACCATTATAGCCAGCCCCGGTAGCTGGTCAACTAGACATTATATGTGGTGGAATGCACTTGGCAAGCGAAAGTAGAAAATCCTTAGAACGCTATGCTCAGACACTTCACCACGAACCAGTGAATGAAGTACTGGCAATCGAGGAGCGTACTCACAAAACCCCTTGCTGTGAATGTAAGCCAATAACATTCACTGAGGATGACACCGCACACGTTAGATTCCCGCATAATGATCCTTTAATAATCAAAGCCTAGATTACGAACATGATCGCAACACGGATGATGATAGATCATGGTTCCTCAGTAAACATCCTTTTCAAAATGGCCCTTGAAAGAATGAAGTTTTTTGTTCAGGACCTAGAACTGTGCATGCAAACTTTGTATAGTTTTACTGGAGAAAGGATGACTCCAGCAAGAACAATCAAGTTAGTAGTAACATTGGAAACTGCAACTGCAAACAGCACGGTTGTGGCGATGTTTGTTGTGGTTGATATTCCCTCGGATTTCAATGCCCTCTTAGGAAGACCGATCCTGATCGAATTACGCGCTATAATATCTATGTTTCATCTCATGATGAAGTTTCCTACCAACGTCGAAATTGGATGTGCAAAAAGAAACCAGAAAGAGGCTCAAGAATGCTATAATTCTTCCATTACAATTGTTAAGAAAGGCTTGGCCATGACTAGCATGATATTTGTTGGACTAACAATTCCCAAGCCAATAGTAGAAATGAGAATAAGCAACATCAAGCAACAAGGTAATGCCTCCTCAGAAGAGGCGAGCAGCTCCAAATAGGGAATTGCCCAAAACAAAGGAGAAGATATTGATCCTCACTTTAGGGACTTTGATATTGGGGTGGGACCAATTGAAGACCTAAAGGAAGTCCCACTTGACCAAGACAAGCCAACAAGGACAGTCAAGATTGGGAAAAGTTGAGCAATTGAAGTCAAGTTTGAACTTGTAACCTTTCTAAGGAACAATCAAGGCGTGTTCGCTTGGTCGCACAAGGACATGGTTGGCATAAGCCTCGCAGTTATCAGCCATGCTCTAAATATAGACAAAGCCAACTTTAAACCTGTACAATAGAAAAGGAGGTTACTTGATAAAGAGAGGTCAAAGACCTTAAAAGAAGAAGTCTAAAGGCTAAAAGAAAGTGGGTTCATAAGAGAGGCCTCCTACCCCGAGTGGGTTTATAATCTCGTCCTAGTACCAAAACCCAATGGAAAATGGAGGACTTTTGTAGATTTCACTGATCTAAACAAGGCATGCCCAAAGGATTGCTTCCCCCCACCAAGAATTGACCAGCTATCGATGCCATTTCAGGGCATGAAATCCTCACATTTATGGACGCTTACTCGTGGTACAATCAGATCAATATGCACCCTCCCGATGAGGAACATGCCAGTTTTAGAACTAACGTAGGTTTGTACTGTTACAAAGTAATGCCTTTTGGACTAAAAAACTGATGGTCTGACGTACCAGTGACTAGTAAATATGATGTTTAGAGACCAAATAGGAGAAAACATGGAGGTCTACGTCGAGGACATACTGGTAAAGTCAAAAGAGGCTGGGGCACGTGAAGGATCTATTAGAATGCTTCGCCATCCTTAAGCATTACGATATGAAGCTTAACCCCTTAAAGTGCTCATTTGGGGTAAGCTCAGGCAAGTTTCTCGATTTCATTTTCAATGTAAGAGGTATAGAAGCTAGCCCAAAAAAAATAAAAGCGTTGATCGATATGAAATCCCTGACCAAGATAAAGGAAGCACAGAGTCTGGCGGAATGGATTGCAGCCCTCAACAGATTTGTTTCAAAATCCATCAACAAGTGTGTACCCTTTTTCAACCTACTAAGGGGAAATAACAAGTTTGAATGAATGGAAGATTGTGAAAAGGCTTTCCTAGCATTTAAGAAACACTTAACTCAATCTCTAGTCTTATCAAAGTCGATTGATGGGGAAACTCTATACTTGTATCTAGCACTCACTCAATACACTGTTAGTACAGCCCTGATCTGAGAAATGGACAAGATCCAACATCCAATATATTATATAAGCAAAAGGCTATTCGGGGTAGAATCATGATACCCATTAATTGAAAAGTTGGCTTACTGTTTGTTGCTTGCATCAAGGAAATTGAGGCCCTACTTTCAGGCTCATCGAATCATAGTTTTAACCGATCAACCTCTCAGGCAAGTTCTGCAAAAACCAAAGGCGTCTGGTCGATTACTTAAGTGGGTTGTTGAGCTTGGGCAGTACAAAATTGCCTACTAGCCAAGAACTACTATCGAAGGGAAAGCTTTAGCAGACTTTATTGTTGAATGTAGACGAATACCAAAAGAGGATGAGCGAAAAAAAATCTTGAAGACAACGAAGAAAATTGGCCTGCATGGAGGTTGTTTGTAGATGGATCCTCCAATGAGCATAATTCTAGAGCTGTACTTATACTTATCACACCTGACGGACATCGTATTCATTGCGCGCTAAGATTTGACTTCAGTGCCTCAAACAATGAGGCAGAATATGAAGCCCTACTTGCAGGATTATGACTTGCTAGAGATGTTAAAGAAGTAGCAATAGACATATATAGTGATTCACAGCTGGCCGTGAATCAGGTTTTGAGGGAATACCAAGCTCAAGGAATAAAAATGGCGTCCTACATCAGCAAAGCAAAATATCTCCTGGCACAATTCAAAAAAATTATCATCAAATAAGTTTCCCGTGACCAGACTTCTAATGCAGATGCCATAACAAAACTTTCAAGTGCCAAGGATGCAAACACCCTAAATGTAATACTAGTTGAGCACCTGGCCCAACCAAGTATTAACAATATAGAACAAACACTATTGTTCAATAATACTTCATCCTGGATGACTCCTATAGCCACATTTTGGAGCATGGAATATTGCCTCAAGACAGAAAGGAAGCTCGAAGAATTTTAAGACAAGATGCTAAATATATGATTATCAATGGAGTAATGTATAGAAGAGGGTATTCAATGTCATTGCCCCGAGGTGTTACTAAAACAGAAGTTGAGTTGCTAATGATAGAAGTGCATGAAGGATTCAGTGGCAATCATGCAGGGGGGAAAGTCCAGCTAAGAAGATACTGAGACAAAGATATTTTTGGCCCACAATGAATGAAGTTTCCATGGAGTACGTCCGAAAATGTGATAAGTGTCAAAGATTCTCAAAAATCCCTTTAGTAGCTCCTAATGAACTTAAACAAACGCAGAGTCCATGGCCTTTCATAGTATGTGGCATTGATTTGATCGGGCAACTCCAAATAGGAAAGGGTGGAGTGAAATTTGAGGTAGTCACAATTGATTACTTTATAATGAGGATCAAAGCAGAACCATTGGCTAAAACTCGTGGTCAAAAACATCATATGTAGATATGGGTTACCGAAGAAGATCATTTTAGATAATGGCACTCAGTTTGACAGTGACACATTCACAAACATTTGTGCCAGGCATGGTATCACTAAGAGTTTTTCCATAGTTGCTCATCCCTACGCAAATGGACAAGTAGAAGTTGTCAACAAATCCTTAAAGGACACGATGAAAAAGCGCCTCGAACAACCCAAAGGCAATTGGTTAGACATTTTGCCAGAAGTATTATGGTCATATCGAACTACTGCTCGAACCTCAACAAGACATACTCCATTTTCCCTAGCTTATGGATATGAAGCAATGATACCAGTTGAGTTAACCCCTCCATCACATCAGAGGAGTACGTATGACCAAGATCAAAACCACCAATTATTCACTAAAACCTCGACATGATCAAGGAACAAAGAGAAAAATCACAATTACGAGTGGCTGCTTACCAGCAAAAGGTAGCCAGATACTTCAACTCTTGAGTCAAGAATAGAAAGTTTGCCCCAAGAGATCTAGTATTGCAACAAGTGTTCTGAAACACTAGGGACCCTGCAGCAGGATTTTTGGGACCAAATTGGAAAGGACCATATCAGATGGTAGAAGTATTGCAAATAGGATCATACAAACTTGCTCGACTGAATGGTGAACTAATTGTAAGATATTGGAATGGTGAACATTTGCATAAATGTTATCAATGAATATTGGTCGAAAGGCACGCTTTGGCCACTTACTTTGACCAACATTATTCTAGATCCTTTATAATTATAAAGGCACGCATTGCCCTTTTTTTATAATCAATTATTACAGAGATAGTTTTTTTTTTAGTTATGTAGTTATCAGACACATTTTTCCCTTCATAAATGACCAATAACCTCATTCAATTCAATGTTTTATGTTTTTTCTTCAAAAACATGCATTGCTCGTAGAATTTCTTAATTTAATAGGCACGTTTTGTACATTTTATTACGAGGAATATACAAGGGAGTGTGCTCGACACACTCATTATTGTCAATTTTGTTATTAAACAAGTATTACTTAACATGTGTGATTCTTAAACAAAATTACAAGTATACTGCTATATGACACAATATTCGAGCAAGTGTGTTAACTTAAGTAAGTCTGGTTATTTTGCAAGTGACAAAGGACTATCATCCTCAATCACTTGGGGGCATATAGGGTATACATGAGCACACATAAGTAAATAAGTTAAAATAGCACAAGTGAGTAATACTTAGAAATTTTTTAAAAATTTATAAAGTATTGTGCTTCGTATAGGAAGGACATAAAAAAACAAGATGCTCCAAATATTTAAAATGAGCAATAGAATCTAAATCATATATAGCAAAGAAAATTATTAAATCAAAATAAAAATCATACGAGCAGTACATAAAGCAAGAGTAAAAATAGTCACACATATTATTTGAGGTTAAACGCTGCTTGGCCAGCCATTGTTTTTGCACCATGTACCTTAAGACCCAAGGTGAAATAAAAATTAAAAGAAAGGAAAAGATTCCCTCCTCAAGACTCCACCACCTCAGCATCTTCCCCCTCAGGCTCCTCCTGCTCGACTCCATCAGTTGCAAGGACTTCTTCAGCAGTAGCAAGAAGCTTCTCCTCTTTGCGAGCAACACACTTGGCGATTTCTTTGTCGCGAAGATGGGCAAGGATGTAGTCAAAATTGGCCTCCTTATTGTTCTTCCAAAATAGGAAGAAGTAATTGAGGGCTACACTTTTGAACTTGGTCATGTTCGAGGAGTGTGACTCATTTTCGCGCTGAAGCTCTTCCTTGAGAAGTTTCTTCTCCTCCAAACTCTTCTCTCTAAGTTGCCTCATCTCCTTCGCCGGTTTGACCTGCTACTCCTCGAGCTCTTTAACACGGACGTCAAGGATGCCCCTCTTCACTGCAAGCTCCTCCAGTTGGCGCTTGAGTTTAGCCACCAAATCCTTGAGCACCTTGATCACTTTGCTCTTATTATCAATCTGGGTGTTCTTATTGTTGAGATCCTTTTGCAGTTCCCGATCAGCTTGAAACTGGAGAGTATGGCTATGATTAAAATGTTTAACAGCGTCCCATGATTTCCTCAAGGCCTCCTCAAGTTTAACTGCTTTGGTGCAGGTGTTGGTGAGAGTAATAACACCCTGCACAAACAAGCAAGATGAGACTAAGCACATAAAAGGAGTAAACGAGCAGAAGAATTGGAAGAAAATTTGAAAAACTTGTAAATAGAAACTTACCAAAAGGATCTCGGACAGTGGTCATCCACGACTAGAGTCGACCAATGAGTTTTGATGCTTGTAGACAACATCAACACTCGTCGGGTGTTGAACAAGGGTCTCGACCCGAGAGGAGATGGAGCAAGCTACTTGCTCCTTCTCATCTGTGAGGGGGACCATTCCACGGACTGCAGACGGAGTGCCTTGCTGAGCTGATGAAGACTCTCGGCCAGGGAAAGGAATGGCCTACTCGGGAGCAGTAGCAAGAGAAGTGTTTGTCGGTTGACTAGAAGGTGCCGCCAGAGAAGCAGTAGGAGATCTGCGAGTAGAAGGATTGCTCATCTGCTACTTTGTTGCAGACTCTTTGCTCGAACCGGCCCCCAAAGCCACCTTTCTCTTAATACTCTTTTTGGTCAGAGCTGGAGGGGAAGCATAAAGATTGAACATCTTTTTATTAGACATGTCTCTAGTCAAAAAATGAAAGTGTATCATATTATGGAAATATATAAATAAGCAGAACACTTATGCAAAATGATATAAGATTCAAAAGATTTTTCAAAACAGCCTACAACCACAACATACAAACACAACGAAAAGGAATTTTTACTACGTGGAATTTCCTCCTCCTCGTCAGAGGATGTGGGCTCATCCTCCTCCACTTCCAGCACCTTCTTATTGTTTCCCTTGTCAACGTAAGATGTTGGAGCTCGAGGGCGAGGAGCATCACCTTGCTTTCTCATTTCCCTTATGTTGATCCCTGTTGTACTCCTATGAGGGATATGGACTATCTGAGGTTGGTCGAAACGCCCCAGTTCATCATCAACTGCTTTCTCAGCAGTTCTTCCACTAGCAATGCCTTCTTTATTGGCATGGTGAGTATTGAGCAGACTGACTCTCCTTAGGTTCTTGTCAGTTATGAGCAGTCTTGTAACAACCTACTACCTCATGTGATTTTAAAAGGTGCCATTAGCCCGCTAATCGAGGTACTATACTGAAAAGTGTGGGTGAATCAAAATAAAGACTTGTTTAATGAAAATTAAGTATAAAGGGTTGGACATTAATTAAAATTATAAAAAGTGTTACATTGGGATCTAAAAATGTTGTTTTGAAATATATTTACAATCCAAAAATGTGGATACAGTCGACCTAAGCGACAAAATCGAATGTTTATAACGTGTCCCTCAAAACAACCCGGGTCGTGGCTGCTAGGTAGGCCAAACATGTACGTGCCGCTCCATGCCCTCCAACTCATGCTTGGTCAATCTTTCCTTGGCCCTTACCTGCACCAGAGCACCCGTGAGCCAAAGCCCAGCAAGAAAACTTGACAGTGTTATCCCTCAAAAATACGACGATGACGTGGCCGATGAGAATGCGACATGTGAAATCACAAATCAGGGAAAAACGACGAATTATTTATAAAAGACCAACGAGAAAAAAGGATAGGTCCAGACCTATAGGGAAGTCGAATAGGCCAAGACCCCGTAGGGGTGGTCGGCCTAACTCTTACCCCTAAGGGTGGTCGGCCTAAGCAGTCCCAATAGCCCCTAGGGGTGGTCGGCCTGACCCTTACCCCAGGGGTGATTGGCCTAAGTAGGCCCAAGAGCCCCTAGGGGTGGTCGGTGTGACCTCTACCCCAGGGGTGGTCAACCCCAGTATGCCCAAGAGCCCCGAGTGATGGTCGGCCTGACCCCTACTCCAGGGGTGATCGGCCTGACATGCTTAGGAACCATCTTGGTGGTCGGCCTACCCTATTCTTTATAGGGTTGTCGGCCTAAACTCCTAAGTACACTTCACTAAGAAATACTCGCACTCATTCAAATTGAGATAAAAAAATATCTACACCTAAACGATCACAAGTCCAGCACCCAAATAATTAACAGGTCCAGCACCCAGAGGGTCATCGGGCCTAGCACCTAGGTCTCATAGACCAACCAAGACTTAACATTATCTCAGAGGTTTCAACCGTGCATTATCTACCACGATCTAGAGAAACAACGAGAAACCCACGATCTCATAATCATGGGGAGGTGGACACATATCTCCACTACCTAATAATCGTGTACCAAACCACGATCCCAATATTACTGATCATGTAACAGCCCCTGGGTACTATAAATAAAGGACTCAGGGCTTCATTTCAAAGGATCGCTTTTTCTGGAATTTTTCAGATCTAAGGAATATTTTGGGGGAAAATCTGGGCAAATTAGTAATGAGTGAATACTTCTGTTCATCCGTGAAATTGTTGATCGAGTGATTCAATACCAAAGACTAAGTGCATTAGGTTATTACTGTTAATCAAAACAGGGCTGAACCACTATAAAATTTCTGTGTTTATTGAAGATATTTGTCCTCTGTCGTATATTATTTTTATTTTGTTCAAAAGGTTTCATATACTGTACATACGACCGCTGGCCAATTTCACAGGTCAACATTTTGGTGCTTTCATTGAGAGTACGAAATCAAGAAACACACTTTCATCAGTTTTATGATGCTTTTGAAATTGAGTCAGACAAAGAAGACGACTCCCAGGGATTCCAACACTTAGGATCCCATCGATCCTGTTTCTCAGGTGGAGGTTGGAGACCAACCTGATGCAGAAGATCCACAGGATGCTCACCAAGAGGAGATGGCGCAATTTCTGGCGAGGCAGGAGGCCTTTGATGCAGAAATTGCCCTCTAGAGGGAGACTATGGAACGACAATGATGGGAGATAGATGAGCAGGTCTAGAGGATGATCCAAAGTGAGAAGGAAGCTGACCGGAGGCACTAGGAGGCTACTATGGACCTAGAGGTGGCTACTCAGTTAGCCCAAGCTAACACTGAAGCTACTGCTCAGGCGGTAAGAGAGGCTCAGGCCAAAGCAGCAGGAATGCAAGACAGTAGTAACAGGGAGTCCCATGGGAGGAGTCGAACCCCAAGGACATTCTAAGAACCACTTTCCCAGAGACAGGATGAATAGGCACAGTCCAAGACTGCCTCCTCCATGACTAAGAAGAATAACACTTCATCTCAGAGTAGGAGTGTTACCAACCCGAAAGCCCCCTCCCAGGGGGATAGATGAAACAATGCAGGAGATGAGGGTCAAATATCTGAAAGGCGCGACAGGAATGGAAATGGCCACTCAAAATCTCAAAGTCATGTAGGAGGAGAGGCTCGGTGGCAGGGTTGCACCGACAGGGGGAAGGACCTACCACCCCTATACTCTCAGTCTCGCAAGGGAAAGAAACTGATGAACAACACCAATACCGTGTTCGATAGGCTCAGGAAAGATGCATAACCTCAGGATCTGAGGGAAGTCATCAATAAGAGGGCCAGTGCTCATGAGGGGGTACCAGGGGCGTCTACCCCACTTGGAGCAGCGATCCCACCAGCAGTGCAGGCTCAAATAGATGCACTCATAATGGTTGTTCAGGATTTCACAAAGAAACCTTCCAATATGAAGCTGGCTCATAGAAGTGGGACTCCCTTCAATCCAAATATCCAAGCTGCTCAACCACCACCAAAATACAAAACCCCGAAACTCCCAACATACACTAGGAAGGAAGACCCAGTACGACACATTGGGATGTTCGAGGATCAGATGGAGTTACTCGGTGTGGAGCATGATTATAGGTGCAGGGTATTCCCTACCACTCTCTCTGACTCAGCCCAGGAATGGTATTTGAAATTCAAACCTTGATCCATCACTTCTTTGGAATAGTTTAGGAAGGAATTTTGCAAGGTCTCTAGTGCCGGATAGATTCAATCAGTTTATGCCAATCAGCTAGCTGACATCAAGTAAGGGAAAGATGAATCCCTCAAAGACTATACCCAAAGTTTCATAAGAGAGGCAAACCGAGGATCCACAGTAGGAGATGAAGGGAAGTTTGTTGCCATCTCGGCAGGAATAATTTATCATAGTCCCTTGTCAGATAGCATACACGGGAACCCCATCAACACCTTACAGGAGTTCCTCGACCGAGCAAACAAATACATGAAGCTAGATGATGCTATCATGAAGGAAGAAAAAGGTATGAACCATTTGACCAATGTCAAGGCAGATAAGAACGGTGCAAACCCTCAGGGCGACAGTGGGGGAAACGGTAAGAAGAGGAATACCTCAAGTGTCGAGCAGGGTGGAGAGAAGAAAGCTAAGTCAGCACCTGCCAATAAACACCCTAAGCATCAGCTATAATGCCCTGGATAACCAAGACCACTACACTGTGTACTTATAAAGGTGCAAGACTTGCTAATCAAGTCATTAATTTAAAAACGTGTCACTAATCATGTATGATCTAGGGTTAAAAAGGGTTTTGGTCTCAAAAGTTTCATTTCATATAAATAAGCAGTTATATACATGGGATCCCAAAAGAAATAGAGTTAAAAAGTTGGATTACAGACTTCCAAAATAATACAAACAACTGTTAGCCATACTAAGGCAAAATGTACAATTTCTGGGTCTCGCATCCCTGCCTAAACCTCAACCGTGGCGGCTGAGAAACCGACCATGTACATTCCACTCGCAGAGCTCTCCAATCAAGGCTGATCAAGCTTGCCCTTGCCTTTACCTGCACCACGTAGCACCCGTGAGCCAAGGCCCAGCAAGAAAACATATGCAACACAAACAGTAATAACAGACAACAAACTCACTAAGCATGAACTCCCATTATATAATCCACATTAATCGCTCAACATAGATTCAGAATCATGGATGCAATCAAACACTTATAACATTCATATCACATAATAATCAGGGCCGACAACTTAGGCCGCACCCTCTGTTTATCCCACTAACTCTGGCCCGCTTAAACCGATCTCAGTGCATATTAAGCTGTCCTTGGCTACAAGTGGCCAAGTCGCGCCCTGTGCGCCAGTGTAACCCTTGGCACCCTTAGGCCGTTGGTTCACTAATTAGCCTACATGGCATAATACCATCTATTCAAGCATACACAATAGGGAACCCTTAGTCCCATCACATATATTCAACCAGGTGCAGTTTTCTTACCTTTAATCTTTGCGGTTACTGATTATGAGCAACGCTCTTCAATCACAATCCGTTCCCGAGCCTTAGCTTATATCACCTAGCCACAACCAAGGTGAAGGATACCATCAACAAACTTAAATGAGCTTCTAGACAAAGTTTTAATCTCCGGAACATTGAATTTCACCAAACATGGTAAAAGATTCAATCCTGAGCACCCTATGTTAAATTCCCAAGCCTAGAATCTCAAAATCCCAAAATCCCTTAAGGGTCGCGGCATTAGCCATCCATGCCACGGCATGGCCCCAATCAGAGACCACCCAATGTCCAAAAGCAGGTAAGGGTCGCGACCCTACTTGGACAATGCCGCGGCCCGACCCCTTCAAACCCAGAAAAACCACCATTTTTAACTCCCAAACCTCATGCAAACTCACTCAAAACCACCTCAAATCCATAACTCAATTATCCAAAAACTTCCCACAAGATTCCAACAACACAACCCAGCTGAATCCTAGGCTAGAAACCCATAGAAAACCCATTTCAATTACTAAAACTTTCTAACCCAAGAACTCAAAACCCAGCCATGCCAAACTCGAATTTAAGCCTCTAAATCCTGAATTATAACTTACCTCTTTACCTAAACTCCTTTTCTAAGTAGAATCCCTATTAATTCCCAAGTTTTCCAACTCCAATTCAACCTTAACATCAATATCACAATCATCTCATTACTCAGTCAAAACTCAAAGTTTCTAACTTCAAAACACAGTTTAATTCTTACCTTAGCCTTGATTAAATGTTCCTTTGACAATCCTTGAGTTAAGCCTCTAAATCCCCACCTCAATTCTCAGAAATTCCCAGTTTGTTTCACTAAATTTTCAGTGGTTTCCTCCTTGTATTTTTCCTTGAAAGAGAGAGTAGAGAGAAGAGCTGAGAAAGATAGGTCGGTCTAATATTTGTTCTACTGTTCTCCTTAAGTTTCTGTCTATCCTTATCCCATTGAATCAATCCCGAGGCTCGGGGTACCGAAACGTCCCCGAGGGCAAAATGGTAAAATTCCCCAATATTCCCACCTAGACTTCCTAACCTCAAATATATCTCCATATATTTATTTTCATAACCCGATACCTGAAATACCCTTGACTTATCCAAAGTCAACTGTTAAGCCCCGTTGTGACTTTTCCCCGCTATCTAGCCCTAGGATCGCCTCGAGTCGTGCTCTCAAGACCTACCCACATAATAATGTGGTTCTCACAATGCCATATATATCACATTAATACAAATATAATCATACAAGCATTCTAATCATTCAATTATGCATTTAAATTAATAAATTCACACATAAACCAATTATGCCCTCCCGGCACACTAATCGAGGCCCTTAAGCCATATTAGTGATTTTGGGTCGCTACATCAACCCTACCAGCCTAGGTTCATCAATTATACCGTCCTGACTACATCAAGGGCTGAGATTTACTTGGCAACATACCAGGAGGTACCATACCAAAATCCACCACCTTTGCGCTCAGAAGGAATGAGAGAGAAGAATAAGTTTTTTTGTTTCCATAATGATTATGGGCACGACACAAATGAGTGCAAACAATAGAAGGATGAGACAGAGGAGTCCACCACTGGAGGCAGTGGCCACAGACTTCACACTGAATACCATATGTAGGGGAAGGATGAGACAGAGGAGTCCACCACTGGAGGCAGTGGCCACAGACTTCACACTGAATACCATATGAAGGGGGCCCCACATATAACAATGCTCGTGAGCAATATGCAAGGACCCTTAGACATGAGGTAGGGGAGTCTTCCCAGTGCATGGCAGTCGAGGTGCGGTCTCCAAAAATATCTGAAGTATGAAAGTGAAACTCTCACTTTTACAGAGGATGACACCAGGCATGTGAGGTACCCCCACAATGACCCTCTAGTCCTTACCATTAAAATCGCCAATGCCTGAGTGAAGAGATGCTTGGTGGATACGGGAATCTCAATCGATATCATCTACAAATCATCCCTCGAGAATATGAAGCTCACGGTCAAGGACCTAACACCGTGTTCCCAAGTGATATATGGTTTCACAAGAGAATGCCTAGCACCAGCAGGAACTATTAGACTACCGGTCACGGTGGGGGATGCCCCCAGGCACGAGACTGTGATGACAGAATTCCTGGTAATAGATTTCTCGTCAGCTTACAATGTAGTGCTCGGGAGACCCCTCTTGATGGCATTACATGCAGCAGTATCTATCTGGCATCTATCTTTGAAGTCCCCACAAGCGCGGGGCAAGAATGCGCACAGGGTAACAAAAGGGAAGCACGAGAATGCTATAATGCATTAGTGGTCAAGGCAAAGAAAGGACCATGCGTAAACAACATGGTAGTAACTAACTGCGAAGAGAAGGAAGGAACCGATGAGGTTGTCAACATGGAAATTGTCGTTGAAAGAAACACTCTACTAGAGCCGAGGGCTCTTTTTAACGAAGATTTGTTATTATAGAAAATTTCCCAAAGCGAGGGAAACGACATCGATCCTCACTTTGGGGATTATGTCATGTGTTTAGGACCAGTTGAAGATCTTAACGAAGTTCTACTAGATGAGGAGGGCCCGACTAGAGTAATTAAAGTTGGGAAGGAGCTAAAGGTTGAAATTAAGGCACGGTTGGTGGAATTTTTGAAGAAGAACCAGGACGTCTTTGCTTTGTCACATAAGGACATGGTTGGAATTCCACCAGTGCAACAAAATAGGAGACTGCATGACAAAGACCGATCTCAAGCCCTAAAGGAGGAGGTCAAGCAGCTGAAGGAAAATGGTTTTATAAGGGAGGCCTACTGCCCAGATTGGGTATTAAGCCCTGTGCTGGTCCCAAAGCCAAACTGGTTGATGCAACAGCAGGACATGAAATACTCTAATTCATGGATGCGTATTCTGGGTATAATCAAATAAGTATGCACCCTCCCAAAGAGGAACATACCAGCTTCCGGACAGACAAGGGAATGTACTATTATAGGGTGATTCCATTCGGCTTGAAGAACGCAGGAGCCACCTACCAGCGTTTAGTGAATGGCATGTTCCGAGACTTTATCGGCAAAAATTAGGAGGTATATGTCGATGACATGTTGGTCAAGTCCAAAGAAGCTAGAGGGCATGTTCAAGACTTGGAGGAATGCTTTGCAATACGTAGAAAGTATAGTATGAAGTTAAACCCTCTCAAGTGCTCGTTTGGAGGTTGTTCTGGTAAGTTTCTCGGATACATAGTCAATTCACGTTGAATCGAGGCTAGCCCCAAGAAGATAAAAGAATTGATCGACATGAAGTCACCTACCAAAATCAAAGAAGTGCAAAGCTTAACAGAGAGAGTAGCTGCCCTTAGTAGGTTCGTAGCAAAGTCTACGGACAAGTGTGTCCCTTTCTTTAACATAATGGGGGGCAGCAAGAAGATCCAATGGACCGAGGAATGTGAAGAAGCTTTCCAAGCCTTGAAGGAGCATCTCGCTCAACCTTCCGTCCTAGCGAAGCCAATATATGGTGAAGTACTATTCATCTATTTGGAAATCACCTAGCATGCAATCAGCGCTTGTTTGGTAAAAGAAGAGAACAGGGTACAACACCTTGTGTACTAAATCAATAAAAGGCTAGTAGGTGCAGAGTCTAGGTATCCCCCTCTTGAAAAGCTAGCCTACTATTTAGTAATCGCCTCTCAAAAGCTGCGTCTATATTTCCAAGCTCACTTGATCCGAGTCCTGACTGATCAACCGCTGAGACAAGTTTTTCAAAAACCAGAGGCCTCAGGACGATTACTCAAGTGGGCAGTGAAACTAGGACAATTTGATATCACTTATCATTTGAGGACGATGATAAAAGGACAAGCATTGGCTGACTTCATAGTCGAAGGCACCAACCTTGAAGACCCTTCCTACCAATCGGAGAATGGAGATACCGAGAAGGAAGGAGATGCTCCTGTATGGAAGCAATATGTTGATCGAGCATCCAATGAACACAACTCAGGCATAGGAATCATACTGATCACTCCGGAGAATCACCGAATCCATTGTGCTCTCATATTTGGATTCAACGCTTCAAACAATGAGGCTGAGTACGAGGCATTATTAGCAGGATAACGTTTGTCTCGGGATGTGCATGCACAATCCCTGGAGATATTCAGCAATTCCCAACTAGTGGTGTACCAGGTACTGGGGGAGTATCAAGCCAAAGGACTTAGGATGGTGCAGTACCTGAACAAGGTGAAAGACTTGTTGGCGCAATTCAAAAAATACTCAATTATACAAGTCCCGAGAGAACAGAATGCCAATGTTGATGCCTTAGCCAAGCTTGCTAGTGCTAAGGACGTGGACACCCTGAATGTCGTTCCAATCAAATATCTGGAAGAAAGAAGCATAACTGAGCAGGAGACACTACCTGTTGAGTTAGGAGATACATGGATGACCCCTATTATTAACAATCTCAACCAAGGAGTAGTACCTAGTAATCGAAATAAAGCAAGGAATTCGGTGAGACAAGTTGCACGATATGTGATAGTCAAAGGGGTCCTGTACTGACCAGGGTACTCCCTACCACAGCTAAGGTACGTTACACCCGACCAGTCAAAGTTGTTAATGATCGAGGTACACGAGGGGTTTTGTGGAGATCATGCTGGGGGGCAGAGCCTATAAAAAAAAATCCTAAGACAAGGATACTTTTGGCCGACGTTGAATGAAGACTCGATGGAGTATGTCAGAAGATGGCCCAATTGTCAGATGTTCACCAAGATACCTCGGGCGGCACCTAATGAATTTTCACAAATGCAAAGCCCTTGGCCTTTCGTTGTATGGGGGATCGACCTAATCAGAAAGCTACCTACGGGAAGAGGAGGAGTCCAATTTGATGTTGTCGTGGCCTACTTCACCAAGTGGACTGAATCAGAATGGCTTGCCACCATAACCTCGAAGAAAGTCTTAGACTTTGTGGTGAAGAATATCATATGTCGATTTGGCCTACCAAGGAAGATAGTCTCAGACAACGAGACTCAATTCGACAGTGATATATTCACCGATTTTTGTACGAGGCATGGAATCACAAAGAGCTTTTCCTCGGTAGCACACCCCCAAGCTAATGGTTAAGTAGAAGCAGTGAACAAGACTATCAAAGACACTCTGAAGAAGCGCCTTGACCAAGCCAAATGAGCCTGGCCAGAATTACTTCTGGAGGTCCTATGGTCACATCGAACGATGGCACAAACTACGACAGGGCATACGCCATTCTCTTTGGCATTTGGGTATGAAGCCATGTTTCCAGTTGAACTCACTCCCCCATCGCATAGACGGGAGACATACGATTAGGAAAGGAACCATCAACTGATAGAAGAGAAAAGGCAAGTCTCAGAGTAGTAACACATCAACAAAAAGTGGCCAGATACTTCAACTCCAGAGTGAAAGATCAAAAATTCCAAGTGGGGGACTTAGTACTCAGGAGGGTGTTCCTAAACACTAAGGACACTGCAGCAAAGGTACTAGGATCTAATTGGGAAAGGCCATACCTTGTGGAGGAGGTGATCCCACCAGGGACGTACAAGATAGCTCGACTAAATGGAGAACTAATAAAAAAACTACTGGAATGGTGAACACCTCCGCCGGTACTTTCAATGAAGTTGTTCAGCAGCGACACAAGTTTTAATTTGCAAATGTAGTATTTTTAAAATTATCTATGTTACAGTCGTTGTGCTTCAATGAATGAATTTAATTTCTTAAGTTTCACTTAATTCTTTAAATTTCTTTCAACCAGGAACTTTTCCTTTAGACCTATCAACCCCATCGGATCATGTTTGATTCTGGTGCTTGAGGGACCTATCGACCCATAAGATCAAAACAAGAGACTAGTCAGAGGACCTTGTTGCGAAAATATGGATCATGTTCGATCTTGGTTCTTGAGGAGCCTATCGACCCATACGATCAAAATGAGAGACAGGTCCTAGGATCTTGTTGCCAAAATATGGATCATGTTCGATCTTGGTTCTTGAGGAGCCTATCGACCCATACGATCCAAACGAGAGACGGGTCCTAGGACCTTGTCGACAAAATATGGTTCATGTTTGATCTTGGTTCTTGAGGAGCCTATCAACCCATACGATCCAAATGAGAGACAGTTCCTAGGACCTTGTTGCCAAAATATGGATCATGTTCGATCTTGGTTCTTGAGGAGCCTATTGGCCCATACGATCCAAACGAGAGACAAGTCCTAGGACCTTGTCGCCAAGTTATGGATCATGTTTGATCTTGGTTCTTGAGGATCCTATTGACCCATACGATCCAAATGAGAGACAGGACCTGGGACCTTGTCGCCAAATTGTGGATCATGTTTGAACTTGGCTCTTGAGGAGCCTATCAACCCATACGATCCAAACAAGAGACAAGTCCTAGAACCTTGCAGCTAAATTTATTGATCACGTTCGATCCTAGTTTTTGAGGAACCTATCGACCCATACGATCAACAAAAGAGACTGGTCCAAGGACCAGTCGCTGTTATTTGATCACGTTCGATCCTGGTTCTTGAGGAACATATCGGCCCATACGATCAAAAAACAAGAGACTAGTCTGAAGACCAGTCGCCATCATTGAATCCTAATCGAATCTGTTCCTTGAGGGACCGATCGATAATTTGATCTAAGACTCATTACAGGCTCGATTAGCCCATCTAGACCCGGTTGGTCCAACTTAGACACTTCTGTCTACAATCATTATAACGAGTACATGAGAGATTAAGTAGATCGTGATAGACACTTGCTACACAATCTGCATATGTGTATAGGTATCATTACTACTGAGTATGAAACCATCATCTGACTACCAATGAGGGACAAGCATTTGCTGCTTGTACCATTGGGTGAAAATGATAGTACTAGGTGTCTAACACTCGAAGCAAGGCGTGGTCAACTAGCAAGTGACCAAGGCTTTTAAACCCATGATCACTTGGGGGCATATAGTACATACCGATTGGAGTATACACAAGCAATGAGAGCGTTACCTTAAGTACTAAGCAAGCTCAAGTTTTTCTAGGACATTTGTTCAACATATGTTCCGAAAGTGTTAAAAACAAATACAAAAAAGGCATTGGTGTTCGACCTGACCTGTTTTGTTCATGGTACTTGGTGAAGTATCATACTACTCATATTACCATGGTTGTTTGCATGGAAAACATAAAAGAGTATGGTTAGTATGGCACGTGAAATACATGTGTTCAGAGTATACTGATACCTGAACCAATGAGGGTTGTTGGTTGATATACTTAGTAAGCATTGGAAATTAAAATTTTCAATTAGTACTCATAACAAAAAAGCATAAAGGCATAAAATGTCATATGTAAAAATTGTCAAGTACAAGGTGCCCCACCAATGGCATGAAAGGAAACACAGAATAAAAGACCAAGAGAAGACTAACTAGGGTGAGGAGTATCATCTAAAAGACTACCCTAAGCCTCAGCAGCCTCACGAGCCAGATAGTTCCTAAGCTCCTTCGCTCGCGTCTTCTCGGGAAGGAAATCCAAGTTCAGATCTTTGTTGGACTTCCAGATCAAGTTGATATAGGAGAAAGTTGTCTCTAAATACTTCTCTCGAGCCTTGTCCCTGGCAGCTTTGACCTCTTGCTCCTTCTCAAAAAGAACATCCTTCTGCAATTGGTCCATGTCAGCAATCAGCTTCTCTTTCTCACCTTCAGACTGTTGGAGCTGATCGGCAAGTTTCCCCTCCATCTTGGTTATCCTAAGAGTCAACTCAGTCACTTCCTGCTATTTAAACTCCACGGTACTGCGGGGGATTTTAATCTCTTCATCCTTCGAAGCAATGTCAGCATCCTTAGAGCCGAAAATGCGCCTAAGGTCCAACACCTCTTAGCAGACAGCTTCAAGCTCAGAACGAAGATTGGAGAGTGTGGAGGTATACTCCACAGGCCTATCACAGACATGAGAGACCAGCATCAGTGCCTGCAAAAAACATATAAGTGTTAGATAAACGTCAGGACACAAGCTAACGAGACAAGAAGAGAACTGTAAAGGACTCACACTCTGAATGTGTAGGAGTGACTTCGTTAGATGGTGCTCAAGTCCTCATTCTTAATCCCATTAAAAAAATTTGTCATCTGCTCCAAATGAAACACTCGGTCCATGAGGACACCTAAGTTCTGTATAGCAGACTGGTGTGGCTCAGATAAGGGAGTCGGCGTAGAACAGGAAGCACCCGCATTAGTGAAAATGGCAGGAACTGGTGTAGACAGAGATGGCTCTACCTCTGCAACAGGATTAGACTCCAAAATAATCAAATTAGACGCCAAAGGAATCAGAGGGGACACCTCGAGAGGAACCTCTATTACCAACTCAGCCTCAACCCTGGCCCTTTTTTCCACTCGAATAGAAGGACTGGCCTCGATGGGAGTCAACCTCTGTTGGATATGAACAAAGCCAAACATGTCTGATCCTGCAAAAGAAGATCAAATGTTGAAGGATATTAAACACAGATGAATCATAAAGTAAAGGTGATAAAGTATCGAACCTTCTGAATGAGATTCGGGTTTGAACGTAGTCTCATCAAAGTCTTCTGAAGCAAGCAATGAGTACGCGACAGATGCACCCACCTCGTCACCCTCCTGTCCAGCTAGCACAGGCGAAGAGGGTACTTCCTCGACATGAATGGGTCTCAGGGAGTCTATGGTGTTCACGGTCTCGGGACCATCGTCATCCAGAACATTGACTATAGAAGGAGGAAACAGCCCCACCTTCCTAAGGTTCTCTAAAGTAACGAGGGTCTTGACATTCTTCTCCTCAGGGTTCATGTCAATCAATGCCTTGGCCCTAACTGTCATAGCCTGGGTCGGGAGCGGTCTATAAAAAGGCCCAACATGCTTAAACTTGGAGTAGTTGGCCTCTGCGTCCTTTGTAAAGAAATAGTTGTCGGCATATCTAAATGCTTTGCTATTTCAAGAGATTTCTTCCAAGAAGGTGTTGGTAAAGTGGAAATACTCCGAGTTGCGCTAAGAAGGGTTCATCTTCAGGTTAAACAAGTAGTGGATCTCGTGAGGCACTGAAGCAGCCCATTTTCTACGGTGATAGATAATGTACAACACAGATAAGACCAATATCACATTAGGAGCCAGTTGAGAAGGACTAATACCAAAATAATCCGTAACGCTACGGAATTATGGATGAAGAGGAAGTAGGGCACCAGACATGATGGAAAAATGTGTCCAAGCGTACATTCCTAGAGGGGGGTCCTCACCTCTGTCATCTAGACCAAGAATAATAATAGACACGCCGGAGAGGTCAATGGTCTTCCTTAAGTTCTTTACCTTCTCTTCAGTCATGTTAGAGGCAGCCCCCTTGAACCACACAACCTCATAATCAACAGGATGAGGCTTCTCAACCAGTTTCCATATGATCTTACTGGCCAAGGTGCCCCCAGAATCTAATGAATGAAACTCATTTTGTCGTCTCTTCTTCTGCTATGTAGCTGGCGAGACTGTCTTACTCTTGGAAGGAGGGCGAACCACCTTAGGCCGGAACTTGTGAATAGAATGATGGGGAACCCGACTGGTATCCCGATGCAAAGGGTGTTGCAATGGGTCTCGCTAACCAAACATATTCTGCTGAGAAAAATGACTTCGCTGAGATATGCCTTGAGAGCCGCAAGGCATACTGTGCTGAGAAGAGATATTAGAAGATCCTGGCAAAGAGCCCTGAGTAATGTGCCTGGCGATATGAGGATCATCTTCGAAAGATTTCCGAGTTGTCTATTTTACTCTCGCCATTGGGTTATACCTTTTAAAGAAGTCTTCCTCACTGAACAAATATAAAGCGGAGCGAGGGAGAATCCTTTTCACCCTTTCCGAGAACTCCAGGCGAGTATGCTAGCTTACTGACTTTTCTGATGAAGAAGAGTTGGACATTTGCAACAGAAGAAAAATAAAAAGTAAAGTTAGTAAGTGAGCATAATGAAGCCAATTGATGGGGCCATATCCATGAACTAAGGAGAAAAAATGAACAAATCAGGAGAAAAAGTCTATATAGGGGGTCGGTCCAATGAGACTAAACCTGGGTCGACCACCCTGAATCCATAAGATTATAAAGCATGAAAGATGGGGCATAGGTGGTCGGCCTACCACCTTAGGCCAACAACCCCAGGGATGCAAGCCTCAGAAAAATGTCAGAGGACTATTCAAGTCTCTAGTAAAATAATTTGTACAATACAAGGAAAACCCCAAAGAGATCAGTTGAGAAGAAAAAAATATATTTTTAGGGTCCCAGGTGGTACGCTTGTGCTTGGGGCCGACCACCCTGGATCCCCGGAAGTCGCCCAAGGGTGTGGTGGTCGGCCCATGAGGTAAGCATTGCTCAGCCCATGATGATATCTCAAAGGGGTGGTCGGCCCTAACCTTAATCCCTAGACTTGGAAATCGCATAAGGCAAGGAAAGGGAAGCCCTGGAGGTACTCGACTCATGATTGGAAACTCTTGGGGTGGTCGACCATAACCCTAGTCCTAGACCTCGAAATTTCATAAGGAGAGAAGCCCTGGAGGTGCTCGGTCCATAATGAAGCCCTAGGGGTGGTTGGCCCATGAAGGAATAGACATCCCTGTAAATTACCTATGCTATGGTTTGAAATCTTAGAAGTCTCCAAGCTAATGAGGTGGTCGGCCTAGGGTTTTACATCCCTTGAAATTGCCTATCCTAGGCTTCACAAACCTAAAATCACAGGTGCTAGGGTTTGTAACCCTGGAAATCATCCAGGCTAAGGAATTTCACTGAGAAATCGTAACTTGATTCAAATAAGTCAATTATTTTGGATCAAAATAAAACAAAACAAGAAGATTCAAATAAAATTCCTCAAAGATTCAAAGTATTTCCTCTAAATCTAAACACATTTAAATTAAATGGTGTAATGATTGGGAGAAAGTACTCACCAAAGATCTAAGCTTGATAAAGAATTGAAGAAATCAAGCTTAGAGACTCCTATGGGTGAGACGTACAGAGCAAGGGAATGAGACGTGAGGCCCTACTTATAACCTCTCAGGTTAACCAGATATTTTTAAGAATTCAAATTTTCTTGATAAATATCTGGTATGGTTTAAATTTCAAATTCCTTGAAAAATATATACATTTTTAGGAATTCAAATTCCTTGAAAAATATCTATATTTTTAGAAATTAAAATTCCTTGAAAAATATTTTGTTTTCTAGGAATTAATATCCTTTATATTATATTTTTCGGACGTCAAAACTCCTTGAAAAATATATTATATTTTTAAGACTTCAAATTTCCTTTAAAAATATACTGGATTTTTAGGAAATTAATTTTCCTTGAAAATCTTAATTATTTTTTAGGAATTACCAATTATCCTTGAAAAATTCGTGCTGAGAAAATTATCGATAGTTAAAAAAGTACTATGTAATGTCCTGAGGGACTTGGCTGTACAAGTACTGCTACGGTATGTTTCTCGAGAAAGGGTCAAGTTTACCATAATGTTGAATACATTACAATAAACTTGGGGGGAAAATGTTATCCCTCAAAAATACGAGGATGATGTGGCGAATGAGAAAGCGGCACATGGCATCACAAATTAGGGACAAGCGATAAAGTATTGAGAAAAGATCGATGAGCAAAAAAGATTTGTCCAGGAACTATAGGGAAGTCAGTCAGGCCAAGACCCCGTAGGGGTTGTTGGCCTGGCCCTAGCCCCTAGGGGTGGTCGGCCTAACTCCTACCCATAGGGGTGGTCGGCCTAAGTAGGCCCAAGAGCCCCTAAGGGTGGTCAGCTTGACCCCTACCCCAGAGGTGGTCGGCCTAAGCAGGCCCAAGAGCCCCTAAGAGTGGTCGGCCTGACCCCTACCCCAGGGGTGGTCGACCCCAGTATGCCCAAGAGCCCCTAGGGATGGTCGACTTGACATGCTCAAGAACCACCTGGGTGGTCGGCCTACCCTAGTCTACATAGGGTTGTTAGCCTAAACTCCCAAGTACACTTCACTGAGAAATACTCGCACTAGTTCAAACTGAGATCAAACAGGTCCAGCACCCAAAGGATTAACAGGTCCAGCACCCAGAGGGTCATTGGGCCTGGCACCTAGGTCTCATAGACCAACCAAGATTTAACATTATCCTAGAGGTTTCAATCGTGCATTATCTACCACAATCTAGAGAAACGAAGAGAAACCCATGACCTCATATCCTAGTATTACTGATCATGTAACAGCCCCTAGGTACTATAAATAAAGGACCTGGGGTTTCATTTCAAAGGATCACTTTTTCTGGAATTTTTGAGATCTAAGGAATATTTTGGGAGAAACTCTAGGAAAATTAGTAACGAGTGAATACTTCTGTTCATCCATGTAATTGTTTATCATGTAATTCAATACCAAAGACTAAGTCCATTAGGTTATTACTGTTCATGAGAACAGGGCTGAACCACTATAAAATTTATGTGTGTTTATTTAAGATATTTGTATTATGTCGTATATTATTTTATATCATTCAAAAGGTGTCGTATACTGTACATACAACCGTTGGCCAATTTCACAGCTCAACACACAGCATAGCATATAATAATTTATTTCAACAATGCATAATTACTCAGACACAACAAACAATTACAAGCTTCTATCAGAATTCAAATAGCGGCCTACGTCGATCAAGGTGCGTTACCAGGCACCAAGCTCACAGTCTTCACCGAGCGGGTGATTTATTCTATCAAGTTATCAGTCTCTCTGAAGGTAAACATTAATTCCAAATCCCAATCTTATACTTATCTCCCTCTATGACCCTTTCCCAGAACCTGGGAACCTAAGGGTCTCTGTAACGACCCAAAATCACTAATATGGCTTAAGGGCCTTAATTAGTGTGCCGAGAGGGCATAATTGGTTTGTGTGTGAATTTACTAGTTTAATGCATGATTCTATGATAAGCATGCTTATATGGTTATATGAATGTAAATGTGATTATATGTTATAATTTCGAGGACCACATTATTATGTGGGTAAATCTGCAGCATGTGACTTGAGGCAATCCTAGGGAGCTAGTTAGCAGGAAAGTCACAATGAGACTTAATATTTGACTTGGGGCAAGTCAATGGGTATTTTTGGATATTACATGATTATTTGGGTTATCGGGTCATGGAAATAAATAATTGGAGATATATTTGAGGTTAGGAAGCTAAAATGGGACTATTGGGGAATTTTACCATTTTGCCCTCGGGGATGTTTTTGGTACCCTGAGCCTCGGGATTGACTTAAATAACTAAAGTGAGACTAGGTAAGGCTTAGAAAGCAGTAGAAGAAACCCAAACTGACTTTCTTTTTTCTCTTCTTCCTTCTCTTATCTCTCTCTCAAGGGAACTTCTGAAAACTAATAGAATTAAGCTGGAAACTCTGTGATTTGAGCTGAAGTTTTGAAGGATTAGCTCAGTTTTAACTGAGGGATTCAACCAGGACTGAGGTCAAAATTGAATTATATTTTTGGTCATTAGAATTCTATAATTTTGGTTGAGTTCTAAGAGATTTTTTGGTTTTGAAATTAGAGTCTGAATTGAAGCTAGGAACTTGGGAGTTAGCTCAGAAATCGCTTAGAGAATTGGTTCTGCAGTGAAGGTAAGCTCGAATTTAAAATTTAATGTTTGAATTCTGGTGTTTTCTTGACTAGTTTTAGTGTTCTTGAGCTTTTGGGTTTCAGAGATTGAAGTGGGATTTTGATGAGTTTCTAGGCTAGGTTTTTGCTAGATTATGTTGCTGGAATCATGTTAGAAGTTTTGTGATAATTGAGTTATGAAATGAGGATAGATTTGGGTGGTTTTGAGTGAGGTTTGAATGTCAAAAATGGTGGATTTTCTGGGTTCAAGGGGCTAGGCCACGGCTCTGTTCTAAAGTGTCGTGGCCCTATGGAGCAAGGAAGAGCTAGGAAGGCTCTGAGGTGAGGGAGCGCCGCGGTACCACAGCGGCAGAGCCGCGGCGCATGTCTGTGTTCAGGGAGGCCTAGCCTCTGTTTCAAGGGGCGGGCCGCGGCATGGGTATCAAGGGTCGTGGCCCTTAAGGGTATTTTTGGCCTTTTGGAAGTTTTAAGCGGGGGAACCTAACCTAGTGTGCCTGGGAACAATTCCACTACCGTGTTTGGTGGAATTCAATGTCTCGAAAGCTAGAACTTCATCCGAAATATCAATACGAATATTAATGGAATCTCTTATCTTGGTTGTGACTAGGTAAAATCTAGGGCTCGGGAAACAGATCGTGCTCAAGGGGCATCTCCCATAATCAGAGCATTTGGAAATTAAAGGTAAGAAAAATACACCCGGTTGTGAATTGATAATGGGACTAAGGCCTCCCTATTTTGTATGCTTATTGAAGGGTGGTATTTTTCCATGAGAATAATAAACGAACGGCCTAAGAGTGTCAGAGTTTACATTGGAGCACAGGGCACGGCTCAGCCACTGGTGGCTGAGGAAAGCTTGTTATGCACTGAGCCCGGTTTAAGCGGACCGGAGTCAATGGATTGTTCAAAGAGTGCGACCTAAGGGTGTCGACCCTGATTACCATGTGACTTGATTGTTATTATGGATTGATGAATTTGTTATGTTGAATAGCTGAGTATTGATTTGTTGATTCTTTGGTTATGTCTACGTACTATATGATTAATGTGGTATGCTAAGTGTATGAACATGCTTTAAGGATTATTCTAGTGTTATCATTGTTTATACTATAATGTTATGTTTTCTTGCTGGGCCTTGGCTCACGGGTGCTACGTGGTGCAGGTAAAGGCAAGGGCAAGTTTGATCAACCCTGAATTGGAGAGCTCTGAGGGCAAAATGTACATGATCAGTTGCTCGACCGCCATGGTTGAGGAAGAGATAGGAACAGAAGAACCATAAATTCATGTTTTGCCCTTAAAGTGGCTAGTGGTTGTTCGTACACTGGAAATTTTGTAAACTGACTTTTAAATGTTGTTCTTTTGGGATCCCGTGTGTAAAATGTTTAATTATATGAAATGTATCTTTTGAGACTAAAACCTTTTAACCCTAGCTCGTTAATGGTGTCAGTGACACATTTTTAAATAAATGACTTGATTAGCAAGTCCTGCGCCTTTATGAGATGCTTTATGGGAGGAAGTGCAAGTCACCTATCCATTGGGATGAGACAGGTGAGAGAAGGTACTTAGGTCCTGAAATGGTTCAGAGGACCAATGAGGCAATTGAGAAGATTAGAGCTAGAATGCTCGCCTCCCAGAGTCGCCAGAAGAGTTACTCAGACTTGAAACGCAGGAGCGTGGAATTTCAGGTTGGTGACCATGTGTTCCTTGGGGTTTCACCTTTGAGGGGAGTGAAACGATTTGGTGTTCGGGGCAAGCTGAGCCCTAGGTTTGTTGGCCCCTTTGAGATTCTGGAGCGGATTTGAGAGGTAGCTTACAGGTTGGCGATGCCTCCAGCCTTATCAGGGGTTCATGATGTGTTTCACGTGTCCATGCTCCGGAAGTATATGTCTGATCGAACGCATATACTGAGTTATGAGAATTTGGAGCTAGACCAGGATTTGTCATATGAAGAGAGGCCAGTTCAGATTCTTGACCTGAAGGACAAAGTCTTGCGGAGCAAGACCATCGCTTTGGTGAAAGTACTGTGGAGGAACAGCAAGGTCAAGGAGGCGATGTGGGAACTTGAATCAGAGATGCGGTAGTGGTATCCCAAGTTGTTCAGGTAATTTCGAGGATAAAATTTCTGTAAGGAGGGGATAGTTGTAATAACCTGAATTCGCTAATAAGGCTTAGGGCATTAATTAGCGTGCCTGGAGGGCAATAAGTCATTTACTGTTATAATATGTGAACTTGTGTGAATATTTGATTAGTGATGCATGTTTAGATGAATTAAATATGCATGTGGGCCCCATCTAGTTATTAGGGGCATGATTGTAATTTTAGCTCGTGGAGAGCATAAATGTGATAAATGTGAATAATTGTGATATATTTATGATATATCTGTGTTGCATGATTCGAGACAGTCCTAGGGAGTGGTTAGCTAGAAAGTCACAACGGGGTCAAAAATTTGACTCAGGGTATTCGGGTATTAAACATTTTATGAGGTTATCGGGTTATGGAAATAAATATTTAGAGATATATTTGAAGATAGAATGTTTAGGAGGGAATATCGGGGAAATTTACCATTTTTCCCTCAGGGACGTTTTTGGTACCCCGAGCCTTGAGGTAACCTTAGAGGCTAAGTAAATAAAACAAAAACCAAAGGAGTACTCAGAAACTTGTAGAAAACGACCCAAAGACACTCTTCTCTCTCTTTATTTTCTGTAAGTTTTATCAAGGGAAATTGTGGTGGAAACTAATCAAAACTAACGAATTGGGCTAGGAATCTTGGGAGCTAGAAGCTTGAAGATTAAGGACCTCATTCAGAGACTCAACTCAGCTCAAGGTAAGCTTTAATCTTAGTGAATTGTACTAGTTTTAAGCTGAAATTCTGGAGTATTGCATGTGTGTTGAGTGAAGAATTGACTTTGAGTTTGATGAGGTTTTTAGCTTGAATTCTTGTTGGGTTTTGTTGCTGAATCCATAGTATAACTTCTGTGATGATTAGCTTGAGTTGTTGGGTTGATTTTGGGGTTAATTGGATTGGTTTTCATGGTAAAAATGGTGAGTTTTTCTAGGATTGAGGGGTCGGGCCGCAGCGCTGTTCTTGCTGAGTCGCGGCCCCTTAAAACATAGGGGCGTCTGGAAATGGAGGCGCACCGTGGCGCCCTTCAGGAAGGGTCGCAGCGCGTGTAGGCTGAAATGTGGCAGGGCCTCGGGTTGAGCTGGGGGCCGCGGCATGAGTTCTTAGGGTCGCAGCGCTTAGTGCATTTTTGGGCTTTTAAGAGGTTTTAGGCTTGGGAATTCAATAGTTAAGGTTCAGGATGGATTTTATCATCCGGATTGATAGAATTCAATGTCCCAAAGACTAGAATTATGACCCAAAGTTATTTAATGGATTAGAACTTGATGGATGGATATTGTTGGTGCGTTGTGACTAGGTTTTCTGCGAGGCTCGGACTAGGGGAATGTGCTCGGGACATCGGTGCTTGGAAAGCTCGAGACACAAATAATAAAACTACTATTCCCATAAAGCTTGAGTTGCAGGGCACACCCTCTATGATTAAGTTGCAGGGATCGGCCCTATGTGACTGTGTTGCAGGGCGTAGCCCTTTGATAGAATTTATGTGTTTTTAAGTATCTGTTTAGTTATATTATGTGTACATATAAATGAATGAATGGTGACGGCCGAGAATGGAGATGGCCGGGAACGGTGACGGCCAGGAACGGCGATGGCCGGGAACGACGACGGCCAGGAACGACGACGGCCAGGAACGGCAAAGGCCGAGAACGGCAAGGGGCCAGGAGCAGCATTTAGCACGCGGAGTGCGAGTTGCCAGGGCGAGACCCTGAAGGATACCTGGGATATCCTTACGGTGTGGACCACAAACCCAGGGCCTGGTAAAATGCCTGGGACGGCATGGCCCTATGTATTTAGCCTGGTGGTGACTTGTTTATATGTTAAGTGTTTAATATACATATGTTATCTGCTTGTGAGGGTTTTCTTGTTGGGCTTCGGCTCACGGGTGCTCTATGGTGCAGGTTAGGGTAAGGGAAAAGTCGACCAACCATGAGTACGGAGAGCGTGAAGCGGCGCGTACATGTTTGGCCTGCCTGGCTGCCATGGCTAGGGGTATTTTTGGGAGATGATTGTACTAAACCTGAATGTTTTCCTTTTGCCGACTCTGGTAATATTTTTGAGTTGTAAATATTTCTAAACAGTATTTTGGGATCCCAAAGGTTAAATGCTTTGTAATTTTCAGTAAATGGTTATTTTCAAAGTTTATGACTCTAATTATGGTTTAATTACACTTTTGTCTTAAAACCTCGATTAGCGAGTTAAATGCATGTTTAAAAGTCACTTAGTAACGACTCTAAGGGAGTAGGGCGTTACAACATGGTATTAGAGCAAGCCAAGGTTTATGGTTTCTAGAGAATGACTGAACATGTACGCTCGCTGTCATTGACAAGCTCGACTCAGGGTTGGTTGGTAAGAATTGACTTATATGTTGAAATATATGCTTAAATGCCCTGTTTTCCTGTTTATTTCATATAGAGCATGATGAATGAATTAGCATATGCATGATGACAGGGCATGGCCCGTTGAGTGTTATATGCTATTTGTATGTTATATGGATTGTTGTTTATGGTTGACTGATGTGATTGGGAGGTGGTTTTGGATGTTGTTATCATGCATGATGAGCAGCGTCATTGATTGCAGGCATATTTGTTGAGATGCCTCGACAATCATCGAGACTCTGCGGCAGTAGGGCCGAGGATGACAACCAGGGTAAGGACCCTCCACCTGCCCCACAGAATTGGCAATAGATGTTTGCCGAAATAGAAGCAAGATTGCAACGAATGGAGGATGAACTTCGACATTTGAGGCAACAGGCCCCTCCACAGGTCACTGGGTTGCCAATTCAGCAGGTTGTGGCGCCAGTGTCAATTCAACCTGTTGTGGAGAATAGGTGGGAACCTTTATATGAGAGGTTCAGAAAGCAGCATCCTCCCACCTTTGAGGGTGGACCAAACCCACTGCGGGCAGAGCAGTGGATGAACATGATCGCCTCTATTGTAGATTTTATGAGGGTTTAGGGGAACGAGAGGGTAGCTTGTGCAAGCTACATGTTCAGAGAGGATGCCCGCATCTAGTGGGATGTAGTAGTTCAGAGGAGGAATGTGACAGTGATGAATTAGGAAAAGTTCAGGAATATCTTTAATGAGAAATATTACAGCGTTGCAGTCCGAGCTGCGAAGGTTGACGAGTTTATCAACCTAACTCAAAATCGGTTGACCGTGACAGAGTATGCTCTAAAATTTGACCGATTGGCGAACTTTGCGCCAGATCTAGTGTCGACAGATGCGGCAAGAAGAGACAGATTTGTATGGGGGTTGAATGCTGTGATCGCTCGTGATGCAAAGATCACCTTAGACACAGAGAATACTACCTATGCTCATGTTGTGAACAAGGCCCTTACCGCTAAGGGGGTCAAGGACCAAATTTGGAGAGAGAGCACTGTTATACGCGATGCCAAGAGGACGGTGCCTCCTTTTATTGGGTCCAGTCGGGGTAGTGGCTCCAGCGAGCAGAAGAGAAAGGCCCCAGATTCTTTTGTTTGTCCTAGCTCGAATAAGAGGGCATGGGGTGCTTCTAGTGGCCGTCAGGGCGGTAGTGACAACTGGAGGAGTCTTCCAGTGTGTCCACGGTGCAGACGACGACATCAGGGCGAGTGCAGGATTAGGGCCTGCTTTGTCTGTGGGAGTGCCAATCATCTGAAGAAGGATTGCCCACAAGTGAGGAAGGAGGAGCCGAAGCAGGGCGACAGTCTCGCTCCTGCCAGGGTGTTCACTTTGACTCAGACTGAGGCGGACGCTAGCCCCTCAGTTTTGAGAGGTCAGATTTCTAGTGTTGGTTCTTCTTATATTGTGTTGATTGATTCAGGAGCTACCCATTCATTTGTATCTGTTAGAGTGATAGATCAGCTGTGTGGACCAGTGCTTTGTATGCTAGGGGTTTTCAGACTTTGTTGCCGACTGGGGAACTGGTAGTCTCTAGGACATGGGTTAGAGCTTTACTGGTAGAGATAGATGGTAGGGAGTTGTTTGTTGATCTGATTGAGCTAGTGATGGATGTGGTATGCTAAGTGTATGAACATGATTTAAGGATTATTCTATTGTTATCATTGTTTGTACTATAATGTTATGTTTTCTTGCTGGGCCTTAGCTCACAGGTGCTACGTGGTGCAGGTAAAGGCAAGGGCAAGCTTGATCAGCCCTAAATCGGAGAGCTCTGAAGGCAGAATGTACATGATCAGTTTCTCGACCGCCATGGTTGAGGAAGAGATAGGAACAGAATAACCATAAATGCATGTTTTGCCCTTAGAGTGGCTAGTGGTTGTTCGTACACTGGAAATTTTGTAAACTAACTTTTAAATGTTGTTCTTTTGGGATCCCGTGTGTAAAATGTTTAATTATATGAAATGTATCTTTTGATACCAAAACCTTTTAACCCTAGCTCGTTAATGGTATCAGTGACACGTTTTTAACTAAATGACTTGATTAGCAAGTCCTGCGCCTTTATAAATACACAGTGTAGCGGTCTTGGCTATCCAAGGCATTACAGTCTCAATCTGAAACTATCGACTTCGATGTCCAATGGAGACGTACGGTCTCCTTTCGTACATGCTCCTTCATTTAATATCTCACTCACATAACCATAGTGTGTTAACCCAATAGATCAAGTCACAACTTGTCACATCCACTCACCTCATCTGCAATCTGAGGTGATCCACCTTAGGGTCCATAATTATATTCCAATTAAGGATACCCTAGACTCATAATAGCCCTTCTGGCTCCTGATTATCATCTCTCACTTACTAAACGATTAGGCCTTGCGCGTCCCAGTATAAAAATTTTGGTCTTAACACCCATTCAAACTTCCTAGATACAATAATCGTAAGGGGTAACCTAAGTCTCATCCTTCATCTTCCCCTCAATGCCAGCATCCATTGGATCACTCATCCGATCTGCATATCTTAACCTATTGATGCCAAAGTGGTAGGATTCTTAACCATTCCTACAAGATCTTCTTTCTGTGATTCACCGTTATTCATAGAATTATATCTACCAATTATCAATCATAGGTTCCAAACCAAACTCGATCATTACTCCACCCTAACCGTGGCTAACCGACATTACTGTTAACTCAACATCCTATATATAACATCTAAGTCCTTATCCCTTCATCCACGGTGAGGTATAGACAATCACTCTTTTAGTTTACATATGGGAGCCCCCTCCTAGTCCTTGACACGCCACATTATAACTCCACGTTTTAAACTAGGACAATGTCCGTCGTGCTGTCCTCTTGTGGCAGTCCATCCCATGCATATTTAATACCATGGCTTGTTAACTAACCTTTATTTCAACTTCTGAAAATCTGGTAAACAACTATCCATTCAGACAAACTTTAGGTTCTTATGTGATTTCAGTCAAGGTATGGATGTCCTCGAAGATGCTCCAAGTAGTTGCCAATGTGTCTTAGTCTCACCATGCTTCTCACCCCTAAGGTGTTCTTTTAGCAATTTCCTTATGGTTTCTATCTTATTTACATCATACATGATCCCATCACATCCCATAATGTGACCTTGAATATCCTTTGGAAAAATAAAAACTTTATCCCTTCTGGAATTTTACCGGTAATCCCTACTTCCTCAGCCTCAATAGTATCAACATAGGTATTACTTGTATTTTGTTCTTAACTGGAAGTAGTCCAAAACATTCTCGATCAAGCTAGATATGACTTGTCCAATTCATCCCTGTATTCTCTACTTTTTGAGTTTACGTGGGCCGCTGGGATATTGATCAGTTCGAAAGCCTTCACTAGAAAAACCCATCATATCCTGCGACAGGTAATTCTTGAAATGTCTTTTTCCTTGATCCTTAACTGGTAATAGCTAGATCGAGGGTCAATTCCTAAGAGCACTGTCTTACTTTGCAACCGGACAAATAATCCTTCATTCTTGGCAATGGATATCTATTATTAACAATTACTTTATTTGGCTATCCATATGCAGTACACATCATTGCAAACTTAGCCTTTTTCTTGACAACCGGTGTGGACATGTCCCATGATGAAGTGCTCCATCTGATAGACCCTCAAGTCAAATAACTTCTTTGACTAAACCTTTATTTATTTTTGCTCAGCTAGCGCCATTCTTCATGATGTCCCTGAGACCAATTCTATCCTCATCTTAATCCCGTTGCACACTCATTCTTTTGACGAGACAGCAATCCTCGGGAATTCTCGTCGACCCATCTGAAACCTCACTGACCGATCCAATTTCTCCTCTGGTCCAACTGACATACCCCTAGTGGTACCTACCACCATAGCTAGGCATATCTTGAACTCAACTGAATCCTTTCTTTTTAAACCCGGAAGTCACCATCCTCTTTTTCAGTCCATGGTCATTCCTTACTTGGCAAACTAATCCATAAATAGGATCATATCGTGATCATCATATAACAATCCCAACTAATTACTACTACTAACTTTTCACCGATAATACACTGACCCGTTTCCTGGAAATTACCAACTTTTCTTAGCAGACACAAGATCTCAAGCCCTGTAGACTGTATGAATTGGTTAATAAGTTTCCACTAAGAGATATGTAGCAACAGACTCAATCACCCCCAATATAAAAGTACAGGAACTGGAAAGATAACTTGCCGCCTCTGAGGGACTAGCCTCAGGCTTTGACCGCTTCGAGACGGACACTCGAGCCAAGGAAGAGCTATCTGTTGTAATGCCCTGCTAACTAGGGTCTATTACCACATGTGTTTAAATTAGTGCTGGACTCGCTAAACTAGTCATTTGGACTAAGACATGTGATTAAGCCACTAAAGGTTCAAGTATTAAAAATCTTTGTCAAGGAATAAACACTTTCATTAAAAGAAAACTCTAGTCTTTACATGGGATCCCAAAATACAAGTTTAAAAATTTGTTACAACTCAAGGATTACAAAATAAGCCGGCTTCAATGGCAAAACAGGGTCCAACCTTAGTTTCCTCTACGATATCTCGGTCGTGGCAGTCAAGCGGACTAAATATGTACACATCACCTCTAATGCTCTCCAACTCAAGGTTGGCCAAGCTTCTCCTTACCCTTTCCTGCACCACAAAGCACTTGTGAGCCAAAAGACTCAGCGAAAAAACTTATTAACCAATTCAAACAGTCTATAGAACAAAACAGCATGCTTAACAGTAATAACTGAAATCAAGCCAACACAATGTACAGATAAGTGATCACAAGGTCACACAAGTGTGTATCTCAAGTTTATGTATTTAAGTGGCATCTGATCTAGCCAAGTTCGTAATACACTCCCAGGGCAGCCTAGCCATAACGGTCTATGCTCAACATGCATAATGTCGATCACGGCTTATAATCCGAGTCTTACAGAACCTCGACTTATAAGTCGAGCCTTGGAAACCCTCGACCTATAAGTTGAGCCCTTTTAACCAAATATACCATTGACTAGCAGGTCGAGCTTTAATCAGATGCAACAGGCATATTCTTGACTTATAAACCGAGCTTCCCAGTCAAAACAAACATCCACATAATACATTCATCATACACACAGATACAATGCATTATAGTATACTAAAACAGATATACATAGGCATAATTATAATCATGCTCTTTAACTGGGCCCAAGCCGTAATTATGTTTACAATTAACTGTTGGGTCTAGCCTCAATCATACTATATTAATAGCTGGGCCAAGCCCCATTTTTGCATCTCATGTATCGGGTGTAGTTTTCTTACCTCAATCTTTGTGCGAATAATGTAACGACCCCGAGCACTAATCTTGACCCGCGCTTGGCAGAAACCCTAGTCACAACACAAGTATATGTTCATCAGGAATTAACCCTAGAACCTGAGTTCCAAACCGAACTCTAACTCTTAAAATGATGGTTCCCAGTTAATAGAGCACTAAAAATAACTCCTGAGCCCCCAAGCAGGCTCCCAACTCAAATTCCCTGAGCCCCCGAGCCTAGCCCTAAAAATCAGCATTTTAGCATTTCGGGGCCTCTAGCGCAGTCACGCATACTCTTGGTGCGGTCGCGCCGAGAGAAATATGGGGACTTCTAGACCATTGGAGCGGTCGTGCCCCTCAACTCGAGCCCCCAAATTGGATTCCAATTTTCCCTTTTTTGCGACACTAACGTGGTCACACCCGACCTAGCGTGGTTGCGCTTGACCTAGCTCAGTCGCGCTAGGTCGCCAGAACCTACAAATATGCCTGAAACATAGGTGTTCTTCCCCTATTCTTTACACCTGCAATTTCCAGCCAATTAAAACCTCCAATTCAACCCAATACAAGCTTTTAAGCAGGATTCCATCCACAAAATCACTACCCTAGACCTAGCCAACAAAACCCCATGTTAAGCCCACCCAAAAACACATCTAAGCTAGCCACTAGCAATCACAATCCAAGGAACTCAAGAACACCATTTGAAAATCGCTCAGTTGAGATTCTAAGCTTAGCAGCTCCTAGTCCCCAAAATCTCTCTCCAATCTTTACCACAATGATCTTGGCTTGAATTCTAGACAAAACCTCTCTAAGCTTCAACATGCACACCAAGGGAAAAGGCAATGAGCTGAAAACGTGAGTGAGTCTTCTCAAGGCTGCTGCCTAATTAGCTAACCCAAGTGGTCAAATGACCACTATACCCCTTGTCCCTCTTTACTTCAATGGTTACTCTAAGGCCAAATTGTCATTTGGCATAATCCCCGCTAACCTCAAATTATTTCATACAATCCCAAATAATTTAATGATCCAATATTCATCATTTAATCCCAGTTACTTTATGATTCCCGGTAATTTGCCAAATTACCAAAATACCCCTAAGCTTGCCTTGAGCTGGGTATTTTACCCCGTTGTGACGTTTACGCTAACTAACTCCCTAGGATCGCCTCGTGCCGGGTAACACAAATATATACATCCACATAATAATGTGGTCTCAATTATATATCACATATATTTACAATTATACCCTCAACGGGTCAAAATTACAAAAATACCCTTCTAGTAAGAAACGGATCCACATGCATATTTAATACACTTAAACATGCAAGCATAATCATATTATAATAAAATTTACAGAATAACATGATCATAACACATAAGCACCTAATTAACTCAATTATTGCCTCCCGAACCCTAATCCAGGCACTAAGTCTTATTAGGGAAATTGGGGCGTTACAATTATCCCCTCCTTACAAGAATTTTGTCCTCGAAATTTTACCTGAACAGATTAGGATACTGATCCCGCATGGTTAACTTCAATTCCCAGGTCACCTCTTCGACCTTGTTGTTCCTCCATAATACCTTAACTAAAGGTATGGTTTTATTCCTCAGGGGTCTTTCTTTTATGGTTACTGGGCCTCCGCCCTCTGCTTGGTCTTGTAAGTCGGGATACCATTGCCTTAGCATTCTACCCTACGACACTCTCACTCCATATCTCATTTCCTGCGTCCTCTAGTTACTCTCTGGGCTACCCCAGACTTCAGTCCTTGAATGAATCCTTCCTTCTGGGCCACATCTGTTGATATCAAATTAAAAGTGAATATGGCCAACCCCACAAATCCATTGCCATAGTCTGTCATGGTCTTACTACCTTGAACCAAGTTCATAAAGTCATGGTCTTCACAATTTGAACTGCATCACAGCAGTACATTTCTTTGAACAATTGTCTGAATTCCCCCCAACCCATCATGATACTTCCCATCATGTTCGAGCATCCTCCCGCAGCATAAACAGGGCAGAAGTCACTCTATCATTGCCTACCGCTCCCATATAGTCAAGGAAGAAGCTAATCATGCCCATCCACTGTTTAGCTTTGAACGGATCCAAGCCTCCCTCGAAAACTGGAGGATAATGCTCCTGGAATCTTTCATACGGTAATTCCCATCTATTTCCACCTTCAGGTTGAACCATAACTGGTGCCATTGTCGTCAAAACATATGGAGCAACGTTTGGTGACGGAACCCGCTGTCTCATACACCTAATCTCCTCCTCTTGATTTTGCAGTCTTGCTTGCATGCCAGCAAACATCTACTACGAATTCTCGAGGCAGGTGGAGGGTTCTAACCCCCATCTATCATCCGCAACCCCCATACTAACCAGGCCAGGTCCAGCTAACTACCTTAAATAACATAATTTTTTAATGTATCCGCAGTCAAAGACTTAGCATATCAGTCCTAATATTCCTATCCATAACTATTCCATAAGCAGGGCCAAACAACATAATAGCCACACACACAATATGCATATCAAAACACAAATCTACATTGTTCATGCATCAATTATCAAGTCCTTTTTCCACCAAATACATTCATACACATCATGCTCTCTATACAAGCATGCAGATAAAGTACATAGGTTAAATTTAAACAATTAACCGCACAATCATGTCATTAGATACCAAACCATGAGTCGAGCTTATCTTTAGCGGTGAGTGTACATGCCTAGCTAGTCTTCAAGAACCCTTAAACCTAGACCGCTCTGATACCAAGTTGTAATGCCCTGGTTATCCAAGACCTTTACACTGTGTGTTTAAAATAGTGCTTAACTTGCTAAGCGAGTCATTTGGACTAAAATGTGTAACTAAGAACTAAGTCAAGGTCAGGCATTAAAAAATTTGGTCAGCAAGTGATTATTTTTCATTAAAAATATTAAGTTTATACACAAGATCCCAAAAATGGTTACAAATTGATAAAATACAAATAAAATACAAATTAGTCGTGCTAAGCGGCAAAACAGGGTTCAACCCTAGTTCCTCCTAGGCTATCCTGGTCGTGGCGGTCGAGTGGGTTGCATATGTACACACCGCCCCTGAAGCTCTCTAACTCATGGTTGGTCTGTCTATCCCTTTCCCTTACCTGCACTACATAGTACCCGTGAGCCAAGGCTCAGCAAGAAAACTTAAATCACATGCACAAATGAACAACAATATATAAACAGTAAATTTAAATCAATAAATTCAATCAACAACAAGATGTATGCAACAAACTCAACAGTAATATTCAACTCAATCAAATGTATAAACTAATCTCATCAGTTTGTACAAATAGTTAAGTGCAAACAACACTTCTATTTATTGTATAATGTTCAGGCCCAGCACCTCTAGGTCGAGTCCTCTAGTTTTATAGTCGAACTCGGCATCCTTAGGCGGGGCTGCATTTCGCATGCTTGCTATCGACCCCTAGCACCCTTAGGCCAGCCTTTAAATAGATATAATCACAAATATACATTGCACAACAAGTAATCACAGGTAGTGTATACAAGCATGCCTATCTAGATATTCACAGATACAGAGATATTCACAATCATAACATATTCATTAATAGGGGTCTAACCCCCATCCACAATCCGGGTGTAGTTTTCTTACCTCGAGTCCCGAGCTGAAAGTGTAAGACAGTCCCGAGCACGATCCTCAATCCTTGGCCTTAGCAGTATAACCTATTCACAACGCAATAATGGACAGCCATCAAAACCGAAGCCGATTAAAAACCTCAAAGTAACATACTAGCCTTTGGGACCTTGAATTCTACTAAACCGGGTAGTAGAATCCTTTCCGAGCCTTTAGGTTTGAGTTCCCGAGCTTAAAACCCTCCTCAGAGGCACTGTGGCCCCCTACAAGTCAAAGGGTAATCCTAGGCATTCCCCTGGACACGCACCAGGGCACAAACTACCTAGCGCCATGGCGCTAAGGTGGTTCAGCGAACCCCCTAGACCTCTGAGTTCATGCGGGTCGCAACGCTCAAAGAGCAGTGTCACGGCACGACCCCGCGAACTCAGAAATTCCATAACTTTTTCTACATTTTCCCCGAGCTAAAATCAATAAGAATTCAGTTTAAACATACACTATAGATAGAATTTAGTCTAGGACTCTCAACAACACACCCTAAACAGTAAAAATAACCTGAAATCCATATCAAATCCTCAATCCAAGCTAAAACTCTGCTCAACCAAAACCTAGCTTAATCACAGAAATTCCATAAAGCAAAATCAGATTGTGAAGCTTACCTCAGTAATGATTTGATCTCTAAACTGAACCTGAACAAATCCTGGCCTCAGCTCCCTCAATTCCCCAGCTTCCACCTCAAAATCCCCAAGGGCCCCCAAGCACTCCAAAAGGAAAGAGAGAATCGAATAGAGAGAAAGGAGGAGAGGTTGAGAGTATGTTGTATGTTCTAAAGGTTCCTCTTGGTTCTACACAATTAAAATTGGTTGAGTGTGTCATCCCTTTAGGCAGTAAATGATGGAAATATCCCTGCCCCATAGCTTACCTTCTAATTCCCTCAAGGGTGAAACAGTCTTTTGGCATAGTTCCCGCTAATTCCTTGAGTAGTCCTATAAATTCCTAATTAATCCCGGCATACCCTACTAACCACCAAATAATTTTCTATTAACCAATAAATCCCAAATACTCACTAAGTCCCCGAAATACCCCTAAGCACATCCCGAGTCGGATATTAGTCCTCGTTGTGACTATTCCACTAATCTGCTCACTAGGATCTCCTCGTACCGAATATTGCAAATATATCCACATAGTAAAGTGGTCCCAATCATTTAACACATATAATCACATTTATGCCCTGAACGGGCCAAAATTACAAATATGCACGTATTCATAAGAATAGGCCCACATGCATATTTAATACACATAAACATGCATATATAATCATATTACCATGTAAATCATGTATGCCACATAGTCATACATTTATTCGTTTATTTCCACATATATACCCTATTATGCCTTCTAGACACCGTAATCAAGGCACTCAGCCTTAATAACAAATTCAGGATGTTACAGGCTACTCCTCATAGGATAAGTCTGTCTCAGGCTCCAGATCTTCATAACTCAATACATGAGCCTCATCGAATACATACTTCCCCAGCATCATAATATGGAACACTTTGTGAACAGCCGACAATGCCGGAGTTAAGGCCAACCTATAAGCCACCTGACCGATCCTCTCCAGAATCTCAAAAGGTCCTACAAATCTAGGACTCAGCTTTCCCTTCTTCCCAAACCTCCTCACCCCCCTCAGTGGTGAGACTATAAGGAAGATATAGTTTCCCACTTGGAACTCCACATTCCTGCACTTTGGATCTGAGTAGCTTTTTGTCTACTCTATGATGCGAGCATCTGAGCTCTAATCTTCTCGATAGCCTCATTGGTCCTCTAAACTGCCTCAGGACCCAAGTATCTACATTCACCCATCTCATCCCAATGAATGGATGATCTGCATTTCCTACCATATAGCATCTCATAAGGAGCCACTCCTATGGTCACCTAGTAGCTGTCGTTGAAGGAAAACTCTATCAGAGGCAAATACTTACTCCAGGATCCTTCAAAGTCTAGTACTCATGCTCTCAGCATGTCCTCTAATATTTGGATAGTCCTCTCATACTAACCATCGGTCTGAGGATAATAAGCCATGCTAAACTTCAATTGCATGCCCATCGCCTCCTGTAAAATTTTCTAAAACTTGGAAGTAAATGTGGGGTCCCAATCTGACACAATCGACCTCAGAGCTCCATGGAGACGCACTATCTCTCTCACGTAGATATTTGCATACTATTCAACTATATAAGTCATCCTCATTGATAGAAAGTGAGCTAATTTGGTGTATCTATCTACAGCAACCCACACTAAATCGTGTTGGCCCACCATCCTGGGAAATCCCACCAAAAAATCCATTATGATGTCTTCCCACTTCGACTCTGGGATATCCAAGGGTTGTAATAGCTCCGCCGGTCTTTGATGTTCAGCCTTGACCTGCTGACATGTAACGACCCAAATTCGCTAATAAGGCTTAAGGGCCTTGATTAGCGTGCCAGGAGGGCATGATGGGATTTATGTGTGATTTTAATGATTTAAATGCATGGTTATGATTTAAAGCATGTTATATGACTATTTGTTTATCTGAGATGCATGACTATGTAAGTTAGTGTGCATGTAGGCCCGGATCGTGTTAGAAGGGCATAATTGTAATTTTGGCCATGATTGGGCGTAACTGTATTGATATGTGTTGATTGTTGAGGCCACAGTGGTATGTGGATGTATCTGTGCTTTGTGACTCGAGGCGATCCCAGTGAGCAGGCTAGCGGAAAGTGTTGACAGGAATTTATACCCAGCTCGGGGCGAGCCTGGGGGTACGAAAAGGAATTCAGAGAAATAGATTGAGATTTATTTTGATGATGGGGGATAATTATTTGGTGATTTATCAGGTATTGGGAAGCAACGGGAAAATATTAGAGACACTCGAGGATTAGCGGGAATTGGGTGAATGACTAAAATGGCCCTACTTGAACAAAAGGATTTAGAATTCATAGAGAGGGAGTTTCGGTCATTTGGCTTTTGGAGATAGTTTTTTATAAGGCTTTATAGAGAGAGGGAAGGCTGAAAGAAAAAGAAAAGAAAGAAGAAGGAAAGAAAGAAAAGAGAGAAAACAGGTGGGGGGGGGGGGGGGGGGTTTCTCAAGGAACGGTTTGTGCGTTCTTGCACCGTTCCTCTCCGTTTTTCTTGGGGAAAAGCTCGGTGGAGAGCTAGGATAGGCTGGGCATCAAGAATCTTAAGGTTATACTTGAAGATTTGGCAAGGATTAGCAAGAACACATCAACTTTTGAGGTAAGTTTTAGAGATTTCAGTTTTAAGGGTTTTTGATGGTTTGAGCTGTGTTTTGAGCTGAGTTGATGGGAATTTTAGGGAATTTCTGGGCAAGCCTTGATGAGGAACAAGCTAAGGAGGTCTAGGGTTGAATCAAGGTTGAAATTTGCATCAATGGTAAGAATTCTAAGCCTTTAACTTTGTTGTTGACTGAATTTCTGAGTTTAGGGTTGATCATGGTAGATTTTGAGTTTTGGGTTGCTTGAGCTTGGGATTGAGTTCTTGGGATGCTTGGGATGAGTGTGAGGTGTTCATAAGCTTGATTTTGGGTTTGGAAAAGGATTGGGGAAGTTTGGTTTGAGATTGGTTGGAAGAAATCGCAGAAATGCGATTTTTGGGATTTCTGGGCTGCAACTAGCGCTACAGCGCTAGTCAGTGGGCGCTGTAGCGCTAGTCCCTGTTTCTGGGGGGTGCATTCTGCTTGTAGCGCTACAGCGCCCTCTTTAGAGCGCTGTAGCACTGCACTATTCACAGAGGGGAATTTTTGAGTTTTGATGATGGATTTTGACCTAGGGTTCGGGGCTTGTTTCCGCCACTTTGTTTTGGGGATTTGGGACTTCCCGGGGGCTCGGGATTGGTCCCGAGGCTAGGTATTCGGACTTGGGGTTCAGTGTTGACTTTGACCTATGTTTGTGCCTAGGTGTGCACTAAGGCTCGGGTGGGATCGTGCTCAAGGAGTCAGGTGATCTAAGCTATTGATTGGAAAGGTAAGAAAACCATAACACCCGATAATAGGGCATGGCCCCACTGTGTGATTGTAGGGCATGGCCCCGGATTGTATTATGTGTAAATGTTAACCTTAAATGAACCGTGATGTGTGTGAATATTCATTTCGAATGTACTATATGTGTGATTATGATGAAATGAACGGCAAGGGCCGAGTACGGCGTAGGCCGGGGCAGCCGTGGGGCCGAGTACGGCGTAGGCCGGGGCGGCCGTGGGGCCGAAAGTAACACCTAGCACATGGGATGCTATAGTCAGGGCGGGGCCCGGTGGATACATGTGTTATGCTATATTCAGGGTGGGACCCAAGGGATACATGAGTTATCCTCGCGGTGAGAACCGATACCCCAAGCTTCGGTAAGGCTCTGGGGCGGCTTGGCCGTGTTTGCTTAGTCTAATGGTTGACTTGTTGATCTGTGGATTATTTGTTATGATAAACTGTATAAACTGCATATGTTATGTTCTGCATGAGTTTTCTTGCTGGGCTTCGGCTCACGGGTGCTCTGTGTTGCAGGTAAGGGCAATGACTGAGTCAACCAACCATGAGTACGGAGAGCGTGAAGCAACGCGTACATGTTTGGCCTGCCCGACTGCTTTGGTTGGGGGTTTATTCGAAAATGGCTGTAATAATCTATGATTTTATGATTTCTTAACTGTAACCTTATTTCAAGATGTAATTAGTTTTCAAACCTTATTTTGGGATCCCAAATGTTTAATGATAGAAGTTTTAATGAAACGACGCATTTTCAAAGATTACAGCCTTAACTTTTAATTAGTCACACTTTTGCTCAAAACCTCGGTTAGCGAGTTCATTGCACACTATTTCGTCTTAAAAACTCACTTAGTAACGGCTCTAAGGAAGTAGGGCGTTACATGACATGTCAGACACTTGGCCACATACTCGGTCACATCCTTCTTCATCCCCGGCGACCAATATAAAGTCTTCAGATCCTGATACATCTTCGTGGTGTGGGGATGAAGAGAGTATGGGGTAGTGTGAGATTCATCTAGAATCTCCTGTCTGATAACAGTATCCAGATCTGACCTTTGTACCTTAGTAAACCCATATTTGATACTGTATAGTCTCTAGTTATTCTAGCTAGCACGTCCTCTCTAATATTCATCAGTTGTGACTCTTCTAACCGACTCTCTTTTATCCTTTCTAGAAGAGTAGACTGCAAGGTAATGTTGGTTAACTGGCCCACTACTAACTCAATTCCTGCTCTGGTCATATCTTCTGCCGACTCCTTGGATATCTCCCAAACTTTACAATTGTCCTGGACCCTTCCGACTTAGGACATCTGCCACCATGTTGGCTTTTTATGGATGATAAAGGATGTCACAATCATAGTCCTTCACCAGTTCTAACCAATGCCTCTGCCTTATATTCAAATCCTTCTGAGTGAAGAAGTACTTAAGGCTCTTATGGTCAATGTATATCTCACACTTCTCTCCATAAAGGTAATCCATCCATACCTTTAATGCAAAGACCACTGCTGCTAACTCCAGATCATAAGTAGGATACCTCTGCTCGTAATCCTTCAACTAGCGTGATGCATAAGTAATCACCTTCCCTGCCTGCATAAGGACACAGCCTAACCCTTGCCTTGAGGCATCGCAATAAACTATTAAATTCTCCTGATCTGTCCAAAGACTCAAGACTGGAATGGTAATCAAACACTACTTCAGTTTTTGGAAGTTGTTTTCACATCTATCAGACCATTCAAACTTCTAGCTCTTGCGTGTCAGCTTTGTCAGTGAGGTAGCTATCCTTGAGAACCCTTCCACAAACCTCTTGTAATAACCTGCCAATCCAAGGAAGCTTCTAATCTCATAGGCATTCCTTGGCCTTGGCCAATCTCTGACAGCCTCAATCTTAGCTGGGTCTACCTTGACTATGCTAACAATATGACCCAAGAAAGTCATCTGAGGTAACCAGAACTCACACATCCTGAACTCCAAAAATAATGTGTGCTTTCTCAGCTTCTGTAAGACCAACCTGAGATGTTGCTCATGTTTTTCCTCTGACTGTCAATAAACCAAGATATCATCAATAAAGACGATCGCAAACTGATCCAGATAGTCCTTAAACAACCTGTTCATCATATTTGTTGACAGCGGAAACTCGTCAATGATATATGGATGGAAAACTCAAAGAATTAATCAAAACCTAATGAATGCAAAAGAACTTGTAGAAATATGATGGAGGATTGCAAGTGAACAATAGAAGAAAAACTTGTGTATTTCTCCTAGAATAGTCTGATATTACAAGAATTCCCCCTCCCCCCCCCCCCTCCCCTTAGATGGAGAGAAGAAGATCCATTTATAGTGGGGCTCTAATGGCCTCTGATATATTGTGGTCCCAGAGGATAAGATTGTACGTACGTACATTGTCAGGGTCGTGGCACAGGTCATTGTGGAGCAGAAGGTTGTGGTGTTGGCTTCAGTACATGGTCAGAGTATGTGGGGGTGCCTCCACTTTAGTACTCGATTTTGCCTCCATTACTTGCTTAGTACCAGTGTCATAGAGTGGCTGGTAAGGACCACAACAGGTACTTCATTTGTACGGCCACTACTTGTCTAGCGTGTACATCGTATCCATACTCTACTCCTCTTGGCTTGTAAACGCACTTCGTACCTCTTCTGACTTTGCATCGAATCGTTGTGAGGCCTTCCCTATAAAGGCCTACTTCCTTAGAGTTGTTACTAAGTGTGTTTAAATCGTGCAATTAACTCATTAATCGAGGTTTTAGGTTAAAAGTGTATCCAAACTGTAATAAAAGTCATATGAGTTGAAAACGTAATCGTTCACTATAAATTATAAAATGTTAAACATTTGGGATCCCAAAGTACTGTTTGGAAATATTTACAACTCAAAATATGATTAAAGTCAACTAAACGACAAAATTCAGACTAATACAAAACATCTCCCAAAAATACCCCTAGCTGTGACAACCAGGCAAGCCAAACATGTACACGTCACTTCACGCTCTCCGTACTCATGGTTGGTCAACCTTCCCCATGCCCTTACATGCACCATAGAGCACCCGTGAGCCGAAGCCCAGCAAGAAAACTCCACATAAGCAATCAACATATGCATATCTATCAATTAGCATATAATAAAACCGCCAACAGGCTATACGCATAACAGCCATGCCGTCCCAGGCGCTTTACCAGGCTCTGGGTTCGCAGTCTACACTGTGAAGATAGCCCAGGTATCCGATAGGGGTTTCACCCTGGCAACTCGCACTCTACGTGCTTAACGCTGCTCCCGGCCCATTGTCATACTCGACCTTTGCCGTTTCCGGCCCTGGCCATTCTTGGCCTTTGCCGTTCCCGGCCCTCACCGTACATTTACAGATATGCAACACATAGCATAAACTTAACAAACACTTAACCAAATACAAGCATACACAATAGGGCTACGCCCTGCACCATAATGACATAGGGTCATGCCCTGCAACACAAATTGTAGGGCCAGGCCCTGCTCTATGGGTATAATAGTTTTCTTACCTGTGTCCCGAGATTTTCGAGCACCAATGTCCCGAGCACAGTCCCCTAGTCCGAGCCTCGCTGAAAACCTAGTCACAACGTACCAACAACATCCATCCATCAAGTTCTAATCCATTAAATAACTTTGGGTTATAGTTCTAGTCTCTGGGACTTTGAGTTCTATCAATCCAGGAGATAAAATCCATCCGGAGCCTTAACTTTTGGATTCCCGAGCCTAAAACCTTCTTGGGGCTCAAAAACCCACTAAGCGTCGCGGCCCCAAGGCCTTGTGTCGTGGCCCGCCTCAACCAGAAACCCAGCCCCGAATTTCAGCCTATGCGCGCCGTGGCCCAGCCTATAATGTGTCGCGGCCCGCCCCTCTTCCTGGCCTCCCAACTGTTCTAGAGGGTCGCGACTCAACAAGAACAATGTCGCAGCCCGACCCTTCGAACCCAGAAAAGTCCACCATTTTCACAACTAAAACCAAGCCAATTTACCCAAAAATCAATCTAACAACCCAATTTAATCACTACAGTAGCTCCACTATAGTCTCAGCAACAAAACCTAACAAGAAGCTAGCTTAAAACTTCATCAAATCCCAAACTCAATCTTCAACCTCAAAGACTTAATAAAACTAAAACCCAGCCAATAACTTACAGGATTTAATGGTTAGAATCACAGTTTAAAGCTTACCTTAGCCTCTACTTGAATCCACAAGTTGAAACTGAGCTAATCCCTAAGTTTAGAGCCCAAATCCTTGCTTAATCTTCAATGTTTCTCTTGGTAAGGTTTGGAGAGAATAAGAGAGAGAGAAAAGGGGTTTGGGTCGGTTTACCAAGTTCTTAGGGTATCCTTAGTTTTGTCTTACTTAACTTAAGTCTCTTAAGTTACCTCCAAGGCTCGGGGTACCAAAAACGTCCCCGAGGGAAAAATGGTAAATTTCCCCGTTATTCCGTCCTAAATGTTCTACTTCAAATATATCTCCAAATATTTATTTTCATAACACGATAACCCAATAACATGCTTAATGCTCGAAATACCCCTCGACCCGCGCCGAGTCGAGTATTCGATCTCATTGTGACTTTCTAGCTAAACCGCTCCCCAGGACTGTCTCGGATCGTGCAACACAAATATATCACAATATTCACAAATATTACATTTATGCCCTCAGTGGGCTAAATTTACAAACATGCCCCTAATAACCAAACAGGGCCCACATGCATGTTTAATTCACCTAAACATGCATCTCTAATCACATACTCATCAAGTTCACATATTAATCTAATGAATTACTTATTACCCTTTAGGCATGCTAATCAAGGCCCTAAGCCTTATTAGCAAATTTGGGATGCTACAACTATCCCCTCCTTATAGAAATTGCATCCTCGAAATTACCTGAACAACTTGGGATACCGCTCCCGCATATCCAATTCAAGTTCCCACGTTGCCGCCTCAATCTTGTTGTTCCTCCACAGCACTTTCACCAAGGCGATGGTCTTGCTCCGCAAGACTTTATCCTTCCGGTCGAGAATCTGAACCGGCTTTTCCTCATATGATAAATCTTGGTCCAGCTCCAAGTTCTCATAACTTAATACATGTGTCGAATCTGAAACATACTTCCGGAGCATGGACACGTGAAAAACATCATGAACCCCTGATAGAGCTGGAGGCATCGCCAACCTATAAGCTACCTCTCCAACCTGTTCCAGAATCTCAAAGGGGCCAACAAACCTAGGCCTTAGCTTGCCCCGAACACCAAACTGTTTCACTCCTCTCAAAGGTGAAACTCTAAGGAACACATGGTCACCGACTTGAAACTCGACGCTCCTGCGTTTCAAAGGGAGATACTTACTCCAACATCCCCCAAAATCTTGCACACAGGCTCGTAGCATATCTTCCAGTATCTGAATCGCCCTTTCAGATTGTCCATCTGTCTGAGGATGATAAGCAGTACTTAATCGTAACTGTGTGCTCATAGCCTTCTACAGATTCTCCCAAAACTTGGAGGTGAAGGTGGGGTCCCTATCAAATACTATCGACCTCGGAGCCCCATGAAGTCGAACAATTTCCTTCACATACAACTCGGGATGCTGCTCCACAGTATAAGTCGTTCTGACAGGTAAAAAGTGGGCGGACTTTGTATACCTATCCACAATCACCCACACTGAATCATATTGTCCCACGGTCTTCGGCAAACCAACCACGAAGTCCATGGGATATCCTCCCACTTCCACTCTAGAATACCTAGAGCCTGCAATAACCCTGCTGGCCTCTGATGTTCAGCCTTTACCTGCTGACAAGTTAAGCACTTAGCCACATAATCCACCACCTCCCTCTTTATTCCTGACCATCAATATAAGATTCTCAAATCTTGGTACATCTTCGATGTACCTGGATGTAAAGAATAGGGAGTGGTATGAGATTCATCCATGATCTCTCGCCAGATACCAGAATCCATCGGAACACAGATCCGACCCTTGTACTTTAGTAATCCTATCTCCGAGATAGAGAAGTCCTTAGCCGCCCCGACTAAGACACTCTCTTTGTGCCCTCTCAATTGGGGATCCTTCCCCTACACCTCCTTGATCCTATCAAGGAGTGTAGACTGAAGAGTGATGTTGGCTAACTGACCAACCACCAACTCTATACCCGCTCTAGTCATATCTTCAAGCAACTCTTCAGATATCTATCTCGAACTGAACAATTGTCCTGGGCCCTTCCGACTCAATGCATCAGCCACTACATTAGCCTTCCCAGGATGGTATAGGATATCACAATCATAATCCTTTACCAATTCTAGCCACCGTCTCTGGCGCATATTCAAATCCTTCTGAGTAAAGAAGTACTTCAAACTCTTATGGTTAGTGTATATCTCGCACTTCTCACCATACAGGTAGTGTCTCCAAACCTTAAGTGCAAATACCACCGCTGCCAACTCCAAATCATGCGTGGGATATATTTGCTCATACTCCTTTAACTGTCTTGATGCATAGGCTATCACCTTTTCGGCTTGCATCAACACACACCCTAAACCCTGTCTGGAAGCGTCATAATAAACCAGAAACTTCTCATTTTCTGTCGGCAGACTTAATACTGAAGCGGTGATCAGTCGCCGCTTCAATTCCTTAAAACTGTTCTCACACCTGTCTATCCACACATACTTAGTCAATGGTGTGGCTATCCTAGAAAACCCCTCGACGAATTGTCGATAATACCCTGTCAATCCCAGAATACTCCTAACTTTCAGAACACTGCTCGATCTAGGCCAATCTCTTACTGCCTCAATCTTACTCGGGTCAACCAAACTCCCTTCCTTACTAACAATATGGCCCAGAAACGTGACCTGCGATAGCCAAAATTCACACTTGCTGAACTTAGCATATAACCTATGCTCTCTCAACTGCTGCAACACCATGCTCTGTCTCTGACTGAGAGTACACCAGTATGTCATCAATAAACACAATCACAAACTTGTACAAATAGTCCTTGAAAATCCTATTCATCATGTCCATAAAATTTGTTGGGGTGTTGATTAATCCAAAAGACAATACAGGAATTCATAATGTCCATATCTTGTGCGGAAAGCGGTCTTTGGTATGTCCTCCTCTTCAATCCTTAGCTGATTGTAACCTGATCGGAGATCAATCTTAGAAAACACTGTCTTTCCTTGTAGCTGGTCAAATAAATCATCGATTCTAGGTAATGGGTACTTGTTCTTGATGGTCAACTTGTTCAGCTCCCTGTAATCAATACACATCCTAAGAGATCCATCCTTCTTCTTAACAAACAACACTGGAGCACCCCATGGCGAGAAACTCGATCTGATGAACCCCAAATCCAGTAACTCCTGCAACTAAATCTTCAATCCCTTCAACTTTGTCGAAGCCATTCTATAAGGTGTCCTAGATACTGGCTCTGCCCCCGGGGCCAACTCTATAACAAACTCGATCTCCTGTTGTGGCGGCAACCCTGGCAAATCTGCTGGAAATAAATCTAGAAACTCACATACCAATCTGGTCTCACCCGGCCCAGCCGACACAACCCTAGAGTTATCCACAATGTTCACTAGGAATCCTATGCAACCTTCCTGCATCAAGTCTCTAGCCTTCAGCGCTGAAATCATAGGTACCCGCTGATAACTCTAGAAAATAGAGTTATTTTACCACTTTTTATGTGCTAATTGTTGCTTAATTCTTGAGTTTTTAATTGATTTGTTAAGTTTTTTAAGTAATTTTGAATTTATTGAGTTTATTTTGATTTTATATATTTTTGTGTGTTTTTATAGTTATTTTGTTGCAAAATGTTGTAGTTAATTATTTGAATTATTATTGTTTAGTTTGAGGTAAAAAAAATGTTGTATTATTGAATTTAAATGTTAAATATAAATTAAGTTATAATTAATATTTTCAAAGAATTAACTTGATTTATTTTATAGTTGAAAATATTTTATTATGATTTATTTTATGTTTATTTTGTAGTGAATTTATTGTATTTTTGGGCTTTGAAAAGAAAAGAAAAGATTTAAAGCTGAAAAAAGAAAGGAAAAACGGCATTTTTTAAAAAGCCATAAGACAGCCCGCATGAAGCTCCTACCCAACCTCTTCAACAGCACCTGGGCCCACGCCACAGCCAAGGCCCAATGCCCTTTCCTTCCAGCCCGCTTACCCCATTCGGCCCAAGCTCCACTTGCCAGTCACAGCTCACGAGCCCAACGCCCTTTCCACGCCTGCCTCCCTTCCAGCACCCAGCTGCTTCCTCACCAGCCGTCCCCCTTCGGCCCAACGAAGAGCCTCCCCAGCTGCCCCCTGTTCTGCCCCAGCTGTACACCACATGCCAGCTGCAACTCCCCACGCCCAGCAGCCTTCACAGCCCATGCCCAATTCAGCCCCAAGCCTGCCATTTCCCTTCTTGAATCCATAAATTGCCATTGTCCCATTTGTCTAAAAATACCAATTTTATCCCATAATCATTATTACACCTAAAATTTACCCATATATGACATATTATTATTCATTTCAAATTTAATTTAATCAATTTAAATTGATTATTTTAAGCATTTTTTTTTTGCTATAAATAAGGGAGTTGGGTGCTTAATTTTAGGAGAGGTTACCATACCACAAGTTCTACACTTTTAAGACCTCTCAATTCTCTTCATATTCTTCTTCTTTTTGGTCATTTTTTCTATGAGTTTTTAGAGGAAAATTTTGGGGGTTTCTCCTCCAAATTTTTCTATTTATGTTTGTAATTTTTAGTTTGTATTTTCTATTCTAGTTATGAATTTCTAATCTTTTTAAGACTATTAAGATAATGATGAAACAATATGTAACTAGATAGTGTTTATTTTGTATGTTGATTTCCCATTTTGTGCAACAAAGTTTATGGAATTTTCTTCTTCAAATATCTTCTTTCATCTTAAATATCATGTAGTTTGGATTGTTAGCACATATTTACACTTTGTTCTTCATTAGTGCAAAAACATAATATTCTTTGTGTAAGATGTGTCATTAAATTGTACACATCCATGCTTAGAACAAAAATATTATGTTTTGCCTTATAAATAATGTTCATTGATTTATTTGTTCTTTCATTAGGTTGATTTACATTAAATACTTTGAAATTATAACTTTTTGAAAAGTGAAGAAAAATCTTATCTTTTTAGAAGAAATTTGTGCTTAAAATTATAAATCTATTTGGAAAATGATAGTTTAATTTATTTTAACTATCACTAAAACTTGGGAATCAATGTACTTATAAATATTATAGAACTTATACTTTGTGGATTCTAATCCTTAATAATCTTATTTTACTATCTTGATTTGTATTATTAATTTATGTTTATATTGTAACGCCCTACCTCCTTAGAGCCGTTACTAAGTGAGTTTAAAAACATGCGTTCAACTCGCTAATCGAGGTTTTAGAATAAATAGTGCAATTAAGCCTGTTGACGCGGTTCTTCGCCAATCAGGTAATTAAGAGAAGGAGAGAAGAGGATTAGTGCTAAATGTGAACCGAAATAGATATATGATCTTAGAGGACGAAAGGGGTGACTCAAGACACGGTTTTTAAGTGGTTCGAAGGTTAAAATCCGTCTACTCCACTAGTCAATATTATTGATCTATACTGAGTATTTGGTTACAAAGTATTTCTTACAATGGATTATTTTTCCAACCCCTATCAACTCCCAGGGTCTCCATATTTATAGGAGAAGGCACCTGGAAGTTGGTAGGGAGGTCATCCTGTGACCTTCTTACTTGTCGTATCAATTCTGTGACATTCATGATTAATTCCTAAACCTGACACATAAGTGTGGTCAAATCAATAGGTAAGGAAGTAATGGGCCGCACGACCCAACCCAATCGTGGGTGTCTGAACACGCACATTCCTGCTGTGTGTCCGAGAAGTCAAGGGGATATCAGACACGTGATGCCTGATATATGCACGTTTACCTTGCGTGTGTTTACTTCTCAAGGGGTCATAGCACCATATCCAGCTCGTACCGCGAGCTACATACTGGACTCGACCTTCGGCCTTCAGGGGGCCTGCTCCAGTCTTGGACAATGGAGGCGAGCCCTTTGGGCTTCCTCGAGCTAACGACAGAAGCTCCGTTCTTAGGGGAGTTCATGAGATAACTACGATTAGTCAGCAGCTCGGCTTGCTAATCAGCCCGCAGGAAAACCAGGGCGTACATCTGCCCCCCAAGCTCCTGCTCGTGGTATACCACGTCGTATATAAGACCACAGTAGGGGCTTTTGGACTTCCCCATGAACTCTTCGCATTCCACTTTTTATGCAGGCGTCTGATACGTGGAACATCATGGGTGGTGACGGTACGTCTTACGAGAACCGCATTTAATGGCCTAGCCCATGCCCATCCGTCGTTTTGTATTTCGAGTGGACAGCCTCGGATCCCCCATCAGGGCCATCCAACGGCCCTCTACACGTGATCCTTTACGCATATAAAAAGGGGTGGCCACCCTACGCATGGGCCACCCTTTCATTCAAAAGATTTCAAGCTTCAAGCTCCTCTTCTTCTTCTCTCTATATCTCCAGAAGAACGAAACCCTCGACCCTGCTACTGCCACTTTCAGCGTTCAAGAAGCTTAGGCGCACGGATTTCTCCGAAGCTTTGGAAGCTATCACACCAATGAAGCTCTTACCAACGCAACACCTTTGTCTACCTCCCAGCCACACACTGTAAGTATCCTGACCCTGTGTGTTTTGAAAATATGTTACTGTAGCTTAGGTAAAAAAAATTACTGTAGCCGCATGCAAGGGTTTACTGGGTTTTGTGGATATGGAGGGTGACAGCCTTTTCAGGTTAGGGTATATTTGTTGTAGGAAATCGCTTTTTAGAGTATGGGTTTCAGGATGCTTTTTCTGGGGAAAATTTCTGGGTAGGAGTTTTGGGAATTCTGGGTGCAAAACCGGGTAGCTTAGGGAACACGCCTCACAAGCGGTTCTGCAATTTTCTGCCTACTGAACCTTTCCCCCCAAGGCAAATTCTATCCTAAACCTCCTGACACACGAATCCCGAGTAATCGGGGATCGGTTGGGAGCACAGACGCGTGTTCATCGAACCGCGTGGTCCCACTCTCCACGGGCTGGGCTTACCTCAACTCATGTAAATAATAATTGTTTTTTCCTCATGCTTGGGTCGCCTTTTCTGAAATGTTTTCTTTTGTTCGTTAGGCGACTAGATGGCTCCAAAGAGAAATCTTCCACAGAAGAACGTCAGCAGCTCGGCCTCCCAGCAGGACAAAGGGAAGGCGGCGATGCCTAGCTCCCCGATCCCCCGCTTCGGGCCGGCAGTGGAGAAGGAGGTCGAGGTGGCCCCTGATGCCTTCTTTGAGGCGGAAAGGATCGTCTCGAAGATAACCGACCAGGTGAAGATTAACAAAATCTTCCTTTCCCACAACATCGCCCTGGGGAAAGCGTCCGTAGTGGCCCGACCTGCTTCAGAAGGCGAGCGGAGCTGTGCGCCGCTCGACGAGTCGTTCGCGGCCTGGAGTGGTGAACATTTTAAGGTAGGTGCCTTCCTTCCACTGGATCAGTACTTTGCTGATTTCCTTAACTATGTGGGGTTGGCCCCATTTCAGCTCCCCCCCAATTCCTACCGTCTGCTGGCAGGGTTGAGGTATTTGTTCCAGAAGCACGAGTGGGAGGTCCCCACTCCTGCAGACATTTTATATTTCTTCTGCCTCAAAGCCAGCACGGACCAGCGGGGGCGAGATGACGGGTTCTACTATTTAACCCGGTATCCCAATATGGCGGCGGTCATCGAGCTGCACAGCCACCCCAATGACTTTAAGGACCAGTTCTTCATGTCAACTGGTTTCCGGAACTGCGAGCACCACTATTTCAATCGTCCTCGTAAGTTTCTCCCGTCCTTAGCTCGCATTTTAATTGTTATTTTAGCTCCTCCCGTACCCCATTTTGACTCAGACTAATCTTGCAGCCATCTTCGCGAGGACAGAGAGATCTGTGATCCTCGGGGCCCAATACGAAACACTGGCGGGCTTGCCCTCTAGTGAGAAGGATTATCGCGTGCTCGTGACAGACGAGACGATGGTGTTCTGCAAGCTCATTTTTCCAAATCAGACCCTGAACCTAAAGAGGCCCCGGGGGCTGCCCCCAGCTCGGGACACCAGACCTATCATCGTGGAGGAGGTCGCGGGAGATGAAAATGAGGAGGACGAGGGCGACGAAGTTCCGCTCGTGAGGAATAGGAAGAGGACCTTGGAGGTCGCCCAGAGGATGGGCGAGGAGAGGATCCAATCCGGAGCAGCCGCGGGTCCTTCTGGCCAAGGTAACCCTTACTTGTTTAGGAGTCTAGATAGGGCCACTGCAGACCCCCGGCTGGCTAGGTTCAATCCTAGGCAGCTCGTCCATCGTCACCGAAGCGATCCGGACCTGAACACACTCCTGCTCCATTGTGTCGACCGGCTCGTGCTGGATCACCAAGAGAGCCGGCCTAGGGGTACCGTAGTAGTAGATAACACCCTTGGCTTTAGGTCGATCCTATTCGAGGAGTATGGGACCAACCTACGCACATGGCCATCACTTCAGAGGGGTATCTATGCTCCGGGGATTAGGCAGTATGTAGAAGAATCTAGCCCTGAGTCAAAACCAGCCCAGAACTTGTGCCAGTTCGAGAAATAATCGTCTTAGGTTCTTCTAGCTCGGGGGGTAAGGCTCCCTTAGTATTTGCACACTTTTTATATTTAACCCTTTGTCCTTGTCTGTATGGTTGCTAACTTGTACTAACCATGTTTTTGTTTTGACAGAAGAGATGTCTCAGTCCAAGGATAGCTTGCGAGGTGCAGTCTTCGGGGGAAACCCCTCGGCCGGGCCAAGACTAAAAAGGCTCCGAGGGTCCAGGAGCGCCGCTGGGGCCTCCACCAAGTCCCCGGCAAAGGAGAAGGAGAAAACCCCAGCTGCCCAGGACACGGGAGCAATTCTTCCTGCCGCAGGAGTAGGCCAAATGCCTCCACCACCCCCGCGAGCTCCAGCCACTACTCAGGACGTAGGAACGGAGCTCGGGACTCCAGCCGTGGTGGCCTCCGATGTGCGCATCCTAGTCAATCCTCAGGACCTGGAGAAGATCCCAGAGGCCTTCCGGGGGATAGTGTACGAGTCGGCGAACTACGCCGTCAACCATATCTATAAGTTCACCCAGAAGGAACTTCGGGCCATTGAGACAATGAGCTCGGTTGGGGTGATGGAGTCTTTAATGAGTATGACCCTAACGGTAAGTTTCCCTGTTTTCTCTGTAAAGCTCTTACCCTTACACTTTGCCCTGTTTTTTCTCTAAGGCAATTTTATCTTTCATTTCTCGCAGGGTGTCGTCGCTCTCCACCGGAGCATCATCAGGGCCAAGACTCAGCTCGAGGATATGAGAGCTGAGCATCAGGCTTCCCTTCAGGAAGCTAAGGCGACTGAAGATGCCTTGGCGACCGCGAAGGCCGAGTTGGAGAAAGCCCTCTCGAAGGTCCAGGAGCTCGAAACCTCCCTTGCCACCTCGCGGACGAACCTCGAGGCTGCGAAGACTGAGATCCAGGCCACCCAGGTCGCCCTAGAGGCCGAACGGACCACTTCGGAGCAGTCCATGCAGGATCTGTTCTATCACTGCTGGGCTTACAATCCAGAGGCTGACTTCTCCTTCATGTCACCGAGCCTTTGGGCGAGCTTGCTGGTGAAGTTCCAAGCTCGCCTTGAGAAAGAGGCACCGTCTTCGGAGACTGGGGAAGCCTCTGGCGCGGCGAAGCAGGGTGAGACAGCGACCTCCAAGGGGCCATCTAACGAAGCTTAGGGCGTTCTTTCCCTGTTGCCTTTGAACATTTTCAAGTATATTTTTTTTTGTAACCTTTGCATGAGGTGTTTTCACCTCGAGGCAATTTGCTTTGACGTTTTTAATTTACGCTCTTTTATTCTTTTAAGCATTTCGGTTATAATTTATTGAAAAACCTAGTTCGCGTTAACTTTAACCCATATTTCGAGCTCTTGAAGGAGAACAACGATCAATAGATTTAAATCAACTTCTAAGTTTTATGACCCGGTTAAAACCAGGAACTTAATTTGAAAACTTAGTTCGTGTTAACTTTTATCCATATCTCGAGCTCTTTAAGAAGAACAACGATCAACAGATTTAAATCAACTTCTAAGTTTTATGACCCGATTAAAACCAGGAACTTAATTTGAAAACTTAGTTCGTGTTAACTTTTATCCATATCTCGAGCTCTTTAAGAAGAACAACGATCAACAGATTTAAATCAACTTCTAAGTTTTATGACCCGGTTAAAACTAGGAACTTAATTTGAAAACTTAGTTCGTGTTAACTTTTATCCATATCTCGAGCTCTTTAAGAAGAAGAACGATCAACAGATTTAAATCAACTTCTAAGTTTTATGACCCGGTTAAAACCAGGATAGGACTTAGTTAGCGTTAACCCTTATCAATATCTCACGTTTTTAAGAAAACAACGGTCAACCGATAAGAATCAACATCTAAGTCTTTAAGGAGACCTGGTTATATCCAGGTACCATATGCCCCCCAAGTAACTGGGAAAGGGTCTTTCGTGGTTATTTTAGGATTACACTTGCAAATATGCGTGAAAAGCTGATTTTCATTAATACATAAGAAGTGGCCTTCCAGGCCTTACAAGTAGATCATTGATAATATCTCTTTAAGTGGATCGCGTTCCATGTTCGCGGGACTGCCCCTCCATCAAGTCGAGCTAGCTTATAAGTTCCCTCCTTGATGACTTCGATGACCTGGTATGGTCCTTCCCAATTCGATCCCAAAACTCCGTCTTTGGGATCTTTTCCGGCGAGGAAAACTCTTCTCAGGACCAAGTCGCCTACGCTAAAGGTGCGTTTTGTAACCTTGGTGTTGAAGTAGCGGGCGATTTTCTGCTGATAATGGGCGAGCTGGACTTGCGAATCCTCCCGCCTTTCCTCAACCAGATCGAGGGAATGGCATAGGAGCTTGTGGTTTCGATCTTGGTCGTAAGATTGGACTCTATGCGAAAGAACCTTTTGTAACGACCCGGATTTTCAAGACTCAATAATGCGGAAATATAAATGTTTTCATTTAACAAAATGTCTCAAAAACCCATAGAAAAAAAAACTTTTTAAAAAGTCGTATGGCCATACTTAACCTTTAGTTACAAACATGTTTTATAAAGATTAGAGTGAGCCTAGTTTAGGAAAATTACACAACATTTCCAAAAATAAAAAGGCTTCCCAAAAGGTCGGTCCACATGTACATTTGCAAGGAAGACTCCAGCGCTCACTGCTCTGCCTTGCCCTTGCTCTTACCTACAACATGAAACAACTAGGTAAGCGAAAACGCTTAGTAAGATCAACTTTCAAAAAAAGCATGTAGAGAATTAGGGTTCCGGACCCATCCGGACCCTACACAATCAATTTCAAGAACGCTAAAGCGTCCTGGCAAACTTATGGTCATGCCTGATAACAAAGGATAAATTAATTCATATCTAGATAAAAATCCTGCACTCAGAAAAATCCCAGAACAAGCAGATATATTATATCACAACTATATCTTATCAACAATTATATCCCTGCACTCAGAAAATCCCAGAGCAAGCAGATATATTATATCACAACTACATCTTATCAACAATTATATCCCTGCACTCAGAAAATCCCAGAGCAAGCAGATATATTATATCACCGTATAATTCGAGACCAACGCTCGACAATTTCCAACAATTCAGACGTAACGCGCCCTCCAACATAATTGCTAATCTATAAAAGAGAACCGAGTCTCCACACTAAGATCTAGCCAATAAATATTCTCATCAAGGGTAACTATCGTGTTACCTAGGGCATCGCTACTTATCCAAGAGCGTAATCCAATTTACACGGTTTTACGGAGACTTCTATGTTAATCAGTGGTGCTGGTGAGCAGCTGCCCCTAGGGTGTTCAACCTCACTCTATCTTGGCAACCCCTAGTATCTCTAGGCACTCTCACGGAATGGCCAATATTCACGGCTGCAATCCGGGAATAACTTATCAGAGCACTTGCTCGGATTCTAACCGTCCAATGATTAAGTAAGCATGAGGGCCCCTAGGTCCCATTTATCTTGGCGCCCCTAGGTTTAACCAGCTTATCCTCATCTCATGGCCACTCGTCGCGGTAATGAACCGGACATAAATAAAATCAAGCAGTGTGACGGGGATCAACCGTCTAGGATATGACGGACTTCTACCGTTCATATTTTCTAAATCAGCACTCACTAGACTAACGTCTCTAAGCAACTTTCTATGACAGCCTATATATGTGCATGTATCTATATACTAACATACAAGACAATAATCATTTCATGTTGCAGCCATACAATATAAGTTGACTTACTTGGAGTCCTTAGCGCTCAGCAAGTTTTCACCCTCCAACGTTCAGTCCAGTTACGCTTAGCCAATACTGTAGTTATCCATACAGTATACTCGGATTAATTATGGCACTAATAATTCATTATTATTATTATTTTGGGCAGTTTGGTCATTTTAATAAAAGTCATTTGTAAGGATTTATAATCCTTATTTGGTTTTAAACCTATTAAGGAAAGTTATACAAAATATTCGAGACTAAACCCTAAGTCTCGGGGAAACCTATCCTAAGGTCTCGATACCTAGGCTCGGGTATCACAATGGTATTTCCCACAATCCGCTAAAAATCTTATTCTTTCAAGGTATCGCCATTAACCCGCACTTTCGACTAGTCGGTTAAAATATGTAAGATTTTAGCCGGTATTATATCCAGAAAATACAAATAAATTCCTTAATTATTTTTAAAGAAAATAAACTCTTTAAATTTTCCTTTTGTTTTTCTTAAGGTTTTAATATCTAAAAACCGTTTTAAGAAAATTGCCTAATTTGTCTTAATTAGGAAAACCGTTATAAATTTCTCGTCTTGACTAATTAATTTTCCAAAAGCAATTAATCAATTTTTACTTACTAGGAAAATAATTTATTTAATTATTTTCTCAAAATATAGGGTTTTAAACCCTCTTTTAATTTATTAACTATTAATAAATTAAATCTCTTATTTTTAGAAAGAATAAAAACTCTTTAATAAAAATAATTCATTTAAACTCAAAGGGATAATTTTAGTGAAAATATGATTTCAAGACTTACCAATTTATATCTTGAAATAAGCAAAATTTTACTTTTTACCTTATGTTCCAAAATCTCATTTTTACACTAAGTGTGAAAAACCTATTTTTCACATTTTTAACTACATACTTCGTTAGTTCATAACTTGAAATTTACTTACCCAATTGTTACCAAAATTTCCCAATTCCATTTTTGTTATGCCATTTAGGTCTTTGAAAAATCTTAGGTCAAAATGAGCATTTTTGATTGGTGAAATCATTTTCCAACAATGAGGTAAAAATGACCTTATTTTCAAGACCTTATTTTTTTCCAAACTTTGACAGTTAATAACTTTCAAAGCGTTTAATATTTTCTTACCAAATTTTACAGTGGACTAATAGGTTATGCCAGAAATATTTCCACAAAATTTTAGAAAAAACTGGGTTCATTTGCCCTATACAGTGGCTGTCCAAAGTTGGTTCCGAAAATAAGAATACGAAAAAACAGTTTTTTACCTAAACTTTGAAATATCATAACTTACTCATTTCTAAACATTTTTTAGTGTTTCAAAAGCTCAATTTTATGTACTCAATCTAAAAAACATCACAGTACAATTTAATTTTACAAAAAAAATATACAGTGGCTGCTTGACCCCTTGGAAGTCACAGCTTAAAACATGTTTTGTTTTAGGGTATCCTACAAAACCCTTGGGGGTTTTGGTTCCCATTTTCAAAAATCAATACACATGCATCATAAAAATTATTAAACAACTACCATAACCTTATTACATCATCAACAAGAAACTCTAAGCATTAGATATACAAAATAATGCTTAAAACTAAAAACCCTACAACAAACTCATCAAAAGTAAATTTTTTACCTCTTTGGTGTTCTTGCTTAAGGTTTGGACCTTCCTATAAGCTTTGACTCCTTCAAAACCTTTCAAAAACCCTAACAAACTTCCCCCAACAACATAGTCAATTAGCTATTTGAAACTCTATGCTTAAAACTTTACAAAAACCTAGATTAGTGAAAGTTTACCTTAGGGAAAATACTTCCTAGACCAAGACTTAGCCTCAAAGTTTCCTTGGTGTTCTTGGGCTTGAAAAATGGAGAGAACACTTTGAGAGGTCTTCAAAAATCAGATGAGTGAATGTGAGAGAGTGGTGTGGTCGGTTGGGGAGGGATGGAAGAGTTATATACTATCTAATTTACCCTAAAAACACTCAAGTGTTTTACCCACTTGCTTTTATCCCTAACCTTTAATTAAATGGGATTTAAATCTTATAAAAGTGGGTTCACACAACTCTAAAAGACCACATGGCCGGCCACCCTTTGCCATATATGATCATTTCATTTTTTTTTTTTTTAAAGGGTTAATAAATGTTTCATAAGAAGAAAAGTCCAAATTGATTTTTGACACCTTTTTCACTCTTATTAAGTTTTAATCACCAAACTTAACATTAATTAATTAAATTAAATGTCTCTCACATTTAATTTAATTAATCACATAATAAAATTTAACCTAAGGTCCATTCATGGAATAAAATTCCCCATTTCGGCAAAATTAGGCATTTAACACAAAATGCCTTAAAATTTCCATTTTCTTTTAGGTTTATTATTTTTGACCAAACTTTAACTTTTATGAATGTATTTTATGCCCAAAATATAATTGCCATGATTTTTCGTTTTATTTTCCGAGATTTTTACCCGATCAAGGTTTTTGTGTCGGTCCAGGACCGAAAGTCTTATCTTGACTTTTAAAATCACAAAATTCATATTTTGGCTAGCAATAACTCATGGAATACTTACAAACAAAATATAATATTATTTAAAATAATATTCTTAACCCGGGGGAAAAATCCCGACCCGAGTCGTTTAAAGGTACCCAAAAACGTAGGACGTTACACCTTTATCTCCACGGGGAGGACTGCCTCACTCCCAAAAGTTAAAGAAAAGGGAGTATGACCCGTAGGAGTCCGATGCGAGGTCCGGTATGCCCATAGGACCTGGGGGAGCTATTCTGGCCAGACCCCCTTTGCTTCATCTAATCTTTTCTTGAGGCTCGCCTTTAAGGTCTTGTTGACAGCTTCGACCTGGCCATTAGCCTGGGGATAGGCCACGGAGGGGAAACTTTTCACAATCCCATGTCTTTCACAGAACTCGGTGAACAGGTCGCTGTCGAACTGAGTGCCGTTATCGAAGACGATCTTCTTGGGCAGGCCGAAGCGACAGATGATGCTTTTAACCACAAAGTCAAGCACCTTTTTAGATGTGATTTTTGCCAACGGCTCTGCCTCAGCCCACTTGGTAAAGTAGTCGATGGCTACCACGGCGTAACGGACCCCGCCCTTTCCAGTGGGCAGGGCGCCTACTAAGTCTATTCCCCAAACGGCAAACGACCAAGGGGCCGAGATCATTTTCAGCTCGACTGGAGGAGCTCGGGCAACTGTAGCGAATCGCTGGCACATGTCACACTTCTTCACGTATGAGATTCAGTCTTTGGACAGAGTCGGCCAGTAATACCCTTGCCTGAGAACCTTTAAGGCCAGGCTCTGCCCCCCAGTGTGGTCTCCGCAGAATCCTTCGTGAACTTCCTGCAGGATGGCCTTTGCCTCACTTGGAAGAACGCATCGGAGGAGAGGTAGGGAATGCCCACGTCGGTACAACACCCCATCGACCAGTGTATATCTCAGAGCTTGATACAAGATTCGACGTGCGTCGTTACGTCCTTCAGGCAGCTTGCCCTCGACGAGATACTCTAGAATGGGGGTCATCCAGGTCGGCCTAGAGTCAATCATTTCGACCTCCGCCCGATCTCCTTCTATACTTGGTTTTTCCAAGAATTCTATTGGCACCAACCCCAAGGTCTCCGTCTCTCCCGAGGTGGCGAGCTTGGCAAGAGCATCTGCATTGGCATTCTGTTCTCGAGGTATCTGTTCGATCGATCCTCGTTCAAATCCAGACAGCTCGGTTCTTACTATTGCCAGGTAGGCAGCCATCCTGGACCCCCGCGCCTGATATTCGCCCAGAACCTGGTTAACCGCAAGCTGGGAGTCACTGAAGCACTGGACGGAGCTCGCCTTTAACTCCTTGGCTATCCTTAGCCCGGCCAACAAAGCTTCGTACTCCGCCTCGTTGTTGGAGGCCTTGAATTCGAACCTTAGCGCCGAATGGAATCTATGTCCCTCGGGGGATATCAAAATGATTCCGGCCCCGGAGCCGTTCTCGTTGGATGAACCATCCAAAAAGATCCTCCACCATGAACGGGACGAGGCAACCTGGGGTGATCCCTCTATTGGACTCTCCTGGAATCCCGTGCACTCTGCCACAAAGTCGGCCAAGGCTTGACTTTTTATAGCAGTTCGGGGGGTGTATAAAATCTCGAACTGACTGAGTTCGACCACCCATTTTAACAGATGTCCTGATGCTTCAGGTTTTTGCAAAACCTGCCTTAAAGGCTGATCGGTCATGACATGTATTGAATGAGATTGGAAGTATGGCCTGAGCTTTCGCGAGGCCATGATTAGGTAGAACGCCAATTTTTCCATCAGCGGGTATCGTGATTCTGCCTCGAGAAGTCTCTTGCTGATGTAGTAGACTGGCTTCTGAACTTGGTCCTCTTCTCGTACCAGTACGGCACTAGCTGCATCCTCAGTGATAGCTAGGTAGAGAAAAAGAGGCTCGCCTGCCTTGGGCTTGGATAGCACGGGCGGTTCAGCCAGATGCATCTTCAGGTCGAGGAATGCACTTTCGCATTCTACTGTCCATTCAAACTTCTTGTTTCCTCGGAGCAGGTCGTAGAAGGGCAAACATTTATCGATTGACTTGGAAATAAACCGGTTTAGCGCCGCCACTCTTCCTGTTAAGCCTTGGACATCTTTCCGCGACCTGGGCGAGGGAAGCTCGAGCAGTGACCTGATCTTAGCGGGGTTCGCCTTGATTCCTCGGGTATTGACTATGAACCCTAGGAATTTCCCTGATGCGACTCCAAAAGTGCACTTCTGGGGATTGAGCCTCATGCCATATTCTCGTAGTATCTTAAAACATTCCTCCAGGTCGGGAACATGGTTGTCGGAAGTCTTTGACTTGACTAGGATGTCATCAACGTACACTTCCATATTCTTTTCGATCTGGTCCGCGAACATTCTATTTACTAGCCTTTGGTAGGTAGCTCCGGCGTTCTTCAAACCGAACGGCATGACCTTGTAGCAATAGACATTAGTCGGGGTCATGAAGCTGGTATGTTCCTGGTCCGCCGGATTCATCGCGATCTGATTGTAGCCTGAGTACGCGTCCATAAAGGACATGAGCTCGTGCCCCACCGTGGCATCCACCAGCTGATCGATCCTTAGTAATGGAAAACAATCCTTGGGGCAGGCTTTATTCATGTCGAAGAAGTCAATGCAGGTTCGCAACTTCTCGTTGGGCTTTGGAACTAGCACAGGGTTGGCGACCCACATTGGAAATTTGGCTTCACGGATAAAGCCACATTTTTTGAGCCGGGCTACTTCTTCTTCTAGGGCTTCAGCTCGGGTTGTTCCTAAACGTCTTTGCTTCTGAGACTTGGCAGGAACGCTTTTATCCAGATGGAGCGTGTGCATGATGACACTCGGGCTAATTCCCACCATGTCCTCGTGGGACCAGGCAAATACATCTAAGTTAGCCCGCAGAAACGTAATCAGCTCCGCCTTCCTCTTGCTACAGAGGTTTTTCCCGAGCTTGACCATCCGTGATGGATTTTGTGGATCAAGGTTCACCTCCTCGAGCTCCTCAATAGCCTGGAGCTCGGATCTGTCTTCGCCTACTCGGGGGTCAATGTCCTCACTCAAGGCGACATTTTCCCCTTTGGCGCTTTGAGGATTTTCAATCTCAGGAGCCGCCAAGGGTTCCTGGGATTCCTCTTCATTCTGAATGGCCATAGCTAGCTGCCCGGGCTTGGACTTTCCCTTCATGGAAATGCTGTAGCACTCCCTGGCAGCGAGCTGATCGCCCTGGATAGTACAGATTCATGTTGAAGTAGGGAACTTCATGGCGAGGTGTCGAATGGAAGTGATGGCCTCAAAAGCTATGAGCGTAGGCCGGCCCAAAATGGCATTGTAAGCAGCGGAGCAGTCTATGACCACGAACTCGAGTAGTTTGGAGACTATCCGAGACTCTTCCCCTAGGGTGATCACCAACTCGATCGTCCCTATCGCCGTTGATCCTTCTCTCGAAAAACCATACAGCATCATGGAGGTTGCCTTTAGCTCGGCGACGGTCAAACCCATCTTCTCTAAGGTGGACCGGAATAGGAGGTTCACCGAACTCCCATTGTCTATTAGCACCCTTCTCACTCTCCGGTTGGCGAGCTGGATTGCTACAACCAAGGGATCATTGTGAGGGAACTGGACATGGCTTGCATCTTCCTCCGTAAAAATGATTGGTTGTCTCTCCAATCGCTGCTGCTTTGACTGGCGCTGCTCCGGGACGAACTCCACTCCGTTGTGAGCCTTTAGTTCATTCACGTATCTCTTCTGGGCGCCCCTGCTCGTGCCAGCCATGTGCGGTCCTCCAGAGATGGTGGATATCTCTCCTCCAACCATGGGAGGAGGAACATCCTGATCTACCCGAGGCCCGGGCTGACTGACTGGGACTTCTGGAGCAGGTCGACTCGCTGGAACCCTGTTCCGTGAGTATTGTGCCAAGGGACCAGCTCGGATGAGAGTCTCGATCTCATCGTTTAGGTGCCTGCAATCGTCGGTATTGTGGCCCACATCGTTATGAAAACGGCAAAACTTGGAAGTGTCTCTCTTTCCTTTGTGGTGCTTCAATGGCTCCGACCTCTTCCAGGGGACTCGAGTAGAGTTGGATAGAAAGATACTCTCCCTGGACTGAGTGAGCTCGGTATACGTCGTGAAAATGGGCTTAAACTTATCTGCAGACTTATTCTTCTTTTGGCCGTGCTGACTGTTTTCGCCATTGCCCTTTCTTTTTCTTCCACCGGGCTGGTTGTTCTGTGTGACGTCTGGGGTCGCTGCCACGACCTCCGTCCCTACTCCAGCGGGCGGCTCGGGAACCTGGCTGGTTCCTGCGGCTGAGGCTTCGGCTTCTTCCAAGTTTATCCATTCTTGGGCCCTATTAAGGAATTCGTTGACCGAACTGACTCCCTTCTTTTGTATATCCTTCCAGAGATCTCCTCCAACAAGGATTCCAGTTCTCATGGCCATGAGCTTGGAGCTTTCATTCGCGTCCCTAGCTCGGGCAGCGAAGTTCGCGAATCTGCTCAAGTAGGCCTTCAGCGTCTCACCGGGCTGCTGTCTCACGTTGGCCAGGGAGTCGGCCTGAACACGGGCGGCCTGGGAGGCGCGGAATGCCCTTTTGAAGTCAGCTGAGAAGGTCTTCCAGGAGCTGATGGACTGTTTTTTACTTTGCTTGAACCACTGCCTGGCAGGTCTGGTCAGTGTGGAGGGGAAGATCAAGCATCTCAGCTCCGGGCCAATGTTATGGGCCATCATTAGGGTGTTGAACATCCCTAAATGGTCTGACGGGTCTCCGTCCCCGTTGAACTTTGACAAGTGAGGCATACGGAAGCCAGATGGATATGCTGTTGATGCTATGTTGGGGGCGAAGAGTTCCATCTCGTCTCCCGAATCATATTCGTCTTTTTCTTTTTCAGACAGGAGCTTCTTCATCAGCTCCTCCATCTAGGTCAGGCGATCGAGGGTTTGATCCTGATGTCCTTGGTTATTCCGGGGCTGTTCAACAGCTCCGGATCCATTGTACACATTTGGTGGGTTATTGCCCCTCCTACCTTGAGATAGGTTATTTGGGACATTCCCCCCATTGCGTACTTCAGACAGAACCCCCCCTGAACGAGCCTGGCTGCCATCTCTAGCCTGGTTCTCTCTATGAGAGTTGAGGCGATCTAGAAGGTCGCCTCCCTGGGTGGTTTGGTGACTTTGTGCTGAACTCAACCGCTAGCGCAGGTCTCCTCTAGAGAGATCACTCCGGTGACTGTCGGTCCAGTGGCTCCTGCTGGATAGGCTTGGAGTCCGCCTTTGGCGGTGACGACCTGAGCTTTCCCCTGGCGCCCTGCTACGCCGGGAAGGTCCAGTTGATGGCAGGTTCCTCCTACTACTCCCATAGGCTGGGATGTCCTGGACGGGCCAAGGTGGAGACGGATATCTGATCGGAGATGGAGGATGCCTGACGGGGGAGGCAATCCTAGTTCCGTCTGGACGGATCAAGTTTGGTAGGGGCCTTTCGGCCCTGCCAACCTGCTGGTCCCGCGCCGGGCGATCTGGACGAGGTGTCGGATGGTCGTCGGGGACGGGCTGACGTCGCGAGCCCTCCCCGGATCTTCTTCGGGAATTTCCTCGAGCTCCCCTGGGCATCCTCAAGGATGGCTGAGAGCTAGGAGTTGATGTCCTAACCGAACGGCTGTATTGTTATTGTCTGGTCCTAGGCATTTCCCCGAAGTTTGCATCTCGATGGTGTGATGAAGGGGTGGAGTTGGCTGCTGGAAGTCTATCCGACTGGCTATGCCTGGACCGGTTACCCCGGCGAGACTTAGGAGCCTTACCTTGCCTCTCTCCAACGTTAACGTCGGTTGTGAGAGGGGGTAGTCGGGCCAGGATATCCTTGATTTGCTGGCTGGCTGTTGCTAACTGGCTCCTCAGTTGAGCGTTCTCCATCTCCACCACAGTATAATAAGACGGGTTCGGATTAGGCGGCCGAGGCGCCGAACTACCAGTATCATCTTGGCCCGCCGGCTGTTTTCCTGGCCGCTGCTGGACTTCAGGAACTTGTTCATCAGGGATGGTAGTATGATGAGCCTCCTGCCCATCACGTTGTTCTGTCTCGTTGCCATGCCTGGACCGTGTAGTCACCATAGTTGGATGTTTGTAGCAGCACTAATCGGAAAAGCTCTCAATGAAAGCACCAAACTGTTGATGTGGTTCTTCACCAATCAGGTAATTAAGAGAAGGAGAGAAGAGGATTAGTGCTAAATGTGAACCGAAATAGATATATGATCTTAGAGGACGAAAGGGGTGACTCAAGACACGGTTTTTAAGTGGTTCGAAGGTTAAAATCATTCTACTCCACTAGTCAATATTATTGATCTATACTGAGTATTTGGTTACAAAGTATTTCTTACAAGGGATTATTTTTCCAACCCCTATCAACTCCCAGGGTCTCCATATTTATAGGAGAAGGCACCTGGAAGTTGGTAGGGAGGTCATCCCGTGACCTTCTTACTTGTCGTATCAATTCTGTGACATTCATGATTAATTCCTAAACCTGACACATAAGTGTGGTCAAATCAATAGGTAAGGAAGTAATGGGCCGCACGGCCCAACCCAATCGTGGGTGTCTGAACACGCACGTTCTTGCTGCGTGTCCGAGAAGTCAAGGGGATATCAGACACGTGATGCCTGATATATGCACGTTTACCTTGCGTGTGTTTACTTCTCAAGGGGTCATAGCTCCATATCCAGCTCGTACCGTGAGCTACATACTGGACTCGAACTTCGGCCTTCAGGGGGCCTGCTCCAGTCTTGGACAATGGAGGCGAGCCCTTTGGGCTTTCTCGAGCTAACGACAGAAGCTCCGGTCTTAGGGGAGTTCATGAGATAACTACGATTAGTCAGCAGCTCGGCTTGCTAATCAGCCCGCGGGAAAACCAGGGCGTACAAAGCCATTAACAGAGGAAAAACTTTAGAAATAATTCCATTTCATTGAAAATCATAAAATTTTGACATCTGGGATCCCAAAATATAGTTTAGAAACATTTACATCATATAAATTGAACCAAGTCGGCTAAACGACAAAATCTAAGTTTATTTACAACCATCTCCCAAAATCCTCTGGCTGTGGCAGCCAGGCTGGCCCAACATGTACACGCCGCCTCACGCCTGCTACACTCATGGTCGGTTGGCTTTCTCCTTACCCTTACCTGCACCACAGAGCATCTATGAGCCGAAGAACCCACAAACAGATAACATATGCAACACATAAGTCAAGCATATAAATAGGCCACCAATGGGATAAACACATACGGCCTAGTCGTCCCAGGCATTTACCAAGCCCTGGGTTCGCGGTCCACGCCGTGAGGATATCCTAGGTATCCTTCTAGGGACTTGCCCTGGCAACTCGCACTCCACGTGCTCAACCCTCCTCCCAGCCCCTTGCCGTACTCGGCCTTGCACTCAACGTGCCTAATGCCGTTCCTGGTCCTTTTTCGTTCCCGGCCTCTGCCATCCTCGGCCTACACCGTTCCCGGCTCTTGCCGATCATTCACATAATAGCATTCATAGCATAACAAGCAAATACATAATTCTAGCAAATTCAGTCAAAGGGCTATGCCCTGCAGTTTAAACACATTGGGCTCAGCCCTGCATACAAGCTCTATGGGAACAAGGGTTTTCTTACCTGAGTCCCAAGTTTTCCGAGCACCGATGTCCCGAGCACAGTCCTCTAACTTGAGCCTCGTCGAAACCCTAGTCACAACACATTAACAATATCCATCCATCAAGTTATAATCCAATAAATAACTTTGAGCCATAACCCTAACCTCCGGGACCTTGAATTCTATCAATCCGGGTGATAAAATCCATCCCTAGCCTTAACCATTGAGTTCCCAAGCCTAAACACCCTTAAAAACACAGACTAGCACTAAGAGTCGTGGCCCTACCCTCAAGCGTCACGACTAGCCTCGAAACAGAGGCTAGCTTCCCACTGACACCCACACGGGCCGTGGCGCGCGCACCAAGCACTGCGGCGCGCATGAACCTCTCGGCCTACCATGGCCACGCGCGCACAAGGGCCGCGGCGCGCCCCTCCTAGGGTCGTGGCCCTCACCTCCAAACCTAGAATTTTCATCATCTTTCCTACCTTCTTTCCTCAATCTAACTCACCCAAAACTTATCCAACAGACCCAGATAATTAACACAAACATTCCAGCTCAATATCAACATCAAAATCCTTTAAAAATCTGCTCCAACACTCAGTTAGAATACCCAAAAACAGATCAAGCTTAAACTAGCATGCAATCTCCAATAACTAGTAGAAATTCTAAACATAATCTCTATAATTAAACCTTACCCTTGCTGAATTAAGCCTCTGAACCAGCTCCCTATGCTCCAAACTACAAGCTCCCCTAAATCCCCAGCTGCAATCCCTTAGCTTCAAGTTGATTTTTCCCAAAGTTTTCCTTGAGTTTTTCTTAGAGAATGAAAGAGAGAAAGAGATAAGAATTGTCTTCAGCTGGGAGAAAAAGCTAATGTCGGTTTCTTAAGTTTCTACATGTTTCCTTCCTTTGTTTTATTTAACTTAGTCTATGTGGTTACCTCAAGGCTCGGGGTACCAAAACGTCCCCGAGGGCAAAATGGTAAATTTCCCCTACGTCCCCTCCTTGACATTCTATCCTCAAATATATCTCCATATATTTATTTCCTTAACCCGATAACCCCATAACACATCTAAAACCCGAACTACCCCTCGACTCGCCCTGAGTCGGAATCTCAACCCTGTTGTGACCTTCTGGCTAACTGCTCACCAGGACTGTCTCAGATCATGCTGCACAGACATATCACATATACATAACATTTATCACATTTATACCCCTAATATCCAGACAGGGCCCACATGCACATTTAACTCAACTAAACATGCATCATTATCATATATTCACATAAATCCACATATTAACATATTAAATCCATTTATTGCCCTCCAGGCACACTAATCAAGGCCCTAAGTCCTATTAGCAAATTCAGATCGTTACAGCTATCCCCTCCTTACAGAAATTTCGTCCTCGAAATTACCTGAACAACTCGGGATACCGCTCCCTCATCTCTGACTCTAGTTCCCACATTGCCTCCTCAACCTTGCTGTTTCTCCACAGCACTTTCACCAAAGCGATGGTCTTTCTCCTCAAGACTTTATCTTTTCGGTCAAGAATCTGAATCGGCTTCTCCTCATAGGATAAATCCTGATCAAGCTCCAGATTCTCAAAACTTAGAACATGCGTTGAATCTGACATATACTTCCGGAGCATGGATACATGAAAAATGTAACACCCTAAGTTGCTAATAAGGTTTAGGATCTTGATTAGCGTGCCTGGAGGGAAATAAGTGAATTAATATGATAATATATGAATTTAAATAAATATGTGATTAGAATGCATGTTTAGGTGGTATAAATATGCATGTGCGCCCCATTTGCATGATAGGGGAAAATTGGTAATTTTAGCCTGTTGAGGGCATAAATGTGATAATTATATTATGTGGTTTGTACCACGTGGATGTGGTGATATTAATGTGATGCACGTGCCGAGACGGTCCTAGAGAGCTAGATAACTCAAAAGTCACAACGGGATTTTATACCCGGCTCGGGAGGAGCCTAGCGGTATTTTGGGGATTTTCTAAATTTAGTTTTTGTGAGTTAGTGGTAACTGGTAAATTGGTAACTTGTGTAACCGTTAATAACTGCTGAGAGTAACAAATTCAGATGGAGAAATGGTAGAATTGTAATGAAAGTGAAAGGACAAAAGTGCCCTTGAGGTTTAGTTAGGAAGGGATTTTAGTGGAGAGATAAGATGGTCTTTTGGCAGAGGTTTAGATATCTTTGGCTGAGGGAAATGGATATACACGATACTTTATGCTAAGTATAACTGAAATCAAGTTTGGAGGGCTAGAGAAATCAAGAAGGTAAAGGGAAAACTAAGAAACTAGAAGGCAAAGTGGAAGAGGAAGTGAGCTGAGTTCTTTGAGGCTAGTTAAGAGCTTAAGGGTGTGGAATCAAACTCAGGTCAAGGATTACTCAGAGGTAAGAATTCATCCCCTGCTTTGTTAAGTTTTGAGTTTGATTTTAGAAGATAAGGATGGGAATTGAAGGATAATCATGGCTGGTTTTGCATGAGAATTCAGCTAGTTCATCAAAAGGGATTTGGTTTAAAGCTGGGATTGGAGGAAGCTCAAGTGAAATTCTTGATTAAGGTAAGAGTATTGAACATGTTTGAAATCTCATAACTGTTATGGTTTAAGAATCTAGAAGTCTGGTTTGCACTTCTCTCAAGTTTTGATTTAGGTGTTTGAAATCTGAAATTCAAGTGTGAATGTTGGGTGTGATTGTGTGTTTGAGCTTGTTGGTGGTGTTTATAGGTTGGTAGATGGTTTATTTGGGGTTTTGAATTGGCTTTGGGGCTTAGGTTCATGTTTAGGATGATTTGGAGTAGTTTTGGCTCAGGGAAAACGCAGGGGAAAACCCAGATTTTTGGGTCCGCGAAGGAGCACCGCGGCCCTGTTCTTGGGCGCCGCAGCGCGAGGCTGATTCTAGGCAGGGGATGCTCCCTGACTTGCTAGGCGTTGCGGCCCTCTAGGCCAATTTCAGAACATGAGAATTTTGCAATTTTGAGCCTTTGCTCCAGGGGTTCGGGGGATGTTTCCGACGTATCGTTTTAGGAATTTGGGGTTCCGAGAGTGTGGGATTGGTCCCGGAAAGTGGTTTTGGATTGATTAGTATTAAAGGGTGTTTTATGTGTGTTGTGACTAGGTCTCCGGAGAGGCTCAGGCTAGAGGACCGTGCTCGCGACCTTAGTGTATCAGAAAGCTCGGGATACAGGTAAGAAAACTGTAGCACCCATAAAGCAGGGCTCGGGCCCATAGTTTTGTTGCAGGGCGCGACCCTAGATTTTATTATTGCTAGGATGTAGCATTACATGAATGATTATATATTTGATTTTTATTTGAGAATGATAAATGTGGAAATAGCTGAATGAACGGCGAAGGGCCGGGAACGGCGAAAGGCCGAGAACGGCAGTGGGGTCGAGAACACCACTTAGCACATGGAGTGCTCGTGACCAGGGTGAAACCCCAATGGATACATGGGTTATCCATACGGTGTGGACCGAGATCCCAGGCTTTGGTAACGCTTCTGGGATGGCAAGGCCGTATATGTGTTAGATTTTGTGGACTGTCTGACTAGATATGAGCTGTCTGCTGTAATGACTGTATATTATGCATGTGTTATGTACTATTTGAGTTATCTTGTTGGGCTTCGGCTCACGGGTGCTCTATGTTGTAGGTAAAGGCAAAGAGAAAGTCAACCAGCCATGAGTACGGAGAGCGTGGGGGCGGCGCGTACATGTTTGGCCTGCTCGACCGCTTGGGTTGGGGGCATTTTTGAGAAATGGTTGTACTAAACTCTGTTTTTTATATTTTATCCACTGTGTTTCTATTTTGAGTTGTAAATGGTTTACAAACCTTGTTTTGGGATCCCAAGTGTTGAATAACTGGAACTTTTAATGAAATGAAGTACTTTTAAAGATTACAGCCTTGTCTTTTTGTTTAAATCACACCTTTGTTTTAAAAACCTCGCTTAGCGAGTTGATTGCACATTTTAAACTCATATAGTAATGGCTCTAAGGTAGTAGGGCGTTACAACTTGGTATCAGAGCGAGCCAAGGTTTATTGGTTCTGGAGATTTACCTAACATGTACGCACGCTGCCACAGAAAAGCTCGACTCAGGGTTGATTGGTATGGTTGGTTATTATGCTTGAATATGTGCTTGGTTGACCTGTTTGCCTGCTTAGTTTATAAAGAGCATGTTAAGTGAGATAACATATGCATGATACCAGGGCAAGGCCCGTTGTGTGTTATATGCTATTTGTATTACATTTGGATTGTGGATTTTGGTTGATTGGTGAGAATGGGAGGTGGAATTGGATTTTTTTGTCATGCCTGATAAGCGGTGTCACTGATTGCAGGCATATAGTTGTAATGCCTCGGCAATCGTCCAGACTCCGCGGCAATTGGGCCGAGGATGACAATCAGGGTCAGGACCCTCCACCTGCCCCACAGAACTGGCAGCAGATATTGGCCGAAATGGAGGCTAGACTACAGAGAACAGAGGAAGAACTTCATCAAATGAGACAACAGGCCCCTCCACAGGTTGCAGGGTTGCCGATACAGCAAAATGTGCCGCCAGTGCCGGTTCAGCCTATGACTGAGAACAGGTGGGAACCCCTGTACGAAAGATTCAGGAAGCAGAAACCTCCTACCTTTGAGGGTGGGTCAGACCCACTGCGGGCAGAGCAGTGGATGAACATGATTTCTTCGATCTTAGACTTTATGAGGGTCGAAGGAAGTGAAAGGATAGCTTGTGCTAGCTATATGTTCAGGGACGATGCCTGCATCTGGTGGGATGTGGTGAGACAGCGGAGGAATGTTCCGGTCATGACATGGGAATAATTCAAGAGTGTCTTCAATGAGAAATACTACAGTATAGCAGTCCGAGCTGCAAAGGTTGATGACTTTATCAACCTCACTCAGAACAGGTTGTCAGTTACCGAGTACACCTTGAGATTTGACAGACTGGCGAAGTTTGCGCCAGACCTAGTGCCGACAGATGCGGCCAGGAGAGACAGATTTATATGGGGATTGAATGTGATGATCGCCCGTGATGTGAATATTACATTGGTTCCAGAGACTACCACATATGAACAAGCAGTGGATAAGGCCCTTACTGCAGAGAGGGCCAAGGATCAGATATGGAAGGATAGCGCTGTTAGGCGCGATTCCAGGAGGATGTGCCTCCTTTTGTTGGGTCTAGTCGGGGCAGTGGCCCCAGTGAGCAGAAAAGAAGGGCTCCAAATTCATTTACTCCTCCTGGTTCTGATAGGAGAGTGTGGGGTTCTATTGGTGGCCGTCAGGGCAGTGGTGACAACTGGAGGAGTTTTCCAGTGTGTCCCCGATGCAGGCGATGACATCAGGGTGAGTGCTGGATTAGGGCATGTTTTGTCTGTGGGAGTTCCAACCATTTAAAGAAAGACTGCCCACAAGCTAAGAAGGAAGAGCCAAAGCAGGGAGACAGTCTTGCTCCCGCCAGGGTATTCGCTTTGACTCAGACTGAGGCAGAGGCTAGTCCCTCAGTTGTGACAGATCAGATCTCTAGCACTGGTTCTTTGTATACTGCATTGATTGATTCAGGGGCTACCCACTCATTTGTATCTGCTAGGATGATAGACCAGCTTTGTAGACCTAGTATTGTGTATGCTAGGAATTTTCAGACTTTGTTGCCAACAGGAGAACTGGTAGTCTCTAGGAGATGGGTTAGAGCGTTACCAGTAGAGATAGATGATAGGGAACTGTTTGTTGATTTGGTTGAATTAGATATGGATGATTTTGATATGATACTAGGAATGGATTGGTTAATGAGATATGGAGCAACGATTGATTGCAAGCAGCATATGGTGACTTTTGAACCGGAAGGTGAGGTGCCTTTCGTGTTTGTGGGGACGGTGAATGGACCGCAAGTGCCTATGATTTCAGAACTGAAAGCTAGGGACCTGATGCAGGAAGGCTGCATAGGATTCCTAGCAAGTGTTGTAGATACTTCTAAGGTGGTGGCAGTGGGACCGAATGAAACCAGATTGGTATGTGAGTTTCCAGACTTATTTCCAGCAGACTTGCCGGGGTTGCCGCCACAGCGGGAGATTGAGTTCGTCATAGAGTTGGCATCGGGGGTGGAGCCAGTTTCCAAGGCTCCCTACAGAATGGCTCCAGCAGAGTTAAAAGAATTGAAGATTCAGTTACAGGAGTTATTGGATTTGGGGTTCATCAGACCGAGTTTCTCGCCATGGGGTGCTCCAGTGCTATTTGTTAAGAAAAAGGATGGGTCGCTTAGGATGTGCATTGATTACAGGGAGTTGAATAAGCTGACCATTAAGAATAAGTATCCACTGCCTAGGATTGATGATTTATTTGATCAGCTTCAAGGGAGTACGGTGTTCTCAAAGATCGATCTTCGGTCAGGCTATCATCAGTTGAGAATTAAGGAGGAGGACATACCGAAGACAGCTTTTCGGACAAGATACGGCCATTATGAATTTCTGGTTATGTCCTTTGGATTAACCAATGCCCCAACAGCTTTCATGGATATGATGAACAGAATTTTCAAGGACTACCTGGATAAGTTTGTGATTGTGTTTATCGATGATATACTGGTGTACTCCCAGTCAGAAACAGAGCATGAGCATCACTTGTGTCTGGTGTTACAGCGGTTGAGAGAGCACAAGTTATACGCTAAGTTCAGCAAATGTGAGTTTTGGTTACCGCAAGTTACATTTCTGGGCCACATCGTTAGTAAGGAGGAGATATTGGTTGACCCAAGCAAGATAGAGGCAGTGAGAGATTGGCCTAGACCGAGCAGTGTTCCTGAAGTCAGAAGTTTTCTCGGATTAGCAAGGTATTACCGACGGTTTGTAGAGGGGTTCTCTAGAATTGCTACTCCATTGACAGAGTTAACAAGAAAGAAGACTAAGTATGTGTGGACAGATCGGTGTGAGAATAGCTTTAAGGAGCTAAAGCGGCGGTTGATTACTACACCAATGTTGAGTTTGCCGACAGAGAATGAGAAGTTTGTGGTCTACTGTGATGCTTCTAAATAGGGTTTGGCATGTTGTTGATGCAAGCTGGGAAAGTAATAGCTTATGCATCAAGGCAGTTAAAGGAGTACGAGCAAAGGTATCCCACACATGACCTGGAGTTGGCTGCAGTGGTATTCGCGCTTAAGGTGTGGAGGCATTATCTGTATGGTGAAAAGTGCGAGATATACACTGATCACAAGAGTCTAAAGTATTTCTTTACCCAGAAATATCTGAATATGCGCCAGAGGAGGTGGCTAGAGTTGGTAAAGGATTACGACTGTGACATTTTATATCATCCTGGAAAGGCTAATGTTGTGGCAGATGCATTGAGCCAGAAGGGCCCAGGTCAGTTGTATAGTTCGAGGCAGATATCAGACAAGCTGGTTTTGCATGAGATGGCCAGAGCAGGTATAGAGTTAGTGGTTGGTAAGTTAGCCAAAGCATGATTCGGTGTGGGTGATTGTAGACAGGTATACTAAGTCTGCCCACTTTTTACCTGTGAGAACAACCTATACCGTGGAGCAGTATGCTAAGCTTTATGTGAAGCAAATTGTTCAACTTCATGGGGCTCCGAGGTCGATAGTATCTGACAGAGACCCCACCTTCACCTCCAAGTTCTGGGAGAGCCTGCAGAAGGCAATGGGTACACAGCTACGGTTCAGTACCGCTTACCATCCTCAGACAGATGGGCAGTATGAGAGGACAATTTAGATACTGGAAGACATGCTTCGAGCCTCTGTGTTAGATTTTGGGGGATCTTGGAGTAAGTATCTCCCATTGATTGAGTTCTCATATAACAATAGCTATCAAGCGACTATCAGAGTGGCTCCGTATGAGATGCTATATGGGAGGAAGTGCAGGTCACCGATACACTGGGATGAGACAGGGGAGAGAAGATATCTAGGTCCTGAAATGGTTCAGAGGACCAATGAGGCAATTGAGAAGATTAGAGCTCGTATGCTCGCCTCCCAAAGTCGTCAGAAGAGTTACTTGGATCTGAGATGCAGGAGTGTGGAGTTTCAGGTCGGCGAGCATGTGTTCCTCAGGGTTTCACCCTTGAGAGGAGTGAAACGATTTGGTGTTTTGGGCAAGCTGAGTCCCAAGTTTGTTGGCCCCTTTGAAGTTCTAGAACGAGTTGGTGAGGTAGCTTACAGGTTAGCAATGCCTCCAGCTCTATCAGGGGTTCATAACGTGTTTCATGTGTCCATGCTTCGGAAATATGTATCAGATACTACTCATGTGTTGAGCTATGAGAACTTAGAGTTGGATCAGGATTTATCATATGAGGAGAAGCCTGTTCAGATCCTCAATAAGAAGGACAAAGTTTTGCGGAGCAAGACCATCGCCATAGTTAAAGTGATGTGGAGGAACAGCAGGGTTGAGGAGGAGCTTGAGTCTGATATGCGGGAGCAGCATCCCGAGTTGTTCAGGTAATTTCGAGGACGAAATTCTTGTAAGGAGGGGGTAATTGTAACACCCTAAGTTGCTAATAAGGTTTAGGACCTTGATTAGCATGCCTGGAGGGCAATAAGTGAATTAATATGATAATATATGAATTTAAATGAATATATGATTAGATTGCATGTTTAGGTGCTATAAATATGCATGTGAGCCCCATTTGCATGATAGGGGTAAATTGGTAATTTTAGCCCGTTGAGGGCATAAATGTGATAATTATATTACGTGGTTTGTACCATGTGGATGTGGTGATATTAATGTGATGCACGTGCCAAGACGATCCTAGAGAGCTAGATAACTCAAAAGTCACAACGGGATTTTATACCCGGCTTGGGAGGAGCCTAGCGGTATTTTGGGGATTTTCTAAATTTAGTTCTTGTGAGTTAGTGGTAACTGGTAAACTGGTAACTTGTGTAACCGTTAGTAACTGCTGAGAGTAACAAATTCAGATGGAGAAATGGTAGAATTGTAATGTAAGTGAAAGGACAAAAGTGCCCTTGAGGTTTAGTTAGGAAGGGATTTTAGTGGAGGGATAAGATGGTCTTTTGGCAGAGGTTTAGATAGATTTGGCTGAGGGAAATGGATATACACGATACTTTATGCTAAGTATAACTGAAATCAAGTTTGGAGGGCTAGAGAAATCAAGAAGGGAAAGGGAAAACTAAGAACCTAGAAGGCAAAGTGGAAGAGGAAGTGAGCTGAGTTCTTTGAGGCTAGTGAAGAGCTTGAGGGTGTGGAATCAAACTCAGGTCAAGGATTACTCAGAGGTAAGAATTCATCCCCTGCTTTGTTAAGTTTTGAGTTTGATTTTAGAAGATAAGGATGGGAATTGAAGGATAATCATGGCAGGTTTTGCATGAGAATTCAGCTAGTTCATCAAGAGGGATTTGGTTTAAAGCTGGGATTGGAGGAAGCTCAAGTGGAATTCTTGATTAAGGTAAGAGTATTGAACATATTTGAAATCTCATAACTGTTATGGTTTAAGAATCTAGAAGTCTGGTTTGCACTTTTCTCAAGTTTTGGTTTAGGTGTTTGAAATCTGAAATTCAAGTGTGAATGTTGGGTGTGATTGTGTGTTTGAGCTTGTTGGTGGTGTTTATAGGTTGGTAGATGGTTTATTTGGGGTTTTGAATTGGCTTTGGGGCTTAGGTGCTTGTTTAGGATGATTTGGAGTAGTTTTGGTTCGGGGAAAACCCAGATTTCTGGGTTCGCGAAGGAGCGTCGCGGCCCTGTTCTTGGGCGCCGTGGCGCGAGGCTGATTCTGGGCAGGGGACACTCCCTGACTTGCCGGGCGTTGTGGCCCTCTAGGGCAGCGCCGCGGCGCTAGGCCAATTTCAGAACATGAGAATTTTCCATTTTGAGCCTTTGCTCCAGGGGTTCGGGGGATGTTTCCGATGTATCGTTTTAGGAATTCGGGGATTCCGAGAGTGTGGGATTGGTCCCGGAAAGTGGTTTTGGATTGATTAGTATTAAAGGGTGTTTTATGTGTGTTGTGACTAGGTCTTCGGAGAGGCTCGGGTTAGAGGACCGTGCTCGCGACCTTAGTGCATCAGAAAGCTCGGGATACAGGTAAGAAAACTGTAGCACCCATAGAGTAGGGCTCGGGCCCATAGTTTTGTTGCAGGGCACGACCCTAGATTGTATTATTTCTAGGATGTAGCATTACATGTATTTTTATATATTTGATTGTTATTTGAGAATGCTAAATGTAGAAATAGCTTAATAAACGGCGAAGGGCCGGGAACGGCGAAAGGTCGAGAACGGGGAAGGCCGAGAATGGCAGTGGGGCCGGGAACACCACTTAGCACATGGAGTTCTCGTGGCCAGGGTGAGACCCCAGTGGATACATGGGTTATCCATACGGTGTGGACCGAGATCCCAGGCTATGGTAACGCTTCTAGGATGGCAAAGCCGTTTATGTGTTAGATTTTGTGGACTGACTGACTAGATATGAGTTGTCTGCTGTAATGACTGTATATTATGCATGTGTTATGTACTGTTTGAGTTTTCTTGCTGGGCTTCGGCTCACGGGTGCTCTGTGTTGCAGGTAAAGGCAAAGAGAAAGTCAACCAGCCATGAGTACGGAGAGCGTGGGGGCGGTGCGCACATGTTTGGCCTGCCCGACCGCTTGGGTTGGGGGCATTTTTGATAAATGGATGTACTAAACTATGTTTTTGATATTTTATCCATTGTGTATCTATTTTGAGTTGTAAATGGTTTACAAACCTTGTTGAATAACTGGAACTTTTAATGAAATGAAGTACTTTTAAAGATTACAGCCTTGTCTTTTTGTTTAGATCACACCTTTGTTTTAAAAACCTCGCTTAGCGAGTTGATTGCACATTTTAAACTCACATAGTAACGGCTCTAAGGTAGTAGGGCGTTACAAAAAACATCATGAACCCCTGATAAAGCTGGAGGCATCTCTAGTCTGTAAGCTACCTCTCTAACCCGTTCCAGAATCTCAAAGGGGCCAACAGACCTAAGGCTCAACTTGCCCCGAACACCAAACCATTTCACAACCTTCATGGGTGAAACCCCAAGGAACACATGATCACCAACATGAAAGTCCACGCTCCTACGTTTCAGGTCTGAATAACTTTTCTGTTGACTCTGGGAGGCGAGCATACGCGCTCTAATCTTCTCAATCGTCTCATTGGTCCTCTAAACCATCTGTGGACCCAGATACCTCCTCTCACCTGTCGCATCCCAATGAATAGGTGATCTACACTTCCTTCCATAAAGCATCTCATACGGAGCCACTCTGATGGTCGCCTGATAACTGTTGTTGTACGAGAACTCGATCAAAGGGAGATACTTGCTCCACGATCCCCCAAAATCTTGCACACGGGCTCGCAACAGGTCCTCCAATATCTAAATCGCCCACTCAGACTGCCCATCCGTCTGAGGATGATAAGCGATACTAAACCATAACTGCGTGCCCATAGCCTTCCACAGACTCTCCCAAAACTTGGAAGTGAAGGTGAGGTCTCTGTCGGATACTATCGACCTCGGAGCCCCATGAAGTCGAACAATCTCCTTCACATACAACTCAGCATACTGCTCCACAGTATAAGCTGTCCTAACAGGCAAAAAGTGGGAGGACTTGGTATACCTATCCACAATCACCCACACCGAGTCATGCTGTCCCACAGTTCTCGGTAAACCAACCACAAAGTCCATAGTAATATCTTCCTACTTCCATTCTGGGATCCCCAGAGGCTGCAGCAACCCTGCTGGCCTCTGGTGCTCAGCCTTAACCTTCTAGCAAGTTAAACACTTAGCCACATAATCCACCACATCCTTCTTCATGCCCGACCACCAATATAGAGCTCTCAAGTCCTGGTACATCTTCGTCGTACCCAGGTGCAAAGAATAGGGAGTGGTATGTGATTCATCTAAGATCTCTCGCCGGATATCAGAATCCATCATAACGCAAATCCGGCCCTTGTACTTCAGTAACCCCATCTCTGAAATGGAAAAGTCCTTTGTCGCTCCGACTAAGGCACTCTCCATATGACCTCGCAGCTAGGAATCTTTCCCCTGCACTTCCTTGATCCTCTCAAGGAGTGTAGACTGAAGAGTGATGTTGGCCAACTGACCAACCACCAATTCTATACCTGCCATGGTCATCTCCTCAGCTAACTTGTCAGATATCTGCCTCGAACTAAACAACTGTCCTGGGCCTTTCCGACTCAATGCATCAGCCACTACATTAGTCTTCCCAGGATGGTATAGGATATCACAATCATAATCCTTAACCAACTCCAGCCACCGCCTCTGGTGCATATTCTGATCCTTCTGAGTAAAGAAATACTTTAGGCTCTTATGGTCGGTGTATATCTCGCACTTCTCACCATAAAGATAATGCCTCCAAATCTTGAGTGCAAACACCACCGCTGCCAACTCCAGGTCATGCGTTGGATATCTCTGCTCATATTCCTTCAACTCTCTCGATGCATAGGCTATCACTTTACCAGCTTGCATCAGCACACACCCCAAACCCTGTCTGGATGCATCACAGTAAACCACAAACTTTTCATTCTCTATCGGCAAGCTTAGCACTGGCACAGTGATCAATTGCCGCTTCAACTCCTTAAAACTGTTCTCACATCTATCCGTCTAGACATACCTTATCTTCTTCTTTGTCAGCTCTGTCAATGGCGTAACTATTCTGGAGAACCTCTCAACAAACCGCCGGTAATACCCTGCTAAACCCAGAAAGCTTCTCACTTCAGGAACATTGCTCGGTCTAGGCCAATCTCTGACCGCCTCAATCTTACTTGGGTCAACCAGAATCCCCTCCTTACTGACGATATGGCCCATAAATGTAACTTGTGGCAACCAGAACTCACACTTACTGAACTTAGCTGTAACGACCCAAATTCGCTAATAAGGCTTAAGGGCCTTGATTAGTGTGCCAGGAGGGCAGGTTGGGATTTATGTGTGGTTTTAGGAATTAAATGCATGATTATGATTTAAAGCATGTTATGTGACTATTTGATTATTTGATTATTTGAGATGCATGACTATGTATATTAGTATGCATGTAGGCCCGGATTGTGTTTGAAGGGCATAATTGTAATTTTGGCCATGTTGGGCATAACTGTATTAATATGTGATGATTGTTGAGACCACAGTGGTATGTGGGTATTTCCGTGATTGGTAACTTTCGGCACGAGGCGATCCTAGAGCTGAATAGCGGGGAAAGTCACAACGGGGCATTATAATTGACTTTGGGCAAGTCAAGGAGTATTTTTGATATTGGGTTATGAAAATAAATAATTGGAGATATATTTGAGGTTAGGATGTCTAGGCGGGAATACTGGGGGATTTTATCATTTTTGCCTCGGGGATATTTTGGTACCCCGAACCTTGAGGTAACCAACTTAAGTTATAAAAACAAAACAAATAAACCATTTGGAGACTTAGAGAAACTGACCCAGCCTCCACCCTCTCCTCTTCTTCTTTCTTTCCTCTTTCTTTCATGAAATCCACAGAAATCTTAGGAGAAATCAAGCTTGAATTTCTGAAAATTGATGGTGGGATTTGGAGGTTTAGCTCAAGAGTTAACCAAGAACAAATCAGGGTAAAGGTAAGCAATTAATTCTTTTTCTCAAGTTAAATTTCTGAGATTTTGTTGGGTTGTGAATGTTTGTGGGTTTTTGATATTCAAGGTGGAGTTTGAGGCTTGAAACTTTGAAGATAGGTCATGGGATCCTTTGGGAAACGATTCTACAAGTGAGGTATGGTTTAAATTAAAGTTTGATGGTTGAAATTGAGAATTTCTATGGTTGGTTTTGAGTTTTAGGTTTGAAATTTCAGAAATTTGGAATTTGGATCTTGGTGAGTGTTAGGTTGGATTTTTGGTGGAATTGTGTTGTTTAAACCATCCTAATGTTGTGATTATTAATTGGTTTTGAATTGGGAGCTTTGGGATGGCTTTAGGTGAGGTTTTAAGCTTGAAAATGGTGGGTTTTTCTGGGTTCGAAGGGTCGGGCCGCGGCATAGTTCTTGGAGGGCCGCGGCCCTTGAAGGCTAAGTTGTGCTGAGGATGGAGGGCGGGCCGCGGCATGGTCCTTGTAGGGCCGCGGCCCTTACCTGTTTCTGGGCGTTTTTGTGGCCCTGTTTGGGGGCCATGCCGCGGCATGGTGGGGCCATGCCGCGGCATGGTTGGGCCATGCCGGGGCGCTTAAGGAATTTTGGGATTTTGAGAATTTGGGCTTGGGAATTTAACCTAGGGTGCTCGGGGTTGAGTCTTTTACAATGTTTGGTGAATTTCAACGTTCCGAGTACTAGAACTTGGTTTAGAAACTCATTGGAGATTAATCTTATTGGTATCCATTATCTTGGTTGTGACTAGGTGTTAAGCTAGTGCTCGGGAAGTGGATCGTGCTCGGGGGCCGTCATTTTTTCTATTTAAAGCATTTGGAATTAAGGTAAGAAAACCGTAACACCCGAGAATAGGGCATGGCCCCACTGTGTGATTGTAGGGCATGGCCCCAGATTGTATTATGTGCAAATGTTTAAACCTTAAATGAATCATGATGTGTGTGAATGATTATTTCAAATGTACTATATGTGTGATTATGATGAAATGAACGGCAAGGGCCGAGTACGGCGTAGGCCGGGGCGGCCGTGGGCCGAGTACGGCGTAGGCCGGGGCGGCCGCGGGCCGAAAGTAACACCTAGCACATGGGATGCTATAATCAGGGCGGGGCCCGGTGGATTCATGTGTTATGCTATAATCAGGGCGGGGCCCGGTGGATACATGTGTTTGCTTAGTCTAATGGTTGACTTGTTTATCTGTGGATTATCTGTTATGATAAAACTGTATACATTGCATATGTTATGTTCTGCATGGGTTTTCTTTCTGGGCTTCGGCTCACGGGTGCTCCGTGTTGCAGGAAGGGCAAAGGCCGAGTCAACCAACCATGAGTACGGAGAGCGTGAAGCGACGCGTACATGTTTGGCCTGCCCGACTGCTTTGGTTGGGGGTTTATTTGAAAATGGCTGTAATAATCTATGATTTTATGATTTATCAACTGTAAACTTATTTCAAGATGTAAATAGTTTTCAAACCTTATTTTTGGGATCCCAAAGGTTTAATACTAGCAGTTTTAAATGAAACGACGCATTTTCTAAGATTACAGCCTTAAAGTTTAATTAGTCACACTTTTGTCTCAAAACCTCGGTTAGCGAGTTCTTTGCACACTGTTTTGTCTAAAAAAAAAATCACTTAGTAACGGCTCGAAGGAAGTAGGGCGTTACATTAGCATATAACTTATGCTCCCTCAACCGCTGTAGAACCAACCGCAAATGATGCTCGTGTTCTGCCTCTGACTGGGAGTACACTAGGATGTCATCGATGAATACAATCACAAACTTGTCTAGATAATCCTTGAAACCCCTATTCATCATGTCCATAAAAGCTGCTGGGGCATTGGTTAATCCAAAGGACATAACCAGGAATTCATAGTGTCCATACCTCGTTCGAAAAGCGATCTTTGGTATGTCCTCCTCTTTAATCCTTAACTGATGGTAACCTGATCGGAGATCTATCTTGGAGAACATTGTTCTTCCCTGTAGCTGATCAAATAAATCGTCGATCCTAGGCAGTGGATACTTGTTCTTAATAGTTAACTTGTTTAGCTCCCTATTATCAATACACATCCTAAGGGACCCATCCTTCTTCTTAACGAACAACACTGGGGCACCCCATGGCGAGAAACTCGGTCTGATGAACCCCATATCAAGTAACTTCTGCAACTAAATCTTCAACTCCTTTAACTCCGCTAGAGCCATTCTATAAGGTGTCCTAGATACTGGCTCCGCTCATGGTACCAATTCTATAACAAAGTCAATCTCCCGCTGCAGCGGCAACCCTGGCAAATCCGTTAGAAACAAATCCGGAAACTCACACACCAATCTAGTCTCACCTGGTTCAACCGGCACCACCCTAGAAGTATCCACAACGCTTTCCAGGAATCCTATGCAACCTTCCTGCATCAGGTCCCTAGCCCTTAGGGCTAAAATCATCGGTATACGCGGTCCACTAACTGACCCCACAAACACAAAGGGTACCTCCCCTTCTGGTTCAAAAGTCACCATTCTGCGCTTGCAGTCAATCGTTGCCCCATACTTTGATAACCAATCCATCCCTAAAATCATGTCAAAATCATCCATCTCTAGCTCAATCAGATCAACAGACAGCTCCCTACCATCTACCTCTACTGGCAATGCTCTAATCCATTTCCTAGAGACTACCAATTCTCTTGTTGGCAACAAATTCTGGAATCCCCTAGCATACACACCACTAGGTCTACAAAGCTGATCTATCACTCTAGCAAATACAAATGAATGAGTAGCCCCTGAATCAAACAATGCTGTATACAAAGAACCAGCACTAGAGATCTGACCTGTCACAACTGAGGAGCTAGCCTCCGCCTCAGTCTGTGTCAAAGTGAATACCCTGGCAGGAGCAAGACTGTCACTCTGCTTCTGCTCCTCCTTCTTAACTTGAGGGCAATCTCTCTTCAGATGACTAGCACTTCCACAAACAAAGCAGGCCTTGATCCTGCACTCACCCTGGTGTCGTCGCCTGCACCGCGGACACACTGGAAAACTCCTCTAGTTGTCACTGCCGCCCAGACGGCCAGTGGAAGCACCCCGCGCCCTCCTATCTGAACTGGGAGGAACAAAGGAATCTGGGGCCTTCCTCTTCTGCTCACTAGAACCTCCACCACGACTGAATCAAACAAAAGGAGGCACTGTCCTCCTGGCATCGCGCCTAACAGCACTATCCTTCCAAATCTGATCTTCGGCCCTCTCAGCAGTAAGGGCCTTATCTACAACTTGGCCATAAGTAGTGGTCTCTGGATCTAAGGTAATATTCACATCGCGGGCGATCATAACATTCAACCCCCGCACAAACCTATCTCTCTTGGCCGCATCTGTCAGCACTAGATCTGGCGCAAACTTCGCCAATCTATCAAACTTTATAGCATACTCTGTCACTGTCGATCGATTCTGGGTCAGGTTGATAAACTCATCAACCTTCGCAGCTCGTACTGCCACACTGTAGTACTTCTCATTAAACAAATTTCTAAATTCCTCCCAGGTCATAACTGATACATCCCTTCTCTGAACCACCACGTCCCACCAGATGCGGGCATCCTCTCTAAACATGTAGCTATCACAGGCTACCCTCTCATTCCCCTGAACTCTCATAAAATCCATAATCGAGGAAATCATATTCATCCACTGCTCTGCCCGCAGTGGGTCTGATCCTCCCTCGAAGGTAGGAGGATGCTGCTTCTTGAACCTCTCATACAAATGTTCCCACTTATTCTCCATAGCAGACTGCACTGGCACTGACGCTGCAACCTGCTGCACTGGCAGCCCAGTAACCTGAGGCGGGGAACATCTCTTGCCAATTCTGCGGGGCAGGTGGAGGGTCCTAACCCTGGTTGTCTTCCTCGGCCCTACTGCCGCAGATTCTAGCTGATTGTCGAGGCATCTCAACAAATATGCCTGCAACCAACGACGCCGCTCATCAAGCATGATAACAACATCCGAAACCACCTCCCAAACAGATCAGTCATCCATAAATAATAACTCATATAACATATAACACACAACAGGCCATGCCCTAGCATCATGCATATGTTAGCTCATTCATCATGCTCTATATAAGATAGGCAGGCAAACAGGGCATTCAAACACATATTCAAACATATTAGCCAATCTTACCAACCAACCCTGAGTTAAGCCTGTCACTGACAGCGAGTGTACATGTTCGGTAAATCTCCAGAACCAATAACCTTGGCTCGCTTTGATACCAAGTTGTAACGCCCTACTTTCTTAGAGCCATTACTAAGTGAGTTTAAAAACGTGCGTTCAACTCGCTAATCGAGGTTTTAGAATAAATAGTGTAATTAAGCCATTAACAGAGGAAAAACTTTAGAAATAATTCCATTTCATTGAAAATCATAAAAGTTTGACATCTGGGATCCCAAAATACAGTTTAGAAACATTTACATCATATAAATTGAACCAAGTCGGCTAAACGAAAAAATCTAAGTTTATTTACAACCATCTCCCAAAATCCTCTGGCTGTGGCAGCCAGGCTAGCCCAACTTGTACACCCCACCTCACGCCTGCTACACTCATGGTCGGTTGGCTTTCTCCTTACCCTTTCCTTCACCACAGAGCATCTGTGAGCCAAAGCCCAGCAAGAAAACCCACAAACAGATAACATATGCAACACATAAGTCAAGCATATAAATAGGCCACCAATGGGCTAAACACATATGGCCTAGCCATCCCAGGCGTTTACCAAGCCCTAGGTTCGCGGTCCATGCCATGAGGATATCCCAGGTATCCTTCTAGGGACTTTCCCTGGCAACTCGCACTCCACGTGCTCAACGCTCTTCCAGGCCCTTTGCCGTACTCGGCCTTACACTCAACGTGCCTAACGCCGTTCTCGGCCCTTTGCCATTCCCGGCCTCTGCCGTCCTCGGCCTACACCATTCCCGGCTCTTGCCGATCATTCACATAATAGCATTCATAGCATAACAAGAAAATACAAAATTCTAGCAAATTCAGTCAAAGGGCTACGCCCTGCAGTTTAAACACATTGGGCTCAGCCCTGCATACAAGCTCTATGGGAACAAGGGTTTTCTTACCTGAGTCCCGAGCTTTCCGAGCACCGATGTCTCGAGCACAGTCCTCTAACTTGAGCCTCGCCGAAACCCTAGTCACAACACATTAACAATATCCATCCATCAAGTTCTAATCCAATAAATAACTTTGAGCCATAACCCTAACCTCCGGGACCTTGAGATCTATCAATCCGGGTGATAAAATCCATCCCGAGCCTTAACCATTGAGTTCCCAAGCCTAAACACCCTTAAAAACGAAGACTAGCACTAAGAGTTGTGGCACTACCCCCAAGCGTAGTGGCTAGCCTCGAAATAGAGGCTAGCTTCCCACTGACACCCACACGGGCCGCAGCGCGTGCACCAAGCGCCGCGGTGCGCATGAACCTCTCGACCTCCCATGGTCGCGCGCGTACACGGGCCGCGGCCCTCACCTCCAAACCCAGAATTTTCATCATATTTCCTACCTTCTTTCCTCAAGCTAACTCACCCAAAACTTATCCAACTGACCCAGATAATTAACACAAACATTCCAGCTCAATATCAACATCAAAATCCTTTAAAAATCTGCTCCAAAACTCAGCTAGTATACCCAAAAACAGATCAAGCTTAAACTAGCATGCATTCTCCAATAACCAGTAGAAATTCTAAACATAATCTCTATAATTAAACCTTAGCCTTGCTGAATTAAGCCTCTGAACCAGTTCCCTATGTTCCAAACTGCAAGCTCCCCTAAATCCCCAGTTGCAATCCCTTAGCTTCAAGTTGATTTTTCCCAAAGTTTTCCTTGCGTTTTTCTTAGAGAATGAAAGAGAGAAAGAGATCAGAATTGTCTTCAGCTGGGAGAAAAAGCTAATGTCAGTTTCTTAAGTTTCTACATGTTTCCTTCCTTTGTTTTATTTAACTTAGTCTATGTGGTTACCTCAAGGCTCGGGGTTACCAAAACGTCCCCGAGTGCAAAATGGTAAATTTCCCCTACGTCCCCTCCTAGACATTCTATCCTCAAATATATCTCTAGATATTTATTTCCTTAACCCGATAACCCCATAACACATCTAAAACCCAAACTACCCCTCGACTCGCCCCGAGTCGGAATCTCAACCCTGTTATGACCTTCTGGCTAACCGCTCACCAGGACTGTCTCGGATCGTGCTTCAGAGACATATTACATATATATAACATTTATCACATTTATCACATTTATACCCCTAATATCCAGACGGGGCCCACATGCACATTTAACTCAACTAAACATGCATCATTATCATATATTCACATAATTCCACATATTAACATATTAAATCTATTTATTGCCCTCCAGGCACATTAATCAAGGCCCTAAGCCCTATTAGCAAATTCGGGTCGTTACATATATATTGTCTTTAATATCTTTATTATTATCTTTTAGTTTATTTTCTTGACACAAATTTTCATCAATCTTCGGTGCTAGGTTAGAACTTATTAATTTTGGTTTAAAATAGTTTTCTTTTCGATTTTAGAAAACTCCTTTGGGTTCGATCTCGTGCTTACACGAACACTATATTCCATATACGATTCGTGCGCTTGCGAGTATAAATTTTTAAAACATACCCGTTTTGGATCCATCACCCGCGGTCTACTAACTGTCCCCACAAATACAAAGGGTACCTCCCCTTCTGGTTCAATAGTCACCATCCTACACTTGCAGTCAATCGTCGCCCCATACTTCGATAACCAATCTATCCCTAGGATCATATCGAAGTCATCCATCACTAGCTCAATCAGATCAACAGACAATTCCCTACCGTCTATCTCTACTAGCAATGCTCTAATCCATCTACTAGAGACTACCAGTTCCCCAGTTGGCAACAAAGTCTAAAAACCCCTAGCATACAAATCACTAGTTCTACATAGTTGATCTATCACTCTAGCAGACACAAATGAATGAGTAGCTCCCGAATCAATCGACGCAGAATAAGAAGAACCAGCACTAGAAATCTGACATGTCACGACCGAGGGGCTAGCCTCCGCCTCAGTCTGAGTCAAGGTGAATACTCTGGCAGGAGCGAGGTTGTCGCCCTGCTTTGGCTCCTTTTTTTGGCCTGTGGTCAGTCCCTCTTCAGATGGTTAATACTCCCACAATTAAAGCAAGCCCTGATCCTGCACTCTCCCTGATGTCGTCATCTGCATCAAGGACACTCTAGAAAACTCCTCCAGTTGTCACCTCCGCCCTGACGGCCACCAAAAGCATCATGTGCCCTCCTATCTGAGCTAGGAGGAACAAAAGAATCTGGGGCCTTTCTCTTCTATTCATTGGCACCACTACCCCGACTGGATCCAGTAAAAGGAGGCACCGTCCTCCTGGCATCGTGCCTAATAGTGCTCTCTCTCCATATCTGATCCTTGGCTCCCTCAGCTGTAAGGGCCTTGTCCACCACCTGTGCATACGTAGTAGTCTCTGGATCCAAAGTAATCTTAACAACACGGGCAATCATAACATTCAACCCCCACACAAACCGATCCCTTCTGGCTGCATCAGTCGGCACCAAATCTGGTGCGAACTTTGCCAACCGGTCAAATCTCAAGGCATACTCAGTTACTGTCAACCGGTTCTGAGTTAGGTTGATAAACTCGTCAACCTTCGCAGCTCGGACTGCAACACTGTAATATTTCTCATTAAAGATGTTTCTGAACTCTTCCCAAGTCATAATCGTAACATTCCTTCTCTGAGTCACTGCATCTCACTAGATACAGGCATCCTCTCTAAACATGTAGCTGGCACAAGCTACCCTCTCGTTCCCTACCACCCTCATAAAATCCAAGATGGAGGAAATCATATTCATCCACTGCTCTGCCCACAGTGGGTCTGGTCCACCCTCGAAGGTGGAAGGATGCTGCTTCCTGAACCTCTCATATAAGGGTTCCCACCTATTCTCCATAACAGGCTGAACCCGCACTGGTGCCACAGCCTACTGAACTGGCAACCCAGTGGCCTGAGGAGGGGCCTGCTGCCTCAGTTGTCGAAGTTCTTCCTCTGTTCAATGCAGTCTAGCTTCCATTTCGGCAAACATCTATTGCCAATTCTGTGGGGCAGGTGGAGGGTCCTGACCATGGTTGTCATCCTCGTCCCTACTACCGTGGAGTCTAGATGATTGTCGAGGCATCTTAACAATATGCCTGCATGATAACAACATTCAAAACCACCTCCCAATTTACATCACCCAACCATAATAGCAATCCATAATACACAAATAGCATACAACACTCAACGGGCCATGCCTTAGCATCATGCATATGTTAACTCATTCATCATGGTCTATATAAAATAATCAGGCATACAGGGCATTTAAACACATAATCAAGCATATAATTTAGTCTTTACCAACCAACCCTGAGTCGAGCCTGTCACTGACAACGAGCGTACACGTTCGGTCAATCTCCAGGTACCATAAACCTTGGCTCGCTCTGATACCAAGTTGTAACACCCTACTTCCTTAGAGTCGTTACTAAGTGAGTTTAAATCGTGCATTTAACTCGCTAATTGAGGTTTTAGGTTAAGAGTGTAGCCAAACTGTAATAAAAGTCATATGAGTTGAAAACGTAATCATTCACTATAAGTTATAAAGCATTAAATATTTGGGATCCCAAAATACTGTTTGGAAATATTTACAACTCAAAAATATGATTAAAGTCGACTAAACGATGAAATTCAGACTAATACAAAATATCTCCCAAAAATACCCCTGGCCGTGACAACCAGGCAGGCCAAACATGTACACGTCGCTTCATGCTCCCCGTACTCATGGTTGGTCGACCTTCCCCTTGCCTTTACATGCACCATAGAGCAATCGTGAGCCGAAGTCCAGCAAGAAAACTCCACACAAGCAATCAACATATGCATATCTATCAATCAGCATATAATAAAACTGCCAACAGGCTAAACACATAACGGCCATGCCGTCCCAGGCGCTTTACCAAGCCCTGGGTTCACGGTCTACACCGTGAGGATATCCCAAGTATCTGATAAGGGTCTCACCCTGGCAACTTGCACTCTGTGTGCTTAACGCTACCCCCAGCCCATTGTCGTTCTCAGCCTTCGTCGTTCCCAGCCCTCGCCGTACATTTACAGATATGCAACACATAACATAAACTTAACAAACACTTAAACAAATACAAGCATACACAATAGGGCTACGCCCTGCACCATAATCACATAGGGTCATGCCCTGCAACACAAACTGTAGGGCCATGCCCTGCTCTATGGGTACAATGGTTTTCTTACCAGTGTCTCAAGCTTTCCGAGAACCAATGTCCCAAGCACAGTCCCCTAGTCCAAGCCTCGCTGAAAACCTAGTCACAACTTATAAACAACATTCATCCATCAAGTTCTAATCCATTAAATAACTTTGGGTTATAATTCTAGTCTCCGGGACTTTGAGTTCTATCAATCCGGGTGATAAAATCCATCCCGAGCCTTAACTTTTGGATTCCCGAGCCTAAAGACCTCTTGGGGTTCAAAAACCCACTAAGCGTCGCAGCCCCAAGGCCTTGTGTCGCGACCCACCTCAACCAGAAACCCAACCCCGAATTTCAACCTATGCGCGCTGCGGCCCACCCCTCTTCCTGGCCTCCCAACTGTTCTAGAGGGCTGCGGCTTAGCAAGAACAATGTCGCGGCCCAACCTTTGAACCCAGAAAAATCCACCATTTTCTCAACCAAAACCAAGCCAATTTACCCCAAAATGAATCTAACAACCTAATTTAATTACCACAGTAGCTCTACTATAGTCTCAGCAACAAAACCTAACAAGAAGCTAGCTTAAAACTTCATCAAATCCCAAACTCAATCTTCAACCTCAAAGACCTAATAAAACTAAAACCCAGCCAATAACTTGTAGAATTTAATGGTTAGAATCACGGTTTAAAGCTTACCTTAGCATCTGCTTGAATACACAAGTTGAAACTGAGCTAATCCCCAAGTTTAGAGCCCAAATCCTTGCTTAATCTTCAATGTTTCTCTTGGTAAGGTTTCGAGAGAATAAGAGATTGAGAAAACGGGTTTGGGTCGGTTTACCAAGTTCTGAGGGTTTCCTTAGTTTTGTCTTACTTAACTTACGGTCTCTTAAGTTACCTCCAAGGCTCGGGGTACCAAGAACGTCCCCGAGGCAAAATGGTAAATTTCCCCGATATTCCCTCCTGAATGTTCTAACTTCAAATATATCTCCAAATATTTATTTTCATAACCTGATAACCCAATAACATGCTTAATGCTCGAAATACTCATCAAGTTCACATATTAATATAATAAATTACTTATTACCCTCCAGACAAGCTAATCAAGGCCCTAAGCCTTATTAGCAAATTTGGGACGCTACATTCCCACTCCTTCCTTTAACATGTGTTAAAGAGGTCCTCGACTTTACATCCTGTGAGACCCATAGGAAAAGAGGTGCCCCATTGGTGGCGCTTATCTTAGGGAGAGAGATAAGGTCTCTTCAACGAGGCCCGCTATGTATGCGATAAGACTTGACACCCAAGCGTGCATCGAGACCAATGCCCTGCGGTCCCCATGCGTGAGGCGCAGGCGCGAGGGGCCGCGAGACCGTCGAGGTCAGGCGGGTCGTGGCACGGACCCGGATGCGTGATACATAGGCGCAATACATAGGCTCTGATACCAAGTTGTAACGCCCTACTTCCTTAGAGTCGTTACTAAGTGAGTTTTAAGACAAAACAGTGCAATGAACTCGCTAACCGAGGTTTTGAAACAAAAGTGTGACTAATAAAAGTTAAGGATGTAATCTTTGAAAATGCGTTGACTTAATAAAAACTTCTAGCATTAAACAATTGGGATCCCAAAGTAAGATTTGAAAACTATTTACATCTTGAAATAAGTTTACAGTTGATCAGTTCTAAAATCATAGATTATTACAGCCATTTTCAAATAAACCCCCAACCAAAGCAGTCGGGCAGGCCAATCATGTACGCGTCGCTTCACGCTCTCCGTACTCATGGTTGGTTGACTCAACCATTTCCCTTACCTGCAACACAGAGCACCCGTGAGCCGAAGCCCAGCAAGAAAACTCATGCAGAGCATAACATATGCAATTAATACAGTTTATCATAACAGATAATCCACATATAAACAAGTCAACCATTAGACTAAACAAATACGGCCATGCCGCCCCCGAAGCCTTACCGAAGCCTGGGGTCTCGGTCTTCACCGTAGGGATACCACCCGTATCCCCTGGGTCCTACCCTGACCATAGCATCCCATGTGCTAGGTGTTACTTCCGGCCCCGCTGCCGTTCTCGGCCTTGCCGCCCTCGGCCATAACCGTTCAATTCACTATAATCATGTATAGCATAAATCAAACAACATTCAAACAAATATCAATTCATTTAAATCTGCACCCTAACATGTAATACAATATAGGGTCGTGCCCTACAATCATCTCATCATGCAACATGCAATATAGGGTCGTGCCCCGCAATCACACTATGGGCCCATGCCCCATCCTACGGGTGTTATAGTTTTCTTACCTGTATTCCGAGCCTCCTGATGCACTAAAGCCGCGAGCACGGTCCTCTAGCACGAGCCTCTCCAATAACCTAGTCACAACACACAAGAAATATCCCTCAACACTAATCAAATCAAAAACCGCTTCCCGGGACCAATCCCACACTCTCGGGACTCCCAAATTCCTAAAACAAATCATCGGAAACATCCCCCGAACCCCCGGAGCAAAAGCTAAAAAAATGTAAACTTTCAAGTCCTGAAAATGGCCTAGCGCCGCGGCGCTACCTAAGAGGGCCGCGGCGCCCTGCCCAATAGGGCCACAGCGCCCAGCAAGTCAGAAGCCTCCCCCTGCCCAGAAATAGCCTCGCGCCGCGGCGCCCAAGAACAGGGCCGCGGCGCTCCTATGCGAAACCCAGATTTCTGGGTTTTTCCCTGCGTTTTCCCCGAGCTAACACCACTCCAAATCATCCCAAGCAGGTACCCAAGCCCCAAAATCAATTTAAAACATCAAATAAACCATCTAACAACCCATAAACTCTAGATTCAAGCTCAAAACACAAACATACCCATCAATCCACCCTTAGATTTCAAATTTCAGCAACTTCAAACTAAAACTTTAAAAACTTAACTCAAGCTTTAAATTCCTCAAATCAACACAGAAAACAAACTTAAGTGTGTATAAAATCCATACCTCAAGTGAAGAATCCTCCCAACAAGCTTCCTTGATCACCTCCCAAGCTCTCAATTCAGCCCTTCTACCCTTCTTCTTCTTTATGCCCTAGCTTTTTTTTTCCCTCTCCTTTTTCTTCTCTTCAAATATCAAAGCATCAAATGACTAAGTCCCCAAACTGTGTACCCCTTAATACCCAGCTGCAAAATGTCAATTTCCCAGCCAAATGACCATTTTACCCCTTCATCAAAACCCTTTGCTAACTACACCTCAAGGGCACTCTAGTCCTTTCTCCTATATTGCAATTCTACCATTTCTTTCACCTAAACTTGTTACTCTCAGCAGTAACTAATGGTTACCCAGGTTACTAAATCTCCAATAACCATTAACCGCCAATTCTCTACTTAACCAAAAATTCCCGAGGTACCCCTAAGCTCCTCCCGAGCCGGGTATAGAAATCCCGTTGTGACCCTTAAGTTAACTTGCTCTCTAGGACCGTCTCGGCACGTGCATCACAACAATAACACCACACTCACGTGGTACAATTCACAGAATACAATTATCACATATATGCCCTCAGCGGGCTAAAATTACAATTATGCCCTTCAAACACAATCAGGGCCTACATGCATACTAATACACATAGTCATGCATCTCAGATAAATAAATAGTCAAATAACATGCTTTAAATCATAACCATGCATTTAACTCATAAAATCACACATGAATCCCATCGTGCCCTCCTGGCACGCTAATCAAGGCCCTTAAGCCTTATTAGCGAATTTGGGTCGTTACAGTTTAGGACCTTGATTAGGAGGCCGGGAGGGCCATAATTTCTTTATTATGCTATTTAATTATAATATGCGTGTTTAGGTGTATTAAATATGCATGTGAACCCATTTGTGAGTAATTGGGTGATTTTCATGTTTTGGCCATTTCGGGCATTTTTGGCATATATGTGAAATGGGCGTGGTGCTTTGTTATTATCTGGTTATGCCAGGGTTACCCACCACAAGACGATCCTAGGAGGTAAGCTAGTGGGAAAGTCACAACGGGATTTAAGCTTGACTTGGAGTAAGTCAAGGGGTATTTAGAGCGTTACCGGGTTATTGGGTAATGGGAATTAATATTTGGTGATAAATTGGGAGTTAGTAAGATCAGGGGGAAATTCTGGAAGTTTTGAATATAATGTCCCCGGGGGTGTTTTGGGGACCCCGAGCATTAGGTTTTATTGGAAGCTACTTAAGCTTAAAGTAACCTTTTAAGAAAATAAAAAGAATGTTCTGTACGTTCTCTCTCCCTAAAAGTTCCCTTTTCGTCTCCCGATCGCGTTTTCGAAGATAACTTGAGTTCTAGGACTCGGAATCAAGCGAGGATCGTGGCATAGCAATCCTAAGGAGAATTAGAAGCTTATTAACTGGAGGATTTATTGGAAACAACTCAATCGGAGGTAATTCAAGTTTAAGTTTTAAGTTTTTAAAAGTTTTAAGCTTGAATTGGATTTTGTGAATCATTGAGTTTTTAGTTCGTTTGAGCCTCAGGTTTTGGTGGTTTTGGACCATTGGGGAGTTTGGGAACTTTGATTTGATGATTTGGGAATGTTTAGACATGTTTTTGGGAGGTTTTAAAAGGTTAAAAACGAAGGAAAATGGCTGCCTCGAAGTTGGGCCGCGGCCCTTGCTCGATGAAGTTGGTGCCTGTTCTATTCTTTCTGGGCGCCACGGCCCTTGTTGATGGGCGCCGCGGCGCTTGCCTCTGGTTGTGCTGGGGGTCGCGGCTCAAGGTGCCAGGGCCGCGGCTTAGGCAGGCTTTTGAGCCCATTTGGGTGTTTTGACCCCGGGAACATGGTTTTAGGCCTCAGGATCATTCCTACTACCCAGATTAGTGAGGATTGATGTCTTGGAGGCTAAGTTTTAGTTCAAGGATTGGTTTTAGAACTTGAACTCATTGGATCACCATTTTTGGTTGTGACTAGGTTATCACTAGAGGCTTGGAATCGGGATCGTGCTTGTGGCTCATTTGTTGGTAACCTGTGCTTGGACCCAAGGTAAGAAAATTGCACCCCATGTGTGACATGCATGGCTATTAATGATGCATGTTGGATGTTTAAATGTAAACATTGATAGCATAATGAATTCTTGGCAACTTTGCCCATTTGCATATGATTATTGTTGAGGCATGCTGGATGGTTAAATGTGATGCATGAGATGCACGAGAAACATGTGATTAGGACATGCCATGAATGATGAATATGGGATTGGTCAGAGCTTGAGTCTCTGTGTTTGTGCATGATCATTATTATGCTTGCAATTGTTAAGTAAGCATGTTGAATGCCTCATCTTTGGATGTGTGACATATGATACATATTGGTACATATTGATAGCATTGCTTACTTGTGCATGGCTCTGACTAACTAGTCAGAATTGGCAAAGGTGTTAGTATCAACTGTGAAGCTGTGACTCACTAGTCAGGTTTGGCAGTGGTACTGGGCACTGGTCACATTGTGCTGACTCACTAGTCAGGACGGCCTTAGCGTGATCCACGCAAGCCAACAAAGATTAGATCTAATCGACTTTCTGCATTGGATGACTCAAAGAGCATTAATGCCAATATTAAAAGCGCTTGTCTAGCCAAGGGCTAGCCATTTAGAGCCAGGGCCAGCGAGCCCCATGACTGTTATGTCACATGGCTATGGGCACCGACCCCACAGTGACGTGCTTGCCAGTCACTCAGTATGGTTTACCAGAACCTGTTGAAGGCTAGTGGCTTACCCAGCAGCCACTCTTCCATTTGAATTAGTGACATGCTTGTCAGTCACTCATTTGATAAGAGCCATTGCACGAAAGCCTAGGTAACGATGTCGTTACACGGCTATGGGCACTGAGCCCCTAGTGACTTGTTTGTTGGTCACTCAGTATGGTTTATCGGAACCTCAAGTGATATTCACTCATCTAATCAGGGCTATGAGCTCTGTATGATCATTTTGATCATCATATGCATGGCTTTGGGCACTGAGGCCCTAGTAACTTGCTTGGCAGTCACTCAGCATGGTTTACCAGAACCTCAAGTGTTGCGATACTCATCTGATTAGGATGGACTTGATAGTCATCCAATCAGAAGGGCAAGATTTCTTATCCTGGATACCCCAGCCTTGTTTGAATTCATTTGCATGCTCGAATAAAGATATGTTTGCTAGGCATGCCAGATATGATTTGATATCATGATGTGACTGTTCATGAGCATATGAGTTTTCTTGCTGGGCTTCGGCTCACGGGTGCTTTGTGGTGCAGGTAAAGGCAAAAGGAAGCTGGACCATCCTTGATTTGGAGGGCTTAGGTGATGACGTGTACATATGCAGCTGCTCGACCAATACTTGGGCGAGGTTTGAAAGAGGAACTAAGGTTAAACCCTGTTTTGCCACTTAGAACGGCCTGTTGTAAATATTTTCTTGTAATAGACTCTGAAATTATATTTTCGAGATCCCAATGTATACAGTAAATGTTCTAGTGAAACGTTATATCTTAACCAAGATTTCTAATCCCTAAACCGCTAATCACACTTAGTTACACATTTATGGCCAAACGACTCGATTAGCGAGTTTAGCACTATTTGCAATGTGCACTGTAGCGGTCCCTGGAGTTGGGGCGTTACACGTATCTACCCAAGTGTCCCCTACATATAAGCTCTTCGATTTCCATCTTCAAATGAATGCACTCTGCAGTGGTGTGCCAAATGTCTTTATGATACAGACAGTACTTTCCAGGATCTCTTTTTAACCGATCCCTTTTCATTGGTGGGGGTCTCCTGAAGGGGACTTGATTCTCGTTTGCCACGAAGATATGTTCCCTAGTATGTGTTAGGTCTGTGTAGAAAGTGTGGGACGTTCGCTTGGGAATACCTCCGTGCTTGTGCTTCCTCTGGTGGTCATCTCTTGGCCCCTCGTACACTCTTTTCTTCTTCGCATCATTTGAACCTTCAGGGTCTGAATGCTTGGCAAATTATGCTTTCATGTTCTCATGGTCGTCTTCGACACAAATGTACTTTTGGGCTCATTTGTAGAAATCTTCTAAGTCAATGACCTCCCTCTTTAGCATGTTATCCTACAACTTACTACCCAGGTGCACCCCGGCTGTAATGGCCATTTTTAGCTCCCCACGGGCTAGGCTTCCAACTTTGGCTGCCTCCATATTAAACCTATGGATGTAGCTCTTCAGGCTCTCTTCTTCTCCTTGTTTCACATTAGCGAGGCTAGTGCCTGCATGGTGCAATCACGCACAGTGTGATGTTGCTAGAGAAATTCGTCAGAAAATTATTGCCAAGACCTGATGGACCCTAGTCGGAGTCTCTTAAACCATTTGTATGTAGGTCCCTTTAGCGTGACAGCGAAGCAGTGGCATCTCTCTCTGCTACTAATTCCTCTTAATTTCATCAGTTCGTTGAAGTCGTCCAGATGGTATTTGGGATCCGTATTTCCTTCATAAAGGGTCATGTGAAGCTCTTTGAAGTTGGTTGGGAGCCAGACAGTTTGGATTTCCTTTATGAAGGGTGACTCGTAATCGAACTCGTCGTCAACTAATTGCCCTCTGGATACGGTGATTATCTTGCTCCAAAGGCTCCTCATTTCTGCGTCTAGGTCTTGTCTCCTTTTGTTCAAGGAGTCTCTTAGAGCAAACGGGTTGGCTTTTCCCTTCCCTTTGTCCTCTTGGGGAGCTACATGAGGTGTATTCCTCTCGTACATCCTTTTCTTATTGAGCTCCTCCCTTAAGTCCGAGGGTGTCTTCCTTGAAGTGACTTCGACCTCGTTACGAGGGTCAGCCTTGTTCTCCCGCTCGGGCCTCTGGGGTGGCTTAGATTGCCTGGGATGTTCATGCTGCCTCACCCGAGGGGTATTGCTAGTGGAGAGCTGAGTCCTCCCGTCATCCACCGGGACTATGGTTTCTGCCCCTCTTAGCCTTTCTCCCTTCGCCTAGGAAGAGACACGCTCGATTTCCCCTATAACAAGCCATTCAACACCTTTTGCATATTCTCTAATGTGGTTTCTAGCCTTTGGTTCTTCTGGTGTAATTCGCGTATCTCCTCTTCATCAAATCGTGACCAAGAGCTTGAGCTTATAAAATGGACTTGGGGGCTCTTGTCAGGCCTGCGTGTCGATGGACCCGGATCCTGCCGACCGGAGTTCGGCGCCTGTGGCAGTTTCGGGGGTGGAAACTTTCTAGCATTTTTTGCGAGAGCGGCCGCCGGCCTTGGACGGTCCTCATCAAGTGGGGCAATGGGGGACGAGGCTTCCTTTTCACCCTCAGGAAGCCCTGGCTCCTTTGGTGCACCCACATCTTCGAGTGGTGGGGGATTCCTCATGGAAGCCTTCAACTGATCTCCGTCGAGGTGGACCTCCACCTCTCGTGGTTCTCTCAGTCGCTTAGAGCGTCTTGGCATCTCTTTGTGCCAGAGTTAATGGAAGAATAGTGGCTTGGCACTTATCCTTCCCACAGAGGGCACCAAACTGTTGATGGCGAAAACTCATCAACGATATATGGATGGAAAACTCAAAGAATTAATCAAAACCTAATGAATGCAAAAGAACTTGTAGAAATATGATTGAGGATTGCAAGTGAACAATAGAAGAAAAACTTGTGTATTGCTCCTAGAATAGTCTGATATTACAAGAATTCCCCCCCCCCCCCCCCTTAGATGGAGAGGAGAAGATCCATTTATAGTGGGGCTCTAATGGCCCCTGATACATTGTGGTCCCAGGGGACAAGATTGTACGTGTACATTGTCAGGGTCGTGACACAGGTCATTATGGAGCAGAAGGTTGTGGTGTCGGCTTCAGTACATGGTCAGAGTATGTGGGACCGCCTCCACTTTAGTACTCGATTGTGCCTCCACTACTTGCTTAGTACGAGTGTCAGAGATTGGCTGGTAAGGACCACAGCAGGTACTTCATTCGTACGACCACTACTTGTCTGGCGTGTACATTGAGTCCGTACTCTAACTCCTCTTGGTTTGTAAACGCACTTCGTACCTCTTCTGACTTCGCATTGAATCATTGTGAGGCCTTCCCTATCCTTCCTTTGACGTGTGTTAAAGAGTTCCTCGACTTTACATCCTGTGAGACCCACAGGAAGAGAGGTGCCCCGTCGGTGGCGCTTATCTCATGGAGAGAAATAAGGCCTCTTCAATGAGGCCTGCTACGTATGCGATAAGACTTGATGCCCATGCTTAAGTCGATGATCTCACTTCATGAGACCAATTCCCTGCGGTCCCCATGCGCGAGTTGTAACGCCCTACTTCCTTAGAGCCGTTACTAAGTGATTTTTAAGACAAAACAGTGTGCAATGAGCTCGCTAACCGAGGTTTTTAAACAAAAGTGTGACTAAATAAAAGTTAAGGCTGTAATCTTAGAAAAATGCGTCGTTTCAATAAAACTTCTAGTATTAAACATTTGGGATCCCAAAATAAGGTTTGAAAACTATTTACATCTTGAAATGAGTTTACAGTTGATTGATCATAAAAATCATAGATTATTACAGCCATTTTCGAATAAACCCTCAACCAAAGCAGTCGGGCAGGCCAAACATGTACGCGTCGCTTCACGCTCTCCGTACTCATGGTTGGTTGACTCAGTCTTTGCCCTACCTGCAACACGGAGCACCCGTGAGCTGAAGCCCAGCAAGAAAACTCATGCAGAACATAACATATGCAAATATATATAGTTAATCATATCAGATAGCCCACAGATAAACAAGTCAACCATTAGACTAAGCAAACACAGCCATGCCGCCCCAGAGCCTTACCGAAGCCTGGGGTATCGGTTCTCACTGCGAGGATAACTCATGTATCCCTTGGGTCCCACCCTGAATATAAGCATCCCATGTGCTGTGTGTTACTTTCGGCCCCACGGCCGTACCCGGCCTACGCCGCACTCGGCCCTTGCCATTCATTTCATTATAATCACACATATAGTACATTCGAATAATCATTCACACACATCATGATTCATTTAAGGTTAAACATATGCACATAATACAATCTGGGGCCATGCCCTACAATCACACAGTGGGGCCATGCCCTAATCTCGGGTGTTACGGTTTTCTTACCTTAATTCTGAATGCTTTAAATAGAAAAAATGACGGCCCCCGAGCACGATCCACTTCCCGAGCTCTAGCTTAACACCTAGTCACAACCAAGATAATGGATACCAATAAGATAAATCTCAAATGAGTTTCTAAACCAAGTTCTAGTCCCCGGAACATTGAACTTCACCAAAAATATAAAAAGATTCAATCCCGAGCACCCGTGGTTAAATTCTAAAGCCTAAATTCTCAAAATCCCAAAATTCCTTAAGCGCCGCGGCATGGCCCAACCATGCCGCGGCATGGCCCCCAAACAGGGCCACAAAAATGCCCAGAAACAGGTAAGGGCCGCGGCCCTACAAGGACCATGCCGCGGCCCGCCCTCCATCCTCAGCGCATCTTAGCCTTCAAGGGCCGCGGCCCTCCAAGAACCATGCCGCGGCCCGACCCTTCGAACCCAGAAAAACCCACCATTTTCAAGCTTAGAACCTCACCTTAAGCCATCCCAAAGCTCCCAATTCAAAACCAATTAATAATCACAACATTAGGATGGTTTAAACAACACAATTCCACCAAAAATCCAACCTAACACTCACCAAAATCCCAATTCCAAATTTCTGAAATTTCAAACCTAGAACTCAAAACCAACCATGGAATTCTCAATCTCAACCATCAAACTTTAATTTAAACCTTACCTCAGTTGTAGAATCGTTTCCCAAAGGATCCCATGACCTATCTTCAAAGTTTCAAGCCTCAAACTCCACCTTGAATATCAAAATCCATAAACATTCACAACCCAACAAAATCTCAGAATTCAACTTGAAAAAAAAAAAGAATTAATTGCTTACCTTTACCCTGATTTGTTCTTGATTAACTCTTGAGCTAAACCTCCAAATCCCACCATCAATTTTCAGAAATTCAAGCTTGATTTCTCCTAAGATTTCTGTGGATTTCATGAAAGAAAGAGGAAAGAAAGAAGAAGAAGAGAGGGTGGAGGCTGGGTCGGTTTCTCTAAGTCTCCAAATGGTTTATTTGTTTTGTTTTTATAACTTAAGCTGGCTACCTCAAGGTTCGGGGTACCAAAATGTCCCCGAGGCAAAAATGGTAAAATCCCCCAGTATTCCCGCCTAGGCATCCTAACCTCAAATATATCTCCAATTATTTATTTTCATAACCCAATATCAAAATACTCCTTGACTTGACCAAAGTCAATTATAATGCCCCGTTGTGACTTTCCCCGCTATCCAGCTCTAGGATCGCCTCGTGCCGAAAGTTACCAATCACGGATATACCCACATATCACTGTGGTCTCTACAATCATCACATATTAATACAGTTATGCCCAACATGGCCAAAATTACAATTATGCCCTTCTAACACAATCCGGGCCTACATGCATACTAATATACATAGTCATGCATCTCAAACAATCAAATATTCACATAACACGCTTTAAATTATAACCATGCATTTAACTCATAAAATCACACATAAATCCCAACACGCCATCCTGGCACACTAATCAAGGCCCTTAAGCCTTATTAGTGAATTCGGGTCGTTACACGAGTCATAGGCGCAAGGGGTCGCGAGACCATTGAGGCCAGGCGGGGTTGCCTTGCTGCGCGAGGGCCTTCTCGTGACACGGACCCGGATGAGCGAGACATATGCGCGAGGGGCCGCGAGACGTAGGAACGAGGGGCTGCGAGACGTAGGCGCAAGGGGCCGCGAGACATAAGCGTGAGGGGCCTCGATACTCTTACCTAGGTGAGGCGAGGTTGCCTTCCTGCGCAAGGCCCTTCTCGTGGCACGGGCCCAGATGCGCGAGACGTAGGTGCGAGGGGCCACGAGATGCTTGCCTGGGTGAGGCGAGGTTGCCTTGCTGCGTGAGGCCTTTCTCGCAGGATGGACCCAGGTGTGCGAGATGTCTTGGAGAGGCCGTGCCTCGCAAGACAGTGGTGGCGTGAGGTGCCTTGGGGTAGCCGTGTCTTGCGAGACTCCTAAGGGCGAGGTGATCTATTGTTAGAAAGGCATATCTACCTCCTTGGGACCCTCAATGTGCCATTAATTTTGAGGGGTAATCCTGCCTGAGCCTGTTCATGAAACGAGGCTCTATAAGAGAGGTGTATGCCTTACAAGGCCCTTGGCGCAGGATGCAAGGCCCGCCTTGGCTACTCATCTTCCAGGCCCTTACCCCGAGGTTCATGAGTCAGGGTCTTGTGCGACTAAAATTCTGATATCCACAATATCCATGAAGGTTGTCGGGCCATTAGTCAAACCAAATAACATGACAAGGAACTCATAGTGCCCATATCTGGTACGGAAGGCTGTCTTTGGTATGTCTTCCTCCTTGATCCTCAACTAGTGATAACCTGATAGAAGATCTATCTTCGAGAACATCATTTTACCCTGCAACTGATCAAATAGGTCATCTATCCTTGGCAGAGGATACCTGTTCTTAATGGTCAACTTATTCAGTTCCCTGTAGTCTATGCACATCCTCAGATAACCATCCTTCTTCTTTAGAAATAGGAATGGCGCACCCCTTGGCGAGAAACTAGGTCTGATAAAACCCAAGTTTAAACTCCTGTAATTGTACCTTCAATTATTTCATTTCTAATGGGGCCATTCTGTAAGGTGCCCTAAACATTGGCTTTCTCCCTGGTGCCAGCTCAATAACAAATTCTATCTCTCTGTGTGGCGGCAACCTTGGTAATTCCTCTGGGAACACACCTAGGAATTCACAGACTAACCTAGTCTCTTCTCGCCCCACTGGCACGACCTGAGTGGTATCCACTACGCTGCCCAAGAATCCTATGCAACCTCCTCGCAATAGGTCTCTAGCCCTCAATGCTGAAATCATAGGTACTCGGGGTCCATGTATAGTGCCAACAAATATGAAGGGGTCCTCACCTTCAGGCTCAAAGGTTACCATCTTCTTTTTACAATCAATGGTTGCCCCATATATAGTTAACCAATCCATCCCCAACATCATATCAAAGTCACTCATAACCAACTCTACCAAGTTAACTGATAACTCCCTGCCGTCCATGTCACTGGCAGTGATCTGACCCATCTCATGGAAACCACTAACTCCCCAGTGGGTAATAATTTCCCAAACCCCACAACATAATAATCACATGGCCTACACAGTCTATCAATAATCTTACTAGAGACATAAGAGTGTGTAGCACCAGAGTCAATCAGTCTAGTATAAGAAATGTCAGCACTAGAAAGTTGACTTGTGACCATTGAGGGCCTAGCCTCAGCCTCAGCCTCAGCCTGTGTCAATGCAAACACTCAAGCTAGAGTCGAGTTGTCTGCCTTTTTTGGTTCCTCTTTCTTCATTATTGGGCAGTCCTTCTTGAGATGCCCCACAATCCCACATAAAAAGCAGACCTTCACCCGACACTCCCCCAAATGATGCCTTCTACATCTGGCGCACTCTGGATATGTCCTCAAGTTCTCATTGCCGCCCTAGCGACCAATATGTACACCTCATGGCCTCCTATCAGGGCCAAAAGCCAAAACAGTATCTGGGATCTTCCTTTTCTGGTCACTAGGGCCTCCGCCTCTACCTGGTCTTGTAAAGGGAGGTCCCGTCCTCCTAATATACCTTCTAGCCGTGTTCTTGCACCAGATCTTATTCTCAGCACCTTTTGTGGTAAGGGCTCTCTCTACTACCTAAGCATATGTCGTCACTCTAGGTACTGTTGTAATTCTGACATCCTGAACTATCATAGGTTGTAGCCCCTGAAGAAATCTTTCCTTCCTTGTCCCATCGATGGGCACCAAGTCTAAAGCAAACTTGGCTAATCTGTCAAACTTCACGATGTATTCTGTCACTGACATACTCCCTTGCAACAATCTACTGAATTCCTCAGCTTTTGTAGCTTTAATTGCCTCATTATAAAATTTTTGATTAAATAGAGTTCTAAACTCTTCCTAGTTCATTGTGGTTACATCCCTAGTCTAGGACACCACCTCCCACCAAATTCGAGCATCTTCCCGAAACATGTACGTGGCACAGGCCACGTTCTCGTTGCCCACCACCCTCATAAAGTCTAGGATGGATGTAATCATACCCATCCACTGCTCCGCCCTAAGTGGATCTATGCTACCCTCAAAAATTGGAAGGTTCTATTTCCTGAACCGTTCATATACCAACTCCCAACGGTTCTCTATCTCTGTCTGCTATTGTACGATTGGTACTAGAGCAGCAGTCGGAGCCTCTGACGCAGCATTCCTTGTCGGAACCTACTGTTGCCTCAACTGGTGAATTTCTTCCTCCTACCTCTGCAGCCTAGCTTGCATATTAGCAAGCACCTGTTGCTAGTTTTCAGGAGCTGGCGGAGGGTTCTAGCCCTGGTCATTACTTCCAACCTAATTCTCAATGCCGGCTGGCTCATTAGATTTCCCTAGAAGCATACTTCGAAGTCTATCTACAATCAATGACTCGGCTGATCAAGCAGTAAAACACTATTCCATATCAACCCATAGTTCAAAATCGATCGAATAAGCATTCACATGCATTGATAATGCTAATAAGCATCCTAGTAATTCACACGTATACAATCATGGTAATAATCATGGTGATTCATATTCATGCTCAAACATGGTGCTCATAAGACCGTTCTTAACATTCATATTCATAACATAATGTTATTAAGCATTCCTAACATTCAAGAGCAATAACGATGCTAATAAACATTTCTTGACATACATGCACATATAGCAGCATTAATAAGTGTTTTTGACATTTAAGAGCAATAACGATTCTAATAAGCATCTTCTACAGCATTTACAAGCCACAAGTGTGCTAATAAGCACGTCTTTAGTATGCATACAGTAGTTGAGGGCCAAGCCTTATTAGAATAACTCATGCTTTCTATTTAAACAAGCAAGTAAAGTGTATATATTTCATTTAAGTAATTGCACACATAACTATATTAATAGTTACCAAACCCTAATTCGAGCTTGTCTTTAGCGGCGAGTGTACATGCCCAGTCCATCATCAGGAACCCTTAAACCTTGGCACCTCTGATACCAAGTTGTGACGGCTTGCTAATTAGGGTCCGTTACCACGTGAGCTTAAACTAGTGATGGACTTGATAAATGAGTCATTTGGACTAAAACATGTGATTAAGCCACTAAAGGTTCAAGTATTAAAAATCTTGGTCAAGGAATAAACATTTTCATTAAAAGAAAACTCTAGTCTTTACATGGGATCCAAAATACATGTTTAAAAATTTGTTACAACTCAGTGATTACAAAATAAGTAGGCCTAAGCGGAAAAACAAGGTCCAACCCTAGTTTCCCCTGCAATATCTCAACCGTGGCAGTCGAGAGGACTACATATGTACACATCACCTCTAATTCTCTCCAACTCATGTTTGGCCAAGCTTCTCCTTACCCTTACCTGCACCACAAAGCACCTGTGAGCCAAAAGACTCAGCAAGAAAACATATTACCCAATTCAGATAGTCAACAGAACATAACAGCATGCTTAACAGTAATAACTGAAACAAAGCCAACACAATGTACGGATAAGTGATCATAGGGTCACACAAGTGCGTATTGCACGTCTATGTATTTAAGTGGCATCCGATCTAGTCAAGTGCATAATACACTCCTGGGGTGACCTAGCCATAACGGCCTGTGTTCAACGCGGATAATGCTGATCATGGCTTATAAGCCGAGTCTTACAGAACCTCGACTTATAAGTCGAGCCTTGGGAACCCTCAACTTATAAGTCGAGCCCTTTTAACCAAATATACCCTCGACTAGCAGGTCGAGCTTTAATAAGATGCAATAGACAGATTCTCGGCTTATAAACCAAGCTTCCCAGTCAGAACAAACATTCACATAATACATTCATCATACACACAAATACAATGCATTACAGTATACTAAAACGTATATACACAGGCATAATTATAATTATGCTTAACTAGGTCGAGCACTAATTATGTTTACATTTAATAGTTGGGTCGAGCCCCAATCATGCTATATTAATAGCTGGGCCAAGCCCCATTCATGCATCTCATGTATCGGGTGCAGTTTTCTTACGTCGATCCTTTTGTGAATAATGTAATAACCCCGAGCGCTAATCCTGACCTGGGCCTTTTGGAAACCCTAGTCACAACACAAATATATGTTCGTGAGGACTTAACCCTAGAACTCAAGTTCCAAACTGAATTCTAGCTCTTAAAACCATGGTTCCCATTTAATGGGGTGCTAAAAATGTCCCCCAATCCCCCAAGCAGGCTCCCAAGTAAAATTACCCGAGTCCCCCGGGCCTAGCCCTAAAAATCAACATTTTGAGGCCTCTGGCGTGGTCGCGCCAACAGAAATATGGGGACTTCTGGGCCATTGGTGTTGTCGTGCCAACCCCTGGCGCAGTCGCGCCTCTTAACTCTAGCCCCCAAATTGGATTCCATTTTCCCATTTTTTAGGACACTAGCGCAGTTGCGCTAGGTCACCAGAACCTAATAATATGCCCAGAACTTAGGTGCTCTTCCCCAATTCTTTACACCTGCGATTTCCAGCCAATTGAAACTTCCAATCTGACCCAATACAAGGTTTCTAGCAGGATTCTAGCCACAAAAACACTACCCTAGACCTAGCCAACAAAACCCAATGCTAAGCCCACCCAAAAACACATCCAAGCTAGCCAGTAGGAATCACAATCCAAGGAACTCAAGAACACCACTTGCAAAAGAAAAGGCCAGAGAATTACCTGAATTTCTCTGCCCAACTCGAAAATCCAGCCGAGACTCTTCTCTTAGAAGCTCGTACTCCCTAAAATCACTCTCCAATCTTCACCACAATGATCTTTGCTTGAATTCTAGACAAAACCTCTCCAACCTTCAATGTGCACACCAAGGGGAAAGGAAATGAGCTGAAAACGTGAGTGAGCCTTCTCAATGTTGCTGCCTAATTAGCTAACCCAAGTGGTCAAATGACCACTATACCCCTTGCCCCTCTTTACCTCAATGGTTACTCTAAGGGAAAATTGTCATTTGGCATAATCCTCGTTAACCTCAAATTATTTCATACAATCCCAAATAATTTAACAATCCAATATTCATCATTTAATCCCCTTTACATTATGATTCCCAATAATTTTCCAAGTTATCAAAATACCCCTAAGCTCACCCTGTGTCGGGTATTTTACCCTGTTGTGACTTTTCTGCTAACTAGCTCCCTAGGATTACCTCGTGCGGGGTAACACAAATATATATCCACATAATAATATGGTCACAATTATATATCACATATATTTACAATTATACCATCAGTGGGTCAAAATTTCAAAAATTCCCTTTTAGTAAGAAACGGGTCCACATGCATACTTAATACACTTAAACATGCAAGCATAATCATATTATAATACAATTCAAATAATAACATGCTCATAACACATAAGCACCTAATTAATTCTATTATTGCCTCCCGGCCCCCTAATCTAGGCACTAAGCCATATATAGGGAAATTGGGGTGTTACATCTATACTCTTTGGTTCTCCCGTATTTGACGTCAACCAATTCTTCTTGATGTGCCCTAATATTCCACATAGAAAACTTGCCTTCGCTCGGCATTCTCCCAGTTGGCGTCTCTTGCACCTGGTGCATACTGGATAACTCCTCCAAACCTCACCACTGTCCTAGTGGCTGCCCTGAATACTATGACCCCTCCTGTCAGGACTAGGAGTAGTAGAACTATCAAGGGTCTTTCTTTCCTGGTTATTGGGCCTCTGCCCCTACCTGATCCCAAAAATAAGGATACCATTGCTTGAGCTTCCCGCCCTACGGCACTCTCACTCCATGTCTCATCTCCTGCATCCTCTATAACAAGGGCCCTCCCTACTGCCCAATCTATGAAATTCACCGGCATGCTTTGTCACTATCTTACTACCCTGAACCGAGTTCATAAACTCATTGATCTTCGTAATTCAAAATGCGTCACAATAGTGCCTCTCATTGAACCATTGTCTAAATTCCTCCCAACCCATCACGATAACATTCTGGGTCTGGGATACAACTTCCCACCATGTTCGGGCATCCTCCTACAACATGTATGTGGCACAAGTCACTCTATCATTACCTTTCACTCCTATATATCCAAAGACAGAGCTAATCATGCCCATCCACTATTTAGCTCTGAACGGGTCCAAACCTTCCTCAAAAACTAGAGGATGACGCTTCTGGAATCTTTCATGCAATAATTCCCATCTATTTCCACCCTCAGGTAGAATCGTAGCTGGTGCCATTGTTGCCAACACACAGGGTAGTGTTCCCTGACAGAACCCACTGTCTCAACCACCTAATCTCTTCCTCTTGCTTTTGAAATCTTTCATGCCTGCCAGCAAACATCTGTTGCAAATCCCAGGGCCAAAGGAGAATTCTGGCCTCAACTATTATCCCCAACACCACAATTAAAATTGCCTGATCCAGTTGACTACCTTGGATACAAAACTTCCAAATCTATCTGCAGCCAATAACCTAACCTACCAGCCCTGATATTTTTATCCAGAACTATACCATTAGCAAGGCCAAACAACACAATATCCACATACAATATGCATACCAGGATGCAAGTCCATAACACTCATGCACCAATTATCAAGTCTCATTCCCACAAAATACATACATATACATCATGCTCTCTATTCTAGCAGATAAGGCAATTCAGATTAGCAGTTAAAACAAATATTGCAGTTCATACCAACCAACCCTGAGTCGAGCTTGTCTCTGGCAGCGAGCGTACATGTTCGGTCAATCTCCAGGAACCATAAACCTTGGCTCGCTCTAATACCAAGTTGTAATGCCCTACTACCCTAGAGTCGTTACCATAAGATTTTAAAAGGTTCCATTAGCTCGCTAATCGAGGTACTAGACTGAAAAGTGTGAGTAAATCAAAATAAAGACTCATTTAATGAAAATTAAGTATAAAGGGTTGGAAATTCATTAAAATTATGAAAAGTGTTACATTGGGATCCTAAAATATTGTTTTGAAATATATATATACAATCCAAAAATGTGGGTACAGTCAACCTAAGCGACAAAATCGAATGTTTATAACGTGTCCTTCAAAATAACCCCAGATGTGGCGGCCAGGTAAGCCAAACATGTACTGGCCGCTCCATGCCCTCCAACTCATGCTTGGTCGGTCTTTCCTTTGCCCTTACCTGCACCATAGAGCACCCGTGAGCCGAAGTCCAACAAGAAAACTTAACAGCACAGCATATAATAATTTATTTCAACAATGCATAATTACTCAGACACAACAGATAATTACAAGCTTCTATCAGAATTCACAACAGTAGCCTACGCCGAACAGGGTACGTTACCAGGAACCAAGCTCATGGTCTTCACCAAGCGGGTGAGTACAGCACACTTACAGGGTCTCGCCCTAGCGGCCTGCATTCATCATGCTTAATGTCGATCCCAGCCTTTGTCATTCCCAGCCTTTGCCATTCTCAGACTTCGTTGTTCCCGGCCTTCGTCGTTTCCGTCACAAACACACATATGACGTAATAGTTACACACAATTACACATAAAACTTGACACAATATAAGCACAGATAGCTCTACGGGCACAGATAGTTTTCTTACCTGAGTCTCGAGTTGATTGTATAGTGCGATCTCGAGCACGATCCCCTAAACCCAAGCCTTAGCGATAAAACCTAGTCACAACGCAATAATAATAAATATCCATCAAACCCTAAACCAATTAAGAACTTCAGAATAATATTCAAGCCTCCGGGACCTCGAATCCTACTAAACTGGGTAGTAGAATTATTCCCGAGCCCTTAAGTTTAAGTTCTCGCACTTAAAATCTATTTTGGTCATTTCCCTTAATTAAAGTCGCGGCCCAGCCCCTAGGGCTATAGTGCGCTACAAGTCAGAGAGCCCCAAGGCCATCTTCTGGGGAACATGGGCCATGGCGCGCCTTACCTTGGCCATGGCACCTGGGCAATTTTAGAGACCCCCATGGCCTCCTCGCACACACAAGCCGCAGCTCAAGCCAAAAAATCTTCAACGTTTTCACTGCGTTTTCCCTTAGCCAAACCTATCATAATCTATCCCAAACATGAACCAAAGCCACAACTGTATCCCAATGCCTCAATATTACACTTAAGGCAACACAAATACAGCAACACCTAAGCCAAAACTCCATCATAGCTCAAAATAAAATCCTTGAGTTCAAAACTCAAAAACACCAAAACTAAGCTGGAAATTCAATAAGAACATAAGAATTTACTTACCCTCACTATAAATTACGACCCTAGGCTGGCCCTTAATTACTTCCCAACTTTGTATCCCTTCCAAGCTCAAATCCAAGCTTCTAGCCTTCAATTATAAGCCAACTTCTCCAAAATGATGCAACCCTATCCAAGGCTCAAGGGAGAGGAGAGAAACGAGAGAGAAGAAAAGAGAGTGTCTTAGTGTTTTGTTTCTACAATTATCTGAAAGTTTCCCATATAGTCTACAACCATCTAAGTCCATCTAAGGTTAGGGGAAAAAGACTAAAACACCCCTAGCCTCAATCTTAGTTCTTTAATGCCTCCAAGGGTAAAATCGTCATTTGCCACATTCCCGCTAATCCTCAAGTAGTCCTAAAAATTCACAATTAATCCCGACATACCCAAATAATTGTTAAATAATTACTCGTTACCGGTTCAACCTCGAATACATAATACATTCCCAAAATACCTCTGGGCTCACTCCGAGCCGGGTATTTTACTCTGTTGTCACTATTCTGCTAATTCGTCCACTAGGATTGTCTCGGACCACACATCTCAAATATATCCCCATAACACTTGGGTCTCACTCGCAACACATACACAATTACATTTATGCCCTCAACGGGCCAAAATTACAAACATGCCCACATGCATATTTAATACACATAAACATGCATATCCAATCACATTACCACACAAATCATTTATACCACATAATCACACGCATAATCCATTAATCACACATATAATTCCAATTAGGCCCTCCAGGCATAGTAATCAAGGCACTCAGCCTTAATGACAAATTCCAAACGTTGCAAATCTACAAATCTTAAATTCAAAGGGAAGTCGATCCAAAACCACTACTCGCCTGGCCATGTCCACGGTAGGAATGGGTCTATCCCATGGCCCTAAAATGCAACAAAAGACCGAGGCCAATGAAAGAAAAGGAAAACGAAGGAAGTGACCTAGCAGACTAAATAATTACATGCTTGCTGAAAAGCTTGATTTTTTGTGACTAGGGAAGTTGTTAGAAAATACTCCTTTATAATTGCCCATGTTGCTCCTAAATGTGGGCTCAGTCAGGAACTCCCTGGTCTTATCCCAGTGACAGTAGTAGAAGAACCCAGTACCCTTGTGGCCTGGGTTTGACTTCAAGTTGAATAAGTAATGGACCTCATGAGGAGTAGGATTGGCCCATCCTTGATCAAGATAAAGGACAAAGAATGTTGAAAGCATTAAGTATCCATTTGGATTTATTTGAAAAGAAGCGGCATTGAATTTATTTGCGACGCTCTTAAAATAAGGATGGACGGGGGAGACTGGCACCTACCTGAAAACTATACCTCGACCAGGCACTATACGCACCACCAGGACTGTGCTCCCACTGGTCGGGTTGAGGAAGAACTAAATCTACCCCTGTTGACCCTTGATTTGGCCAACGACACGGAGTCAAATTTACGACAAAAGATAAAACAACAAGTAAGAAAGATAATCTAATGGAAGAGAAGAAAACACCAAGGATTTATAGTGGTTCGACCCCAAAATATGGTAATGACCTACGTCCACTTAGTGCTATTATTAAGATTGAATCTCAAAGCAGTGATTAAAGAACTAGGGTTCTTGAGTTTCACAAACCTTAGAAGAAATACAATAAAACGATGGATAATTGCACTATAGCTCTCTCTTTTTCTCTATCTTAGCAAAAAAATTCAAGGATCAAAAGTCCCTTCCTTGAGCTATTTCATGCATATTTATAGGCTCAAGGAGGGTTACATGGGCCAACGGGCCATATCTTTCCTTAATAATCGCGTATCAAGGTCATAATGAGGAAATATTCAATGTATTAATTATAATATTACAATTTAAGAAGGAAACAAATCAAGTTAAACGACCAGCCTGGTCGTATCTAAATGTTAAGCCCCGGCGAAGCGATGTGCTTCTGGTCGATAGTCGAGCAGTTTTTGGCCACGTGTCAACCACGTGTGAGAAATCACTGCCACGTCATCAGCAGCCGATTTTAGGGTAAACATTTTACCCCTAAGTTTATTTATTGCGACCAACAATAAGTAAACTTAGGAAACTGACTCTTCGAATACCCCACGAAATCTGTCAGAGCCGCCCATGCTTTCTCGAAAAAGGGTGATCAATCATGTCCAATCAAGTTTTTCAGTTTCCCAATAACTTGTCTGACGGTCATTACACTTCCCCATGTTTTGAAAAGTTACCCTTTATGATTACCTTGGTAACCGCTCCTCGGCTAATATAAATAACCCTTCAGAATCAGTTTTTACTTTTTACACTTTAACTTTATCCTCAAGAAAACTGAAGAATCGGGAGCTATATTTCCAGAAACCCGGAAACTCAGACGAATCACGAAGCTCCAGCCCAGCTAAATCAACTTAGCACCTCAGAACTTTACTCCATCTTTCATACAAGTATGTTTCTTCAAACCTTTCAGTTATTGATACGCCATGCAACACTTGTTTATCTCTATTTCTGATTTTTGAGTTCTTGGAGATTTTTTACTGTTCTTGACTGAAACTATTTTGGGGAAATTGGGAATGTTAACCGATGCTTGAAAGGGTGATGAAACAACGTCTTGTAGGAGTTAAAAGCCAATTTGGTAGTCGAGATTGTAGATTTAGGGCGTAAAATCAAAGTAAAATTCGATTTTTAAGCTAGTTGAAAATCTGGGTTTTTCCCACCCCTTTGGAGTTGAAAAAGCTTTTTTCCCAAAAAATGTTTTACTTTCGCTTTTCAAACTGCTCGTATGGAAATTAGTGTTTTTGCTAGAATGTTGTTGGCCGTATAAAAGCTTAAATTTTATACACGAGAAACGTTATTCTAACTCACAACGCAGATTTTTAGGCTTTACGTTCTCACCTCCCCCTTTCTCTATTCGCAGCTTTTCATGCAAGATCTGTGGGGAGGTGAAAGGCCTATCAACGATGATTTGCTTGCCCAATTTCTTGAAGATAAGGAGCATCTGTCACTACTGATACCAAAAATTCCTTTTTCTCGAACCCCACCCAATAGACCTCAGTCAAACCTTCCAGCCATGGGTAGAGTAAAATCCACTGCCCAGAAAAAGAAACCTTCAAACCTTTCAAATCAGCCTGCTCCTCAGGCTGGAGTTCCCTCGACCAGTGGTCGGGAAAGAAATATCCCTAACCCTAACATTCAAACTCGCTCTCAGCCTCGAAATGCCTTCCAACCAGATGTTGAATGGTACGTCTTCCCTGACAGCGGGGTAACGATCAGGATGATTTCTAATTATATTAAAAAATACGGACTTCCCGGGGTGACACTAGTTTAACCCACTCAAGACCAATGGGTGAACTTGCCTGGAGGCGCCTTCAGCGCCTGGTCGAGGTACCACATCGAGGCAGGAGCGACGCTGCATCTTCATCCTTTTTTCCAGGGGGTGGCCAATTACTTCGGGGTCGCCCCTTTTCAAATAACTCCCAACAGATATAGAATGCTTGCTACACTCTATATCCTCTATAGCCACAAGAAATGGCCCGTCCCCACACCACATTAGGTCAACTATCTGTTCGACCTAAAATCTAACCCCAACCAAGAAAACACGGGGTTTTTCCACTTTTGTCACCAAGAAACAGGTCGCACTTTCCTGACTGACACCACTTATATCTCGAACATGGGGAAGTACCATCTGAAGTATTTCCTGACGACTGACATGGTCGCGAACAACTTAGCCTTCACTCAAGGAGGTAAAGTCTTTGTCCACTGGTCATTTATCTTTCTTCAATTTTTCGCTGCATTTCCCTTAGAAATTTAGTGCGTTTCAGGCCCATGGTTGCGACCAGACCCTACTCCAAACATGGAGATGCGATCAGCCCTCCTGGCCAGCATGACCGACATAGAGAAAAGTGTCAAACAGTTGGTCATAGAGGCCAATCTGAGATTGGTCGGCCTTTTGGCCCCTCATCAGGATGTGAGGGAGTCAACAGCGGGGAGTGCCACTGGTGGAGAGGTTTCCGAGCAGCACCCAGACATGTCACAACCCCCTCCGAGGAGGGCCACTGGAGTGACAATCAGGGAACCCTCCAGCACCCCGCGGGCTGCTGCTCCCCCCGCCCCAACGGGAAAGGGAAAAAAGAAAGCCACCGAACCTCTCGAGCCCCTCGACGAATCTTTGGATGAGAACGATACTGATCTCTTGCTCTTAGATAGTTTGCCAATTCCCTATCACTTATTTGATGGGGACGACACTTTTAAGTATGCTACCAATTTAGATTCAGACTTCTTCATGCCAGAGAGTGAGTGTAACACTAGTAGAGTATATAATGTAGCGACCAGTAATGATAGCTCAGGTATTTCACTTACAATTTTCTTTGTTTATTTTCCTGTCATAACATACTCAATCATTTATACTATCTCATTGTTCGTGTATTTGCTTTTCTTACAGACATGGACTCCGAGAATGTGTTCGACATATACAATGCCCCCGAGGCTCCCGAAGCTCCCTCGAGCAAGAGGCATCCAGGGGAAAGCAGTAAAGTGCCTCAGGCCAAGAAAACCCGTACTGCAGGCCCTCCGGCAGACGGACCCTCAGCAAATGTAACACCACCTTCTTCTCCTCTCGAGCAGCAAACTCCCCCTGCTCCTGTCGAGTCGACACCTTCTCCACCGACCCCAACCAACCAGACTCAGCAGGCTACTCCTGCTTCCACGGGGGGCGACATATCGAGTCGCGCCTTGAAATCAGTCAAAGAAAGGGTGGCCAAAATTTTGAAGCACGATCGTTGTCGAGAGGCAATGGCTTCGATGGAGACGATGGACGTCGACCAGATCTTAACCCGCGCATTGAATGAGTTCGCCAGTGTAAGTTATCTTTTTCTGTAGAGATAGCCCCTTTTATATTCTATAGTCAGTCTAACCTTTGCTCTGATCATAGGCAATGCTAACCCTTACTACCGGTCGGCTCCGCTCAGGTGCTGTCACCGAGCAGTTCAAGACTTTGGAGCAACGACACATTGAAGAACGCAAAGCTGCCAATGCGAAATACGCTGAGCAGCTTGAGGCACTGCTTGGGGAGAAGAACAAACTGGCTGAGGAGTTGAAGGAGAAGCAGAATGCTCTATACAAGGCCGTCGAGCAAAGGGACAATTTCAAGGAGCCTAACCGCGTAAACTATCACGAGGCCGAAAAGCTCAAGCAGGACTTGATCGCGAGTAGACAAGAGACTACAACCTTGGAGGGCCGAATCGAGAAGCTTGAACAAGCCAATGCCAGCAATTTGGAAAGGTACAAGAATGCCACAATTAAGAGTTTCTATGACTTTTAGAAACACAACCAAGAGGCTGACTTCAGCTACCTTCCCGAGCGTGCAAGGCATGCTGAGATAGCCCGCTACGTTGCTCGATTGGCAGAAGAAGAGAGAGCAAGGGTACCTGCCTCGCCCGAAATCTCCTTGGCAACTAGCGTGGATGGGGCGGACAATGAAGCTACAAATGTCATCGACGAGGGCACCCCTCAAGATCCTCCAGCCTTGTAGTCTGCTATTTTTCTCTTTAATTTTTCAAGTACACAGCCTACAGGTCGTGATGTAAAGACACTTATTTTCCAGTTGACTATTTATTGCTACATGGGCAGCTTTTACTTTTAATTGAACAATTACATCCGAGCAGCGACTGCTCGCGGTGTAAAAGGATACATTTTGATATTATAATATATTTGCATCTTATTATAACATTTGTTCGCATGACCGAACTTAGCATAGTACTTTGGTTTGATTTAACAAAATACAAAATTTTGAAAAATACTCTAAGTACCCTAGCATGCTTTCACTTATTTTGCTCATGTGTTTACATACCTTTCGATATGCTTTGCTTACTAGATACCTTATATGCCCCCCAAGTGATCGAGGAGCTTTAGGTCCTTGGTCACTTGCCTTAACCAAAACCTGTTTGAACAATACTGCTTGTAGCAAAATAATTAAAATTGTAATACAGCAAAACAACACACGTAATGAGCAAATACTTGTATAAAATACAATTATTGGCAATAATGATTGGCTACGCACAATCCCTTATATTTCTCATAATAAATGGACAAAACGTGTCTGTACGAGTGATCAAAAAGGTCTTACACTTATAAGTAATTAGTCACATAAAATGACCAACCCTTTTTCATAACTTGTAAAAAGTAAAATTAATACAAGCCAATCCTTTAAGAAGGATTGTTCATTGATAGTACTTGCACAGGTGTTCTCCATTCCAATAGCGAGGAACGAGATCTCCGTTTAAGCGAGCAAGTTTATAGGTGCCTGGGTGAAGAACTTCTTCAATCAAGTATAGCCCTTCCCAATTAGGTCCGAGTACTCCAGCACCTTGGTCGCGGGTGTTTAGGAAAACTCTTCAAAGTACTAGATCTTTGACATTGAATTTCCTTTCTCGCACTTTAGAATTGAAATACCGAGCGACTTTTTGCTGGTACGCAGCTACTCGGAGTAAGGCTTGCTCACGCTTCTCATCGACCAAGTCTAGGGATTCCATCAATAGTTGGCTGTTCGAACCTTGATCGTACGTTATTCTGCGATGCGAAGGAGGATCTAACTCAGCAGGCAACGTAGCCTCATATCCATAAGCTAAAGAAAATGGAGTATGGCCTATTGTTGTTCGATGGGAAGTTCTATACGACCAAAGGACTTTAGGCAATTGTTCTGGCCACGCCCCCTTAGCTTCTTCTAGTCTTTTCTTCAGTGTATCATTTAGCATTTTGTTGACCGCTTCGACTTGTCCATTTTCTTGGGGATGAGCGACTGAAAAAAAGCTCTTGATAATGCCATGTCGTCCGCAAAAATCCATGAATAAATCACTATCGAACTGGGTGCCGTTATCCGAGACGATTTTCGTTGGCAATCCATAGCGATAAACGATGTTTTTTATCATGAAATCCATAACCTTTTTGGTCGTTATGGTTGTGAGCGGCTCGACTTCGGCCCATTTAGTGAAGTAGTCGACGGCAACCACAGCATACTTGACGCCGCCCTTCCCTGTGGAAAAAGATCCGATTAGATCTATGCCCCAAACTGCAAACGGCCACAGACTTTGCATCTGTTTAAGCTCATTGGGGGCTGCTCGTGGGATTTTGGAGAACCTCTGGCACTTGTCGTACCTCCACACAAACTCCATCGAGTCTTCATTCATCGTGGGCAAGAAGTATCCTTCCCTCAGGATCTTTTTTGACAAGCTTTGCCCCCCAACGTGGTGTCCACAAAAGCCTTCGTGTACCTCCTTCATTAATTCTTTGGCCTTTTCTTTTGGAATACATCTGAGGAGTGGCATTAAGTATCCCCTTTGGTACAAGATTCCATCGACCAGGATATTACTAGCAGCTTACCGCTGAAGGGTCCTAGCTTTGTTTCTGTCCGTTGGTAACACGCCTTGCGTTAGATACTCTATATATGGTGTCATCCATGTATCCTCCATCTAGATTACCATAGTGGTCTCCTCTACTTGGATGCTTGGCATAGACAGCCGCTTAACCGGTACTATATTCAGAGTATCAGCATCCTTTGCACTTGCTAATTTGGCCAAAGCTTCAGCATTAGAATTCTGGTCACGAGGTACTTGCTGGAGGGTGTATTTATCAAACTGAGCCAATAAATATTTTGTTTTGTTTAAATAGGCAACCATCTTTAAACCTCGCGCCTGGTATTCTCCCATGACTTGATTCACCAGCAGTTGAGAATCACTGTAAATGTGAAGCACCTTTATATTCATGTCCCTGGCTAACCGCAACCCAGCAAGTAATGCTTCATACTCAGCCTCGTTGTTAGAAGCAGTGAAGTTAAACCTGATTGCACAGTGAAATCGATGCCCTTCAGGTGTTATCAATATCACTCCTGCTCCAGCGTGGCACTCGTTAGAAGAACCATCTGTAAATAATTTCCACGAGGGAGCTTGGTTTTGACACTCAGGCTCATTAGGCTCTTCAATCTACTCAATATTTGTAAGTTCAGTGAACTCTGCAATGAAGTTAGCCAGGGCTTTCCCTTTTATTGCTGCTCGCGACAAGTAACATATATCAAACTGCCCAAGTTTGACTGCCCATTTTAACAATCTACCCGCAACCTCTGGTTTTTGCAGGACTTGTCGTAGAGGCTGGTCGGTCAAAACTTAGATTGGGTCAGCTTGAAAGTAAGGCCGCAGCTTCCTAGAGGCCAAAATTAGGCAATAGGCTAGCTTCTCGATGGGTGGGTACCATTGTTATGCTCCAATTAGCCTTTTGCTTACATAATAAACAGCCTTCTGCATGCCTTCTTCCTCCCTTACTAAAATGGCACTAGCAGCATACTCTGTGATCGCCAGGTAAATTAACAAAGTTTCCTTATCGATCGGCTTTGACAGGATGGGTGGTTGCGCCATGTGAGTTTTTAATGCTTGAAAAGCCTACTCGCACTCCTTCGTCCATTCAAAGTTTTTGTTGCCTCTAGGTAGATTAAAAAATGGAACGAACTTATCTGTTGACTTCGAAATGAATCTACTGAGAGCAGCAATTCTTCCGGTTAAACTTTGAACATCCTTAATCTTTGCTGGCGATTTCATATCGATTAGGGCTTTAATTTTCTTGAGATTGGCTTCAATTCCTCTCGAGTTAACTATAAATCCCAAGAACTTCCCTGATCCTACTCCGAAGGAGCATTTAAGGGGATTCAACTTCATCTGATATTTGTTCAAGACATTGAAGCATTCATGCAAATCCTTTATATGCCCTTCTACCTTCTTCAACTTGACCAGCATGTCGTCGACGTAGACCTCCATGTTTATGCCGATCAACTCTTTAAACATGTGGTTGACTAGTCACTAGTAAGTCGCACCAACGTTTTTCAAACTGAAAGGCATTACTTTGTAACAGTAAAGCCCTATATCATTCTGAAAGCTAGTGTGATCCTCATCAGGGGGATGCATACTAATCTGATTGTACCCGGAGTATGCATCCATGAATGAGAGAATCTCATGTCCTGCAGTGGCATCGACTAGCTGGTTGATTCTTGGGAGTGGGAAACAATCTTTGGGGCAGGTTTTATTAAGATCTGTGAAATCCACGCATGTGCGCCACTTGCCATTCGGCTTGGGAACTAGCACGGGATTAGAAACCCACGATGGATAAAATGGCACCTTGATGAACCCATTCTCCTTCAGCTTTTTGACTTCTTCTTTTAAGGCCTTTGATCTATCTTTGTCAAGCAGCCTTCTTTTTTGTTGCACCGGTGGAAAACTCTTGTCGATGTTCAGGACATTGCTGATGACTACAGGGTCTATTCCGACCATGTCTTTGTGCGACCAGGCAAAGACTTCCTGTTTCCTCCTTAAAAATTCCACCAGTGCTTGTTTTGTCGTTGTCTCTAAGTTTTTACCAACTTTCACAACCCTGGCCAGATTTTCTTCATCGAGTTGGACCTCTTTAAGGTCCTCGGTAGGTCCAATTTCCTCCTCAAAATCCCCAAAGAGAGGATCCAAATCTCTATCCTCCTTTGGGCAATGCCCTATTTGGTGACATTATCACCCGAGTGGGCCTGAGCATCAGTTACCACTTGTAACTCTTTTCCAGGAACATCTCTCGATACACCCTTAGCACTCCCTTGCTTCCCGCTGATTCCCCAAGACGCATCCTACCCCTGCGTCTATCGGGAATTTCATGGCAAGGTGCCATATTGAAGTGACGGCCCGTAGGTCGACCAGAATTGGTCTCCCAATTACAGCATTGTATGCTGAAGGACAATCAACTACTATGAAAGTAGTGAGTAATGTCTTATTAGCAGGTGCAGTACCTGCTGTAACTGGAAGCCTAATCGACCCTATTAAGGTGAGCCCTTCACCGGAAAACCATAAATGGTTTGGTTGCATGGCTCCAAGTCTTTGACAGACAGCTTCATTCTTTCCCGCAAAGACTTGTACAAGATGTTGATCGAACTTCCTGTGTCGACCAACACCCTCTTTACCATCATGTTGGCAATTTTTACGTCTACGACCAGCGGATTGGAGTGTGGGAATCGCACGTGCTAAGCATCGTCTTCAGAGAAGGTTACTAATTCCTCCTCTGTTCGAGCCTTTTTTGGTGGTTGATCCTCCACACTCATCATCTCGATGTCCTGGTCGTGGCGTAGGGTTCGAGCTTATCGTTCCCTTGCCTTCCCACTGTCTCCTGCAAGATGTGGGCCTCCGCAGATGGTGAGTAAAGTGCCTACCACAGGAGCTGGCTGTAGAGGTGGCGAGCATTGGCGTGCAAGCGCCTGCTCATTGCCACCTTGAGCCTCTCATTGAGACCCTCCTGCGGCTCGCACATATCTTCTTAAATGTCCCTGCCTGATCAGGAACTCAATCTTGTCTTTCAACCGGTTACATTCATTGGTGTCGTGCCCATAATCATTGTGAAAATGACAGAACTTTGTCGTATCTCTCTTGGAGATATCTTTCCTTATAGCTGCAGGTCATTTGTAAGGCACGCTTGAGCTGGCCGCCTGGTAGAATTCAGCTCGGCTTTCGACAAGGGTCATGTAGTTGGTGAATCTCGACTCGTATCGATTGCCTTTGGGGCATTTACTCTCAGAAGTTGATGGTTCATTGTTTGCCCATTTTCCACTATTCCTACCATTGCCATTCATGTTGCCCTTGCCATTGCCATTGGGCTTTTCCGACCCATTGGCGGCTTTGGCGGGTTCTTCCTTGGGCCCCTTGTCTTTTGTGGGCGATTTCCCTTTGTTGGCAATCGCGTCTTCGAGCTTGATGTATCGATCAGCCCGATCCAAAAACTCTTGGGTACTTCTTACCCCATTCTTTCTAAGGCTACTCCAGAGGGGTGAATGGCGCCTAACCCCAGCAGTTAGAGCCATAATATTACCCTCATCACCCACTGTCTTGGCTCTAGCCGCTGCTCGCATGAAGCGTTGGACATATTCTTTCAAGGGCTCTCCCTCTTTCTGGCGTATCTCGACCAGCTGGTTGGCCTCTATGGGGTGTACGCGACCTGCGAAGAACTGTCCGTAAAATTCCTTAACATCTTCCAAGATACTATACTAGCAGGAGGGAATTTAAAAAAACCACTCCTGGGCGGTGTCAGACAGTGTCGCAGGGAAGATCTGGCAACGGGCGTCTTCCGACACTTTCTGTATATCCATTTGTATCTCAAACTTATTAATGTTAGATACTAGGTCTCCGTACCCGTCAAAGTTTGGCAATGTAGGCATCTTGAACTTACTGGGGGTTTCGGCCGCAGCATTCCTTTGTACAAAGGGGATGCCCCTCCTCCTATCGTACTCAATATGGGACGTTCGTCCCCCAACCAGTTGTTGTACTACCTGGTTCAAGGCATCAATCTGAGCCTGAACAGCTTCTGGGACTGCTGGGACCACCGGTGCCAGGGGAGCGTACTCATCGTACCTCTCACGGCGGTCGTTAAGTACATCCCTTAGATCATCATCTCTACGTCTCTGCTCGTTAGCTCCTAGCCCACGAAAGACATTCTACTGCCTGGGTTGCCCCCCAGCATTGTGGCAAGCTGGCCTATTTTCTCTAGGTGGGGGGCTTCTGCCTCCACCTCTTTCTTCATTTCTCTGGCCAGCATTTCTTCTGCCGGAATCAGCTACATTATAGTCATGGTCATCTCTGAATTGTGGCTGACTACGGCGTGACCGGCTGTTCATGCTATTTTCTCCTTGGGCTGGCATTTCCTTAGCGTCAGGGGGAGGCCTGCGCTGGTCGTTGGGTCCCCGTGCATTGTTATGTCGTGGGGGGGCCCTGACCGCAGAGCCTGACTCAGTTTTCCTCCTATTGGCAGAAGGACGTTTCCCCCTACTCGGTAGATTTGGCTCTTCATCCCCTAGGCGTCTAGGGCTACGGGGCAGCTGCCCTGCCCTATTTTGCCTCGGGCACTAGGGATTGCCTCGACCAGCCTGGGATGGAGGCTGCTGCTCAGGATCCCTAGGTGGGACATCATCCTGAGCAACAGGCGGCTGCTCCAGCCTTTGAGGGCTTGTTGGCTGGAGTGGAGGGCTTGGATTGGGACCTCTTTGAGGTGGTGCATTTGGTGGCTGATCTGGCTGGGAGGCTGGCACAGCCTGACTCCTAGCTAGTTGAATGGCTGCTTCAAGGGCGGCCATGGCATCCCTCTGCCGACGATCCATTTCCCCCTACCGCTCAATCAGCTCTTGGCGCTGGCGTTCTATTTCTCTTTGCTGCAGTGCCATTATCTTCGCAGCATTCTTCTGATTGGCCCTCAGATTAGCCAACTCATCTTGCAACACTCCTAGCATTGCCCTTAGTGTTTTGGAATCTAATTCCTCCTCATCGAACTCCAAATGTGGTTCATTCTCAGCCACATTTGGGGGAGGAGGTTGGGATGGTGCAGCTCCAGCAGCCTGTCCAGTCTTCTTGGATGTTTTCGCCATTAGATTTTTTCACAGTTTTTTGTCAAACTCTCAATGAAAGCACCAGAATGTTGACCCTTGATTTGGCCAACGACACTAAGTCAAATATACGACAAAAGATAAAACAACAAGTAAGAAATATAATCTAATAGTGGTTCGACCCCAAAAGATGATAATGACCTACGTCCACTTAGTGCTATTATTAAGATTGAATCTCAAAGCAGTGATCAAAGAACTAGGGTTCTTGAGTTTCACAAACCTTAGAAGAAAAACAATAAAATGATGGATAATTGCACTATAGCTCTCTCTTTTTCTCTATCTTAGCAAAAAAATTCAGGGATCAAAAGTCCATTCCTTGAGCTATTTCATGCATATTTATAGGCTCAAGGAGGGTTACATGGGCCAACGGGCCATATCTTTCCTTAATAACCGCGTATCAAGGTCATAATGAGGAAATATTCAATGTATTAATTATAAGATTACAGTTTAAGAAGGAAAAAAATCAAGTTATACGACCAGCCTAGTCATATCTAAATGTTAAGCCCTGACGAAGCGATGTGCTTCTGATCGATAGTCGAGCAGTATTTTGGCCACGTGTCAACCACGTGTGAGTAATCCCTACCACATCATCAGCAGCCATTTTTAGGGTAAACAACCCCCCCTATTCCATATCTTTGGGGCTACTCCCAAAGTAACCGGCTCAAAAGGGTGCTGACCGGAGCCACATACCACTTAACCTGCCTCCTCGAGCAGGCTTTTCTCTTCGTGACAAGTCTTATGACATCGGTTAACTACTCGTCGTTAAACTTAATCTTATCAAAAGGCACATCTTGTGGTCGTGCCTGCAGTTTCCCTTGTGGTTGTTGTTGTTGCTCGGGTTGTTCTCTTTCTAGTTGTTCGAGTTGTTATTGTTGTTGTATAGGCTATTGAGCATTTTGCACATTGGTCATGTACCTTGCAACCTGGGGATCCACAACCGAACTTTGTCTAGTAGTTTGCTTGATCCTATCCATATTTGGAGAGTAGAAAGCAACAGTTACGGCCTCTTCAACAAACAAAGACCTACTAGTTGCCCTCCTTCTGGTTGGAATTCTGACCCGAAGTGGATCGATAGGGTCATGATGTACAATAAAAGTCCAATTATTTGGAAGGAATCTCCTTATTCCTTGTTCTAATTCCTTAATCATCCATCAATATTCATGATCGAGAACAAAGTGAAAATCATAATGAGAGTGCTCACCAGATTCATCAGATGGTTCCAGAATATCATGATTGAGGTTAATATTTTGTCGTCTCTGTTCTATTTCATCGACTAGTGTTTGTAGCAAGGCTGGGTCAATAGAATAATCACTCCCGCAGTGATCACGTGCATACATCTGGTGAAAAGTAAAGGGGAGGTGAGTTATTCGACCAACCTATGTGTGTGCCTAACTAAGTGTGAGTTATTTGAGAAACACGATTCTACACTTGAGCAGAAACTAGTGTGGATTTAAAAGGCAGTTAAAAAGTTTTTCATGAAAACTTTTCTCATCAAAAATTTTCAGGAAAGCAAATCCTCTCGAAGCCGAAAACATGATCAAGGGTAACTCGAGATCTAAAATCATTTTCCTACTCCCCAAACAGACATTTTCCTAGAAAATCAGTGATTTTTGCAACAAAAAAAATAGCCAAGTTTTTACGTAACAAATCAAGAACACACAGATACGAAATCTTCAAAAAATGCATGGAAACCATGCAACAAGTAACAAAGAGTCATGCAAGTGCCAAGAATGAAGTTCGAAACTTACCTTGATGAAAATTTGGTAGGGGTTACCCCCTCTTGCAACTGACGCTATGTTGGTTTTTATTGATCAAATCAGAGATTATGCGCAGCGGAACAACAATCAAATTGTCAGATTAATCCCATAAGATTTCTAGATCTACTTCTTCACACTCATATATATATTGAATCAAGGACAAGAATAGAAACATTACCTCAGGTCCTTCCTGGCTGCTATCTTTTCGTATGGCTGAATCCTTGAGATCTCACACCAAGATCTTCCAAAATGTTCTCAGTCACCCAAAGAACGAGTGTGGGCTCGCTATACAAATAATAGGCAATAACTATTTATCAGATATTCTCAACACATGAGATCTGATAAAGTTTGGACCTAGGTTTTGTGAAGAACAATGACCTTTGCTTTTGTCACTAATCTTTTTCTCTAAGAGAATCCTAGATATTTTTCTATCCCTGAAATCTTACGTTCTGTGAAAACTGATATCCAATATTTAATAATATCCAATATATTAAAATATTTGTTATTTTAAACAAATTCAAAATAACTGATCAGTTATCAGATTTTTGTTTAAATAATAATATTTAAATCAAATCAAAATATCTCATTATTTATTTAATATTTAAATAACTAAAATTGTGGAATCAAGAGACCAAGTCTCTCTCTTATGCGTGTAGCACAGTGCCTGTGCACTGCGCCACACGTGTACCACATGCATGTGCAGGCATGTGATTTTTCCCAATTTTATTATTATTTAAATACCAAAAATCCCAAAAAATAAATTAATTCAAAATTAATTATATTTTTGTTAAATCAAATAATTAATTAATTCTTAATTAATTAATTACACATAATTAATCAATAATTATATTTGATACATAGAAAAATATTTTACTTATCACATAAGTCCTTTTTGCCCATTTTTGTATTTGCCTTTGACAGTGATTGTTTGAGCCATTTCGGGGACCATGGACCTATAACATTAAGCTCCAATAAATTGAAACTAAATAATTAAACTCTTTAATTATAATAGTTAATTTATTAATTCTGATATTACTCCACTATAAATTCAGAATTGCACTCTTTATGTTATACATATACTTTTACAGAAATCTTTTTCTTAAGTCGTCCATAGATATAACCATCTTGCAATAGTTCAACCCTCTAATTAATTAGTTCATAAATTAGAATGGAAGAATTACCATTTAACATTTCTAATTTACTTCTTATTCCTTAAGTACCATTAATTCACTAGTGAATAATTAATCTATAATCTAATTATAGATTTGAGCTCAAAATCATTCAGTTCCAGAATTAACCTGTAAGGGAACTAATATACGATCCGTTAGGAAAGATTAGATTCCGTATTGTTGATACATGTTCCCAGCCATCCATGATATTAAATCTCCAAAACAAAAGTCATTAGCCTCATTCTTTGAAGAGACCTTAACGAATGAATCAAAAGATTTAATAAACATGAACAGGAGTTCATGCACACTCAGGATTCAGGTTGATCTATAAATGATCAACAGTTATGATATGAATTACAAGTCTTTATTGTTAAATGGTTTTTGGATAAAGACTTTAATTCACATCGGTCCTTGTCATATATAATCATATTATATAAAGCACCTTTACCGAGATGTCTTACCACATCAATAATTCGAATCTAGATTATTTGTATCATAATGATACTCAGTAAACCGTACTTACAACTCCAATTAAAGAATTCCATAACTTTAATTTGTTGTTGTTGACTATTTTTATTCATTCATGTGATCTTAATTCTCTCGTACTAATACAAGATCACATCCTCAATAATGAATATGGAATTTTTCTAATATTTACAAAATTATTCAAACAATAATTTAACAATCTAAATATAACAATAATAATAAATCCATCGTATTTATTTATTCACAGAAAAAACAAATGTCTTTACATGCTTTTAGGACACACTCCTAACACGCTAATGTCGAAAAGAGGCAAAGTGGGTCTCATAAATCCCATAAGAATAACCAGTCCAAACCTAGTCATTCTGTCAGGATAGCCACTCTGAGCTCTGTACCTTCAGAGAAAAATCACCAAAGTGCTCCCACTAGTCATCACAGGAACCACCATCCGCATGTCAGTCGGTTGGTCAGAACTACGACTCCCAACTCTGTGCCTTCCACACAGATTCCCAGGAATGCCTATAACAACCCACCAGGGCGAGCTGGGACAAGTTCACAAAGACAAAACGCCCCAGCAGATCCTTCTATGCCGCGATCAAAACCCCAGGCATAGAGAACTTGGGACATTGGGGTAGAACCGAGGTAGGTTAATTTAGTTCACCCTGATGGAACAAGGATAGCCTCACCAAAAAGACATCTACGATCACCGATTAGACATCCTACACCATCGCGCCCACAAAGAAATGCTCCGTCTCATGGAAATAGTAGGAGAAATCCCCTCCAGTCAGAAGACATTTACATACCACAAGCACGTGCTGATAACACAGGTCCTTGATCTCAGTCGAGGGCTGTAAGTTTTGCAAATGGAAGTTACTGAACAGGGAGCCAGCATGGTGGCAGGTCTAAGAGCGACCTGAGGAATCACCTTAACTCAGTGCAAAGTCCTTGGTATGATCCACAGCCCAACTTGTGTGACCATCTAAATTCACAAAGGAGGTATTCAACCCGCAATGATGAAATGAGTTATACTCGACATGAGGGAGGTCCATCTATCGTACGTGACAATTGGAATGTCCCACCTAACCAAGCTCGGACATGGAGGGACAACAACCCATCAAATGCGACAATAGGATGGGAGGTGGTGAACAGCCCCCAGCTAACCTGGAGACTAAAGACCCAACCCTCAAATGACTGGCCTTGATGGAGGAGCAGATGAAGAAGCTCTTATCTGGAAAAGGGATTGATTATTGTGACTCTAATGAGGAGCTTGAACCTTTCTCTCCGAACATTGCAGTAGTTGCGTATCCTATTGGCTTCAGGATGCCGAACATGCCATCATTTGATGGAAACACTGATCCATCCGACCACCTCGGGATGTTCAATATGTTGATGATGGCCCACAATGTCATATTTGACCTAAGGTGTATTTTGTTCCCCATGACTCTAATCGGGCCTGCCAGAGAGTGGTTCAAGAAGTTCAAAAGATATTCAATAAGCTCTTGGAAGAAGCTATCTTCCAAGTTCAAGAAAGCGTTCTGAGCTTCAAAGGCAGCTCGCGTGGAGGTCAACTCATTGGCCAACATAAAACAGCAACCTGGTGAGTCCTTGAAAGCATATTTGCCAACATTGCACCGCGAGCTAGAGACGCTGATGATAGCTCCATGCTCATGGCAATGAGAACAGAAATCCTGGTGGGAGGCGATCTATGGCAGGAGCTCCAGTGAAAAGGGGTTAAAAGTGTATATGAGTTCTTGGCTCGAGCTCAGGAGTTAATAAACTTGGAAGAGGTGCGATCTGCTAGAAATGCCTTCGCCTAGGTCGCCTAAGGAAGTACAAAGTTTAACTGGAAAGGTGGTGGCCTTCAATCATTTCATTTCAAAATCAAGTGACAAATGTATCCCATTTTACAACTTGCTTAGAGGAAACAAGAAGTTCGAATGGACTAAAGAATGCGAACAGACATTTCGCGACCTGAAAGTGCATCTGGTTGAACCCCCCATACTATCAAAATCGGATTCAAGTGAATATCTGTTTCTATATCTGGTCGTGACGAAAAATGCAATAAGTGTTATGTTAGTTCGAGAAGAAAATCGGGCACAAAAACTCAAGTATTATGTAAGTAAGAGACTTCTCAGAGTTGAGTCCTAGTATCCATTGATAGAAAAGCTCACGTTATGTCTTATTTTGGCTTCAAGGAAGCTCAGACCATATTTCTAGTCCCATTCTGTTCACGTCTTGACCAACCAACCTTTAAGGTAGGTTCTACAAAAGCCTGAAACGTCGAGACATCTACTAAAATGGGTCATCGAACTTAGCCAGTTCGAAATATTATATATGCCACGGACAGCAATCAAGAGTCAAGTCCTCACTGATTTTGTGGCTGGATGCACAGGTTTTCAGGGTGAGCCGATAAAAGAACCGATGTAGGAATTGTGGAAAATCTTCGTTGATGGATCCTCTAATGAAAACGGATCAGGAGCTAGGATAATTTTAATCTCACCTGAAGGGCATCGATTCCATACAGCTCTCAGGTTCGGATTCGAAGCATCCAACAATGAGGCCGAATATGAAGCCTTATTGGCAGGGATAAGAGTGGCGAAAGAGCTAGAAGCAAAGGCGATCCAATGCTATAGTTGTAACGCTCTGGTTACCCCAGGACAGTTACTGTGAACGGTGAACTGGAAATTTGACTCGCTACCCGAGTCCTTTGGTTAAAAACGTGTTCTAAGTGTTATTAACAGGCTAAGGTGAAAAACCAATAATGAGGAAATGATATATTTCATTAAGTATGTAAACTGCTCATGAGCTATTCAAAACATGTACAAGTTGTTTACAGTACAAAATGGCCACTACTGTTTCAAATTTACAATCCCCACCGACCTAAGCGGCAAAAATAGGGTGAACCCCCTAGTTCCCCTGAGAACTCCTTGGCCGTGGTGGTCAAGCGGCCGCATATATACACAACACCACCTAAGCTCTCCACTCAAGGTTGGGTGAGCTTCTCTTTCCCTTTACCTGCACCACATAGCACCCGTGAGCCGAGGCCCAGCAAGAAAACACAGTATAACATGATATAATATCAACAATGATCATAACAGTCATTCAGGACTTTCAGTCCAAACAAATAGGTGACAGTCGCAAAAGTCATTAAAATGGGGACAGTTCCCTTTAGCCATGTGACGATAGGATCAGGGCTAAACAGATAAGTGAGCATTTCACTAGCTTTAACAGGATAGGTGCATGGTGATTAGTCACCAACATAACCTTCCTCATGACTCTAGAGTCATAACTATGGAACATTGTTCCCTAGCCTTATGACAAACAGTCACCTGGACCTTATGCCCTGGCTCTCAGTAACTAGTCTTAGACTAGCCAAGCGCTTATAAGTTCATCGACCTTAGGGTCAGTCCAGCATTAATGCTATAGAGCCATTCAATGCTGATATCGATTAGATCTATCTTTATTCGGCCCTACGTTCAGAATGCTTATGCTGTTTCTGACCTTTAGGTCAATGTCCCTAACTAGTCAGTGTCATATACAAGCAATCAACATTTACTAGCATTTAACATGCAATCCACGTCCACATTTTATCAGTCAACATGCCTTAATACAAACACGCATGTCACATATACACAGGGTGCAGTTTTCTTACCTCTGCTTAGAATGGAAATTAATATAAGAACGACCCTTGAGAATGATCAATCTTTTAATTCCTTGATGGTTACCTGGTCATAACCAAAATATAGGATTCATCAATGAAAATGAGAAACAAAGGTTCCAAAACCAAAACCTAGTCTCCGAGACATCGAATCCTACTAAACCGGGTAGTAGGATCGATCCCGAGGCCCAAGGCTTGAATCCCCAAGCTAAAAACTCATTTCTGGCCAAAAATAACCTTATGGGCCACGGCCCTCCCTAGTCGCACCACGACTCGCCCCCCAGACAGAGGCGGCCCTTCCCTGCCAAGCATCGTGGGCCACGACTCACCATAGCCATGCCGCGGCTCATTACGCAAAACAGCAAAGAACCAGAATTTCTTCCCCTGCGTTCTCCTTGAAACCAACCCTTCAAACTAATCCCAAACATCAACCTAGCACCCAATTCAACCCCTAAACTTCATCTACAACTCACCCTCATCAAAACCTAAGTTAAACACCAACCTAGCTTCCATTAATTCCAACCATCCATAAGGAAACAAGCTGAAAACTTAAAGCCAAAACAGAGTAAAACCAGAAACCAATGGCTGAAACTCACCTCAAACTTGAGATTAAACCCCCTTCAACGAATGAACCAACCCTATGAACTCAGCTCCTTGATTTCCTAGCTTGATTCCTCACTTTGAGCTCAAAAACCCCAAAGGAAGACAAAGAGAAGGTGATGTACGGGAAGGAGAATTATTTGCTCTGTTTTGTTCTGTTTTCTATAGCCAACTAAAGCCTCATATAAATCCAAACCAAATGACCTAAATGCCCCTAGGTCATTTAAGGTTTCTAAAGTCATCCCAAGGGTAAAATCGGTATTTTCCACCTATCTCGTTAATCATAATTAACGCTCTCCAATTCTCGCTAATCTCGATAATCTCAAACACCAATAATTCATATCCCGTTACCCTATAATTCCCGGTAACGCTCTAATCATTAAAAACACCTCGAGACTCACCCCGAGCCCCGAGCTTAAGCCTGTTATGACCAAACCGATAAATTGTATTTAAAGATCGTCTTATGCCGAATAACTCGAACCAATCCACATTATAATGTGGCCTCACAATATATCATTGACATGCAAACAAATATACAATTATGCCCCCCCCCCCCCAACGGGCCAAATTACCAAAATACCCCTGTAAGCAAATGTGGACCCACATGCATGCATTTAACATCATATTATGCTATTCTCACCATCGATTACTTCACGAAGTGGGTAGAGGTCGAACCTTTGGAAACCATCACCTCGAAGAGAGTCCTGGATTTTGTTGTAAAAAATATCATATGTCGATTTGGGCTCCCGAAAAAGATTGTGTCTGACAACGGAACTCAGTTCGATAGCGATCTCTTCACAAACTTTTGTGAAAAATAGGGCATAACCAAGAGTTTCTCGTTGGTAGCATACCTACAGGCCAATGGGCAGGTCGAGGCCGTAAATAAGACCCTAAAGGCGAGCTTGAAGAAACAATTAGATGAAGCCGAGGGATTTGGCCCAAGCAGCTCCCGCAGGTACTCTGGGCCTATCAAACTTCACATCGAACCTCCACGGGACATACCCCTTTTTCTCTGACCTTTGGAAGCGAGGTTATGCTCCCAATTAAGGTGTTGGTGATGACCCACAGGCAGACGACCTTTGAACAAGATCAGTATCATGAGCTACTTAGTGCATCTATTGATCTAATCAAGGAAAAATGAGAGGCATCACAATTACATCTCACCCATTATTAGCAAAAAATCACTCATTATTTCAATTCGAAGGTAAATGGACACAGACTTGGGTTAGGTGATTTGGTTCTCCGAAGGGTGTTTTTCGCAAGTAAAGATCCCAAGGACAGTGTCTTAGGGATGAACTGGGAAGGACAATACCAGATCATGGAGATCCTGCGCGAAGGGACTTTCAAGCTAGCCCGATTAAATGGAGAAATAGTTCCACAGACCTAGAATGCCTTACACCTCAAAAAGTACTATCAATAATTTTGTTGTCTTTAATGTTTTTGGAATTACTATTTATGTAAGGCTTATCTATAAAAGCCATTTCATTTTAATAACAATTGGAATATTACGTAATCAATTTTATCATTTTAATTATCGGCTCACTTTGTAAAAGCAACCTAGAACATTTATAAGTTCTAGTTTCTTGGGGGGGCACATAACCAAAGATTGATTATTCGGATGAAATCTGAAACTTCGAGTTTGGAAAAATTGATTATTCAACGGCTTTTTAAACCTCAGATTTTCAAAATTCCAAACACGAACTAAGTTTGAGAAATTTCAGAAAATAAAACCCCTGGATACAACCATGTTTGAGATCTGATTCCTAACAGGTACAAAGCTATTAAGCTTATTAAAACCCCTGGATACGACCAGGTCCATGGCCTGATTCCTAACAGGTACAAAGCTATTAAGCTTACTAAAACCCCTGGATACGACCAGGTCCGTGGCCTGATTCCTAACACGTACAAAGCTATTAAGCTTACTAAAACCCCTGGACACGACCTGGTCCAAGGCCTGATTCCAAACATGTATGGCGCAACTAGGCGAGCAAAATCTTGGATACAACTAAGATAACGACAAAAAATTAGTTAGTTGAGCCATCAAAAATCTATCTTGATCTAAAGACAACCCCTAAGATTTCAAGTGTACAAGGATTCAAAAACATGAGAAGACAATAAACTAAGGGGAACACGAATAGATCACAAATTAAATATGAATTAAAAAATATATAGTTATCTCAAGGAGAAAAAACTTCGACCTGAGCTCGAAGGCGATTGTTTTGGTTCCTAAGGACTTAGTTACAAAAACATAAGAATAAAAGGAAAAAAATCATCATTGAGGGTCGTCGACTCGCTCGAAGGAGGTTACTTCGTCGCCATATCCTTCAGCAGTGTTAAAAGCATCGGCGATGTCTGAGGGTTATTGTGAGAACCGAAGCTTGACCTTGGCAAGATAAGGTTCCCAAAACCCAGGTTACATGAAAGAGAAGTTCCCGTCTTGGTTGAAAGCCCAGAACTAGTAAAGCATCTCCTCCATTTGATTCGATGACTCTGCAATCTCTGGCCTCGACTTCTCAGCCTTCTCCTTGGCTTTGGCCTCGACCTCCTTGACCTTCTTTTTGAGCCCCTCATTCTCGGTCTGCAGCTGGTCCAGGCAACGACTCACTTCCACGACCTGGTTCTTAGCCATTCGCTCGTCTTCCTTTGCAGCTCACTTGCTCTCCTTGGAGGAAACCAAGACCAAGGTGCCCGTGGTAGATTGCTCACTCTCTTGGGTGGCGCTCAGGGCGGCTCGGAGCTCCTCATCCCTAGCTCGAACCCGAGCAATTCCACAGAGTTGAGCCAGGACAGACTACAAAAGGATAAGGCAAGTCAAGGTTAGTTTAAGAAAAAACTAAAGAGAAAAGAAAAAGAAACGTTAGAAGAAGGAGAAGGAGAAGGGCTCACAGTGAGGTTCATCCCCATAGCGGACTCAAGGACGTCTTTAGGAGTACACTCCTCCATGGCCATAAGATCCTTGGTACTGGCTCTATAGGCATGGCCCAGCATATGGCTTGCCATCTCATATACAGTTCCCTGAAATGCCTCGTCGATCCTTGCCAGATCGAGTGGCTTCACTGGGATCTGAACGGAGGGAGCCTCGCCTTAGATCACTTAAGGAACTAAGGGGAGGTACATGCCGAGGAAGAGGAGACAGAACCTGGAGAACTATGACTGCTGTCACAAGAGCTGGGGGTTGAGTCTTTTGTGGTTGCTCTCGAGTGGACCTGATAGCTTTGTCTTTGACTGGAGACTCAGTGGAAGTCCCAGTCTTGGGAGCGTGTTTCTTTGTCAATCTGGGCCTCTTCAGCACAAAACTAGCTCCGGCAAGTCCATCTCTTCACCTGAAAAAGAATGATCAGAAGATTCAAATATAAGAGATAATTAGTCAAAGTAATGCAAAGACAAGAACAAGAGTAAGAACCCTACCCTCCGAGCTAGGGGAGGAATCTATTACGATCAGCTTGAGGTTATGGACTGGACTAGGCATAACCTCTAACTCCTGGATCACCGGAGGTGGGGGAGAGTCTAGAATTATAACATCATGGGTCCTAAGGGGTTCAGATCCTTCTTTGGGGCTGGACACATCTACATATTGCCTAAAACCAGGGGAGAATACACCCTGATGTAAGGAAGGCCATGTCCTACGGTTTGTCCCATATTTCTCAAAAATGGAGAACCTAAAATGGAGAGTGTTGTCAACTACAATGGTACATCTAGGGTAGCTATGGTCATAGCGTACCACCAGATGATCCACACACTGAAGGAGTGTTGTGTTTAGGTCTGGGTCAGTAGGATGGCAATTAACAAGTTGATGGGTGTTGAATCGAACTAGCCTATAACTGGCAGCAGCCCGATTTAATTCTATATATGGGTTACCTTGGCCGGAGGGGCCTGCTGCTGTCCTGAACGCAGCTCGCTTTGGATCAAGACCATGATCATCCTTAGACGCTCTCTTTTTGTGCACCAGCGGTGCCACGTATTCTTCCTCCTCAATGTCTTCATTGGCGGGCAAGACTCCTTGAGGAGGGGGAATTTAACACCCCATGTCACTATGGCTACTTCTTGGAATGACAACTGACCCTGCAAACCAACACGAGTCTTTCCAGCGTGCTTTGTCCTCACTCACACGCTTCCTGGGAAAACTTCTCATGAGGTCACCCATCATGAGACTACTCTTGGTCAAGCACGCTTAACTTTGGAGTTCTCAGGTGATGGGCTACCAAAAAGAAGATGCATGTCATTGGCATAGGTAGTACCCATCAATCCATTTAAGCCATCTTCAACTGTGTAGTCTCATACCTACACATTCTTATAATCATCACACTTGACCTTCCTTAGGCAGTGTGGGAACACAATGTTTTACCTGTTGTTTCCCTCTACAGATCACAGGATTTTGACTGTCACAATCACCCCCCTTAGGGGTCTGACGTCCCCGTCAGCCACACTTCCGGCTGGGTCAAGACTCTTATAGCATTTGTAACGCCCCACGTCACTATGGCTGCTTCCTGGAACGAAGACTTGCCTTACAAACCAACACGAGTCTTTCCACCGTGCTTTGTCCTCACTCGCACGCTTTCTGGGAAAACTTCCCAGGAGGTCACCCATCATGAGACTACTCTAGGTCAAGCATACTTAACTTTGGAGTTCTCAAATGATGGGCTACAGAAAAGAAGATGCATATTGTTGGCATAGGTAGTACCCATCAATCAATTTAAGCAATCTTCAACTCTTTAGTCCTATTCCTACACAGTCTCAGAATCATCACACTTGATCTTCCCCAGGCGGTGTGGGATTGCACATCTTTTTACCCAGTCTTTCCCCCTGAAGATCACGGGATTCTAACTATCATAGGGGAGCTAGGAAAGAATGGGAAATGGATCTCGGGTCCTGAGACAGTGTCTGGCCCTTGCTGATCAGGTTGCAGGCCACCATGGTAGCGTTGTTCATAACCTGACGGAAATCCTTCTCATTCGAAGGAAGATGAGATAGTGTCTCGTATTGAGGGTCTCAGAACGCTCTATCCTCACAAATATAGATAGACAAGGAATGAACTCGGTTATAATAATTAAAAATAAAAAAAAAAGTGAAAATGATTAGAGAGTTCACATACTGAATTCATAAAGTTAGAGGACTTATGAAGGCGATTGAAGTATTGGTGTCTACTTGGGAAGCGAGTGAGGTAGTAAAAGTCGTCACCCACCCCTTTTGGTCAGGATTGGCCTTAAGGTAGAAGAAATACATAATATCTGGGGGTGGGGACCTCCTTCTCATGCCTCAAAAACAGATATTTTAACCCTGCCAAAAGTCGATACGTGTTTGGGGGGAGTTGGAACGGAGCCAGTTCGACGAAGTTCAAGAAATCTACAAAGTACTAGTCCAATGGGAGGAATGCACTTGCCTTTAGGTGTTCATCACTCCAAACCCCATAGTCATCTTGGACAGGGGCGCAGCTTCGCTCTCCTTCCAATGGAGGTCGAGGAGGCCATCACTCCCATCTCAATCCTGTGGCTGAGCAGGATTTTGTTAACTTTCCCCTGTGTCATTATCTGGGACACGATGTGCTCGGCCTTAAAGAAAGCATTGGGGTCGACGACATGTTCTCTCTCCACCACTAGACCGAAACGAGGAATGGGAGAGTTAGACGTGATCTACTTGCCTTTGTTCTTACTCTGAGAAGAGGACCTGACAATGTTTTTCTTCGGGGGGGGGGGGGAGGGGGGGCATGATTTAGCTCGCCTGACGACAAAGCGGCCTATTAGTGGTTACCTAAGACAATTATTAGCTACGATGATAAAGGTACGGAGATCCGAGGGTTTAAGTGTTTACTTTTGGGATTTAAAATTTTTACACGAGCTAAGATGTGTCCTAGCATCACCGCATGGTCCTAGGCCACACGCTTTGAATTCGTTAAATTCCCTGATACTTTGGGATTCGTGTGTCATACTCGTCAGACCCACTACTTTTCTTTTGAAAGCGATTTAACGCAAAACCGCTTAAGGAATCATGACCCTTAAGCTACCTAGAACCAAACCAAAAACCCTCTCGGCTTCTACATCAAAATAGGTATTCTAATCGATTTACCAGTGACATTGTCTTTGTAAGACCCAGAAAACTTGCCTAGTTTTATGAATACCTTATTTCTAAACAAGCCTAGTCTCGTTCATTTAGCCTAAACCGAACCCTATTTAAACTCAAACATGACCATAACCTGAAACAACGTTGAACAAAGAATGTTTTATGAAGTAAAAAACTCACTAGAAATTAAAGAAATGAAAGATTCAAACCAGATGAGGAAATACTTACAGTTTATCGTTTAAAGAGAATGTCGATACATCCATAGGAAGCTCCTTGAAAGCTTTTGAGAGTCTGAAGGGCGATGAAGGTTTATGGGAAAAGTTTGAGAGAAAAAGGGAAATTTTGTTTCTGAAAGGAAAGTTTTTTAATGCAAAGGTGGTAAGGTTCAGGTCTGATCTCCCTATTTACACATAAACTTTGAGAATTAATTCGGGCTATCCGATTAGGTCAGCTCGAGAACCAAAGGACAAGATTAAATGAGCCGTGCGGCGGCAAAAAGTTGATAGGACAATTGTCACAGTCCTCGAAACCCGAGCGAACACCAATTACAGACGACCACGTGTTCGATACTCGAGTAGTAGGCAAGCACGATTTTACATGGCAGAAGCCTAAAAGCCTCTACTATGCGTGTCAAAAAGTGATGACATCAAGCATAAGCAGAAGCTTGGGGTCAAATGTTGTACCCTAAAAATTAGCACGAGTTTAATTACTCAGCTATGGGTACAGTTGGCAGATGAATATATGAAAAAGTAGCCAAGTAGAACCTTTGGTTAATAATGATGTGAGCAACTTGATTTGGGACTTGGCAATACGACATTCAAGTTATTATTAGGCCGCCTCTTAGGATAATGATCCAGTTCGAGACATATAGTGGCCAGATCCCCCTTTGGGCGCTTTGAAGTTAATCCGAGCTAAGGTTCAAATATTCTTTGACCACCAGCTTGATGAAGATATTCAACTCGTGGAAACCTGGTTAGAATGCATACTGAAGGATCCCGAGAGACTTGGAGGCTCTTTATATGCTCATTAATGTCCAGGCTGTAATGCGCATTTATTATTTATTATTTGAGATAGCAGGAGGATATTCTGTTATGCAATCATATCCCAATATAAATGGGAATAATATGTATTAAATGTATACCATATTTATGCATACGGTTACCCAAACCTGTCTAGGAAATTCCACTATAAATATTAGGGATAATGGACAGGGAAGGGGATGACATTTTTGTATTACAGAAACTCTGCAGAAATTGTGAGAGAATATCAATATTATTATCTCGTAGACTAGGTGGATTTTAACCATTGAACCACGTAAAATTGTCTGTGTACGAAAGGGTTCTTATAATTTCATTACGGTTTACAAATAAGCACTAATATCCTTATTAGATTTCTCAATCTACTTTTGGCGAAAAACCGCGTCACATAACCATAATTATAATCTATTGTGACCTAGTCATTATAACTGTGACTATCCATATGTTCAGGATTTAATAGATGTTTATATTAAATAAATAATCATGTAAATAAACAAGTGAGCAATGCAATTGACAAATCAAAATGGATCTCTATTCTTTATTGATAATGAAATGAGGCTACATAGAAAATTGCTTTTACATAGGGCATAGAACTCCTACATATACATTCTTCTTTCTCGTTGTTCTAACCTTAGTTGCCCCCAACACTCACAACCACCATTCTCACTGGACATTTCCCCGTGCTCTTCCGCCTCGACCATGTCACAACCTTCATTCATCTTTCTTTCTAGCTCACACTCAGCCACGAACCATGCTTAAACCTAACTATTTGTCTAGCCATTTCTTACCATTGCCACCTTTCTACTACCCAATAAAGAGTGTCATCCCTAACACTCCTCTTTTCTCAATAAAGAATGTCAAAAATATTTTAATTTTTTAAAATAATAAATTATAAAAGTAGAAAATAATAAAAATAAAATTATTTACTAATAGACATTTTGTACTTATAGTTCTCTAAAATGTGGGTTGAAATAAATTTTAAAAGTTGATAGAATTTATTTATAAAAAATATAAAGAGAAAAAATATGGGTATCATGAAAACACTTCTATTATTATTAAGTATAATCACTTTCTTTTTCTATGGCATGAAAATTTTAACCTTCCTCTCCCACATACATTTGTCCATCCAAACTACTTGGAGCTTGGCCTCAATATTTCACTTTTGTGGGAAACATGCATTCTATCTCTAATTTTCGAAAATCATCTCTAATGGAGCAAAACTAATGATGCATTGCTAAAATATAACTCATTTTATAAAATAATGCTATAATGATGTGTCAAAGGTTCTGCTAAATTTGACACATGCTAAAAGAAATTTGACACGTGCTAAAAATTATGTTAAATTTGTCGTACAATATAACATGATGTATATTTTGCATTACCATAAATACTACTTTATTTATTTATTTTTATATCATTTTTATTATTTTAATATTATTTTTATCTATTAACATTAAATGCTTGATTTTTTTACATTATTATTATATTATAATGATATGTTTTTTACATACAATATTTTGATACTTTAACTCGCAATCCCACTTTTAATAATAGTCAAATCGATTTCTAAACAGTCCAAAAAAAAAAAAATAGAAAAGATTTAGCATATGCTTTTTTTTTTGGGTACCAACTCGTTATTTATTTATTTTTGTTGTAATTTAGGAGAAATTAAATAAAAATAGGGTGGACAAAATTACACGTGTACATATGCGTCCATTGCTAAAAGGGAAATTTTAATATGTATGCTTGATAAAAGTTATAATTACACAAAAATGCTAGGCATATTAAAATTTACAAAATAATGCTAATTTTTTGCACATTACCCAAAATGCCCTTTTCACTTCTTCCTCATTCTCATTTCTCTCTTCCCTCTTCTCTCTTCTCTCTTCCCTCTTTTTCTCTCTTATTTCACTCTCTCTCACCTCACAACACCACCACCACACTAAATATTATATTTCGAACAGATTTGGACATGATTTTTGGGTTTTTTTTGTGATTTTTTTCAGATCTGTAACTCTGAAATCTGCAAAAAAATCGACATTGCTCGATGGTGGTTCGATGGTGCTCGATGCCAGCTCGATGAGACCTTCAAAATCATGATTTTTCATGAAAAAATGACTTTGCTCGATGATGGTTCGATAGTGGCTCGATGGTGCTCGATGCCAGCTCGATGAGACCTTCAAAATCATGATTTTTCATGAAAAAATGACTTAGCTCGATGGTGGTTTGATGGTAGCTCGATAGTGGTTCGATAGTGCTCGATGGTGCTCGATGCAATTCTTGTAAGAGACATAATTTTTCACTCGGGTGTCCGTTTGGGGTGATTTTTTTTTTATTTTGGGTATTTTTCAAGATCTACACGTTTGACATGTTAATATGCACATTTGTGAAGTGTAACACTTGTAAAAAATACAAAAGTGCAAACATACCTCATGGTTAAGACATCTTTTGGTATATTTTTATGTTTTAAACTTCCTAAATGTGCATATTAACATGTCAAACGTGTAGATCTTGAAAAAATATCCAAAATCAAAAAAAAAAATCACCCCAAACGGATACCTGAGTGAAAAATTATGTCTCTTACAAGAATTGCATCGAGCACCATCGAGCACTATCGAGCCACTATCGAGCTACCATCGAACCATTATCGAGCTAAGTCATTTTTTCATGAAAAATCATGATTTTGAAGGTCTCATCGAGCTGGCATCGAGCACCATCGAGCCACCATTCGCTGGGGCCTTCAAGATCAAGATTTTCATGAAAAAATGACTTAGCTCGATGGTGGTTCGATGGTAGCTCGATAATGACTCGATGGTACTCAATGCAATTTTTGTAAGAGACATAATTTTTCACTCGGGTGTCCGTTTGGGGTGATTTTTTTTTTGATTTTGGGTATTTTTTCAAGATCTACACGTTTGACATGTTAATATGCACATTTCGGAAGTTTAAAACTTAAAAATATACCAAAAGATGTCTTAAACATGAGGTATGTTTGCACTTTTCTATTTTTTACAAGTGATACACTTCCAAAATGTGCATATTAACATGTCAAACATGTATATCTTGAAAAAATACCCAAAATCAAAAAAAAAATCACCCCAAACGGACACCCGAGTGAAAAATTATGTCTCTTACAAGAATTGCATCGAGCACCATCGAGCACTATCGAACCACTATCGAGCTATCATCGAACCACCATCGAGCTAAGTCATTTTTTCATGAAAAATCATGATTTTGAAGGTCTCATCGAGCACCATCGAGCCACTATCGAACTACTATCGAACCACCATCGAGCTAAGTCATTTTTTCATGAAAAATCATGATTTTGAAGGTCTCATCGAGCTGGCATCGAGCACCATCGAACCACCATCGAGCAGTGTCGATTTTTTACAGATTTCAGAGTTTCAGATCTGAAAAAAATCGCAAAAATAACCCAAAAATCATGTCCAAATCTGTTCGAAATATAATATTTAGTGTGGTGGTGGTGTTGTGAGGTGAGAGAGAGTGAAATAAGAGAGAGAGAGAGAGAGGGAAGAGAGAAGAGAGAAGAGAGAAGAGAGAAGAGAGAAGAGAGAAATGAGAATGAGGAAGAAGTGAAAAGGGCATTTTGGGTAATGTACAAAAAATTAGCATTATTTTGAAAATTTTAATATGCCTAGTATTTATTTGTAATTATAACTTTTATCAAGCCTACATATTAAAATTTCCCTTGCTAAAATACACTTGCTACTGGTAAGTCAAGCAGCTACTATTACTTAACGGAAAGTATACTCTTTTTATTTTAATTTTAAATTTAACCTTTATTTTAGACAAAAAAACAAAAAGTAAAGAAAAGCTTGATTGTTTGATATTGTTTTCTGTATTTTGTTTTTAGAAATGATAACAGAAAACAGTTTTGTAGTTTTTGAAAAATAAGAGGTGTTTCTTTAATATTTTTTAAAAACCATTTTTTAGTTTTATTTTTTTAAATCTTAAATAAAAAATTAATAAATATATTTACCTAGAGAAAAATATTTTAAAAGTTTGTAATAAATAATGAGATAAAATAATTTGAAAGAAAAATTGATGAAAAATAAGGAGTGAGAAAGTAAGGAGAGAAAATTTAAAGAAATAGAAATTGAGAAGGGAGAAATTGATTCAAAAAAAAAATGAGAGAGAAGGTGATGAGAAAAAAAGTGAAGAGAGAGAAGTGAGTAGACAAAAAGTGATGAGAGAGAAAATAAAGATATAGTAAGTGATAAAAGAGAAAATAATGACATAATAAGTGATACAAGAAAAAGTAAGGAGATAAAAAATGATGAAAGAGAAAATGAAAAAAATAAAAAGTGGGAAGAGAGAAAATAACGAGAGAGAAAGTGATGAAATAGAAAATAAGAAATATAAAGTGATGTGAGAGAAAGTGATCTCAGAAAAATTGAAGAGAGATAAACTAATAAAAGATAAAATGATGTGACAATAATTAATGTTAGATAATAATAATTAAAAAAAAAATGTGAGAAAAAAGAAATAGACGAAAACACATAAAATAATATTTTGTTAATCTCAAAATATTTTGTTTTTCTTAATTTTATTTTTAAAAATTATTTTAAGAAAACAACATCAAAGACCCAATTTATTTTAAAAAAGCATTTTTCAGCTTTTAAAAATAAAATACAGTTCGATTTTAGTTTAGTTAAGGAGACAACGCCTTAGAATTTCTATAATTATTTTATTTATACTAACACTTATCTCATGTTATTATATTTCTCATTTATTGTAGACAGATATCCATAAAGTTATAACAATATTATTATTCGTATTATTGTTTTTCAATCCTCAAATTTATTTAATTGCTGATGCTGAGATGAGATGAGAGAGAAATCCATGGCTTAATTTCTAGTTTTATCTCCAAAACACAAAGTCAAGCTAAGCTAAGCAAATACTCTCTCCCATATCCTTCATTCTTCTTCTCGCCAACTCCACACTTCATTCGATCCCCGTCTCCAGGTTCAGATCCATCACTCAAACTCTTTCTCTTTTTCTCTGATAGAGATCCATAGTTTTTTATTATTCATAGCCAAGAGTTTTGCTTGGGATTTTTGTATATTAGTTTCTGGATTATTTCTCCTTCAATTTGATTGGATCTTGAATCTTTTTTTGGTTTTCTTTGCAATTTTGTTCCTTGAGTCATAAATCTCGTTGTACTTTATACATGTATGGTATATAGAGCAATTAGAGTTTGAAAAAGAAATAATTGGTCTTCATTTAGTAATGTCTTGCAAGGCTGTTATTTGATCTTGCAGTTTTGTTAGTTTTTTCAATTTCGATTGTCGATTCTGAGTTGTTTGTTTTACTGGCCTTTGTTTTTTCTTTCGGGGATTTTTTGGAGAAAGTTTCAGTATCCTTTTATGATATAATTATTTTTATTTTCCAATCTTCTGAAAGCTGACATATTCAATTTAACCTGATTGTTGGGCGGACCCAACATTCTCTGTGAAGTTGTTCTAGCTCGTGGGGTTGGGAATGAGATGTTGTAGGTACTTAGGTTCAATTTAACAAATAAAGTGAGCAACTGAATTTTGATTGCAATTTCTGCCCAAATGAGCATTTTGGGTGGAACCCGAAATTGAGATCCTATAACTGTGCATTTTTCGGGTGGGTGGTGTTTGCTTTGAGTTGATTCATTTTGAAATTCTGTGTGTGTTGTATCAACAGGTTATTCTGGTGAGGATTGAGTAATCTCCATGGGAAGAAGGTTCTATGCAGGTGACGTTTGTAGCTGTTTGCAATTCAAAACATGCTCGTGTCTCATGGTCTTGGTGTCACAGCTTGGACGTTTCTTCATGTGAATGAATTTAACAAAAAATGGACAGAAATCTGGGAAAAGGGGCCATGGATCAACAGAAAAACTATGAACAAGTTCGGTACAGCAACATGGAACCAAGAAATGATGGACATGGGTCTACCAATCAAAGATATTTTCAGGATCCATCCAGTAATATTAATACGAACTTGAGGCCACCAGGTTACAATGTGTCTGTTGGAACTAGACCTGGGCTGAATTTCTCCATTCAGACTGGCGAGGAATTTGAGTTTATGCGGGAAAGGGTGAATCCCAGGCAACATTTTGTTCCAAATGCTTATGGTGGTGATGCTAACAGTGCTCCTGCTTATATGAATCTTAATGGGATACTGGGAATCAGCCACGCAGCTTCTGAAAGTGGATCTGATATCTCTATGATTAATTCTTTGGAGAAATCTCATGCCCAGGATTTTGAGAGGAAAGGATCTTCTGTAAATGAAGAGAAGAGTTACCATGATTCTGTACGATCCGTACCACAAACCTCATCACGTAGTGATATTGGTCGTGGATTTCACGGTTATGTCTCTTCAGGAGCATCTCAAAGCTCATCCACAAAGGTGAAGTTCCTTTGCAGCTTTGGTGGAAAAATTTTGCCTCGTCCAAGTGATGGAAGACTTAGATATGTTGGAGGTGAAACACGTATTATAAGGATAAGCAAGGATATATCCTGGCAAGAACTAATGCAGAAAACATTGACCATATACAACCAAACGCATACAATAAAATATCAGCTTCCTGGTGAGGATCTTGATGCATTGGTTTCTGTTTCTTGTGATGAAGATCTGCAGAACATGATGGAGGAATGCCTGCATGGTGGGGGATCACAGAAACCTCGTATATTCCTGTTTTCTAGTGCCGATTTGGAGGATGTACAGCTTGGTCTGGGAAGCATGGAGGGTGACTCTGAGATCCAGTATGTAGTTGCTGTAAATGGTATGGATCTAGGCTCGAGAAAGAACTCATTTGCTTTAGCAAGCACTTCTGGTAGCAATTTGGATGAGCTACTCGGTCTAAATGTTGAAAGGGAGCATCCTTCACCTGAATTAGCTGGTACGAGTACTGTGGCTTCTGCAATCCATTTGCCTTCATCGACTCGTCAATCTTCTCAGACGATGCTTCCTAGTTTAACTAGTGCTTATGAATCTAATACACAGGCTTACTGGGGATTTAATATGCGTCCGGGAGAAGCTGCCCTACATCCTTCATCAACATTCCAACCTATGGGAAGCTTCTCTGGGGTAGATGGAAATATGACGCCGCTGCAGTACAGTTACAGTTCTCACCCTTCCAATTATGCAACACCTGGAGACAGCTCAGTCCCAATGCTTATCCCTGGGCATGGAAGTCAACAGGGTGCTTTGTCTGAAGATAAGCTCTATGGTGGCTTCCATCTCCACGATTCTGAAGTATCTACGAATGAGATGAAACCAAAAGGAGTTAGCTCAGCTCAGAAGATTAGTGAACCTGAAAAAATTCGATCTCTGGACAAGGAAGCTCCTTTAAAAGAGACAGTGATGAAAAGAGAGAGCTCTTTCCAAAAGGTAACTGAAACTGATAAAAGTTGGGCCATGGAAAATGAACACACCTTTTCTTCACATCCAGATGATAGTTCAACTCCACATTACATGCCAAGGGAAGAACCATCGTTTCCTAATTCAGCAGCAGATATTGGGCCACCTTTAGTGGGTACAAAAAGTAATAGAAAGCTCCAGGAACATGTACAAAACTCATTGTCTCCTGAAATTGTAAACGAAGTAAAAAAGAATAATCAGGAAAGTCAAGTTTACTCATTGAGCGCACCACATGTACCTGCATGTGGTCCTTCTGAGACTGATTCTGCTGACTTGAACGGCTCCCTTGAGCCACCTATGGTTCCTCAGCCGATCTTTAAATCCGAGCGAATTCCCAGGGAGCAGGCTGAACTGAACCGTTTATCAAAATCTGATGACTCTTTTGGTTCTCAATTTTTACTAACTCAGGCACTTTCTGAACACTCGCAACCAATATCGAATTCAGTTAGTAAATTGCAGGAGGAGAATGTTGCTATGCATACTGAGCAGTCATCTTTATCATCAAATCCATCACAAAGAATCCCTCAAAGTCTTGTTGAAAATATTAATAAGATGAACTCTAAAGTTTCTGAGGAGGTGCTTGACTCGAAGTTACAGAAGCCTTATCAGGTCACGGTCAAAGATCACTCCACAAATGATAAGGAAGCAGCAGGGCTGAATCATCAAATGGCAAGTCAAGGACTTGATAAGACCAAGGAGGGATCTACTCTAAGTTCACCAGAGCATGAAAGGAAGGAAATTGCTTTCACAGGTGCTGCACGAGGAGAGTCTCCTGCTGGTGTTAACACTTCTGAGCATGGAGATATTCTTATTGACATTAATGATCGTTTTCCTCGTGATTTTCTGTCAGATATTTTCTTAAAAGCTAGAATATCTCAAAACCTTTCAGGCATCAGTCATCTGCCTGGTGATGGAGCTGGTGTGAGCTTCAACATGGAGAATCATGAGCCCAAGAGTTGGTCATACTTTCGAAAGATAGCTCAGGATGAATTTGAAAGAAAAGATGTGTCCCTTATGGACCAGGACCATATAGGTTTCTCGTCCCTGATGGCAAACATGGGAGGAGTTCCAATAGATTACAGCCACCCACCTTTGAAGTCTGATCGAGGTGCTTTGGGTCACATTGACTCCAATATGGATTTTGTAGATGATATTAATCAAGAATCAACCACTATGACTGTTCTGAGCTCGATAAATTTACATTCAGATTACAATGCTTCTCAGTTTAAGGAGAAGGAAAGCGAACAGCTGGATGCAGTGAACCCAAGAATCCCAGAATCAGATTATGAGGTATTTTATCAGTTGCCTTTTTCTTTTGTGATTGATAGCATTTTCTACCAAATACAAATTCTTTACCTCTGACCTCAAGTTGTCTTATCTTCTAGGATGGGGAGCTGGATATTCAGAACACAGCTGTGCCTCTTGTTGATCTTAGTCTTGAGGAGTTTGACATTACAACTTTGCAGGTAGACCTTCAATTCACAATTTACTTCTCTATAGTCTATATTTGTGGAATGTTCAGAAAATTCGCTCCGTAGTGTCATTTGCTGAGATCACCACCTATTGTAGTGTTAGGCGGATTTTCCTTGGCTTCATTTCACTATTTCCAGCACTGTTGTCGCAATCCTACTCACTGTAAATATCACTTTTTGCTTTTAACCCTGTCAATAAAATAGATGCTGCCACCTACTTTTTTTCTTGGTCTTGTTTTATTTCATTTTTATAACTTATTCAGAATGTGTAATTCAAATGCAAATGCGGTGTAACTTTTATGGGATTTATGATAAATAATGGTAATCCCATGTTCTTGGGCTGGGTCCCTAAATTTTGTTTATGCTAAATGGTATGTATTTTGCCAAACTACTAATTTTATTAATTATATCCAACTTGCAAACTAAAAATAAATAAAGAAAGAGAAAAAAGAAGAATACGAAATACAAGAAAAAGTTAAATATCCAAGACATACAGAAGTAGCCTAGGTATTCTATAATTCTATTTTTCAGTTTTTCCACTGAATTCTTTTTTAATTTTTTTTATGCTTAGCTGATACAGAAACTGTGCTATAGAACTAAAATAGGACCAGACAAATAAATCCTGAAATAGTTTTGAAAACAAAGAAAGAATGAAAGAAGGAAAGAAAGAAGAACAACAAACATGTGCTGAGGCCTGAGAACTTTAACTGTTAACTTAAAAGTTGTTCATGAGCATCTCACGGTGGCCCTTGTAAAATGTACTTAAAGCAAGTCCTATGTTTTTTTGGTCAGTGATCCATTGTGCATATTTTGGTTTAGCGGTTAACCTGCTTCTTTTTTCTTTGTATTCTGTTTCATTATGTTAGTATGAGAAAATTTAGAAAACTTATCTGATGTTTTTGTATCATGATGTTCCTGCTTGAACAGAAGTTAAATTTGTAAAATAAAAATAATAAAATATGCAAAGCGATTTTAATTTTTACTTTGTAATGAATGGAGACGTAGTTGGTAATTAATTAAGAAGTTATTGAATTCTCATACTGTAATTTTCATACGTTTCTCAGTTCTTAATACCGTAGTCCATCGCTGTTTATTTAGGCGATTTGCCTTTTCTTTTCTGATTTCTGTTTTTTTATTCCTGGAATCTGCTCTTTGGTTGTAATCCAGTTTTATCTTATTTGCTACCTCTGGATGCCATAGCAGATTATAAAGAATGAAGATCTTGAAGAGCTGAGGGAATTAGGTTCTGGTACTTTTGGGACCGTTTATCATGGAAAATGGAGGGGAACAGATGTTGCCATCAAACGAATAAAAAAAAGCTGCTTTACTGGACGATCATCAGAGCAAGAAAGATTGGTATGTATTGAGGGGGTAGTCCTTGTTTCTAATTTTTTTATCATACCTCCCAACAGTCAACACTGGCTATGGAGTGTGTGAGGTAGCTTTCTCCTAGCATTGAGAACAATAATGAAATTCTCACCAATCTTGGAAATAATGCAATTCCCTCTAGTTATTTTGTAAATTCTAACGTGTTTGGGATGTTATTTGCAATTCTCTACCCCATAAATTATGTAATTAAATAGTGGTTGTTTTTCTTTCCAGACAGTTGAGTTCTGGCGTGAAGCTGAGATTCTTTCCAAGCTTCATCATCCAAATGTGGTGGCATTTTATGGTGTAGTTCAGGATGGGCCAGGGGGAACAATGGCTACTGTGACAGAGTTCATGGTGAATGGCTCTCTTAGGCATGTTTTACTTAGCAAAGAAAGGTAGCATCATTAAATTTGTTACTTTTTAAGTGTACTAGATTACAACATCCAGTGATAAATATTAATTAAATTTGTGTATGATCAGGCATCTAGATCGTCGTAAGAGGCTCATCATTGCTATGGATGCAGCATTTGGGATGGAATATCTGCATTCAAAAAATATAGTGCATTTTGATTTGAAATGTGATAACTTGCTTGTCAACTTGAAGGACCCTTTACGACCTATCTGCAAGGTAATTTTCATTTTTGGCTATCATATTGGCTCCTGCATATACTTGGTTTGTCAAAAATGTGGAAGTGTGGAAGTAGCGTATACTTGTTGGTTTCGTCATCTTTGAACCTCCTCTTAGTAGAGTGCTTCACATTTTGCAGGTAGGAGATTTTGGTTTGTCAAAAATAAAAAGAAATACCTTAGTCACTGGTGGTGTGAGGGGAACCCTTCCATGGATGGCGCCAGAGTTACTGAATGGTAGCAGTAGTAAGGTTTCTGAAAAGGTAAAGAATAATTTACATTTATTATTAATTAGGTTTTTTTTTTCAGTCATTATTCTTTACACTTTGTAACACTTAGTACCAAAAGTTGATTTTATATGAGTTAGGTCCCCAACCATTTCAAATTGTATCATTTAAGTCCTTAAATACTATTTTTATTTATTTTAAAATACGTAAAAAAAAATATAAAAAAAATAGTGAATCAATCTTAAAAAAATTGGACCTCTTAATATATGACATTAAAAAATATATATATTTTCATGGTATTTTTAAAAATATTTAATTGTTTTATAAATTTAAATAATTTTTTATTAAAAAACTTTTTACTTAATAACTGAACTATCCTAAGATTATTCATATATATCATGTACACATTTATTTTTATTTTGTAAATTTTTTTTATGATGCAACTTATACTAAATATATATGTGCACATAAATAACTTTATATACACTATTCACTTCTAAGTTGCATTATTTAAAAAAATGTATAAAATAAGCAAGCAAAAGACATAATAAAAATTAATATTATCAAGATAATATAATTATTAGTATTAATTAAAAAACAACTTAGGTAAGAATGTAAATACTAAATATTTTATAAAATGCCATAGAAATGTATATTTTTTCAATGTCATGTTTGTTATTGTCATAAATTAAGTGTCCAATTTTTTTAAGATTAATTCACCAATTATTTTATAATTTTTTTATGTATTTTTTTTTAAAAAGAAATAAAAATAACATTTAAGTACCTAAATGATACGATTTGAAAATGTTGGTGACTTAACTGATACAAAATCAACTTTTGAGACAAAAGTATTATAAAGTGTAAAGAATGGGGACAACAGCTGAAAAAAATCATATTAATTATTCAATGATAAAATCTTAATATACTCTTGCGAAAATGCAAACCTTACACATGTGAGTTGTGTTTGGGTATGTCTTGGGGTTCATCGTATCTTAAAATAATTCACAGCACCTCTTTCTAGTGGACAGTAAGTTTGTTAATAAAAGAGATATTTGCGGTGAAAGTACTAAAGTTATTTTTTTGACGGCAAAAGTACTCAAGTTCAATGGTGATGGTAACAGGTACTAATGGTGCAAGTAAAAGTTGATCTTGAATATTTTTGTCGCAAAAAAAAAAAAACTTGGACACTTAAGTTCAAATTCAGAATACTTGGGTACTTTGGCCGCATATATCATTTTTTTTTATTTATAAATTCATAATCTCAGATACAATAACAAACCATTAAAATATATAAATATATATATCCAATTTTTTAATTTTTTTTAATTTTAAAAGAGATGATAACAATGAATTTTTTATTTTAATTGTATTAAATTAATATTTTAGGATAAAAATTAATATGTCAAAATTTTAACTTTGTTTTAAAAATTAGTAAAAACGAATAAATTTTATAAATAAAATTAAAATTTAACTTTGTTTTAAATAAAATAAAAAATAATTAGGCATCTTTCCTTTGATTTTAATAGTTCGTGATTTCATTTGAGATTGTGAATTTATAAGTTTATAATAAAAGTTAATAAAAAAAATGATATTTGCGGCAAAAAGTATTCAAGTTTTATGAATTTGCATTTAAGTGCCAATTTTTTATTTTGCGGCAAAAGTACCAAAGTTCAACTTAAAAAAAAAACGATGCATTGTGTACTTTTTCCGTCAAAAAAATAATTTGGGTACTTAGTGCAATATTTTGTATAACTTGGGTACTTTTGCCGCAAATATCTCTTAATATAATATGAAAAGTTGAGAACAAAAATTATTGGAAACTGTTTGCAATATAATACATTTCTCTTGGGTTCTTGATAAAAGGGGAACTTGATTGAATATGATTCCACTCATTCAATATGTGAACAAATTTGTTATGGATGCAAGGGTGAATAACTAGTTTCGTGGTAGAAAGTTCTTGTTTGAATAAAAATAATAAATAAGTCATCCTTGTGGCAAAGTTGGTGGTAGTGTAATGGTAATGATGATGCTAATGAAATCTATAAAGGACCGTGTTTTATCTTTTTGGGGGAAAAAATCTAGGCTTTAGCTTCTCTTGCATCATCATTACCATTACACGGTCTAGATTTAGTAGTAGTAATGTTGTTTCTTGTTGCATTGTGAAAACTGTTTGTAGTATATTCAAAATTGATGATGATGATGATGATACATTTTAAAAATTTTAATATTGGAATAATTTCATTTGTGGTGTTTTGGCCGGTGTTTTTCTAATTCAAATAGCTTTCAGCGATTTGTAATTTAGTTAAAGTGTAAAAGTTATGTTAATTTCAACTATTAATTTTATTGTAAAACAAGAAACTTAGTTGCTCATAGTTTCAGTTCCATGTATCTTTTAGTCAGTCTTTGACAATTGCATGTAATGTTTCACGGCTTTTTGCTTGTTTTAGGTTGATGTTTTCTCCTTTGGTATTGTTCTATGGGAGATTCTTACCGGAGAGGAGCCTTATGCTAATATGCATTATGGAGCGATTATAGGTGTGTATTGAACTAGTTGCTTGCTTGGTACCTGTGAACGTTATTAGATTCTTTATTATTTTTTAGGATCTTTGTGAACCTGTTTTGTTTCATAGACAAAAAATAATTTTTTTTGATAAAATATATAATACTAGATGAGTAGAAGGGTAGAATATCTGCTAAAGAAAAAGCAAGAAAAGATAAAATAGGGACACAAAGTCAGTTAAGTATTCAAGTCCTTACAACAAAGAAAAATATAAGGAAATTTCTTCAGCACCATAGCGGTTGCCGCCCTTAAATGAAGATATGAATCTTGCTCTCTCCCATAATGAGAACATGTTCTGTCCCTTTATTTCAAAAACATGGCTGGCCCTATGCATCCGAATTGCCTAGAAAACTACCTGTGGCTCACAATCTCGCATTACAGCTGCCAATTTTCCAATGTCAAATATGACGGGCTCAACCATTTAACATCCACATTTCATTTAGAGAAGCCACTTAAAACCTGCTTCCATCAACAGTTTGCACCTTCAGGGCACGTTCGAGATGAGACTTTATTAATGTGGGTTAACATAGTCCAGGGGCTACTCCAATACTAATGTTACCAAGCCCTAAAGACACTTGAGACAACATCCTTGAAGCTCCTGTGGAAAAGATGAAAATGATTTAACTTAGTTGTTTAGGAATTACCCACTAAAAGAGTTCATATTGAGAGAAGTTGGTGGAAGTTGTCGCATCTTTCCAACCGAAGATTCTAAAGTAATGCTAGAAGCACACTTCTGTAGAGGATTTTACCTTGCTAGCTGATTTACTTTTCTATCATTATTGAAACAAACAGTGAGGCATTATCCAATAAATGCTCTCGAATTTATTATTGCCGTGAGAGCTAAAACTTATTGATGCATGGAGGACACTTGATTTAGATGACTCCAGTTGACCTTGCATGTCTTCATTTGCTCATAACAGTTCTGAGATAAGTTTGTAGAATAAGAAATGCCTGTATTCGAGCATGATGTTGTCCCTTAATTGCAGGTGGTATTGTCAATAACACATTAAGACCACCTGTGCCAAGCTATTGTGATTCTGAATGGAGATTACTAATGGAGCAATGCTGGGCCCCTGATCCAATTGGCCGTCCATCTTTTACGGAGATCGCAAGACGCCTACGAGTGATGTCTGCCGCTTGCCAAAGCAAACCACAGGGTCACCAGCCACAGAGTCAGATACCCAAATGAGAAGAACTCTGAAATTCAACTGTCCAATTTTAGCTCTTTTATTAAGTCATATTTCCAAGAGAAGTTCGTTTTATACTTATATAAAGGTGTGTAATTATACGAAAACAGACATGAGAGAGAGAAAGAGAGTGAGGCTACAAGTGAATGGGTGAAGCTATAGTTCATAATTGGGTTGTAAATCATCATTGGATGGTTGTGTGCAAATAGTGAGAAATTTGTTTATTATGTAAAGCTGTTATTTGTGTTAATAATAGTAAATTTGAACTTTGGTTCTGATTCTTACTTCTGTTAACGACATGTACAAACGGTATACATCTTGTTCATGATACTGACTCTGAGTTGATAGTTTGTACGTAAAGCACAAAAGAAGATGTTATTACGCTTGTCTTTGCAGTAGTTGCAACAAACTGTGCAATTTTTCTCATTCTCTCTATACTTTTTCTCCCTAAACAATGGAAAAAAGAAGAAGAAGACAATGTTCTATTCTTCTCACCTGTGGGTTCCTCTAATAAGAAAATGACAATGACTGAGCAAAAATATTCGAGTCTTTTAACTTTTAAGGATTTATACGTCGTAATTTATGTCTACACAATGTATATGTGAGTACTTAATCTAATAAGCATATGTTTATGAAATTAGTGGCTAATTTCACTTCCTAATAATTTTGTTTATTTATTGGTGGAAATTGTGGCTAAAGTAAACAAGTCAACAAATGGTTCCGTTTAAGAAAAATATAAAAATTAAAAAACAAACGGTTAATGAACCAATTTCATTGTGCGCCTCAATTCATCCTAATTACGTTGATTGTTGGTTTAATATTTTTTCTAGGTATTTACAATATAAGTGCTGTGAATTTATATATACATCTCAAACTAAATATATTATATTTTATATATTAGGTCTTGATGTATACTTTTGTACCTCATTTATTAAATTTTGAGAATTAAAATTTTTTAAATGATAAATTTGGTTTTTTTTTTCTTTTTAAATAAAATAAAGAGATATTTGTGGCCAAAGTACCTAAATTATTGTGTTTATAGTAGTTAAGTACCTAAGTTATTTTTTTGGCGGCGAAAGTACCTTCTGTCCATGTTTTGTTGCAGTTTAGTACAACTATTTTTTTCACTGTTAAGTTCGCCACCATGACATGAAATTTACTTATAACTTGGGTACTTTTACTACAAATATCTCTTAAACTTAGTACTTTTGCCACAAATATGCCTTTAATTTGGTACTTTCGCCACAAATATCTATTTAATTGGGTACTTTCCCCTATGCGTCACAATCAAACTTAACGGTAAAAATTGACGGTAATAGTAAACTTTACCAAAACATGAACGGAATGTACTTTCGTCGCTAAAAAAATAATTTGGGTACTTAAGTGCTACAAACATAATAAAGTGTGTACTTTCACTGCAAATATCCCTAAAATAAATAACAAAATAAAAAATCTTAAATATTTACTCTAATCTCAAATATAAATTTATGTGAAAAATAATTAAGAAAATACAATAAACTTACTTTAATATTAAATGATTTTTTTAAATAAGAAAATTTTATTGTTGTGGTGTTATAACAAGGAATATAATCTTAAAATATGTGAAAAGCTCAATTTAATAAGAAGAAATATTAAAATTTTAATTTAATTATAATTGGGGTACATCACTAACCCTAAAAATTTGTAAATAGAACAAAAATTTAAAGGGATATATTTTAGTCCTTTTACTTGAAAAAAATAAATATGTACTGATAAAATATTTTTAAAATAGAGTGTCTTTATAATATTTGGAGGTGTAAATATAACTTTCTTTCAATCAAACTTTATTTATGAAGTTCTAATATACAATTTAATAATTAAGAAAGTACCTAAGTTGTACTGAAAGTTGCATTTAGGTAGCCAAGTTTATTTTTTGACAACTAAAGTATCCAAGATCAACTTTTAGTTACACTGTACTTTCTGTTAACTTTGCCACTAGATGGTGAGTGACAACTTGATTTAAAGAGATATTTGCGGTAAAAGTACCTAAGTTGTGCTCAAAGTTGCACTTAAGTACCCAAGTTTTTTAAACATCTAATGGTATTTAGGTAATGCACTTTAGGTACTTTTGTCGCAAAATATCTCTTTAAATCAATCTACCATATCACCATCTAATGACAAAGCTAATAGTAGATACCTACGGCGCAACTAAAAGTTGATCTTGAGTATTTTTTCCATCAAAAAATAAATTTAGGTACTTAAGTGCAACTTTTAGTATAACTTAAGTGCTTTCGCTACAAATATCTCTTAATAATTTAATATGAATTATTTTGAATTAAAATAAGGGCAAATAAGTAATTTTCCTTCCAATATATGTTGTAAAACAAAACTATCTTTGTTATAAAATAAAGATAGTATTTAGCAGAAATGCATAAAACCATATAGAAAAGAGAGAATTGAAGCACAAGAAATAGAGAGAATTTCATTCATTCAACATTTTGTTGTACATAATACAAGCTCTGCAATGCATATATATAAGCTAGGAAATAAAGTATAAAATACAAAAGATTGAAAGTTGCAGCAAATATAAAATACCACTTAATAGTATATTAATCTATAACTCATAATATTTATTCTAAATGAATATCATAATATAGATGGGGTTGTAAGGGTAATAGAATATAAACAACCACACAAATTAAATTCATAGTTTTATAACACTCCTCCTTGGTTGTTCATTATTCAAAATCATGCATAGTTAAAATTTTACTAGGTATAGAAAATCTACCAAGTAATACACATTTAAAGTTGCTTCGTTATAAACTTTATCAGGTAAAAACAATAGGACAAATCCTGGACTAAGAGAAAAATAGTGTGACACACATTTATCTTCCTCTTATGCAAATATCCCTAGTTATTTCGATGACCAGATTTCTCATATAATCTTACATTTGGTTCATTGTAATATTATATATCATGACTTTTAAATATCACCAAACATATAAATAAATCATTCGCAATCGCATATTTATTATAACTCTTCTAGAGTATATAGGTAGAATAAAACATTAATATTTATCCAATATATTGGTTTCTTGATCATGTGAATATATTGTTGGTTTTTATAGATCCAATCAGACATTATACGCACCGGAACAACAATCAAAATTGTTAATTTAACCCCACAAGATTTCTAGATCTACTTATTCACACACACACACACACACACATATATATATATTGAATCAAAGACATGAATAAAAAATTACCTCAGGTCCTTCCTTGCTGCTATATTTTTGTATGGCAAAAATCATTGAGATCTCACACCAAGATCTTCCAAAATGTTCTCAGCACACAAAGAACAAGTGTGGGCTCGCTATACAAAATAATAGACAAAATCTATTTATCAGATGTTCTCAACACATGAGATCTGATAAAGTTTGGACCTAAGTTTGTGAAGAACAGTGACCTATGCTTGTAGCACTATTATCTTTTTCTCAGAGAGATTTCACGATATTTTTCTATCCTTGAAAAGTATCGTTCTGAAAAACTGATATCCTATATTTAATATATCCAATATATTAAAAATAAAATATTAGTTATTTTAAACAATTTGAATAACTAATCAGTTATCAGATTATGTTTAAATAATAATATTTTAATCTTATTACAATATCTCATTATTTATTTAATATTTAAATAATTAAAATTGTGGAACCAAGAAACTATCAATTAGCTTCTTATGCGTGTAGCACAGTGACTGTGCACTGTGCTACACATGTACCACATGCCAGGGAATGCATGTGATTTTTTCTTATTATTTAAATACCAAAAATCCCAAAAAATAAATTAATTCAAAATTAATTATATTTTTGTTAAATCAAATAATTAATTAATTCTTAATTAATTAATTACACATAATTATACAATAATTATGTTTGATGCATAGAAAAATATTTTACTTATCAAATAAGTCTTTTTGCCCATTTTTGTATTTACCTTTGCCAGTGTTTGTTTGAGCCATTTCAGGAATCATTGACCTATAACATTAAGCTCCAATAAATTGAAACTAAATAATTAAACTCTTTAATTATAATAGTTAATTTATTAATTCTGATATTTCTCCACTATAAATTCAGAATTGCACTCTTTATGTTATAGATATACTTTTACAGAAATCTTATCTTAAGTCGTCCATTGATATAACCATCTTTCAATAGTTCAACCCTCTAATTAATTAGTTCATAAATTAGAATGGATGAATTACCATTTTACCTTTCTAATTTACTTCTTATTCCTTAAGTACCATTAATTCACTAGTGAATAATTAATCTATAATCCTGTTATCCAGATTTCCGGATAGCGTTTAGATGGATAGCCTCGGGGAAGCAGAATTATCAAAGTCTTTCACGAAGAATGACCAGGGCTCGCGGATGGACAGAAAGGCTTCGCCTCACCCGTTTAGTGTCCAGCACACTCTTTTAAGCAACCGCGACCTGGAAGCTCGTCAATTCTCCCGGACTCCCAAAGGGATATCCTTCGGGGAAGGTCCTTCCAGGAGAAGCTCTTCAGGTTACCTTCGCGGATACAGTTCCGTGCCTCGCGCGGAAGAAGACCAAGCGGTCGAGTCACGGAGGAGGAATAGTTGGAATGATACTCACCTGACACAGGATCCCGCCCGACAGGTCGAGGCCGCACACATCCCAGCACGCCTAAAAGTGCCTTTTCGCCCACTGTTCCGCTGACAGCCTGGAAAAGACGGCTGCCTTTTGTCATTCCCCATATTTTCATGTAATTATACCTGCGTAGAGCCTGGTAGCCATGCTACGACGGTAATTGTATTCCCTATTTACGACTGGTGTAATTAAGACTCATGAGGGCAGAGTAAAACCTTAATCCAAAACCCTAGCTATAAAGACCTCCTCATTTCACGATAGGAGGGGAGGCCAACAGATTAAAGAGCAAGAATTCTGCCAAAATCTCTCTAGCTTCATCTTCTTCAAGAGAACCCGAGAGAAACATTGTGAGTTTGTGAGGTTCTTGTACACCAGCCATTTTACTGTAATTCTCTACAAGTATAATAACATCGACTCGTGGACTAGGGCTTGTTAACGCCTGAACCACGTAAAAAACCTATTTGTCTATTTATATTTCTACACTTCTACAGTTCTTATCTTCTTATTATTTTGTTTGTATTCGTTTCCGAAAAACTCGGTAAACATTTTGGTGCTTTCATTGAGAGCTGTAGGGAGTTGTTAGTCAGCTCTTTTTCTGTGTACGTTTTTTGTATTCACTCCGTACTGAAAAGATGGTGACTATGAGAAAATCCGCGGTTGACAAGAATGCTAGGGTCAACCCCGATATTATGATGGAAGATGCGGTACAAAACGAACCCTCGGTAGCCCAGACCGAAGGAGAAAGTACCCACGACTCGGACTACCAAGGTGAAGACCCGACATCCTGCCAGGATCGGGTCAGTACTGAAGATACGACATACTTAGAAAACGAAGAAGAGTATGTCCGAGACGGTTACTACAAAGACGGCTACTACTACGAGAAGGATCCAGAACTGGTCCAAGTAGCCGAAGAACTGGTGACCACTAAGGCCAAGCTTGCTGAGCAGGAGCGCGTCTCCGAAAAAATGCAGCGCATGATGGAGCGCCTCCAAAGCAAGTTCGGAGATCTAGGCGACTCGGACGAGGACGCCTCTGTCTTAGGTGGTGCTGATGCCACCATGTCGGATCCCGCCGCTGCTGGACCATCCAAAGCTGCCCCTAACAAGGGCAAAGAAAAAGTTGGGAAGCCTGTGCGCACTAACGCCCCTGCACCTCCTAAAGGCGTGAATCACCAGGCCGACTGCCCCCCCCCCCCCCTCGCGCGCAGAAGGTCTCTGGCGCTCCTAAGCCCAGACGTCCTTCAGCCCCAAGGGGGCACTCTGTGCCTAAAGGGCCCGGTGCTAAGGAACCCAGGCCTAGGGGAAGGAACAACCGCCCCAGTGATTCCGTCAACCAGGACGGTCGGGCTGCGGACACGCACTCCGAAGATAGCTGGTCCACGGTGGACCTAAGAAGAAGGTTGGAGGCCAAGTATGAAAAAGCCAAAGGAGAAAAGGCCCGGCCTCGTGGAGATGACTTGCGGAATCATCTCAACGACAAGCTCCGAGGACGTGACCTCCCGGAGAGCGATACAAAGATGCTCGAGGAACAGATCGCTGCCTTGACCAAGCTGGTCCGGAAGCAAAGTGGGGCCCTGTCAGACTCTGAGGAGGAAGACCCGGAACCATGTATTCGGAGGATCGCGGAAACGCCCCTCCCAGAGAACTTCAAAATGCCTCATATAGAATTATATGAGGGGAGGACAGACCCACGCACCCATCTAGATAAATACAACAAGATGATGCAAGTGGCGCGCGTCAGTGAGGATGCCAAATGTATGTGCTTCTCACTCACCCTTACCAAGTCCGCGGAGGACTGGTGGAAAAGATTAGCTCCCGGATCCATCCACAGTTGGAAGGAGCTACAGTCCGCATTCAGGAGGTAGTTCATTGCTGCCCGGGATCACGACATGGAGGTTGGTTCCTTAACCAACATCAAGCAGCTGCCCAATGAGAGCCTCAAAGCTTTCATTCAAAGAATGATGGAAGCTGCTGCTAAGACCAAGGTTAGCGACGACATGAAGCTGATCGCCCTTCAATCAGGGCTTACCGTCGGCTCCCTGCTATGGGGAGAAATGCAAAGGAGACGAGCAGAAACTCTGTCCGAATTCATATCAAAAGCTCAAGGAATCATCAACCTTAAGGATGCCTACCAACAGGCCTTTGGAGTTCCCCCAGCTCCGACGCCCTCCGTGACTGCGCCGAGCTTTGCTTCGCAAGCTCCCGCACCAGCCCTCATGCTTCCAGGAGCCCAGTTCACTCCAAGCGTGTATGGGCCTTCCGCGTCTGCTCAGACGCCGAGTCAAACCCATTTCTCTGGGTACAGAGCCGTACAAACCGGATATAGTGTCACTCCCGGCCTGTCGCAACCGCAAGCGGAAGGCCCAGAACAAAATCTGAGCCAATCGCGGAATAAACGAGGTGGAAGAAACTCCAACCGGGGGGACCATTCAAAGAAACCCCGGAAGAACTATGAGCCCAAGTTCACGGAGTACACCAGTTTGATAGACTCACGAGAGAATGTCTATCGGGCGACCTGTAATATGGTCAACTACAGGAAGCCCCCGAAAGTGTCTCACGGAGGAAGGCGCCCGCAAGACTCCAATAAGAGGTGTGAGTTCCACGGAGACGTGGGGCACACCACAAACGAATGCCTTCAGCTGAAGGATGAGATCGAGTCCCTGGCAAGAGCGGGACACCTCGGTCAATGGGTGAGGATACCCATAATCTATCCCGGACAGGGAGTAGTTCACGGAGCTGCATACTCTCCGGGACAGAGGGGGACCGCTAGCGCTCCTGGAGCCGGTCACCCCCAAGCTCCTGGATCTCAGTTCCCAGCGCTTCCTGCTCCGACCTCTCCAGCACCCATTGCCATGTTGACTCCAGGACCCGGAAAACCATATCCGCCAGGCCTTGCTCCGCCACCCGTTGACGGACACGTAGCCACCATTTCTGGAGGACCGCACCTTGCCGGAAGCACCCGCAACTCCCAGAAAAGGTACTTGAGGGAGTTAGAACACACCGGGGAGATGTGCGCCTTGATTCAGTCACCTGCTCAGCGTCCCCGAATGATGGATCTTCCCATCACCTTCACGGAAGATGACGCCCGACATGTGCACTTCCCCCACAACGATCCCCTCGTCGTGGAAGCCCAGATCGCCAATAAGAAGGTGTCACGGATCCTAGTCGATAATGGAAGCTCCGTAAACATCCTCTTCAAAGCTGCCTTCCACGCGATCAGATTAACCGAGACAGATCTGACCCCATGCCCCATCCAGCTTCAGGGGTTCAATGGGGATGCACTCATGCCCTTAGGAAAAATTCAACTTCCAGTCACCCTCAGAGGAGACAGCGACGCTTGTGCCTTCAAGCACTGCACATTCATGGTGGTCGACTGCCCCACGGCGTATAATGCCATCCTAGGCCGACCGTTCCTAATCGATGTTGGGGCCATAACCTCGATACGCCACTTATGCTTGAAGTTTCCATGCGACAACGGGCGTATCGGCACCCTCCGGGGAGACCAACGAAGTGCACGAAGCTGTTATAACGTCTCCGTCCGATCTGTCTACACGGTCCAGGAGGCGATTGTTGCCGCACCTTTGGCGGAGGATTTACCAGAAACTGGGGGTGCCCAAGGGGCATACGTTGACGAACTCGACCCTAGAGTGGGGGTCGAGAGGGAGATAGAGCCGATGGAGGAAGTCGAAGAGGTGATCCTCAACTCGGGAGATCCCACCAAAGTCATTCAGGTGGGGAAAAACCTTCCATCGGCCATTCGAGAAAAGATCGTGGCCACTGTGAAGAATAATCAGGATATCCTGGCATGGTGCCACGCTGATATGACGGGGATTAATCCTAATATTGCGTGCCACGCACTCAACATAGACCCATCTGCAACTCTAGTTCGCCAAAAGAGGAGGCCGTTAGACCCAGTGAGGGCCGAAGCAGTCAAAGCTGAAGTGGGCAAGCTGATGTCCATAGGCTTTCTCCAGGAGTCACTCTATCCCGTGTGGTTGGCCAACCCGGTTCTGGTCCCGAAACCCAATGGGTCCTGGCGAATGTGTATTGACTTCACGGACCTAAACAAAGCCTGTCCAAAAGATTGTTTCCCTCTTCCGCGAATCGATCAGATGGTAGACGCTACTTCCGGGTATGAACTCTTATCCTTCATGGATGCATACTCCGGATACAACTAGATCAAGATGCATGTCGCGGACCAGGAACACACCAGCTTCCTCATGGACAAGGGTGTCTACTGTTACGTGGTCATGCCTTTCGGTTTGAAGAATGCTGGGGCGACATACCAGCGTCTAGTAAACAAGATGTTCAAGGACCAGCTGGGGAGGAACATGGAGGTGTATGTAGACGACATGTTGGTAAAATCCAAGACCTCCGAGGACCACAGTGATGACCTTGAGGAAGCTTTCACCGTGATCCGAAAGTATGGAATGAAACTGAATCCGAAGAAATGTACTTTCGGGGTCTCGTCTGGGAAGTTCCTCGGTTTCATTGTCAGCTCCCGCGGAGTGGAGGCCAACCCTGAAAAAATTAAGGCGTTCATAGATATGCCTTCTCCCCGGAAGCATAAGGATGTCCAAAGCGTTGTCGGAAGGACAGCTGCTCTCAGCCGCTTCGTATCTAAGGCCACTGACAAATGTGTCCCCTTCTTCAATGTGTTGCGAGGAAACAAGAGGTTCGAGTGGACCCCCGAATGCGAAGCAGCCTTCCAACACCTCAAGGAACATCTAACTCGAGCTCCCATCCTGTCCAAACCTGTCGAAGGAGAGGCGTTGTTCTTGTACTTAGCTATGACAAAGCATGCCGTAAGTGTCGCTCTCGTCCGGGAAGACGGCCGTCTCCAGCTCCCTGTGTATTACGTGAGCAAGAGGTTACTGGACGCCGAGTCCAGATATTCAATGATCGAGAAACTCTCCCTCTGCCTGCTAATCGCTTCGCGGAAGCTAAGGCCCTATTTCCAGGCGCACACCATCAGAGTACTCACCAACCACCCTCTCCGGCAAGTCTTGCAGAAGCCCGAGTCTTCTGGCAGATTACTTAAATGGGCCATGGAACTGAGCCAGTTTGACATCCACTACCAGCCACGTGTTTCCATAAAAGGCCAAGCTCTCGCGGACTTTATTGTGGAATGCTCAGGAATGAATGACCTCCTGGAAGATCCTGTCCCGGAACTTCCCACATGGAAGGTCTATGTAGACGAAGCCTCGAATGAAAAAGGAGCTGGAGCAGGAGTTATCCTAATTTCTCCCCAAGGACATCAGCTCCAGAGCGCCATCCGTTTCGCGTTCCCAGCATCCAACAATGAGGCAGAACACGAAGCCATGCTAGCTGGATTACAACTGGCCAGAGAAGTCGGAGCCCAAAAAATCGAAGTATACAGCGACTCCCTACTTGTGGTAAACCAATTATCCAGAGAATACCAGACGAAAGGCGAAAAAATGGCCGCCTACGTGTCTCTCTCTCGCGGCCTCCTGCAGCATTTCAAAGGCTACCAAATCCGCCAGGTCCCTTGGGACTAGAATTCACTCGCGGACACACTGGCCAAGCTTGCGACAGACCCGGAGATTGAACAATATGGCCTAGTGCCCATCGGGCACTTAGAAGCACCTAGTACTGAGACACAGAGGGTAAATGCCATCATCGACCATTCCCATTCCTGGATAGGACCCATCCTCAGATTTCTCACCACCGGAGAGCTCCCCACTAATAAAGCTGACGCAAGAAAGCTCCAATATCAAGCTCCCCGATACGTGGTTATGGATGGAAAGCTTTACCGCAGAGGGTTGTCCATACCCTTCCTTAGGTGTGTTGCCGGAACCGAAATCAGCACCATCATCCATGAGATTCACGGAGGCTTCTGTGGCGACCATACCTCCGGGCTGAGCCTCTCCAAAAAGATCCTTCGTCAAGGATACTTCTGGCCCACCATGAAGAAGGATTGTGTGGATTATGTCAGAAAATGTGAGCAGTGCCAGAGGTACGCCAAGGTTCCGCGAGCGCTGCCTACAGAAATTACCTTAATGACCAGCCCTTGGCCGTTCGCCGTTTGGGGCATTGACCTAGTAGGTTCCCTTCCAACTGGAAGGGGTGGAGTGAAGTATGCCATAGTCGCGGTAGACTACTTCACCAAATGGGCTGAAGCTGAACCTATGAACACGGTCATGTCTAAGAAAGCACTGGACTTTGTCATCAAGAATATAGTGTGTCGTTTTGGGCTTCCACGTAAAATTGTGTCCGACAACGAGAAGCAATTTGATAGTGAGCATTTCACGAACTTTTGTGCTTCGCATGAAATCATCAAAAGCTTTTCCGCAGTCGCCAGACCTCAAGCTAATGGGCAAGTGGAAGCGGTGAACAAAATCTTAAAGACCACGTTGAAGAAAAAACTCCAAGCATGCAAGGCTCACTGGCCGGAAGAGCTTCCGCGAGTACTTTGGGCCTATCGCACAACAGAGAGAACTTCGACGGGGCACACACCTTATTCCATGACCTTCGGTTGCGAGGCCGTCATCCCAGTAGAAACTATGATCCCCTCTCACAGGCAGAACACCTACGACCCTACTCGGAACCACGCCTTTCTCCAGGAGTCCCTGGACATGATCGAAGAGCTCCGGGAGCAGTCACAGGTCCAACTCAAAATGTACCAAGGCAAGATAGCCCGACACTTCAACACAAGAGTCAAGAGCCGTACATTCGAAGTTGGGGACCTTGTCCTACGGAGAGTATTTCCTGCTACGCAGGATCCGGGAGTAGGAGTCCTCGGACCCAACTGGGAAGGCCCCTATGAAGTCCAAGAAAAAGTGGGCCATGGGACGTATCACTTAAAGAGACTCGACGGATCTAAAGTCCCGCGCGCCTGGAACGCGGAGCACCTCCGCCGTTACTATCAGTAGGCCCCGGACTATCTAGTCGAAAGTCCTTGGGGGACGTAGCAAAAATGTAAAATATGGAGATAATCCTCCCAGCTGTAAAACACATGCCTAACAGGCTAATTTAATAAAACACGGAGAGATTCACTCCGCTTTTACTGCATTTTTTATCCCTTTGTTCCAAGCTGCGTTTTAACAAGTGACCACGCGGTCCGGAGACGTCCGGACCCCACGCTCACTTTGGGGGGTATACATGGCTATGCCTTAGCCATATGCCCCTTGAACAAAACATACAGAGAACACCACTTATGTGTTAGCATTGTGTTTGAAAATTTTAAATTGTTAAGCTTAGGTTGATTTGTTGCCATGAACATATTTGCATTACGTGTCATGTGTGCATTATGTGGTTATGTGAAAATTGCCATGAAAATGTCTGCCATTATGCATCATGAAAATTATCTCCTATGTAGCCCAGCGATGAATAGGACTGGGGGTCGAGGCACATTCAGAGAGCTACGCCGAAGCACCCCCAACTTCCTGACAAGTCCTTCGCAGAATACTCCGCGACCGCTGTAAAGCTTTGCTTCGCAAGCTTCAGCTCCGGGTCTCATGAAGTAATGCATGGCAAGATCCGCGACCGCTGAAAGCTTTACTTCACAAGTTCCAGCTCCGGGTCCCGCAAGGCGAAAGATGGCAAGATCCGCGACTGCTGTAAGCTTTGCTTCGCAGGCTTCAGCTCCGGGTCTCACAAAATAATGCATGGCGAGCTTCTAGAAACCACTGCAAGCTTCGCTTCGCAAGCTTCAGCTCTGGGAGCAGATATAATTGATCCCCCAATTACAGCAGGCCTTGCTTCGCAAAGCCCCTGCTCCAGGATCGCACATGGTAGGCGTGACGATTTCCCCGACCGCAACGAACCTTGCCTCGCAAGGCTTCATGCCAAGTCCCTGAAGTCGGCCACCGTGAGGTCCGCGACGACAGTTAGTTTTGCTTCGCAAAGATCTAGCCCTAAGTCTAACGACGCTCACCAAAAGAACTCCCGTTCCGGCACCATCCCGCATAATCGTATTAAGTGTTTGCCTCGCAAGCTTTGTAAAGATCGCGATGGGAAGATGGAACGGGTCACCTTAGCCATCCCAGCGAACGGTATAACTACAAGTCCTGGGATTGGCTATTTACCTTAGGAAAGCTGAGTACGATGAAAGAGGGAGCCTGGCCGTTGGAACCAAGAACCCTCCGTAACCTAGAAACTACGTGGGAAAAGACATAAGCCGTTGGAGCTTCAAGCTAGAAATGCAAAGGTTCTGGCCATTGGAACCAAAACCTTATGCGCCCCTACAGCAGTTTCTACCGTATAAAAGTCTCTATTCTAAGCACAAAATTAAACAAGGAACTCAGCAGAAAAGGAAAGAAGAATTCTACAATTATTACAATGAAGGCCCTGCGGACCGGGCATCTGTAATGTTCCCGCAATTAAAAAAGAGTACAGGGAGCTTCGCCCCAAAAGAAAAAAAAAATTATTATATATACACAAAGGATAAGACCCCTTCAAGCACTGGGGGTGGCAGCGGCTTCCACGACCGGGACCTCGGAGACAGCGGTTTCAACTGGGGCTGGCGGAGTCGGCTCATTGGAAGGTGGAACTTCATCACTGGCAGGTTTAGAGGTCCCCGCCTCTTCGGGATCTTCTGCCTCAGGGGCTCCACCAGGCTCGTCGATGTTATAAGTCTGGACGCACACCTCTGGGCTTTGATCCCACACCTGTATCTTTTCCCTCATGGCGGCGGCGTCCTCTCCCAGGTAGCCTACTACCTCCGGATTTATTTTCCAAAGTTGGTGCATGAGGACCACGTGGGATAGATTAATCGTTCTATTCAGCACCACCTCGGAATCTTCCTTCTCCTTCAAGCGCTCCACCTCAGAGGTCGCCAGCTTTGCCTCCGCGACAGCCAATTGAGCCCTCAGTTTTTCCAGCTCGGCCTTGGATGCATCCCGCTCTCCCTTAAGGGAATCAATCTCCTTGCGCTGCACCTTATTTTGATCCAGCAAGGATTGCTTCTCAGTCACATGCCCCCTGACAGTGAATTGCAAGGCTCCAATCTGTTTGTCCTTCTCAGCGAGCCCCAACTCCTGCATAGACGCGAGATCCTTGCTCCTCTTGTGATCTTGCTCCTCCTCGTGCAGCCTATTCTGAAGAGTGGAATATTCCTCGTTCTGCTTAAGGAGGAGATCATTTTTCGAGTGCAAGCGGGCATCCAGGGTATCCTTCTCCACCCTGGCCTGGGATAGCTCTTCCTGGAGCTTGGAGTTTTGGCCTTCAAGTCATCCGACCGCTGCTTGAACTCATCCTCCGCACTGGCCCGGTACTCTTGATATTTGGCAAGATATTTCTTGTCCGCCTCTTCTTCAGCCTTGCGCCGGGCCTGGTTAATCTTCTCCACAGCCTCCCCCTTTATGCTCTCGACCTGTTGGGTCAGTTTCTGCTTCTCCGCCTCCAAGGCCTGGCGAGCCACCTGGCTCTCCTCCAGCTGAACCAGAACTGCACCCACCTCCCGGAACGAGCGTTCCGCGATGAGAGAGGCCTGCAAGGGAAGACAACAGAATGAGTTAAGCAGAACCAAATGTACTAAGACAAATGATCCCCGAACACAACAACTGACAGCTTACCCCTGAAAGTTGCTGCTTTACGGCGTGTGTCAGCAACATCGGGTCCTTACTGCTACTGATGGCCCAATTCTCAGAATTAAGCTCACACAAGCTCAGGGCCATGTACTCCATCATCTCCGGTCCGAACGGCGCCAATGCACGTCCGAGCCTAGGCACCAGCTTCTTCTCCAAGGCTGGGCCATCCAAAACCGCTCCAGCCGAGTGAAGAGATCTCACCCTTTCTGCCAGCTCAGCTCTCTTCACGGCAGACAGGTTGTCTGCCCTTCCCTGAGTAACAACCTTCTCGGCCTCCAACCGCCTCTTCAAAAAATTATCAGCCCGTCTTACACCCTCCAGGAGGGCAGCGGGGAAACGGGTTGGTTTCTGAGGGAAGTGGAACTTCAGGCCAGGCTGAGGAAGGCTTGTTTGTTGAGAAAGTGGAAGAGAAAGAGCAGAAGGAGACCCCGAAATGGTGGACTCCCTCTGGACTGGAGGAGGAGGTAGACGGGGTATTAAGGACGGTAGCGAAGACACTACCACCCCGGTTTGGTGTTGCTGCTGATGTTGCTGTTGTTTTTGCTGCTGCTGTGGCGGTGTTGATTGTCTTTGTTGTTGTTGTTGCTGTTGCTTTTGCTGTTGGGGTTGTGTTTGCTGCTGGGTGGGGGTAGTCTGGAGGGGATTGCGCACAGCCTGGAGGTCTCCATCACCTCTGGGAGAAGAATGTCTAAGGCGTTTCCTCTTGTCGCCCTCAGCCTCTCCTCCGGGGCGCTTGCTCACCCCAGCCATCTTCGCGGGGAACACAAGACCTTCCCCGTCGCTGCTACTACTCGTGACCACCATGTTCTCGGAAGGCCCCTTGACGGGAGACTTCTCCACCACGGGCACGATTGCCCTCTCCACCACCAGAGACCCTTGCGCCTCGCCACTTGTCTTCTTGGGTGTGGCAGCTTTGCCTCCCCTACCAGCTCCGACCTTTCGTCCTTTCCCCTTGGGCGGGTCTTGGCTGGTGGCGGCCTTCTTGATAAGTGAGGTAGCTCTCCCCAACATCTTTGCTTCGGGATGTTCTGCAAGAAATGTACGAAGCAAGGTTAACCAACCAGCAAGCGATGTGAAAAAAGAGAAGCAGAAAACAAAACAAGCCACAACATAAAAACAAAACAAGTCCACCAGCAGGGAACAAGAAACAAAAAAGAAGAAAGTTCGAGAAGGATGACCATGCACGAGAAACGTGGATGGCCTTCCCCGAGCAAAAAAAGACACCGCTTCCTGCTCCAGGAAGCTCCCGTACTCCTTGAAGTCCGGGAATGACATGCTGAGGGAAGAAGGGTCAACCATGGTGACACCTTCTGGCAGACTACCGTCACTCAAACACCCGAGGAGCTCATCTACCCTATCGCAATATCTGTCAAAAGGTATCCTACGCGGATCTAGCCTAAGGAAACAGGGATCGAACCCCATCTGAGAAGTCCGGGAAACCCCAGACAGGCTGGGGGTGTGGATTAATCGAAAGCTAGTTTTACCTTTCCCGGAGGTACCAGCTCCCAGAGTCCCTTCATTGGGGTAAGCTGCGGCGTGGCGAGCCTCGATTTCTTCTTCCTCCGACTGGGGGTCGGGGAACCTCTCCGCCCAACTGGGGGATAAATTATTCTCGTCCTGGGCCGCCTGGCAGATCACCTTGGACAGCTTCAGGGCAATCTGCTCCCGGACGTCAGCTGACACCTGACTTTGCCCCCTGCCACTCACTGGCTCAATATTTTGGAAAGAGGCGAGTAGCCCGTACTCCCTCAAAGATTTGGTGGTCACAAGTCCTTCCACCTTCAGCTCTTCCTCCAAGAGCCTCTTGTAGAAGTTTGACCTCCTTATCATCTCCGCACAGTGAGGTGTCCGCGGGACGGCTTCTGCAAAATCCAAACACGAGTGTTAAAGATCCTCCCGGGAGGCAAACCAAACGCAAAGAAACAAAGTTAAAAAAGAGAGGAAGGAGCACTTACCAAGGACTTTGAAGTCCAAAGATAGAGCTGGCACCCTCTTCAATGGGAAGCCAGTCGTCAGGAACCAGTACTCCCGGAGATCTGGAACCCTTGCGGTATGACATGTGGGACACATCACGTCCGGGTACCTCTCCAGCCTATAAAACCCCACCTTGTCTGCATGACCTCTCATGGGCTGAGACTTCAGCCCATAGAAGTATAACACCTCCTCCGGGGTAGGGGCCTCCAGGTCCCGGGACTTGCAAAAGATATACCACCCCGCTAGAAGCTTGTAGCTGGGGGGAATCAACTGGAAGGGGGCAATCCCCGCCTTCACGCAGAAGTTGGCAAAATAACTTCTTAGGGGCAAGTGTGCCCCACACACTATGTGTGCCCAGCTCCAGGCACCAAAACCCTCGTGACTCTGGCTGGCAGACTCACCCAGCACCGACAGACGGTGCCACACCAGGCCTGGGATGTTCTTCAGGCCTACCTCTGAGGAATACAGCTCCAGCATGCCGTAGTTCCTGAACAGGTTCGGCTTCTGGTCCATCTCCCAGATGGAACTGTTGATAGTCGGTGGGCTAGCCGTGGCCACCTTAGTTTTTGCTTTCCCCTTTGCGCCGGCAACAGGGGAACCTTGCTCCTGGGCAGATTCAGCCTCTACCGCAGCAATGATTTGTTCCTTTGAGGTGTTCGTCACTGAGCAAAAGAAACAAAGAAGAAAACACTCCAAGCAGTCAGCACCCTTGTCATACCCTAACGGTATTAAAGGCGTCGGGGAGACCCTCCCTGAAAACTGCTTGGAGAGGCTCCCACCGAGCTTGCCGAGGGGTTGGCACCATGCCACCCGGAGGACAGCAAGGAACCAGATTCAAACTTCGAGCCTAAGCCCGCCGAGAGAAGTGTTTTCCCAGGGGAAGACACCCTAAAGGGGTTCACGCTTATGCCCTAAAATGACAAACCAGAACAGCACAAGCAGACGGGAAACAACTTTCCAAAAGCAAGCCGTCAAAGCATGCAAAGAAATAACTTATTGACTCACATCAGTCACATGCCTATCAAAGCCCTATTCACACATGCATAAAGATGACACCGGCAGAAAACTCAACCCTAACAACTACCAACAATCTGAGGTTTAGAAGGAAAAAGCAAAGTAAAAATAATTACTGGTATTCGGGTAGTTAAAGATTGAGGGAGTGACCGGGTCACTGCACCGCACGAACACGTGAAGTAAAGGCTGCAAAGACAAGCAACGATTCAAACCTAGAACTTCGGCGAACAAACCTACTGCCAAATCGAAAGAAAAGTTTCTGGATTCCTTACCAAAAGAAGTGGCGAATTCGAAGGAAAGGAGGCTTGGAAACTTGAGAGTTCGAAGATTTGGGAATCTGAGAATCTGAAAGCTCGAGAATTTGAAAGCGTAAAGAGGAAGAAGGGTCCGTTCCCTCATTTTTATAGCAGGAACGAAGTCATTTTGAATTCCACAAATGGACGGTCCCGATCTTCCCATACCGCATGCATCAGATCCGACGGCTGGGGATGAAGTGCCGGTCCCATTTATGACTCCTCGGATGGGAATAAAGTATTTATTTCCCATTATTGTACCATCTCAGGCCCGGTGTACCATTAAATACCGTCAAATCACTACTCAGACGCCTGACGCACGCATACTCAGCCAGTCGCCTCACGCACACGTCTTGGTCACAGAGCCATTCCTTGCATGACGCGTGACCCTTGCCACACTTGAGTACTTGAGTTCAAACAGAAGAAATTTCCTTTTCTCTTCCGTACTAACACTCAGACGGGAAAAAGGAACCCTTCCAGGAACACAGGAGGTGACCCCTCGCCTAATCTAGAGACCAGAATACCCGGAGGACTGTACAAGCTCCCGGACCTATCAAGCTCCGTGACCTTGGAGGGTAAATGTTATCCAGATTTCCGGATAGCGTTTAGATGGATAGCCTCGGGGAAGCATAATTATCAAAGTCTTTCACAAAGAATGACCAGGGCTCGCGGATGGACAGAAAGGCTTCGCCTCACCCGTTTAGTGTCCAGCACACTCTTTTAAGCAACCGCGACCCGGAAGCTCGTCAATTTTCCCGGACTCCCAAAGGGATATCCTTCGGGGAAGGTCCTTCCAGGAGAAGCTCTTCAGGTTACCTTCGCGGATACAGTTCCGTGCCTCGCGCGGAAGAAGACCAAGCGGTCGAGTCACGGAGGAGGCATAGTTGGAATGATACTCACCTGACACAGGATCCCGCCCGACAGGTCGAGGCCGCACACATCCCAGCACGCCTAAAAGTGCCTTTTCGCCCACTGTTCCGCTGACAGCCTGGAAAAGACGGCTGCCTTTTGTCATTCCCCATATTTTCATGTAATTATACCTGCGTAGAGCCTGGTAGCCATGCTACGACGGTAATTGTATTCCCTATTTACGACTGGTGTAATTAAGACTCATGAGGGCAGAGTAAAACCTTAATCCAAAACCCTAGCTATAAAGACCTCCTCATTTCACGATAGGAGGGGAGGCCAACAGATTAAAGAGCAAGAATTCTGCCAAAATCTCTCTAGCTTCATCTTCTTCAAGAGAACCCGAGAGAAACATTGTGAGTTTGTGAGGTTCTTGTACACCAGCCATTTTACTGTAATTCTCTACAAGTATAATAACATCGACTCGTGGACTAGGGCTTGTTAACGCCTGAACCACGTAAAAAACCTATTTGTCTATTTATATTTCTGCACTTCTACAGTTCTTATCTTCTTATTATTTTGTTTGTATTCGTTTCCGAAAAACTCGGTAAACAAATCCAATTATAGATTTGAGCTCAAAATCATTCAGTTCCAGAATTAACCCTTAAGGGAACTAATATACGATCTGTTAGGAAAGATTAGATTCCGTATTGTTGATACATGTTCCCAGCCATCCATGATATTAAATCTCCAAAACAAAAGTCCTTAGCCTCATTCTATGAAGATACCTTAACGAATGAATCAAAAGATTTAATAAACATGAACAGGAGTTCATGAACACTCAGGATTTAGGTTGATCTATAAATGATCATCAGTTATGATATGAATTACAAGTCTTTATTATTAAATGGTTTTTGGATAAAGACTATTATTCATATCGGTACATGTCATATATAATCATATTATATAAATCACATTTACCGAGATGTCTTACCACATCAATAATCAGAATCTAGATTATTTGTATCATCATGATACTCAGCAAACTGTACTTACAACCCCAATTAAAGAATTTCTTAACTTTAATTTGTTGTTGTTGACTATTTTTATTCATTTATGTGATCTTAATTCTCTCGTGCTAATACAAGATCACATCCTCAATAGTGAATATGGAATTTTTCTGATATTTACAAAATTATTCAAACAACAATTTAATAATCCAAATATAACAATAATAATAAACCATTGTATTTATTTATTCACAGAAATAAAAAATGTCTTTTACATGCTTTTAGGACATACTCCTAACATATACAACATTGTTCATTGTCATGTCATAGAAATTTTGCAATAAATATGCATAATATTTGTAGGTATTCCTTATTAATTTATGATTATTAGTCAATCTAAATATTGAAATTTTAAGTTTGAAAATAACACATGGATGAATATTTTTGATAATATCAACTCATTTGCGATAAAGATGATACTTTAGAACCATATATTTGTTATATTCTCTTGTTACATGATTTTTAATTTCTAGATCAAGTGATCATATATTTATAATTCTTAATACATATGAAGTACTTTGAGACTTCTCTACTCGTAATTTAATTTATAAACAACAAATATATTTAATAATTATCAATTTACAAATAAAAGATTGTTCTTCAGTATTTTATGATATAATCAGAAGCTCTTCAAGAGTCTTTTAGTACATTTAAATTACGAAATCATTTTGCATAGACAATTATACTTGAATTTTTAAATAACTAGTCACCTACATGTACATAAATTTCATTATGTATTTAAATTTATAGAATAATGTTCATTAGATAATCAATAGAACTAATAGATAAAGACATAATTAGAGAGATTAACATACATTAAGACCTAGCTTTAGTTATGAACAACTAGTAGAGGGTCATAACTCATGCAATGACTAAATCAATGGATGACTTTATAGTTATAGCTTCTAATAATATAAGACTATAGTTTTGAGTTCAACTATGAATTTCTAGTTAAATAATTCATAGTAAGTAAATTAACTAATGGAACTAAGAGTTAGTGAAATTAATTGAATTATTGGAGCTTAGAACTACGAGTCCATACTGTCCCCGTACTAGCTCGATAACACAGAGCTAATATTTTGGTATTAAAAGTAATCATTAAAAATAATAAAGTATTATTTTTAATATCATAAATTAATATTATTTGTGAAATAATATTTAAAATATTATTTATGAAATAATATTTAATGGTAAATAAATTTATATTGATAATTTTGTGAAATTAGTTTTTTTATTGAATTTAATTTTACGGTGTGATTGAATACTACATAAAATAATATGATAAAGGCCCAACAAATAACATTTTATAGAAATAAAATACCATAGGGCCCATAGCCTTGCAGGTGTCGCCAACCACAGTCCAAATAGATTGTGGCCCACACATAAGCCCAATGAGATAAGGGATATGTCTTCTTTTGATTATTTTATAATTAGAACATAATATCAAGACAGAAGATAGAAGATGCAATTACACGTTATTTTTCCAAGAGAGAAAAATAAAGTATTTTATTCTCTCTATTTTGTGAGAAGAATACTTTCTCATGTATTGAGATTCAAAAGTGTGTTCTTGTGTATCCCACCAAATAGCATAGATATCCACTTCTTTCATTCTCTTTGTGCGAGCTATAGTTTGGAAAATGGTTGGTTAGAAGGCTAAGACTATAACACCTTACTTCCTTAGAGCCGTTACCAAGTGAGTTTAAAATGTGCTAATCACTCGCTGATTGAGGTTTTAGTTTAAAAGTGTAGCTAAATTGAGATAAAACCCGTTACCAGTCATTAAATATAAAACATTTGGATACTCATTGAAAATCTCAGAAATTTTTACAGTTGGGACCCCAAAATACTGTTTAGAAAATATTTACAACTCAAAATACATTTAGGGTCGACTAGGCGACAAAATTTAGATTAATGCACAACATCTCCCAAAAATACCCCTGGCTGTGGCAGCTAGGTAGGCCGAACATGTACACGCCGCTTCATGCTCTCCATACTCATGGTTGGTCGACCTTTCCCTTGCCCTTACTTGTACCATAGAGAACCCGTGAGCCGAAGCCCAGCAAGAAAACTTAACACAAAAAAATTAACATATGCATATCAATCAATCAACATATAACAAAATAGCCAACAGGCTAAACACATAGCGGCCATGCCGTCTCAGGCACTTTACCAGACCCTGGGTTTGTAGTCTTCACCGTGAGGATGACTCCATCATCCTAAGAGGGTCTCGCCCAAACGGCTTGCACTCCGCGTGCTCAACGCCGCTCACGGTCCCTTGCCGTACTCGGCTTTGCACTCCGCGTGCTTAACGCCGTTCCTAGCTGTAACACCCTGGCTACCCCAGAACAGTTACGGTGAACAGTGAACCGGAAATTTGACTCGCTACCCAAGTCCTTTGGTTAAAAACGTGATCTAAGTGTTATTATTAGGTTAAGGTGAAAAACCAGTAAAAAGGAAAGGATACATTTCATTAAGTAAATAAACTGCTCATGAGCCTTTCAAAATGTTTACAAGCTGTTCATAATACAAAAGGGTCGCTACTGTAGCAAACTTTACAATCCCCGCCGACCTAAGCGGCAAAAATAGGGTAAACCCCTAGTCCCTCTGAGAACTCCTTGACCGTGGCGGTCAAGCGGCCCAATATGTACACAACGTCGCCCAACTCTCCACTCAGGGTTGGGTGAGCTTCTCTTTTCCTTTACATGCACCACATAGCACCCATGAGCCAAGGCCCAGCAAGAAAACATAATAAAGCATGATATACTATCAACAATAGTCATAATAGTCATTCAGGATCAACAGATCAAGCAGATAGGTGACAATAGCCAAAAGTCACAACAATGGGTACAGCTCCCTCTAGCCATGTGACGATAGGGTCACCAGGGCTTAACCGATAAGTAGTTCTTTCATAAGTCTGATCAGGACAGGTGCATGGTGATTGGTCACCAACATAACCTTCCTCCCGACTCTAGAGTCGTAACTATGGACAACGTCCCCTAGCCATGTGACAAACGGTCACCGGGGTCATACACCTTGGCTATGAACATCTGGTCTTAGACCAGGCAAGCGCTTATAAGTTCATCGACCTTAGGGTCGGTCTCACATTAATGCCATAGAGCCATTCAATGCGTGTTCATCGACTTTAGAGTCGGTCCCTGACTAGTCAGTGCCATAAACAAGTAATCAGCGTTCACTAGCATTTAATATGCAATCCATGTCCACATATATCAACCAACATGCCTCAATATCAAACCATGCATGTCATATATCCATACAGGGTGCAACTGTATTCTTACACTGTTTTCTTACCTTTGGTTCAAGTGAAAATTATTATATGAACGACCCCTGAGAACGATCAACCTTTAAATTCCTTGACGGTTACCTGGTCATAACCAAAATATAGGATTCATCAATAAAAATGATAACTGAGGGTTCCCAAACCAAAACCTAGCCTCCGAGACATCAAACACTACCCAACCGGGTACTAGGTTCAACCCCGAGGCCTAAGGTTTGAATCCCCAAGCTAAAAACACCATTTTGGCTAAAATGACCTTAAGGGCCGCGGCCCTCCTCAGCTGCGCCGCGGCGCGCCCTCCAGACAGAGAGGGCCTTCCCTGCCAGACGCCAAGGGTCGCGGCGCACCACAGCCGCGCTGCGGCGCCCAGCCCAGACCAGCCATAAAGGCCGCACGCACCAGAAATTTCCCCCTGTGTTTTTCCTCTCAAACCAGCCCTTCAAACCAACCCAAAACCTCTTCCAAACACTCATTTAAACCTCCAAACATCACCCATAACTCACCCTCATCAAAACCCAAACTTATCATCAATCAAAACCTCTTCAAATCCACACTTCCATCAAGAATCAAAACTGAAAAACTAAAGAGAAAAACAGAGCACCACCTGAATTAGTGACTAGAACTCACCTTGAAACCAGATTTGAACCTTCCTCAATAGCTAAACCAGGTCCATTAACTCATCCCTTGGATTCCCTAGCTTGAATCCCCACCTAGAGCTCAAAAACCAAAGGAAGAATGAAGGGAAGTGATGTATGGGGAAGAGGAAGAGAAACCCTATTTTTGTTCTGTTTAATCTATAACCTTCTATAGCCAACTGAAGGGTAATATAAATCCTTTCAAATGACCAAAATACCCTTAAGTCACTGAAAGCCTCTAAAACCATTTCAAGGGTAACATTGGTACTTTCCACTTATCCCGTTAATCATAATTAACGCTTCCCAATTCCCGCTAATCTCTATATTCTCAAACATCAATAATTCATATCCCGTTACCCTAAAATCCCCGGTAACGCTCTAATCATTAAAAACACCCCGAGACTCACCCCGAGTCCCGAGCTCAAACTTGTTATGACCAAACCGATAAATCATACTTAAAGATTGTCTCATGCCAAAATACTTGAACCAGTCCGCATTATAATGTGGTCTCACAATATATCATTGACATAGAAACAAATGTACAACTATACCCTCAACGGGCCAAATTACCAACATACCCATGTAAACAAATGTGGACTCACATGCATGCATTTAACATCAAATTATAATATAATTCTCATAAACATGCATTAACACATTTAATGGCATAATTAAATAGTTATGGCCCTCCCGGCCTACTAATCCAGCCATTAATCCATATTAGGGAATCTGGGGCATTACACCAGCCCTTTGTCGTTCTCGGCTTCCTGCCATTTTCGGCCTTCACCATTCACGGCCTTCGCCGTTCACTCACAAATATGCAACACATAGCATATAATCAACAAATACTTAAACAAATACAAAACATAAACAATAGGGATACACCCTGCAATTCAATCACATAGGGCCATGCCCTGCAATACAAACAACACAATCAATAGGAGTCTGCACTGCTCTACGGGTACAACAGTTTTCTTACCTGTGTCCCAAGCTTCCTGAGCACCGAAATCCCGAGCACAGTCCTCTAGCCCGAGCCTCGCTGAAAACCTAGTTACAACGCATAACAATAACCATCCATCAAGCTCTAATCCGTTAAATAACTTTGGAATATAATTATTGTCTCCGGGACCTTGGATTCTACCAATTCGGGTGGTAAAATCCCTCTCGAGCCTTAACTTTCGGGTTCCCGAGCCAAAACCCTTCAAACAACCAAAAATTTGAATTAGGGTAGTGGCCTAGCCCCTTAAGGGCCATGGCACGCCCCAAAACAGAGGCAAAATGCCTCCCTGTAAGGAGACACGGGCCGCGACATACCCTTCCTAGGGCCACGGTGTGTCACGGGCCGGCTATTTGGGTACTCCAAGTAGACAGAACGTGCGACACTTGCAGACACTCCAAGCTAGCAAGTCAGCCTACAACACACACTTGCGGGCAGAAAAACTCAATGGCTAGCCACAAACACGTCTCGGACATGCAACGGGCAATAACGAAGTATGAGCAAGCACAAAGCAAGTCATTCCTTGGAATGTCCACACAACACAAAGCACACAACAAGGCAAGTGGCACATGATGGCCCAACGAAGACGACAAACAAGTAACACATAGGCAATAAGGAAGCATACAAGGGTAAGTATGGATAAACATCATTTTATTAATATATAGCCTTGATAGGGCAAGGGAGTACACAGCTTTGGCCCCTATCTGCTGGTGGCCATGGTGCTTCCCTAAGTCACTAGGTCACCTCCCCCTAAGGAGCCTTCTAGGGATATAAGGTCTTCCCAGTAACATATATGATTTTTGTCTAGGAGACATATGCATAATTACAAAATTGCCACTACCCTACCCCATGAGGTTGCTTGGTGCAAGACTTGACTAATGATCAAGCACCAAGGCATGCTAACTTACAAAATGGCCCCATGTGGGTGTGCCAAAGGGGAAGCACGCCACACTCTCCCCCACTCAATTCTTTGGTGTCCTCGAAGAAGTAGCTTGTATATCTTCAATCTTCTGCGTGAGCTTCTTCAAGTCTTCCACCCTCTCCCAGCTTATCTCGTCTTCTGCGAGCCCCTTCCATTTTACCAAATATTCCTTATGCTTTTTATGATAAGTGGTGACCGTCCTCTCCGCCAGGATTTCTTCAGGTTGACGCTTGCTCCTTGGCTGAATGATGACTTCTCCTCTGGTTGAGCTCTAGATTTGTTGGATCTTCATGATACAGCTTCAAGTTGCTGACATGAAGGATCGGGTGTATCTTCATCCATGGTGGTAGGTCGACTTTGTAGGAAGTTAGGCCAACTTTTGAGATGATTGAGACCGGACCTTCATACTTGCGAATGAGTCTGATGTCTTTGTCCCCTCAGAATCTCAACTGTTCGGGCCTCAGCTTGATCAACACTAATTCACCTGCTTTGAACTCCAGTGTCTGCGCTTCTGATCTGCCCACTTCTTCATTCTTCTTGATGCTTTTTCTAAATAAACTCAGGAAATCTCTTTCGTTTTCTTCCAGTATTTTGTGAAGTGAAAGGCTCGTGGGTTCTGACCGCGGTATTCGTCCACTATGTTGGGCAACAGTGGCTGCTGTCCATTAACAACTTCAAAAGGGCTCTTATTCAGTGAAGAACTCTTTTGAGAGTTGAAGCAAAATTGAGCTACGTCGAGTAGTTGCGGCCATTTCTTCTGATTGGCATTGACAAAGTGGTGCAAGTTCTCCTCCAACATCCCGTTGAATCTTTCTGTCTGCCCATCTGTCTGTGGATGGTAGCTCGAGGATATGTTCAATTGTGACCCCAAGAGGCTGAATAGTTTGGACCAAAAGGTCCCAGTGAATCTCCCATCTCGGTCACTAACAATGTTGTAACGACTCAAATTTCCTAATAAGGTTTAGGACCTTGATTAGGAGGCTGGGAAGGCCATAATTGATTTATTGTGCTATTATATGATTATATGCATGATTATGTGGGTCATATTATTATATGATGATAAAGGCATGCATGGGGTTATATATTCTGTTGTGAGGGTATTTTGGTAATTTGGCTCATTAAGAGCGTAATTGCATACTTGTGTGCATATTGGTAGGTTAATGTTGAGACCGCATTATTATGTGGGTATGTTTGCAGCTTGTGGCTCGAGGCGATCCTAACAAGCGGCTTAGCGGGAAAGTCACAGCGGGGATTTATACCCGGCTCGGGGTGAGCCTGGGGATGTATCTAGGAATTTGGAGAATATATTGGAGACGATTTGATATTGAGAAATATAATTGGTGATTAGTTGGGTATTGGAAAGTAAGTGGTAAATATTAAAGACATTAAAGGAATTAGTGGGAATTGGGAGTAATGACCAAATGCCCTTAGGATGATTTAAAGGTTTAGTTATTATTGGGAGGGCAAGGTGGTCATTTGGCTTACTAAAGGATAGGCTATATTAAGATTTATAACCTTAGTGGAAGTTGTAGATAGACTCAGAAGCTTAAGGAAAAGAAAAGAAGAAGGAAAGAAAGAAAAACAGGACACTTAGAGTTATCTCTCTCTCTCATTCGGCTGGGTCATCTCTTCACCATTCTTTGTCAGTTTTGGAGCTGGAATTCTAGAGTAAGCTCAGGATGGAGCTTAGGGCTAAGGACCTTGGTAAAGCTAGAAGAACTAGCACGGTTTAGCCAGTCAATTGAGGTAAGTTTTAAGGTTTCCTAATGTGTTTTTTCTGGGTTTTAATGAGATGGTTTCTAAGTTTGAGTTTTGGATGGAATAAAGGGATATGAACCTGAGGAGTTGAAGGGCTTGATGCTGGTTGGATGATAGGGATAACTTAAGGTCAAAATCCTCCATAGAAGGTAACAAGTTTTGGCTTTGATGTTCTAAGTATCTGAGTTTCTGTTGAATCTTTCAGTTCTTGGGTTCAATGTTTTTTTTTCTAGTTTGATGATGCATGTGGTTAAGTTTTGTGTTATTGAGTTGTATGGGGTGATATATAGGTGATGGTAGACTCAATTTGGTGTGTAATTGAGGGTTGGAAGGGTTACAAGGGGTTTTGGTTCGAGGAAAGTCGAAGAGGGGAAAACACGGTGCTGCTGGTCTGTGACTAGCGCTGTAGCGCTAGCCTTTGGGCGCTACAACGCTAGGCTTGGGCTTCCTGGGCGTTTTGGTTCTGCTTGTAGCGCTATAGCGCCTTCCTTAGAGCGCTATAGCGCTACCCTGTCTCTAGAAAGGGGTTTTTGAGTTTTTCCTTAGGGTTTTTGCCCGGAGGCTCGGGGTTTGATTCCACCACCCCGTTTGGTGGAATTAGGGCTTCCCCGGGGCTCGGGATTGGTCCCGAGGCTAGGTTTTGGATTTTAAGTTTGGTGGTGATTCTGATCTATGGCTGTGACTAGGTACGCACTAAGGTTCAGACGGGATCGTGCTTGAGGGTCAATTGAACGAGCTAGCGAGATCTAAAGGTAAGAAAGCTGCACCTGATTATGTGGTTAGGTTAGGACTAAGTGTTCCCTATGTTTGTATGCATTGTTATGTGAATGTGATTAACCATGTGAACATGATGGGACTAAGAGCTCCCTATATTTGTATATCATGTCATGAGGTGGTATTATGCCATGGGACATGCAATAACCGGACTAAGGGTGTCGGAATCAACATTTGCGACAGGGCGCGGCTCGGCCACTAGTAGCTGAGGCAGCTTATTTATCACTGAGCTCGGTTAAGTTGGCCGGAGTCAGTGAGTATTACACTGGGGGCTGCCTAAGTGAGCCGAAGACAGTGGGTTAAATAGAGGGTGCAACCTAAGGGCGCCGACCCTGAGTATTACTTGATGGATGTGATAAACTGTTGATTATGAGCATGAATATTGTGTTATGGATATGATTTGTTGACTGTCTGGATGGCAAATTGTTAATTTGTTGAGTGTTATCACTGATTGGGTAAATGTTATGAAATGCCGAATTTTGGGTTGTGCATTGTGGATTATTTGATTAATGATGTTGATCTTGCTATGATATCATGCTTTCTTACTGGCCCTCGGCTCACGGGTGCTACATGATGCAGGTAAAGGCAAGGGTAGGCTGAATCAACCATGAGTTGGAGAGCTCTGGGGGCGAGGTGTACATTGTCAGCTGCTCGGCCGCCACGGTCGAGGAATTGTACAGGGACGGAAACCTAAAATGTATATTTTGCCATTAGAGTGGCTTGAATTATTTGTAACTCTTGGAATTTGTTGTAACTAAGTCAGCTAAACCCTATTTTGAGTTTCCATGTATTAAACTGTCATTTTTAATGAAAATAGCCTGTTTGTGACCAAAATCTTTTATTCCTAATCCGTTGATGACGTTGGATTCACATTTTGTTTAAATGACTTGACTAGCAAGTCTTGCACTATTTTAAACACACAGTGTAACGATCTTGGTTATCCAGGGTGCTACAAATTTTATGGGGGAACTCCCCAATATTTGAAAATATGCTTGAAGAATTGTCGTGCTGTCTCCTCTGCCGAATAGTACTTTGACACCGGGATGAATGTTGCGCACTTCTAGAATCTATCCAGCACCACCAAGATCGCACTTAAATCCCTTGTCTTCAGTAGGCTAGTTATAAAGTCAAGTGACACACTCTCCCATGGTCGGCTTGGGACTCGCAACGACTCCAACAACCCAGCTGTCTTGTTCCTTTCAACCCTGTCTTGCTGATAGATGAGACAGGTCTTGGTGTTGTAACGCCCTACTCCCTTAGAGCCATTACTAAGTGCGTTTAAAAGTGTGCATTCAACTCGCTAATCGAGGTTTTAGGTCAAATAGTGTAATTAATCCATAAACAGAGGAAAACTTTAGAAACAATTCCATTTCATTGAAAATCATAAAAGTTTAACACCTGGGATCCCAAAATACAGTTTAGAAATATTTACAACAAATAAACTGAATCAAGTCGACTAAACGACAAATCTAGGTTTATTTACAAACTTCTCCCAAAATCCATTGGCTGTGGCAGCCGGGCTGGCCAAACATGTACACGCCGCTTCATGCCTGCTACACTCATGGTTGGTTGGCTTTCTCCTTACTCTTACCTGCACCACAGAGCATCTTTGAGCCGAAGCTCAGAAAGAAAACCCACAAACAGATAACATATGCAAAATATACACCAAGCATATAAACAGGCCATCAATAGGCTAAACACATACGACCTAGCCGTCCCAGGCGCTTTACCAGGCCCTGGGTTCGCGGTCTGCACCGCGAGGATATCCCAGGTATCCTTTTAGGGACTTGCCCTGGCAACTCGCACTCCACGTGCTCAACGCTACTCTTGGCCCCTTGCCGTACTCGGCCTTGCACTCAACGTGCCTAACGTCGTTCCCGGCCCCTGCCGACCTCGGCCTACACCGTTCCCGGCTGTTGCCGATCGTTCACATAATTGCATTCATAACATAATAAACAACTACAGAATACTAGCAAATTCAATCAAAGGGCTATGCCCTGCAATTCAAACACATTGGGCTCAGCCCTGCATACAAGCTCTGTGGGAACAAGGATTTTCTTACCTGAGTCCCGAGCTCACCGAGCACCGATGTCCCGAGCACAGTTCTCTAACTTGAGCCTCGCCGAAACCCTAGTCACAACACATTAACAATATCCATCCATCAAGTTCTAATCCAATAATAACTTTGAGCCATAACCCTAACCTCCGGTACCTTGAATTCTATCAATCCGGGTGATAAAATCCATCCCGAGCCTTAACCATTGAGTTCCCAAGCCTAAACACCCTTAAAAACACAAGCTGGCACTAAGAGTCACGGCCCTACCCACAAGCGTCGCGGCTAGCCTCGAAATAGAGGCTAGCACCTCACTGACACCCACACGGGCCGTGGCGCGCATCACCAAGCGCCGCGGTGCGCATGAAACTTCTCGGCCTCCCATGGCCGCGCGCGCACACGGGCCGCGGCATGCCCTCCTAGGGCCACGACCCTCTTCTCCAAACCCAGAATTCTTCACCTTTCTCCTGCATTTTCTTCAAACCAAATCATCCTATAATCAAGCTGACAGTTCCAGAAAATCAATCCCAATATTCTAGCACAATTTCAACATCAAAACTCATCAAAACCTGCTCCAAAACTCAACTAAACACTCAAGAAAAGATCAAGCTTAACTAACATGCAAACTCTAACAAACCACCAACAATTCTAAACATAATCTTTATAATTAAAGCTTACCTTTGTTGAGCTTAGTCCCTGAGTTTGATCCTTAATCCTCAAGCTTTTAGCTCCTAAGATTTCTCAGCTCAATTCCTTGCTTTAACTAGCTTCCACCAGAATTTTCCTTGAGTTTGTCTTAGGGAGTGAAAGAGAGAAAGAGATAAGAACTATCTTCAACTGGGAGGAAGTAAGTGTCGATTTCTTAGGCTTCTAAATGTTTCCTTCCTTTGTTTTATTTAACTTAGTATATGTGGTTACCTCAAGGCTCGGGGCACCAAAACGTCCCTGAGGGCAAAATGGTAAATTTCCCAAATATTCCCTCCTAGACATTCTAACCTCAAATATATCTCCAAATATTTATTTTCATAACCCGATAACCCCATATAATAACTAATACCCAAATTACTCCTCGACTCGCCCCGAGTCGGATTCTCAACCCCGTTGTGACTTTCTGGCTAACCGCTCCCCAGGACTGTCTCGGATCGTGCTGCGCAAACATATCACACACATATATATATAGCATTTATCACATTTATACCCCTAATATCCAAACGGGGTCCACATGCATATTCAACTCAACTAAACATGCATCATTATCACATATTCACATTAATTCATATATTAACATATTAATTCATTTATTGCCCTCCAGGCACACTAATCAAGGCCCTACGCCCGATTAGCGAATTCGGGTCGTTACAGGTGTACTCCACTACATCATCTCGCATCTGTGGCCAGCAGTATCTCTGCTTCCAAAGGGCATGCGTTCTCTGCCACCCTGGATGACCTGCCCACAAGGTTTCATGACACTCGCTTAGTAATATCTTCAGCAAATCTCCAGCTTTCGGAACATACAAGCGGCCCCCTTTGGCCCACAGAAGATCATTCTCCACCCAGAACTGGTGAGTCTTGCCTTCTTTCATGAGCTTCAGGATGGTTCTGACAACCGGGTCTTTTTCTAGGTTTTCTTTTATGCTCTCCTTGAGTGGAGTGTTCACCATGCCAGCTGACAAACTAGCCAAGATCTTTAGAGTCGCCGATTCTGCTTTGCGACTCAGGGCATCAGCTGCCTGGTTCAGGCGTCCAACCTTGTGCTCAAAACGGAAGTCGAATTCTGCCACGAACTCCAGCCATCAAGCTTGCTTAGGGGTCAGTTTCAGTTGGGTAAGGAAATGACTAACTGCTACATTATCCGTCTTCAGCACAAAATTCGACCCCAGCAAGTTGTTAGGAGTGTGTCCTAAAAGCATGTAAAGACATTTGTGTTTTCTGTGAATAAATAAATAAAATGGTTTATTATTATTGTTATATTTAGATTGTTAAATTATTGTTTGAATAATTTTGTAAATATCAGAAAAATTCCATATTCATTATTGAGGATGTGATCTTGTATTAGTACGAGAGAATTAAGGTCACATGAACGAATAAAAATAGTCAACAACAAAAAATTAAAGTTATGGAATTCTTTAATTGGAGTTGTAAGTACGGTTTACTGAGTATCATAATGATACAAATAATCTAGATTCAGATTATTGATGTGGAAAGACATCTCGGTAAATGTGCTTTATATAATATGATTATATATGACATGAATTGATATGAATTAAAGTCTTTATCCAAAAACCATTTAACAATAAAGACTTGTAATTCATATCATAATTGATGATCATTTATAGATCAACCTAAATCCTGAGTGTTCATGAACTCCTATTCATGTTTATTAAATCTTTTGATTCATTCGTTAAGGTCTCTTCAAAGAATGAGGCTAATGACTTTTGTTTTGGAGATTTAATATCATGGATGGCTGGGAACATGTATCAACAATACAAAATCTAATCTTTCCTAATGGATCGTATATTAGTTTCCTTAAGGGTTAATTCTGAAACTGAATGATTTTGAGCTCAAATCTATAATTAGATTATAGATTAATTATTTACTAGTGAATTAATGGTACTTAAGGAATAAGAAGTAAATTAGAAAGGTAAAATGGTAATTCTCCCCTTCTAATTTATGAAATAATTAATTAGAGGGTTGAACTATTGTAAGATGGTCATATCAATGGACGACTTAAGAAAAGATTTCTGTAAAAGTATATCTATAACATAAAGAGTGCAATTCTGAATTTATAGTGGAGTAATATCAGAATTAATAAATTAACTATTATAATTAAAGAGTTTAATAATTTAGTTTATTTATTGGAGCTTAATGTTATAGGTCCATAGTCCCCGAAATGGCTCAAACAATCACTGACAAAGGTAAATACAAAAATGGGCAAAAAGGACTTATGTGATAAGTAAAATATTTTTCTATGTATCAAACATAATTTTTGTTTAATTATGTGTAATTAATTAATTATTTGATTTAACAAAAATGTAATTAATTTTGAATTAATTTATTTTTGGGATTTTTGGTATTTAAATAATAATAAAAATTAGGAAAAATTACATGCCATCACTGGCATGTGGTACACGTGTAGCACAGTGCTACACGCATAAGAGATTGTGTTCAGTTTCTTGGTTCCACAATTTTAGTTATTTAAATATTAAATAAATAATGAGATATTTTAATATGATTAAAATATTATTATTTAAACAAAAATCTGATAACTGATCAGTTATTTTAAATTGTTTAAAATAACAAATATTTTAATATATTGGATATATTAAATATAGGATATCAGTTTTACAGAACGTAACTTTTCAGGGATAGAAAAATATCTAGAAATCTCTCTCAGAGAAAGAGAACAGTGACATAAACAAAAGTCATTGTTCTTCACAAAACCTAGGTCCAAACTTTATCAGATCTCATGTGTTGAGAACATCTGATAAATAGTTTTTTGCCTATTGTTTGTATAGCGAACCCACACTCGTTCTTTATGTGCTGAGAACATTTTGGAAGATCTTGGTGTGAGATCTCAAGGATTTAGCCATACAAAAAGATAGCAGCAAGGAAGGACCTGAGGTAATTTTTCTATTCTTGTCTTTGATTCAATATATATATGAATGTGAAGAAGTAGATCTAGAAATCTTTTGGGATTAAACTGACAATTTGATTGTTGTTCCCCTGCGTATAATCTCTGATTTGATCAATAAAAACCAACAAATGGTACCAGAGCCTTCTTCACATATATATGTATTGAATCTATGTGGGTTTACTTTTATGCATTTATTTATTTTGATGAATGAATGGATGGCTTAATGTGATTGAATGCATGGAATGTTGAATCGTTAATTGTATGGTGTTTTTGGGTTAGGATTTGTTTATGATTAGATCATTGTGTAAGCCATTAAAGGGCATAGGATTTATGTAATTTTATTTGGTTTTTGACAGCATAAAATTGTAATTCCGATCACACAAAAGTCAGAACGGAGCCCGGGATTCAGAATTCAGCCACTGATCCTCCGAGGCCGACCTCCGAGCCGCTGCCGGGACGTCGTACAGACGGGTCCGTATTGTTCCGTACAGTCCAGCCCGGCGGCCCCGTTTGACGCCACGTGTCCCCACCTGACTGGTCTAGTTTTTTTTTTTAATTAAAAATTTTTTTTTCTAAAATTAATCTGTTATTTTTTTAAAATTTTAAAATGTTTAAATATCCTATTTTTGAAATTTGATATTTAAATAATGAGATATTTTTGTTATCTTAACAAACCTTTTTTTTTTAATATCTTATTTAAAATTTATTTTTTCAAAATAACAGATTTGAATTTAAATTCATTTCAGTTTTAATTAAAAGTTGTTTTAATTAAAAAGAAAAATAAAAATAATGATTATTTAAAAGTTTGTTTTAATTAATAAAAATAATTAGAAATTTTTTTTCTTATTATTATTCTGGACCAACAACGACACGTATCCTACCAACAAAGTAAAGAAGCCCGATGGAGATCAAGGCGGTTTTATTTTATTTATTTTAATTTTATAAAGTGGATGTAAAATTAGAAATACCCAAAAGCACCCGGTTCAACATTTATTGTTTATTTATTTATTTAAATAATTATTTTCATGTGATTGGTGTGATTGATAACATATACATGCATTATATGCCATACATGAAAACCCACACAGTCATAATCATGCATCTCATTAGTAGAAACATGATTATTAGGATTGTCCTATATGTTTACATGAATTGTTTTGTGAAATCAATTGCATGTAAATTACTTAGTTTTATTTTGAAAACTTGGTAAAATATCACACCAAATTTTAAGTCTTCATGACTTAATTTCTTTAAACCAACTTTATTTTAAAAGTGTTTTTTAGTAAAGATTAGATGAAAATGATTGGTAATTTAAAATTGGATATGGACCTTGTTGACCCTGATTTTGGGCAACTGACACTGAGTCAAAATACGCTTGACGTGGATGAATGCGTTGAAAAGAACGTAATAGCAAAAATAATAAGAACATGATATTTTATAGTGGTTCGGCCCCAGGATCTGGTAATAACCTACGTCCACTTAGATTGTTATTGATGTAGGATTCAAAGGAGTGATCAAAGAACTAGGGTTCAATGAGTTTCACCTATTCCGAAGAACAATACAATATGATTGATATGATAATTCTAAACTCAAGCAATTTAGAAGTCAGAAAAAGAGAAAAAGGATCCCCCCTTTCCCTGAGCCCTATTCTTCTATTTATAAGCTCAGGGAAGATTTACATTGATTTGTTACAGATATTATTTCCTAAATAATCGGATACTCAGGAAATCATGGGAGAGAATTTCGGATTCCATCATAACTGCCTAAGATTTCCTCCGCGTGTTACGTGCCTACGACCAGACTGGTCGTATGAAGAGACCGATCGCGTAACGCCGGACATTTTCCTGGTCGATAGTCGAACACAGGTTTTGCCAGGTGTCAGCCACGTGCAATTAATTCCTGCCATGTCACACACTTCTGATTTTTGGGATAACATTTTCCCCCCAAGTTTGTTTAGTGCGACAAGTAATAAAGAAACTTAAGAGAACAACCGTTCGTCTTCCCACTTTTGTTAGAATTCCCGTGCATTTTTGAAAACTGAGACATAATTATGTCTAATCAAGTCTTTTCAGTTTCCAAAAAGGCAATCTGACGGCTTGTAACTACAACAATATTTAGTATATATTACATTAAAGAATAGCATATATTTAGAAGTTCTATTATTGGAGGGGATTAAAAACACACGGAAGACTTGGCGCCATATGAATAAAACTCAGGCGCCAAAATGAATTTTTTTTGTTAGTCTCACATCTGCCAAATTCCCTAAATCTAAGTTACCCGAAAGTTTCTCTCAGCCTCCATCTCTCACTCACGAAGACTCACTCTGCCCTCTCCGCCCTCACGAAGTCTCTCTCTCGTCTCATCTCTCCGCCCTCTCCGCCTCACGAAGTCTTCTCAACTCATCTCTGCCTCACGAAGACTCGCTCCAGAGTGGAGCTCTTTCTCCGCCTCACGAAGTCACGCTCCAGAGTGGAGCTTCTCTGCCTCACGCCCACTATCTCAGGTTCGTTTCTTATCTTATATATGTAAAAAAACACAAAATCTTATTCTGCTTCGTTCTTTCTTTTCTATTTTCTATTTTTTTTTATTAGAAACACACACAAATGACATCTTTTAAGTCTTATATGTAGAGGGAAGAGATTCACATCCCAAAATACATCAGAAAATATTTCAATATGGATCATTAGTCTTATTGGGGAAGTTTTCTGCACTAAGCAGTTTTGTCTTATTGTTTTGTTTTGCTTTACATTATTATTCTCATAATTGTATTCAGACACTTCGAGGTCATCTTCTCACGATATTAATACAAAGAAGTTTCTTTTAGAAAAAAAATTAGTATTTATTTTTTCCCATCTGATACTGTTATGGCTGCAGTTTTTTTCCCTTTCAATTTGGTCAATTTTTGATGTGTTTCATCTGTTTTAACATTCATTATTAGCAGACATTATGAACTAAGTTAAAGTACCCAGTATTTTGCTTGAGATCCTACCAAGGATTGTTGGGTACTTTTTTTTGAGCTGACTAAGGGTTGCAGGGGTTTGGTGCAATGACCCATTATGATATAATCAATGTTCAGCCTGACTAATGTTCATTAGCTTAAATATTTTTTTTAAAGATTTCACATATTTGCCTGTATTTACTTTTAGGAATATTTATTATTATCGTTGTTTGAGATTATTTTGTTATTTATCATTTTATGTATTTTTATTATTTTATTATGTTTTTGCAGAAGAGAGCTGGCTAAGGAAGTTGTTGAACTTTTGACCACTGCTGCAGATGGTGCTAAATCTTTGATTGATGCTAGTGATAGGCTGATATTATATGTTGAATTAGCTCGATTATATGGTACTCTTGGTTATGAGCGTAAGGCGGCGTTCTTTTCAAGGCAGGTAGCTCAGTTATATTTGAAACAAGAAAATAAGTTGGCTGCTATTAGTGCTATGAATGTTTTGGCATTGACAACAAAAGCATATCGTGTTCAGAGTACAACATCTGTTTCTAGATCTTCTGTTGTAAAAGTGAGTATATAAATATTATCTGGGAGATGGTTTTTAATTTTCGGGGATCTCATGTCTTTACGTGTATTAAGAAGCATTCTTGGCTCATATCATTCATTTGACACGAGGAGTTGGGTTTCACTTTGTCTACTTTGATTGTCGGTGGACTCTTATGTTTCTTATAGCTATTTTAGAGCTCGTTCTTTACCACTATCTGTCATTTATTAAACATTTTTTTTTTAAATTTTCACTGACCAGATCCTCTTATTTTGTGGAACATATCTTGTAAATATGTTGTTAACAAGTTTATTTGCCTTTATCTTACTTGGAAACTTTACTGAAGGAGGCTGGATCAGGTCATGCTGATAGCACAAAAATGTTGCACCAGGCCGTAATCTCTCTTTTTGAGTCTCAATGGAGCACCCTGCAAATTGTTGTACCGAGAGAGATTCTGTTATCTGTTGTCCGTGCTGGAGATCCTCTTGCTGCCTGGAGTGCAGCTGCACGGCTGCTTAGGTCATATTATCCTTTAATTACACCTGTAGGGAAAAATGGTCTTGCTAGTGCACTTTCAAATTCAGCTGATAGGCTGCCTTCTGGAACACGCTTTGCTGATCCTGCTCTACCTTTCATTAGGTAAGTATACAATATCTTAAGGAGGCTATTCTACTTTTACGAGCAAATAACACGATATTTTTTAGTGATGTATGCGCACAGAATGCATAATTCTTAAGCAAGGGTAGTGCTTTACTTTGTGAGTTGTGAATTGCTGAACTGATAGACAGACTGAGGCTAGGTTCTGGCTTTCCATTCTTTGTAAAAGAAAAACTTTTCATGGTGTTTATCTTGCTATATATGTTTGTATGGATAATATGTTTATGATGATCCACTTTGATTTATTGTTTATACTTGGCTGTTGATTTTTATAATTCTTGTCCAAATCTGTCCATTATTGATAATGTGATAACTGTAGCTGATACTAACTTGCATGTGAATATTTCTTTTGCTAAACTGAGTTCTCGACTGTTGCTTTTGTTTGATCAATTTCACTTGTACATATTACTAAATCTAGATTACTATTAGAGATGGTAAACACTCTTAAATTAGAAGCAATTATGGCGACATTTGTACTGCTTAACTTTGATTTGAATACAATCTGAAATATTTGGCAACTTTAAGATATAGTATGACATAGATGCTGCTAGCATTTTTTCCCCAAAAATAAAAATGTTATGGATGGTAGATGTTTTCCATATATATATTTGTTTTGTTTTACTTCTTTTCAACTCAAAATTTCCAGCTTCAGTAGCAGTTTCAACTATGTTATTTACCAGTCTATCTTTTAAATTTTCCCAGGCTGGATCGTTAAAAATAGGGTAAATTCACTCTTAGAGCTCTACTTTTATCATCACATATTATTCTGCAATTTTCAATTTATTCCAGATTGCATTCTTTTCCCCTTCATCAATCACAAATGGACATTGTTAAGCGGAATTCAGCTAAAGAAGATTGGTGGGCTGGATCAGCTCCTTCTGGACCTTTTATATATACACCATTCAGCAAAGGAGAGCCAAATAACAACAGTAAACAGGAGTTGATTTGGGTTGTTGGGGAACTTGTTGAAGTTTTGGTTGAGTTAGCAAACCCTTGTGGCTTTGATTTGAGGGTCGATAGTATTTATCTGTCTGTGAATTCAAGAAATTTTGATCCTTTCCCTGTTACTGTTAATCTTCCAACTAATTCCTCAAAGGTTATTGCCTTGTCTGGGATTCCAACATCAGTGGGGCCTGTGACAATTCATGGGTGCACTGTCCACTGCTTTTGAGATATAAACTGAGGACTTCCATTTTAGTTAAACACCATGGATAGCTATCACTTCATTGTTATGTTCTTTCACTTGAGTTGAATCCTACAACTAGCATCCTTGGAAGAAGGTGAATGGTCAGAGACTGATAAACCTTATTCTCTTTTGCAGAATTTGAACCACAAAAATATTGTGAAATATCTTGGATCCTTAAAGACTAAGAGTCACCTCCACATAATTCTTGAGTAAGTGGATGTAAAACTTGTGTATGATATTTAATTGTGTGACTTTTATTTTGGAAAGTCCTATTATTTACTCCGGTTAAAATTTGTAGATATGTGGAAATTGGTTTCTGTTTGGCTCATGAATCAATACCAGAGAAAGGATTTATTATTTTTGCCATCTGTGCGCTCTGCTACTTTCTTGGTCACCTTTTAACTACCAGCTTCAAAGTTTCATTATTCATTCATTCATTAACCACAACTGTGTGTAATCCCAATTGTCACTTTCTCATATGTAGGAATTTGGTAACATTGAGTCTCCAATGTATACCAGACTTAGACATTTTTTTTCCACTATTTATAGCAGGTAGCTCCTCTCTTTTTCTTTGCTTTGGCTTTCATGAAATGAGCTTCTTTACTCACATATGTATATTTGATATGTCTTTTACATGATGCAGGTAAGAGCACCATCACAGCCAGTGGTTGTGTCTATACCAATATTGCATTATGATGGTCAGCTTCTATATATTCATTGCCTTTTCTGTAATTTAGATAGTTCAATTTTTTTGAAGTTTGGTCGTGTAATTCCTTAGTGAGACACTTGAGAATTGTGTGTTTTTCTTGTTTGAGACACTTTCTGTCCTTATGATGTGGTTTCTGTCTTTTTATTGCAGATACTGAATCTGCAAAAGCATCAAGACGGCAACTCAAGGAAGCTATATATACAACACTATTTAACATGAATGTTCCTGCTGTTTGTGCAATTAATCAGGTAAATTTCGCTAAGCCTTAACTTGCCGCTGCTGTTTAATATTCTAAAATATTTAATACTAAAAGAAATAAGAGTAATTTTTTATTTTTTCAAAACTATGATTCCGCTAACAATTGCTATGTAGGTATCCAAGAGAAACTTAAACCTCATACCTTGTGATATAGCAAGCCATATGCCTTATCATTTGAGCTACCCCTCTTTGGTAAAGAATTAAGATTAGTTTGTTTCATGCAAAAATGACATTTACCATCGGATATAGATTTCGAGGCCTTGATCCAATTTTCATTCTTCATTTTCCTTTTGTAAAGCAAGCTTCTGTGACTTGAGTGGTTGAAAATCCTGAACAGGCACCAAATTTACTTATTAACACTATAAGCTGAGATGCTTTATGTACTTATGCTTGTTTATGAGTAATTTGGACCTTTTGCTTTTGGCTTAAAATGTTCGATTGATTCTTTGATAGATGTTTTTTATTTGTAAGATCTTATCCATTTTCTGTTTTTGAAAATGTAGGCAACTTTAGCTTTGTATGCTGCTAGAAGAACTTCAGGAATTGTTGTAAATATTGGGTTTCAAGTCACATCAGTTGTTCCAAGTAAGGAGTGATAGTTTCTCTTTTATCTTTTATATGCTTTATGCTTCCTTAAACTATCAACAAGGTTTCATTTACCTATGATATATACTGATTAGCCCTGCAGTATAAGTTACAGTTTTAACTTTCCATGCAGCCTTGCTGCTTGTATTCTTCTTTTTTCATTTTCATTCTATGGATTTTCCAGTGCTTTCTTTTATATCATATCTTGGTTGCATTCAATGTTTGGGGATCTGAAATATACTCTGTTCTTTTCTTTTTCGGCTTCTAGTTTTACATGGTAAAGTAATGCGCAAAGTAGGGATCTGAAAAATACTCTTTTCTTTTCTTTTCTTTTTTCATTTCATGTTGATCAAGAATAATTGAAATTAGAGCATATGCATATAGTCCATGATTTATTACATGAAGATCTTAAAATAGGTATTTTAAAACACTATTTGTAACTCCCTGGATAACCAAGACCGTTACACTGTGTGTTTACAATAGTGCAAGACTTGCTAATCAAGTCATTCAGACAAAGTGTAAACTCTATACCATTATCAGAGTAGGAATAAAAAGATTTTGGGTTACAAACGGGCTATTTTCATTAAAAATGACGATTTAATACATGGAGACTCGAAAATAGGGTTTAGATGTCTTAATTACAACAAATTCTAGAAGTTACAAATAGTTCAAGCCACTCTAATGGCAAAATATACATTTTAGGTTTCCGTCCTGTACAATGTGTCGACCGTGGCGGCCGAGCAGCTGACAATGTACACCTCGCCCCCAAAGCTCTCCAACTCATGGTTGATTCAGCCTACCCTTGCCTTTACCTGCACCACGTAGCACCCGTGAGCCAGGGCCCAGCAAGAAAGCATAATAACATAGCAAGATTAACATCAATAATCAAATATTCCACAGTGCATAATCAGAAATTCATCAGTTCATAACACCTATCCACGTAGTGATAACAATTGTCATCCAGACAGTCAATCAACTATATTCATAGCACAATATTCACGTTCATAACTAATAGATTGTCATATCCATCAAATAACATTCAGGGTTGGCGCCCTTAGTCGCACCCTCTATTTAACACACTGTCTTCGGCTCAATAGGGCCGCCCCCAGTGTCATACTCACTGACTCCGGCCAGCTTAACCGAGCCCAGTGATAAATAAGCTGCCTCAGCTCCCAGTGGCTGAGCCGCGCCCCAGTGCGCAAATAATGATTCCGACACCCTTAGGCCGGTAATCGCATGTCCCATGGAGTAATAACACCATCCATGACATGATATACAAATATTGGGAACTCTTAGTCCCATCGTGACCACATGGTTAATCACATTCACATAATAATGCATACAAACATAGGGAACACTTAGTCCCAACCTATCCACATACTCAGGTGCAGCTTTCTTACCTGTATCCCGAGCTTCCGATGCCCCAACGCCGCGAGCACGGTCCTCTATCCCGAGCCTCACCAAAGACCTAGTCACAACACAAGAAAAACATCATTTATCACTAACCAATCCAAATCTACTTCCCAGAACCAATCCCACACTCTCTGAATGCCCCAAATCCCTAAAACAATGCACCAAAGACATCCCCCGAATCCCCGGAGCAAAAGCTCAAAACTGCAAAATATCACATTCTGGAAATGGCCTAGCGCCACGGCGCTGCCCTATAGGGCCGTGGCGCCCAGAAAGTCAGAGAGCACACGCACCGCCCATAAACAGCCTTGTGCCGCGGCGCGCTAGAACAGCGCCGCGGCGCTCCTTCGCGAGCCCAGAATTCTGGGTTTTTCCCCTGCGTTTTCCCGAACCCAAAACTCTCCAAATCACCCCAAACTTATACCTAAGCCTCAAAATTAATTCAGAACCCCAAATGAACCCCTTTAACAACCTATAAACATCACAAACAACCCCAATCACACAAACACACCCCAAAATCCTATCTTGAGTTTCAAATTCCTAAAACTTTAACCATGGCTTCCAAAACTACAAATCATGCTTCAAAAGTCTTAAGCCACACCAATTACGAAATTAAACATGCTAAAGATTCTTACCTCAATCAAACTCAGCTTGAACTCCTCCCAATTCCAGCTCCCAACCTCTTTGCTCTTGATTACCCTAATTGAATTTCAAAGTAAAACCAGCCATATTCCCTTTGAGTTTTCTCACTTAATCTCTGAAAATTCAGACTTAAATTCAACTTAAACAGAGCACAATTCTTACCTTTGAGAAATCCTAGCTTAAACCTGGTTTTGATTGCCTCAAACTCCCTTTGAGTCTCCTCCTAGGTCCCAAGTTCAGCCCCTTCTTCATTTCCCTTTTCTTTCTAGCCCTTTCTTTCACATTTAGCATAAACCAAAATATAACAAAGTATAATACGTATTCCCTTTTCCTACAGCTGAAGTAATCCTAATCCTTGCCTAATGACCATTTTACCCTTCCATCTAACTCCCATTCCAACTAAACCTCAAGGCCCTTCTTGTCATTCCTACTTCCTTACAATTCTACCACTTCTTTTAACCAATCTTGTTACTCTCTATGGTTACTAACAGCTACACAAGTTACCAAACCACCGGTTAACAATATCTCACAAGAACTAAACTACAAAATCCCCAAAATACCCCTAGGCTCCTCCCGAGCCGGGTATGAAATCCCGTTGTGACTTTTGAGTTATCTAGCTCTCTAGGACCGTCTTGGCACGTGCATCGCATTAATATCACCACACCCACGTGGTACAAATCACATCACATAATTATCACACGTATGCCCTCAACGGGCTAGAATTATCACATACCATAGTACACATAATCATGCATCTCAAATACTCAAATAGTCATATAACATGCTTAAAATCATAATCCTGCGTCTTAATCATTAAATTCACGCATACTTCCCATTATGCCCTCCAGGCACGCTAATCAAGGCCCTTAAGCCTTATTAGCAAATTTGGGTCGTTACACTATTGCTGTCTTGTGCCAGCAAAATAGTACAAAATGCCCCATAACAGACCAATTGCAACTGAAATTGTGAAAGGCAAAAAAAAAAACATAAGTTTATAGCCTCTGCATTTGCTTACAGTAGGAAACCTCTGCATCTGCATTTAGTATACTGTTTCATACTGAAGTCACTGAACCATGAATGGCTCATATCATTGATGTTTCATTTCATTTCCATGTATAAATGAGAATACAACTCTTCTTTTTCCTGTGCTTATATCAGTGTTTGGTTGTTCTACTAAAAGTTCTCTGTCATTGTTAATTATAAAGTTCCATAATTTTGATAATGATTGTAAAACTAGTCTCAAAAACAATAAAAAATGGATATAAATCTTTTGCAAAGTAAAAGAGAAATCACATCTGTAAAAACGAGCTTGTGTGAGACTAAATATGCTGATATGTATGTTGAGTCTACTTTGCTAAAGTTTATTTTAAGATTTTGGTGTCAATATCAATTTTAACGAAGTGGGTGAGTTCAAATAATAAAAAAATGCAGGGGTCAAAACATGAGATTCTCAATAGTGTGCGAGTTATTAATACATCTGCTCATCAGTTTTTTCTAAGGCTTATTGGTAGCAGTAATAACACTCCCATGAAATGTTGCAGAGCCTAATTTCCTCATTAAACTTGGATTCTCGCAGGTAAAACCACAATGATAAAACTTGAATACTAATAAAACAGTCCCAACATGGACAAATTACTCATCTAGTTAATTTTCATAACAATGATCAAAGTTACATATGAACAAACATGGAAAACCACAAGGTTTTTTTTAAAAGAAGGATTAATAAAGAAATAATATAAGATAAAACCACTGTTGTTACATTTATTTGATATTCCAACTTTTATTTTTGGTTGTTTGAGCTTGCTTGTCATGTTGTTTAGTTTGTTAGTTTATCATACATGCTTGTTTAATATCTATTGACAAATTTTAATTTTGTATTAATCTTTTAAGTATTGATTATATTCTTTAGGTTGGGGATCGAATTGGCAAGGAGCATTGCAAAGGTAATTTGCAAGAGGTACGGAATTTGTTCTTTTAACTCTTATTATTAATATCTTTAAAATGTTAGAGGAGTTTGAATATCTTAAATATTCATCCATAGAGAAGTAGGTTCTGAGATTAAAATTGTGTGCTGCGGTGATAACGGAAGGTTGAAAACTTGTGTGTATTAGAGAAGTAGGTTCTGGAAAATTTGTTTGTGTGCTGCGGTGATATAAGGAAGAAAACTTATTGTGTGTTGTTTGAATTTTTTGACTTGGTATTGATAGATGGTTAGGTAAGCTTTTATATGTAAAGATTAGATTTTTCATTATATGTATAGATTAAAATTTTCATTTAGTCATATTGTTTTCATTATTTCCATATGTATAGATTAGATTTAATTGCCACAACCCAAGCTAAAATCTTGTCTTTGATCCAAACCCAATTAGTTAGTGGCTACCATTTTAAAATCTGATTTTTAAATTAAAAACAACACTAGAATCTCTTGAAAGCTTAATGAAACTAAAGTACTAGAAATTAGTAATAGATTTAGACCAAGAAATCTTTAGTGGGACTAAGAATCATGGTACTAGAAAATCAAGTAACTGCTATAACATACAATTAAAAATCTCAGCACTAGAACAATCAAAACCATTTGAGCAATAAGGAATGAATTTTAATAGATAAAAAAAGAAAAGACCCTATTCGTTTGATAATATGTTTTCAAGTGGTCCAGAAGAACATAAGATAACAGTCTAGCTTCAATCATTTTTCATTTTTCATTTTTGACCCTTTGATTCTTCTTTCTCAATGATTGAATGCTATTCAATCATACCTACAAATTATGATTACTACAAAATCAAAAATAAATAAATATACAGCATTTGAACCTCAAAATTTGATTCAAAATATCTAGTGGATCCATCCAAAACAAATGTATATTCACAGTTCATGTCAACACTAACTATATATCTATAACTAACCATCACACAGTTTCAATTTATTGCAATTGTTATGGTTTAATTTTAGTTTTTTTTTAATTTTAAATAATTTAAATTTACTTTTAATTAATTATATTAAGACACATGTATATAATTAGTTAGAGCACATATTTTGTCAAGTATTAAATCATCTCAATAAATTTGAACCCTTTAGTTAGGCCTTCAAATTGGGATTTAACTTCCTTTAATGAGTTTGAAACCTCTGTAAACAGTAGTATCCCTTTTGTATACACCTATAAAAGATTAGAGGATCAACTTAATGAGTGAAGGAACAAAATAGTTCAGTAGTTGATGAAAAATATGTTAAAAGCATCATAACAAACAAACAAAAAAATATTACAAACAACCTCAACTATTGAATGAATCCCTCGGCCTAGTGAAAACTGAATTCTGTCTTCTCTTTGATGTAGAAGAGAAGAAAAGAGAAGAGGAAAACAGAGTGTTTCTTGACTTTTCTTTGTCAGTTTTTCTTTTTTTAATTTTCCTCCCAATTTTTAATGACTAAATAAATGAGTTTGGAGAAAACCTCTTCCGTAGAAGATTTCATTATTTTTTTTTTCTCACTATTTTTTATATTTTTTTCAACACTATTTATATTGCCACATTTGCTTTAATAGTTGATCATAAAACACATAAAATACTTTTCTTAACAAAATATTTCTAAAGACTAATAAGTGTAACTTGACTCGTAATAATTAACATCAAAATAGGCAAATTCTACTCGTTCTAAATTTGTTTAACGATTTATTGGTTGACAAAAAAAAAATTGTTTTAAAGGTTAAAAACAGAGTAACAAAGTAGGTGTTATTGTACTATTGTATACGTATTAGTACTTGTTAGAAAAAAAAATCATATAATTCAAAAAGTGATATATGTTGTAACACTATTTATCATTTTTAATTGTTTACTGGCCCACTTATGGTACTATATTTGAAAGACAAAATGCAACACATGGAGCAACTCATTGTTTCTTTAATGAAAAATCAAGTAAGTATTTTGATGCTGAAACTATATTTTCATGTGGCTGAATTGCAATAATAACTAAGATTCATGTTTAATTTTTTGGTTAGTCTTTACTTTTGTATTTTTTTTAAATTTTGATGTTGAATTCATGTCTTTCTATCTTACTTGTAAATGGAATACATCTACTCAGAGTGAGGAGCAATCAAATGTCAATGTTCAATCAAATTCTCATGTTCATTCCACTCAGGTAATTATGATACTAATTATATGAAAATGATAAAATCTAAAACATATAATATTCAATATAAAATCATTTACTGCTTCTGAATTTGTTATATTGATATATTGTTAGAATGTCAAGAACCACACATTTGGCTCAAAATGCAAAATATTAGATTGGATTGGATCTGGAGAAATTATTGCAGAAGGTTATTTTATCTCAAGTGACCCAAAGGATGAGGTTCACCATGTTCCTCTTGGGCCTAGTGCTATGAAAGTGGGGATAGATCTTGTGAGAAAGAATGATGCATTTCTATGGAGGCCTTCAACAATTATGTCTACTATAGAAGATGTTGTAGGTAGTATAATTGCATGGCCAGCTGATAAAGTTATAATTAGGTAATTAACTTTTTTTATGTACTCTTTTAGTTTACTATAACTTTAAGTTGAAGCATTACTTATTTAAATTTTGTTGTAGCTAAACAAATGGACTCACAACAAAGACAAGTGCACAAAGGATGGTGAATTGAAGGATGGAGCAAGTTTCACGCATGGTTTACTTTTGTGTATCTTGTAATGTTTCTATTTTTCATTTTTGAAGTAAAAATTGTTCAAGATTATAAAACTTTATTATGTTATGCTTTCAAACTTAAGTTAGAACTAAGATCTCATGAAGTAGACACATTCATGGTTTGAATTAGTTATTGTTTAATGTAATACTTATGGTTTATCAATCTATTGAGAATTACATTTTATGATTAATTTTGAATTTTTTTTATCAAAATACAATAATGAAAATCTTTTAATTAAAAAAAAAACCATCTAAGTATACTTATCAAAATAAAATTTAAAATTTTATTACTATATGTTATGATTTAAAAACATATTATAAGCGTAAAAAATTGTTATGGTTTATATAATATAACAAACTAAAAATGTTATCAAAATAATCAAATGTAACAGTTGAAAAGTGTTATGAAAAAAATACAAGATTAAACTTCAAGTTTATAACCAAAAACTCTATCTAAATGTTATTATTTGAATATTATAGCACCTAAAAATGTGTTATTGAATAGTTTAAGATAACACCGAACATAACATTCAAAATCTGTTATAGAAAAGACTGGACTTTTAATAACAGGGGCTATGTTAGCATTTTCAGAAGTGCTATCAATAGTCCCGGTTAGCAGTTTTTAAGTGTTATGAATACTGTTTTTTCTTGTAGTCCACTTCCCCACGTTTCGAAAGTGGGAAGTGATGATTACCACCTTTTGGCTACCCCTTTGATCTCTATAAGTAGCCTTTCTTCTTTTTCAAGAAACCTTTACTCGTCATTTTTGCCAAAAATTTCAAGAACTTGCACCAGTGTTCAGAGCTTCAAAAACCAGTCTGACGTTGTGCCGCAAGTCTTCCGCCTCAAGTTTTCATTTTCTTCTGAATCTCTTCCTTCTCTCAGGTAAGGATTCCATCCTTTAAGCTTTGTAATAGGCCATGCATGCTATTTTTGGTGCTCTGGTATGTCTGCGTTCTTGAATAGGGTTTTTAGGGTTTTTGATATAAATTGCCTAATATTCTGCAGAAGTGCGTCTTTATACCTTGTATGGGTTAGATCAGTACTTTGATAGATAGAGTTTCTGATTTGGGACGTTAGGTTGTCGAAAGGTTCAACCTTTAAGCTAGACGAAAAAACTGAAATTTTTTCCCGCTCCTTAGGAGTTGAAAAAAGTTTTGTCTAGAAAACGTTCTTCTTTCCTTTTTTCATATTTATTTACCCACGTTGAAGTTAGCGTAGGATTAGGATGCTGCTGGCTATTTAGGCACGAGCAACGTTATCCCAGCTTCCCCACACTACTTCGCGGATTGTCTTATCTCCTCCATTTTCTGTTTGCAGTTCATATGCAAGACCCTTGGGGAGGAGAAAGATCTATCAAAGATGAACTATTAGCCCAACTGATCGAAGGCAAAAAAAATCCATCCACGTTGATTCCAGAAATTCCATTCTCACGCTCTAACCCAAATCCTCCACCAGCTCCTACCCAGAAAATGGCCAGAACAAAAACCAAGGCTTGAAAAAGATGCAACCCTTCTCCAAGTCAGCCTCCTGCTGATGCCCCCTCGACCAGTGGTCGAGGAGAATTCCCTCCTGAGACCGAAGTTCAGGCACGTGCCCGTCCTCGTCATGCCGACCAGCCGGCTGTCGAGTGGCACGTGGTATCTCCAAGCACGGTGACCATTCGCATGGTCTCCAATTATTTAACTAAGTATAATCTGACGGGGGTGACCCTAGTCAGACCTTCCGTCGACCAGCGAGTCAACCTGCCAGGGGGGGCTTATAGCGCCTGGTCGAGATACCATATCGAGGCGGGTGCCACCTTGCCTCTGGATTCATATTTCCAAGGGGTGGTTAATTACTTCGGGGTGGCCCCTTTTCAGATTACCCCGAACGGATATAGGATGCTGACCGCGCTCTATATCCTTTACAAACTCAAAAAATGGCCAGCCCCCTCTCCTCATGAGGTCAATTATCTATTTGACCTTAAGTCCAACCCCAACCAAGACGGTACGGGGTTCTTCCATTTTTGCCATCAGGAGACCGGACGCACGTTCCTGTCCGAAACCACCCATAATCTCCAATGTGGGGAAGTATCATTTAGAGTACTTTCTCACACCTGACATTGCTGCGAACAACCTGGCATTCACCCGAGGAGGTAAGGGGAATAACGAGCCTTAAACCAGTAGTTCTTGCCCTTTAACAATTTTTTCTTGTCATAATACTCTACTATTCCACTTTACTCCAGGTCCATGGTTGCGCCCGACCCCCACTCCAGGAATGGAGTTGAGGGCGACACTCTTAGCCAGTATGTCCAATGCTGTTAAGAGTGTGAAAAACTTGATCACTGAGGCTAACCTTAGAATGGCTGGCCTTAAGGGCTCCCCTCCTGCGACCAGTGAACCTGCGACGGGTGGTGTCCATGCTGGCGTGGGACGCGAGCAGGGTCCTGAGCAGCAACCTCAGTCACCCTCTCCTAGGAGGAGGCCAACTGGGGTTACTATCAGGGAACCTGCTGCTCCCCACTGAGTAGCAAAACCGTCGGTCCCCAAGGGCAAGGGGAAACAAAAGGCTGTTAAGCCGGCCGAACAGTCTGACGACTCGTCGGATGTATACGGTACACCATTTTCGTTTTTAAATAACTTGCCCATTCCCATCCACCTGTTTGATGGGGACGGCAACTTTAGGAATGCTCCTTTAAATTCAGATTTCTTCTAGGAACTAGGTAGTTCAGTAGATAATGTTCCGACCAGTAGGTATTGCTCGGGTACCTTACTTTTGAAACTTTTATACTCTAACCTTTATTTCTCCGCGATCCTTTAATCTCATTGTTTGAAATGTCATTCTTTTGTGTAGGCATGGACTCCGGAGACTTCTTTGCACACTACCAGGCTGCTGTTGAAGCTTCCGCCCTGAATAAGGACAGCAAAAGAGCTCGTGGGGAAAGTAGTAAGACCCCTTCGAAGAAGGCCCGAACAGAAGATGCTCCCACCGACGCCCCTTCCAAAGAGGACTTAACACACCTGTCTGCCCCCGAGCAACAAACTCCCACGCCTGCCGACCCTCGGCCTTCCTCAAGGGCCGCAGACAAAGAGACCACAGACCAATTGTCCGAAGGCTCCCTGCCTAGCCACATAGTTGGCATGGCCAGGGAGAGATTATATTGGCTCTCCAAGCATAAGCGCACCCAGGTCGCCATCACTGACACTGCCACGATGGATATCAATGAAATCATTAACAGGGGGCTGAACGAGATAGCCAGTGTAAGTTGTCTTTCGCTGTTTTGTCATTTGTGCTAAACTTCCTTTCTTAACTCATTTTTTCTTCAGGGGTTCTTGTCCTTAACTGCCAGCTGGCGTCGATCCGGGGCAATGGTCTCTCTCGAGAGGAACTTTGACGCCAGGCTTGCCCAGGCCACGCAAGTGCTTAAGGATGAGAAGGCTAAGCTGCTCGTGGAGAACAAGGAGCTGGTGAAGCTGAACGAGCAGCTATGCGAGGACCAATCCACTCTTACCCGAGAGCTCGAGGAGAGTGAAGCGGCCCGGAACAAAGCCATCGATGAGTGGCACAAATGGAAGGAGAACTACAAACTCAACTCCCAAGAGTGCAAACAGCTTACCCTCGACCTGACCGCCAGCAGGGAAGAGGTAAAGAAGCTTGAGGAACGGGTGCGCGAGCTCGAGGAGGACAGAGTTAAAACTCTGAAGAAGTATAAGGAAGCCACCTTCCTTTGCTTCTATGACTTCTGGAAGCACAATCGGGAGGCGGACATCAGCTATCTCTCCGAGCAGTTGCAAAAGACGCTGATGACGCAGTGCGTTGCTTGGCTGGAGGCAGAAGAAAAAGCTAAAGCCCAAACTCCTGCTGCTGCTGCTGTGGCTAAACCTCCGGTTGATCAAAACACTCCCAATCTAGAAGACCCTCCTGCCCCCCAGCAAAATTAATATTTTTTTTTCGCATTATGGCCCACGGGTCTTTTTGTAAAGAAAATATTTTTTTTTAATTTTATTGCTGCGAGGGCAGCTCTTTTCCTTATGCTTGAACAATTACATCCGAGCAATACTGCTCGCGGTGTAAAGGTTTTTATTCCTTTTAATTCTATTTTTACATCCGAGCACTGATGCTCGCGGTGTAACGACCCAAATTCAGTGTTTAGGCTTAAGGGCCTGGGGAAGTGTGCCTGGAGGGCATGATGGGATTTTGTGTGTGTCTTTAATGAGCTTAATGCATGATTACGATTTATTGCACGTTATGTGATTAGTTAATTAATTGAGATGCACGACTATGTGAATTAGTATGCATGTAGACCTGATTGTCTTAGAATGAGCATGATTGTAATCTGGCCATGTTTGGGCATATCTGTGATAATTGTACTATGTGAATGGTGCCATGTGAGTGCGATGTTTTTATCAGGATGCACGCATCGAGACGGTCCTAGTGAGCCATTTAGTCTAAAAGTCACAACGGGATGTTGTACCCGGCTCAGGTAAAGCCTAGGGGTACTTTGGGAATCTTATAAGTTGAGTTGAGAATGAGTGGTTGGTTATTGGTTATTGGGTAACTTGGGTAACCATTTGTAACTGTGGTAGGTAACAAGTTTTAAGATGGAAAGTGATAGAATTGAAATAGAAGTGTAAAGACTTAAGTGCCCTTGAAGGTTTAGTTAGGAAGGATTATTAAGAAGGGGTAAAATGGTCTTTTGGCAAGGGTAATAGACAAAAGGCAGCTGGGATATAGAGGGGCATGGTTTGGAGTATTGGGCATTTGAGTGTCTTGATAAAATTAGAAGAGAAGGAAAAGAAGAGGAGAGAAAGGCTAGGGCAAGCAAGAAGAAGAAGAAGAAGAGAAGGAGAAGTGGGAGTCTAGGAGGGGATCAAGGACTTGTGTGGATTCTTCATTTGAGGTAAAGGTTTTATACATATCTAAGTATGGATTTTTGTTTTGATTTAAGGAATTTAAATGCCTAAGCTAAACATTGTGGGCTTTTGGGGTTAGTTGCTGAAATTTGAAATCATAGGAGTGGATCTTGGGTGTTAGATTGTTCATGTAAAGTTTGGAATTGAGTTTTGTGGTTGAGATATGTGTTTGGGATGGTTTAAGGTGAGGATTAGAGAGTAAAATGGTGGGTTTTTCTGGGTTCGAAGGGTCGAGCCGCGGCATGGTTCTTTGTGAGCCGCGGCCCTTCGAAGAAGTGGTATGCTGATGGAGAAGGGCGGGCCGCGGCATGGCCCAAGCAATGCCGCGGCCCTTACCTATTTTTGGGCCTTTGAGGGTTCTGTTTGGGGGCCATGCCGCGGCATGGGTGGCCTATGCCGCGGCGCTTAAGGGATTTTAGGATTTTAGGCTTGGGAATTTAACCTAGGGTGCTCGGGGTTGAGCCTTTTACCATGTTTGGTGAATTTCAACGTTCCGAGTACTAGAACTTGGCTTGGAAGCTCATTTAAGGTTGTTAAAGGTGTCTTTTGTGTGTTGTGACTAGGATTTTGGGAGAGGCTCGTGCTTGTGGACCGTGCTCGTGACCGTGGTACTTTGGAAAGCACGGGATACAGGTAAGAAAACCGTAACACCCGAGTTTAGGGCATGGCCCCACTGTGTGATTGTAGGGCGTGGCCCCGGATTGTATTACGTGCAAATGCTTAAACTTAAATGAACCATGATGTGTGTGAATGTTTATTTTGAATGTACTATATGTGTTATTATGATGAAACGAGCGGCAGAGGCCGGGTACGGCATAGGCCGGGGCGGTCGTGGGCCGAAAGTAACACAGCACATGGGATGCTTATATTCAGGGTGGGACCCAAGGGATACATGAGTTATCCTCGCGGTGAGAACCGAAACTCCAGGCTTTGGTAAGGCCTTGGGAGCGGCATGGCCGTACTTGTTTATTATGGTGGTTTTCCTATGTATCAGTGAATTATTGCCAGCTATTTACTTTGCATATGTTATGTGTTATTTGGGTTTTCTTGCTGGGCTTCGGCTCACGGGTGCTCCGTGTGGCAGGTAAAAGCAAGGAGTCAGTCAACCGGCCATGAGTATGGAGAGCGTGGGGGCGGCGCGTACATGTTCGGCCTGCCCGACTGCTTTGGTTGGGGGCATTTTGTATATGGCTGTATTTAACCATTCTTTTGATAGCTGATCAAGTGTAAATCTATTTTGAGTTGTAAATATTTTGTAAACCTTATTTTGGGATCCCAAATGTTTTATAATTAACGTTTTTAATGAAACTAAACATTTTCAAAGAGTACAGCCTTAAACTCTGGTTTATTCACACTTTTGGTTTTAGAAACCACTCGAGTCAATTAAATGCACAATTTCTGTTTTAAACTCACTTAGTAACGGCTCTATGGTAGTAGGGCGTTACACGCGGTGTAAACGTTTGTCTTCGATATTATAATCTTTTATTATAATACCTGTTCGCATGACCGAACTTAGCATAGTACTTTGGTTTGATTTAACGAAATCATAAATTTTGAAAAATACTCTAAGTACCGTAGCATGCTTTCACTTATTTTGTTCATGTGTTTACATACCTCGTGGTATGCTTTGCTATCGACGTGCCTTATATGCCCCCCAAGTGATCGAGGAGCTTTAGGTCCTTGGTCACTTGCCTTGACCACGACCTGTGCGAACATTACTGCTCGATGCAAAATTTAACATTTGTAATACAGAAAAACAACACACGTAATGAACAAATACTTGTAAAAATAAATTTACAATAGTTGGCAAGAATGACTGGCTGCACATAGTCCCTTATAATCTCGTATTAAAAATGGACTAAACATGTCTTTACGAGTGATCTTAGAAAAGAACTTACATTTATAAGCGATTAGCCGTACAACGTGGCTAATCCTTTTTTGCAAAACTTGTAAAAAGTAGAATTTAATACAAGCCAATCCTTTAAAAAGAACTGTTCACTGATAATACTTGCGCAGATGTTCTCCATTCCAATAACGTGGAACGGGATCTTCGTTTAGGCGTGCAAGTTTGTAGGTGCCCGGGTGAAGGACTTCTTCAATCTGGTAAGGTCCTTCCCAATTAGGTCCGAGTTCTCCAGCAGTGGGGTCGCGGGTATTTAAGAAAACTCGTCGTAGCACCAAGTCACCGACGTTGAATTTTCTTTCTTTAACTTTTGAGTTAAAGTACCGAGCGACTTTTTGCTGGTACGCAGCAACTCGGAGTTGGGCTTTCTCCCGTATCTCGTTATTCGAGTCTAGGGACTCCATCATTAGTTGGCTGTTCTGGTCTTGGTCGTATGTTAAGCGTCGATGTGAGGGGGGATCTAACTCGATAGGTAACATAGCCTCATATCCGTAGGCTAAGGAAAATGGGGTATGACCTGTCGCTGTTCGGTGAGACATTTTATACGACCAGAGGACTTCAGGCAGTTGCTCTGGCCATGCTCCTTTAGTGTCTTCAAGCCTCTTCTTCAGGGTGTCCTTAAGAGTTTTATTCACTGCTTCGACCTGCCCATTTGCTTAGGGATGCTCAATCGACGAAAAGCTTTTAATAACCCCATGCCTTTCACAGAAGCCGGTGAATAAGTCGCTGTCAAACTGGGTTCCGTTGTTTGAAACTATCTTTCGGGGCAAACCATACCGGCAAACAATGTTCTTGATGACAAAGTCAAGACTCTTCTTGGTCGTTATGGTAGCGAGTGGTTCAGCTTCGACCCATTTGGTGAAGTAATCAACTGCCACGACTGCGTACTTCACTCCGCCTTTTCCCGTTGGTAGGGATCCAATTAAATCTATCCCCCATACCGCAAAAGGACACAGACTCTGTATCTGTTTCAACTCGTTTGGAGCTGCTCGTGGAATTTTGGAGAACCTTTGACATTTATCACATCTTCGTACAAACTCCATCGAATCTTTATTCATAGTTGGCCAGAATTAGCCTTGCCTTAGAATCTTCTTTGCCAAACTCTGCCCCCCAGCGTGATCCCCACAGAAACCTTCATGCACCTCTTTCATTAGTTCCTTGGCTTTTTCTGGTGTAACACACCTGAGTAGTGGCATGGAATATCCTCTTCGGTACATAACACCATTGACCAGTATGTATCTAGCGTCCTGCCTTTGCAGGGTTCTGGCCTTGTTTCTATTTGATGGTAATACACCTTTTGTTAGATACTCCAAGTAAGGCGCCATCCATGTATTCTCCATTCGAATTTCCATACTGGATTCTATTGCTCGTATGCTTGGCTCACTCATTCTTTCTACTGGCACAATGTTCAAAGTGTCAGCATCTTTCGCGCTCGCGAGTTTAGCTAAGGCATCTGCATTTGAATTCTGTTCCTGCGGTATTTGCTGGAGGGTATACTTCGTGAACTGGGCTAGCAGGTCTTTAGTTTTATTCAAGTAGGCTACCATTTTTAAGCCTCACGCTTGATATTCCCCTAGAACTTGATTTACCACTAGCTGTAAGTCACTGTAAATATCAAGCGTCTTTATGCTCATGTCTTTCGCCATTCTCAATCCAGTGAGGAGCGCTTCGTATTCGGCTTCATTATTCGACGCGGTGAAGTCGAACCTAATGGCGCAGTGAAATCGATGCCCTTCCGGTGTTATCAATATCATTCCGGCTCCAGTGTGGGATTCGTTGGACGATCCATCTGTGAATAACTTCCATGAAGGAGCTTTCTCTTGAGGCTCAGGCGCACTAGGCTGTGTTGCACTGTTCGCTGTCTGGGAGTTCGGTGAACTCTACAATAAGATCGGCCAAAACTTGTCCCTTTACTGCTGCTCGCGGTGAATATGTGATCTCGAACTGCCCTAGTTCGACTGCCCATTTTAATAATCGCCCAGCCACCTCCGGTTTTTGAAGGACTTGTTGAAGGGGCTGGTCGGTTAAAAATGTGATAGGATGGGCTTGGAAGTAAGGGCGCAACTTCCTTGAGGCTAGGATTAAGAAATATGCTAACCTTTCAATGGGTGGATATCTCAGTTCTGCCCCGATTAGCCTCTTGCTGACATAGTAGACCGCTTTTTGTATGCCTTCCTCCTCTCGTACCAGTATCGCGCTAGCGGCAACTTCTGTGATCGCCAGGTAAATAAATAAAGTTTCTCCTTCGATTGGCTTTGATAAGACAGGAGGCTGTGCCATATGAGCTTTCAAGGCCTGGAAAGCGTGTTCGCAGTCTCCTGTCCATTCAAACTTCTTATTGCCCCTAAGCAGATTGAAAAAAGGGACACACTTGTCTGTCGATTTTGAAATAAATCTGCTTAGGGCTGCGATTCTCCCGGTTAAACTTTGTACATCTTTGATCTTTTCTGGCGATTTCATCTCGATCAGGGCTTTTATCTTGTCGGGGTTGGCCTCGATTCCTCTTGAATTTACAATGAACCCCAAAATCTTCCCTGATCCAACTACGAAGGAACATTTAAGGGGATTTAACTTCATCTGGTATTCGTTCAAGACATCAAAGCACTCTTGTAAATCCTTCACATGTCCTTCTGCCCTCTTAGACTTTACCAGCATGTCATTCACGTATACCTCCATGTTTACTCTGATCAGTTCCTTGAACATGTGATTGACTAGCCGCTGGTAAGTCGCACCTGCGTTTTTCAGTCCGAAGGGCATTACTTTATAACAGTATAAGCCCGTATCGGTTCGAAAGCTGGTGTGATCATCGTCAGGGGGATGCATGCTAATCTGGTTGTAGCTCGAGTATGCATCCATGAAGGAGAGGATCTTGTGTCCTGTAGTAGCATTAACCAGCTGGTCGATTCTTGGGAGTGGGAAGCAATCCTTTGGGCAGGCTTTATTGAGGTCTGTAAAATCCAAGCAGGTTCACCATTTTCCATTAGGCTTGGGCACCAGCACTGGATTGGAGACCCACGATGGATAAAATTCCACCCTGATGAACCCATTCTCCTTTAATCTTTCAACTTCTTCTTTTAAGGCTCTCGATCGATCCTTATCAAGCAGCATTCTCTTTTGTTGCACGGGTGGAAAAGTCTTGTCTACGTTCAGGACATGGCTGATAACTGCAGGGTCTATCCCAGCCATGTTTTTGTGCGACCAGGCAAAATCTTCCTGGTTTCTCCGCAAAAATTCCACTAGTGTATGCTTCGTGGTTGGCTCTAGGTTTTTCCCGACCTTCACGACTCTGGTCGGGTCTTTTTTGTCGAGTTAGACCTTTTCCAGGTCCTCGATGGGTCCAACGTTTTCTTCAAAATCCCTAAAGCGAGGATCTAGATCCCTATCCTCACTTTGGGCAACACCCTATTTGGCGACTTCATCACCGGATTGGGCTTGTGTATCAATTTCCATCTGAAACCTATCTGAGGTAGTGCTCTTTGGCGTTCCCTTTTTCGCCTTTGTGACTGAAGCGTTATAGCACTCCTTGGCTTCCCTCTGGTTCCCCAACACACGTCCTACCCCTGCGTCTGTCGGGAACTTCATGGCTAACTGCCACATAGAGATGACAGCCCGTAGATCAACTAGTATAGGCCTTCCGATGACGGCATTGTACGCCGAAGGACAATCGATTACTACAAAAGTAGCAAGTAATGTCCTGGTAGCAAGCGCTGTACCTGTCGTCACTGGCAGTCTGATCGATCCGGCGGGGGCGAGTCCCTCATCAGAGAAACCGTATATTGTTTGGTTGCAAGGCTTCAGGTCCTTAACAGACAACTTCATGCGTTCCAGCGAAGACTTATACAGGATATTCACTGAACTTCCTGTATCGACCAGCACTCTCTTCACCATCATGTTGGCCATTTGGATATCCACGACCAGCGGATCGGAATGTGGGAACCGGACGTGATGGGCATCGCTATCAGAGAAGGTTATCTCAACCTCTTTTGAGTGAGCCTTTTTTGGCGCACGGTCCTCCACAGTCATCATCTCGATGTCCTGGTCGTGGCCCAGAGTCCGAGCGTATCGTTCCCTGGCCTTTCCGCTATTCCTCGCGAGGTGCGGGCCTCCACAAATGGTTAACAGTGTGCCAGTCACGGGGGCAGGATGTAGAGGTGGTGAGCGTTGGCGTGTGGGCGCCTGCTCGTTGCCACCCGGAGCTTCTCGTTGGGAATTTCCCGAGGCCCGTACGTATTTTCTCAAGTGTCCTTGCCTAATAAGGAACTCGATTTCATCCTTTAACTGGTTGCATTCGTTGGTGTCATGTCCGTAGTCGTTATGATAACGACAGAACTGGGTGGTGTCTCTTTTTGAAATATCCTTTCGAATGGGGGCAGGCTTCTTATAAGGCACACTGGAACTCGTGGCCTGATAAACCTCTCCCCAAGATTCGACTAGGGCAGTGTAGTTAGTGAACCGAGGTTCATAACGATTACCCTTGGCTCGTTTGTTGTCGGAGGTGGAAGGCTCATTGTGTGGCCGTTTTCCACCATTCTTGCCATTGCCATTACCATTCCCGTTGGCTTTGCCGTTGCCGTTAGGTTTAGACCCATTGGCGGCTTTGGCGGGCTCGACAGCCTTCTTATCCTTGCCTAAAGGCTTTCCATCGTCGGCAATGGCATCTTCGAGCTTAATGTACCAATCAGCCCGGTCCAAGAATTCCTGGGTAGTTCTAACTCCATCTTTGCAGAGGCTCTTCCATAGGGGGGAGCGACGCTTAACCCCTGCGGTTATGGCCATCATTTTGCCTTCGTTCCCCACTGTTTTTGCTCCAGCTGCTGCTCGCATAAAGCGCTGGATATAGTCCTTCAGTGATTCTCCATCCTGCTGGCGAATTTCAACCAACTGGTTTGCCTCGGTCGGATGCACACGACCTGCGTAGAACTGTCCGTAAAACTCCCTTACAAACATCTCCCAGGAAACTATGCTTGCAGGAGGGAACTTAAAAAACCACTCTTGTGCGGCATCAGAAAGTGTTGCAGGAAAGATCCTGCACCGAGCGTCTTCAGACACTTTCTGAATGTCCATCTGTATGTCAAACTTATTGACGTGAGATACCGGGTCACCGTACCCATCAAAGTTTGGTAGCGTAGGCATTTTAAAATTGCTAGGGGTCTCCGCCATCGCTATCCTCTGGACGAAAGGAGTGCCTTTCCTCCTATCGTGGTCGATATAAGATGTTCTTCCCCTGACCAGTTGTTGTACTGCCTGGTTGAGGGCATCTATCTGGGCTTGTACAACGACTGGAATCGCTGTGGCCTCTGTTGCTGGGGGGACGTTCTCGCCATGCCGCTCGCGGCGATCGTTGAGTACATCTCTCAAATCCTCGTCTCTTCTCCGCTGCTCGCTAACCCCGAGCCGGTTGAAGACATTATTTTGCCTTGGCTGTCCCCCAGCGTCCCGTCTATTGGGTTGGTCATCCTGAGGTACCTGGCTCCTGCCTCCACCTCTTTCTTCATTCCTCCGACTGGCATTTCCTTTGCCTGAGTCAGCTTCATTATACCCATGGCCATCTCTGAATCTTGATTGGTTATGATGGGATCGACTGTTCCCTCGATTTCCATCCCGGGCTGAAGCGTCCCGAGTGTTAGAGGGTGGCCTGCGCTGGTCGTTGTGTCCCCGTGCATTATCATGCCGTGGGGGACCCCAGACCGCAGAGCCTAACTCTGAGTTCCTCCTGTTACTAGGAGGATTCTGACCTCTGTTCGGAAGATTCGGCTCGCCGCCCCTATGGCGCCTAGGACTACGAGGCTGATGCTCGGTCCTATTCTACCTCTGATGCGGGGATTGCCACGATCAGCTTGGGATGGAGGCTGTGCCTCAGAGTCCTGTGGGACATCGTCATGGGGCACCTGAGGCTGCTCGGGGCTTTGTGGGCTCGAGGGTTGGATAGGCGGGCTAGGAATGGTACCCCTGTGGGGTGGCCCATTCGCAGGATGCTCAGGCTGCGAGGCAGGTGTAGCCTGATTCCTAGCCAATTGTAAGGCTGCCCCGAGGGCTGCCATGGCTTTGCCCTGGCGACGGTCCATCTCCGCCTGCCTCTCACTTAACTCTGCGCGCTGCCGTTCAATCTCTTACTGCTGCCGTGCCATGATTTCGGCAGCACTTTCTTGGCCGACCCTCAGATTAGCCAGCTCTTCATGCAACGCCCCAGGGTACTCTTCAGCGTCGCGTCATCCATTTCTTCTTCCTCAAAGTCCAAATGTGGCTCATCCTCAGCCACACTTGCAGGAGGAGGAGGAGGAGGCAGGTTTGACGGTGCAGCGGCGACCGTCTGTCCAGTTTTCCTTGCAGCTTTTGCCATTGGTTTTTTCAACGATGATATATCAAGCTCTCAATGAAGCACCAGAATGTTGACCCTGATTTTGGGCAACTGACACGGATTCAAAATACGCTTGACGTGGATGAATGCGTTGAAAAGAACGTAATAGCGAAAATAATAAGAACACAATATTTTATAGTGGTTCGGCCCCAGGATCTGGTAATAACCTACGTCCACTTAGATTGTTATTGATGTAGGATTCAAAGGAGTGATCAAAGAACTAGGGTTCAATGAGTTTCACCAACCTCCGAAGAACAATACAATATGATTGATATGATAATTCTAAACTCAAGCAATTTAGAAGTCAGAAAAAGAGAAAAAGGATCCCCCCCTTCCCTGAGCCCTCTTCTTCTATTTATAAGCTCAGGGAAGATTTACATTGATTTGTTACAGATATTATTTTCTAAATAATCGGATACCCAGGAAATCATGGGAGAGAATTTCGGATTCCATCATAACAGCCTAAGATTTCCTCCGCGTGTTACGTGTCTACGACCAGACTGGTCATTTGAAGAGACCGATCGCATAACGCGTGACATTTTCCTGGTCGATAGTCGAACACAGGTTTTTCCAGGTGTCAGCCACGTGCAATTAATTCCTGCCATGTCACACACTTCTGATTTTTGGGATAACAGACCTAGAAACTCGCTTTCTTTCCAATTTTAATTATGTTCATAAGGTTTAAAGATGTTATAATTAATTTGGAATCAATTAGGTTAAAAAAAATTATTTCAAAATAGTGAGTGGGAGAGGGTTGATATCTCAAACAAAACCCATCGTCTCCATTATTAATATAACACCGTAAGATATGAATAGCGCCTCACGACGGCTTTGTTTTTGTCCCCCTAAGGAAGGTGTCTGGACATATCAATAGCAATGTTGTATTTCTTACATAGATAGGAACTAATGATGTATTTTAGGCTTGACCGACCCTAAGGCGGCATGTCCTAAGTTAAGTCATGAACTCCGAAATAATGGGTTACACTCACAAAGTTATGATTAAGCTTATGCAGTGGATAATCATAACTTGACCAAACTAAGAGGTACTTTGATGTTTAAAAAAGAAAATAAAGAGTTATTTTAATTATTAAACAATAAAGATAAGAATGTCTTATAAATTCTCTAAAATTAATTTGACCGACCCTAAGGCGGCACTTTAATTGTTAGAAAATTTTATCGTGGAAATTAATCTTTATTTTATGTGTTTTAATTGTGCTCATGCATCACGTTTAATTTCCGAAAACTTTGATATTTATTTTTCTAAATATAATAATATTATTTGTATTTATTGCCAGCAAAAAATGTCTATTGGTGAATTACATACCGATGCCTTTCTCAAATCCTTGGTTTTTGAACCTGAAAATATGCAACACTGGTTTCGAGGCATGTTGACTATTTTTTCTTATAAGAAGATGATGTCAACTGTCTGTGAAAAACCTCCAACAGAACCACCTCTGGCTACTAGCTATGAAGCAGAAGAAAAATATGCAAATTGGATGAAATCCGATCGGTTGACACGTTATTGCATGCTTTCAACCATGACTGACGAAACAAAAGAAAAATATATACACTATGACTCAGCACATGAGATGTGGCGAGCAATGACAGAGGAAGTCTTTGCTAAGTGTCATCGTTTATATCAAACGAAAAAGGTAAATAAGATTTACATATATTTTTCAACTTTGAATACTAGATTCAAAGATTATGAATATCATATTCAAATTTTTGAACAGTAGATTAAAAAATATATGCCACTAATCTATTTTTCTTTTGTTTTTTCTTTCGCAGAATCAAAACCTTGAAAAGGAGAAAGAGACTGATAAGGATTTTGATAGCGAGCAAAGAGCAGGAGAAGTTGGAGAGTAGTTTTTATTTAGTAATATTATTGTTAGTTGAACAATTTAAATTTCTTTATTTTGTTTTAGAAATTTTAGATTTCTTTAAAACAAAGAAAACTACAGTCTAGAAATTTCGTTTATTGTTAGTAATTTTGATTATTAATGTTTAGAAACTTATTTCTATTTTTGCATAACATTTATTTCTTTTATTAATAAAGTAGTAATCTTTTAAAGAAATTATCTATTTACTTGTTATGCAAATGCTTTGGGATAAACAAAGTTTACATACTTATAATGAATGACAAATTTTTATAATTTTGAATTATTTAAAAACACCTAATCCTAAATCTATTAAACTAATTCTGATAGTGAAACATATTTGTAGCACTTAAGATTGGGCCATATTGGTCTAGACAGAGTAAATAGGCTTGTAAAGGATAGTCCTTTAAGAGAACTATCTATTGGATCTCTCCCTGATTGTAAATCTTGTCTAGACACAGAACCACAGAACCAAAATGACCAAGAGACTTTTCTCTCATAAAGGTTCAAGAGCCACAGAACCACTTCAGCTAGTACATATGGATGTTACAATCCACTTAATGTACAAGCAAGAGGAGGTTGTGAATATTTTGTCACTTTAATTGATGATTATTCAAGATATGGTTACCTATACTTAATGCAAAGAAAATCTGAAACTTTTGGAAAGTTCAAAGAATTTCAAGTAGAGGCTAAAAAGCAATTAGGTAAATCACTTAAAAGCACTTCGATCTGATTGAGGAAGAGAGTACTTGGACTGTGAATTCAAGAACCATCAACGTGAGCATGGCATTCAATTCCAACTCACTACACCTGAAACAACACAGTAAAATGATGTTTCAAAAAGTAGGAATAGAACGTTATTAGATATGGTTAGATGAATGATGAGTTTCTCATCATTACCACTGTCATTCAGGGGATATGCGATTCAATGTGTTATATACATATTGAATGATGTTCCATCTAAGTCTATCCAAAAGACACCCATAGAATTATGGAATGGTTGTAAACCTAGTTTACACCATTTTCAAATTTAGGGGTGTCCTGCACGTGTGCTTAAAGGAAAGACCGGGAAGTTGGAAACACGCTATGAAGTGTGTATGTTTGTGGGATATTCCAAAGAGACTAGAGGTGGAGTTTTCTATAGTCCAAAAGAAAATAAAACATTTGTATCGACAAATGCAACTTTTCTTGAATATGACTATGTTAATAACCACAAACCTCGCAGTAAGGTTGTACTGGAGGAGATGGTCTCGAATGAAGTTACAAAGTCACCAGCAATAACCAATGAAAAACGGCAAGAGGAAACTGCTAGTTCTAGTCAGAATAGTAGAGAACTTCGTCGTAGTGGGAGGGTTAGTAAGCAACCCACACGCTATGAACACAAAGTTCAAATGCTTGTGTCTGACACAAACAAAGACAATTCATTGATATTTAAAGATGCAATGAATCATTCTGACAAGGAAAAATGGCAAGAAGCCATGAACCAAGAAATGGAATCGAAGTTCCAATTCTGTCTGGGTTCTTGAAGATCCACCTGAGAATATCAAATCCATTGGTTGCAAGTGGATAGTCAAGAAGAAAAGATGAGCGGATGGGAGAGTAGAGACTTTCAAAGCAAGGCCTGTAGCCAAAGGTTACCCACAAAAGAAGAGGTTGACTATGAAGAAACCTTTTCTCCTGTAAGAAGGGGTTGACTATGAAGAAACCTTTTCTCCATTAGCCATGCTAAAATCCATTCGTATACTCTTGTCCATAGCTGCGTGCATGGATTATGAGATTTGGCAAATGGATGTCAAAACAGCTATTCTGAATAGCTACCTTGACGAAACCATTTACATATCTCAACCAGAAGGGTTCGAATTAAAAGGTCAAGAGCAAACGGTTTGCAAAGCTTCTTAGGTCCATTTATGGACTCAAACAAGCTTCTAGATCTTGGAATCTTAGATTTGATGACACAAGAAAAACATTTGGTTGTTGAAAAAAATGTTGATGATCCTTGTGTCAATAGACAAATCAAAGATGGCATAGTAGTATTCCTCGTTCTTTACATTGATGATATATTACTGATTGGAAATGACGTAACATCATTATCAAAGGTTTGGGAGAAGCCAAGTATGTTCTGGGCATTAAGATTCTTAGAGATAGACAGAACAAAACTTTGGCACTGTCTCAAGCACTTATATTGATAAGCTGCTAGAACGCTTTAATATGCAAAACTCCAAGAAGGGTGATATGCCAACCCATTCTGGAGTATTCCTTTCCAAGGAGCAGTGTCCCAAGACACCTCAGGAAAAGGAAGACATGAGACAGTATCCCTATGCCTCAACAGTAGGCAGTCTAATGTACGCCATGTTGTGTACAAGACCTGACATTTGTTATGCAGTAGGGATTGTCAGTCGTTATCAATCAAATCCTGGTTTGGAACACTGGATTGCGATGAAACATATTCTCAAGTATCTCAGGAGAATGAGAGACTATATGCTAGTATATTCGAGTAGTGACCTCGAACCTACTGGATGCACTGACTCAAATTTTCAATCTGAAAAGGATAGTAGAAAGTCTACATCTGGGTCAGTATTCACTCTTGGTGGTGGAGCAGTTGTCTGGAGAAGCATTAAGCAATCCAGTATAGCTAATTCAACCATGGAAGTTGAATGCATAGCAGCTTGTGAAGCAGCTAAGGAAGCAGTTTGGCTGAAAAAGTTCTACACAGATTTGGAAGTAGTTCCAGAAGTGGAGAAACCACTTGTTCTTTACTGTGACAACAGTGGAGCAGTGGCCAATTCTAAAGAACCAAGAAGCCACAAGAGGGGAAATCATATAGAGTGCAAAAACCACTAACTCAAAGAAATCGTACATAAAGGAGATATGTCCATTCTGAAGTCGTATCAGAACACAACCTCGCAGACCCGTTCACGAAGACGTTTCCGGCAAAGCAATTCGAGGGTCATGTACGTAATATGGGATTGAGAGAAATGCCTCACTTGCTTTAAGTACAAGTGGGAGATTGTTAGGAGTGTGTCCTAAAAGCATGTAAAGACATTGGTGTTTTCTGTGAATAAATAAATACAATGGTTTATTATTATTGTTATATTTAGATTGTTAAATTATTGTTTGAATAATTTTGTAAATATCAGAAAAATTCCATATTCATTATTGAGGATGTGATCTTGTATTAGTACGGGAGAATTAAGATCACATGAATGAATAAAAATAGTCAACAACAACAAATTAAAGTTATGGAATTCTTTAATTGGAGTTGTAAGTACGGTTTACTGACTATCATAATGATACAAATAATCTAGATTCAGATTATTGATGTGGAAAGACATCTCGATAAATGTGCTTTATATAATATGATTATATATGACATGGACCGATATGAATTAAAGTCTTTATTCGAAAACCACTTAACAATAAAGACTTGTAATTCATATCACAACTGATGATCATTTATAGATCAACCTAAATCCTGAGTGTTCACGAACTCTTATTCATGTTTATTAAATCTTTTGATTCATTCGTTAAGGTCTCTTCAAAGAATGAGGCTAATGACTTTTGTTTTGGAGATTTAATATCATGGATGGCTGGGAACATGTATCAACAATACAGAATCTAATCTTTCCTAACAGATCGTATATTAGTTCCCTTAAGAGTTAATTCTGGAATTGAATGATTTTGAGCTCAAATCTATAATTAGATTATAGATTAATTATTCACTAGTGAATTAATGGTACTTAAGGAATAAGAAGTAAATTAGAAAGGTAAAATGGTAATTCTTCCATTCTAATTTATGAACTAATTAATTAGAGGGTTGAACTATTGTAAGATGGTTATATCACTGGACGACTTAAGAAAAGATTTCTGTAAAAGTATATCTATAACATAAAGAGTGCAATTCTAAATTTATAGTTGTTGACGCAGTTCTTCGCCAACAGGTAATTAATAGAATAAGAGGATGGGATTAGTGCTAAGTAATGAACCGTAATAGATGAATGATCTTAAAATAAAATGGTGATATGAATACTTTTTTTAGGTGGTTCAAAGGTTAAAATCCTTCTACTCCACCAGCCAATATTATTGCTAGTTATCTGGTATTCTTTACAGGGTATTTCTTTACACAATAGAATCCAACCTTTTGCAACTCCCAGGGTCTCCATATTTATAGGAGAGGGCACCTGGGGGTTGGAAAGGGGGGCCATCCCGTGACCTTCTTACCCATCATGTCACTTCTGTGACATTCATGATTGATTCCTAAAACCTGACAAGTGAAGTGTGGTCTAATCAATAGGTAAGGGGGATAATGGGCTGCACTGCCCAACCCAGTCGTGGGTACTTGAACACGCACGTTTATGCTGCGTGTCTGAGAATTTAGGGATATATCAGACACGTGATGTCTGATATATGCACGTTTACATTGGATGGTTGACTTTATAAAGGGTCACATCTTCCAACTCAAGCTCGTACCTCGAGCTGGATGTCTTCTTAACCCGCGGTGTCTATACCTCTGACCCGGCTCCTTAGTAACCTTAGTAAGCCTTTGGTTACCTCGAGCTAAAAAGATGGGACTTGGTAACAGCAGCTCCGGGTACATGTCATCCATGTGGCTGATAAATAATTATGCCATACCTCAGCTCGCTAATAGCCCGTTGGAGAATTAGGGCGTATATTTGCCCCCCAAGCCCCTGCTCGTGGCACACTACGTCACTTGGGGCCACAGTGGGGGCTTTTAGGCTTCCTTGTGGACTCTTCACATCCCGCCATTACACAGGCGTCGAATACGTGGAGCATCGTGGTTGGTGACGGTACATCTTCCGAGAACTGCATTAAATGGCCTAACCTATACTCGGCCATTGTTTCACCTTTCGAGTAGAGATCCTCGTATCCTACATCAAGGAAATCCAACGACCCTCCTCACTTGGCCTGTTACGTATATAAAAGGGGTGGCCACCTTATGCATGGGCCACCCGTTCATTTGGAAATTTTCTTATTTTCTCATCTTCTTCTTCCTTCTCAGTCTCGAAAAGAAAAAAAAACCCTCTCTTTCTTCCTGTTACTGTTCCCAGCGTTCCAGAAGTTCTGGCGCGAGAGCTCCTTTGAGACTTTGGCACCAGCAATTTCAACAGGACTCCAACCTAGACGACCCTTTCAGCCTCTTCACAGCAAAACATTCTGTAAGTTCTTCGCTTATGCATGCTTTAAATTTCCTTTTCACTATTGCTTAGGTAAATTGTTTCTGTAACCTCATGCAGTATCCTGCTGGTTTTTGTGGGTATGATAGGCGTAGGTTTTTATTCCAGGGCATCGACCATAGAAAAACCATTTAGGAATACGAATCAAAGGGTACACTTTCTGGGGAAATTTTCTGGGTAGAAATTTTGTAGGCCTGTTTGAAATAACCAGCTTTTAGGGTGCAAAACCGGGTAGCGTAGGGGACACGCTTCACAACAGTTTTGCACTGTTTGCCTACTGAAACTTTCCTTCCAAGGCAAACTTTTTTATTCTGACCCTCCTGACACATGGATTCCGAGTAATCGGGGATCCATTGGGAGCACAGGCGCGTGTTCATAGAACCGCGTGGTCTCACTCTCAACGGGCTGAGATTACCTTAGCCCGTGTTAAGGAAACACTTCGCATCAGACTCTTTCTTATGCTTAGGTCGCCTTTTCTAAATTTTCTTCTTTTGTTCGCTAGGCGACCAGATGAGACCAAAGAAGAACGCCTCTAAGAAGACTGCTGGCAGCTCGTCTTCTCAGGAAGCCAAAGGAAAGGAGGTGGTCATGGACTCTCCAATCCCCATTTTCGTTCCGGCCGTGGAGTTGGAGCTCGAGGTGGGGCCCGACGCTTTCTTCGAGGCCGAGAGGATCGTCTCGAAGATCACCAACTAGGGGAAAGTGAATAAGATATTCCTTTCCCACAATATTGAGATTGGGAGGGGCTCCCTAAACGCCCAACCTCCCCTAGAAGGCGAGCGGAGCTACGCGCCGCTTGATGAGGAATACGCAGCCTAGAGTGATGAGCACTTCAAGGCTGGGGCCTTCCTTCCGCTGGACCAGTACTTCGCTGATTTTCCAGCTCCCCCTAACTCCTACCGTTTGTTAGCGGGGTTGAGATATTTATTCCTGAAGCAGAAATGGGAGGTCCCCACGCCTGCGGATATCCTTTACTTTTTCTGCCTCAAGGCCAGCCCAGAGCAGAGGGGGCGAGGCGACGCGTTCTACTATTTGACCCATTTTCCAAACACGGCTGCGGTCATCGAGCTGCCCAGCCACCCCAACGACTTTAAAGACCAGTTCTTCATGTCCAAGGGGTTTCTCAATTGCGAATATCACTATTTCAACCGCCTTCGTAAGTACCCTTTACTCTTAGCTTGTAAGTTGACTATTGATTAGCTTCCTTTATTAGTTCCTGACTTAGAAACAACCATGCAGCCATTTTCACGAGGACGGCCAAGTCTGTGACCCTCGGGGGTCAATACGAGACACTGGCGGAGCTGCCCCCCAGTGAAAAGGACTATCGCCAACTCGTATCAGACGACACGATGCTGGCATGCAAGGTAATCTCCCCAGGCCAGACATTGGCCTTGAGAAGACCGCGGGGCCTCCCTCCAGCCCGCGAGATGGCGCCTGCCCCCGAGGAGGAGGCTGTAGGAGAAGAAGAGGATGAGGAGGATGAGGTGCCCCTCGTGAGGCGGAAGCGGGCGTTGGAGGTCGCCCAAGAAACAGACGTGGAGAGGGCCCGGTCCAGAGCAGCAGCCGGTCCCTTCGGGCAAGGTAATCCTTATATGTTTAGGGACTTAGATAGGGCCACTACAGGCCTTCGGTTAGCTAGGTTCAATCCCAGCCAGCCTGTTGATCGCCATCGAAGTGACCCAGACCGCGACGTAACCTTACTCCAATGCGTCAACCAGCTCGTGCTGGATTACAAAAGTAGGCGCCCTAGGGGCACTGTAGTCGTAGATAACACCATAGCTTTTAGGTCGGTCTTTTTTGAGGAGTATGGGACCAATCTTCGGTCATGGCCCTCCCTTCAGGAGGGTATAGTAGCTCCAGGTCTTAGGCAATACGTAGAAGAGTCTAGTCCCGAGCCAGATTCGGACCCAGAGCCTCTCCTAGCCCGCGAAGTCATTATCCTAGATTCCTCCGCAGCAGCTCCGGGGCTGGTGGTCGTGACCATAGATTCCTCCTTTAGCTCGGAGGGTAGTATCCCTTTCAATATATACTTGAGATCTGTTTTCCCTTTAACTTTTGTTGTCTTGCATAAATATTTCTACTTGTATATTAATACTTTCTTTGTTTTGCCAGAGGATATGTCTGAGCCCGGGAGCAACGATCTGCGAGCTATGTTCCCTGGAGGGAACCCTTCCTCTGGGGCCTCTGGGCCCATGGTGAAAAAGCTCTGGCTGGCGAAGAAGGCCATCGGGAGTACCTCTAAGTCCCCTGCAAAGGGGAAAAACCAGGCTCCGGTAGCTCAGGAGAAAGTGCCTCCGCCTCCTCCTGCAATGAAGATGCCTCCTCCTCCCTCGTGAGTTCCCGACCCTGATCAGGAAACGGAGGTGCCCCCCGGGACCTTGTCAACCACAACCTTCGAGGTGTGCATCCCGGTGAACCCCCGAGCTCTGGAGAAGATCTTCGACGTCTTTTGGGGGACGGTCTACGAGACGGCGAGCTACACCGTGGACCATTACTACAATGCCGCCGAGACAGACCTGCGGGCAATCGAGACAAGGAGCCCAGAGAACGTGATGGAGTCTTCGCTGGGGATGGCTCTCACGGTAAGTTGGCCTTGCCATTTGTATCCCTTGCTCATTATGCATCACATGCTTGTTTTTTCCTCTAAGCCAGTTTCCTTATCATCTTTTGGTCTTACAGGGTGCCTTGGCTCTCCATCGGAGCATATCCCGATCTAGGGCTCGGCTCAAGGATATGAGGGGTGAGCACCAGAAAACTTTGGCTGCCATTAAGACTGTCCAAAAGCAGGAACAGGAAGCCAAGGATGCCCTGGAGACTGCGCAGGCCGAGCTAGACGCATCTCGACCTAAGTTACAGGAGGCCGAGGCTACCAAGGCTGCCCTAGCTGCCACGAAGACTGAGCTCAAGGAGGCCAGGGCTGCTCGGGTCGCACTGGATGCCGCGAAGGCTGAGGCCGAGGAGGCCAAGGCTGCCCTGGCGATGGAGAGGGCAGCCGCTAGCTCCTCCATGGAGGCTATGCTGTACCATTGCTGGGTCTATAACCCAGATGGTGACTTCTCCTTTCTGGGGGGGGGGGGGGGGGATGCATGGGACAACTTCCTGGAGAAGTTCAAAGCTCGCCTTCAGTAAGAGGCGACCTCCGAGACCGGGGAGGCCTCCGCAGCCACCGAGTAGGAGGGCGAGGTGGTGACCTCATCAGAGCAGCCTGGCGGGGCCTAGGACTTCTTTTCTTTTTACCATTCGAACATTTTTTTTTGTAACTTTGTATGAGGTTTTCTAACCTCGAGACAATTGGCTTTATCAACTTTTTGTTTCTAATTGATTTACATCCTTTTGCCTTTATGCGTTTTTGTAGTATTCTCAGTTTTTGTTGATGCTGTGATTGACATTTTATGCTTTTCTAGGAAGAAACATATTAATCAATTTTGAACCAACTTCTAAGATAAGTCCTGGTTGTATCCTGGATATTAAATTAAAAACTTAGTTCACGTTAATTTTTTATCAATATCTCGTGCTTTTTAAGAAAAACAATGATCAATCAATTTGAATTAACTTCTAAGTTTTAGGACCTAGTTATATCCAGGATGTTAATTTGAAAACTTAGTCCGTGTTAATTCTTGATTAATATCTTGTGCTTTTTAAGAAAAACACTGATTAATCAATTTGAATTAACTTCTAAGTTTTAGGACCTAGTTATAACCAGGACGTTAATTTGAAAACTTAGTCTGTGTTAATTCTTGATTAATATCTTGTGCTTTTTAAGAAAAACACCGATCAATCAATTTGAATTAACTTCTAAGTTTTTAGGATGACCTGCTTATATCCAGGATATGACTTAGTTAGCGTCAATCCTCTACCAATATCTCGTGCTTTTTAAGAAAAACATCAACCAATTTATTTGAATCAACTTCTAAGTCTTTAGGGTGACCTGGTTGTATCCAGGCACCATATGCCCCCCAAGTAATTAGGAAAGGGTATTTCGTGGTTACTTGAGATTACATTCACAAATATACACAATAATGAAAAAAGATTTAATTCTCATTGCTTAATAAACAAAAAATGGCCTTTCTGAGTAAGCCTTACAAGTGTATTACTGATAATATTTCTTCAAATGGATGGCGTTCCAAGTCTGTGGAACTGCTTCTCCATTTAGCCAAGCTAACTTGTAGGATCCTTCCTTTATGACCTCGATTACTTGGTATGGCCCTTCCCAGTTTGGTCCCAATACTCCATCTTTGGGATCCTTACTGGCTAAATGGACTCTCCTGAGGACCAGGTCGCCAATGCAAAAGGCGCGTTTTTTGACCTTTGAGTTGAAATAACGAGTGATTTTTTGCTGATAATGTGCGAGCTGGAGCTACGAATCTTCTCGTCTTTCATCAATCAGGTTGAGGGACGCGCAAAGCAGTTCATGATTGCGGTCCTGGTCATATGCCTGGACTCTATACGAAGATACTTTTATCTCGACAGGAAGGACTGTCTCACTCCCAAAAGCTAGGGAGAAAGGAGTATGACCCGTAGGAGTTCGATGCAAGGTCCGGTATGCCCACAGTACCTGGGGGAGCTGTTCTGGCCAGACTCCCTTGGCTTCGTCCAGTCTCTTCTTAAGGCTCGCCTTTAGTGTCTTATTGACGGCCTCGATCTGTCCATTCGCCTGGGGATAGGCCACGGAGGAGAAGCTTTTTACAATGCCATATTTCTCACAGAATTCGGTGAAGAGGTCGCTGTCAAACTGCGTTCCATTGTCTGATACGATCTTTTTTGGCAGCCCGAACCGACATATAATGCTTTTGACCACGAAGTCGAGGACTCTCTTGGAAGTGATTGTTGCCAAGGGTTCTGCCTCAGCCCACTTGGTGAAGTAGTCGATAGCCACCACCGCGTAACGAACCCCTCCCTTTCCAGTAGGGAGGGCGCCAACCAAGTCGATTCCCCAGACCGCGAATGGCCACAGGGATGAGATCATCTTCAGCTCGACTAGAGGAGCTCGGGCAATTGTGGCGAATCGCTGGCACTTGTCACATTTCTTGACATAAGAGATAGAGTCTTTTGACAGAGTGGACCAGTAATATCCTTGCCTTAAGATCTTCATGGCCAAACTTTGCCCCCCAGTGTGATCTCCGCAAAAACCCTCGTGCACCTCTTACAAAATGGTCTTTGCTTCGCCTGGTAGAACACATCGTAGGAGAGGCAGGGAGTGCCCACGTCGGTACAATAGACCATTTACCACCGTATATCTTGGTGCTTGGTAAAGTACCCGCCTTGCGTCATTACGCTCTTCCGGTAACTTTCCTTCGGTGAGATATTCGAGGATGGGGGCCATCCAGGTTGGTCTGGCGTCGATCATCTCGACCTCCACTCTGACTTCTTCTATGCTTGCTTTCTCCAGGAACTCTACCGGTACTAACCCCAAAGTCTCTGTCTCCCCGGAGGTAGCGAGTTGGCGAGGGCGTCCGCATTGGCGTTTTGCTCCCGAGGTATCTGCTCGATTGAGCCCCATTCAAATGCGGACAGCTCGAATTTTACCTTGGCCAGGTAAGCAGCCATCTTGGTTCCCCGTGCTTGATATTCACCTAGTACTTGGTTTACCACGAGCTGGGAATCGGTGAAACACTGAACGGAGCTAGCCTTCAGCTTCCGGGCCACCCTCAGCCCGGCCAGTAAAGCTTCATATTCAGCCTCATTGTTGGAAGCCTTGAATCCGAATCTCAGCGCCGAGTGGAATCTATGTCCTTCTGGGGATATCAAAATGCTTCCAGCCCCGAAGCTGTTCTCATTAGATGAGCCATCTACGAAGATCTTCCATGACGCCTGGGCCGAGGTGACCTGGGGTGAATCTTCCACAGGATCTTCCCGAAATCCTGTGCATTCTGCCATAAAATCACCCAGGGCTTGGCTTTTTATTGCAGTTCGTGGAGTGTATAAAATCTCGAACTGGCTGAGCTCAATAGCCCACTTCAACAAATGTCTCGATGCTTCAGGTTTTTGTAAAACCTATCTTAAAGGTTGATCGGTTATGACGTGTATTGAGTGGGATTGGAAATATGGCCTGAGCTTTCGGGAGGTCGTGATGAGGCAGAATGCCATCTTTTCCATCAACGGATATCGGGACTCAGCTCTGAGAAGCCTCTTGCTGATGTAATAGACTGGTTTTTGAACCTGGTCTTCTTCTCGGACTAATACGACATTAGCTGCATCTTCTGTGACAGCTAGGTAAAGGAAAAGAGGCTCTCCTGCCATTGGTTTGGACAATACGGGTGGCTCGGATAGATGTGCTTTCAGGTCAAGGAAGGCACATTCGCACTCCTCTGTCCACTCGAAATTCTTATTCCCCTGGAGCAAGTTGTAGAATGGCAGGCACTTGTCAGTGGATTTAGAAATAAAATGATTAAGAGCTGCCACCCTTCCTGTCAGGCCTTGAACGTCCTTTCGCGACCGAGGCGAGGGCAGCTCGAGCAGTGACCTGATCTTATCAGGGTTCGCCTCGATTCCTCTAGTGTTGATAATGAAACCCAGGAATTTTCCAGATGCGACCCCGAAAGTACACTTTTGCGGGTTAAGCCTCATGCCGTATTCTCTTAGTATCTTGAAGCATTCCTTCAGGTCAGAAACATGGTTATCGGCAGTTTTTGACTTGACCATCATGTCGTCAACGTACACTTCCATGTTCTTCCCGATCTGGTTGGAAAACATCCTGCTCACCAATCTCTGGTATGTAGCACCGACGTTCTTCAGCCCGAACGGCATGACCTTATAACAATAGACGTTAGTTGGGGTCATGAAGCTAGTGTGCTCCTGGTCCGCTGGATTCATGGCGATCTAATTATAGCCTGATTACGCATCCATAAAGGGCATGAGCTCGTGCCCTGCCGTGGCGTCTACCAATTGGTCGATCCTTGGCAAGGGAAAAAAGTCTTTGGGGCAAGCTTTGTTCAGATCGAAGAAGTCGATGCAGGTCCACCATTTCCCGTTGGGCTTCGGGACCAACACAGGATTGGCAACCCAGATTGGGAACTTAGCTTCGTGGATAAAGCCGCACTTTTTGAGCCGGGCTACTTTCTCTTCCAGGGCTTCAGCTCGAGTTGTTCCCAGGCGCCTCTATTTCTGGGAATTCGCAGGCATGCTCTTATCCAAATGGAGGGTGTGCATGATGACGCTTGGACTGATTCCCACCATGTCCTCATGTGACCATGCGAACACATCCAGGTTCTCCTGCAGGAACTTGATCAGCTCCGCCTTCCTCTTGCCACAAAGGTTCTTCCCGAGCTTAACCCTTCGTGAGGGATTCTGTGGAACGATATTTACTTCCTCGAGCTCTTTGATAGCTTGGAGCTCGGACTTATCCTCGCCTACTCTAGGGTCAATATCATCACTCACGATGATATTTTCCCCTTCGGCTCTCTGAGGTTTTTAAATCTCAGGATTAGGCAAAGGTTCCTGAGATTCCTCTTCTCCACCTCGGACGGTCATCGTTAACTGCCCAGGTTTTAATTTTCCCTTCATGGAAATGCTGTAGCATTCCCTGGCAGCAAAAGCTATAAGTGTAGGTCGACCCAAAATGGCATTGTATGCGGCGGGGCAATCGATGACCACAAACTCGAGGAGTTTCGAGACTGTCCGAGGTCCCTCTCCCAAGGTGATTACCAGCTCGATCGTTCCTATTGCCTCCGATCCTTCTCCAGAGAATCCATAAAGAATCATGGAGGTTGCTTTCAGCTCGGTGACAAATAAACCCATCTTCTCCAGCGTGGACAGGAATAGTAGGTTTACCGAGCTTCCATTATCGACCAACACTCTCCTAACCCTCCGATTAGCGAGCTGCACTGCTAGAACCAGAGAGTCGTTATGAGGGAATTGGACGTGGCTGGCATCTTCTTCAGTAAAAATGATTGGTTGCCTCTCCAATCGTTGCTGCTTTGGCAGATGCTGCTCGGGGATGAACTCCACTCCATTATGAGCCTTAAGTTCATTGACGTACCTCTTTTGGGCACCTCGGCTTGTGCTAGCCAAATGAGGACCTCTAGAGATCGTGGAGATCTTTCCTCCTATCATGGGAGGAGGGACGTCCTGATCTACCCGAGACCCAGGCTGACTGACCGGGACTTCCGGAGCTGGATGGCCTGCGGGAACTCTATTCCGTGCATACTGAACCAAAGGTCCGGCTCTGATGAGAGTTTCGATCTCATCCTTCAGGTGTCTACAGTCATCGGTATTGTGGCCAACGTCGTTGTGGAGCCGGCAAAACTTGGAAGGGTCTCGCTTTCCCTTCTGGTGCTTTAACGGCTCCGGCTTCTTCCAGGGGAGGCGAGCATAATTTGCTAGGAAGATGTTCTCCCTAGAGTGGGTGAGCTCCGTATAAGTCGCGTAGAACGGCTTAAATTTTTCTATGGATTTGTTCTTCTTTGGGCCATGCTGGTTGCCCTCGCTGCTCCCCTTTCTCTTGCCTCCACCAAACTGGTTATTCTGTGTAACGGTCTGGGTCGTTGTCACGACCTCCGTTCCCACTCCAACAGGCTGCTCGAGGGCCTGGCTGGTTCCTGCAGCTGAGGCTTGTACCTCCTCTAAGTTGATCCACCCCTAGGCCTTATTTAGGAATTCGTTTACGGAGCTGAATCCCTTCCTTTGTATCTCATTCCAGAGTCCCCATCCGACGAGGATTCCAGTCCTCAAAGCCATGAGCTTAGAGCTGTCATCTGCGTCTTTGGCCCGAGCAGCGACGTTCGCGAATCTGCTCAGGTAAGCCTTCAGAGGCTCGTCGGGTTGCTACCGTACGTTTGCCAAGGTGTCAGCCTTAACGAGGGTAGCCTGGGAAGCTTGGAATGCTCTCTTGAAGTCAGTAGAGAAATTTTTCCACGAGCTGATTGACTGTTTCTTACTCTGTTTGAACCACTGTCTGGCCGGCCCAGTCAAGTAGGAGGGAAATATTAAACACCTTAGCTCGGGGCCAATGTTATGGGCCATCATCAGGGTATTGAACATACCCAGGTGATCTGACGGATCTCCGTCTCCATTGAATTTGGACAAGTGCGGCATACGGAACCCAGGTGGATACGCCGTCGCCGCTATGCTTGAGGCGAAGAGCTCAAGTTCGTCCCCGGAATCATATTCGTCCTTTTCTTTTTCTGATAGGAGCTTCCTCATTAGCTCCTTCATCTGAGCCAGGAGCTTAAGGGTTTTGTCCTGATTTCCTTGGTTGTTCCGGGGCTGTTCAACAACTCCGGATCCATTGTACACATTTGGCGGGTTATTGTCCCTCCTATCTTGAGATAGGTTATATGGGACATTCTCACTGTCGTGTACCTCAGACAGATCTTCCCTTGGGTGAGCATGGCTGCCGTTTTCTGTCGGGTCTCCTCTTTGGGAGTTTAGACGATCTCGGAGGTCATCCCTCGGGGCGTCTTGAGGACTCTGCGCCGAGCTCAAGCGTTGTCGCAGGTCTCCGCCAGAAAGATCACTTCGACGACTTCCGGTCCAATAGCTCCCATTTGAGAAGCTCGGAGCCCGCCTTTGGGGAGGAGGATTCGGGACTTCTCTGGGCACCCTACTATGATGGGAAGGCCCTGCGGAAGGTAGATTTCTCCTACTGCTCCCATAAGCTGGAATATCTAGGATTGGCAGAGGAGGAGATGGATATCTTATCAGTGGAGGATGCCTGACCGGGGAGGCAATCCTCGTCCCGTCAGGGCGGATTAGGTTAGGTCGGGGCCGCTCCGCTCTACCCTCCGCCGGGTCCTGTGCTCGGCGGTCTGAGCGAGGCGCCGGACGGCTGTCCAGGGCGGGCTGTCGCTGTGAGCCCTCCCCGAATCTCCTTTGCGAGCTCCCTCGAGCCCTCCTGGGTGCACTCGAGGGTGGAAGTGAGCTGGGAGTTGAGGTCCGGACCGATCGACTATACTGTTGCTCGGCCTTAGGTGGTTCCTCAAAAGTGGTCTCCCGGTGGTGCGATGTGGGAGTAGAGTTTGATGTCGGGGGTCTGACCGACCGGCTAGGCCTGGAACGAGTACCCCGGCGGGACTTATGAGTCTTGCCTTGCCTCTTTCCGACGTTAGCGTCGGTCGTAAGAGGGGGTAGTCGGGCCAACACCTCTCGAATCTGTTGGTTAGCTTTCGCCAGCTGACTCCTCAGCTGTGCATTCTCCATTTCGACCGCCGTGTAAAAATCTAGGTTCGGATTAGGTGGACGGGGTGCCGAACTTCCAGTGTCATCTTGGCCTATTGGCTGCTTGCCCGACCGCTGTTGAACCTCAGGGTTCTGATCATCGAAAATGGCGGCATGATGGGCCTCCTGCCCATCATGTTGGTCCGCCTTGTTTCCATGTCTTGAGCAAGTGACCACCATGGTTAGGTATTTGCGATAGCACCAATCTAACAAGCTCTCAACGAAAGCACCAAACTGTTGACGCGGTTCTTCGCCAACAGGTAATTAATAGAATAAGAGGATGGGATTAGTGCTAAGTAATGAACCGTAACAGATGAATGATCTTAAAATAAAATGGTGATACGAATACTTTTTTTAGGTGGTTCAAAGGTTAAAATCCTTCTACTCCACCAGCCAATATTATTGCTAGTTATCTGGTATTCTTTACAGGGTATTTCTTTACACAATAAAATCCAACCCTTTGCAACTCCTAGGGTCTCCATATTTATAGGAGAGGGCACCTGGGGGTTGGCAAGGGGGGCCATCCTGTGACCTTCTTACCCATCATGTCACTTCTGTGACATTCATGATTAATTCCTAACACTTGACAAGTGAAGTGTGGTCTTCTCAATAGGTAAGGGGGATAATGGGTCACACGGCCCAACCCAGTCGTGGGTGCCTGAACACGCACGTTTATGCTGCGTGTCGGAGAATTCAGGGATATATCAGACACGTGATGTCTGATATATGCACGTTTACATTGCATGGTTGACTTTATAAAGGGTCACAGCTTCCAACTCAAGCTTGTACCTCGAGCTGGATGTCTTCTTAACCCGCGGTGTCTATACCTCTGACCCGACTCCTTAGTAACCTTAGTAAGCCTTTGGTTACCTCGAGCTAAAGAGATAGTGGAGTAATATCAGAATTAATAAATTAACTATTATAATTAAAGAGTTTAATTATTTAGTTTATTTATTGGAGCTTAATATTATAGGTCCATGGTCCCCGAAATGACTCAAACAATCACTGACAAAGGTAAATACAAAAATGGGCCAAAAGGACTTATGTGATAAGTAAAATATTTTTCTATGTATCAAACATAATTATTGTTTAATTATGTGTAATTAATTAATTATTTGATTTAACAAAAATGTAATTAATTTTGAATTAATTTATTTTTGGGATTTTTGGTATTTAAATAATAATAAAAATTGGGAAAAATCACATGCCATCACTGGCATATGGTACACGTGTAGCACAGTGCACAGCTGTGCTACACGCATAAGAGATTGTGTTCAGTTTCTTGGTTCCACAATTTTAGTTATTTAAATATTAAATAAATAATGAGATATTTTAATATGATTAAAATATTATTATTTAAACAAAAATCTGATAACTGATCAGTTATTTTAAATTGTTTAAAATAACAAATATTTTAATATATTGGATACATTAAATATAGGATATCAGTTTTACAGAACGTAGCTTTTCAGGGATAGAAAAATATCTAGAAATCTCTCTCAGAGAAAGAGAACAGTGACATAAACAAAAGTCATTGTTCTTCACAAAACCTAGGTACAAACTTTATCAGATCTCATGTGTTGAGAACATCTGATAAATAGTTTTTTGCCTATTGTTTGTATAGCGAACCCACACTCGTTCTTTATGTGCTCAGAACATTTTGGAAGATCTTGGTGTGAGATCTCAAGGATTTATCCATACAAAAAGATAGCAGCAAGGAAGGACCTGAGGTAATTTTTCTATTCTTGTCTTTGATTCAATATATATATGCATGTGAAGAAGTAGATCTAGAAATCTTTTGGGATTAAACTGACAATTTGATTGTTGTTCCGCTGCGTATAATCTCTTATTTGATCAATAAAAACCAACACAAGTAATGTCTCCACACTCGCAAGCAATGGATAACCATGAGGAGTTCCTTCTCCTGGGCAGTATATCGCCTCTCAGCTTCGGACAGCTTGCGACTTTCATATGCTACTTGGTGGTCTTCTTGTACCAGTACCCCTCCCAAAGCATAATCTGATGCATCCGCCTGTAATTTGAAGGGCTTGCTAACATCTAGCAAGGCAAGAACATGATCCTTCATCGTGGCTTCCTTCAAACTCCTGAATGCTTCAGCACACTTGTCAGTCCACGCCCAAGTCACACCCTTTTTCAACAGCTCGGTCAAGGGTGTCACTCTTCTTGAGTAGTCGTCCATAAATCGTCTATTGTAGTTGGCTAGGCCCAGGAAAGAGCGTAGTTATTTCATGTTTGTGGGGGCTTTTCCATTCTTGGATTGCCCTCACCTTCTCCAGGTCTATGTGGAACGTGACCTAGGAACTTGATGCTCTCCTGTGCAAATGAGCATTTCTCGCGCTTCACATATAGTTGGTTCTCTCTCAACCTATGAAACATTTGAGCCAAGTACTCTCAATGCTCTTCAATCATGGCGCTATAAACCATGATATCATCCAAGTACACCACCACGAACTTATCTAGATACTCGTGGAATACTTGGTTCATCAATGTGCAGAAAGTGGCAGGTGCGTTTGTCAACCCAAATGGCATTACTCGAAACTCAAATGCTTCATATCGAGTAACGCACGTTGTCTTTGGTTCATCCCCATCTGCGATCCTCACTTGATAATAGCCCAATCTCAGGTCCATCTTTGTGAAATATTTGGCTTCACTTAGCTGGTCGAACAAATCAACGATCAGAGGGATGGGGTAGGTGTTGCGAACTGTCACCTTGTTGAGAGCCCTATAATCAATGCACAATCTCAAGCTCCCATCATGTTTCTTTTGGAATGGCACAGGTGCACCAAATGGCGCCTTTGATAGTCTGATGAAGCCTGCCTCCAATAACTCCTTTAGCTGCTTCCTCAACTCTTCTAGCTCAGGGGGTGCCATTCTGTAAGGCGCTTCTGTTGGGGGTTTGGCACCCGACACTATCTCTATTTGATGATCAATCCCCCTTCTTGGCGGAAAGGCTTTGGGGAGTTTATTCGGCATCACGTCCCCATACATCTTCAAGACCCTCGTAATTTCAAGTGGAACAATCTCTTCCACTGTTTCTTCGAACACGGTAGGTATCGCTACATAAGTGGGATCCTGTTTCTTCACACCAGGGGGTGGTATCACCTTTGCAGGCACCATTGAAGGAGTCTCTCCCATTATGAGCAAACTCCCAGTAGCAGGAATCGGGATGACACCTTTCTCGGTTAGGAAGTCCATTCCCAAAAATACATCAAAGTCGTCCATATGGACCACCACTAAGTTAGTCTGCCCCTCCCACATGTCAATCTTAACTTTTACGCCCTTAGCCACTCCAGTTGTAGCCAAGGTCTTTGAGTTGACCGCTTTCATGTGGCCTACATCTTTCTCCAGTTTTAGTCCCAATCGCTTGGCTTCAAGTTCTGAGATGAAGTTGTGGGTAGTGCCAGTATCAATCATCACGATTTGGCCGGCTTGTCATTGATGGTGGCATCCACGAACATTACCCCCTTCCCCAGGGTCTTCTTCCCTTTCTCGCCATGCTTCTTGAGAGCATTCAACAGGCGGACAACGCCCATGTGCGCATACTCTTCATCCTCCTCTTCTCCTTCGCGTTGTTCTTCTTGACCAATGAGGGCATTAACCTTGCCCCTGTAAGGGAAAACTCCCAATTTATGTGGTCCTTTGCAGAGCCAACAAGCTAGCGGCTTCCTCCCTATAGCAACATCTATGCTGCTGGAAGAACTGAACTCTGTTGTCCTCTTCTCTCCCTCACTCTTGCTCTGCCATGACATCCAGACTTCTTACTCCCAGCGCTACTTGAGCTGGTTGGAGGGGTAGCCCTCTTCGACAGGCTGCTCTCTGGAGTGTAGTCTGTCAAGCGTTCAGCAACAGCTTGTGCGGTGGCTAGGTCAGACACACGCTGTCTCTGAAGTTCTTGTTTGGCTCACCATTTCAATCCCTCGAGGAAGCAGAAGAGCCTGTCTACTTTGAACATGTCCTTTATATCGAGCATCAGTCCTGAAAACGTCTTCACATATCCTCGGACTGTCCCGACTTGTTTAAGCTCACTCAACTGGCGTCGACCCATGTAGGCGACATTTTCTCGCAAAAATTGTGTCTTCAGTTCTCTCTTCAAGTCTCCCCCTGATGTGATGGTGCATCTACCATTCTCAATGTCGTCATACTTTGTCCTCCACCACACCTTGGCATCCCCAGACTAGTACATGGTAGCCATGGCGACCTTTCCTTCTTCAGAATCGGCCCGCATGACTCTAAAATAGTGTTCCATGTTGAAGAGAAAATTTTCCAAGTCCTTTGCGTCTCTAGCCCCGTTATAGGGCCTCGGCTCAGGCACTTTAACTCAGCCATATTCCATAACTATCGGCCCCGTTGCAGGTGCATTCCCAACTGCTCGCATGGTTAGGTTTACCTTTGCAGTTAGCTTAATCATTTCTTCTCTAAGCACGCCAACTGCCTCCCTGTAGTCTTCCGTGGTGTCATTTATGGAGACTTGTTTTTCCTTCAGCATGCGCTCCAACGCAATGCGCTCTTCCCACCGAGGGGTAACATAAGTACTTGTTGGAGTATTTCTTTGCTCCAACGCAATTATTCTGGATAGCAAAACATCATTTTCCTTCTTGAGCGCAGCTATGCGATTGTTTGCATCTGACGATCCAGAGTTACGACTTGCAGAGGAAAGATCTCTGACCCTCTCGTCCAGGCCATCTAGTTCCCCCACGCGCTTCTGAAGCGATTTGATCCTCTGAGTGTTGCTCACCATTAGTGTGTTCTGCCAAGCTTTCTCTAACCTAACTCTGATACCAACTGTCACGAGCTGACTATTTGGGTACTCCAAGTAGACGGGACGTGCGGCATTTGCAGACACTCCTAGCTAGCAAGTTAGCCTACAACACACACCTGCGGGCAAACAAACTCAGTGGTTAGCCACAAACATGCCTCATACAATGGGCAATAATGAAGTATGAGCAAGCACAAAGCAAGTCATTCCTTGGAACGTCCACACAACACAAAGCATACAATAAGGCAAGTGGCAAGCGATGGCCCAACGAAGACGACAAACAAGTAACACATAGGTAATAAGGCAGCATACAAGGGCAAGTATGGATAAACATCATTTTATTAATATATAGCCTTGATAGGGCAAGGGAGTAGACAACTTTGGCCCCTATCTGCTGGTGACCATGGTGCTTCCCTAAGTCACCAAGTCACCTCCTCCTAAGGAGCCTTCTAGGGATATTAGGTCTTCCCAGTAACATATATGATTTTTGTCTGGGAGACATATGCATAATTACAAAATTGCCACTACCCTACCCCATGAGGTTGCTTGGTGGAAGACTTGACTAATGATCAAGCACAAAGGCATGCTCACTTACAAAATGGCCCCATGTGGGTGTGCCAAAGGGGCAGCATGCCACACGACGCGCCTCAAGAATAGAGGCCTCCCCAGGCCTTCACGCACACATAGGCCGCGACATTCCCAGCCTTGGGCCACAACTCGAACCTCCAAACCCAAAAAACCTCCATTTTTCCTGCATTTTATTCAAGCTAATTCTTCTAAATCAACCGAACTCAATATCTAAACCCAGAATTAAGCCTGGACTTCCCCTCCACACAATCTAGGCTCCATAACAAGTCCATAAATAATCACATAAACTTAGCCAATAACCAAATTAAACTCAAGAATCCAATTCACATGCAAACCTACAACTCTAACCAAAACTCAACAGAAACTCAAATAATTCAGTGCTAGGTTTCTTACCTCAAGGATGAATTCGAGCTTAGACTAGTTCTCCACCTTCCTAAGCTTGTCCTTCCCAAGTTCCAAGCCTTAACTTCTGAATTTTCCCTCCAAAATTCCAAGAACCAGCTGTGTCTTTCAAAGGATGAGAGAGAACTGAGAGAGAGAAGAAGCTGAGAGTTTCTGTTTCCTTTACTCAATTCCAGTGGTTTCTCAAATCATCTAAGCTAAGTAATACCCCTGCCAAATGACCAAACTTCCCCTTTAAGCTTATCCTCAAACCTTAAGTAACCCAAGGGCAATTTAGTCATTTACTAAATCCCATTAAATCCCCGGGTAACGCTCCACATCACTATGGCTGCTTCCTGGAATGACAACTGGCCCTACAAACTAACACGAGTCTTTCCAACATGCTTTGTCCTCACTCGCACACTTCCTGGGAAAACTTCCCAGAAGATCACCTATCATCAGATTGCTCTAGGTCAAGCACGCTTAACTTTGGAGTTCTCAAGTGATGGGCTACCAAAAAGAAGATGCATCTTGTTGGCATAGGTAGTACCCATCAATCCATTTAAGCCCTCTTCCACTATGTAGTCCCATACTTACACAGTCTTAGAATCATCACACTTGACCTTCCCCAGGTGGTGTGGGATTGCACAGCTTTACCTAGTCTTTCCCCTTATGGATCACGAGATTCTGACTGTCACAATCACCCCCCCTTACGGGCCCAACGTCCTCATCGGCCACACTTTCGGCTGGGTCAAGGCTCTGATACCATTTGTAACGCTCCACGTCACTATGGATGCTTCCTAGAATGACAACTAGCCCTATAAACCAACACTTTCCAGCGTGCTTTGTCCTCACTCGCACGCTTCCTGGGAAAACTTCCCAGGAGGTCACCGATCATCAGATTGCTTCAAGTCAAGCACGCTTAACTTTGGAGTTCTCAAGTGATGGGCTACCGAAAAGAAGATGCATCTTGTTGGCATAGGTAGTACCCATCAATCCATTTAAGCCCTCTTCAATTGTGTAGTCCTATACCTACATAGTCTTAGAATCATCACACTGGACCTTCCCTAGGCAGTGTGGGATTGCACATCTTTACCCAGTCTTTCCCCTTACGGATCACGGAATTCTGACTGTCACACCCCGAGTATTCCTATAAATCCCTATTGAATCCCGACATAACTAAATCATTGATAAATTACTATCCATCACTCAATAATTCCTGAACACATATTATATACCCAAAATACCCATAGGCTTGTCCCGAGCCGGTTATTCGACCCCATTATGACTTTCTAGCCAAACTTCTCCCTAGGACTGTCTCAGATCGTGCATCACAAATATATCACCACTCACACGTGGTAAAGATCACAGTATACACAAATATTGTATTTATGCCCTCAAAAGGCTAAAATTTACAAATATGCCCCTAACAACCGAATGAGGCCCAGATGCATATTTAGTTCACCTAAACATGCATTTCTAATCACATAATCATCAAATTCACATATAAACATAATAAATCAATTTTTTCCCGCCAGGCACGCTAATCAAGGCCCTAAGCCTTATTAACAAATTTGGGACGCTACAAAGATGCTATTTGATCTACACGTGTTCTACATCTACAAAATGTATTTGTATTTTTCTATTTCATTTGGATTCATGTCGCATGAGAAAAATCTCATTCTAGTTATGGTTCCTAGAGTGATTCAATCCCGTGCTTCAATAATTGTTATTATCGCATTTAAATGTTATCCCTTGCTTCCGCTGCACTGTCAATCACATGATCAAAAACCAACAATATGTATATGCCTTATTTTAATCATTCCCGTGTTTATACAAATTTCATTCAACAATTTATACATTTCACTTCTGGGAATGTGCAAAATTAATTGACTTAAGTTAGGGGTGGAAATTCGTGTCATCGTATCATGTCATGACGAGTTGGCATGTCTAATTGGTCAACCCTAACCCGACCCGTTTATGTTTCATGTCAAAAATTCTCAACCAGGTTCAAAAATTCATTTGTCTTTGCAGTCTTAACTGCATCACAATAATATCTCTAATTAAACAACTACCTAAATTCCTCCCAAATCATCACAGATGTATCTCACATTTGGGATACCACTTCCCACCAATTCCGAGCATCCTCTCGTAACACATACATAGCACAGATCACCCTATCGTGACCCACCACCTCCATAAAGTCGAGGATGGAGCTAACAATGCCCATCCATTACTTAGCTATGAATGGATCTAGGCCTCCCTCAAAGACTGGAGGGAAATGTTCCTGAAATCTCTCATATAGTAATTCCCACCTGTTCTCAACCCTAAGCTGAGCCAAAACTGGTGCCACTCCTGGCATAACAAAGGAAGAGGTTGTTGGAAAAACTTATACATGATCTTGTTTATTTTCATGTAAATCATATATTAAACAAATTAATATAAGAAAACCTAGAACATGTTTCTATAATTGAATTTAAACAGAGATAATGATAAGAACACTTACATTATATGCAGTAGAATAAATAGGTCCTTCCTTCAGTTTCTCTAACCCTTGAATCCTTTCTGCCGCAGGGTATCACCAAGAAATTAAACCGATCTTCAAATTTCTTCATAGCCTTCCAAAGTATCCTTAGAATCATCTAGACTAGAGTGGAAAATTCTCAACACATGAGATAGATACAAAGAGAAGAGGAGAAGAGAATATTGAGGCTTAGAAAAGGACTTTTGTTGTAGAGAGAGTCTAAAAAACTAAAGCATCAAATCTATATCTTCTAATCTGCTGTTCTGCTCCAGATCTTCTCAATCATCTTATTTCAACTCTCACTTAGCATTCCTTTTATAGGCTCAATTAGGTTATTTATTTGAATATAAAAATCAATAAAATAATAGATAATATCAGTCGTTAGGTCGAAATTCTCATGAACTTTATGCCCGTGAAATTTCCCATTGAATTATAAGCCCGCTGGACTTAAAATCAAGGCATGTATTATTTTTTATTAATTAATTATTTAAATCCTTTATCAAATTAATTATTTATAATTTGAACCTTGATTTAAACTTATTTATTAATTTAGACACCAATTTTTCTTAATTAATAAATCTGCACTAAAATCTCTTTTCTTCTCTAAATTGCATAACTATGTGAAACTATCCAAAATTGACCTGGTCAACTTTGATAATTCTAATTGATAATTAAATCAATTAATTGAGACTATCTAGATGATTTTATCCAAGGTAAAGTGGGGACCATGGGCCTATGAAATCAAGCTCCATACGTTATCATAAATTTAGCAAATAAATTTACTCACTTATTAATTTCTCGTGACTCCACTAAAGACTCAGAATTGCACTCTTGAACTCATAGAATGCTATATAACCAATATAGATACGTTTTAAGTTATCCATAGATACAACCATAATTATCACTCAATCCTCTATAGACGGTCTACAATGAGATGAGACTAAAAATATCGTTTTACCCCTCATTGTATTTTATCCTTAAAACACTTAGTTCCTTGTATATGATATTTCAGTAAACTAATATTAATTATTGAAATGAGATCTCTATCATTTAGCACCTTGAACCAAACTAAAAGGAAACCATCATTTTACTTCTTCATTAGAAGCTATAGATGTTCATATCTATGATTAGCACTCCCACTCAATTATACTACCGAGTTCCCAAGATGTAAGTATGGGCTAGTCCATAGGGTATGCTGGTAACGAACAAGTCAAAGAACTCAAATCATACAATCAGTTAGAATACTAACCAGTCAGGATTAGGATTGAATTGACCTATGGTCAACTAGATGATATGACTAGAATAGATAATAACTGTATGTTTACTTATCTTATCTATTGTCAATATCGGTCCAATCTCATGTAACAAATACATCCGATCTTATCTACTTTGCTAATGTTCTGGAAAGAACATAACAGTACAATGTGTAAGTAGATCATATCGTAGATTGACAAGTCAGTGTAAATCTTGTGCACTAACTAATCTTAGGACTAACTTATGTTTGAAAATAAAATCATATATATTCCACTGTGATTACTAGGGGTGGAAATTTGGGTCACGACACGATGACACGACACGATTAAGGTAAACACGAACACAACACGTTTAATAATCGTGTCGTGTTCGTGTTTGAGTTTTTGACACGTTTAATAATCGTGTCGTATTCGTGTTTACCTTAATCATGTCGTGTCATAATCATGTTGACCTGTTTAATAATAGTGTCGTGTCATAAACGTGTCAGACACAATAACACAAATAATTTGCATAGGTTTTATGATTTTTTCATATAGTCATGATTAATCGTGTCATAATCGTGTTATCGTGTTTGTGTCGTGTTGACCCATTTAATAATCGTGTCATGTTCGTGTTCGTATTTTTGACACATTTAATAATCGTGTCGTGTCATAATCATGTCGACACGAATCTGACACGTTTACAGGAATTGCCAGCCCTAGTGATTATGTCACTATAAATATGATTAGCTATATGTTCGAGATTTAATAGAACTTTATATTAAATAAATAATCAAGAAAATAAAACACGTGAGCAAAGTGATTGGCCAAGTAAAAATTGATTTATATTCTTTTATTGATAATAAAATGAGATTACAAAGATATTGAGTTTTAATTAGGGAATAAAACCCCACACAGAGATGTTCTTTGACAGAACCTGCTGTTTCAAACACCTAATCTCTTTCTCTTGCCTCTGCAATCTTGCTTGCATATCTGTAAACACCTACTGCCAATTCTCAGGGGCAGCCGAAGGGCTCTGGCCCTGGCTATAATTTCTAGCCTCAACATAAACTCCGTCGGGTCTCCTTAACTGCCTTGGGCACATAACCTCCGAGTTCGTCTACAGTCAATGACTTGACCCATTAGGCATGATGATCACATCTAGAAGCCTTCCCACGGGAAAACCAAACAACACTACATTCACATACCACTGTGCTACTAAAATACATGCCCATAAAATTCATGCATCAATCAATAAGCCCTGCTCTTCCCAACATAAATATCATGCTCTCTACTCTAGCATTCAGATAAAGCATTCATATATCAACTAAGCAGACAAGCACATAATCATATCAACAGTCAAGGGCTAGGCCCTATCCGAATATCTCATGCTTCCTAATAAGGCATGTAGGTAACGCATTTATATCCTATTTAAGCAGTTAAATACATAGCAACATAAATGGTTACCAAATAATGAGTCGAGCTTGTCTTTAGTAGCGAGTGTACAGGCCTAGCTTGTCTTAAAAAACCCTTAACCTTGGCACACTCTGATACCAAGTTGTAACGCTCTCCTAATCAAGGTCTGTTACACTGTGTATTTTAAATAGTGCTACACTCGCTAAATGAGTCATTTGGCCATAATTGTGTAACTAAATGTCATTAATGGTTTAGGGTTAAAATTTTTGGTCAAAAGGTATAACCGTTTCACTAAAACATTGACTTCCATACATAGGATCACAAACTAACATTTAAAAAGGTTAATTACAATTGAAAAGTTACAACCAGCCGACCTAAGCAACAAAATAGGGTTTGACCCTAGTTCCTCTGAGACACCCCAGCCATGGTGGTCAAGCAGTTGCATATGTACACATCGTCACTGAAGCTCTCCAACTCATGCATGGTCCAGCTTCCTTTACCCCTTACCTGCACCACATAGCACCCGTGAGCCAATGCTCTGCAAGAAAACTTAAACATGCTCATAAGCAGTTAATAACATGTAACCAAATCATAATAAGCATGCCTAGCAGTAATAACCCTACTCATGCATGCATACCATTCATATAAATGACTACAACATCATATAGGGGCCAATTGCTCTATATAAATGATTAATGAATCATACCAGGACTCACTGCTCTAGGATATGGGACTAATGAGTCACTCCGGGGCCTTTTTCCCTATCCTCTATATAACCAACTTTGGAGCTGGCCCAACATACCTGACACTTTAATTTTCCACGACAAATGGGTCAGAAAAGTGTATTAGGCGCTCCTGATTAGGCATAATCATATCGACCAATGCTCAGTGCACTGTTGTCTCCCTTGACTTATAAGTCAAGTCCGAGGCCCAACCCTAGGATATGGGATTAATAAGTCACCCCGAGGCACATTTCCCTATCCTCTATATAACCAGCCTTGGAGCTGGCCCAGCGTACCTGACGCATAATTTTTCTATGACCTTTGAGTCGGACAAGTGTATGATGTGCTCCTGATTAGCCTAATCATATCAACCAGCGCTAAGCGTGCTATTGCTACCCTTGACTTAGAAGTCTATGCTTTTGACAAGTGCTTAGCGCACTATTGCCGTTCTTGACTTATAAGTCAATTCTTTCCTATCAGATAATGCAGACAAGCATATATCATATAGAAAATATCCAGATACAAAGCATTTAGCATGCATAATCAACAATAACAGGAATAATCATAATCATGCACATTTACAGGGGCCCATGCCCTATTCATATCACTGTTTAACAATCTGGGCCAAGCTCTAATCACATATATTACATACTGGGTGCATTTTTCTTACCTTTGGTCCAAGCACAGGTTAAGAATGAATGACCCTCGAGCACATGCCTGGTTCCCAGCCCCTAGCGATAACCTGTGATTAAGTTGTTTTCGACCTGAATCCCCTCACTATCAAGCATGTAATCTTCCCTAGAATCGTTATTACTCTAACCTTGCTTGAATTCGAGCTATAAAACTCGAGTTTCCTTTGAAAATGCTAACGAGCTGACATGAGAGAACGGGAGAGGCGAGAGAGTTTTCTGAGTTATACGGTTATCAGAGGTTACTTAGGGTTCAAGTAACCTTAAGCAAACCCCAGGACTTGGGGTACCCAAAAACGTAGTCGAGGGTAAAATGGTCAAAACCGACAGACTTCCCTCTTAATCTCGCTAACTCTGAATATATCATCGAATATTTATTCCCATTACCCAAAATACCCCTTGACTATAATGTCCTCCTAATCCAGGACTGTTACACTATGTACTTTAAATTGTGTTAGGCTTGCTAATCAAGTCATTTGGTTTAAAATGTGTAACTATGGTTAATGTCAAGGGTTATTGTTAAAAATTTTGGTCAAAGAAACCGTTGAATTTTATTTAAAAGGTTTCATACATTCATGGGATCCCAAAATATTACAACTAAACTTTTAAAATGGTGTATATACATCAAAAATTACATCCACCCGACCTAAGCGGAAAAAACAGGGCTACAACCATAGTTCCTCTAAAATATCCTCAACCGTGGTGGTCGAGCAGCCGATATGTATACGCCGCCACCGAAGCTCCCCAACTCATGGCTGGTCAAACTTTCCTTTCCCCTTACCTACACCACAAAGCACCCATGAGCCAAGGCTTAGCAAGAAAACTCAACATGTTCATAAACAGAAAAATACAGATTCCCATATATTTATCTAGCATATCTAGCAGCAATAACCTACACATAAAATCATTCAGTGACAAAGAAAAGGTCATTGGACCAATTTGGGGCCGCTGCCCTGAACAATTGACCATAGAGCTAACCTCGGGGCCTATGCCCTAGCTATGTGACCATAGAGTCACCTGGGGCCCTCGCCCTTAGTTCTGAGTAACTAGCCATAGAGCTAGCCCAACTCCTTTGGTTTTCCAACGACGATAGGGTCGGCCAACGAAATAGTACGTTGCTGATTTAAGCCTATGCCTTTTGACCAGCGCACAACGCACTTTTTCCGTTCTTGACTAATAAGTCAAGCCCTGATCTAGGTATTCAAACTTCAATATAGAAACAGATATGAATAGGTATATCCCAACAAAACGAGTACGCATGATTATTAATCACATAACACCATCGAGTAACCGTACTCATAATACTAATCATACCTATTTAACAGGGCCTCAGGCCCTAACCACGGAATCCATGCAACAGACATGAAACACTTAAGCAGGTATAGAATATTCAAGTAGGATCAATCAACATGTGAAACATAGCTTAAACATAAATGTTCTCAGTGCCCAAGCCATAATCATAATTATTGATAACATTTGGGCCAAGCCCTGATCACATATAACACGTATTGGCTGTCATTTTCTTACCTCAGGTCCGAGTATAGCGTAAAATAAGGACGACCCTCTAGCACAATCTCGGTTCTAAGCCCCTAGCGATAACCTAGTCACAACCATAATATAAGATTCCATCAATAACGAGCAAATAAAGGCTTTCAGACCGATTCCTAGCCTCCGGGGCCTCAAATTCCACTAAATCGGGTAGTAGAATCTATTCCGAGCCATAAGAAAAAAGTTCCTGTCATTAAAATCTCTCCAAGGCCAAAACTGCCCAGGCAGGTCGCGACCTGCCCTTAAGCGTCACGGCACGCCCCTCTAACCCGAGGCCCTCTCCTACTACCAAAGGGATGCGGGCCAAGACCTGCCCAAGAGGGTCGTGGCATGCCTCCCAGACAGAGGCCTCCCTAGGCCCTGGGTTCAGTTGAGTCACGACCTCTCAAGAACAGAGCCGTGACTTAGCCCGGCGAACCCAAATTTTCCTCATTTTCTAACAGCCAAATTCAACTCAAACTATCCCAATTTCATCCCCAAACCATAATTCAATCAGCACAATAGTTCTAACATCTTCCTAGCAGCAAAACCCAACAAGAATCTAGTTATAAAACTCATCAAAACACCAAATTCACTTTTGAGCTAAAAGGTCAAGAACACCTCAAAACAGCTGTAAATTCTTACTTAAATTAGTTAAACACAGGGATTAAAGTGTTACCTTAGCTGTGAATGATGATCCCCTAGCCACAAGCTATCCAAATTCCAATCCACAACCTTCAATTCTTTGGTTTCTAGCCAAAATCCCCTTAGTTCTTCCACAACTAGCTTAAGGAAGCTTAGAGAGAAAAAGAGAGTGAGATGAGAGAGGGAGTCGGTTAGTGGTACATTTCTGAGTGTTTCTTTTTGCTTCCTAAGGCTTAAGTGACTTAAGCTAATCCCGAGGCTCGGGGTACCAAAAACGTCCCCGAGGGCAAAATGGTCAAATTCCCTCCTAAACTCACTAACTCCAAATATATCCCCAATTATTCATTCCCATTACCCGATAGCCCATTTAAATGCCAAATACCCAAAATACCCCTTCACTCACCCCGAGTCGGGTATTGGTCCCGTTGTGACTTTCTCGCTAACTTGCTCCCTAGGATCGTCTTGTGCTGAGTAACTCAAATAAACCCACATAATAATGTGGTCTCACACATATATCCCATATATACAATTATGGCCATAACGGGCCAAATTATCAAAATTGCCCTTCTAATAAGAAACATGTCCGCATGCATATTTAATACCCCTAAGCATGCACAAATAGTTATGTTATCATATAACTCACATAATCACAATAAAATATATCAAATAAACATATAACTACATATATTGCCATCCCGACCCCCTAATCAAGGCCCTAAGCCTTATTAGGTAATTTTGGGACGTTACAACTTTCTCCTCCTTACAGAAATTTCGTCCTCGAATTTTTTTCTTGAACAGTTCAGGATACTGAGTCTGCATATCTACCTCCAACTCCCAGGTCGCTTCCTCGACCTCGCTGTTCCTCCATAATACCTTAACTAAAGGTATAATCTTGTTCCTCAAGACCTTGTCCTTCCTGTCTAAAATCTGAACTGGCTGCTCTTCATAAGACAAGTCTACTTCCAGTTCCAGATCCTCATAACTTAGTACATGAGTTCCATTTGACACATACTTCCTCAACATGGAAATATGAAATAAATTATGCACACTAGACAGTGTAGGGGGTAATGCAAACCTATAGTCAACCTGATCGATCATCTTCAGGATCTCAAATGTTCCCCCAAACCTAGGGCTCAACTTGCCCTTCTTCTCGAACCTCTTCACCCCTCTCAGAGGTGAAACCTTAACGAAGACATAGTCTCCCACCTGGAACTCCACGTCCCTCCACCTTGGGTCCGAATAGCTCTTCTGTCTACTCTGAGGCGCGAGCATCCGAGCTCTAATCTTCTCGCCTCAGTGGTCCTCTAAACTGCATCAGGACCCAAATATTTCCTCTCACCCATCTCATCCCAGTGAATGGGAGATATGCACTTCCTACCATACAACATCTCATAAGGGGCCACCCCAATGGTAGATTGGTAGCTATTGTTATAGTAAAACTCTATCAGAGGCAAATATTTACTCCAGGACCCTTCAAAGTCCAACACACATGCTCTCAGCATGTCCTCCAATATCTATATAGTCCTCTCAGACTGACCATCAGTCTGAGGATGATAAGTTGTACTAAACTTCAGCTGTGTTTCGCCCTCTGCAAACTTCCCCAAAACTTGGAAGTAAAGATATGGTCTTTATCAAACACGATAGACCTCAGAGTCCCACGAAGGCGAACTATCTCTCTCACATAGAGATCTGCATACTGGCCAACCGTGTAATTCACCCTCACTAGTAGAAAATGAGCTGATTTCGTATACCGATCCACGATGACCCAAATAGAATCATGGTGGCCCACTGCCCTAGGCAACCCTACCACGAAATCCATCGTGATATCCAGAGGCTGTAACACCCTTGCTGGCCTCTGATGCTTAGCCTTGACTTGTTGACAGGTCAGGCACCTTGCCACATACTCAGTCACATCCCTCTTCATCCTAGGCCACCAATATAGACCTCTCAGATCTTGGTACATCTTCGTGGTGCCCGGATGTAGAGAATAAGAGGTAGTATGAGATTCATCCAGAATCTCCTGTATGATCCCGGTGTCCATCGGAACACAGATCCGATCCTTGTATCTCAACAAGCCAATGTTTGACATTGTATACTCCTTAGCTATTCCAGCTAGGACGTCCCCTCTAATCTACCCCAACTGTGGGTCATCTAACTGCTTCTCCTTGGCCCTCTCCAAAATAGTAGACTGTAGGGTGATGTTGGCTAGCTTACCCACCACTAACTCAATTCCTGCCCTAGTAATATCATCAACCAATTTCCTCGATATCTGCTTGACACTATATAACTGTCTCGGACCCTTCTGGCTTAAGGCATCTGCTACCACGTTGGCCTTCCCAGGGTGGTAGAGGATCTCACAATCATAATCCTTTACAAGTTCTAACCAACGTCTTTGCCTCATGTTCAGATGCTTCTGGATGAAAAAGTATTTTAAACTCTTGTGGTTAGTGTATATCTCACACTTCTCACCATACAAGTAGTGTCGCCACACCTTCAGTGCAAAAACTACTACTGCAAGTTCTAAGTCACGTGTGGGGTATCTCTGCTCATATTCCTTCAACTGACGTGATGCATAGGCAATCACCTTTACTGTCTGCATAAGTACACAACCCAGACCTTGCCTTGAGGCATCATAATAGACTACAAACTTGTCTCAATCTGTAGGAATGCTCAAAACTGGAGTGGTGATCAAACTCTTCTTGAGCTTCTGAAAGTTGTCTTCACACTTGTCTGACCATACAAACTTCAGATTCATACGTGTTCACTTTGTCAGTGATGACGCAATCTTGGAAAATCCCTCTACAAAGAGTCTGTAATACCCTGCCAATCCCAATAAACTCTTGATCTCTGAAGATCTCTTCAGTCTTGGTCAATCTCTGACAGCCTCAACCTTCGCTGGATCCACCTTAATTCCATCCTTACTGACTATGTGACCTAAGAAAGTCACATGTGGCAACCAAAACTCACATTTCTTGAACTTTGTATACAACCTGTGCTCTCTCAAACTCTACCAATCTGAGGTGATGCTCGTGTTTTGTCTCTGTCCGAGAGTATATCAATATATAGTTAATAAGGATGATCATAAGGTAATCTTTGAACACCCTGTTCATTAAATCCGTAAATGCTACAGGGGCATTATTCAATCCAAACGACATCACCAAAAACTCATAATGCCCGTACCTAATGTGAAAAGTTGTCTTCGGTATATCCTCCTCCCTGATCCTCATTTGGTGATAACCATATCGAAAATCTATCTTAGAGAATACCGTTCTACCCTACAATTGATCAAACAAATCGTCAATCCTTGGCAGTGGATATATATTTTTGATTGTAACATCCCAAAATTACCTAATAAGGCTTAGGGCCTTGATTAGGGGGCCAAGATGGTAATATATGGAGTTATATACTTATTTGTTATATTTAATTGTAATTATGTGAATTATGTTATAATATGATTAGTTGTGGATGTTTAGGGGTATTAAATATGCATGTGGGCCCGTTTATTATTAGAAGGGAAATCTTGGAAATTTGGCCCGTTGCGGGCGTAGTTGTATATTAATGTGCATATATGTGTGGGACCATATTATTATGTGGGTTTATTTGAGTTACTCAGCATGAGGCGATCCTAGGGAGCAAGTTAGCGAGAAAGTCACAACGGGACCCAATACCCGACTTAGGGTGAGTCGAGGGGTATTTTGGGTATTAGGCATTTAATTGGGTTATCGGGTAATGGAAATAAATAATTAGAGATATATTTGAAGTTAGTGAGTTTAGAAGGGAATATTGGAGAATTTGACCATTTTGCCCTTGGGGATGTTTTGGTACCCCGAGCCTCGGGATTAACTTAAGTCACTTAAGCTCAAGAAAGAAAACACAAAGAAACACGTAGAAGCTCCCCACTGACTGACCTTCACTCTCTCACTCTCTTTCTCTCTAAGTTGCTTCAACCAGTCCTTGGGAAAATTAAGAAGATTTTGGCTAGAAACACAAGAATTGAAGGCTTGGGATTGGGATTAGAAAAGCTTGTGGCGAGAGGAACTTCACTCATAGCTAAGGTAACCATTCAAACATTCTGTTATGGTTAAATTTATGTAGAATCCATGGCTGTTTTGAGGTGTTCTTGAACCTTTTAGCTCAAGAATTGAAAGTGATGTTTTGATGAGCTTTAAGATTGTATTTTGTTGGGTTTTGTTACAGGAAAGATGTTAGAACTATTGTGGTAATTGAATTATTGTTTTGGGGTGAGTTTGGATTGGATTTGTATGCTGAAAAGTATGAAAATTCTGAGTTCGAGGGGCCAAGTCGTAACTGTGTTCTTAAGGGCCGTGACTCAGCCTGAACCCAGGGTCTTGGGAGGTCTCTGTCTGTGGGGGGGGGGGGGGGGCGCGACCCTCAAGGGAAAATTGCGGCCCGTGTCCCTTGACAGACGGGGGGGGGGGGGGGGGGAGGGGAGGCTCTCTGATAGGAGGGGCGTGTTGCGACCCTTAGGGCCAGGTCGCAGCCCGTCAAGGCATTTTTGGCCTTCGGAAGCTTTTAAAAATGGGAACCTTTTTCTTAGGGCTCGGGATCAATTTCGCTACCCGGTTTAGTGGAACTCGAGGCCTCGGAGGCTAGGACTCAGTACGGAAGACTTTATTTACTCATTCTTGATGGAATCCTATATTATGTTTGTGACTAGGTTATCGCTAGAGGCTCGGAACCGGGATCGTGCTTGAGGATCGTTCTTATTTACGCTGTACTTGGACCTGAGGTAAGAAAACTACACCCAATACGTGTTATATGTGATTAGGGCTTGGCCCGAATGTTGTCAATTATCATGACTAGGGCTTGGGCCCCGAGGACAATTATATTTAAGCTATCGGTTCACATGTTGGATGATACTTGCTTAAGTGCTTTATGCTTGTTGTATGAATTCTGTGGTTAGGGCATGAGGCCTCGTTAAATATGTATGATTAGTATTGTGAGAATGATTATTCTATGCTGTTATGTAATGAAAATTCATACGTGCATATTTTTTTGGGATATGTCTATCCATATCTGTTTCGGTATTGAAGTTTCTATTGCTAGATCATGGCTTGACTTATTAGTCAAGGACGACAATAGAGCGTTACACGTTGGTTGAAAGGCTTAGGCCTAAATCAGCAACGTACTACTACGTTGGCCGACTCTATGGTCGTTGGTAAACCAAGGGGTTGAGCTAGCTCTATGGCTAGTTACTCAGAGCTAAGGGCGAGGGCCCCAGGTGACTCTATGGTCACGTAGCTAGGGCATAGGCCCTGGGGATGGCTCTATGGGAAAATGTTCAGGGCAGCGGCCCTAATTGGTCCAATGACCACTTATTTGTTATTAAATGATTGTTTATGTAGGTTATTATTATTGTTGGGCAAGCTTGACAAGTATTTGGAGGTTTATATTTTCTATTAGTGCACATGTTGAATTTTCTTGCTGAGCCTTGGCTCACGGGTGCTTTGTGGTGCAGGTAAGGGGAAGGGAAAGCTTGACCAGCCATGAGTTGGAGAGATTCGGTGGCAGTGTGTACATATGCGGCTGCTCGACCACCAGAGCCGGGAATATCTTAGAGGAAATAGTTGTAATATTTTGGGATCCCATATCTGTATGGAAGTTCTTAAATAAAAGTCAATGTTTCTTTTGACTAAAATTTTTAACCCTAACCCTTGACATTAACCTTAGTTACACATTTTAAACAAAATGACTTGGGTAGCAAGTCTGACACAATTTAAAGTACACAGTGTAACAGTCTTGGATTAGGAGGATGTTACATTGATAGTAAACTTGTGAAATTCTCTATAATCGATACGCATCCTTCAAGAACTGTACTTTTTCTTCACAAAGAGGACTGGTGCGCCCCATGGCGAGAAACTGAGCCTGATAAAACCCAAGTCTAGTAACTCCTGTAGCTGAACATTTAGTTCCTTCAACTCAGCTGGAGCCATCCTATATGGTGCCCTAGATACTGCCTCTATCCCTGGTGCCAATTCAGTTACAAACTCAATCTCCCTGTGTGGAGGTAACCCTGGCAGATCCTCTAGAAATACGTCCAGAAACTCATAGACTAATCAGGTCTGTTCTGGTCCCACTGGCATGACCCAAGTGGTATCCACCACGCTAGCTAAGAACCCTATGCACCCCTTGCAATAGGTTTCTAGCTCTAAGTACAGATATCAAGGTATACGAGGTCCATGCACAGTGCCAACGAATACAAAGGGGTCCTCACCCTCGGGCTCAAAGGTTACCATATTCTTCTTGCAATCTATCGTTGCCCCATACTTCTCTAGCCAATCCATACCTAGAATTATATCAAAATCTGTCATCACCAATTCTACCCAATAAATTATAATTCCCTGCCATCCACTGTAATTGGTAGTGATCTAACCCATCTCCTGGAAACTACTAACTCCTTAGTAGGCAACATAGTACCAAACCCCACAGGATAGAAGTGACATGGTCTACACAATACACCTATAATCATACTAGCAAAAAAAGAGAGCATAGCACCCGAATTAATCAAAATATTATAGAAGGTTCTAGCACTAGAAAGCTGACCTATTACTACTGAGGGACTAGCCTCAACCTCTGCCTGGGTCAAGGTGAACACCCAAGCTGGCGTCAGGCTGTCCATCTTCTTTAGCTCCTCCTTTCTGGCTCTCAGGAAGTCCTTCTTCAAATGCCCCATGTAACGACCCAAATTCGCTAATAAGGCTTAAGGGCCTTGATTAGTGTGCCAGGAGGGCATGTTGGGATTTATGTGTGATTTTATGAGTTAAATGCATGGTTATGATTTAAAGCGTGTTATGTGACTATTTGATTATTTGAGATGCATGACTATGTATATTAGTATGCATGTAGGCCCGGATTGTGTTAGAAGGGCATAATTGTAATTTTGGCCATGTTGGGCATAACTGTATTAATATGTGATGATTGTTGAGACCACAGTGGTATGTGGGTATATCCGTGATGTGTAACTTTCGGCACGAGGCGATCCTAGAGCTGGATAGCGGGGAAAAGTCACAACGGGGCATTATGTTTGACTTTGAGCGAGTCAAGGAGTATTTTGATGTTGGGTTATGAAAATAAATAATTGGAGATATATTTGAGGTTAGGATGTCTAGGCGGGAATACTGGGGGATTTTACCATTTTTGCCTCGGGGATATTTTGGTACCCCGAACCTTGAGGTAACCAGCTTAAGTTATAAAAACAAAACAAATAAACCATTTGGAGACTTAGAGAAACCGACCCAGCCTCCACCCTCTCTTCTTCTTCTTTCTTTCCTCTTTCTTTCATGAATCCACAGAAATCTTAGGAGAAATCAAGCTTGAATTTCTGAAAATTGATTGTGGGATTTGGAGGTTTAGCTCAAGAGTTAATCAAGAACAAATCAGGGTAAAGGTAAGCAATTAATTCTTTTTCTCAAGTTAAATTTCTGAGATTTTGTTGGGTTGTGAATGTTTATGGATTTTGATGTTCAAGGTGGAGTTTGAGGCTTGAAACTTTGAAGATAGGTCATGGGATCCTTTGGGAAATGATTCTACAACTGAGGTAAGGTTTAAATTAAAGTTTGATGGTTGAAATTGAGAATTTCCATGGTTGGTTTTGAGTTTTAGGTTTGAAATTTCAGAAATTTGGAATTGGGATCTTGGTGAGTGTTAGGTGGGATTTTTGGTGGAATTGTGTTGTTTAAACCATCCTAATGTTTTGATTATTAATTGGTTTTGATTTGGGAGCTTTGGGATGGCTTAAGGTGAGGTTTTAAGCTTGAAAATGGTGGGTTTTTCTGGGTTCGAAGGGTCGGGCCGCGGCATGGTTCTTGGAGGGCCGCGGCCCTTGAAGGCTTAGTTGTGCTGAGGATGGAGGGCGGGCCGCGGCATGGTCCATGTAGGGCCGCGGCCCTTACCTGTTTCTGGGCATTTTGTGGCTCTGTTTGGGGGCCATGTCGCGGCATGGTTGGGCCATGCCGCGGCGCTTAAGGAATTTTGGGATTTTGAGAATTTGGGCTTGGGAATTTAACCTAGGGTGCTCGGGGTTGAGTCTTTTACAATGTTTGGTGAATTTCAACGTTCTGAGTACTAGAACTTGGTTTAGAAACTCATTTGAGATTAATCTTATTGGTATCCATTATCTTGGTTGTGACTAGGTGTTAAGCTAGTGCTCGGGAAGTGGATCGTGCTCGGGGGCCGTCATTTTCTATTTAAAGCATTTGGAACTAAGGTAAGAAAACTATAACACCCGTAGGGTAGGGCATGGGCCCATAGTGTGATTGCCGGGCATGGCCCTATATTGCATGTTGCATGATGAGATGATTGCAGGGCATGGCCCCAGATTGTGTTGTGTGCAAATATTTAACCTTAAATGAATCATGATGTGTGAATGATTATTTTGAATGTACTATATGTGTGATTATGATGAAATGAACGGCAAGTGCCGAGAACGGCGTAGGCCGGGGCGGCCGTGGGCCGAAAGTAACACCTAGCACATGGGATGCTATATTCAGGGTGGGACCCAAGGGATACATGAGTTATCCTCGCGGTGAGAACCGATACCCCAGGGCTTTGGTAAGGCTCTGGGGCGGCATGGCCGTGTTTGCTTAGTCTATTGATTGACTTGTTTATCTGTGGATTATCTGTTATGATAAACTGTATTAACTGCATATGTTATGTTCTGCATGAGTTTTCTTGCTGGGCTTCGGCTCACGGGTGCTCTGTGTTGCAGGTAGGGCAAAGACTGAGTCAACCAACCATGAGTACGGAGAGCGTGAAGCGATGCGTACATGTTTGGCCTGCCCGACTGCTTTGGTTGGGGGTTTATTTGAAATTGGCTGTAATAATCTATGATTTTATAACTGATCAACTGTAAACTTACTTCAAGATGAAAATGGTTTTCAAACCTTATTTTTGGGATCCCAATTGTTTAAAACTAGAAGTTTTTATTGAGTCAACGCATTTTCAAGGATTACAGCCTTAACTTTTATTAGTCACACTTTTGCCTCAAAACCTCGGTTAGCGAGTTCATTGCACTGTTTTGTCTTAAAAATTCACTTAGTAACGGCTTTAAGGGAGTAGGGCGTTACACCCCACACTACCATAAACAAAGCAGGCCTTTGCCCAACATTCCCCAATATGGCGCCTCCAACACCGAGTACACTCTGGGAATGCTCTCCAAGTTTCACCGCCACCCTGGCGGTCCATCTGTATGCCCCGTGGTCTCCTATCTGGGCTTGGAGCTGAAATTGTATCTGGAGTCTTCCTCTTCTTATCACTAGGGCCTCCGCCCCTACCAAAACCTGGAAATGGAGGTTCCAGCCTGCTAGAATCCCTTCTGGCTATATTGTAACGCCAGATCTTGTTCTCTGCGCTCTCAGCTATAAGCGCCTTCACCACATCCTGTGCATAGGTAGTCACTCCTGACACAGTAGTAATACTAACCTCCCATGCTATCATAGGTTGTAGCCCCTGAAGAAATATATCTCTTATGGTCCCATCAGTGGGCACCAGATCCCCAGAAAACTTTGCCAACCTGTCAAACTTCAGGGCGTAATCAGTCACTGTCATGTTACCCTGAAGTAACTTGCTGAATTCTTCATTTTTCGTAGCTTTAACTGCGTTGTTGTAGTATTTATCATTGAATAAGGTTCTGAACTCTTCCTATTCCATGGTGGTTAATGCTCTGGTCTGGGATACCACCTCCCACAATATTTGGGCATCCTCCCGAAACATATAAGTGGCGCATGCCACTCTCTCGTTACCACCTACCCTCATAAAATCCAGGATGGTGGTTATCATGGTCATCCACTACTCAGCCTTCAGTGGATCTGAGCCACCCTCAATGACTGGAGGGTGTTGCTTCCTGAACCTCTCATACATGGGTTCCCACCTATCTTTCCCTACTTGAGGCTGCACTACTACTGGTACCTTTGGCTGTATCACTATCGGTATCGCGGACTCCGGGTTCCCTATTGGAACCTGTTGCTGTCACAAGAGGCAGATCTCTTCTTCCTGCCTCTCTAACCTGGCTTGCATGTCAGCAAGAACCTTCTGCCAATTTTCTGGAGCTGTTGGTGGGGCCTGGCCCTGGTCATTCCCTTCACTGGCCTATAACTATTGGCTAGCCAACCTCTCCGACCTTCAAGGATTCATACTGTTACTCAATCCACCCTACAGTGATCAAATTAGTCGTTAGGTAAGTAATAACTATACCTCTTGTCGCCTGACGGTCCAAGATAAAACAGATAAACAAACAAGTGCAATGCTAATAAGCATGCCATCACTTACCATATTCATTCATGGCGCTAATAAGAACATCCTAATAGCCATCCGCAAATAACAATGCACATATACATATCCAAGCATTTGCGCAAGTATAACATTGCTAATAAGCATGTTCTTTTTATCCATACCAGTGTTAACAGTGCTAAAAAGCATTTCCTGGCCTATAAACAAATAATAACGCTAATAAGCAATTCCCTTGCATTCACAAGCAGTAACGATGCTAATAAGCACGTTCTTTATCATTCATGCAGCAGTCAAGGGCCAGACTCTATCAGATTATCTCATGCTTCCTAAACAGACATGCAGATAAGGCATTCATGTCATGTTTAAACATTTAAACACATAATCACATAATAATTACCGAACCTTGAGTTGAGCTTGTCTTTAGTGGCGAGTGTACATGCCCAGCCAGTCTTTAGGAACCCTTAAACCTTTGCAACTCTGATACTAAGTTGTAATGTCCTCCAAATCCAGGACCGTTACATTGTGCACTTTAAATTGTGTCAAACTTTCTAATCAAGTCATTTGGTTTAAAATGTGTAACTATGGTTAATGTCAAGGGTTAGTGTTAAACATTTTGGTCAAAGAAACCGTTGAATTTTATTTAAAAAGTTTCATACATTCATGGGATCCCATAATATTACAACTAAACTTTTAAAAAGGTGTATATACATAAAAAATTACATCCACCCGACCAAAGCGGCAAAAACAGAGCTACAACCCTAGTTCCTCTGAAATATCCTCATCCGTGGTGGTCGAGCAGTCGCATATGTACACGCCACCACTGAAGCTCTCCAACTCATGGCTGGTCAACCTTTCCTTTCCCCTTACCTGCACCATAAAGCACCCGTGAGCCAAGGCTCAGCAAGAAAACTCAAAATGTTCATAAACAGAAAAATATTGATTCCCATATATTTATCTAGCATATCCAGCAGTATTAACCTACACATACAGTCATTCAGTTACAAACAAAAGGTCATTGGACCAATTTGGGGCCGCTGCCCTAAACAATTGACCATAGAGCCAACCTCGAGGCCTATGCCCTAGCTATGTGACCATAGAGTCACCTGGGGCCCTCGCCCTTAGTTCTGAGTAACTAGCCATAGAGCTAGCCCGACACCTTTGGTTTTCCAACGACCATAGGGTGGGCCAACGAAATAGTACGTTGCTGATTTAGGCCTAAGCCTTTCGACCAGCGCGCAATGCGCTTTTGCCGCCCTTGACTAATAAGTCAATCCCTAATCTAGGTATTCAAGCTTCAATATAGAAACAGATATGAATAGGCATTTCCCAACAAAAAAAGTACCCATGCATGTTAGTCACATAACACCATCGAGTAACCGTACTCATAATACTAATCATACCTATTTAACGGAGCCTCAGGCCCTAACCACGGAATCCATGCAACAGACATGAAACACTTAAGCAGGTATAGAATATTCAAGTAGGATCAATCAACATGTGAAACAATAGCTTAAACATAAACGTTCTCAGTGCCCAAGCCCTAATCATAATTATTGATAACAGTCGGGCCAAGCCCTGATCACATATAACGTATTGTGTGCCGTTTTCTTCCCTCAGTTCTGAGTATCGCGTAGAATAAGGACGACCCTCGAGCACGATCCCGATTCCGAGCCCCTAGCGATAACCTAGTCACAACTATAATATAAGATTCCATCAATAAAGAGCAAATAAAGGCTATCAGACCGAGTCCTAGCCTCTGGGGCCTCGAATTCCACTATACCGGGTAGTAGAATCGATTCCGAGCCCTAAGAAAAAGGTTTTTCGTCATTAAAAACTCCTCAAGGCCAAAACTGCCTAGGCTGGCCGCGACCTGCCCTTGAGCATCGCGGCGCATCCCTTTAGCCCGAGGCCCTCTCCCTCTGCCAAAGGGATGCGGGCCTCGACCTGCCCAAGAGGGTCGCGGCACGCCTCCCAGACAGAGGCCTCCCAGCGCCCTGGGTTCAGCTAAGTTGTAGCCCATCAAGAACAGAGCTGCGACTTGGCCCTGCAAACCCAGATTTTTCTTATTTTCCAACACCCAAAGTCAACCCAAACTATCCCAATTTCACCCCAAAACCATAATTCAATCACCACAACAGTTCTAACATCTTCCCAGCAGCAAAACCCAATAAGAATCTAGTTATAGAACTCATCAAAACATCAAATTCACTTTTGAGCTAAAAGGTTCAAGAATACCTAAAAACAGTTGCAAATTTTTACATAAATCAGTTAAACACATGGATTAAATTGTTACGTTAGCTGTGAATGATGATCCCCTAGCCACAAGCTATCCAAATTCCAATCCCCAGCCTTCAATTCTTTAGTTTCTAGCAAAAATCCCCTTAGTTCTTCCACAACTAGCTTCAGGATGCTTAGAGAGAAAAAGAGAGTGAGATGAGAGAGGGAGTCGGTCAGTGGTACATTTCTGAGTGTTTCTTTTTGTTTCCAAAGGTTTAAGTGACTTAAGCTAATCCCGAGGCTCGGGGTACCAAAAATGTCCCCGAGGGCAAAATGGTCAAATTCCCCAATATTCCCTCCTAAACTCACTAACTCCAAATATATTCCCAATTATTCATTCCCATTACCGGATAACCCATTTAAATGCCAAATACCCAAAATACCCCTTGACTCGCCCCTTGCTCCCTAGGATTGTCTCGTGCTGAGTATATCAAATAAACCCACATAATAATGTGGTCTCATACATATATCACATAAATGCACATATATACATTTATGCCCATAATGAGCCAAATTATCAAAATTGTCTTTATAATAAGAAACGGGCCCACATGCATATTTAATACCCGTAAACATGCACAACTAGTTATATTATCATATAACTCACATAATCACAATAAAATATATCAAATAAATATATAACTCCATATATTGCCATCCCGGCCCCGGCCCCCTAATGAATGCCGTAAGCCTTATTAGGTAATTTTGGGATTTTACATTGACTCACCCCGAGTCAAGTATTGGCCCCATTGTGCCTTTCCCGCTAGCTTGCTCCCTAGGATCGCCTCGTGCCGAGTAACCCAAATATATCCACATAATAATGTGGTCTCACAGACATATCACATATATGCACATATACTCCAAATATACCTATAACGGGCCAAATTACAAAAGTTTCCCTTCTGATGAGAAACGGGCCCACATGCATATTTCATACACCTAAACGTGCATATCTAGTCATATTATAATATAACTCACATAATCATATAATGACACACACACATATATATCTCATTAACATATAACTTTCCATAATTTGCCATCTTGGCCCCCTAATCAAGGCGCTTAGTCTTATTAGGTAATTTGGGACGTTACAGGGTTGAACCCTGTTTTGCCGCTTGGGACGGCTAATTTGTATTCCATTCATTGTTTATCAGTCTGTAACCACTTTTTAGGATCCCGTGTATAAACTTAATATTTTAATGGAAAATAATTACTTCGTTGATCAAAATTTTTAATACCTAACATTGATTTAGTCTTTAATTACACATTTAAGTCCAAGTGAATTGCTTAGCGAGTTAAGCACTATTTTAAACACACAATGTAACCGTCTTGGTTAACTTGAATGTTACAACCTGTGTTCGACATCTCTCGTCAACATTTTTGGATCTGGCGTGGGTCTATCTCAAGGGAGTGAAGGTGGCTCGAGTGTGGGATTGTTTTAGGGAGGGTTGGGATGTGGGTCAAACCCTCACGTCTCCAATGAAAGGGTGGCTGGGGCGTGAGTTTATCTAGCAGTTGGGGCGTGGGTCAAACCTAGCAAGGTTGGGGCTTGGGTGTTGCCTAGTCACTAGGACGCTAGGTGGGGAAGATGGCCATTTACTAGTTGCTTTTCTGGTTTGTTATTTGACTATGCTCTGTTGATGTTATTTTTGTGGTGGGTTGTGTTTTCTTTGTTCATTATTGAGAAATTTTTGGGGGATTTTTGTTTTGTTTTCTGGGTTCCTATTGTTGTTCTTGCAATATTATTTTTTTATTTCTAATTTAGATATGTTTTTGTTATAGCTTTTGTTTTTGTGATGTGTTTTGATATAGTAATTGTTTTATTGATTGTTAGGTTTAATTTTAGTTTTTCTTTAATGATTTAGTTTTTATTTATTTTTATTAAATATATTTTTATTTATAATTTAAAATTAATCAATAATTTTTTAAAAATATGATGTGGACCAATTGTGAAGTGACACGTGGTATGCTAAAAAGCCACATCAACAATTAACGGAGGTGGTGGTGACGGCTGCAAGAAAAATATAACGTTGGGTGGTTTTACCATAAAAAAAAGTTTAGGTATATAAGTGTATAAATGCAAAAATATTATGTATTTATGCCGCAAATATCCCAATAAATTATCACTATAATAATAATGCTCAATCAATAACCAATTATACATAATTAGATAGTGAATAAACCAAACAAAGTGGATAAGAGGTTTACCTTATAAATGAGTAAATATCCTTTATATAGTTGCTAGAGACTCGTACTGATTACGTATTATAAAATAAAGATAATATTTAGAAGAAATGCATAAACCATACAGAAAAGAGAGAATTAAGACACAAAAAGTAGAGAGAATTTCATATTTTCAACATTTTGTTTTTGTACATAACACAAGCTCTCCAATGCCACAAGCTAGGAAATATAAAGTATAAAATACAAAAGATTGTAGGTTGCAACAAATATAAAATACTTAATTGTATATTAAGCTATAAATCAAAATATATTCTAAATGAATATTATAATATAAATGAGAGTTATAAGGGGTTATTGTATATGAACAACCATGCAAACTAAGTGTTATCCAAAAACACAGGCACGAATGACGTGGCAAGTGAATTCTGGACACGTGGCTGACACCGGGCGGAATTCTGCTAGGGTATCGACCAGTAGAGATATTGCAAGCAAAAGGCAGTCGAAGTTTACCTGCGACCAGTATGGTCGCAGGTTCCGCGTGTCTCATGATAATTTTATAAAGATCTTAGTCAATCCCGAGATTGACTCCCATGATTTCCCGAGTATTTGATTATTTAGGAAAGAATATCTGTAACAAATTAATGTAATCCCCCTTGAGCCTATAAATAGAGAAAGATAGCTCAAGGAAGGGACTTTTGGCTTTCGAATTATCTGAGATTAGAGTTATTCTATTTGATATATTGTCTTGTTCTTCAGAGGTTGGTGAAACTCATTGAACCCTAGTTCTTTGATCACTCCTTTGAATTATATATCAATAACAATTCAAGTGGACGTAGGTTGTTACCAGATTCTGGGGCCGAACCACTATAAACTCTTGTGTTCTTTATTGTTTTTGTCATCACATTCATTTCAACGTATTTGTCCACATCAAGCAAATTTGACTCCGTGTCAGTTGGCCAAAATCAGGGTCAATATTCTGGTGCTTTCATTGAGAGCTTGATACATTATTGTTGAAAGATCAATGGAGAAAACTACCAAGAGAACTGGACAGGCGGCCGACGCTGCACCATCTCACCCGCCTCCTCCTCCTCCAAACGTGGCTGAGGATGAGCCACATTTGGAATTCGATGAGGAAGAGATGGACTCCGAGATGCTGAAGAATACCCTGGGGGTATTGCAGGATGAACTGGCCAATCTAAGGGCCAGCCAGGAAAGTGCTGCTGAAATTATGGCACGTCAGCAACAGGAAATTGAATGGCAGCGCCTGGAGTTGAGTGAAAGACAGGCGGAGATGGACCGTTGCTAGAGGGAGGCCATGGCAGCCCTCGAAGCAGCCCTACAACTGGCTAGGAACCAGGCTGCACCTGCCTCGCAGCCTGATCAACCTACTAATGTGCCGCCACAGAGGGGTCCTAATCCTAGCCCGCTTATCCAAACCTCGAGCCCACAAAGGCTCGAGCAGCCACCAGCGCCTCAGGACGATGTCCCACTGAGGGACCCTGAGGCACAACCTCTATCCCAAGCTGGTCGCGGTAATCCCCCGCAACAGAGGCAAAATAGGGCCGGGCAGCCGCCTCGTAGTCCTAGACGCTATAGGGGCGACGAGCCAAACCCTCCGAGCAGAGGACAGCGTCCTCCTGGTAATAGAAGGAACTCAAAGTTAGGCTCTATGGTCTGAGGCCCCCCATGGCATGACAATGCACGGGGACCTACCGACCATCGCAGGCCACCCTCTAACGCTCCGGAGTCCCAGCTCGGGAAGACAACCGAGGGAACAGTCGATCCCACCATAGCCAATCAAGATTCAGAGATGGCCATGGTTCTAACAAAGCCGACTCAGGCAGAGGAAATGCCGGTCAGAGGAATGAAGAAAGAGGCGGGGGCCAGAGCCTGCCACCTAGTGTAACGACCCAAATTCGCTATTAAGGCTTAAGGGCCTTGAGTAGTGTGCCGGGAGGGCATAATGGGATTTTGTGTATGACTTTAATGAGTTTAATGCATGATTATGATTTAATGCACGCTATATGACTATTTGATTATTTGAGATGCATGACTATGTGAATTAATATGCATGTAGACCTGATTATCTTAGAAAGAGCATATTTGTAAATTGGCCATTTTGGGCATGACTGTGTTGATATCTGTGATCTGTGACTCGAGACGATCCTAGAATGAGCGGGTTAGCGGAAAAGTCAAAGCGGGAATCTATACCCGGCTTGGGTTAAGCCTGGGGAGTTTAAATGAGAATTTGGGAAATATATTGAGGTTCATTTTGATGATGAGGATTGTATATTTGGTGATTAATCAGGTATTGGGTAGCGAGCGAGAATTATTAGGAACACTTGAGGAATTAGTGGGAATTTGGGTAATATGACTAAAATGCCCCTTTATGGGCATAAAGGTTTAGAATTATTAATGGAGGGCATTTTGGTCTTTAGGCTTGTAAGAGATGAGTTAAAGGGGGCTTTATACTTAGTGGATTTTGTAGAAAAGAGTTATAGGCTGAAAAGAAAGAAAGAAGGAAGAGAAAAGAAAAGAGGGAAAACAGAAGGGTTTGACTTTAAAGAATCGGTTTGTGGCTCTCCCAACCATTTTCCTTCATTTTCTTGGAGTTAAGCTCAGTGGAGAGCTAGGGTAGGCTGAGCATCAAGGATCCTAAGCTAGACTTGAGGATTGGCAAGGATTAGCAAGATCACATTAGAAATTTGAGGTAAGTTCTTGGAGATTTCAGTTTTAGGGCATGACTGGTTTGAACTGTGTATTTGAGCTAAATAGATGGGATTTTTGGGGAAATCAGGTCAAGGTTGTGAAGGTGCAAGCTAAGGAGGTCTAGGGTTTAACTCAAGGTTGAATTTCTATCCACGGTATGATTTCTAAGACCTTATCTTTGTTGTTTGAGTGAATTTCTGGTTTTTGGGTTCATTGTGTTAAATTTTGAGTTTTGGGTTGCTTGAGCTTGGGGTATGAGTTATTGGGATGCTTGGGATGAGTGTGAGGTGTTGATAAGTTTGTTTTTGGGCTTGGGAAAGGTTTGGACAAGTTTGGGGTTGAAATGGTAGAAGGAAATCGCAAGAAGCGATTTTTGGGTTTGGTCTGGCTGCAACTAGCGCTACAGCGCTAGTCAGGGGGCGCTGTAGCGCTAGCCCCTGTTTCTGGTGGGTGGTTCTGCTTGTAGCGCTACAACACCCTCTTTAGAGCGCTGTAGCGCTGCACTGTTCACAAAAGGGGATTTTTGGGATTTTGTTAAGGGATTTTGACCTAGGGTTTGGGGCTCGATTCCACCACTTTGTTTTGGGGATCTAGGACTTCCCGGGGGCTCGGGATTGGTCCCGAGGCTAGGTTTTGGACTTGAGGTTTGGTAATGACTTTGACTTATGGATGTTGCTTAGGTAAGCGCTAGGCCTCGAGTAGGATCGTGCTCAAGGAGTCAGGTGATCAAGGCTATCGAATTCAAAGGTAAGAAAACCGTAACACCCGGGATCAGGGCATGGGCCCACAGTGTTATTGCAGGGCATGGCCCTAGATTGTTTTACTTGCAAATGTATGACCTTGGATGAATTATTATATGTTTGAACAATTATTTCGAAATGTATTATGCGTGCGATTATCATGAAATGAACGGCTAAGGCCGAGAGCGGCAAAGGCCGGGTACGGCCTTGGGGCCGGAAGTAACACTCAGCACATGGGGTGCTTGTAGCCAGGGTGGGACCCAAGGGATACGTGAGTTATCCTGACGGTGAGGACCGAGACCCCAGGCTTTGGTAAGGCCTCTGGGGCGGCATGGCCGTGCTTGTTTAGTCTGATGGTTTTCCTATTTATCAGTGGATTATGCCAGCTATATTCTGTGCATATGTTATATACTGTATGGGTTTTCTTGCTGGGCTTCGGCTCACGGGTGCTCTGTGTGGTAGGTAAATGCAAGGAGTTAGTCAACCGGCCATGAGTATGGAGAGCGTGGGGGCGGCACGTACATGTTTGGCCTACCCGACTGCTTTGGTTGGGGGCATTTTGTATATGGCTGTATTAACTCATTCTTTTGATAGTTAACCTGGTGTAAATCTATTTTTGAGTTGTAAATATTTTGTAAACCTTATTTTTGGGATCCCAGATGTTTGATACTTAATGTTTTCAATGATACTAAACATTTTCAAAGAGTACAGCCTTAAACTCTGGTTTATTCACACTTTTGGTTTTAGAAACCACGTAGAGTCAGTTAAAAGCACGATCTCTATTTTAAACTCACTAAGTAACAGCTCTAAGGTAGTAGGGCGTTACACCTAGGGATGACCAACCCGAAAGACGGGACGCTGGGGGGCAGCCCAGATAAAATAACGTCTTCAACCGGCTCGGAGCTAGCGAGCAGCGGAGGAGAGACGAGGATTTAAGAGACGTACTCAACAATCGCCGGGAGCGGCATGACGAGGATGTCCCCCCAGCACCAGAGGCCCCGACGATTCCTGGCGCCGTGCAGGCCCAAATAGATGCCCTTAACCAGGCAGTGCAGCAGCTAGTCGGGGGAAGAACATCTTATATCGACCATGATAGGAGAAATGGCACTCCTTTCGTCAAGAGGATAGCTATGGCAGAAACTCCTAGCAAGTTTAATATGCCTACACTTCCGAACATTGACGGGTATGGTGACCCGATATCTCATGTCAACAAGTTTGAGATACAAATGGACATTCCGAAAGTGTCCGAAGACGCTCGGTGCAGGATCTTCCCTGCAGCACTTTCTGATGCCGCACAGGAGTGGTTTTTCAAATTCCCTTCTGCAAGTACAGTTTCCTTGGAAATGTTCGTAAAGGAGTTTTACGGACAGTTCTACGCTGTTCGTGTGCACCCGACTGAGGCAAATCAGCTGGTTGAAATACGCTAGCAAGACGAAGAACCACTGAAGGACTACATCCAGCGCTTTATGCGAGCAGCTGCTGGAGTGAAAACAGCAGGAGACGAAGGAAAAATGATGGCCATAACCGCGGGGGTTAAGCGCCACACGCCTCTCTGGAATAGCCTCATAAAACATGGGGTTAGAACTACCCAAGAATTTTTGGATCGAGCTGATCGATATATCAAGCTCGAAGATGCCATCGCCAATGAAGGGAAGCCCCCAGGCAAGGACAAGGGGACAGCCGAGCCCGCCAAATCCGCCAATGGGTCGAAACCCAACGGCAACGGCAAAGGCAACGGGAACGGCAATGGCAATGGAAAGAACGGTGGGAAACGGCTGCACAATGAGCCTTTCACCTCTAACAATAAATGAGCCAAGGGTAATCGTTATGAACCTCGGTTCACTAACTATACTGCCCTTATTGAGTCTCGGGGAAAGGTTTATCAGGCCACGAGTTCCAGTGTGCCTTATAAGAAACCGGACCCCATTCGAAAGGATATTTCGAGAAGAGATACTACCAAGTTCTATCGTTATCAGAACGACTACGGACATGATACTAATGAATGCAACCCCCTGAAGGATGAGATCGAGTTCCTTATTAGAAAAGGACACTTGAGAAGGTATATACGGGCCTCGGGAAATTCACAGTGAGAAGCTCCAGGTGGCAACGAGCAAGCGCCGACACGCCAACGCTCGCCACCTTTGCAGCCTGATCCCGTAACAGGCACATTGTTAACCATCTGCGAAGGCCCGTACCTCGCGGAAAATAGCAGAAAGGCCAGAGAACGATATGCTCGGACTCTGTGCCATGACTAGGACATCGAGATGATGACTGTGGATGACCGCACTCCAAAAAAGGCTCGGTCAGAAGAAGGCAAAATAACCTTCTCTGATAGCGACGCCCAACATGTCCAGTTCCCACATTCTGATCCGCTGGTCGTCGATGTTCAAATGGCCAATATGATGGTGAAAAAAGTTCTAGTTGACATAGGAAGTTCAGTGAACATCCTGTATAAATCTTCGCTGGAATGCATGAAGTTGTCTGTTAAGGACTTGGAGCCCTGCAACCAAACAATATACGGCTTCTCTGGTGAGGGACTCGCCCCGGCGGGGTCAATCAGACTTCTAGAGACAGCAGGTACAGTGCCTGCTACCAGGACATTACTCGCTACTTTCATAGTAGTCGATTGTCCCTCGACGTACAATGCAGTCATTGGAAGACCTATACTGGTTGATCTTCGAGTCGTCACCTCGGTATGGAACTTAGCCATGAAATTCCCGACAGACGCAGGGGTAGGACGCGTGTTGGGAAATCAGAGGGAGGCCAGGGAGTGCTATAATGCCTCAGTCATGAAGGCGAAGAAGGGAACGTCGAAGAGCACTCCCCCAGATAGGTTGCAGATGGCTATTGATACACAAGCCCAATCCGATAATGAAGTCACCAAATAGGGTGTTGCCCAAAGTGAGGATAGAGATTTAGATCCTTGCTTTAGGGATTTTGAGGAAAATGTTGGACCCGTTGAGGACTTGGAAGAGGTCCAACTTGACGAGAAAGACCCGACCAGAGTCGTGAAGGTCGGGAAAAACTTAGAACCAACCACGAAGCATGTGCTGGTGGAGTTTTTGTGGAAAAACCAGGAAGTCTTCGCCTGGTCGCACAAAGACATGGCTGGGATAGATCCTGCAGTTATCAACCATGTCCTGAACATAGACAAGAGTTTTCCACCCATGCAACAGAAAAGAAGGTTGCTCGATAAGGATCAGTCGAGAGCCTTAAAATAAGAAGTTGAAAGATTAAAGGAGAATGGGTTCATCAGGGTGGCGTTTTATCCATCATGGGTCTCTAATCCAGTGCTGGTTCCCAAGCCTAACGGCAAATGGCGAACCTATGTGGAATTCACAGACCTCAATAAAGCCTGCCTGAAGGATTGCTTCCCTCTCCCAAGGATCGACCAGTTGGTCGATGCTACTGCAGGACATGAGATCCTCTCCTTCATGGATGCATACTCAGGCTACAATCAGATCAGCATGCATCCCCCTAACGAGGATCATACCAGCTTTCAGACCGATACAGGATTATACTGTTATAAAGTAATGCCTTTCGGACTGAAAAACACAGGTGCGACTTACCAACGATTGGTTAACCACATGTTTAAAGAGTTGATCAGAGTAAACATGGAGGTATACGTGGATGACATGCTGGTAAATTCGAAAAAAGCAGAAGGACATGTGAAGGATTTACAAGAGTGTTTCGATGTATTGAACAAGTACCAGATGAAACTAAATCCTCTCAAATGTTCCTTCGGAGTTGGATCAGGGAAATTTTTGGGGTTCATTGTTAATTCAAGAGGAATCAAGGCCAACCCCGACAAGATAAAAGCCCTGATCGACATGAAATCGCCAGAGAGGATCATGGATGTACAAAGTTTAACTGGGAGAATTGCAGCCCTAAGTAGATTCATTTCCAAGTCAACAGATAAATGCGTCCCTTTATTCAATCTACTTAGAGGCAACAAGATGTTTGAATGGACAGGAGACTGCGAGCAAGCTTTTCAGGCCTTAAAAACCCATATGGCACAGCCTCCTATTTTATCAAAGGAGAAACATTGTTCATTTACCTGGCGATCACCGAAGTTGCTGCTAGTGCGGTACTAGTACGAGAGGAATAAGGCATACAAAAGGCGGCTTATTATGTAAGCAAGAGGCTAATTGGAGCAGAACTGAGATATCCTCCCATCGAAAGGTTAGCTTATTATTTAATCTTGGCCTCAAGGAAGCTACGTCCTTAATTCCAAGCCCATCCCATTACAGTCTTAACTCATCAGCCCCTTCGGCAAGTCCTCCAAAAACCGGAGGCGGCTTGGCGTTTATTAAAATGGGCAGTCGAACTTGGGCAGTTCGATATTACATATTCACCGCGCGCAGTAGTAAAAGGACAAGTCTTGGCTGATCTTATTGCAGAGTTCACCGAGCTCCCAGACAACGAGCAGTGCGAAAAGCCTAGTGTGCCTGAGCCCTAAGATGAAGCTCCTTCGTGGAAGTTATTCATAGATGGATCGTCCAACGAATCTCACGCAGGAGCAGGAGTGATCTTGATAATGCCAAAGGGGCATCGATTTCACTGCGCCATTAGGTTTGACTTCACAGCGTCGAATAATGAAGCCGAATACGAAGCACTCCTTGCTGGATTAAGAATGGAAAAAGACATGGGTATAAAGGTGCTGGATATTTACAGTGATTCACAGCTGGTAGTGAATCGGGTTCTAGCGGAATATCAAGCACGAGGCCTAAAAATGGTGGCCTACTTGAACAAAACTAAAGATCTATTGGCCCAGTTCAAAAAATATACCCTCCAGCAAATACCTCGGGATCAGAATTCGAACGCAGATGCCTTAGCCAAACTCGCAAGCGCAAAAGATGCTAACACTTTGAATATTGTGCCAGTGGAAAGATTGAGCGAGCCGAGCATACGAGCAAATAAAACCAGTATGGAAATCCGGATGGAAGATACATGGATGGCGCCTTACTTGGAGTATCTTACAAATGGAGTACTACCGACAGATAGGAACAAAGCCAGAACTCTTCAAAGGTAGGCCCCACTGCTGGAGTTTTCTTGAATACCCGCGACCCCACTGCTGGAGTGCTCAGACCAAACTGGGAAGGACCTTATCAGATTGAAGAAGTCCTTCATATGGGCACCTACAAACTTGCACGCTTGAATGGAGATCTCGTTCCACGCTATTGGAACGGTGAACACCTGTGCAAGTACTACCAATAAACAATCCTTTTTAAAGAACTGGCTTGTATTAATTTTTACTTTTTACATGTTTCGAAAAAGGGTTAGCCACATTGTATGGCTAATCGCTTATAAGTGTAAGATCTTTCTAAGATCACTCGTAAAGACATGTTTAGTCCATTTTTAATACAAGATTATAAGGGACTGTGCGCAGCCAGTCATTCTTGCCAACCTTTGTAAATTTATTTTTACAAGTATTTGTTCATTACGTGTGTTGTTTTGCTGTATTATAAGTGTTACAATTCCTATCGAGCAGTAATGTTCGCACAGGTCGTGGTCAAGGCAAGTGACCAAGGACCGAAAGCTCCTCGATCACTTGGGGGGCATATAAGTACATCGATAGCAAAGCATACCGAAAGGTATGTAAACACATGAACAAAATGAGTGAAAGCATGCTACGGTACTTAGAGTATTTTTCAAAATTTATATTTTGTTAAGTCAAGCCAAAGTACTATGCTAAGTTCGGTCATGCGAACAGATGTTATAATAATAAGAAAATATTATAATATCATAAGGCATTCTTTTACACCGCAAGCATTACTGCTTGGATGTAATTGTTTAAAGTAAAAGAAAAAGTTTGCTGCCCGTGCAGCAAATTTAAAAGTAAAAATTGTCTTTACAACACGACCCGTGGGTCCTGTAACTGAAAAAAAAGAAGAAGAGAGAAATAAGTTTAAGGAGCAGGAGGGTCTTGCTCAGCAGTCTGATTGACCGCATTCTCAACAACTCCTCCCTCCTCTGCGTCAGCAGCCAACTGGATGCTTGAGGAAGCAGGAACCCTTGCTCTTTCTTCTTCTTCAACCAATCGAGAAGTGCAGCGGGCCAACTCAGCGTTCCTGGCATCTTCCGGAAGGTAGTTAAAATTGGCACCCCAGTTGTGTTTCCAAAAGTCGTAGAAACATCGAAGTGTCGCATTCTTGTACCTCTCCAGATTATTAGTATTGGTAAGCTTTAGCTTCTCCACCTGGCTCTCAAGAACAGCTATGGCCTTGTCCTTAGCAAGGAGCTCCACCTTGAGCCTCTTGACTTCACGATATTGGGTTCGGATGGAATCCTGGTATTCATCCCTCTGCTTCTTCATAGCTTCCTAAGAAGCTTCAGCCTCCGCCAGCTTTGCCACCGCAGCATCCTTCTGCTGAGTAACCACCTCCAACTCCCCAGTATGCCTGGCTTCTGCAGCCTGAAGCTCCTCGATGGCTCTCACATGGAACTCCTCGACGGCCTTTGCCCGAGCCTGGTCCATGGTAGCCAGGGCACGGGTGCGAGCGGCAGTTATTGTCAGCATGGCGTGCAGTCAAGGAAATAAAAGTTAGACTATACTACAAAAAGGAGAAGTAAAATTCAAGAGGAAAAATACTTACACTGACCACTTCGTTAAGGGCCCTGTTGAGGATCTGGTCAACCCCCATGCTCTCAGCTTCATCCATTGTCTCCCTACAACGATCGTGCTTCAAAATATGGGCAAGGCGATCTTTGGCTGATCGAAGGGAGCGGTTCAAGAGCTTGGTCCCAGGAAGCTCTGCTTGCGGGGTGTGCTCCCTTCGGGCCGCAGGAAGAGGGTTGGCAGCAGGGGTAGCCTCCTTCTTAGTAGGAGCAGAAGGCTGGGCAGAAGCTTGTCCAGTTGGCACGTCCTAGGAAGGATCTTCTGTTCGACCCTTCTTGGCAGGGGGTCCTTGGCTTGATTCGCCATTGTGCCTCCTAGATGTCTTTCGTCGAACCAGGGGAACTTCTGCCTCCTCTTGAGCCTGGTACAGATCGAAAATGTTGGGAGAAGCCTTCTCTGCGTACAAAGAAAAATATGCAGATGGTAAGACAAAGGCGGATGAAAATGCTTGGTAAAACAGAAAAGAGGTCACAAAGTTTAATACCCGAGCTACAACTGCTGGTCGCTATACTACTGAATCTATTAGTCATACACTCACTATCTAGCACGAAGAAGTCTGGCCCTAGATTAGGAGTATACGTAAAATTGTCGTCCTCGTCAAACAAGTGACAGGGAATTGGCAAGCTATTTGAAAGCAAGATAACAATATCATTTTCATCTGAGGATTCATCCAGGTCTATGATAGACTCTGTTGGCTTTTGTTTCCCCTTGCCTTAGGGCGCAGAAGGCCTCTCTGCTGAAGGGACGCCAGTGGGTTCCCTGATCGTAACCCCCGTTGGCCTCCTTCGGGGAGGAGACGCCGGGGGTTGCTGCACGGGATCCCCCTCGGCTATGGCATCTGCTACCACAGGTCCTCTTGTTTCATGGCGAGGAGCCAGGACGCCAGATAGCCTCAGATTTTCATCGGTGACTAGGGACTTGATGGTTTTTTCTGCGTCTGCCATCCTGGCCAGTGCGTTGGACCTCAACACCATGTCTGGTGTTGGGTTCGGACGTAACCATGGTCCTGAAAGGCATAGTATACTTTAGAGATTTTCAGGAGAATTTATTAAGGAAAAGTAGCGACCAGTGAAAAAAGAATTTACCTCCGCGAGCAAAGGCTAGGTTGTTCGTAGTCATGTCCGACGTGAGGAAGTACTCCCTATTGTACTGCCCCACGTTGGAAATGTGGGTAGTGTCACTCAGGAACGTTCGGCTAGTTTCCTAGTGACAGAGATGGAAGAAGCCCGTCCCGTATTGTTGAGGGTTGGACTTAAGGTCGAAGAGGAAATTGACCTCATGAGGAGAGGGTTCTGGCCATTTTTTAAGTTTATAGAGGATATAGAGTGCGGCCAGCATTCTATATCCATTTGGAGTAATTTGAAAGGGGGCAACACTGAAATAGTTGGCCACCCCTTGATAGAAAGGGTGTAGAGGGAGGATAACCCCCGCCTCTATGTGATATCTAGACCAAGCGCTATAGACACCCCCGGGAAGGTTAGCTCTTTGGTCAGCAGCTGGGATTGTGAGATTGACTCCTGTAAGAGGATAGTTCCTGCGATAATTGGCAAGCATCCGAGGAGTCACTTGGCTAGTGGGGGAAAGATACCACTCGACATCAGGAAGGTTTTGATGTCGAGGGCGGGCCCTGACTTGGATACGAGGGTCTGGGGCGGCATTTTCTCGACCACTGGTCGAGGGAACCCTAGCCTGTGAATCAGGCTGGGCAGGAGAATTTGGACTGTTTTCAGAGTCAGGTATTTTCTTGCCTAGAGATTTGGAGCGGGCCATTTGAGGTGGCGATGGATGAGGTCTAGAAGAAGATTGTGAAAATGGAATCTCGTGAACTCGGTCGATCGGTTGTTCTTCGCCTTTGAGCAGCTGGGCAAGAAGATCACCGTCGATGGGCCGCTCACCTCCCCACAAATCTGGCATTAAAGTCTGCAAACAGAAGAATGGGGAGGTGAGGATGAAGAATTTTGAAAGTTTTTTAGAATAACGCTGGTCGAGTATAAAAGTTAAGCTTTTATACAACAGATCAAAAGTGAAAGTAAAAAGTTTTTTTGAAAAAGCTTTTTCAACTCCTTTTAGGGCGGGAAAAACCTGGTTTTTCAGCTAGCATAAAAATCGAATTTTTACTTCATTTTTACGTCCTAAAGTCATGATCTTAACTATCAAACTAACTCATAACTCCTTAGTAATAGAGAAATATCATTCAATACAATATCACCTATCAAACCCCCAATTGACATGCATCTCAACCCAGAAACGAATGAACACAACAGTCAGTCTACAGAAGCATGCACAACAAAAATATAAAGCGTAAGAGTCCAGAAACTTACCAGGATGAAGATCGTGGAGATTTGAGAAATTTTTCGGGTGTAAAAGAGCTCACGGACTAAATCTTGAAACGTCGAAGGACGGTTTCTAGAGGAAGACAGGGGCTCTGGTGTTAGGGTTTCTTGAAAGAGTGATGGCTTGCGTAAAAAGAAAAAGGAGACTTTGAAGAGGCTATATATATATTTGTCCATAAGCATTAAAAGGCAGTAATCATCAGCTTCCCCTTTTTCGAAGCCTGGGGAAGGGTGATAGCCGTCGAAAGGTTACTTGGGAAGCGAAAAGTCGTGATTAGACAAGGGTAGGTTGCTTTTTCCAAGATTGCACGAAGGGTTCTGACAGGTATGGTGGGGTAACGAAGGGTCGTTTCCTCAAAAGTTTATTTATTGCTCTTAATAAATAAACTTGGGGGGCAAATGTTATCCAAAAAACAGGCACGAATGACGTGGCATGTAACGCCCTACTTCCTTAGAGCCGTTACTAAGTGAGTTTTAAGACAAAACAGTGCAATGAACTCGCTAACCGAGGTTTTGAAGCAAAAGTGTGACTAATAAAAGTTAAGGCTGCAATCTTTGAAAATGCGCTGACTCAATAAAAACTTCTAGTATTAGACAATTGGGATCCCAAAATAAGGTTTGAAAACTATTTACATCTTGAAATAAGTTTACAGTTGATCAGTTACAAAATCATAGATTATTACAGCCATTTTCAAATAAACCCCCAACCAAAGCAGTCGGGCAGGACAAACATGTACACGTCGCTTCACGCTCTCCGTACTCATGGTTGGTTGACTCAGTCATTGCCCTTACCTGCAACACAGAGCACCCGTGAGCCGAAGCCCAGCAAGAAAACTCATGCAGAACATAACATATGCATTTATACAATTTATCATAACAGATAATCCACATACATAAAAGTCAACCATTAGACTAAGCAAACACGGCCATGCCGCCCCAGAAACCTTACCAAAGCCCTGGGGTATCGGTTCTCACCGCGAGGATAACTCATGTATCCCTTGGGTTCCACCCTGAATATAGCATCCCATGTGCTAGGTGTTACTTTCGGCCCCACGGCCGCCCCGGCCTACGCCGCACTCGGCCCTTGCCGTTCATTTCATCATAATCACACATAGCATAAATCAAGCAACATTCAAACAAATGCTAATTCAATTAAATCTGCACCCTAACATGTAATGCAGTATAGGGCCACGCCCGACAATCATCTCATCATGCAACATGCAATATAGGGCCGCGCCCCGCATTCATACTATGGGCCCAAGCCTTATCCTACGGGTGTTATAGTTTTCTTACCTGTATTCCAAATGCTTTAAATAGAAAAATGACGGCCCCCGAGCACGATCCACTTCCCGAGCTCTAGCTTAATACCTAGTCACAACCAAGATAATGCATACCAATAAGATAAATCTTAAATGAGTTTCTAAATCAAGTTCTAGTCCCCGAAACATTGAACTTCACCAAAAATATAAAAAGATTCAATCCCGAGCACCCGTGGTTAAATTCCCAAGCCTAAATTCTCAAAATCCCATAATTCCTTAAGCGCCGCGGCATGGCCCCCAAACAGGGCCACAAAATGCCCAGAAACAGGTAAGGGCCGCGGCCCTACAAGGACCATGCCGCGGCCCGCCCTCCATCCTCAGTGCATCTTAGCCTTCAAGGGCCGGGGCCCTCCAAGAACCATGCCGCGGCCCGACCCTTCGAACCCAGAAAAACCCACTATTTTCAAGCTTAAAACCTCACCTTAAGCCATCCCAAAGCTCCCAATTCAAAACCAATTAATAATCACAACATTAGGATGGTTTAAACAACACAATTCCACCAAAAAAATCCAACCTAACACTCACCAAAATCCCAATTCCAAATTTCTGAAATTTCAAACCTAGAACTCAAAACCAACCAAGGAAATTCTCAATCTCAACCATCAAACTTTAATTTAAACCTTACCTCAGTTGTAGAATCATTTCCCAAAGGATCCCATGACCTATCTTCAAAGTTTCAAGCCTCAAACTCCACCTTGAATATCAAAATCCACAAACATTCACAACCCAACAAAATCTCAGAATTTAACTTGAGAAAAAGAATTAATTGCTTACCTTTACCCTGATTTGTTCTTGATTAACTCTTGAGCTAAACCTCCAAATCCCACCATCAATATTCAGAAATTCAAGCTTGATTTCTCCTAAGATTTCTGTGGATTCATGAAAGAAAGAGGAAAGAAAGAAGAAGAAGAGAGGGTGGAGGCTGGGTCGGTTTCTCTAAGTCTCCAAATGGTTTATTTGTTTTGTTTTTATAACTTAAGCTGGTTACCTCAAGGTTCGGGGTACCAAAATCTCCCCGAGGAAAAAATGGTAAAATCCCCCAGTATTCCCGCCTAGACATCCTAACCTCAAATATATCTCTAATTATTTATTTTCATAACCCAATATCAAAATACTCCTTGACTTGTCCAAAGTCAATTATAATGCCCCGTTGTGACTTTCCCCGCTATCCAGCTCTAGGATCGCCTCGTGCCGAAAGTTACAAATCACGGAAATACCCACATATCACTGTGGTCTCAACAATCATCACATATTAATACAGTTATGCCCAACATGGCCAAAATTACAATTATGCCCTACTAACACAATCGGGGCCTACATGCATACTAATATACATAGTCATGCATCTCAAATAATCAAATAGTCACATAACACGCTTTAAATCATAACCATGCATTTAACTCATAAAATCACACATAAATCCCAACATGCCCTCCTGGCACACTAATCAAGGCCCTTAAACCTTATTAGCGATTTTGGGTCGTTACATGGCAAGTTATTTCTGGACACGTGGCTGACACCGGGCGGAATTCTGCTAGGGTATCGACCAGTAGAGATATTGCAAGCAAAAGGCAGTCGAAGTTTACCTGCGACCAGTATGGTCGCAGGTTCCGCGTGTCTCATGATAATTTTATAAAGATCTTAGTCAATCCCGAGATTGACTCCCATGATTTCCTGAGTATCCGATTATTTAGGAAAGAATATCTGTAACAAATTAATGTAATCCCCCTTGAGCCTATAAATAGAGAAAGATAGCTCAAGGAAGGGACTTTTGGCTTTCGAATTATCTGAGATTAGAGTTATTCTATTTGATATATTGTCTTGTTCTTCAGAGGTTGGTGAAACTCATTGAACCCTAGTTCTTTGATCACTCCTTTGAATTATATATCAATAACAGTTCAAGTGGACGTAGGTTGTTACCAGATTCTGGGGCCGAACCACTATAAACTCTTGTGTTCTTTATTGTTTTTTTCATCACATTCATTTCAACGTATTTGTCCACATCAAGCAAATTTGACTCTGTGTCAGTTGGCCAAAATCAGGGTCAACACTAAGTTTATAGTTTTTTTAACATTCTCTACTTTTTTTCTCTAATTTAGTAAAAAAAAATACAAATTAGTAGGTCCCACTCATTTTTTTTTCCAATCTCTTTTCTTTCTAACCAAACACACATTTTTTTTTTCTCCCTACATTTTTCTCCACAATTTTCTTTTCTATACCAAATATAAGGTAAAGTTCGTATAAGGTAGTGATCACTAAAGCTCATGCTTTTGTTTCTCTTTTGCTCATAGTTGAGCTCGTTTCCTTGTCGAATACAAACGGTGTAATTTTTTCAATCTTTCTTTGAGAATTTATATTTTTGTCTTCATTTCTTTTCTTTTTGTTATTCTCACTTCTTCAGTTTTTATTTGTTATTTCTTTAGTTTTTCTATGGTCTAGTCTTAGAAATTTTTTTCTTAATCAACAATCGGATTTCATAATCTCAAGTATGGAGGTTCTTCATTTATTCTTAGACTAGAAAACATAACCGCGCTCCGCGCAATCTTTTGTAATTATTAAAAAAATATACATTTTAAAATATTTTTTGGGAGATTGTGGGGTAGTGATTCATTTTTACCCTAATCGTACAACATGCTCTTTATATGGACACGTGAAGACATCTTTACCATTTTTTTTTTCATGATGGTGTTCAATGTTCATTGTTTAGCCAACCTCCTATAGGTTTCTGAAAAATTATGACAAATTAAAGTACCGAAAACAAAGTTAAAAAATCTTGTTGTACATGTGCTTTAATTTATTATTATTATTATTATACGCTTTGCTTGGTTTTTTTATAAAAAATCTAATATATGTATAAGAAAATTCATGTTTTGTGTAAGACTTATTTTGGCTGATTACCTGTTTGAAGCCTTTATTATAAAAAAATTAACTTTTAGATCTCGTGTTTTGTCAAAAACTTAAAAATTGGAATTGATAGATTGATTATTTGAACACTATATTTTTGCCGACTACCCGTTTTGACCATTTATTTTTAAAAACGAACCTTTGGACGATGTATTTATTTAAAAGGTTCAAACTTCTTATAAAAATTAAATTATATATTTATATAATTTTTTTTCTGTAAGGGTTCACACCATTTTGAACCTTGTATTTTAGTCGATTACCCGTTTGAACCTTTATTATTAAAATTTAACTTGTGGAGCTCAAATTTTGTCACAAGGCTAAAACAAGAATAGATAAATCGATTATTTGAACACTATATTTTGACGATTACTTGTTATGATCCTTTATTTTTAAAAATTAACTTTTGGATCATATATATATATTCAAAAGGTTAAAAATTCTTTATGTTTTCTATAAGGGCTCACACCATTTTGAACATTGTATTTTAGCCGTTTACCCATTTGGACCCTTTAATTTTTTAAATTAACTTGTGGACCTTGTGTTTTGTTAAAAGGTTAAAAATTGGAATATAAAGATATATTATTTGAACCACGTATAATTTGATTCATTACCCGTTTGGATATTTTATTGTTGAAAACTAACATTTGGATCCCATGTTATGTTAAAAAGTTAAAATATAAATAGATAGATTTTATTATTATTATTATATATATATATTTTTATCTATTATAATTTTTATTAAAATAAAAATGAGAAAATAGGTAAAAAAAATCCTTAAGGCCATAAATTAGAAAAGTAAAATAAAAAATGAGAAACAATATTGTTCACTTATATTTATAATTTAATTAAATAGTTGTGGTAATTACATATCTAATCAAATTTAAATTCAAAATATATATTGTTGACGCGGTTCTTCGGCAATAGGTAATTAAGAGAAGAAGAGAAAGGGATTAGTGCTGAATATAGAACCGTCGCAGATACAGAATCTTAGAGAATGAACTAGGTGACTCCAAACACGTTTTTAAGTGATTCAAAGGTTAAAATACCTCTACTCCACTAGTCAATATTATTGATATATTCTGGGTATTTAGTTACAAAGCCTATATCTCTTCAGATACTATTTTTCCCAACCCCTATCAACTCCCAGGTTCTCCATATTTATAGGAGAAGGCACTTGGAGGTTGGTAAGGAGGTCATCCCGTGACCTTATTATATGTCATATCAACTCTGTGACATTCATGATTAATTCCTAAACCTGACACATAAGTATGGTCAAATCGATAGGTAAGGAGATAATGGGCCGCACGGCCCAACCCAGCCGTGGATATCTGAACACGCACGTTCCTGCTGCGTGTCCGAGAAGTCAGGGAGATATCGGACACATGATGTCAGATATATGCACGTTTATCTTGCGTGTGTTGACTCTTCAGAGGGTCAGAGCTCCAGACACAGCTCGTGCCACGAGCTGCTCCCTTGACCCGACCTTCGGCCTTCGGATCCCTTCACCCAGTCCTGGGCAACCTTGGTGAGTCCTCAGGGATTGCTCGAGCTAACAAGGTATGACCTCGAAACGGGTGCTCCGGTCTTGGGGATGTTAATGGGCTAATCGTGATTAGTCCGTATCTTGGCCTGCTAATCAGCCCCTGGGAAAACCAGGGCGTACATCTGCCCCCCAAGCTCCTGCTTGTGGTATATGACGTCGCATATAAGACCACAGTGGGGGCTTTTAGACTTCCCCATAAACTCTTCGCATTCCACTCTTTACGCAGGCGTCTAATACGTGGAAGATTGTGGGTGGTGACGGTACGTCTTACGAGAACCGCATTTAATGGCCTAGCCTATGCCCAGCCGTCGTTTCGTATTTCGAGTGGAAGGCCTCGGATGTACGCATCCCGGTCAATCCCCAGGACCTGGAGAAGATCCCGGAGGTCTTTCGGGGAACGGTGTACGAATCGGCGAGCTACGCCGTTAACCATATCTACAAGTTCACCGAGAAGGAACTCCGGACTATTGAGACGATGAGCCCGGTTGACGTCATGGACTCTTCCATGAGCATGACCCTAACGATAAGCTGCCCTATTCTTTTAAAGCTTTTACCATCACACTTTGCCTAGTTTTTTCTGAGTCAGTTTATCTTTCATTCCTCGCAGGGTGTCGTCGCCCTTCACCGAAGCTTTGTAATGCCCCAAATTCCCTAATAAGGTTTAGGACCTTGATAAGGAGGCCGGGAGGGCCATAATTGGATTATTATAGTATTTAATGATTATATGCATGTTTACGTGAATTATATTATTATATGATGTTGAATGCATGCATGTGGGCTCATATGTTATTATGAGGGTATTTTAGTAATTTGGCCGCTGTGGGCGTAATTGTGTATCTTGGGTGCATGATTGTGATTAATTAATATAGCCACATTTTAGGGTGGATTGGTTCGAGCTTTTCGACATGAGACGATCATGAGCTGCTAGTGTTCGGTCTGGTCATAACGGGTTTAAGTCCGGGGCTCGGGGTGAGTCTCGGGGTGAATTTAATGGTTAGAGCATTACCGGGAATTAAAGGGTAATGGGATGTGGATTATTGGTGTCTGAGGTTATTGGGATAGCGGGAATTGGAGGGTGTTAACTGTGATTAATGAAATAGGTGTGAAAGGATGGTTTTGCCCTTGGTGGCTGCTAAGGTTTCATTTTAGACCTAAGGGTATTTAGGTCTTTTTACCCTAAGAGATATATATCAGCCATTAAGGCTGTAGAAGAGTAGAAAAAAACAGAGTCTCTCCTCCTTCTCTCCCGATAAATTTTCTTCCTCTTTTCTCTTTGGATTTTCAAGCTCAGTTTCAGGAATTAAGCCAAGGAACCAAGCTTAGCCAAGCTAGGGTTATGCTCCACCATTGAAGAGGGTGTGTTGCCAAGGTTAAGGTGAGTTTCTAGCCACTAGAACTCTTGGTTTTGCTCTGTTTTCTTAGTTAAGTTTCAGCTGGTTTTTAGGTTGGAAACTTGGGAATTGGTTGGAGTTTTGGCTAGGGTTCTTGGGGTTGTGGTCCCTAGGACATGTGCGGATGGTTTTTAGGTTCATTTGGCACCAAAAATGGGATTTGGAAGCATTAGAATCGAGTTAGAATTGAGGAAGTCGAAGAAGGAAGTTTCAGGGGTGGTGCTGTCTGGAGGTAGCACTACAGCGCCCATCAGAGGGCGCTATAGCGCTACACAGGGCTCAGTTGGGCGGTTTGTGATTCTGTCTTGAGCGCTGGGGCGCTAGAAGGGTAGCGCTACCCTGCTCCTTCAGAACCCTGTTTTGGGTGTTTTTAAGGGCTTTTGGCTTGGGGTTTCAATCCTTAAGGCCCGGGATCGAATCTACTCACTATGTGGGCATGTTTCGAGGTCCCGAGGGTGGGGTTTAGGTTAAGACCCTATCTTTGGTAATTTTCATTAATTGGAGATTATTTGGTTATGACTAGGTGACCGCTAAAGGACTAAAAGCTGATCATTCTCAAGGGTCGTTCCTCTAATCGTTCTAGCTCGACTTTGAGGTAAGAAAACTGCACCCTGTGTATATGTGACATGCATGGCTATTATGATGCATGTTGGTTGATTATTGAGTATGACATGCGTGGTTATTATTGATGCACGTCGGTTGATTATTATGTGACATGCATGACTATTCTTGACGCATGTTGGTTGATTATTATGCGTGACGTGCATGGCTGTTATTGGTGCATGTTGGATTGCTGGATATATTGCATACGATGCATGAGAAACATGTGATTAGGACATGCTTTATATACTGAGTATGATATTGTTCAGAGCTTGAGCCTCTGTGGTTGCGCTTGGTCCTAATTGTGCTGGTATCTGCTAGTAAGCATGCTAAATACCTTGTTTATGGATATTGGACATGTGATAAATGTTTGGTGGCATGGCTTACTTGTGTATGACGCTGGCTTATTAGTCAGAATCGACAATAGTGTCAGATCCGTCTGTGAAGCTGTGACTTATTAGTTAAGTTCACCACGGGCTGAGCAATGGTCGTAACTTTACTGACCTAAGGGTCAGAAGTGGCAGTGCGTTGTGAGCGCCGGGCCAAACAAAGATTAGATCTAATCGAGGTCGGCATTGAATGACTCATATGGGGTATTAATGCTGGACCGACCGGAAGGTCAATGAGAACTATAAGCGCTTGCCTGGTTCATGACCAGATGTTTATGGCCAAGGTATATGACCCCGGTGACTGTTGTCACACGGCCAAGGGACGCTGTCCATGGCACGACTCTAGAGTCGGGAGGAAGGTTATGTTGGTGACCATTCACTATGTACCTGTCCCAACCAAACTTATGAAAGGATCACTTGTCAGTTAAGCCCTGGTGACCCTATCGTCACATGGCTAGAAGGAGCGATGCTCATCATTGTGACTTTTGGATATTGTCACCTATTTGCTTGGACTGATAGTCCTGAATGGTTATTATGATCGTTGTTGAGACTATGTCACGCTTTATTGTGCTTTCTTGCTGGGCTTTGGCTCACGGGTGCCACGTGGTGCAGGTAAAGGCAAGAGGAAGCAGGACCATCCTTGAGTTGGAGAGCTTAGGTGATGATGTGTACATATGCAGCTGCTCGTCCGCCACGGCCGAGGTTTAAAGTGGAACTAGGGTTGAACCCTGTTTTTGTCGCTTAGAACGGCCTGTTGTAAATATTTTCTGTAACAAACTCTGAAACTTTATTTTCGGGATCCCAATGTATATACTAAATGTTATAGTGAAACGTTACATCTTAACCAAAATGTTTAACCCCTAAATCGCTAATCATACCTAGATCATGTTTTTGGCCAAATGACTCGATTAGCGAGTTTAGCACTGTTTACAAGGCACACCGTAATGGTCCCTGGAGTTTTGGGCGTTACACTTCTCTTTCATGCCACCGAATTTCTGGGCGCGCTTGTTGGTGAAGTTCCAAGCTCGCCTCGACAAAGAGGCGCCAGCTTCGGAGACTGGGGAAGCCCGTGGTGCGGCGGAGCAAGATGAAACGGCGACCTCCAAAGGGCCGACTGACGGAGCTTAGGGCACTCTTCTCTTTCTCTCTTTATATATTTTCAAGTATTATTTTTTTTTTGTAACTTTTGCATGAGGTGTCCTTACCTCGAGACAATTTGCCTTGCGCTTTTAATTCATATATATATTTTTTTGATAAACTTAGCTCGAGTTAATTTTTATCCATATCTCGAGTTCTTTAAGAAGAAACACGATCAATATATTTAAGTTAACTTCTAAGTTTTACGACCTAGTTAAAACTAGGAACTTATTTTCAAAACTTAGTTCGGGTTAACTTTTATCCATATCTCGAGTTCTTTAAGAAGAAACACGATCAATAAATTTAAGTTAACTTCTAAGTTTTACGACCTAGTTAAAACCAGGAACTTATTTTGAAAACTTAGTTCGGGTTAACTTTTATCCATATCTCGAGTTCTTTAAGAAGAAACACGATCAATAAATTTAAGTTAACTTCCAAGTTTTTCCGACCTAGTTAAAACCAGAAACTTATTTTGAAAACTTAGTTCGGGTTAACTTTTATCCATATCTCGAGTTCTTTAAGAAGAAACACGATCAATAAATTTAAGTTAACTTCTAAGTTTTTACGACCTAGTTAAAACCAAGAACTTATTTTGAAAACTTAGTTCGGGTTAACTTTTATCCATATCTCGAGTTCTTTAAGAAGAAACACGATCAATAAATTTAAGTTAACTTCTAAGTTTTTACGACCTAGTTAAAACCAGGAACTTATTTTGAAAACTTAGTTCGGGTTAACTTTTATCCATATCTCGAGTTCTTTAAGAAGAAACACGATCAATAAATTTAAGTTATCTTCTAAGTTTTACGACCTAGTTAAAACCAGGATAGGACTTAGTTGGCGTTAACCCTTATCCGTGTCTCGAGCTCTTTAAGAAGAGCAACGATCCATAGATAAAAATCAACATCTAAGTCATTAAGGAGACCTGGTTATATCCAGGTACCATATGCCCCCCAAGTAACTGGGAAAGGGTCTTTCGTGGTTACTTTAAGATTACAATTGCAAATGTGCGTAAAAAGCTGATTTTTATTAATATATAGAAAGTGGCCTTCCAGGCCTTACAAGTGGATCATTGATAATATTTATTTAAGTGGATGGCGTTCCAGGTCCGTGGTACGGTTCCTCCATCAAGTTGGGCTAACTTATAAGTTCCTTCCTTGATGATTTCGATGACCTGGTATGGTCCTTCCCAGTTCGGTCCCAAGACTCCATCCTTGGGATCTTTCCCGGCCAGGAAAACTCTCCTTTGGACCAAGTCGCCAACGTTAAAGGTGCGCCTTTTGATTTTAGAGTTGAAGTAGCGAGTGACCTTCTACTGATAATGGGCGAGCTGGAGTTGCGAATCCTCTCGCCTTTCATCAATTAGATCGAGGGAATGGCACAGGAGCTCATGGTTCCGATCTTAGTCGTAAGACTGGACTCTATGCATCAGAACTTCAACTTCCATGGGGAGGACTGCTTCACTCCCAAAGGTTAGGGAGAAAGGAGTATGACCCGTAGGAGTCCGATGCGAGGTCCGGTATGCCCATAGGACCTGGGGGAGCTGTTCTGGCCAGACCCCCTTTGCCTCATCTAATCTCTTCTTGAGGCTCGCCTTTAGAGTCTTGCTGACAGCCTCGACCTGGCCGTTCACCTGAGGATAGGCCACGGAGGAGAAGCTTTTTACAATCCCGTGCCTTTCACAAAACTCGGTGAACAGGTCGCTATCGAACTGAGTGCCGTGTCGGAGATGATTTTCTTCGGCAGACCGAATCGACAGATGATACTTTTAACCATGAAGTCGAGTACCTTCTTCGATGTTATTGTTGCCAACGGCTCTGCCTCAGCCCACTTAGTGAAGTAGTCTATGGCTACCACGGTGTAACGGACTCCGCCCTTGCCAGTGGGCAAAGCGCCCACTAGGTCTATTCCCCAAACAGCAAACGGCCAAGGGGCCGAGATCATCCTCAGCTCGACTGAAGGAGCTCGGGCAAGTGCAGCGAATCGCTGGCATTTGTCGCACTTCTTCACATATGAGATTGCATCTTTGGACAAAGTTGGCCAGTAATAACCTTGCCTGAGAACCTTTAAGGCTAGGATTTGCCCCCCAGTGTGGTCTCCGCAGAATCCTTCGTGAATTTCCTGCAGGATGGCCTTCGCCTCACCTGGAAGAACGCATCGGAGGAGAGGTAGGGAGTGCCCACGTCGGTACAATAACCCATCAACTATTGTATATCTAGGGACTTGATATAGGACTCACCGCGCGTCGTTACGTCCTTCAGGCAGCTTGCCCTCGACCAGATATTCAAGGATGGGGGTCATCTAGGTCGGTCTAGCATCAATCATCTCGACCTCTGCCCGATCTCCTTCTATACTTGGTTTTTCCAAGAATTCTATTGGCACCAACCCAAGGGTCTCCGTCTCTCCCAAGGTGGCAAGTTTGGCAAGGGCATCCGCATTGGCGTTCTGTTCTCGAGGTATCTGTTCGATTGATCCTTGCTCAAATGCGGACAGCTCGGCTTTTGCCTTTTCCAAATAGGCGACCATCTTGGGTCCCCGCGCCTGATACTCGCCCAGAACCTGGTATACCACGAGCTGGGAGTCACTAAAGCACTGGACGGAGCTCGCCTTTAACTCATTGGCTATCCTCAACCCGGCTAACAAAGCTTCGTATTCCGCCTCATTGTTCGAGGCCTTGAACCCGAACCTTAGCGCCGAGTGGAACCTATGTCCCTCGGGGGAGATAAGAATGATTCCGGCCCCAGAACCGTTCTCGTTGGATGAACCATCCACAAAGATCTTCCACAATGATTCGGGCGATGTGAGCTGAGATGAGCCTTCTGATGGATCCTCCTGGAATCCCGTGCACTCTGCCACGATGTCGGCTAAGGCCTGAATTTTTATGGAAGTTCGTGGAGTATAGAAAATCTCGAACTGACTGAGTTCGACCGCCCACTTTAACAAACGTCCCGATGCTTCAGGTTTTTGCAAAACCTGCCTTAGAGGCTAATCGGTCATGACGTGTACCGAGTGGGACTGGAAGTACGGTCTGAGCTTTCGCGAGGCCGTGATTAGGCAGAACGCCAATTTTTCCATCAGTGGGTACCGTGATTCTGCTCCGAGGAGTCTCTTGCTGATGTAATAAACTGGCTTTTGAACTTGGCCTTCCTCTCGTACTAGTACGGCGCTGGCCGCGTCCTTAGTGACAGCCAGGTAGAGGAAGAGAGACTCTCCTGCCTTGGGCTTGGATAGCACAGGTGGTTCGGCCAGATGTGCCTTCAGATCGAGGAATGTGCTTTCGCACTCTACTGTCCATTCAAACTTCTTGTTTCCCTGGAGCAGGTTGTAGAAGGGCAAACATTTATCGGTTGACTTTGAAATGAACCGGTTGAGTGCTGCTACCCTTCCTGTGAGGCCTTGGACATCTTTCCGCGACCTGGGGGAAGGAAGCTCGAGCAGTTACCTGATCTTGTTGGGGTTTGCCTCGATTCCTCGGGTATTAACTATGAACCCCAGGAATTTCCCAGATGCGACACCAAAAGTGCATTTCTGGGGATTTAGCCTCATGCCGTATTTCCGTAGTATTTTAAAACATTCTTCCAGGTCGGAAACATGGTCGTCGACAGTCTTTGACTTGACGAGCATGTCATCAACATATACTTCCATGTTCTTTCCGATCTGGTACGCGAACATTCTGTTTACTAGCCTTTGTTAGGTAGCTCCGGCGTTCTTCAGACCGAACGGCATGACCTTGTAGCAATAGACATTAGTCGGGGTCATGAAGCTAGTGTGTTCCTGATCCGCCAGATTCATCGCGATCTGGTTGTAGCCTGAGTACGCGTCCATAAAGGACATGAGCTCGTGCCCCGCCATGGCATCCACCAGCTGGTCGATCCTTGGCAATGGAAAGCAATCCTTGGGGCAGGCCTTATTCAGATCGGAGAAGTCAATGCAAGTCCGCCATTTCCCGTCGGGCTTCGGAACTAGCACGGGATTGGCGACCCAAATTGGAAATTTGGCTTCCCGGATGAAGCCACATTTTTTGAGTCGGGCTACCTCTTCTTCTAGGGCTTCAGCTCGGGTTGTCCCTAAACGCCTTTGCTTTTGAGACTTGGCAGGAACGCTTTTATCCAGATGGAGCGTGTTCATGATGACACTCGGGCTAATTCCTACCATATCCTCGTGGGACCAGGCAAATACATCTAAATTAGCCCGAAGAAACGTAACCAGCTCCGTCTTCCTCTTGCTACATAGGTTTTTCCCAAGCTTGACCATCCGTGACAGAATTTGTGGATCGAGGTTCACCTCCTCGAGCTCCTCAATGGCCTGGAGCCCAGATCTGTCTTCGCCTACTCGGGGTTTAATGTCCTCACTCAAGGCGACCTTTTCCTCTTCGGCGCTCTGAGGTTTTTCAATCTCAGGATCCACCAAGGGTCTCTGAGATTCCTCTTTGCCCTGAATGGCCATTGCCAGCTGCCCGGGTTTAGATTTTCCCTTCATGGAAATGCTGTAGCATTCCCTGGCAGCGAGCTGATCGCCCTTGATAGTACAGATTCCGGTCGAAGTAGGGAACTTCATGGCGAGGTGTCGAATGGAAGTGATAGCCTCGAAAGCTATGAGGGTAGGCCGGCCTAAAATGGCGTTGTAGGCAGCGGAGCAGTCTATGAACACGAACTCAAGTAGCTTGGAGACTGTTCGAGATTCTTCTCCTAGGGTGATCACCAGCTCGATTGTCCCTATCGCTGCCGACCCTTTTCCCGAAAAGCCATACAGCATCATGGAGGTCGCCTTTAGCTCGGCGACAGTCAATCCCATCTTTTCTAAGGTGGATCGGAATAGGAGGTTTACTGAGCTTCCATTGTCCACCAACAATCTCCTTACTCTCCGATTGGCGAACTGGACTGCTACAACCAAGGGATCATTATGAGGGAATTGGACATGGCCTGCGTCTTCCTCCGTAAAAGTGATCGGTTGCTTTTCTAACCGCTGCTGTTTCGACTGGCGCTGCTCCGGGACGAACTCTGCTCCGTTGTGGACCTTTAATTCATTCACATATCTCTTCTGGGCGCCTCTGCTCGTTCCAGCCATATGCGGTCCTCCAGAGATGGTGGATATCTCTCCTTCGACCACAGGAGGAGGGACGTCCTAATCTGCACGAGGCCCGGGTTGACTGGCTGGGACTTCTGGAGCGGGTCAACTCGCTGGGACCCTGTTTCGTGAGTATTGCGCCAAGGGACCTGCTCGGATGAGAGTCTCGATCTCATCTTTTAGATGCCTGCAATCGTCGGTATTGTGGCCGACGTCGTTGTGGAAACGACAGAATTTGGAAGTGTCTCTCTTTCCCTTGTGGTGTTTCAATGGTTCCAGCCTCTTCCAGGGGATCCGAGTAGAGTTGGCCAGGAAGATACTTTCCCTGGACTGGGTGAGCTCGGTATATGTTGTGAACACGGGCTTGAACTTATCCACGGACTTACTCTTCTTTTGACCGTGCTGACTATTTTCACCATTCCCCTTTCTTTTGCCACCACCGGGCTGGTTGTTCTGCGCGACGTCGGGGGTCGCCATCACGATCTCCGTCCCCGTTCCAGCGGGCTTCTCGGGAACCTGGCCGGTCCCCGCGGCTGAAGCTTCAGCTTCTTCCAAGTTTATCCACTCTTGGGCTCTGTTAAGGAATTCATTAACCGAGCTGACTCCCTTCCTCTGAATGTCTTTCGACAGGTCTCCCCCGACCAGGATTCCGGTTCTCATAGCCATGAGCTTGGAGCTATCATCTGCGTCCCTGGCTCGAGCGGCGACATTTGCGAATCTGCTCAAGTAGGCTTTCAGCGTCTCACCGGGCTGCTGCCTTACGTTGGTTAGGGAGTCGGCCTGAACACGGGCGGCCTGAGAGGTGCAGAACGCCCTTTTGAAATCAGCAGAGAAGGTTTTCCAGGAGCTGATTGACTGCCTTTTACTCTTCTTGAACCACTGCCTGGCAGGTCCAGTCAGTGTGGAAGGGAAGATCAAGCAACGCAGCTCCGGACCGATGTTATGGGCCATCATTAGGGTGTTGAACATCCCCAAATGGTCCGACAGATCTCCGTCCCCGTTGAACTTTGACAAGTGAGGCATACGAAAACCAGATGGGTATGCCGTCGCTGCTATGTTGGGGGCGAAGAGTTCCATCTCGTCTCCGGAATCATATTCGTCTTTTTCTTTTTCTGATAGGAGTTTCCTCATCAGTTCCTCCATCTGAGTTAGGCGCTCTAGGGTTTGGTCCTGAGATCCTGGGTCATTCCGGGGATGCTCAACATCTCTGGACCCATTGTACACATTAGGTGGGTTATTGCCCCTCCTATCTTGAGATAGGTTATTTGGGGCATTCCCTCCGTTATGTACCTCGGATCGGATCCCCCCCCCCCCCCGAGCGAGCCTGGCTACAATCTCTTGCTCGGTCCTCTCTGTGAGAGTTGAGGTGATCTTGAAGGTCGTCTCCCTGAGCAGTCCGGTGGCTTTGTGCCGAACTTAGCCGCTGGCGTAGGTCTCCTCCAGAGAGATCACTCCGGCGACTGCCGGTCTAATGACTCCTGCCGGATAGGCTTGGAGTCCGCCTTTGGTGGTGAGGACCTGAGCTTTCTTCGGGCGCCCTGCTACGCTGGGAAGGTCTCGCTGATGGTGGGTTTCTCCTACTACTTCCGTAAGCTGGGATGTCTCGGACGGGCCGAGGAGGAGACGGATATCTGATCGGAGATGGAGGATGCCTAACTGGAGAAGCGATTCTGGTTCCGTCTGGTCGGATCAAATTTGGTGGGGGCCTTTCGGCCCTGCCAACTTGCTGGTCCCGCGCCGGGCGATCTGGACGAGGCGCAGGACGTTCTTCGGGGACGGGCTGATGTCGTGGGCCCTCCCCGGATCTCCTCCGGGAACTTCCTCGAGCTCTTCCGGGCGTCCTCGAGGATGGTTGAGAGCTAGGAGTCGACGTCCTAACCGAGTGGCTGTACTACTGTTGTCCGGTCCCAGGCATGTCCCTGAAGCTGGCCTCTCGATGGTGTGATGAAGGGGTGGAGTTGGCTGCTGGAAGTCTATCCTAACGGCTATGCCTGGACCGATTACCCCGGCGAGACTTTGGAGCCTCACCTTGCCTCTCTCCAACGTTAACGTTGGTTGTGAGAGGGGATAGTCAGGCCAGAATATCCTGGATTTGCTGACCGGCTGCTGCTAACTGGCTCCTCAGTTGAGCATTCTCCATCTCCACCGCAGTATAATAACATGGGTTCGGATTAGGTGGCTGGGGCGCCGAACTACCTGTATCTTCCTAGCCCGTCGGCTGCTTTCCTGGCCTCTGTTGGACTTCAGGAATTTGTTCGTCAGGGATGGCAATATGATGAGCCTCCTGCCCATCATGCTGCTCTGTTTTGTTGCCATGCCTGGACCGAGTGGTCACCATAGTTGGATGTTTGCAGCAGCACTAATCGAACTTGCTCTCAACGAAAGCACCAAACTGTTGACGCGGTTCTTCGGCAACAGGTAATTAAGAGAAGAAGAGAAAGGGATTAGTGCTGAATATAGAACCGTCGCAGATACAGAATCTTAGAGAATGAACTAGGTGACTCCAGACACATTTTTAAGTGGTTCGAAGGTTAAAATCCCTCTACTCCACTAGTCAATATTATTGATATATTCTGGGTATTTGGTTACAAAGCCTATATCTCTTCAGATACTATTTTTCCCAACCCCTATCAACTCCCAGGTTCTCCATATTTATAGGAGAAGGCACCTAGAGGTTGGTAAGGAGGTCATCCCGTGACCTTATTATATGTCATATCAACTCTGTGACATTCATGATTAATTCCTAAACCTGACACATAAGTATGGTCAAATTGATAGGTAAGGAGATAATGGGCCGCACGGCCCAACCCAGCCGTGGATATCTGAACACGCACGTTCCTGCTGCGTGTCCGAGAATTCAGAGAGATATCGGACACATGATGTCAGATATATGCACGTTTATCTTGCGTGTGTTGACTCTTCAGAGGGTCAGAGCTCCAGACACAGCTCGTGCCACGAGCTGCTCCCTTGACCCGACCTTTGGCCTTCGGATCCCTTCACCCAGTCCTGGGAAACCTTGGCAAGTCCTCAGGGATTGCTCGAGCTAACAAGGTATGACCTCGAAACGGGAGCTTCGGTCTTGGGGATGTTAATGGGCTAATCGTGATTAGTCCGTAGCTCGGCCTGCTAATCAGCCCGTGGGAAAACCAGGGCGTACATATATCATTGAAATAAATCAAATTTAAATTAAATTTAAATTATATATGTTGTTAAGATATATTTTTGTAAAACTATTACATTTAAATTAAAAAAGCATAAATAATTTAAATAAAAAATTATTTTATTTATTATTATTATTGTTGTCATCATCAATCATAAATTAGAGGTTTCATTTGTTTAAGCATATGAATATATATAACTTGAAAATGATTTATTCGATTTTAAAATTTTAAAATTTTAAAATATTTTTATTTTATTAATATTCATTTAAATCTATAATGTGTTCCTTGTTTCTAAAAAGAATTTTTCGTGCTTCACATCAATCTTCGCATCTTCTGTTGTTGTGCGAATGTCTAATAAAATTACAATCTAGAAAATATTTACTTACTATAGTGAAAACAAATCATAAATCCAAACAATATCATTAGTAATATCGTATTGTCACAAGCGTAATAATATCAAATGAAAGAAAAATACAATTGGTTAATATTGATGATTGATAATAATTATTATAATATTTTGTACAACAATTCACTTTTGCAATAGAAAAGATAATTATAATATAATAAGAAAAATAGATATATAAAGAACCGAAAACTATTACTTGATTTGCGGGTCTCAATCGATGAGTTCTCTCTACATTTGTTAGGTGCACAAAACTTATTTAAAAATACTTTTTGAGATATTGCAGTGTGAACATAGTTTGATATTCATGCGTGTGTGGAAATATGTATGATATACATGAAAAGTCATGTACTTGTGTATAATAGACGAAAAACTTAAGGAAATGCTCGTAACTTGGAATGATGCTAATAGGATATACACTGTACGCCCTGGATTTCCCACGGGCTGTTTAGCAGGACGATCCTCGGACTAAACATGATTTAGCCCGAGGCTCCCACAGGCCAGAGGCTTTATCTTCAGGACGGGCCCTTTCTAGCTCGAGGGGAGGGAGTTTCCTGCTCCTTCTTGTTGTTCCAGGAGCTGGGAACAACATCCGACGACCACTGAAGGATCAGCTCGGGTTATGGATTGCTCCGGTAGCGAGCTTCTCAGGAAGCTCTGACCCTATGGGAGGTCAACACGCAAGATAAACGTGCATAATCCTGCCATCACGTGTCCGATATCCCCCTGACTTCTCGGACACGCCGCAGGAACGTGCGTATTCAGACACCCACGGATGGGTTGGGCCGTGCGGCCCATTATCTCCTTCCATACTGATTAGACCACACTTGTGTGTCAGGTTTAGGAAGTAATCATGAATATCACAGACTTGATATGACAAATGGTAAGGTCACGGGATGACCTCCCTACCAATTTCCAGGTGCCTTCTCCTATAAATATGGAGACCCTGGGAATTGATAGGGGTTGGAAAAAATAGTCTTGTAAGAACTATATATTTTGTAAACCAATTACCCAGAAAAGATCAATAATATTGACTAGTGGAGTAGAAGGATTTTAACCTTCGAACCACTTAAAAAACGTGTTTAGGGTCACCTAGTTCTTCTCACAAAGATTTCATATCTGCGGCGGTTCTACTTTTAAGTACTAATCTCTTTCTCTTCTTCTCTTAATTACCTGTTGCCGAAGAACCGCATCAACAGTTTGGTGCTTTCATTGAGAGGAAGTCCAATTAGTACTACCACAAACATACAACTATGGTGACCACTCGATCCAAACATGGCAACGAGACAGAACAGCATGATGGGCAGGAGGCCCGCCATGTTGCCCTCCCCGAGGAGCAAGTTCCTGAAGTCCAGCAAAGGCCAGGAAAGCAGCCGGCCGGCCAAGACGATACTGGTAGTTCGACGCCCCGGCCGCCTAATCCGAATCCAGGTTATTATACTGCGGTGGAGATGGAGAATGCTCAACTGAGGAGCCAGCTAGCAGCAGCTGGTCAGCAAATCCAGGATATTCTGAGTCGACTACCCCCTTTCACAACCAACGGTAACGTTGGAGAGAGGCAAGGCGAGGCTCCTAAGTCTCGCCGGAGTAATCGATCCAGGTATAGCCGTTCGGGTAGACTCCCTGCAGCCAACTCCACCCCTTCATCACGCCATCAAGAGGCGAACTTCAGGGAAATGCCTCAGACCGAACCGCAGCGATACAGCCGTTCGGTTAGGACATCAACCCCTAGCTCTCAGCCTTCCTCGAGGACACCCGGAAGAGATAGGGGAAATTCCCAAAGGAGGGCCGAGGAGATCCGGAGACGTCAGCCCGTCCCCGAAGAGCGTCCAGTTCCTCGCCCAGATCGCCCAGCGCGAAACCATCAAGCTGGCAGGGCCGAGAGGCCCCCACCAAATTTAGTCCGTCCAGACGGCACTAGGATCGCCTCTCCGGTCAGGCATCCTCCTTCTCCCATCAGATATCCGTCTCCTCAGACCATCCGAGACATCCCGACCTACGGGAATAGTAGGAGAGACCCGCCATCGGCCGAGCCTTCCCGGCGCAGCAGGGTGCCGGGGGAAGGATCAGGTCAGAGCCGCCAAAGACGCACATCGAGCCTGTCCAGCAGGAGTCACTGGACCGGTAGTGCACGGAGTGATCTTTCGGGAGGAGACCTGCAACAGCGACTAAGTTCAGCACAAAGTCACCATAATACCCATGGAGGCGACCTTCGAGATCGCGTCAACTCTCACAGAGAGGATCGAGTTAGGGATGGTAGCCAGGCCCGCTCAGTTGGGGTCCGATCCGAAGTACGTAATGGCGGGAATGCCCCAAATGACCTATCTCCAGATAGGAGGGGCAATAACCCGCCTAATATGTACAACGGGTCCGGAGCTGTTGAACAGCCCCGGAATAACCCAGGATCTCAGGACAAAACCTTAGAGCGCTTAACTCAAATGGAGGAGCTGATGAAGAAGCTCCTGTCAGAGAAAGAAAAAGACGAATATGATTCAGGGGATGAGATGGAGCTCTTCGCCCCCAACATAGCAGCAACGGCATACCCTTCTGGCTTTCGTATGCCTCACTTGTCAAAGTTTAACGGGGATGGAGACCCATCTGACCACTTAGGGATGTTCAACACCCTAATGATGGCTCATAACATCGGGCCAGAGCTTCGTTGCTTGATCTTTCCTTCCACCCTAACTGGACCTGCCAGGCAGTGGTTCAAACAAAGTAAAAGGCAGTCAATTAGCTCCTGGAAGACCTTTTCGGCTGACTTCAAGAGGGCATTCCGCGCCTCTCAGGCCGCCAGGGTCCAGGCCGACTCCCTAGCTAACGTGAGACAGCAACCTGGAGAAACGCTAAAAGCCTACTTGAGCAGATTTGCAAATGTCGCTGCTCGAGCCAGAGATGCCGACGACAGCTCCAAACTCATGGCTATGAGGACCGGGATCCTAGTAGGCGGAGATCTGTGGAAGGATATTCAAAGGAGGCGGGTCAGCTCAGTTAGTGAATTCCTCAACAGAGCCCAAGAATGGATAAACTTGGAAGAAGCTGAAGCTTCAGCCGCGGGGACCAGCCAGGTCCTCGAGAAGCCCGCTGGGGCGGGAACAGAGATCGTAGTAGCGACTCCCGACGTCACGCAGAGCAACCAGCCCGGTGGCGGCAAAAGAAAAGGAAATGGTGAAAACGTCCAGCACGGTCAAAAGAAGAATAAGTCCGTGGATAAATTCAAGCCCGTGTTCACAGCGTATACCGAGCTCACCCAAACCAGAGAGAATATTTTCCTGGCCAACGCTACGCGAGTCCCCTGGAAAAGACCGGAGCCAATAAAGCACCCTAAGGGAAAGAGAGACGCTTCCAAATTCTGCCGTTTTCATAACGACGTCGGGCACAATACCGACGACTGCAGGCACCTCAAAGATGAAATCGAGACTCTCATCCGAGCAGGTCCGTTGGCGCAATACTCGCGGAACAGGGTCCCCACAAGTCGACCCGCTCCGGAGATCCCAGCCAGTCAACCTGGACCTCGAGTAGATCAGGACGTCCCTCCCCCCGTGGTCGAGGGAGAGATTTCCACCATCTCTGGAGGGCCACACATGGCTGGCACGAGCAGAGGCGCCCAGAAGAGGTACATAAATGAGTTCAAGGCCCACAATGGAGGGGAGTTCGTCCCGGAACAGCGTCAATCAAAACAACAAAGGTTAGAGAAACAACCAGTCACTTTCACGGAGGAGGACGCGGGCCATGTCCAATTCCCTCATAACGATCCCTTGGTCGTAGCAGTCCAGCTCGCCAACCGGAGAGTAAGGAGGGTGTTAGTGGACAATGGGAGCTCGGTGAATCTCCTATTCCGTTCAACCTTAGAAAAAATGGGTCTGACCGTCTCCGAGCTAAAGGCAACCTCGATGATGCTATATGGTTTTTCAGGCGAAGGGTCAGCAGCGATAGGAACGATCGAGCTGGTGATCACCCTAGGCGACGAGTCCCGAACAGTGTCCAAACTGCTCGAATTCGTAGTCATTGACTGCTCCGCTACCTACAATGCAATTTTGGGCCGACCAACGCTCGTTGCTTTCGAAGCCATCACATCCGTCCGGCACCTCGCCATGAAGTTCCCTACTTCGACAGGGGTCTGCACTATCAAGGGCGATCAGCTCGCTGCCAGGGAATGCTACAACATTTCCATGAAGGGAAAATCTAAACCCGGGCAGGTGGCGATGGCCATTCAGGATGAAGAGGAATCGCAGGGACCCAAGGCGGCCCCTGAGATTGAAAAACCTCGGGTTTCCGAAGACGAAAAGCTCGCCTTAAGCGAGGACATTGACCCCCGAGTAGGCGAGGACAGGTCCGAGCTCCAAGCTATTGAAGATCTCGAGGAGGTAGGCATCGATGAACAAAACCCTTCACGGACGGTGAAGCTCGGAAAGAACCTCTGCGATAGAAGAAAGGCGGATCTGACCGCGTTTCTGAAAAAGAACCTAGACGTATTCGCATGGTCGCACGAGGACATGATAGGGATCAGTCCGAGCGTAATCATGCACACGCTCCACCTAGACAAAAGCGTCCCTGCAAAGTCTCAAAAGCAGAGGCGTTTAGGGACAACCCAAGCCGAGGCCCTTGAAGAAGAAGTGGCCCGGCTCAAGAAATGTGGCTTTATCCGCGAAGCCAGATTTCCCGTTTGGGTTGCCAATCCCGTGTTAGTTCCAAAGCCCAATGGCAAGTGGCGGACCTGTATTGATTTTTCCGACCTGAATAAAGCCTGCCCCAAGGATTGCTTTCCGTTGCCGAGGATCGATCAACTGGTGGATGCCACGGCGGGGCACGAGCTCATGTCCTTCATGGACGCGTACTCGGGCTACAATCAGATCGCGATGAATCCAGCAGACCAGGATCACACCAGCTTCATGACCCCGACTAATGTCTATTGCTATAAGGTCATGCCGTTCGGTCTAAAGAACGCCGGAGCTACCTACCAAAGGCTGGTAAATAGAATGTTCGCAGATCAGATCGGGAAGAACATGGAAGTGTACGTCGATGATATGCTTGTCAAGTCAAAGACTGCCACCAACCACGTTGCCGACCTGGAAGAATGTTTTAACATACTGCGAGAATATGGCATGAGGCTCAATCCTCAGAAATGCACTTTCGGTGTCGCATCGGGGAAGTTCTTGGGTTTCATAGTCAATACCCGAGGAATCGAGGCAAATCCCGACAAGATCAGGTCACTGCTCGAGCTTCCATCCCCCAGGTCGCGGAAAGATGTCCAAGGACTCACAGGAAGGGTGGCGGCACTGAACCGGTTCATTTCCAAATCAACCGACAAGTGCCTGCCTTTCTACAACCTGCTCCGCGGAAACAAGAAGTTCGAGTGGACAGTAGAGTGCGAGGGCGCATTCCTCGACCTAAAAACGCACCTGGCTGAGCCACCTGTGCTATCAAAGCCCAGGGTAGGAGAACCTCTTTTCCTCTACATGGCCGTGACTGAGGACGCAGCTAGTGCCGTTCTGGTGCGAGAAGAGGACCGGGCTCAGAAACCGGTTTATTACATCAGCAAGAGACTCCTCGGAGCTGAGTCAAGGTACCCGTTGATGGAAAAGCTGGCGTTCTGCCTAATCACGGCCTCGCGAAAACTCAGGCCATACTTCCAGTCCCACTCTGTACACGTCATGACCGATCAGCCTCTAAGGCAGGTTTTGCAAAAGCCTGAAGCCTCGGGACGCTTGCTAAAGTGGGCGGTCGAACTCAGTCAGTTCGAGATTTTCTATACTCCCCGAACTACCATAAAAAGTCAAGCCTTGGCCGACTTCGTGGCAGAATGCGCGGGATTCCGTGAGATCCCATCGGAAGATTCACAGCAGCTCACATCCTCAGGCTCATCGTGGAGGATCTTCGTTGATGGCTCATCTAACGAGAACGGCTCCGGGGCCGGAATTATTCTGATATCCCCAGAAGGACATAGATTCCATTCGGCGCTGAGATTCGGGTTCAAGGCGTCCAACAACGAGGCAGAGTACGAGGCCTTGTTAGCCGGACTTAGGATAGCTAGCGAGCTAAAGGCAAGCTCTGTCCAGTGCTTCATCGACTCCCAGCTCGTGGTGAATCAGGTCTTAGGCGAGTATCAGGCGCGGGGTCCCAAGATGGCCTCTTATTTGGCTAAGGTAAAATCCGAATTATCTACGTTTGGGCAAGGGTCGATCGAGCAGATACCTCGGGAGCAGAACGCCAATGCAGATGCTCTCGCCAAGCTCGCCACCTCGGGGGAGGCAGAAACCCTGGGGTTGGTGCCAATTGAGTTCTTGGACAAACCAAGCATAGACGGAGATCGAGAGAATATTGAGATGATTGACATCAGGCCGACCTGGATGACTCCCATTGTTGAGTACCTCGTCGAGGGCAAGTTACCCGAAGGGCGCAACGACGTACGGCGAGTCCTTTATCAAGCTCCGAGATATACGCTAGTCGAGGGGGTGTTGTACCGACGTGGGCATTCATTACCTCTCCTCCGGTGTGTTCTTCCAAGTGAGGCGAAGGCCATCCTGCAGGAAGTTCATGACGGATTCTGCGGAGATCACACTGGGGGGCAAAGCCTGGCCTTGAAGATCCTTCGGCAGGGTTTTTACTGGCCGACTCTGTCCAAAGACTCGATCTCATACGTAAAAAAGTGCGACAAATGTCAGCGGTTCGCCGCGGTTGCACGAGCACCCCCGACCGAGCTAAAAATGATATCGTCTCCCTGGCCCTTCGCCATTTGGGGCATAGATCTAATAGGCGCCCTGCCCACCGGAAAGGGCGGGGTCCGTTACGCCGTGGTAGCCATTGACTACTTCACAAAGTGGGCCGAAGCAGAGCCGTTGGCGACAATAACATCGAAAAAGGTGCTAGACTTCGTGGTTAAAAGCATCGTTTGTCGCTTCGGCCTACCCAAAAAGATCGTTTCCGACAATGGCACTCAATTTGACAGCGACCTGTTCACCGAATTTTGCGAAAAGAACGGAATTGTGAAAAGTTTCTCATCCGTGGCCTATCCCCAGGCGAACGGCCAGGTCGAAGCTGTCAATAAAACTCTGAAGGCAAGCCTCAAGAAGAGGCTAGATGAGGCAAAGGGGATCTGGCCAGAACAGCTCCCCCAAGTTCTGTGGGCCTATAGGACCTCACATCGGACTCCCACGGGTCACACTCCTTTCTCCCTAACCTTTGGAAGTGAAGCGGTCCTCCCCGTGGAGGTAAAGGTCCTATCGTACAGGGTCCGGTCCTACGAACAGAACAAGAACCACGAGCTCCTATGCCACTCCTTAGACTTGATGGATGAGAGGCGAGAGGATTCACAACTCCAGCTCGCCCATTATCAACAGAAAATCACTCGCTACTTCAACGCTAAGGTCAAAAGACGTGCCTTTAGCGTCGGCGATTTGGTCTTAAGGAGAGTTTTCCTGGCCGGGAAAGATCCCAAAGATGGGGTTCTGGGACCAAGCTGGGAAGGACCATACCAGGTCATCGAAGTCATCAAAGAAGGGACGTATAAATTAGCTCGACTTGGTGGAGGGGCGGTCCCGCGGACTTGGAATGCAATCCACCTAAAGAAATATTATCAATAAACATGTGTAAGACCTAGAAGGTCACCTCCCATGTATAAATAAAAATCAAATGTTTCTCGTTATTTGCAAGGGTAATTTTAAAGTAACAACGAAAGACCCTTTCCCAGTTACTTGGGGGGCATATGGTACCCGGATATATCCAGGTCTCCTTAACGACTTAGGTGTTAATTTTTATCTATGGATAAGAGTTATCACAAACTAAGTCCTATCCTGGTCTTAACCAGGTCATAAAACTTAGAAGTTAGCTAAAATTTGTTGACCGAGGTTCTTCTTTAAAGAGCCCGGGATACGGATAAAAGTTGACACGAACTAAGTTTTTTCAAAATAAGTTCCTGGTCTTAACCAGGTCATAAAACTTAGAAGTTAGCTAAAATTTGTTGACCGAGGTTCTTCTTGAAAGAGCCCGGGATACGGATAAAAGTTGACACGAACTAAGTTTTTTCAAAATAAGTTCCTGGTCTTAACCAGGTCATAAAACTTAGAAGTTAGCTAAAATTTGTTGACCGAGGTTCTTCTTTAAAGAGCCCGGGATACAGATAAAAGTTGACACGAACTAAGTTTTTTCAAAATAAGTTCCTGGTCTTAACCAGGTCATAAAACTTAGAAGTTAGCTAAAATTTGTTGACCGAGGTTCTTCTTTAAAGAGCCCGGGATACGGATAAAAGTTGACACGAACTAAGTTTTTTCAAAATAAGCTCCTGGTCTTAACCAGGTCATAAAACTTAGAAGTTAGCTAAAATTTGTTGACCGAGGTTCTTCTTTAAAGAGCCCGGGATACGGATAAAAGTTGACTCGAACTACGTTCATAAAAATAAAGAGATAAATTATGACCAAATACATGAAAATATATATGTAAAACTGGTTGAGCAAATTGTCTCGAGGCGGAAACGCCTCACATAAAAAGAGAATTACAATAAAAAAAAAAAGGAGTTCAAAATACGAAAACAAGAAGCATCCTAAGCCCCATCAGCTGGCCCTTTGGAGGTCGCGGTCTCACCCTGCTCCGCCGCGGCAGAGGCCTCTCCAGTCTCCGATGGAGGAGCCTCCTTATTCAGGCGGGCTTGAAGCCGCGGCAACAGGAATGCCCAGAGGTCCGGCGGCATGAAGGAGAAGTCCGCGTCCGGATTGTGGGACCAGCAGTGATAGAATAGGTCCTGTAAGGACTGCTCCGACACGACCCGCTCGTCTTTCAGGGCGGTCTGGGAGGTCTGGACTTCAGCCTTCGCCACCTCAAGGTCTGCCCGCGATGCGGCCAGGGAGTTTTTAAGCTCTAGGTTCTCGGAGTGAAGCTTCTCTAGCTCGGATGCGGCCAGGGAGCGTTTAAGCTCTTGGTTCTCCGAGCGGACCTTCTCTAGCTCGGCTTTTGAGGCCGCCAAGGCGTCTCTCGCCTCCTGAGACTCCTGGAGGGCAGTCTGGCGATCTGCTTCCAAACCCTCGAGCTGGGCCTTGGTCCTAACGATGCCTCTATAGGCGGCAGCCATGCCCTGCAAGAAAAGAGTGATAAATTAGCAAACTGGAAGGAGAAAGGCGGCGTGTGAGTGTCAAAGCCTTAAAAGAAGGGGGCACTTTACCGTTAAAGTCATGTCCATAGCGGACTCTATAACTCGGACCGGGCTCGTTGTTTCGATGGCCCGGAGCTCCTTCTCCCTGATATTGTAATAGTGGCTAACGGCGTAGCTGGCCGACTCGTACACCGTACCCCGGAATGCTTCGGGCATCTTCTCCAGAGCCCGGGGGTCGACCGGGATACGCACGTCCGGGGCTACCGCGGCCAGATTCCCGACCTCTATTACCCCGTCCTGGGCGGCCAGTGGAGATCGTTGGGGTGGCGGATGCATGAGTCCTGTCCTGGCGACAGGGAGGTTCGCCCCCGCGACCTGGGATGACGGGTCTCTCCCCTTCTCCGTAGCTGGGGATTTGGTGGAGACCCCGGTCGAGCTCTTGGACTCGCGAAGCCTCTTTAACCTCGGCCCCGCTGGGGGATTCCCACCAAACACAACGCCCCGCAGACTATTCCCGGGCTGAGACATCTCTTCTGCCAAAGAGCAAAAAACACGGTTATCAGCAATCATACAGAAATAAAGGCAAAAGAAAACACTTTAGAAAAGGCGACCCAAGCAGAAGAGTGAGGCAAGCATTAAGTACACGAGCTGGGGTAAGCCCAGCCCGTGGAGAGTGGTGCCACGCGTTCCTAGGAACGCGCGCCTATGCCCTCAACAGATCCCAGATAACTCGGAATTCGTGTGTCAGATGGCTCAGAGTAAGAAAAAAATTTTTTGCCTTGGGGGGAAAGTTTCAACAGGCAAGGCGTGGCAAAACCGCTTTTAAGGCGTATTCCCTAAGCTACCCGGTTTTTGCACCCAAAGTTCCTACGGATCCTACCAGAAATTGTTCCTAAGAAAGAATCATGGAACCCATGTTCTAAGGCGATGTCCCATGGCGAATGTGCCCTAATCAAAGAAGGGCCATCACCCTCCATATCCGCGCGACCCAGAAAACCTCTGCATGTGGCTACATTAAAATTTTTTACCTAGGCTACAGTGGCATGCTTTCAAAAATAAATGGGGACAGAAGACTTACAGTATAGGGTTGGATGGTGAGCGAGGTTGCTGCGCGGGTAGGGGCTTCGTTGGCACAGTAGTCTCCAAGGCCTTGAAGGAACTCGCACGCTTAAGCTTCGTGAACGGAGAAGATGAGAGCAATGGAAATGAGGGTTTTGCTCTTCGGAATGTCAGAGAGAAAAGAAGGAAATTTGAGAGGTTCTGAATGGTAAGGTGGTCCATGCGTGGGATGACCACCCCCTTTTTTATACAAGGGGGGATCACGTGTAAAAGGCTCCTGGGAGACCCTCCACTCGAAATGTGAAACGACGGCTGGACAGTAGGCTAGGCCATTTAATGCGGTTCTCGTAGAATGTACCGTCGCCACCCGCGGCGTTCCACGTATCAGACGCATGCGAAAAGCATGGAATGCGAAGGGTTGTGGGAGAAGTCTAAAAGCTCCAACTGTGGTCTCCCATGTCTGACGTCATGGACCACGAGCAGGAGCTTGGGGGGCAGATGTACGCCCTGGATTTCCCACAGGCTGTTTAGCAGGACGATCCTCGGACTAAACATGATTTAGCCCGAGGCTCCCACAGGCCAGAGGCTTTATCTTCAGGACGGGCCCTTTCTAGCTCGAGGGGAGGGAGTTTCCTGCTCCTTCTTGTTGTTCCAGGAGCTGGGAACAACATCCGACGACCACTGAAGGATCAGCTCGGGTTATGGATTGCTCCGGTAGCGAGCTTCTCAGGAAGCTCTGACCCTATGGGAGGTCAACACGCAAGATAAACGTGCATAATCCTGCCATCACGTGTCCGATATCCCCCTGACTTCTCGGACACGCCGCAGGAACGTGCGTATTCAGACACCCACGGATGGGTTGGGCCGTGCGGCCCATTATCTCCTTCCATACTGATTAGACCACACTTGTGTGTCAGGTTTAGGAAGTAATCATGAATATCACAGACTTGATATGACAAATGGTAAGGTCACGGGATGACCTCCCTACCAATTTCCAGGTGCCTTCTCCTATAAATATGGAGACCCTGGGAATTGATAGGGGTTGGAAAAAATAGTCTTGTAAGAACTATATATTTTGTAAACCAATTACCCAGAAAAGATCAATAATATTGACTAGTGGAGTAGAAGGATTTTAACCTTCGAACCACTTAAAAAACGTGTTTAGGGTCACCTAGTTCTTCTCACAAAGATTTCATATCTGCGGCGGTTCTACTTTTAAGTACTAATCTCTTTCTCTTCTTCTCTTAATTACCTGTTGCCGAAGAACCGCGTCAACATACACAAACTAACAATTTTAGATATACAATCTGTATATATATACACACACATATATTCATATATATAGGAGTAGAAAATTCTATATTGAAATTAGAATTATTGATTACTATTCTCTTGAGCAATTAAGAACCAGGTCATGAAGCTCAATAAATTTTTAATCATATTAATATTATGTGTATATATACTGATATTTTTAATTGTTAAGATATTTTAATTTTGAATTTAAAGTAATTTTATATTTTTTTAGTAATTTTTAATGAAAAACTACATGTTAAAACGCGTGAGGTACATTTTATTAGATTATTATTATCATTAAGATATATGAATAACTACATGAGAAAACGTGTAATGTACATTTATTTAATTAATTTTTTTTAGTATTTTTCAATGATTAAATAGTTAAGATATTTAAGCTAAATGAATTTTGAATCAAATTAATATGTATATTTATTGATATTTTTAATTGTTAAGATATTTTAGTTTTGAATTTAAATTAATATTATATTTTAGTAATTTTTAATGAAAAAGTACATGTTAAAAAGTGTATGGTACATTTTATTATATTATTATTAAGATGACAAATAAGATAGGAATAACTACATGATGGTTCAAATTCTAATAAAAACATGTATATAATTTATAGTATATGGTAGTTCAAGAAACTTCTTTTTTAGGGCACTCACCTAGATGCGAGCCCTAAAAAAAGCTCCTGGACTTTTTAGGGCTCGCGTTGCAAGTCCTTAAAAAATTTCTTTTAGGGCTTGCTCCAGTTTGAATTTTTTTAACAAACACCTCCTAGAATTTTTAGGACACTCATTGCGAGTCCTTAAATATTTTTTTTAGGACACGTGGTGCAAGTCCTAAAAACTTATGTGTGTCCTAAAAGTTTGAATTTTAAAAGATCACAAATTCCCTCCAATCCCGAAAATCACTCAATAATATAAAAAAAACACAAAAATCACTCAAATCTCTCTCTCTCTCTCTCAAGCTTGTCTCTGCCAAGGCCAAACGACTGCCTTGCCATCTCCGACAATCGCCACGCGTCGCCCCCCGAAACTCCCAACCCCCAAAGTTCAGCACTTCACGCGCGGCCTAAGGCCCTCAAAGGGCTTGTTGAAGTTTCTGTGATTTTGGGTTTTCCCAAACTTTCCGACCACTTTCCGCCCACCTCGAGCCACCACGAGATGAACCACCACCACCATATTCCTTGCATCTTGGGCTTCAAAACCCGCTAAGGAATCAGACCCAATGGTCACCGGAGTTGGAAGTCAATGTTTGTCGAAATCCATGGTGATTTCCGAACCTTCAAGCGTAGATCTACGCTTTTCCGAGGCATTTCAAACTAAACCACTACCACCATGACATTTCTCATGGCTTGGGCTTTAAAATCCACTAGTTAGTTTTTCAAACCACTACCGTGAAGTGGTGGCGCCACCACTTACTACGTCCATTATTTTAGGACTCGTGTCAATTCTTTTAGGGCTCGCATTGCGAGTCCTAAAAAACCTCAGTTTTTAAGGCTCTCAAATAGAGGACTCACACCCCATAAGTCATAAAAAAAAAATTTAGGGCTCGCTCAATCCTTTTTTGTAGTAGTGTTAAGAGATATTTTTATATAATATTATTAATTTAAATAATAACATGTGATTTTTATATAAAATATTATTAATTTAAATAATAACATCTTTTAAATATCTTATTTTTAATTTAAAATAATGTGTAACTAAATTTATACTAATTAGTTACATGTAACTACATTTTTTAAAATTAATTAATAAAAAGAATAAAATAATTACTATTATTATGTTAATTCATAAAATGAATAAAAAAATTAGAGTAAATGATAAAATAGAAAGAGTGCTTTGAAGAGATTTTAGAGTGCCACATAATCTTTTTGAAAATCTCATTTATATATATACTAGAAAACATAACCGCGCTTCGCATAGCTTTTTGTAATTATTAAAAAAATACATATTTTAAAATATTTTTTGGGAGATTGTAGGTTGGAGATTTATTTTCACCTTACTCGTACAACATGTTCTTTATATGGACATGTGAGGGCGTCTTGACTACAATTTTTTTTTTCATAATGGTGTTCATTGTATAACAAATCTCTTGTAGGTTTTTGAAAAATTCTGAATAATTAAAGTGTCAAATACAAAGTTAAAAAGGTTTTTTGTACATGTGCTTATATTTTTCTTATTATTATTATTATTATTATTATCATACGCTTTGCGTGATTTTTTTTATAAAAAGTCTAAATTATGTATAAGAAAATTTATGTATTTTGTAAGACTTATTTTGGCCGATTACCCATTTGAACACTTTATTTTTAAAACTTAACTTTTAGATCTCGTGTTTTTGTCAAAAAGTTAAATATAGGAATGGATAGATCGATCATTTAAACATTGTATTTTGGCCGCTTACCCGTTTTGACCCTTTATTTTTAAAAATTAACCTTTGGACCATGTATTAATTGAAAGTGTTCAAAATTCTTTATAAAAATTAAATTATATATATAATTTATATTTTCTGTAAGAGTTCACACCATTTTGAACATTTTATTTTAGCCGATTAATCGTTGGGATCTTTATTTTTAAAAACTAACTTGTGGACCTCAAGTTTTGTCAAAAGTTTAAAAATAAGAATAGATAGATTGGTTATTTGAACATTATATTTTAGCCGATTACTCATTTTTAATCTTTATTTTTAAAAATTAACCTTTGGACATGTATTTATTCAAAGTGTTAAAAATTCTATATAAAAGTAAATTATATTTATATAATTTTCTATATAATTTATGTTTTCTATAAGAGCTCACACCATTTTGAGCTTTGTATTTTAGTCAATTACCCGTTTGGACAATTTATTTTTTAATATTAACTTGTGGACCTTGTGTTTTGTTAAAAGATTGATTACTCGTTTGGATAATTTATTGTTAAAAATTAACATTTGGATCCCGTGTTTTGTCAAAAGGTTAAAAATACAAATAGATAGATTATTTATTTATTTATTATTATATATAGATATTTTTAATTGCATCTATTATTATTATTATCATAAAAATGAGAAAAAAGAAAAAATAGAAAGAGTTTTTTCCTTAATAAATTAATTAATAGCCTTAAATTAGAAAAATAAAATAAAAAATGAAAAAGTTAAAAGTTATTTATATTATAATTTAATTCAACAGTTGTAATAATTAAATATTTAATCAAATTTGAATTCAAATTAAAAAAATGTGAAAAAGAAGAAAATAGAAATGGTGCTTTGGAGCAAATTTTAGAGTGTCACATCATATAAATATATTAGAAAATATACACGCCTTCGCGTAACATTTTTTATAATAATTTTAAATACATATTCAAGGTAATTTTATATTTGTTTGATAAATATTATAATTTGAATTTATGAATTTTGTAACTCAATTACTTTTTACCACTCTTCTTCTTCTTCTCAAGAACTCAGAAGCAAAAAAGTAAGAAAAAACTCAGAAAACTTTGGTGCTCCGTGGTGTGTTTGTTTAGCCGCTTGTATCAACGCTCGTGAATTCACTTCAATCTTCCATTCAAGTAAGTTTCTTGATCGATTTGTCTCTGTTATACCATGCAACGTTCATTTCTCTAGTTTTCTGATATTCAGGCTTTGAGTTTTTGAATGTTCTTGAGAAAAAACAATTGTGGGCTAATCGGGCTCGTAGGTAGTAACATGATAGGATAGGAGTTTGAATTAGCAAAAACACTAAATGAGGGTTAGGAATTATCTTGGGAAGTAGGAATACTGATTTAGGGCGCAATATCGAAGTAAAAAATCGATTTTTATGCATTCGGAAAAATCCGGGTTTTACCCGCCTATTTTCGGAGTCGAAAAGTTTCCCTGAAAAAACTTTTCACTTCTGCTTTTTAATCTGTTTTTCCAAACTGTTCGAATGTTTTTAGTGTTTACGTTAGAATGCTGCTGGTCGTATAAAAGCTTATCTTCTATACACGATGTTTACCCAAAAAACGGCTCATGATGACGTGGCAGGATTGACCTACACGTGGCAAGCACGTGACAACTTTAAGTGAATGAATCCTGTTCGACCATCGACCAGAGAGTTATTGATTTATCAAGCCTCATGCTTAGGTGCGACCAATTTGGTCGCATACTTTCATTTATTTCCTTTTTGATACGTAATCTTGTAATATTAGCATTTATTATATTTTGTTTTATTACCTTGATGCGCAAATCTTAATGGAAATTAAGGCCCATCGACCCATGTAACCTTCTTGAGCCTGTAAATAAGAATCAAAGGGCTCAAGGAAGGGACTTTTGGACTTTTGGACATTGATCTTTGTACTCAGAGAGAAAAAGATAGTGTGATTATTTCACCGAAGTTGTAATCCTCCCAAGGCTGGTGAAACTCATGAACCCTAGTTCATTGATCACGGTGTTGGGATTCAATATCAATAAGAACACTAAGTGGACGTAGGTCATTACAATCCAATTAGGGCCGAACCACTATAAATCGTTTGTGTTGTTTGCTTTCCATTTGATTTTTCTTCTTGTTTTCATCTCATTTTCCATCATTTATCTGACTCCGTGTCATTGACCAATTTGAGGGTCAACATTTTGGTGCTTTCATTGAGAGATTAATTCTAGACCTCAAGAAGATCAAATGAATAGGACATCCAAGAAGACGGGACAAACTTCTGGTGCTGCATCCACCTAGCCCCCTCCACCAAATGTGACCGAAGATGAGTCACAGTTTGATTTTGAGGAGGAGGAGATGGATTTTGAAACCCTGAGGAAAACACCGAGTACCTACCGACTGTAACGACCCAAATTCAGTGTTTAGGCTTAAGGGCCTGGGGAAGTGTGCCTGGAGGGCATAATGGGATTTTGTGTGTGACTTTAATGAGCTTAATGCATGATTACAATTTATTGCGCGTTATATGACTATTTGATTATTTGAGATGCATGACTATGTAAATTAGTATGCATGTAGACCTGATTGTCTTAGAATGAGCATGATTGTAATCTGGCCATGATAGAGCATAACTGTGATAATTGTACTATGTGATTTGTGCCATGAGAGGTGGTGTTTTATTAGGATGCACGCATCGAGACGGTCCTAGTGAGCCATTTAGTCTAAAAGTCACAACGGGATGTTGTACCCGGCTCGGGAGAAGCCTAGGGGTACTTTGGGGATCTTATAAGTTGAGTTGTGAATGAGTGGTTAGTTATTGGTAATTGAGTAACATGGGTAACCAGTTGTAACTGCTGTGGGTAACAAGTTTTAAGATAGAAAGTGGTAGAATTGAAATGAAAGTGTAAAGACTTAAGTGCCCTTGAAGGTTTAGCTAAGGAGGGATTATTAGGAAGGGGTAAAATGGTCTTTTGGCAAGACAAATAGGCATGTTTCAGCTGGGTATATGGGGTATACGGTTTGGGCAAGGGATCATTTAGTGTCTTGATAAAATTAGAAGAGAAGGAAAAGAAGAGGAGAGAAAGGCTAGGGCAAGCAAGAAGAAGAAGAAGAAGAGAAGGAGAAGTGGGAGTCTAGGAGGGGATCAAGGACTTGTGTGGATTCTTCATTTGAGGTAAAGGTTTTATACATATCTAAGTATGGATTTTGTTTTGATTTAAGGAATTTAAATGCCTAAGCTAAACATTGTTGGGTTTTGGGGTTAGTTGCTGAAATTTGAAATCATAGGAGTGGATCTTGGATGTGTTGATGTTTTGAATTGATTCTAGTGTTTATAGGGTGTTAGATTGTTCATATGAGGTTTGGATTTGAGTTTTGGGGTTTAGGTATTGGTTTGGGGTGATTTGGAGAGGTTAAAGCTCGGGAAAAATGCAGAAAAAAACCCAGATTTTCTGGGTTCGCGATGGAGCGCCGCGGCGCGAGGAGGCTTCAGGATGGGGACAGGGGCTCTGGGCGCCGCGGCCCTTGATGGGTGTGCTGCGGCCCTAGGCCATTTTGGCAGCCCAAATGTTGAATTTTTAGGGGTTTTTCCCGGGGACACGGGGGATGGTTCCGATACTTTGTTTTGTGGATTTAGAGGTCCCGGGAGTGCGGGATTGGTCCCGGGAAGTGGTTTTGGACTTGGTTAGTATTTAAAAGTGTTTTATGTGTGTTGTGACTAGGATTTCGGAGAGGCTCGTGCTAGTGGACCGTGCTCGTGACCGTGGTGCATCGGAAGGCACGGAATACAGGTAAGAAAACCGTAACACCCGAGATTAGGGCATGGCCCCACTGTGTGATTGTAGGGCATGGCCCCGGATTGTATTACGTGCAAATGCTTAACCTTAAATGAACCGTGATGTGTGTGAATGTTTATTTTGAATGTACTATATGTGTGATTATGATGAAACGAACGGCAAGGGCCGGGTACGGCGTAGGCTGGGGCGGCCGTGGGGCCGAAAGTAACACACAGCACATGGGATGCTTATATTCAGGGTGGGACCCAAGGGATACATGAGTTATCCTCGCGGTGAGAACCGAAACTCCAGGCTTTGGTAAGGCCTTGGGGGCGGCATGGCCGTACTTGTTTATTATGATGGTTTTCCTATGTGTCAGTGAATTATGCCAGCTATTTGATTTGCATATGTTATGTGCTATTTGGGTTTTCTTGCTGGGCTTTGGCTCACGGGTGCTCCTGTGGCAGGTAAAAGCAAGGAGTCAGTCAACCGGCCATGAGTATGGAGAGCGTGGGGGCGGCGCGTACATGTTCGGCCTGCCTGACTGCTTTGGTTGGGGGCATTTTGTATATGGATGTATTTAACCATTCTTTTGATAGCTGATCAAGTGTAAATCTATTTTTGAGTTGTAAACATTTTGTAAACCTTATTTTGGGATCCCAGATGTTTTATATTTAACGTTTTCAATGAAGTTGACCATTTTAAAAGAATACAGCCTTAAACTCTGGTTTAATTACACTTTTGGTTTTAGAAACCACTTCGAGTCAATTAAATGCACAATTTCTGTTTTAAACTCACTTAGTAACGGCTCTAAGGTGGTAGGGCGTTACAACTTGGTATCAGAGCGAGCCAAGGTTTATTGGTTCTGGAGATCGACCGAACATGTACGCACGCTGCCATTGAAAAGCTCGACTCAGGGTGGTTTGGTATGGTCGATTGATATATTCATGAATATGTGTTTAATGCTTTGTGTGCCTGCCTAAATTATTATGAGCATGATGATTGAAATAATATATGCATGATGCCAGGGCAAGGCCCCGTGTATGATGCATGATATTTGTATGTCACTTTGGTCGATTGATCTCGGTTGTTGTTGAGATTGAGAGGTGGAAATTGGACCTTGTTATCATGCCTAATGAGCGGTGTCATTGATTGCAAGCATTTAGTTGCAATGCCTCGCCAATCATCGAGACTCCGCAGCATTCAGGCCGAGGATGATAACCAGGGGCAGGACCCTCCACCTGCTCCTCAGAACTGGCAACAAATTTTAGCAGAGATGGAGGCTAGGTTGAAGAAAACAGAGGATGAGCTTAGTCAGTTCAGGCAACCAGCTCCTCCACTGGCCACTGTGATACCACCACCGCCTAGTGTGGTACCGGCTCCGGTTCAACCTGTGACTGGGAATAGGTTGGAACCTCTATATGAAAGATTCAGAAAACAACAACCTCCTACCTTTGAGGGGGGAGCAGACCCACTGCAGGCTGAGCAGTGGATGAGTACAATGTCTGTAATCCTGGAATTCATGAGGGTTGAAGGAAGGGATAGGGTTGATTGTGCTAGTTATATGCTTAGGCATGATGCACGAATATGGTGGGAGGTAGTAGGGCAGCGAAGGGATACAACTATTATGACCTGGGAGGAATTCAAGAGCATTTTCAACGAGTAATACTACAGCGTAGCCGTTCGAGCGGCCAAGGCGGATGAGTTCAGCAGTCTGACTCAGGGCAGGTTATCTGTCACTGAGTACGCCTTGGTATTTGATAGATTGGCGAAGTTTGCGCCAGAGCTTGTGCCGACTGATACGACCAGAAGGGACAGATTTGTACGGGGATTAGGTGCAATGATCGCCCGTGACGTGAGTATTACAATGGCTCCAGAGACTACCTATGCGCAAGTGGTAGACAAGGCCCTCACTGCTGCGAGGGCTGAGGATCAGATCTGGAAGGATAACACTGCTAGGCGTGATACCAGGAGGGTAGTGCCTTCTTCTTCTGGGCCTAGTCGGGGCAGCAGCCCCAGTGAGCAGAAGAGGAGAGTACCAGACTCATTTACTCCCTATGGTTCTGACAGGAGGGTTCGCGGTTCTATGGGTGGCCGTCAGGGCGGTAATGACAACTGGAGGAGTTATCCATGGTGTCCTCGATGCAGGCGACGGCATCAGGGCGAGTGCCGGTCCGTCTCTGGAGCGGGTGCCGGCATCAGGGCATGTTTTGTTTGTGGAAGCACCAGTCACTTGAAGAAAGATTGCCCACAGGCTAAGAAGGAGGAGCCTAGGCAGGGAGACAGCCTCGCACCTGCTAGGGTTTTCACCTTGACTCAGACTGAGGCAGAGGCCAGTCCATCAGTGGTCACAGGTCAGATTTTTAGCGCTGGATCCTTGTTTACTGGATTGATTGATTCTGGTGCTACGCACTCATTTGTTTCTGCTAGGGTGATTGATCAGCTGTGTAGACCTAGTATTTTGTATGCTAGGGGTTTTCAGACTATATTGCCTACAGGAGAGCTGGTAGTCTCTAGGAGGTGGGTTAGAGCCTTATCAGTAGTGGTAGACGGTAGGGAATTGTTTGTTGACCTGATTGAACTAGATATGGACGATTTTGACATAATACTAGGGATGGATTGGTTGACGCGGTATGGAGCAACAATTGATTGTAGGCGACGAATGGTGACCTTTGAACCAGAGGGCGAGGCACCCTTTGTGTTTCGTGGGAGCAGTGGATGGACCGCGGGTACCTGTGATCTCGGCACTAAAGGCTAGAGACCTGATGCAAGAGGGTTGCATAGGATTCCTAGCAAGTATAGTGGATTCCTCTAGGGTGGCGGCAGTGGGACCGAATGAAACCAGAGTTGTCTGCGAGTTTTCAGACTTGTTTCCAGCGGATCTACCAGGGTTGCCGCCACAGCGGGAGATTGAGTTCGTCATAGAGTTGGCTCCGGGAGCAGAGCCAGTTTCCAAGGCACCTTACAGAATGGCTCCAGCAGAATTAAAGGAATTGAAGATTCAGCTGCAGGAACTACTTGATTTGGGGTTTGTCAGACCGAGTTTCTCGCCGTGGGGTGCTCCAGTTTTATTTGTTAAGAAAAAGGATGGATCGCTCAGGATGTGCATCGATTACAGGGAGTTGAATAAGTTGACCATCAAGAACAAGTATCCATTGCCTAGGATCGACGATTTATTTGATCAACTTTAAGGGAGTACAGTGTTTTCGAAGATTGATCTCCGATCAGGCTACTATCAGTTGAGGATCGGAGAAGAGGACATACCAAAGACTGCATTTCGGACTCGGTATGGGCATTATGAATTTCTGGTTATGTCCTTTGGATTAACCAATGCCCCAGCGGCATTTATGGATTTGATGAACATAATTTTTAAGGATTACTTGGATAAGTTCGTGATTGTGTTTATTGATGATATCCTAGTATACTCCCAGTCAGAGTCAGAGCATGAGCATCATCTGCGCCTGGTGTTGCATCGGTTAAGAGAGCATAAGTTATATGCTAAGTTTAGCAAATGCGAGTTCTGGTTATCGCAAGTTTCATTTCTAGGCCTTATTATCAGTAAGGATGGGTTACTAGTCGACCCAAGTAAGATGGAAGAAATAAGAGATTGGCCTAGACCCAACAATGTTCCTGAAGTTAGAAGTATCCTTGGACTAGCAGGTTACTACCGGCGGTTTGTAGAGGGGTTCTCCAGAATTGCTACTCCGTTGATGGAATTGACAAGGAAGAAGACCAAGTATGTGTGGACAGATCGATGTGAGAATAGCTTTAAAGAGTTGAAGCGGCGGTTGATTACTGCACCCGTGCTGAGCTTGCCAACAGATAATGAGAAGTTTGTAGTCTACTGCGACGCTTCCAGACAGGGTCTGGGATGCGTGTTGATGCAGGCTGGGAAAGTGATTGCATACGCATCAAGGCAATTAAAGGAGTACGAGCAAAGGTATCCCACGCACGACCTGGAATTAGCTGCAGTGGTATTCGCACTTAAGGTTTGGAGACACTATCTGTATGGAGAGAGGTGCGAGATATACACTGATCACAAGAGTCTAAAGTATTTCTTTACCCAGAAGGACTTGAATATGCGCCAGCGACGGTGGCTAGAGCTGGTAAAGGATTACGATTGTGATATCCTATACCATCTTGGGAAGGCTAATGTAGTTGCTGATGCATTGAGCCGGAGGGGCCCAGGACAGCTGTATGGTTCGAGGCAGATATCTGACAGATTAGCTGGAGAGATGACCAGAGCAGGTATAGAGCTAGTGGTTGGTAGGTTAGCCAACATTACTCTTCAGTCAACGCTCCTCGAGAGGATTAAGGAAGCACAGGGAATGGATCCCCAGTTAGTGGAACGTTGAGAGAATGTCCTAACTGGAGCAGTCAAGGACTTCTCTATTTCTGAGATGGGATTGTTGAAGTACAAAGGACGGATTTGCGTTCCGATCAATCCAGATATTCGGCGAGAGATTCTGGATGAGTCTCATACCACTCCCTACTCTTTGCACCCAGGTTCTACGAAGATGTACCATGACCTGAAGGTGTTGTATTGGTGGTCAGGCATGAAGAGGGACGTGGTGGACTATGTGGCTAGATGCTTAACCTGTCAGCAGATTAAGGCGGAACACCAGAGACCAGCAGGATTATTACAGCCTCTTGGGATTCCCGAGTGGAAATGGGAAGATATTGCCATGGACTTTGTGGTTGGATTGCCTAAGACCGTGGGTCAGCATGACTCGGTGTGGGTGATTGTGGACAGGTATACGAAGTCCGCCCACTTCTTACCTGTGAAGACGACTTATACTGTGGAGCAGTATGCAAAGCTTTATGTTAAGGAGATTGTTCGACTTCATGGGGCTCCGAGGTCGATAGTATCCGACAGAGACCCTACTTTCACTTCCATGTTTTGGAAGAGCCTGCAGAAGGCTATGGGCACGCAGCTTCGGTTTAGTACCGCTTACCATCCTCAGACGGATGGACAGTCTGAGAGGACCATTCAGATACTGGAGGACATGTTACGAGCTTGTGTGCTGGATTTTGAGGGATCTTGGAGTAGGTATCTCCCTCTGATCGAGTTCTCGTACAATAACAGTTATCAGGCGACTATCGGAGTGGCTCCGTATGAGATGCTGTATGGAAGAAAGTGCAGATCGCCGATTCACTGGGAGGAGGCAGGTGAGAGAAGGTATTTAGGTCCTGAGATGGTTCAAAGGACCAATGAGGCACTTGAGAAGATTAGAGCTCATATGCTCGCTTCCCAGAGTCGCCAGAAGAGTTATTCAGATCAGAAGAAACGCAGGAGCGTGGAATTTCAGGTTGGTGATCATGTGTTCCTCAGGGTTTCACCCCTGAGAGGAGTAAAACGATTTGGCGTTCGGGGCAAGCTGAGTCCCAGGTTTGTTGGCCCCTTTGAGGTTCTAGAACGAATTGGGGAGGTGGCTTACAGGTTAGCAATGCCTCCAGCTTTATCAGGAGTTCATGACGTGTTTCATGTATCCATGCTCCGGAAGTATGTTTCGGACACTACTCATGTGTTGAGCTATGAGAACTTGGAGTTGGATCGGGATTTATCATATGAAGAAAAGCCTGTTCAGATCCTTGATAGGAAGGACAAGGTCTTGAGGAGCAAGACCATCACCTTGGTCAAAGTATTGTGGAGGAACAGCAAGGTCGAAGAGGCGACGTGGGAACTGGAATCAGATATGCGGGAGCGGTATCCCGAGTTGTTCAGGTAAATTTCGAGGACGAAATTCTCATGAGAAGGGGATAGTTGTAACGACCCAAATTCAGTGTTTAGGCTTAAGGGCCTGGGGAAGTGTGCCTGGAGGGCATAATGGGATTTTGTGTGTGACTTTAATGAGCTTAATGCATGATTACAATTTATTGCGCGTTATATGACTATTTGATTATTTGAGAAGCATGACTATGTAAATTAGTATGCATGTAGACCTGATTGTCTTAGAATGAGCATGATTGTAATCTGGCCATGATAGAGCATAACTGTGATAATTGTACTATGTGATTTGTGCCATGAGAGGTGGTGTTTTATTAGGATGCACGCATCGAGACGGTCCTAGTGAGCCATTTAGTCTAAAAGTCACAACGGGATGTTGTACCCGGCTCGGGAGAAGCCTAGGGGTACTTTGGGGATCTTATAAGTTGAGTTGTGAATGAGTGGTTAGTTATTGGTAATTGAGTAACATGGGTAACCAGTTGTAACTGCTGTGGGTAACAAGTTTTAAGATAGAAAGTGGTAGAATTGAAATGAAAGTGTAAAGACTTAAGTGCCCTTGAAGGTTTAGCTAAGGAGGGATTATTAGGAAGGGGTAAAATGGTCTTTTGGCAAGACAAATAGGCATGTTTCAGCTGGGTATATGGGGTATACGGTTTGGGCAAGGGATCATTTAGTGTCTTGATAAAATTAGAAGAGAAGGAAAAAAAGAGGAGAGAAAGGCTAGGGCAAGCAAGAAGAAGAAGAAGAAGAGAAGGAGAAGTGGGAGTCTAGGAGGGGATCAAGGACTTGTGTGGATTCTTCATTTGAGGTAAAGGTTTTATACATATCTAAGTATGGATTATTAGCCGTATTGCATCTAGAATTCATTGTGACTACATTAAACTAAATGAGTTAGATGGTGTATGGTTATTATATACCTTGATTGTTTGCGATTATGCAACTATTATTATGATCCTAGTTCAAGGAGACGCACTCTATTCAGCATCGACCATACATATGGTGCTGGTGATGCGAAGTATGTAGTCATTATCGTTATCCTAGTGCTGGGAGACACTTTATTACGCATCGACCGTACATATGGTGTTGGTGATGCAAGTCGCTTGAGGTTGATTGTTATAGAATGCTATGATGGTTATCGATCATATGTGTGCCCATAATTTACAAATTATGTGAATTGTTATCTATATCAGTTGTTACATGATCAAGTTGTAATTGTTACGCATATCTTGTGAAACTTTTCTTGCTGGGCCTCTATAGTGTCCCAAATTTGCTAATAAGGCTTAGGGTCTTGATTAGCGTGTCGGGAGGGAAATACTGAATTTAATTACGCTAATATGTGAATTTGATGATTATGTGATTAGAAATGCATGTTTTGGTTAATTAAATATGCATGTGGGCCCCATCTGGTTATTAGGGGCATATTTGTAATTTTAGCCCTTTGAGGGGATAAATGTAGTATTTTTGTATACTGTGATTGATACCACGAGTGAGTGGTGATATATTTGTGATGCATGATCCAAGACGGTCCTAGGGAGTGGTTTAGCTAAATAGTCACAACAGGGTCGAATACCTGGCTCGGGAGGAGCCTAAGGGTATTTTGGGAATGTAATATGGGAATTACCGGGTAAAGAGTAGTAATTTAGCAATGATTTGGACATGTCGAGATGAAACGGGGATTTATAGGAATACTCGAGGACTTAGCGGATGTGGCATATGATGAAATTGCCCTTGGTAGCACTTGAGGATTTTGATAGACTTAAGGGGTAATTTAGACCTTTTGCTAAGGGATATACATGGATTTTGGATGCCGAGACTTAGCAGAAAAACAAAAGGGAAAACAAAACAGCAAGGAATCTCAGCCTTGCTTTATCTCTCGACTCACTCCTTCTCTCATTGAAGCCTAGAGGTTTTGAAGAAAATTGTCAAGAGATTAAGGATTCAAGGCCATAATTTGGGAGGCTAGAAGCTTGACGACTTGGGGAATTAGCTCAGGGTTTGAGATATCACAGAGGTAAGAATTAATGGTGGTTTGTTTATGTTAAATTCTTGCTAGAACCTAATGTGTGCATGGAGGGTATATTTTAGTTTGGTTTTGAGTTTTGATGAGTATATGAATTATTTTCGAGTTTTGTTATGGAGCCTAGGTTGTGTGGTAGGGAATTCTAGGCTTAATTCTTAGTCTAATTGGTGTTTGGGGAATGAAATTGGGGTTTAGGCTAGAGGAAAATGTAGGAAAAAGGCTGATTTTCTGGGTTTGGGAGCTCAGGCCATGGCCCGTGTGCAGGAAGAGGCTGAAAGGCCTCTGTTTTACCTAAGCGCGCTGAGGCGCAAGGTATAGCACGCTACGGCCTGTGTCCCTCAACAGAGAGGCATTTTGCCTCTGACTTGAGTGTGCCACAGCCCTTAAGGGGCTGGGTCGCGACTCAAATGCAAAATTATGGTTGTTTGAGGGTTTTAAGCATGGGAACCATAATGTTAAGGCTTGAGAAGGATCTTGCTACCCAGTTTGGTAGAATCCAAGGTCCCTGAGGCTAGATTAATATTCTGAAGTTATTTATTGGTTTATAACTTGTTGGATGGTTATTATGAATGCGTTGTGACTAGGTTTTCAACAAGGGTCGGGTTAGAGGACTATGCTCGGGATCGCGGGGCTTAGATAGCTTAGGACACAAGTAAGGATATTGTTGCACCCGTAGAGCCGGGCGTGGCCCTATTGTTTATATTGCAGGGCATTGCCTTAATGTTTATGTTTAGTATGTGTTTAAATATCTGTGAATATTATGCAATGTGATGCATGTTTGTGAGTGAACGACGAAGGCCGAGAACGGCAAGAGGTCGGGTACGGAAAGGGGCTTAGATCGGCATTGAGCACGCTGAGTGCAGGTCATTAGGGTAAGACCCTCCTAGGGTGCAGGAGCCACCCTCTCAGTGAAGACCGCGAACCCAGGGCCTGGTAAAGCGCCTGGGACGGCGTTGGCCGGTATGTGTTTAGCCCTTTGGCTGTTTTGTTGTATAATGTGGATTGTTATGTATATGTTATATGTTTTGCATTGAGTTTTTGTGCTGGGCTTCGGCTCACGGGTGCTCTATAGTTCAAGCAAGGGCAAAGAAAAGGTCAACCAACCATGAGTACAGAGAGCGTGGAGCGACAGGTACATGTCGGCCTACCTGGCTGCCATGGCCAGGGTTATTTTGGGAGAATGCACTATGATGGTTGTTTTGTCGCCTAGGTCGACCTTAATTATAACTTTGAGTTTTAATGAATTTTCTAAATAGTATTTTAGGATCCCAAATGTATAACTCTTTATGATTTAAATGAATGACCACATTTTTTATACTTAATGTCTTTAAACGAATGTTATTTTAGTTTAGTCACACTTTTAACCTAATACCTCGATTAGCGAGCTAATGGCACATTTTTAACTCACTTAGTAAGAGCTCTAAGGAAGTAGGGCATTACAACTTAATATCAGAGCGTGCCAAGGTTTATGCTTCATGGAGATTGACCACACATGTACGCTTGCTGCCAGTGACAAGCTTGACTCAAGGTTCGGTGGTATTTAATGAATTATATGCTTAACTGCTTGTTTAAAGTTGCCCTATTTGCCTGAATATATATAGATAGAGCATGGTGAATATGTTGTTATATGTATGACGTTAGGGCATGGCCCCCATGATTGTTGTATACTATCTGTGATATGTGGACTTCCTGGTTTTGATTGGTTGATGAAATTGGGAGGTGGTTTTGGATGTTGTTATCATGCCTGATGTGCATCGTCATTGATTACAGGCATATTGTAGTAATGGCTCGGTGATCAATCAGACTCCGTGGCAATAGGGCCGAGGTTGACTACCAGGGTCAGGATCCTCCACCTGCCCCACCGAATTGGCAACAGTTATTTGCCGAGATCAAAGCTAGACTTCACCGAACAGAAGAAGAGCTTTGATAGTTGAGTTAGCAGGCCCCTCCTCAGGGCATTAGGTTACAAGTTCCACAGGTTGTGGCACCAGTGCCAGCCCAGCCTGCTATAGAGAATAGGTGGGAACCTTTGTATGAGAGGTTAAGGAAGCAACATCCTCCCACCTTCGAGGGTGGCCCAGACCGTCTGCGGGTAGAGCAGTCGATGAGTATCATTTCTTCCATCTTGGATTACATGAGGGTGGAAGGTAATGAGAGAGTAGCTTGTGCTGGCTACATGTTGGGAGAAGAAGCCCGCATCTGGTGGGATGTAGTGTCCCAGAGAAGGAATATTGCAATTATGGCCTGGGAAGAGTTCAGAAACACTTTCAATGAGAAGTATTACAGTGTTGCAGTCTGAGCTGTGAAGGTGGATGAGTTTACAAACCTGACTCAGAACCGGATGACGGCTACTGTAATTCCCAACTTCCTTAGAGCTGTTACTAAGTGAGTTTAAAAACGTGCTTTCAACTCCTTAATGGAGGTTTTAGGTCAAATAGTGTAATTAAGCCATAAATAAAGGAAAAACTTTAGAAATAACACCATAGCATTGAAAATCATAAAAGTTTGACACCTGGGATCCCAAAATCAGTTTAGAAATATTTACAACATAAAAATTGAGTCAAGTCGACTAAACGACAAAACATAAGTTTATTTACAAGCATCTCCATAAATCTTCTGACTGTGGTAGCCAGGCTGGCAAAACATGTACACGCCGCCTCACGCCTGCTATACTCATGGTTGGTTGACCCTCTCTTTACCCTTACTTGCACCACAGAGCATCTGTGAGCCGAAGCCCAGCAAGAAAACCCACAAACAGATAACATATGGAACACATATATCAAGCATATAAACAGGCCACCAATGGCTAAACATATACGGCCTAGCCGTCCCAAGTGTTTACCAAGCCCTGGGTTCGTGGACCATGCCGTGAGGATATCCCAATTATCCTTTTAGGGACTCGCCCTGGCAACTCGCGCTCCACGTGCTCAACGCTACTCCCGGCCCCTTGCCATTCTCAGCCTTGCACTCAGCGTGCCCTTTGCCGTTCCCGGCCTTTGCCGTCCTCGGCCTACACCGTTCCCGGCTCTTGCCGATCATTCACATAATAGCATTCATAGCATAACAAGAAAATACGGAATTCTAGCTAATTCAATCAAAGGGCTACACCCTGCAGTTTAAACACATTGGGCTCAGCCCTGCATACCAGTTCTATTCAGACACATTGGGCTCAGCCCTGCATACAAGCTCTATGGGAACAAGGGTTTTCTTACCTGAGTCCCGAGCTTTCTGAGCACCGATGCCCCGAGTACAGTCCTCTAACTTGAGCCTCGCTGAAATCCTAGTCTCAACACATTAACAATATCCATCCATCAAGTTCCAATCTAATAAATAACTTTGAGCCATAACCCTAACCTCCGGAACTTTGAATTATATCAATCCAGGTGATAAAATCCATCCTGAGCCTTACCCATTGAGTTCCCAAGCCTAAACACCCTTAAAAACACAAACTGGCACTAAGAGTCGCGGTCCTACCCACAAGCGCCGTGGCTAGCCTCAAAACAGAGGCTAGCACTCCCCTGCAACACACACGCGAACACCAAGCACCGCAACACGCATGAACTCCTCGTCCACACTCGGCCGCGGCGGGCCCCTCCTAGGACCGCGGCCCTCACCTCCAAACCCAGAATTTCCATCTTTTTCCCTGCACTTTCCTCAAGCTAACTTCCTCAAAGCTTACTTAACAAACCCAGATAATTAACATATACATTCCAGCTCAGTATCAACATTAAAACACCATTAAAATTTGCTCCAAAACTCAGCTAGAATACCCAAAAACAGACCAAGCTTAAACTAGCATGCAATCTCAAAAACACAACTAAAATCCCAACATAATCCCCATAATTAGAGCTTACCTTTACTGAATTCAATCCATGAAGTTGATCCTCAATCCTCATGCTTTAAGCTACTAAGTTTTCTCAGCCCAATTCCTTGCTTAAGCTAGCTTACACTAGAATTTCCTTGAGTTGTTTCTTAGAGAATGAAAGAGAAAGAGATAAGAATTGTCTTCAGCTGGGGGAGAAAGCTAATATCGGTTTCCCAAAGTTTCTAAGTAATTCCTTCTTTTGTTTTACTTAACTTAAGTCTAAAGGGTTACCTCAAGGCTCGGGGTACCAAAACGTCCCGAGGGCAAAATGGTAAATATCCCCAATATTCCCTCCTAGACATACTATCCTCAAATATATCACCATATATTTATTTTCACAACCCGATAACCCCATAACACATCTAAAACCCAACTACCCCTCGACTCGCCCCGAGTCGGAATCTCAACCCTGTTGTGATTCTCTAGCTAACCGCTCACCAGGACTGTCTCGGACCGTGCTGCATAGACATATCATATATATATAACATTTATCACATTTATACCCCTAATATCCAGACGGGGCCCACATGCACATTTAACTCAACTAACACATGCATCATTATCATATACATTCACATAAATCCACATATAAGCATATTAAATCATTTATTACCCTCCAGGCGCACTAATCAAGGCCCTAAGCCTGATTAGAAAATTCGGGTCGTTACAGCTACTGAGTATGCCTTGAAATTTGACCAGTTAGCGAAGTTTGCGTCGAATTTGGTGCCGACTGACATGGCACGCAGAGATCGATTTGTTCGGGGATTGAATGTTGTGATCTCCCATGATCTCAAGATAAATTTTGATCTGGGAACTACCACCTACGCACAGGTAGTGGACAAGGCCCTTACAGGTGAGGGTCCCAAAGATCAGATATGGAGAGAGGGCGCTGCTAGGCACGATGGTAGGAGGACGGTGCCTCATTTTACATGATCTAGCCGGGGGTAGTGGCCCCAGTGAGCAGAAGAGAAAGGCCCCAGACTCTTTTGTTCCTCGTAGCTCGGATAGGAGGGCATGGGGTGCTTTCAATGGTCGTCAGGGCGGGGGAGACATCTGAGGAGTGTAACGCCCTACTACCTAAGTGAGTTTAAAACGTGCAATTAACTCGCTAGTTGAGGTTTTAGGTTAAACGTGTAGCTAAACCGTAATAAAAATCATACAATTTGAAAATATAATCATCCATTGAAAATTATAAAGCGATATACATTTGGGATCCCAAAATACTATTTAGAAATATTTACAACTCAAAAATATAATTAAAGATGACTGAACAACAAAATCAAGTTTAGTACAAACATCTCCCAAAAAATACCCCTGGCCGTGGCAGCCAGGCAGTCCAAACATGTATGCGTCGCTTCATGCTCTTCATACTCATGATTGGTCGATTTTCCCCTTGCCCTTACCTGCACCATAGAGCACCCGTGAGCCGAAGCCCAGCAAGAAAACTCCACACAAGCAAATAACATATGCATAACCATCATTTAGCACAGAACAAACTGCCAACAAGCTTAACACATACGGCCATGCCGTCCCAGGCGCTTTACCAGGCCCTGGGTTCATGGTCTACACCGTGAGGATATCCCAGGTATCTTACAGGGCCTCACCCTGACAACTCGCACTCCGCGTGCTTAACGCTGCTCCCGGCCCCATGCTATTCTCGGCCTTCACCGTTCCCAGTCCTTGCCATTCTCAGCCTTCGCCGTTCCCAGCTCTTGTCATTCATTCACATACACGCACACATAGCGTAGTTAAACAACTACTTAAACACGTATAAACATAATCAATGGGGGGCTACGCCCTGCAACACAATCATATAGGGTCATGCCCTATGTTATCCAGATTTCCGGATAGCGTTTAGATTGATGTCCTCGGGGAAGCAGAATTATCGATGTCTTTCACGGTAGGTGACCAGAGCTCGCGGATCCACAGAAAGGCTTCGCCTCTCCTGTTTAGTATCCGGATTAATCTTCCAAGCAAGCACAACACGGAAACTCGTCGACTCTCCCGGACTCCTGAAGGATACCCCTCGGGGAGGCCCCTTCCAGGAGAGGCTCTTCGAGTGGTCTCCGCGGAAACAGTTCCGTGCCTCGTACAGAACAAAACCGATCGGTCGAGTCCGGGAGAAGGCATATTTGGAATGATATCCTTCTGACACAGGATCCCGCCTGACACGCCCGTTAGGTCAAAGCCGCACACATCCCAGCACGCCTAAGGGTACCTTTTCGCCTACTGTTCCGCTGACAACTTGGAAAAGACGGCTGACTTTGTGTGTTCCCCATACTTTCACGTAAATATACCCACATAAAGTCTTGTAGCCATGCTACTACAGTAATTGTATCCCCTATTTATGGCTGGTGTAATTAAGACTCATGTACGTAGAGAAAAACCCTAATCCGAAACCCTAGCTATAAAGACCCCTTGATTTTACAAGAAGAGGGACGAAAAAATCACATAGCAAAAACTCTACTAAAATCTCTCTAGCTTCATCTTCTTCAAGAGAACCCGAGAGAAACACTGTGAGTGTGTGAAGTTCTTGTGCACCAGCCATCTTACTGTAACCTTTTCCAAGTATAATAACATCGACTCGTGGACTAGGGCTTGTTAACGCCTGAACCACGTAAAAACACTGTTTGTTTAGTTACATTTCAACATTTCTACAGTTCTTATCTTTTTATTATTCTGTTAGTTATTCGTTTCCGAAAAACTCGGTAAACATTTTGGTGCTTTCATTGAGAGCTGTAGGAAGTTGTTAGTCACCTCTTTTTCTGTGTACGTTTTTTGTATTCACTTCGTGCTAAAGAGATGGTGACTACGAGAAAATCCGCTGTTGACAAAAATGCTACGGTCAACCCCGATACCGTGATGGAAGATGTGGTGCAAAGCGAACCCTTGGACTACCAAGGTGAAGACCCGACATCCCGCCAGGATCGGGTCAGTACCGAAGATACAACATACTTAGAAGACGAAGAAGAGTATGTCCAAGACGGTTATTACAAGGACGGCTGCTACTATGAGAAGGACCCAGAACTGGTCCAAGTAACCGAAGAACTGGAGGTCACCAAAGCCAAGCTTGCTGAGCAGGAGCGCCTCTCCGAAAAAATGCAGCGCATGATGGAGCGCCTCCAAAGCAAGTTCGGAGACCTAGGCGACTCGGACGAGGACGCCTCTGTTTTAGGTGGTGCTGAGGCCGCTATACCGGATCCAGCCGCTGCTGGACCATCCAAAGCCGCCCCTAACAAGGGCAAAGAAAAAGTTGGAGAGCCTGTGCGCGCTGACGCCCCTGCACCTCCTAAAGGCGTGAATCACAAGGCCGACTGCCCCCCCCCGCGCGCAGAAGGTCTCTGGCGCTCCTAAGCCCAGACGTCCTTCAGCCCCAAGGGGGCACTCCGTGCCTAAAGGGCCCGGTGCTAAGGCACCCAGGCCTAGGAGAAGGAACAACCGCCCCAGTGATTCCGTCAACCAGGACGGTCGGGCTGCGAACTCGCACTCCGAAGATAGCTGGTCCACGGTGGACCTAAGAAGAAGGTTGGAGGCCAAGTATGAAAAGGCCAAAGGAGAAAAGGCCCGGCCTCGCGGAGATGACCTCCGAAATCATATTAATGACAAGCTCCGGGGACGTGACTTCCCGGAGAGTGATACGAAGAGGCTCGAGGAACAGATTGCTGCCTTGACCAAGCTGGTCCGGAAGCAAAGTGGGGCCCTGTCAGACTCTGAGGAGGAAGACCCGGAACCATGTATTCGGAGGATCGCGGAAACGTCCCTCCCGGATAACTTCAAAATGCCCCACATAGAATTATATGATGGGAGGACAGACCCGCGTACCCACCTAGCTAAATACAAAAAAATGATGCAAGTGGCGCGTGTCAGTGAGGACGCCAAATGCATGTGCTTCTCACTCACCCTTACCAGGTCCGCGGAGGACTGGTGGAAAAGATTAGCTCCCGGATCAATCCACAGTTGGAAGGAGCTACAGTCCGCATTCAGGAGGCAGTTTATTGCTGCCCGCGACCACGACATGGAGGTTGGTTCCTTAACCAACATCAAGCAGCAACCCACTGAGAACCTCAAAGCTTTCATTCAGAGAATGATGGAAGCTGCTGCAAAGACCAAGGTCAGCGATGAAATGAAGCTGATCGCCCTCCAATCGGGCCTTACTGTCGGCTCCCTGCTATGGGGGGAAATGCAGAGGAGACGGGCAGAAACGCTATCCGAATTCATGTCAAAGGCTCAGGGAATCATCAACCTTGAGGATGCCTACCAGCAGGCCTTTGGAGTTCCCCCAGCTCCAACGCCTTCCGTGACCGCGCCAAGCTTTGCTTTGCAAGCTCCCGCACCAGCCCTCATGCTTCCAGGAGCCTAATTCACTCCAAGTGTGTACGGGCCTTCCGCGTCTGCTCAGACGCCGAGTCAAACCCATTTCTCTGGGTACGCAGCTGTACAAACCGGATGTAGAATCGCTCCAGGCATGCCGCAGCCGCAAGCGGAAGCCCCAGAACGAAATTTGAGCCAATCGCGGAACAAACGAAGCGGAAGAAACTCCAACCGGGGAGACCATTCAAAGAAGCCCCGGAAGGACTATGAGCCCAAGTTCACGGAATATACCAGTTTGATAGACTCGCGAGAGAATGTCTATCGGGCGACCTGTAATATGGTCAACTACAGGAAGCCCCCGAAAGTGTCTCATGGAGGAAGACGTCCGCGAGACTCCAATAAAAGGTGTGAGTTCCACGGAGACGTGGGGCACACCACGAACGAGTGCCTTCAGCTGAAGGATGAGATCGAGTCCCTGGCAAGAGCGGGACACCTCGGTCAGTGGGTGAGGATACCCATTATCTATCCCGGACAGGGGGTAGTTCACGGAGCTGCATATTCCCCGGGACAGAGGGGGACCGCTAGCGCTCCTGGAGCCGGTCACCCCCAAGCTCCCGGGTCTCAGTACCCGGCGCTTCCTGCTCCACCCGCTCCGGCGCCCATTGCCTTGTTGGCTCCAGGACCGGGAAACCCATATCTGCCCGGCCTTGCTCCGCCACCCGTTGACGGACACGTATCCACCATTTCCGGAGGACCGCACCTTGCCGGAAGCACCCGCAACTCCCAGAAGAGGTACTTGAGGGAGTTAGAACACGCCGAGGAGATGTGCGCCTTGGTTCAATCACCTGCTCAACGTCCCCGAATGATGGATCTTCCCATCACCTTCACGGAGGACGATGCTCGACATGTACACTTCCCCCACAACGATCCCCTCGTGGTGGAAGCCCAGATTTCCAATAAGAAGGTCTCGCGGATCTTGGTCGATAACGGAAGCTCCGTAAACATCCTCTTCAAAGCGGCCTTCCACGCGATCGGATTGACCGAGACAGACCTGGCCCCATGCCCAATCCAGCTTCAAGGGTTCAATGGGGACGCACTCATGCCATTAGGCAAAATTAAACTTCCAGTCACCCTCAGAGGAGAAAGCGACGCTTGTGCCTTCAAGCATAGCACATTCGTGGTGGTCGACTGCCCCACGGCGTATAATGCCATCTTAGGCCGACCGGTCCTGATCGATTGTGGGGCCATAACCTCGATACGCCACTTATGTTTGAAGTTTCCATGCGACGATGGGCGTATTGGCACCCTCCGAGGAGACCAAAGAAGTGCACGGAGCTGTTATAACGTCTCCGTCTGATCCGTCTACACGGTCCAAGAGACGTTTGCTGCCATTCCTGTGGCGGAAGAATTACCAGAAACTGGGGGTGCTCAGGAGGCATACTTTGACGAACTCGACCCAAGAGTGGGAATCGAGAAAGCAATAGAGCCGATGGAGGAAGTCGAAGAGGTGATCCTCAACCCGGGAGAACCCACCAAAGTCATTCAGGTGGGGAAAAACCTGCCGTCGGCCATTCGAGATAAGATCGTGGCCACTGTGAAGGATAATCAGGATATCCTGGCATGGTGCCACGCTGATATGATGGGGATTAATCCCAATGTTGCGTGCCACGCACTCAACATAGACCCATCTGCAACTCCAATTCGCCAAAAGAGGAGGCCGCTGGACCCAGTGAGAGCCGAAGCCGTCAAAGCTGAAGTGGACAAATTGATGTCCATAGGCTTTCTCCAGGAGTCGCACTATCCCGTGTGGTTGGCCAACCCAGTTCTGGTCCCGAAACCCGATGGGTCCTCGAGAATGTGCATTGACTTCACGGACCTAAACAAGGCCTGCCCAAAAGATTGTTTCCCTCTTCCGCGAATCGATCAGATGGTAGACGCTACTTCCGGGTATGAACTCTTATCCTTCATGGATGCGTACTCTGGATACAACCAGATCAAGATGCATGTCGCGGACCAGGAACACACCAGCTTCCTCACGGACAAGGGTGTCTACTGTTACGTGGTCATGCCTTTCGGTTTGAAGAATGCTGGGGCGACGTACCAGCGTCTGGTAAACAGAATGTTCAAGGACCAACTGGGGAGGAACATGGAGGTGTACGTGGAAGACATGTTGGTAAAGTCCAAGACCTCTGGGGACCACAGTGACGACCTTGAGGAAGCTTTCGCCGTGATATGAAAGTACGGGATGAAACTAAATCCAAAGAAATGTACTTTCGGGGTCTCGTCTGGGAAGTTCCTCGGTTTCATTGTCAGCTCCCGTGGAGTGGAAGCCAACCCTGAGAAAATAAAGGCGTTCATAGATATGCCTTCCCCCCAGAAACATAAGGATGTCTAGAGCGTTACCGGAAGGATAGCTGCTCTCAGCCGCTTCGTATCCAAGGCCACTGACAAGTGTATCCCCTTCTTCAATGTGTTGCGAGGAAACAAGAGGTTCGAGTGGACCCCCGAATGCGAAGCAGCCTTCCAACACCTCAAATAACATTTAACCCGAGCTCCCATTCTGTCCAAACCTATCGAAGGAGAGGCGTTGTTCTTATACTTAGCTGTGACTAAGAACGCAGTGAGTGCCGCTCTCGTCCGGGAAGATGGCCGTATCCAGCTCCCTGTGTATTACGTAAGCAAGAGGTTATTGGACGCCGAGTCTAGATATTCAATGATCGAGAAACTCTCCCTCTGCTTGCTAATTGCTTCACGGAAGCTGAGGCCATATTTCCAGGCGCACACCATCAAAGTACTCACCAACCACCCTCTCCGACAAGTCCTGTAGAAGCCCGAGTCTTCTGGCAGATTGCTTAAGTGGGCCATGGAACTGAGCCAGTTCGACGTCCACTACCAACCACGTGTTTCCATAAAGGGTCAAGCTCTCGCGGACTTTATTGTGGAATGCTCGGGAATGAATGACCTCCCGGAAGATCCTGTCCCGGAACTTCCCACCTGGAAGGTCTATGTAGACGGAGCCTCAAATGAAAAAGGAGCTGGGGCGGGGGTCATCCTAATATCTCCCCAAGGGCATCAGCTCCAGAGTGCCATCCGTTTCGCGTTCCCAGCATCCAACAACGAGGCAGAACACGAAGCCATGTTAGCTGGGTTACGACTGGCCAGAGAAGTCGGAGCCCAAAAAATCAAAGTATACAGCGACTCCCTGCTTGTGGTAAACCAAATATCCGAGGAATACCAGACGAAAGGCGAAAGGATGGCTGCCTACGTGTCCCTCTCCCGCGACCTACTGCAATATTTCAAAGGCTACCAAATCCGTCAGGTCCCCCGGGACCAGAACTCACTCGCGGACACGCTGGCCAAGCTTGCAACGGACCCGGAGATTGAACAGTATGGCTTAGTCCCCATCGGGCACTTAGAAGCCCCCAGTACTGAGACACGAAGGATAAACGCCATCATCGACCATTCCCACTCCTGGATAGGACCCATCCTCAGATTTCTCACCACCGGAGAGCTCCCCACTGATAAAGCTGACGCAAGGAAGCTCCAATATCAAGCTCCCCGATACGTGGTTATGGATGGAAAGCTTTACCGCAGGGGGTTGTCCATACCCTTCCTTAGGTGTGTTGCCGGAACCGAAGTCAGCACCATCATCCATGAGATTGACGGAGGCTTCTGTGGCGATCATACCTCCGGGCTGAGCCTCTCCAAAAAGATCCTTCGACAAGGATACTTCTGGCCCACCATGAAGAAGGATTGTGTGGATTATGTCAGGAAATGTGAGCAGTGCCAGAGGTACGCCAAGGTTCCGCGAGCGCCGCCTACAGAAATTACCCTAATGACCAGCCCCTGGCCGTTCGCCGTTTGGGGCATTGACCTAGTAGGTTCCCTCCCAACTGGAAAGGGTGGAGTGAAGTACGCCATAGTCGCGGTAGACTACTTCACCAAATGGGCTGAAGCTGAACCTATGAACACGGTCACATCTAAAAAAGCACTGGACTTTGTCATCAGGAATATAGTGTGTCGTTTTGGGCTTCCACGAAAAATTGTGTCCGACAACGGAAAGCAGTTTGACAGTGAACACTTCACGAACTTCTGTGCTTCGCATGGAATTATCAAAAGCTTTTCCGCAGTCGCCAGACCCCAGGCTAATGGGCAAGTGGAAGCTGTAAACAAAATATTAAAGACCACGTTGAAGAAAAAACTCCAAGCCTGCAAGGCTCACTGGCCGGAAGAACTTCCGCGAGTACTTTGGGCCTATCGCACAACAGAGAGAACTTCGACGGGGCACACGCCTTATTCCATGACCTTCGGTTGCGAGGCCGTCATCCCAGTAGAAACTATGATCCCCTCTCACAGGCAAGATACCTACGATCCTACCCGGAACCATGCCCTTCTCCAGGAGTCCTTGGACATGATCGAAGAGCTCCGGGAGCAGTCGCAGGTCCAACTAAAAATGTACCAAGGCAAGATAGCCCGACACTTTAACACGAGAGTCCAGAGCCGTACATTCGAAGTTGGGGATCTTGTCCTACGGAGAGTATTTCCTGCTACGCAGGATCCGGGAGTAGGAGTCCTCAGACCCAACTGGGAAGGCCCCTACGAAGTCCAAGAAAAAGTGGGCCATGGGACGTATCACTTAAAGAGACTCGACGGATCTAAAGTCCCGCGCGCCTGGAACGCGGAGCACCTCCGCCGTTACTACCAGTAGGCCCCGGACCATCCAGTCGGAAGTCCTTGGTGAAATTAGCAAAAGTGAAAAATGTGGAAATAATCCTCCCTGTTGTAAAACTCACGCCTAGCAGGCTAATTTAATGAAACACGGAGAGATTCACTCCGCTTTTACTGCACTTTTTATCCCTGTGTTCAAAGCTGCGTTTTAACAAGTGACCACGCGGTCCGGAGACGTCCGGACCCCACGCTCACTTGGGGGGTATACATGGCTAAGGCATAGCCATACGCCCCTTGAACAAAACGTACACAGAACACCACTTATGTGCTAGCATTGTGTTTGAAATTTTTAAATTGTTTGAAATGTTTAAATTGTTAAGCTTAGGTTTATTTGTTGCCATGAACATGCTTGCATTAAGTGTCATATGTGCATTATGTGCTTATGTGAAAATTGCCATGGAAATGCCTGCCATTATGTATCATGAAAATTATCTCCTGTGTAGCCCAGCGATGGACGGGACTGGGGGTTGAGGCACGTTCATAGAGCTACGCCAAAACACCCCCAACTCCCTGACAAGTCCTTTGCAGAATTCTCCGCGATCGCTGTAGAGCTTTGCTTCGCAAGCTCCAGCTCCGGGTCTCGGAAGGCGAAAGATGGCAAGATCTGCGAGCGCTGTAGAGCTTCGCTTCGCAAGCTCCAGCTCCGGGTCCCGCAAGGCGAAAGATGGCAAGATCCGCGAGCGCTGTAGAGCTTTGCTTCGCAAGCTCCAGCTCCGGGTCCCGCAAGGCGAAAGATGGCAAGACCCGTGATCGCTGTAAAGCTCTGCATCGCAAGCTCCAGCTCCGGGTCCCGCGAGGCGAAAGATGGCAAGATCCGCGACCGTTGTAAGCCTTGCTTCGCAGGCTCCAACTCCGGATCTCACAAAATAATGCATGGCAAGCTCCATGGCCATTGCAAGTTTCAGCTCCAGAAGCAGACATGCTCGATCCCCCACTCACAGCCGGCCTTGCTTCGCAAAGCCCCTGCTCCAGGATCACACCTGGTGGGCGTGGCGATTTCCCCGACAGCAATGAGCCTTGCCTCGCAGGGCTCCATGCCAGGTCCCTGAAGTCAGCCACCATGAGGTTCGCAACAACAGTTAGTTTTGCTTCGCAAAGATCTAACCTTAAGCCTAGCGACGCTCACCAAAAGAACTCCCGTTCCAAACAATGGAATGACTCACCTTGGCAATCCCAGCGAACAGTATAACTACAAGTCCCGGGATTGGCTATTTGCCTCAGGAAAGCTAAAATACGGTGAAAGGAGCCTGGCCGTTGGAACCAGGAAACCTTCGTAACCTAGAAACTACGTGGGAAAAGACATCATCCGTTAAAGCTTCAAGTGGGAAGTGCATAGGTTTTGGCCGTTGGAACCAAAACCCCATACGCCCCTACAACAGTTTCTACCGTATAAATGTCTACCCTAAGCGCAAAGATAAATAAAGAACTCGGCAGAAAAGAAAGGAGAATGCTATGATTATGGAAAAAATGTCCGCAATGAAAAACTCAAAATGAAAAATAATTAAAGATAAAACCCCTTCAAGCATTGGGGGTAACTACAGCTTCCACGACCGCAGCTTCGGGGGCATCGGTTTCAACTGAGGCTGGCGGAGTCGGCTCATTGGAAGGCGGAACTTTGTCATGAGAAGGTTCAGAGGTCCCCGCCTCTCCGGGATCTCCCGCCTCAGGAGCTCCAGCACGTTCGTCAATGTTGTAAGTTTGGACGTACGCCTTTGGGCCCTGATCCCACACGAGTAGCTTCTCCCTCATGGCTTCGGCATCATCTCCCAGATAGCCTAATACCTCCGGGTTCACTTTCCAGAGTTGATGCATGAGGACCACATGCGATATATTAATCGTCCTGTTCAGTATCACCTCAGCATCCTCCTTCTCCTTCAAGCGCTCCGCCTCGGAGGTTGCCAGCTGTGCCTCCGCGACAGTTAGTTGAGCCCTCAATTTTTCCATTTCGGCCTTGGAGGCATCCCGCTCCCCCTTAAGAGAATCAATCTCCTTGCGCTGCTCCCTATTTTGGTTCAGCACGGATTGCTTCTGGGTCACATGCCCCCTGGCAGTGAATTGCAAGGCCCCGATCTCTTTATCCTTCTCGGCGAGCCCCAACTACAGCATAGACACGAGATCCCTGCTCCTCTTATGGAGTTGCTCCTCCTCGTGCAGCTTACTCTGAAGAGTGGAATATTCCTCTTGCCGCTTAAGGAGGAGATCATTTTTTGATTGCAAGCGAGCTTCCAAGGTATCCTTCTCCACCTTGGCTTGGGACAGCTCTTCCCGGAGCTTGGAGTTTTCGGCCTTCATCCCATCCGACCGCTGTCTAAACTCATTCTCTGCCTTGGCCCGGTACTCTTGATATTTGGCAAGATATTTCTTCTCCGCCTCTTCTTCAGCCGTGCGCCGGGCCTGATTAATCTTCTCCGAAGCCCCCACGGCCTATTGGGTCAGTTTCTGTTTCTCTGCCTCCAAGGCCTGGCGAGCCAGTTGGCTCTCCTCCAGCTGAACCAGAACTGCACCAACCTCCCGGAACGAGCGTTCCGCGATCATAGAGGCCTGCAAGGAAAGACAACAGAATGAGCTAAAGCCGGACCAAAAGACAGGTGATCCCAAAAAATAACAACTGACGGCTTACCCCGGACAGTTGCTGCTTCACAGCGTGTGTCAGCAACAGCGGATCCTTGCTGCTACTGATGGCCCATTTCTCAGAATTGAGCTCGCATAAGCTCAGGGCCATGTCCTCCATCATCTCAGCTCCGAACGGCGCCAATGCACGTCCGAGCCTAGGCACCAGCCTCTTCTCCAAGGCTGGACCATCCAGAACCGCTCCGGCCGGGTGAAGGGATCTCACCCCCTCGGCCAGCTCAGCTCTCTTCACGGCAGACAAGTTATCTGCCCTTCCCTGAGTAACAGCCTTCTCCGCCTCTAACCGCCTCTTCAAAAAACTATCGGCCCGTCTTACACCCTCCAGGAGGGCAGCGGGGAAACTGGTTGGCTTCCGTGGGAAGTGGAACTTCAGGCCAGGCAGAGGAAGGTTGGTTGTCTGAGAAGAAGGAGACCTCGGAAGGGTGGACCCCCTTTGGGCTGGGGGAGGAGGCAGACGGGGTATTAAGGCCCCGGTCTGTTGCTTTTGCTGCTGCGGCAGCAGAAGTAATTGCCCTTGTTGCTGCTGCTGGTTTGGATGTTGTGGTTGCTGCAGCTGTGACGTTGGTGATTGTCTCTGTTGTTCTTGTTGCTGCTGTTGTTGTAGTTGTGCTTGTTGTCGTTGCTGTTGTTGTTGCCTTCGACCAGGAGAAGAGTGTCTAAGGCGTTTCTTCTTAGCACCCTCAGCATCTTCTCCAGGACGCTTGCTCACCCCAGTTGTCTTCACGGGGAACACAAGCCCTTCCCCGTCGCTTCTGCTACTCGAGACCATCATGGTCTCGGAAGGCTCGTCAGCAGGAGACTTCTCTACCCTCGGAGACACTTGCGCCTCGCCACTCGTCTTCTTGGGGGAGGCAGTTTTACCTCCCCTACCAGCCTTGGTCTTCCGTCCTTTCCCCGTGGACGGGTCTTGGCTAGTGGCAGCCTTCTTAATGAGCAAAGTCACTCTCCCCAACATCTTGGCTTCTGGATACTCTGCAAGAAACGTACAAAGCAAGGTTAACGAACCAACAAGCAATGAGAAAGAAAATAAGTAAGAAGCGGCAATCAACAAAAAAGCACAAGCAAGCGCGCCAGCAGGGAACAAGAAACGAGAAAAAGAAAAGTTTGAAAGGGACGACAATGCACGAGAAACGTGGATGGCCTTCCCCGAGCAAAACAAAACATCGCTTCCTGCTCCAGGAAACTCCCGTACTCCTTGAAGTCCGGGAATGACATGCTGAGGGAAGAAGGGTCAACCATGATGACACCTTCTGGCAGACTACCGTCACTCAGACACCCGAGGAGCTCATCTACCCTATCGCAATATCTGTCGAAGGGTATCCTACGCGGATCTAGCCTAAGGAAACGGGGATCAAACCCCATCTGAGAGGTCCGGGAAACCTCAGACAGGCTGGGGGTGTGGATCAATCGAAAACTAGTCTTACCTCTCCCGGAGGTACTAGCCCCCGAAGCCCCTTCGTTAGGGTAAGCCGCGGCGTGGCGAGCCTCGATCTCCTCTTCCTCCGGCTGGGGGTCGGGGAACCTCTCCGCCCAACTAGGAGATAAAGTATTTTCGTCCCGGGCTGCTTGGGTGATCACTTTAGACAGCTCCAGGGCAATCTGCTCCCGGATGTCAGCTGACACCTGAGTTTGCCCCCTGCCACTCACTGGCTCGATGTTTTGGAAGGAGGCAAGTAACCCATACTCCCTAAATGATTCGGAGGTCACAAGTCCCTCCACTTTCAACTCTTCCTCAGAAAGCCCTTCGTAGAACTTGGAGCTCCTTATCATATCCGCGCAGCGAGGTGTCCGCGGAACGACTTCTGCAAAATTCAAATACGAGCGTTAGAGATCCTACCAAAAGGCAAATCAAACGCAAAGAAACAAAGTTGAAAAGGAGAGGAAGGAACACTTACCAGGGATTTTGAAGTCCAAAGATAGGGCTGGCACCCTCTTCAGCGGAAAGCCAGTCGTCAGGAACCAGTATTCCCGGAGGTCTGGAACCCTCGCGGTATGACAGGTGGGGCACATCACGTCCGGGTGCCTTTCCAGCCTGTAAAACCCCACCTTGTCTGAATGACCCCTCATAGGCTGAGACTTCAACCCGTAGAAGTACAGCACCTCCTCCGGGGTAGGAGCCTCCAATTTCCGGGACTTGCAAAAGATGAACCACCCTGCTAAGAGCTTGTAGCTGGGAGGAATCAACTGGAAGGGGGCAATCCCCGCCTTCACAAAGAAATTGGCAAAGTAGCTCCTTAGGGGCAAGTGCGCCCCACACACTATGTGTGCCCAGCTCCAGGCACCGAAGCCTTCGTGACTCTGACTAGCCGACTCGCCCAGCACCGACAGACGATGCCACATCAGACCTGGGATGTTCTTCAGGCCTGCCTCGGAGGAATACAGCTCTAGCATGCCATAATTCCTGAAAAGGTTCGGCTTTTGGTCCATCTCCCAGATGGAACTATTGGAAGTCGGTGGACTAGCCGCGACCACTTTCTCCTTTCCTTTCCCCTTTGCGCCAGCGACAGGGGAACCCTTCTCTTGGGCAGAATTAGCCTCCCCCACAGCAAAGAGTTGTTCCTTTGGGATGTTCGTCACTGGACAAAAGAAAGAAAGAAGAAAACACTCTAAGCAGTCAGCACCCTTGTCATACCCTAGTGGTATCAAAGGCGTCGGGGAGACCCTCCCCGAAAACTGCTTGGAGAGGCTCCCACCGAGCTTACCGAGGGATTGGCACCATGCCACCCGAAGGGCAGCAAGGAACTAGACTCCGACTCCGAGCCTAAGCCCACCAAAAGAAGTGTTTTTCCAGAGAAAAACACCCTAAAGGTGTTCATGCTTATGCCCTAAAACAGCATGAACATGCCTACTTATTGACTCACATCAATCACATGCCTACCAAAGCCCTATTCACACATGCACATAAGCAATAATGGCAGAAACATCTACTCTAACAACTACCAACAACCTAAGGTTTGGGAGGAAAGAGCAAAGTAGAAATACTTACTGATATTCGAGTAGTTGGAGGTTGAAGGGGTAACTGGATCACTGCACAGCACGATCGCGAGAAGTAAAAGCTGCAAAGACGAACGGCGATTCAAACCAGGAACTTCGGCGAATAAACCCACTGCTAAATCAAAAGAAACGTTTCCAGATACTTACCAAAAGAAATGGCAAGTTCGGGGGAACGTAAGCTGGGAAGCCTGAGAGTTCGAAGGTTTGGAAATCTGAAAATCCTAAAGATGGAGAATCTGAAAGCGTAAAGAGGAAGAAAGGTCCTTTCCCTCGTTTTTATAGCAGGGAGGAAGTCATTTCGAATTCCTCAAATGAACGGTCCCGATCTTCCCATTCCGTGTGCATCAGATCCAACGGCTGGAGAGGAAGCGACGATCCTATTTATGACTCCTCGGATGGGAATAAAGTATTTATTTCCCATCATTACACCACCTCGGGCCCGGAGTACCATTAAAAACCGTCAAATCATTATTCAGATGACTGACGCACGCATACTCAACCATTCACCTCACGCACACGTCTTGGTCGCAGAACCATTCCCAGAATGACACGTGGTCCTTGCCGCATTTGTGTACTTAAGTTCAAACAGAAGAAATTCCCTTTCTTTTTCATACTAACACTCAGGCGGGAAAAAGGAACCCTTCCGGGAACACAGAAGGTGCCCCCTCGCCTAATCTAAGAAATCGAAATACCCGGAGGACTGTACAAGCTCCCGGATCTCTCAAAGCTCTGTGACCTTGGGGGGTAAATGTTATCCAGATTTCCGGATAGCGTTTAGATTGATGTCCTCGGGGAAGCAGAATTATCGATGTCTTTCACGGTAGGTGACCAGAGCTCGCGGATCCACAGAAAGGCTTCGCCTCTCCTGTTTAGTATCCGGATTACTCTTCCAAGCAAGCACAACACGGAAACTCGTCGACTCTCCCGGACTCCTGAAGGATACCCCTCGGGGAGGCCCCTTCCAGGAGAGGCTCTTCGAGTGGTCTCCGCGGAAATAGTTCCGTGCCTCGTACAGAACAAAACCGATCGGTCGAGTCCGGGAGAAGGCATATTTGGAATGATATCCGTCTGACACAGGATCCCGCCTGACACGCCCGTCAGGTCAAAGCCGCACACATCCCAGCACGCCTAAGGGTACCTTTTCGCCTACTGTTCCGCTGACAACTTGGAAAAGACGGCTGACTTTGTGTGTTCCCCATACTTTCACGTAAATATACCCACATAGAGTCTTGTAGCCATGCTACTACAGTAATTGTATCCCCTATTTATGGCTGGTGTAATTAAGACTCATGTACGTAGAGAAAAACCCTAATCCGAAACCCTAGCTATAAAGACCCCTTGATTTTACAAGAAGAGGGACGAAAAAATCACATAGCAAAAACTCTACTAAAATCTCTCTAGCTTCATCTTCTTCAAGAGAACCCGAGAGAAACACTGTGAGTGTGTGAAGTTCTTGTGCACCAGCCATCTTACTGTAACCTTTTCCAAGTATAATAACATCGACTCGTGGACTAGGGCTTGTTAACGCCTGAACCACGTAAAAACACTGTTTGTTTAGTTACATTTCAGCATTTCTACAGTTCTTATCTTTTTATTATTCTGTTAGTTATTCGTTTTCGAAAAACTCAGTAAACACCCTACAACACAAACTATAGGGCCTTGCCCTGCTCTACAGGTACAACAGTTTTCTTACCTGTGTCCCGAGCTTTCCGAGCACAGTCCCCTAGTCCGAGCCTTACCGAAAAACTAGTCACAACGCGTCAACAACATCCATCCATCAAGTCCTAATCCATTAAATAACTTTGGGTCATATTTCTAGTCTCTAGTGCCTTTAATTCTATCAAACCGGGTGATAAAATCCATCCTGAGTCTTAACTTTTGGATTCCCGAGCCTAAAATATCCTTGAAGTTCAAAAACACACTAAGTTCCACAACCCGCCTCAACCAGAAACCCCAACCCCCAAAATAGGGCATGCGCACCGCGGCCCACCTTTCTTCCTGGCCACCAAAATGTTCTAGAGGGTCGTGGCTCAGGAAGAACAATGCCGCGGCCTGACCCTTCGAACCCAGAAAAATCATCCATTTTCTCCACCAAATTCAAGCAAATTTACCCTAAAACCAACCCAATATTTCAAGTCAATCATCACAGAAGTTCTACTACAATCTCAGCAACAAAACCTAACAAAAATTAACCCTAAACCTCATCTAAAACTCAAGAATGATTCTTCATCTAGCTCACATGCATAACTTTGAAATACCAGCAGAAAATCAACATAATTCAACAAGTTAAAAGCTTACCTTTGTGCTTAATTAAACCTCTGAGTTAATTCCCTAAGTTCCAAGCTCCTAGCCCCCAATGTTCCAGCTTGATTCCTTAGTCCATGGTTAGTTTTTTCACCAAAATCTCCAAGCTTCTAAGAGAGAAGAAAGAACTGAGTGATAGAGAGAGAGAGTCAGTTTCCTAGTTTCTGAATACTTCCTCAATTGCGCTTTATTTAACTTAAGTCTCTATGGTTACCTCAAAGGCTCGGGGTACCAAAAATGTCCCCAAGGGAAAAATGGTAAATTTCCCCGATATTCCCTCCTAAACACTCTAACTTCAAACATATCTCCTAATATTTATTTTCATAACCCGATAAAACGTCTAATGCTCGGAATACCCCTCGACTCGCCCCTAGTCGGGTATTCAACCCCGTTGTTAATTTCTAGCTAAACCGCTCCTTAGGACTGTCTCGAATTGTGCAACACAGATATATCACAAATATATCATAATAATCACATTTATGCCCTCAACAGGCTAAAATTACAAACATGCCCCTAATAACCAAACGGGGCCCACATGCATATTTAATTCACCTAAACATGCATTTCTAATCTCATACCCATCAAATTCACATATTATAATAACAAATCACTTATTTCCCTCTAGGCACGCTAATCAAGGCCCTAAGACTTATTAGCAAATTTGGGATTCTACAAGGAGTTCCAAGTGTGTGGGGACAATGAGTGGATTGCGAGTACCTATGATTTTGGCACTGAAGGCTAGAGACTTAATGCAAGAGGTTGCATAGGATTCCTAGAAAACATTGTGGATACTTCAAGAGTTGTTTCGGTTGGACCGGATGAGACCAGACTGGTATGTGAATTTCCTGATTTTTTCCCCGCAACCTTGCCAGGATTGCCACCACACTAAGAGATCGAGTTTTTCATAGAGTTCGTGCCAATGGCAGAGCCAGTATCTAGGAAACCTTATAGAATGGCTCAGCCAGAGTTGAAGGAACTGAAGATTCAATTGCAAGAGTTACTTGATTTGAGATTCATCAGACCGAGTTTTTTGCCATGTGGTGCTCCAGTGTTGTTTATTAAGAAGAAAGATGGATCCTTAAGGATGTGCATTGATTACGGAGAGTTGAACAAGTTTACCATTAAGAGCAAGTACCAACTACCTAGGATCAACAATTTGTTTGGCAAACTACAAGGGAAGACAGTGTTCTCTAAGATTGAAATTTGGTCAGGCTACCACCAGTTGAGGATTAAAGAGGAGGACATAACAAAGATCGCTTTTCGCATGAGGTATGGACACTATGAATTCTTGGTTATGTCCTTTGGATTAACCAATGCCCCAGAAGCCTTTATGGACTTGATGAATATGGTCTTCAAGGATTATCAGGACAAGTTTGTGATCATATTCATTTATGATATACTGGTGTACTCTCAGTCAGAGACAGAGCACGAGCAACATCTATGCCTGGTATTATAGTGGTTGAGGAAGCATAGGTTATATGCTAAGTTTAGCAAGTGTGAGTTTTGGCTACAGCAAGTAACATTTCTGGGTCATATTGTCAGTAAGGAGGGAATTTTGGTTGACCCAAGTAAGATTGAGGCAGTGACAGATTGGCCCAGGCCGAGTAGTGTACCAGAGGTTAGGAGCTTTTTGGGATTGGCAGGGTACTATCGGCGGTCTGTCGAGGTATTCTCCAGAATAGCCACACCATTGATCGAACTGACGCGTAAGTAAACTAAGTATGTATGGACAGACAGGTGTGAGAACAGTTTCAAGGAGTTAAAGCGATGACTAATCACCACTCCAGTATTGAGTCTGCCGTCAGACAATGAGAAGTTTGCAGTCTACTGTGATGCTTCCAAACAAGGTTTGGCGTGTGTACTGATGCAAGCTGGGAAGGTAATAGCTTACGCACCGAGACAGTTGAAGGAGTATGAATAGAGGTATCCCACACATGATTTGGAATTGGCAGTGGTGGTATTTGCACTTAAGGTTTGGAGACACTACTTATATGGCGAGAACTGTGAAATATACACTGACCATAAGAGTTTGAAGTACTTCTTTACTCAGAAGGATCTGAATATACGCCAGAGGTGTTGGCTGGAATTGGTAAAGGATTACGATTGTGATATTCTATACCATCCTAGGAAGGCCAATGTGGTGGTTGACGCGTTGAGTCGGAAGGGCCCAGGATAGTTTTTCAATTCGAGGCAGATATCAGATAAGTTAGCTGAAGAGATGACTAGAGCATGTATTGAGCTGGTAGTTGGATAGCTAGCCAATATCACTCTTTAGTCCACTCTCCTTGAAAGTATCAAGGAGACACAGGGGGAGAATCCCCAATTCGGAGAGCACAAAGAGGGCGTCTTAGCTGGAGCGGCTAAAGACTTTTCTATTTCAAAAATGGGTTTATTAATTTACAAAGGATGTATTTATGTTCCAGTGGATTCTGATATCTGGCAAGGAATCTTGGATGAGTCTCATACCACTCCCTACTCTTTACATCCGGGTACGAAGAAGATGTACCATGATTTGAGAACTTTGTATTGGAGGCCGGGAAAGAAGAGAGATGTGGTGGAATATGTGGCCAAGTGTTTGACTTGTCAGCAAGTAAAGGCTGAACATTAGAGGCCAGCAGGGTTGTTGCAACCTCTAGGGATTCCGAAGTGGAAATGGGAGGATATCACCTTGGACTTCTTGGTTGGATTGCCAAAGATTGTGGGACAACATGATTCAGTGTGGGTGATTGTTGACAGATACACCAAATCATCCAAATTTTTGCCTGTTAAGACGACCTATACTGTGAAGCATTATGCTGAACTGTATGTGAAGGAAATTGTGCGACTACACGGAGCTCCAAGGTCGATAGTATTCGACAGGGACCCCACCTTCACCTCCAAGTTTTGGGAGAGCCTGCAGAAGGTTATGGGCACACAGTTGTGGTTTAGTACCATTTATCATCCTTAGACGGATGGACTATCTGAGAGGATGATTAAAATACTGGAGGATATGTTGCGAGCCTGCGTGTTGGATTTTGGGGGATCTTGGAGTAAGTATCTCCCTTTTATTGATTTTTCTTATAATAACAGTTAACAGGCGACTATCGGAGTGGCTCCGTATTTGATGATATATGGGAGGAAGTGCAGATCACCCGTCCATTGGGATGAGATGGGTGAGAGGAGGTATCTGGGTCTTGAGGTTATTCAAAGGAACAACGAGGTGATTAAGAAGATTAGAGTGCGAATGCTCGCCTGCCAGAGTTGGCAGAAGAGTTACTCAGACTTGAGACGTAGAAGTGTAGAGTTTCAAGTAGGTGACCATGTGTTTCTCAGAGTTTCTCCCTTGAGAGGGATGAAATGGTTTGCAGTACGAGGCAAGCTGAGCGCTAGGTTTGTTGGCCCCTTCGAGATTATAGAATGGGTTGTAGAGGTAGCTTACAGATTTGCGATGCATCCAACTCTATCAGGGGTTCACAATGTGTTTCATGTATCCATGCTCTAGATGTATGTATCAGATTCTACGCACGTGCTGAGTTATGAGAACTTGGAACTGGATCAGGATTTATCGTATGAGGAGAAGCCAATTTAGATTCTCAACCGAAAGGATAAAGTCTTGCGGAGCAAGACCATTGCCTTAGGGAAAGTGTTATGGAGGAGGTGACTTGGGAACTTGAGACAGATATGCGGGATCGGTATCCCGAGTTATTCAGGTAATTTCGAGGAAGAAATTTCTGTAAGGAAGGGATAGTTGTAGCATCCCAAAGTTGTTAAAGATTAGCATGCTAGGATGGAAATACTTGATTTAATTACACTAATATGTGAATTTGATGAATATGTGATTAGAAATGCATGTTTAGGTGAATTAAATATGCATGTGTTCCCCATCTGGTTATTAGGGGCATATTTGTAATTTTAGCCCTTTTAGAGCATAAATGTAATATTTGTGTATACTGTGATTGATACCACGAGTGAGTGGTGATATATTTTTGATGCACGATCTGAGACGGTCCTAGGGAGCGGTTTAGCTAAATAGTCACAACCGGGTCGAATATTCGGCTCGAGAGGAGCCTAGGGGTATTTTGGGAATGTAATGTGTTCAGGAATTACCAGGTAATGGGTAGTAATTTAGCAATGATTTGGACATGTCGGGATTAAACAGGGATTTATAGGAATACTCAAGGACTTAGCGGGATGTGGCATATGACGAAATTGACTTTTGTGGCACTTGAGGATTTAGATAGACTTAAGGGGTAATTTGGACCTTTGGCTAAGGGATATACATGGATTTTGGATGCTGAGACTTAGCAGAAAAACAAAAGGGAAAACAAAACAGCAAGGAATCTTAGCCTTGCTCTCTCTCTCTCTCTCTCTTTCTCTCTCTCTCTCTCTCTCTCTCTCCGCTCACTCCTTCTCTAATTGAAGCCTAGAGGTTTTGAAGAAAATTGTCCAAAGAATAAGGATTCAAGGCTAGAATTTGGGAGGCTAAAAACTTGAAGACTTGGGGAATCAGCTCAGGGTTTGAGATATCACAGAGGTAAGAATTAATGGTGGTTTGTTTCTGTTAAATTCTTGCTAGAATCTTAAGTGTGCATGGAAGGTAGATTTTATTTTGGTTTTGAGTTTTGATGAGTATATGAATTGTTTCTAAATTTTGTTATGGAGCCTAGGTTGTGTGGATGGGAAGTCTAGGCTTAATTCTGAGTTTAGGTGTTTGGGGTATGAAATTGGGGTTTAGGCTTGAGGAAAACGCAGGAAAAAGACTGATTTTCTGGGCCGCGACACAAATGCAAAACTATGGTTGTTCGAGGGTTTTAAACTTGGGAACCCAAATGTTAAGGCTCGGGGAGGATTTTACTACGTAGTTTGGTTAAATCCTAGGTCCCGGAGGCTAGATTAATATTCCAAAGTTATTTATTGGTTTAGAACTTGATGGATGGTTATTATGAATGGGTTGTTACTAGGTTTTTGACGAGGCTCGGGTTAGAGGACTGTGCTCGGGATCGCGGTGCTCAGATAGCTTGGGACACAGGTAAGGAAACTATTGCACCCGTAAAGCAGGGTGTGGCCCTATTGTTTGTATTGTAGGTTGTGACCCTAATGTTTATGTTTAGTATGTGTTTAAATATATGTGAACCTTATGTTATGTAATGCATGTTTGTGAGTAAACGACAAAGGTCGAGGCGAAGGCCTGGAACGGCGATGGCCGGGAACGGCAAGAGGCCAGGTACGGAAAGGGGTCGGGATCAGCATTGGGCATGTTGAGTACAGGCCATTAGGGCGAGACCCTCCTAAGGTGTAGGAGCCACCCTCTTGGTGAAGACCGCAAACACTAGGCCTGGTAAAGCGCCTGGGACAACATTGGCCACTATGTGTTTAGCCCATTGGTTGTTTTATTGTATATTGTGGTCTGTTATGTATATGTTATATGTTTTGTGTTGAGTTTTCTTGCTGGGCTTCGGCTCACGGGTGCTCTATGGTGCAAGTAAGAGCAATGGAAAGGTCGACCAACCATGAGTATGTAAAGCGTGGAGCAACGGGTACATGTTCGGCCTACCTGGCTTCCATGACCAGGGTTATTTTGGGAGAATGCACTATGATGGTTGTTTTATCGCCTAGGTCGACCTTAATTGTAACTTTGAGATGTAATGAATTTTCTAAACAATATTTTAGGATCCCAAATGTATAACTCTTTATGATTTAAATGAATGACCACATTTATTATAATTAATGTCTTTAAACGAATGTTATTTTGATTTAGTCATACTTTTAATCTTAAACGTCAATTAGTGAGCTAATGGCACATTTTTTTCTCACTTAGTAACAACTCTAAGAAAGTAGGGCATTACAGCCTTGACTAACGGGTGCTCTATAATGCAGGTAAGGGCGAACTAGATGTAATCAGCCATGAGTTGGAGAGCTTTGGAGTGGCACATACATATCTGGCCAGCTCAGCCACCACAGTCAAGTAGTAATACGGACTTCGGTTACCAACTTGATTTTTTTGCTGATGCCGGTTACTTTTGTAACTTTGAGTGTAATTACTTACTATTAAAAACTCTTGTTGGGATCCCTGTAATTGTTTGAAGTTCTAATGGAGAAAGCTTGTACCTTTTTTACCTAAATTTTTAATACCTAACCTTTGATTAATCTTAATTACACTTCTGAGTCCAAATGCCTCACTTATTAAGTTAAGCATTATTTTAAACACACAGTGTAACTGTAACACCCTGGTTACTCCAAGGTCATTACTGTGGACTTTACACAGTGCTTAACTCACTAAACGAGTCATTTGGTTATAAACATGCATCTCGATGTCATTAATAAGCTAAGGTGAAAAATCTCGATCAAAAGGAATGGATATATTATATTTAAAACATAAAACTATACATGGGCCCATAAAAATGCTTACAAAATTATTCACAATCCAAAATGGTCATTACAGTATATAAATTACAACGCGCCGACCTAAGCGGCAAAAATAGGGCTAACCCCTAGTTCCTCCGAGAAACACCTTGGTCGTGGTGGTGAAGCGACTACATATGTACACACCGCCACCTAAGCTCTCCACTCAAGGCTGGGTGAGCTTTTCTTTCCCTTTACCTGCACCACATAGCACCGTGAGCCAAGGCTCAGCAAGAAAACTTCAATCTACATGTATACAATATCAATAAATGATTATGTTAATCATTCTGGGGCTTGCAGCCCTAATCAGATAGTGAATCACACTTTGGGACTCCACACCCTAATAAGATAGGTGACTAATGAGTCACTCTCTAAATAGATGACTAAAAAGTCTTTCTCTAGGGATCTTCTCCCTGAACAGATGACTATTAAGTCTATCTCTACGACTCTACATCCTAAGCCATGTGACATTAAGTCACCTGAGCCTTTTGGCCCTAGCTCTACATAACTAACCTTTAGAATAGACAAGCGCTTTTAGTTTTCTTCGAACTTGGATTCGGTCAAGTATTTCATGCTCATGTTGATTAGATCTAATCATTTTGGCTTGTGTTAAACACGTTGTTGACACGGTTCTTCGCCAACAGGTAATTGAGAAAATAAGAGGAAGGGATTAGTTCTTAACTATGAACCGAAATAGATGAATGATCTTTGTAAATGGACTGGTGACAGAATCACGCTTTTTAGGTGGTTCAAAGGTTAAAATCCTTCTACTCCACCAGCCAATATTATTGCTATATGCTTGGTATTCTTTTACAGGGTATTTCCTTACACAATAGAATCCAACCCTTTGCAACTCCCAGGGTCTCCATATTTATAGGAGAGGGCATCTGGGAGTTGGTAAGAAGGTCATCCCGTGACCTTCTTACCTATCATGTCAATTATGTGACATTCATGATTAATTCCTAAAACCTGACACATGAAGTGTGGTCTAATCAATAGGTAAGGGGGATAATGGCCTGCACGGCCCAACCCAGTCATGGGTGTCTGAATACGCACGTTCATGCTGCGTGTCCGAGAAGTCAGGGATATATCAGACACGTGATGTCTGATATATGCACGTTTACCTTGCGTGGTTGACTTTATAAAAGGTCACAGCCTCCAACTCTAGCTTGTACCACGAGTTGGATGCTTCCCTCGACCTATGGCCTTCAAAGTCCAGACTCAGTCCTTAAGTAATCTTGGGGAACCTTTGGATACCCCGAGCTAACGAGGTAGGACCTAACGACAACAGCTCCGGTCGTGGGGGATCCACGTGGCTGATATAGTTTAGGTCGTATCTCAGCTCGCTAATAGCCCGTTTGAAAATCAGAGCGTACATTTGCCCCCCAAGCCCCTGCTCGTGGTACACGACGTCATGTAGGGCCACAGTAGGGGCTTTTAGGCTTCCCCATGAACTCTTCATATTCCACACTTTACGCAGGCGGCGAATACGTGGAACATCGTGGTTGGTGACGATACGTCTTCCGAGAACCGCATTAAATGGCCTAGCCTATACTCAGCCGTCGTTTCGTCTTTCAAGTTGAGAGCCTTGGATCCCACATCAGGGCAATCCAACGGCCCCTCTCACATGGCCTTTCATGTAAATAAAAGGGGTGGCCACCTTACGCATGGGCCACCTGTCCATTTAAAATTTTTCAAAATTTTCTTTCTTCTTCTCTCCTTCATCTTCAAAAGAGAAACCCTCTTCTTTTCGGCCACCATCCCCAGCACTCAAGAAGCTCAAGTGCAAGGGCTCCCTTGAAGCTTTGGTATCAACTACTCCGACGAGGCCCCAACCCAGATGACCCCTTCATCCTCCTCTCAACCAGAAAATCCTGTAAGTCTCTTGACTGTGCATGTTTTGAAATTATTTTTCACTGTAGCCTAGGTAAATATTTACTGTAGCCGCATGCAAGGTTTTGCTGGTTTTTTGTGGGTATGAAGGGAAAAAGCCTTTAGGTTAGGGTATCGTCTGTAGTAGAAAACCATTTAGGGACACGGTTTACAGGATGCACTTTCTGGGGAAATTTTCTAGGTAGGATTTTTGGTATGCTTGTTTAAAATATCCAGTATTTTGGGTGCAAGACCGGGTAGCTTAGGGGACACGCTTCACAGGCAGTTTTGCACCCCTTGCCTACTGAAACTTTCCTTCCATGGGAAATTTCTATCCTGACCCTCCTGACACACGAATTCTAAGTAATCGGGGATCTGTTGGGAGCACAGGCGCGTGTTCATAGAACCACGTGGTCCCACTCTCCACGGGCTGAGATTACCTCAGCTCGTGCAAAGAAACACTCCTTTTGATTCTTCCTTATGCTTAGGTCGCCTTTTCTGAAATCTTTTCTTTTGTTCGCTAGGTGACCAGATGGCACCCAAGAAGAACGCTCCAAAGAGGATCGCTGGCAGCTCATCCTCCCAACAATCCAAGGGAAAAGAGGTGATGATGGACTCCCTAATCCCTGTCTTCGGGTCGGCCGTGGAGCAGGAGCTCGAGGTGGCGTTCGATGCTTTCTTTGAGGCTAAAAGGATCATCTCAAAGATCACTGACCAGGGGAAAGTGAATATGATATTCCTTTCCCATGGCATCGACCTGGGGAGGGGCGCCCTGATCGCCCGACCTCTCGCAGAAGGTGAACGGAGCTGCGCGCCGCTCGACGAGGAATTCGCGGCCTGGAGTGATGAACACTTCAAAGTCGAGGCTTTCTTCCCGCTGGATCAGTACTTCGCCGACTTCCACAATTATGTGAGGTTGGCCCCTTTCCAGCTCCCCCTAACTCCTATCGCTTGTTGGCGTGGTTGAGATATCTGTTCTTGAAACAGGAGTGGGAGGTCCCCACTCCGGCAGATATCTTATACTTTTTCTGCCTCAAAGACAGTCCGGAGCAGCGGGGATGAGGCGACGGGTTCTATTACTTAACCCAGTTTCCAAATACGGTCGCGGTCATCGAGCTGCCCAGCCACCCCAATGACTTCAAAGACCAGTTCTTTATGTCCAAGGGGTTTCGCAACTACGACCTGCACTACTTCAACCATTCTCATAAGTACCTTTCATCTCTAGCTCGTAAGTTACGTATCGGTTAGCTCCCCCCTGTATCCATTTCTTACTTAGAATAATTCTGCAGCTATCTTCACGAGGACAGAGAAGTCTGTGATCCTCGGGAGCCAGTACGAGACATTGGCGGGCTTTCCCCCCAGTGAAAAGGACAATCGCCAGCTCGTGACAGACGAGGCGATGCTGGCCAGCAAGCTGATCTCCCTAGGCCAGACTCTGAACTTGAGGAGGCCCCGGGTGCCTCCCTTAGCTCGCAAGATGAGGCCTATCCCCGTGGAGGAGGCCGCGGGGAATGAGGATGAGGAGGACGAGGTGCCCCTCGTGAGGACGAGGAAGCGGGCGCTAGAGGTCGCTCAAAGAACGAACGAGGAGAGGATCCGGTCCAGAGCAGCTGCAGGTCCCTCCCGCCAAGGTAACCCATATATGTTTACGAACTTAGATAGGGCCACTGCAAACCCCCGGCAAGCTAGGTTCAATCCCAAACAGATCGTCCAACACCATCGAAGTGACCCAGACTTTGATGAAAACCTGCTCCATTGCGTCGACCAGCTCGTGTTGGATTACGAAAGTAGCCGCCCTAGGGGCACCATAGTTGTAGACAACACCCTAGCCTTTAGGTCGGTCCTATTCGAGGAGTATGGGACTAACCTTCGGTCATGGCCATCACTCTGGGAGGGTGTCGCAGCTCCGGGTCTTAGGCAATACGTAGAAGAGTCTAGTCTTGAGACAGCCTCGGATCCAGAACTCGCGCCAGCTCGAGAAGTAATTTTCTTAGATTCCCTCGCAGAAGCTCCGGGGCCGATGGTCGTGACCATAGATTCCTCTTCTAGCTCGGGGGGTAGGATTCCCTTTAGTATATATATATACTTGAGTTTCGCTTTTTCCCCCTTGTTTTTATTTTTGCATGACTTCTTATTGACATATTGATAATGTCTTTGTTTTGCCAGAGGAGATGTCTCAGCCCGGGGGGAAAAATCTGCGAGCTTTGTTCACCGGAGGGAACCCCTCAGCTGGGGCCTCTGGGCCCACAATGAAGAAGCTCCGGGTGACGAAGAAAGCCGCTGGGACCCCAACAAAGTCCCCTGCAAAGGGGAAAGAGCAGACCCCAGCTGCCCAGGCCGAGGAAACTACACCTCTTGCTGTTGTGGAGAACATGCCCCCACCCCCTCCGCGAGCTCCGGCCTTTGTCCGGGACACAAGGGCGGAGCTCGGGGCCTCGGCAACTGGGCCCCCCGAGGTACGTATCCCGATGGACCCCCAGAACCTGGAGAAGATTCCAGATGTCTTTCGGGGGACGGTGTATGAGACGGCGAGCTACGCCGTCAACCACTTCTACCGCTTCAATGAGAGAGAGCTGCAGGCCATCGAAACAAGGAGCCCGGTGGGCGTAATGGAATCTTCATTGGGCATGGCCCTAACAGTAAGCTGACCTTACCCTTTTATGATTTTTGATTCTCATGCCTTGCCCTGTTTTTCCTTTCTTTTTTTTTCTAAGGCAGTTGCCTCTCCGTTTTTGCAGAACGTCTTGACCCTTCACCGGAGCATAGCCAAGACTAAGGCCCAGCTCGAGGAAATGAGGGGCGAGCATCAGGCGATTGTGGCCACCCATCAAACTTCCTTGCAGATGGCCCAACAGAAAGAAAAAGAAGCCAAGGATGCCCCGGCGGCCGTGCAGGCCGAGCTGGAAGAAGCCTGTCCCAAGCTTCAAGAGGTCGAGGCTACCAAAGCCGCCCTTGCTGCCGCACTGGTCGAGCTAGACTCTACGAAGGCCGGGGCCGAGGAGGCCAAGGCCACCTTGGAAACGGGGAAGGCAGCTTCCAGCACCGCCATGGAGGACATGCTCTACCATTGCTGGGCTTATAACTCAGACGGCGACTTCTCCTTCTTAGGAGCGGACGAGGAGGTCTTCCTGGAGGGGTTCAAAGCTCGACTCCAGCAAGATGCACCTTCTGAAATCGGGGAGGCATCCGTTGTAGCCGAGCAGGAGGGTGAGACGACGACCTCCACGGGGCAGCCTGGTGGAGCTTAGGGCCTTTCTTTTTCGCACCCATTCCTTTAATATTCTTTTTTTTTTTTTTGTGTAACTTTGCATGAGGTTTTTCTACCTCGAGACAATCGGTTTTATCAATTTTTACTTTTGATTGGTTTACTTCCTTTTGCCTTTACGCATTTTAGTTACTATTTTGAAAAACTTAGTTCGCGTTAATTTTTATCAATATCTCGTGCTCTTTAAGAAAAACAACGATCAATTGATTTAAATTAACTTCTAAGTTTTATGACCTGGTTATGTCTAGGAACTTAGTTTGAAAACTTAGTTCGCGTTAATTTTTATCAATATCTCGTGCTCTTTAAGAAAAACAACGATCAATCGATTTAAATTAACTTCTAAGTTTTATGACCTGGTTATGTCTAGGAACTTAGTTTGAAAACTTAGTTCGCGTTAATTTTTATCAATATCTCGTGCTCTTTAAGAAAAACAACGATCAATCGATTTAAATTATCTTCTAAGTTTTAGAACCTGGTTATATCCAGGGTAGAGCTTAGTTCGCGTTAATCCTTTATCAATATCTCGCATTTTTTAAGAAAAACAACGATCAATCAATTTGAATTAACTTCTAAGTCTTTAAGGCGACCTGGTTATATCCAGGCACCATATGCCCCCCAAGTAACTAGGAAAGGGTCTTTCGTGGTTACTTTAGATTACACTTGTAAACATGTACAATCATAAACAAAAAGTTAATTCTCATTGCTTAATACATAAAAAGTGGCCTTTTAGGCCTTACAAGGGGGTCATTGATAATATCTCTTCAAATGGATGGCGTTCCAAGTTCGTGGGACTGCCCCTCCATCAAGCCGAGCTAATTTGTAAGTTCCTTCTTTAATGACCTCGATGATTTGATATGGCCCTTCCTAGTTCGGTCCCAACACTCCATCTTTGGGATCCTTACCGGCTAAGAAAACCCTCCTGAGGACCAGGTCGCCTATGCTAAAGGCGCACTTTTTTACTTTTGAGTTGAAATAACGAGTGATTTTTTGCTGGTAATGTGCAAGCTGGAGTTGTGAATCTTCTCGTCCTTCATCAACCAAGTCAAGGGAAGCGCAAAGTAGCTCGTGGTTGCGGTCCTGGTCATATGCCTGGATTCTATGCGAAGGTACCTTAATCTCCACGAGGAGGACTGCCTCACTCCCAAAAGTCAGGGAGAAAGGAGTATGACCCGTAGGAGTCCGGTGCAAGGTCCGGTATCGGGATTCAACTCCGAGAAGTCTCTTGCTGATGTAATAGACTGGTTTCTAAACCCGATCTTCTTCTCGGACCAATACGGCACTAGTTGCATCCTCTATGACAGCTAGGTAGAGAAAAAGGGGCTCTCCTGCCTTTGGTTTGGATAATACGGGTGGCTCGGCCAGATGTGACTTCAGATCGAGAAAAGCACTTTCGCACTCTTCTGTCCATTCGAACTTCTTATTTCCTCGGAGCAAGTTGTAGAATGGCAGGCACTTATCGGTGGATTTTGAAATAAACTGATTGAGGGCTACCACCCTTCCTGTCAGGCCTTGGACGTCTTTGCGCGACCTGGGTGAGGGAAGCTCGAGTAATGATCTGATCTTGTCGGGGTTTGCCTCGATTCCTCGGGTATTGACGATGAAGCCCAAGAATTTTCCCGATGCGACTCCAAAAGTGCACTTCTGTGGATTAAGCCTCATGCCATACTCCTGTAATATCTTGAAGCATTCCTCCAGGTCGGAAACATGGTTGTCGGCAGTCTTTGACTTGACTAGCATGTCGTCAACATACACTTCCATGTTCTTCCCGATCTGGTTGGCGAACATTCTATTTACTAACCTCTGGTATGTAGCGTCGGCGTTCTTCAGCCCGAATGGCATGACCTTGTAATAATAAACATTAGTCGGGGTCATGAAGCTGGTGTGTTCCTGGTCCGCCGGATTCATGGCGATCTGATTGTAGCCTGATTACGCGTCCATAAAGGACATAAGCTCGTGCCCCGCCGTGGTATCCACCAATTGGTCAATCCTTGGCAAGGGAAAACAATCTTTGGGGCAGGCTTTATTTAGGTCGGAGAAATCGATGCTGGTCTGCCACTTCCTGTTGGGCTTCGGGACCAGCACGGGGTTGGCGACCCAAATCACAAACTTGGCTTCATGGATAAAGCCGCATTTCTTGAGCTGGGCTACTTCTTCCTCTAAGGCCTCAGCCCGGGTTGTTCCCAAGCGCCTCTGCTTCTGGGACTTCGCAGGAACGCTCTTGTCCAAATGAAGGGTGTGCATGATGACATTTGGATTGATTCCCACCATGTCCTCGTGTGACCACGCAAACACATCCAGGTTATCCTACAGAAATCTGATCAACTCCGCTTTCCTCTAGCCACAGAGGATTTTTCCGAGCTTGACCATCCGTGAAGGGTTCTGTGGATCGATGTTTACTTCCTCGAGCTCTTCAATAGCCTGGAGCTCAGACTTATCCTCGCCTATTCGGGGTTCAATATCCTCACTTAAGACGATATTTTCCCCTTTGGCACTCTGAGGTTTTTCAATCTCAGGATAAACTAAAGGTTCCTGAGATTCCTCTCCTCCACCTTGGATGGCCATTGCTAGCTGCCCGGGTTTTGATTTTCCCTTCATGGAAATGTTGTAGCATTCCCTGGCAGCGAGCTGATCGCCACGGACCATGCATATTCCCGTGGAATAGGGAATTTCATCGCGAGGTGGCGAACGGAGGTGATGGCCTCAAAAGCTATAAGTGTGGGTCGACCCAAAATAGCATTATACGCAGTGGGGCAGTCGATGACCACGAACTCAAGGAGTTTGGAGACTGTCTGAGGTCTTTCTCCTAAGGTGATCACCAGCTCGATAGTCCCTATAGCCGTTGATCCTTCTCCCGAAAAACCATACAGCATCATGGAGGTCGCCTTCAGCTCGGTGACAGTCAGACCCATCTTCTCCAGTGTGGACCAAAATAGAAGGTTTACCGAGCTCCCATTATCGATCAGCACCCTCCTAACCCTCCGATTAGCGAGCTAAACTACTACGACCAGAGGGTCGTTATGAGGGAACTGGACATGGCCCGCCTCCTCTTCTATAAAAATGATCGGTTCCCTCTCCAATCGCTGCTGCTTTGGGAGACACTGCTCCGGGACGAACTCTACTCCGTTATGCGCCTTGAGTTCATTTACGTACCTCTTCTGGGCACCCTTGCTTGCGCCAGCTAAATGCGGGCCTCTAGAGATTGTGTATATCTCTCCTCCTATCACGGGAGGAGGGACGTCTTGATCTATCCGAGCCCCGGGCTGACTGACCGGGACTTCTGGAGCAGGTCAGCTTGTTGGAACCCTGTTCCGCGCGTACTGAGCCAAGGGGCCGGCTCTGATGAGAGTTTCGATCTCATATTTCAAATGCCTACAATCATCAGTATTGTGGCCAACATCGTTGTGAAAACGGCAAAACTTGGAGGTGTCTCTCTTCCCCTTCTGGTGCTTCAATGGATCTGGCTTCTTCCAGGGGAGGCGAGCAGAATTCGCCAGGAAGATGTTCTCCCTAGAGTGGGTGAGCTCTGTATAAGTCACGTAGACCGGCTTAAATTTGTCTATGGACTTATTCTTCTTTGGGTCATGCTGGTTGCCCTCGTCATTCCCCTTTCTTTTGCCTCCACCGAACTGGCTATTCTGTGTAACGTTCTGGGTCGCTGTCACGACCTCCGTTCCCACTCCAGCGGGCTGCTCAGGGACCTGGCTGGTTCCTGCAGCTGAGGCTTCGGGCTCCTCCAAGTTGATCCATTCCTGGGCCCTATTTAGGAACTCATTCACTGAGCTAACTCCCTTCATTTGTATTTCTTTCCAGAGTCCCCCTCCGATGAGGATTCCAGTTCTCAAAGCCATGAGCTTAGAGCTGTCATTTGCGTCTCTGGCCCGGCCAGCGACGTTTACGAACCTGCTCAGGTAAGCCTTCAGAAGCTCGTCGGGCTGCTGCCTCACGTTGGCCAGAGAGTCGGCCTTGACGCGGGTAGCCTGGGAGGCTCGGAATGCCCTTTTGAAGTCAGCGGAGAAAGCTTTCCAGGAGTTGATTGATTGTCTTTTGCTTTGTTTGAGCCACTGCCTGGCTAGTCCAGTCAGTGTGGAGGGAAATATCAGACACCTCAGCTCGGGGCCAATGTTGTGGGCCATCATCAGGGTATTGAATATCCCCAGATGATCCGAAGGATCTCCATCTCCGTTGAATTTGGACAGGTGCGGCATACGGAAACCGGGTGGGTATGCTGTTGCTGCTATGCTGGGGGCGAAGAGCTCCAGCTCGTCCCCCGAATCATATTCGTCTTTCTCTTTCTCCGACAGGAGCTTCCTCATCAGCTCCTCCATCTGAGCCAGGCACTCAAGGGTTTTGTCCTGATTTCCTTGGTTATTCTGGGGCTGCTCAACAGCTCCGGATCCACTGTGTACGTTTCGTGGGTTATTGCCCCTCCTATCTTGAGATAGGTTATTTGGGGCGTTCCCGCCGTTACGCACCTCGGACAGGTCTCCCCCTGAGCGAGAATGGCTGCCACCTCCTACTGGCTCTTCTCTATGAGAGTTAAGGTGATCTCGTAGGTCGCCCCCCTGGGTGGTTTGAGGACTTTGTGCCGAGCTTAAACGTTGACGCAGGTCTCCGCCAGAAAGGTCACTTCAGTGACTGCCGGTCCAATAGCTCCTGTTAGAAAAGCTCGGAGTCTGCCTTTGGGGTGGGGATTCGGGCTCTCTCTCAGCGCCCTGCTACGTTGGGAAGGTCCTGCGGATGGCGGGTTTCTCCTACTGCTTCTGTAGGCTGGAATATCTCGGATGGGCCAAGGAGGAGATGGATATCTTATTGGAGACGGAGGATGCCTGACCAGAGATGCGATCCTGGTTCCGTCAGGGCAGATCAAGTTAGGTGGGGGCCTTTCGGCCCTGCCAACCTACGGGTCCCGCGCATGGCGATCTAGACGAGGCGCAGGACGGCTGGTGGGGACGGGCTGACGCTGTGAGCCCTCCCCGGATCTCCTTCTGGAACTCCCTCGAGCTCTCCTGGGCGCGCTCGAGGCTGGTTAGGAGCTAGGAGTTGAAGTTCGGACTGAGCGGCTATACTGTTGCTCGGCTCTAGGCATTTCTTCGAAGTTTGCCTCTTGACGGTGCGATGAGGGAATAGAGCTAGCTGTCGAAGGTCTGTCCGAGCGGCTAGGCCTGGACCGATTACCCCGGGGGGACTTATGAGTCTTGTCTTACCTCTTTCCGACGTTAGCGTCGGTTGTAAGAGGGGGTAGTCGGGCCAACACCTCCTTAATCTGCTGATTAGCTTTCGCTAGTTGGCTCCTCAGCTGAGCATTTTCCATTTCCACCTCAGTGTAAAAATCTGGGTTTGGATTCGATGGCCGGGGCGCCGAACTTCCAATGTCATCTTGGCCCACCGGCTGTTTCCCGGCCGCTGCTGGATCTCAGGAATTTGTTCACCGGGGATGGCGATATGATGAGCCTCCTGCCCATCATGTTGTTCCGTCTCGTTACCGTGTCTTGATCGAGCGGTCACCATAGTTGGATGCTTGCGATAGCACCAATCTAACTATCTCTCAATGAAAGCACCAAACTGTTGACGCAGTTCGTCGCCAACAGGTAATTAAGAAAATAAGAGGAATGGATAAGTGCTTAACTATGAACCGAAATAGATGAATGATCTTTGTAAATGGACTAGTGACACAATAACGCTTTTTAGGTGGTTCAAAGGTTAAAATCCTTCTACTCCACCAGCCAATATTATTGCTATATGCTTGGTATTCTTTTACAGGGTATTTCCTTACACAATAGAATCCAACCCTTTGCAACTCCCAGGGTCTCCATATTTATAGGAGAGGGCACCTGGGAGTTGGTAAGAAGGTCATCCCGTGACCTTCTTACCTATCATGTCAATTCTGTGACATTCATGATTAATTCCTAAAACCTGACACATGAAGTGTGGTCTAATCAATAGGTAAGGGGGATAATGGGCCGCATGGCCCAACCCAGTTGTGGGTGTCTGAATATGCATGTTCATGCTGCGTGTCCGAGAAGTCAGGGATATATCATACACGTGATGTCTAATATATGCACGTTTACCTTGCGTGGTTGACTTTATAAAAGGTCACAGCCTCCAACTCTAGCTCGTACCACGAGCTGGATGCTTCCCTCGACCTGTGGCCTTCAGAGTCTAGACTCAGTCCTTAAGTAATCTTGGCAAACCTTTGGATACCCCGAGCTAACGAGGTAGGACCTGACGACAACAGCTCCGGTCGTGGGGGATCCACGTGGCTGATATAGTTTAGGCCGTATCTCAGATCGCTAATAGCCCGTTGGAAAATCAGGGCGTACACACGTAATGCCGTTCTTAACTCGTAAGCCAATACAATACAACCAATGCTCAGTGTCACCGCTGAACTTGACTGAAAAGTCACAGCTTCACGATCAATATTAAACACCATTGCCGTTTCCTGACTAATAACTCAGTGCCATACACAGATAAGCAAAGTTGTTATGCATTTACTATGAAATCAATGTCATATATAGATCATTCAACATGCCTCATCAATAACCATGCATGTCACATACTGGGTGCAATTTTCTTACCTCTGATTCGAGCGAGAAATAATAAAAGAACGACCTTTGAGAACGATCGGTCCTTAAGTCCCTTAGCGGTCACCTACTCATAAACAAACAAGAAATTCCATCAATAAAAATAAATAAAAAAGGTTTCATGGTCTAAAACCTCGCTCCCGGGACCTCGAATCCTACTAAAACAGTTAGTAGATTCGATCCCAAGCCTTAAGAAATGAAACCCCGAGCCTAAACCCTTGAAAAACCCATCTTGGCACAAAAGGAAGGGGCGGGTCGCAACTTGACCTAGTGGGTTGCGGTGCGCCCCCAAGACAGAGAGCCTCTATCTGGGGTACCTGGGGCGGGCTGCAACTTGACCTAGTGGGTCACGGAGCGCTTGCTAGACAGAGCCCAGGGGGGGCTTTGGAATGGGTTCAAGTCACGACTTGCATGAACTCGGTCACGACTTGACCCTGTGAACCCAGCTCCCCTGCCTTTTTCTCAACTCAAACCAACCCAAACCTTCATCAATTAAATCCCAAAATCACACCCAAACATCAACACAACATATCCACCATTCAAACAACAAAACCCAAGCTTTGAACCATTCAAAACCACAACAAATAACCACTTCAACAATCAAAACTCTCAAGCTAAAGAACTAACCTTAAAGTAGAGCAAAACCAGAAACTATGGCTGGAATCTTACCTTAAACACAGGTTTGAGTCCCCTTCAATGGCTGATCACTAGCCTAAATCCTCAAGCTTTAATTCCCTAGCTTGAACCCTCAATCTTGCTTCAAAAGTTCAACCCGAGAGAGAGAGAGATAATCGAGATAGAGAGAGAGAGAGTGAAAGAAGATCTATGTTTTCAGCTTAAGCCTTAACCTTGCTACAGCCCTCTGAGTTGAAACATATCCCATGGTCAAAAGACCAAAATACCCCTAAGCCCATTTAATTCATATACAACCACCCAAGGGCAAACCAATCATTTCCCACTTATCCCGCTAATCATAATTAACGTCCTCCAATTCTCGTTATTCCCAATATTCTCAAATAATAATTAAATCATAACCCATTACCCGTTCATTCTCGGTAATGTAGTAAGCATCAAATTACCTCGAGACTTACCCCGAGCCTAGAAATTAATCTCGTTATGACCAAACTACTAACTTGCGCTCTTGGATCGTCTCATGCCGAATGGCTCAAACATATCCACATTATAATGTGGTCTCATCCATAAATCATAAACATGCACATAAATATATAGATATGCCCTCAACGGGCCAAATTACGAAAATACACTTCTAATGATGATTGGACCCAAATGCATGCAATTATCATCATGTCATCATATAATTCACATAATCATGCATTTAATTACATAATAGCATAATAAATCAATTATGGCCCTCCTAGCCCCCTAATCCAGCCATTAAGCCGCATTAGGGAATTTGGGACATTATAATTATCCCCTCCTTACATAAAATTCATCCTCGAAATTTACCTGGACAGCTCGGGATACTCACTCTGCATATCTAACTCCAACTCCCAGGTCACTTACTCGACCTTGTTGTTCCTCCATAATACCTTAACCAAAGGTATAGTTTTATTCCCCAGGACCTCATCCTTTCTATCTAGTATCTGGACTAGTTGTTCCTCATAGGAGAGATCTGCCTCAATCTCCAAATCTTCATAACTCAACACTTGAGTCACATCTGATACATACCTCTGAAGAGCTGAAACATGAAATACGTTATGCACGGCCGACAATGCCGGTGGTAAGGCCAACCTATAGGCCACCTGACCAATCCTCTCCAGGATCTCAAATGGACCTACAAATCTAGGGCTCAGCTGCCCTTTTTCCCAATCTTCTCACCCCTTTCCATGGCGAGACTCTAAGGAAAATATAGTCTCATTCATGGAACTCCACGTTCCTACATTTGGGATCTGCATAACTTTTCTGTCTACTTTGAGAAGCAAGCATTCGAGCTCTAATCTTCTCAATGGCCTCATTGGTCCTTTGAACTGCCTCAGGACCCAAGTATCTCCTTTCTCATGTCTCTTCCCAATGAATGGGAGATCTGCATATCCTACCATACAACATCTCATAAGGTGCCACCCTAATGGTCGACTGATAACTATTGTTGTAGGAAAACTCTATCAAAGGTAGATACTTACTACAGGATCTACCAAAGTCCAACACACATGCTCGCAACATGTCTTCTAATATCTAGATTGTCCTCTCGGATTGTCCATCTGTCTGAGGATGATAAGAAGTAGTGAACTTTAATTATGTTCCCATGGCCTTCTGTAAACTTCCACAGAACTTGGAAGTGAAAGTGGGGTCCCGATATGACATGATTAACCTCGGTGCTCCATGGAGGCGCACAATCTCCTTCACATAGAGATCTGTGTACTAGTCAACTGTAAAAGTAGTCCTCACTGGTAGGAAGTGAGATGACTTGGTATATCGATCCACAATAACCCATACAAAATTATGTTGGCGTACATCCTCGGTAACCCCACCATGAAATCCATCGTGATGTCCTCCCATTTCCATTATGGAATGTCTAAAGGCTGCAATAACCTTGCCGGCCTCTGATGCTCAGCCTTGACCTTCCTGATATGTAGGAAGACTCAAAACTGAAGTTGTAATCAACCTCTGCTTTAGTTCCTGAAAGTTGTTCTCACACCTGTTTGACCATACAAACTTCTAATTCTTACCTGTCAGCTTAGTCAATGAAGTGCCAATCTTTGAGAATCCTTCCACAAAATTTGTGTAATAACCTGCCAATCCAAGGATACTTCTAACTTTTGAATCATTCTTTGGCCTTGGCCAATCTTTGACCGCCTTAATCTTAGTTGGGTCTACTTTAATCCCCTCCTTACTCACAATGTGCCCAAGGAAAGTTACCTGAGACAACCAGAATTCACACTTCTTGAATTTTGCAAACAATATGTGTTCCCTCAGTCTCTATAGAACCAATCTTAAATGTTGCTCATGTTCTAACTCTGATCGAGAATAAACCAGAATATCATCAATGAAGACGATCACAAACTGGTCTAAATAATCCTTGAACACATTGTTCATCAAATCCATAAAAGCTGGTAGGGCATTAGTTAATCCAAAGGACATAACTAAAAACTCATAATGCCCATATCTAGTGCGAAGAGCAGTCTTCGGTATATCTCCCTCCTTGACCCTCAGCTGATGATAACCAGAATTGAAGGTCTATCTTTAAGAATAACCTTTTACCTTGCAACTGATCAAACATATCATCTATCCTTGGCAGTGGATACTTGTTTTTGATAGTTAACTTATTCAGTTCTTTGTAATCAATACACATCCTTAGAGAACCATCTTTCTTCTTCACAAATAGAACTGGTGCGCCCCAAGGTGAGAAACTAGGTCTGATAAAACCCAAATCTAACAGCTCCTGCAGCTGTACTTTCAGTTCTTTTAACTCTGTTGGGGCCATTCTATAAGGTGCTCTAAACACTGGCTCCATCCCTGGTGCCAGTTCTATCACAAATTCAATCTCTCTGTGTGGCAGCAACCTAGGTAGATCTTCTGGAAACACATCCAGAAACTCACAGAATAATCTATTCTCCTTTGGTCCCACTGGCATGGTCTGAGTGGTATCAACCACACTAGCTAAGAATCCTATGCAACCTCCTTGAAATAGATCTCTAGCCCTCAAAACATATATCATAGGTATACGAGGTCCATAAATAGTGCCAACAAACACAAAAGGATCCTCACCTTTAGACTCAAAAGTTACCATCTTCCTTCTGCAATTTATGGTTGCCCCATACTTCACTAACCAATCCATACCCAGAATCATGTCAAAGTCAGTCATAACCAACTCTATCAAGTCAACTGACAATTCTCTGCTCTCTACTGTCATCGGAAAATATATGACCCATCTCTTGGATACTACTAACTCCCCAGTGGGTAATAAGGTCCTGAACCCCACAACATAATAATCACATGGTCTACACAGTCTATCAATAATTCTACTAGCAACAAAAGAATGTGTAGCACCAGAATCAATCAAAAAAGTATAAGGGGTTTCAGCACTAAAAAGATGACCTGTAACTACTAAGGGTGAAGCCTCAGCTTCTACCTGAATCAATGCAAACACTCAAGCTGGGGTCGAGCTGTCCGCCTTCCTGGGTTCTTCCTTTCTTGCTTTCGAGCAATCTTTCTTGAAATTTCCCACTGCCCCACATAATAAGCAAGCCTTTTCCCTACACTCCCCCAAATGGTGTCTCTTGCACCTAGGGGACTCTGGATAAGTCCTCCAGGCCTCACTACCACCCTGGCGGCCCATTGAAATACCACGTGGTTGCCTATCAGGACTTGGAGCTGGGAAGGTATCAGGAGCCTTCCTCTTCTGATCACTAGGGCCTTTGCCCCTACCTGAACCCATAGACGGAGGTCCTATCCTCCTAAACTCTCTTCTGGCTGCATTGTCCTGCAGATCTTATTCTCTATGCTCTCATCTGTGAGAGCCTTCTTAACCACCTGTGCATAAGTATTAATTCATACCATAGTGGTGATACGAAAATCCCGCGCTATTCTAGGATGTAGCCCCTGGAGAAACCTCTCCCTCCTGGTCCCATCAGTGGGCACCAGCTCCATGGAAAACTTTGCTAATTTGTCAAACTTCAAAGCATGTTCAGTCACTGACAAACTCCCCTAAAGTAATCTACTCAACTCTTCAGCCTTTGTAGCCCTTATTGCATCATTATAGTACTTATCATTAAACAGAGTTTGAAACTCTTCCCATCTCAGGGCATTGACATTTCTGGTCTGGGATATCACTTCCCACCAAATTCAGGCATCCTCCCGAAACACATACATAGCACAAGCCACCCTTTCATTACTAGACACCATTATAAAGTCAAGGATGGTGGTAACCATGCTCATTTATTGCTCAGCCTTAGCTAGATCTGCATTGCCCTCAAAAACTGGAGGTTGCTGTTTCCTGAACCTTGCATAAAGAGATTCCCATTTACTTCCAGCCTCTGGCAACTACTCAACTGGTGGCACCGCTACAAGTGATGCCTCTGGTAGAATGTTCCTTGCAAGAACCTATTGTATTCTCAGGAGGCAGATTTCTTCTTTCTGCCTCATAACTCTTGCCTATAAATCAGCAAATAGCTGCTGCCAATTATAACGAGCTGGCTAAGGAATCTGACTCTAGTCATTTTGTTGACCCTGCCTCTCATTCTGGCCCTGCTTATCCTAGCCAGTTGATGAATTTGTCTCCCTTGGAATAATACTTATAGCTTATATTGTGCTGGAACAATCAATGCGGCAAGTTAGGTAGTGATAACTGAACCTCTTGCCGCCTCACGATCCAAGATCAAGTAGATATTCATCCATGTTCAACAATCATGCAGATAAACATATTGATTCATGATCATAACATTTAGCATTTATCAATTGACAATTAACAATGCAAGCAAGCATGTTCTAGCAATATCAGTACTAATAAGCACATTCTTGCTTATCATGCATCAGTCAAGGCCCAGCCTTATTAATGTATCTCATGTAGACATGTAAAGCATTTATATTCTATTTAAGCAATTAAACATATAACCACATAAATAGTTACCAAACCATGAGTCGAGCTTGTCTTCAGAGACGAGTGTACATGCCCAGCCACTCTACAAGAACCCTAAACCTTGGCACGCTCTGATACCAAGTTATAATGCCCTGGTTACTCCAACTCCGTTAATGTGGACATTAAATAGTGCTTAACTCGCTAAATGAGTCATTTGGTTATAAACGTGCATCTAGGTATCATTAATAGGCTATGGTGAAAAATCTCGATCAAAAGGAATGGATATATTTTATATAAAACATAAAATTGTACATGGACCCATAAAAGTGTTTACAAAGTTATTTACAATCCAAAATGGTCATTACAGTATAAAAATTACAACCCTTCGACCTAAGAGGCAAAATTAGGGTTAACCCCTAGTTCCTTTGAGAAACACCTTGGCCGTGGTGGTCAAGTGGTCGCATATGTACACATCGCCACCTAAGCTCTCCATTCAAGGCTGGGTAAGCTTTTCTTTACCTTTACCTGCACCACATAGCACCCGTGAGCCAAGGCTCAACAAGAAAACTTAAATCTTCATGTATAAAATATCAAAAAATGATTATGTTAATCATTCTGGGGCTTGCAGCCCTAATCAGATAGTGAGTCACACTTTGGGCTCCACACCCTAATCAGATAGGTGACTAATGAGTCTCTGAATAGATGACTAATAAGTCTATCTCTAGGGATCCGCTTCCTGAACAAATGACTATTAAGACTATCTCTGCAGCTCTACACCCTAAGCCATGTGACATTTAGTCACCTGAGCCTTTTGGCCCTAGCTCTACATAACTAGCCTTTAGACTAGACAAGCGCTTTTGGTTTTCTTCGAACATGGGGTCGATCAAGTATTTCATGCTCATGTTGATTAGATCTAATCATTTTGGCCTGTGTTAAACACGTTAATGCCATTCTTAACTCGTAAGCCAATACAATACAACCAGTGCTCAGTGTCACCGCTGAACTTGACAGATAAGTCACAGCTTCACGATCAATACTAAACACCATTGTCGTTTCCTGACTAATAAGTTAGTGTCATACATAGATAAGTAAAGTTGTTATGCATTTACTATGCAATCAATGTCATATATAGAGCACCCAACATGCCTCATCAATAACCATCCATGTCACATACTGGGTGCAGTTTTCTTACCTATGGTTCGAGTAATAAATAATAAAAGAATGACCTTTCAGAACGATCAGTCCTTCAGTCCCTTAGCGGTCACCTAGTCATAACCAAACAAGAAATCCCATTAATAAAAATAAATAATAAAAGGTTCATGGTCTAAAACCTCGCTCCCGAGACCTTGAATCCTACTAAAACAGTTAGTAGATTCGATCCCGAGCCTTAAGAAATGAAACCCCCATCCTAAACCCTTGAAAAACCCCTCTTGGCACAAAAGGAAGGGGTGGGTCGCAACTTGACCTAGTGGGTCGCGGCGCGCCCCCAAGACAGAGAGCCTCTATTTGGGGTATCTGGGATGGTCCGCGACTTGACCTAGTGGGTCGCGGAGCGCTTGCTAGACAGAGCCTAGGGGAGGCTCTGGAATGGGTTCAAGTCGCGACTTGCATGAACTCGGTCGCGACTTGACCCTGCAAACCCAGCTCCCCTGCCTTTTTCTTAATTCAGACCAACCCAAAACTTCATCAACTAAATCCCAAAATCACACCCAAGCATCAACACAACATTTCCACCATTCAAACAACAAAACCCAAGGTTTTAACCATTCAAAACCACACCAAATAACCACTTCAACAATCAAAACTCTCAAGCTAAAGAACTGACCTTAAAACAGAGCAAAACCAGATTCTATGGCTTGAATCTTACCTTAAACACAGGTTTGAGTCCCATTCAATGGCTGATCACTAGCCTAAACGCTCAAGCTTTAATTTCCTAGCTTAAATCATCAATCTTGCTTCAAAGTTCAACCCGAGAGAGAGAGAGAGAGAGATAACCGAGGGAGAGAGAGAGTGAAAGAAGAGCTCTGTTTTTAGTTTAACCCTTAACCTTTCTACAGCCCTCTAAGTTTAAACATATCCCATGGTCAAAAGACCAAAATGCCCCTAAGCCCCTTTAATTCCTATACAACCACCCAAGGGAAAAACAATCATTTCCCACTTATCCCGCTAATCATAATTAACGTCCTCCAATTCTCGTTATTCCCAATATTCTCAAATAATAATTAAATCATAAACCATTACCCGTTCATTCCCGGTAATGTACTAAGCATCAAATTACCTCCAGATTTACCCCGAGCCTAGAATTTAATCCCATTATGACCAAACCACTAACTTGTGTTCTAGGATCGTCTCATGCCGAATGGCTTGAACATATCCACATTATAATGTGGTCTCATCCATAAATCATAAACATGCACATAAATATATAGATATGCCCTCAACGGGCCAAATTACAAAAATGCCCTTCTATTGATGATTGGACCCACATGCATGCAATTATCATCATATCATCATATAATTCACATAATCATGCATTTAATCACATAATTGCATAATAAATCAATTTTAACCCTCCTGGCCCCCTAATCTAGGCATTAAGCCACACTAAGAAATTTGGGACATTACAGTAACAGCCCTGGATTAGTAAGGCATTACAGTGGAAGATAGAAACCTCTTCGTTTCTATTATGCCTTTCATCTCATTTCTAAAAATCAGGATATAATCAACATATAGACAGACCAAGATGGCATAACCACACAAGTCTTAGAGTATAAGCACTTGTCTGCATTATTGTGTCTAAACCCATTCGAAATTATGGCATTATCAAACTTCTCATGCCATTTTTTTGTGCTTGTTTTAAACCATATAATGATTTAATAAGCCTACACATTTTATGTATTGATGGTAAGTAAAGTATTACTTTTATAGTGGTTGTCCTAGCAACTAATGCATACATGTCAAAATAATCGATTTCATACTTTTGTTTAAACCCTTTTGCTACTAATCTAGCCTTGAAGGTTTGTAATGTGCCATTGGCGTGATATTTCCTCTGAAATACCCACTTGCACCCGATTGGTTTTGTAGCTTGTGGAAGTTCTACCAATTCCAATGTGTGTTTTGACATAATTGAATCCATCACATCATTTATTGCCCCCTTCCAAAAAGTGGAGTCTCTCAAAGACATAGCTTCTTGGAGTGTTTTGGGATCATCCTCAACTTGAAGGGCTATAGGAAATTTCCATGTGACATTTTCAAGGCTACAGTTGTACCCTAAAAACACAAGCTCAACTATCTTGCTCAGGGTACATGTGGCACGTAATAAATAAAAGTTGCAAGACTTTATAATTTATGAACTATATTGAATCTTTCTTTCTGCTATTCTGTAAATAAAAGTTGCAAGACTTTGTAGATGTTTCGATGTTTCCAATCATCTCAAGATAGTTCATATTCTTTCTTTCAGCTATTCTGTAACCCCCTAGATAGCTAAGACCGTTACACTATGTGTTTATAAAGGTGCAAGACTTGCTAATCAAGTCATTTAATTGGAAACGTGTCACTGAAACCATATTTGAACTAGGGTAAAAAGATTTGGTCTCAAAAGCTTCACTTCTTATAAGTAAACATTTTCTTTACAAGGGATCCCAAAAGTAGTAAAGTGTAAAGGTTGTTTACAAAAATTTAGGATTAAAATACAGTTGTTAGCCAGTCTAAGGAAAAACAGATAAATGAGCTTTTCTCGTCCCGATCCACTCCTCGGTCATGGCGGACGATCAGCTGGTTATGTACATTCAGCCCCGCAGCTCTCCCTCTCAGGATTGGTCCAACTTGCCCTTGCCTTTACCTGCACCACGTAGCACCCATGAGCCAAGACCCTGCAAGAAAACACAAAAGCAGAGCATAATCATTAAGCAAACAACCAGACAACTCACACAGTATAAACATATACTCAGCAGTTCAAACATTCATATTGTTCAAGTATTCAACATACCAAGTATATCATTTCATATCAATAATCAATTCACATATGATAACTAGGGTTAATGCCCTTAGGCCGCACCCTCTATTTATCCCATTGAATCCGGCCCGCTTAAACCGAGCTCAATGAATATTAAGTTGTCCTCAGTTACCAGTGGCCGGGCCGCGCCATGTGCGCAAGTACTATTTACGGCACCTTTAGGCCGTTTATCATATGTCCCATGGCATAATACCATCAATGACATTATACAGATATAGGGAGCTCTTAGTCCCATCACAAACACATAACTGGGTGCAGTTTTCTTACCTTTAGATTTCGCTAGCTTTGTTGTATTGATCCTCAAGCACGATCCCGTCCGAGCCCTAGCATACACCTAGTCATAGCCATAGATTAGAATCATCACCAAACCTCAAATCCAAAACCTAGCCTCGTGACCAATCCTGAGCCCTCGAGAAGCCCTAATTCCACCAAACAGGGTGGTGGAATCAAACCTCGAGCCCCCGGGCAAAAACCCTAAGAAATAACCCAAAAACCCATTTCTGGGAATAGGGTAGCGCTACAGCGCCCTAAAGTGGGCGCTACAGCGCTACAACACATAGCCTGAAGCACCTCAGACCACAAAGCCTAGCGCTGGAGCACCCAAAGGCTAGCGCTACAGTGCTAGTCACAGCACAGCAAACCCTGCTTTTTCTTCCTTCGATTTTCCCTGAGCCAAACCTTTCCAAAACTCTTCCAAATTTCAACCAAACATCAAAACAAGCCTACCAACATCTCCAACTCACCCCAAATGACCCAGCCACAAGAAATTCAATCACATGCACCCCAAAACACAAAATCCACCATGGCTGAACCTAGAACTCAAAAACTCAGCAAACAACAGAAATCACAAAGCCGAAAGCTAGATTTTTTTACCTTTGATGGATGAGCTCAGCCTAGGTTGTCTTCCACACTTGCTTAGCCTTCTCCTCCTCAAATATTCAGCTTCAATTCCCTAGAGTCCCCACCAAAACTCAGCTCAAAATCCATATTCATACCAAGAACCAAAAACTGAATTACAACCTCAAGACCTTACCTCATATGATGAACAACCTCAGCTAATTTCCCAACCTGATCAAGATCCCAAGTACACAGCCTTAGCGCAAAGCTCCTCTGAATTTTAACTCCAAATTTCCAGAAGAAATTGATGAAGAAAACCCAAACCGTTCATGAGAATTGCCCTGCTTTTCCCTTCTTTCCTTTTCCTTCTTTTCTTTCTTTTCTTTCTTTTCTTTCTCTTTCCTTCAGACCTTTACTACCTTCTACACATTCCACTAAGGAATAAAGCTTAATAATACTTATATTTTATAAGCCAAATAACCAATTTTTCCTCCCATAATTCCTAAGCCTTTAAATCAACCTAGGGGGATTTTGGTCATTACACCTGATTCTCGTAGGTCTCTAATGTTTACCGCTTACTTCCCGACACCTAAGTAATCACCAATTATATTCCTCAATATCAAAATAGACTCCAATATATTCTCTAAATCCCTATAAATACCCCCAGGCTCACCTCGAGCCGGGTATAAATCCCCGCCGTGACTTTTCGCTGAACTGCTCACTAGGATCGCCTTGAGTCACAGATTACAAATATATCCACATAATAATGTGGTCTCAACAATTTATCACAAATATATTCAGTTATGCCCTCAACGGGCTGACATTACGAATATGCCCTTCTAACCTAGTCAGGGCCTACGTGCATACTATTACACATAATCATGCATCACAGATATTGAAATAATCATATAACATGCTTTTAATCATTAAATCACATATAATACATATTCCCTCTCGGCACACTAATCAAGGCCCTTAAGCCTTATTAGTAAATTTCAGTCGTTACATATTCCATTTTGTTGTGGAGTGTATGGTGCAGTGCATTCATGTATAATGTCATGTTGTTAACAAAACACATTGAAATCATTTGAAAAGTATTCACCACCTCTATCACTTTTAAGAGTCTTTATTTTCCTTTACAATTGATTTTATACTTTAGCTTTTTAGATTTTAAACGCATTAAATGTTTCATCCTTACTCTTAAGCAAATACACATAAGTATACCTAGAGAAACCATCTATAATAGTCATGAATAAACTATTTCCTCCTCTAGTCAACATGTCATTCAATTCACATAAATCACTACGTATTAAATCTTGCAAGTTTGAACATCTATCAACACTTGGAAAAGGTTTCTTCACAATTTTAGATTTACACACATAATTCACATTTATCATGCTCATTCACATCACAATTAATCAATCCACATTTAACAACTCTTTTAATTGTGTTAAAATCTATATGAGCAAGTATGTTATGCCACAAAGTAATAGAACTAGAATTAATCAAATTACAAGATTTAGATGCCATATTATTATTGTCATTATCAAGAGTACAAAGTTTGATCATTCCATCACATGAATAACCATTTCCCACAAAAGTACCAAATTTAGTCAACCAGATTCAAACTCCATTTTGATACCAGATTTAGTCAATAGACTTCCACTCACAATGTTTCTAGTCATATCGGGAATATAAAAAACATTAGTTAATGTTATCCAGATTTCCGGATAGCGTTTAGATTGATGGCCTCGGGGAAGCAGAATTATCGATGTCTTTCACGATAGGTGACCAGAGCTCGCGGATATACAGAAAGGCTTCACCTCTCCCGCTTGGTGTCCGGATTACTCTTCCAAGCAAACACAATACGGAAACTCGTCAACTCTCCCGGACTCCCGAAGGGGTATCCTTCGGGGAAGCTCCTTCCAGGAGAAGCTCTTTGAGTGGTCTCCGCGGAAGCAGTTCCGTGCCTCGCACGGAACAAAGCCAAACGGTCGAGTCCTGGAGGAGGCATATTTGGAATGATATCCGCCTGACACAGGATCCCGCCTGACACGCCCGTCAGGTCAAAGCCGCACACATCCCAGCACGCCTAAGGGTACCTTTTCGCCTACTGTTCCGCTGACAACTTGGAAAAGACGGCTGACTTTGTGTGTTCCCCATACTTTCACGTAAATATACCCACATAGAGTCTTGTAGCCATGCTATTACAGTAATTGTATCCCTATTTATGGCTGGTGTAATTAAGACTCATGTACGTAGAGAAAAACCCTAATCCAAAACCCTAGCTATAAAGACCCCTTCATTTTACAAGAAGAGGGACGAACAAATCAGATAGCAAGAACTCTACTAAAATCTCTCTAGCTTCATCTTCTTCAAGAGAACCCGAGAGAAACATTGTGAGTGTGTGAAGTTCTTATGCACCAGCCATCTTACTGTAATCTTTTCCAAGTATAATAACATCGACTCGTGGACTAGGGCTGGTTAACGCCTGAACCACGTAAAAACACTGTTTGTTTAGTTACATTTCAGTATTTCTACAGTTCTTATCTTTTTATTATTCTGTTAGTTATTCGTTTCCGAAAAACTCGGTAAACATTTTGGTGCTTTCATTGAGAGCTGTAGGAAGTTGTTAGTCAGCTCTTTTTCTGTGTACGTTTTTTGTATTCACTTCGTACTAAAGAGATGGTGACTACGCGAAAATCTGCTGTTGACAAAAATGCTACGGTCAACCCCGATACCGTGATGGAAGATGTGGTGCAGAGCGAACCCTTAGACTACCGAGGTGAAGACCCGACATCCCGCCAGGATCAGGTCAGTACCGAAGATACAACATACTTAGAAGACGAAGAAGAGTATGTCCAAGACGGTTATTACAAGGACGGCTGCTACTATGAGAAGGACCCAGAACTGGTCCAAGTAGCCGAAGAACTGGTGGCCACTAAGGCCAAGCTTGCTGAGCAGGAGCGCGTCTCCGAAAGAATGCAACGCATGATGGAACGCCTCCAAAGTAAGTTCGGAGATCTAGGCGACTCGGACGAGGATGCCTCTGTTCTAGGTGGTGCTGATGCCCCCATGCCGGATCCAGCCGCTGATGGACCATCCAAAGCCGCCCCTAACAAGGGCAAAGAAAAAGTTGGAGAGCCTGTGCGCGCTGACGCCCCTGCACCTCCTAAAGGCGTGAATCACCAGGCCGACTGCCCCCCCCGCGCGCAGAAGGTCTCTGGCGCTCCTAAGCCCAGACGTCCTTCAGCCCCAAGGGGGCACTCTGTGCCTAAAGGGCCTGGTGCTAAGGCACCCAGGCCTAGGGGAAGGAACAACCGCCCCAGTGATTCCGTCAATCAGGACGGTCGGGCTGCGAACTCGCACTCCGAAGATAGCTGGTCCACGGTGGACCTAAGAAGAAGGTTGGAGGCCAAGTATGAAAAGGCCAAAGGGGAAAAGGCCCGGCCTCGCGGAGATGACCTCCGAAATCATATTAATGACAAGCTCCGGGGACGTGACCTCCCGGAAAGTGATACGAAGAGGCTCGAGGAACAGATTGCTGCCTTGACCAAGCTGGTCCGGAAGCAAAGTGGGGCCCTGTCAGATTCTGAGGAGGAAGACCCGGAACCATGTATTAGGAGGATCGCGGAAACGTCCCTCCCGGATAACTTCAAAATGCCTCACATAGAATTGTACGATGGGAGGACAGACCCGCGTACCCACCTAGCTAAATACAATAAAATGATGCAAGTGGCGCGCGTCAGTGAGGACGCCAAATGCATGTGCTTCTCACTCACCCTTACCAAGTCTGCGGAGGACTGGTGGAAAAGATTAGCTCCCGGATCAATTCACAGTTGGAAGGAGCTACAGTCCGCGTTTAGGAGGCAGTTTATTGCTGCCCGCGACCACGACATGGAGGTTGGTTCCTTAACCAACATCAAACAGCAACCCACTGAGAACCTCAAAGCTTTCATTCAGAGAATGATGGAAGCTGCTGCAAAAACCAAGGTCAGCGATGACATGAAGCTGATCGCCCTTCAATCGGGCCTTACTGTCGGCTCCCTGCTATGGGGGGAAATGCAAAGGAGACGGGCAGAAACCCTGTCCGAATTCATGTCAAAAGCTCAGGGAATCATCAACCTTGAGGATGCCTACCAGCAAGCCTTTGGAGTTCCCCCGGCTCCAACCCCTTCCGTGACTGCGCCGAGCTTTGCTTCGCAAGCTCCCGCACCAGTCCTCACGCTTCCAGGAGCCCGATTCACTCCGAGTGTGTATGGGCCTTCCGCGTCTGCTCAGACGCCGGGTCAAACCCATTTCTCTGGGTATGGAGCGGTACAAACCGGATGTAGTATCGCTCCTAGCATGCCGCAGCCGCAAGCGGAAGCCCCGGAACGAAGTTTGAGCCAATCGCGGAGCAAACGAAGCGGAAAAAACTCCAACCGGGGAGACCATTCAAAGAAACCCCGAAAGGATTATGAGCCCAAGTTCACGGAATATACCAGTTTGATAGACTCGCGAGAGAATGTCTATCGGGCGACCTGTAATATGGTCAACTACAGGAAGCCCCCGAAAGTGTCTCACGGAGGAAGGCGTCCGCGAGACTCCAATAAGAGGTGTGAGTTCCACGGAGACGTGGGGCACACCACGAATGAGTGCCTTCAGCTGAAGGATGAGATCGAGTCCCTGGCAAGAGCGGGACACCTCGGTCAGTGGGTGAGAATACCCATAATCTATCCCGGACAGGGGGTAGTTCACGGAGCTGCATATTCACCGGGACAGAGGGGGGCCGCTAGCGCTCCTGGAGCCGGTCACCCCCAAGCTCCCGGGTCTCAGTTCCCAGCACTTCCTGCTCCACCCGCTCCGGCACCCATTGCCTTGTTGGCTCCAGGACCAGGCAACCCATATCCGCCCGGCCTTGCTCCGCCACCCGTTGACGGACACGTCGCCACCATTTCCGGAGGACCACACCTTGCCGGAAGTACCCGCAACTCCCAGAAGAGGTACTTGAAGGAGTTAGAGCACGCCGAGGAGATGTGCGCTTTGGTCCAATCACCTGCTCAACGTCCCCGAATGATGGATCTTCCCATCACCTTCACGGAGGACGATGCTCGACATGTGCACTTCCCCCACAACGATCCCCTCGTAGTGGAAGCCCAGATTGCCAATAAGAAGGTCTCACGGATCTTGATCGATAACGGAAGCTCCGTGAACATCCTCTTCAAAGCGGCCTTCCACGCGATCGGATTGACCGAGGCGGACCTGGCCCCATGCCCCATCCAGCTTCAAGGTTTCAATGGGGACGCACTCATGCCATTAGGCAAAATTCAACTTCCAGTCACCCTCAGAGGAGAAAGCGACGCTTGTGCCTTCAAGCATAGCACATTCGTGGTGGTCGACTGCCCCACGGCGTATATTGCCATCTTAGGCCGACCAGTCCTGATCGATTGTGGGGCCATAACCTCGATACGCCACTTATGTTTGAAGTTTCCATGCGACGATGGGCGTATTGGCACCCTCCGAGGAGACCAAAGAAGTGCACGGAGCTGTTATAACGTCTCCGTCCGATCCGTCTACACGGTCCAAGAGACGTTTGCTGCCATTCCTTTGGCGGAAGAATTGCCAGAAACTGGGGGTGCTCAGGAGGCATACTTTGACGAACTCGACCCAAGAGTGGGAATCGAGAAGGCAATAGAGCCGATGGAGGAAGTCGAAGAGGTGATCCTCAACCCGGGAGAGCCCACCAAGGTCATTCAGGTGGGGAAAAACCTGCCGTCGGCCGTTCGAGATAAGATCGTGGCCACTGTGAAGGATAACCAGGATATCCTGGCATGGTGCCACGCTGATATGACGGGGATTAATCCCAATGTTGCGTGCCACGCACTCAACATAGACCCATCTGCAACTCCAATTCGCCAAAAGAGGAGGCCGCTAGACCCAGTGAGAGCCGAAGCCGTCAAAGCTGAAGTGGACAAATTGATGTCCATAGGCTTTCTCCAGGAGTCGCACTATCCCGTGTGGTTGGCCAACCCAGTTCTGGTCCCGAAACCCGATGGGTCCTGGAGAATGTGCATTGACTTCACGGACCTAAACAGGGCCTGCCCGAAAGATTGTTTCCCTCTCCCGCGAATCGATCAGATGGTGGACGCTACTTCCGGGTACGAACTCTTATCCTTCATGGATGCGTACTCCGGATACAACCAGATCAAGATGCATGTCGCGGACCAAGAACACACCAGCTTCCTCACGGATAAGGGTGTCTACTGTTACGTGGTCATGCCTTTCGGTTTGAAGAATGCTGGGGCGACTTACCAGCGTCTGGTAAACAGAATGTTCAAGGACCAACTGGGGAGGAACATGGAGGTGTACGTGGACGACATGTTGGTAAAGTCCAAGACCTCCGGGGACCACAGTAACGACCTTGAGGAAGCTTTCGCCGTGATCCGAAAGTACGGGATGAAACTAAATCCAAAGAAATGTACTTTCGGGGTCTCGTCTGGGAAGTTCCTCGGTTTTATTGTCAGCTCCCGCGGCGTGGAAGCCAACCCTGAAAAAATAAAGGCGTTCATAGATATGCCTTCCCCCCGGAAGCATAAGGATGTCCAGAGCGTTACCGGAAGGATAGCTGCTCTCAGTCGCTTCGTATCCAAGGCCACCGACAAGTGTATCCCCTTCTTCAATGTTCTGCGAGGGAACAAGAAGTTCGAGTGGACCCCCGAATGCGAAGCGGCCTTCCAACACCTCAAAGAACATTTAACCCGAGCCCCCATTCTGTCCAAGCCGGTCGAAGGAGAGGCGTTGTTCTTATACCTAGCTGTGACTGAGCACGCAGTAAGTGCCGCTCTCGTCCGGGAAGATGGCCGTATCCAGCTCCCTGTGTATTACGTAAGCAAGAGGCTATTGGACGCCGAGTCCAGATATTCGATGATCGAGAAACTCTCCCTCTGCTTGCTGATCGCTTCACGGAAGCTGAGGCCATATTTCCAGGCGCACACCATCAAAGTACTCACCAACCACCCTCTCCGACAAGTCCTGCAGAAGCCCGAGTCTTCTGGCAGATTGCTTAAGTGGGCCATGGAACTAAGCCAGTTCGACGTCCACTACCAACCGCGTGTTTCCATAAAAGGTCAAGCTCTCGCGGACTTTATTGTGGAGTGCTCGGGAATGAATAACCTCCCAGAAGATCCTGTCCCGGAACTTCCCACCTGGAAGGTCTACGTAGACGGAGCCTCAAATGAAAAAGGAGCTGGAGCGGGGGTTATCCTAATATCTCCCCAAGGGCATCAGCTCCAGAGCGCCATCCGTTTCGCATTCCCAGCATCCAACAACGAGGCAGAACACGAAGCCATGTTAGCTGGGTTACGACTGGCCAGAGAAGTCGGAGCCCAAAAAATCGAAGTGTACAGCGACTCCCTACTTGTGGTAAACCAAATATCCGGGGAATACCAGACGAAAGGCGAAAGGATGGCTGCCTACGTGTCTCTCTCCCGCGACCTACTGCAGCATTTCAAAGGCTACCAAATCCGCCAGGTCCCCCGGGACCAGAACTCACTCGCGGACACGCTGGCCAAGCTTGCAACGGACCCGGAGATTGAACAGTATGGCTTAGTCCCCATCGGGCACTTAGAAGCCCCCAGTACTGAGACACGAAGGATAAACGCCATCATCGACCATTCCCACTCCTGGATAGAACCCATCCTCAGATTTCTCACCACCGGAGAGCTCCCCACTGATAAAGCTGACGCAAGGAAGCTCCAATATCAAGCTCCCCGATACGTGGTTATGGATGGAAAGCTTTACCGCAGGGGGTTGTCCATACCCTTCCTTAGGTGTGTTGCCGGAACCGAAGTCAGCACCATCATCCATGAGATTCACGGAGGCTTCTGTGGCGATCATACCTCCGGGCTGAGCCTCTCCAAAAAGATCCTTCGACAAGGATACTTCTGGCCCACCATGAAGAAGGATTGTGTGGATTATGTCAGGAAATGTGAGCAGTGCCAGAGGTACGCCAAGGTTCCGCGAGCGCCGCCTACAGAAATTACCCTAATGACCAGCCCCTGGCCGTTCGCCGTTTGGGGCATTGACCTAGTAGGTTCCCTCCCAACTGGAAAAGGTGGAGTGAAGTACGCCATAGTCGCGGTAGACTACTTCACCAAATGGGCTGAAGCTGAACCTATGAACACGGTCACATCAAAAAAAGCACTGGATTTTGTCATCAGGAATATAGTGTGTCGTTTTGGGCTTCCACGGAAAATTGTGTCCGACAACGGAAGGCAGTTTGACAGTGAACACTTCACGAACTTCTGTGCTTCGCATGGAATTATCAAAAGCTTTTCCGCAGTCGCCAGACCCCAGGCTAATGGGCAAGTGGAAGCTGTAAACAAAATATTAAAGACCACGTTGAAGAAAAAACTCCAAGCCTGCAAGGCTCACTGGCCGGAAGAACTTCCGCGAGTACTTTGGGCCTATCGCACAACAGAGAGAACTTCGACAGGGCACACGCCTTATTCCATGACCTTCGGTTGCGAGGCCGTCATCCCAGTAGAAGCTATGATCCCCTCTCACAGGCAAGACACCTACGATCCTACCCGGAACCATGCCCTCCTCCAGGAGTCCTTGGACATGATCGAGGAGCTCCGGGAGCAGTCGCAGGTCCAACTAACAATGTACCAAGGCAAGATAGCCCGACACTTTAACATGAGAGTCCAGAGCCGTACATTCGAAGTTGGAGATCTTGTCCTACGGAGAGTATTTCCTGCTACGCAGGACCCGGGAGTAGGAGTCCTCGGACCCAACTGGGAAGGCCCCTACGAAGTCCAAGAAAAAGTGGGCCATGGGACGTATCACTTAAAGAGACTCGACGGATCTAAAGTCCCGCGCGCCTGGAACGCGGAGCACCTCCGCCGTTACTACCAGTAGGCCCCGGACCATCCAGTCGGAAGTCCTTGGTGAAAATAACAAAAGTGAAAAATGTGGAAATAATCCTCCCTGTTGTAAAACTCACGCCTAGCAGGCTAATTCAATGAAACACGGAGAGATTCACTCCGCTTTTACTGCACTTTTTATCCCTGTGTTCAAAGCTGCGTTTTAACAAGTGACCACGCGGTCCGGAGACGTCCGGACCCCACGCTCACTTGGGGGGTGTACATGGCTAAGGCATAACCATACACCCCTTGAACAAAACGTACACAGAACACCACTTATGTGCTAGCATTGTGTTTGAAATTTTTAAAATTGTTTGAAATGTTTAAATTGTTGAGCTTAGGTTTATTTGTTGCCATGAACATGCTTGCATTACGTGTCATATGTGCTTATGTGAAAATTGCCATGGAAATGCCTGCCATTATGTATCATAAGTATTATCTCCTGTGTAGCCCAGCGATGGACGGGACTGGGGGTTGAGACACGTTCATAGAGCTACGCCAAAACACCCCCAACTCCCTGACAAGTCCTTTGCAGAATTCTCCGCGAGCGCTGTAGAGCTTTGCTTCGCAAAGCTCCAGCTCCGGATCCCGCAAGGCGAAAGTTGGCAAGATCCGCGAGCGCTGTAGAGCGTTGCTTCGCAAGCTCCAGCTCCGGGTCCAGCGAGGCCAAAGATGGCAAGATCCGCGACCGTTGTAAGCCTTGCTTCGCAGGCTCCAACTCCAGATCTCACAAAATAATGCATGGCAAGCTCCATGGCCATTGCAAGTTTCAGCTCCAGAAGCAGACATGCTTGATCCCCCCACTCACAGCCGGCTTTGCTTCGCAAAGCCCCTGCTCCAGGATCACACCTGGTGGGCGTGGCGATTTCCCCAACAGCAATAAGCCTTGCCTCGCAGGGCTCCATGCCAGGTCCCTGAAGTCAGCCACAATGAGGTTCGCAACAACAGTTAGTTTTGCTTCGCAAAGATCTAACCTTAAGTCTAGCGACGCTCACCAAAAGAACTCCCGTTCCAAACAATGGAACGACTCACCTTAGCAATCCCAGCGAACAGTATAACTACAAGTCCCGGGATTGGCTATTTGCCTCAGGAAAGATAAAGTACGGTGAAAGGAGCCTGGCCGTTGGAACCAGAAAACCTTCGTAACCTAGAAACTACGTGGGGAAAGACATCATCCGTTAAAGCTTCAACTGGGAAGTGCATAAGTTTTGGCCGTTGGAACCAAAACCCCATACGCCCCTACAACAGTTTCTACCGTATAAATGTCTACCCTAAGCGCAAAAGATAAATAAAGAACTCGGCAGAAAAAGAAAGGAGAATGCTATGATTATGGCAAAATTGTCCGCAATGAAAAACTCAAAATGAAAAACAATTAAAGATAAAACCCCTTCAAGCATTGGGGGTAACTACAGCGTCCACGACCGCAGCTTCGGGGGCATCTGTTTCAGCTGAGGCTGACGGAGTCGGCTCATTGGAAGGAGGAATTTGGTCATGAGAAGGTTCAGAGGTCCCCGCCTCTCCGGGATCTCCCGCCTCAGGAGCTTCAGCACGATCGTCAATGTTATAAGTTTGGACGTACGCCTCTGGGCCCTGATCCCACACGAGTAGCTTCTCCCTCATGGCTTCGGCATCATCTCCCAGATAGCCTAACACCTCCGGGTTCACTTTCCAGAGTTGATGCATGAGGACCACATGCGATATATTAATAGTCCTGTTCAGTATCACCTCAGCATCCTCCTTCTCCTTCAACCGCTCCGCCTCGGAGGTTGCCAGCTGTGCTTCCGCGGCAGTTAGTTGGGCCCTCAATTTTTCCATTTCGGCCTTGGAGGCATCCCGCTCCCCCTTAAGAGAATCAATCGCCTTGCGCTGCTCCCTATTTTGGTTCAGCACGGATTGCTTCTCGGTCACATGCCCCCTGGCAGTGAATTGCAAAGCCCCGATCTCTTTATCCTTCTCGGCAAGCCCCAACTGAAGCATAGACACGAGATCCCTGCTCCTCTTATGGAGTTGCTCCTCGTCGTGCAGCTTACTCTGAAGAGTGGAATATTCCTCTTGCCGCTTAAGGAGGAGATCGTTCTTTGATTGCAAGCGGGCTTCCAGGGTATCTTTCTCCACCTTGGCTTGGGACAGCTCTTCCCGGAGCTTGGAGTTTTCGGTCTTAATCCCATCCGACCGCTGTCTAAACTCATTCTCTGCCTTGGCCCGGTACTCTTGATATTTGGCAAGATATTTCTTCTCCGCCTCTTCTTCAGCCGTGCGCCGGGCCTGATCAATCTTCTCCGAAGCCCCCAAGGCCTGTTGGGTCAGTTTCTGTTTCTCCGCTTCCAAGGCCTGGCGAGCCAGTTGGCTCTCCTCCAGCTGAACCAGAGCTGCACCAACCTCCCGGAACGAGCGTTCCGCGATCATAGAGGCCTGCAAGGAAAGACAACAGAATGAGCTAAAGCAGGACCAAAAGACAGATGGTCCCAAAAAAAAAAAAAAAAAATAAAATAAAATAAAATAACAACTGACGGCTCACCCCGGACAGTTGCTGCTTCACAGCGTGTGTCAGCAACAGCGGATCCTTGCTGCTGCTGATGGCCCATTTCTCAGAATTGAGCTCGCATAAGCTCAGGGCCATGTCCTCCATCATCTCAGCTCCGAACGGCGCCAATTCACGTCCGAGCCTAGGCACCAGCCTCTTCTCCAAGGCTGGACCATCCAGAACCGCTCCGGCCGGGTGAGGAGATCTCACCCCCTCGGCCAGCTCAGCCCTCTTCACGGCAGACAAGTTATCTGCCCTTCCCTGAGTAACGGCCTTCTCCGCCTCTAGCCGCCTCTTCAAAAAACTATCGGCCCGTCTTACACCCTCCAGGAGGGCAGCGGGAAAACTGGTCGGCTTCCGCGGAAAGTGGAACTTCAGGCCAGGCAGGGGAAGATTGGTTGTCTGAGAAGACGGAGACCCCGGAAGGGTGGACCCCCGTTGGGCTGGAGGAGGAGGCAGCCGGGGTATTAAGGCCCCGGTCTGTTGCTTTTGCTGCTGCGGTGGCAGAAGTAATTGCCCTTGTTGCTGCTGCTGGTTTGGATGTTGCTGTTGCTGCTGCTGCGGCGTTGGTGATTGTCTCTCTTGTTCCTGTTGCTGCTGTTGTTGTAGTTGTGATTGCTGTCGTTGCTGTTGTTGTTGCCTTCGACCGGGAGAAGAGTGTCTAAGGCGTTTGTTCTTAGCACCCTCAGCATCTCCTCCGGGACGCTTGCTCACCCCAGTTGTCCTCACGGGGAACACAAGCCCTTCCCCGTCGCTACTGCTACTCGAGACCATCATAGTCTCGGAAGGCCCTTCAGCAGGGGACTTCTCTACCCTCGGAGACGCTTGCGCCTCGCCACTTGTCTTCTTGGGGGAGGCAGCCTTACCTCCCCTACCAGCCTTGGTCTTCCGTCCTTTCCCCGTGGGCGGGTCTTGGCTGGTGGCTGCCTTCTTAATAAGCAAAGTAACCCTCCCCAACATCTTGGCTTCGGGATACTCTGCAAGAAACGTACAAAGCAAGGTTAACGAACCAACAAGAAATGAGAAAGAAGATAAGCGGAAGACAAGACAATCAGCAACATAAAAGTACAAGCTAGCCCGCCAGCAGGAAACAAGAAACAAGAAAAAGAAAAGTTTGAAAGGGACGACCATGCACGAGAAACGTGGATGGCCTTCCCCGAGCAAAACAAAACATCGCTTCCTGCTCCAGGAAGCTCCCGTACTCCTTGAAGTCCGGGAAGAACATGCTGAGGGAAGAAGGGTCAACCATGATGACACCTTCTGGCAGACTACCATCACTCAGACACCAGAGGAGCTCATCTACCCTATCACAGTACCTGTCGAAAGGTATCCTACGCGGATCTAGCCTAAGGAAACGAGGATCAAACCCCATCTGAGAGGTTTGGGAAACTTCAGACAGGCTGGGGGTGTGGATCAATCGAAAACTAGTCTTACCTCTCCCGGAGGAACTAGCCCCCGGAGCCCCTTCGTTAGGGTAAGCCGCGGCGTGGCGAGCCTCGATCTCCTCTCCCTCCGGCTGGGAGTCGGGGAACCTCTCCGCCCAACTAGGAGATAGAGTATTTTCGTCCCGAGCGGCTTGGGTGATCACCTTAGACAGCTCCAGGGCAATCTGCTCCCGGATGTCAGCCGACACCTGAGTCTGCCCCCTACCACTTACTGGCTCGATATTTTGGAAGGAGGCGAGTAACCCATACTCCCTCAACGATTCGGAGGTCACAAGTCCCTCCACTCTCAACTCTTCCTCGGAAAGCCCTTCGTAGAACTTGGACCTCCTTATCATCTCCGCGCAGCGAGGTGTCCGCGGAACGACTTCTGCAAAAATCAAATAAAGCGTTAGAGATCCTCCCAAAAGGCAAATCAAACACAAAGAAACAAAGTTGAAAAGGAAAAGAGGAAACACTTACCAGGGATTTTGAAATCCAAAGATAGAGCTGGCACCCTCTTCAGCGGGAAGCCAGTCGTCAGGAACCAGTATTCCCGGAGGTCTGGAACCCTCGCGGTATGACAAGTGGGGCACATCACATCCGGGTGCCTTTCTAGCCTGTAAAACCCCACCTTGTCTGAGTGACCTCTCATAGGCTGAGACTTCAACCCATAAAAGTACAGCACCTCCTCCGGGGTAGGAGCTTCCAGTCTCCGGGACTTGCAAAAGATGAACCACCCCGCTAAGAGCTTGTAGCTGGGAGGAATTAACTGGAAGGGGGCAATCCCCGCCTTCACACAGAAATTGGCGAAGTAACTCCTTAGGGGCAAGTGCGCTCCGCACACTATGTGTGCCCAACTCCAGGCACCAAAGCCCTCGTGGCTCTGGCTAGCTGACTCGCCCAGCACCGACAGACGGTGCCACATCAGACCTGGGATGTTCTTCAGGCCTGCCTCAGAGGAATACAGCTCCAGCATGCCATAATTCCTGAAAAGGTTCGGTTTTTGGTCCATCTCCCAGATGGAACTATTGGAGGTTGGTGGGCTAGCCGCGACCGCTTTCGCCTTTCCTTTCCCCTTTCCACCAGCGACAGGAGAGCCCTTCTCTTGGGCAGAATCAGCCTCCCCCGCAGCAAGGAGTTGTTCCTTCGAGATGTTCGTCACTGGACAAAAGAAAAGAAAGAAGAAAACACTCTAAGCAGTCAGCACCCTTGTCATACCCTAGTGGTATCAAAGGCGTCGGGGAGACCCTCCTCGAAAACTGCTTGGAGAGGCTCCCACCGAGCTTACCGAGGGATTGGCACCATGCCACCCGAAGGACAGCAAGGAACCAGACTCAGACCCCGAGCCTAAGCCCACCAAAAGAAGTGTTTTTCCAGAGAAAGACACCCTAAAGGCGTTCATGCTTATGCCCTAAAACAGCAAAACAAGGGACGACTTTCCAAACGCAAATCGCCAAAACATGCAGAAAAGGCTACTTATCGACTCACAATCAATCACGTGCCTACCAAAGCCCTATTCACAAATGCACATAAGCAATAATGGCAGAAACCTCTACTCTAACAACTACCAACAACCTAAGGTTTGGGAGGAAAGAGCAAAGTAGAAATACTTACTGATATTCGGGTAGTTGGAGGTTGAAGGAGTAACTGGATCACTGCACAGCACGATCGCGAGAAGTAAAAGCTGCAAAGACGAACGGCGATTCAAACCAGGAACTTCGGGGAATAAACCCACTGCCAAATCAAAAAGAAAAGTTTCCAGATACTTACCAAAAGAAATGGCAAGTTCGGGGGAACGTAAGCTGGGAAGCCTGAGAGTTCGAAGGTGTGGAAATCTGAAAATCCTAAAGATGGAGAATCTGAAAGCGTAAAGAGGAAGAAAGGTCCTTTCCCTCGTTTTTATAGCAGGGAAGAGGCCGTTTCGAATTCCTCAAGTGGACGGTCCCGATCTTCCCATTCCGTGTGCATCAGATCCAACGGCTGGAGAGGAAGCGACGATCCTATTTATGACTCCTCGGATGGGAATAAAGTATTTATTTCCCATCATTACACCACCTCGGGCCCGGAGTACCATTAAAAACCGTCAAATCATTAGTTAGATGACTGACGCACGCATACTCAACCAGTCGCCTCACGCACACGTCTTGGTCGCAGAGCCATTCCCAGAATGACACGTGGTCCTTGCCGCACTTGAGTACTTGATCTCAAACAGAAGAAATTCTCTTTCTTTTCCATACTAACACTCAGGCGGGAAAAAGGAACCCTTCCGGGAACACAGACGGTGCCCCCTCGCCTAATCTAAGAAACCGATTGTACAAGCTCCCGGATCCCTCAAAGCTCCGTGACCTTGGGGGGTAAATGTTATCCAGATTTCCGGATAGCGTTTAGATTGATGGCCTCGGGGAAGCAGAATTATCGATGTCTTTCACGATAGGTGACCAGAGCTCGCGGATATACAGAAAGGCTTCACCTCTCCCGCTTGGTGTCCGGATTACTCTTCCAAGCAAACACAATACGGAAACTCGTCAACTCTCCCGGACTCCCGAAGGGGTATCCTTCGGGGAAGCTCCTTCCAGGAGAAGCTCTTTGAGTGGTCTCCGCGGAAGCAGTTCCGTGCCTCGCACGGAACAAAGCCAAACGGTCGAGTCCTGGAGGAGGCATATTTGGAATGATATCCGCCTGACACAGGATCCCGCCTGACACGCCCGTCAGGTCAAAGCCGCACACATCCCAGCACGCCTAAGGGTACCTTTTCGCCTACTGTTCCGCTGACAACTTGGAAAAGACGGCTGACTTTGTGTGTTCCCCATACTTTCACGTAAATATACCCACATAGAGTCTTGTAGCCATGCTATTACAGTAATTGTATCCCTATTTATGGCTGGTGTAATTAAGACTCATGTACGTAGAGAAAAACCCTAATCCAAAACCCTAGCTATAAAGACCCCTTCATTTTACAAGAAGAGGGACGAACAAATCAGATAGCAAGAACTCTACTAAAATCTCTCTAGCTTCATCTTCTTCAAGAGAACCCGAGAGAAACATTGTGAGTGTGTGAAGTTCTTATGCACCAGCCATCTTACTGTAATCTTTTCCAAGTATAATAACATCGACTCGTGGACTAGGGCTGGTTAACGCCTGAACCACGTAAAAACACTGTTTGTTTAGTTACATTTCAGTATTTCTACAGTTCTTATCTTTTTATTATTCTGTTAGTTATTCGTTTCCGAAAAACTCGGTAAACAGTTAAGGTCACTTTCGTTCCATTAGTTAAGAAAACATCAATACAGCCCCTTCCAAGTACCTTGGATCTCTTTTCATTTCCCATTTGGACTTCAAGCCCCACCTTTGCACTTTCAAAGGTTTTAAAAAGAGCTTTTATCATAGGTTGCATGAATTGTGGCACAAGTATCATACCACCATCCTTGTACCTTTCTTTGGGTTGCATTAACTCGACTCAAGGTTGCAATGATCTCAACATCAAATGCATTGACCTTAGTATCTTCACTTTCTTTTACAATGATCTCATCATCAATTGCATTGACATGTTCACATTCTCTTAAGGTTGCGTTAGTCTCATCACTACATGCATGAACTATGTCTGTAACGCCCTGGATAACCAGGACCATTACACTGTGTATTTTAAAATAGTGCAAGACTTGCTAATCAAGTCGTTCAAACAATAATGTGTTCCTAAAGTCAACTATCAAGTTAGGGTTAAAAGATTTTGATTGTAAATAGATTAATTTTCATTAAAACAGATGTTTGGTACATGGGATCCCAAAAATAGGGTATAAGTGGTAATTTACAACCCTCAAAAGTTTAATACAACCAAAAGCCACTCTAATGGTCGTGGCGGTCAAGCAGCTGACTATGTACACTCCACCCCCAGAGCTCTCCAACTCATGGTTTGTCAAACTTTCCTTTACCTTTACCTGTACCACGTAGCACCCATGAGCTAATGCCCAGCAAGAAAACCATAAATAGCAAACACATATACAATAATAGCATCCAATCAATCTCAGTACAGTCATTTAGAAATTCAACTGAATATAAGCATCAAGCCAATAACAGTAAACACGTACTTTCAAGAATATACTTTAACCAGTGATACAAATGCCCAGGGTCGGTGCCCTTAGGTCAAGCCCTTTATTTACTAAGTTGACCCCAACTCACTTAGGCCGGGTCCATGGTTTACTTAGCTAACCCCGACTCACAGTGGCCGAGCAGTGTTCAATGCGCTAATCATTAGCCCTGACTCCTTAGGTCATACTTTAATATTTCACATAGTAATAATACAGTTACACAACAGATATATCTAGATATAGGGAACCTTAGTCCCAAACACAACCACATGGGTGCAGTTTTCTTACCTCGAATTCCGAGCGAAGAATACATAACAGTCCCGAGCATGATCCTCAGTCCTGAGCCTTGGCGATAAACCTAGTCACAGTGTCAATGGGTAACCATCAATTTATAATCCAAATAAATACTTAGGAAATAATAGCTAGCCTACGGGACCTCGAATTCTACTAAACCGGGTAGTAGAAACCGTCCCGAGCGCTTAGGTTCGAACCCCCGAGCCTTCCCAATCCTAGAAACCAACCTAGGCCAAAGTTCCCTAGGCGACTCGTGACCTGGCCCTAGGGGTCGCAGTGCGCTTCAAATCAGAGGCTCGACCCCATGCATCTGGGGGAGGCAAGCCACGACTTGACCCCTAGGGTCGCGGCACGCCATCAATACAGAAAGCCCTCTCAGGGAAATCCGGGCATTTGGGTTGCAGTGCCCATGAGCCGGGTCGCAGCGCACCCCACGAACAATTTTCTGCATTTTCTCAGCATCCTTCCCAGCCAAAATCCTCAAAATTTCAACTAATTATGCTCCCAACTTCCAAAATAATTCTAGGAGCGAGTCCAGGACTCCTAACCATATATTTTAAGCATAGTATAGCATAGAAAATTCTACTAAAACTTCCAATCCAACTAACAACAATTCATCACATAAAAACCTAAATCAATTGATCATTAAACCTTGAATCCTTAAAGAAACCAGAACAAAAATCCTTACCTGAATTGCTAGTCCAACTTCCTTAAGAACCTTTGTCAAACCTTTACTTGTTTCTCCCTAGCTTAAACCAGCCCACAATTCAGCTTAGTCTTGAGTCCCCTTCAGTTTTTTCTTCAGCTTCAATACATAAGGAGATGGAGAGAGAGTAGGGATATGTGTATGAGGGAGAGAGAATTAGAAGTTTGACAATTCCTAGTATTTTATGGTAAGCTCCAAAATGTCTAAGGGTATGTTTAACCTCAAAAGAATGAAATGCCCTCTAAAAACTCAACCCCCCCTTCATTTGCTCCAAGGGTAAAATGGTCTCTTCCGATTCCCACTAATACCTCAAGTGTTCCTAATATTTACCAATTAATCCTTCCGTGTTCAGTTAATTACCAAATATATATTCATTACTCAATAAATCCCAAAATATTCTTTAAATTCCCAAAAATACTCCCAGGCTCCCCCGAGCCGGGTATTTAAACCCCGCTGTGACTATTTCGCTAATCCTCTCACTAGGACCGTCTCGAGCCATATACTGCAAATATATCCACAGAATAATGTGGTCTCAACCATTTATCGCATAAAATCATATTTATGCCCTTAACGGGCCAAAATTACAAATATGCCCTTTTAAGTTATAAAGGGCCAACATACATATCTAATACTCATAAACATGCATATAATATATTTATGTAATCATATTAATCATGCATGCCACATAGTCATGCATTTAACCAATTAAACACACATATAAACCTATTATTCCCTCCCGGCACGCTAATCAAGGCACTAAGCCCTATTAGCAATTTTTGGTCGTTACAATGTCAATTCTCTTTAGGGTTATCATACATTCCTCATTGAATTCATTAAATTCAATTAAGGTTACAAAGATCTGATCATCAATTGTATTAACCCTAATGTCATTATGGTTAATTTTACAATTACCATATCTCACATGATGATCAATAACTTTATAAACAAAACAAGTATAACAATCACCCATGAATTGTTCATTAACATTCACCATTGTACTCTTAACATAAACAATAGTCTCAAACTCACAAAATTATGGCAGCAAACACATTTCATTTAAATTCTGTAAATCTACACATTTAGAAATAATGAATTTGATGATACAATTCTCCTTAAGTATGTAATCCCATTGAGTTGCCTCATCATTTGTTAATGAAGACTTTGAATCCATATCCACATTCATCTAGAGCACATCCAAATAGAACTTTTTTTTTTATCTTTCATGGTAATGTGTTCAACATAAAACAAATCTTGAAGCAATGATTTGAAGGTTGTAAAAGATGAACTAACTTCTCTCATTGTTGATTTTGCAAAACACAAAAAGAATGGAATTAGAATTAAAGGTTTTTATTGTTGGGAATTTATGGCTTTACACTTTCTTAATCAAAAATGCATAATAGGAAAAGTTCAACATTACAAACCCTAGATGCTAATCAAGATCCTTATTCAAAGTATGAATGCAAATCTTGATAAACAAAGAACCATGATCATGGTATGAATGCTAATCTTGACAACAAAGAATTAAGAAATTAAGAGGGTGTTTGGCTCCTTAACTAAAATGCTATTTTTTGTTTATAAAACCTAAAAACTAATTTTTGAAAACAAGTATGGGTGTTTGGCATTATTTTCATAAAATAATTTTTAAAACAAAGTTAAAAAAAATAGAAAATTTTGAGAACAACAAAAAGTTATTTTTAGTGGTTCTTAACTCCTTAGGGATAGAAAGAACAAGCTCTTGGCTTTTTCTTAGGATAATTATATAGATAAGGTGCTTGAAAGATACTACATAGAGAATTCCAAGAAACGTCAGATACCGAGCAAACATGGAATTTCTCTCTCCAAGGAAAAAGTCCTAAGACACCTCAGGAGGAAGAGGATATGAGAAAGTGTCCCTTTGCTTCAACATTTGGGAGTCTAATGTATGTTATGTTGTGTACTAGTCCCGACATATGTTATGCAGTTGGGATTGTAAGTATTTATCAATCAAATCCTAGTTTGGAACACTAGATTGTAGTAAAGCACATTCTCAAGTATCTTAGGAGAACGAGAGATTATATGTTTGTATATTCAGGGGGTGAGTTGAACCCCACTGGATACACTGTTTATGATTTCTAATAAGACAAAGACAGTCGAAAGTTGACATCTGAGTCAGTGTTCACTCTTGGTGGAGGAGCTGTTGTCTAGAGAAGCATTAAACAATCCAGCATAGCTGATTCAACCATGGAAGCCAAATACATAGCGGCTTGTGAAGCAGCTAAGGAGGCGGTTTGGTTGAGGAAGTTCCACACATATCTGGAAGTTTATAGACATGGATAAGCCACTAATCATGTACCGTGACAACAGTGGAGCAGTAGCTAATTCCAAAGAACCAAGAAGCCACAAGAGATGTAAATGGTTATGTTCTTGAATATTCATATTTATGTGTTTATATGTTATATATAAATATATTGTATATTTATATATATATATGTTGCATGATTAATAATATTGTATGTTAATGTTTCTATCTGGATGTTTTCTTGTTCATATAAACTGTTTATATGAATGATGAAAATTTTTGTTGTTCTATAAACAATGGGCCCACCACGCCTATTCCCATGCATACTCTGTATGTTTTGCCAACAAGGAAAACATATAGAAATGAAATACCATCTAGTAAGAGAGATTGTACACTGAGGTGATGTGATTGTTATGAAGATAGTGTCAGAGCAGATACTGGCTGACTCATTTACCAAGACACTTCTTGCAAAGTCATTCATAGGTCACGTGCGTAATATGGGATTAAGGGAGATTCCTCACTTGCTTTGAGGGCAAGTGAGAGATTATTAGGATTGATGCCCTAAAAGAATATAAATATATTTTATTGGTTTTAAATAAAAGTACAATTTTATTACATTTGAAAGTTATAATTATTGTTTGAATTAATTATATAATAATATCAAGAAAATTCCCTATTCATTTATGAGAATATGATCATGTATTAGTACGAGAGAATTAAGACCATATATAATGAATAAAATAGTCAGTAACATATTAAAGTATGATATTTGGATTAATATGTTAAATTTAATATTAATCTTGTTTGGATTAATATGAAGAGAGAGAATAATAAATATCTTATTTACAATATGATATTTATTTATTTAATTTAAAACTAATATTTGAAGATAAAGTTAATTTTGAAGTAATATTTATGTTGGGATAAATATATTATCTTAAAGATTGATTAAATAAACAAATAAGAAAATCAGGGAAACCTTTATTAGGTTGGACGACACACACTGTGCAACACAATGTGTGGCACCTAACTAAGGGATTTTTATCCCTGAGATTTGAATTTTGAATTTCAAATAATTTTGTTTAATCAATTATTTAATTATTCTTTTTAAATATTATTTAAATAAATAATTGAATGAAAATATCTAATTAGTTTTAATATGAATTATATTTTTAATAAAATAAAGATTATTTATTTAGATTAAATATCTTTATATAAGTCTGATAGTACGTGACTTTCAGAATAAGCTTTTTCATTATTTTTTAGAATAAAAATATAAACTCTCTCTGTCTCTGTCTGTCTGTCTCTCTCTCTCTCTCTCTAAAGCGATAGTTTTCTCAAAATCTGAAACCTATTCTAAACCTTCTCAAAGTAGAACCTCTCTAGATCTCATGTGTTGAGTACATCTAGAGAGTCACATAAATCAACATTTTGAATCCTACGTGCCCACACACATCCTTGTGTGTTTGAGGGTTGGTCTGGAAGATCAGGGTGTGAGCATTCAGATTGCTGGATTGGAAGATCGTTGATTTTATACAAAAAAATTCAAGGATACTTGATAGGCTACAAGAGGTAATGCCTGATCTATTTTGTATGTGATTTAATATATATGACACTGGCTGGTACAAATATTTATTAAAATTGGTCTATATATTCTGTTGTGTACTTTTCATTTGATCATTTAATACCAACATCGTGACCCTCCACAAGTGTAGAATCCCAAATTCGCTAATAAGGCTTGGGGCCTTGATTAGCGTGCCTAGAGGGAAATAATTGATTTATTATGTTAATATGTGAATTTAATAAGTATGTGCTTAGAAATGCATGTTTAGGTGAATTAAATATGCATGTGGGCCTCATTTGGTTGCTAGGGGTATATTTGTAATTTTAGCTCGCCAAGGGCATGAATGCAATATTTGTACATATTGTGATTGACACCACGTGTGAGTGGTGATATAATTGCGATGCACGATCCGAGACAGTCCTAGGGAGCAGTTTGGTTAGAAAGTCACAACGGGGGGTATTTTGGGGTATATAATATGAGCTTTGGATTTATTAAATATCGGGTAGTAATTTAGTAATGATTTGAGTACGCGGGATTAATGGGGATTTTTAAGTACACTCGAGGACTTAGCGGGATGTGTTAAATGACTAAACTACCCTTGGTGATATTTGAGGACTTAGGTTAACTTAAGGGGCAAATAAGTCATTTTGGCAAATGGATATACTCAGTGGGAGCTGGGAAATTCTAGAGGCATCTAGGAAAAACAGAGGAAAAAGAACAGAAATCTCTCTCAGCTCTCTCCCACTCAGTTTTCTCTCTCACCATAGGGCTTGATTGTGAAGGATCCTAGGTCAAAGATTCAAGTATTCAGAAGTTTAGCTAAGATCAAGGGTAAGTTTCCTAGTCCGTTCTCTATTGAATTTCTACTGGAAATGTTAGATTAGTAAGCCGAATTGTGTTTTGCTTATGGATTATTGGAATGAAGTTTTGGCAAAGATAAACTTAGGAATCTGTGGATTTAAGCTTGGAGCTAGGTTTGAAGGCATTTCACGGTCGAATTCTAGCTTGAGGTCAGAATTCCATGCCTTTCTAAAGTTTATATTCTGGTGTGGTTTAAGTTTTCTGGAGGTTGGTTGTAACGACCCAAACTCACTAATAAGGCTTAAGGGCCTTGATTAGTGTGCCAGGAGGGCATGATGAGAATTATGTGTGATGATTATGACTAAGATGTATGATTATGATTTTAAGCATGTTATATGACTATGTGAATTATATTATGTGATAATAATGATATGTGAATTGTATTGTGTGGGTGCTGTGAAAAAAACGTGATGCACGTGCCAAGACGGTCCTAGGAAACTAGATAAAGGTAACTGGTGACTTGGTAACCTGTGTAACCATTAGTAACCTTAGAAAGTAACAAGCATTACAAGGAAAGTGGTAGAATTGCAAAGTTAGGGGAAGGACAAATAAGCCCTTGAGGTTTAGTTAGTAGGTGATATTAATGGAGGGTTAAGAAGGTCTTTTGGCAGAGTTATAGAGTCTTTGGCTGAAGGAAAAAGTTAGGTACGATTTGTTTATGCAAAGTATAACTGAAGTTAAGCTTTTGGAAGGCTAGAAAGGGCAAGAAGGAAAGGGGGAATCAAGAACCTAGGAAGCAAGGTGGGAGAGGAGCTAAACTGAATTCTTTGAGGCTAAAGAAGGGCTTAAGGGGTGTGGAATCAAGCTTATATCAAGGTTTATACTGAGGTAAGGGATTGATCTCTGTTTTGTTAAGTTTTGAATTTGGTTTTTGAAAGGAATTGAGAAATAGCCATGGTTTTTCTTGTGTGGGATTCAGCTGGTTTGTTAAGGTGGAACTTAGCTCAAGCTTGGATTGGAGGAAGCTCAAGTCGAATTTCTGATAAAGGTAAGGGTATTAAGTGTATTTGCAATTTCATGGCTGTTATGGTTTAAGGAATTAGGGGACTGGTTTGTGCTTTTCTTAACTTTCAGTTTAAGTGTTAGAGTTTGAATTTAGGTGTGAATTCTGTGGATAAATGTGTAGATGAGTTTGGTTATAGTGTTTATAAGTTGTTGGTTGATCTATGTGGGGTTTCAAACAGGTTTTGGGGCTTGGGTATGAAGTTGGGATGATTTGGAGTGAGTTAGGCTTGGGAAAAACGCGAAGGGAAACCCAGAAATCTGGGTCTGCGATGGTGTGCCGCGGCACGGCTTTTGCTTGCCGCGGCCTAGGGGTCTCTGGAGGTGGGTGCCGCGGCACAAGGAATGTGGTGCCGCGGCACAAGGCAAATTTCAGGGAGTTAAATTTTGCAATTTTTGGTCTTTGCTCTGGGGGTTCGGGGGATGCCTCCGGGGTGTTATTCTAAGGTTTTAGGGGTTCCGAGAGTGTGGATTAGGTACCGGGAAGGTAGTCTTGGATTGGTTAATGACAAAGAATATTATATTTGTGTTTTGATTAGGAATTTGGAGAGGCTCGGGGTAGAGGACCGTGCTTGTGGCTACGTGGCATCGGAAATCAGTAAATTGAAAGGTAAGAACACTGCACCTGAATGTATGATTGTGATGGGACTAAGTGCTCCCGAGAATTGTTTTGTGTCATCGTTGGTATTATGCCAAGGGACATGTCTAAGCGGTCTAAGAGTACCGTTCATGAATTTAGCGCATGGGACGCGAATTGGCCACTGGGAGCCAGAAACGAAAGGATAACAGAGGGAGCTGCTTGTGAGCGCTAGCCCTGGTTATCATTTGTGCATTGTGTTATATGAGCTGAAATGCTTTGTATGTGAAATACTTGACTATTGATATGCTTGAGTTTATGAGATGCTATATGAGAAATTGACTTGACAGCTAAATGTGCATATTCTATTATTCGTGTGTGTTCTTGCTGGGCCTTGGCTCACGGGTGCTACGTGGTGCAGGTAAAGGCAAGAGCAAGTTGGACCAGGCCTGAGGTGGAGAACTCCGAGGTGAAGTGTACATAGCCAGCCGTTCGATCACCATGATCGAGGAGTGTGTCAGGACAGAGATCACCTAACTGCTCATTTTGCCTTAGTATGGCTGTTAATGTATATAAACTTTGCAACTTTTGTAAATGGCTTTTAAACTGTCATTTTTGGGATCCCATGTACATAAACAATGTTTAGTAATGAAAATGTATCTTTTGAGACCAAAACTCTTTTAACCCTAGTTCCTCTACTATCTGAGTAACACGCTTTTACTTTAAATACTTGATTAGCAAGTTTGGCACTTTATAAACACACAGTGTAACGGTCTTGGCTATCCAGGGCGTTACATTGGTTTAAACCTCGTGAAGTGTGGTTTAAGTTTTTGTGAGTTTTAAACCACTTTGTGATTTTGGGTTTGATTGAGTGTTTGAGTTTGTTGTTGGTATTTCTGAGTTGCTATACTGTTTATTTGAGGTTTTAGGCCAAATTGGGACTTGGGTATACTTTGTGATTTGGATGAGTTTTGGCTCGGGAAAAATGTTGGGAAAAACCCAGTTTTCTGGGTTCGCGTATGAGTGTCGCGGCCCTGTTCTTCCATGTCACGGCACTGGGTTGAATCAGGACAGGGGAGCCCTACTGGGCGCCGCAGCCCCTATAGGGCAGTACCGCAGCACTAGGCCATTTTCAGGATAGGGGAATTTATGTTTTTAGGGTTTTGGCTCAGGGGGCTCAAGGAATGCTTCCGCCACCTTGTGTGGGGAAACGGGAGGTCCCGAGAGCACGGGATTGGTTCTGGGGTACACTTGTGAATTATTTAGTAACGAGAGTGTTACTCGTGTGTTGAGACTAGGTTTTCAGCAAGGCTTGGGTTAGAGGACTGTGCTCAGGATTTCGGTGCTCAAGAAGCTCAGGACACAGGTAAGATAACTGTATGTACCTATAGAGCTATGTGATGTGTTGTCTTGTATGTATTGTTTACGATTTGCTATGTCATATATGTGAATGTGACTGATCGGCAGGAGCCGGGAATGGCTAGAGCCGAGAGCGGCAAGAGCAGGGAGAGGCAAGAGTCGGGAGAGGCAGCCAGGAACGGCAAGAACCGGGATCGGCAAGAGCCGGGATCGGCAAGAGCTGGGATCGGCTAGAGCCGGGAGCGACAAAAGCCAGGAGCGGCAAAAGCCGGGAGAGGCAAGAGCTGGGAGCGGCAAGGGGCCAAGAATGGTGTTGAGCACATGGAGTGCAGGCCATTAGGGTGAGACCCTCCTAGGATGCTGGAGTCATCTCTTGGTGCAGACCGCAAACCCAGGGCTCGGAAAAGCACTTGGGACGGCATGGTCGCTATGTGTTTGGCTTGTTAACTGCTTTGTTATATGCTGTGGTAATACTGAATTGCTGCAATATTATACTACTAAGATGTTATGTTGTTGTGTTTATGTGTTAATATGTTTCTATGATGATATGTTGATGTACCTATGTGCTACGATATTGCTATGATGTGATGTTGTTGTGCTACTGTGCCATTGCGTATTCTAATAACAATTTATAGGTGGTTTATTGCCTTGAATTAAGTGTTTATTTGTTGGGATAAACTATAGTATGTTGTGTGTTAGGGTTCTCTTGCTGGGCCTCGCCTCACGTGTGCTTTGTGGTGCAGGTAAGGGCAAGGGAAAGATCAAATAGCCATGAGTTAGAGGGCATGGAGCAGTGCGTACATGTTTGGCCTAACTGGCTGCCACGGCTGGGGTATTTTGAGGAGTTGGTCATGAACATTGATTTTGTCGCCTAGGTAGACTGTAAAGTAACTTTTTGAGTTTAAATATATTTTTAAATGATATTTTTGGGATCCCAATGTAACCATTTTCATGATCTAAAAGAACGACCGCCTTTTTACATCGAAATCTTATTTAAACAAGTTTATATTTTAATTAACTGCACATTTTAACCTAAAACCTCGATTAACGAGTGATTAGCACGTTTCAAACTCACTTAGTAACGGATCTAAGGAAGTAGGGCATTACAACTTGGAATGCGAGCGTGCCAAGGTTTATGGTTCCTGGAAAATTGACTGAACATGTAAGTGCTCATTGCCAGAGACAAGCCCGACTCAAGGTCAGTTGGTATTGAATGAAATATATGTCTAATTGTTTAATAGAATGGCTTTATCTGCTTATTAATGTAGGAAGCATGAGCAATATATATATATTTGTGCTTGTTATTCTTCTTGTTTGTCTGGCCTTGCTCGGGAGTGGTTCCGGAAGAGATGATCATATCTGATGGATTGAGTCATTGACTGCAGACAGATTTAGAAGTTATGCATCAGAGACAATCAAGGGGTGTAGGCATTGTTAATGCTGGGGTTGGAGATATTATTCAAGACTAGAATCCTCCATTTGTTCCCGGGGATTGGCAGCAGGTGTTCGATGATATGCAGGCTAGATTACAAAAGCAGGAGGAAGAGATTAGGTGGTTGAGATAATGGGTTCCACCTGGAAATGTTGCTCCGTGTGTTTCTACGACACTGGCATCAGTTTTGATTCAGCCTGAGGGTGGAGGCAGGTGGAAAATTATGTATGAATGATTCCAAAGGCTTCATCCTCCAGTTTTTGAAGGAGGTTTAGATTCGTTCGGGGCTAAACAGTGGATGGGCATGGTTAGCTCCATCCTCAACTATGTAGGAGCATAAGGCAATGATAGTATGGTTTGTGCCACATACATGCTACGGGAGGATGCCCGAACATGGTGGGAGGTGGTATCACAGACCTGGAATGTTGTTAAGATGGGTTGGGAGGAGTTCCAACAATTGCTCAATGAGAGGTACTATGGTGATGCAGTCTGAATTGCAAAGAGCAATGAGTTTATGAACTTGGTTCAAGGTAGTAAGACGGTGTCAGTATATGTTGACAAATTTGATGAGTTAGCCAAGTTCTCATTTGATTTGGTGCCAACAAACGTAGCCTGAAAGGAACAATTCATTCAAAGGCTAAACCCTGGGGTGGCCCATAGAGTTAGGGTCGCTCCAGTTCATGAGATTTCTACTTATGCTCTAAGGGTAGGGAAGGCCCTTGCCATAGTGGACGCAGGAGGTGCGATATGGAGTGGGGATGCCATGGGGCTAGAAGCCCAGGCAAGGGTCCCCCCATTTGTAAGAACAAGTAGGGGCAGAGAACCTAGTAGTCAGAAAAGAAAGACTCATGATAGTTCTACCACTATCGATCATGATGCTCAGGGCAGTCGCCAGGGCGGCAATGAGGTTTGGAGAAGTTATCCAGTTTGTGCCAGGTGCAGGAGATGCCATTTGGGTAAAATCGAGTGAAGACATGTTTTCTGTGTGGAATAGCTGGGCACATCATGAAGCATTGTCCAAAATCAAAGATAGAAGATTCCATAAGTACAGATAGCTCGACCTCGGTTCGAGAGTCTACCTGGAGGCGGGCAAAGCCCGAAGTTGGTTCCTCGGAAATGACAGGTTGGTCTTCTAGTTTTGGTTCTTTGTGTTATGTTAAGTGAGTTTGGTGCTACGTACCTTTTAATGGAGATATAGACATAGATACCTACCGAATGAACAGAATGTTGTGGGGCTTGAGATTTTGTGTTTGATAAAAGTTAGTAATTTCCAAGGAATGAAACAGAGTAGTACAGGCAGAAATTTTGTAGCAAGAACTGGTTGGGATGGTTATGTGATGGTCCTAGTATAGTCCTAAGTTTGGATGAGTTGGCTGATAAGGGGACTCGACTGTGACTTCGGAGTGTCTAGCCATAGTGGTAGGTACCACTAAGGTTATGCTAGGTAGATCAAAGGGAACTGGACGGGTCAGTGGAATTTCAAATGGATATGCAAGGGTTTGTCGAGATTGTTGTCATGACTAGGGAATGAAGCGTACTACGGGAATACGAAAAGAATAGAACTAGCACCAGAGACATCGTGAAGAATGACGCTAATTGAACAGCTAAACTTAAAGGTTCAGTCAAGGGAGTTTCTTAACTTAAAGGAGATCAAACAGAACATCTTACAATAGGGCATGCCAACTTCATGAGTTAAGGAGAAGGTCACGTCTGCAAGAGTATATGTTGTACGTGGAAGCCAAATAAGGTAATTGTGAGGAGCGATTACCCACTGCTAAGAATGAAGGATTTATTTAGGTAAGTTATATGTAATTCTGTCAGGAATGGTCTGGACTACTTTTAGTTAAGAACAGAATATGGGAATCCTCGGGTTGTCATCGCCGAGGCTGGGGAAACGAAGAATGCAGGTGAAATTTCAGAAAGGATAATGTAATGCCCCAAAATCCCTAATGCGGTTTAATGGCTGGATTAGTAGGTCGGGAGGGCCATAATTGTTTAATTATGCCATTAAATGATTATATTCATGTTTATGTGAATTATATTATAAGATAATATGATGTTAAATGCATGCATGTGGGTCCACATTTCATTACATGGGTGTTTTTGTAATTTGGCCCGTTGAGGGCGTAATTGTATATTTGTATGCATGTCGGTGACATATTGTTGAGACCACATTATAATGTGGATTTGTTCGAGCTATTCGGCATGAGACGATCTTTGAATATGAATTAGCAGTTTAGTCATAACAGGTTTAAGTTCGGGGCTCAGGGTGAATCTCGGGGTGATTTTAATGATTAGAGTGTTTCCGGGATTTAAAGGGTAACGGGATATGAATTATTGGTGTTTGAGAATATCGAGAATAGCGGGAATTGGAGAGCGTTAATTATGATTAACGAAATAGGTGGGAAATGTCAATTTTTCCCTTGGGAGCCTTTAGAAATCCTTATTTGACCTAGGGGTATTTTGGTCTTTTCACCCCTAGGATAGTATTAAAGCCATTGAAGGTTGTAGAAGGAAGAGAAAACAGAGCAATTTTAAACACTTCTCCTGTACCTATTTTTCTTCATTTTTCTCTTTGGATTTTTGAGCCTAACTTGAGGATTCAAGCTTGGGAAGTAAGTCTTGAGAGCTTGGGAGTGTGTTCCACCATTGAAGATCATCATAATCTGAGCTTGAGGTAAGTTTCTAGCCATTAAATTTCCTTGTTTGCTCTATTTTAGCTTTGGTTTTCAGTTGAGATTTCTAGGTTGAATGGTTGGTTTTGTTGGGAGTTTTTGGCTAGAGTTCTTGTGGTTGTGATGCTTAGGGCATGTGAGGATGGTTTTTGGGTTCATTTGGGACCGAAAATGAGGTTTGGAAGCATTGGAATCGAGTTGGAATTGAAGGAGTCAAAGGGCCCACCAGAGGGCGCTATAGCGCTACCCAGTGCTTTGTTGGGCGGTTTGGGGTTCTGAGTATAGCGCTGGGGCACTAGTGAGTAGTGCTATAACACTACTTTGTTCCTTCATAATCCCGTTTTGAGTGTTTTTAAGGGTTTTTGGCTCGGGGTTTCAATCCTTAAGGCCCGGGATCGAATCTACTCACCTTGTGGGCACGTTTCGAGGTCCCGAGAGTGGCGTTTAGGTTAAGACCCTTTCATTGTTGATTTTCATTAATGGAGGTTATAATTGGATATGATTAGGTAACTGCTAAGGAATCAAAAGGTTTATCGTTCTCAGGAGTCGTTCTTGTTTTATTTCTCGCTCGAATCAGAGATAAGAAAACTGCACCCTGTGTATATGACATGCGTGATTGTTGTTGAGGCATGTTGATTGGTAGATGGGGACATTGATTGCATATTAAATGCTTAGCAGAGCTTGCTTACTTGTGTATGGTACTGATTAGTCAGGGACGACATTAGTCGCATATTACTGACCTGAGAGTCAGAAACGGCATAAGCGTCCTGAGCACAGGGCCAATTAAAGATTAGATCTAATCAATATCAGCGTTGAATGACTCTAGGAGCATTACTGCAGAACTGACCCTAAGGTCGATGAAAATTATAAGCGCTAGACTAGTCTAGGACTAGTTACTCAGAGCTAGGGCCTAAGGCCTAGGTGACAACTTATCACATGGCTAGGGAGCGGAATCCCATGGTTATGACTCTATGGTCATGCGTTAGGTTATATTGGTGACCTGTTCATCGAGCACCTATCTTGATAAGCTAGTGAAAGGATCACTTATTTGTAAAGCCCCGGTGACCCTATCGTCACATGGCTAAAGGGAGATGAACCCACTTTAGTGACTTTTCCAATTGTCACTCATCTGTTTTGGACTGAAAGTCCTGAATGATTATTATGATCATTGTTGATATTATATTCATGCGTTACTGTGTTTTCTTGCTGGGCTTTGGCTCATGGGTGCTATGTGGTGCAGGTAAAGGGAAAGAAAAGCTCACCCAGCCCTGAGTGGAGAGCTTAGGTGGTGCTGTGTACATATGTAGCCGCTTGACCACCACGGCCAAGGAGTTATCAGAGGAACTAGGGGGTTTACCCTATTTTTGCCGCTTAGGTCAGCGAGTTGTAAATTTGAAACAGTAATGACCATTTTGAGTTGTAAATAACTTGTAAATGTTTTTGATGGGCCCATGAACAGTTTTATGTATTAAATAAAATATATCCTTTCCTTTTGATTGGTTTTCCACCTTAGCCTATTAATAACACTTAGAAGCACGTTTTAACCAAGGAACTCGGGTAGCGAGTTAAATTTCCGGTTCACCGTAACTATTCTGGGGTAACCAGGACATTACAGATAAACTCTGAATTCTCTAGTTGATAGTTAAGGTTACCTAATGGAAAGTGATATGATTATGCAGGAATTAGCTAGGATTGAGACCACAAGGCAATTGTTAAAAGAACACTTTAGGGGATTAGAAACACTATGGGACCAGTGAGGCATCATGACTTCTGTCTGAGATGTCCTTGGGGATGGTTATATCCTTGATTGAAGTAATATAGAAATCTAAAATCTATTTGTGTTGATGCTGATGTGATGGACTTCCATATATGGGATAAGGGGTTTGATCTGCACGTCATGGTGTGAGGGTATGCACAGGATGGACGAGTACAGGAGAATGACACAGTAGGCACCGTCCTTGCTTGGAACATGGGGTGTTAGTGTGGTGCATCAAGGACTAGGGTGCGCCTGTATACACATTGAAAGAGTGATCGTCTGTACCCTATAACAGATAGAAGGATAAGGTCTTAGATGTTCTACATGGGAAGTCAAGTTGACAAGTGGTGCTGGTTAGCCACAGTAAGGATGGAGAAAATGATTGAGACTGGCCCAAAGCCTGAGATTGATGAGTAAGAGATACACCTCTAAGAATAAACAGTTGAACTCAGGAAGGAGATTTTGTAAGAAATGGCTAAGAATTTCACCGCCTTAGCACATACTTGTTAAGGTATGTGAATTGGGTGAGTGATTCGGTGGGTGCTGGTATTGAAGATAATTCACGGGATGAGCTTTGGGTTACCTTTTTATAACTATTATATCCAGGAAGTTGAGTCTGGGAGGCGCATGACTTGATTATTTGGTAAGTGGAAAACGATAATTAGGAGCCAGAAGGGCTATTATGACTCTAGGATATCTTAAGGTTAGGATGAAGAGATATAGTTATGGACCGTAAAGATGGATCACCTCAGTTTGTAGGTGAGGTGAGTGAATGTGAAATGTTGTGACCATGTCTATTGGATTGACACACTATAGTTGGTGTGAGTAAGTTGTCAAAGGGGGAGTGTGTATGGAAGAAGATCATATCTCCCCACTAGACGCCAAAGTTGACAATGTTAGATTGAGACCCTAAAGATTCCAGGTTTGGGAAGAGGGTCATAAAAGGAGATGAATATATGGATGAAATCTAGAATTAACAGTTACAGTTATACATGACTCACTTGGAAGAATAGCTCAGGGTTTGAGTGTTTATCTTACTGAAGGGTGTAGAGTTCACAAATTTGAGTACAAAAACGTGGGATTCCAAGACTAAGGACTATGTACTTCACCGAATATTGTGGGTTAAGTAAGGTAAAAGAGTTTGGGGAAAAGAGAAAGAAATTTTGATCCTAGGTTGGGATAGATCTACAAGATCCTAATAAGGATTGGGCTAGGAGCCTACAGCTGGCCTTACTCCAACATGGGTGGGTATAGGCTCATGAGATATTATCGATGCCAATAATAAGGGGAGAGGTGTGAGTACTACCCCTGATCAGGCAAAGAGGTCCTAGAGGTTCATAGGAACTTGTGGTACAAAAGAAAGGTGGTAAAACCCTAGACACAAGAGATAGAAACATACAACTTAGACCATCCTTCTTGTGTTAGTATTGCAAGTAATGATAAGGTGGAGAACCTGGTTCTAGGGTTATAGCCATGGTTATGGAATTATTATCCTGAGAGGTTTGAATAAATTTCAAGGACAAAATTTATATAAGGAGGGGATAGTTGTAGCATCCCAAATTCGCTAATAAGGGTTGGGGCCTTGATTAGCGTGCCTGGAGGGAAATAATTGATTTATTATGTTAATATGTGAATTTAATAAGTATGTGCTTAGAAATGCATGTTTAGGTGAATTAAATTTGCATGTGGGCCCCATTTGGTTGCTAGGGGAATATTTGTAATTTTAGCTTGCCAAGGGCATGAATGCAATATTTGTGCATATTGTGATTGACACCACGTGTGAGTGGTGATATAATTGTGATGCACGATCCGAGAGAGTCCTAGGGAGCAGTTTGGTTAGAAAGTCACAACGGGGTCAAATACCTGGCACGATAGGAGCCTAGGGGTATTTTGGGTATATAATATGAGCTTTGGATTTATTAAATATCGGGTAATAATTTAGTAATGATTTGAGTACGCGGGATTAACGGGGATTTTTAAGTATACTCGAGGACTTAGCAGGATGTGTTAAATGACTAAACTGCCCTTGGTGATATTTGAGGACTTAGGTTAACTTAAGGGACAATTAAGTCATTTTGGCAAATGGATATACTCAATGGGAGCTGGGAAATTCTAGAGGCATCTAGGAAAAATAGAGGAAAAAGAACATAAATCTCTCTCAGCTCTCTCCCGCTCGGTTTTCTCTCTCACCATAGGGCTTGATTGTGAAGGATCCTAGGCCAAAGATTCAAGTGTTCAGAAGTTTAGCTAAGATCAAGGGTAAGTTTCCTAGTCAGTTCTCTATTGAATTTCTATTGGAAATGTTAGATTAGTAAGCTGAATTGTGTTTTTGCTTGTGGATTATTAGAATGAAGTTTTGGCAAAGATAAACTAAGGAATCTGTGGATTTAAACTTGGAGCTAGGTTTGAAGGCATTTCACGGTCGAATTCTAGCTTGAGTTCAGAATTCCATGCCTTTCTAAAGTTTATATTCTAGTGTGTTTTAAGTTTTCGGGAGGTTTTTTTAAACCTTGTGAAGTGTCGTTTAAGTTTTTGTGAGTTTTAAACCACTTTGTGATTTTGGGTTTGATTGAGTGTTTGAGTTTGTTGCTGGTATTTCTGAGTTGCTACACTGTTTATTTGAGGTTTTAGGCCAAATTGGGACTTGGGTATACTTTGGTAGTGATTTGGATGAGTTTTGGCTCGGGAAAAATGTTGGGAAAAACCTAGTTTTCTGAGTTCGCGTATGAGCATCGCGGCCCTGTTCTTCCGTGCCACGGCGCTGGGTTGAATCAGGACAGGGGAGCCCTGCTGGGTGCCGCGGCCCCTATAGGGCAGTACCGCGGCGCTAGGCCATTTTCAGGATATGGGAATTTGTGTTTTTAGGATTTTGGCTCAAGGGGCTCGGGGAACGCTTCCTCCACCTTGTGTGGGGAGACGGGAGGTCCCGAGGGCACGGGATTGGTTATGGGGTACAATTGTGAATTGGTTAGTAACGAGAGTGTTACTCGTGTGTTGTGACTAGGTTTTCAGCGAGGCTCGGGTTAGAAGACTATGCTCGGGATTTTGGTGCTCAAGAAGCATGGGACAGGAAAGAGAACTATTTGTACCCATAGAGCTATGTGGTGTTTTGTACTATATGTATTGTTTATGGTTTGCTATGTCATATATGTGAATGTGACTGATTGGCAGGAGCCGGGAGTGGCAAGAGCCGGGAGCGGCAAGAGCCGAGATTGACAAGAGCCAAGAGCAGAAACAGCCAGGAGAGGCAAGAGCCAGGAGCGGCAAGGGGCCGAGAATGGTGTTGAGCACGTGGAGTGCAAGCCGTTAGGGTGAGAACCTCCTAGCATGCTGGAGTCATCCTCTCGATGTAGACCACAAACCCAGGGCTCGAAAAAGCACTTGGGACGCCATGGCCGCTATGTGTTTGGCTTGTTGACTGCTTCGTTATATGCTGTGGTAATACTGAACTGCTGCAATATTATACTACTAAGATGTTATGTTGTTGTGTTTATGTGTTGATATGTTGCTATGATGATATGTTGATGTACCTATGTGCTACGATATTGCTATGATGTGATGCTATTGTGCTACTATGCCATTGCGTATTCTAATAACAGTTTATAGGTGGTTTATTGCCTTGAATTAAGTGTTTATTTGTTGGGATAAACTATAGTATGTTGTGCTTTAAGGTTCTCTTGCTAGGCCTCGGCTCACGGGTGCTCTGTGGTGCAGGTAAGGGCAAGGGAAAGACCAAACAACCATGAGTTAGAGGGCATGGAGCGGTGCATACATGTTTGGCCTAACTGGCCGCCACGGCTGGGGTATTTTGAGGAGCTGGTCATGAACATTGATTTTTTCGCCTAGGTCGAGCAAAGTAACTTTTTGAGTTGTAAATATGTTTTGAAACGATATTTTTGGGATCCCAATGTAACCCTTTTCATGATCTAAAAGAACGGCCGACTTTTTACACTGAAATCTTATTTAAACAAGTTTACATTTTAATTAACGATACATTTTAACCTAAAACCTCGATTAACGAGTGATTAGCACGTTTCAAACTCACTTAGTAATGGCTCTAAGGAAGTAGGGTGTTACAAAAGAGTCAGAGAGCCAAACCCCAATTTTCCGTAGACACGCGTCGCGACGCAACCACCTAGCGCTACGGTGCTAAGGAGTTTCAATGAACCTCCTTAGGCCACTAAGTACATGTAGGCTGCGGCACTCCAAGAACAGTGACACAGTGCAACCCCACGAACCCAGAATTTCTGGCACTTTTCCTTCCCCGAGAAAAAATCACCAGAATTCTCCCTAAACATAAACTAAAGCCAGAATTATGTCACTACACCAAGAGCAGTACAACCATCGCAACTACTAAACCAAAACTCCAACACAAATTCAAAAATCATAAATTCAGACTCTCGCCATAACTCAAAATAAAATTAAGAAAAGCTTCAAGAATTTACCTTACCTCACTTGATTAGCTCTGACCCAGCCTGCCATGACCCCAATCCTACCTTCAATTCACAACTCTAATTCCCCAGCTATCACCTCAAGAATTCAAGGAACCCTCACCACTTCAAGGGAAAAGAGGAAACCGAGAGAGAGAGAGAGAGAGAGAGAGAGAGAGAGAGAGAAAGGGAGGCTGAGAGTATTTGTTCTAACCTTAGTTCCCTTAGCTTCTACAGACTACTAGTGCCCAAGGCCAAGTCTATCCTTTTGACAACAAGTCTAAAATGTCCCTTGATCAAAACCTATTCTTAAATGCCCCCAAGGGAAAAATCGTCTTTGTACCCCATTTCCTGCTAATCCTTAAATAGCACTATAGATTCCCAATTAATCTTGACATATCCAAATAATCACCAAATAACTACCTGTTACCCAATAAATCTCGACTACGCACTAAGTTACTGAAATACCCCAAGGCTTACCCCGAGTTGGGTATTCGATGTCGTTGTGGCTATTCCACTAATCTGCTCACTAGGATCGCCTCAGACCACACATCTCAAATGTATCCCCATAACACTGGGGTCTCACTCATAACAGATATATAATACAAATATGCCTTCAATTGGTCAAAAATTACAACTATGCCCCAATTTACAAAAACGACCCACGTGCATATTTAATACACATAAACATGGATAACTATTCACATCACAATATAAATCATATATACCGCACAATCACACATATATTCCACTAATTACACATATAAATCCAATTGTGCCCTCCTGGCACACTTACCAAGGCACTAAGCCTTATTAACAAATTTGAGACGTTACAAAAGCATTAAATGTTTTGCACCTCATTGTGTAAACAACTTAACCATTAGAATAATCTCAACATAAACCACTTTGGCTTTAGACTTCTTCGTTGAAGACTTGACAACCACTTTTGATGATTTAGGAGTTGTTTTCATAAAATTAGGGTTACTGAGAATGGAAGAGAATGAAGGAGAAAGCATAAGAAAGAGGGCGAATTCATAAAAGAGCAAGTGAATAGTGAGAATGAAATGGGAAGTTTCTCTATTATATAAATTCAAAAATTGAAAGTTGTGAAAATAAATGTTGATGGGACTTGATCCAATAAAGAGCGGGAATGATAAATGCGAAGAGACGTGTGCAAGGAAACACTCGAGTATAGGATTTTGGCAGCTAAGGACGAGGGGCAATTTTGAGGAAATTTTGCCAATGTAGTTACTATTTCTCTTTTATTTGTGTTATTAAAATAATATGTGTTGACGCGGTTTTTCGCCAACAATGTATTAAGAAATAATAATGGCAGATTAGTACTTAATGGTAAGCCGTAATGAAAGTAACAAGAATTCACTCAAGAACACAGAACTTTTACGTGGTTCAGTGGTTAAAATCCACCTAGTCCACTAGTCAGTATTATTATTGTTTCTCTCTCTATTTTGGCAGAGTTTCTGTTTTACTACATCATCCTCCCCTTTCCTGCCCAACACTCCCAGTATTTATAGGGGAATTCCATGGACAGGTTTGGGCAACCGCGTGAGTTAATCACGCATTTACATAATGTTTATAATCAATACAAATAATTCTCCTTCATATTGGGATATGATTTGATAACATAATAAATATGTTCATGCCATTTCAGATAATAAATATGACATCCTGGTCATAAATAAACGTATAAACAAATCCCGAGTCTTTGGGGATCCATGAATATGCATTTTATTTGAATCTTCACTAGCTGGATATCTACTCCAAGCTCGTGCTTAACAGCCATCGTATTCCTAGTTTGTGATAAACTCAGGGTGCCTAACATCATGTCTGACCATTATGAATCTTGAGCTTTCCACATGGATAATAAATAAATATTCTACTTTGTTATTTTCCCACGTATTTATCTGCCAGTTGTACCCGAGCTGAGTGAATGAACTCGTGCTAAAAATATGTACAACATTTTCCCCCCAAGCTCCTGCTCGTGTTTGATGTCGTCATTTTCTGACATACACAGTACTGTACACGTGGTCTATTGCAATTGGTGTCTATTCGGGTTTTGAGGATTGCAATAATTTTCTTGTCAACTTTTTTCTGCCATGTGATTTGTTTAACCGTGACCCTTGGATCTCGAATTAACCCATCGAACGGTCTAGGTTAATTTCCGTGGTTTATGTATGAATAGGGTGACACTACTACAAAACTGGGCTTTCCTGACATCCAACCACGACAGTCAACTTTGTTGAATGTCGTAATTACTTAGCGGGACTCTACGTTAATAACTGTCACCGTTGCTATTGACTGTCGCTGTTGACCCCAACGCCAACAGTTAATTTGAGATCAATGCCGACAGTTAAAAAGTATCGCTATTGACCCCAACGTCGATAGTTAATTCGAGACCAATGCCGACAGTTAAAAGGTGTCGCTATTGACCCCAATGCTGACAATTAATTCAAGACCAATGCCGACAGTTAAACGTTGTCGCTATTGACTCCAACATCGACAGTTAATAAAAGTCCAATGCCGACAGTCATAAAATGTCGCCAAAATTCAAATAAAAATCTAAAATTATAATTAATGAATAATATAATTTTCAAAATAAATTAAATTATGTAAATATATATTTATTAAAAACTTTTAAAACTAGATTTTTTTTTCTAAATTTTTCATATTATTAATTTTTGTATTTATAATAATTTTTATATCAAAATTTAAATTTATTATTCTTTAACATATTTATAAAATTTGTATTAGGTAAAAAAGAGTTGTTTTATTAATTGGAAAAATATTGTAAAAAAATTAATGAATAGTATAATTTCCAAAATAAACTAAATTATGTAAATATATATATATTTATAAAAATTATGTATTTATTAAAAACTTTTAAAACGAGATTTTTCTTGTTTCTAAAATTTTCATATTATTAACTTTTGTATTTATAATAATATTTATATCAAAATTTAAATTTATTATTCTTTAACATATTTATAAAATTAACTATATTATTATTTACCACATTTATAAAATTTGTATTAGTCAAAAAAAAGTTTTTTTATTAATCAGAAAAATATTGTAAAAAAATTTAATATATAAATTTATTAGTTATGAGTTTTTTAATTAATATATATATGTTTAAATAATTTTTTGCAAAAACGTATTGGGGTAATGCCGATAGTTAAAAATGTATCATTATTGGGAATAATTTAATTTTAAAAATAAATTAAATTGTGTAATAAATATATTTATAAAAATTATCTCTTAATTAAAAAAATTTAAAACTAGATTTTCTTTGGTTTCTAAATTTTTAATATTATTAATTAACTTTTGTATTTATATGTTCTTATAATAATTTTTATTTTAAAATTTAAATTTATTATGGTATAAAGAGTAATACTTATTAAATTTAATTTGTTTAACATATTTATAAAATTGGTAATTATTGAAATGAGTTATTTTATTAATTGATTAAATATTGTAAAATAATTTTAAAATTTTTACAAATTTATTAGTTGTAATTTTTTTTTGATTATTTTGTATTTATATATTTATAATATTATATTTAAAGTAGTTTATTTTTTTTTAATATTTAAAGTAAATATGGCCCAAACCTATCAGCCCAAAACCATCATTTTACCCCAACCCTTACGTCTCTTTCTATCACTTTCTCTATCAGCCGCACCTTCTCTCTCCCAGCCTCTCCCTCACATCGTCTCTCTCTCAGCGTCTCTCTCACATCTCTCTCTCGCACGACAAGGAAGCCAGGCGGGGCTCTCTCACATGGTCTCCCTCTCTCTCTCTCTCTCCGGTAAGTTTTCTTCAATGGTAACTCTTTCTCTCTCGCTCTCTCTTTCTCTCTTTGAGACATTCTGTTTATTTATTTATTTTGTGGTTTTGAATGGCATGTTCTGTCTTTGGTTTTCATTTTTATGGGTTTTACTTTGTATTTTGGGTTTCAGCATCTTCAAATTTTTTTTAAGGACTGATTATCTGGGCATTTGTTTGTTTGTTAATGATGTTTTTTCTTATGACAAGTTTTCATAAGTTAAGAATTGTGTGTCATATTATAGTGTAAGGCCACTAAACCAGTCGAAGGTCTTCTACTCTAGAACAAGGACGCACACACACACGCAACTCGCTTTCTCCTCTGTCATGAAAGGTTTAGGCTTCAAATATTTTGGTGGCAAGTCTTTCTACATTTTGTAGATATACATGTGTTTATATATATATGCTATATATGTGGTAGTCTAGTTTTAGGATATCATATATTTGAATGATTCTGAGATATTTTTTTTGTTAGTTTTAAACACATCTTGTCTCTTATTTTGCTAACTAATTTGAAGTACATAGGCTATATGAGCTACTAGGTTTAGTGAATCAATTAGCATACTTCCCGATGTTTAAGAGCTTTAGAAAATGAAATTTGTTCTGATGTTGAATATTGGGTTTAATGAATTACTTGGCTTAATTTTGATGATTAAGTGCTTTTGAAAATAAAATCATTTTTCTTATTCTTTAATTGCTTCATACATGGTTCAGTTATATATTTTGCTGATATTTGTATTTTTTTTCATCTTATATATATAAATCAATCTTAAAATAGTAATCAAATTTAATATTTTAATTGGAATGTGAGTGTGGTTTGTTAATGGTTGATATCTTGGTGATATAAGAGGAATGGTGGATTCATTATTGCCAATAAAGCTATCCCGTACCTATAAATTAATAAGTATATATAAGACATGATCAAGGCAAATTTTGCTTATTTGTGAGCTGAGACAGATAGTTTATGGGGTTTGTTGCATAATATTATATTTGTATGCTCATAAGCATTATTTAACCTTTAAGTAAACATATTATAAGTATTTAATGGTTCATATTGTAATCCTTTGCCATCCTTTTCGAATTCATGAAGATTTTTTTATGTTATTTATTAACATTATTAGTCATTAAATTAGTGATTACTAATAGTATGTGATGCTAATCTTTGTTTTGACACTAGACCATTCTACTTGATGTAAAAAAATTCTAATTCATTAAGCTAGAGAATTCAACTTCTGCTTTGTTGTTCAATTTTTTTCGTCTGGTTTTAGCTGAATCTTATTCAGTGTCTACCAATAACTTTGGGGAAACTAGTGATGCTTGGTATGACCTAGACTTTTATTTGAAACTTTAACTATATTATTTTTTCTTTTTCAGAAAATCTAGCAAAGTCAAATTTTGGAAGAAGACCCATTGAAGAAATAACAGAGCGTGAAGCCTCCATGCATTGGTGGTGAAGGCTAAGTAGCTATGGGGTTGGCGCAATTTGATATTTTTTTCATTTCAGATCTGATTAGTGTATTTTTTAGGTTTTGGTGTATTAGTGTGTTGTGTTTGTTACATTAACATGATTATTGTAACATTAGCATGATTATTACAAAAGCTTGCCAGCAATGACGACACCTAATAACAGTTGGCATTGTCAGCAACGGAAACACCTGTTAACTGTCAGCGTTGCCAGCAATGGCGACACCTAATAACTGTCGGCGTTGCCAACGACGACGACACCTAATAACTATCGGCATTTCCAGCAACGACGATACCTAATAACTATCGGCGTAGCCAGCAACGGCGATACCTAATAACTATCGGCGTAGGTACCCCTACACTGACATAGGCAAATACAATAGTTAGTCGACTGTTGTTGTTGCTTAATTACATTTAAAAACTGTCGGGGAATCCCGTTTTTGTAGTAATGTGATTAGTCTCAGACCTCACCACCTTTGCATTCAAAAAATACCCTTTTTCAAATTTTCAAACTTCCTTCTTCTTCCCAAGAATTTCCATAACTGTTCGTCGCGCCTAGATACTCAGGAGCTTTCTGTGATCTGAATCTACATCCTCCAATCATCGAACACATTTCTTGTAAGTATCTATTCTTCATGATCCAAAGAAACTTATTTTTCCCTATTTTTTTAAGCAATGTTCATCGTTCAGTATTGTTAAGCTTTTTATGAATGCCAATAGGGAATAAGTTTCGAATTTATGCTCCATAAGTGAAACTGAATATGATTTTACAAAAAAAAAAAGTATCCATAAAACTGGGTAAATTTTTGGGTTAATCTGGGGTAGTTCTAATGACAAATAGGTTTAGAGAATACCTGTTGGGGGCATAGAAATCGTAAGGTCTCTAGTTTAATACCAGGTAGCTTAAGGGTTACGATTCCTTAGGCGGTTTTGCACTAAACTGCTTCAAAGAGGAAAGTAGTGACCTGACATTCTGACATACGGATCCCTAAATATAAGGGGATTGTTAAGAAACCAAGGCACGTAGCCTAGGATATCACGTGGCATCACGCGATGGGGCTCTAACTTTAGCTCATATAACAAAAATAACCCATTTCATCCTTGGTACCCTCACGACATAGTTATAGATCATCTTAGGTCGCCTACTTACTAGGCCGCTTTGTCGTCAGACGATCTGATGGCACCTCCCAAGAAGAAATTCGTGAGCTCATCAACCCAACGCAAAGACAAAGGGAAGCAGGTCGCTCGTGACTCTCCTATTCTGCATTTCGGTTTGGTAGTGGAGAAAGAAGTTCCCGTCAACCCCAACACATTCTTCGAGGCTGAGCACATAATCTCGAAAATCAAGATTCAAGGGAAGGTGAATAAAATCTTGTTGAGTCACAACATTGAGATGTGAGCTGGAGGTCTCCTCGTCCGACCTGCGTTCGAAGGGAAAAGGAGTTGTGCCACATTCCAAGATGACTACGCGGCCTGGAGCGATGAGCATCTGAAGGGTGGTGCCTTCCTTCCCTTGGACCAGTATTTTGTAGTTTTCTTAAACTACGTAAAACTAGCTCCTTTCCAGCTCCCCCCAAATTCATATAGACTTTTGGCGGGGCTGAAATATCTGTTCTTGAGGCATGAGTGGGAGGTCCCCTCTCCAGCACATATTTAATTCTTTTTATGTCTCAAAGCAAGCTTCGACCAGAGAAGACACGGTGACAGGGTTTACTACCTCATGCGATTTCCCATCTCCGCCTTCGTCATCGAGCTTCCCAGCCATCCAAACGACTATAAAGATTTATTCTTTATGTCGAATTTCTTCAAGAATTTCAAACATCGATACTTCAACCGATCTTGTAAGTCTTCTACCTTTGCAAATTCAACTCATTAATTTATATTTATTTATTTATTAACACGTCCTGATTGAGTTTGTTTTTTGTGCAGCCATATTTTCCAGGACGGAAAAATTCGTAACTCTCGGGGGCCAGTACGAGAAATTGTCCAGACTTCCCCCCGGGGAAAAAGATTATCGCCAGGTCATGAATGATTCCACGATATTTTCCTATAAGCTGATCGGGGATGGTCAGACACTGGCCCTGAGGACCCGAGCTCCCCCTCTGGTAATCCCTGAGCTTCCCTCCTCTCAAGAGGCTTTGCCAATTGCTAAGGATACCGACAAGGAAGAGGTCAAGGTGTCTCCCATCTGGAAAAGACGGGCTCCTGAAGCTAATCAAAGACCTGATCCTGATCGAGCTGCTTTTGGGGCAGCAGCCGGCCCCTTTGGCCAAGGTAACCAATACCCTTTTAGGGAGTTAGACCGAGCTGCTACTAGCTTTAGGTTAATACGTTTTAACCCCAACCAGCTAGTTAGTCGCCATCCCACCAACCCAGACCTAAATGTAACTCTCCTTCAATGTGTAGATTGCTTAGTAGTATGTTATGACCACAGTTATCACAAACACACCATTGTAGTTGGCAACACGTTAAACTTAGATCTTCTATCTTTGAAGAGTACGGAACCAACCTTAGGACTTGGCCTTCTCTGCTCCATGGAGCATTTTCTCCTGAGTTTAGGCAGTATGTAGACAAATCCAGCTCCAAGTAGGGACCTGAACCCCCTAGGAACTTAGAGATTATATCCTTAGATTCCCCCTCTCCTCTGTTAATCCCAGGGTCGGAGGCCGTCCCTAGCTCAGCTCATACACCTGAGCTGGTGATAATAGATTCCTCCCCCAGCCCAGAGGGTAGGATCTTTATTTCCCCCATTTTATTTTTCCTTTTATATCTTTGAAACAGTTCTTTTGTGAATTAACTCTTTTTTTCTTTTCAGGTCAAGAGATGGAATCGACATGAGCCCTCGACCTAAGGACTGCCTTCCAAGCCAAAAAGTCTGGATCGAGCCCCGTCGTGAAGAGGCCCAGGGTGGCCAAGAAGGCCACCCCTAAGACAGGGGATACTACAAAATCCCCCTCTAAGGGTAAAGATACGAGCTCTGCTCGGGAGCCAGCTCCGGTGGCTACTGTCACCGTTGAGAAAATTCCTCCTCCTCCTCCTCCTCGACACATGCCTCCTCCTCCCCAAGTAATACAAGCTGAGGCCCCCACCGTCCAAATACCGGTTGAGCCTTAGGACCTGGAAAAGATCACTGAAGCCTTTCGGGGTATCGTATATGAGACAACAACTCATATGGTTGATCACGCATCCAAAGCTAGTGCGAGGGACCTGAGGGCCATTAAGGAGCGCAGCCTGTAGGATGTTCTTGATTCTGCTATGGGGATGAATCTCACTGCGAGTCCTTATCCTTCATCTGATTTTTTTTGTGCTCTTCCTCTTATATTTTTTACTTATTTTGTTATTTTGTAGTCCGTCGTGGCCCAATACTGAAGCATAGCTCGTGCTAGGACCAAAAATGAAAAGCTCCGAGCTAAGTTGGCCACTGCCAAGGAAGGTGAGCCTGCCTTGATAGTCGCTAAAAAGAATGAGCATGCTGGTAAGGTTGCTCTTATCTCGTCCCAAGAAAGCAAGTAGGCCGCAAAAACCACACTATCTGCCTCTCAAGCTTAGGCCACAAAGGCGAACCACAGTCCTGAACAGCTTCAGGTCGAGATTGGTGAGCTCAAAGCGAAACTACTCGAGGCCGAAGTTAAAGCCGAGGAGGAAATGACAGCATCATCATCAGCCATGGAAGAGATGCTTTACCATTGCTGGGCTTTCAACTAGGATGGGAACTTCTCCTTTATGGAGCCCGGGTTGTGGGATTCGTACCTTGCTAAATTGAAGGCTCAGCTTTTGTAAGAATCCTCAGAGAATGGTGAGGCTTCTGGAGCAGCAGAAGGAGATGGAGAGGAGGTCACTTCGGCGGGGCGTGCTGACGGAGCCCAATGATCTCATTCATGTTTTTTTTTTTGTAATTGTCTAACAATCTTCTAGTATTAAAAAATTGCCTTCGGGCTTATCTTCACATGTGATAATTTAGCTCAAGGTTATTTCTCCTTTATGTGACAATATATTTGTTTGTTTTATTTCAATATATATCTAACTTGTGATCTATTTGCATTTCCTATATTTATCTTCAAATGTTTATGAATCCTTAGACTCTTGTACATTCAAAAAAATTTGGATCAACTTTTAGATCGAGATAGATTTTACCAAACTTGGTTATGTCCAAGTTTTTGTTTGCTTATTTGCGTCGTACCTGTTAAGAATCAGGCCTCGAACCTGGTTATATCCAGGGTTTTTAATGATTTAAACATAGTTTGCGCTAGGTTTATTGAAAATTTGAGCTTTAAAAAGCCCTAGAATAATCAATTTTTCCAAATTTCTAAGTTTCGGACCTGATTACATCCAGGGGTTTTAGATGATTTAAACTTAGTTCACGCTAGTTTTATTGAAAACTCGAGCTTTAAAAAGCACATGAATAATCAATTTTTCCAAATGTCTAAGTTTCGGACCTAGTTACATCTAGGGGTTTTAGATGATTTAAACATAGTTCACGCTAGGTTTATTGAAAACTCGTGCTTTAAAAAGCCATTGAATAATCAATTTTTCCAAGCTTTTAAGTTTTTAATCTTATCCGAGAAGGCTTAATTTTTCCAACCTCGGTTATGTGCCCCCAAGTAACCAGAATGTATAAACTTTCTTGGTTGCTTTTACAAATATGAGAACACGAGCTTGTAATAACAACACTAAGAAATGGTTACTTAACAATCCATCTATTATTTAATCGAAATGACTTTTATAAATAAGCCTTACATTGATGGTGGCACTATTGATAATACTTTTTCAAGTGTAGAGCATTCCAGGTCTGTGGGACTACTTCCCCATTCAGTCGAGTTGTCTTGAAAGTTCCCTCATGCAAGACTTTTACAATCTAGTATGGTCCCTCCTAGTTCGGGCCTAGTGCACCATCCTTGGGGTCTTTATTTGCCAAAAAGACCCTTCGGATAACTAGGTTTCCCAATCGAAATCTGCGCCCCTTAACTTTAGAATTGAAATAACGAGTGATTTTTTGTTGATAATGGGGGAGTTGTAACTGAGATTCCTCTCATTTTTCTTCGATCAGATCGAGAGATGCGTTAAGTAGCCCGTCATTCTGTTCTTGATTAAATGTCCTTTGCCTGTGAGTAGCTACCATGGCTTTGATTGGAAGCATGGCCTCGCTTCCAAAAGTTAAGGAAAAATGAGTATGCCCCGTGGAGGCCCTATGAGAAGTTCGGTAGGCCCAAAGTACTTGTGAGAGTTGTTTGGGCCATAGTCCTTTGGCTACGTCTAACCTCTTCTTCAGGCTCACCTTAAGGGTTTTTTTTACAGTCTCGACCTACCCATTGGCTTGTGGGTATGCTACCAACGAGAAACTCTTCGTGATGCCATATTTTTCACAGAAGTCAGTGAAGAGATCACTATCGAATTGCGTCCCGTTGGCTGACATGATTTTCTTAAGAAGTCCAAATCGACATATAATATTCTTCACCACGAATTCTAGGACTCTTTTTGATGTGATGGTTGCCAGAGGCTCAGCTTCTACCCACTTCGTGATGTAATCGATGTCGAACTCCTCCCTTTCCCATAGGTAGGGAACCTATTAGGTCGATTCCCCATGTTGCAAATGGGCACGGGGATGAAATCATTGTTAGCTCGACTGGAGAAGCTCGGGCAACTATGGCGAAACGCTAGCATTTGTCGCACTTCTGAACATACGAGATCAAGTCTTTCGTTAAAGTGGGCCGAAAATAGCCCTGTCTCAGTATCTTTAGCGCCAGGTTTTGCCCCCCAGCATGATCTCCACAAAAGCCTTCGTGTATTTCTTGTAAAATGGTTTTGGGTTCCTCGGTCAGAACACATTGCAGGAGAGGCAACGAATGACCACACCGATGTAAGGTTCCATCTACTATTACGTACCATGGAGCTTGATAGAGTATTTTTCTCGCGTCTTTTCTGTCATCAGGTAACTTTTACAGTTGCGATGTATTCCATTATGAGAGTCATCCAGGTCGATCTTATGTTGATTAGTCTGACCTCTATCACTTCTCCTATCACACTCGGACTTTCCATGAATTCCACCTGCACTACATTCAATGTCTTAGCCTCTTTCATGGTAGCAAGTCGTGCCAAAGCATCAGCGTTAGAATTGTGCTCGCGGGGTATATGTTCGAAAGAGCTGTACTCAAATTCAGACAGTTCTCCCTTTACCTTAGCTAGGTAGGCCACCATCTAGGTACCTCAAGCTTGATACTCTCCCAATACCTGATTGACCACGAGTTAGGAATCACTATAGCATTGGATGGCTTTTGCCTTGAGCTCTCTCGCCACCCTCATCCCTGCCAGCAAGGCCTCATATTCTGCTTCGTTATTGGATGCCTCAAATTCGAATCTCAGAGTTGTATGGAACTGATGCCCTTCTAGGGAGATTAAGATGATCCCAACTCCTGATCCGTTCTCGTTTGACGATCCGTCAACGAAGATTTTCCATAATTCCTACACCGGCTCCCTCAAGAGCTCCTCTTGAAAATCGGTGCATTTATCCATAAAATCAGCAAGGGCCTGACTTTTGATTGAGGTCTATGGTATGTACAATATCTCGAACTGGATAAGTTTGATAACCCATTTTAAAAGACGTCCCGATGTTTCAGGTTTTTGCAGAACCTGCCTTAAAGGTTGGTAGGTTAAGACGTTGATTGAATGAGACTAGAAATATGGTCAGAGCTTTCTGGAAGCCAATATCAGATAGAATGCCAACTTCTCTATTAGTGGGTATCGTGACTCGTCTCCAAGAAGTCTCTTGCTTACATAATATACTGGTTTCTGAGCATGTTCTTCTTCTCTCACTAATACGGCACTAACTGCATTTTCTATCACGGCCAAATAAAGGAATAAAGATTCTCCAAACCTAGGCTTAGATAATACTGGAGGCTCGGCCAGGTGAGTTTTTAGGTCGTGGAATGCCTGTTCGCACTACTCTGTAGGGCTGAGCATCGGTCGGTTTGGGCGGTTTTTTTCTATTCTAAAATCTAGATTTCGGTTTTCGGTTCGGATTGGTGCGATCCAAAAACCGACTGACCTACTTACAACACAAAAAAAAACCGACTGATTTAGACCACGGTTCGGTCGGTTAAAACTGCCCAAACCGAACTTGATTTTATTTTATTTTTTTTAAATAATTTTTAAAGAAATTTAAGTTAAAAATATATAGATTATTGGAATCCATTTTTTTAGCTTTTTATTTAATATGAAATTGATTAATTTAATTTGTTAACTTAAAGATTTTAACTTTATGATTTGAAAACCTAAACACATGGTTACAATGTTATATCCACAAATTTGGAACCTAACCATATTCGGTCGGTTTCGGTTTGTACGGTCGGTTTGCGACCAACTTATAAACCGACCGATTTAATGTCGGTTTTCGCCAAGGCGCTTTCAATGGTTTTCGGTTCCATCAGTTTTGGTTTTTTCGGTTCGGGCAGTTGGTTTGAGCAGTTTATTCGGTTTTTTAGATTCTTTGCTCAACCCTACTCCTTGGTCCACTCGAATTTCTTGTTTTCTCTGAGTAAGTTGTAGAATGGCAGACACTTGTCAGTGGATTTTGAAATGAATCGATTCAAAGTTGCCACCCTTCCAGTTAGGCTTTCAACTTCTTTATGCGACCTGGGTGAGGGCATTTCTAACAACAGTTTGATCTTCTCAGGATTCGCCTTTATTCCCCTCATGTTGCCTATGAACCCTAGAAATTTTCTAGATGCCACTCCGAAAGTACCTTTCTGGGGATTCAACTTCATGTCATATCTCTTTAATATACCAAAACATTCTTCTAGATCGAACACATGGTTATTGGCAGTTTTTGACTTGACAAGCATGTCATCGACATACACCTCCATATTTGTCCCGATCTGGCTAGCGAACATTTTGTTGACCAAGCATTGGTATGTAGCCCCGACATTCTTCAACCCGATGGGCATAACTTTATAATAGTATACGTTATGTTCAGTCATGAAGCTAATATGTTCCTGGTCTGCATGGTTCATCGCGATCTGGTTATATCTAGAATACGCGTCCATGAAGGACATGAGCTCGTGACCTGCCGTGGCATCTACCAACTGGTCAATCCTTGGAAGTAGGAAACAATCATTAGGGCAAGCTTTATTTAGATCAAAGAAGTCAATACATGTTCTCCATTTCCTGTTTGGCTTTGGGACCTACACAAGATTGGCAATCCAGATCGGGTACTTTGCCTCCCGGATAAACCTGCATTTTAATAACCGAGCTACTTCTTCCTCAAGGGCTTCAGCTCGGACCGTTCCCAAACGTCTCCGTTTTTGGGATTTTGCAGGCACATTCTTGTCCAAATTTAAGGTGTGAACTATTACATTCAGACTTGTTCCCACCATATCTTCATGCGACCAAGTGAAGACGTCCAGGTTTTTCTGTAAGAAATCAACTAGCTCTTTCTTCCTTTTGTCGTAAAGATTCTTTCCAATCTTTACGACTCTTGAACCTTCTTTGGGGTCGATGTTTATGTTGGGGTTTTATGCCCTAATTAAAACCCAAATTCTTTGTAATCTTATTTTATTATCAATAAAAGAATAGAAATCATTTTTTGACTTGGTCAATCACTTTGCTCACATGTTTTATTTTCATGATTATTTATTTAATATAAACTTCTATTAAATCCCGAGCATATAGCTAATCTTATTTATAGTGACGTAATCACAGTGGAATATAAATATGATTATATGTTCAAAAATAAGTTAGTCCTAAGATTAGTCAGTGCACCGGATTTACACTGACTTGCCAATCTACGATATGATCTACTTACACATTACAGTGTTATGTTCTTTCCAGAACATTAGCAAAGTAGATAAGATCGGATGTATTTGTTACATCGGACAGGACCGATATTGACAGTTGATAAGATAAGTAAACATACCGTTATTATCTATTCTAGTCATATCATATAGTTAACCATAGGTCAATTCAATCTCAATTCTGAGTGGTTAGTATTCAAACTGATTGTATTATTTGAGTTCTTTGACTTGTTCGTTACCAGCTTACCCTACGGACTAGCCCATACTTACATCTTGGGAACTCGGTAGTATAATTGAGTGGGAGTGTTAATCATAGATATGAACATCTATAGCTTCTGATGAAGAAGTGAAACGATGGTTTCCTTTTAGTTTGGTTCAAGGTGTTAAATGATAGAGATCTCATTTCAGTAATTAAATTAGTTTACTGAAATATCATTTACAAGGAACTAAGTGTTTTAAGGATAAAATACAATGAGGGGTAAAACGGTATTTTAGTCCTATCTCATTGTAGACCATCTATAGAGGATTGAGTGACAATTATGGTTGTAACAATGGATAATTAATAGCGTATCTATATTTGTTATAGAGCGTTCTATGAATTCAAGAGTGCAATTCCAAGTCTATAGTGGAGTCACGAGGAATTAATAAGTTAGTAAATTTATTTGTTAGATTTATGATAACTTATTGGAGCTTGATTTCATAGGCCCATGGTCCCCATTGTACCTTGGATAAAATCATCTAGATAGTCTCAATTAATTGATTTAATCATCAATTAGAATTATCAAAGTTGACCAGGTCAATTTTGGATAGTTTCACAGAGTTGTGTAATTTTGAGAAGAAAAGAGAAATTATGGCAGATTTATTAATTAAGATAAATTGGTATCTAAATTAATAAATAAATTTAAATCAAGGTTCAAATTATAAATAATTAATTTGATAAAGGATTTAAATAATTATTTAATTAATTAAATCAATAGAAAATAATACAAGCCTTGATTTTAAGTCCAATGGGCTTATAATCAAATGGGAAATTTCACGGGCTTATAGCCCATGATAATTTCGACCTAGGGCTTCAAAATGGCTGTTATTTTATTGATTTTTTAATTAAATTAAATGGCCTAATTGAGTCTGTTGACGCGGTTCTTCGGCAACAGGTAATTAAGAGAAGAAGAGAAAGAGATTAGTACTTAAAAGTAGAACCGCCGCAGATATGAAATCTTTGTGAAAAGAACTAGGTGACCTTAAACACGTTTTTAAGTGGTTCGAAGGTTAAAATCCTTCTACTCCACTAGTCAATATTATTGATCTTTTCTGGGTAATTGGTTTACCAAATATATAGTTCTTACAAGACTATTTTTTTCAACCCCTATCAATTCCTAGGGTCTCCATATTTATAGGAGAAGGCACCTGGAAATTGGTAGGGAGGTCATCCCGTGACCTTTCCATTTGTCATATCAAGTCTGTGATATTCATGATTAATTCCTAAACCTGACACACAAGTGCGGTCTAATCAGTATGGAAGGAAACAATGGGCCGCACGGCCCAACCCGTCCGCGGGTGTCTGAATACGCACGTTCCTGCTGCGTGTCCGAGAAGTCAGGGGGATATCGGACATGTGATGGCAGGATTATGCATGTTTATCTTGCGTGTTGACTTCCCATAGGGTCAGAGCTTCCTGAGAAGCTCGCTGCCGGAACAATCCATAACCCGAGCTGATCCGTCAGTGGTCGCCGGATGTTGTTCCCAGCTCCTGGAACAACAAGAGGGAGCAGGAAACTCCATCCCCTCGAGCTAGAAAGGGCCCGTCCTGAAGATAAAGCCTCTGGCCTGTGGGAGCCTCGGGCTAAATCATGTTTAGTCCGAGGATCGTCCTGCTGAACAGCCCGTGGGAAAGCCAGGGCGTACATATGCCCCCCAAGCTCCTGCTCGTGGTCCATGACGTCAGATATGGGAGACCACAGTAGGAGCTTTTAGACTTCTCCCACAACCCTTCGCATTCCATGCTTTTCGCATGCGTCTGATACGTGGAACGCCGTGGGTGGCGACGGTACACTCTACGAGAACCGCATTAAATGGCCTAGCCTACTGTCCAGCCGTCGTTTCACATTTCGAGTGGAGGGTCTCCCAGGAGCCTTTTACACGTGATCCTCCCTTGTATAAAAAGGGGGTGGTCATCCCACGCACGGGCCACCTTACCATTCAGAACCTCTCAAATTTCCTTCTTTTCTCTCTGACCTTCCGAAGAACAAAACCCTCATTTCCATTGCTCTCATCTTCTCCGTTCACGAAGCTTAAGCAGGCGAGTTCCTTCAAGGCCTTGGAGACTACTGTGCCAACGAAGCTCCTACCAGCGCAGCAACCTCGCTCACCATCCAACCCTATACTGTAAGTCTTCTGTCCCTGTTTATTTTTGAAAGCATGCCACTGTAGCCTAGGTAAAAAAATTTTACTGTAGCCACATGCAGAGGTTTTCTGGGTCGCGCGGATATGGAGGGTGATGGCCCTTCTTAGATTAGGGCACACTTGCCATGGGGCATCGCCTTAGAACATGGGTTCCATGATTCTCTCTTAGGAACAATTTCTGGGTAGGATCCTTAGGAACTTTGGGTGCAAAAACTGGGTAGCTTAGGGAATACGCCTTAAAAGCGGTTTTGCCACGCCTTGCCTGTTGAAACTTTCCCCCCAAGGCAATTTTTTTTTTTTTTACTCTGAGCCATCTGACACACGAATTCCGAGTAATCTGGGATCTGTTGAGGGCATAGGCGCGTGTTCCTTGGAACGCGCGGCACCACTCTCCACGGGCTGGGCTTACCCCAGCTCGTGTACTTAATACTTGCTTCACTCTCCTGCTTGGGTCGCCTTTTCTAAAGTGTTTTCTTTTGTTCGATAGGCGACCAGATGGCTCCAAAGAGAAATCTGCCACAGAAGAATGTGGGAATTTCGGCCTCCCAGAAGGATAAAGGAAAGGCAGTGGTGACCAGCTCGCCAATTCCTCACTTTGGGCCGGCGGTGGAGAAGCAGGCCGAGGTGGCTCCTGACGCGTTTTTCGAGGCGGAGAGAATCGTCTCGAAGATAACCAGCCAGGCAAAGATCACCAAAATCTTCCTTAACCACAACATTCCTCTGGGGAAGACCTCCGTGATCGCCCGACCTGCTGCGGATGGGGAGAGGAGCTGCACGCCGCTCGACGAGTCGTTCGCGGCCTGGAGCGGGGAACACTTCAAGGCAGGGGCCTTCCTCCCCCTGGATCAGTATTTTGCTGATTTTCTGAACTATGTGGGGTTGGCCCCATTTCAGCTCCCCCCCAATTCCTACCGTCTGTTGGCGGGACTGAGGTATTTGTTCCAAAAGCATGAGTGGGAGGTCCCCACTCCTGCTGATATCCTATATTTCTTCTGCCTCAAAGCCAGCCCGGACCAGCGGGGGCGAGGCGACGGGTTCTATTACTTAACCCGCTTCCCTAACACAGCAGCAGTGATCGAGCTGCCGAGCCATCCAAACGACTTCAAAGACCAGTTTTTTATGTCTACTGGGTTCCGAAACTGCAATCATCATTATTTCAACCGCCCTCGTAATTAATCCTCCATTTAGCTCGCCTTTTAACGGTTATCTTATTTTAGCTCGTCCCTTATTCCAATTCTGATTTCAACCAACCTTGCAGCCATCTACTCGAGGACCGAAAAGTCCGTGACCCTCGGGGGTCAATACGATACACTGGCGAACCTGCCCCCCAGTGAGAAAGACTACCGCGTGCTCGTGACGGACGAGGCGATGGTATTCTGCAAGCTGATTTTCCCAAATCAGACTTTGAATTTAAAAAGGCCCCGGGGTCCTCCCCCAGCCCGCGACAACAGGCCGATCGTCGCGGAGGAGGTCGCAGATGACGAAGGCGAGGAAGAAGGTGAGGAAGTTCCTCTGGTGAGGAACAGGAAGAGGAGCTTTGAGGTCGCTCAGGGGATGAGCGAGGAGAGGGCCCAATCCGAAGCAGCCGCGGGTCCTTCCGGTCAAGGTAACTCTTACTTATTTAAGAATGTAGATAGGGCCACTGCAGACCCCCGGCTGGTTAGGTTCAACCCTAGGCAGCTCGTCCATCGTCACCCAAGGAATCCGAACCTGGACACGCTTCTGCTCCACTGCGTTGACCAGCTCGTGCTGGACAACCAAGAGAGTCGGCCCAAGGGTATCGTAGTAGTAGATAATACCCTAGCCTTTAGGTCGGCCATTTTTGAGGAGTACGGGACCAATTTACGCACGTGTCCTGCGCTCCAGAGGGGCGTCTACGCTCCGGGGATTAGGCAGTACGTAGAAGAGTCCAGCCCCGATTCAGAACCGGACCTAGAACCTTCGCCAGTTCGTGAGATAATCGTCCTAGGCTCTTCCAGCTCGGGGGGTAGGGCTCCCTTAGTATTTTCTTTCTTATTGCCTTTATTTCTGTATGATTGCTAATAACCGTGTTTTTTGCTCTTTGGCAGAAGAGATGTCTCAGCCCGGGAATAGTCTGCGGGGCGTTGTGTTCGGTGGGAATCCCCCAGCGGGACCGAGGTTAAAGAGGCTTCGCGAGTCCAAGAGCTCGACCGGGGTCTCCACCAAATCCCCAGCTACGGAGAAGGAGAGAGACCCGCCATCCCAGGTCGCGGGGGCGAACCTCCCTGTCGCCAGGACAGGACTCATGCATCCGCCACCCCAACGATCTCCACTGGCCGCCCAGGATGGGGTAATAGAGGTCGGGAATCTGGCCGCGGCAGCCCCGGACGTGCGTATCCCAGTCGACCCCCGGGCTCTGGAGAAGATGCCCGAAGCATTCCGGGGTACGGTGTACGAGTCGGCCAGCTACGCCGTCAGCCACTATTACAATATCAGGGAGAAGGAGCTCCGGGCCATCGAAACAATGAGCCCGGTCCGAGTTATAGAATCTGCTATGGACATGACTTTAACGGTAAAGTGCCCCCTTCTTCTAAGGCTTTGACACTCACACGCCGCCTTTCTCCTTCCAGTTTGCTAATTTATCATTCTTTTCTTGCAGGGCATGGCTGCCGCCTATAGAGGCATCGTTAGGACCAAGGCCCAGCTCGAGGGTTTGGAAGCAGATCGCCAGACTGCCCTCCAGGAGTCTCAGGAGGCGAGAGACGCCCTGGCGGCCTCCAAAGCCGAGCTAGAGAAGGTCTGCTCGGAGAACCAAGAGCTTAAACGCTCCCTGGCCGCATCCGAGCTAGAGAAGCTTCGCTCCGAGAACCTAGAGCTTAAAAACTCTCTGGCCGCATCGCGGGCAGACCTTGAGGTGGCGAAGGCCGAAGTCCAGACCTCCCAGGCCGCCCTGAAAGACGAGCGGGTCGTGTCGGAGCAGTCCTTACAGGACCTATTCTATCACTGCTGGTCCCACAATCCGGACGCGGACTTCTCCTTCATGCCGCCGGACCTCTGGGCATTCCTGTTGCCGCGGCTTCAAGCCCGCCTGAATAAGGAGGCTCCTCCTTCGGAGACTGGAGAGGCTTCTGCCGCGGCGGAACAGGGTGAGACCGCGACCTCCAAAGGGCCAGCTGATGGGGCTTAGGATGCTCCTCGTTTACGCACTTTGAGCATTTTTTTTTTTATTATTATTGTAATTCTCTTTTTGTGTGGGACGTTTCCGCCTCGAGACATCTTGCTCAGCCAGTTTTATATATATACTTGTATGCATTTGGTCACAATTTATCTTTTTATTTTTATGACTTAGTTCAAGTTAACATTATTTGTGTCCCGGGCTCTCTAAAGAAGATCCGCGTTCAACAAATTTTAGCTAACTTCTAAGTTTTCCGACCTGGTTAAGACCAGGAACTTATTTTGAAAAAACTTAGATCGCGTTAACTTTTATCCGTATCCCGGGCTCTTTAAAGAAGAACCACGGTCAACAAATTTTAGCTAACTTCTAAGTTTTATGACCTGGTTTAGACCAGGAACTTATTTTGAAAAAACTTAGATCGCGTTAACTTTTATCCGTATCCCGGGCTCTTTAAAGAAGAACCACGGTCAACAAATTTTAGCTAACTTCTAAGTTTTATGACCTGGTTAAGACCAGGAACTTATTTTGAAAAAAACTTAGATCGCGTTAACTTTTATCCGTATCCCGGGCTCTTTAAAGAAGAACCACGGTCAACAAATTTTTGTTAACTTCTAAGTTTTATGACCCGGTTAAGACCAGGAACTTATTTCGAACAAACTTAGATCGCGTTAACTTTTATCCGTATCCCGGGCTCTTTAAAGAAGAACCACGGTCAACAAATTTTTGTTAACTTCTAAGTTTGATGACCCGGTTAAGACCAGGATAGGACTTAGTTTGTGATGACTCTTATCCGTAGATAAAAATTAACACCTAAGTCGTTAAGGAGACCTGGATATATCCAGGTACCATATGCCCCCCAAGTAACTGGGAAAGGGCCTTTCGTTGTTACTTTAAAATTACACTTGCAAATAACGAGAAACATTTGATTTTTAGTTATACATGGAAGGTGACCTTCTAGGTCTTACAAATGTTTATTGATAATATTTCTTTAGGTGGATTGCATTCCAAGTCCATGGGACCGCCCCTCCACCAAGTCGAGCTAATTTATACGTCCCTTCTTTGATGACTTCGATGACCTGGTATGGTCCTTCCCAGCTTGGTCCCAAAACCCCATCTTTGGGATCTTTCCCGGCCAGGAAAACTCTCCTCAAGACCAAATCGCCGACGCTAAAGGCACGTCTTTTGACCTTAGTGTTGAAGTAGCGAGTGATTTTCTGTTGATAATGGGCGAGCTGGAGTTGTGAATCCTCTCGCCTCTCATCCATCAAGTCTAAGGAGTGGCATAGGAGCTCGTGGTTCTTGTCTTGTTCGTAGGACCGAACCCTGTGCGACAGGACCTTCACCTCCACGGGGAGGACCGCTTCACTTCCAAAGGTTAGGGAGAAAGGAGTGTGACCCGTGGGAGTCCGATGTGAGGTCCTATAGGCCCACAGAACTTGGGGGAGCTGTTCTGGCCAGATCCCCTTTGCCTCATCTAACCTCTTCTTGAGGCTTGCCTTCAGAGTTTTATTGACAGCTTCGACCTGGCCGTTCGCCTGGGGATAGGCCACGGATGAGAAACTTTTCACAATTCCGTGCTTTTCGCAAAATTCGGTGAACAGGTCGCTGTCAAATTGAGTGCCATTGTCGGAAACGATCTTTTTGGGTAGGCCGAATCGACAAACGATGCTTTTAACCACGAAGTCTAGCACTTTTTTCGATGTTATTGTCGCCAACGGCTCTGCATCGGCCCACTTTGTGAAGTAGTCAATGGCTACCACGGCGTAACGGACCCCGCCCTCTCCGGTGGGCAGGGCGCCTATTAGATCTATGCCCCAAATGGCGAAGGGCCAGGGAGACGATATCATTTTTAGCTTGGTCGGGGGTGCTCGTGCAACCGCGGCGAACCGCTGACATTTGTCGCACTTTTTTACATATGAGATCGAGTCTTTGGACAGAGTCGGCCAGTAAAAACCCTGCCGAAGGATCTTCAAGGCCAGGCTTTGCCCCCCAGTGTGATCTCCGCAGAATCCGTCATGAACTTCCTGCAGGATGGCCTTCGCTTCACTTGGAAGAACACACCGGAGGAGAGGTAATGAATGCCCACGTCGGTACAACACCCCCTCGACTAGCGTATATCTCGGAGCTTGATAAAGGACTCGCCGTACGTCGTTGCGCCCTTCGGGTAACTTGCCTTCGACGAGGTACTCAACAATGGGAGTCATCCAGGTCGGCCTGATGTCAATCATCTCAATATCTGCTCGATCTCCGTCTATGCTTGGTTTTTCCAAGAACTCAATTGGCACCAACCCCAGGGTTTCTGCCTCCCCCGAGGTGGCGAGCTTGGCGAGAGCATCTGCATTGGCGTTCTGCTCCCGAGGTATCTGCTCGATCGACCCTTGCCCAAACGTAGACAATTCGGATTTTACCTTAGCCAAATAAGAGGCCATCTTGGGACCCCGCGCCTGATACTCGCCTAAGACCTGATTCACCACGAGCTGGGAGTCGCTGAAGCATTGGACAGAGCTTGCCTTTAGCTCGCTAGCTATCCTAAGTCCGGCTAACAAGGCCTCGTACTCTGCCTCGTTGTTGGACTCCTTGAACCCGAACCTCAGCGCCGAATGGAATCTATGTCCTTCTGGGGATATCAGAATGATTCCGGCCCCGGAGCCGTTCTCGTTAGATGAGCCATCAACGAAGATCCTCCACGATGAACTTGAGGAGGTGAGCTGCTGTGAATCTTCCGATGGGATCTCACGGAATCCCGCGCATTCTGCCACGAAGTCGGCCAAGGCTTGACTTTTTATGGTAGTTCGGGGAGTATAGAAAATCTCGAACTGACTGAGTTCGACCGCCCACTTTAGCAAGCGTCCCGAGGCTTCAGGCTTTTGCAAAACCTGCCTTAGAGGCTGATCGGTCATGACGTGTACAGAGTGGGACTGGAAGTATGGCCTGAGTTTTCGTGAGGCCGTGATTAGGCAGAACGCCAGCTTTTCCATCAACGGGTACCTTGACTCAGCTCCAAGGAGTCTCTTGCTGATGTAATAAACCGGTTTCTGAGCCTGGTCCTCTTCTCGCACCAGAACGACACTAGCTGCGTCCTCAGTCACGGCCATGTAGAGGAAAAGAGGTTCTCCTACCCTGGGCTTTGATAGCACAGGTGGCTCAGCTAGGTGCGTTTTTAGGTCGAGGAATGCACCCTCGCATTCTACTGTCCATTCGAACTTCTTGTTTCCGCGGAGCAGGTTGTAGAAAGGCAGGCACTTGTCGGTCGATTTGGAAATGAATCGGTTCAGTGCTGCCACCCTTCCTGTGAGGCCTTGGACATCTTTCCGCGACCTGGGGGATGGAAGCTCGAGCAGTGACCTGATCTTGTCGGGATTTGCCTCGATTCCTCGGGTATTGACTATGAAACCCAAGAACTTCCCCGATGCGACACCGAAAGTGCATTTCTAAGGATTGAGCCTCATGTCATATTCTCGCAGTATGTTAAAACATTCTTCCAGGTCGGCGACGTGGTTGGTGGCAGTCTTTGACTTGACAAGCATATCATCGACGTACACTTCCATGTTTTTCCCGATCTGATCCGCGAACATTCTATTTACCAGCCTTTGGTAGGTTGCCCCGGCATTCTTAAGACCGAACGGCATGACCTTATAACAATAGACATTAGTCGGGGTCATAAAGCTGGTATGATCCTGGTCTGCTGGATTCATCGCGATCTGATTGTAGCCCGAGTACGCGTCCATGAAGGACATGAGCTCGTGCCCCGCCGTGGCATCCACCAGTTGATCGATCCTCGGCAATGGAAAGCAATCCTTGGGGCAGGCTTTATTCAGGTCGGAAAAATCGATACAGGTCCGCCACTTGCCATTGGGCTTTGGAACTAACACGGGATTGGCAACCCAAATGGGAAATCTGGCTTCGCGGATAAAGCCACATTTTTTGAGCCGGGCCACTTCTTCTTCAAGGGCCTCGGCTCGGGTTGTCCCTAAACGCCTCTGCTTTTGAGACTTTGCAGGGACGCTTTTGTCTAGATGGAGCGTGTGCATGATTACGCTCGGACTGATCCCTATCATGTCCTCGTGCGACCATGCGAATACGTCTAGGTTCTTTTTCAGAAACGCAGTCAGATCCGCCTTTCTTCTATCGCAGAGGTTCTTTCCGAGCTTCACCGTCCGTGAAGGATTTTGTTCATCGATGCCTACCTCCTCGAGATCTTCAATAGCTTGGAGCTCGGACCTGTCCTCGCCTACTCGGGGGTCAATGTCCTCGCTTAAGGCGAGCTTTTCGTCTTCGGAAACCCGAGGTTTTTCAATCTCAGGGGCCGCCTTGGGTCCCTGCGATTCCTCTTCATCCTGAATGGCCATCGCCACCTGCCCGGGTTTAGATTTTCCCTTCATGGAAATGCTGTAGCATTCCCTGGCAGCGAGCTGATCGCCCTTGATAGTGCAGACCCCTGTCGAAGTAGGGAACTTCATGGCGAGGTGCCGGACGGATGTAATAGCTTCGAAAGCAACGAGCGTTGGTCGGCCCAAAATTGCATTGTAGGCAGCGGAGCAGTCAATGACTACGAATTCGAGCAGTTTGGACACTGTTCGGGACTCGTCGCCTAGGGTGATCACCAGCTCGATCGTTCCTATCGCTGCTGACCCTTCGCCTGAAAAACCATATAGCATCATCGAGGTTGCCTTTAGCTCGGAGACGGTCAGACCCATTTTTTCTAAGGTTGACCGGAATAGGAGATTCACCGAGCTCCCATTGTCCACTAACACCCTCCTTACTCTCCGGTTGGCGAGCTGGACTGCTACGACCAAGGGATCGTTATGAGGGAATTGGACATGGCCCACGTCCTCCTCTGTGAAAGTGACTGGTTGTTTCTCTAATCTTTGTTGTTTTGATTGACGCTGTTCCGGGACGAACTCCCCTCCATTGTGGGCCTTCAACTCATTTATGTACCTCTTCTGGGCACCTCTGCTCGTGCCAGCCATGTGTGGCCCTCCAGAGATGGTGGAAATCTCTCCCTCGACCACGGGGGGAGGGACGTCCTGATCTACTCGAGGTCCAGGTTGACTGGCTGGGATCTCCGGAGCGGGTCGACTTGTCGGGACCCTGTTCCGCGAGTATTGCGCCAACGGACCTGCTCGGATGAGAGTCTCGATTTCATCTTTGAGGTGCCTGCAGTCGTCGGTATTGTGCCCGACGTCGTTATGAAAACGGCAGAATTTGGAAGCGTCTCTCTTTCCCTTAGGGTGCTTTATTGGCTCCGGTCTTTTCCAGGGGACTCACGTAGCGTTGGCCAGGAAAATATTCTCTCTGGTTTAGGTGAGCTCGGTATACGTTGTGAACACGGGCTTGAATTTATCCACGGATTTATTCTTCTTTTGACCGTGCTGGACGTTTTCACCATTCCCTTTTCTTTTGCCGCCACCGGGCTGGTTGCTCTGCGTGACGTCGGGAGTCGCTACTACGATCTCTGTTCCCGCCCCAGCGGGCTTCTCGAGGGCCTGGCTGGTCCCCGCGGCTGAAGCTTCAGCTTCCTCCAAGTTTATCCATTCTTGGGCTCTGTTAAGGAATTCACTAACTGAGCTGACCCCCCTCCTTTGAATATCCTTCCACAGATCTCCGCCTACTAGGATCCCGGTCCTCATAGCCATGAGTTTGGAGCTGTCGTCGGCGTCTCTGGCTCGAGCAGCGACATTTGCAAATCTGCTCAAGTAGGCTTTTAGCGTTTCTCCAGGTTGCTGTCTCACGTTAGCTAGGGAGTAGGCCTGGACCCTGGCGGCCTGAGAGGCGCGGAATGCCCTCTTGAAGTCAGCCGAAAAGGTCTTCCTGGAGCTGATTGACTGCCTTTTACTTTGTTTGAACCACTGCCTGGCAGGTCCAGTTAGGGTGGAAGGAAAGATCAAGCAACGAAGCTCTGGCCCGATGTTATGAGCCATCATTAGGGTGTTGAACATCCCTAAGTGGTCAGATGGGTCTCCATCCCCGTTGAACTTTGACAAGTGAGGCATACGAAAGCCAGAAGGGTATGCCGTTGCTGCTATGTTGGGGGCGAAGAGCTCCATCTCATCCCCTGAATCATATTCGTCTTTTTCTTTCTCCGACAGGAGCTTCTTCATCAGCTCCTCCATTTGAGTTAAGCGCTCTAGGGTTTTGTCCTGAGATCCTGGGTTATTTCGGGGCTGTTCAACAGCTCCGGACCCGTTGTACATATTAGGCGGGTTATTGCCCCTCCTATCTGGAGATAGGTCATTTGGGGCATTCCCGCCATTACGTACTTCGGATCGGACCCCAACTGAGCGGGCCTGGCTACCATCCCTAACTGGACCCTCTCTGTGAGAGTTGAGGCGATCTCGAAGGTCGCCTCCATGGGAATCATGGTGACTTTGTGCTGAACTTAGTCGCTGTCGCAGGTCCCCTCCCGAAAGATCACTCCGGGCACTACCGGTCCAGTGACTCCTGCTGGACAGGCTCGATGTGCGTCTTTGGCGGCTCCGACATGCTCCTCCTCCCGGCGCCCTGCTGCGGCGGGAAGGCCCGGCCGATGGCGGGTCTCTCCTACTATTTCCGTTGGTCGGGATGTCTCGGACGGTCTGAGGAAACGGATATCTGATGGGAGAAGGAGGATGCCTGACCGGAGAGGCGATCCTAGTGCCGTCTGGACGGAATAAATTTGGTGGGGGCCTCTCGGCCCTGCCAGCTTGATGGTTTCGCGCTGGGCGATCTGGACGAGGAACTGGACGTTCTTCGGGGACGGGCTGACGTCTCCGGATCTCCTCGGCCCTCCTTTGGGAATTTCCCCTATCTCTTCTGGGCGTCCTCGAGGAAGGCTGAGAGCTAGGGGTTGATGTCCTAACCGAACGGCTGTACTGCTGCGGTTCGGTCTGAGGCATTTCCCTGAAGTTCGCCTCTTGATGGCGTGATGAAGGGGTGGAGTTGGCTGTAGGGAGTCTACCCGAACGGCTATGCCTGGATCGATTACTCCGGCGAGACTTAGGAGCCTCGCCTTGCCTCTCTCCAACGTTACCGTTGGTTGTGAGAGGGGGTAGTCGACTCAGAATATCCTGGATTTGCTGACCAGCTGCTGCTAGCTGGCTCCTCAGCTGAGAATTCTCCATCTCCACCGCAGTATAATAACATGGATTCGGATTAGGCGGTCGGGGCGCCGAACTACCAGTGTCGTCTTGGCCGGCCGGCTGCTTTCCTGGCCTTTGCTGGACTTCAGGAACTTGCTCCTCGGGGAGGGCAACATGGCGGGCCTCCTGCCCATCATGCTGTTCTGTCTCGTTGCCATGTTTGGATCGAGTGATCACCATAGTTGTATGTTTGTGGTAGTACTAATTGGACTTGCTCTCAATGAAAGCACCAAACTGTTGACGCGGTTCTTCGGCAACAGGTAATTAAGAGAAGAAGAGAAAGAGATTAGTACTTAAAAGTAGAACTGCCGCAGATATGAAATCTTTGTGAAAAGAACTAGGTGACCTTAAACACGTTTTTAAGTGGTTCGAAGGTTAAAATCCTTCTACTCCACTAGTCAATATTATTGATCTTTTCTGGGTAATTGGTTTACCAAATATATAGTTCTTACAAGACTATTTTTTTCAACCCCTATCAATTCCCAGGGTCTCCATATTTATAGGAGAAGGCACCTGGAAATTGGTAGGGAGGTCATCCCGTGACCTTTCCATTTGTCATATCAAGTCTGTGATATTCATGATTAATTCCTAAACCTGACACACAAGTGCGGTCTAATCAGTATGGAAGGAAACAATGGGCCGCACGGCCCAACCCGTTCGCAGGTGTCTGAATACGCACGTTCCTGCTGCGTGTCCGAGAAGTCAGGGGGATATCGGACACGTGATGGCAGGATTATGCACGTTTATCTTGCGTGTTGACTTCCCATAGGGTCAGAGCTTCCTGAGAAGCTCGCTGCCGGAACAATCCATAACCCGAGCTGATCCGTCAGTGGTCGCCGGATGTTGTTCCCAGCTCCTGGAACAACAAGAGGGAGCAGGAAACTCCATCCCCTCGAGCTAGAAAGGGCCCGTCCTGAAGATAAAGCCTCTGGCCTGTGGGAGCCTCGGGCTAAATCATGTTTAGTCCGAGGATCGTCCTGCTGAACAGCCCGTGGGAAAGCCAGGGCGTACAGAGTCTATAAAAGGAGTGCTTATAGAGAAGTCAAAACAAGGGTTTTTGATAAGTCAGATTTTCTGATAGTTTTATATTCTCTCTAAACACAAGTCATTTTCTAAGCCACTTTCTTATTTTCTCTTCTTCTCTCTATATCTATCTCATGTGTTGAGAATTGCCCACACTAGGCTAGGTGGTTCTAAGGATACATTGGAAGATCGTGAAGAAAATAGAAGATCGGTTCAGTTTCTTGATAATACTCTGCGACAGAAAGGATACAAGAGTTAGAGAAACTGAAGGAAGGACTCTTAATTCCGCTGCGTATACTGTAAGTATTCTATTTTTGTTTCTCTTTGAATTCAATTTTAGAAACATGTTTTAGGCTATCTCGTATTAATTTGTTTAATATTAGATATACATGAAAATAAATAAAGATCCTGTATAAGTTTTTTCCAACAGTTTACTTTCTCGAGCTCTTCTATGGCTTTGAGCTCTGATCTTTCTTCGCCTACACGTGGGTCAATGTCTTCACGTTGGGCGACCTCACTATCATCTTGTTGTTGAGGTTCTTCCATCCCATGAGTAACTTCTACTCCCTGGAACTCTTCACCTCAGTCATTTATGAACATCACTTGCTGCCTGGGTGGTGATTTTCCCTTCATAGAAATGCTATAACAATTCTTGGCAGCGAGCTGATCGCCTCTAACTGTGCATATTCCCGTAGCTAAGGGGAATTTCATTGCTAGATGGCGGATAGAGATTATGGTTTCAAATGCCATCAGTGTTGGTTGACCCAAAATTGCATTGTATGCAGCCGAACAATCAATTACCACGAACTCGAGTAATTTGGAAATACTTCGTGACTCTTCTCCCAATGTTACCACCAATCCAATCACCCCGATGGCTGCTGGTCCCTCACCCGAAAAACCGTACAGAGTCATCGAGGTCGCCTTTAAATCAATTACGGATAACCCTATTTTTTCCATGGTGGACCTGAAAAGTAGATTCATAGAGCTTCCATTATCCACTAGTGTTCTTTGGACCCTTCCGTTTGCGAGCTGAACGGTTACCACTAGCATATCATTATGTCGGAATTGGACGTGGCTAGCATCCTCTTTCGTGAAAATGATTGGTTGCTTTTCCAATCGCTGCTGTTTTGATAACCGTTGCTCCGAGACAAACTCCACCCCGTTATGAGACTTCAGTTCGTTAATGTACCTCTTTTGGGCCCCACTGCTTGTGCCTGCCAAATGAGGTCCTCCCGAAATGGTGGATATATCTCCCCTTACTATCAGAGGAGGGTCGACTTGATTTTCTTGAGTTCTAGGTTGGCTTGTCGGAGCTTTGGGAACAGGTAGCGGGGTCTGCCCAACGGCCTGACTTGGATTCACCCGATTTCGGGCGTACTGGGCCAAAGGTCCTGCCCTAATGAGAGTTTCAATCTCATCCTTCAGCTGCCGGCAACCATCAGTGTTATGATCGATGTCGTTGTGGAACCAACATAATTTTGAGGGATCTCTCTTCGCCGTCTGGTTCTTCAATGGTTCAAGCTTCTTCCATGGAAGGCGACTAGAATTTGCCAGAAAAATGTGCTCACATGTGTCCGTTAGGACTGTATACATGGCGTAGATAGGCTTGAACTTCTCTACGGGATTGTTTTTTTTGTCTCGCTCTGGTCGAGTTCACCATTCCCTTTTCTTTTGTTATTCCCCCCTTGGTTATTCTGGGTAACGGTTTGGGTAGTGGCTGCCGTGTCTGTTACCACTCCAATGGGTTGGGTAGGGGTCTGGCTAGTTCCTATAATAGAAGCACGCGCCTCATTGAGATTTATCCATTCTTGAGACCGAGCTAAGAATTCATCCACGCTTTTAACTCATTTTCTTTGGAGTTCCTGCCATAGGTCGCCTCCGTCGAGGATTCGTGTCCTCAATGCCATGAGTTTTGAGCTGTCATCAACATCCCTAGCTCGTGCAGCAACATTGACAAATCTACTCAGATATGCCTTCAATGTTTCGCCAGGTTGCTGCTTTACGTTAGATAATGAGTCAGCCTCAACCTGAGCTGCCTGTGAAGCTAAGAATGCTTTTTTGAAATCAGAAGAAAACTTCTTCCACGAGCTTATGGAATGCCTGTTGTATTGTTTAAACCACTGCCTGGCTGGCCCGACCAGAGTTGCAGGGAACAAAATACACCTTAGATCGAGCCCGACATTGTGAGCCATCATCATGGTGTTAAACATTCCGAGGTGATCTGACAGATCCCCGTTTCCATCAAATTTTGACAGGTGTGGCATTTTAAAGCCTACTGGATACGTGGCCGCCGCAATATTTGGAGCGAAAGGTTCGAGCTCCTCATCTGAGTCGTAATCATCCTTTTTTTTTCCGAACAAAAGCCTCTTCATTTTCTCTTCCGTCAAAGCTAGTCTTTCGAGGGTTTGGTCCCTAGCGATGAGGACACCAAGACTAAAGATCCAAGTCTAGTTCCAGTTGGCCTGGTGACGAGGGCGCGAGCCAAAAGCCTCAGTTTAGGAGCTTGATGAGTCTTATTGTATTTTGTCGTCTTATATTTTTATTTAGTCTTTGTTTATTTTTTTTGTGAAAAGTCAAACATTTGACTTGTGTGATTCCAATAGTCCTTTTGTCTTTAAATTCGGTTTTCATTAGGAAGACAAAAGGCTTGTTTTTAATTTCAGTTTTCATTAGGAAGACAAAAGGTTGTCTTGGCTTGTCTTTAATTTTCAGTTTTTAGGAAGACAAAGGGGCTTGTCTTGATGTAATTTTCGGCTATATAAGGCCTTGAAAACATTTGGAAAAATCAGATTATTATGAAATGAAAATAGAGAGGTTTTCTTCTTGAGTTCTTGAAGAGACTATTCGAACTTATCAAGGGTATTCCTTGTGGCGTTCAATCTGACTTATCAAACGGATTCCCATCCCCGTTTGTGGCGTCTCCCTCATACCAAGGTTCGTGCTTGGCTAAGCATTGGGTCGCGGTTCTTCATTCCATTTCATGTGCTCTTGGTGGCTGTGCCATATTTGGTGTCGGGTTTCATCATAGTGTTGGTGTGGTTCGTATCACCTAGCTCATAGGTTAATTGGGGGCTATTAAACAGCTCCCATCCTATTGTATGTGTTTGATGGATTATTGTCCCTCCAAGCTCGAGCTTGGTTTTGTGGGGCATTCCCATTATCGCGTACTATGGACAGACCTCCCTCTTGTCGTGTATAGCTAATATCTTCATCTCGAGCAGGATACCTACTCCGCGAGTTCAGATGATCTTGCAAATCGGGTTGTGGAACATACTGAGGGCTCTACGCTGAACTCAAATGATTCCTTAGATCGCTTTCGGACCTGCCGCTATGATGGCTTTCAGTCAAGTAACTCCCGTTTGTGAAGCTTACAGCTCGCGGCTAGGGCTGAGGACCTGGATTCTCGACACGTGTTTGTGGGACATAAGTATTGGCAAATGGGGGAGAATTTCTCCTACTGTCTCCATGAGCTGGAATATCCCGTTGAGGACGAGGTGGTGTTGGATGTCTTATAGGTGACGGGGGATGCCTTATTGGTGAGGCTATCCTCGTTTCATTAGGACGGACTAAATTAGCCCGCCTCTGTTCTACTCCAATGTCTCTATTTCTCTGTGCCTGGTGATCCGATCGCGGCGTAGGAGGATTTGTTGGAGCATCTTGTCTTCGTGAGCCTGTCCCAGCCCCTCCTCGTGGATTATCATGGGTATTCCTAGGGACTTGTGAAGAAGGCACCGAACTTGGGGTTGCAGTCCTAACTGACCGATAGACATGCTAACGACCCCTATGATGGTCGCTGGGTCGAGCATTCTGGTGATCCCGCCCCGTGGGTATAGAACTTGGAGTGACGGTTCTGACTGATCGACTTGGTTTGGATCGATTTTCTTGTGGGACTTATGAGACCTACTTTGCCTCTTTTCGACATTAATGTTGGTTGCAAGAGGGGGTAACCGAGCCAAAACCTCCTCAATCTACTTGTTTTCCCTAGCGAGATGGCTCCTCAATTGCATGTTCTCCATCTCGACAACAGTTAGGTAGTCTGGGTTTGGTTTTGGCGGTAATGACGTCGAACTCCCAGTGACGCCTTAACCCGCCGATTGTTTTCCCGAACGTTGCTGAATCTCAGGGCCACGTTTGTTCGGAACAGTGGTATGATGGGCCTCCCGCCCACCGAGCTGTTCTATCTCATTATCGTGCATTGAGCGAGTGAGCACCATGATGGGAGTCAACTGGGATTTTTGTGAAGCACTAATTGGCTCTCAATGAAAGCACCAAACTGTTGATGTGGTTTTTCGCCGATAGTGTATTAAGAAATAATTAGGGCAGATTATTGCTTAATGGTAAACCGTAATGAAAGTAACAAGAATTCACTCAAGAACACAGAACTTTTACGTGGTTCAGTGGTTAAAATCCACCTAGTCCACAAGTCAGTATTATTACTGTTTCTCTCTATATTTTAACAGAGTTTCGGCATTACAACATCAACCTCCCCTTTCCTGTCCAACATTCCCAATATTTATAGGGGAATTCTATGGACAAGTTTAGGCAACCACGTGAGTCAATCATGCATTTACATAATGTTTATATTCAATGCAAATAATTCTCATTTATATTGGGATATGATTTGATAATAGAATAAATATGTTCCTGCCATCTCAGATAATAAATATGACAGCCTGGTCATAAATAAACGTATAAACAAATCTCGAGTCTTTGGGCATCCGTGGATATGCATGATATTTGAATCTTCACTAGCTGGATATCTCCTCCAAGCTCGTGCTTAATAGCCATCATATTCTTAGTTTGTGATAAACTCAGGACGCCTAACATCATGTCTGACCACTATGAATCTCGAGCTGTCCACATGGATAATAAATAAATATTCTACTTGCTTATTTTTCCACGTATTTATCTGTCAGCTGTACTTGAGCTGAGTGAATGAACTCGTGCTAAAAATAGGGTACAACAATATGAATTAAATATATTATTGAATATTGGCTAATGAGGTGGCAAAATATATTGATTTACTTACAAGAGAAGCGTCAAAATGCGTGTTTCACTAAGTGGTGAAACTGAGTAACTGGTCTTGCAAGATAAGAAGCAGAGGCTGAGGCTGGGGCCTCTGCAAAGTAACAAACAGTTTGATGAACTTTGAAGAGGTCGGTTATGAATGGCAGGAAAAAGGAACCGGGAGTGTACACGTGGACCAATGACGATAAGTCATTTCTAATCATTCTCTTTTTTCCTTTGCTATTAAATCTGACTTTCATCATAGATAGAGGATTTTTTTCGAAGTCTTCACTATTATTTCGTCAATATATAAAGAGAACTAACCTAAGCATTAGAGAGTTTTCTTGCAGGTACCACCGCAGGTTCTTCCCAAAGAATGATCTCAAGAGGAGCATATCCCAAAAGTTGATTTAGTCAATAGGGAATCAAAGACAAAACGAGAGTAAAGACGAGGAAAGATTCATAACCAATAGTTTCCATTTCAGAAAAAACAAGTACTCAGAAAAATCGATGCGAACAATACTAACGCATAAAGACATTGTATATTTCACAAAATATTGTGCATTGGATGTACAAATTGCAAAAGGTTTCTTCCTTCATTTTGTCGACAATGTTAGTCAATGGAAAGAATGAAAATATTAAGGATGCATTTTGTAGCAAGAAGCGTAATTAAAAAAATACTATAAATATCTCCAAAAAAGAAACTATAAAAAAACAAAACACGTATGTTTGTTCTATAATTTTATTATTGAAGAAATGCCTAATGCTATTTCGATGGGAATAATAATAATAATGATGATGGAATGACTTGAATTGAATCTGAGTATGAACAACGGAGCGTTTGGAGAAATTTGAACAAATGTATAACGAGTGGGATACTGTTTCTTGTGGTCCATGCTTCGATTCTTGTGTGACTTTCAAGTTCTTTTAAATTATTATTCAATACACTCATTTGCAGAATTACTTTTAGTAAAAGAAAAAAAATTGAGTTGTCAATTCACTTTGGCATGTGCAATGTAACTTGCTTTGCCATCAACATTTTTTTCCAGGTAGATCTTTGATTATTATCTGTTATAGTAACAAGTTTCCTTCAAACTGTTTTCGATTTATTGAAGCTTTGTATTGTTTTCGATTTATTGAAGCTTTGTATGGAAGACAATGTGGAGGTCCAGTTCTGTTTAACTTCGGAAGAAACGGCAGTAGTTAAAAGAAAGCAATATTTCATTGTTCAACTTTATGACTAACATCTTTAAATACAGTAACCACAGAGCTCCAAAGGATACAAGTTAGTGTCATTTTCCTGCATAAATATGATTCATGGGAATATTACATATACAGAACCAGAGAATTCATGTTTCAGGAAAAAGAAAATAATAACAATAATAATAATACAAGAAGAAACTTAATCAAATGTTAAAGTGTAATGATTGTCCTCAAAATACATATAGAGAACATATGTGTGAGAAAGAGCAACCCATGTCTTGCCGTAAATTCAATGACATATACAAGTAGTAATAATGTTTTTTTTTTATAAATATTTTTTATTCTTTATAAAAAAAATGAACTGATTAAATTTATCTTCAAATGCATGTCATTATTATTATTATTTTGTTTCGTTAAGGAATGAAGAGACGGTCCTCTAGAGCAAGAACTCGTTCGGCAGTTAGTCTATGAATCCCAATATGCCCGTACGACATCAACAATTGGAGCGCCACATATTGGACAATTCGCACTACTCCATTGCAACTCGTGCGCACACTTGAAGCACGTGCACATATGCCCACACCTGTAAAACGACACCAAATGAAACAAACGACATCTCATAAAACAGCTTCAGGGCAAGTTTTGGCTTTTAAACAATGAAAGGTACCTGTACAAAAGCGAGTCAACTTTCATTACGTCGCAGATACGGCAGTTGCCTTTCTTTGGTACTCCATCTGCTATGACATATAGTTCCGTCTGAGTTATAAAGTTTTCCCAAAAGCCAAAAAAAATACAGTTTATTCTTTTTGACTCAATGCGAACAAAATGCGGTTAATGGTTTTAGATTGAATTCAAGTCATAGATTATTGACCTGCTTGAGTTTCTTGCTTCCCTGATTGTTGCATTAACATCATCTGCATGTCCATGCAGCTCTTTAATGAATTTCTTAGCTCAGACATCTCTTGACTAAGTTGCTCCATTTGTCCTCTTAGTTCGAAAATAAGTTCCATTTCCTGTGGGTTACAGACATACAAGAGATTTATTTCATATACTAATATGTACTATACACAATATTGCTGAAGGGTAAAATTAGAGAACAGATAAACAATTTACCATTGAAGAATGGTTTCTAGAGGAAGAGCAATGCCTTGAGTTGTGATAGTAAGACTCAGATGGGAAATCTTGACGTGGAGATGTCGAAAAGGCTCGATCGGAATCATCACCAACTTCATTATCGTGAAAACTCCATGACCTTAACAGAGATGGTGGGCAAGGTATTTTCTGCGATGACGTTGATTGATTAAAATAATCACTGGCTTCATGATATTGACCACTGATGAGGCTCTCCTCTTGTTCTCTTTCGGCTTCTTCCTCTACTTCGAGCCCTTCAATAATCTCTTCTTCCTCGTCCGATTCTTCCTCCTCCTGTTGTTGTAGTTGACAGTCTTGTATAAACGACATCAATTGGCTATGATGTTCGCCATCTTTTTCTTCTCCTCCTTGACTAACAACAGGGTGTGTTTGTCGTCCCAAGCGACTTTCCATTAATTTATCCATTTTCTCTCGAAAGTCACTTGCAAGAAAGCTTGATACTGTTCCTCTGTATACATTAATTAGAAAATCAAATTTGTTATATACGCATCACAGTTAAGCAAAATCACACAAAATTATCTTAACTGGTTATCTGATAAGGAAAATATATTTTATGACTGAGGATTAAATTAGATGTAAGTTTAGTGGAAAATTTATTAAAGAGAAATGATCATTAACTAACTACTTTGCAACTATCTTCTTTTCAAAATTGAATACAAAATTTAATGGGAGTACGCAGCACACATCCTAATATGTAAATATATTTTGTTAACTTGGCATGTAGTGTTAGATAATATGTTGTCAAAATGAAAAGGACTAAAAATAATAATAAAGGAAGGAAAGGTGCACCTTTCAAGTAGTTGACGAATCTCAACTTTTTCCGAGTTAGAATTCAGCATCTCTTGGTACCATGCTTGCCTGCGGTCTTCCCAATAGCTCCGAGGCCGAGAAATATCTGTAATCCAGTCGTAGCTGGTGTCTGCATACTGTAAATAATTTTCTTCTAGTTCTTCTGCAACATCATTTATATCCCAGCAGCCATCGAAACAGGTGCTTACATCTGCAGTTTCTTGTGACTCAAGGTTTCTATTCTCTGAGCATGTTTCTTCTCGAAGATCTACAATGCTATTCGCAGAAGAATCTTGTACCGGAGTTGGATTCTCTTGCTCAACAAAATGAACTTCGTGAGCCTGTGAATGCTCTTCCGGTTTATTAGGGATAGAAGAATTATCCAGTTGTGAATTTTGCTTACTTAATTCACTTTGAGGACTTCTAGGATTAGCTGCTTCACTCTGAAGTGTTGTGCTTCGATCTGCACCATAGCTAAATCTCTCCCTATATTTAAGGGAGTTCCCATGATTAATAATAAGACCCAGAGTTGTGTTATCGGCATTAAGAAAGTAAGTTTCAAAATTAAACAGCACAGTAATAAAATTAAATTGCCAAAATAATTTTCATATTGTTCCAAAGCTAGAACTAGTAAAGTTAATCCCTTTAATATGTCTAATAGTATCTCTCTTCTTTTGAAACAGCATCCTTTCTGTCATAAAGAATGGTAGTTCAGTGACGAAGATGCTAATAATGGATATTTAAGTCATTAAATACTATTCACTCTCTTTTATATTGAATCAAGTGAGTAAAAATATCAAATTGATTTTCTTTGAAAATATAATCAAAGAAGTAGTTTTTTATTACTTCAAAAAGGACAAATTTTAGTTTAAATAACATTTTTAAGCTACTGAAAACCGTAATGTTTCTAAAGAGTACAAAAAGGCACTAAAGTTTGGAACAAAGCAACACAGCCCACAATCATATAAAGTTGAAAAATTAAAAAAGTTGACCATCTGGTAACAGACTAAACCATAAAAGTAATGGAATAATTATAATATTTTTTTAAGATAAAATGTTATATCCCAAAATAGCTTCAAATAAGATTTTTATACCTAAGATGCAAGATGGAAGATCCTTGCGGCAGTCTCTCAACTTGAGGTGCTGTTAATTGCAACCGCTGCTGATCTTGAACTGCCACACCACGTTTTAGCAACCTAAGCCGAATCATTGACTTTAAACGACAACAAAGCATAAAAATATACGTGTGTTAGATAGCTACAAACGACACACACCACATACCTAACAAAAAAAGACTACGAACGACACAGCAACAATACTAAAAAGAAATGGCTACATTTCACCTGAATTCGACCTCTCTGTGGAAATCTAGAAACTGCGGCGCGCTCTGCCAACCTATTGAGCTCACCATGCCTTTCCCTTTCCATCTGCATAAGCAAATCGGTGAACGCCTGCCGCCCTCTGATCCTCGGCGAGAATACGCGGTGCTCCAAGATATGTTCACACACCATGGTGCGCTCCCCTTCTCTTGTTGGCGAGCTCAACTGCCCACGTTCATTATCGCCACAGCCGCAAACGGAAGAGGATGATAAAGTAGTAGTCTGTCCTAGATTTGCAGCCGTCAATCTCTTGATGATATCGGCTACTCTGACTCTCTCGCTTTCCCCTGGGTCCGAGTTCTGGCTACGCGCAGGAGAATACTGACCGCTCCAACCAGTTTTATCATTACAATGCCAATCGACCAATGAGTCCTCATTCGCCTGCCCGGTATCGAAAACAGAGTTCCCTGCTTCATAGCCTCTTGGTGCTTCTTCTACCTCTTCTTCTACCGGAGCTGCATTCTCGTTACAGCTCGATCCAGAATCTGACCGGCTTGTGGTAGAAGATGAGCTTTGATTCTCGCTAATGGAGTGGTTTAATCTTTTTTCCCAAATCTGAACGAGAGAAGAGGCTCCGAGATTTTGAATTCCGGCTAGACTATCTGATCGAGGCAGAGCTCTCGGCGTATTTGAAGTCGACAATGCCGACGAGAGCTCAGCCTCTTGGGACTTTCTTTTAATGGAGGCTGCTGTTGTCGTTGTCGTTGTTGTTCTTTTTGCAGACAGTGAACGCCGTGGACATTGACTATATGAAAATTCGTCTCTCTCATTAGAATTTTCATTTTTATTCTGGTTCTGATTGATTTTCTCTTCTTTCTTAGGAAGAAGAGAATTCTCATCGGCTTGAATTGAAATGCAAGTGTGGAGATGATCTCTGACCAAGTTCTTGAATCTTTTCTGAAAGAAATTGCTCTCTCTACACCCGTCTCTACGATTATGATCCCTCAAAACACAGCCGAACGGCGAAGACGAAGCGATTTCCACTTGCGAAGATGCCATACTTGTTTTCTGATTCTTTGATCCGAATTAGCACCCTTTTCTTGTCTTCTTAATTTAATTTCTAATATTCATTAAATACATTCGAAGCAACGAAGAACAAGCCATTACGAAGAAAAAGAGCCAGGGTGAGGAGGAGGAGGGGAAGGGGAAGGTAGGGAGATTCAACACAATCCAACCTCACGAATGTTGTTTTGGTCACAAACGGGATCTATCTTTTTCTACAAACTGGGAAAATCCCAAAAAGGACAAAGATTACAACCCAACAAAAACTTGAGGAGGAGCTATTTTCAGGCCTTCTCCATTTATAATCCACAAAAATAGGTTGCCACCCTTTTCTGTTCTCTATATTTGGAATCCTAAACGAAAACAACCAAAGAGAAAAGAGAAACAGAGCAAACAAATAAAAGAAAAACAAACAACACAAAAACAAGAAACAATGGTTGATTATGTCTCATTAACCCAAACACAAAACAATATAAGAGACAGGTTTTGGATTGTTAGGCGTGAAGGATTTCAACCAAAAAAACTATAGACAGGGATTAAAAGTTGTTTTCAGTGAGAGACAAAAGGGAAAACTTGAGCGTTAGAAATCTTCTGTGCAAATAATCTTTTAACTTTAAAGAAGGAAAACAGAGCAAGAGAGATTGCTGCTAATATAACAGTGAGAGGAAGTTTGGTGAGGAAAAAGTGGAACTTGAAAGAGAGAGACGTTGGGTTTTAGCCGTTGGAAATGTGGGTCATACCAACATTGTAATTATCTATTATTCTATGTTGTATGGGTAGAGGGGTATATAGCTCAATATCATTAATGAGCATATTAAAGTTTAGAAAGAAAAAAAATCATACTAGATTTCTCTTTCTTTATTACCACTATTTTTTTTTTTAAAAAAATATCTTTATCACCACACTTGAATCTCGATTATATTGGAAACTTTTTATTTCCAAAAAATTAAGCTGGCAAATGTATATATATTTTTCATCTTGGAGGGAACAAGGAATTATTTTTTGCGGTTTTTTTTAATTTTAGGATTGGCTGGGAGAATATGAATTTGCATTGACTATTTACTAATACGTACCATAACTACTCAACCCCCTTTCTTTATTCTTTGACTTCAACTAATTAAAGAGTGATTAATTGCCGTGTCATATCCACATCCTGTCAAATTTTTTGGTTTTGCGGAATAACGTGTTCCAACTTTTATGACGAAGTTATTTTAACAAAAAAAAATTAAAAATTACAACTTTTTTTTTCTATTATCCATGTAGCAAATATAAATAAATTATGAGAAATTGGAAAAAATTCTTTTTTTTTTGTGATTTTGTATTTTAATCTATTTTTTATAATTTTTTGCAAAATGACATCTGTCTAAATTCGATCAGTTGTCTAAATTCGACTAGCTGTTTAAATTTTTTGACCAACTATCTAAAATTTTCGACCAACTGTTTGGATTTTTCGACTACCTATCTAAATTTTCGACTAGCTGTCTAAATTATGAAATGTCATTTTGCAAAGAATTATTAAAACTAGGCTATAGTATAAAATAACTTTAAAAAATAGGTCATTTTACCAAATGACCCTTAGATTATATGTTTGCCATTATGTGAGAAAAAATGTTGGGTACTTCTTTGTACATTCCTATTTTTCCACTAAAACATCTATTTTTAAATAAATATATCATAAATTTTTCAAATCTATTTTCACACACTTTCTAAAAAAATATTAATTGTAGATAATTCTTTTTTCATATTTATAATTTATTATTTTAAAAATTATAACATCATTGACACACTTAATTAAAAATTATAATAATATTTAAAAAAAATTATAACATCTCCTTTACCACTCAACAATGTAGAAAGAAAGTTCCTCATAATTGTGAAGTTAGTGCGGCCAAGTCTACCAGAGACAGGCCAAAGAGGTAATCCCTCGAAGGAGAAAGCTCAAGGCCCAACATTCACTAAAGGTGCACCACTCTGGTCACACAAAAGCCTTCTCACTTCACCAAGAGGAAAGGTAGAAGATTCGACCAAAAGAATAGGTTAGCAACCTCGCCGAGTTACTTAACGGCGTATGCGAGGAACTACTCCCCACCGATTTCACTGACAAAGTAGAGGGTTACCCCCGATGTCTTGCTTATCTAAGTCACTCGTGCCCTTAGAGTTGAACCTGCCACTACTACAAAAATAGGTTTTAACTTCAGTTTTTATACATAGAATTGTTGGGAAATACATAAAAGCGAAGTTAAAGCTTTTAAAGGACTTTTAACTTTGTTTTTTTGTTTGACACTCATAAGAATTAAGCTATTACTTTGGTTTTATTGAAGATAAGTAGAACAAAGCATTTAACTTCAGTTCTTAAAAAAAATCAAAGTTAAAAGGTACCCTTTAACTTCATTTATTTCACCTTTTAAAAAAACCGAAGTTAAAGGTCTTTAAAACCATTTTTCACCTGCACGTCTCCTCATTCTGAAACGCAAAATAGACCTGAAAACCCCCATTACCAACATGAGAGAGAAAATAGTTTCACATATTTTCCATCATTTTTTTTGTTTTCTTCCATCATTTTTGCTAAAAAAAAACTCATCTAGATCATAGAAAATAGGTTATATTTAGTTTTGAGAGGAAAAAATTGTTCATTTTATATTGGGTATGGATGGTAGTCGAAAATACCTATTGTTTTGGATTTTTGTAGCACACCAAATATTTTGTTTTAGTTTATTTAATTTTGTGCTTTATTTTATTATTAATTGTTAAGTGTTAGGAAATTATTTTTAATTGTTTGGTAGAACTTATGTGACTTTAATTTGTTAGTTGCTTTATTTAATTATTTTAATTTGTAAGTTCATAAGTTTTGGTTGTGTGCACTAAGGTGCATGATTAATAGTGTTGACACCATTTTTCGTCAACTTAAATTTGAAGAGCACTAAACAAAGATTTAGAAAAGAAGAAAAGAACAATAGGATTTTTACGTGGTTTAGCAGTTAAAATCTGCCTAGTCCACGAGTCAATATTATTGATTTGTAATACTCTCTCAAAGCTTTCTCGAAACAATTCAATAGAGTATTCTGAATACAAGATTGTGTGTCACCGCAAATGAAAATTACCAGGCTATTTATAAGCCTGGTTGGAAGAATATCTTCCCCAAATTTCGGGGAAGTTACAACTTATTATTCTAATATGAAATAAATGTAGTTAAATACATTAAATACATAATATCCCATGATAATTGAGATTTAGTTATCAGATAACACCAAATCCCTAATGAATAGGGATCTCCTAACAACTGTTGTATGCAAAACGCATTGCTGACCTTGAATGCAAGGTTAACGCGCTTTCGAGATCGACATACATTCGAGCTTGTTATTTCGGTCAACCCCCTCCTCAGCTGGTGGTTTCATCGAACTCAATCTTCGAAGACCAATACCTTCGAGCTTGCAACTATGGCTCGAATAACACCCATATGCGTCGGAGAAGATTCTTTCTTTCGAGCTTGAAGCTTAAAGCTCAAACCTTTAAACTTGTGCTCAATCGCTAACAACAATAGGTCAGGAATCATGCATATTTATACAAGTGTTCAACCAATGCTTGTTATTTTCGAGCCTACATTTCAAGGCTCATTTATTCATCCTCGAAATTTGGGTGTAACATTATGCCCCCTCAAAAGTATTGGTTCGAATCCTATGAGAAGGAAACTTTTGAACTTCACTTTCGAAAAACTTGCCTACCTATCTCACTTGAGTGCGGACACGTGTCATTAGGGGATTGCATACTGAGTGTACTCTAGTACCTCCCTATTCTGCACATGTCCTTTCCTAGGAACTTTTTGCCGCCAGTTTCCATAATTAAATATGATCTTTTGGATCATCTTTTAATCCAAATCAATGGCCCAGATCCTTTTGACCTTTGACATCCCCACTGGGATATATATATGTATACGCTCTTTGTCTTCATCACTTTTCACTTTTATTCTTCAGAGAGCACAAACCAAAGAGAAAAAGAAAGAAAGAATGAGAGTTCTCCTTGCATGTTATCTAAACCGAAAAACAAAGCCATTCCAATACATTCGATTCTGTGAGATCATCCTTGCTTCCTCTTCTTCAGTCGACAATCTCCTTGTATCCACGAACAAATTTGTGTAAGCTTTCTAATCATTATATATATTTTCGTACCCCTTTTTTATTTTTATTTTACACATTTGATTTGTTCCTGATAATAGCCTTCGGGTTTTTCCAGATTTTTAAGGCTTCACCCTTGCACTAGGCAAGTTTTTGATTTGAGTAGTTTTAGTATGGTCAGGACTATGGTTTAGATCTAAAAATCTCTCATAGAAACATGTAAAAATTGGGGTTTTTTAAGTAATGGGGTATTTTCAGTCGTAGCTTTCATGTGGCTTAGGAAATAGGGTGTTGGATTAGGGTTTTAATGCACGAATCCCAAAAATATCATCTTTTCGGGTAACTGCCAACTTTTTCCTTGAAAATCCAAGATTCTTTTAAACTGGTAACAACCGCCCCACTCTCGTGTGGGTGCACTCTTTATGCCATGAACTTTACAATAGTTCGGGATAGACATCCGAGTCAATCTCGCCCTTTCGAGCCTTTAGGCTCGATTGAGGAAATCTCTTTATCTCGAGCTTTTGACCTCGAGTCATCAAGATCAATTTGTCCACCTTTGAAATTATGGGCCCTCACCTTTTTCTTTCTTATTAAATGTCGCAGTCTTCAGAGAATTTGTGGGGGCCCAAGCTTGCCATCCCTTACCACCCCTCAACTCCTAGACCTGAATTGCCATTTAAACAAAATCAACGACTGATTCGAGAGCACGAGGAACGGTGCAAACAAGAAGACATACGAGCTCTCATTCAACGAGGTCGAGAAAAGAAAGAGGAAGAGACTCCAAGTCCCAGCCTATCCTGACCCAGATCCTGAGATTAGGCCTATTCCATTAGACCCCAAACACAAAGTCACCATAGCCTTTCCACCCGGTGAGCTCTCATTCATCCTAATGGAAAATAATTCAAAACAACCATCCACCTCCCAGCCTTTCTCAATCCCTACCTCCAATGAAGATTTTTTTGAGGCTGAGCACTACTGGAGCTCAGCTACTTCCACCAGCCATATCTCTGAGTTGTTGGCCTATCATGGCCTTAAGCTTTCTGGTATGATGATGTGTCATCCTGCAACCTCGAATGAAAGGAGTTGCTATGCCCCGGGACATGGCAATCCCGATCGTAAGGTCAAGCTCGCCGCCTGAAGCCGCGAGCACATGAGGGCTGGGGCCCTGCTACCCCTAAAGGGTTACTTTAAGAACTTTTTGGATTATGCCGGCATCGCCCCATTCCAACTCCAGACCAACTCTTTCAGAGTTTTATCAGCTCTAAGGTCGCTGTACCACGAGATGAAGTGGGATGGGCCTTCGGCACAAGAGATTTTATATCTCTTTTGCCTAAAGAGAAACCCTTCTCGAGCTCACGGAGGAGATGGGTTCTACTACTTATCGAGCTACCCGAAGGAGAAGCGGTTGTTTGAGGACATCCCAAACCATCCTCCAAATTTCAAGACGGTCTTTTTCTAGATAGATGGGCTCGCTCCTTCCCAGTTCTATTCCTTCCAAAGCATTCATAAGTAAATCAACACTCGTCTTTTCTATTTTCCTTTGAATTTTTGGGCTCGAAATATTTATTCCATTCTTGCCTGCAGCTACCTATCACTGGCCTACTCCAACAAAGGCCATGAAATAACACAGGGCAACAATTCTTCAGCTCCCATATGGTCGAAGATCCCTCACCTATTCCTCCATGAAGACAAGCTTTGAGCTTGTGGCCTCTTAGGCGAAGGCGAGTCCACGGAAGATTCAGGGATTCACAAATACTCGAGGTGGAAAGACGTGCCAATCCCCACCGCCAAACTTCCGCCCAATAGGAGGCCTTCGGGCTCGCAAGCCCTTGCCATCTCCATCAGTCTACACGAGTGACCAGTCTCGGGCAATGAATCCCACGACGAGGCCTCAACGAGGTCGACAGATGGAGGTAAAGTAGTGTTGGATCATTCCATGTGGTCTTCGTCATTACTTAAGCACGAGCCTAACGTAATGATAACTGTACAAAATAGAGTTTTTTTACAACTTTTTATGTGTTAATTGTTGCTTAATTCTTGAGTTTTTAATTGATTTATTAAGCTTTTAAGTAATTTTGAATTTATTGGGTTTATTTTAATTTTATAGATTTATGTATATTTTTATAGTTATATTATTGTAAAATTTTATAGATTAATTATTTAAAATTAATATTGTTAAGTTAGGAATAAAAATATGCAATTTTGAGCTTAAATGTTTAAGTAAATTAAATTTTAATTAGTATTTTCATGGAACTTTTATTGTATATTTTATTATTGAAAATATTTAGTTTAAATTTAATTTATGTTTTTTATAGGAAATATGGTGTATTTTTGGGCTCTTGAAAAGCAAGAAAAGAAGAAGAAGAAAAAAATGGTAAAACTGAAAATCTGCCCAGCCTTTGGGCCCAGCAGGAAGTAAACTTCTGAAGCCCCTCACCAGCTCAGCCCGTGCTCCCCAGACCCAGCTCCATTCAGCCTTCAGCCTTCCTCCCAGCTCCAGCCCGCCTGTTTCCTTCCTCAGCAGCAACACCACACGGGCCACCTGCCCCAGTTCGGCCCAAAAGGACCCCAACGCCCAACCTCCAGCAGCTCACCAAGGCCACCCGCCAGCTGTTGACTCCACACCAATCCACCCAACCGAAGCCAATCCTCACAGCCGTCCACCAGCAAAGACGACACTCACAATCAATCATCAGCTGCCTACATCAACGCCAGCTCCCCTCAACAGCCATTTGGGCCAATTGCTCCAGGCCCAATTTCCTCCCAGCAGCACCTGCCTCATTCCCAGCCGCCTGGGCCATCTGCCAACCCAGCCAACTTTTCCCTTATTTTGAGCCCAACAATTGTCTACTTGTCCCTTTGTTAAAAATTCAACATTTTTACCCCACTTTCTACACATTTTACCCCAAAACATCATCATTATACCCTATAATTTACCCATATTTGCCATATTATAATTAATTAATATAATCAATTTAATTAATTTAAATTGATTATTTTAATATCTTTTTTTTTTTGCTATAAATAAGGGAGTTTAGGGTGTCAATTTTAGAAGAGGTTACCATACCAAAAATTCTACACATTTCAAAACCTCTCTATTCTCTTCATCTTCTTCTTCTTTTTGGTTATTTTCTATGTATTTTTAGAGGAAAAATTTGGGGGTTCATCCTCCAAAATTTCCCCCAAATTTTTCCTATTTATGTTTGTAATTTTTAATTTGTATTTGCTATTCTAGTTATGTGTTTATAATCTTTTTAAGATTATTAAGGTGATGATGAAACAATATGTAACTAGATAGTATTTATTTTGTATGTTGATTTCCCATTTTGTGCAACAAAGTTTATGGAATTTTCTTCTTCAAATATCTTCTTTCATCTTAAATATCATGTATTTTGGATTGTTAGCACATATTTACACTTTGTTCTTCATTAGTGCAAAAACATAATATTCTTTGTGTAAGATGTGTCATTAAATTGTACACATCCATGCTTAGAAAAAAAATATTATGTTTTGTCTTATAAATAATTTTCATTGATTTATTTGTTTTTTCATTAGATTGATTTACACTAAATGCTTTAAAATTATAATTTTGAAAAGTGAAGAAAAATCCTATCTTTTTAGAATTAATTTGTGCTTAAAATTATAAATCTATTTGAAAAATGATAGTTTGATTTATTTTAACTATTACTAAAACTTGGGAATCAATATACTTATAAATATTGTTGAACTTATATTTTGTGGATTATAATCCTTGATAATCTTATTTTACCATCTTGTTTACAATTATTAATTTAGTAATATATATTATCTTTAATTTCTATATTATTGTCTTTTATTTTATTTTCATCATTAAAAAATCTCTTCAATCTTTGGAGCTAGGTTAGAATTTATTAATTTTTATTTAAAATAGTTTTCTTTTCGATTTTAGACAACTTTTTTGGGTTCGATCTCGTGCTTACACGAACACTATATTTCATATACGATTCGTGCGCTTGCGAGTATAAATATTTAAAACATACCCGTTTTGGGTTCATCAAGTTTTTGGCGCCGTTTCCGGGGAGTTGCAAGAAAAAAGAAACAAAATATATCTCAAGGTTAGTGATTTCTTCTACTAGTTATTTTAATTTTTGCACTTAAAAAAAAACTATATATACAAAAATATAAAAAAAAAGATATATCTATAAAAACAAAAACAAAAACAAAAACAAAAAATGGATAAAAAGAAAATTTGGGACGGTTCTACCACCCATAGAAAAAAAAACTTACTTATATAGTTATATTTATTGTTTTTTTTTATAGTTAACGGCATTTGTGTCTCCTATCTATCATTTTAATTTTTATAGTCGATGACACTTGTGCCTCCTAATTTTGTTATAATTTTGTTGTAATTTATCTTGTTGTTATTATTTTTATTTTTTTTATTTTTGCAAGTTACTAGTTGATGGCAATTTTGCCTCCTAGTCTTTTATTTTATGTTTTAGTTGATGGCACTTGTGCCTCCTAATTTTTACCTTAATTTTGTTATGGTTGATGGCATGCTATGCCTCCCTAATCTTGCTTACTTTTTGATAATCTTACTTAGTTTTATCTTATTTTTCTTTGTCTCTTATCATATTATCGTATAATTGTTTAATATCTTAACATTGTTTTTGTTCTCTTAATTTTATTTATTTTTTCCCTTAATTATCATCTTAAAAAAAAAAAAATAGTTTGTCATTTAGTTTTTACCATATGGATCATTTTAATTATAGTTGGAATTCTCAGTACAACTATTATGAGCACTCAAATTTAAATTATGGAGAAACTAATGATATATATGATATGCATGAATCTTTTGATATCCATTTTGCCCCCACCTATAATCCAAATTTTTCATGGAGTCATACCCTGTCTCCAATAGGGCATGAATTCAACATGCATAGTCAAACTCATGCCCAATCCGACCTATCATATCCCATTCAACAAGAAACGAGCCCATCTTTAGAGGATACCCTACAACAGTTCATGCAATCAACCTACCAAATCTTACTAGCCTAGTCTCATTCAATCTCAAAAATTGAAACAATAATAGGACAACCTGCAACTGTTATAGAGTCGGAAAAACAAGTTTACCCCAACCAACCCATTCTCAATCCAAATAGTCAAATTGAAAATGAAAAGGAGAATGAAGTTGTTGAAGAACTTGTAATATGCATCCAACCCCCTAATGAAACAAAAGAGTTGGATGAAATAATTTTCGAGGCTCATGAGGAAAATGAAAAAGATATAATTATATCTCAAGAGCCCATAAATGAACAAATTGGTATATTTACTCAAAATGAAAAGGAGTCTAATATAGATATGCAACTTTATTATTTTATTGATATCCATTAAAATTGCATATTTCTAATTTTCTTGTGGGTGTGATGTTATCAATTATTATTTATGGCATTTGCATCAAAGTCATAACTCACCCTACAAATGACATTTTACACCATCGATTGGGTGTAGGTTGAAAAAAAAAAATTATAGTTGAGCTAAAGACTATAAACTAAAGCGCTTTGTGAGAGGCAACCCATACTTTAATGTTTCATTTTATATTTCACTTTTGTTGTTTGTTTTTGTTTCATGTTTTCCAAAATGCTTGAAGGAAACTTCTTGCCCAAAAAGAAAAGAAGAGAACAAAACAAATGAGTCAAATCAATGAAGCATTCATCAAAGGGAGTAGTTTTTAATTTTTTCCATTTTATTAAACATCGAGGACAATGCTTCATTTAAGTTTGGGGGTAATGTGTATGATTTTTCTTGGTGTTTATGTGTTTATGCATGTTTTTCATTTGTTGTAAAATTAAAAAAAAAAGAAATTCTTTATTTGTTTTTATGTGATTTTCATTTATTATATAATGTTAAAAAAAGTTATTTTCTTTGTTTTGTTTGAAAAAAAAAATATTGGTGATTTTCATTTTCTAATGATAAGAATTATGATTGAAATTGTTCTTAGAAAAATATAAATAATTATTAAGCTTTACTTTTAATTTTTAAGTTAGTTTGTTTAAATATATATTTTTCATAATATGTCACTTTTTTATTATATTCGAATTTGTGATATTTGGATATAGTTTTGTTGACGCGGTTCTTCGGCAATAGGTAATTAAGAGAAGAAGAGAAAGAGATTAGTACTTAAAAGTAGAACCGCCGCAGATATGAAATCTTTGTGAAAAGAACTAGGTGACCTTAAACACATTTTTAAGTGGTTCGAAGGTTAAAATCCTTCTACTCCACTAGTCAATATTATTGATCTTTTCTGGGTAATTGGTTTACAAAATATATAGTTCTTACAAGACTATTTTTTCCAACCCCTATCAATTCCCAGGGTCTCCATATTTATAGGAGAAGGCACCTGGAAATTGGTAGGGAGGTCATCCCGTGACCTTTCCATTTGTCATATCAAGTCTGTGATATTCATGATTAATTCCTAAACCTGACACACAAGTGCGGTCTAATCAGTATGGAAGGAAACAATGGGCCGCACGGCCCAACCCGTCCGTGGGTGTCTGAATACGCACGTTCCTGCTGCGTGTCCGAGAAGTCAGGGGGATATCGGACACGTGATGGCAGGATTATGCACGTTTATCTTGCGTGTTGACTTCCCATAGGGTCAGAGCTTCCTGAGAAGCTCGCTGCCGGAACAATCCATAACCCGAGCTGATCCGTCAGTGGTCGCCGGATGTTGTTCCCAGCTCCTGGAACAACAAGAGGGAGCAGGAAACTCCATCCCCTCGAGCTAGAAAGGGCCCGTCCTGAAGATAAAGCCTCTGGCCTGTGGGAGCCTCGGGCTAAATCATGTTTAGTCCGAGGATCGTCCTGCTAAACAGCCCGTGGGAAAGCCAGGGCGTACAAGTTTATTTAAGCATTAAATTCTTTAAATCTCTAAAAAAAAATTTGTTTTTGAAAAATCCTAGAATTTGCTTGATTATCTCTTGAGATTTAATTTATTTTTGTTTGCATAAGCTTGTCTAAATGTTCACATGATGATTTTTGTGTTTGCATGTTAAATATTTATTTTGAAAACAATTTTAACTTTTCAAATTAATTACATAAGCTTTACTTTTATTTGTGTTTTTCTTTGAACTATTTCCAATATGTAATTTTTGAGTTAAACATTAGGCATCACCAATTTTTAAAAAAAATGTGTGTGTTTTTTAATTTTTCTTTTGCTCGAGGACTAGCAAAATATTAAGTTTGGGGGTGTGATAACTCTACAAAATAGAGTTATTTTACCACTTTTTATGTGCTAATTGTTGCTTAACTCTTGAGTTTTTAATTGATTTATTAAGTTTTTAAGTAATTTTGAATTTATTAGGTTTATTTTAATTTTATATATTTTTGTGTATTTTTATAGTTATATTATTGTAAAATTTTATAGTTTAATTATTTAAAATTAATATTGTTAAGTTAGGAGTAAAAATATGCAATTTTGAGCTTAAATGTTTAAGAAAATTAAATTTTAATTAATATTTTCATGGAACTTTTATTGTATATTTTATTATTGAAAATATTTAGTTTTAATTTAATTTATGTTTTTTTATAGGAAATATGGTGTATTTTTGGGCTCTTGAAAAGCAAGAAAAAGAAGAAGAAAAAAAAAATGGTAAAACTGAAAATATGCCCAGCCTTTGGGCCCAGCAGGAAGTAACCTTCTGAAGCCCCTCACCAGCTCAGCCCGTGCTCCCCAGACCCAGCTCCATTCAGCCTTCAGCCTTCCTCCCAGCTCCAGCCCGCCTGTTTCCTTCCTCAGCAGCAACACCACACGGGCCACCTGCCCCAGTTCGGCCCAAAAGGACCCCAACGCCCAACCTCCAGCAGCTCACCAAGGCCACCCGCCAGCTGTTGACTCCACACCAATCCACCCAACCGAAGCCAATCCTCACAGCCGTCCACCAGCAAAGACGACACTCAGAATCAATCATCAGCTGCCTACATCAACGCCAGCTCCCCTCAACAGCCATTTGGGCCAATTGCTCCAGGCCCAATTTCCTCCCAGCAGCACCTGCTTCATTGCCAACCGCCTGGGCCATTTTCCAACCCAACCAACTTTTCCCTTATTTTGAGCCCAACAATTGTCTACTTGTCCCTTTGTTAAAAATACAACATTTTTACCCCACTTTCTACACATTTTACCCCAAAACATCATCATTATACCCTATAATTTACACTTATTTTACATATTATAATTAATTAAATTAATATAATCAATTTAATTAATTTAAATTGATTATTTTAATATCTTTTTTTTGGCTATAAATAAGGGAGTTTAGGGTGTCAATTTTAAAAGAGGTTACCATACCAAAAATTCTACACATTTCAAAACCTCTCTATTCTCTTCATCTTCATCTTCTTTTTGGTTATTTTCTATGTATTTTTAGAGGAAAAATTTGGGGGTTCATCCTCCAAATTTTCCTATTTATGTTTGTAATTTTTAGTTTGTATTTCCTATTCTAGTTATGTGTTTATAATCTTTTTAAGATTATTAAGGTGATGATGAAACAATATGTAACTAGATAGTATTTATTTTGTATGTTGATTTCCCATTTTGTGTAACAAAGTTTATGGAATTTTCTTCTTCAAATATCTTCTTTCATCTTAAATATCATGTATTTTGGATTGTTAGCACATATTTACCCTTTGTTCTTCATTAGTGCAAAAGCATAATATTCTTTGTGTAAGATGTGTCATTAAATTGTATACATCCATGCTTAGAACAAAAATATTATGTTTTGCCTTATAAATAATTTTCATTGATTTATTTGTTATTTCATTAGATTGATTTACACTAAATGCTTTGAAATTATAATTTTGAAAAGTGAAGAAAAATCCTATCTTTTTAGAAGTAATTTGTGCTTAAAATTATAAATCTATTTGGAAAATGATAGTTTGATTTATTTTAACTATTACTAAAACTTGGGAATCAATATACTTATAAATATTGTTGAACTTATATTTTGTGGATTCTAATCCTTAATAATCTTATTTTACCATCTTGCTTACAATTATTAATTTAGTAATATATATTATCTTTAATTTCTATATTATTGTCTTTTATTTTATTTTCATCATTCAAAAATCTCTTCAATATTTGGAGCTAGGTTAGAATTTATTAATTTTGATTTAAAATAGTTTTCTTTTCAATTTTAGACAACTTCTTTGGGTTCGATCTCGTGCTTACACGAACACTATATTTTATACGATCCGTGCGCTTGCGAGTATAAATATTTAAAACATACCCGTTTTGGGTCCATCACGTAATGATCCTCTTTGAGGACCCCAGGGATAACTTCTTAGCATGGTTGAGGGTAGACCTTAGAGTCCGTAGGTTTGATAGTTGCCTAGGAAAATACCAGACCATGTATAGTATAAATTAGGTCTGGGATGGGGTAGTTGTATAATATGGGACCAACATTTATAGGGACCTATCGAGACTATCCCCCACCTATAGAGAGGGGACCCCCTTAGAGTCATCAGAAGATAGGGGGATTTCTTGGTCCCCGAGCTCAAGCTTGTTCGAAGCTACCAGTTAGGTTTCTTTTATCTTGGAGTCTCGTTTCTTATGAGAACCTTATTCGATTACTTACATACAATATTTTATGTTTCTCATGAGACATGGATTCAAACTTGGATAACGTTCTTAACAGGTCTGTGGCCTCGAGGGCCAACAAACACCAACGAGTGTCCCAGAAGGGAGGTTGCCCCTCCAAACTCTGAGGTGGTCCCCCTGGTCCAGGTGCTGTTAGACTTAGGCCAGGTTGCTAAGCCCACGACGCCCTCCGAGGTTGTGCCTCCCCCTGCAGCTCAACCAATTGAGCCCAAGCTCCTATCCAAGATCACTTCCTGTCGATCTTGACTTATGTGCTCGAGTTTGTGGTCGATAGAACTATCGAAACTCCTGGGGTCAATCTCAGTTCTGAAGCTTTGACCCGCGTGGGTCAAAGTTTCAGCAACATCGGGGCCCCTCAGTGGGAAATTCTGACCTCCTATCGAGATACCAACACTATTTTTGAAAAGAGTGGCAAGCTGTTTTCCTCGGTTAGTTATTTTTTTCCAAGCCCCTTGCTTTTGTGCTAAATTTGATTTGTGCTTTTCTGACCTTGACCTCTTTTTTTTTCTTTTGTAGGCATTCATATCCTTTGTTCAACATAATTTCGTGTTGGATAGGGAGGTTACAACGAGCTGAGAACTTGAGCAGGAGGTCCGAGATGCCCAGCTGAGGCTCGAAGACGACTTCAAGAAAGCCTAGCTAGAAATTGAAGTGATGGATGTGGAGATCAAAAGGATACCCGAGCTTGAGTCCAAGCTGGAGGCGACCTTGAAGGAGGTTGAGGTCAGGGACTCTGAGATCAGGAAGATTAGGGAGCTCAACGCCAAGCTGAAAGAGGAGAAAAAGATGACCTTTGAGGTTATCGAGGGCGAGAAGGCTCATCTGAGACCCAAAAAAGATCACATCGTAGACATGGCGATGTATCAAATTTGGGCTAACAACCTCGACCTCGATACTAGCTTCCTTGCTGGCCTAGAGACTGAATTCATTGCCAAGTGGCAGGCTTGACTCGAGGAGGAAGAGGCTAGGCTCGATGCTGAAGAGGTGGCGGAGGCTTCTGGGACTATGGCTAAGGAGACATTCAATCCTTGAAGTCCAAGTCATGGGCTACGACCCATTTTAATTTTTGTAACTATATTTTTTGTGCCCTTGGGTCAATGATACTTTACAGCTTGAGTCTGAGGTATTTTGATTATCTAATGACTATTTACATTTTAATAGTAGTTTTTGTGCTTTCAATTTTCTAGCTCAAAAACCTTTTTGCATATTGTCTACCTTTAGCTTTTTGCCTTAATATTATGCATCATATTTCTGGATCAAAATATTTCGAGCATGTTATTATTAAGGACATGCTTTTATACTTGTTTATTCGTACAAATATACGTTGGGTTTAAGTTCGAATTTCAACTCATTCATGAATAGTTTATTCGAAATGCCTATGTTCGGCTTCGTTATTGCCAAGGTCGAACCTTACTTTTACCACACATTTAAAAAAAAAATACTCAAATGGTATGTAACCTCATTAGTCTAGTTATATTTTGTTATTCCAGTAACTTTTCCTCATCCTCGAGTATGACCTCGAAGTTGCAAGGTCGAAATGCTTTTGCAAAAATTTCCAGCCCTAGTCTCAACTTATGTTTTTTGGTTGGTTTATCTAAAATTCCAACTTTTGAATGCGTCAATTAGGTCTTGTTGGTTTGTTCTAAACTTGTTTAATTCGTGTTTGGTTAATGATCCATACACTTATTGTTTTCTTCATGTTGGGTTAGCAATCCAAACATTCATATTAGAGTTAATTTTTATTTATGTTAAGTTTTTTTGAGCCTGTGGTATGATTGTATATCACTTATGTCCCCTTAATATCCTATGATTGCGATCTTAGGTTATTGGATTTTGAGGGTTTGCAAAAAAGTATAACAATAAAAATACAACATTTGAATGAAATTTAGTACTTTATTAATAAAAAGTAAAAAATCAAATACACGCTTGGTTAAAATGAATAAACATAATTCCTATATTATTGATAATAAGGTCGTAGATGTTCAACATTCCAAGCTCGCGAAACCAATCCTCCATTCAACCCCACTAGTTTATAAACTCCAGGTCGAATAATGGACTCGATCTGATAGGGTCCCTCCCAATTAGGCCCAAGCACCCCTGCAAATGGGTCTCGTGTGGCTAGAAACACGCGCCTCAAGACCAATTCTCCCAATCTGAATTTCCTATCTCAGACCCTTTTGTTAAAATATCTCACAGCCCTTTGCTGGTATGCATCATTTTTCAATTGGGCTTCGTCTCATCTTTCTTCGATGAGGTCGCGCCTTATAGTTGGGATTTCGACCTCGATAGGAAACATGGCCTTGCATCCATAAGCCAAGGCGAAGGGGGTATGCCCCGTTGAGGATCTTGTCGTTGTTCTGTATGCCCATAGGACATGAGGTAGTTCCTCCAACCATCTCCCCTTAGCTTCTTCTAGCCTTTTCTTCATAGAACTATTTAGAGTCTTATTTACTTCTTCGACCTGGCCATTCACTTGGGGATAGGCCATGGAGGAAAATCTTTTAATTATCCCATTTTTTTTTGCAAAAGTGTGTGAACAAATCACTGTCAAATTGGGTCCCTTAATATTACACGTTCTTTACTACAAAATCTAGGACTTTCTTCAAGGTGATAGTTACTAAGGGTTCAGCTTCCGTCCACTTTGTAAAATAGTCGACGATGACTGCATCATATTTTATCCCACCTTTTTCTGGTTGGCAAGGAGCCTATGAGTTCGATTCCCCATATCGCGAATGGCCATGGGGAGCTCATCATGGTAAGCTCAATGGGTGGAGCTCGCGGTATCGAAGTGAATCATTGACACTTATCACAACGCTTAACGTACTCGAATGAGTCTGCCTTGACTATTGGCCAGAAATATCCTTGCCTAATCAACTTTTTTGATAGGCTATGCCCCAATGTGGTATCCACAAAATCCTTCATGGATTTCTTCTAAAACTTTCTTTGCCTCGGGGGGAGTTACACACCTATGTAATGGCATGCAGTATCCCCTTCTGTACAATTTTCCTTTTAAGATGGTGTATTTTTGTATTTTGTACATAAGCTTTCTAGCCTCGTTCCGGTCTGTTGGGAGACTTCCTATTTCGAGATAGTCAACTATCGGGGTCATCCAGGTGGGTTGCGAGTCAATCATGTTTACATCATCTTCCTCAGCTTAGATTATGCTCGGAACCGGTAGGAATTCTACTGGAACCACGTTGAGTGTGTCAGCTTCGTTGCTCGTGGCGAGCTTGGCCAATGCATTTGCATTCGAATTTTGTTCCCCGAGAACTTGTTTTATAGTGTAGAACTCAAACTCCCCAAATGCTGCCTTAACTTTCTCCAGGTAGGCTGCCATTTTTATGCCACGGCTTGATATTCACCCAGGACCTGGTTAACGAACAATTGAGAGTTACTGTAGCAGTGAATGGCCTTTTCTATGAGCTCAGAGGCTATCCGAAGACCTGCTAACAACGCCTCGTACTCAGCCTCATTATTCGATGCCTCAAAGCTAAACCTTAACGTCAAATGGAATCGATTTCCCATCGGGATGATCAAAATGATTCCTGCCCCGACCCATTTTCGTTTGAGGACCCATCGACATAAAGTCTCAACAGCTTGCGGGCTGGGGTTACGACTTCCTCGTTGGAGATCCCTGTACATTGGACAATGAAGTCTGCCAACGCCTGTCCTTTGATCATTATTCTAGGATGATAAGTGATTTCGAACTGTTCGAGCTCGACATCCCATTTCAACAATCTCCCAGATACTTCGGGCTTGGACAATACTTGTCTTAACGGCTGATCAGTTAACACATGGATAGGATGTGCTTGGAAATTGTGTTGAAGCTTTCGAGATGTGTGTATTAGGCTCAAAGCCAGCTTCTCCATTAATGGGTATCTCGATTCTGTCCCCAGTAACCTCTTGCTGAAGTAGTGTATAGGTTTTTGTACTTTCTTATCCTCCCGGACAAGTACTGCACTAATCGCATGCTCGGTTGTGATGAGGTATAAGTATGATGCTTCCCCTGGGATTGGTTTAGACAAGATTGGTGGCTCGACGAGTTGTTTCTTAAGATTCTGGAATGCGAGTTCACACTCGTTCGACCATTCAAACTTCTTGCCCCCTCTCAAAAGATTAAAGAATGGAAGACACCGATCTATAGATTTCAAGATAAACCTACTTAAGGCCACCATTCGTCTAGTTAGGCTGTGAACATCTTTATGTTTTTGAGGTGAGGGCATGTCAATTAAAGCTTTAATCTTGTCGAGATTAGCCTTTATACCCTGAACATTCACTATAAATCTGAGAAACTTTCCTGAGGATACTCTGAATGAGCATTTTTGTGGGTTTAAGTCTCATATTTTATTTTTGGAGCACAGAAAAACATTCAATGAGATCATCCACATGGTTACAGTTATGTTTGGATTTTACTAACATATCATCCACATAAACATCCATGTTATTCCCTATCTGCTCAGCGAACATCCTATTCACCAATCTTTGGTATGTGGCTCCTGCATTCTTGAGCCCGAAAGGAATTGCATTGTAACAATACAAGCCTTTATCGGTCACGAAGCTCGTATGTTCTTGGTCGGGTGCATGCATGGCTATTTGTTTATATCCAAAATAAGCATCCATGAATGACATGATGTCGTGACCCGCAGTGGCATCTACAAGCTGGTCGATTCAAGGGAAGGGAAAGCAATCCTTGGGGCATGCCTTGTTGAGGTCCGAATAATTGATGTAGGTTCGCCACTTGTCATTGGGCTTCGAAACCAGCATAGGATTGGCTATCCAATCAGGGTAGAAAGCATCTCGGATAAACCGATTTTCCTTTAGCCTTTCGACCTCCTCTTTCAGGGCTTTCTTCCTATTGTCATCCAAGAGACTCCTTTTATGTTGCTTCAGAGGGAAGCTCTTATCTATGTTGAGTGCATGGCTCATAATACTCGGTTTGATCCATACCATATCCGAGTGTGACCATGCAAACACATCCTGGGTTTTCTCTCAAAAAGCATGTTAATTGCAATTTTTCATTTTCGGAGAGATTTAGTGTCCCAATGCCACTAGACGCCAGGAACTTGATGGCCAAATTCCTAACAGAAGACACTGCCCCTAGCCCAATCAGGGTTAGTCTCCCGAGCAGTACGTTGTATGCTGACGGGGTGTCCACCACTATGAATTCCACCATCCTGGTTACCAAGACTAGATAGTCTCCCAAGGTTACGGGGAGTTCGATGGATCTAATGTTGGCAACCCCTTCTCTTGAAAATCCATACAAGGTTGTTGCATAGGATTTCAAATCTCAAAGCGTGAGTCCCATCTTTTCTAGAGTGGCCTTGTAAAGGATATTGACTAAGCTACCATTATCTATCAGGACTTTGCGCACCCTTTTGTTGGCAAGCTGAAGTGTGATGACCAGAGGGTCGTTATGGGGAGACTGGACATGTGAAACATCTTCTTTTGTAAAAGTAATGGGTTGAGATTCAACCCTTAGCTGCTTTGGAGTTCGTGGTTCAAGCTCATAAGGAGAACCGACTCCAGTCTTGAGCTCGTTCACATATCTCTTCTAGGAATTTCTGCCCGATCCAGCAAGGTGTGGTCCTCTAGAGATGGTTACCACATCCTCCCCATCTATTGGGGGAGGTCGATCATCCTCCCTTGCTTGGGAGGTGTTATTCTGCAGGGAAGGTTGTGCAGAAGCTGCCCTCTGTCCAATCGACGCTTGATTGGTATTTCGATTCCTTATGTATTGTCTGAAATATCCTCTTGAGATCAGGCCTTCGATCTCATCTTTCAGTTGTCAGCATTATTGGTGGTATGTCTGACATCCCTGTGGAACTTGTAGTACTTGTTGGTATCTCTCTTTGACTTCAGATTTCGCAGTGGGTCAGGCCGCCTAAATGGGACCTGATTCTCATTTGCGAAAAAAATATTCTCCCAATTTTCATTGAGCTCCGTGTAAACTATATAAATGGAGAAATACTTGTCTCCCTACTTCTTTTTCTCCTTATCTGCCTCTCAGTTATTCCCTTCATTTTTCTTTCTTTTTGAAGGGTTATATCTTGACGGTCGAGACGTTGATGGGGTAGCCGGGGTCGAGGTTGAGATCTTGGAAAGGGTCGGTCAGGTGGCTTACAGGTTGGCCTTGCCACCATCATTGTCAGGAGTCCATGACGTATTCCATGTTTCTATGCTCCGGAAGTACGTCTCAGATGCGACTCATGTGCTGAGATATGAAGACTTGGAATTGCAAATAGATTTGGCTTATGAAGAGCAACCAGTTCAGATCTTGGATTGGAAAGATAAAGTATTACGGAATAAGAAGATTCCTCTTGTTAAGGTATTATGGAGGAATAGTAGGGTCAAGGAAGCTACCTAGGAGCTTGAGATAGCGATGCGGGATCAGTATCCTAAGTTATTCAAGTAAATTTCGAGGACGAAATTCTCATTAGGAGGGGATAGTTGTAATGACCCAAATTTATTAATAAGGCTTAAGGGCCTTGATTAGTGCGCTAGGAGGGCATAATTGGATTATAAGTGATTTAATGATTTAAAAGCATGTTATATGACTATTTGAATATTTGTGATGCATGACTATGTGTATTAGTATGCATGTAGGCTCTGATTAGGTTAGAAGGGTGTTATCCCGAAAATCAGAAGTGAATGACGTGGCAGGAATTAATTGTGCGTGGCTGACACCTGGAAAACCAGTGTTCGACTATCGACCAGGAAGATGTTCGGAGTTATGCGATCAATCTCTTCATACAACCAGTCTGGTCGTATGCACGTAACACACTGAGAAAATCTTAGGCAGTTATGATGGAATCCAAAATTCTCTCCCATAATTTCCTGAGTATCCGATTATTTAGGAAATAATATCTGTAACAAATCAATGTAAATCTTCCCTGAGCTTATAAATAGAAGAAGAAGGCTCAGAGGAAGGGATCCGATCTTTTTTCTCCTTTTCTGACTTCTAAATCGCTAGAGTTTAGAGTTATCATATCAATCATATTGTATTGTTCTTCAGAGGTCAGTGAAACTCATTGAACCCTAGTTCTTTGATCACTCCTTTGACTCTCATATCAATAACAATTTAAGTGGACGTAGGTTATTACCAGATTCTGGGGCCAAACCACTATAAAATATCGTGTTCTTATTACTTTCGCTATTACGTTCTTTTCAACGCATTCATCCACGTCAAGCGTATTTCGACTCAGTGTCAGTTGCCCAAAATCAGGGTCAACAAAGGGCATAATCGTACTTTTGGTCCATTGATGGTATAACTGTATATATTTGTGATAAATTGTCGAGACCACATTATTATGTGGATATATTTGTAATCTGTGACTCGAGACGATCCCAGTGAGCAGTTTAGCGAAAAAGTCACGGCGGGGATTTATACCCGGCTCGGGGCGAGCCTGGGGGTATTTATTGGAATTTAGAGAATATACTGGAGTCTATTTTGATATTGAGGAATATAATTGGTGATTATTTAGGTGTTGGGAGGTAAGTGGCAAATATTAGAGACACTCGAGGAATTAGCGAGAAAATTGGGGGAAATGACCAAAATGCCCCTTGGTGGATTAAAAGGCTTAGGATTTATGGGAGGGTATTGTGGTCATTTGGCTTATAAGGGATACATTTTATTAAGTTTTATACTTTAGTGGAATGTGTAGAAGGCAGTAGAGGTCTGAAGAAAAAGGAAGAAAAGAAAGAAAAGGAAGGAAAGAAAGGGAATTAGGAGTCTACCTTTCTCTCTCTCGGTTGAAGGACTTCTCTCCAATTCTTGAAGGAGTTTGGGGCTAAAACTCAGAGGGAGTCTAGGCAGGAGCTTGAGGCTAAGGTCCTTGGTTTGGCTTGAAAAATTGGCAAGGAGTTAGCAAGAGCAATACATCCATTTGAGTTAAGATTTTGGGGTTAATATTTCAGTTCTTAGTAATGGTGTTGGGCTATTTTTCTAAGCAAAGTTCTATGGGAATCCTAGGGAGTTGAGGCTGGGGATTTGAGGAGGAGAAGGCTAAGCAGGAGTGGGAGACAACTTAGGCTAAGCTCACCCATCAAAGGTAAGAAGCTCTAGTTTTAAGCCTTGTGATTTCTGTGGTTTTGCTGAGATTTTGAGCTTTGGGTTTGGCCATGGTGAATTTTTTGATTTAGGGTGCATGTGCTAGATTTTTTGTGTGGTTGGGATGCTTGGGATGATGGGAGGATGTTGGTAGGCTTGTTTTTGTGTTTGGTTGAAGTTTGGAAAAGTTTTGGTAAGGTTTGGCTCAGGGAAAATTGAAGGAGGACAAGGCAGGAATTGTTGTGCTGTGACTAGCGCTAGCCACTGGGCGTTGTAGCGCTAGGCTGAGTGTTCGGGGCATTTTTAGGTTCTGTTTGTAGCACCCTCCTTAGAGCGCAGTAGTGCTACCCTGCTTCCAGAAAAGGGTTTTAGGGTTATTTTCAAGGGTTTTTGCTTGGGGGTTCGGGGTTTGATTCCACCACCCTGTTTGGTGTAATTAGGCCTTCCCGAGGGCTTGGGATTAGTCCCGAGGCTAGGTTTTGGAATAGAGGTTTGGTGATGATTCTGACCTATGGTTGTGATTAGGTCTGCGCTAGGGCTCAAGGGGGGATCGTGCTTGAGGATTAACTCGAACAAAGCTAGAAAATCTAAAGGTAAGAAAACTGCACCCGGTTATGTGTTTGTGATGGGATTAAGTGCTCCCGATATCTGTATAATGTCATAGATGGTATTACGCCATGGGACATGTGATAAACGACCTAACGGTGCCGTATATTATACTTGCGGATAGGGCGCAGCTCGGCCACTGGTAGCCGAGGACAACTTAATGTTCACTGAGCTCGGTTTAAGCGGGCCGGAGTCAGTGGAATAAACAGAGGGTGTGGCCTAAGGGCGTTAACCCTGGTTATCATGTGTGGATTGATTATTGATATGAAATGATATACTCGGTATGCTAAATACTTGATTAACATGAATGCTTAAACTGTTGAGTACATGCTTATGCAGTATGAGATCTATGATTGTATGTTGATTGAAGTGCTTTGTTATTGTGTTTTCTTGCTGGGCCTTGGCTCACGGGTGCTACGTGGTGCAGGTAAAGGCAAAGGAAAGTTGGACCAATCCTGAGATGGCGAGCTACGGGGTTGAATGTACATAGTCAGCTATTCGGCCGCCACAGCCGATGAGTGGAATAGGACGAAAAATGCTGAACCATCTGTTTTGCCATAGAGTGGATAATCATTGTATCTAGATCTTGAATCTTTTGTGAACAATCTTTAACTTATTACTTTTGGGATCCCATATAAATAAAAAAATGTTTATTTATAAGAAATGCAACTTTTGAGACCAAAATCTTTTAACCCTAGTTCAACTATAGTTTTGGTAACACGTTTTGATTAAATGACTTGATTGGCAACTCTTGCACCTTTATAAACACACAGTGTAACGGTCTTGGCTATCCAGGGCATTACAACTTGGTATCTGAGCGTCCTAGGTTTAAGGGTTCCTGAAGACTGGTTGGACATGTACATTTGCCACGAAAGACAATCTCGACTCAGGGTTTGGTAAATTGTGTATACTTGACTATGTACTTAAATGATTTGAATGGGATACGACTGTTGATATCTGCTTGGTTAATAGGGAGCATAAGATACTGATAGGGCCTGGCCCTTGACTATTGCATGATGATATTGAGGCGTGCTTATCAGCACTACTATGCATGTGAATGAATATATGGATAAATTGTTATACTTTGATTGCTTATGAATGATTGGAGTTCCAGTGATGGATCATGAAAGGATTATTACCCTATCATCATAGTCTGATTGCTGAGTCGTTGATTGTAGATTGACTTGGATAATTATGCGTCCAAGAAAATCTACGCGACTAGCCGGCAGGTCTGAGACTAGAGATGATGATCAGGGCTAGACCCCTCCGCCAGTCCCTGAGAACTGGCAGCATCTTATGGCAGACATGCAGGCTTGGATACAGAGCTAAGATGAACAGATCCAAATTCTACGGCAGCAGGCTCCATCAGGGAGTGTTGCCCCTATTGTGTCACCTGCAGTGGTACCTGTTGTACAACCAATTGAGGTTGGGAATAGATGGGAGCTGTTGTATGAGCGGTTCAGGAAATAGCAGCCCTCGATCATTGAAGGAGGACCTGATCCACTGAAGGCTGAACTGTGGATGACTATGATTACTACCATTCTGGACTTTATGAGGGTAGAGGGACATGACAGAGTGGCCTGTGGCACATATATGCTGAGGGAGGATGCCCGAATCTGGTGGGAGGTGGCATCACAGACCAGAGATGTTACTGCTTTGACCTGGGAAGGATTCAAGGACCTGTTTAGTCAGAAGTACTATAGTGTTTCCATCAGGGTAGCGAAAGTAAATGTGTTTGTGGGGCTGGTTCAGGGCATTATGAAAGTTACAGAATATGCCCTAAAGTTTGAGAGACTTGCGAAATTTGCACGAGACCTTGTGCCTACTGATGCAGCTAGGCAGAATAGATTCATTAGAGGGCTTAATGCTATGATAGGCCGAGATGTGAGAATTACAACAGTTCCTGGAGGGACAACTTATGCCCAGGCTGTAGAGAAGGTGCTTACCACTGAGGAAGTAGAGAATAAGATATGGAGAGAGAGTGCAGCGAGACGGGAGGGCCGCTGGGCGGTGCCACCATACTCTGGTTCTGGTAGGGGCGAAGGCCCCAGTGATTTGAAGAGGAAGACTCCTGAGGCTTCGATTGCTCCTGGTCCTGATAGGAGATGTCGGGGTACTCAGGGTTGTTGTCAGGGAGGCGGTGATTCATGGAGGACTTATCCTGAGTGCACGAGGTGCAGAAGACGCCATTCGGGCGAATGTCGGGCTAAGGCTTGCTATGTATGTGGGGTGGTGGGACACCTCAAGAAAGATTTCCTGACAGTGAAGAAGGGTGATGCGGGGAAGGTGGACAACTTGACTCCAGCTCGAGTGTTCACCCTGACGCAGGCAAAGGCTGAGGTTAGCCCCTCGGTAGTGACAGGTCAGCTTTCTAGTGTTGGCTCTCCTTTTACTATGTTGATTGATTCTGGTGCTACACACTCGTTTGTTTCTAGTAAGGTGATTGATAGACTGTGTAGACCTAGTGAGTATTGTACTTCAGGGTTTGGGAATATTTTGCCTACAGGGGAACTGGTAGTATCTAGGAGGTGGATTAGAGCACTGCCAGTGATAGTTGATGGTAGGGAGTTATCAGTAGACTTGATTGAGTTAAGTATGGAGGACTTTGATATGATTTTAGGTATGGATTGGCTGGTTAGATATGGATCTACCATTGACTGTAGAAAGAAGATGGTGACTTTTGAGCTAGAGGATGAGGATCCTTTCATTTTTGTGGGAGCGATGCATGGACCCCGCGTACCCAGTATAGAAAGAGATAGGGTGATGGGTTCTGTCAAGCATAATGTGAGTGCGTAGGGAGAGTTTCCATTTTGTGCACAAATCAAGTATGCCATAGATGGCGATCACATCGATTGGGGAGAGGGAATTAAAGGAAGATTAAGGATTTATTTTGGGTAAGTGATTCAAGGGTTCGGCTAGGTTAAGAAGGGGAAACAAGTGAGGTTTGGAGGCTCATATGTTGTGGTGGCTGCCGAATCCTAGAGAGAAGGGCTCGTGAGGCTAGGAGAAGAGGAAAAGAAGAAGGAAGAAGAAAGGGATTAGGGTTTGAAATCCCTAGGGTAAGTACTTGGTTCATGGTGACTTTATTAGTTTCTACTTCTTCTTCTTGAATCTAAGAGCATGTTGTTGTTTTTTCTCTTCTTTTGTGGTGTATTTGAAAATCCTAGGGGTTTGATCAAAAGCGGTGGCCATTGTTTTGTGTCCTTGAGTGCTAGCAAGAGAGGTAATGAGAAACTTTATCTTATGGTGGTTGTTCTTGTTATTTTAGTTCTTGTTGTTTGGTTTTAGCAAGGATATTGTTTATGAATGTTGGATTGTTGTTTTGATGTATAGTTGTGCCTTATGGAATTATTTTATTGTTGTTGATATAAAGAATACATGTTTTAATTTGAGGCATGTTAGGTTTTAAATTGAAAAATGGAAACAAGAATGAGATTGATGTATGTTTCGGCCTAAGAGTATGTTTTAGGGTTTGTGTTGTTTTCTTTCATATTCTTGTAAGCATGCAAAAGGATTAGAGTTGTTTGACCATGAGTATAGGGTTTTGGCCTAGGGGTCCTTTATGCATGTTGAGTTATTTTTTATGCTATTGAATTACATGTTTTCATTGGTGATCATAGGAGCATGCTAGGTTTTGTTTTGGGTTTGGGAACAACAAGAGATAGAAACATGTTGTAGGTTTCAGACTAATGCTTTAATAAGAGGGTTATGAACTTTGTTTGGTTCTTCTTAACTTTATTCTACTATTTTGGGTTAATGAGCATATTGTCAATTGTGATATTTCATGTTATTATGTTGTGTAGGATTCAACATGAGCATGCATTATGATGTAAGTTTGTTTTTTATGATGGTTTTGCATGCTTAAATGTATTCTTGAATTGTTCAAGTGTAGAAACATGTTAGGTTATGTGTTAGCATGATTAAAGGTGCAATTTTGATAATTATAAGCTTGCTATTTTTTTTTATATATTTATTGAGTGGAGTTGATATTAAATGATTTTAAAATGCACAAGACACTACAAGAAAAAGACTCTACAGCGATGAATTTTGTCATCGCTATAGATCAAGAAGTCATCGTTGTAGGTATACAACGATGACATGTCGTCACCAAAACGGCGTCACTGTAGGTCCATATGTGTAGCGACCTACATCGATGACAAAATGCAGTCGCCATAGTAGTGTTTTACTATAGCGACGACATGTTGGTCGTTGTAGGAAATCCCTTTTTTTTCGATTGGGTTGGGATATTGCGACGACATGTCTTCGCTGTAGGTGGTTACAAAATTTGAAAATTTGAATTTCAAAAACTCCTACAACGACCACTTCTCGTCGCTGTAGAGTGTGTGGGTTTATATGCCTTCAGAGACGACATGTCGTTGCTGCAGGGTCACGAAATCTCAGATTTTCGTGTTCAACGAGCACCTTACTGCGACGATATGTCATCGCTGTAGGTATATAATTTTTTTTTAAAAATTAATTAATTATATTAATTAAAATTTATTTCATAAAATATTAATTAAATAAATAAATAAAACCAATTTATTAATTAAATATTAAAAGCAATATAAAATTAGTATAGTCTCCAAAATATAAAAAATAAAACATAAGTAGTATAGTCTCCAAAATAAAAAAACACAACAAAAAATATTAATAAGTTCAAAATAATATTATAACCAAACTAAATTTCATCTAAATCAATTCCAAAGTCATCATCATCGTCAAGCTGTTGTGGTGGTTGTGGTGGTGGTTGTGGTTGTTGCAGCTGCTATGGCTGTTGTGGTCGAAAGTTCGCCATCATGGTCTGTATCATATTCATGTCCAAGTTGACAGGGTGAAATTGTGGAGCATGGATGTTCGGATTTGTAGCTTGCATAAATTGTTGGATTTGTGGGAAGTTGTTGTTCTGGGTCATAATGGCTTGACTGAAGTGTTGAACCATGGACTGGAAAACCTCAACAGGTACCATTGGAGGGCCGACTGTGGTGGATGAAAATAGTGATGCCTCTGATTGTGAAGAGGATCTGGTGGCACCTGAGGCAAATGTATTAGTGCCCTTCAACTTGCGTCCAATAACTCGGTTGTGTCCACAATGTTTGTAACACCCTACTACCCAGGGACCGTTACACTATGTATTTTAAATAGTGCTAAACTCGCTAAATGAGTAATTTGTCCATAATCATGTAACTAAGCGTGATTAACAGTTTAGGGTTAAAATGTTTGGTCAAAGACACAAATGTTTCACAAAAACTTTTACTATATACATGGAATCCCAAACACATTTAAAATGTTAATTACAATAAAAGAGTTACAGCCTGCCGACCTAAGCGGCATAATAGGGTATAACCCTAGTTCCTCTTTAAACCCTTGGCCGTGGTGGTCGAGCAGCCGCATATGCATACATCGTCACCTAAGCTTTCCAACTCAAGGATGGTCCATCTTTCATTTCCCTTTACCTGCACCACATAACACCCATGCGCCGAGGCTCAGCAAGAAAACTTAACACATGCTCATAAGCAGTTACCAACATATATCCAAATCATAATACACATGCTTAGTAGTAATAACCCTACTTATGCATGCATACAAATCATATAAATGACTACAATGTCATATGGGACCAATTGCCCTAGATAAATGGTCAATGAATCATATCAGGGTCCAATGCCCATTATACATGATTATGGAATCATAATGGCTTAATGCCCTAGGACATGGGACTAATGAGTCACATTGGGGCCCTTTGCCCAGTCCTCTGTATAACCAGCCTTGGAACTGGCCCAGCGTACCTGGTGCTTTAGTTATCTCTGACCCATAGGTCGGTCAAGCGTATGATGCGCTCCTAATTATGCTAGGCCATATGGACCAGCGCTTCGCGCTATTACCATGCTTGACTAATAAGGCAATGCCTTACGACCAACATTCCGTGTGTTAATGCCGTCCTTGACTAATACGTCAATGCTTTACGACCATTACTCGCCGTGCTAAGGTCGTCCTTGACTAAAAAGCCAATGCTTTATGACCAACACTCACCATGCTAATGTCGTCCTTGACTAATAAGTTAGTGCTAGGATATGGGACTAATAAGTCACCCTAGGTCCCTAGTCCTATCCTCTGTATAGCGTACCTGGTACTGACCAGCACTCCACGTGCTAAGGCCATTCTTGACTAATAAGTCAGTGCTAGGATATGGGACTAATATGTCACCCCAGATCCCTTAGTCCTATCCTCTGTTTAAGGGTACCTGACGCTTCCGGTTAGCCTAATCCAAAGGACCAATGTTCAGCGCGCTACTGCCGCCCTTGACTAATAAGTCAATACTTTTCGACCAGCACTCAGCGCAATTGTCGACCTTGACTAATAAGTCAATGTTTTTCTCAATAAGATAATGCAAACATGCATATATCATATGTCAAATATCCAGATATAAATCATTAAGCATGCTAAATCAATGATCATAAGCATAATCATGCACATACTCAGGCATTCATGCCTTATTCACGTTCTTGTTCAACAATTCGAAATCACAAGCATAATAATAATAATGCACATTTACAGAGACTCAAGCTCTGATCAATTATATATTCAACATTCAGGCCACACCATAATCACATGTATCGCATGTATCACATACTGGGTGTAGTTTTCCTACCTTTAGTTCAAGCACAGGTTACCAATAAACGACCCTCGAGCACGATCCCTTTTCGAGCTCCTAGTGATAACCTAGTCACAACCATAATATAGAATCCCGTCAAAATGAGTAAACACATGCTTCTTCATCGAGTCCTAGCCTCTGGGACGTTGAATCCTACCAAGCTGGGGAGTAAGATCGATCCCAAGCCCTTAGGTTTAAGTTTCCATCAATAAAAACCCATTTTGGCCATTTCTGCCCTTTTGGGCTGCGACTCCCAAAACTTGAGCCGTGACCTACTCAAGAACAGGGGCTAACCTCTTCTCTATCTGGGCTGTGGGTCGTTGCCCACCAAAAAAGGGCAGCGACCCAAGTTGCCCCCACAGCTAGAAACCACTTTTTTCAAGCCTAGGTCGTGACACACAATAAAAGGGTTGCGGCCCAACCACGAACACATCCAAGAAATCCGTTTCCCTCCATTTTAAATCCTTCCAAAAACCTATCAAAACATATATAAATCTCAAAAACAAAGTTCCCAATCATCTCAATGTCCCAAAACTATCAAAACCCAAGTTTTAAATCATTCAAAAACTCCTCAAAACGTAAAATCCAAATTCAAAACTTAAGAAATTCTAGGAAACAGAAACTCGAAAATTCAAAGCTTAAATTACCTCTGATTATGTCGTTTCTCACCAAATCATCTGGCTAATAAGCTTCTAATCTTTCCTAGAATCATTATGACTCGATCCTTGCTTGAATCTGAGTCCTAAAACTCGAGATTCCTTCGAAAATGCTAACGAACGTCAAAAAGGGATAACAGAAGAAAGAGAACATACTGAATGTTCTTTTTATGTTTCTGACAGGTTACTTCGAGCTTAAGTAACCTCAAACAAATCCTAATGCTCGGGGTCCCAAAAACGTCCCCAAGGGTAAAATAGTCAAAATTCCCAGAATTCCCTCAAGATCTCTCTAACTTCCAATATATCATCAAATAATCATTCCCATTACCCAATAACCCGGTAATGTATTAAATACCCAAAACCCTTGTCTCACACCGAGTCAAATATGGGTCCCGTTGTGACTTTTCCACTAACTTGCTCCCTAGGATCGTCTCGTGCTGTGTAACTCAAATATATCCACATAATAATGTGGTCCCACACATATATCACATATATGCCAAATATAACCATAACGGGCCAAATTACAAAAATTGCCTTTTTAATCAGAAATTGGTCCACATGCATATTTAGTACACCAAAACATGCATATCAAGTCATATTATAATATAACTCACATAATCATAGAATGATACACATATATATCACATAATTACATAATTTCTATAATTTTCCATCCTGGCCCCCCAATCAAGGCCTTAAGCCTTATTAGGTAATTTGGAATGTTACAACTATCCCATCCTTACAGGAATTTCATCCTCGAAATTTTACCTGAATAGCCCGGGAAATAGATCCCGCATAACTGATTCTAGTTCCCAGGTCGCTCCCTCAACCTTACTATTTCTGTATAATACCTTAACCAAAGTTATAATTTTGTTCCTTAGAACCTTGTCCGTTCTGTCTTATATCTGGATTGGCTGTTCCTCATAAGAGAGATTTGCCTGAAGTACTAGATCCTCACAACTCATCACATGAGTCTCATCTAACACATGTTTCCTCAACATGGACATATTGTAACGACCCAAAATCACTAATAAGGCTTGGAGCCTTGATTAGTGTGCCTGGAGGGCAATAATTGTTATATTGCATTAATTTATGTGAATTTAATGAATATGTAATTAGTATGCATGTTTAGGTGAAATAAATATGCATGTGGACCCCGTTTGTATGGTAGGGGTAAATTGGTAATTTTAGCCCGCTGAGGGCATATATGTGGTAATTGTATTATGTGATCTGTACCACGTGGGTGTGGTGTTATTATTGTGATGCACGTGCCGAGACGGTCCTAGAGAGCAAGTTAACTTAAAAGTCACAACGAGATTTTATACCCGGCTCGGGAGGAGCCTAGGGGTACTTTGGGAATTTTATGGTTAAGTAAACAATTGGCGGTTAATGGTTATTGGAGATTTAGTAACCTAGGTAACCATTAGTTACTACTGAGAGTAACAAGTTTAGGTGAAAGAAATGGTAGAATTGCAATATAGGAGAAAGGACTAGAGTGACCTTGAGGTGTAGTTAGCAAAGGGTTTTGATGAAGGGGTAAAATGGTCATTTGGCTGGGAATTAGATATGTTGCAACTGGGTATTAAGGGGTACACGGTTTGGGGCTTGGTCATTGTTTGGTTTTGTTAAAAATAAAGAGAAGAAAAACTAGAAGAAGAAAAGTTAGGGCAAGGAGAGGAAGAAGAGAAGAAGGGAGCTGAAACTTGAGGGAGCTAGGAGGAGAATCAAGGGGTTGGAGGCAATTAAACTTGATCATAAGCCAAGACTTTCTGAGGTAAGGATTTATCTCTTCTTTGTTAAGTTTCTAAGCTTGATTTTTTCTTCCCTTAATATGTTAGTATGAAGATTGAAAGTTGATGTGTGGCCAATTGGTGAATTGGGGATTTGATTGTGTGTTTGGGTTCTTTGATGATGTTTCTGAGTTGTTAGATGGTTTATGTGGGGTTTTGAGTTGATTTTGGGGCTTAGGTGTGAGTTTGAGATGATTTGGGAGTGTTTTGGATGATGAAATGCAGAGGAAAAACCCAGTTTTTCTGGGTTCGCGAAGGAGCGCCGCGGCCTTGTTCTTGGGCGCCGCGGCGCGAGGCTGTTTGCAGTCAGGGAGCTCTATGACTTCTCTGGGCGCCGCGGCCCTTGCGGGTAGCGCCGCGGCGCTATGCCTTTTTCAGGATGGGAAATTTTGCAAATTTGAGCTTTTGCTCCGGGGGTTTGGGGATGCTTCCGATGAATTGTTTTAGGAATTTGGGAGTCCCGAGAGTGTGGGATTGGTCCCGGGAAGTGGTTTTGAATTGATTAGTATTGAAGGGTGTTTCATGTGTGTTGTGACTAGGATATTGGAGAGGCTCGTGCTAGAGGACCGTGCTCGCGGCTTAAGTGCATTAGGAAGCTCGGAGTACAGGTAAGAAAACTATAACACCCGTAGGATAGGGCGTGGGCCCATAGTGTGATTGCGGGGCACGGCCCTATATTGCATGATGAGATGATTGCCGGGCACGACCCTATATTGCATTACATGTTAGGGTGCAGATTTAAATGAATTGATATTTGTTTGAATGTTGTTTGATTTATGCTATATATGCTTATAGTGAAATGAACGGCTATGGCCGAGGGCAGCAAGGCCGAGAACGGCAGCGGGGCCGGAAGTAACACTTAGCACATGGGATGCTTATAATCAGGGTAGGACCCAGTGGATACATGTGATATCCCTACGGTGAGGACCGAGACCCCAGGCTTTGGTAAGGCTTCTGGGGCGGCATGGCCGTGTTTGCTTAGTCTAATGGTTGACTTGTTTATCTGTGGATTATCTGATATGATAAACTGTATAAATTGCATATGTTATGTTCTGCATGTGTTTTCTTGCTGGGCTTCGGCTCACGGGTGCTCTGTGTTGCAGGTAAGGGCAATGACTGAGTCAACCAAACATGAGTACGGAGAGCGTGAAGCAACGCGTACATGTTTGGCCTGCCCGACTGCTTTGGTTGGGGGTTTATTCGAAAATGGCTGTAATAATCTATGATTTTTATAACTGATCAACTGTAAACTTATTTCAAGATGTAAATAGTTTTCAAACCTTATTTTGGGATCCCAAATGTTTAATACTAGAAGTTTTATTGAAACAACACATTTTTCTAAGATTACAGCCTTAACTTTTAATTAGTCACACTTTTGTTTCAAAACCTCGGTTAGCAAGTTCATTGCACACTGTTTTGTCTTAAAACTCACTTAGTAACGACTCTAAGGAAGTAGGGCGTTACACATATGAAATACTTGTATATGCCCAACATTGCAAAAGATAAGGCCAATCTAGAGGCCACCTGACCAATCCTCTCCAGGATTTCAAACAGTCCCACAAATCTAGGGCTCAACTTTCCCTTATCTCCTCACCCCTTTCCATGGGGATACCCTACTGAAGATATAGTCTTCCACTTGGAACTCCACGTTCCTATATTTCAAATTAACATAACTTTTCTATCTATTCTGAGAAGCAAGCATTTGAGCTTTAATCTTTTTAATAACTTCAATGGTCCTCTTAACTACCTCAGAGCCTAAATATTTCCTCTCACCCATCTCATCCCAGTGAATGGGTGATCTAAACTTCCTATCCTACAACATCTCGTAAGGTGCCCCTCCAATAGCTGGATACTCTCTCTGATTTACCATTAGTCTGAGGATAATAAGCTGTATACTCATCGCCTTCTGTAACTTTCCCTAAATCTTGGAAGTACATACAGGGTCCCTATCCATCAGGATTGACCTCAGAGTCACATGAAGGCGTATTATCTCTCTCACACAGAGATTTGCATAACAGTCAATTATATTACTCGTCCTCACTGATAAAAAGCGAGCTAACTTTGTATACCAGTCCATAATGACCTCAAACTAAATCACACTGGCCCACTAACCTGGGCAACTCCACCACGAGATCCACTATGATGTCCTCCCACTTCCACTTTTGGATGCACAAAAGATGTAAGGCCTTACTGGTTTCTGATACTCTTCCTTGACCTGCTAACAGGTCAGACACTTTTCCACGTACTCAGTTACTTCCCTCTCCATTCTAGGCCACCAATATAAAGATTTCAAATCATGGTACATCTTCATGATGTTTGGATGAAGAGAATAAGGGGTAGTATGAGATTGATCCAAAATCTCTTGTTTAATCCTAGTGTCCATCGGATCCCAAGTTCGATCCTTATACCTCAATAAACTCATTCCTGACACTGTATAGTTCTTAGCTAATCCAGCTAAAACATTCCCATCAATCCTTCCCATATGTGGGTCACTCAACTGTTTTTCTTTTAATCCTCTCTACAAAAGTAACTCAAGAGTAATGGTTTCCAACTGGCCCACCAATAACTCTACTCTAGTTCTGGTCAAATCTTTCATCCAACATGATGCATAGGCAATCACCTTTTTCTGTCAATGAGGTACCAATTCTTGAGAACTCTTCCACAAAGCACATGTAACACTCTGCCAATCTAAGGAAACTCCTGACCTCTGAGGTGTTACTTGTCCTTGTCCAATCTCTAACTGAGAGTATACCACAATATCATCGGTCAAGATGATCACGAACCAATATAGATAATCTTTGAACACCCTGTTCATCTATTCATAAATGCCACTGAGGCATTATACAATCCAGAAGACATGACTCAGCATTCATAATGCCCATATTTGATATAAAAGGCAGTCTTTTGCTTACCCGTCTCCCTGATCCTCAGCTATTAATAACCAGATCGAAGATCCACCTTGGAGAATACCATGTTACTCAGTAACTGAACCTTTAGTTCTTACAGCTCTGCTGAAGCCGTTCAATATAGTGTCCTAGACCTGGTTCCATCCCTAGCACCAACATAATCACTATTCTATCTCTTTGTGTAGAGGTAACCCTAGCAAATCCTTGGAAACACATCCAGAACTCACAGACTATTCTAGTCTGTTCTGGTCCCACTGGCACGACCTGAGTGGTATCCACCACACTAGCTAAGAGTCTCATGCATCTTCCTGCAATAGGTCTCTTGCTCTAAGTACATATGTCATAAGTATACGGGGTCCATGCATAGTGCCAACAAATACAAGGGTTTCTCACCCTCAAGCCCAAGGATTACTATCTTTTCCTTGTAATTTAACATTGCCCTATACTTGGCTAACTATCCATATCCAGGATCATATCGAAGTCGGTCATAACCAACTCTATCATATCAATTGATGAGTCTTTTCCCACAATAATCTAAACGATCTCTTAAAATTACCAATAGGGTACCAAATTCTCATCACATCATAACCACATAATCTGCATATCAAATCTATGCCTCTCTAGATGCAACAATAAAAGGAACAACATGGCACCAAAACCAATCAGCATAATACAAGAATAAAAAATAGGAAGCTGACCTGCCACAACTGAGGAACCAGCCTCAGTCTCAGTCTTTGACTGCGTTAGAGCGAACACTAGAGCTGGAGTTGAGTTGTCCGCCCCCTTTGTCTCATCCTTCCTTAGCTCTGGGCAATCGCTCTTGAGGTGCCCAACCATCCCACATAAGAAACATGCCTGTAACGCCCTGGATGACCAAGATCGTTACACTGTGTGTTTAAAATAGTGCAAGACTTACTAATCAAGTCATTTAAATAAAAGTGTGAATCTAAAGTCATAAACAGGTTAGGATTAAAAGATTTTGGTCATAAATAGGTCGTTTTCATTAAAATGAATGTTTAGTACATGGGATCCCAAAAAAGGTTTTAAATGACATATTTACAAAATTTCCAAAAGTTATAAATAATCAAGGCCACTCTAATGACAAAATACACATTTTAGGTTTCCGTTCCTGTACAATCCCTCGACTGTGGCAGCCGAGCAGCTGACAATGTACACCTCGCCCCTAGATCTCTCCAACCCATGGTTAATCCATCTTACCCTTGCCTTTATCTGCACCACGCAGCACCCGTGAACCGAGGCCCAACAAGAAAATCATAACATCATAGCATAATCAATATTGATAACCAAACAATTCATAAAACATTATCCAGATATTCAGCAGTCCATAGCATTCACATAATCAGTAATAACAATTGACAAATCATCAATCTATCATCTAGGTATTCAACATGCCATAATCATCAAATTAGCAATAGTAAACATATCATACAATATCTAGGGTCAACGCCTTTAGGCCGCACCCTTTATTTGACCCACTATCTCTGGCTTGCTTAGGCCAAGCCCAGCGTTTAACCCACTGACTCTGGCTTGCTTAGGACAAGCTTAGTGATTATTTAATTAACCTCAGCTACCAGTGGCCGAGCCATGTCCTGTGCGCAAATATCAGTTCCGACACTCTTAGGTTATTTATTTCATAACCACATGGCATAACACAATCATATAGCATTGTATACAAGTATAGGGAACCCTTAGTCCCAAGATAGCCACACAAATGGGTGCAGTTTTCTTACCTTTGATTCTGAGCAGAGAAGGTGAACTGGTTCCAAGCACGGTCTTTAGCCTCGGCGATAAACCTAGTCACAAGGGCCATTGATATCTATCAACTTCCAATCAAAATAAAATACCTAGGAAATATAAACTAGCCTCTGAGACCTCCATTTCCACCAAATCGGGTAGTAGAAATTGTCCTGGGCACCTAGGTTCGAATCCCCAAACCTTACCAATTCTAGTAATAGTTCTAAGGAAAAAATTCCCAGGTGGGTCGCGACTTGGCTCAGCAAGTCGTGACTTGCCCCAAGTCAGAGAGCATCCCAGGCCAGAAGGGCCACAAGCACCGCGATGCCCCCTAGCCAGGTTGCGACGCGCCCTTCGAACATAGAGAAAACCTTGGTTTTCCTCCTCCTTCCCCCAGCCAAGAACACCAAGGCTCTACCAAGAATTTTCCCCCTAATTCAACACTAAACCCACTAGGAATTTGGACCCATAACCACATATTTTCATCCTATAATTCCCAACAATATGATTAGAAACCAACCCCTCAATTCAGTCACAAGAATCATAGTAATAACCACTGGAATTTTCTACTCAAACCATCAGCCAAATTCATCACTCAATCTATACTCAAGAACTCAAAATCAACCCAACCTACTCAGCAATAAAACACAGAAATTAAAGCCAAATTCTTACCTCAATTATAGCTAACTTCTCCTCAGTTTTTCAACCCAATCCTCAGTTGGAATTTCCCTCTAGCTTTCCTTCCAAGCCTCCAAATTCCTTCAATAATTCAAACCTTCCCTTCCCTTCAATTACCTTCTACTTCCCTCAAAGATTCCAGCTCAATTCCAAGGGAGAGAGAAGAGAAAAAGTCGTGAGAGATGAGAGAGATAATTTCCTTCAGTCGTTTCTACCACCCTATGCTTTATTCTAATAACTTCTGAATATATCACCTATCTTCTAGGAAAATGACCCTATTGCCCTCCCAAGTTCACTAACCTTCAAATGGATCTTAGGGGTAAAAGGGTCATTTTACCCCCAATTCCCACTAATCCCTCAGTTGTTCCCAATATCTACCAATTAGTTCCTCCATCCAATTAATTACAAATTATTTATCCAATGTCTAATAATCCCCGATATATTTTCTAAATTCCTGAAAATACCCCTAGGCTCCCCTAAGCCCAGTACAAATGCTCGTCGTGACTATTTCGCGAATCTGCCCACTAGGACCGTCTCAAGGCATATGCTACATATATATCCACATAATAATGTGGTCTCAACAATTTATCACATATAATCACATTTATGCCCTCAACGGGTCAAAATTACAATTATTCCCTTAAAAGCTACACAGGGCCCACATGCATATTTAATACTCATAAACATGCATTTAATCATTTTCACATAATCATAAAATCAGGCATGCCACATAATCATGCATTTTATCATTAATTCAGATAAATACCAATTATGCCCTCTCGGTACACTAATCAAGGCCCTTAAGCCTTATTAGCAATTTTGGGTCGTTACAATGCCTTTGCTCGACATTCCCCCAGATTGCGCCTCTTGCAGCGAGTGCATTCCAGATATATTTTCCAATCCTCGACTTCACCCTGATGGCTTATCTGAGCACTTCGGAACCCCTTTTCTAATCCAAAGGTACCGAATACATTGATAACTCTTATTTCATGATCATTGAGGCCTCTGCCCCTGCCTGATCCAATAAACAGAGTTATCACTGCCTGAGCTCCGTGCTCTCTAGTACTCTCCCTCCAAATCTCATTTCCTGTGCCCTCAACAACAAGGGCCTTCCCTACCATCTGAGTGTTGGTAGAGATCTCATGTACTAGGGCGATTCTAACACCCTGAGCTATTCCAAAATTCAATCCGTGGATAAATCGCTCCTTCTGAGCCACATCCGTGGGTACCATATCAAAAGCAAACTTGGCCAACCCATCGAATATGTTAACATACTCTGTTACTGTTGTATTTCCTGAACTAGGTTCAGAAATTCATTTGTCTTAGCAGTCTTAACAGCATCACAGCAATATCTTTCATTAAACAACTGTATAAACTCTTCCCAATTCATCGCAGCTATATCTCGTGTCTGGGGTACCACTTCCCACCATGTCTGGGCATCTTCCCGCAACACATATGTAGCACAGATCACCCTATCGTAACCCACCACCCTCATACTATCGAGGATGGAACTGATCATGCCCATTCGTTGCTCAACTCTGAATGGATCTAGGCCTCCCTAAAAACTTGGAGGGTAATATTCTTGAAATTTCCCACATAGAAATTCCCATCTGCTCTCAACCCTAGGCTGAGCCAAAATTGATGCCACTCCTGGCATAGCAAAGGAAGATGTGTTCCCTGATAGAACCTGCTGTTTTAAACACCTGATCTCTTCCTCTTGCCTCTACAATCTTAATTGCATATCTGTAAACACCTACTGCCAATTTTGAGGGGCAGGTGGAGGGCTCAGGCCCTAGCTGTAATTCCCAGCCTCAGTATAACCACGACCGGGTCCCATTAACTGCTTTGGGTACATAACCTCTGATTTAGTCTGCAGTCAATAACTTGACCCATTAAACATGATGAGCACATTCAAAATCCTTCCCCATGGGAACAATCACACAACACCACATTTACATACAACAGTAGTGCTAAAATACCTGCCCAACACATTCATGCATCAATCAATAACCCTGCTCTTGCTAACCAAATATCATGCTCTTAACTCTAGCATGCACAAAATACATTCATATATCAACTGAGCAGGTAATCACATAATCATATCAATAATCAAAGGCCAAGCCCTATTAGAATCTCATGCTTCCTAATAAGGCATGCAGGTAAATCATTTATCTCCTATTTAACTAGTTAAACACATAACCACATAAATAGTCACCATACCCTGAGTGGAGCTTTTCTTTAGTGATGAGTGTACATGCCCAACTTGTCTTCAGGATCCCTTAACCTTGGGATGCTCTGCTATCAAGTTGTAACGCCCTACTATCCAAGGACCATTACACTATATTTTAAATAGTGCTAAACTCGCTAAACGAGTCATTTGGCCATAATGGTGTAACTAAACGTCATTAACAGTTTAGGGTTAAATTTTTTGGTCAAAGATTCAAACGTTTCACTAAAACATTTACTATATACACAGGATCCCAAAATACATTTAAAAGGTTAATTACAATAAAAGAGTTACAACTTTCCGACCTAAGTGACAAAATATGGTTTAACCCTAGCACCTCTCTAAACTCTCAGCTATGGTGGTCAAGCAGTCGCATATGTACACATTGTCACCTAAGCTCTCCAACTCCAGGATGATACAACTTTCTTTTCCCTTTACTTGAACCACATAGCACCTGTGAGTTGAGGCTCAGCAAGAAAACTTAAACATGCTTGTAAGCAGTTAAAAACATATATCAAAATCATAACAGGCATGCCTAGCAGTAATAACCCTACTCATGCATGCATACCAATCATATAAATTACAGTGTCATATTGGACCAATTACCCTAGATAATTGGTCAATGAATTTTATCGGAGTCCAATGCCCAAAATACATGATTATGGAATCATACTGGTTCAATGCCCTAGGATATGGGACTAACAAGTTACCCTTGGGCCCTTTACCTGGTCCTCTGTATAACCAGCCTTGGAATTGGCCCAGCGTACTTGACACTTTAGTTATCTCCAACCCAAAGGTCGGTCAAGCATATGATGCGCTCTTGATTAGGCTAGATCATATGGACCAGCGCTTCGCGCTATTGCCATGCTTGGCTAATAAGTCAACGCCTTACGAACAGTATTTAGTGTGTTAATGCCGTCCTTGACTAATAAATCAATGCTTTACGACTAGCACTCGCTGTGCTAATGTCGTCCTTGACTAATAAGTCAATGTCTTACAACCAACACCCACCATGCTAATGTCGTCCTTAACTAATAAGTTAATGCTAGGATATGGGACTAATAAGTCACCCCAGGTCCTGTCGCCCTATCCTCTGTATAAGCATACCTGGCGCTGACCAGCACTCCACGTGCTAAGGCCGTTCTTGACTAATGAGTCAATGTTAGGATATGAGAGTAATAAGTCACCCCGGATCCCTTAGCCCTATCCTCTGTTCAAGCGTACTTGGCACTTCTTGTTAGCGTAATCCAAACGACCAGTGCTCAACGCACTACTGTCACCCTTAAAAAGAGGATAGGACTAAGGGATCCAAAATGTAAAATCAAAATTCAAAACTTAAAAAATTCTAGGAAATGAAAACTCGGAAATTCAAAGCTTAAATTACCTCTGATTATGTCGTTTCTCACCAAATCCTCTGGCTAATAAGCTTCTAATCTTTCCTAGAATTGTTATGACTCGATCCTTGCTTGAATCCGAGTCCTAAAATTTGAGATTCCTTCAAAAATGCTAGCGAACGTCAAAAAGGGACAGCAGGAGAGAGAGAATGTAACGCCCTGGATAACCAAAACCATCACATTGTGTGTTTTAAATAGTGCAAGACTTGCTAATCAAGTCATTTAAATGAAAATTTAATCCTAGAACCATAAACAAGTTAGGGTTAAAATATTTTGGCCGTAAACAGACAATTTCTCATTAAAACAAATGTTTGGTACATGGGATCCCAAAAACAGGGTTTAAAGGACAGAATTACAAAATTCCAAAAGTTATATACAATAAAGGCCACTCTAATGGAAACATACACATTTTAGGTTTTCTTCCCTATAAAATCCCTCAATCGTGGCAGACGAGCAGCAGACAATGTACACCTCGCCCCCAGATCTCTCCAACTCATGGTTGAACCATATCTTACCTTTGCCATTACCTGCACCACGTAGCACCCGTGAGCTGAGGCTCAGCAAGAAAGCTATATAGCATAGCATAAACATTCCTGACAATGAAATAATTCATAAGATATTAACCAAATATTAAGCAGGCCATAACTGGCACAAAATCAATGACGACAAACAAAGAATCATCAATCTATTATCCAGGTATTCAACAAGCCATAATCATCAGATTGACAATAATAAACATATCATATCAGTCATACAATACTCAGGGTCAATGCCCTTAGGCCGCACCCTCTATTTAACCCACTGTCTCCGGGTCAATTAGGCCGAGCTTAGTGTTTAACCCACTGACTCTGGCCCGCTTAAGTCAAGCTCAATGATTATTACAGTGCCAGTGTTGAGTTTGCCTTCGGGGGAAGGGAAGTTTGTTGTTTATTGTGATGCATCGAGTTTGGGCTTAGGCTGCGTACTGATGCAGAATGAGAAAGTGATAGCTTATGCATCGCGACAGCTGAAGGAGTATGAGCAGCGGTATCCTACTCATGATTTGGAGCTGGCAGCGGTGGTCTTTGCACTGAAGATTTGGCGGCATTATCTTTATGGGGAGAAGTGTGAGGTATACACTGACCATAAGAGCCTGAAGTATTTCTTTACACAGAAGGACCTGAACATGAGACAGAGACGTTGGCTAGAGTTGGTAAAGGACTATGATTGTGATATTCTTTATCATCCGGGGAAAGCCAATGTAGTGGCCGATGCATTGAGCCGCTGAGGTCCAGGTCAGTTGTATAGCTCAGTTCAGATCTCAAGGGAGTTAGCTGATGAGATGGTTAGAGCAGGGATAGAATTGGTTGTGGGCCGATTGGCTAATATTACTCTATAGTCAACCCTGCTAGAACGGATCAGAGAGGGGCAGTTGACAGACGCTCAGTTACAGAGAGTTAGAGAGGATGTTCTAGCAGGAATAGCTAAGGACTATTCTGTTTCTGAGGTTGGTTTACTTCGGTATCAGGGAAGAATTTGGGTTCCAGCTGATGAGGGGATCAGACGAGAGATATTGGATGAGGCTCATACGACGCCGTACTCGCTTCATCCGGGTACCACGAAGATGTATCAGGATCTACGAACTTTGTATTGGTGGCCCGGGATGAAGAGGGATGTAGTAAAGTACGTTGCCAGATGCTTAACCTGTCAACAGGTGAAAGCTGAGCATCAGCGACCGGCAGGGTTGCTTCAGCCTTTGGGTATTCCTGAGTGGAAATGGGAGGATATTACTATGGATTTTGTAGGAGGTCTACCCAGGACGGTAGGGTTTCATGACTCAATATGGGTAATAGTGGATAGATATACCAAGTCAGCCCATTTCCTTCCAGTGAGGTCAACTTATACTGTGGATCAGTACGCTGAGTTGTACGTGAAAGAGATCGTACGTCTCCATGGGGTTCCTAAGTCAATTGTGTCAGACCGAGATCCTATCTTCACTTCCAAGTTTTGGGGAGGTCTGCAGGAAGCTTTGGGGACTCAGTTGAAGTTCAGTACAGCTTTTCATCCTCAGACTGATGGACAGTCTGAGAGGACGATTCAGGTATTGGAGGATATGCTCAGAGCCTGTGTGATTGATTTTGAGGGTTCATGGAGTAAGTACCTTCCGTTGATTGAGTTCTCATACAATAATAGTTATCAGTCAACAATTGGAGTGGCTCCCTACGAGATGTTATATGGAAGGAAATGTAGATCACCCATTCATTGGGATGAGATGGGTGAGAGGAGATACTTGGGGCCAGATATGGTTCAGAGGACAGGTGAGGCTATAGAGAAGATCCGGGCTAGGATGCTCGCATCTCAGAGTAGGCAGAAAAGCTACGCTGATCCTAGGCGTAGAGACGTGGCGTTTCAGGTTGGTGATCACGTCTTTCTTCGAGTCTCACCTCTGCGAGGGGTGAGGAGGTTTGGTAAGAAGGGCAAGCTAAGCCCTAGGTTCATTGGACCATTCGAGATCCTGGAAAGGATTGGTCAGGTGGCTTACAGATTAGCTTTGCCGCCATCATTGTCTGGAGTTCATGACGTATTCCATGTCTCCATGCTTCGGAAGTATGTCTCAGATGTGACTCATGTGTTGAGGCATGAAGATTTGGAGTTACAGGCAGATTTGGCTTATGATGAGAGACCAGTTCAGATCTTAGACCGGAAAGACAAAGTATTGCGGAATAAGACGATCCCTTTGGTTAAAATACTATGGAGGAATGCTAAGGTCGAGGAGGCGACCTGGGAGCTTGAGACAGCTATGCGGGATCAGTATCCGGAGTTTTTCAGGTAAATTTCGAGGACGAAATTCTCATTAGGAGGGGATAGTTGTAACGACCCAAATTCACTAATAAGGCTTAAGGGCCTTGATTAGTGTGCCAGGAGGGCATGATGGGAATTATGTGTGATTATTATGACTTAAGCATGTTATATGATTACTTGAGTACTTGAGATGCATGACTATGTGTGTTAGTGTGCATATAGGCCCAGATTAGGTTAGAAGGGCATAATCGTAATTTTAGCCATTATGGGCATAACTGCTTTGATATATGTGATAATTGTTGAGACCACATTATTATGTGGATATATCTGTAATCTATGACTCGAGACGATCCTAGTGAGCAAAGTAGCGTGAAAGTCATAGCGGGGATTTATACCCGGCTCGGGGTGAGCTCAGGGGTGTAAATGGGAATTTAGTGGATAAGCTGGAGATTATTGTAACATTGAGGAAGGCTATTGGTGATTAGTAAGGTATTGGGAACTAAGCGGGAAATAATAGAGACATTCGAGGAAGTAGCGGAAATTAGGCAAAATGACTAAAATACCCTTAAGAGGACTAAAGGATTAGAGTTAGCTGTGAGGGCATAAAGGTCATTTGACTTTTAAGGAAGGGTATTACTGAGGTTTTAAGATAGTGGGATTTATAGAATATCAAAAGGGTCTGAAAAAGAAGGGAAAAGAAGGAGGGAAAACAGAGAGAGTTTCTTGAGTCGGTTTACACTTTCCTTCACCTATTTCTGGAGAATTTCTGGAGTAAAGCCTAGAGGAGAGCTGGGATAACCAAACATCAAGAACCTTGATCTAAGACTAAGGAGTTGACAGAGGTTTAACAGGGTTTCACCAATACTTGAGGTAAGAATCTAGAGTTCATCCATTCTCTGTTTCTGGTTTGTTTAAAGCTGTGGTACTTGAGTTGAATTGAATGGAACTTTAGAGAATTCAAGCTTAGGGCTGAGGAGCAGCAAGCCAAGGGAGCCTAGGGTTAGCTTGTGGGTGAAATTCTATCAAAGGTATGAATTCTAAGCTCTAATTCTAGTGTTCAGCTGGTTTGTGTTGAGTTCTGAAGTTTGGAGGTGGCTATGGTGAATTTTGAGTTTGCGATTGCATGTGCTTGGGTTTTAGATGTTTAGGGTGCTTGGGATGAGTGGAGTGTGGTCATGAGGTTGTTTTTAAGTTTGGGTAAGAGTTGGAAGAGGTTTGGTTGAGGTTGGCTCGAGAGAAATCGCACAAGGGAAATTTTGGTGTTGGGCTGCCTGTGACTAGCGCTACAGCGCTAGCCTTTGGGCGCTGTAGCGCTAGGCCCATATGCTGGAAGGGTTTTGGTTCTGTCTGTAGCGCTATAGCGCCCTCCCAAGAGCGCTGTAGCGCTACCCTGCCTTCTGAAGGGGATTTTGGGGTATTTAGCAAGGGTTTTTGACCTAAGGTTTGGGGTTTGGTTCCACCACCTTGTTTGGTGGAACTAGGACATCCCGGGGGCTCGGGATTAGCCCCGGGGCTAGGTTTTGAACTTGAGGATTGATGTTGACTTTTATCATGATTGTGTTTAGGTGAGCGCTAGGGCTCGAGTGGGATCGTGCTCAAGGTGTCGTGACATCGAAAACTAGTGAATTGAAAGGTAAGAACACTGCACCCGAATGTATGATTGTGATGGGACTAAGTGTTCCCGAGAATTGTTTTGTGTCATCGTTGGTATTATGCCATGGGACACGTATAAGCGGTCTAAGAGTATTGTTCATGAATTTAGCGCATGGGACGCGATTTGGCCACTGGGAGCCAGAAATGAAAGGATAACAGAGGGAGCAGCTTGTGAGCGCTAGCCCTGGTTATCATCTGTGCATTGTGTTATATGAGCTGATATGCTTTGTAAATGAAATACTTGATTATTGATATGCTTTGTATATGAAATACTTGACTGTTGCTATGCTTGAAGTTTATGAGATGTCATATGTGAGATTGACCCGACAGCTAAATGTGCATGCTCTATTATTGATGTATGTTCTTGCTGGGCCTTGGCTCACGGGTGCTACGTGGTGCAGGTAAAGGCAAGGGCAAGTTGGACCAAGCCTGAGGTGGAGAGCTCCGAGGTGTAATGTACATAACCAGCCGTTCGATCACCATGATCGAGGAGTGTGTCAGGACAGAGATCACCTAACCGCTCATTTTGCCTTAGCATGGCTGTTAATGTATTTAAACTTTGTAACTTTTGTAAAAGGCTTTTAAACTGTCATTTTTGGGATCCCATGTACATAAACAATGTTTAGTATTGAAAATGTATCTTTTGAGTCAAAAATGCTTTTAACCCTAGTACCTCTACTATCTGAGTAACACGTTTTTACTTTAATGACTTGATTAGCGAGTCTGGCACTTTATAAACACACAGTGTAGCGGTCTTGGCTATCCAGGGCGTTACAACTTGGTATCAGAGCGTCCTAGGTTTATGGGTCCTGAAGACTGGCTGGGTATGTACATTCGCTGCGGGAGACAAGCTCAAGTCAGGGTTTGGTAACTGAATTTGTATGATTATGTGTTTAAATGATTTGAGTGAGATATGAATGTTGATATCTGTCTGATGAATAGGGAGCATGAGATTCTGATAGGGCCTGGCCCTTGACTATTGCATGATGTTATTGAGGCGTGCTTATTAGCATTGCTGTGCATGTGGATGAATATCTGGATAAATTGCTGTATTTGATTGTTTGTGAATGATTGGAGTTCCAGAGATGGATTATGAGAGAATTATTACCCTGTCATCATAGCCTAATTGCCGAGTCGTTGATTGCAGATTGACTTGAATAGATATGCGTTCAAGGAAATCTACACGACAAGCCGGCAGGTCTGGGGCTAGAGAGGATGACCAGGGCCCAACCCCTCCGCCAGTCCCTGAGAACTGGCAGCAGTTAATGGCAGAAATGCAAGCTAGGCTTCAGAGCCAAGATGAACTGATCAGAATTCTGCAGCAGGCTCCATCTGGGAGTGTTGCCCCTGCTGGGCCACCGGCACTGGTACCTGTGGTACAGCCCGTTGATGTTGGCAACAAAGTGGAACCGTTGTATGAGCGGTTCAGGAAACAGCAGCCCCCGATTTTTGAGGGTGGACCAGATCCACTAAAAGCTGAGCAGTGGATGACCTTAATCACCACTATACTTGATTATATGAAAGTAGAGGGACATGATAGGGTGGCCTGTGCCACTTATATGTTGAGAGAGGATGCCCTAATCTGGTGGGAGGTGGCGTCACAGACTAGAAATGTTGCTGCAATGACATGGGAGGAGTTTAAAGATTTGTTCAATCAGAAGTACTATAATGTTGCCGTCAGGGCAGCAAAGGTGAATGAATTTGTGGGATTGGTTCAGGGCAGTATGACTGTTATGGAATATGCCCTTAAGTTTGACAGACTTGCAAAGTTTGCACCAGATCTTGTTCCTACCGATGCGACCAGGTTAGACAGATTTGTTAGGGCTAAATGTCATGATAGCCCGGGATGTAAGGATTACTACGGTTCCTGGAGTGACCACCTATGCCCAGGCTGTGGAGAGGGCTTTGACTGCAGAGGAAGCAAAGAATAGAATTTGGAGAGATAATGCAGCAAGAAGGGAGGGCCGTAGACCGGTGCCTCCGTATTCTGGTTCTAGTAGAGGTGGAGGTGTTAGTGATCTGAAGAGAAAGACTCCTGAAGCCCTAATTGCTCCTAGGTTTGATAGAGGAGGTCGGGGTACTCAGGGTGGCCGTCGGGGAGGCGGTGATTCATGGAGGACCTACCCAGAATGCCCGAGGTGCAGGAGACGTCATCTGGGCGAGTGTCAGGCTAAGGCCTGTTATGTATGCGGGGTGGTGGGACACCTCAGGAAAGATTGCCCAACAGTGAAGAAGGGCGAAGCAGGAAAAGTGGACAGCTTGACTCCAGCTCGAGTGTTCACTTTGACGCAGGCAGAGGCCGAGGCTAGTCCCTCGGTGGTGACAGGTCAGCTTTCTAGTGCTGGCATTTCTTTTACTGTTTTGATTGATTCTGGTGCTACGCATTCATTTGTATCTGATAGGGTGATTGATAGATTGTGTAGACCTAGTGAGTTTAGTGCCTCAGGGTTTGGGACTATTTTGCCTACGGGAGAGCTGGTGGTGTCTAGGAGATGGGTTTGGGCACTGCCAGTGTTAGTTGATGGTAGAGAGTTGTCAGTGGACTTGATTGAGTTGGGTATGGAGGACTTTGACATGATTTTAGGTATGGATTGGCTGGTTAGATATGGAGCTACCATTGACTGTAGGAAGAAAATGGTGACTTTCGAGCCAGAGGGTGAGGATCCCTTCGTTTTTGTGGGAGCGGTGCATGGACCCCGTGTACCCAGGATATCTGCATTGAGAGCCAGAGATTTGCTACAGGGTGGATGTATAGGCTTTTTGGCTAGTGTGGTGGATACCACCAAAGTTTCACCAGTTGGACCGGAGGAGACCAGACTAGTTTGTGAGTTCTTGGATGTGTTCCCTGAGGATTTGCCTGGGTTGCCGCCGCGTAGGGAGATTGAGTTTGTTATTGAGTTGGCACCGGGGACAGAGCCAGTGTCAAGGGCACCATACAGGATGGCACCAGCAGAACTGAAAGAGTTAAAGATACAACTGCAGGAACTTCTGGATATAGGGTTCATTAGACCTAGCTATTCGCCATGGGGTGCACCAGTTTTGTTTGTTAAGAAGAAGGATGGGACTCTGAGAATGTGTATTGACTATCGGGAATTGAACAAATTAACTATTAAGAATAAGTATCCCCTACCGAGGATTGATGACTTGTTCGATCAGCTGCAGGGTAAGACAGTGTTCTCAAAGAAAGATCTTCGATCTGGTTATCACCAGCTGAGGATCAAGGATGAGGACATACCTAAGACGGCCTTTCGGACGCGGTATGGGCACTATGAGTTCTTGGTCATGTCTTTTGGTTTGACCAATGCCCCAGCAGCTTTTATGGACTTAATGAACAGGGTATTCAAGGATTTTCTGGATCAGTTTGTTATAGTTTTCATCGATGACATCCTGGTGTATTCCAGTTCAGAGGCGGAACACGAGTTTCATCTTCGATAGGTTCTTCAGAGGTTGAGGGAGCATCAGTTGTATGCTAAGTTTAAGAAGTGCGAGTTTTGGTTACCTGAAGTGACATTCCTTGGACACATTGTAGGTGCGGATGGGATTAAAGTAGATCCGTCTAAGATAGAAGCAGTTAGGGATTGGCCGAGGCCAAGGAACGCCTCGGAAGTGCGGAGTTTTCTTGGTTTGGCAGGCTACTACAGGCGGTTTGTAGAGGGCTTCTCGAAGATAGCAGCTCCGATGACAGAATTGACAAGAAAGAATTTAAAGTTCATTTGGTCAGACAAGTGTGAGGGCAGTTTCCAGGAGTTGAAGCGATGACTTATTACAGTGCCAGTGTTGAGTTTGCCTTCGGGGGAAGGGAAGTTTGTTGTTTATTGTGATGCATCGAGTTTGGGCTTAGGCTGCGTACTGATGCAGAATGAGAAAGTGATAGCTTATGCATCGCGACAGCTGAAGGAGTATGAGCAGCGGTATCCTACTCATGATTTGGAGCTGGCAGCGGTGGTCTTTGCACTGAAGATTTGGCGGCATTATCTTTATGGGGAGAAGTGTGAGGTATACACTGACCATAAGAGCCTGAAGTATTTCTTTACACAGAAGGACCTGAACATGAGACAGAGACGTTGGCTAGAGTTGGTAAAGGACTATGATTGTGATATTCTTTATCATCCGGGGAAAGCCAATGTAGTGGCTGATGCATTGAGCCGCCAAGGTCCAGGTCAGTTGTATAGCTCAGTTCAGATCTCAAGGGAGTTAGCTGATGAGATGGTTAGAGCAGGGATAGAATTGGTTGTGGGCCGATTGGCTAATATTACTCTACAGTCAACCCTGCTAGAACGGATCAGAGAGGGGCAGTTGACAGACGCTCAGTTACAGAGAGTTAGAGAGGATGTTCTAGCAGGAATAGCTAAGGACTATTCTGTTTCTGAGGTTGGTTTACTTCGGTATCAGGGAAGAATTTGGGTTCCAGCTGATGAGGGGATCAGACGAGAGATATTGGATGAGGCTCATACGACGCCGTACTCGCTTCATCCGGGTACCACGAAGATGTATCAGGATCTACGAACTTTGTATTGGTGGCCCGGGATGAAGAGGGATGTAGTAAAGTACGTTGCCAGATGCTTAACCTGTCAACAGGTGAAAGCTGAGCATCAGTGACCGGCAGGGTTGCTTCAGCCTTTGGGTATTCCTGAGTGGAAATGGGAGGATATTACTATGGATTTTGTAGGAGGTCTACCCAGGACGGTAGGGTTTCATGACTCAATATGGGTGATAGTGGATAGATATACCAAGTCAGCCCATTTCCTTCCAGTGAGGTCAACTTATACTGTGGATCAGTACGCTGAGTTGTACGTGAAAGAGATCGTACGTCTCCATGGGGTTCCTAAGTCGATTGTGTCAGACCGAGATCCTATCTTCACTTCCAAGTTTTGGGGAGGTCTGCAGGAAGCTTTGGGGACTCAGTTGAAGTTCAGTACAGCTTTTCATCCTCAGACTGATGGACAGTCTGAGAGGACGATTCAGGTATTGGAGGATATGCTCAGAGCCTGTGTGATTGATTTTGAGGGTTCATGGAGTAAGTACCTTCCGTTGATTGAGTTCTCATACAATAATAGTTATCAGTCAACAATTGGAGTGGCTCCCTACGAGATGTTATATGGAAGGAAATGTAGATCACCCATTCATTGGGATGAGATGGGTGAGAGGAGATACTTGGGGCCAGATATGGTTCAGAGGACAGGTGAGGCTATAGAGAAGATCCGGGATAGGATGCTCGCATCTCAGAGTAGGCAGAAAAGCTACGCTGATCCTAGGCGTAGAGACGTGGCGTTTCAGGTTGGTGATCACGTCTTTCTTCGAGTCTCACCTCTGCGAGGGGTGAGGAGGTTTGGTAAGAAGGGCAAGCTAAGCCCTAGGTTCATTGGACCATTCGAGATCCTGGAAAGGATTGGTCAGGTGGCTTACAGATTAGCTTTGCCGCCATCATTGTCTGGAGTTCATGACGTATTCCATGTCTCCATGCTTCGGAAGTATGTCTCAGATGTGACTCATGTGTTGAGGCATGAAGATTTGGAGTTACAGGCAGATTTGGCTTATGATGAGAGACCAGTTCAGATCTTAGACCGGAAAGACAAAGTATTGCGGAATAAGACGATCCCTTTGGTTAAAATACTATGGAGGAATGCTAAGGTCGAGGAGGCGACCTGGGAGCTTGAGACAGCTATGCGGGATCAGTATCCGGAGTTTTTCAGGTAAATTTCGAGGACGAAATTCTCATTAGGAGGGGATAGTTGTAACGACCCAAATTCACTAATAAGGCTTAAGGGCCTTGATTAGTGTGCCAGGAGGGCATGATGGGAATTATGTGTGATTATTATGACTTAAGCATGTTATATGATTACTTGAGTACTTGAGATGCATGACTATGTGTGTTAGTGTGCATATAGGCCCAGATTAGGTTAGAAGGGCATAATCGTAATTTTAGCCATTATGGGCATAACTGCTTTGATATATGTGATAATTGTTGAGACCACATTATTATGTGGATATATCTGTAATCTATGACTCGAGACGATCCTAGTGAGCAAAGTAGCGTGAAAGTCATAGCGGGGATTTATACCCGGCTCGGGGTGAGCTCAGGGGTGTAAATGGGAATTTAGTGGATAAGCTGGAGATTATTGTAACATTGAGGAAGGCTATTGGTGATTAGTAAGGTATTGGGAACTAAGCGGGAAATAATAGAGACATTCGAGGAAGTAGCGGAAATTAGGCAAAATGACTAAAATACCCTTAAGAGGACTAAAGGATTAGAGTTAGCTGTGAGGGCATAAAGGTCATTTGACTTTTAAGGAAGGGTATTACTGAGGTTTTAAGATAGTGGGATTTATAGAATATCAAAAGGGTCTGAAAAAGAAGGGAAAAGAAGGAGGGAAAACAGAGAGAGTTTCTTGAGTCGGTTTACACTTTCCTTCACCTATTTCTGGAGAATTTCTGGAGTAAAGCCTAGAGGAGAGCTGGGATAACCAAACATCAAGAACCTTGATCTAAGACTAAGGAGTTGACAGAGGTTTAACAGGGTTTCACCAATACTTGAGGTAAGAATCTAGAGTTCATCCATTCTCTGTTTCTGGTTTGTTTAAAGCTGTGGTACTTGAGTTGAATTGAATGGAACTTTAGAGAATTCAAGCTTAGGGCTGAGGAGCAGCAAGCCAAGGGAGCCTAGGGTTAGCTTGTGGGCGAAATTCTATCAAAGGTATGAATTCTAAGCTCTAATTCTAGTGTTCAGCTGGTTTGTGTTGAGTTCTGAAGTTTGGAGGTGGCTATGGTGAATTTTGAGTTTGCGATTGCATGTGCTTGGGTTTTAGATGTTTAGGGTGCTTGGGATGAGTGGAGTGTGGTCATGAGGTTGTTTTTAAGTTTGGGTAAGAGTTGGAAGAGGTTTGGTTGAGGTTGGCTCGAGAGAAATCGCACAAGGGAAATTTTGGTGTTGGGCTGCCTGTGACTAGCGCTACAGCGCTAGCCTTTGGGCGCTGTAGCGCTAGGCCCATATGCTGGAAGGGTTTTGGTTCTGTCTGTAGCGCTATAGCGCCCTCCCAAGAGCGCTGTAGCGCTACCCTGCCTTCTGAAGGGGATTTTGGGGTATTTAGCAAGGGTTTTTGACCTAAGGTTTGGGGTTTGGTTCCACCACCTTGTTTGGTGGAACTAGGACATCCCGGGGGCTCGGGATTAGCCCCGGGGCTAGGTTTTGAACTTGAGGATTGATGTTGACTTTTATCATGATTGTGTTTAGGTGAGCGCTAGGGCTCGAGTGGGATCGTGCTCAAGGTGTCGTGACATCGAAAACTAGTGAATTGAAAGGTAAGAACACTGCACCCGAATGTATGATTGTGATGGGACTAAGTGTTCCCGAGAATTGTTTTGTGTCATCGTTGGTATTATGCCAAGGGACACGTATAAGCGGTCTAAGAGTATTGTTCATGAATTTAGCGCATGGGACGCGATTTGGCCACTGGGAGCCAGAAATGAAAGGATAACAGAGGGAGCAGCTTGTGAGCGCTAGCCCTGGTTATCATCTGTGCATTGTGTTATATGAGCTGATATGCTTTGTAAATGAAATACTTGATTATTGATATGCTTTGTATATGAAATACTTGACTGTTGCTATGCTTGAAGTTTATGAGATGTCATATGTGAGATTGACCCGACAGCTAAATGTGCATGCTCTATTATTGATGTATGTTCTTGCTGGGCCTTGGCTCACGGGTGCTACGTGGTGCAGGTAAAGGCAAGGGCAAGTTGGACCAAGCCTGAGGTGGAGAGCTCCGAGGTGTAATGTACATAACCAGCCGTTCGATCACCATGATCGAGGAGTGTGTCAGGACAGAGATCACCTAACCGCTCATTTTGCCTTAGCATGGCTGTTAATGTATTTAAACTTTGTAACTTTTGTAAAAGGCTTTTAAACTGTCATTTTTGGGATCCCATGTACATAAACAATGTTTAGTATTGAAAATGTATCTTTTGAGTCAAAAATGCTTTTAACCCTAGTACCTCTACTATCTGAGTAACACGTTTTTACTTTAATGACTTGATTAGCGAGTCTGGCACTTTATAAACACACAGTGTAGCGGTCTTGGCTATCCAGGGCGTTACAATCATGCATTAAATCATTTATTCACATATATACCAATTTCCCTCCCGACACACTAATCAAGGCCCTTAAGCATTATTAGCAATTTTGGGTCAGTACAAAGAATGTACTGAACGTTCTTTTTATGTTTCTAATTGGTTACTTCAAGCTTAAGTAACCTCAAACAAATCCCAATGGTTAGGGTCCCAAAAACACTCCCGAGGTTAAAATAGTCAAAATTCCCAAAATTCCCTCCAATTCTCACTAACTCCCAATATATCATCAAATAATCATTCCCATTACCCAATAACCCGGTAATGTATTAAATACCCAAAATATCACTTTGCTCACACTGAGTCAAATATGGGTCTTGTTGTGACTTTCCCACTGGCTTGCTCCCTAGGATCGTCTCGTGCCAAGTAGCCCAAATATATCCACATAATAATGTGGTCCCACACATATATCAAATATATGCCAAATATACCCATAAGAGGTCAAATTACAAAAAATTTCCATTTTAATTAGAAATGGGCCCACATGCATATTTAATACACCAAAACATGCATATCAATTCATATTATAATATAACTCATATAATCATATAATGATAAACATATATATATATCACATAATTTACATAATTTGCCATCCTGACCCACCAATCAAGTCCCTAAGCCTTATTAGGTAATTTGGGACATTACAATGTTGACCATGTACCTTTGAGACGACTTGTGTCTCATCCATAAAGGCACTTCATGCCGAAGATTGGGATTGAGATTGGGATTGTGTCTGAACTTCTTGCTGCAAGGCATCTTGCAGTTTAGAATTAAGACAATTAATACATAATATACATATATAAAAAACTTAGAAAGTTACTTACATATGCATCCTTAACATTCATGTTCACCCATACACGTGTCAGATGATTGTGCATGTCATGGAACGTATCGACAATGTTGGGGAGGTCCTTAGTCTAAAGATTAATCTTTTGAAAACAAAATGTTACAAAATATCAGTTAAATATTGAAATTATTATGAAGATAACTAAAAATATTTCAAATCATCTATATATATATTTTTATTTACCTTCTTAAATCGAGCAGAAGCATAAGAGGTCGATCCATGGAGACTTGGATACTTCTGTTTTGCTCTATTGGCAACATTTTCCTTTGAGCGTGCCATGAACTATGGAGTGGTGAAAAGGTCAACCAGCTTCTCCCAACTCTTGTTGTCCATGTCCTCCGGTGGATTCTTTCTGGCTATCTCGATATCATCATACCCTCCATGTTCATCGAAGTATTTTTCCTTGTGACCTATTCTATCCTTGTAGCGATCTTGAAACTCTCTCTTAATCCCAATCTCTACCAGTCCCCACTCAGGAAGAGCTCGGGAAAGAATGAAAAATTCCTTAAAAAAACTAGTTAGAATTTTGAAATTATAAAAAGAACATTACACGTGAATAAGTTGATAAATTTACCTCAATATTTTGCATCAATCCTATCTTGTGCTCATCTAGAACACTCTGCCATGAGTCATAATATAACGGGACATGGTGACCAATAAGGTTACCAATAAGTCTCGTGAACAATGTCCCAAAATCACTAACTGCTTTGTAGGTTCCCTCCTTCAGATCAAATTGTAGAGCCAACGAACCTTTATTGTCATTAACGAGCTACTGCAAATTTTTGGATCGAGGCTGATCTCTTATTTTTGTGGCAGCCGTTGAATATTTGAATTAAACAATAAAATAAATTGAATAAAATAATAACAATTTGTCATTTATTGATAAAACATAGACTAATTATATAATATTACCTGTCTCACAAGAAGTAGGAACTCACATAGGATCTGGAGGAGGATGACCCACTCCATCACCGCCATGAGAACGAGAAACGGCAGCAGACATATTTTTATATTTTAAATAATTATTAACTTAAAATAATTTATATTTGGCGGTTAATTACATAACTTAAATAATTTTGGTAATGCATTTGAAACTATTGGAAAACAATCATTGTTGAGAAAAAGTCATATATTGATTGAAAATCTTGAAATTAAAACATACATTTTGACCCTTGCATGCATCGGTGTTGAACCATTTGCATCGAACAATACTACCGAGTAACCATGGGAATAACATAACTCTACAATCTCCTCTAGTTGGCCAAAGAAAGTGAAATCATCGAATCCCGGCACCGAAACTCCATTATTTTTAGTGGTACGTCTTTCGTCACGACTATGTACCAAAAACTTCACACTGGTAACAATTCAAGCAGTGTTTAACAGTGTAGGAGTATGCATTCTGATTGGGCCCGTTTGCTAAAGCAAATAATTCATCAATACACTCAGTTGCCTGTTCTTGTCATAAAAAACTACCTTTATTTGCTAATAATTTTTTTATCGCCAAAACACAAATTTTTTTTAAGTAAATTATGAAATCTCATTGAATCTTATGAATAAATTATTAAATTTTATGAATGTATATTATAAAATTTAATAATTTATTATAAAATTAATTAAATATACAAATATTTAATTATAAATTTATAAACTTACTATTAATGATTATAAATTTATGAAACTATTTATTTTTACAAATAACAAACATTATGAATATATTGTAAAATTATTATTTTAATTTGCACTTTATAATTTTATGAATATATATTATCAAACTTTATCAATATATTGTAAAATTTATTAAATATACAAATATTTAATTATAAATTTATTAATTTACTTTTAATGATTATTATTAATTTCTATTTTTTAATTTTTAAAAACAACAATAGAGTTTTATACTTGTAAAATTATTATTTTAATTTCCACTTTATAATTTTATGAATATATATTAGTATTATAAACAAATATTTAATTATAAATTTATTAATGATTATTATTAATTTCTTTGATAATTATCAAATTATAATTTTAATTTTCACTTTTAATTTTTTCAAAAATAACAATAAAGTTTTATAATTGTAAAATTATTTATTAATTTCCACTTTATGATTATTTTATAAATTTTTATTAATTTCTTTAAAATGAATCACACTAACTTTAAAATTATTTTGTAATGTTTAATATTTATAAATATACTAAAATTTCGGCAGCATAGCGACTGTAATCTAACCTATCCCAAAATTTAAAATCTGCATATAAACTACAAAACCAGTCCCAAAACATACATACACTAATTATATTAATATAACCTACCATACAATGTAAAAATACAATTCACATTCACATTTATATAAATAAACATATTCAACTAATATGTATCATAACATTTAATTAAATTAAATTAAAATAACATATTCAACACTATATATTTAAAATAACTAATTACACAACTAACATATTAACATTTAATTACATTAACATATTCAATATTATCTACAATACCCAATTACACAATAAACATATTAATCAGTTACACAATTAACATAATAACATTTAATTAAATTAGCATATTTAACATTGTCTAAAATATACAAATCTAAAATGAAATACAAAATTCAACATTATATAAACAAACCAATCACACACTTGATCGGTAAATTATGATACGCAAGTATACGCAATCGATTAGTGTAATATAAATAGTAAATAAGAATCGTTCCTGCAGAGACTATAACCCAATTACCAATAATTGCTCTTAACTTTCTATTTGGAAAGAAAAATTAAGATGAATAAATCTAACTACAAGCACAATTTCAATAACTGTAAACAAAACAAGTAATCAAAGGATAAAAATCAATAATAAAAAGTTCTAGGGTATTAACTTCATCAACTTTTCATTCTATTAATTTTACTAATCAGTTCTAAATTTATTTCTTCTTATTCTAATAGCAGGTTAACAAAAATCGATTCCTATTATTTTTCAAGATATAAGATATCAACCTATATGCAGGTTTTCTACATCTCTATGATAAACTTAAACACATAGCAGTCATTAAGCATAGAAACCTAATTGCTACACAAGCCATACATGTACTTTCGTCCAATATGTAACCTATGTCTATATAACGATAGCATATTCAATTCGCATCTTTCGAATTTTGAATCAAAATCATAAATCAAGCAAATATTGATTGGATATTTACTAGCATTAAACAAACATCATATAGATTAGAATAAAGAAGATGAATCAATAGAACATCATAATAGCATCAAATAGAAATCCAAGAAACTACATTAACCCCTAGATAAAGGAATTAGTTCATATCAGACATGACTAATCACAACAAAATAATTATTCAGAAACATAAATTTTTAAAACTTGAAGAAGAAATAAAAATATGAACATGCAGAAAAAAATGCCTCAGTATCAAATTTGCTCTCTAAATTCGTAATTAGAAATTTGACCTCAACCTAATTAAAACCTAAAAATTGAATTTATACAAAAAAAAAAAAACAATTTCTTATTTTTTTCAAAGGCGAGCTGCGACTTGGCCTTTCCTAGGTCGCAACCCGTATCTTCTTTAAGCACTTTAGCATCTGGTTAGGCCCTTCAAGTGTCGCGACTCTCTTCACCCAGGTCGCGACTCGCGTGTTGATCCCCCTCTTGGGTTTGCCTCTGACTTCTACTAGCGCCGCAACTCTATTGACCAAGTTGCGATCCTAATTCCTTTCAGCAAACCCGCAGCCTCTGACTTTGCTAGAGTCGCGACCCTTAAGACCATGCCGCGACTCTAATTCTATTTTTTTCTTCTTCATATTTTAACCTTTTTACATCCTTCCTTCCTCAAAAACTTATTATAACTTATCCTTAACACCCATTTGAACAGAATAACCACCAAAAGCTCAATTTTTCCACCATTTCTACTTATTTTCACATATAACTCATGATTCATAGCACCTACCTACAATAAAGACAAACACAAGTCTAATCTTGCACAAAACAAACAAAAAAACTCAAGATCACCACAAAAATACTTCCTAAAAAAACACTAAAATGGAGTTATCAAACTCCACAAAACTTACTCTTTGCTCATCCTCGAACAAAGGACTCAAAACGGACCTAAACTCTAACAACAAGGATAGCACCGGACAAGACACACAACATGAATTATACCAACAACAACACTTATGCCTCAAAATCATGAATGCTAATCATATAATTCTCAAAAAATTACTCAATAGTTTATGTAATCCAGAATTTCGATCAAAACACTCCATCAACACACTTTAGTCTACTAACATTTTGGATGACAAAGCCATGATCATTAAATAAACATATTTGAAATCAATTATGATAGCCAAATTCTTTCCATTCAAACCAAATAATTTCATAAGCTCACTTACTTGCTATTCTCCACTAATATAAATCATGATATGCATAAGAATCAATAGGACTTATATAGACTTGCAATGATGGCTTAGGTAAAGGTAGATGAGAAAGTAATTTTCAAGCTCACTATACTCTAACCAAATGACAAAAAATCACTGACTTTACTCCCATAGTATATATAATCCCATAATTCCCTTTCTTGATTTTATTTAGACAGAGATATAATTTTTTTTTCTTTTGCATATGATAACTACACTCCCCCAAACTTGTTTCTTTTAGATATTCATATTGGGAGTGTAGTAATTTTTTTTTTTGCAATATATACTCTCTCTAATCTTTTGCACTTTTCATTTTCTAATCCCACTATATTCACAAATAAACCCCATTACAAATCAATCCCCATAACTTTTTGTTTTCAATCATGTGCTCATAGTATATAAGGGACATATATCTAATCAAGTTTCAAATATTAGCTTAAATAGTGACTTAGAACAAAAATATACAATGTTATGCTAAAAAAGGGTTAATCAAAGGATCAATTAATTTCAGGTCGGCCAGAAAAACTCAAATGGTCCAAATGATAGCCTAAATCATATTCATAAGCATACACGATATATTATTTCGCTTCAAATAATAAGTAAGCAAATCTAGAATTATAGAAAATAATTTTCACTTTCCATTCATCAATGCACCAACCAATTCCAACAATCATAATCAATATCAAAAACATCAATTTAAACATCATGACAAGATATTTTTCAAAAGTTGCCTAAACTAAAGTGAACTAACAGAGTATTCAATCAAGCACACATATTTTTTTTTTAAAATTTCATTTTCTTTGGATTATACTCATAACATTCACTTTGTTCTCATTGGAACTCGTTGTCAACCATCATTCATGTTGGTCTCACTACACATGAAAACAAAACTCTACACCAAATAAATAACACAAACTAGACACATAAACAAACAAACAAAACGAATGGAAAATAGGCTCCCTCCCCCAAACTTAGCAAAACATGGTCCCCAATGTTTAAAAATAAGTTAAGAAAGAAAACTTACCTGCTACGAATCATGTTAAAATGGTGGTGGGTCTTGGAAAGGGTGCCATGGTGGTTGATAAGGAAAATAATGCTTTTCCTCCTCCCGATTACACAACCGGTAAACCAACTCATTTTTCCTGTTTGCTTGGGCTCGATGATAATCGTGAAGCTCCCCCAAATAATTATGAATATGTTGGTTTTTTTGGATGATGTAATCAAATCATACCAATTGTTGATCCGGTGGGGCCTCAATTGCAAAAAATTGAGGATAAGCTCCTCTCCTCTCCTCCTCGACTGCCCTTGATTCTTATTGTTGAACATTGAAATGGGTGGGTGCATTAGCAATATATTCTTCTTCTTCAACTCTCACTTGGCGGGGTTGTGGTGAAGGTGGCTCCAAAGATGGTGCATTGAATTTAAACAAAAAAGCTCGAGAAATGGGCCCCATTGCTTTCCTATAAATATCACTAGGATATTTAGGCACCTCCCACACCTCACATAAATCGGTAATCATCGATCCATGCCCCAAACCATCAGTGGTAGTCATTTGGCATAGGTTGCGGATACTAGTTCGTATAACTCGTCCAATATCCACGGAGAGTCTCTTAATTCTAGCATAGACAAGAAGACACCGATCAATTCCCACTTCAGATAAGTGAGTGTTAGCCATAAGCCTCGCAGTCACAATAAGAGTCCAAGCCTTCGCCACCTTATTCATTTGAAACAGTCTGAAATGCTTTGGTTGTCCATCTTGCATTACAAAACTAGTGTCGGGAATGCCTAATGTTTCAGCCACATTAGTCCAATCAATCTCACTATAATAGGCCATCTGATAATATTAATCCTCCTTTGGTCACGACATTTGTAATCCATATAATGCATCAATATTATCAATATGGCACTCCACCGAAACCCTTATCACAAAGACCTTCCTATTTACCGCTCCTGGAAAATTAGCATAAAATTCATAAACCATGGAGCAATTGGCCTTGGTCATTCGATGGTCCACAAAACATTGCCAATTGTGACCTTTAATTTCAGCTCAAATTATCTCATATATTTCCTGAGGTTATGGTTGATCTTCATATTCCATCCCCCTTTCTTGAATGACTTGACGTTGAGACAACCTTTGATAATGGTCAAAGGTATCTTTACTAATGAATCAAGCAGGGTCAAACTCCTAAGGAGGGGTTGGTGGTGGTGGGGCTGGCTGTGGTTGTGGTGGTTGGGAGCGGGATGTGGAAGGGCGATTTGCATTTTTAGATAAAGTAGCCCTAGCTGGTTGTTTTCTTGGTCCCATAATAACAAAATGCACCAAATACTACTACAAAAATTCTACAACACTTCCAATAATTTATCTTACTTCCCTCAATTAATTAACACCCCAATAATACCAACTCTAAGAACACAATATATACTAACAATGTATCCTAAAATTCTAATGAAATCTCTTGTCTATCTAGCACAAAATTACTTCAACCCAAAACTTGAATAACATTAAAAATTAGAGACTTACGTGGCTTTGAGTTGTTGAGATGGCCCACTCTTCAAATGCACCTTCTATTTTCAATGCCACAAATAGAACTATTTAGGGTTTGGATTAGAAGAAAGAAAGAAGGGAATATGAATCTATGAAGTTGTGGGTTTGACTTTAGGGTTGTTTTAAGGAGGAAGATGGAAAAATGAGAGAGATTCTGAAAAAAAAAAAATTGGGTTTGAAGAAGGAAAAATTCTAAATGAGTGTTATGGCTTGAGAAAAAAATGAGTTTATACTAAAATTTCCCTTTCTGACGGAGGTGTGTTGCGACCCAGCGCTATCAAGGCGCGACTCTCCTCATTTTTTCTCCAATTTCTATTTTCCAGGTGCCACAACCCAGCCATAGCAAGTCTCGGCCCGCCTCCTCTTCCAAAACCCGATGCTCTCTGACTTCAATTAGGGCCGCAACTTATAAGCTCAGGTCGCGGCCCACGTCCTCCTTTGTTTGCTGAGCATTCTAACTTTGTTTAGGGTCGCAACTTGATCTCCAGAATAATTTGAAAACTACATTTCCACGAATTGCATGAGTTTTACATACATTTTACTCAAAAACTAAATAAAAATAAATAAATGAATCTTTACAAATCAAAAACAAAATTAAATAAAACTGTTCAACTAATTAAGAATTAAAAAAAAAAAAAATTGTAAGAATGCCTTCTATAGTGCTGTTGTTAATGTCATTGAGCCGGATGTTGAACACCCAATTCAAAGGGGTTCTAAAAGCAACACAAACTTTCATTTATCCACCGGTCCTTCCAAATAGTGCTTCAATCTCTGACCATTCACCTTAAAGTGTTCCGTCTTCTCGCTGTGAATTTGCATCGCTCCATAAGGCAATGAGACAACAACGGTGTATGGTCCTGACCATCTCGACTTTAATTTTCTCAGAAAAAGCTTCAATCGAGAATTAAATAATAACACCTTGTCTCCCAGTTGGAAATCCTTCCTAATTATCCTTTTATCATGAAATGCCTACTTTTCTTTATAAATCCTTGTATTCTCATAGGCTTCATTTTGAAATTCATCAAGCTTGTTCACTCCATAAGCCTATTCTATCCTTCCATAAATAGATCAACGTTCAACTTTTATACTGTCCAATAAGCTCGGTGCTCAAGTTCAACCAGTAAATGACATACCTTTCCAAACACCAGTCAATACGGTGACATACCAATTGGGGTCTTGAAGGCTGTGCGATATGCCCACAGTGAATCATCAAGCTTTTTCGACCAATCCTTCCTTGATGTATTTACAATTTTCTCCAAGATACTTTTTATCTCCTAATTTGACACTTCTTCTTGACCATCTGCAAGTGGATGATAGAACAAGCCCTTTCGATGATGAACTCCATAACGAGCGCATAGAGCTGTGAATGACTTGTTGCAGAAATGACTTCCTCTGTCACTAATAATGTCTCTTGGAGTACTGAATCAGGTAAAAATATTTTTGTGAAGGAATTGAAGTACCTCCTTACCGTCACAAGTAGGAGTTGGTGCAGCTTCCACCCATTTAGAAACATAATCTACTGCCAGCAAAATGTACTTGTTATTATAAGATGACGGGAAAGGCCCCATAAAATATATTCCCCACACATCAAACAACTCAACTTCCAGAATTCCAGTCATTGACATTTGATATCTTCTTAATATGTTACCGGTCCTTTGGCAACGATCAAAACTCTTGACAAAGGCAATAGCATCTTTAAATAATGTAGGCCAATAAAACCCACATTGCCAAACTTTTACTGCTGTCCTTGTTCCTCCAAAGTGACCACCACAATGTAAAGTATGCCAATGAGTAAGAATGGAAATCTTCTCCTCTTCCGGGACACATCTTCTAATTACTTGATTAGCACAATGACGATAGAGAATGCGCTCATCCCAATAATAATGCTTGACTTTCGAATAGTACTTTTTAAGTTATTGCCTTGACATGTACGGAGGCACAACTTTAGCTACCAAATAATTGACATAATCAGCAAACCAAGGTAGCTTTTCTTCACTTTCAATGGAAGCTAACTATTCATTCGGGAAGTTTTCATCAATTTGTTCCTCTTTCTCATTAGGCTCTTCTCCTTTTTCCAATCTAGATAAATGATCTGCAACTAGATTTTCCGTCCCCTTTTTGTCATGAATTTTCATATCAAACTCTTGCAATAATAGGACCCATCAAATCAAGCGGGTTTAGCATCCTTCTTGGTCATAAGGTACTTAATAACGGAATGATCCATGTAGAAAATCACCTTATTACCAATTAAATGTGGCCTGTACTTGTCGAACGCAAAGACAATTGCAAGTAATTCCTTCTTAGTAGTTGCATAATTTAATTGAGCATCATTGAAGGTTTGACTAGCATAATAAATAGTTCGAAATACCTTGTTAACTCCCTATCCCAGAACCGCTCCTACAGTATAATCACTCGCATCGCACATCAATTCAAAAGGAAGTTCCCAATTCGGTGATACAACAATCGAAGCAGATACCGATTTCTCCTTCAGCGTGTTAAATTCCCTTATACATTCAACATCAAAGTTAAACACCACACCATTCATAAGTAGAGTAGATAAGGGCTTTGAAATCTTCGAAAACCCCTTTATAAACATCCTATAAAATCCAACATGGCCCAAAAAACTACAAACTCCCTTAACAGACACCGGTGGAGGTAAGTTTTCTAATGTAGATATATTGGCCATATTTACCTCAATACCATGGCGTGAAATTTTGTGGCCAAAGACTACTCCTTCTGTCACCATAAAGTGACATTTCTCCCAATTTAATATTAAATTTGACTACTCACATATTTTCAAAACCCTCTCCAAATTAGCCAAACATCCATCAAAAGAGGCCCCAAAGACTGAAAAGTCATCCATGAAGATCTCCATAACTTTTCCACCATGTATGAGAAGATAGACATAATACATCTCTGAAATGTTGATGGAGCATTACATAACCCAAACGACATTCTCTGAAATGCTAATGTTCCATAAGGGCACGTGAAGGTGATCTTTTCTTGATCCGCCGGTGCTATGGGAATTTGATGGTATCCCGAATACCCATCCAAGAAACAGTAATAAGGATGGCCTGCCAATCTGTCCAACATCTGATCTACAAAAGGCAAGGGGAAATGCTCCTTTCTTGTTGCCTTATTTAGTTTATGGTAGTCTATACAAATTCTCCACCCCTTCATCGTATGAGTTGGAATCAGTTCATTATTATCGTTCTTAACCACCGTCATGCCACCCTTCTTCGGGAGTACCTGAATAGGACTAACCCATGGATTGTCAGATATTGGGTAAATTACCCATGCATCCAACCATTTAAGGATTTCCTTCCTTACCACCTCCATAATTGAAGGATTAAGCCTCCTCTGAGCAATGAAACTAGGCTTACTATCCTCCATTAATATATGATGCATCACCGTTGAAGGGCTTATACCCTTGATATCTACCAAAGTCCACCCAATTTCTAGCTTATGAGCCCTCAACACCCTAAGTAGCTTCTCTTCTTTAATAAGAGATAACGAAGCTAAAATAATAACTGGTAGTGTGTTGTTCTCACCCAAATATTCATACCTAAGGTGATCAGGAAATGTCTTTAACTCAAGAACTGGTGGTTTCTCAATAGATGGGAGAGGTCTCTCTGGAAGTTGCTCCAATTCCTCATATTTCTTTTTATAAATTTGCCCCGATGATTTCAACCACTTAACATATTTGCTGGCTTCAGTTCCATCACACTCTTCTGGACTTGCAACCAAACTCAACTCAAGTGGATCCTCAATAGACTTGAACCCTTTCCTCTTGTTCCTCCAATACACTAATACTGAAACAACTGTCACTAGCTGAAGGATATTTCAAGGCTTTAAAAACATTAAAAAATACCTCATCAACTTGTACTCTGAGCCTTAACTCACCCTTCTGGACATCTATCAAAGCTTTCCCCATGGCTAAAAATGGTCGTCCCAATACAATAAGCACGTCCTCATCTTCATCCATATTTAAAACAATGAAATTTACTGGGAAGATGAATTTATCTACCTTTACTAGAACGTAATCTATAATACCTCAGGGGTGCGTTAATAAACGGTTAGCCAATTGAAGAGTAAAAGTAGTGGGTCTAGCTTCCTCCAAACCAAGTCTTCTAAATATGGACAGTGGCATTAAATTAATGCTTGCACCCAAATCACATAAAGCCCTCTCACAATGAAAGGTTCCAATGGTGCAAGGTATAGTGAAGCTACCTAGATCTCTTAACTTTTGAGGAAGTTTCTTTTGAATAAATGCACTACACTCTTCTGTCAATGCCACAGTTTCATAATCCTCCATTTTCTCTTATTAGACAATATATCTTTCATAAAATTCACATAACTAGGAATTTTTTCAAGAGTCTCCACAAAAGGATTGTTAATGTGAAGTTTCTTAAATACTTTGAGAAATTTGGAGAATTGTTTTTAAGATTGACCTTTCAGAACTGTTGAGGATAAGGAATCTTTGGTGCAGGCTTGGTGTATTTTGGCTTCTCTTTCTTTGGAAGGTCTTCAGTAACCTCCTCTTGTCCTAGACTAGTGACATGTTGATCCTCTATCTTTTTTTTCTTGTCATCCACTGTAGGCCCATCATACTTAGTGCCTCTCCTCAAAGTGACAGCTTGACATTGCTTTTTGGGATTTACCTCTGTGGAACTAGGAAAATTCCCTTGTTGTCTACTAGAAAGTAGTTTAGCTAACTGACCCATTTGTGTCTCCAAATTCCTGATTGAAGGCCTTGTCTCTGTCATGAATTGATTTAATTGGTTTGGATGAGTTGTTGGTGATTTCATTGTAGGATGTGGTGGTGGATGAGATGGACGTGGGTTTGGATCATAATAAGTCCTTGAGTGTAGTCCATAAGTCGGTTGATGAGGTGGGTGATGAGATGGATACTGTGGTTGTAAACCTTGGTTATTTTTCCATGACAGGTTGGGGTGATTGTTCCATACAGGAGTATATGTATTTGAGTAAGTGTTGGGTGTAGGTCTTGGAAAGTTACCAATAGCTTGTGCTTGCTGCAAAGGCATATTGTTCACTTTTGTTGAGCAACAAGCAGTGCTCGGACATTGCTCATAGGAATGCGGACCCCCATAAATCTCACAACTCATTACATTCTGTACTTGCATTGCTTGGGCGGCGAGGTTATTCTGCTGCAATTGCTTGGTTAGAGTTGCCACTTGAGCAATCAACAAAACAATAAGATTGACCTCTGAGACTCCTGCCACCTTCTTATTCTCACGCTCAGTGGGCCAATTGTAGTTATTCATGGATATCTCTTCCAGTAATTCATTTAGCCCTTTTCTCATAAACGTTCCTCTTGATGCTGCATCAATAATTGTCCTTGTATTTCCCCCCAAACCAATGTAAAATGTGTGCACCAGCAACCACTTCTCTATTCACTTCCTTTGTAACTCTTTAAAACATTCTCATGCATCATATAACAACTCCCCATCCAACTGATGAAAGTTATTAATTTCTACTCTATATCTGGCTGACTTTGCAGGAGGAAAATATTTACCAAGGAATTTCTGAGCCAAGTCTTCCCAAGTGAGTATAGAGATGGCTTGTAATGAATTCAACCAACTCTTAGCTCTGTCTCTTAACAAAAATGAGAATAATCTTAATCTGACAGCATCGTTACTCACCCCGTTCATTTTGAATGTTGCACAAAGCTCTAAAAAGTTAGTGATGTGGAGATTTGGATCCTCATTCGGTAATCCCCCGAATTGTACACAATTCTGTACCATCTGAATGATCGATGGATTTATCTCAAAATTATTTGAATCTACAGTAGGAGGACGGATACTTGAATTTATCTCTGTAAAAGTAGGGATTGCATAATTTCTCATTGGTGAGTCAGCCTCAGCTGCTATGTTGCCTGCATTACCCATATTTGCATTGTTGTTGACACCGTTATTCACATTCTTAGCCATGGAAAAAGCCAGCCTTTTCTTTATCTTTCAGTTTTGTCTGCACGTTCTCCCAATTTCAAGATGTATTGGTATGAGTTCCTTTTGTCTACTTCCCCGCATATACCAATAATTCCTGAAGCACAATATAGTCACAATTCGAATGCGTACTTAAAGTAAAAACCAAAGTAGAATAAAAATAAATTAATTTTGATATTGGATATTAAGTCCCTGACAACGACGCAAAAAACTTGATCGGTATATTATGATACGCAAGTATACGCAATCAATTCAAGTAATATAGATAGTAAATAAGAATCATTCCCACAAAGACTATAACCCAATTACCGATAATTGTTTTTTACTTTCTATTTGGCAAGTAAAATTAAGATGAATAAATCTAACTACAAGCACAATTTCAATAGCTGTAAACAATACAATTAATCAAAGGATAAAAATAAATAATAAAAAGACCTAGGGTATTAACTTCATCAACTTTTCATTCTATTAATTTTACTCATCAGTTCTAAATTTATTTCTTCTTATTTTAATAGCACGTTAACAAAGATCGATTCCTATTCTTTTTCAAGATATAAGATCTCAACCTATATGCAGGTATTCTACAACTATGTGATAAACTTAAACACATAGCAGGCATTAAGCATAGAAACCTAATTGCTACACAAGCCATACATGTACTTTCGTCCAATATGTAACCTATGTCTATATAACAATAGCATATTCAATTCGCATCTTTCAAATTTTGAATCAAAATCTTAAGTCAAGCAAATATTGATCGGATATTTACTAGCATTAAGCAAACAATATATAGATTAGAATAAAGAAGATGAATCAATAGAACATCATAATAACATTAAATAGAAATCCAAGCGATTACATTAACCCCTAAATAGAGGATTTAGTTCATATCAGACATGACTAAAACAATAAAATAATTATTCAGAAACATAAAATTCAAAAAATTGAAGAAGAAATAAAAATATGAACGTGCAGAAAAAAATGCCTTAGAATCAAATTTTCTCTCTAAATTCGTAATTAGAAATCCGACCACAACCTAATTAAAATCGAAAGTAAGAATTTATAGTAAAAAAAACTAATTTCCTCTTTCTTTCAAAGGTGAGCCGTGACTTGGCCGTTCCTAGGACGCGGTCCGTGTCTTTTTTAAGCACTTCTGCATTTGGTTAGGCCCTTCCGGCCCTGGGATTCTCTTCACCTAGGTCACGACCCATGTGTTGATGCGCCTCCTAGGTTTGCGTCTGACTTCTACTAGTGCTACAACTCTATTGACCAAGTTGTGGCCCTAATTCCTTTCAGCGAACCCGCAGCCTCTGACTTTGCTAGAGTCACAGCCCTTAAGACCATGCCGTGACTCTAATTCTATTTTTTTTTTCTTTAGATTTTAACCTTTTTTCATCCTTCCTTCATCAAAAACTTATTATAATTTATCCTTAACACCCATTTGAATCGAATGACCACCAAAAGCTCCATTTTTCCACCATTTCCTCTTCTTTTCACATATAACTCATGATTCATAGCACCTACCTACAACAAAGACAAACACAAGCGCAATCTTGCACAAAACAAACAAAAAGACTCAATATTACAACAAAAACACATCCTAAAACAAAACTAAAATGGAGTTATCAACAATTAAGAACATAATTTAAACATTAATCAAACACAAAAAAAAATATATATAAAAATAATACCCATGGCTCGGGGTTTATCTAAACTCGTCTTCACCTAAGGATGATACTCCACTACTCCAATCTAAAAAGAGAACAAAAAAAACTTTCAAAAACATATTTCTACCTAATACTAATACATAAATCTATTAAAAAAATTCATTTTAAATGCTAAAATAGATAGTAATCGGGTTTAGATTACCTAAACTTGGAAGAAATGAGCCCAAATCAGACAGGGGGGTGTTGGATCAACATTGGCAGTGAAGGGGCGGTGTACCGTCTCTGGTTTTTTTTGCAGAGAGAAAAGAAAAGAAAAACCGAAGAAGAAGGCACTGCAACAAATTTGATATACAATGACTCCCTACAATGTCTTACACCATTGGTGTAAGACATTAAAACTTATCAGGGGTTTTAAATGTCTAATGGTGTAAGACATTGAAAGTTTATATTAATGGCTACAATTGGAAGACATTAAAAATGGTGGAAGTGGTCATGGGTACATCCAACGTCTCCCACTGGGAGACGTGCCACGTGTCCCATGTCTCCCAGTGGGAGACATTGGATGTATACGGGGGTACATCCAACGTCTCCCACTGAGAGACGTGGGACACGTGGCATGTCTCCCAGTGGGAGACGTTGGATGTATACGGGGGTACATCCAACGTCTTCCACTGGGAGACGTGCCACGTGTCCCACGTCTCCCAGTGGGAGACATTGGATGTCCCCTGCCCATTTAAACAAAATTTCCTTCTTCTTCCTCTCTCATTCGAACCATTATACACGGATTGCAAACCAGAGAGCAAAACCGAGAAGAAAGGGAGCTGCGTTTTTTAGGGTTTTAAAGGTATGTTTTTTTTTTAATTTTCTTGCTTTTTAGTTAATTATTTGGTAAAAAAATCATAGGTTTAGTATTAGGATGAGTAATATACATGATTTTGTGTTAAATTTTCATTTTTAAGCACTATTTTATATACATTGTAGGATTAGTTTTTCATGGAAGTTTTTTTTTTTTATATATTTATGTCTTTTTAGTTTTTTTTTTTTAATTTAACCTATCACATTGTATAGATTTCATTAGAGTATGTATGTTCATGATTTTTTTAAATTTTTATCATTTTTTATTTCAAAATTTAGATATATTTAAACTTTTTTTTGTAAATTGTAACTATTTTGTTATATATATAGTTATGTCAAAATAAATTTATTAAATAATTTATAAAATATAAATATATGAAATTTTTTATGTTTTTGTTGATTATTAAGTTTTTAGGTTATGAAATTTTTTATTGATTTTTTTTTAGGTTATAATTAGTGGCGCATTGGGGTTTTTTTTTATTTGTTTACCAATATCATTTACTATTATTAGATATTTAGTGATATTTGTTTAATAATGTTTAACATATTAATTAATTTAATTTCATAGGTTTTGATTTTGGTGGTGAGATTTTAGAGAGTATTTTGCATCAACATTCCTATATCAATCACACATTTGAGGTAATGAACTTTCTAAAATTACAACAATACGTTATATATTGCTAGATATTTAGTGATATTTTATTTATTATTTATTAATTTAATTTTATTGGTTTGTGGATTTAATAGCGAATTTGATTACTAAGTGAAGTAATTTTGCTAGCTTTTAGATTATTAATTGCAAGAGGTACATATATATTCTCTTACTTCTACTTTTAATATTATTAAAGAAATGCTAGAGGAGTTTGAATATCTTAAATATTCATCCATAGTGAAGTAGGTTCTGAGATTAAAATTGTGTGCTGCGATGATAGCGGAAGGTTGAGAACTTGTGTGTTTTAGTAAAGTAGGTTTCGAGAAATTGGGTTGTGTGCTGCGGAGCTATAAGGAAGAAACTTATTGTATGTTGTTTAAATTGTTTGTTTTGCTATTCACATGCAGATGGTTAGGTTACTATTATAGGGGAAATGCTGCCCGATTTTATCTAGGATAATAAATAATTAGTTTAATATAGACATCCTATAAGGAAGAAACTTATTGTATGTTGTTTGAATTGTTTGTTTTGTTATTCACATGCAGATGGTTAGGTCACTATTACAGGGGAAATGCTGCCCGATTTTATCTAAGATAATAAACAATTAGTTTTATATAGACATACAACTTTATCACGTGCTTATTTTACCTCTTTCTTCATACACAATGCAATATTTGTTCATTTTAAATATGCCTAACAAATATTGTATTTCTTGTATATGTCTAACAAATTTTTTTTTCTTGTATATGTCTAACAAATATTGTGTACTTTCAATTTAATTGATTATTAAATCAATTTAAATTTAAATTAAAATCATTTCAATTTAAATTAAAATCATTTCAATTTAATTAATTATTAAATCAAATTAAAATAATATTAATTATAAATTTATTTATTTTTAAATGTGGGAGACTTTCAATGTCTCCCACTGGGAGACATGGGAAGTGAATCACCTCTCCCAATGGGAGACGTGGGATGTCTCCTAGGGACTTCCCACATCTCCCATTGGGAGAGGTTGAAAGTAAACGTTTGACTTTCAACCTCTCCCAATAGGAGACGTTGGAGAGACGTGGGAAGTCTCTCACCTCTCCCATTGGGAGACGTGAGATATACACCTACAATGACCCTAGCAACAACGTCTCCCCAATTGGGAGACATTATAGACTTTCAATGTCTCCCAAATAAAGTCATAAAACCCCTATTTTCTTGTAGTGAGGCTTGGTGTAAAGTCCCAAAATTACCTAATAAGGCTCAAGGCCTTGATTAGGGGGCCAAGATGACAATATATGGAATTATCTCTAACTGGATTTCCTTTTCTAATTGGGTTTATTTGATATATTTGATTGAGATTATGTGAGTTATATGATAATATAAGTAGTTATGCATGTTTAGGGATATTAAATAGGCATCTGGGCCCGTTTCTTATTAGAAGGGCAACTTTCGTAATTTGGCCCATTATGGGCATAATTGTATGTATGTTCATATATGTGAGAGACCACATTATTATGTGGGTTTATTTGGGTTACTTAGCATAAGATGATCAAAGGGAGAAAAATAGCGGGAAAGTCACAACGGGACCCAATACCCGACTCGGGGTGAGGCAATGGGTATTTTAGGTATTTGGCATTAAATCATGTTATCGGCTAATGGGAATGAATAATTGAGGATATATTTGGAGTTAGCGAGATTAGGAGGGAATACTGGGGATTTTGACCATTTTTCCCTCGGGGACGTTTTTGGTATCCCGAGCCTCGGGATTAGCTTAAGTCGTTTAAGCCTCAAGGAAACAAAAGCATAAACACTACAACACCTCACTGAATCGACTCTCTCTCTCTCTCTCTCTCTCAGCTTCCCTAAGTAACTTCTTGAAGAACTAAGTAGATTTTGGCTGGAAACTAAGGAATTTAAGGCTCGGGATTAGATTTCGGATAGCTTGTGGCTAGGGGATTACCATTCATAGCTAAGGTAATACATTAATCCTTGCATCAGATTGAATTCTGCCCTGTTTTTCTTAAAGTTTTAGGTGTTCTTGAGCTTGTGGCTCAAGTATGAGAGTTTAATTTTTGGTGCATTTTATTTTAGATTTTAGTTGGGTTTTGTTGCTGGGAAGATATTAAATGTAGAGTCCCAGAATATTTTACTTAGCTAGCTAGATAGTAGTAGTAGTAGTAGTAGTAGTAGTAGTTAGTATTAGTTTGTAGTATGTTAGATTCCGTGGATTTTGGTTCAAGTCAGGACTTAGTTGGAAACTCGTAGCAACAGTTATGAATTTTATAAGTTTAACCTATAGTTTATGAATATTAATTATTACATAAGGTTTAATTTTTTTAGTAGTTATGATTATTATAGTATAGTATAGGTTTATTATATTAGTAGCCTTGTTTGTGAAAAAAGGGGGTGATTGCATAAGAATAAATTAATTATGATATTGTTAAAAAGTGTTATGGATCAAGCCAACATAAATCCCAAAAGCCCAATAAGATTTTGGGCTTAGTAAATTCAATATCAGCCTAGGGAATTAGAGTTTGTTATCTTATGGTTAGTTAAGATATTTGTGGATTAGGTTGTTATTTAGATAATTAAATAGATTTTTCGTAACTTTAGGCTATTGTAACATCCGACCTATTTTTGACCCAATTATGTTATGAATTTCGAAAAATAGTATTTCTAGAAAGTTGTAGATAATTGAATTAGCTTTCTAATAGTATAAATATGGTCTAAAAGGAATTCTATAGCTCCAGTTATGTTGATTTTACTACAGGTGCGTTTAGAGTTACGAGATTTAGGAGGTTAAAATTTAGGATTCTATTTTATTTAAATTAACTATTTTTTTTAAATAAAAGAAAGATCTAGAAACTCTAGAACCTTCCAGAACCACTAAGAGCGTGAAACTTGTCATAATCAAGTTTATTTAAGGATTTAAGTATTTTTTTATAGGATAGTTTCACTCCTCAAACTCTATAAATAGGACCTAGCGCTCAGCCATTTTCTTCATTCTTCAAGCTGTGTTCAGAGCCTTCAAGTTGCTAGGATTTCTATAGAGTTACACACTTGGGTTTTGGGGAATAAAAGCTTTATCATCTTAAGCTTTCTGAACACATGGGTAGTGAGATAAAGTGTGTTTTCGACATTGAAGTTTAGATCGGTTCTAGTTCATCCAAGGTAATATTATTCATAAGTTCTATTCTTTATGTTTCCTTTGTTTTCCTTAAGTTTCTTTCAGATCCTAACTTCTGTTTTTGGTTTCATTGTTAGGAGTTTAAGTTCTTAAACATTAGAGTTCTCGGTAAGTTTCATTGTTTGATGGTTTAGTTTTCTATCATCGTCTTTTCTATAAATACTCATATGTTTTTATCTTGGTTTTAGGAGTGTTCCAAGTCTCGTCCTTATTCTCAATTATCCCGGTGTTGGTAAGGCAAATAGGATAGTTTCTATATGCTTATATGTTATGATATGTTTATGTTAATTGTTATGTTATGATATATATATATATGAGTATGTTTTTATGTTGCTAGGGGCTCATAGTTGCTTAGCTAGCAAACCTCAATGTATTTTGAGGCTCATAATTTCCTAGCTAGTAAACCCCAATGTTGTTTTATGTTGCTAGGGGCTCATAGTTGCTTAGCTAGCAAAGCTCAATGTATTTTGAGGCTCATAGTTGCTTAGCTAGTAAACCCCAATGTTGTTTTATGTTATCTAGGGCTCATAGTTGCTTAGCTAGCAAATCTCAATGTATTTTGAGGCTCATTGTTGCTTAGTTAGCAAACCCTAATGTTTACCATGTACATGGGTCAGAATTGTGATATATGTTTTATAGTATATGTTTTTATATAGTCTTATGTTTATGTTTTATGTTATATGATTGATTAGTAAATTTTCCTTGCTGGGCATTAGTCTCACTCCTTTATTTTTAGTGTGATGCAGGAAGTTAGATACGGAGGCGGAAGGATCTTTGTGGCTTGACTTGTGTGTTGAGGATGAATGGAATGGATGGGCTGCGTGTCGATTCGAGGAAGACATTATTTTTAGTCTTTTTAAATTATGTTTATATGTATTTTCCACATTTAGTTTTGTTAAAAACTTCTTTTAAATTAAAGTTATGTTTTATTTTAAAACAATGGGATCCCATATCGCACATTTATGTATTTCGAATATTTACTTTGGAGTTTTTTTTTTATAAAGTTATGAATATTTCTTATGTATGTTCTCTTAAAAGTAGTCGCTATGTCTAGTAGTTTTAATGGTCCAAGGTCTTAGAAATATTTGTGTCATTACAATTGGTATGAGAGCAATGGTCCATTTGCATGAAGTTCTCCTTGATACACACGCTCAAGCTCTGAATCTAATCGTCAATGCAAGTGTTTATGTTATAGTTGTTATGATTATGTGTTTAGTTAACGTTTTAGCCCTTATGTTTTCAGTTAAGAATATTTGTAAATTCGTTTATTTTCTTTATTTATTATCTTTGCATTTATGATTGTTTTTTTATTGAAAACCTTTTTCCAAATGAATATCATTGTTATTTTTGAATGACATGTATGAGTTTGATTTTTTTTTTTTCTACAATCATAATAAATAATAAAATTAATAAATAATGACCAAGTTCGGTGAGGGTGGATACAAGTCAATGGATCGGGTTCTATATTGAGAGTTTAGGGGGCCATAGTAGTGGGAACGATTTTATGGATCCCAGGCCACCCTCAATATGGTTAACTTTGGAACAACGACGAGTTTCGAGCCTGAGAATTAAGTCACTTAGGATGATTAGAAACAGACTAAGTAAATTATATAGATGGCTTATTTTTCTAAGTTTAGAAACACACACTAATCATAAAGAAGGCTTACATAATTTTTCATAAGAAATCATAATTAATAGGCCCGAGTTATGTTTGCTTAGATTAAGTTTTGCCTTAGAGCCTATTAGGGTAAGTTCTAACATGTTCTCGACTGTTAGAACTTTTACTGAAGATGTCGCTCAGAAGGTCTGCACGCACGAATGCCAATGCCTCCAACGTCGCTCCTGAGACTAATGAAGCCCCTACAGTTCGAAGAAGGGGAAGGCATGAAACCACTGCTGCTGCTAATTGAAGTGCAGCACCGCCGCTGGTCGACAACACTGCAGAAATTATCAGGCTACGACAACAAGTGGAAAAATTGATGCAACAACAGTGACAATAGACTCAGCCTCAGCCGCAACCGCAGCCTCAGCAAATGGCTCAAGCACCCCATCAAGTAGGTCCTTATGGGGGATGTCCAATGGCAAATTATGCACCATACCCAGCTCAGTACATGGAGCCAATCTACAGGCGGTTTCGTAAGAAATACGCTCCAAAATTTGAAGGGACAACAGATCCCTTCAAGGTGGAAGAATGGCTCAGAAATGTAGAGTTGATCCTAGAGCACATGAATCTCAGTAACGTAGATCGCATATCCTGTGTTTCGTCTCTGCTTAAGAAGGATGCTAGAATATGGTGGGACTTAGTTCAGCAGACTCACGACGTCGCCACCATGACATGGACCAGATTTGTGGAACTGTTCCACAAAAAATACTACAACTCGGCAGTCATCGCCACAAGGGTCGAGGAGTTCACTAGTCTGAAGCAGGGCAACTTGACGGTAGCGGAGTATGCTCGACAGTTCGACAGATTAGCCAAGTTTGCACTAGAATTCGTTCCAACTGACTTTCTGAGGGTGACTAAGTTCGTTAGAGGACTTAGACCAAAAATTGAGTTAGGGGTTAAGCTAGCAAACCCTGGAACAACTACTTACACTGATGCTTTAGAAACGACTATAGAGTTAGAAAAGGCTTCAGGAGAATGTTAGTAAAGAGGAAGCTAGTAAACCTGAGCCTAAACAGCAGAGTCAACCTCATAATGGTCGGAACAACAACCACAACAGCCATCAGTCTAGGAACAACAATAGTAATGGTCAGAATAGAAGGCATCCTGACAATAAGCACTCCGATAACGATGAAAGGGCACATACGAACAATGGAGATAATAGGCCGGGTTATGTAGAATACCCGCAATGTGCTAAGTGCCAAAAGAAACATCTTGGTGAGTGTCGTACAAACACCAAAGGATGCTTCAACTATGGTCAGGAAGGTCACCAAAGGAGGCAATGTCCCCAACTCAAGCAAGAGGAGAAAAAGGACGTCAAGATGGTTCCTGCTAGAGTCTTTGCCTCAACCCAGGGAGATGCTGAAGCTAGCAATAAAGTGGTCACAGGTCAGATTCTTATCCTCGATAGTATATGTTCTAGTATTGTTTGATTTGGGAACAACATACTCGTATATCTCGTTAGGAATGATAGAGAAATTAGACAACCCTTGTAGAACTAAGTTTGTGACATAGTTGCCTTCGGGTGAAAAAGTAGTTCTATCATCACGAATAGTACGAGGCATACCGATCAAAGTCGAGGACATAGAACTAGAAGGAGACTTGATAGAACTAGAGATCAAAGGCTTTGACGTAATACTGGGCATGGATTGGCTAGCAAGGCATGGCACAACCATCGACTGCAAACGTAAGCAAGTGATGTATGAGAGTCCTGACGGTCAGAAACTATGCTATATGGGAAAAATTTTAGGACTACGTACACTGCTTATTTCATCTCTCAAAGCTCAACAAATGCTAGAGAAAGGATGTCATGCATTCTTAGCCAGCGTCACGGATGTGGTAAAGGAAACACCGCTAAAGGTTAGAGACGTCCGCATGATAAAGGAATTCCCAAAAGTATTTCATGATGATTTTCCAAGGTTTCCGCCGACACAGGAAATTGACCTCATAATCGAGCTAGTACCGAGCACCGAGCCTACCTCCAAGGCACCATACCGGATGGCTCCTACCAAACTCAAGGAGATAAAGATGCAGTTAGAAGAACTCTTAGACTTGGGTTTCTTTAGACCGAGCCATTTTCCATGAGGAGCACCAGTACTATTTGTGAAGAAGAAGGACGAAAGCATGTAGATGTGCATAGATTGCGTCGAGCTGTATAAGGTGACAATTAAGGATAAGTACGCGCTACCTCAAATTGACGACTTGTTTGATCAACTTTGAGGGGTAACCATGTTTTAAAAGATTGATCTACAGTCCGAGTATCACCAGCTCAAGGTACGGGAAGAGGGTATTCCAAAGATGACTTTTAGAACTTGTTATGGACATTACTAGTTTCTAGTTATGTCTTTTGGTCTTACCAATGCTCCAGCCGCATTTATGGATTAATGAATAAGGTCTTTTGGAAAAAAATTTCGTAGTATTCGTTGATGATGTCTTGGTGTACTCAAAGGACGAAGCTGAGAACGAGGAACATTTAGGGATGACCTTGTTACTTTACGCCAAGTTTACAAAATGTGAATTTTGGCTTTCGCAAGTAGCGTTCCTCGGGCACATAGTATCCAAGGAAGGAGTTGTTGTAGCTCCATCTAAAGTAGAGGTTGTGAAGGATTGGCCAAGACCAAAGAACGCATCAAAGGTAAGAAGTTTTCTGGGACTAGCACGTTATTATTGGAGGTCCGTAGAGGGCTTTTCTAAGATAGCCACTCCTCTTACCAACCTGACCTAGAAACAGCAAAGGTTCTACTAGATGGATAAGTGTAAAGAGAGCTTCCAGTTGCTTAAGGATACGCTATGCTCAACACCAGTACTTTGTGTACCGACACCCAACAATAAGTTTGTAATCTACTGCGATGCGTCGAAGCAAGGGTTGGGTGGTGTACTGATGCAGAATGACAAGGTAATAGCCTACGCCTCAAGGCAGCTGAAGGAATACGAGCAATGCTATCAAACACACGACATGGAGTTGGCAGTGGTGGTCCTTGCGTTGAAAATCTGGCGCCATTATATTTATGGAGAACGGTGTGAGATTTATATGGACCACAAAAGATTAAAGTATTTCTTCACGCAAAAGGAGCACAACATGAGGCAGCGCAGGTGGTTAGAATTAGTAAGGGATTATGACTGTGAAATTCTATACCACCCAGGAAAGGAAAATGTAGATATTGACGCGCTAAGTAGGAAAAGTTATGGAAGTCTAGAAGCGTTAGCTGGAATAGAAAAGTCGCTACAGCAGGAGTTGATCAATGCCGGAATAGAAGTAGCCATTGGTAAACTGGCTAACTTGTCCATCCAGTCAAGTCTGTTAGAAGAAATATGGATTGGGCAAGGGCATGATGACACATTGGTAGCACATATGAAAGCTGTTAAAGAAGGCAAGGCCACAGATTTCTCGATATCAGGACAAGGGTTCTTGAGATATAAGGATCAGGTATGCGTGCATAATGATCAAGGGATTAAGATGAAGATTTTAAAAGAAGCGCACAATACCCCATACTCAGTTCACCCAGGGTCAACTAAGATGACCCATGACCTTAAGGCGTTATATTGGTGGCTAAGAATGAAGAAAGATATAGCGGAGTATGTATCTAAATGCTTAGTATGTCAGCAAGTGCAAGCGGAACATCAGTGGCTTGCAGGCTTATTGCAACCGCTGAATATTCCAGAATGGAAATGGGACAACATTGCCATGGATTTTGTGACAGGACTACCACGAACAAGTAAGCAGCACGACTCGGCTTGGGAAGTAGTAGATAGACTAACCAAGTCAGGTCATTTCCTGCCTGTCAAGACTACGTACACAGAAGATCAATGTGCAGACATTTATGTTCAGGAGATAGTACGACTGCATGGAATCCCCAAGACTATAGTGTCCGATAGGGGATCGGTGTTTACATCAAGATCTTGGAGTAAGTATTTGATGCTAATAGAATTCTCCTACAACAATAGCTACCAGTCAACTATCGGGATGGCACCCTACGAGCTACTTTATGGAAGGAGGTGTCGATCACCGTTGCATTGGGACGAGGTAGGAGAAAGGAAACTACTTGGACCCGAAGCTGTTAGAGAAGCTCAGGATGCAGTAGCGCTAATTAGGAAGTGTATAATCGTTGTTCAGAGCCGTCAGAAAAGTTATGCAGATGCCAAGCGACGTGATGTGGAGTTCAAGGTCGGAGATCAAGTCTTCTTAAAGATATCTCCTATGAAAGGTGTGAAGTGGTTCGGGAAGAAAGGCAAGCTTAGTCCTAGGTTTATAGGTCCTTTTGAGATATTGGACAAAGTGGGAGCAGCTGCATATAGATTAGCCCTACCGCGAGCTTTAGCAGATAGTAACAATGTATTTCACATCTCGATGTTGCGTAGATATGTGTCAAACCCATCTCACGTCCTCAAGTACAATACGATAGCACTCCAGAAAGACTTGAGTTACGAGGAACGACCGGTTAGCATCCTAGATAGAAGGATGAAAGAATTACGGTCTAAGAGTATTTCGATAGTCAAGGTTCTATGGAGTAATAGTTCTGAACGGAGGCAATGTGGGAGTTTGAGGAAGACATGTTAGCTCGGAATCCGGAATTGTTTGATAAGTAAATTTCAGGGATGAAATTCTTTTTAGTGGGGGAGAATTGTAGAGTCCCAGAATATTTTACTTAACTAGCTAGATAGTAGTAGTAGTTAGTATTAGTTTGTAGTATGTTAGATTTTGTAGATTTTGGTTCAAGTCGGGACTTAGTTGGAAACTCGTAGAAACAATTAAGAATTTTATAAGTTTAACCTATAGATTAAGAATATTCATTATAACATAAGGTTTAATTTTTTTTAGTAGATATGAATATTATAGTATAGTATAGGTTTATGATATTAGTAGCCTTGTTTGTGAAAAAAAAGTTAATTGCATAAGAATAAATTAATTATGATATTATTAAAAATTGTTATGGATCAAGCCTACATAAATCCCAAATGCCCAATAAGATTTTGGGCTTATTAAATTCAAAATTAGCCTAGGGAATTAGAGTTTGTTATTTTATGGTTAGTTAAAATATTTGTGGATTAGTTTGTTATTTAGATAATTAAATAGATTTTCCATAACTTTAGGCTATTGTAACTTCCAACCTATTTTTGACTCAGTTATGTTATGAATTTTGAAAAATAGTGTTTCTAGAAAGTTGTAGATAGTTGAATTAGATTTCTAACAGTATAAAGATGATCTAAATCTAAATTATATAGCTCCAGTTATGTTGATTTTACTACAGGTGAGTTTAGAGTTACGAGATTTAGGAAGTTAGAAGTTAGGATTCTATTTTATTTAAATTAATTATTTTTTTTAAATAAAAGAAAGATCTAGAAACTCTAGAACCTTCCAGAACCACTAAGAGCATGACACTTGTCATAATCATGTTTATTTAAGGATTTAAGTATATTTTTATAGGATAGTTTCACTCCTCAAACTCTATAAATTGGACCTAGTGCTCAGCCATTTTCTTCATTCTTCAAGCTGTGTTCAGAGCCTTCAAGCTGCTAGGATTTTTATAGAGTGATACACTTGGGTTTTGGAGAATAAAAGCTTTATCATCTTGAGCTTTATAAACACTTGGGTAGTGAGATAAAGTGTGTTTTCGATATTGAAGTTTAGATCGATTCTAGTTCATCCAAGGTAATATTATTCATAAGTGATATTCTTTATGATTCCTTAGTTTTCCTTAAGTCTCTTTCAGATTCTAACTTTTGTTTATGGTTTCGTGGTTAGGTGTTTAAGTTCTTAAACATTAAGGTTCTCGGTAAGTTACCCTCTTTGATGGTTTAGTTTTCTTTCATCTTCTTTTCTATAGATACTCATATGTTTTTATCTTGGTTTTAGGAGTGTTCCAAGTCCCGTCCTTGTTCTCAATTATCCCGGTGTTGGTAAGGAAAATAAGATAGTTTCTATATGCTTATATGTTATGATATGTTTATGTTAAATGTTATGTTATGATATATATATATATATGAATATGTTTTTATGTTGCTAGGGGCTCATAGTTGCTTAGCTAGCAAACCTCAATGTATTTTGAGGCTCATAGTTGCTTAGCTAGTAAACCCCAATGTTGTTTTATGTTGCTAAGGGCTCATAGTTGCTTAGCTAGCAAAGCTCAATGTATTTTGAGGCTAATAGTTGCTTAGCAAGTAAACCCCAATGTTGTTTTATGTTATCACGGGCTCATAGTTGCTTAGCTAGCAAACCTCAATGTATTTTGAGGCGCATTGTTACTTAGTTAGCAAACCCTAATGTTTACCATGTACATGGGTCAGAATTGCGATATATGTTTTATAGTATATGTTTTGATATAGTCTTATGTTTATGTTTTATGTTATATGATTGATTAGTAGATTTTCCTTGCTGGGCATTAGGCTCACTCCTTTATTTTTAGCGTGATGCAGGAAGTTAGATACGGAGGCGGAAGGATTCTTGGTGGCTTGACTTATGTGTTTAGGATGAATGGAATGGATAGGCTGCGTGTCGATTCGAGGATGAAATTATTTTTAGTCTCTTTAAATTATGTTTTTATGTATTTTCCGCATTTAGTTTTGTAAACAACTTATTTTAAATTAAAGTTATGTTTTATTTTAAAACAATGGGATCCCATATTGCACATTTATGTATTTCGAATATTTACTTTGGAGTTTTTTTAATAAAGTTATGAATATTTCTTATGTATGTTCTCTTCAAAGTAGTAGTTATGTCTTGTAGTTTAATGGTCCAAGGTCATAGAAATAGTTGGGTCATTACATTAAAACTATTATGATGATTGAATTATTGTCTTAGGGTGGAATTGGGATTGTTTTGGGTGAATTTGGATGATGAAAAATGGAGAAAATATGGGTTCGCATTGCCAAGTCGTGGCCTTGTTCTTGAGGGGCCACGACCCAACCGAACCCAGGGCCTTTGGGGGCTTCTGTCTGGGAGGCGGGCGACGACCCTCAAGGGTAGGTCACAGCCCGTGTTCCGTTTCCAGGGGTGGAGGGCCTCTGACTTGAGGGGCGCATTGCGACCCTCAAGGGTAGCTGGTGGCCTGCCTGGGCTGTTTTGGCCATGATGAGGTTTTAGAGATGGGAATCTTTTCCTTAGGGCTTAGGATCGATTCTACTACCCGATTTAGTAGAATTCGAGGTCCCGAAGGATAGGACTCGGTCCGAAAGCCTTTATTTGCTCGTTATTGATGGATTCCTATATTATGGTTGTGACTAGGTTATTACTAGGGGCTCAGAACTGGGATCATGCTCGAGGGTCGTTCTTATTTTACGCTATACTCGAACCTAAGGTAAGAAAACTGCACCCAATACGTGTTATATTTGATTAGGGCTTGGCCCGACTGTCAATAATAATTATGAATTGGGCTTGGGACCCTGAGAATGATTATGATTAAGTTATCATTTCGTTTATTGATTAAACATACTTGAATATTCTATACCTTCTTAAGTGTTTCATGACTGTTCACATGGTTTGCTTGGCTAGGGCTTGGCCTTGTTAAATAAGCATGATTATTACTATGATTATGGTTACTTGGTGATGTTATGTGATTAATATATATACGTGTTTGTCTTGTTGAGGGATGCCTATCCATATCTGTTTCTGTATTGATATTCGAATACCTGGATCAGGGCTTGACTTATTAGTCAAGGACGGCAATAGTGCGCTGCGCGCTGGTCGAAAGTCTTAGGCCTAAACCAGAAACATACTATTACGTAGGCCAACCCAATGGTTGATGGAAAACAAAAGTGTTTGGCTAGCTCTATGGATAGTTACCCTGAGTTAAGGGTAAGTGCCCCAGGTGACTCTATGGTCATTTAGCTAGGGGATAGGGCCCCGAGGTTGACTCTAAGGTCAACTGTTCAGGGTAGCGGCCCCACAATGGTCCAATGACCATTATTTTATGATTGTATATCGATATGAGTAGATTATTACACTTGTTTATGCTCATGTTTCAGTTTTCTTGCTGAGCCTTGGCTCACGGGTGCTTTGTGGTGCAGGTAAGGGAAAAGGAAAGTTTGACCAGCCATGAGTTAGAGAGATTCGGTGGTGGTGTCTACATATTCGACTGCTCGTCCACCACAGCCAAGGATATCTAAGAGGAACTAGGGTTGTAGCCATAATTTTGCCGCTAGGGTCGGCCGGCTATAATTTTGATGTATAAACTTTTTAAATAAAAGTCAAAAGGTCCTTTGACCAAAATTGTTAACCCTAACCTTTGACGCTATCCTTAGATACATGTTTATAACCAAATGACTTGATTAGCAAGTCTAGCACAATTTAAAGTACACAGTGTAATGGTCCTTGATTAGGAGGGCATTACAACTTGGTATCAAAGCCGCCAAGGTTTAAGGGTTCCTGAAGACTGGCCAGGAGCTCGACTCAGGGTTCGGTAACTATTATGTGGTTATGTGTTTAACTGCTTGAACATGATATGAATGCATTTTCTGCGTGGCTGTTTAGGAAGCATGAGATAATTTGATAGGGCCTGGCCCTTGACTGCTACATGAACGATAAAGAACATGCTTATTAGCATTGTTACTGCTTGTGAATGCAAGGGAGCCACTTATAAGCATTATTATTTTTATATAGGCCAAGAGATGCTTATTAGCACTGTTAACACTGGCATGGATTAAAGAACATGGTTATTAGCAATGTTATACTTGTGTAAATGTTTGGATATGTTTATGTGCATTGTTATTTGCTGATGGATATTAGGAAGTGCTTATTAGCACCATGAATGAGCATATTATGTGTTGGCATGCTTATTAGCATGCATATGTTGTTTGTTTGTTTGATCTTGGATCGTCAGGTGACAGGAGGTATTGTTATTACTTACCTAACGACCGATTTGATCATTGAAGTGTGGATTGAATAACAGTATGAATCCTCGAAGGTCAGAAAGGTTGGTTGGCCAAGAGTTACAGGCCAGGGAAGGGAATGAACAAGGCCAGGCCCCACTACCAGCTCCAAAAAACTGGCAACAGGTGCCTGCTGGTATGCAAGCTAGATTAGAGAGGCAGGAAAAGGAGATTTGCCTCTTCAGACAGCAACAGGTTCTAGTAAGGAACCCATAGCCCGCAGTACCGGCAGTGATATACCCAAAGGTACTAGCAGTAGTGTAACCCCAGGCAGGGGGAGATATATGGGAACCCTTGTATGAGAGGTTTAGGAAGAAACACCCTCCAGTCTTTGAGTGCGGCTCTGATCCACTGAAGGCTGAGTAGTGGATGACCATGATAACCACCATCCTGGATTTTATGAGGGTAGGTGGTAATGAGAGAGAGGCCTGCGCCACTTAAATGTTTCGGGAGGATACCCGAATTTGGTGGGAGGTGGTATCCCAGACCAGAACAGTAATCACCATGGATTGGGAAGAGTTCAGAATGTTGTTTAATGAAAAATACTACAACGACGCAGTTAAAGCTGCGAAGGCTGAGAAGTTCAGCAAGTTACTTCAGGGTAACATGACAGTGACTAATTACACCCTAAAGTTTGACAGACTGGCAAAGTTTTATGGGGATTTGGTGCCCACTGATGGGACCAGAAGAGAGAGGTTTCTTCAGGGGCTACAACCTATGATAGCCCGAGATGTTCGTATTACCACTGTGCCAGGATTGACTACCTATGCACAGGCTGCGGAGAAGGCGCTTATAGTTGAGAGTGCAGAGAAAAAGATCTGGTGTGACAATGTAGCCAGAAGGGATTCTAGGAGGCGGGACCTCCATTTACAGGTTTTGGTAGGGGTGGAGGCCCCAGTGAACAAAAGAGGAAGACTCCGGGCACAGTTTCAACTCTAGGGCCAGATAGGAGGCCACGAGGCATACAGATGGGCCGCCAGGGTGGCAGTGAGACCTGGAGAGAATTCCCAGAATGTACTTGGTGCAGGAGGCACCATATTGGGGAATGTCGAGAGAAGGCCTGCTTTGTTTGCGACAGTGTGGGGCAATTGAAGAATGACTGCCCAAGAGGCAGAAAGGAAGAGCCGAATAAGGTGGACAATCTGACGCTAGCTCAGATGTTCACCTTGACCCAGGCAGATGCCGAGGCTAGTCCCTTGGTTGTTACAAGTTAGCTCTCTAGTGCTGGAGCCTTCTACACTATTTTGATTGATTCAAGTGCTACATACTCTTTTGTTGCTAGTAGGATTATAGATGGATTGTGTAGACCATGTGACTTCTAACCTATGGGGTTTGGTACTATGATTCCTACTGGGGAGTTGGTGGTTTCCAGGAGATGGGTTAGATCACTACCAGTTACAGTGGATGGAAGGGAATTATCAGTTGACTTGGTAGAATTGGTAATGACTAATTTTGATATAATTATGGGTATGGATTGGTTAGAGAAGTATGGGGCAACGATAGATTGCAAGAAGAAGATGGTAATCTTTGAGCCTGAGGGTAAGGACCCCTTTGTATTTGTTTGCACTGTGCATGGACCCTGTATACCTATGATATATGTACATAAAGCTAGAGACCTATTGCAGAGGGGATGCATAGGATTCTTAGCTAGCGTGGTGGATACCACTCAGGTCGTGCCAGTGGGACCAAAACAAGCCAGATTAGTCTGTGAGATTTTGGACGTGTTTTCAGAGGATCTGCCATGGTTACCTCCACATAGGGAGATTGATTTTGTGATTGAATTGGCGCCAGGGATAGAGCCAGTATCTAGGGCACCTTATTGGATGGCTCCAGCTGAGTTGAAGGAACTAAAGGTTCAACTATAAGAGTTACTAGACTTGGGATTTATTAGGCCCAGTTTCTTGCCATGGGGCGCACCAGTTCTCTTTGTGAAGAAAAAGGATGGTTCTCTGAGGATGAGTATCGATTACAAAGAACTTAACAAATTGACTATCAAGAATAGATATCCACTGCCAAGGATTGATGATTTGTTTGACCAGTTGCAGGGTAGAATGATATTCTCTAAGATAGATCTTCGAACTGGTTATCACCAGCTGAGGATCAAAGAGGAGGATACACCGAAGACAACTTTTCACACTAGGTACGGGCATTATGAGTTTTTGGTGATGTCATTTGGAGTAACTAATGCCCTGGCAGCATTTATGAATCTGATGAATAGGGTGTTCAAAGATTACCTGGATCAGTTTGTTATTGTCTTTATTGACGATAGATTGATATACTCTTAGAAAGAGATAGAACATGAGCCGCACCTCAAATTGACACTATAGAGGTTGAGAGAACATAGGCTGTATGAGAAATTCAAGAAATGCGAGTTCTGGTTGCCACAGGTGACTTTCTTAGGTCACATAGTCAGTAAGGATGGAATTAAGGTGGGTCCATCGAGGATTGAGGCAGTCATAGATTGGCCAAGACCAAAGAATGCTTTAGAGATTATGAGTTTCTTGGGATTGGTAAGGTATTACAGACGCTTTGTAGAGGGGTTTTCCAAGATTGTGTCATCACTGATAGAGTTAACATGCAAGAATCAAAAGTTCATATGGTCAGAAAAATGTGAAGACAACTTCCAGAAGCTCAAGAAGAGTTTGATCACCGCTTTGGTTTTGAGCTTTCCTGATCGGGACAAGTTTGTAGTTTATTGTGACGCCTCGAGGCAGGGTCTGGGTTGTGTTCTTATGCAGATAGGGAAGGTGATTGCCTACGCATCACGTCAGTTGAAGGCAGAGATACCCCACATATGATTTAGAACTTGTAGTAGTGGTTTTTGCACTAAAGGTGTGGCGACACTACTTGTATGGTGAGAAGTGTAAGATATACACTGACCACAAGAGTTTAAAATACTTCTTCACCTAGAAGGATCTGAACATGAGGCATAGACGTTGGTTAGAGCTGGTCAAGGATTATGATTGTGAGATCGTCTATCACCCTGGGAAGGCCAACGTGGTGGTAGATGCCTTAAGCCAGAAGGGTCCAGGGTAGTTATATAGTGCCAGTCAGATATCAAGGAAGTTAGCTGACGATATGGCTAGAGCAGGAATTGAGTTAGTGGTGGGCCAGCTAGCCAACATCACCCTATAGTTTACTCTTTTGGAGAGGATTAAGGAGAAGTAGTTAGATGATCCACAGTTGGGGCAGAATAGAGGGAACGTCCTAGCTAGAGTAGCTAAGGACTATAATGTGTCAAGCATGGGCTTGTTGAGATACAAGAATCAAATCTGCATTCTGATGGACACTGGGATCAGATGGGAGATTATGGATGAATCTCATACTACCCCTTATTCTCTACATCAGGGCACCACAAAGATGTACCGGGATCTGAAAGTTTTATATTGGTGGCATGGGAAGAAGAGGGATGTGACTGAGTATGGTGGCAAGGTGCCTGACCTGTTAGTAGGTGAAGGCTGAGCATCAGAGGCCAGCAAGGATGTTACAGCATCTGGATATCCCAGAGTGGAAGTGGGAGGAGATCACGATGGATTTCGTGGTAAGGTTGCCCAGGACAGTGGGCCAGCATGATTCAATTTGGGTTAAAGTTGATTGATATACGAAATCAACTCATTTTCTACCAGTGAGGATGAATTATATAGTTGATCAGTATTGTACGCCTTGGTTTTCCCGCGGACTGATTAGCAAGCCGAGCTGCTGACTAATCGTAGTTATCTCATGAACTCCCCTAAGACCGGAGATTCTGTCGTTAGCTCGAGGAAGCCCAAAGGGCTCGCCTCCATTGTCCAAGACTGGAGCAGGCCCCCTGAAGGCCGAAGGTCGAGTCCAGTATGCAGCTCGCGGTACGGGCTAGATATGGAGCTATGACCCCTTGAGAAGTAAACACACGCAAGGTAAACGTGCATATATCAGGCATCACGTGTGTGATATCCCCCTGACTTCTCGGACACGCAGCAGGAACGTGCGTGATTCAGACACCCACGATTGGGTTGGGCCGTGCGGCCCATTACTTCCTTGCCTATTGATTTAACCACACTTATGTGTCAGGTTTAGGAATTAGTCATGAATGTCACAGAATTGATACGACAAGTAAGAAGGTCACGGGATGACCTCCCTACCAACTTCCAGGTGCCTTCTCCTATAAATATGGAGACCCTGGGAGTTATTAGGGGTTGGAAAAATAATCTCTTGTAAGAAACACTTTGTAACCAAATACTTAGTATAGATCATAATATTGACTAGTGGAGTAGAAGGATTTTAACCTTCGAACCACTTAAAAACCGTGTCTTGAGTCACCCCTTTGGTCCTCTAAGATCATATATCTATTTCGGTTCACATTTAGCACTAATCCTTTTCTCTCATTCTCTTAATTACCTGTTGGCGAAGAACCGCGTCAACAGTTTGGTGCTTTCATTGAGAGCCATTTCGATTAGTGCTGCTGCAAACATCCAACTATGGTGACTACTCGGTTCAGGCATGGTAACGAGACAGAACAACATGATGGGCAGGAGGCTCATCAGACCCCCATCCCTGATGAACAAGTTCCTGAAGTCCAGCAGCGGCCAGGAAAACAGTCGGCGGGCCAAGACGATACTGGTAGTTCGGCGCATCGGCCGCCCAATCCGAACCCGTGTTATTATACTGCGGTGGAGATGGAAAACACTCAACGAAGGAGCCAGTTAGCAATGGCCAGCCAGCAAATCAAGGATATCCTGGCCCGACTACCCCCTCTCACAACCGACGTTAACGTTGGAGAGAGGCAAGGTGAGGCTCCTAAGTCTCGCCGGGGTAACCGGTCCAGGCACAGCCGGTCGGATAGACTTCCAGCAGCCAACTCCACCCCTTCATCACACCATTGAAATGCAAACTTCGGGGAAATGCCTAGGACCAGACAACAACAATACAGCCATTTGGTTAGGACGTTAACTCCTAGCTCTCAGCCGTCCTCGAGGACGCCCAGAGGAAACCGAGGAAATTCCCGAAGAAGATCTGGGGAGGGCTCGCGACGTCAGCCCGTCCCCGATGACCGTCCGGCGCCTCGTCCAGATCGCCCAGCGCAGGACCAGCAGGTTGGCAGGGCCGAAAGGCCCCTACCAAACTTGATCCATCCAGACGGAACTAGGATTGCCTCCCCCGTCAGGCATCCTCCATCTCCGATCAGATATCCGTCTCCACCTTGGCCCGTCCAGGACATCCCAGCCTATGGGAGTAGGAGGAACCTACCATCAACTGGACCTTCCCGGCGTAGCAGGGCGCCAGGGGAAAGCGCAGGTCGTCACCGCCAAAGGTGGATTCCAAGCCTATCCAGCAGGAGCCACTGGACCGGCAGTCGCCAGAGTGATCTCCCTGGGGGAGACCTGCGTCAGCGGTTAAGCTCGGCGCAAAGTCACCAGAGCACCCAGGGAGGTGACCTGCGAGATCGCCTCAACTCTCGCAGAGAAGACTGAGCTGGAAGTGGTGGCCAGGCTCGCTCAGGGGGGGTCCTGTCCGAAATACGCAACGGAGGGAATGTCCCAAATAACCTATCTCAAGATAGGAGGGGCAATAACCCACCAAATGTGTACAATGGATTCGGAGCTGTTGAACAGCCCCAGAATAACCAAGGACATCAGGACCAAACCCTCGATCGCCTGGCCCAGATGGAGGAGCTGATGAGGAAACTTCTATCAGAAAAAGAAAAAGACGAATATGATTCAGGGGACGAGATGGAACTCTTCGCCCCCAACATAGCAGCGACGGCATACCCGTCTGGTTTCCGTATGCCTCACCTGTCAAAGTTCAACGGGGACGGAGACCCCTCAGACCATTTAGGGATGTTCAACACCCTAATGATGGCCCATAATATTGGCCCGGAGCTGAGATGCTTGATCTTCCCATCCACACTGACCGGACCTGCCAGACAGTGGTTCAAGCAAAGTAAAAAACAGTCAATCAGCTCCTGGAAGGCCTTCTCAGCCGACTTCAAAAGGGCATTCCGAGCCTCTCAGGCCGCCCGTGTTCAGGCCGACTCCCTGGCCAACGTGAGACAACAGCCCGGTGAGACTCTGAAGGCCTACCTGAGCAGATTCGCAAACGTCGCTGCTCGGGCTAGAGACGCGGATGATAGCTCTAAGCTCATGGCCATGAAAACCGGAATCCTTGTCGGAGGAGACCTATGGAAGGATATACAGAGGAAGGGAGTCAGCTCGGTCAATGAATTCCTTAACAAGGGCCAAGAGTGGATAAACTTGGAAGAAGCCGAGGCCTCAGCTGCGGGAACCAGCCAGGTTCCCGATCAGCCCGCTGGAGTAGGGACGGAGGTCGTGGCAGCGACCCCAGACGTCACACAGAACAACCCGCCCGGTGGAAGCAAAAGAATGGGCAATGGCGAAAACAGTCAGCACGGCCAAAAGACGAATAAGTCCGTAGATAAGTTTAAGCCCATTTTCACGACATATACCGAGCTCACTCAGTCCAGGGAGAGTATCTTTCTAGCCAACTCTACTCGAGTCCCCTAGAAGAGGCCGAAGCCACTGAAGCACCACAAAGGAAAGAGAGACACTTCCAAGTTTTGCCATTTTCATAACGATGTGGGCCACAATACCGACGATTGCAGGCACCTAAAAGATGAGATCGAGACTCTCATCCGAGCCGGTCCCTTGGCACAATACTCACGGAACAGGGTTCCGACAAGTCGACCTGCTCCAGAAGTCCCAGTCAGTCAGCCCAGGCCTCGGATAGATCAGGATGTTCCTCCTCCAATGGTCGGAGGAGAGATATCCACCATCTCTGGAGGACCGCACATGGCTGGCACGAGCAGAGGTGCCTAGAAGAGATACGTGAATGAACTAAAGACTCACAACGGAGTGGAGTTCGTCCCGGAGCAGCGCCAGTCAAAGCAGCAGCGATTGGAAAGACAACCGATCATTTTTACGGAGGAAGATGTAGGCCATGTCCAATTCCCTCACAATGATCCCTTGGTTGTAGCAGTCTAGCTCGCCAACCCAAGAGTGAGAAGGGTGCTAATAGACAATGGGAGTTCGGTGAACCTCCTATTCCTGTCCACCTTAGAGAAGATGGGTTTGACCGTCGCCGAGCTAAAGGCCCTCCATGATGCTGTATAGTTTTTCGGGAGAAGGATCAGCGACAATAGGGACGATTACAAGACTATTTAAAGAAAAAATAGAAATACCAGATAAATACACAAGATGAGGAAAATTAATCACCTAACTTAATGTCCATTTTAAACAAATGAGCATCTTCCCATTCTTTCAAGGATGTAAAATTAGAGAGAACTAAAAAACAAGGTTCATGCATGCATTAATTTAGAGTTGTTCAACTTATTATTCAATATGAAATTAACTAGCAAATGAGGTAACTAACTAGGCATGGAAGTTATAAAACTTAGATGGATCTATCTGTAGCTTTTGATGGGCACTAACATAAATTTTGTTTTCCATTTAGGAATTCTTTGCTTAATGAAAACAAACCAAACTTGCATAATTTTTTTCAAAACATATTTGCCCTCTAGAGCACTACTTTTCCTATGATATATATGTTATAAGTACTACAACAATTACACCAGAAATAAAACACATAGCACAAAAGAATATACCATCAAGAGTTACCCTATAAGTTTTATTATATATAGCATGAAATCACAAAAGAGAAGCCAAAGCAGTAAGAAGTGGATTCTCACTGTCACATGTATTAACCAACAACAAAAGATGTATCACTAATGACAGTTAAAACATAACTAATGGCTATGTCTGGTAAAAGCTTGAACTCATATAGTAGAACACTCTATTAAAGTCCAATAAATACTTTAAAAACTTACATTTAATGCTTTACTCCAAAAAAGGTATACATATATATATATATATATAATGTTAACAACTTCAACACACGCGACTTTAATTATATAAATCTGCATATATAGAATTAAAAGCCCTTTCACTAAAAACCAAAAAATGAATCTCAACAGAAAATGATCCGATTGGCTACAACAAAGAAAGACTGAACTAATAATAGCAAAGTATATCTCATTGAATAGATTCAAATGCAAAACAAAGTAACATTGGAAGTTGAGGAAAGATGGATAGAAGAAAGTCAAAGATTTTTCTCAGATATGAATCATTTTCTATGGCACAAAAATATGGAGATAAGATAATAATATTGAAAAAACCTAATTGTAGTGAAATGCTCAAGAGAATGGAGATGTTGAGGCTGATATTTGTCTCAATCCATTAGAGCCAAATCATTCATAGCTGAGAAAGAAGAACTCCATTGTTATTTTCTCATTCTTTTTTCCTGTTCAAGAGTTTTCTGAGAACTTTGAAAGAACAATTAACTCATTTTATGAATTTTCTATTTCTTATAATTCAGTTTTAAGTCAATTATAACACTTCTTTGTTACTCTTGTATTCATGTATTATAAAAAGGGTTATTGGTGTAGTGTATTATGTCTCTAAGGCATTTCACAAAACATATAGAGTACAATTTTTTTTTTAATTGTCTTAAACCATAAGCATTGTTGTATAAAACTTATTCTTAACTTCATAAAGTTTCAAACTAAAATGAGCAACTTAACTATGAATCCAATCTCATAATCAAGTTTTCAAGTAAGAACTGAAAGAAATTAGTTTTTCAACATATTAAATTAAGTTTGGACATATGCATCAAGAAATTGAATGAAGTCTTAACAAAATGGTGCTCACTTTTGTTGCACAACCCCGAAGATCTCAAATGGCAATTGAAAGTTAATAATTTGTTGTCTTTGTTTCCAAGTTGTAAGCCATCTAAGCACTATATAATTTCCATCATTTGCAAGCCACATCTTAAAATGTACCACATCATTCCAATTACCAAAAGTAAAAACAAAAATCAAGCATTCTCATCTACAACAACAAAATTTCGATTGATATATTATCTTAAAATGTACCACATCATTCAAATTACAAAAAGTAAAAAAAAAATCAAGCATTCTCATCTACAGCAACAAAATTATGATTGATATATTTTAATTCAATTAAAATTTCTCTTATACATATATACACATTTGTATACCTAAGGCATTGAGCATTAATGATATTGATTTATATGCCTAAAAGCAATTATGTCCTATAACAAAATAATGTTCTCGTAGAGAAATTAAGCATATAGAAAACAAACCTCAGCCCCTAGAAGTCGCAAACTAAAAATGTTAAGTGACTATCTTTCCATATCTTGGCCACCCATATAGTTATATAATCTTCATTCTTTACAGCCATTTGAACATCCAAACAAGCCATAAATCACCAACCTAAAAATAGATTTCTTCATTATATTAAAAAGTAAAAATAACCATAGAACAAAAAGTCACCATTGTTATATTGACTCAATAATTTCTTTTTATTAATTTATTTTTAGGGATGCAAGTTGTCTAGTCTCTAAGATCATATGTTCATATCATAATAATATCATCAGAGAAGAGAGCATACGGTAAGATAAGATATGGTATGATTTTACTTACGAGAAAGTAAAATCAGGATCCCCATAGATGTTAATATCAGGTATAGAGCCATACTCACACAGACATATGCAACGGGCATCCTCACTGGCATGTCGTGCAACCTCCACAGGCAACATTCTTGTGTGAATATAACCCACACAATGAGGTGGTGGATTGGGATTGTGTAGTTCTACATGCTGACCTGAGTTTTTCAGTTTATTATGAATTTTATGAAAATTTAACCCCAAAAAAATGTTTAGAACAAGAAGAGGAAGATACCAATGAGCATTCGAATCCCAATTCTTGACATGTAAAAACGATCGAGGAATTGATGAATCTCATGAAGATCTTGGCTGGGAGTGCGAGTGGGAGAGTGTTGTATCTTCAGCTGTTGAACACCCAAAGCCATCATAGGATCCACATTGTTGTGTCTCACTTTAATTGCTTTTATCATTTGGGTAAAATATTTTTTGTCATTTGCATCTTTTATCTCCGGAAACGATCTCAGATCACGGAATTAATCCATGTACCAATCTCGAACCTAATTTTTTATTATTTGAATTTAATTAATTAAAAAAACAAAAATAGAGAAAATGGGTCAAACCAAAGTTGTCACAGTATTATTATTAAGAAAAAAAAAAAGAAAAGAAAAAGGTTGACTCTTTATGCACCTTAAAAACAACAGGCTTAAGGGAGAGGCCACAAGGGAGAGAGTCGAGCCAATAGCACGCCTGGAAATCTGAATGGGAAGCTCCTTGTGGAGAAATTTAGCTGAGATAAGCAAATTGTGTTGGGTGGGTTTGGAGCCGAACTCCATCATGTACCTCAAGCTCACCCCTGTCTGTTTCATGCACCCCTATTTCTGAACCCCCTCTATCAACCTCTTCAAAAATTCCTCTAATGCCGCCATCTCCAACCTAGACCAGAGCTCTCTAAACTCAACTATCTTTACTACTATGCTTCATACATGAGATGGAGATGGTGGGACTCAAAAAAAAAATTCAATCCAATCCAATTCTAGTGTTAGATTAATAAAAAAAATTATATTACTCATAAAATAAAATAAAAATAACCATAGAACAACGCTTATTTTTTCATTTGCCGCTTTTTGTCTTTTTTTTTTTATTGTTGGAATTTCATCTTTTCATTTGCCGCTTTTTCTTTTATTTCTATAACTTTACCACTTTTTACATAGTATATATCATAATACACTTTCAAAAGACTTATAATTATGTGTTGTGGAAAGTAGTTTTTGGTGTAGTGCTACAAGGTTCAGAACACCACCCTTGTAGACTAACATGTAATCCCTATTCCATCTTAAATATTTCAAGATATGCTTAACTGCTATCCAATGTTCTAGTCCTGGGTTTGGATTGATACCTGCTCACTACTCCCACTACATATCAGATATTTAGTCTAGTACACAACATATCATACATCAGACTTCCAAATGTAGATGCGTAAAGAACTTTTCTCATTGCATCTTCTTTTTCAAGAGTCTGGGGAGACTGCTTATTTGAAAGATGAATTCCATGGAGGGACGGTACACATCCTTTCTTCGAATATGATATTGAGAAACTTTCAAGCACTTGATCAATGTAAGTTGCTTGAGATAGAGCTAAGAATTTGTTCTTTCTATCCCTAATGTTTTGGATACCTAGAACATAACTCGCCACACCTAAATCCTTCATCTGGAATTGAGTGCTCAACACATTTTTCAGATCTGATAATTTATTAACATTGTTTCCAATAAGTAAGATATCATCTACATAAAGAACCTGTACTAACACTATTTAATTTTCCCTTAGTTGTTAAACACAAGCCTCATCAATATCTTGTTCAAAACTATAGGTTTGATTATCTCATCCAACCTAAGATTCCAAGAATGACAAGCTTGCTTAAGTCCATAAATGGACCTGGTAAACTTGCAAACTTTTCATTCTTGTCCAGCTACTTTAAATCCTTATGGTTATTCCATATAAATGAATTTGTCAAGCTTTCTGTTTAGAAAATATGTCTTGACGTCCATTTTCCAGATCTCATAGTCGAGAGCGAATGCAATGGATAGGAGGATGTGAATGGACTTGATCATGGCTACCGGACTAAAAGTTTCCTCATAGTTTGCACCTTCTCTTTGGGTATAAACCTTTGCCACTAATTGAGCTTTATAAGTTTCGATCTTTCCATCAACACCTTGTTTCTTCTTATAGATCCACTAGCACCGAATGGCCCTAAAGTCATTAGGTTCTTCCACAAGATCCCAGACGAAATCTGACTACATGGACTCAATTTTCTGTTTCATGGCTTCGAGCCATAGTTCCTTTTCAGGGCTAGTCATTGCCTATTTGAAAGACAATGGATCATCGTCATCAATATCACCAACAACCATATTGGTTTCACTATCCAAACCATAGTGAACTTGGTTCCTAGAAACCCTCCCACTATGATGAGGCTCCATGACTGTTTTCTCAGGAACAATTGTAATTTCTTTATTGAAATTTACTTGATCGGTTGGATATGAAGAGTGGACATTTCATCTTCAACTTGAGTTGGTGATGATGGAACATTGGTTGGAGTCAATTCTTCAACCATCTCCTCTAAAACTACTTTGTTGTTCGGTTCGAAGTTTTGGACATAGTCATTTTCCAGAAAAGTAGCATTTGTAGAAGTAAACACTTTCTTTTCTGAATGACTATAGAAAATTCCACCCGAGTTCCTTTAGGATAGCCAACAAACATCCAAACTTCAGTTCGTGGTTCTAGCTTTCCTTCCTTTTTCCTCAGGAGGTGGGGGGGACACCCCCAGATTCTATAATGCTGTAAACTAGGTTCACAACCATTCCAACATTCTAAAGGTGTTTTGGTGTTGATTTCAACGGCACAACATTTAGAATGTCATTCATAGTTTTAATTGCATGTCCCCAGAATGAAGTTGGACGAGTTTAGTAACTAAGCATGCATCTAACCATTTTCAATAAATTACGGTTCTGGCACTCTGTTACACCATTTTGTTGCGGAGTACCTAGGGCAGTGAGTTGAGATAAAATCCCAAGTTTAGTTAAATGATCATGGAACTGCATATCCAAATATTCTCCACCCATCACAAGATCTTTAACATTTTACCTAATTGGTTCTAAGCTATAGCTAGGAATTTCTGAAACTTTGAAAATATATACTCCCACCTTGTCGTGACATGAGTATATAGACATGTTTATCTAAAGTATCTAGACATGAGTATCATTAGGTAAAGATATGAGTATCTAGAGTAATCATCAATAAAAGTGGTGAAATACTCAAAACTACCCTTGGCTTTCACATTTAGAGGTCCACAAACATCTGAATGTACTATTCCAAGTGGTTCTTTGGCCCTATCACCCTTTGTAGGGAATGAACGCTTGGTTATTCTAAGTGGTTCTTTGGCCCTATCACCCTTTGTAGGGAATGGACGCTTGATCAATTTTCCTTCTAGACATGATTCACATACAGGCAATTCTCCTAAGGGGAGTTCCCTCAAAGGCCCTTCCTTCGTAAGTCATTGAATCCTATCATAATCAATGTGACATAGTCTCAAATGTCATACACGTCATGTTATCGTTATCAGTCTTTTGGTGTTTATTGGTCCTATGTTTAGCTACTTTATATAATCCATTATTAAACGCGAGGGGTTAATCAGGTTGTAGAATATAATGCCTGTTTTCCAAACATGCAATACACAATTGTGATCTATTGAAAGAAATATATATATATATATATTCAAACTTGTAAAAGTCATAACAAATTATTATGATTGCAACATGGAAATTGAAATTAAATTTATATTAAATACGAAATAAAAAATACATCATTTAAATTAAATATTTATTTTTGAACATCAGGCGAGCTCTTCCTCTAGCTTGGGCCTCAATGAACATTCCATTCCCAACTTTAAGCTGTAAGCCACCTTCGTCCACCTGCTCTAACTATTCAAGAAGTTGTAAAGAATTACAAACATGGTTAGTAGATCAAGAATCGATAATGCAAACAGATTTATCAGTTTCTAAAACACATGTTTCTAAGATAAATGAACTATAATCATTACCTTTGTTTTTCTCCACTAGAAACTTGGGGCAATTCTGTTTCCAATGCCCCTTTTCATTGCAGTGAAATTTTTTTCCTTTACCTTTCCTATTCTTCTTTTTCTTCCCCTTAGGTGTCTGTGCATCTGGTTGTGCTTTCATCTTTGCAGCCTTTGTAGGCTTGGGGTTGGTGTTATGTCCATGCTTCTTTTTGTTACCAGCTCTCAAAGATGAAGCTAGGTTAGCTTCATCCTTAGCTGGATCAACATCAACACCAATAGTCTTATTTTCTCCTCCCTTACTTGGTCCACCCATGATAGACTCGAAAGTCTGAAGCTCGTGTTGTATCATACAATAATTAAGTTTATTCATCCGATAGTTGGTGGTGAATGGTGGGTAAGCTGGAGAGAGACTGTTGAGGATTAAGCTGACTTGAGTCTCCTCATCTATTGTAGCTCTATGAAGTTCAGCTTTCTGAAAGTAGTTTGTCATCTTGATTGGGTTATCACGAACGTGCTGAGATGGTGCCATCCAAGCATCATAATTCATGGTGGCCTCAAAATGGCTCTGCACAGACTTTGCCTCGAACGTTTCTTGGAGCTGATCGATGATTTCGTAGGTCGTCTCGACATTCTCCATCTTTGTCTTGAGAGTGTCTGTAACGACCCAAATTTGCTAATAAGGCTTAGGGCCTTGATTAGCGTGCCTGGAGGGAAATAGGTGAAGTATTGATATAATATGTGAATAAATGTGATAAATGTGATATGTTTGTGATATATATCTGTGTAGCATGATCCGAGACAATCCTAGGGAGCAATTAGCTAGGAAGTCACAACGGGGTTGAGAATCCGACTCAGGGCGAGTTGAGGGGTATTTTGGGTATTAGATGTATTATGAGGTTATCGGGTTATGGAAATAAATAATTGGAGATATATTTGAGGTTAGAATGTCTAGGAGGGAATACTGGGGAGATTTACCATTTTGCCCTCGGGGACGTTTTTGGTACCCCGGGCCTTGAGGTAACATTATAGACTTAAGTTGAATAAAACAAAACTGAGAATTATTTAGAACTCTCTAAACTGACCCACTCTCTCTCTTCCCTCTCTATGTTTTTCTCCTTTACACTTGAAGACTTAGCAGTATTTTGGAGGAAAAACCAGGCTAGAACAAAGAGATTGGAGCTGAATTTGGGAGATTGCAACCAGAAATCTAAGGCTTGGAGCTTAGGAATTGAATTGAGGATTCAACTCTATTTCAGGTAAGCTTTCCAATAAGTTGGGTTATGTTGATTGTAGCTGAATTGTGTGGTTATTGGGTGTTAGGATTTAGACATGCATGGTTTGGATTTTAGGACAGGTTTGATTGTTTGATGGGTGTGAGAATTGGTTCTTGAGTTTGTTGGTGTGTTTAGGTTGCATAAGTATGAATTCTGGGTTTAATTATGAGGTTGGGGGTGATTTTGGAGGTGTTGGCTCGAAGGATATGCAGGGAAAAATGGTGTTTTTCTGTGTTTGGAGGCGAGGGCCGCGGCCCGTGTGCATGCGAGGCCCTGGGAGGCCATGGTGCACCAGGTGCGTCGCGGCCAGTGCGTGTTTCAGGGAGGTGTTAGCCTCTTTTTTTAGGCTAGCCGCGGTGCTTGTGGGGTTGGGCCGCGACCCTAGTTCAAAGTGCAGGATGACTTGAGGGTTTTTACTTGGGAACCTAATTTCTAAGGCTCGGGATGGATTTTATCATCTGGATTGATAGGATTCAAGGTGCTGGAGATTAGAACTGTAACTCAAAGCTATTTAATGGGTTAGAACTTGATGGATGAATATTGTTAATGTGTTGTGACTAGGGTTTCGGCGAGGCTCAGTTTAGGGGACTGTGCTCGGGATATCAGTGCTTGGAAAGCTCGGGACTCAGGTAAGAAAACCACCGTTCCCATAGATCTAGTATGCAGGGTAAAGCCCTATATGATTGTATTGCAGGACGTAGCCCTTTGATTGAATTTGTTCATGTTCAGTATATTCTTTACTATGCTATGAATGCAAATGTGTGAATGTTCGGCAAGAGCCGGGAATGGCGCAGGCCGAGGTCGGCAAGGCCGGGAACAACAAGGGTTCGGGAACGGCGTTAGGCACGTGGAGTGAAAGGCCGAGTGTGGCGAGGGGCCCGGAGCTGCGTTGAGCACGTGGAGTGCGAGTTGCCAGGGCGAGACCCTAAAGGATACCTGGGTTATCCTCACGGTGTGGACCGCGAACCCAGGGCCTGGTAAAGCACCTGGGACGGCAAGGCCGTATGTGTTTAGCCTATAGATGGCCTATTTATATGCTGAGTGCTTGTTATGCATATGTTTTCTACTTGTAAGGGTTTTCTTGCTAGGCCTCGGCTCACGCGTGCTCTGTGGTGCAGGTAAGGGCAAGGGGAAAGCCGACCAACCATGAGTACGGAGAGCGTGAAGTGGCGCGTACATGTTTCGCTTGCCTGGCTGCCACAACCAGTGGTTTTGAGAGATGATTGTATTAAAACCTAGATTTTGTCGTCTAGTTGACTTGGTTTGTAGTTATATGTTGTAAATATATCTAAACATTATTTTGGGATCCTAAGTGTCAAACACATTATGTTTTTCAGTAATTGAAATTATTTTCACAGTTTATTACTCTGTTTATGATTTAATTAAACTTTTTAACCTGAAACCTCGATTAGCGAGTTGAAAGCACATTTTAAACTCACATAGTAACGACTCTAAGGAAGTAGGGCATTACAACTTGGTATCAGAGCGAGCCAAGGTTTATGGTTCTGGAGATTGACTGAACATGTACGATCGCTATCAGTGACAAGCTCGACTCAGGGTTGGTTGGTATGATTGACTAATATGCTTGAATATGTGCTTGAATGCCATGTTTGCCAGGTTATTTTATATAGAGCATGATGACTGAGTTAACATATGCATGATGCCAAGGCATGGCCCATTGTGTGTTATATGCTATCTGTACGTTATGTGAATTACTGTCTGTGGTTGGTTGATGTGTTTGGGAGGTGTTTTTGGAAGTTGTTATCATGCCTGATGAGCGGCGTTGTTGGTTGCAGGCATATTTGTTGAGATGCCTCGAAAATCATCCAGACTTCGCGACAGTAGGGCCGAGGATGACAACCAGGGTCAGGACCCTCCACCTGCCCCACAGAATTGGCAAGAGATGTTTGCTGAGATGGAAGCAAGACTGCAACAAACAGAGGAAGAGCTTCGACAGTTAAGGCAGCAGGCCTCACCTCAGGTCACTAGGCGGCCAGTTCAGCAGGTTATGGCGCTAGTGCCGGTTCAACCTGTTATGGAGAACAGGTGGGAACCTTTGTATGAGAGGTTCTGGAAACAACATCCTCCCACCTTTGTAGGTGGATCAGACCCACTGCGGGCAGAGCAGTGGATAAATATGATCTCCTCAATTCTAGATTTTATGAAGGTTCAGAGTAATGAGAGTGTAGCTTGTGCTAGCTACATGTTCAGAGAGGATGCCCGCATCTGGTGGGATGTGGTAGTTCAGAGAAGGAACATAACAATTATGACTTGGGAAGAGTTCAGAAACTTATTCAATGAGAAGTATTACAGTGTGGCAGTTCGAGCTACGAAGGTTGACGAGTTCTTCAACCTAACTCAGAATCGGTTGACCGTGACTGAGTATGCTTTGAGATTTGAGAGATTGGTGAAGTTTGCGCCAGATTTAGTGCCGACTAATGCGGTAAGAATGGATAGGTTCATTCAGGGTTTGAATGTTATGATTGCCCGTGATGTGAAGATTACCTTGGATCCAAAGGCTACTACTTATGCTCAGGTTGTAGACAAGGCCCTTACAGCTGAGGGAGCTGAGGATCAGATCTAGAAGGAAAGCGCTGTTAGGCGCGATGTCAGGAGGAAAGTGCCTTCTTTTATTGGATCCAGTCGAGGTGGCGGCTCTAGTGAGCAGAAGAGGAAGGCCCCAGATTCCTTTGTTCCTCCCAATTCAGATAGGAGGGCACGGGGTGCTTCCACTGGCCGTCAGGGTGGAAGTGACAACTGGAGGAGTTTTCCGGTGTGTCCACAATGCAGGCGATGACACCAGGGTTAATGCAGGATTAGGGCCTGCTTTTTCTGTGGGAGTGCCAATCATCTGAAGAGGGATTTCCCTCAAGTCAAGAAAGAGGAGCTAAAGCAGAGGGACAGTCTTGCTCTTCCCAGGGTATTTACTTTGACTCAGACTGAGGCGGAGGCTAGCCCCTCGGTTGTGACAGGTCAGATTTCTAGTGCTGTATCTTCTTATGCTGCATTGTCTGATTCGGGAGCTACTCACTCATTTGTGTCTGTTAGAGTGATAGATCAGCTGTGTAGACCTAGTGTGTTGTATGCTAGGGGTTTTCAGACTTTATTGCCGACTGGGGAATCGGTAGTCTCTAGGAGATGGATTAGAGCTTTACTAGTAAAGGTAGATGGTAGGGAGTTGTTTGCTGATCTGATTGAGCTTTGTGATGGATGACTTCGACATGATCCTAGGGATGGATTGGCTATCAAAGTATGGGGCAACAATTGACTGCAAGTGCAGGATGGTGACTTTTGAACCAGAAGGGGAGGTACCCTTTGTATTTGTGGGGATTTCAATCCATCCCTAGGATTGAAATCATAGCTAGTGGACCGCAGTTACCTATGATTTCAGCACTGAAGGCTAGAGACTTGTTGCAGGAAGGTTGCATAGGATTCCTAGTGAGCGTTGTGGATACCTCTAAGGTGGTGTCGGTTGGACCGGGAGAGACTAGATTGGTGTGTGAGTTCCCGGATTTGTTTCCAGCAGATTTGCTAGGGTTGCCGCCGCAGCGGGAGATTGATTTTGTTATAGAGTTGGTGTCAGGGGTGGAGCCAGTATCAAGGACACCTTATAGAATGGCTCCAGCAGAGCTAAAGGAGTTGAAGATTCAGTTGCAGGAGTTACTTGATTTGGGGTTCATTAGACCGAGTTTCTCTCCATGGGGTGCTCCAGTGTTGTTTGTCAAGAAGAAAGATGGATCTCTTAGGATGTGTATTGATTACAGGGAGCTGAATAAGTTAACCATTAAGAACAAGTATCCACTACCTAGGATCGACGATTTATTGATCAGATATAGGGAAGAATAATGTTTTCTAAGATAGATCTTCGATTAGGTTACCACTAGTTAAGGATTAAAGAGGAGGACATACTAAAGACTGCTTTCCGAATGAGGTATGGACATTATGAATTTCTAGTTATGTCCTTTGGATTAACCAATGCCCCATCAAATTTTATGGATATGATGAATAGGGTTTTCAAGGATCATTTGGATAAGTTTGTGATTGTGTTCATCGATGACATCTTAGTGTACTCTCAATCAGAGACAGAGCACGAGTAGCATCTGCGGTTGGTTTTACAGCGGTTAAGGGAGCATAAGTTATATGCTAAGTTCAGTAAGTGTGAGTTCTGGTTACCACAAGTTACATTTCTGGGCCATATCGTCAGTAAGGAAGGGATTCTGGTTGATCCAAGTAAGATTGAGGGAGTAGAGATTGGCCTAGACCGAGCAATGTTCCTGAAGTGAGGACTTTTCTAGGTTTAGCGGGATATTATCGGTGGTTCGTTGAGGGGTTCTCCAGAATAGCTACGCCTTTGACAGAACTGACAAAGAAGAAGACAAGGTATGTCTGGACGGACAGATGTGAGAACAGTTTCAAGGAGTTGATACGGCGAATGATCACAAAAAGTTTGTGGTTTATTGTGATGCATCCAGACAGGGTTTGGGGTGTGTGTTGATGCAAGATGGTAAGGTGATAGCTTATGCTTCGAGATAGTTAAAGGAATATGAGCAGAGATATCCTACGCATGATTTGGAGTTGGCAGCGGTGGTGTTCACACTTAAGATTTGGAGACATTATCTTTATGGTGAGAAGTGAAAGATATACACCGACCATAAGAGCTTGAAGTATTTCTTTACTCAGAACCTGAATATGTGACCGAGGCGGTGGCTGGAGTTGGTTATGGATTATGATTGCGATATCCTATACCATCTTGGGAAGGCTAGTGTAGTGGATGATGCATTGAGTCGGAAAGGCCTAGGACAGTTGTTTAGTTCGAGACGGATATCTGATAAGCTAGCCGAGGAGATGACTAGAGCAGTTATAGAGTTGGTGGTTGGTCGGTTGGCCAACATCAGTCTTTAGTCTACACTCCTTGAGAGGACCAAGGAGGCGCAGGGGAAAGATTCCCAGTTGAGAGGTCACAAAGAGAATGTCTTAGTCGGAGCGACTAAGGACTTTTCTATTTCAGAGGTAGGGTTATTGAAGTACAAGGGTCGGATCTGCGTTCCGATGGATTCTGATATCCGGTGGGAGATCCTAGATGAATCGCATACCACTCCCTATTCCTTGCACCCGGGTACGACAAAGATGTACCAGGATTTGAGAGTTTTGTATCAGTGGTCGGGCATGAAGAGGGATGTGGTGGACTATGTGGCCAAGTGCTTAACCTGTCAGCAAGTCAAGGCTGAGCATCAGAGGCCAGCGGGGTTGCTGCAGCCTCTGGGGATCCCAGAATGGAAGTGGGAGGATATTACCATGGACTTCGTGGTTGGTTTACCGAGGACCGTGGGACATCATGACTCGGTGTGGGTGATTGTGGATAGATATACTAAGTTCTCCCACGACTTATACAGTGGAGCAGTATGGTGAGTTATATGTGAAGGATACTGTTCGACTTCATGGGGCTCCGAGGTCGATAGTATCCGACAGGGACCCCACCTTCACTTCCAAGTTTTGGGAGAGTCTGCAGAGGGCTATGGGCATGCAGTTACAGTTTAGTACCGCTTATCATCCTCAGATAGATGGACAGTCTGAGAGGACGATTCTGATATTGGAGGACATGTTACGAGCCTGTGTGCTAGATTTTGGGGGATCTTGGAGTAAGTGTCTCCCTTTGATTGAGTTTTTGTACAACAACAGTTATCAGGTGACCATCGGAGTGGCTCTGTATGAGATGCTCTATGGAAGGAAGTGCAGATCACCCATCCATTGGGATGAAACAGGTGAGAGGAGTTATTTGGGTCCAGAGATGGTTCAGAGGACCAATGAGGCGATTGAAAAGATTAGAGCGCGAATGCTTGCCTCCCAGAGTCTCCAGAAGAGTTATTCAGACCTGAAACGCAGGAGTATGGAATTTCAGGTTGGTGATCATGTGTTTCTTAGGGTTTCACCTTTGAGGGGAGTGAAATGGTTTGGTGTTTGGGGCAAGCTGAGCCCTGAGTTTGTTGGCCCCTTCGAGATTTTGGAACGGGTCGAAGAGGTAGCTTATAGACTGGCGATGCCTCTAACTTTATCAGGGGTTCATGATGTTTTTCATGTGTCCATGCTCCGGAAGTATGTGTCAGATTCGACGCATGTTCTGAGTTACGAGAATTTGGAGCTAGATCAGGATTTGTCCTATGAGGAGAAGCCAGTTCAGGTTCTTGACCGGAAGGATAAACTCTTGCGGAGCAAGACCGTCGCCTTGGTAAAAGTGTTGTGGAGGAACAGCAAGGTTAAGGAGGCAATATGGGAACTTGAATCAGAGATGAGGGAGCAGTATCCCGAGTTGTTCAGGTAATTTCGAGAACAAAATTTCTGTAAGGAGGGGATAATTGTAACGACCTAAATTTGTGAATAAGGCTTAGGGCCTCGATTAGCGTGCCTAGAGGGAAATAGGTGAAATATGGATATAATATGTGAATAAATGTGATATGTTTGTGATGTATATCTGTGTAGCACGATCCGAGACAGTCCTAGGGAGAAGTTAGCCAAGAAGTCACAACAGGGTTGAGAATCTGACTCAGGGCGAGTCGAGGGGTATTTTGGGTATTAGATGTATTATGGGGTTATCGGGTTATGGAAATAAATAATTGGAGATATATTTGAGGATAGAATGTCTAGGAGGGAATACTGGGGAAATTTACCATTCTGCCCTTGGGGACGTTTTTGGTACCCCGAGCCTTGAGGTAACCTTATAGACTTAAGTTGAATAAAACAAAACTGACAATTATTTAGAACTCTGTAAACCGACCCACTCTCTCTCTTCCCTCTCTCTATTTTTCTCCTTTACACTTGAAGACTTAGCAGTACTTCGGAGGAAAAACCAGGCTAGAACAAAGAGATTGGAGATGAATTTGGGAAATTCCAACCAGAAATCTAAGGCTTGGAGCTTAGGAATTGAATTGAGGATTCAACTCTGTTTAAGGTAAGCTTTCCAATAAGTTGGGTTATGTTGATTGCAGCTGAATTGTGTGGTTATTGGGTGTTAGGATTTAGACATGCATGGTTTGGATTTTAGGACAGGTTTGATTGTTTGATGGGTGTGAGAATTGGTTCTTGAGTTTTTTAGTGTGTTTAGGTTGCATAAGTATGAATTATGGGTTTAATTATGAGGTTGGGGGTGATTTTCGAGGTGTTGGTTCGAAGGATATGCAGGGAAAAATGGTGTTTTTCTGGGTTTGGAGGCGAAGGCCGTAGCCCTAGGAGGGGCATGCCGCAGCCCGTGTGCATGCGAGGCCTTGGGAGGCCATGCTGCACGAGGCGCGCCGCTGGGCTTGGCCAAGCGCGCCGTGGCCCGTGCGTGTTTCAGGGAGGTGTTAGCCTCTGTTTCGAGGCTAGCTGTGACGCTTGTGGAGTTAGGCCACGACCCTAGTTCAAAGTGCAGGGTGACTTGAGGGTTTTGACTTGGGAACCTAATTGCTAAGGCTCGGGATGGACTTTATCATCTGGATTGATAGGATTCAAGGTCCCGGAGATTAGAATTGTAACTCAAAGCTATTTAATGGATTAGAACTTGATGGATGAATATTGTTAATGTGTTGTCACTAGGGTTTCGGCGAGGCTCAGTTTAGGGGACTGTGCTCGGGATATCGGTAATTGCAAAACTCGAGACTCAGGTAAGAAAACCACTGTTCCTGTAGAGCTAGTATGCAGGGCAGAGCCCTATATGATTGTATTGCAGGACGTAGCCCTTTGATTGAATTTGTTCATGTTCAGTATATGCTTTATTATGCTATGAATGGAAATGTGTGAATGTTCGGCAAGAGCCGGGAACGGCGCAGGCCGAGGTCGGCAAGGCCGGGAACGGCAAGGGGCCGGGAACGGCATTAGGCACGTGGAGTTCAAGGCTGAGTACAGCAACGGGCCGAGAGCAGCGTTGAGCACGTGGAGTGCGAGTTGTCAGGGCGAGACCCTAAAGGATACCTGGGTTATCCTCACAGTGTGGACCGCGAACCCAGGGCCTGGTAAAGCACCTGGGACGGCAAGGTCGTATGTGTTTAGCCTATAGATGGCCTATTTATATGCGGAGTGCTTGTTATGCATATGTTTTCTACTTGTAAGGGTTTTCTTGCTGGGCCTCGGCTCACGGGTGCTCTGTGGTGCAGGTAAGGGCAAGGGGAAAGTCGACCAACCATGAGTACGGAGAGCGTGAAGTGGAGCGTACATGTTTTGCCTGCCTGGCTGCCACAGCCAGTGGTTTTGAGAGATGATTGTATTAAAACCTAGATTTTTTCGTCTAGTCGACTTGGTTTGTACTAATATGTTGTAAATATATCTAAACAGTATTTTGGGATCCCAAGTGTCAAACACATTATGTTTTTCAGTAATTGAAATTATTTTCACAGTTTATTACTCTGTTTATGATTTAATTAGACTTTTTAACCTGAAACCTCGATTAGCGAGTTGAAAGCACATTTTAAACTCACATAGTAACGGCTCTAAGGAAGTAGCTCCTTCAGCTGGAACTTCTAGGGATTCATTAGTCATGGCAAGCTTGGAGTTCTCACCAATTAATACAATGTTGATATTTTGCTTCCACTTAAGAAAGTTTTCTCTAGTGAGTTTCTTCATCGATAATTGAGAAAGGATGGGAGTAGACACAACAATAATTGAAACTACAAATTATCAATAAAATAGAAAACAATCGCTTTTGCTCAATAAAACATCTATTCACACAAATTTTAAGAAATAACACAACATATACCAAATATATGCAATATATGAGGAAAATAGCAAAAACAATCTATGATATCATTGTCCCAGTTGCTGAGAGTAAAAAAAAATATCATTAGTGAAATAGAGTTTTAAACTCATTTAATAATGGACACCATTATTAACAATCTATTATTTGATCAAAATAAAAAAAAATTCTTATTTTATGAGCTAGACCCACAATTTCGATAATTATAGATTTAGTCCTAGTAGTCACGGTTGGGGCGAGTCTATTAGAATTCGACCTATAATTTTCTATCTTTCGAAATCTAACCTTGTCAAAATAACTAATGAACACCTTCCATAGGGGAACAAATCAAAGTGTCTCGAGGCCCATTACGCTATCAACCTTGTTAAACTAACGGTGGAGATCGAATAAAATTCTTTAAACAAACTCATTATATAATTATGTTAAGTATTTTATTATCATTTTTTTAAAAATTAATGACTAAGGTTCTTCAAAAATTAATTTGTAAAATAATTTTTAAAACCGAAGTCCTATAATTTTCTATTAATTCTAAAGTGTCACATTGAAACAAATTTAATTAAATTAGAATTAATTTGTTGTTAATCAATTATTAAGTTCAACTATAGTACAAAAATAAACCTAAGACAATTAAGTCAAACTCAAGTAAATGAGCCTTAACAATTGAGTTTGCATGTAGGAGAATAGGGTTCTGTATGTCGCAAGGTCTCCTAACTTCCACACAAAGCCCAAAAGATATGAATTTAAACATTCATTTTTTTTAATTGTTATCAATTGATTAGGCCCACTATAGTCATGGAAAGAAAATGGGCCTTCACAAGTGAAATCACTCACAAGATAAGAATTTAAACTTTACATTTTCTAATGGGCTCAAATAAAACCTATCACATTATGAATATTTTATTTGGCAACCAAAATCACATATATATCCAAACATATGGGCCACTATATGCATCTAAGTCCAATTGTAAAAATCACATATAGTTCATAGATGTGTCACATAATTGAATATCCTAATCATGTTACTAAACGAGTAATATCTATGTGTTTATGCAAAAATATCACAATTGATCACATTTGCAAAAATACCATAATAAATTAATCTAGAATTTATCTACACAAAATTAATAATTAATTACAATTTTGCAAATATAATTAAGTCAATTTAAATAAAATTCATCAACAATTAACAAAGTTAATTTGGATTTTATTTATCAACAATTAACTAAATTATGTAATTTTAGGAAAGATATTAAATTAATAAAATTAAATTTAAAATCTATGGGATACTAGATTTTATAGAATAAATGTACAAAAATCTAATAGATATTAAGATATTAATAAAACTAATTTATATTTTTATACAAAAATAATTAATCCTATTATTATGATAACCAGAAAATCTTAAAAATATTTATTTTCAAATTACACCAAAAAATGTCGCCAGAGACTCCGAGGTCATACGACGGCCCCGTTCGGGGACAAATCATACAATAATTCAGAAGTATGTGCATACTTAAAAGTGAATTATAGTATCATAATTTTAAAACATTCAATGAGCCCAAAATAAACTAATAGTTATCATGTGATTCTAATCCCCAAAACGTAAATTCCCAAAAGGTCGGTCCACATGTACATCCTTACAGATAAACTCCAGTGCTCACTGATCCATTTTTCCTTTGAGCTTACCTACAACACGAAACATATAGGTAAGCAAAATTCTTAGTAAGAAAAACTTAACAAACATAGCTACATAAACAGATCAAGAACTTAACTAGCTGAAACTAGGCAGATAATCAACCAAGAATAGGATTTTGATCAAATCGAACCCTAACATACATTTTAAGAATGTGCGAACGTCCTGGCAAACTTATGGTCAAGCCTCATAACCAAAATTTATAACTGAAGGTACACCCGCACGCAAAAAGTCTCAAAGCATACATACAGCCTTAACTGGTAACATACATACTCACTTACTCAGTCGTATCATAATAGTCATTCGTATCATATCATACATACTTACTTAGGGTTCCGGAGGAACCTTCAACATAGCTTAACATATCTCAACATATCTTAGGATATCTCACCATTGCGTCAACGTGTGTAAACTAGTTACACCGGTTACTCAGACTCCTAGAGGAATTCGACATACTTTCTTAGCCATAGAGATTTGATTACGGAATTAATTTACTTATGTGTAACGGAGTTTGACCGGACTCTTATGTCACGGGTGTTAAGCCATACTTCTTACATATCGCGATGGCCAACCTTCTTTATCCATACAGGCATCGGTGGTGAACCAGACTTCTTACATGTCGCGATGGCCAACCGACTTAGCCATATAGGAATCGGTGGCAATCTGGACTTCTTACATATCGCGATGGTCAACCGACTTAGACACATAGGCATCGGTGGCGAACCAGACTTCTTAGATATCGCGATGGCCAACTGATTTTTCCACACAAGCATCGATGGTGAACCACACTTCTTACATATCATGATGGCCAACTGACTTAGCCACACACGCATAGGTGGCAAACCAGTTTCTCACATAGTTCCCCGGTGGCTAGCCGAAGTTCATAGTTGTAATAGTAGCTTGCCAGACTACTTACCTTAGTCATGAGTATGCGAATTCTCGTGGACCATGGTCTTGAGTAAACCTTCTAGGACTAGTTCAAATTATTAACTATTAACTTGGTTATCTAAACTAGTCATTGACATGTTGTAGCCAAACATATCATAAGTTATCCTACGAGGATTCCTTAGTTCTTGCTTATGGAAACCTTCTATCCAAAAGCGAGCCTTCACGCTTAGATAACATTGTAGAGAAACCACACAGTGACTCAGAGTAAACTATGGCATATTCTTATAGTTAATATTCCACAATAGCTACATGAAATAAGTTCTTAGGGAGACCATATTATAGTCTCTTATACACTTCACAGTGTATAAAGCCAGATTTTGTTTTAGTCTTCACGGTATCATAAGAGAATCGATCTCACCGCAACACGATCACCGCCATGCATTTTAGTATTCTTTAAATGAAGAACTCACTTATCGGATAACTCGTATTTTGCTTTTGGGAAAAAGGAGTTATACTCAACTCATATCTTTAGAAAATTCCTACTTGTCGTCTTCTTATGAAAATTTACCATTTTTATCATTTACCAAAATACTAATTATTGATCCATCTCAAATAATATTTAACAATGTCATATCGTTCTCTTAAAGGTTCTACAAAACCCAAACTCCCATTCTTACCAATTCTTACCCATAACCTAAGATCTCTCTTTATGTTGTTTTTTTTTTAAAAGAAGAACAATTGCACCCTTAACTTATAAAATGGTAAAAATCAACTTTTCGTTAAGGTTTGAAATTGCTACAATTCAGTTTTTAGGGCAACATTAGAAAAATTATTGCTCTTAAACCATAATAAATTTTTTTCTCAAATTTTACAAGCGTCCTTGTACACATCTTAAATAATTACCTTCAAATTTTTATAATTTTTGGGATGGCAAAACCTATTCGAATTTTTGAAGCAATCTGGGCGGTGCCTGCTGTCCAGAAGTTTTTCCCAGTTTTTATTGTAAATTTGAAAATTTATTTATCTTACATTGTAGCCCAGTTCTTTCTGAAAATTTTACAGGGCTTTTTAGACCTGTCTAAATTATCTTCCTACAAAATTTCATAGTTTTTGGAATAATAAAACTCAACCAAATGTTTAAATCCATATGGGCAGTGCTTGCTGCCTAGAAGTTTTGTTTCTAGATTCTAGGGCAAACTTTGCAAAATCATATCTCTTATACCTTAACATATTTTTCTTTAAAATTTCATAGTGACCCTTAAACATGTTTAAAATAGCATCTTAAAAAATTGCATATCTTTCTTATTAGTAAAACCTGTTCGAAAGCCAAAACAATCTGGACAGTGCATGCTGCCCAGAAATTTTCCAAATTTACATCAAGATGTCAAAAAGTTCATAACATCGGTTTGAAAACACATTTTTTTTCGATTTTCAAAAGCCTAAACTCAAGTTCTCATCTAGAAATATGTCAAAATACAAATAATTTCCACAGATAGGGGTAGTAGGGTACGATCTGACCTGTTGGAAGTCAGACCATGTGTAATGCCCCAAATTCTCCGATATGGTTTAATGGGAGGAATAGTAGGCCGGGAGGGCCATACTTGTTTAATTATGCCATTAAATGATAAAATGCATGCATATGTGGATTATATTATAATATGATGTTAAATGCATGCATGTGGGTCCACATGTTTAATTACAGGGGTGTGATGGTAATTTGGCCCGTTGAGGGTAAATTGTATATTTGTATGCATGTTGGTGATATATGTTTAGACCACATTATAATGTGGGTTTGTTCGAGCCATTCGGCATGAGACGATCTTTAAATATAAATTATCAGTTTGGTCATAACAGGCTTAAGCTCGGGGCTCGGGGTGAGTCTCGAGGTGATTTTGATGATTAGAGCATTACCGGGTATTAGAGGGTAACGGGATATGAATTATTGGCATTTGTGATTATTGAGAATAGCGGGAATTGGAGAGCGTTAATTATGATTAACGAGATAGGTTGGGAAGGACAAATATGCCCTTGGGAGCCTCTAGAAACCCTTAAATGACCTAGGGTAATAATTGTCCTTTTAACCCTAGGATAGATATAAACTCCTTTATGCTGTAAGTTGATGAGAGAAACAGAGCAATTTCTTGAGCTTCCCGTACCTTCTCCTTCTTCCACTTTCTTTGTGATTTTTGGTGATCTTGTTGAGGATTCAAGCTTAGGAAGTAGACCTTGGGAGTTTGGGAGAGTGTTCCACCATTGAAGAACATCACAACCTGAGTTTGAGGTAAGTTTCCAGCCATTAGTTTTCTGGTTTTACTCTGTTTTGGTGTTAGTTTTCAGCTTGTGTTTTTATGGTGGATTATTGGAATTGATGGAAGTTTTGATTGGGGTTTATCTTGGGTTTTGCTAAGGGAGTGATATAGATCAAGTTTAGGGATTGAATTAGAGGTTTGAGTGGTGTTTAAACTTGGTTTGAAGGGTTGGTTCCAAGAGAAGTCGCAAGGGAAGAAAAATAGGGGTTTTGGCTGAACTGGAGGTTGGGCCGCGACATGGCCAGGGAGGGTCGCGGCCCTTGAAGGATGCTGAATTTAGGCGCCTCTGTTTGAGGGGCGGGCTGCGGCATAGCCAAGGAGGGCCACGGCCCTTAGTGGGTTTTTGGCTCGGGGATGCAAGCCTTAGGCCTCGGGGTCGATCCTATTACCCGGTTTAGTAGTGTTTGATGTCTCGGAGGCTAGGTTTTGGTTTGGGATCCTTTTATTATTCATTTTATTGATGGAATCCCATAATTGGTTATGACTAGGTAACCGATAAAGGACCAAAAGTTTGATCGTTCTCAAGGGTCGTTCTTTTATTCATTTTAGCTCGAATCAGAGGTAAGAAAATTGCACCCCAAATGTGACATGCATGGTTATTCATGAGGCATGTTGGTTGTATAAATGTGGACATGAATTGATTGTGGAATACTTAGCAAATGTTGCTCACTTGTGCATGGTACTGACTCATTAGTCAGGTTTGGCAAAGGTGCTAGTATCAATTATGAGCTGTGACTCATTAGGCATGTTCGGCAGTGGTACTGGGCACTGGTCACATTGCGCTGACTCATTAGTCAGAACAGTCTTAGCGTGTTTAACGCAAGCCAACAAAGATTAGATCTAATCGAATTTCTGCATTGAATGACTCAAAGAGCATTAATGTTGGACATACCTCAAGTTCGATGAATATTATAAGCGCTTGAAGGCTAGTGGCTTACCTTGCAGCCACCCTTCCACTTGAATTAGTGACTTGCTTGTCAGTCACTCAGTATGGTTTACCAGAACCTGTTGAAGGCTAGTGGCTTACCTAGCAGCCACTCTTCCATATGAATTAGTGACTTGTTTGTCAATCACTCAGTATGGTTTGCCAGAACCTCAAGTGATATTCACTCATTTGTTTGAAAGCTTTGAGCTCAGTGTGATTATAATGATAATCATTTGATGATGTTTACATATAATACTATGCTTTATTGCTGGGCTTTGGCTCATGGGTGCTATGTGGTGCAGGTAAAGGGAAAGAAAATCTCACCCAGCCTTGAGTGGAGAGCTTAGGTGGTGATGTGTACGTATGCGGCCGCTTGACCACCACGGCCAAGGAGTTCTCAGAGGAACTAGGGGGTTTACCCTATTTTTGCCGCTTAGGTCGGCGGGGTTTGAAATTTTGGAACAGTAATGACCTTTTTGAGTTGTAAATAACTTGTAAATGTTCTTGTGGGCCCATGAACAGTTTTATGTATCAATAAAACATATCCTTTCCTTTTTACTGGTTTTCACCTTAACTTGTTAATAACACTTAGACATGTTTTTAACCAAAGGACTCAGGCTATGAGTCAAATTTCCGGTTCACCGTTCATCGTAACTGTTCTGGGGTAACCAGGGCGTTACACCATGAAAACTTGGCAGTATGCATTTTTACTCACCCTAGCAAAACTAAACGCAACTAGGAAAGCCCTAGCCACATGCATGCATGCAAATCAAAATATCAACCAATATAACTCTCAAGCATAAAATAAACTTCAAAAACCAACAAAACAAGCTACACAACTAGATCTAACATCAATAACCAAAAATAACTCAAAACCAACCAAAGATCTATCTTTGATGGTTCTAGCTTGGAGATGATTGTCCTTAGCTTGTCCAAAATTTCTTCTTGGATTCTTTGTTTTCACTAGATCACCAAAAACTTCAACTTTGAGATCCTCCTAGAACAACCTCCGTTGAACCTTGTTCGCTAGTCTTCCCTTGAGATCCTCCTTCCTTCAATGGAGAATGAGTGAACCAAGCTTGTGAAAAGAAGAAAAATGGCAACCAAGGGGCTTAGAGTGTAGAGTGGAAGAGAGAAAGTTTGTTTGAGTGGACAAAATGATTTTTGAGGGAAGTGTGTAGTTTTGGTGAAATAGGATTAAGGATAAAAATCAGGAAGAACACTAATCATTAGGGTAGTCTCTTAACCTTCCCTAGGATATTTGTCATAAGACACTTGAGTGCAGAGGCATAGCCTAGCCCCCCACCCTTCTCTCTCCTCCCACGTGAAAAGACTTTTATGCCCTTGCCAAATTTTACCACATTTTAAGGCATTCAAGGACCCTTTGGTAATTTCACTTCTAATTTCTAACTAAAATTTTACCCTATAGCTTTTCAATATCCCAAGCTAAAATTAATTAAACGAATGTGACCAAAAATAAATTTTGTCACATAACACATAATTTTGGTAATTTACTCAAATTGACTACAATGCCCTCAGGGCTCAGGGAAGAATTTCCATTCTTAAACCGGTCCATTGGAATTAAATCATCAATCAATTTTTCTTAAATTTATTGGCTCAACTATAAAGTCCTAGTGTTAGAAAAAATTAATATTTTTATGCCATAGTATTTACTATTTATTTAATCTAAGATTTTTACCCAATTAGGGTTTTTGACCCGGTCCACGACCAATGGTCTAGGTTTCTAAAAAAAAAACCACACTTACCACAGCATGGAAAGCATTCGCATATCACAACTTCTTGTAACATAAAATTTTCACCATACATAATACATAATACAGGGAATTAAAATACCCAAACTATGGTTTTACCCGGTGCCCTAAACACGGGGCATTACAATATCTACAATTTATACAAGTTTCATCCTCGAAACATAGAACAACTGTGGGTATAACTCTCTCATCTAGTCACCAGTTTCCCGTGTTGCTTCTTCTATCCTGTGGTTATACCACAGCACCTTTCATGAAGGTATTGTTTTGTTTCTTAACACCTTGTCTTTCCGATCTAGAATCACGACCGTTTTTTTTTTCATAGCTTAGTTGAGGATCTATGCTAAGTTCATCATAACTTAGCACATGAGTGGGGTCGTTCACGTACTTCCATAATGTTGACACATGGAATACATTGTGAAATCCAGACAACGCGGGAGGAAGGGCTAGTCGGTAAGCTGCCTTTCCAATTAGTTCTAGAACCACAAATGATCCTATCTGCCTTGGGCTCAACTTCCCCGAACCTCATAACTCCTCTCAGTAGAGCTATTTTTAAATGTATCTTGTCCCCAACTTCAAATTCTAATGGTCTTTGATGATGATCAACATATTTGCGTTATCGATCTGTAGAGGTCTACAACCTCTGACGGAATGACCTAATGTCTTCTGTAGCTTGGTCTACCTCTTCTGATCCCAAGAATTTCCTCTCACCGGTCTCATGATAGTGGATTGAAGATCGACACTTCCTTCCATATAGTGCCTCATATGGAGCAATTTTTGTCGAGTCATGATAGCTATTGTTGTAGGCAAACTCAATTAATGAAAGTTTTACACTCCACGAACCTCGAAAATCTAGCACGCAAGCTCTCAACATATCTTCCAAGGTATGAATTATTCATTCACTCTGGCCATCTGTCTATGGATGGAAGGCAGTACTAAACTTGAGTTTAGTTCCCCATCCCATTTCTATTCTTCTCCAAAATGCGGAGGTAAATCGTCCATCACGGTCGGACATTATAAAGATGGGAATCCCTTATAATCGCATTATCTCAGCAATGTACAAGCTTGCAAACTCATATGTGCTGTCTGTTGTCTTAACAGGTAAGAAATGAGTGGGTTTTGTCAATATATCCATGATAGTCCAGAGAGCGTCGTGCCCTTTCGGAGTGTGTGGTAACCCTGTAACAAAGTCCATGGTGACCATTTCCCATTTCCACTCACGGATCTCTAGCGTCTGTAATAACCCTGCGGGTCGCTGATGTTTCGCCTTAGTTTGTTGACTCCTCAAACAATGTGCCACGTATTCCACTACATCTATTTTAATTCCTACCTGCCAAAAGTATCTTTTGAGATCCTAATACATCTTAGTGATTCCTAGATGCATAGCGTAAGGAGTATTATGAGCCTCATAAAATATTTGCCTCTTGATCTTTTCATCATCGGGCATGCATACTCTGCCCTTGAAACCCAACATTCCATCCTCTAAGATGTGAAACCCTTGTCGCATGTCTTTCATAGTCCCATGCACCAGTCGTTGGATCCACGGATCTGCGAGATGTCTCCCTTGGATCGCTTCCATGATCATGGGTTGCATGGATAACTTTTCGAATCTTCGCACTACTATCTCCAAATCTAATTTGTATATATCGGTTTGTAGTTCTTGGGGTATTTCTTTCACTAAAATTTCATAAGCCATTGGCTGGCGGCTTAGAGCATCTGCGACCTTATTGGCCTTTCCGGGATGGTATAGAATGTCACAATAAAAATCGTTAAACAATTCTAACTACCAGCACTGCCTCATGTTCAATTCCTTCCAGGTGAAGAAATACTTGAAGCTCTTCTAGTCGGTGTAATTGTCGCAATGTATCCCATAGAGCTAATGCCTCCAGATTTTTAATATGAACACTACTGTAGCCAACTCTAAGTCATGCGTCGGGTAGTTCATTTCGTAACTCTTTAGATGTCGGGACGCATAAGCTATCACCTTGCCATGTTGCATCAATACCGCCCCAGTCCTTGTCTTGAGGAATCGCTGTAGATCACGTATCCCTCTGTCCCACTGGCGATAGTTAGCACTAGGGCAGTGGTCAACCTCATCTTTAGTTCTTGGAAACTCCTCTCACATTATTCGGTCCATAAAAAACTTAGCATTTTTACAGGTAAGAGCAGTCATTGGCGTTGCTATTTTCAAGAACCCTTCTACGAACCACCTATAATACCTTACTAATTGAAGAAAACTTCTCACTTCCTGAGCATTTTTCGGAGGCTTCCACTGACTTACTACCTCTATCTTCGTATGATCCATGTATATCCCTTCTCTTGACACCACATGGCCCAAGAAACTCACATTTTCCAGCAAAAATTCACACTTGGAGAATTTTGCATAAAGTTTTTGTTCCTTCAAATGCTGAAGACCCATCACCAAATGCCCCGCATGTTCCTTCGGGTTCCTCAAGTATATCAAAATATCGTCAATAAACACAATGATGAATTTATATAGAATCTTGCTAAACACTCAGTTCATGAGGTCCATGAATGCGATGGGTGCATTGGTGAGTCTGAAGGACATCACTACGAACTCGTAGTGACTATACTGTGTCCGAAATGGTGTCTTAGGTATGTCCGACTCCTTAACTCTGAGCTGATGGTAACCTGATCAGAGATCTATCTTGGAGAATACTGATGCTCCCTGGAGTTGATCAAATAGAACATCGATCCTGGGAAGTAGGTATTGGTTCTTAATCGTCACCTTGTTCAACTCCTGATAGTCTATACACATTCGCATGGAGTCGTCTTTCTTCTTTACAAACAATACCGGGGCTCCCCACGGAGAATGACTTGGTCTTATGAACTTTTTATCCAATAGCTCTTGCAGTTGAGCCTGCAACTTCTTCAATTCTGTTGGTGCCATTCGGCACTAAGCTTTCGAAATGGGCACCATCCCCAGAAAAATTTCTATATCGAACGCCACTTCTCGCCCTGGGGGTAGCCTGGGAAGGTCATCAGGAAACACTTCTGGAAATTTGCATACCACTGCTGTCTTAGTTGGTTGTATCTTAGACTCCCTATCCTTGTCTATTACGTTCGCCAGATAGCCAATACATCCATCATCCAATAATTTCCTAACCTTCATCGTGGATATTATAGAGAAATTATTCTCGTGGGTTGTGCCTTGGAACACGAATGGTTATTTCCCAAGTGGGCTAAAAGTCACCTTTGTTCGTTTGCAATTTATCACCGCCCCGTATTTGGTTAGCCAATCCTTACCAAAAGTAACATCGTACATATATAAATCTAACACTAAAAATTCCATAGTCAACTCTCAACCTTCTACCCAGGCTGGTATGGCTTTAACCCAAGACCGTAGCATCATATCCTCTCCAAAAGGTAAGGAGACACCACCTATATTTCCATAGGCTCAGGCTTCCAATCTATCTTATCAATATAAGATGAATTAATAAAAGAATGGGATGTACCAGTGTCCATTAATGCATATGCTGAGTTATTAACCACAGGAAGTTGACCTGACACCATGTTGGAAGTCCCAGCTCCTTTATCACCCTGGGTGAGTGAATAGACTCATGGGGCAGTTCCTACTGGCTTTGGTTGTTAGAGTATCTTCGTTGGTCATTTGGAACATATGCTCGTTCTTCAGCCTTGTAGGGCACCTTATTTTCTTGTACTAACCAGGATTCTTGACGGATTGCACGCTCTATGGCTTCATCATAAGTATCCGGGCTGGTCTTCATCATAAGTATAATATAATATAATAACCTATGATATACTTATGATAACTTATAATATAATTTTCCAAAGTGAGCAGCTTAGAATTAAAATGGACAACTTTTTATACTTAGTAGAAATGTGGGAATTTTTCTAAAAGGAGTATATTTTCAATCTACTTTAATCATAATAATTATAGACTTAAGTTTAGTACACAAAATAATTATTATGGTTAATTTGGAAATCATAAATTAATAATTTTATTAAATAATGAATTTTGTTTAAAGAAAATAAAAATGGTCCAAAGCCCTAATTTTTAAAGAAAATGGGATGAATTATCTTTTTAAAATAAAATTAGTTGTGTCCTAATTTTTGTTAAAAAAAACTAAATTTTTATCACCATCTTTATAATTATTTCTTAATCAAATAAAATTAACTTAGTTTATCAAAATGCTTACAATTTAATGATTTTACCAAAACCTATAGATTTTTTATAATTTATCAAAGAAAGGGTAAAACTGGTAAAGCTAAAGTGCTTCCAAATTATATTTTCTTGCTAGGTTCAATAGAGGAGACGAGGAGGAAAATTTTCATAAAAGTTGACTTTAAAATAACTACAGCCATTGTGAGAATTTTTTCGGTAACCTTGAGTGTCGTTTTACGACAGACAAAAGTGTGAGGACGATAATACCCTTAGTGGGTATTTGACTTATGACCTTAATTCCCAAGGTAGATTAATCTAATATAAATTCCATAATTAATCTGAGTATATTGTATGCTAACCACATTATTGGCTAACAAGACGGGACTGTCTGCGGGAGGATGTTGGGGTTTTATGCCCTAATTAAAACTCAAATTCTTTGTAATCTCATTTTATTATCAATAAAAGAATAGAAATCATTTTTTGACTTGGTCAATCACTTTGCTCACATGTGTTTATTTTCATGATTATTTGTTCAATATAAACTTCTATTTAATCCTAAGCATATAGCTTATCGCATTTATAGTGACGTAATCACAGTGGAATATAAATATGATTATATGTTTAAAATAAGTTAGTCCTAAGATTAGTCATTGCACAGGATTTACACTGACTTTCCAATCTACGATATGTTCTACTTACACATTGTAGTGTTATGTTCTTTCTAGAATATTAGCAAAGTAGATAAGATCAGATGTATTTGTTACATCAGATTGGACCGATATTGACAGTTGATAGGATAAGTAAACATATCGTTATTATCTATTCTAGTCATATCATATAGTTGACCATATGTCAATTCAATCTCAATTCTGAGTGGTTAGTATTCTAACCGATTGTATTATTTGAGTTCTTTGATTTGTTTGTTACCAGCTTACCCTACGGATTAGCACATGCTTACATCTTGAGAACTCGGTAGTATAATTGAGTGGGAGTGTTAATCATAGATATGAACATCTATAGCTTCTGATGAAGAAGTGAAACGATGTTTTCCTATTAGTTTGGTTCAATGTGTTATATGATAGATATCTCATTTTAGTAATTAAATTTGTTTACTGAAATATCATTCACAAGGAACTAAGTGTTTTAAGGATAAAATACAATGAGGGGTAAAACAATATTTTAGCCCCATCTCATTGTAGATCGTCTATAGAGGATTAAGTGACAATTATGGTTGTAACAATGGATAATTAATAGCGTATTTATATTTGTTATAGAGTGTTCTATGAATTCAAGAGTGCAATTCCGAGTCTTTAGTGGAGTCACGAGGAATTAATAAGTTAGTAAATTTATTTGTTAGATTTATAATAACTTATTGGAGCTTGATTTCATAAGTATCATAAGTATATCATAAGTTGCTCACTTTAGAAAATTATATTATAAGTTGTTACATTTTAATTATAAGTTGCTCTACGGTTGGCTTCAGTGTGTACCAAATCCTGACCAAATCTTGAGAGTTGGTCAATCTTGCGCATGTACTCTTGTACGCTAGATGAACCTTGGACAAGGTTGGTGAACTCAAACACCTTCCAATCTATCACCGTTTGGTTGTATTACTTAGCATTGAACAAGACAAGAAATTCAGCCCATTCCATTTGTGCCACGTCACGTCCTTTCCTAGCAATATCCCACCAGATGCGAGTGTCCTTACTTAACATATACACTGCACATATTACCCTTTCCCCTTTTGGTAGCCGCCACAAAGTCAAAGATTCTCTCCAGCACGCTGACCCATTCCTCTACCATCAGGGGGTTCGAAGTTCCTTCGAACACAGGTTGATTTTGCCGATTAAACCGTTCTGAGATTGGTTTTGCCTGTTCTGTCCTAGATGCATCAGCTAGTGTGTTCGCTTCAACTAGTGGGTCTTCTTGCACGGGGAATTCCTGTCATTCGAAAACGTCTTCCTGAGGCACTAGGGGTGCAGGGTTATGTGGTACTTTTGAAAATCTTCGCATCATTGCCTTGAAAACCTGAGCGTTCCCCGCATTTTTCTCATGCATAGTCATTCTCAGATCCTCTATCTGAGTTGTCATATTTGGTGCTGGTTGTGCTCTTTGTTTGCGACCTCTCACTTGGCCTAGACCACTTCCTCTGCCTCGGCCATGACCTGCCTCTCGGTCAATGACCACTCTTTCGGCGAGTCTAGTGGATTAACAACTTGACCTCCCCTGGCTCGAGTGTTAGGCACCATTGCGAGTCTCTATACAACAATGTATAGTAGGGAAGAATACTAACATAGAATTAAATGAGCATACAAGTTTCCCACGCACAAGGAAAAAGGAAGGAAAAATCATAACGATTCAACTCAAACAGGTAGTCATATCATTCAAGGCGATAACCTAGCAATACAAAATGATCATGAAAAATCATGCCATAAAATCTTAGTTAGTAGAATGATAGATAAAAAAGAAAACCCTAACTACGCGTGGGGTTTCTACATACGCCTGCTACCATTATTCAAAAGTTCTATAATTTTGTAGGTTTGCAAAGTCTTTAAAAAAGTATCAACAAGACTTTCACAGAAAAACCTAATCTACCCTATCCATCAACATATCCAGCACTATGTCAGAATCCTCGTCCGGCTGCTTAGAATCCTCCTCAGGCTATAGCCTTGAGATACGCTATCAACCATGGAGATAAGTCAATCCATTGGCCAAACGCCAACTCGAGCTCCATATGGAAGTCGTCCCACATGATGTGAACCATCTGCCAATGTCGGTGGCGGAACCCCACCTGGGCCACACTCCTCAGACAAGTGCTAGCAAACCAAAATCTCTGTCACTTAGGTGTGCTGGCCCTATCGAAAACCACGGTCAAGTACTGTGTCCATCGCCAAACAACACGCTGATGTCGCTGATCGTACTCGAAGTGTCAAGGATTCTCGTTGTGAAATAACCTATAATAGTCAACCCTAGGTGTCGCGATTGTGAGTAGGTTCTCTATCACAAGGTCATCTATCTCAGGTATATCAGCCATAACCTACAATTTATAGGATTGAGGTAAATAAGAGAAAGTGAAGGAAACAGATATGAAAAGACAGTACTTACAGTGAGAACCGGTCTCTCTTGCAGAACGTACATGTGGGTTTGTCTACAGAAAACGGTTTAGCCCGGTGCTTTGATACCAACTGTAACGTCCCGTAAAATATCTTAACATTATTTGTAGAAAACATAACCATTTTCTAAAATAAGGTAATCGAAAATACGTATAAAAAAAAACTTTTCAAAACATACAATAGTTCGGAAGTATGCGCATACTCAAAAGTGAATTATAGTGTCATAATTTTAAAACATTCAACGAGCCCAAAATAAAGTATTAGTTATCATGTGGGTTCTAATCCCCAAAACGTAAATTCCCAAAAGGTCAGTCCACATGTCCATCCTCGTAGATAAACTCCAACACTCACTGATCCATTTTGCCATTAAGCTTACCTACAACACGAAACAACCAGGTAATCAAAACGCTTGGTAAGAAAAACTTAACAAACACAGCCACATAAACAAAGCAAGAACTAAACTAACTATTACTAGGAAGATAATCAACCAAGAATAGGATTCTGGGGAAACCGAACCCTAACATACATTTTAAGAACGTGCGAACGTCCTGGCAACTTATGGTCAAGCCTCATAACCAAAATTTATAACCTGAAGGTACACCTATACGCAATAAGTCCCAGAGCATACATACAGTCTTAACTGGTAACATACATACTTACTTACTAAATCGTATCATAAGAGTCATTCGTATCATATCATACATACTTACTTAGGATCCTGGAGGAACCTTCAACATATCTTAGCATATCTCACCATTGCGTCGACGGGTGTAAACTAGTTACACCGGTTACCCAGACTCCTAGAGAAATTCTACATACTTTCTTTGCCATAGAGATTTGATTCTAGAATTAATTTACTTATGTGTCACGGAGTTTAACCAATCTCTTATGTCTCAGATGTTAAGTCGGACTTCTTACAAATCGTGATGGCCACCCGTCTTTAGCCACACAGACATAGATGGTGAACCGGGCTTCTTACATGTTACGATGGACAACCGACTAAGCCACATAGGCATCGATGGTTAACTGGACTTCTTACATATCATGATGGCCAACCGACTTAGCCACATAGGCATCGGTGGCAAACCAGACTTCTTACATATTGCGATGGCCAACTCACTTAGCCACACAGGCATTAGTGGCAAACCACACTTCTTACATATCGTGATGGACAATCGACTTAGCCACATAGGCATCAGTGGCGAACCGGTTTCTCACATAGTTCCTCGGTGGCTAGTCGGAGTTCATAGTTGTCACGGTAGCTAGCCGCACAACTTAACATAGTCATGAGTATGTGAATTCTCTAGGACCACGGTCTTGAGTAAACCTTCTAGGACTAGTTCAAATTATTAACTATTAACTTAGTTATCAAAACTAGTCATTAATGCGTTGTAGCAAAACATATCATAAGTTGTCCTACACGGATTCCTTAGCGCTTGCTTGTGGAAACCTTCTATCTAGAGGCGAGCCTTCACTATTAGATAACACTGTAGTGGAACCACACAGTGACTCAAATTAAACTATGACATATTCTTATAGTTAATATTCCACAATAGCTTCTTGAAATAAATTCTTAGGGACTCTATACTATAGTCTCTTATACACTTCACAGTGTATAAGGCCGACTTTCGTTTCAGTCTTAACCGTATCATAGGAAAATTGGTCTCGCCTCAACACGCGCATCGCATGCATTTTAATATTCTTTAAATGAAGAACTCACTTATCAGATAACTCATAATTTGGTTTTAGGAAAAATGAGTTATACTCAACTCATATCTTTAGAAAATACCAACTTGTCTTTTTCTTATGAAAATTTACCATTTTTATCATTTCCCATAATACCGCATATTGATCTGTTTCAAATAATATTTAACAATGTCATATCGCTCTCTTAAAGGTTCTACAAAACTTAAACTGGCATTCTTACCAATTATTACCCATATCCTAGGATCTCTCTTTATGTTTTTTTCAAAGAAGGGCAATTGGACCCGTAACTTATAAAATGGTAACAATCAACTTTTCGTCAAGGTTTGAAATTGATACCTTTAAGTTTTTATGGCAACCTTAGAAAACTTTTTTCTCTTAAACCGTAACACATTTTTCTCTCAAATTTTACAGGAGTCCTTTTACACATCTTAAATAATTCTATTCAAAATTTTATAATTTTTGGAATGACAAAACCCATTCGAATTTTTAAAGCAATCTGGGCAGTACCTGCTGCCTAGAAGTTTTTCCCAGTTTTTATGGTAAAATTGGAAATTTATTTCTCTTACAACGTAGCCCAATTCTTTCTATAATTTTGTAAGGATACTTAAAAATTTATGTATTAGATTCTTAGAAAATTTCATAATTTTTTTAATAATAAAACTCAACCAAATGTTTAAAGCCATCTTGACAGTGCTTGCTGCACAGATGTTTTGTTTCTAGATTCTAGGGCAAACTTTAAAAAATCATATCTCTTATACCTTAACATATTTTTCTTTAAAATTTCACACTTGACCCTTAAACATGTTTAAACTAACATCTTACAAAATTTCATAGCTTTTTGATTAGTAAAACCTGTTCAAAAGTCAAAACAATCTGGGCAGTGCATGCTCCCCAGAAATTTTCCAGGTTTACATCAAGATGCCAAAAAGTTCATAACTTCTGTTTGAAAACACATTTTTTTAGATTTTTAAAAGCCTAAACTCAAGTAATCATCTAGAACTATACAAAAATACAAATTGTTTCCACAAAAAGGGGTAGTAGGGTATGATATGACCTGTCGGAAGTCAGAGCAGAAAAACTTGGCTGTATGAATTTTTACATATCCGAGCAAAACCAAACAAAACTGGCAAAACCCTAGCCATATGCATGCATGAAAATAAAAAAAAAAATCAACCAATCTAACCCTCAAGCATAAAATAAACTTTAAAAACCAACAAAACAACCTATACAACTAGTTCTAACATGAATAACAAAAAATGATTTTTAAGGGAAATGTTTGGTTTTGAGGGAAAAAGGATTAAGGACAAAAATGGGGAAGAGCACTAATCATTAGGGTAGTCTCTTAACCTTCCCTAGGATATGTGTGAAAAGACACTTGAGTGCATAAGCATAGCCTAGCAGCCCACCCTTGTCTCTCCTCCCTTGTGAAAAGATTTTTATGCCCTTGCCAAATTTTACAACACTTTAAGGCATTCAAGGACCTCTTGTTAAATTCATTTCTAATTTCTAACCTAAATTTTACCCTTTAGTTTTTAAATATCTCAAGCTAAAATTAATTAAATAAATGTGACCCAAAATAAATTTTGTCACATAACACATAATTTTGATAAATTTCTCAAATTGACCAAAATCTCAGGAGCTCAGGCAAGAATTTCCATTCTTAAACCTAGTCGAATGGAATTAAATCCTTAATCAATTTTTCTTAAATTTATTGACTTGACTATAAAGTCTAAATGTGAGAAAAAATTAATATTTTTATGGCATAGTATTTCCCATTTAATTAATCCGAGATTATCACCCGATTAGGGTTTTTGACCCAGTCCACGACCAAGGGTCTCTTTTTCTAAAAAAATCCACACTTACCACAGCATGGCAAGCATTCAGATATCCAACTTCTTGTAACATAAAATGTTCACCTGACATAATACATAATACAAGGAATTTAAATACTCGAACTAGGGTTTTACCCAGTGCCCTAAACGCGAGGCGTTACATTGAGATTTAATTGACCTATTGTCAAATTTATGATATGACAATATTAGATAATTACTGTACATTTACTTATCTGTCTAAAGTCAATATCGGTCTAGTCCAAAGTAACAAATACATCCGATCTTATCTACATTGCTGATGTTATGGAAAGAACATAACACTACAATGTGTAAGTAGAGCATATCGTAGATTGGCAAGTCAGTGTAAATCTTGTGCACTGACTAATCTTAAGAATAACTTAGTTTTGAACAGATAATCATATTTTATATTCTACTGTGATTACGTCACTATAAATATGATTAGCTATATGCTCAGGATTTAATAGAAGTTTTTATCAAACAAATAATCATGAAAATAAAACATGTGAGCAAAGTGATTGACCAAGTCAAAAATGAACTGCATTTTTTTATTGATAATAAAATGAGATTACAAAGAAATTAGATTTTAATTAGAGCATAGAATTCCAATAGTTTTGTCCTCCATTTATTGGTTCGCTAATTAGTGTTGTTCAAGGATTACAATTTTACTCTTTTAATTACCTCTTGTTACTTAAGTACCCTTAATTAACTAGTGAATACTTAATCTATGATCATATTATAGATTTGAGCTCAATAACTTTTCAATCCCGTAATTAATCCTTAAGGGAACCTCTTTTCGATCCTTTAGGAAAGCATGGATTCGATTATTGTAAAATTATGTTCCCATCCATTCATGATATTGAATCTCTAAAACAAAATCACTAGCCTCATTATATTAAGAGACATTAACAAATGAATCAAAAGATCCAATAAACATAAACAGGAAATCATGATAACTTAGGATTTAGATTGATATACAATTGATCATCTTTTAAGATCAGAATTAAATCTTTATGGGAAACAGTAAATTTATCAAGATAATTAATTCACATCGGTCTAATCATATATAATCACTAATATATAAAGTGCCTTTATCGAGATGTCTGTCCACATCAGTAATCTGAATCTAGAATACTTGCATCTCGTATGCTTAGTAAACCGCACCAGCAACCATTTATTAATTATATTATGTTTCTGTGTATTTTATTCATTACATATGATCTTAATTCTCTCCCACACATAAATATCATATTATAAGAAATGAATATAGAATTTTCTGATATTTATATAAATTATTCAAACAATAATTATAAGATTCAAATATAATAAAATATACGTAATGTTATTTAAATTAATAAAAATGTATTTTCATATGCTTTTAAGGAAGAACCCTAACAATAGCAAGCTAAGTTCAAAATTTGGGTTCTTCCTCCCTCCCAAATCCTGATCCTTCTTCTTTTTCTTCTACTTTTTTTCCTCGACTAACTATAAAGCAAAGTCTGAGCACATAAATTTCATCATCTTCTTCTTGCTTTATTTAGATCTTGGAAGACACATGTGTGGATGTCAAAATTCCACATCAAGTAAAGCACCCAAGAGAAGTCCCGAGATATAGGAAAAACTTTGGGGATCAAACTCGCACCTTCCTGGAGCGTGGGGGTGAGCACAAGCTTCGATAGGGCTTGGGGGTGCAAGCTCAAGCTTCGCTAGAGCTTCGGGGGCGATCTCAAGCCTTCCTAGAGCTTGAAGGGGGGGGGGGGGGGGTGAGCTTAAGACTCCCTAGGGCTTGGGGGCGAGATGAAGCCTCCCAAGAGCTTAGGCAGCGAGCTCAAGCCTTCCTAGAACTTGAGGGGTGAGCTCAAACCTCCCTAGGGCTTTAGGGTCGGGCACAATCCTCCCTAAAGCATGGAGGGAAGGGAGAGATCAAGCCTCCCAAGAGCTTGGGGCCGAGCTTAAGCCTCCCTAAGGCTTGGGTGGCAAGCTCAAGCTCCCTAGGGATTTGGGGGTGAGCCCAAGCCTCCCTAGGGCTTGGGGGTTAGCTAAAATCTCCCTAGAGCTTGTGGGGAAACCTCAAGCCTTCCTGGAGCTTGGGGGCGAGATCAAGCCTCCCTAGAGCTTGTGGGGCAAGCTGAAGCCTCCTTAGGGCTTGGGGAACGAGTTCAAGCCTCCATGGAGTTTATTGTTTACTAAGCAACTAATGTGAGCATGGGGAAATGACAAGAGAAGCCTAATAATAAGTCAATGCCAAAGAGTTGCTTAGAAGAGATGGAGGAAACATGAGGACCAAACTCATACCCCATAGAACCCCAGGGAGCAAGCTCACCTAGGGGAAACCTGGGGGGCAAGCTCACCTAGGGAGCGACCTGGTGGGTGAGCCCAGAGAGTCCCGATAGCCTGGAGGCAAAGTACTTCCTCGACCTCGCGCTATAAATGCCTTGCACTAAAGCTCTCAAGGACTTATTTAGGCATGGGTAAAGAGGATATACGAAAAAGGCCCGAGTAGTATGGAGTACGAACCAGACACAACCATGAGAAGAGTAGTGGCTGTACATAAGTTAGGAGAGTAGTGGTCATACAAAGTACTAAAAGGAGGCACACCTCCTCCCACACCTCCGAAAAATGTCAGGCCCGACAAGCCTAGAGCCCAACACCTTTAACGCCCGCTCCATGATCCATTGAGGTGCCCTGACATACAACCACCTCTTTGTCCCCTTGGGACAATTTTTGTACTAAGAGTAATTAGAGCTTCCCTATAAATAGGACCTTCCTTCAACTAAGAAAGGGGTCTGAAAAGGATACATTGTAACAAGAAATTCTTGAGTGATATGAATATTCTCTCGATTTTCACTCTGTAACTTGATTCTAAGTTCCTATAGCTATCCTACGTTCTTCTAAGTTCTTTCACAACTCTTCATTTACTTTTAGGATTAGAAGTTTTACAATCTACCTTGGTTGACGAGTTCTTACAGTCAGCAGTTAGGCACCATTTGTTGTAAGGACTAGTATCAAGCCGTTGTTCTTTCATCAATTCCGACAAGAAGAAATGCCAAGGCGTTCAAGATGCCTACGAGAATCTCAAGATGTTGAGACCCACCAAGACGAAGACCAACTAAGAACCTCCAGAAGAGTTCTTCCACCGCCTGAGGAAGGAGGTATACCAGAGGAACATCCAGCTTTTGGAGAGGTGAAGGAGGCATCATTCTCGGTTTTCCAACCTAGCAGAGGTCATCTTGAACCATTTGCCGCCCGTGTGTGTGGCCTGAGTACGCACCCTTCTTCTTGATCACCGAATACACCGTGCTCTGGCCACTGGCATCCAGGCCCCTCTTTGCGCATGCTAGACAATAGTCCGCGGGTACACTCCGTGAGTTCATGCCCCAGAACTCACTTTTACAAGGATGAGATACGGTAGTAGTACATAAAAAAATAAAAGCTGGAAGCCACAATAGAGAGCATGCAGGAGGTGTTGAATGACCTGCTACAAGGGAAGTCACGCACGCCACTTCCCCATCATAGAGAGAAAGAGCATGTATGAGGAAAAACCACCATACCTGTGGACAAACGCAAAACGCAACTCTCCACTAGTCATACCCCTAACCCAGGATGCAAGGAAGATTATACACCAATGGTGAAACTTGTCGCAAACCTAAGACTAACTCGAAAAGATCTTCGCCTAACTGGAGGGAGAATTTTAACCAGAGAGGGTTCGACGTAAAAACCACAGCCCCTGAAGCTCCCTCGAGGGACACAACCAAAGCAAGGGTCCACCATGAGAACCCACAAGACTCCTTAAACAAAAAGAGGGGGAACTAGACATCGAAATGCAACGCCTTCGAAGAAAGATAATCACTGCACTTGGGGGGCACAAAGGTGGCAATGAATTCGACCAAGAGTTGCCCTTCAAAAGGGAGATCTTGGTTGAGCAACTCCCCAACAACTTCAAAGAGCCTCTCATGACTGCACATGAGGGAACTACGGGCCAAAAGTATCACTTAGACACCTTCAATGACTTGATGAAGTTAAAGGGGGTGAACAGCAGGGCCTGGTGCCATTGCTTTGCCATTACACTCAAATGAGCTACGTACAAGTGGTTTAAGAGGTTAAGGCAGTAACAATCAGGTCATGGCAACAGTTCTCTGGAGAATTTATTCAGTAGCGCCATGCGGTCCGTGATTATGTTATGCTGAGTACCAGTCTCGCTAACACAAAACAAGGCGAGAGTGAAAGCCCGAAGAGCTATATCCACAGATTAAATATGGAAGCAACTAAGCTGGAAAGTACAACTAAAGCAGAGCTCAAGATGGCTATCACAACCGGAGTTCGTCTAGGAAGCAAGTTATGGGATATCATGCTCAAAAGGGAGGTTACAAACTTAGACGACCTCTTTGAAAGATCACAAAAGTATATACGTGTGAAAGAGGGCTATAAGAACTTGCATGTTGGGGAAAGCAAACCTTCCTCCAATCACCCTTCTTCCAATACCTCTGAAGACTTCACGTAGAAGAGATCATTGTGATAGAAAAGTCACTGATCAAGTTGAAGATTGGAAGAGCTCTACAAGAAGGCTTCAAGGAGAAGCTAGTGGGATTCATCAAGGATAACCTCCGATAAGACTCCCTTTATTTGATTCTCTTAGGAACCAAAGAAGTCATCTCAATTGGCTGCCATAAAGTAGTAGCAGTTTTTCTTTATTTTAGCAATCCCTCGTAAGGAATCAAAAGTTTCACCATAGTTGGCTTCCTAGAGATGTAATTTATTTTGATAGAATCCAAAGAGGTCGCCAAGCCGACTCTAGGATGTTATATGACAATGACATTGTGCTTACCCTTGCACGTTGTCTACTATTGCTAATGTCAAGCACCTATCTTATATATTACAACTCTCATCTCCAAGGACACTTATATGACGCACATACTGCCATTGTCAGTTTGAATTGTCAAAGCATGTCAGAGAGAATGAAAACCAAAGTGCTTGGCAAGATAGATCCCTTCAACCACTTGGGAGGTAGTAGAACCAGCCTCATTAAGCACCTAGCCATGTGCAAAATTGGTGCCTAGCCTCGCGAGCCTCAACAGACACCTAGTCATGTGCAAAATAGGTGCCTAGCTTTGCGACCCTCGCATGCACCTAGCATGTGCAAAATAATTTCCTTGCCTCGCGAGCCTCAATACTTGGCGAAGTGCTAAATAGGTGCCTGGCCTCGAGAGACATATATAAAAATACTTATAATATATATGTATGAGCGATGAACCTTATAAGACAACATTTGAATCGATAAGGACTATTTACCCTTATATAATTTAAGAAAGTCAAAAGGTCCCTCAAAAGTGACCTCCTCACAAACACACCCACCCTACAACACATCACAGAAGACAAAAGGGGAGCCCAAAAAGATACCTAAGTCTAGAACGACCAAGTTGCCTTACCAAGGGAAAAAGGGCCTTAAATGAGGTCTTTGCAAAAAAAAAAAAAAAAAAACTCCCTTGCAATCAATGAAAGGTCCTTGAAAATAGGTGCTTGAGAGGTTTCACCAGTTCCATCTCCCCATAAGGGTCCCAACCCAAAGAGAGATCACCTCAAGGACCAAAAAGGGTCCTCATAATAATCCTAGGTCGACCAAAGTCAACCTAGCCCAAAAAGGATCTCAAAGAAGACGCTTGTAAAAAGGGTCTCAAAGAAGACGCTTGGAAAAAGAGTCTCAAAGAAGACGCTTGCAAAAATAGTACTATGCATAATGACGAGAAGGACGCTTCTTGCACAAATAAAACGTATACGAAAAAGTATATCAAAGGATAGCGAGTACCCAAAGGGTAAAGTAGCATTACAAAAAAATCAAAGTAAAAAGAATGAAGCTGCCCACACATGTGAGCAAAAGACAGGGTAGGAAAAAACTTCATGGCTTCTCGCGGCGAGCACTCCATTCAACAGCCTTAGCAACATCGTTGTCACAAAATAAGGCGACGTCGGAGCCAAGATTCTATTTCCAACACAATTCAAGAACTGTAGCTTCCACTCTTTTCTTACTCTTAGACAGAGAGGAAGTCTTCTCCACAGCTGCTCCTATCTTGTGTGTGGCCTTAGCAAGTTGCTTCTCAAGTCCATGAATCTTGATAGTAAGCTGATCATTCTCCGCCATGTACAAAGATAAATATTTTGAAGACATCACTTATACTTCAAGGGTATTAATCAACAAGCATGTACTGGTAGAATTCACGGTTGAGTTGACTTGTTGAAAATAAAGAAGAAGCCAACAAGACGAAGGAAATACATGAAAGAATTGTTAAAGCACTCTTCACTCTAAAATCTGACAAGCACTAGATGCACGCAAACCACCAAGGGCAATGCCTTAGGTGCACTAGACGAGGGCTCACCATGGTCAAATGCTACTTCTTGGGCTCGTCTAGGTAGTCTGCCTCAAGCTCCTTCGTATGGCCCGATGTTATGTACACCAATGGTACTCGTGGGATCTGTACCAAGGAATAATTGGCATTAATAAAACTTTTAAGGAGTCATGAGGATCACCACTCATGTAACGCCCTGGATAACCAAGACCGTTACACTGTGTTTGAAATAGTGCAAGACTTGTTAACCAAGTCATTTGAATAAAAATGTGTAACTAATGGCATAACAAGTTAGGTTAAAAAGAATTTTGGTTATAAATGATTAAATTTTACTAAAATGCATGTTTGATACATGGGATCCCAAAACAAGGTTTAAATAACGTAAATACAAAATTCTCGCTAACAAATAAATAACCGAGCCACTCTAATGGAAAAATTCACGATTAAGGTTCCCGTCCCTGCACAATCCCTCGACCGTGGTGGCCGAGCAGCTAACAATGTACACCTCGCCCCCAGAGCTCTCCAACCCATGGTCAACTTGCATTACCTGCACCACGTAGCACCTGTGAGCCGAGGTCCAGCAAGAACACATAACATCATAACATAACAGTATTAGCAGCTGTTGATGCTCAAAATCTCACCAAGGGAAAATAAGAGATCAATGCCATGAAGCCCCCATTTACACGACGTAGAAGCCATGGCCTCGCTCGGCCACACTCGGCCACCCAGACGCGAGACGCCAACGGCCTCGCTAGGCCTTGCTCGGCCAGTCAGGCACGCACACCAGGTGGCCTCGCTCGGCCACGCCCCCACACACTAGGTGGCCTCGCTCGGCCACGCCCGCGCACACCAGTTGGCCTCGCTCGGCCACGCTCCCACACACTAGGTGGCCTCGCTCGGCCACGCCCGCGCACACCAGGTGGCCTCGCTCGGCCACGCCCGCGTATCTGGGTGCCGTGGTGGCCTCGCCCACGCCCACGGAGTGGCCTCGCCATCTAGGCCCCGTGGTGGCCTCGCCCATGCCCACGGAGTGGCCTCGCCATCTAGGCCCCATGGTGGCCTCGCCCATGCCCACGGAGTGGCCTCGCCATCTAGGCCCCGTGGTGGCCTCGCCCATGAGGCCCCGTGGTGGCCTCGCCCACGCCCACGGAGTGGCCTCGCCATCTAGGCCCCATGGTGGCCTCACCCATGGCCTCATGGGGGTCACATCCGCAACACACTCGGCATCTTGAACAGCCAAAAGAGCCGCGCCATCAATAAGCCTTCCAAGGGGGCCTCGCGAAGGAATGAGAGCTACATCACCTAGTGACCACGTGAGTAGAGCCATGCACCAAGGGTCCCATTCCTTACACCTTGAGACCCCTATGCTTAGAGGCTCCAGTACAAGTCGAATGGGACATACTTGTACGACCTAGTACTGAGTACGGACACCAGTACCAGTGGGACTACTGGGATAAGAGTTATGGCCCGTACGTCTATGGCCAAAGGTCAGAGTCGACACCACTATCACCTGCGCCACTATGCCTGCCACCACTCATCAGACATGGGTACAGACAAGTAGTGGAGACATCCTCCTGACATCTGCTCCTGTACTGGATGTACGACCACAACCTCTGAAGCCACTCCCCTGACATAGTACTTATGTACAACTTGGTCTCCTGGACCGCCATGTACCTAAGGCCATTAGAGCCTACTATAAAATGAACTTTAACACCACCTGAGAGGAGGTTGGAAATTTTACTGTAGCAAAGGCTTGAGTGTGAATGAAAGACTGAATTCTCCATTATTGTTCTATCATTGTTCTTGAGTGATTGTTTAAGTTTCTACAGCTTTTCTATTAGAGATATTGACTTGATAATTTTTCCAACTCAACTTAGTTGACGAGTTCTCACCGTCAACAGCAGCTAACAGCTCGTATAGCATAATAAAAATAATTACAAGGCATTAATTAGTTACTAGCAAACCATAAAATTCATTCAAGGCAGCACACTGGTCAATAACCAATAATTCAACTCCAGATACTCATCAAGTCATACACAATAATCAACAATAGAACATATGTCAAGCAATAACTAGGGTTAGTGCCTGGAGGCCGCACCCTCTGTTTAATTCACTGTCCTTGGCTCGCTTAGGCCAATCCCAATGACATACCCACTGATTCCGGCCAGCTTAACCGAGCTCAGTGATTAATAAGCTGTCCTCGGATACCAGTGTCCGAGCCGCGCCATGTGCGCAAGTGTTGAATTCGGCACCCTTAGGCCGCTTCTCACATGTCCCAGTGGCATAATACCACCTCATGACATTCATATAATTATAGGGAACTCTTAGTCCCAACATACTCACATAGCAATACAAGCAAATATAGGGAACACTTAGTCCCAGCCTATCGACCTACATAGGTGCAGTTTTCTTACCTTGATTCCAAGTGCTTTAATAAGAAAGGACGACCCCTGAGCACGATCCACCTCCCGAGCCCTAGCTTATCACCTAGTCACAACCAAGGTAATGGATTCCATTAATATTCAAATATAGTTTTTCGTATAAAAAACTAGCTTCCGGGAAGTCGAATCCCACCAAGCACGGTGGTGAGATTGACCCCGAGCACCGTAGGCTTGATCCCCGTACTTTAAAACCTCAAACATTCATGAATGCGTCTAAGGGCTGCGGCCCTGCCCTTAAAACAGAACCAAGGCCCTCCCTGAAAGAAGACATGCGCCGCGACCCTTGCCTTGGGCGCCGCGGCGCTCACCCTTGGCCGAGCCCTCTTGGCTCATCTTCATCCTAGGGCCGCAGTGCTCTAGAACAGAGCCACGCGGCCCTTCCCTTCGAGCCCAGAATTTCCACCATTTCCAACCTCCAAAGCTTACCCAAAATCATCCCAAAGATCCCTATTTCAATATCAATCATTCCCAACACTTTTAAGACAACTTTAACATCATAATTCAACAGGAAACCCAATCTAAAACTCATTGCAATCCATGTTTCAATCTCTGAAACTCAAGAACATCAAACACCAAAAACAACCATACAGAACACAAATTTAAGCTTCTAAATCATAAATTAAAGTTTACCTCTTCAGCTGAACCCCTTCTCTAAGCAGAATCCCAGCTAGTTCCCAAGTTTCTAGCTTCAATTCAACCTTAAACACCCAAATTATAATTATCTTACTACTCAGAAAAACTCAGAGCTTCTAACCTCAAAAACACAGCTTGATTCTTACCTTGGCTTTGATTAAATGTTCCTTGGATAATCCTTGAGCTAAGCTTTTAGATCCCCACTGAATTCCTTTGAAATCCCAGCCCAAATCCTCCAAGTTTCCTCTGTTTTCCTTGTGTTTTTTCTAGTTTCCTTGAGAGAGAAGAGGGAGAGAGAATGAGAGTCGGTCTAATCTTCCTTTCCACTAGCTTCTGTCTTAACCAAGTCTATCCTTTATCCCGTTAAGTCAATCCCGAGCCTCGGGGTGCCGGAAACGTCCCTGAGGGAAAAATGTTAAAATTCCCCAACATTCTCACCTAGACTTCCTAACCTCAAATATATCTCCATATATTTATTTTCATAACCCGATAGTCTAAATAACTACCCGATACCTATAATACCCCTGACTTATCCAAAGTCAACTATTAAGCCGCGTTGTGACTTTCTTGCTACTTGCTCCCTAGGATCGCCTCGTGCAGATAGTTACAAATGCACACATATGTACACGCATATATATATATATTTATCTATCTATCCACATAATAATGTGGTCTCAACAATTTATCACACACATTCACATTTATGCCCTAACGGGCCAAAATTATGATTAAGCCCTTACCAGCCAAATAGGGCCCGCCTGCTTATCCAGTAACCATATCCATACTTTCTTGCCATTAATTCTCTTAGCCTCCAATTATGCCCTCCCAGCACACTGATCAAGGCCCTTAAGCCTTATTAGTAATTTTGGGTCGTTACAACTATCCCCTCCTTATAATATTTTTGTCCTCGAAATTTACTTGAGCACATCAGACTGTATACCCATACCTCTGTCTATAATATTTTTTGTTCCCAAGGTCCAACACCTTTATTCTTAATTTTCACTAATACCCATACGTGAGTACAATCTTGTTCCACAAGATCTTCTCTGATAACTATATTCTCTTTTACTTGCACATCAGATTTGTTGAAACTTCAGAGTCTGCTAGTTCATAACGATTACTTCATTGATTTTATCTCAATAACAGAAATAACTATGAGTCATCACCCTTACCAAGGTGAGACCAGCTTATAGGCCCTTGACCTAATCCTTAGTACGACCTTAGAATTCCTGTCGAATCGGAAGTCAGAACTACCTTTTTTTCAAACTATCATACTCTTTCTTGCTACATAGCTTGGAGAGACATAAATCTCTCATCCTGGAACTCTGTACCTCAAAGTTAACAACTTGCAAGTTCTTATATCTTTTCAAGAATTACGCTGTCCTTAGCGTCTTAAGTGCTCACACACTTAGCATCTAATCCTTTAACATAACTGTTAAGCCCTCAGATTGCTATCCTATTGCAATCAATCGGTAATTCCAGATTCCCACTCTGTTTCCTTCGCTCTCTGGTCCCTTTCAACAACTTAGAAGCTATAAATTCTCAACTCAACATTACCAATGCTCTACTTCATTACCAATTTGTACAAACCAAATTATGCTAACTCATTCAGCTGAGTTACAACTTCTTCTCTGTTCAATCTCCTCATTTACAATTCAATATGGTCCATTTCTATAATCCGCCTCCTTATCAATTTATCTCTCAATATCTAAGTACACAGAATTCTGTCCCTAATCCAATCGTTCTGGTACGACATACCTTAGGGAACGAAACGATATCAATTTAAGATTCCCTCCTACTCACCAAATTCTCATCGGATCACTCATCCAATCCTGGTACCCTAACACGTAATACCTTGACAGGGTTCTTCCCCGTTCCCATAAAACCATCACTCTGGATTCCATTCCTTTCAAGTAGGAGATCCACCTCCAAGGAAATCCCCTCCTCGTACAATCGAGAACTTCTAACACCAACCATCCATCTCCTATGTTCCATTGAATTTTAGTCTCAAGATTATCTTTCTTACTGATGCCCAAACACTCAAGTACCTTACACTATGCATAAACTGTCAATTTAACGTTCCGTGTGTATCCACCATGTTCCCATTCTTTTACCACCCGCGAGGCTCGATCCATCCTTGCGTCAGTCTGAGCCTGGGTGTGCCCTAACCCGAGGTGTACCCTCACAATCTTATATCCTTTTCTGAAGTTTGCTTCTTTATGCTACTCTTTCACATCCAACCACAACACATGTATTCCTGTATCATAAAGTGCTAATCAATTCTTACCCTGTCTTCTGCACTCTGACTTGACACCAACCATACAGTCTAACTTCAAGTTTTACTGCTCCTCCAATCTCTGATGTAGCTATTTACTAAGATACCTATGTGATAGATGACACACTCGCCAGTCTCGTTGCAGTTCCTGCCCTTTAGACGTTCTTCAGCAGCAGCTTTGTGGCTTTAGACCAAATCTCCTCATACCTGTCCTTTTCTCTTGCAGCTTCTTTTCTTGTAGCACTATTCTGAATACCCCTGACGAAACCAATCTGATACTTCCTAGAACCTTACCCATGACCCAGCTTCCTTAGTACTAACACCATCAGCATAGCAGTCGTTTGCTTTCTACTTCTATCTGAGAGTAGTTCAATATACCGCTCATGAACCTGAAGGGGACTTGTCCACACCGTTCTTATATTTTCTGCTTGAAAACTTACCTGTGTTGCTATAGCTTGAATCAATCTAGAACCTTTGTTATCAACTCCTCACACTCTACTTGGTACAAGTAAAGATTCCTGAAATGTCTCTTTCCTTGATCTCCAGTTGGTAATAACCAGGTCGTAGATCAACTCCTGGAGACATTGTCCCGTCTTGTACCCGTCGTAAAAACTTTTCATTCTTAACCGGCGATGTTATCCCCGCAGTATAATGCTCCGTCTATTCCAAAATCAAATTTCTTCAATTGCTTCAGTAATTCTTTCTGTCAACCAGTATTGTCTTCCACAACATTCCTGATACCAAATCTACCTGTAGACCGACCTTGTAATACCCCAATCTTTCCTTATATACCCATATAACTTTCCCACTGGTCAGCTCAGTTTCCATTCAGTCTAATTAAAGTACTCCAGATAATATCCCCTTCAATCCATGGTTGTCTCCTAATAGATTCACTTTCACTTTGATTCATGTTGAGGCTTCCTTAAGATAAACCCTATTGTTTTCACCACGAACTTCTTGATTTCTTGTACCCCAATTCATCGGCCAAGAGCTTCTAGTTTCCCCCTCAAAAAATACTACTATCCCCAGCTTCTCGCATAGCACCCTTGGGACAACCTCTTTATGTTTAACTCTCTCTCTCAGAGCATTCAAAATGTTGAATTCTCCCAGCTCGTTGCATGACTAAAACATAAACTGTCTAGTTAAATACCCATCTTCGAGGAACCAACCTCGAACTTCAAGTGTAACGAGGCATTCTAGTCTTCCGTTCCCTCACCATGGGAAAACCCATCCTAACACACATAAATGTCGTGTCCTCACCTAATATCCTCTCAGGTGGCGTCCTCTTCCTCAGGTGCATACCAAATAATCTCCCTTTTTAATCAGGCTCCTTTCCTATCACAAACTAGGTGCCCTAGCACTGTCTGGGGTCCTTCTACCTCAATAATTGAGAATCTGTCCTTACCGAATTCTACCAATAGAAGTACTATCTTTCATATCTCTTGCCCTGCAGCATTCATGCCCTATACCTCTTTCCACAGATCTCAAATAACATGGTTCTCTCTGCTACTCAAATACAACCGAAGATCTAATACTCTGGAGCGGCCCTGTCACCCTGAACCATTCCAGGATTTAACCTTTACATGGGTCATCGTCCCCAGCTACCACCGCTTGTATAAACTTCCAAAGTGAAGTATCCAACTCCTAACACTCATTAACACATATTGTCATTGTCTTATCCTTTCAAATCCAGCTCATAGATTAATTAACTTCCGAAGCTTAGACTATGTCCTTATAACTTCTGTTGACAAACCCCCATTGGAGCTCTTTCCAATCCATTACGCCAATAACTCAATCTGAATACCATTTTCTAGTATCCTCATGCCTCAAGTACTTAGAACAATCCCTTAGTTATGACCTCTCACCTCTATATAACCAAGAATGAAGCTAGCTTTGCCCATCCACTAACCAATTCCTAGACAAACCCAAACTTTCATCTTCAACCAGAGGATAACGCTTTTTAGGCCTTCCATTTAATATCCTTTATCTGTCTGTACCCTTATACTGAACGAACACCATTTACTCATATTCTAGCGGACATCTCTGCGACTTTCAGAGTAGATAGAGGTTTCCAACCCCAATTATCTGCAACCCTCCTGTATTACGATGTCAGGTCTACTTAGCCATCCTGAATGCAAACAATCTGAGTTCATCCGCCACCGTTGACAAAACTTCTCAACTCTGAGGTTCACACTCCGAACCAAACCACATCCAAGTCCCAGTAATCACAATATTCATACACACATAGAACATAATAGACATTAATTCACATTTCTACACACTTAGATTTCAATCTATTGTTACCATGTTTATTCACACCTTCTCATGCTTCCTATAAATCGATAGACAAGCATAACATATAAATTCAGCTTGGGCAATCACCCAAAAGCAATGAATATACAAACCATTGTTCAAGTACTCATTCACACGCAACAGCAATGCTAATCAGCACGCCTCCATCTCATCATGCAATACTAGTCCAGGGCCAGGCCCTATCAGTTCTCATGCTCCCTACGGTCATACAACATAATACATTCACACTTCAATCAAAACTTAAGCATACCCTCTCATATATTCAATTATAGAACCCTGAGTCGAGCTTGTCTTCAGCGGCGAGTGTACATGTCCAGCCTATCTCCAGGAACCCTTAAACCTAGGACGCTCTAATACCAAGTTGTTACGCCCTAGATAACCAAGACCGTTACATTGTGTGTTTGAAATAGTGCAAGACTTGCTAACCAAGTCATTTGAATCAAAATGTGTAACTAATTGCATAACAAGTTGGGTTAAAAAGAATTTTGGTTATAAATGATTAAATTTTACTAAAATGCATGTTTGATATATGGTATCCCAAAACAAGGTTTAAATAACGTAAATACAAAATTATCGCTAACAAATAAATACCCGAGCCACTCTAATGGAAAAATTCACGATTAAGGTTCCCGTGCCTGCACAATCCCTCGACTGTGGTGGCTGAGCAGCTGACAATGTACACCTCGCCCCCAGAGCTCTCCAACCCATGGTCAACTCGCATTACCTGCACCACGTAGCACCCGTGAGCCGAGGCCCAGCAAGAAAACATAACATCATAACATAACAGTATTAGCAGCTAACAGCTCGTATAGCATAATCCAAATAATTACAAGGCATTAATCAGTTACCAGAAAACCATAAAATACATTCAAGGCAGCACACTGGTCAATAACCAATAATTCAACTCCAGATACTCATCAAGTCATACACAATAATCAACAATAGAACATATGTCAAGCAATAACTAGGGTTAGTGCCCGCAGGCCGCACCCGCTGTTGAATTCACTGTCTTTGGCTCGCTTAGGCCAATCCCAGTGACATACCCACTGACTCCGGCCCGCTTAACCGAGCTCAGTGATTAATAAGCTATCCTCGGATACCAGTGTCCGAGCCGTGCCATGTGCGCAAGTGTTGAATTCGGCACCCTTAGGCCGCTTATCACATGTCCCAGTGGCATAATACCACCTCATGACATTCATATAATTATAGGGAACTCTTAGTCCCAACATACTCACATTGCAATACAAGCAAATATAGGGAACACTTAGTCCCAACCTATCGACCTACATAGGTGCAGTTTTCTTACCTTGATTCCAAGTGCTTTAATTAGAAAGGACGACCCCCGAGCACGATCCACCTCCCGGGCCCTAGCTTATCACCTAGTCACAACCAAGATAATGGATTCCATTAATATTCAAATATAGGTTTTCGTATACAAAACTAGCTTCCGGGAAGTCGAATCCCACCAAGCACGGTGGTGAGATTGACCCTGAGCACCCTAGGCTTGATCCCCGTACTTTAAAACCTCAAACATTCAAGTAAGCGTCTAAGGGCTGCGGCCCCTAAAGCTTAGCTGCGGCCCTGCCCTTAAAACAGAACCAAGGCCCTCCCTGAAAGAAGACATGCGCCGCAGCCCTTGCCTTGGGCGCCGCGGCGCTCACCCTTGGCCGAGCCCTCCTGGCTCATCTTCATCCTAGGGTCGCAGCACTCTAGAACAGAGCCGCGGCCCTTCCCTTCGAGCCTAGAATTTCCACCATTTCCAACCTCCAAAGCTTACCCAAAATCATTCCAAAGATCCCTATTTCAATATCAATCATTCCCAACACTTTTAAGACAACTTTAACATCATAATTCAACAGGAAACCCAATCTAAAACTCATTGTAATCCATGTTTCAATCTCTGAAACTCAAGAACATCAAACACCAAAAACAACCATATAGAACTCAAATTTAAGCTTCTAAATCATAAATTAAAGTTTACCTCTTCAGCTGAACCCCTTCTCTAAGCAGAATCCCAGCTAGTTCCCAAGTTTCTAGCTTCTATTCAACCTTAAACACCCAAATTATAATTATCTTACTACTCAGAAAAACTCAGAGCTTCTAACCTCAAAAACACAGTTTTATTCTCACCTTGGCTTTGATTAAATGTTCCTTGGATAATCCTTGAGCTAAGCTTTTAGATCCCCACTGAAACCCTTTGAAATCCCAGCCCAAATCCTCCAAGTTTCCTTTGTTTTCCTTGTGTTTTTTCTAGTTTCCTTGAGAGAGAAGAGGGAGAGAGAATGAGAGTCGGTCTAATCTTCCTTTCCACTAGCTTCTGTCTTAACCAAGTCTATCCTTTATCCCGTTAAGTCAATCCCGAGCCTCCAGGTTCTGGAAACGTCCCCGAGGGCAAAATGGTAAAATTCCCCAACATTCTCACCTAGACTTCCTAACCTCAAATATATCTCCATATATTTATTTTCATAACGCGATAGTCTAAATAGCTACCCGATACCTATAATACCCCTGACTTATCCAAAGTCAACTATTAAGCCGCGTTGTGACTTTCCTGCTACTTGCTCCCTAGGATCGCCTCGTGCAGATAGTTACAAATGCACACATATGTACACGCATATATATATTTATCTATCTATCCACATAATAATGTGGTCTCAACAATTTATCACACACATTCACATTTATGCCCTAACGGGCCAAAATTACGATTAAGCCCTTACCAGCCAAATAGGGCCCGCCTGCTTATCCAGTAACCATATCCATACTTTCTTGCCATTAATTCTCTTAGCCTCCAATTATGCCCTCCCGGCACACTAATCAAGGCCCTTAAGCCTTATTATTAATTTTGGGTCGTTACAACTCATGAAGTAAGCTTTTTAATATCTCATAAACAAAGAAACACACTTATATCTTGCATGTCATCAAGATGGCACAGAAAGATTCTTCAAGAACGCCTAAATTCTCTCTCATAGACTGGGGGGCAAATGTTGATGTCAAAATTTCACATCAAGTAAATCACCCAAGAGGATTCCCAAGATATAGGAAAAGCCTCTAAAACTCGCACCTTCCTGGAGCATGGGGTGAGCACAAACCTCTCTAGAGCTTGGGGATGAGCTAAGGCCTCCCTAAGGCTTGGGGGTGAGCTCCAGCCTCCCTAGAGCTTGGGGGCGAACTCAATCCTTCTTAGAGTTTAGGGGGGAAGATCAAGCCTCCCTAGGTCTTGTGGGCGATCTCAAGCCTCCCTAGAGCTTGGGGGTGAGCTCAAGCCTTCCTAAAGCTTGAGGGTGAGCTCAAGCCTCCCTGGAGCTTGTGGGGGGGGGGGGGGGGGGTAGGCGAGCTCAAGCTTCTCTAGAGCTTTGGGAGCAAGCTCATGCTTGCCTAGGGCTTGGGGGGGGGGGCGATCTCAAGCCTTCCTAGAGCTTGGGGGCGAGCTCAAGCCTCCCTAGGTCTTGGGGGCAAGCTCAAGCCTCCATGAAATTTATTGTTTACTAAAAAGCTAATGTGAGCGTGCAGAAATGACTAGAGAAGCCAAGCAAGATGCCAACGCCCAAGAATTGCTTTGAAGAGATGGAGGAGACATGATGACCAAGCTCACACCCTCAAGGACCCCAGGGGTGAGCTCAGGGGGAGAGATCACCTAGGGGGTTACCTGGGGGGCAGGCTCACCTAGGAAGCTACCTAGGGGGCGAGCTCAGCAAAGGGGCATGCTCAGGCCCCCCCTAAAGCTCAAGCACATGTTTAACCCCTCCTCGGACCATGAAACGTGTGCAAGACTCCCTAGAAGCCAAGGAGATGATTTGGAGGGGGCCCCAAAAAACTTGGAATACGAACTTAAGGCCATCACCAGGATTGAAAGGAAATAAGCTCAGAGATTCCGGATAGCATGGAGGCAAAGTACTTCCTCGACCTCGAGCTATAAATGTCTTGCACTCAAGCTCTCAAGGACTTATTAAGGCATGGGTAATGAGAATGTACGAAAAAGGATCGAGTAGTACAGAGTACAAACCAGACATGACCATCAGAAGAGTAGTGGTCGTACAAAAGTCAGGAGAGTAGTATCATACAAGGTACTAAGAGGAGGCACACCTCCTCCCATGCCTCTAAAAAATGTGTGGCTCGAAAAGCCTAGAGCCTGACACCACTAAAGTCTACTCCATGATCCAGTGAGGTGCCCTGTTATACCACCAACTTTTTGTCCCCTAAGGACCGTTTTTATACTGAGAGCCAATAGAGATCCTCTAAAAATATGGCCTTCCTTCAAATGAGAAAGGGGTCAGTAAATGGTACAGTGTAACTAGAAATTCTTGAGTGATACCAATATTCTCTCCATTTTCACTCTACAACTTAATTCTATGTTCAGATAACTATCCTAAGTTCTTCTAAGTTACTGCGAGGATCTTCATTTACATTTAAGATTAGAAGTTCTCCAATCTAACTTGGTTGACGAGTTCTTATCGTCAACAACACGGTTGAGGAAGATAATTTTTTCAGGGATATCGTAAGACACACGGTCGGTGATCTGTCCTCGGGATCTTCAAGGATCTGGGTGCTTCAAGTGTCGGACGTCGAGTTAGAGATATGGGTTTGGGTTTTGTGGTGATGCTAGGATATGCATGACACCATTGAAGACAACGACATGATGATGATGATGATGATGATGATTTGGGTTGGGTTGGGTTGGGGTTTTATGAACATTTTTCTTCTTCTGAATTTTAGCTATGAACTAGTGTTAGGGACTTTGTTTTTTTGAGTTTTTTTATGATAATGAGGATGGTGATGATTTGGGTCAAGTTGGGGTTTTATAATTTTTGTTTTGCTGAATTTTAGAATGAGCCATTGTTAGGGACTTTGTTTTTCTGGGTTTGTTTTGACGATGAAGATGATGAATTAGGTGGTAACATATAAAGTTTTTATCATTAAAATCAGTTTTAATTTTTTTATTGAATTAATTTGGGTTTTTTTTAAATGAAGTTGTTTTAATATTCAATAAAATTATATTATAAATTTTTTAAATCATTTACGATAATTAAAATAAGTTTTATTTTTTATTTAATTATTTTTAGTTTAGTTTATATTATTTAAAAGGAGTATTATTTTTTTATTAATTATTTTTATTTTTTAATTTATTTTTAAAATTAATTAATAAGATTTAAAAAAACTCATGATGTGGACCAAAAATAGAATGACATTTGACATCCTAATCAACCCCTGGTGTATTTAACAGACTCGGTAGTGACAAAAGTATGGAAAATGTAACGTTCGATATTTTTGCCGAAGAAAAAAAGGTTTGGGTATATAAGTGTATAGACTTAAAGACATTAGGTAGTCGTGCCACAAATACCCCTTTTAAAATATTGATAAAAATGAATAAATTTTTATCATTTTTTTAGGATAAATAAAATTAAGAGGTCCTACACCTCAATATGAGGTCAAAATTTTAAGTTTGTTTTAAAAAATTGATCAAATGAATAAACTTTTACTATTTTTTTAAAACCCAGTTAAATTTTGTAATTCATATTGATGTACTAGACCTCTTAATTTTATTAATTCTAAAATATTAATTTAATAGAATCAAACTAAAAATTTATTTTTATTATATCTTTTAAAATTATAAAAAAATTGAACATCTTTCTTTTAATTTTAATGGTTTGTTATTCAAATTGAAATTGTGAATTTATAAAATTATAAAAAAAATTTAATAATAATAATAAAAAAAGATATTTGTGGCGAAAGAACCTAAATTATCTAAATTTTTACTTAAGTACCGAAGTTTTTTTTAGTTGCACCATTAGTACATGTCGTTAACTTTGTCGTTAGTGGTGACGACAGGTGCGAACAGTGCAAGTAAAAGTTGAAATTTGATACTTTTGCCATCAAAAAAATAATTTGGGTAGTTAAAGTGTAATATTTTGTATATCTTGGGTACTTGCAAATATCCCTTCTTTCTACAGATAAAGTACTCAATCCATTTTCTAGATTTTGAAGAAAGAACAACAAAGAAACGTGAAGAAATAAACTAAAAAAAATAGTTTGTGGAGAGATTTTTAGTGGCTGATAATTTTTAGTGAAGGGTTGAAGAAAACTTAAATGAAAAAAACTTCAAGAAGAGACTTTTAGTAGATGATTATTTTCAGCATGTTCTGGATAATCTAGTAATGTCAATGGTTTCAAAAATAGTGAGAAAGAGAATTTGGTAATGAAGATTTTCTCTGGTTTTGAGGATTTTTCCTTTCTAGGTATTTTTGTAGAGATGAAGTAGTTGTTATGATAGGTTAATATACAAAGACTAAGTGTTGTTATACAAGCTAGGTTTAAAATACTTAATAATTTCACATAGTTAAGATGTGAAATTTGAGTTTCTATTGTAGGCACTTAAAAATTGTGTTTTTGAGTCCAAAGTGATATAATGAGGTTTCTAAGGATGCCCAAAAAGTTTCAAATAATTTAGAGGTGTTGAAGGTCAATTTTGAAAGTTTTAACCTGCCAGACTTGCGTTGCGTCGCCACCCTAGTGGGGATGCCCAGCAAGACCAAATGATATGTTTTGAGGCTCTAATCCTATTCGCTAGACCTAATGATGGTGTCTACACTATAACACCCCACGCCACTATGGCTGCTTTCTGGAATGACGACTAGCCCTATAAACCAACATGAGTCTTTCCAGAAAGTAGCCATAGTGATGTGGGGTGTTACAAATGGTATCAGAGCCTTGACCCAGCCGGAAGTATGGCCGACGGGGATGTCGGACTCCTAAGAGGGGGTGATTGTGACAGTTAGTATCGCGTGATCCGTAGGGGGAAAGACTGGGTAAAGCTATGCAATCCCACACCGCATGGGGAAGATCCAGTGTGATGATTCTAAGACTGTGTAGGTATGGGACTACACAGTTGAAGATGGCTTAAATAGATTGATGGGTACTACCTATATCAACTAGATGCATATTATTTTTGGTAGCCCATCACTTGAGAACTCCGAAGTTAAGCATGCTTGACTTAGAGTAATCTCAAGATGGGTGACCTCCTGAGAAGTTTTCCCTAGAAGCGTGCGAGTGAGGACAAAGCACGCTGGAAAGACTCGTGTTGGTTTGTAGGGCCAGTTGTCATTCCAGGAAGCGGCCATAGTGACGTGGGGTGTTACATACACTATAAAAGGGTTCTCCTAGAGTTTTGATAGATTTGATCACTCTCTCAAATCTCACTCTAACCTCTCTCTCATTCTAGCTTGCAAGATCTTAAAGAGACGAACACATTGAATGTAGTCCTAGTTGAGTTTCTTGACAAACTAGGTATAGAGGATAATTGAAAGAAGCCGAGATGATTCGCGAAGGCCTGACCTAGATGACTCCAATAGTAGAATATCTAATCTATGGAAAACTGCTTGAGGATTGCAAAGACGCGCGAAAATTGATGTACCAAGTCCCAAGGTATGTACTGGTGGAGGGAACTCTTTATAGACGAGGTCATTCCATGCCACTCCTCATAAGTATTTTGCCCGAGGAGGTATTGAATATCCTTAAATAGGTCCATGATGGACTCTTCAGATACCATGCTAGGGGACAAAACATTGCTCTAAAAATATTGAGGCATGGATATTTTTAGCCTACCATGAATAAGGACTCGGCCTCATACGTTCAAAGGTGTGACAAATGCCAGCATTTTTCGACGATAGCCCGAGTTGTGTCTATTGAATTAACCATGATCTCCTCACCCTGGGTGTTTGTAATTTGGGGAATAGATTCAACCATATCATTGCCAACCAGGAAATGAGGAGTTCTCTATGTAGTGGTTGCTGTGGATTATTTCGCGAAGTGGGCTGAGGTAGAACCATTAGCAACCATAACCTCGAATAGAGTACTTGATTTTGTGATAAATAAGATAATCATTTGTTCCGAGCTCCCAAAGAAGAGTGTGTGAGATAGTGAGATCCAGTTTGATAGCGATTTGTTCACCAAATTTTGTGAAAAGTACAGAGTAATTAAGAGCTTCTCTTCAGTAGCAGATCCTTAGGCTAACTGGCAGGTCGAGGTGGTGAATAAGACTCTCATGACAAATTCAAAGAAGATGTTGGAAGATGCCAAAAGCTTGTGGCCTAACCAGCTCCCACAAATACTTTGGGTGTACAGAGTTCTCATAGCACCTGGCACAAACCAATTTCATTAACCTTTGGAAGTGAAGCTATACTCCTAGTCGAAGCGTTAGTAACCTCTCATAGAGAAAAAACTTTTGACTAGGAGCAGAATCATGACTTAGTAGAAGTGTCCTTGGATGTAGTTGAATAACAACAAGAAGAACCACACATAAAACTCGCCCACTATAAACAGAAAGTAACGTGATAGTTTAATTCAAAAGTCATAGAGTAAAGATTCGAGCTAGGAGACTTAGTACTTCAAAGGGTGTTCCTAGCTAACAAAGATCCTTAGGGCGGCGTCCTAGATCCGAATTAGGAAGGATCATATCAAATCATAGAGATTATATGGGAAGGCACTTTCAGATTAGCTTTGTTAAGTGGAAAGGTAGTTCCACGTACTTGGAACGCTTTTCACCTGAAGAAGTATTATTAGTAATTGGGTCTATTTTAAGTCTAGTTTATGTTGTAAGACTTATTTATAAAAGTCATTTACTTTAATTTTACTTTGATTTAATAAAATAATGGTTGATGTGTAGTTTAAACATGGTACCAATTTTTTCTCAATTTTTGTACAAGCTCGTTGTGTAAAAGTGACCTAGAATATTTGTAAATTATAATCGCTTGGGGGGCATATACCCTTCGAGAGTAAGAAGAGTCTTTGAAAAAATAAAAAATTCAGCAACTTAAAATTTGGAAATTTTGTGGCTTTATAAACCCTGAGTTTTCAAAATAATTCTGAATATGCACTAAGTTAAGAAAATAAAAAGCAAAGGAAAAACCCTCGAATGAACCAGGTATGAGGCTTAAACACTAATAGGTATGCAACTAGGAAATTAAAACTCTGGATATCACCAGGTTCACCACCTGAAGAATAACTAGTCAGCTATCAAGCATATGCCTCGATCCAAAGCAGCTCTGATAACTATGCATTCTTAAAAAAACTTAAACGGTTTAAAAGCACAATAATACAAAATAGAAGAGAAAATGCATAAACATTATGGTTAAGTAAATTTAAAGCAATGATAAATAACCTTGAACAGTACCCTTTAGGAAAAATGTCTCGGCCTATAAGGCCTAATTACAAGGGAAAACAGATATCCTACAAAAAGAAACATATAAAATATACAAATGGACGAGGTCCTCAACAATGAGCTTTGGAAACTTGCTCACGAGAAGAAATCTCTTCCTCCCCATTATCTTCGCTAGCTCTTGAGACTGTATCCTTTGTTTCAGTTGGCTCCTTTGCTAGCTGATTCTGGAATTCGGTACGATATCACCCGCATAGCTCAACATTCAGGAGAGAGAAGTCAACCTCTTGGTTGAAGCACTAAACCTTATAAAACATCTTATCCATGAATTTTTCAAGGTGTGCATAAACTCCCTTGACCTTCAGTTGGTGCTCCTCGACCTTCTCTTGATGTCGGTCGCAACTCTGGATCACCTCTAGGGCCTGCACCTTTGCGATCTTCTCGTTGTTACGGATGGCCTCGAGGTCCGCCTCAAGTTGCTGAATCATTTCATGGCTCTTGATCACCTAAAGGGCTTGTGCCTTGAACTGCTAGAATTTTTCACGGACCTGCTCCAACTCCCTAGAAGTGGCATCCTCCATCTGATGGCACTAGTATTTGACCTCTTATAACTCCTTCGCAGATTGCTTTTCAACATCGAGGGAAAATTAGAACTGTTCTCCAGCCCAGATCTGGGCAAACCATGACTGCTTTGAAACATAGAGTTAGACCACAGAAACAATGGAAAAAAACTTTGAAAAAGCAACAGAGAGACTTACGGTCAGAGACATCCCCAGGGAAGTGTTCAGGAGGGATGAGGCAGCCTCTCCTACAATTGCTTCCATCTCATTGACGGAGAGCTGATTGAGGTGTGCGACCACATGGCTGGTTAGGCCCTGGAATGGAGCTCGGAGGTGGTCGAGAAATTTTCCCACCTCGATGTGAGGAGCTGGGATGGCAAGAGGGAGAGCTGGGGGAGGAACATCCTTGATCATTACCGTGGCAGCTCGCAGTTGGGAGGACATGGTCTCCTTGACCTTGGCATGAGTTCCTATGAGGCTCTAGCCACGGAGGTGGCCTTCTTCTAGACTCGCTGCCTCTTGACAACGGAACCAAAACTGGTTAGTGCGCTAGTGAGGTCCATGTCATCCTCTGCAAAATGATCGAAAAGAGGGTTAGATAAATTCTAATTAAACAAAATACAACAACAAGTAAAAGAAGAAAAGTCTTACCCTTAGAACTAGAGGATGAAACAACAATAATTAGTTCCAGACTAGGGGTCGCGCTAGCTATTTGGGGAACCTCTAACTCCTGAATGACGGGTGGTGGAGGAAACTCTAACAAAACTACATCATGTATCCTTTCAGACCCGAGATTGTAATGCCCTACTGCCTTAGAGCCGTTACTAAGTGAGTTAAAATGTGCAATTAACTCGCTAATCGAGGTTTTAAGACAAACGTGTAATTAATTCATAATCAGAGTCATAAACTTGAGAATAAACCTTTCATTGAAAATTATAAGACATATAACATTTGGGATCCCAAAAGCATTGTTTAGAAATATTTACAACTCAAAAACATAGTTAGAGTCGACTGAACGAAAAAATTCAAGTTTTGTACAAACATCTCCCAAAAACACCCCTGGCCGTGGCAGCCAGACAGACCGGACATGTACGCGCCGCTCATCCTGCTCGCCATACTCAAGGTTGATCGACCCTCCCTTTGCCTTTACCTGCACCATAGAGCACCCGTGAGCCGAAGCCCAGCAAGAAAACCCTCACAAACAGATGATAAATGCATATCAAACACTTAATATAAAGTCAAGCCAACACCAGGTCATACAAGTACGGCCATGCCGTCCCAGGCGCTTTACCAGGCCCTGGGCTCACGGTCTAAACCGTAAGGATATCCCAGGTATCCCTTGGGGTCTCACCCTGGCAACTCGCACCCCGCGTGCTAAACGCTGCACCCAGCCCCTTGCCGTTCTCGGCCTTCGTTGTTCCCGGCCATCGCTGTTCCATCATTAATACATACACATTATATACTAAACAGATATTAAAACACACATAAATCCAGTCAATGGGCCATGCCCCGCAACACAATCATATAGGGCCGAGCTCTACAACACAAGCTCTATGGGAACAATAGTTTTCTTACCTGTGTCCCGAGCTTTCTTGTAATGCCCTACTTCCTTAGAGCCGCTACTAAGTGAGTTTTAAGAAAAAACAGTGTGCAATGAACTCGCTAACCGAGGTTTTGAAACAAAAGTGTGACTAATTAAAAGTTAAGGCTGTAATCTTTGAAAATGCGTCGTTTCATTAAAAACTTCTAGTATTAAACATTTGGGATCCCAAAATCAGGTTTGAAAACTATTTACATCTTGAAATAAGTTTACAATTGATCAGTTATAAAATCATAGATTATTACAGCCATTTCTCGCATAAACCCCCAACCAAAGTAGTCGGGCAGGCCAAACATGTACGCGTCGCTTCACGCTCTCCGTACTCATGGTTGGTTGACTCAGTCATTGCCCTTACCTGCAACACAGAGCACTCGTGAGCCGAAGCCCAGCAAGAAAACTCATGCAGAACATAACATATGCAATTTATACAGTTTATCATATCAGATAATCCACAGATAAACAAGTCAACCATTAAACTAAGCAAACACGGCCATGCCGCCCCAGAAGCCTTACTGAAGCCTGGGGTCTCGGTCCTCACCGTAGGGATATCACACGTATCCCCTGGGTCCTACCCTGACCATAAGCATCCCATGTGCTAAGTGTTACTTCCAGCCCCGCTGCCATTCTCGGCCTTGCCGCCCTCGGCCATAGCCGTTCATTTCACTATAATCACACATATAGTATATCTCAAAATAACATTCAAACACATATCAATTCATTTAAATATGCACCCTAACATGTAATGCAATATAGGGTGGTGCCCTGCAATCATCTCATCATGCAACATGCAATATAGGGCCGTGCCCCGCAATCACACTATGGGCCCATGCCCCATCCTACGGGTGTTATAGTTTTCTTACCTGTATTCTGAGCTTTCCGATGCACCAACGCCACAAGCACGGTCCTCTAGCACGAGCCTCCCCGAAATCCTAGTCACAACACACATAAAACACTTTCAATACTAACCAATCCCAAGACAACTTCCCGGGACCAATCCCGCACTCCTGGGACCTCTAAATCCATAAAACAAAACATCGGAACCATCCCCCGTGTCCCCGGGCAAAAGCCCTAAAACCCAGAATTTTGGCTGTCAAAATTGGCCTAGGGCCACGGCACTCCCTTCAAGGGCCGCGGCGCTCATACGCGAACCCAGATTTTCTGGGTTTTCCCATGCGTTTTTCCCGAGCTTCAACCTCTCCAAATCACCCCAAATAAATACCTCAACCCGAATATCAAATCAAAACCTCATATAAACCATATAACAACCCATAAACTCTAGATTCAAGCTCAAAACACAAACATACCCAACAATCCACCCTTAGATTGCAAATTTCAGCAACTACAAACTAAAACTTTAAAAACTTAACTCAAGCTTTAAATTTCACAAATCAAAACAGAAACAACTCTTAAATATGCATAAAATACTTACCTTAAGTAGAGAATTCACCCAAAAGCCTCCTTGATCTCCTCCTAAACTCCCACTTCAGCCCATTTTTCTCTTCCTTTTCTTCTTCTTCTTCTTCTCATTGCCCTAACTTTCCTTCTCTTTATTTTTAACAAAGCCATCAAATAACCCAAATGCCCAAACCGTGTACCCTATAATCCCAGCTGAAAATTGTCCAAACCCCTTGCAAAATGACCATGCTACCCCTCCAAATAATCCTTTCCCAACTAAGTCCTCAAGGGCACTCTAGTCCTTTCACTAATATTTCAATTCTACCATTTTCCAACTAAACTTGTTTCTCACAACAGTAACTAATGGTTACCCAGGTTACTCAATCACCAATAACCATTACCCGCTAAATCTCAACTTAACCATAGAATTCCCAAGGTACCCCTAGGCTCCTCCCGAGCCGGGTATAGAAATCCCGTTGTGACTTTTAAGTTAATTTGCTCTCTAGGACCTCGGCATGTGCATCGCAATAATAACACCACACTCACGTGGTACAATTCACAGAATACAATTATCACATATATGCCCTCAGCGGGCTAAAAGTACCAATTTACCCCTATCATGCAAACGGGGTCCACATGCATATTTATTTCACCTAACATGCATACTAACCACATAGTCATGCATCTCGAATGTTCAATTAGTCATATAACATGCTTTAAATCATAACCATGCATTTAACTCATTAAAATCACACATAAATCCCAACCTGCCCTCCTGGCACACTAATCAAGGCCCTTAAGCCTTATTAGTGATTTTGGGTCGTTACATTTCTAGGCACCAATATCCCGAGCACAGTTCAGTAGTCTGAGCCTCGCCGAAACCCTAGTCACAACGCATTAACAATTTCAGCCATCAAGTTATAATCCACTAAATAGCTTCAAGCCATAATTCTAATCTCTGGAACCTTGAATTTTATCAATCCGATAAAATCCATCCCGAGCCTTAGCAATTAAGTTCCCAAGTCAAAACCCACAAGTCACCCTGCACCTTGGGCTAGGGCCGCGGCTAGCCTCCAAAATAGAGGCTAGCACATCCCTTGAAACACACACGGGCTGCAGCAAGCTTGGCCAAGCGCCGCTGTGCACCTCGAGCTCTATGGCCTCCTCAGGACTCGCGTGCACACGGGCCGCAGCATGCCCCTCCTACGGCCGCAGCCCTCGCCTCCAAACCCAAAAAAACACCATTTGTCCATGCATTTCCTTCGAGCCAACACTTCCAAAATCGCCTCAACCCAACACTTAAACCCAAAAGTCACACTTAAGCAACCTAAACATACAAACAAACTCAAGAACCAATTCCTACACCCATCAAGAAATCAAAACAAATCTTTGAATCCAAACCATGCACATCCTAAGAAAGCCAGCAGAAAATCACGTAAAATACTTATAATTTGAAGCTTACCCTTGCTGAATTATGTTTCTATGTTGATCCTCTAGGTTCCAAGCTTTAATTCCTCAAGACTACCAGCCCAATTCCTTAGCTTCTAGTTAGTTTCACTAATATTTCCTTTGATATGCCTTAGAGAAAAATGGAGAGAAAGAAGAGAAGACAACTTCAAGAGAGAGGGAAAGAAGGAGTCGGTTTCTGAGTTTCTAAAGACTTCCTAGGCTTTGTTTTATTTAACTTAAGCTTTAAGGTTACCTTAAGGCTCGGGGTACCAAAAACATCCATGAGGGAAAAATGGTAAATTTCCCCCATATTCCCTCCTAAACATACTAACCTCAAATATATCTCCAAATATTTATTTCCGAAACCCGAAAACCCCATAAAATATCTTATACCCAAAATACCCCTCGACTCGCCCCGAGTCGGATTCTCAACCCCGTTGTGACTTTCTGACTAATGGCTCCCTAGGACTGTATCGGATCGTGCTACACAGATATATCAGAAACATATCACATTTATGCCCTCAACGGACTAAAATCACAAACATGGCCCTAACATCCAAACGTGGCCCACATGCATGTTTAATTCAACTAAACATGTATCTCTATCATATATTCACATAAATTCACATATTATAATAATAATTCACTTATTGCCCTCTAGGCACACTAATCAAGGCCCTAAGCCTTAGTAGCAAATTTGGGTCGTTACAGAGATCTTCATCTGAACTAAGATCATACTCAGGCTGCCTTGTAACTGGGAAAAAGGTGCGTAAATCTAGATGGTACCTTAGTCAGATGTTCATCCCATATTGCTAAAAAAATTATGCCTATTGTGCTAAGTGTTATCTATAACCATAGTCATTTTGGGAAGGCTAAAATCGTGGTGAGGTGACGTCCTTATCTAGGTCCTCATGATGTCTCGTCACAACCTTTCTTGGGTCATGGCGAATTAACATATAACTGGTAGTAGCTCGGTTAATATCATTATCATTGTTACCTTGGCTAGAGGTGCAAGTTACTTCCCTCGACTCCACACGACCTAAATTATCATCTAGATCGCCCTGGGAAGGATGTCTACGCACTAAGGGCACAACCTTCTCCTCTTCCCCGACCTCTTCTATGATGGCCAAGGGCCTCTTTCTAGGAGGACCCTGAGGTTTCAAGGCCAGAGATTGGCCTTCCTTTATTATCCCACATGCCATCATGTTGGTATCCTTTATTAATGCTGGCCATTCCTTTTCAGTGGCAGGAACATAGGCTAGGGTCTTAAATTTGATGAGATAGACTTGGGAAGTTATATATCTCTTGTAAATCGCTACACAAAAAAGTAACGCAATTTGAATAAGTAAATACTATAAAGCAGACAAACTCTAACAAAGCCAAGACAAAAGATACTTATGAGTTTGATTGAAATAATGGTGCTTGCAGTTCCTGAATAGGTTTGACATGAAGAAATAGTCCTTGTAATCGTTTGGATTGTTGGGGAGGTCGATGATGCTCACTATCTTTGGAAATCTGGTGAGGTAGTAGAAACCATCACCTTCGGTTCTTATGTCCTAATTTTCCTTGAGGCAAAATAAATATAAAATATCTTTAGGAATGGGGTCCTCCCACTCGTTCTTAAGGAATATATACATAAGCCCCGGGAGGAGGCGATAGGTGTTGGGGGGAAGCTGAAACAAAGTTAGCTTCACAAATTTGAGGAAGTCCATAAAGTACGAACTTAGCGGGAGGAACACGCCTACCTTCAAGTGCTCGTCGCTCCATGCCCGGAACTTGTCCTCCAAAGGAGCACAACTCTACTCGCCCTCAAGCGGACGTCACATGTAAAACTTAGATTGCGTCTGGATCTTGTGGCCCCTCATTATTTTATTCACCCGGGGCATTGAACCTATTTGAGAGACTACCCTCTCGGCCTAGTAAAAACTTTTGGCATTTACCTCGATCTACATTTCCACCACTGGTTTGAAGTGGGGGATGGGGGTTTCTGCGACTTGATGGCTTTGGGAGGAAGAGCCTTCTATACTTTTATTCTTTTGGTTTCTCATTTTATAATGGTTAAGCTCGCCTGGGTACAAAGTAGGGCTAACTGTTAGTGGCGACCAAAGGATATAACCTAGAACAAGGATTATGGGAGAGTTCATCCTAAGGCTTGAATGCTACATTCCTCTAACTAGAAGCTCTACGGTCTAAATGTAGAGTCCCAGAATATTTACTTAACTAGCTAGATAGTAGTAGTAGTTAGTATTAGTTTATAGTATGTTAGATTCCATTGATTTTGGTTCAAGTCATGACTTAGTTGGAAACTCATAGCAATAGTTATGAATTTTATAAGTTTAACCTATAGTTTAAGAATATTGATTATAACATAAGGTTTGATTAATATTGCTAGTCCTAGGTGTATTATTTATTATAACCTAAGGTTTAGATAGAGCCAATAAGAATATGAAACTTGTCATAAGCATGATTATTAGGGAATTAGAGTTTGTTATTTTATGGTTAGTTAAGAAATTTGTGGATTAGGTTGTTATTTAGATAATTAAATAGATTTTCCCGTAACTTTAGGGTACTGTAACTTCTGACCTATTTTTGACCCAGTTATATTATGAATTTCGAAAAATATTATTTCTAGAAAGTTGTAGATAATTGAATTAGATTTCTAACGGTATAAGATGGTCTAAATCGTAGTCCTACAATTTTTTTTATGTTGATTTTACTACAGGTGAGTTTAGATTTACGAGATTTAGGAAGTTAGAAGTTAGGATTCTATTTTTTTTTTTAATTTTTAAAACAAGCTTTGACTCCTTAGACTTCCCTCTGAACGATTTGACCGAGTCCTAAGCCTTTGACTGAAGAATATTAAAATATTTTCAATTAAATTCATTATTTTTATTCAAAGCCAAGAAGAAGATTTTTATTCCTAGAACTCTATAAATAGGACTTAGAACCCAGCCCTTCTCCTCACTCTTCAGCTATGATTAGACTCCAAGGTGCTAGTACTACCATAGAGTGATAAACACTTGGGTTGGGAAAAAGCTTTGCCATTCTTAAGCTTTATAAAATACTTGGGAAGTGAGGTTTAGTGTATTTCGGTATTGGAGTTAGACCAATCCATAAGGTCAACTAAGGTACTCCTATTCTTTAAGTCCAATTCTTTAAAACTCTTTAGTTTTCTTTAGTTCCTTTTATTTATATCCTAACTTTCGTTATTGGTTCTTGATTAGGTTCTTGAAACTTAAGTTATTTCTTGGAGTGTTCCAAATCCCGTCCTTGTTCTCATATCCCAGTGTTGGTAAGGAAAATAGGATAGATTTTATGTGCTTATATGTACTAAACAGAATGGTGAGTTGCTTGAGGAGAAAACGGAGCTGTCTAAGCAGAAAGAAGAATTGCTCGAGCAAAAAGCTACTTTGACCGAGGAGTTTCCGGAAACCCGGAATGCCCTGAAGAAATCCAACGAAGCCAGGAAAAAATTCAGGGAAAGTGCCACACTCAACTATCAACAAGCTGTACAGCTCGAGCTTAATCTGATCGCAAGCAGGCAGGAGGCGGAGGAACTCGGAAAACGAGTGAAAGAGCTTAAAGAAGATGGAGCTAAGAACTTGGAGAAATACAAGGAAGCCACTCATCTTTGCTTCTATGAGTCCAGGAAGCACAACTGGGAGGCTAACTTCAACTATCTGTCAGAACGCTTGAGGAGGACTTTAATGTCGTAGTGTGCCATTCACCTAGAAGAAGAAGAGAGGGTTGAAGTGCCTGCTTCTCGAGAGATTTCCCTGGCAGCAGGGATAGATGGTGCAAACACTGAAGCTAGCATAGCCGTCGACCAAGACGTTCCTCAAGACCCTCCACCTCCTTAACCTTTTTTTTCTGTTATTTCAACTACGCGACCCACGGGTCGCGATGTAAAGACAATATTTTTTATTGCTGCAAGGGCAGCCATTTTACTTTTACTTGAACAGTTACATCAGAGCAGTACTGCTTGTAGTGTAAAAGGATTCCTTTGACATTATAATATTTTTGCTTTATTATAATATCTGTTCGCATGACCGAACCTAGCATAGTACTTGGCTTGATTTAATAAAATATAAATTTTGAAAAATACTCTAAGTACCGTAGTATGCTTTCACTTATTTTGTTCATGTGTTTACATACCTCTTGGTATGCTTTGCTTTCTATGTACCTTATATGCCCCCCAAGTGACTGAGGAGATTTTGGTTTTTGGTCACTTGCCTTGACCACAACTTGTACGAACATTACTGCTCGATATAAAATGTAAAACTTATAATACAGCAAAACAACACACGTAATGAACAAATACTTGTAAAAAATTACAAAGTTTGGCAAGAATGACTAGCTGCGCACAGTCCCTTATAATTCTCGTATTTAAATGGACTAAACATGTCTTTACGAGTGATCTTTGAAAGATCTTACACTTATAAGCGATTAGCCATATAACATGACTAACCCTTTTTCAAAACTTGTAAAAAGTAAAAATTAATACAAGCCAGTCCTTTAAGAAGGGTTGTTTACTGATAATACTTGCGCAGGTGTTATCCATTACAATAACGCGGAACGAGATCTCCATTTAAGCGTGCAAGTTTAATGGTGTCTGGATGAAGGACTTCTTCAATTTGGTAAGGTCCTTCCCAGTTTGGTCCGAGTACTCCAACAGCTGGGTCACTGGTGTTTAAGAAAACTCTTCGAAGTACTAAGTCTCTGACGCTGAACTTTCTTTCTTTTACTTTGGAGTTAAAATATCGAGCGACTTTTTACTGGTACGCAGCTACTCGGAGTTGGGCTTTTTCCCTTTTCTCCTCGATCAGGTCTAGGGACTCCAACAACAGTTGGCTATTTTGGTTTTGGTCGTATGTGATCCTTTGATGCGAGGGCAGATCTAACTCGACAGGCAACATAGCTTCATACCCATATGCTAAGGAAAATGGGGTATGACTCTCCTTTAGCTTCTTCGAGCCTTTTCTTCAAAGTATTCTTCAATGTCTTATTTACTGCTTTGACTTGCCCATTCGCTTGCGGATGAGCAACTAAAGAAAAACTCTTGATGATGCCATGCCTTTCGCAGAAGTCTGTGAACATGTCACTATCAAACTGGGTGCCATTTTCCGAGACAATCTTTCTTGGCAATCCATATAGACAAACAATGTTCTTGATGACAAAATCAAGTACTTTCTTTGTCATTGTGGTTGCAAGTGGCTCAGCCTCGGCCCATTTGGTGAAGTAGTCGACCGCCACAACTGCGTATTTCACCCAACCCTTTTCCTATCGGCAAGGACCCGATTAAATCAATACCCCATACTGCCAAGGGCCATGGACTTTGCATTTGCTTTAACTCATTAGGAAGTGCTCGTGGGATCTTGGAAAATCTCTGACACTTATCACATTTTCGCACAAACTCCATCGAGTCTTCGTTCATGGTCGGCCAAAAATAACCCTGCCTTAGGATCTTCTTTGATAAGCTCTGCCCCCCAGCGTGGTCTCCACAGAAGCCTTCATGTACCTCCTTCATTAGCTCTTTAGCCTTTTCTGGTGTAACACACCTGAGCAGTGGCATTGAGTATCCTCTTCGGTAAAGAACACCATCGACCAGGACATACCTGGCAGCCTGTCTCTGAAGGGTCTTGGCTTTGTTTCTATCTGCTGGTAGTATACCGCTCGTGAGATACTCCAAGTATGGTGCCATCCATGTATCTACTAACCGGATCTCCATATTGGTTTCATCTGCTCGTATGCTTGGCTCGTGTAGCCGCTTGACTGGCACTATATTCAAAGTGTCAGCATCTTTTGCACTCGCGAGTTTGGCTAAGGCATGCGCGTTTGAATTCTGATCTCGGGGTATTTGCTGGAGGGCATATTTTTCAAATTGCGCCAACAGGTCTTTTGTTTTGATCAGATAGGCCACCATTTTTAGGCCTCGTGCTTGATATTCCCCTAAGACCTGATTCACTACCAGCTATGAAATACTGTAAATATCCAGCATTTTAATGTTTATGTCTTTGGCTAACCTTAACCCGGCGAGTAGGGCTTCATACTTGGCTTCGTTGTTTGAAGCGGTGAAATCAAACCTAATTGCGCAGTGAAATCGATGCCTTTCTGGAGTTATTAATATCACTCCTGCTCCTACGTGAGATTCGTTAGATGATCCATCTGTGAATAGCTTCCACGAAGGAGCTTCAACTTGAGGCTCAGGCGCACTAGGCTTTTCACCCTGCTCGCTGTCTGGGAGTTCAGTGAATTCGGCAATGAAATAAGCCAAGACTTGTCCTTTTATTGCTGCTCGCGGTGAGTATGTTATATCGAACTGCCCGAGTTTGACTGCCCATTTAAACAAACGACCAGCAGCCTCTGGCTTTTGCAAAACTTGCCAAAGGGGCTGGTCAGTCAAGACCGTGATTGGATGGGTTTGGAAGTAAGGACATAACTTCCTTGAGGCCAAAATTAGGTAATTTTCTAATCTTTCAATGGGAGGATATCTCAATTCGGCCCCGATTAACCTCTTGCTCACATAATACACCGCCTTTTGTACGCCTTCTTCTTCTCTTACTAACACCGCACTAGCAGCATATTCGGTGATCGCCAGGTATATGAACAAAGTTTCCCCATCTATAGGCTTTGATAAGATGGGAGGATGCGACATGTGGGCTTTTAAGGCTTGGAAAGCCTGTTCGCAGTCTTCAGTCCACTCAAACTTCTTGTTGCCCCTAAGTAGATTAAAGAAAGAGATGCACTTATTTGTTGATTTTGAAATAAATCTACTGACTGTGGCAATTCTTCCAGTCAAACTTTGCACATCTTTGATCTTTACTGGCGATTTCATATCAATCAGGGCCTTGATCTTTTTGGGATTAGCCTCGATTTCATATCAATCAGGGCCTTCGTCCTCGACAGGTCCAACATTTTCTTCAAAATCCCCAAAGCGAGGATCCAAATCTCCATCCTCACTTTGGGCAACACCCTATTTGGTGACTTCATCACCTGATTGGGCTTGCGTATCAACTGCCATCTGCAATCTATCTGGGGCAGTACTTCTCGGTGTTCCTCTTTTCGCCTTTGTGATCGAGGCGTTGTAGCACTCCCTGGCTTCTCTTTGGTTTCCCAAAACACGTCCTACTCCCGCGTCTGTTGGGAAATTCATGGCTAGGTGCCACATAGAGATGACGGCCCGCAGACCAACCAGTATGGGCCTTCCAATAACGGCGTTGTATGCCGAAGGACAATCAACCACTACAAAAGTGGCGAGTAATGTCCTTGTTGCAGGCGCTGTACCTGTCGTTACTGGGAGTTTGATCATTCCGGCTAGGGCGAGCCCTTCTCCAGAGAATCCGTATATCGTTTGATTGCAGGGTTCCAAGTCTTTTACGGAAAATTTCATGCGTTCCAGTGTTGACTTATACAGGATGTTCACTGAACTTCCTGTATTGACCAGTACTCTCTTCACCATCATATTGGACATCTGGATGTCCACGACCAGAGAATTGGAATGTGGGAACCGGACGTGTTGGGCATCGCTATCAGAGAAGGTTATCTCACCTTCCTCTGACCGAGCCTTTTTCGGTGCACGGTCCTCCACAGTCATCATCTCGATGTCCTGGTCGTGGCGCAGAGTCTGAGCATATCATTCTCTGGCCTTTCCGCTATTTCCCGCGAGGTGCGGGCCTCCACAGATGGTTAAGAGTGTTCCAGCCACGGATGGTTAGTGTCATGTCCGTAGTCGTTATGGTAACGACAGAACTTGGTAGTGTCTCTTTTCGAAATGTCCTTCCGAATGGGTCCAGGTTTCTTGTATGGCACACTGGAGCTAGTGGCCTGGTACACCTCTCCCCGAGACTCAACGAGGGCAGTGTAGTTAGTGAACCGAGGCTCATAATGATTACCCTTAGCTTATTTGTTGTCGGAGGTGGAAGGCTCGTTATACGACCGTTTTCCACCATTCTTGCCATTACCGTTGCCATTCCCATTGCCTTTGCCGTTGCCATTCGGTTTGGAACCGTTGGCGGATTTGGCGGGTTCGGCGGCCTTCTTACCCTTGTTCGAGGGTTTTCCATCATCAGCAATGGCTTCTTCGAGCTTGATGTAACGGTCGGCTCGGTCTAAGAATTCTTGGGTAGTTCTCACTCCTTCTTTTCGGAGACTTTTCCAGAGGGTAGAGCAACGTTTAACCCTTGCGGTAATGGCCATCATCTTGCCTTCGTCTCCTACTATTTTTGCTCCATCCGCCGCTCGCATAAAGTGCTGGACGTAATCCTTCACTGACTCCCCGTCCTGCTGGCAAATTTCGACTAGCTGGTTTGCTTCGGTTGGGTGCACACGACCAGTATAGAACTGTCCGTAGAACTCCCGTACGAACATTTCCCAGGAAACAATGCTCGTGGGAGGGAACTTGAAGAACCACTCCTGCGCAGCTTCAGAAAGTGTTGCAGGGAAGATCCTGCACTGAGCGTCTTTGGACACTTTCTGAATATCCATCTGAATTTCAAACTTATTGACATGCGAGACTGGGTCTCCATACCCGTCAAAGTTTGGAAGCGTAGGCATCTTGAATTTTCTGGGAGTTTCGGCATTGGCTATCCTTTGTACGAAAGGAGTGCCTTCCCTCCTATCGTGGTCGATGTATGAAGTCCTTCCCCCGACCAGTTGCTGCACAGCCTGGTTGAGGGCGTCTATCTGGGCCTGCACTGCGGTAGGAATCGCTGTGGCCTCTATTGCTGGGGGGACGTTCTCGCCGTGCCTCTCGCAGCGATCATTGAGTACATCTCTCAAGTCCTCTTCTCTTCTCCGCTGCTCGCTACCCCCGAGTCAGTTGAAGACATTATTTTGTCTGGGCCGCCCCCCAGCGTCCTGTCCATTTGGTTGGTCATCTTGAGGTACCTGGCTCCTACCTTTACCTCTTTCTCCATTCCTCCCACCGACATTTCCTTTGCCTGAGTCGGCCTCATTGTATCTGTGGCCATCTCTGAACCTCGACTGGCTATGGTGAGATCGACTGTTCCCCCGAGGTCCGTTCCTAGCTGAACCATCCCGAGCGTTAGAGGATGGCCTGCGCTGGTCGTGGTGTCCTCGTGCATCATCGTGCCGTGGGGGCCCCGGACCGCAGAGCCTAACTCTGAATCTCTCCTGTTGCCAGGAGGGTACTGACCTCTGTTCGGTAGGTTCGGCCCATCATCCCTACGACGTCTAGGGCTGCGAGGCTGATGCTCAGCCCTATTCTGCCTCTGTTGCGGGGGGTTACCCCGAGCAGCTTGGGATGGTGGGTGTGCTTCAGGATCCTGTGGGACATCGTCATGGGGCATCTGAGGCTGCTCGGGCCTTTGCGGACTCGAAGGCTGGATCGATGGGCTTGGATTAGGACCCCTCTAGGGTGGCCTATTCACCGGTTGGTCAGGCTGCGAGGCCGGTGCAGTCTGATTTCTGGCCAATAGCAAGGATGCTTCAAGGGCTGCCATGGCTTCGTTCTGGCGGCGGTCCACCTCCGCCTGCCTTTCGCTCAATTCCACGCGCTGCCGTTCAATCTCCTGCTGCTACCGCGCCATAACTTCAGCGGTAGTCTCCTGACTGGCTCTCAGATTAGCCAGCTCTTCCTGCAACGCACCCAGAGTACTCTTCAGCGTTGCATCATCCATTTCCTCCTCTTCAAAGTCCAGTTGTGGCTCATCCTCCGCCATGCTTGCAGGAGGAGGAGGAGGTGGCGGGTTTGACGGTGCAGCAGCGGCTGCCTGTCTAGTTTTCCTTCCAGCTTTCGCCATTAGTTTTCTCAACGATGATAAATCAAGCTCTCAATGAAAGCACCAGAATGTTGACCCAAGATTTAGTCAACTGACACGGAGTCAGAATATGCTTGATATGAATGAAAGAGATGAGAAGAACGTAATGACAAAAGTAAATAAGACACAGTAATTTATAGTGGTTCGGCCACAGGATCTGGTAATGACCTACGTCCACTTAGAATGATATTGATATAAAAGTAAGAAGAGTGATCAAAGAACTAGGGTTCAATGAGTTTCACCACTTCCTCAAAAGCAATACAGTATTCCTAGGATAATCACTCTAATCTCTCACGTCTCAAAAGCCAAAAGTCCCCTCCCTTGAGCTATCTCTTGCTATTTATAGGCTCAAGGGGGATTACAAAAGATTGTTACAGATATTCTTTCCTGAATAATCGGATACCCAGAAGATTGTATGAGATAAATTCGGGATTCATAAAGATTTTCCCATAAATTTCGCCTTGTACACGGAACCATCGACCAGACTGGTCGCGGGTAAGACAGGCTTGCACTGCTTCTAATGTGTCTTCTGGTCGATACTCTAGCAGACGTTTCCAGGTGTCAGCCACGTCATAAATGCTAATTTTATGGATAACAGTGCTAATTGGATCTTTTAATTAATTAATTAAGGTCTATTGACATAATGAGGCTATTGACTTTTATTTTAGAGATTCAATATCATGAATGGCTGGGAACAAGATTTTACAATAATTGAATTCATGCTTTCCTAACAAATTGAATATTTGAAACCTTAAGGGTTAATTCTGGAACTCAATAGTTATTGAGCTCAAATCTATAATATGATTATAGATTAATTATTCGCTAGTGAATTAATGGTACTTAAGGAAGAAGAGGTAATTAGAAGGGTAAAACAATAATGGATTACATAACTACATTTATTGATTATATCAATGGATTACAAGAGAAAACTTTGTAAACTTAATTCTATAAATACTTAGTGTGTAATTCCATATTTATAGTAGAGTAATCATGAAATTAATAAATAAGATAATTGCATTAAAGAGTTTAATTAATAATCTGGTTTTTTGGTGCTTTGTATTATAGGTCCATGATCCCCGGGTCGCCTCTATCCTACACTGTCATTTGTAAGGATGTGACATGGAAGATTAATAAACAAAAGAACTAAATTACAAAGGAATTAATTTTCATGGGCAAGGAAATAATTATGTAAGAATTATGGGGAATTGATTAATTAATTGACTAATTAGTTTTTATTTGAAAGATGTTATATTAGTTAAAATAAATATTAATTAGCTTGGAGTAATATTTGAACGATTTAAATTATTGTCTGATTATAAGATAATTATTTAAAACTGGTAGTTTTTCAGATAAGGTTAATTTTGAATTAACATATATTTATTTTTAGGAATAAATATGTTGTCTTAAAATTAATTAAACAAATAAATTAGAAAATCGAGGATAGCATAATGTGGCACATGCCACTCACTATTCCAAATAGTGAGTGGCGCCACACATTGTGCCACATCCCTGAGAATTGAATTTTGAATTTCAAATTAATTTGTTTATATAATTATTCCTTTTTAAAGATGATTTAAATTAAATATTTAATTGGTTATAATTGACATGTTTTAATATAATTAAATAAAGAATATTAAAATAGTTTTTAATTATCTTTATAAACCATAAAAGAAGCGATTTTTTTCTAAGTCAGTTGTTTCTAGGTTATCAGACTCTCAAAGAAAAGAAATGACAACATCTTCTATAATTGACATTCTACAAGTTTCCATAGCCCTCACTCTTCTCAAACCTCTATAGATCTTATTTGTTGAGAACATCTAGAGAGCCTAAAATCAACATGTGAATCCTACGTGCTCACACACGTTGTGTGTTAGAGGAATGACTAGGAAAGGTAAGGTGTAAGCTTTCATAATGATAGGAAAGTCATTGGTTTTTACTAAAAGATTCAAAGACACTTGATAGGTTACGAGAGGTAATTCATATATCCCTGTATGTATTATTTAATGTATATATATATGTATGATCCTGGCTGGTATTAATATATATTTTTTTAAATCCCCTACCCTACCTTCAACTACATATTTTGATATTTTTTCTATTTTACTACAACCTTTGGAAACATATAGAAACCAAGATTTAAGAGTTGTTCAATCTTATTGTTCATCTTTTCTTTTCATTTTGTTTTTCTTAGATATTGACAATATTTTGAGATTATAAACTACATGATGTGCGGAACTTGAACAATTTCTTCCTCTAGATTCTCTAACCCTTGAATCTCGATAGTAGCAGGGTATAATCAAGAATCTTAACTAGATCACCAACTCATTCTTCCTCACCAAGCCTTTGATCAACCTAAAACTAGTGTGGGCTTGTTCTCAACATATGAGATAAGAAATAGAGAAGAAAAGAAGACAAAGTGAAAGGCTATGAAAGGAAGCTTTAGGGAGTTGTTATTCTGAATTAAACTTACTCGATTAAATTATGTACAAAACCCTGAAGTTTAGTATCCTTTTATAGACTTCACTTAAGCATTATTTAAATATTAATTAATTAAAATAATAGAGAAAAATCCCTATAGTGGCCGAAATCCACTATGGGCCTTGGAATTTAGAGTTTTCCAATTTAAATTCAAGCCCACTGGACTTAAATTCAAATCCCCTTTTATTTCTACCATAATTAATTAATTAGTTAAATATTTAAATCCATATTCAAATTAAATATTTATAATTTGAACCTTGATTTTCATTAATTTTTTAATTTAATAGAAATTTGTCATAATTAATAAATTTGTCAATTTTTCTCTTTTATTCTCTAAATCACATATTTCTATAAAATTTTTCGAAATTGACTGAGTCAAATTTAAAAATCCTAATTGATAATCTAGATGATTTACTCAAAGGTGATGCGGGGACCATGGTTCCATAGAATCAAGCTCCAATAAGTTCCCGTGAATTTATTTACAAATAATTTCACTACCTTATTAATTATTTGTGAGTCCACTATAGACTTCGAATCACACTCTTAAATTCATATAATACTTTATACCAAATGTAAATATGTTATCCATTGTTACAACTATTACCATCATTCAACCCTCTATATAATCTAATAATGAGACGGCTGTTAATTACTATTTTACCCTCATTTGTATTTCTTCCTTAAATACCACTAAGTTTCTTGTAAATGATATTTCCATAAACTTAATTACAGAAATGAAATTTCTATCTTTTAACACTTGAAATTAGCAATAAGGAAATCACAATTACACTCTTTTGATAGAAGTTATAGATTTTGTTGACCCTCAAATTGGTCAATGACACGGAGTCAGATAAACGATATAAAATGAGATGAAAACAAAAAAAAATTCAAATGGAAAAGTAAACGACACAAATGATTTATAGTGGTTCGGCCCCAATTGGATGGTAATGACCTACATCCACTTAGTGTTCTTATTGATGTAGAGTCCCAATACTATGATCAATGAATTAGGGTTCACGGGTTTCACAAGCTATGGGAGAATTACCACTTCGGTGAATAATCACACTACAATTTTCTCTCTGGATTCAAAGCTCGAAAAAGTCCCTTCCCTAGAGCCCTTTTATTCGTATTTATAGGCTCAAGGAAGTTACATGGGCCAATGGGCCTTAATTACAATTAAGACTTGCGTATCTAGGTAATAGAAGAAATTACAATTAATGCATAATTATAGATTTGCATGAATAAAGGAAGTAAATGAAAGTATGCGACCAGGCTGGTCGCACATAAGCGTGATGCTTGATAAATTAATGACTTTCTGGTCGATGGTCAAATAGGATTCATTCACTTAAAGTCGTCACGTGCCCGCCACGTGTAGGTCAATCCTGCCACGTCATCATGAGTTGTTTTTGGGTAAACATTTGCCCCCCAAGTTTATTTTATTGTGACTAGCATAAAGTAAACTTAGACAACCGACCATTCGAATGCCTTGTCAAATCTGTCAAAGCCATCCATGCCTTCTCGAAAAAGGCAACCAATCATATCACTACAGTTTCCCAAAAAGGTGTTGGATGACTATCACGTTTTCCCATGCCTCAAAAAATCACCCCTCATGATTACCTCTGTAACCGTGCTTTGACCAATATATATTGCCCTTCATATTTACCTTTTATTACATAGCCCTTCTATCTTTTTCTATCTTTTTCTCACATAGCCCTCAAAAAATCACCCCTCATGATTACATAGCCCTTCTATCTTTTTCTCAAGAACACTGAAGAACAAAAACTTTCTAACCCAGAAGACACAAACGATCCCAACGTTCCACGGAGTTTTTGCCCAGCCATTCATCATCTCAGAAGTTTGCACTAATCTTTATCCAAGTAAGTTTCTCGAACTTCTCCATCGTTAGACTGCCATGCAATATTTAATTTCAGGTTTGTTTTGGACTTTTAGTTTCTGAATGTTCTTGAAAAACTGATTTGGGGTAAATGGGTACGTAGGTCTGAGGATGAGAGGATAAGAAAATAACACAATATGAGGCTTAGGAATCAGTTTGGGAGTTAGGATTATTGATTTAGGGCATAAAATCGAAGTAAAAATTCGACTTTCAAGCATGTAGAAAAAACTAGGTTTTTCCCACCCTTTCAGAGTCGAAAAGTTTTTCCTGAATAACTTTTCACTTATGCATTTTATTCCGTTTTCCAGACTGTTCGCATAGAATTTCGTGTTTTTGTTAGAATGCTGCTGGTCGGATAAATGCTTAACTTTTTTACACGAGCAACGTTATTCCAACTTTTCTACTTACTTGGTCTATTGGCCGTAGATTCTCATCTCCCCTTCTTTGTTCGCAGATTTTCATGGACGACCCATGGGGAGGTGAGAGGCCGATCAACGACGACTTGCTCGTGCAGTTACTCGAAGATTAGGAAGAGCCTTCCCTGCTAATCCTGAAAATTCCCTTTTCTCATAACCTTTCAAATAGACCTTCGACCAGTCCAACAAACATGGATCGAGTAAAATCCACTGCTCAAAAGAAAAAGAATACAACCTCTCCTCCTTCCAAAAAACTTGCTCCTCGGGCTAAAAATCCTTCGACCAACCCTCAGCATGAAAATACTTCCCAACTAGGATTCCAAACAAAAGCCCAACCTCGGGACGTCCTTCGACCAGAGGTCGAATGGTACGTGGTACCTTCTAGCAACATTACAGCTAGGATGGTGGGGAATTATCTAAAGAAGTACGGACTTCCTGGGATAACCTTATCTAAGCCTACAATCGACCAGCAGGCAAACCTGCCTGGGGGCGCCTTCAGTGCCTGGTCGAGATACCACATTGAGGCAGGGGCAACCTTGCCTCTTCATCCATTTTTCCAGGGGGTGGCCAACTATTTCGAGGTCACTCCCTCCAAATCACCCCAAATAGATATAGAGGGCTCTCTGCTCTCTTTATCCTGTACAGCCATAAGAAGTGGCCCATTCCTATGCCACACGAGATCAGTTATTTGTTTGATCTTAAGTCCAACCCCAATCACAACAACACAGGGTTCTTCCACTTTTACCACTAGGAATCTGCTCACACTTTCCTGAGTGAGATTACCCACAGGTCCAATGTGGGAAAGTACTTCCAGGAGTACTTTTTAACACCGGACTTGGTTGTCAAAAATCTGGCCTTCACTGAAGGAGGTAAATTGTTTATTCACTGGTTGCTTAATTTCTTTAGCTTTTCTTCACATTCCTTAGAACTTTGGTGTCATCCAGGTCCATGGTGTCAACCAGCTCCTACTTCTGAAATGGAGATACGAGCAGCTTCCCTGGCCAGCATGACCGATATAGAAAAAAGCATCAAAGATCTGGTCATGGAGAATAATCTAAGGCTAGTTGGCCTTTTGGCCCCTCACCAAGATGTGAGGGAATCAACTGCAGGGAGTCCTACCGGTGGAGATGTTCCCGAGCAGCACCAAGATGTGTCAAAACCTTCGAGGAGGAGGACAACGGGAGTGACCATCAGGAACCCTCCAGCACCCCGCGAGCAGCTGCTGCCCCTGCCCTAGTAGTAAAGGGCAAGGGGAAGGTTTCTGAGCATCCCCAGCCTATTCTTGAATCTTCAGATGAGAACGATACTGACTTCTCACTCTTAGACAGTTTGCCCATTCCCTGTCAATTATTTGACGGGGATGACAACTTTAAGTACACGCCTAATTTAAATTCAGACTTCTTAACGACAGTGAGTGAGTGTAGCAGTAGTACAATAAGTAATGTAGCGACCAGTAGTTGTAGCTCGGTATTTTACTTATAATTTCCTTGATCCTATTTTCTTGGTTTAGTAGATATCTCCATCTATAATGCCTGACTGTTCGCTTCTATTTTGCAATCATATCAACTGAAGATCTGTCTGACCTATACACCGAACCTGAACCCGCCATCCTTCGAGCAAGAAAACGGGGATTAGGCAACACCGCGGAGAAAGCAGCAAGAACCCTCTGACGAAAAAGGTTTACGCTGGGGATCCTCCACTACCAGTTCCTTCCAAGAAAACAACACCTCCTCCAGCTCCCATCAACCAGACGTATCTGCCAGCCCCTGTCGATCAGACACATCCTCCAGTACGTGTTAACCAACCTCCTCCAGCTCTTGCTGACCAGACACCTCCTGATTAGACAGGAGAAGCTTTGACAAACATTGTGCTTAGTTCGGCCAAAGATAGGCTGAGTAAGCTATCGAGGAACCGATGCAGCCGAGAAGCCATCATTGGTACCGACTCCACGGAGGTTGACCAGATCATTAACTGCGCGCTGAATGAAGTGCTCAGTGTGAGTTGCCATTTCCTGCTGAGCTTTATTTGTTTATCTTGTCATTTTATTTCTACTAACAGTTTTACCTTCTTGCTGATTGTAGGGAGTTCTAACCATAAGCGCTAGCTGGTGTCGCTCGGGAGCCCTGACTACTCAATATGAGAAGATACTTGGCGAGCAGCTTTAGGCGTCCGAGGACAGACATGCTGAGGAGCTTAAAACGTCCGAGGCCAAACACGCTGAGGAGCTTAAGATGGCTGAGGCGAAATACACTGAGCAGCTTGAACAGAAAACCAAATTGGCTGAAGAGCTGAAACAACACTAGGGTACTTTGATCAAGGAGGCTTCTTTGCTTAATTTTAAGGAAGCCTCTAAGCTTCAAGATGATCTGGTCATCAGTAGAAATGAGACTGAGGGGTCAGAGGAATGCATCAAAGAGCTTGAGGAGACCAATGTCAGTAACTTGGAGAGGTACAAGGGAGCCACTTTCAAATGCTTCTATGCTTTTTGGAAGAATAACTAGGAGGCGGACTTCAGCTATCTATCAGAGCGTATGAGGTAGTCTGAACTAAACAGATGTCTTGCTCGACTTGAAGAGGAGGAAAGAGCGAAAATTGGGGCCTCCGTCGACCAGCAAACTCCTCAAAATCCTCCTGCTTCATAATAATTTTTTTTATTTAACTTTGTCATTTGGGACACACGAACCTCGGTTCGTAGTGTCAAAATAATATATTTTTTGTTGCACGAGCAGCTTTCTCTTTTTAATAGAGAATTACATCCAAACAGTAACTGCTCGCAGTGTAAAACAATTTACTTTTAATATTTAGATTTTATAATACTTGCAATATATTATAACATCCTATTCACATGACCGAACTTAGCATAGTACTTTGGTTTATTTTAACAAAATTTAAACAAAATTTTGAAAAATACTCTAAGTACCATAGCATGCTTTCACTTATTTTGCTCGTGTGTTTACATATACTTGTCGATATGCTTTGCTTACTAGATACAATATATGCCCCCAAGTGATTAAGGAGCTTTAGGTCCTCGGTCACTTTCCTTGACCAAGACCTGTTTGAACATTACTGCTCGTAATAAAGATAAAAATGATAATATAGGAAAACAACACACGTAATGAGCAAATACTTGTAATAAATACAATAGTTGGCAAGATTGACTAGCTGCGCACAGTCCCTTTTATTTCTCATAAGAAATGGATAATCGTGTCTGTACGAGTGATCAAAAATATGATCTTACAGTTATAAGCGATCAGTCACATGATTGACTAACCCTTGTTCATAAACTTGTAAAAAGTAAAATTAATACAAGCCAATTCTTTAAGAAGAATTGTTTATTGATAGTACTTGCGCAGGTGTTCTCCATTCCAATAGCGAGGAATGAGATCTCCATTTAAGCGAGAAAGTTTATAGGTGCCTGGATGGAGGACTTCTTCGATTTGATATGGTCCTACCCAGTTAGGACTAAGTACTCCAGCAGCTTGTTCGCGGGTATTAAGAAAAACTCTTCTAAGTACCTGATCTCCCACATTAAATTTTCTTTCACGTACTTTAGAGTTTAAATACCAGGCGACCTTTTGTTGGTAAGCTGCTACTCGTAGTTGGGCTTGCTCACGCCTTTCATCGACCAAATCCAAAGATTCCATTAATAACTGGCTATTAGTGTCTCGGTATGCCATCCGTCGATGTGATAGCAGATCTAATTCAACATGCAACATAGCTTCATATCCATAAGCCAAGGAAAATGGAGTATGTCCTGTTGCTGTTCGATGGGACATTCTATACGACCTGAGGACTTTAGGCAACTGCTCTGGCCATGTCCCCTTTGCTTCTTCAAGCCTTTTCATTAGAGTATCCTTGAGTGTCTTGTTGACAGCCTCAACTTGTCTATTTTCTTGCGGATGAGCTACTGAAGAAAAGCTTTTCATAATCCCGTGCCTTTCACTAAAATCCATGAAAAAATCACTATCAAACTACGTGCCGTTGTCTGAGACAATTTTTCATGGAAATCCATAGCGACACACTATGTTTTTTACCACAAAATCCAACACTTTTTTAGTCGTTATGGTTTCAAAAGTTTCAACTTCGGGCCACTTCATGAAGTAATCAACAACTACCACAACATATTTGACGTTGCCTTTTCCTGTGGGCAAAGACCCAATCAAATCTATTCCCCACACTGCGAATGGCCACGGACTTTGCATCTGCTTTAGCTAATTAGGGGCTACTCGGGGAATCTTGGAGAATCGCTGACACTTGTCACACCTTTGAACAAAGTCCATGGAGTCTTCATTCATTGTTGGCCAAAAGTATCCTTGCCGTAGGATCTTCTTTGATAAACTTTGCCCGCTAGCGTGATCCGCGCTAAAACCCTCATGGACTTCTTGCATTAATTCTTTGGTCTTGTCTTTTGAGACACACTTTAAGAGTGGCATTGAGTACCCTCTTCTGTATAGAATTCGGTTAACCAGAATAAACTGAGCAGCCTGCCTCTGGAGGGCTCTTGCTTTGTTTCTGTTCATCGGCAACATTCCATGCGTCAAGTACTCAATGAAAGGTGCCATCAACGTATCTGCTGCCTGAATTATCAGAGAGGTTTCTTCTGCTTTGATGCTCGGTGCAGACAACCGCCCAACAGGCACTATATTCAGGGTGTCAGCATCCTTTGTACTCGCTAATTTGGCCAAAGCATCAGCGTTTGAGTTCTAGTCGTGAGGTACTTGCTGGAGAGTGTATTTTTCAAATTGCACCAACAAATCCTTTCCTTTGTTCAAGTAAGCAACCATCTTCAGACCCCATGCTTGATATTCTCAAATAATTTTATTAACCACCAACTGGGAGTCACTATAGATTTCAAGGGACTTTATGTTCATGTCCCTGGCTAATCGTAAACCTGCGAGCAGCGCTTCATACTCGACTTTGTTATTGGACACTGTGAAGTCGAATCTGATTGCGTAGTGGAATTGATGTCCTTCAGGCGTTACCGAAATCACTCCAGCTCCAGCGGGGTGCTCGTTAGAAGAGCCATTTGTAAACAACTTCCAAGAGGGAGTTTTGCTTTGAGGCTCAAGCTCTTCTATCTGTTAACTGTCTGGAAGCCTAGTGAGCTCTGCGACAAAGTCTGCTAGAGCTTGTCCTTTTATTACTGCTCGTGGTCAGTAAGAAATATCAAACTGCCCATTTCAATAATCGACCAGCAGCTTCTGGCTTCTGCTGAACTTTCTGTAAGGGCTAGCCGGTTAGTACTGTGATGGGATGAGCTTGAAAGTATGGCCGAAACTTTCTGGTGGCTAAGATTAAGCAATAGGCTAATTTTTCAAAGGGTGGATACTGCAGTTCTGCTCCTATTAACCTTTTGCTTATATAATATACAACTTTTTTGCACATTTTCCTCCTCTCTTACCAAGAAAGCACTAGCAGCACATTCTGTGACCGCCAAATAGTTGAACAAAGTTTCTTTTTCAACCGGCTTAGATAGGATTGATGGCTGCGATATATGAGACTTTAAGGCCTGTAAAGCCTGCTCTCAGTCTTCCATCTACTCAAATTTCTTATTGCCTCTAAGTAGATTAAAAAATGGGACACACTTGTCCGTTGATTTGGAGATAAATCTACGTAGAGCGGCAATCCTCCCGGTTAAGCTTTGAACATCTTTTATCTTTTTTGGCAATTTCATATTGACCAGGGCCTTGATCTTTTCAGGATTAGCTTCAATACCTCGTGAGTTCACTATAAATCCCATAAAATTCCCTTATCCAACTTTGAAGGAACACTTGAGGGGATTCAGCTTCATCTGATATTTCTTCATGACGTTGAAGCACTATTGCAGGTCCCCTACGTGTCCTTTTGCCTTCTTCGACTTAACCAACATGTCATCAACATATACTTCCATGTTCGTACCGATCAGCTCTTTGAACATGTGATTGACTAATCAATGGTAAGTCACACCAGCGTTTTTCAAACCGAAGGGCATTACTTTGTAATAGTAAAGCCATGTATTGGTCTGAAAGCTAGTGTGATCCTCTTCAAGTGGGTGCATATTGATTGATTGTACCCAGAGTATGCATCCATGACTGATAGGATCTCATGCCATGAAGTGGGATCGACCAGCTGGTCGATCCTTGGGAGCAGGAAATAATCTTTTGGGCAGCTTTATTAAGGTCTGTGAAATCCACGCATGTTCTCCATTTTCCATCTGGCTTGGGTACTAGTACAAGATTAGAGACCCATAATGGATAAACACACTACCCTGATGAATCCATTCTCCTTTAGATTCTTGACTTCTTTCTTTAGAGCCTTCGATCTATCTTTGTCGAGTAGTCTTCCTTTCTGTTACACTGGTGGAAAGGTTTTATCTATGTTCAGGACATGGCTGATAACTACTGGGTCAATTCCAACCATGTCTTTAGGTGACCAGGCAAAGACTTCGTGGTTTTTCTTCAAAAATTCCACCAGCTTTTGCTTTATTGTTGTCTCTAAGTTTTTACCGACTTTCACAACCCTGGTCGGATCTGCCTCATTGAGATGGACCTCTTTGAGGTTCTCGATTGGTCTTACTTCTTCATCAAAATACCCAAAGCAAGGATATAAATCCCTATTCTCACTTTGGGCAACATCTTATTTGGTGACGTGCTCACCTGATCGGGCTTGTGTTTCATCGGCTAGCAACAACTCTTTTTCGACGACTTCCCTCGATCCACCTCTCTTTGCCTTACTAATTTATGAATTATAGCATTCCCTCGCTTCTCGTTGGTTTCCCAATATGCATCCTACCCCTGCGTGAGTTGGGAATTTCATGGCAAGGTTCCAAACCGAGGTTACAACTTGCAGGTTTACCAGAATAGGTCTTCCAATTACAAAATTGTATGCAGAAGGACAATCAACTACTATAAAAGTAGTGAGTAATGTCTTGTTCGCAGGTGCAGTTCCTGCTGTAACTGGAGGGTCCGAATGAGGAAATCGGACATGTTGAACATCAAGCTCAGAGAAAGTTATTAGCTCTTCCTCTGTTCGAGATTTTTTGGGAGTTCGCTCCTCCCCGTTTAACATCTCGATGTCTTGGTCATGGCGTAAGGTTCGAGCGTATCGCTCCCTTGCCTTCCCATATCTCCTGCAAGGTGTGGGCCGCCATAGATGGTTAACAATGTACCTGCCATGGGAGCTGGCTGTAAAGGTGGTGAGTGTTGGCGTACAGACGCCTACTCATTGCCTCCTTGGGCCTCTTGCGGAGAGCCTCCCGTGGCTCATACGTATCTCCTTAGGTAGATCCGTCCAAGGTGGAAGCAGTAAGGGATTGGCCGAGGCCAAGAAACGCCTCAGAGGTGTGGAGTTTACTTGGATTGGCAGGTTATTACAGACGGTTCGTAGAGGGGTTCTCAAAGATTTCTTCACAAATGATAGAAATGACGAGGAAGAATCAGAAGTTTGTTTGGTCAGAGAAGTGTGAGAACAGTTTTCAAGAGTTGAAGCGATGACTTATTTCTGTACCTGTGCTGAGTCTTCCTTCGGAGGAAGGAAATTTTGTGGTCTATTGTAATGCATCGAGGATGGGTTTAGGCAGTGTACTGATGCAGAATGAGAAAGTTATATCCTATGCATCTCGACAGCTGAAGGAGTATGAGTAGCGGTATCCGACTCATAATTTGGAACTAGCAGCAGTGGTATTCGCACTGAAGGTGTGGCGTCATTATTTGTATGGGGAGAAGTGCGAGATATACACTGACCATAAGAGTTTGAAGTATTTCTTTACTCAGAAGGATCTGAACATGAGACAGAGACATTAGTTGGAGATGGTTAAGGATTATGATTGTGATATCCTTTACCACCCTGGGAAAGCCAATGTGGTGGCAGATGCGTTGAGCGGGAGGGGCCCAAGACAGTTGTATGGTTCCACCCAGATCTCGAGAGAATTAGTGGATGAGATGGCCAGGGCAAAGATAGAACTGGTGGTAGGCCAGTTAGCTAATATTACCTTGCAGTTGACCCTGTTAGAGCGGGTCAAGGAGGGTCAGTTAGTGGACACGTAGTTGCAGGAGGTTAGACAACGTGTCTTAGCGGGGACAGCTAAGGATTATTCTGTTTCAGAGTCAGGTTTGCTTCAATATCAGGGACGAATTTATGTTCCGATAGATGAGGGGGTCAGACGGGAGATACTGGACGAGTCTCATACTACGCCATACTCGCTTCATTTGGGTACCACAAAGATGTATCAGGATCTACGGACATTTTATTTGTGGCCTGGGATGAAGAAGGATGTGGTAGAGTATGTGGCTAGATGTTTGACATGTCAGCAGGTTAATGATGAGCATCAGCGACCTGTGGGATTGTTTCGTGGGAGGATTACCCAGGACAGTTGTACTTCATGACTCGGTGTGGGTGATAGTGGACAGATACACCAAGTCAGCTCATTTTCTTCCAGTAAGGTTGACATACACTGTAGAATAGTATGAAGAGTTGTATGTGAGGGAGATAGTTTGTCTCCATGGGGTTCCAAAGTCTATTGTGTCAGATCGAGATCCCATCTTTACCTCCAAATTTTTGGGAGCTCTGCAGAGAGCTATGGGGACTTAGTTGAAGTTTAGCACAACTTTTCATCCTTAGACTGATGGACAGTCTGAGAGGATGATTCAAGTATTGGAAGACATGCTTAGGGCATGTGTGATTGATTTCGAGGGGTCTTGGAGTAAGTTTTTACCGTTGATTGAATTCTCGTATAACAGCAGCTATTAGTCCATGATTGGGGTGGCCCCTTATGAGATGTTATATGGGAGAAAGTGTAGGTCACCCATACACTGGGATGAAATGGGTGAGAGGAGGTACTTAGGACCAGATATGGTTCAGAGGACTAATGAGGCTATTGAGAAGATTTGAGCTAGAATGCTTGCTTCGAAGAGTAGACAGAAAAGCTACGTTGATCCTAAGCGTAGGAACGTGGAGCTCCAGGTTGGGGACCACGTGTTTCTGTGAGTTTCACCATTGAGAGGGGTGAGGAGGTTTGGAGTGAAGAGCAAGCTGAACCCTTGATTTGTTGGACCTTTTGAGATCCTAGAGAGGATTGGACAGGTGGCTTATAGGTTGGCCTTACCACCGTCGCTGTCAGGAGTTCATAATGTATTCCATGTCTCCATGTTGCGGAAGTATGTTTTTGATAGAACACATGTATTAAAGTATGAGGACTTAGAGCTACAGACAGATTTGTCCTATGAAGAGCGACCAGTTCAGCTTTTGGATCGGAAGGACAAAGTTTTACAGAATAAGACAATCCCGTTAGTTAAGGTGTTGTGGAGAAATAACAAGGTTGAGGAAGCGACCTGGGAGTTAGAGACAGCAATGCGGGATCAGTATCCCGAGTTATTTAGGTAAATTTTGAGGACGAAATTCTTAGTAGGAGGGGATAGTTGTAACGACCCTAAATTCACTAATGAGGCTTAAGGGTCTTGATTAGTGTGCTGGGAGGGCATCATTGGGTTAAATGTGATTTGAATGATTTTATTGATTTAAATGCATAATTGTATGATTAAAATGATTGTATGATTATATTGGTGTTAATATGATATATATGGTATTTGTGAGAACCACATTATTATGTGGGTAGGTTTGCAGAGCACAACTCGAGGTGATCCTAGGGCTAGATAGCGGGAAAAGTCACAATGGGGCTTAGCAGTTGACTTTGGATAAGTCAGGGGTATTTTAGGTACCGAGTAGTCATTTAGACTATCAGATTATGAAAATAAATATATGGAGATATATTTGAGGTTAGGAAGTCTAGGCGGGAATATTGGGGAATTTTACCGTTTTGCCCTCGGGGACGTTTCCGGCACGCCGAGCCTCGGGATTGACTTAATGGGATAAGGTTAGGCTAAAGTTTAAGGGAAACAGTAGAAAAGAAAATTAGACCGACCCTTTATTCTCAGCCTTATCTCTCTATTATCTCTCAAGGAAAACACAAGGAAAAACCCTGAAAATCTTAGGGGAATTTAGTGGATTAAAGGAGTGATTTAGAGGCTTAGCTCAAGAATAAACCAGGAAACTTAATCAGTACTAAGGTAAGCATTGAATTCCCTTCTTTGTGGTTAGAAATTCTGAGTTTTGGCTGGGTATTGAGATAATTGTAATTTTGATGTTAAGGGCAGAATTAAGGTGGAAAAGCTTGGGAATTGACTTGGATTCTCCTTAGAGAAGTGGTTCAGCAGAGGAGGTAAGCTCTAATTCATGATTTAGAGGTTTCAATCTGAGTTTGTATGGCTGGTTTTAGTGTTTGAAGTTCTTGAGTTTCAGAAATTGAAAATGGGATGTGTTTTTAGAGTCATGATAAAAGTGTTGTGATTAATTGGTTTTGAATTAGGGAGGTTTGGGATGGCTTTGGATGAGGTTTAGATGTTGGAAATGGTGGGTTTTCTGGGCACGAAGGGAAGGGTCGCGATTCTGTTCTAGAGCGCTGCGGCCCTAGGATGAAGATGAGCCAGGAGGGCTCGACCAAGGGTGAGCGCCGCGGCGCCCAAAGAAAGGGCTGCGACGCGTGTCTTCTCTCAGGCATGCCCTTGGTTCTGTTTTGAGGTCAGGGCCGCGGCTAGGCTTCAAGGGCCGCAACCCTTGGATGCATACTTGAACATTTAGGGTTTTAAAGCACGGGAATCTAGCCTAGAGTGCTCGGGATCGATTTCACCACCGTGCTTGGTGGAATTAGGATTCCCGGAAGTTAGTTTTGTAACCAGAAACCCTTATATGAATATTAATGGAACCCTACACCTTGGTTGTGACTAGGTGATAAAAGCTAGGGCACGGGAACGAATCTTTCTTGAGGAGCGTTGCTCGTAATCAGTAACCGCAAAGATCAAAGGTAAGAAAACTGCACCTAGTTGTATATCTGTAATGGGACTAAGGGTTCCCTATTGTGTATGCTTGAAAGGATGGTATTATGCCATGCAAGCTAATCAGTGAACCAACGGCCTAAGAGTGCAAAGGGTTACACTAGCGCACACGGCGCGGCTTGGCCACTAGTAGTCGAGGACAGCTTAAAATGCACTGAGCTCGGTTTAAACGGGCTGGAGTCAATGGGATAAATAGAGGGTGCGGCCTAAGTTGTTGGCCCTGATTATTATGTGATATGAATGTTATAAGTGATTGATTGCATCCATGATTCTGAATATATGCTGAATGATTAATGTGGATTACTTGATGAGAGTTCATGCTTGGTGAATTTACTATATGTTATTATTGTCTGTGTTGCACATCATGTTTTCTTGCTGGGCCTTGGCTCACGGGTGCTACGTGGTGCAGGTAAAGGCAAGGGAAAACTTGATCAGCCTTGATTTGGAGAGCTCTGCGAGCGGAATGTACATGGCCAGCTGCTCAGCCGCCACGGTTGAGGTTTAGGCGGGGACGCAAGACCCATAAATTGTTCATTTTGCCTTAGTATGGCTGACAGTTGTTTGTATTATTTTGGGAGTCTGTAATCCAACTTTTAAACTCTGTTTCTTTTGGGATCCCATGTATATAACTGCTTAATTGTATAAAGTGAAACTTTTGAGACCAAAACCATTTTAACCTTAGCTCATACATGTCTAGTGACACGATTTTAAATTAATGACTTGATTGGCAAGTCTTTCACCTTTATAAGTACACAGTGTAGCGGTCTTGGCTATCCATGGCATTACATTTCCTCTTGTAGATCCACTTGGATCTAATTGGCCTAAAGGCACCAGGTGCTTCTACAAGATCCCAGATAGAATTAGAGTACATGGACTCAATTTCTGATTTCATGGCTTCGAGCCATAGTTCCTTTTCAAGACTATCAATTTCCTGTTTAAAAGGCAACGGGTTGTCATCACCTGTGTCTCCAATGTCCTTGTTGGATTCACCATCCAGACCGTAGCGAACAAGGACAATGGTACTGTCTTCTTCATTCAAAATGACTTACATCGATTGAGGTGGAAGAGTGGGAATGTCAACATCAACTTGCGTTGATGATGATGGAACACTGGTAGGAATCAAATTTTATTACATTACCTCTAATACTACTTTGATCGAGGTTTGAGTTTTGGACATAGTCAATTCTAGAAAAGTAGAATTTGTGGAAGGAAACAATTTCTTGTTTAGAGGACTATAGAAAACACCATCCTGAGTACCTTTAGGATAGCCAACAAACATGCAAACTTCAGTTTGTCATTCTAGCTTTCCTTCATGTTTTCTTAGGACATGAGCGGGACACCACTAGATTTTGTACTAACGTAAACAAGCTTTATGACCATTCTAGCATTCTAGAGGTGTTTTGGGAACTTATTTGTATGACACAACATTTAGGATGTCATTTGCGGTCTCTATTTTGTGTATCCAGAAAGATGGGTGAAGAGTCGAGTAACTTAGCATCCACCTAACCATTTCAAAAAACGTGCGATTCTGATGTTCCGCAACATCATTTTGTTGTGGGTTGCCTAGGGAAGTAAGTTGAGATAGAATTCCAAGTTCACTTAAAATTTCTTGGAACTGCATATCCAAATATTCTCCACCCTTATCAGATTGCAAGTTCTTTAACGTTTTACCTAATTGGTTCGGAGCCATGGTAAAGAATTCCTTACACTTTGTAAAATTTTCTGATTTCCTATGCATTAGGTAAAGAGATGAGTATCCAAAGTTATCATCAATGAAAGTGACGAAATGCTCAAAACAACCCCTCACTTGTACATTTAGATATCCATAGACATCTGAATGCACTAGAGAATGAACACTTGCTCATTTTGCCCCCCAGACAAGACTCACAGTCAAGTAATTCACCATTGGTGAGTTCCCACAATGGCCCGTCCTTTGTAAGTCTTTGAATCCTATTGAAGCAAATGTGACCATGACACAAGTACCATAGATATGTGACATTACCGTTATCAATCTTTTGTCATTTATATGTCCTAGGTTTTGCTACTTTGAATAACTTGTTATTTAGCGCGTAGGGTTCGTTTGGTTGCACAACATAAAGCCCGCTTTCCATACATGCTACACACAATTCACAACCATTGAATGAAATATATATATTAGAGCCTGTGAAAGTTACAACAAATTTTTGTTAATGTAATGAAGAAACCAAAATTAAATTACGACTAAAGTTTGGAATAAAATAAAAAATTTTAAAAACAAAAATTTAGTTCCAAAGTTTAGATGAGCTTGTCCACTGAACTTGATTTCGACAAATGCTTTGTTCCTGACTCTCAGCTTTACCTCTCCATCTTTGTCCTCCTTCCATTGGCTAAGCAGCTTGGAATCTAGCTGCTTGGAGCTTTGGGTAGTCCTTCTTCTAATGCCAAATCTGCTTGCGGTGGAAACATGCACCTTTAGCTTTCTTGCCTTTCTTCTTACCATTTGCAGGCTTCGCAGCACCTTTTGGTATTGCATCCTTGGCAGGTTTATGGTTGTTGGTCTGCCCATCCTTTCTCTTCTTACTCTTTGGAGAGGAAGCTAGGTCAGCTATGCTTGGGCACCCTTGGTAGAAGCTGCAGTAGTAGAAGCATTCTTTTATCATTCTTTGCTTGGTCCATCATTAATCTCTTCGTACATCTTAAGTTCATTCAACAATTGTGTTATCTCATAATTCAACTTGTCAGAAACAGACAAGGGTGCTCCTTTAGTTGGAGTTTCATGGGATTCGCCGATCAACATGAGTAAAGAGAGGATTGGGTCGGAAGGGTTAGAGAATTATGATTTTATGAATAAATAAAAATCAACACATTACTCAATAAATACATAATCACTAAGTTTTACGAAATAGTAAAAACATATGAAATATGTAAGATATGGAAAAAAATTACTAAAAACAAAGATATCTCTATTTCTAAGGTATTTAACTAGTCCATTACACTTGTGTCCCGGTAGGCGTAAGTCAAAAAACATCATTTGTTAAATAAAGTGAAAACTCAATTAATGATGGTATAAAACCATTATTTAGAACCTTCCTATTCGATCAAAGTAAGAATACCAATTACCCCTTACTTTATGAGCTTGACCCACGGTATTGATAATATAGATTTAGTCCTAACAATCACTATAGGGATGAGTCTAATAGAATTTTATCTATAATTATCTATGTTACAAATTTTAACCACTTTAAATGCTTAATGAAAACCAGTCGTAGGGGGATGAATCAAAGCACCGCGAGGCCCCCATTATTACACCAATGTTGATAAATCGATGGTGCAGATCGAATAATACTCTTAAACTAAGACCATAGTTTTAAAAAAAATGTTTAGTATTTTTATTTTGAAAATTACTAACTTAAGTTTTCCAAATTATAATAATAGTTATAAATCATAGATTTAATTTTCCCATTAATTTTTTAAAATACCCATTGAAATCTATTCAATAATTCAAAATTAATGTGTTGCTAATCGATTATTAGGTTCAAATAATATAATAAACGTAAGACTATTAAGTGCAACTGTAATGACCCAACTATTTCTAAGCCTTAGATCATTAAACCTACTAGACATAACTACCACTATCAAGAGAACATACATGAGAAAAATTCATAACTTTATTGAAAACTTTAAAATAATATTTGTAATACATAAATGAGCTCATTGTTTAAAAATAAAACATAACTTTAAATGAAATAGTTTACAAAGCTAAATGCGGAAAATATATAAAAATGTAATTTGAAGAGACTAAAGAAAATAACGTCGTCCTCGAATCGACACGAAGCCCATTTACTCCATTCACCCAACACACATGCCAAGCTTCCAAGAATCCTTCCGCCTTTGTATCTATTTTCCTGCATCACACTAAAAGTAAAGGCGTGAGCCTAATGCCCAGCAAGGAAAAACTACTAACAACATAAAACATATACATAAATTATATCATAAACACATATACTAAAACCTATGTCATATAATACTACAATGGCCATTATACTACTTGGGGCTTGTTAACTAGGCAAGTCATATGCCTAATAGATTTGTGGATCTTGCTAGCCAAGCAAGTCATATGCCCATAAATTATTGGGGCTTGCTAGCTAGACAAGTCATATGCCCAAGGTCTATAAACATACTATAATATAAACATTACATAGCATAAGATAACATAACATTAGATAATATGAGATATCATAATATAACATATCATATAAACATATAAAGTTCTATCCTATTTTACTTAACAAAACCAGGATATTTGAGAACAAATGCAAGACTTGGAACACTCCTAAAACCAAGAATAAGAATGGTGAGTATTCCTAAAGAGTAAGGAATAAATGTGGAAACTAAACCTTCAAAAGAAACTTACCAAGAAAGATCTTTAAGTTTCAAGAACCTAATCAAAATCCAATGTCAAAAGTTAGGATCTGAATAAAAGGACCCAAAGAAAACTAAAGAGTTTTAAGAAATGGACTTAAAGAATAAGAGTACCTTAGTTGACCTTAAGGATTGGTCTATCTTCAATATCGAAATACACTAATCCTCACTTCCCAAGTATTTTATAAAGCATAAGAATGGCAAAGCTTTTTCCCAACCCAAGTGTTTATCACTTTATGGAGTCACTAGCACCTTGGAGTAACTGATCACAGCTTGAAGAGTGAGTGGAAGGACTGGGTACTAGGCCCCATTTATAGAGGTAAGGAGTGAAAATAACCCTATTTTGATTTGAATAAAATAATGAATAATAATTGAAAATATTTGAATATTTGTCAATTAAAGGCTGAAGACTCGGTCGAAACTATTTAGAGGTAGGTCTAAGTAGTTAAGGTTTATTTTAAAATAAAAAAAACTAAGTTTCAAAAATCATATCACTCCAGGAGATATATCGCTCTTATATGGCAATATATCGGCTCTAGCCTAGTCCCGAGCCTCCATTCGTACGATCGTGCAACGTCAACGTGTTTTCTATATCCTTTGCCAGACGATATATCGGCTCCAATGCTGCGATATATCGCATACGTGAATATTTTAAACACATAATTGCACTTTTTCAGCATAATTGAAGTTAAATAACTACTTTGATTGAGTCAAACTATGACCCTAACAGTTTATGGTGAATACTAAAGCTTATATTTCCTTATTTTATCATTAAAATACTTAATTCCTTAATAATGATGCTTATGACAAGTGTCATAGTCCTATTGGCTCTATCTAAACCTTAGGTATAATAAATATCATATTTATGACCAGCAATATTAATCAAACCTTATGTTATAATTAATATTCTTAAACTATAGGTTAAACTTATAAATTCCATAATTATTGCTAGGAGTTTCCAATTAAGTCTCGGTTTGAACAAAAATCCACGAAATCTAAAATACTACAACTAAAGAATTTCATCCCCGAAATTTACTTACCAAACAATTCCGGATACCGAGCTTGCATGTCCTCCTCCAACTCCCACGTTGCCTCCCGTTCATAACTATTTCTCCATAGGACTTTGACTATCGGAATACTCTTAGACCGTAATTTGAAGAGGAATACTCATAACTATTTCTCCTAAGTTCTGAGTGTTTCCTTAACTTTGTTTTATTCAACTTAAGCTTCTAAGGTTACCTCAATGCTCGGGGTGCCAAAAATGTTCTCGAGGGCAAAATGGTAAATTTCCCCAATATTCCCTCCTAGACATTCTAACCTCAAATATATCTCCAAATATTTATTTCCTTAACCCGATAACCCCATAAAATGTCTAATACCCAAAATGCTTCTCGACTCGTCCCGAGTCGGATTTTCGACCCCGTTGTGACTTCCTAGCTAACCGCTTCGTAGGACTGTCTCAGATCATGCAGCACAGATTTATCACAATCATTCACAATTATCACATATATGCCTTCAACAGGCTAAAATTGCAAACATGCCCCTAATAACCAAACGGGGCCCACATGCATATTTAACTCACCTAAACATGCATCACTAATAATATATTCACATAAATTCATACATTATAACAATAATTCACTTATTGCCCTCCAGGCATGCTAATCGTGGCCCTAAGCCTTATTAGCAAATTTTGGGTCATTACAACTATCCCCTTCTTATAGAAATTTTGTCCTCGAAATTACCTGAACAACTCTACCGCTCCCTCATCTCTGATTCTAATTCCTATGTCGCCTCCTCATAAGACAAATCCTTATCTAGCTCCAAATGCACATAACTCAGAATATGCGTCGAATCAAACACATACTTCCGGAGCATGGACACGTGGAACACATCATGAAACCCTAATAAGGCTGGAGGCATCGCCAATCTATAAGCTACCTCTCCAACCCGTTCCTGAATCTCGAAGGGGCCAACAAATCTAGGGCTCAGCTTACCCCGAACACCAAATTGTTTCACTCCGCTCAAAGGTGAAACCCTAAGGAACACATGGTCACCAACCTGAAACTCCACGCTCCTGCGTTTCAGATCTGAATAACTCTTCTGGCGACTCTGGGAGGCGATCATTCGAGCTCTAATCTTCTAACCTGCCTCATTCGTCCTCTGAACCATCTCAGGACCTAATTACCTCCTCTCACCGGTCTCATCCCAATGGATAGGTGATCTGCACTTTCTCCCATCAAGCATCTCATACAGAGCCACTCTGACATTCGCCTGATAATTGTTGTTGTACGAGAACTCAATCAAAGGAAGATACTTACTCCAAGATCCCCCAAATTCTAGCACACAGGCTCGCAACATATCCTCCAATATCTGAATCATCCTCTCAGTCTGACCATCTGCCTGAGGATGATAAGCAGTACTAAACCATAACTGTGTGCCCATAGCCTTTTCCAGACTCTCCCAAAACATGGAGGTGAAGGTGGGGTCCCTGTCGGATACTATCGACCTTAGAGCCCCATGTAGTCGAACAATCTCCTTCACATATAGCTCAACATACTGCTCCACAGTATAAGTAGTCCTGACTGGTAAAAAGTGGGTGGACTTGGTGTACCTATCCACAATCACCCACACTGAATCATGCTGTCCTACAGTCTTCGGCAAACCATCCACGAAGTCCATGGCGATATTTCCCACTTCCACTCCGGAATCCCTAGAGGCTACAGCAACCCCGCTGGCCTTTGATGTTCAACCTTGACCTGCTAACAAGTTAAGCATTTGGCCACATAATCCACCACATCCCTTTTCATGCTCGACCACCAATATAAAGCTCTCAGGTCCTTGTACATCTTCATCATACCTGGATGTAAAGAATAGGGAGTGGTATGCAATTCATCTAAGATCTGCCGTCGAATATCAAAATCAATCGGAACACAGATCCGACCCTTGTACTTTAGTAACCCCATCTTCGAGATAGAAAAGTCCTTAGCCACTCCAACTAAGACGTTCTCCCTGTAACCCCTCAACTAGAAAGCACCCCCCTGTGCCTCCTTATGGTCTGTGTATATCTCGCACTTCTCACCATATAGATAATGTCTCCAAATCTTAAGTGCGAATACCACCGCTGCCAATTCTAGATCATGCGTGGGATATCTCTGCTCATACTCCTTTTACTGTCTCGATGCATAGGCTATCACCTTCCCAGCTTGCATCAGCACACACCCTAAACCCTGTCTGGAAACATCACAATAAACCACGAATTTCTCATTGTCTATCGGCAAACTCAACATTGGCGTGGTGATCAGTCGCCGCTTCAACTCTTTGAAACTATTCTCACATCTGTCTGTCCAAACATACTTTGTCTTCTTCTTTGTTAATTCTATCAATGGTGTAGCTATCCTTGAGAACCCCTCAACAAACCGCCGATAATACTCTGCCAATCCCAGAAAACTCCTCACTTCAGGAACATTGCTGGGTCTAGGCTAGTCTCTTACTGCCTCAATCTTACTTGGGTCAACCAGACAATATGACCCAGAAACATAACTTGCGGTTAGCAGAACTCGCACTTGCTGAACTTAGCATATAACCTATGCTCCCTTAACCGCTGCAATACTAGACGTAGATGTTGCTCCTGCTCTGTCTCTGACTGTGAGTACACCAGAATGTCGTCGATGAACACAATCACGAACATGTCTAAATAGTCCTTGTAAACCCTATTCATCATGTCCATAAAAGTTGCTGGGGCATTGGTTAATCTAAAGGACATAACCAGGAATTCATTGTGTCCATACCTCGTGCGGAAAGCGGTCTTTGGTATGTCCTCCTCTTTGATCCTTAACTGATGGTAACCTGACCGGAGATCTATCTTAGAAAACACCATCTTTCCTTGCAGCTCGCCAAACAAATCATCAATCCTAGGCAGTGGATACTTATTCTTAATGATCAACTTGTTCAGTTCCCTATAGTCAATACACATCCTAAGAGATCCATCCTTCTTCTTGACAAACAACACTGGACCACCCCATGAACCCCAAATCCAGTAACTCCTACAAATAAATCTTCAACTCCTTCAACTCCGCCGGAGCCATTCCGTAAGGTATCCTAGATACTGGCTCCACTCGTGGTACCAACTCTATAACAAAATCAATCCCCCGCTGGAAATAAATCTGGAAACTCACATACCAATCTGGTCTCCCCTGGTCCAACCGACACAACCTTAGACGTATCCACAACATTTGCTAGGAATCCTATGAAACCTTCCTGCGTCAGGTCTCTACCCTTCAATGCTGGAATCATAGGTACCCACGGTCCACTAGTTGTTCCCACAAATAAAAAGGGCACCTCCCCTTTCGGTTTAAAGGTCACCATCCTGCGCTTGTAGTCAATCGTTGCCCCATACTTTGATAGCCAATCCATCCCTAGGATCACATCGAAGTCATCCATCACAAGTTCAATCAGATAAGCAAACAATTCCCTACCATCTACCTCTACTGGTAAAGCTCTAATCGACCTCCTAGAGACTACCAGTTCCCTAGTCGGCAACAAAGTCTGAAAACCCCTAGCATACAGAACACTACGTCTACACAGTTGATCTATCACTCTAGCAGACACAAACGAATGAGTAGCTCTCGAATCAAACAATGCAGTATAGGAAGAACCAGCACTAAAAATTTGACCTGTCTCAACTGAGGGGCTAGCCTCCGCCTCAGTCTGAGTCAAAGTAAACACCCTGGCAGGAGCGAGACTGTCGCCCTGCTTCGGCTCCTCCTTCCTGGCTTATGCGCAGTCCTTCTTCAGATGATTGGCCCTCCCACAGACAAAGGAGGCCCTAATCCTGCACTCACCCTGGTGTCATTGTCTGGATCGGGGACACACTGGAAAACTCCTCTAGTTGTCACTTCCGCCTTGACGGCCACTAGAACTGGGAGGAACAAATGAATCTGGGGCCTTCCTCTTCTACTCGCTGGAGCCACTACCTCGACTGGATCCAATAAAAGGAGGCACTGTCATCCTGGCATCGCGCCTGACAGCGCTCTCCCTCCAAATCTGGTCCTCGATCCCTTCAGCTGTAAGGGCCTTGTCTACAACTTGTGCGTAGGTAGTAGGATCTGGATCCAAGGTGATCTTCACATCATGGGCGATCATAACATTCAATCCCCATATGAATCTGTCTCTTCTTGTCGCATCTTTCGGCACTAAATCTGGCGCAAACTTCGCCAATCGGTCAAATTTCAGAGCATACTCTGTCACAGTCAACCAGTTCTAAGTCAGGTTGATAAACTTATCAACCTTCGTAGCTCAGACTGCAACACTATAGTACTTATCGTTGAAGATGTTCCTGAACTCTTCCCAGGTCATAACTATCACATTTCTCCTCTGAACTACTACATTCCACCAGATGCGGGCATCCTCTCTGAACATGTAGCTTGCACAAGCTACCCTCTCGTTCCCCTCAACCCTCATAGAGTCAAGAATAGAGGAAATCATATTCATCCACTACTCTGACCGCAGTGGGTCAGGTCCACCCTCAAAGGTGGGAGGATGCTGCTTTCTAAACCTCTCATATAAAAGTTCCTACTTGTTCTCCACAATAGGTTGAATTGGCACTGGCGCCATAACCTGCAGAATTGGCAACCCAGTGACCTGTGGAGGAGCCTGTTGCCTCAACTGTCGGAGCTCTTCTTCAGTTTGTTGGAGTCTTGCTTCAATTTCGGCAAACATTTGCTGCCAATTGTGTGGGGCAGGAGGAGGGTCCTGACCCTGGTTATCTTCCTCGGCCCGACTTCCGTGGAGTCTAGATGATTGTCGAGGCATCTCAACAAATATGCCTGTAATCAATGACGCCTCTCATCAGGCATGATAACAACATCCAAAACCACCTCCCAATCACATCAGTCAACCATGAGCAACAATCCACATAACACACATATAACATATAACACACAACAGGCCATGCCCTGACATCATGCATACGTTAAATCATTCATCATGCTCTATATGGGATAAGCAGGTAAACAAGGCATTTAAGCACATAATCAGACATACAATTCAATTATTACCAACTAACCCTGAGTCAAGCTTGCCACTGACAACGAGTGTACATGTTAGGTCATTCTCTAGAAACCATAAACCTTGGCTCACTCTGATACCAAGTTGTGACGCCCTACTGCCTTAGAGTCGTTCTAAGTGAGTTTAAAAAAATGTGCTATTAACTCGCTAATCGAGGTTTTAGGACAAAAGTGTAATTAAACCATAATCAGAGTCATAAACTTGAAAAGAAACCTTTCATTGAATATTATAAAGCGTTTAACATTTGGGATCCCAAAAACATTGCTTAGAAATATTTACAATTCAAAATATAACCACAGTCAACTAAACGACAAAATTTATGTTTAGCACAATCCTCCCCCAAAAATTCCCCTGGCAGACCAGACATGTACGCGCCGCTCATCACACTCACCATACTCAAGGTTGGTTTACTTTCCCCTTGCCTTTACCTGCACCATAGAGCATCCGTGAGCCAAAGCCCAGCAAGAAAACCCCCACAAGTAGATAATATATGCATATCAAGTACTTAAAGTATAAACAAGTCATCATCAGGCTAATCACATACGGCCACGCCGTCGCAGGCACTTTACCAAGCCCTGGGTTCGCGATCCACATCGTGAGGATATCCCAGGTATCCTTTGCGGTCTCGCCCTGGCAACTCGCACTCCGCGTGTTAAATGCCGCTCCAGGCCCATTGCATTCTCGGCCATCGCCATTTTCGGCCTTCGCCGTTCCCGGCCATCGTCGTTCATTCATTTATATGTACACATAATATAAGTAAACAGATACTTAAACATATATAAATTCAATCAAAGGGCCATGCTCTGCAACCCAGTCATATAGGGTCGAGCCCTGCAACTTAAGCTCTATGGGAACAATAGTTTTCTTACCCGCATCCCAAGCTTTCCAAGCACCGATGTCCCGAGCACAATTCCCTAGTCTAAGCCTCGCCAAAACCCTAGTCACAACGCATTAACAATATCCACCCATCAAGTTCTAATCCATTAAATAGCTTTGTATCATAATTCTAGTCTCTGGGACATTGAATTCTATCAATTTGGGTGATAAAATCCATCCGGAGATTTAACTATTGAATTCCCGAGCCTAAAACCTCTCTAGAGCCCAAAAATGCACTAAGTGCCACGACCCTAGGGACTCATGCTGCAGCTTCTAGCTCAACCCGAGGCCCTGCCTCAAATTGGCCTACATGTGCCGCGGCCCTTCCTGAAGGGCGCCGCGGTGCGCCTCCATTTCTAAGGGGCCACGGCTTAGCAAGAACAACACTGCGGCCCAACCCCTTGAGCCCAGAAAAACTCACCATTTTTACATCCAAACCAATCCAATTAACCCCAAAATCAAGCCAACAATCCAAACTAATCATCACAGATGTTATACTATAGATTCAGCAACAAAACCTAACAAGAATTCTAAATCAAAGCCTCATCAAACTCAAGGTTGAATCTTCATCTATCCAACATGCAAAACTCTTAACACACCAGCAGAAATTTCAAGCACAATTCAAATAGTTTAAAAACTTACCCTTGCTTAATTGAGTCTCTGAGTTGATCTCCTAAGCTCTAAGCTCCTAGCCTCCAAAGTTCTAGCTTGATACTTAGTTTCCAATTAGTTTTCACAAAAGAACCTCCAAGCTTCCAAGGAAGAAGATGAGAGAGAGATAGAATGGGTGGGTCCGTTCCTAAGTTCTTAGTGTTTCCTTAACTTTGTTTTATTCAACTTAAGCTTCTAAGGTTACCTCAAAGCTTGGGGTGCCAAAAATGTCCCTAAGGGAAAAATGGTAAATTTCCCCAATATTCCCTCCTAGGCATTCTAACCTCAAATATATCTTCAAATATTTATTTCCTTAACCCGATAACCCCATAAAATGTCTAATACCCAAAATTCCCCTCAACTCGTCCCGAGTCGGATTTTCAACCCCGTTGTGACTTCCTAGTTAACCGCTTCCTAGGACTATCTCGGATCATGCAGCACAGATTTATCACAATTATTCACAATCATCACATTTATGCCCTCAATGGGCTAAAATTGCAAACATTCCCCTAATTACCACACAGGGCCCACATACATATTTAACTCACCTAAACATTCATCACTAATCACATATTCACATAAATGCATACATTATAACAATAATTCACTTATTGCCCTCCAGGCACACTAATCAAGGCCCTAAGCCTTATTAGCAAATTTTGTGTCATTACAGGTATTTCATCTTCAACATCTATTGTCTCCCATATTTCTTCCAAAGCTGCAATTACAGAAGGAAAATCTTTAAAAGGCCTAATTAATAAATTATATTGTTTCGTAGCTCTCATCATTATTTGCTCAGTCGTTTGGAGATGAACTATGTGATTATGAAATAAAAGTAATCTTCGAGTGGTTCTTTCCAATATTCCTATTATATTTCTTGGTTCTCTAATCCTTTTTAAGGCCTTAATGGCTCGGATATCGTTATATGATAAAGCTCCATCCATTCTTAACTGAAAACACATAAGACTAAAACGTTAGCTAAACACAGAAACATTATAACTAAAACATAAATACTTACATTGGCGGTTGGATTCAGAGCTTGAGCCTGTGTATCAAGGAGAATTTCATGTAAATGGACTGTTGCTCTGATACCAACTGTAATGACCCAACTATTTCTAAGACTTAGATCATTAAACCTTCTAGACATAACTGCCACTTTCAAGAGGACATACATGAGAAAAATTCATAACTTTATTGAAAACTTTAAAATAATATTTTTAATACAAAACTGAGCTCATTGTTTAAAAATAAAACATAACTTTAAATGAAATTGTTTACAAAGCTACATGCAGAAATATATAAAAACGTAATTTGAAGAGACTAAAGAAAATAACGTCGTCCTCGAATCGACACGCAACCCATCCACTCCATTAACCTCAACACACATGCCAAGCTTCCAAGAATCATTCCACCTTTGTATCTATTTTCCTACATCACACTAAAAGTAAAGGAGTGAGCCTAATGCCGAGCAAGGAAAAACTACTAACAACATAAAACATATACATAAATTATATCATAAACACATATACTATAAACATATGTCATATAATACTACAATGGCCAATATACTACTTGGGGCTTGTTAACTAGGAAAGTCATATGCCTAATAGATTTGTGGGGCTTGCTAGCGAAGCAAGTCATGTACCCATAAATTATTGGGGCTTGCTAGCTAGACAAGTCATATGCCTAAGGTCTATAAACATACTATAATATAAACATTACATAACATTAGATAATATGAGATATAATAATATAACATATCATATAAACATATAAAGTTCTATCCTATTTTCCTTACCAAAACTGGGATTTTTGAGAACAAATGCGAGACTTGGAACACTCCTAAAACCAGCAATAGGAATGGTGAGTATTCCTAAAAAGTAGGGAATAAATGTGGAAACTAAACCTTCAAAAGAAACTTACCAAGAAAGATCTTCAAGTTTCAAGAACCTAATAAAAAACCAATATCAAAAGTTAGGATCTGAATAAAAGGAACTAGATAAAACTAAAGAGTTTTAAAGAACTGGATTTAAAGAATAAGAGTACCTTAGTTGACCTTAAGGATTTTTCTAACTTCAATACCAAAATACACTAATCCTCACTTCCCAAGTATTTTATAAAGCTTAAGAATGGCAAAGATTTTTCCTAACCCAAGTGTTTATCACTCTATGGAGTCACTAGCACCTTCGAGTCTCTGATCACAACTTGAAGAGTGAGTGGAAGGGCTGGGTACTAGTTCATATTTATAGAGGTAAGGAGTGAAACTAACCCTATTTTGATTTGAATACAATAATTGAAAATATTTGAATAGTCGTCAATCAGAGGCAGAAGACTCGGTCAAAACTATTTAGTGGTAGGTCTATGTAGTTAAGGTTTATTTTAAAATAAAAAAAAACTAAGTTTTAAAAATCATATCACTCCAGGCGATATATCGCCCCTATGTGGCGATATATCAGCTCTGGCCTAGTCCCAAGCCTCCGTTCGTATGATCGTGCAACGTCAACGTGTTTTCCGTATCCTTCGTCAGGCGATATATCAGCTCTAATGCTGCGATATATCGGCATACATGAATATTTTCAATACGTAATTGCACCTTTTCAGCCTTATTGAAGTTGAATAACTATTTTGACTGAGTCAAACTACGACCCTAACAGTTTCTGATGAATACTAAAGCTTATATTTCCTTATTGTATCATTAAAATACTTAATTCCTTAATAATCATGCTTATGACAAGTGTCATATTCCTATTGGCTTTATCTAAACCTTAGGTTATAATAAATATCATATTTATGACCAGCTATATTAATCAAACCTTATGTTATAATTAATATTCTTAAACTATAGGTTAAACTTATAAAATCCATAACTATTGCTAGGAGTTTCGAACTAAGTCTCGCTTTGAACCAAAATCCACGAAATCTAAAATACTACAACTACTACTAACTATCTAGCTAAGTAAACATTCTGGGACTTTACAATAACTCAGGCAAATGGGCCTTAATAGTTGGGCTCGCATGGAGGAGGGTTGGGTCCAATATGTCGTTCCCACTACTATGGTCCCCTAACTTCCATGCAAGGTCCAAAAGACAGGAATTAAAACCTTTGTATTATTAATTATTATTAATTTTTTAGACCCATTATAATCATGCAAAGAAAATGTGCCTTCACAAGTGGAATAACCCAGAAGAGAGGAATTTAAACTTCACATTTTCTAATGGTCACTAATAAAACCTATCTGTTATGAATGTTTTATTTTGTGAAACTACCTTATATTACCAAAACATATGGGCCATCACTATATGCATCTAACCCAAATTTCAAAAATGTCATTTATAATGATGCATGATATGCTAATAATTGGACGGGCTTAACATGTTACTATATGAGCATGTATTATTAATTTATGCAAATATACCACAATAATAAGCAATTTCGCAAAAATACCATAATTAATTAACATAGAATTCATAAAAAAATTCAATATAATTAATTAAACTATTTGGAAAATATTAAATTAATTAAAATAGAATTTATAAAAAATATATAATTTTAAATAATTAATTTAAACTAGGTTGTTAAGTTATTAGAACTGAGAAGATATTTAAAGAAAATTAACCAATTTTAAAATATAAAAAATATCTTATGTTGATGCAGTTTTTCGACAACAATAGTTTAAGAAATACAATAAGAAAGATATTAGTGCTCATTTCTAAACCATAATGAATTATGTAAATAACTTCTCACACTCGCAATTTTACGTGGTTCAGTGGTTAAAATCCACCCAGTCCACCAGACAATGTTATTACTGTCTCCCAATTTCTGCAGAGTTTTTGTAATACAAAAAGCATTCCCTTTCCCTGTCCATTATCCCTGGTATTTATTGTGGAATTTCCCAGATAGGTTTGGGTAACCATGTGAATAAATATGGTAAGCATTTAATCAAGATAATTCCCACTTACATGGGACTACGATTGCCTATGGGAATTACTCCCGTTATCTCGAGAAATAAATGTGCCAAACATCATGGGCATTAATGGGCGTATAAAAGGGCCTCCAAGTCTTTTGGGATCCTTCATAGTGCGTCATGACCAGGTTTCCACGAGCTGAACATCTTTATCGAGTTGAAGATTGAAGAGTGTATGAACTCTAGTTCAGATTAAGTTCAGAGCACGCTAAAGGCGATCTGGCCATTATATGTCTCAAACTAAATCGTTGTCATGTTAGGCAGTCTAAAAATTGTTTGCATGTCGTACTGCCGAGTCCTAACTCAGGCTGCTCATATCATCTTTAGCAAGATGTTCTACTCGCCTGCTTTTTCCACGTGCTTATCTGCCAACTGTAACCCTAACTGAGTGGTTGAATCCATGCAAATGTTTAGAGTACAACATTTTCCCCCCAAGCTCCTGCTCATGCTTGCCGTCATCATTTTCTGACATGCACAGTAGGGGCTTTTAGGCTTCTGTCATGTGGAATCATGCAAGCACACTACTCGAGTGTTGAACACATGGTCGTCTATAATTGGCGTCTGTTCGGGTTTTGAGGACTGTGACAACTCTCTTATTAACATTTTGTCGCCGCATGGGTCATTCAATCTTTGCCTTTGGATCCTAAGCTGACCCGATCGGATGACCCATATTAATTCCAAAAGTTTATGTATAAATAGGGAGATCAGACCTGAATCTCACCACCTTCGCATTAAAAAAATTTCCATTCAGAAACAAAACATCCTTTTTTCTCTCAAACGTTTTTCAAAGACCTTTATTACTCTTCCATTATTCAGAGGCTCTCAAGCTCCTACCTTTGGAAGCACCAGCATTCTCATCGTATAAATTGTAAGTATCTCCTCATCTGGTTTGAATCTTTGAATCTTTATTTTCCAATGAGTTCCTTTTACTTCGAAAAGTACTTTTTACTTTCAGTACCATTTCGTGTTCTAGCCATGTCTGAGTTCAATAGGGATTGGTTTAGGCAAGAAGAATTATATTAAACTTGTTTAGAAATAAGAATTTTGAAAACTAGGAAATTTTTGTGGGTTTTGTAAGGAAAGCGTTGTTGAAGATTTGATTAAGATACTTGGTTGGATGTAAAAGTGTATAGGTTTTAGGTTTTGCTCTGGGTAGCTTAAGGGTTACGACTCCTTAAGTGGTTTTGCATTAAACCACTTTCAAAAGAAAAGTAGTGGGTCCGACACACGATTCTCGAAGTATCTGGGAATTTCCCAAGTCTATATCGCGTGGCCTAGGACTGTGCGTTGAAACACGCATTGATGCTAGGACATAACTGAGCTCGTGTAGATTTTGGATCATCGTAGGCTAAAAATTAACCGCACTCAAACCCTTGGGTCACCGTACCTTTATCACCGTAGCAAGGCATTATTTTAGGTTGCAACTAATAGGTTGCTTTGTCGTCACACAATCTAGATCATGGCCCCACCAAAGAAAAATGCAGCGAGCTCCTCTACCCAAAAAAGAAATAAAGGCAAGCAGATCGCGTACGAATCTCCTATTCCTCACTTTAGCCCACTGGTGGAAATGGAGATTGTTGTCGACCCTGACACCTTTTTCGAGGTTGAGCACATCGTGTTCCGAATAAAGACTCAGGGAAGGTGAACAAGATATTGCCGAGCCATGTGATAGAGACAGGGATTAAGGGCCTTATCTTCCGACCTCTGTTGGAAGGAGAGCGGACCTGCGCCCCAATTCAAAATGACTTTAAGACTTGGAGTGATGAACACTTGAAAGCAGGTGCTTTCCTTCCCTTTGACCAGTACTTCGTAGATTTCTTGAACTACATTGAATTGTCTCCATTTCAGTTCCCCCCAAACTCATATCGATTTTGGGCGGGGTTAAAATATTTATCTTTAAGGAATAAGTGGGAGGTCCCTGCTTTGGCTGATATTATGTACTTCTTGTGCCTCAAAGTCAGCCATGATCAAAAGGGATGAGGTGACAATTTCTACTACCAAACTCATTTCCCCAACACAGCCTCTGTCATTAATTTCCCCAGCACCTAAAATGATTATAAAGATCAGTCCATTATGTCGAATGGGTTCAAAAACTACACTCACCAATACTTCAACCATCCTCGTAAGTCTCCTAACTTTCATAACTGTATACATGAATTCCCTTATTATATTTTTTATTACGTTTAATCCTGTTGACTGAGTTCATTCTTTGTGCAGCTATATAAGTCATGCTCGCCATTTAAGACACCAATAGGAAGAAGATATGGCATCGCTAGTGCGCAAGAGAAGTGTAACACCCTGGATAACCAAGACCGTTACACTGTGTGTTTAAAATAGTGCTTAACCTGCAAAGCAAGTCGTTTGAACTTAAATGTGTAATTAAAGACTCAGTTAAGGTCAAGTAATAAAAGATTTGGTCAACAAAATGATTATTTTTCATTAAAATATTAAGTTTGTACACGGGATCCCAAAAACAGTTTACAAACTTGTAGAAGATAATTAGATACAATTTAGTCATCCTAAGCGGCAAAACAGGGTTTAACCCTAGTTCCTCCCAAGCTATCTCGACTATGGCGATCGAGCAGGTTGCATATGTATACACCGTCCCTGAAACTCTCCAACTCATGCCTGGTCTAGCTATCAACTCCCTTACCTGCACCACGTAGCACCCGTGAGCCAAGGCCCAGCAAGAAAACTTAAAACAATGTGCACAACTATGCAATAGTATAAAAGTAGTAATATAATTCATGAAATTGAACTAAAAATATAATATACGCAACAAACTAAATATAAGTACTCTGCTTAAATAAGCGTATAAATTAATCTCATCAATCAATACAAATAGTTAAGCATGAACCACGCTTCTGTTTATAGCATAATGTCCGCCCAACGCCCTTAGGCCGAGTCCAGTGGCTTTATAGCCGACCCTGACAAACTTAGGTTAGGCTGCATTCCGCACGCTTGCTATCGGCCCCCGGCATCCGTAGGCCAGCTTGTAAAAGATATAATCACATATGCACAATGCATAGCAAGTAATCATTGGTAGCATATACAAGCATTCCCAATAAGAAATTCTCAGCTACAGATAAGTTCATGTTAATAACATATTCATACAAGGGAATCTAATCCCAATCACAACTCGGGTGTAGCTTTCTTACCTCAAATCCCAAGCAGCAAGCGTATGACAACCCCAAGCACGATCCTTCATTTCTGAACCCTTGACGTAAATCCTAGTCACAATGCGATACTGAATAACAATAAGATTCTAAACCATTAAAAAGCTTTGGAATCAAATACTAGCCTCTGGGACCTCGATTTCTATTAAACCGTGTAGAAAAAATCATCCCGAGCGCTTTGGTTAAATTCCTCGAGCCTCCCCGGGCCTAGAAACCTTATCTTCCCTTTATTTCCTATTTAGGGCCGCACTTACCCTTTAGGGCCGCATCCCGCCCCTTAGACAGAGGGCAGGCCCTCCTTCCTGGAGGACACGGGCTACAACTTGCACCCACTGGGTCGCGGCGCCCCTGGGCGAACTAGAGGGACCGGAGCCCCTTCGAGCACACGGGGCGCGGCACCTGAAAAATAGGGTCGCAGCCCGAGCCCCCAAAACCAGAAAACCACCCTTTTCTAGTGTTTCCCTCAAGCCTAAACCTTAAAATTCAACCCCAATCTTCAGCCAAACTAAGAATTGAACCCACAGTTCCTATCCATATAGCCTAAACATCATAACTAGCTTAAAAACCAATCCTTACACTTAACAAACACCCAAAATCAGCTTGGAATCCACTTTCATGCATACTCTAAACTCAAATGTCCATACAACAGAATTCAACTATTAGAAGTTAGATTCATACCCTTGTTTAGAACTTTAATGCTCAGAGACTTCTTGCCCACTACCAACTTCAGCTCCTGAACACCTAAGCTTCAGTTCCCAAACATTCCCCAGCTTAAAATCAAGCTCCTCCCTTCAACTCTTCAAGGCTTTCAACACAAGAGAGACAGAGAGAATCGTAATGGAGAGAGAGTGTGTATCTCTTAGACACTTTCTGATTATTTCCCACAGTTTCTAGCCCCAGCCAAGAACCAACCAATGGTTAGTAAAAGACAAAATTTCCCCCTAAGTATACCCTTAACATTAAACAGTCCCAAGGGCAAAATCATCATTTACCACATTTCCCGGTAATTCTTCGAGCAGTCCCATAAATTACCAATCAATCTTGTAATGCCCATTTAATCTCCAATTACTTCCCCATTACTCCATAAACCCCAAATATACATTAAACTTCCAAAAATAACCCTAGGCTCGCCTCATGCAATGTATTAAACCCCGCTGTGACTATTCCACCAATCCGCTCACTAGGATAGCCTCGGGCCATATACTACGAATATATCCACATAATAATGTGGTCTCAACCATTTACTCACATATATTGTATCCCCCTACTTCCTTAGAGCCATTACTAAGTGTTAATCGAGATTTTCGGCAACTATATTAATGAACAATATTTACTGATAATAATAATGAAAGTAGAAGATCGACACGAGGTTTTTACGTGGTTGGGGCGTTAACTAGCCTTAGTCCACGAGTCTATATATTAGAGCTATGAGAAGCTTTTACAATGGAGTTTTCTAACTCTATCTGAACAGAGTTTTTGCCTTTTTTCTCTTTTTCCTTTTTTTCTCTCTCTTTCTTTTACATCGTTCTACAGCTTATATTTATAAGCTGAGGGGAATACCGGGTCTGGGCCGGATCCGACCCGGGCCCATCAGAGAAATGAGTGCGAGGGGCCTCTCTAGTGGAGGCCCAATACAAAGAGATATACAATACACGAACTTCAAACCAGCTAAGGCCCAATTGGTTGACCTGAGACACAAGCTTCGCCCGACAAAACTGCACTTTGGCTCTGACCACTTCGAGTCACAAGGCTAATTCAGGAGACAAGACTGGTCAGAGTACTTGGTTGCGCAGTCCTGACACATCAGTGAGCAATCCCGAGGCGACCCTTTCTGGAGGCAAAAATTCGGGGACAATGCCCACGCGAAATGAGGCGGTTTCAGGATCCTAGATGCCTGGCCCTTCAACTAGGGAGGAGGTGATCCAGATCCGTTTACCTTTGGCCCGCTCCATTTACCTCAGGCCCGGACCATACCAGGCTCCGGGATAGGGACGCGTAGGCCACGACGGTCCGAGCGCTCTGGACATCGCCGGGACCGTTCTTGCCGAAGATGAACCCGGAGGGACGTCCCGGACCCCTCAAAACGGGCCCAGTCTAGAGTCCCTGGTCCGTACCAGTCCCCTTGGGCGATATTCAAACCAAGGGACCTTGGGCCAGGCCCATATGCCGAGCTGGTCCTCTGACCGTGGGCCAGGGCGAAGGCCCAAAGCCCTTCCAGGAAATGGGGATAACACTAAGTGATTTTAAAACGTGCAATTAACTCGCTAATCGAGGATTTAGGTCAAAAGTGTAGATAAATTGTAACAAAAGCCATATAACTTGAAAATGTAACCATCATTGAAATTATAAAACATTATACATTTAGGATACCAAGATACTGTTTAGAAATATTTACAATTCAAAATATGATTAAAGTCGTCTAAACGACAAAATTCGCACTAATACAAAACATCTCCCAAAAATACCCCTGGCTGTGGCAACCAGGTAGGCCAAACATGTACACATCGCTTCACGCTCTCCATATTCATCGTTGGTCGACCTTCCCCTTGCCCTTACCTGCACCATAGAGCACCCGTGAGCCGAATCCCAGCAAGAAAACTCCACATAAGCAATCAACATATGAATATCTATCATTCAACATATAAAATAAACTGCCAACAGACTAAACACATAACGGCTATGCTGTCCCATGCGCTTTACAAGACCTTGGGTTCATGGTCTGGATCGTGAGGATATCCCAAGTTTCCATTAGGGTCTCACCCTGGCAACTCGCACTCCATGTGCTTAACACTGCTCCCGGCCCTTTGCCGTACTCAGCCTTACAGTTCTCGGCCCTCACTGTTCCCGACCCTTGCCGTTCATTCACAAATATGCACACACAGAATAATTTAACAAATACTTAAACATACATAAACATAATCAATGGGGCTACGCCCTGCATCATACTCTCATAGGGTCGTGCCCTGCAATACAAACTATAGGGCCACACCCTGCTCTGCGGGTACAACAGTTTTCTTACCTGTGTCCGGAGCTTCTTGAGCACCAAAATCCAGAGCACAGTCCTCTAACCCGAGCCTCGCTGAAAACCTAGTCACAACACACAAATAACACACTTGTTACTAAGTAATTCACAATTGTGCCCCAGAACCAATCCCGTGCTCTCGGGACCTCCCGTTTCCCCACAAAAGGTGGCGAAAGCGTCCCCCAAGCTCCCTGAGCAAAAACCCTAAAAACACAAAATCCCATGTCCTAAAAATGGACTAGCGCTGTGACACAACTCTATAGGGGTCACGACGCTCATACGCGAACCCAAAAAGCTGGGTTTTTTAGAACATTTTTCCCTAGCCAAAACTCATCCAAATCACCACCAAGGTACACCCAAGTCCCAATTCAGCCTAAAACCCTAAATAAACAGTATGGCAACTCAGAAATACTAGAAACAAACTCAAACACTCAATCAAACCCAAGAATCACCTAGTGGTTTAAAACTCCACAAAACTTAAACCACACTCTACAAAATTTAAACCACTATCCAGAAAACATAAACCACACCAGAAAATAAACTTCAGAAATCCATGGAATTCATACCTCAAGTAGAAACTCGACCCTGAGCTGCTTTCAAATCCAAATCCAAGCTCAAATCCACAAATCCCCAGGCCTAACCTTGCCAAAACTTTATCCCAGGAATCCACAAAGGAAAACACAATTTAACTCACTAATTCAACGCTTCTAGTAGAAATTCATCAAAGAGTTGAATTAAAGACTTACCCTTGGTCCTATCTAAGCCTCTGAGCTCTTGAGTTTCTGACTTATGGTCCTTCAAAAATCAAACACCTTAGAAAGGGAGAGAGAATAGAATGGGTGAGAGAGAGAGAGAGCTGGGGGAATTTAGTTTTCTTCCTTCCTTTCCTCTGTTTTCCTAAGTGGTTCTAGAGTCCCCAGCTCTTAAATTGTATATACCGTCTTACTAAATGACTGAATTGCCCCCCTAACTCAACCTAAGTCTTCAAATATCACCAAGGGCAGTTTAGTCATTTGACACATTCCGCTAAGTCCTCGAGTACTCCTAAAAATCCCCATTAATTCCGGCATAATAAATCATTACTAAATTACTACCTGATACTTAATAATTCCCGAACACATATAATAGTCCCAAAATACCCCTAATCTCCTCCCGAGCAGGGTATTTGACCTCGTTCTAACTTTCTAGCTATACTGCTCCCTAAGTTGTCTCAGATCGTTCATCCCAAATATATCACCACTCACGCATGGTGTCAATCACAATAATCACAATTATTGTGTTTATGCCCTCAATGGGCTAAAATTACAAACCTGCCCCTAATAATCAAACGGGGCCCACATGCATATTTAATTCACCTAAACATGCATTTCTAATCACATACTCATCAAATTCACACATTAACATAATAAACCACTTATTGCCCTCCAGGAAAGCTAATCAAAGCCCTAAGCCTTATTAACAAATTTGGGACGCTACAACTATCCCCTCCTTACAAAAATTTCGTCCTCGAAATTACCTGAACAACCCGGGATACCGCTCCTGCATATCTGATTCAAGTTCCCACGTCGCCTCCTCAACCTTATTGTTCCTCGACAACACTTTTACCAAGGCGATGGACTTGCTCCACAAGAATTTATCCTTCCGGTCGAGAATTTGAAGAGGCTTCTCCTCATAAGACAAATCTTGGTCTAGCTCCAAGTTTTCATAACTCAGAACATGCGTCGACTCTGGTACATACTTCCGGAGAATGGACAGTTGAAAAACATTATGAACCCCTGATAAGGCTGGAGGCATCGCCAATCTGTAAGGTACCTCTCCAACCTGTTCCAGAACCTCAAATGGGCCAACAAACCTAGGGCCCAGCTTGCCTAAGTGAGTTTAAAACGTGCAATTAACTCGATAATCGAGGATTTAGGTCAAAACTGTAACAAAAGCCATATAACTTGAAAATGTAACCATCATTGAAATTATAAAACGTTATACATTTGGGATCCCAATATACTGTTTAGAAATATTTACAATTCAAAATATGATTAAAGTCGACTAAATGACAAAATTCGCACTAATACAAAACATCTCCCAAATATACCCCTGGCCGTGGCAGCCAGGCAGGCCAAACATGTACATATCGCTTAACGCACTCCGTACTCATGGTTGGTAGAGCTTCCCCTTGCCCTTACCTGCACCATAGAGCACTCGTGAGCCGAAGCCCAACAAGAAAGCTCAACACAAGCAATCAACATATGCATATCTATCATTCAACATATAAAATAAACTGCCAACAGGCTAAACATATAACGGCACTGCCATCCTAAGCGATGTACCAGGACCTAGGTTCGCGGTCTGGACCATGAGGATCACCCAGTTATCCATTAGGGTCTCACCCTGGAAACTCGCACTCCATGTGCTTAACGCTGCTCCCGGCCCCTTGCCGTACTCGGCCTTAACATTCTCCCCCCTCGCCGTTCCCAGCCCTTGCCGTTCATTCACAAATATGCACACACAACATAATTTAAAAAATACTTAAACATACCTAAACATAATCAATGGGGCTATGCCCTGCGTCACAATCACATAGGGTCCTTCTGTGCAATACAAACTATAGGGCCACGCCCTACTCTACGGGTACAACAATTTTCTTACCTGTGTCTTGAGCTTTTTGAGCACCGAAATCCCAAGCACAATCCTCTAACTTGAGCCTTGCTGAACACCTAATCACAACACACATATAACACTCTCGTTACTAACCAATTCACAATTATACCCCAGAACCAATCCCATGCTTTCGGGACTTCTCATTTCCCCACACAAGGTGGCGGAAGCGTCCCCCAAGCCCCCTGAGCCAAAACCCTAAAAACACAAAATGCCATATCCTGAAAATGGCCTAGCACCGCGACACAACTCTATAGGGTCCGTGGCGCCCAGCAGGACTCCCCTGTCCTGATTTAACCCAATGCCACGGCACGAAAGAACAGGGTTGTGGCGCTCATACGCGAACCCAGAAACCTGGGTTTTTCCCAACATTTTTTCAAGCCAAAACTCATCCAAATCACCACCATGGTACACCGAAGTCCTAATTCGGCCTAAAACCCCTAATAAACTGTATGCCAACTCAGAAATACCAGCAACAAACTCAAACACTCAAGCAAACCCAAGAATCAACTAGGTGTTTAAAACTCCACAAAACTTAAACCACACATTACAAAATTTATACCACTATCCAGAAAACTTAAAACACACCAGCAAAAAAACTTCAGAAATGCATGAAATTCTTACCTCAAGTAGAAATTCGACCCTGAGCTGCTTTCAAATCCAAATCCAAGTTCAAATCCACAAATCCCCAAGCCTAACGTTGCCAAAACTTCATCCCAAGAATCCACAAAGGGTTAACCAATAATTCTAGGTTTCAATCTTATACTCTTTGTCTTCTACATCCTTTTCTAAAACTTGAAAAATAAAGGGTCTCAACCCGACACTATCAACTTTGGTGTTCCACGGAGACCCCTGTCGCCCAAATGCCTTATTGTGTCACCCGTTCACACAAACTAAAGTCTGTTAACTCAATCTGTTGAGTAGCAACCTTTCTTGTCCAACCTTCTTACTTTTCGTCTAATGTGGTCCACTCTTTCGGTTCATTACTATACCTTTCTAGATCATAACATCCATTTAAACTTCCTGGTTACAACATTCATAAGGAGATAGTACAATATTATTCAGAATCTCTACCTCAACACCAGGTTCCATCAGATCACTCATTCGATCTTCTTATCTTAATTCATTCATATTAAAATAGTAGGATTATGAATCATTGCTACAAGTTCTTCTCTCTGAATTTCATTGTCCAAAGAGATATATCTGTCCACTATCAGCTGCAGATACTATATCAATCTTGATCGTTACCTCGTCTGACTGTACTATAATCTGTGGTGTCCTATCCAACTGGCACAGATCATTTCATCTTAGGAGGTCAACTTCCATATTAATTTTACCAAACGCTCAAATCCTTTGCGCTAATGCATTCACTTCTATTCTGTGGGTGCTTGCACTACATCCTAACCATGGCTATCTAGCATTACCGTCAACTTAATGCTCCATGTATAACATTTGTATTCTTATTCTTTCATCTATCATAAAGCACAAACAACCATCCTTTCAGTCTATATCTAGGCACGTCTTAGTCTCTGATGTACCGCCTTATAGTTTCATGTCTTAAGCAAAGACAATATCCTTCACGTTGCCTTTCCGTATCCATCCATTGCATTCAGATTCTATCACCATAGGGTGCCAACCAATCCTTATTCGATCTTTTGAAAATTCCAGTACGAAGCTATCCATTCAGACAAACATTTGGGTTCCTATGTTATCTCAATCTTGGGTGTAGCTGTCTTCGAAGATGCTTCAAGTAGTAACTGACGTGTCTTACTAGTCTCATTGTACTTCTCACCCGTCAGGCATTCTTCACGTTGCCTATAACGAGACCTTGAATATCTTTGGAGAAATAAAAGCTTACACTTTCTGAAGCCTTACCTGAAACCTTGCTTTATCAGTCTTAGTATTATCAATGTAGTAGTCGTTTACGTCCTGCTTCTAACTGAGATTAGACCAACACATTCCTAACCAATCCGTATGTGGCTCATCCATGTCGTTCCTGTACTCTCTGCTTGTTGAAATTACGTGTGTTGTTGAAGCATTGGCTAGTTAAGAACCTTCGCTGATAATCTACCATATCCTACTTGGTGCAAGAAGTAATTCCTAAAATGTCTCTTTTCTTAATCCTCATATGGTAATAACTACAACAAAAATCAATTCCTGAGAACATTGTCCTTTCTTGCAACTGGGCAATTAAACCCTTCATCCTGAATAGGAGATGTCGTTGTGTCCCACACAACGATGCTCCGTCTGATCCATCCTCAAATCAAATACTTCTTCAACTGAACCATTAATTCTTTCAGCTAAGCTAATATCATTCTTCATGATGTCCCTGATACCAAGTTTATTAATACCCAAAGCTCGTAGCATACCCAACAATTCTTTGTGGACCCATCTGAAACCTTACTAGCTAATCCAATTTCCATTCAGTCTAATTGATATATTGTAGGTGATATCCACCGCAATTTCTAGGCATCCCGTAGATGTAACTTGGTCATTCCCTTCCAAATTCATACATTATTACCATCTCCTGCAATCCATGGTTGTCCTTAATTTAATAGATTAGCTCCTACTCAAGTTCATATCAGAACTCTCATATGATGAGCTCAATCACTTTTACTATAAATCTTTTACCACTTTTATTCAAATTCTTTTCTTGAAAGTTTCCAACTCTTCCCCAGCAGGCACTAATATCTCAAGCCCCATTGTATAACAACCTTGGTGCATGTACTTCATATCTGAATCTTTTATGAGAGATACACAACATCGAATTCTTCCATCTCATTATATAACAAAGAAGAAGGACTAACTAGTTAATTGGCCACCTTCGAGGGACTATCCTCGAGCTCTAACTATAACAAGGCGGACTAGTCCTCCCTTCTCTAATCTCAAGCAATTCGCCCCAGCGTGCTTAACTACTCCATGTAGAAAACATGCCTTCACTTCGCATCCTCCCAGACGACGTCTCCTGCATCTGGTGCATAGTAAATAACTTTTCCAGGCCTCATTGTTGCCCTGGTAGTTAACCTACAAACTATAACCTTTCCTTTCAAAACTAGGGGTAGTAGAATCATCAGAGGTCCTTCCTTTCTGGTTACTGGGCATCTGTCCTTACTTAATCCCGCAAATCGGAATACCATTACCTGCGCTTCTTGCCCTACAACATTCACACTCCATATCTCATCTCTTATGTCTTTAATAACAAGGCCCTCCCTGCTGCCCGAGCATAGGTGAAAATCTCATGCACTGGAGCAACCCTAATGCTATGGGCCATCCCAGAGTTCAGTCCTTAAATAAATTGTTCTTTTCGGGCTACATTCGCTTGTATCAGATAAGAAGTGGGTTGACCAATCCATAAAATTTATTGAAATACTCTATCATTGTCTTACCATTCTGCACCGAGTTCATAAACTCATTAGCCTTCGCAGTGCAAACTGCGTCACAATAGTCTCTTTTATCAAGTCATTGTCTGAATTCATCCTAACCCACCATGACAACATTCCAGGTCTAGGGTACTATTTCCCACCACATTTGGGCATCCTCCTGCCACATACGTGTGGCGTAACTACTCTATCATGGCCTACCACTCACATATCATCAAGGATAGAGTTAATCACGCCCATCTACTGATCAGTTCTTGAGCAAACCCAAACCTCCCTCGGAAATAGGAGGATAATACTTCTAAAGTATTTCATACGATAACTCTTTTGGGTTTCCATCCTCTGGTTTAACCAACACTGGTGCCCTTACTGTCAAGACATACGTAGCAGTGATTCCCCAACGGATCCCGCTGTCTCAACCATCTAATATCCTTATCTTGATGTAGTAGCCTTACTCGCATACCAAAAAACATCTGCTGGGAATTCCAGGTGCAGATGGAGGGTTCCGACCCTAACAATCATCTACAACCCCTATTCTAACAATACCAAGTCCAATTAACTGTCTTGAATACATATGTTCTGAATCAGTCTGCAATCACCAACCTAACCCCACAGCCCTGAAATTCATATCCAGAATCATCCCACGGGCAGGTCCAAACAATCACAATAATCGCACACATAACATATATAACAAAACACAATTTTACAATGCTCATACATCAACTATCAAATTCCATTACTATCAAATATACTCATACACATCATACTTTCTATACTAGCATCTAGATAAGGCACATAGGTTCAATTTAAACAATTAACCACATAATCATATCATTAGATATCTAACAGTGAGTTGAGTTTATCTTTAGTGGCGAGTGTACACGACTAGCCAGTCTTGAGGAACCCTTAATCCTAGACTGCTCTGATACCAATTTTTAATGCCCTGGATAACCAAGACAATTACACTATGTGTTTAAAATAGTGCTTAACCTGCTAAGCAAGTCATTTGAAATTAAATGTGTAATTAAAGACTAAGTTAAGGTCAAGTAATAAAAGATTTGGTCAACAAAATGATTATTTTTCATTAAAATATTAAGTTTTCCGTGGGATCTCAAAAATAAGTTTACAAACTTGTAAAAGATAATCAGATTCAATTTGCTCATCTTAAGTGGGAAAACAGGGTTTAACCCTAGTTCTTCCCAAGCTATCCCGTCCGTGGAGATCAATCAAGCTGCATATGTATACATCGCCCCTGAAGCTCTCCAACTCATGGCTAGTCTAACTATCAACTTCGTTACCTGCACCGCGTAGCACACGTGAGCCAAGACCCAGCAAGAAAACTTAAAACAACATGCTCAACTGGGAAATAGTATAAAAGTAGTAATATAATTCACTAAATTCATCTAACAATAGAATATACGCAACAAACTCAATATAAGTACTCAACTTAATCAAGCATATAAATCAATCTCATAAATAAATTGAAATAGTTAAGCGTGAACCACGCTTCTGTTTATTACATAATGTCTAGGCCCGGCACCCTTAGGTGGAGTCCACTGGCTTTATAGCTGACCTCGGGACCCTTAGGCTGGGCTGCATTCCGCACACTTGCTATTGGCCCCTGGCACCCTTAGGCCAGCTTGTAACAAATATAATCGCAAGTGCACAATGCATAGCAAGTAATCATTGGCAGCGAATACAAGCATGCCCAATCAGGTATTCTGAGCTAGAGATATGTTCATGTTCATAATATATTCATACAAGGGATTCTAATCCCAATCACAACTCGAGTGCCATTTTCTTACCTCAGATCCCGAGCAACAAGCATATGATGGCCTCAAGCAAGATCATTAATTCTTCAGCCCTCTAGTCACAATGCAATAATGGATAACTATAAGATTCTAAACCATTTAAAATCTTTTGGAATCATATACTAGCCTCGGGGACCTTGATTTCTACTAAATAGAGTAGTATAAATCGTCCTGAGTACTTTTGTTAAATTCATTAAGCCTAAAAACCTTATCTTCCCTTTATTACCCATTTAGGGTCATGGCTTGCCCTTTAGGGCTGTGACCCGCCCCGTAGATAGAGGCCAGGTCCTCCCTGCTGGAGGACATGGGTCATGACATGCATCCCCTGGGTCACAGCGCGCCTGGGCAAACCAGAGGCATCCCAACCCCTTCGAGCATGCAGGCTGCGGTGCCTGAAGAACAGGGCCACAACCTGACCTCCCAAACCCGAAAACCCACCCTTTTTCCATTGTTTCCCTCGAACCTAAACCTTAAAATTCAACCCCAATCTTCAGCCAAACTCATAATTTAACCTAGAGTTCCTATACCTATAGCCTAAACATCATAAGCAGCTTAAAAGCCATTCCTTACACTTAACAAACACCCAAAATCAGCTTGGAATCCACTTTCATGCATACACTAAACTCAAATGACCATATAGAAGAATTCAACTATTAGAAGTTAAATTCTTACCCATGTTTAAAACTTCAATCCTCTGAGACTTCTGGCCCACTATCAACTTCAGCTCCTGAACAAGTAAGCTTTAGTTCCCAAACTTTCCCCAACTTAAAATCAAGCTCTTCCCTTCAATTGTTCAAGGCTTCAAACACAAGATAGAGAGAGAGAGAGAGAGAGAGAGAAAGAAAGAGAGAATCATAATGGAGAGAGAGAGTGTGTGTCTCTTAGATACTTTCTGATTGTTTCTCAAAGTTTCTAACCCCAACCAAGACCCATCCAATAGTCAGTAAAACACCAAATTTCCCCCTAAGTATACCCTTAACCTTAAATGGTCCCACGGGCAAAATCGTCATTTGCCACATTTCTCGCTAATTCCTCGAGTAGTCCCATAAATTCCCATTCAATCCCGACATGCCCATTTAATCTCCAATTACTTTCCCATTACTCCATAAACCCAAAATATACATTAAACTTCCCAAAATACCTGTAGGCTCGCCCCAAATCGGGTATTAAACCCCGCTGTGACTATTCCGCCAATTCGCTCACTAGGATCGCCTTGAGCCATATGCTGCGAATATATCCACATAATAATGTGGTCTCAACCATTTGCTCACATATATTAACATTTATGCCTACAACGAGCCAATATTACAAATATGCCCCAACTATCAAGAATGGGCCCACATGCATATTTAATACTCATAAACATGCATATAGTCATACTCACATTATTATATATTTCATGCATGCCACATAGTCACACATTTAATTAGTTAATCACACATATATCCCGTTATGCCCTCCCGACACGCTAATCAAGGTACTACACCCTATTAGCATTTTTGGGACGTTACAAGAAGAGTTGCAAAAGATTGGCAGCATCCTAACCCAGACCGAGATGAGTCTAGGGCAGCAACCGGCATTTTTGTTCAAGGTAACCAATATAGAGAACATGGTCGAATTGCTGCCAGTTTTAGGCTAATTTGATTCAACCCCCTTTAGCTCGTGAGTCGACATCCTATTGACCCACACCTGAACACAATGCTCCTCTAATGTATGGATCATATGGTGGTACGCTATGACCATTGCTACCCCAAATGCACCATTGTTGTAGACAATACCCTCCATTTTAGGTTCACCATTTTTTAGGAATATGGTACAAATCGTAGGACATGGCCTTTCTTACGTCAGGGTGTATTCTCCTCCATTTTTAGGCAATCCATAGATGAATCTAGCTGAGAAGAAGGATCTGAACCACTTAGAACCAAGGGTGTAATAATTCTAGAGTCCCCCCCCCCCCCTCACCTCCGGTTGTCCAGGACTTAGATGTTTTACTCAATACCAATCTGATTCATAACCCCGAGTTGATTGTAATTGATTCCTCCCCTAGCTCGGAGGGTAAGGTTCTTGCTCTGTTCTTTTCTTTGTATTATTTTGAGTAACTATTCCTTCTATCTGAATCCTCTGCTTGTTCCTTTGCAGGTGAAAAGATGGATTTTCCGGATGCCTCAGTTTAAAGGGTGCTTTCAAAGTTGATGGGGTCAGAGCTAGGCCTGTGATAAAAATGCTTAGACTTCCAGAGACACATGTCTCCAAGAATGGAGCTTCCACCGAGTCTCCTGTCAAAGATAAAGGTGCCAGCTCCACCCGGGAGAAGCAACAACAAACTCGACCCCCAGCCCCGGTAACAGCAGTCATCGTCCTCGAGGTTCATCCTCCCATCCCTCGACATATACCTACCCCAGTTCCTCAAGTGATTTAGGGCAAAGCCCCCTCCGCTCAAATACCCTTCGTTCATATCCCTATAAAGCCACTCGAGCTGGCAAGGATCCCTGAAGCATTCCGAGGGACTGTATACGAGATGGCGAGTCATATGGTGTGTCATGCCTATAGAGGGCAATGGAGGAGCGTACTCCTGAAGATGATCTTAAGTCCACCATGGGAATGAACCTCATTGTGAGCCACCTTCATTCCTCCTATAGTACTTATTTTTCTTTTTTCTCTCCCTTTTTTTTTACTAACCTTGAAGTGCATTTTCCATTTGCAGTCTGTTCTTGCTCAACTTCATAGTATTGTTCGAGTGAGAGCTATGAGTGATGAGCTCCAAGCCATTCTAACCGCCTCCCAAGATAGCAAGCGATCTCCCAAGGCTACCCTGGCTACCTCCTAGGAGAGGGAGTGATCTGCCCAGGCTGCTCTGACTACCTCCCAAGAGAGCAAGCGGATCGCTGAAGACCAAGTCATGGAAATGAGCCAACGACTGGACCAGTTGCAGGCTAAGAATGATAGCCTCAAAAAGAGGCTTGACAAGGTCGAGACCAAAGCCAAGGAGGAGGCCAAAAGGGCGAGGTTGGAGATTGTAGAGTCAATGAATTCTCTGGAGGAGATTCTCTACCAGTGCTAGGCTTTCAACCAGGATGGAGATTTTTCCTTCATGCAGCCAGGGTTTCAGGAACCTTATCTTGCCAAGTTCAAGATTCGATTCTCATAGGAACCCTCTGAGACCGTCGAGGCTTCCGGTGCTGCTAATGGGGACGGCGAGGAGGTGACCTCCCTTAAGCAAGTCGACGGAGCTCAATGATGCATTTAATTTACTTTTTATTCTGTAATCAAGTCCTTAGGGATTGAAACAATCGCCTACGGACTCAGATCGAGGTTTTTCCTCCTTGAGATAATTATAAACTTTTGAATACATATTTGTTAATTTGTGATTTATTTTTGTTCCCCTTAATCCATTATTTACTCGTGTTTATGAATCTGGAATTCTTGTACACTCAAAATCTTAGGGGTTGTCTTTAGATCAGGATAGGTTTTTGGTGGCTCAACTAACTAATTTTAGTCAATATCTTGGTTGCATCCAAGATTTTGACCACCTAATTGCGTTATACTTGTTAGGAATCAGGCCTCGGACCTGGTCATATCCAGGAGTTTTTTCTGCTTAATAGGATTGTACCTGGTAAGAATCAGGCCTTGGACTTGGTTATATCCAGGGTTTGTTAGTTGTCTTCTAGGTTTTTTTTTTGTCTTAGAAATTTCCCAACTTAGTTTGTATTCAGAGCTATTTTGAAAATTCGAGCTTTAAAAAACCGTTGAATAATCAATATTTCAAAATTCTAAGTTTCAACTTTATCTGCAATAGCTAAACTCTTTTAAAAGCTTTCTTCGATTATGTGCCCCTCAATCGACCAGAAACTATAAATGTTCTAGGTCGCTTTTACAAAATGAGCACGTGATTCTTTAAAATAATTAGATGACAATGTTGACTACGTAAAATCCAATTGTTATTAAAATGAAGTGACTTGTATAGATAAGCCTTAAATGGAACAATAATACCAGAAACATTAAAGAAAACTAAATTACTAATATTTATTTTTAAGGTGTAGGTTATTCCACGTCCGTGGAACTATTTCTCCATTTAACCGAGCTAGCTTAAAGGTCCCTTCAAGAAGAATCTCTAAGATCTAGTATGGTCCTTCCCAGTTTTGTCCTAACTCACCATCCTTAGCATCTTTACTTGCCAAAAACATCCTCCAGAGAACTAAATCTCCGAGTCCGAATCTGCATCCTTTATCCTTCGAGTTGAAGTAACGAGTGATTTTCTGCTGATAATGGGTGAGCTGATATTGTGACGCTTCATGTTTTTCCTCGTTTAGATCAAAGGATGCACTGAGTAACTCGTAGTTGTGATCTTGATCAAAGGTTTTCTGTCTATGGGCCATCACCAGTGCCTCTGTAACGACCCAAAATTACTAATAAGGCTTAAGGACCTTGATTAGTGTGCCGGGAGGGCATAATTGGAGGTTATGTGAATCAATAGTGTGAGAATGCATGTTTATGAGTATTGGGTGAGCATGCGGGCCCTGTTCGACTGGTAAGGGCTTAATCGTAATTTTGGCCCGTTAGGGCATAAACGTAATTGTGTGTGATAAATTGTTGAGACCACATTATTATGTGGATAGGTAGATATATATATATATGTATGTGAAATATGTGAGGACCACATTATTATGTGGATAAATATGCAGCTGGTGACTTGGGGCGATCCTAGGGAGCTAGATAGCAGGAAAGTCACAACGGGGCTTAATGCTGGACTTTGGGCAAGTCAGGGGTACTTTAAGTATCGTGTGGTGATTTGGATTATCGGGTGATGAAAATAAATATATGGAGATATATTTAAGGTTAGAATGTTTAGGCGGGAGTACTGGGGAATTTTACTATTTTGCCCTCGGGGACGTTTCCGGTACCCCAAGCTTTGGGATTAGTCTAACAACTTAAGGATATACTTGGAAAGACTTAGAAAATACTAGATAGAAATGTAAACCGACCTTTCAGTCTTCTCTTCCTTATCTCTCTTTCCTCTCCCTCTTAAGGAAGAAAAAAAACTCTGATTTTGTAAAAGGAAACCAACCAATTTCTGGGAATTGAAGGGGATAAGCCAGAGGATTAGCTCAGGAACTAATCAAGGACTGGAGTAGAGCCAAGGTAAGCATTGATTTTTGCTCTGTGGTTGGGAACTTTAAGAAAAATGGCTGAGTTTTGAATATTTGTGGTTTTGGCATTTAGGGTGGAATTTGAGGCTGGAACTTTGAAGCTAGGTCAGGGAAACTTGAGGAGAGGTGGTACTGAAGCTAAGGTAAGTTTCAATTTAAAGTTTAATGGTTGAATTCTGGAAATTCCATGGCTGGTTTTGAGTTTGTGGGTTTGAAAATTCAGAAGTTGGAATTGGGATTTTGGTAAGTCTTATGCTGGATTTTTGGTGGGGTTGTGTTGTCTAAATCATTCTAATGTTGTTATTATTAATTGGTTTTGAGTTGGGGGCTTTGGGATGGTTTAAGGTGAGGTTTAGAGATTGAAAATGGTGGTTTTTTCTGGGTTCGAAGGGTCGGGCCGCGGCATGGTTCTTGGTGAGCCGCGACCCTTCGAGGTTGTGACATGCTGAGGAAGGAGGGCGGGCCGCGGCATGGTCCAAGCAATGCCGCGGCCCTTACCTGTTTTTATGCCCATGGAGGGTTCTGTCAGGGGCCATGCCGCGGCATGGATGGCCCATGCCGCGGCGCTTAAGGGATTTTAGGATTTTGAGAATTTAGGCATGGGAATTTAACCTAGGGTGCTTGGGGTTGAGTCTTTTACCATATTTGGTGAAGTTCAATGTTCCGAGGACTAGAACTTGGTTTAGAAGCTCATTTAATATTGTTAATGGTATCCCTTATCTTGGTTGTGACTAGGTGGTAAGCTAGGGCTCGGGGATTGGATCGCGCTCAAGGAGCATCGCTTATAACTAGCTCGTTTGAAAGCCAAAGGTAAGAAAGCTGCACCTGAGTATGTGGTTAGATTGGGACTAAGTGTTCCTTATGTTTGTATGCATTGTTATGTGAATGTGATTAACCATGTGGACACGATGGGACTAAGAGCTCCCAACATTTGTATATCATGTCGTGAGATGGTGTTATTATGCCATGGGACATGCGATTACCGGCCTAAGGGTGTCGGAATCAATATTTGCGCACTGGGGTGCGGCTCGGCCACTGGGAGCTGAGGCAGCTTATTTGTCACTGAGCTCGGTTAAGCTGGCCAGAGTCAGTGAGTATTACACTGGGGGCGGCCCTAATGAGCCGAAGACAATGTGTTAAATAGAGGGTGCGACTAAGGGCGCCAACCCTGAATGTTATTTGATGGATATGATAACTTACTGATTATACATGTGAATATTGTGTTATGGATATAGTTGGTTGAATGTCTGGATGACAACTGTTATCACTATTTGGATGAATGTTATGAAATATTGAATTCTTGGTTGAGCTTTGTGAAATATTTGATAAGTGTTGCTGATCTTGCTATGTTTTTATGCTTTCTTGCTGGGCCTTGGCTCACGGGTGCTACGTGGTGCAGGTAAAGGCAAGGGTAGGCTAAATCGACCATGAGTTGGAGAGCTCTGGGGGCGAGGTGTACATCGTCAGCTGCTCGACCGCCACGGTCGAGAAATTGTACAGGAACGGAAACCTAAAATGTATATTTTTCCATTAGAGTGGCTTGAACTATTTGTAATTTCTAGAATTTATTGTAACTAAGACATCTAAACCCTATTTTGAGTCTCCTAGTATTAAACCGTCATTTTTAATGAAAATAGCCTGTTCGTGACCAAAATCTTTTTATTCCTACTCTGATAATGGTATAGAGTCTACACATTGTCTGAATGACTTGATTAGCAAGTCTTGCACTATTTTAAACACACAGTGTAAGGGTCTTGGTTATCCAGGGCGTTACAGCCTCAATCAGGAGCATAGCCTTACTTCCAAAGGTCAAAGAGAAGGAGGTATGTTCTGTGGAGGTGCGATGTAAGGTTCTATAGGCCTAGAGTACTTGTGAGAGCTGCTCAAGAAATAATCGCTTGGATTCATCTAACCACTTCTTTAAGCTCGCCTTTAGGATTTTGTTTACAGCCTCGACCTACCCATTATCCTACGAGTATGCTACCGACAAAAAACTATTGGTTATGCCGTATTTTTCACAAAAATTTGTGAAGATATCATTATCGAACTAAGATCCGTTGTCAGATACGATCTTCTTTGGGAGCCCAAATCGACATATGATATTATTTATGATGAAATCTAGGACTCTCTTCGAGGTTATGGTTACAGAGGCCTAGCCTCAACCCACTTCATGATGTATTCAATGGCGACAACAACATAACGAACACCTCCTTTTCCTGTTGGCAAAGAACTAATCAAGTCGATCCCCCATACTGCAAACGGCCAAGGGGATGAGATCATGGTTAACTCAATGGGCGCTACTCAGGCAACTGTGGTGAAGCGTTGGCATTTGTCACATTTCTACACATACGACATCGAGTCCTTTGTCAGCGTAGGCCAAAAATAGCCCTGTCTCAGTATCCTTAGAGCTAGTTCTTACCCCCCAAGATGGTCTTTGCTGAAGCCTTTGTGTATTTCGTGCAAGATAGTCTGTGCTTCCTCAGGCAGAACACACTACAAGAGGGGTAGGGAATGCCCTCATCGATATAGAGTCCTTTCAACCATAACATATCGTAAAGCTTGATATAACAACTTTTTTGCGCCCTTTCGATCGTTATGTAACTTACCGGTTGCGAGGTACTCCAATATGGGAGTCATCCAGGCCGGTTTTATGTCAATCATTCTAACCTCAACTGATTCTGCTATTATGCTCAGTTTTTCCAAGAACTCCACTAGAATTATGTTTAGTGTATCTGCGTCTTTGGTGGTAGCAAGTCAAGCCAAAACATCAGCATTGGAATTCTGTTCCCGAGGTACTTGTTCAACAGAGCTAAACGCGAATTCAAACAACTCGCCCTTAACCTTGGCTAAGTAAGCCACCATCTTGATACCACAAGCTTTATACTCCCCCAATATCTAGTTGACCACGAGATGTGAATCACTATAACATTGGACAGCCTTTGCTTTTAGATCTTTCGCCACCCTTATTCCTGCCAATAGGGCTTCCTACTCGGCTTCATTGTTGGAAGCTGCGAATCTGAATCTGAGAGTAGAATGGAAACAATGCCCTTCGAGGGAGACTAAAATTATCCCAACTCCTGATTCATATTCGTTAGAGGATCCATCAACAAAGATTTTCCACAACTCCTACACTGGTTCTCTCATTGGCTCATCCTAAAAACCTGTGCACTCAGCCACGAAGTCAATGCAGGCTTGACTCTTGATTGTTGTATGTGGCATATACAATATCTTGAACTGGCTGGGTTCGATCACCTCCATGTTTTTCTCGATCTGGCTGAGTTCGTTCCTACCTGATTGGTTCACCTATCACAGTCTTTACGGACCATTCCGCCTTAAAATACCTCCTTTCCAAAAAGGATGCTAAGGCGCGTTTAATTAGGTGGATCCTTCTATTACAGGAATTTGATCTGACTATAAAAGACAAGAAAGGAGTTGAAAACATGGTAGCAGACCACTTATCTCGTCTTAAATTTTTTGATTCCGCTGATGGCCCAGCCATTCGAGATGATTTCCCTGATGAACATCTCTTCACCATCACTAAGTTGCCATGGTACGCTCATATTGTTAATTACTTAGTGACTGGCGAACTTCCAACTGCATGGAGTGCACAAGATAAACGTAAATTTTTGGTCGAGGTTCGTAACTTCTATTGGGATGACCCATATCTTTTCAAGTATTGCCCCGACCAAATTATGAGACGTTACATTCCAGATGATGAAATTTTTAGTGTTCTGAATTTTTGTCATAATGAAGCTTGTGGTGGTAATTTTTCTATGAAAAAGACTGCTACAAAAATCTTACAGTGTGGTCTTTATTGGCCCACTTTGTTCAAAGACACTAACAATTTCTGCCGATCATGTGAAATGTGTCAGAAATTAGGTGCCCTGTCCCGACGACATATGATGCCATTAAACCCAATTCTTGTAATAGAAATATTCGATTGTTGGGGGATAGAATTTATGGGACCATTTCCACCTTCTTCTGGCTACCTTTACATTCTCCTCGCCATAGACTATGTCTCAAAATGGGTGGAAGTTGTGCCTTGTCGAAATAATGATAACACAACTGTTGTGAAATTCTTAAAGGAAAATGTGTTATCTAGGTTTGGCACACCTCGGGCTATCATAAGTGATCAAGGCACCCATTTTTGCAACTATTCTTTCGAGACCTTAATGCAAAAATGTGGTGTAATTCATAAGGTTGCATTGCCTTATCACCCACAGAAAAATGGCCAAGCTGAGTTAGCCAATCGAGAAATTAAGCAAATCTTAGAAAAGACGGTTAATCCTGACCGCAAAGATTGGTCCTCACGACTTCTCGATGCTCTTTGGGCATACCGCACTGCTTACAAAACTCAACTCGGTATGTCTCCTTATAGGCTAGTCTATGGTAAAGCATGCCACCTTCCTGTTGAGCTGGAACACAAAGCTTATTGGGCAGTTAAAAGCCTAAATTTTGATCTCAAGGCAGCAGGACTCAATCGTAAGCTTCAGTTGTCAGAAATTGAAGAATTAAGAAACGATGCTTATGACAATTCTAGGATCTACAAGGCTAAAATGAAAGCGGTTCATGACAAGGAGATCCTAAGAAAAGAATTTGAGCCAAACCAACGAGTGCATCTTTATGACTCTCGTCTGCATATCCACCCTGGCAAGCTGAGATCAAGGTGGACTAGCCCATATGTTGTGAAATTTGTCTTTCCCAACAGTGTTGTTGAGGTCATAGACCCAACTGATGGGAGAGAATTCAAAGTAAATGGCCAGCCTAAAGAAGTCACCCTCGTGGAACCAGTTTACCAAGTTTGAGAAGTGTTCCAAATTGTTTGTACATAGGTTTGTTTTCTGTTTATTTCCCTTTTGTCATTTTATTTTATTTGTTATCATTTTGTGTTTTCAGTTTTTCATGTTTTAGAGAATCAATATTCGTTCTATCACTTGACGCTCGCTATCCAGGTGTTCTCTTTCCCTGCTCTTTTACATTTGTTATCTTTTGAGACATTGAGGACACTGTCAGATTTTTGTTGCGGGTGGTGAGCATATTCATGCACGTTCATGTTTATTTTTGTCATATTAATATTTTCACAGTCAAATTTTTTAAAAATTACTTATTTATTTTTGCAAAATGTTACTTTTGAGTTAAGTTTTGTTATCTGTATTACTAAGAGTTTCTCTAGAGTTACCTAATACACATGCCAATTGTTGTGGTAAGATGGTTGTTAGCACATATTTGCTTAGAAATTTTCCATGTTTAAGTAATTCATTCTTTTGTGTGAGAAGTGAGAATTGAGAAAACAACTTTTAAATTTTTATTGATTCTTAGAAATGGTTATAATTATTTGGACAAGGTATTGTGGTATGAATGGATGATGTTTTAGGGATAATATTTTCTATAGACAAATATTATTAGAGAGCCTTTTATTATGTTGTTCATGAAAAAGAAAATGAAAAAAGAAAGAAGAAGAAGAAAAGTGAAAAGAAAAAAAGAAGAAAAAAAAATATATATATATATATAGAAAAAAAAAAGGGGAGAAAGACACAAGAGCAATATTTCTATCATTTTCAATTATGTTGTCTCTTGTGTCCAAAAAAAAATGTGTGTTTATTAATTTCATATTTTATTTTATGGCTCTTAGAATAAATGTAAAGATTTTCTATTTAACTTAAAATCCCGAAAAACTGGTTTTGTGGTACTCTTTATGGTGGTTGTCCAAATAGTTTATTTCCTATCTTCATTTCAATAATTATTTGAGAGTTTGTCCTAAATATATACAAATTTGATGAGTGCTTACTTCTTTTCCAACTCCATGAGTGAAATCCTTGAACTTTAAATATTTTCAATTACATGAGAGGTTAATGAAGTTGAGACTTTTACTTGGAATAATTTCAAAGGCTTTATGTGCTATGGTTTTCGGTAAGAAGGTTCAAGTTTGGTGCACACACTCACAACTCTAGATTTATTCGAAGTAATTTTGATAACTCTTGTTGACTTGTTACTAACATTTTGTGTTAATACTTAAGTTATTTTATAATTTTTGACCGGAAATATATCATGTTGACATTTATTATTTCGCTTGAATTGCTAGAGACTAGCAATAAGCTGGTTGTGGGTTGTGATTAGTGCTCAAAAATATCATTTTATTAGTCTTAAAAGTGTAAAATTAATTAAGTTTTAATTAATATTTTCATGGATTTATTGTCATATATTTTATATTTGAAAATATTGATTTTAATTTAATTTGTGTTTAATTTTCAGGAAATAAATTTATTTTGACACAAAAAAAATGAAAGAAGAAAGAAAGAATTAAAATTGAAGAAATCATGAAGAAAATGGCATTTTTGAAGATGGAATTGTCAAAAATGAAGCCCAAACAGCCAAAGCCAACATCTGCTCCCTAGCTGCCACGTGGTAGCTTGCCATTCGCCCAGCCGAGCCTCGCCGAAGCCGAGCCGCACCGAAGCCAAGCCGCCTGCCATGATCTGACAGCTGCCACCAGTCAGCCTGCACGACTGACGCGCCTGACGCACCTGTCCCCCACGTTCTCCCACGCGCCTGACGCACTCAGCTACCGACCAGTTAGATGCTGCCACCTGTCCCCTGCCTCAGCCTCTGTCCCCCATGCAACAACACGCCACCACCACGCGCCAGGTGCTCCCCACGCACCCGACATGCATGCCAACGTGTCTGCTGCACTTGTCCCACTTTGCACCTATTTTGCAGCCATTTTCGCACTATTTTGTACACAGTTCTATACGTTTTTTAGTCCTATTTACACTATAAATAGAGTACCAAATGGAGTAAAATCTCATCAGATCGTGGAAGGAAGAGTAGAGAGTATTGTTGGAGGGAAAAACACTTATTTTTCCTATTTTTCTTTTACATTTTTGCGAGTGAAAACAATGCCTATTTTAGGCTAAATTCTCTTGTGGAAAGGCTAGAGTAAAGTTCATGTTTAACATTATATTTTTAATATATTGATTCTTTATTTTGTTCTTCATTTCTATATATTTGTTACAATTAAATTTATTTTCTTCTAATTTTTATTCTAAATTTATTAGTGTCTTTTACATAAGTCTAGTCATGCTCTTCTTATGTAATTTAGGCTTTTAATTTAATTTAGGATATTTGTTATATTATATGCTTTTTACTGCATTCTGCCATTGGTATTTTGTCGCTCTAAGGTATATAATATGATAGGTTTTTAAAATTAGAAGTTAGTATAATCTAATTAAAGAACATATTTTAAGGTGAGCTTTATTATATATATTTTCCAACTACAATTAATGGTGTAGAATTATAGTTGAGTAGAATGAATCAATTTTATTAAAATATATATACGTTTGCATGAATGAAATTTATGCGTTCCATACTTTCTTTCAGATTCTAATTCCTCGATTTTATTCATTTAATGTTTATATTCTTTTTCAAATTTACATTTTTCCAAAGTTTATTATTTTTAATTTACTAATCTTTCTTTTTATTTTGTATTTTACCTCTCTGTGGATACGACATAGCCCGATTACTACTGCAACCGCTTAGGAATTATTGGGCAATATCAGTACTTTACAAACAACATCCAAAAATACCCCTAGCCGTGGTAGCCAGGTAGACCATACATGTACGCGCCACATCACGCTCTCCATACTCATGGTCGATTGATTTTCTCCTTGCCCTTACCTACACCACAGAGCACCCATGAGCCGAAGCCCGGTAAGAAAACTCCACAAAAACAGATAACATATGCATGTGAACCATTTAGCATATAACCAACTAGTTAACAAGCTAAACACATACGGCCATGCCGTCTCAGGCGCTTTACCAGGCCCTGAGTTGCGTTCTACACCATATGGATATCCCAGGTATCCTTCAGGGTCTTACCCTGGCAGTTCGCACTCCGCGTGCTAAACGCTACTCCCGGCCCCTTGCCGTTCTCGGCCTTCGCCGTTCCCGGCCCTTACCGATCATTCACATATATGCATACACAGCGTAAATAAAACATATACTAACATAATCAATGGGCTACACCCAACACATAATCACATAGGGCCTGCAACGCCACTATGGGGCCTCGCCCTGCTCTATGGGTACAACAGCTTTCTTACCTCTGTCCCGAGCTTCTTGAGCACTGAACCCTCAAGTACGTTCCCCTAGTCCAAGCCACACCGAGAACCTAGTCACAACACATACATAACACTCCCATTACTAACCAATTGAAAAACATCTCCCGGAACCAATCCCGAGCTCTTGGGACCTCCCGGATCCCCACACAAGGTGATGGAAGCGTCCCCCGAGCCCCCTGGGCAAATGCCTAAAAACTGAAATTTCCCCCTACCTAGAAATGGCCTAGCACCATGGCGCCACCCTATGAGGGCCACGACGCCCACAAGAGCCCCTGTCCACTTATGAAACCAGCGCCGCGACACAGAAGAACAGGGCCGCGGCGCCCCTACACGAACCCAGAATTCTGGGTTTTCCCCTGCATTTTCCCCGAGCCAAAACACTCCCAAATCATTAGCAATACTTACCGATGTCCCAAATTCAATTCAAAACCCCAAGTATGCATGGAATTCTTAAACTAAACCAGAAATAACTTTCAAGTATGCATGGAATTCTTACCTCAAGATGGAATTCGACCTTGAGCTTTATCCTACTCCAACTCCAAGCTAAATCCCTTTGATTCCCAGCTGGATTTTCACAAACAACAAGCTGCAAATTCAACTTCAACCCTCATTCTCAAATCCTCAAAACAAGCTTAAACTTTAATGAAAAACATGGATGAGTTTCTTACCTCTGTGATTAACACACCCTTTAGCTAAAGCTTGAATTCAATTGCTCTAATCTCAGCCCTAAACCCCTTTCTTGATCCCAAGAGATTTTCCCTTCCTTCCTTTCGTTCTTGCTTCTTAACTTTTTCTTCACTTTCAGCAAGACTTGAATTTGTCTAAGTGTAGAAAACATGAATAGCTTTCCCACTCAGCCATGGCTATCTAAATCCCAGCCAAAAGACCCATTTACCCTTCCATCTAACCCATATTCTAACTAATCCTCAAGGGCAACTTAGACCTTTCCTATCCTCTTACAAATATACCATTTTCTCACTTAGAGTAACTATCCTCAATGGTTACCTATGGTTACCCAAGCTACTAAAATACCATTAATCATTAATTAAAAGTCCCCAACTAAATTTATAATATTCCCAAAATACCCCTAGGCTCCTCCCGAGCCGGGTATTTAATCCTGTTGTGACTTTAAGCGGAATAGCTCTCTAGGACCGTCTCGGAACGTGAATCACAAATATATCACATTATATCAAAAATATCACATATATTACATTTATGCCCTCAACAGGCTAAAATTACCAATTTTCCCCTAATAACCAAATGGGGCCCACATGCATATTTAATCACCTAAACATGCATTCTAACCACATATTCATTAAATTCACATAACAATTTGGGTCGCTACAACTATCCCCTCCTTACAGAGATTTCATCCTCGAAATTACCTGAACAACTCGGGATACCGCGCCCACATATGTGATTCAAGTTCCCACGTCGCCTCCTCAACTTTGCTGTTCCTCCATAGCACTTTCACAAAGGCGATGGTCTTGCTCCGCAAAACTTTATCTTTCCGGTCAAGAATCTGAACCGGCTTCTCCTCATAGGACAAATCCTGGTCCAGCTCCAAACTCTCATAACTCAGTACGTGTGTTGAATGTGATACATACTTTTGGAGCATGGACACATGAAAAACATTATGAACCCTTGATAAGGCTTGAGGCATCGCCAACCTGTAGGCTACCTCCCCAACCCATTCCAGAATCTCAAAGGGTCCAACAAACCTAGGGCTCAGCTTGCCCCGAGCACCGAACCGTTTCACTCCTCTCAGAGGTGAAACCCTAAGGAACACATGGTGACCAACCTGAAATTCTATGCTCCTACGTTTTAGGTCTGAATAACTCTTCTGGCGACTTTGGCAGGCGATCATTTGCGCTCTAATCTTCTCAATTGCCTCATTGGTTCTATGAACCCTAGTCCATAAGTCTCTAGTATTATGAGGATTACAAGCTTGTGAATGCAGGCTTTTACATTGTATTCTCAGGAAGCGTTTAGATTGCTATGAGTACAAGTAGTTTTCTCTTCAAAAAACTGTACCATTTACAATGAGACTCCCATCCCTATTTATAGAGTCTAGGGTCATTAATGTTAATCATCAGTAATTAATACACACTATTCCTACATATGGGGGATCAAGACACTTCAATGAATTGGGCTGAACTGAATAGAGATCACGGCCAAGGCGAGATTTACGAGGCCCACTGCAGAAAGGTAACCACTTTACGGGGAACATGCCACTAGGACTGTCAGGGCATGCTGTATGTACTTCTGTGTCAGGCGGTGTAGTGGGCGTGCGAATTTTCAAGTCGTGCACTCGACAACAGTGTGGATAGATCGCTAATAAAGATTGTCAGATGATCCTCTGAATCTGAAAACCCGCACCTAATGACAGGTTGTTCCTTGTCCTAGGTCCGAGAACTAGAACCTTGGACCTGGGAGGCGATCGAGAGATGAGACTCCTCCCCTCAACTGTCCGAGCTGGAGAACCTCCATCTCCAAGACCAAACATCAGCAAGTAACTTACCAAACACCTACGACCCCTGTCAAAGATAAGGCGTCATCCAGGAAGCACCTTGCTCCGACTATAAGCCTCAGGCAGTAACATGCCCTGAGGATGTCCACAAACATCCTAGCCAGCCACTGGAAGTTGCCACATGTCAGTGGTGAAAAATATGGACAACATTTTAACCCAAGTCTCTACTTGTCCTCGGACATTAGAGACTTCAAATTGAGGAAGATTTTGAAGAGCCCTCGGATAGTAATCGTTTGAATTTTCGCTGATGTCACTCTGAAAAGCATAACAACATGTCAACGCCCCATTGTTGGGCCCATCAGTCTCTGCATTTAATTAGGGTTCACCTCGATATCCCGAACGTGTACTTTGCGCCGGAGGTGTCTTGTCCTAAAGAAAACAATGATTGTGATCCATGCCTTTTGAACCTTGACTGACGGATTACTTTCGTGAAGCTACTCATCCGACATTTGTGGGGAAGTTGCTTCTCTAATACGTTTCACTGGGTATAAAAACCCAGAAAACCATCAGTCTCATACTTCAACCATTCGAAAATCACAATCCCTCCGAGCACATATTATTTTTTCTCTCGTGTCTGCTTCTTGTCTTCAACCCCTTCCAGGAGTTCTGCTTCTTGGTCAGACCACAGGCTATGCTTCAAGGTTAGGACTCACCTCAGCACCTATCTTCGCTTTATTTCGGGTAAGTACCTTCGACCACCTTTCCTTAGAGTGTTCTAGTGTTTTTCGATATATGCTTAGGAACGGCAGTAGTGCGGAGTTTTAGAGTTTGTTCCTCATTTTTATGAGTCATTTTAGGAATATTTTGACATTACACTCGTTCAAAATGACCTTCAAAGGTCTTTTTGTTAAATTTGCGTTTCTGGGCCTGTGACCAGAATCTGGGAATATTCCAGATTCCAATAGGTTCGTCCTCTCCGGCTTGTCCTTAGGCATCGGGACCATCTCACAGTTTTAAAACTCTTCTTTCCTTCCCGAGCAGTTTTCTTAGAGTCACTTGTGTTTTGGCCATCTTTCCTTTAATTAGAATACTAACTACTTGGTTTTTTGTCTCGAATGTCCGAGGAACTCGACCAATTACATGAACACGGATTTTACCTTTTCAACAAGGTTTTTCCGAAATGGCCAGCACACAAGATCCTTCTGAAGGGAACGCAAGGACAAGGACCCAATAGTAGAGTGGGGAACAAGTCATCTGTCTTGACCTCCAGGTGGCGGTGACACCGGGGAACGTCTGAAGACTCGGGGCTCACCGTGGAGGAGGTAAACAGAGCCCCTGGTCCACACCCTTTGCAAAAATACCAGGGTGAGGCATTCGAGGCATAGGATTATCACACTTTGCTCTGACATCATGATGCTCTAGAGGCTATCATGAGGTACTATTCAGTCAGGGACAAATGCATCATCCGTCTCTACTGGGAGTTCGTGAGGGCACATCACAGCGTCTATGGCATTGGTGCTTAGAGCCAGGCCCACCTAATGGCAGGGGCTACCCTACCCGCCAAACAGTACTTCGTTAAATTTTTCAAGTACGCGGGGATAGCCCCCTTCCAGCTCTCCCCCAACGGCTATAGAGTGCTCGTGGGGATGTATATTCTTTTCCGGAAGCAGAAATGGCTAGAGCCTTCACCAGTAGAGATCCTTCATTTCTACAGTTTCAAGACCACCCCTCGGAAGAAAGGTTCCAAATGGAATGGATACTATGCCTTGGTGAAGTATCCAACTTCGTTGCTCAGGTACAAGGCTCCCCACCATAACGAGAATCATGGTCGGGACTTCAAGGATGCCTTCTTCTTCACGAACGACTTTCTGACCCATAGCAATCCGACCTTAATTCTTGACTTCGCCCGAGTTGGTGAGTATCTTTCCGAGTGCGTTTATTCTATCTCACGAGGACCTTTTTGTATTCGACACTTAGTCATTTCCTTTTGAATAGGTCCTTTCCGCTGAACTCCATACGTTCAGCTTTTCAAGGATCACCTCCAGGCAATGAAGGCTTTCCCCGACCGAGATATGGACCTTAGCGTCCAGGTAACATAAGAAATTCTCATTAGGTCGGGGCTTCTCAGAGCCGAGCAAAGGATAAGCAATTCTGAGCTAACCAAATACCCCCAATCCAAAAAGTCCCTAGAGATGGCATCTTGCCACCTCAATTACATAGAAGGGCTAGCCAAGACAACTTTTTATAGGCGACAGACAAAGGAAAGGTTGGTGAATGCGCGGGCCATAGAAGAGGCCCAGGAGGACTAGGAGCTTGAGGAGGAGTTTCAGGCAGGGATGGAAGCCTCCCACCTGGACTTAGCTAATTCACCTCTTGTCCTTACATCTGCTTTCCGAGTAGATGATAGGATAAGTCCCGAGCACATCTGGGCTTCCCCAACACTCCTCCATTGTGGTCAAATCTCACATAGGCATTGGACTAGGGAAGAATTCCAAGACTACCTAGATCTCGTAAATGTTTGCCTCCACCACCCTAATAGGCAATCGACCTCCCATGGGTTTATACACTTAGACCAAGTGACATCCTTAACCTCGAGCTGGCACCAATATTAGCTATGATGCAAGGAATAGGATAGTACACCCTCACTATCTCCACCGAGGATCAAGTCACAGTGAGCCTCTAAGTAGCTTATTTTATTGCCTTATCCTTGTGAAGATTGTATGCTAACCGCTTACCTTATTCCTGCAACTCACATAGGATTGGCGGACATTGCTCAGTTTTCCTTAATGTTGGGAGAACCCCCTAGCTCTTTGGCAGGAGAGGGATCATCACATCCTCAGGAGCAATCTGATCCCTCTCCTTCGGTCAAGAGGCAGAGAGCTTCCACTCCTCTGGCGGAGCCCCTTGTAGTTGATCTGCCCCTAGTGGTGGAGATCCTTTCCTCGCCTGGGTTAGACGAGGCAGCACAAGATGTAAGGTCGGAGGAAGTACAAGACATACGACCAGAAGGGGTGTCAGAATCAAGCCAAGGGTCGACTCAGAACTTGGCGCAAGAGGCAGTGCCACCCGAAGTCCGTCTCCTTGTATATCCTGAGAAGTATGAGGGGGACTTGTTGGAGCAGTACAAGAGGATGCTTCAACACTTCAAAGCAAGGCAGGCCAAGGGTCTCTGGCAACTCAAACCACCCTTAGAGAGGCCCATCATTCCCCCAGTCGATCAAGCTGAGCTGGAGACCTTGTTCTCTGCCAAGCTAGGGGACATAGTTGTCTCTCTCGCCACTAAGCTCCTCCAGGGGGTTAGCTCCACCATGTGTGAGTTGCCAGACAGAAGCTTCTCCCAACTCAGCAATAGTAACAACGAATTTCTTGTGGCCTCATGTCAGTTTGCTTCTGTCCAGGTAAGCTAATCACTCCCACGCTTGTGTTCAACTTAACCAAATGTTATTGAGCTAACACACTTGTTTATATTACTCTTTTTTTGTAGTTCGCCTTAGCCTGCCAACACCTGGGAGACATTATGATTTAGAAGTCATATGAACTATAGAGATCCCAAGACAAGATAGCCTCCCTCAAGGAGAAGATGAAGGGCTCTCGGGAAGAACTTGCCCGAGCTAGAGCTGCCCTCGAGGGCGGGCAAAAATGCTCTCGAGATTTTGAGGAGACCCTCCAGAAAGCCTCTAAGGATTTTCAGCAGGCCAAAGGGGAAACGCAGGCGGCCGTCAAGGGCAGGCAACGAGCCCAGGAGGAGGCCAAGAAAGCTACGGCTAAGATCACCTGAGTGGCCCTGGATAATTCTCAGCTTCGGGAGCAGGCTAAGGGGGCTATTGATCTGGCTGAGCTATCTGAGAGGAAGACCTTCCAAGCCATGGAGATGAATAGATCTGCCATGTTCCAGGTGGAGAAGCTCAAGCAGGAGACCGAGTCTATCATTGTGGATGCCTTTTATATGGCCTGGTATCACAATCAGGACATGAACCTGGACTTCACCGGGGAACCCGAGAAGTATAAGTTCCTCTTCAATGAGCACCTCCGAGCTTCCCAAGCTGCCGAGGAGACCTAGTGATCCCAACGGACCGAGGCGACCCTACTTTCCAAGGCGGCCCAGGTGGGCGGTGACCGAAGTAATGATTCAATCATTGAACTGGTGGCGGAGGTTCCTGAAGACTGTGTATAATTTTTGCATTTGGGCCTCGTGCCATGAACTTACTGGTGTATAGACAAACAATCGCTCGAGCCTAGAGCATATTTGTAATTATTTACCCATTTAAGAATTATGTAACTGGCAATGCTTTTTATCTGGTTTGGTTCTATGAATTCACTGTAACTTAAATTGCCACGTGAATAAGCACTCAAGCCATTTTTAAACTCACAGTTCTATAAATTCCACGTAACACGAATGCCATGAGAACAAGAACTCAAATTGTTGTTAGACTCTCGGTTCTATTAATTCCACGTAACACGAATGCCACGAGAATAAGAACTCAAATTTTTTTTAATACTTGGTTCTATAAATTTAACATATCACGAATGTTACCAGAACAAGAACTCAATCATTTTAAACATTTGGTTCTATAAATTCAATGTAAAATGAATGCCACTAGAATAAGAACTCATAGTCTTTTTAAACATTTGGTTCAATAAATTCAACATAACACGAATGCCATGAGAACAAGAACTCATAGTCTTTTTGAACACTTGGTTCTATAAATTCAACGTAACATGAATGCGATGAGAACAAGAACTCATAGTCATTTTAAGCACTTAGTTCTATAAATTCAACGTAACACGAATGTCACGAGAACAAGAACTCAAAGTGTGTTTAAATACCTGGTTTTCGTGTTTAGTCTCTTGTAGGCCCACAGTCCTAGAAGTAGTTTTCACACAAAATTTACTTTAGGTCTGTACTCATCATTTTATGCCCCTATAACCCAAAGATTCGGGCTTTCAGGGGTCCTGGCATGAGAAAACACCTGCTCCCCGAGTATGCACTACTCGAGAGGTCAGAGGTTTCGACACTGCTCCCCAAGTGCATACCTACCTTCTAGGTTGTCCTCTCAGGAGGTGATGTTAATGATACACCCAGGCGTAGGCTGTCTGGATATCTGATTGTATTGCACAGATTAGGATTTGGTTACTACTCTGTAGGCGCGCGCTGTCCTTGGGAGGTAACCTGAATTCTTGTCTGTCATACTGGCTTTTCTAAGCTAGGATATAGTGATACTAAGGGCGCTCTGCTCATCGACTAGCCTAGCTTCCCATATCACAGATTTCCCGAGGCCAAGTATGTGTACTCGGCCTTTCATTCACATCTCGAGACCAAGAGACTTTGTTAGAGCCCCTCGAGCTCGGTGTCCATGGGAGATAACAATAGTCTATTCTAGCGCTACTTGGGTTGTCTAGCTCTTAGGTACTAAGCGTAGTTCTGCCTGGAACAAGTTACCTTCTAGGCTAGACTTTGTTAGCTTCCTAAGACTTTCTATTCTCGGGATGGAAACGCTAGGCTTACTCCTCTGGGATATTTACAAGTCTAGTTTCCTAGGTCATTCCTTATGAGACGCGGTGCTGCCCTAACTCCATGCCCCCAAAGTGAGTCTCCGATCACTTGTCCATGTGAGAAGGTCTCTTTACAAATGATTAATAGAATATAATGGAAACTAAAGAACATAAGCAAAACAAACAGATTTCTTACTGTGGTTTATATACATGTTTTCCATTATATGTGCTCGAAGGCTACAGGGAGTATTACAGAAATGAAATTTTTTTGTTGCAGATGCTATTGGTAGTACCGACGAAGATGCTCGACATTCCAGGCGTGAGGAATCAACTCCCCATTAAGTCAGGCCAATTTATATGTTCCCGGACATACAATGCTCTCGACTTTGTATTGGCCCTCGTAGTTGAGTCCCAGCAATCCTGCACCTGGATCTCAGGTGGCTAAGAAGGTTCTTCGCAACACCAAGTCTCCAACCCCAAATTTCTATCTTTCACTTTGGAGTTGAAATATCTAGACACCCTCTGCTTGTAGGATGCAACTCATAGTTGAGAAGCTTTGCGTATCTCCTCCACGAGGTCTGGGGACTCCCGAAGTAAGGCATGGTTCATGGTCAGATCATACATATCCCGTCGGTGCGTTGAGATTGCTGCTAAAATTGGGAGCATAGCCTCATACCCGTAGGCCATCGAGAAGGGACAATGGTTGGTGGAGGTCCAGGCAGTGATTCAGTAGCTCCACAATTCCATAGGTAGATCCTCGGGCCAAGATCCTTTTGCCTAGTCCCGCCTTTTCTTCAGAGTGGACATGAGTGTCTTGTTTACTGCTTCCACTTGGTCGTTGGCCTGCGGATGGGCTATGGAAGAGAAGCTCTTGATGACACCATGTTGTTGACATAATTCTGTGAACACTTCACTGTCGAATTGCAATCCGTTGTCAGAAACTATCTTCATCGGAATCCCATACCGACAGACGATATTTTTTATGACAAACTCCAAAGCCTTTTTGGAGGTAATTGTGGCGAGCGGCTCGGCCTCCACCCACTTCCTGAAGTAGTCAACGTCCACTATGGCGTATTGCACCCCTCATTTCCCTATAGGTAGGGACTCGATAAGGTCGATGCCCCAGATGGCAAAAAGCCATGGGCTGGTCATTTAAGTTAGATCATTTGGAGGCGCTCGAGGGATGTTGGCGAAGCATTTGCATTTGTCGCATTTCTTGACGTAATCCATCGCGTCGCCATTCATGGTGGGCCAGAAGTACCCCTGTCTTAAGATCTTCTTGGAATGGCTTTACTCCCTAGCCTGATCTCCACAGAAACCTTCATGTACCTCTCACAGTATTAGATTGGCTTCTTGCTTGGACAGGCACCAAAGAAAGGGCAAAGAATAGCCTCATCTATAAAGCCTATTATCCAAAATTATGTACCTCGATACTTGGTACAAAAACTTCTAAGCTTCCTTCTTGTCTTGGGGAAATTCCCCGGAGATGAGGTATTTAACTATTGGCTCCATCCACCCCTCTTGGGGTCGTACTATTTCAACCTCGTCTGGAGCTGAGATACTCAGAGTCTCCAAGTATTTAATGGGGACCACATTGATTAATTCAGCATCTTTGGTCATAGCCAGCTTTGACAAGGCATCCGCATTAGAGTTTTGCTTCCGCAGCACTTGCCGAATAGTGAAACTTCGGAAGTTGTGCAGCATGCGAAGCATAGCGATTAATGCTTCGTACTCTACTTTGTTATTAGAGGCACTAAACCCAAAGCAGAGAGCACTATGCACCCTATGCCCCTCGGGGGAAACACAAATATCCCGCCCCTGCACCATTCTCGTTTGAAGACTCATCCACAAAGTACTTCCATATTGGTATAATTGCTGGGGTGCATTCGGTTCTCTCCTCATTACCGGTGCACTCGGTGATGAAATCAGTGAGTAATTGACCTTTTCTGGTGGGCCTCAGGTGGTAGGTGATGTCAAATTGACTTAACTCCACCGACCACTTCAAGAGCCTTCCAGACAATTCAGGCTTCTGAAAGACTTGTCAGAGTGGGTGGTTTGTGAGGACTTTAATTGGATGCGCCTGGAAGTATGCTCTTATCTTTCGAGAGGCAACCATCAAGCAGAAGGTTAACTTCTCCATTAGTGGGTACCTAGATTCTGCCTCGAGGAGTGTCTTGTTGATGTAATAAACAAGGTGCTTAATGCGGCTTTCCTCCCTTACCAACGCAGCACTGATGGCGTCTTCCGACATAGCCATGTAGAGTATGAGAGGTTCTCCATCTACTAGCTTGGACAGGACCGGAGGGTTTCCATGTGCACCTTGAGATGTTGGAACGCCCGTTCGCACTCTTCTATCCATTCAAATCTCTGACTCCCTCGGAGAACATTGAAGAAAGGGATGAACTTGTCCGTTGCCTTGGAGACAAAGCAGCTCAAAGCTGCGATCCTCCCTGTCAGGCTTTGAACATCTTTATGCTTCCAGGGAGAAGGCATTTTGATTAGAGACTTGATTTTTTTGAGGTTCGCCTCAATCCCACGAGCGCTTATGATGAAGCCTAGGAACTTACCGGAGGCTCCCCGAAATGTGTACTTTTTGGGGTTGAGCTTCATCCCGAATCGACGGAGCACAACGAAGACCTCAGCCAGGTTGCCTACATGATCTGCGGAGGTTTGGGACTTAACCAACATATTTTCCACATAAACCTCCATGTTCCGCCCCAACTGGTTTTTGAACATTTTTTTAACCAACCTTTCGTAAGTGGAGCCGGTGTTATTCAACCCGAAAGGAATCACGATGTAACAATAGACATCCTTGTCGGTTTGAAAGTGATTGTGCTCCTGATCAGCGACGTTCATGGATATTTGGTTATATAGCGTCCATAAATGACAACAACTCATTACCGGAGGTGGCCTCGACCATCTGACCTATCTTGGGGAGTGGAAAACAGTCCTTCAGACAGGCCTTGTTAAGTTCCAAAAAATCAATAAATATCCTCCAACTGCCATTTGGCTTTGGCACAAGGACAAGATTGGACAACTACCTGGGATATTCAACTTCTCGGATAAACCGACTAGAGAGGATCTTGTCAACCTCGGCCTTGAGGGCCTCTTTTAGAGTTTGGTCAAATGTTTGTTGCTTCTGCTGGATGGGAGCAAAGCAAGAGTCGACATTCAAGGCATGGCATATAATATTCGGATCAAGGCCAGTAATGTCAGAATGTGACCACGCGAACACATCTTGGTTCTCCCGGAGGAAGAACACTATCGCCTCATTGACCTCCATTTTCAAGCCTCCCCCGACTTTTACTTTCTTGTCGGGGGTTGAGGTATCTAAAATTACCTCCTATATTTGTTCAATGGACCACTCCTCTTGAACCCTTGGGTCTAACTCTTCAGGCTCTGAGTCTTGCACAGCTCGTACCTTTGGGATCTCAAAGTTCTCGGAGCCTTCCTCCCTTACATTCATCACTGGAGTCTTGAGGAATACATTGTAGAATTTTCTCGCCTTGTTTTGGTCACCGTGGGCTGTGTCGATTCCTACATCTGTTGGGAATTTCATGCACAGATGACAGATGGATGTGACTGCCCCAAACTCCATTAATGTTGGCCATCCCAAAATGGAGTTGTATGCCGAGGGACAATCAACCACCACGAATGTGTTGTATTTAAAGGCCTGACAAGGTACCTCTCCAAGTGTCACTGGGAGCTTTATCTACCCCATCAGGATGAGGGCTTCTCCTGATGTTGAGGTGCATGGGTACATGTCTACTGTAGTTTACCCTATCTTCTCGAAGGCTGACTTAAACAACATATTCGCTGAACTCCCTCTATCTACAAGAATTCATGCGACCATTTTGTTGGAGAGCTGGCTCCCAATCACCAACAGGTCGTCACTTGAAATGCAGTCCATGAGCATCATCTATGGAGAATGTTATGACTTGGTCAGCCATTCACGACATTTAGATAGGTAATTGGGTCAAAGCCATTACCTCATCACCGTGGTTCAAAGCTTGCGCATACGTGTTATGCGAGCTTCATGAGGTGCCCCCCAAGTGAGGTCCACCTGAGATGGTTCCTACCTGCCCATTCACTGGAGGAGGCCCTTGGGTCGCTGGATGCTGGGGAACTATAGGAATTACTGCCGAGACCACCGGCCCAAATTGATGCGATCCACCCTTAGCATATTGATGGAGGTGTCCCAGCTTGATGAGGTTCTCAATCTCATCCTTGAGCAGACGACACTCGTTACTGTGATGCCCAATGTCGTTGTGGAAACGACAAAAATTGCCAGGGTTCCGCCTATTCCTGTCCCTTCGGATGGGTTGTGGTTTCCTGTAGTGTACGTGCTATGTCGTGGCCACAAAGATGTTCTCTCAGGAGCACACGAAGTCAGTATACTCTGAATACTATGAGACATACTTCTCGCCTGATGTGACTCCATTCTTGGGCTGTGTGATTTCGCTTCCCCTGGGTTTGTAACCTTTACCCTTCCCTCCCCGCCATGTGCCACTGGGAGTTGGACTGGATTCAGCCGGATGGGATGGGGCAACAACTCCTACACTTAATGTAGGCTGAAAAGCGCTGTATCCAGTGGGTGCCGCCCTGATCCCTGTCGGAGACATACAAAATTCAGGAGCAGCCATGGCGCTATAACTGGAAGAGGTGGTTATGAACATACGGGGAGTATTGGATCCCCGAGGCAAGGAAAAGGGCGGATGCTCTGAACACCCTGATCTGGGCGTCCTCCCAGCTGATTTATTCTTGTGCTCGAAGAATGAAGTCATCCAGACGCCAGTATCCCTTTCGATGGAGATCATCCTGGAGTGGGGATCCCACGCAGATGCTAGCCTGCAATGCCACCAACTGTTGGCCATCATCAACCCTCTTGGTTCTTGCCGTTTCTTCTTTGAAGCATTTGATCTAGGCCTTGAGGTTCTCAAACGATCCATGCTTGATGTTGGCCAAGACGTCGACCTCAAAGCTTACCTTCTGGACCCCTATGATCTGTCTTTGGAAGGCGGATGATAATTGTTGCCACGTCTGAATGGATCCTAGTTGTAGTGTCTTAAACCATTCATCTGCTGGTCCTGTCAAGGTGAGGGGGAACACGTGACATTTTGCATCGCCGGAGACATGATGCACTGAGATTAGCCTATTGAATTTGGACAAATGGTCTGTGGGATCCCAAGCACCATCATATGCTGGTATGAACGGAATTTTGAATCCCAGAGGTAGCAAGGCCTCAACAAGGTGAGGAGAACATGGCTCTACCTCTTCTTCTTCCAAGTCAGACTCATGACCTTGTCTCCTGGCCATTCAAAGAATTATTTGCTTCAGAATTTCTAATTCCACTCGAAGAAGGTTGTGATCCCAGTTGATGCTCTGGGTCGGGCATTCTCTTCTCCGAGCATTGAGATTATCTTGGAGATCTGATGGGCCTCTACCCACAGGCTCACCTACTCCGACCTTATTACACCTCCGAGCATTGAGGTTGTAACGCCCTACTTCCTTAGAGCCGTTACTAAGTGAGTTTTGAAGGCGAAATAGTGTGCAATGAACTCACTAACCGAGGTTTTGAGCAAAAGTGTGACTAATTAAAAGTTAAGGCTGTAATCTTTGAAAATGCGTCGTTTCATTAAAACTTCTATCATTAAACATTTGGGATCCCAAAATAAGGTTTGAAAACTGATCATATCTTGAAATAAGGTTACAGTTAAGAAATCATAAAATCATAGATTATTACAGCCATTTTCGAATAAACCCCCAACCAAAGCAGTCGGGCAGGCCAAACATGTACGCGTCGCTTCACGCTCTCCGTACTCATGGTTGGTTGACTCAGTCATTGCCCTTACCTGCAACACAGAGCACCTGCGAGCCGAAGCCCAGCAAGAAAACTCATGCAGAACATAACATATGCAATGTATACAGTTTATCATAACAGATAATCCACAATAAACAAGTCAATCATTAGACTAAGCAAACACGGCCAAGCCGCCCCAGAGCCTTACCGAAGCCTGGGGTATCGGTTCTCACCGCGAGGATAACTCATGTATCCCTTGGGTCCCACCCTGAATATAGCATAACACATGTATCCACCGGGCCCCGCCCTGATTATAGCATCCCATGTGCTAGGTGTTACTTTCGGCCCACGGCCGCCCCGGCTTACGCCGTACTCGGCCCACGGCCGCCCCGGCTTACGCCGTACTCGGCCCTTGCCGTTCATTTCATCATAATCACTCATATAGTACATTTGAAATAATCATTCACACACATCATGATTCATTTAAGGTTAAACATTTGCACATAATACAATCTGGGGCCACGCCCTAACCTCGGGTGTTATAGTTTTCTTACCTGTATTCCGAGCCTCCTGATGCACTAAAGCCGCGAGCACGGTCCTCTAGCACGAGCCTCACCAACAACCTAGTCACAACACACAAGAAACATCCCTCAATACTAATCAACCCAAAACCACTTCCCGGGACCAATCCCGCACTCTCGGGACCTCTAAAACCTTGAAACAACACCCCGGAGACATCCCCCGAACCCCCGGAGCAAAGGCCTAAAATTGTCAAAAATGTGAACCTGAAATTTGCCTTGTGCCGCGGCACAACTTTCTTGTGCCGCGGCACACATCAGTCAGGGACTCCCTTGCCGCGGCACGAAAAACCTGTGTCGCGGCACGCCTTCGCAGACCCAGAATTCTGGGTTTTTCCCCTGCATTTTCTCCGAGCTAAAACCCCCCAAATCGTCCCAAACTCACACCCAAGCTCCAAAACCAACTCAAAACTCCAAATAGACCATACATCAACCCATAAACATCATAACCCAACTCAATAACACAATCACACTCAAAATCACCCATTTGATTCCAAATTTCAGAAAACTCAAACCCAAAGGCCAAAAACACAACCCAAGCTTGACAAACCTAAACCATGGCTTCAAAATCTTAAACCACAACAGAAAAGAAAACCCAAGGATGTTTAAAACTCTTACCTCAATCAAGAATCCAACCTTAAGTTTCCTTGGTTCATCCCCTTAGTCTTCAAGTTTCAGCTCCCTTCTTCTTCTTCATGCCCTAGCTTTTTCCCTCTCCTTCATCTTCTCTTCAAATTATCAAAGTATCAAATGACCAAGCCCCAAACCGTGTACCCCTTAATACCCAGCTGCCATATATCCAATTCCCAGCCAAATGACCATTTTACCCCTCCTTGCCTATCCTTTCCCAACTAACCTCAAGGGCACTTAAGTCCTTTTACTTCTATTTCATTTCTACCATTTTCTATCTAGAACTTGTTACTCTCAGTAGTAACTAATGGTTACCCAGGTTACTCAATCACCAATAACCATTACCCGCTAAATCTCAATCTTAGCCATAAAATTCCCGAAGTACCCCTAGGCTCCTCCCGAGCCGGGTATAGAAATCCCGTTGTGACTCTTAAGTTAATTTGCTCTCTAGGACCATCTCGGCACGTGCATCACAATAATACCACCACACTCACGTGGTACAAATCACGGAATACAATTATCACATATATGCCCTCAGCGGCTAAAATTACAATTATGCCCTTCAAACACAATCAGGGCCTACATGCATACTAATACACATAGTCATGCATCTCAGATAAACAATTAGTCAAATAACATGCTTTAAATCATAACCATGCATTTAACTCATAAAATCACACATAAATCCCAACATGCCCTCCTAGCACACTAATCAAGGCCCTTAAGCCTTAATAGCGATTTTGGGTCGTTACAACTATCCCCTCCTCATAAAAATTTCGTCCTCGAAATTTATCCAAACACATCAATCAGTAAACTCGCAACTCTGACCCTGAATCCCAAGGTCCACCGCCTTTACTTTACTTTTCAACAACACCCTTACGAGAGTAACAATCTTGTCCCACAAGATCTTGTCTAATAGCCATACTCTCGATAGCTCCTCGTTTACACCGCAACCCTGCTGAAGCCTCAGGGTCTGCCTAGATTACAATGACCAATTCATTGTCTTATTCCTGATTCCAGAGATACTCAAAAGTCATCACCTCTACCAGGTGGGATCAACTTGTAGGCCCCGCTGGCCTAACGCTTAGTACAACTTCAGAATCTTATGCTGAATTAAGAGTCAGAACTCTCCCTTCTTTCTCTGAACACCTTACAGATCCTCGTCTGTTAAAATGCAGAGACGCAACTCTTTCCTTCCGGAACTTTATTTCCTCAACACTTATCAATTTACAAGCTGTTAATCCTTTCAAATAGGCAGACGCTCCTGCCTTAAGAGTTCCAACAACCACTTGGCTTCTCTCTGAACCGATGCCAAATCGTAGTATTCACTACCCTTTGCCTCCTACCATGTCATATGTCGTGTTACTTTAACAAGACACCAGCAACCGCCACCACGACTAACTCATCAGGGATTACACTTCCCTTAATACTTCAAGTATTCGCCTACTCGGCGCTCAGTTCTTTAAGATATCCGATGAACTTTCAGACTGCCACCCCACTTGCAATCAACTGATAATTCCAGGTTCCCACTCTGCTCTTTTTCGTCCTCTAGGCCCATTCCAAAATTTAAACTACTAAAGGGCCTCAATTCAGTATCATCGACGTTCTATCTCGAAACCAGTTCACTTGACCCAACAACATTAACTCCCTCAACTGAGTTAAAACTTTTCATGTCCAAACAATTTACTCAGGGTCTAAAGTGGTCTATTCCCAAGATACACTACCACATCACCTAACCCCTCAGGGTCCAAAGGAAAACGCTATATTCCGGCACCCGCTCGACCCTCCCGGTACGACGTACCCTAGGAGGTGGAATGATATCCATTCAGAATTCTCGTTCATAAACCAAATCTAATTGGATCCTTCATCCATTCCTGGTATCCTACTGTACCACCATGACAGGGTCCTTCACAGTTTCAACTCAAGTCAACACTTCGGATTCCATAGCTCAGTGACACTCACCAGCTAACCCTTACCTATTAACATCATGCCGATCTCAGTCGTTGCTTTGACCACCCCAATACAATCTATGGCGCTATTCCCCGACTGACACACGCCTCACAGCTAGGAGTTCCGCCTCCAATTGAATTTCCATTCGCCCAATCGAGGATTCAAACACTGATCATCAGTCTATTACTTTTCACCACCTCTGTGTCTTCAACGCTATCTTTCTTACTAATACCCAATACTCAATCACCTTATGATATGCATAACTGTCAACTTAACGTTCTAAGTGTATCAACCAGGTTCATACTTTCGTCTCCCGCAAGGTTCGATCCAACCTCGCGCCAGATGCGCCTGGGCGTGCACAATCCGTGATACACTACCCCCATTTCCATATCCTCACCACCGAACAGGTCCTTTATGCAATCATTCTTTACTTAACCTTAACACACACATATTCCATCATCGTCCGTAACCAATCAAATCTTACCTTGTCTTCTGAATTTCTTTCTGATTTGACACCACTCAATCCGTCTAACCTCAAGTTTTGCTGTCCTTCTCATCTCGGATGTAGTCGTCTCTGGAGGTGCTTGTGCAATAGATGACGCGCTTACCAGTCTTGTTATGCTTTCAATTCTTCAGACGCCCTTCATTAGCTTCTTTGCGGCTTCAGATCAATTCTTCTCTTACCTGTCCTTTCTTCTTGTAGCTGTAATCTGAGAACTCCTGACGACACCCAACTAACACTCCGTAGAACCTTACCTGAGACTCTGCCTTCTGGGTACTAACGTCTTCAGCATAATAATCAGTTGCTCACCATTTCCGTCTGGGAGTAATCCATATGAACTGCTCGTGAGCTTGAAGGGGACTTGCCCACACCGTTCATGCATTCTCTGTCTAAAGAACTTACCTGTGCTGCTGCAGCTCGAACCGTTCCAGAATCCTTGTTACCAATTCCTCACACCCTGCCCGGTGCAACCTAATCAATTCACGAAAAGTCTTTATCCTTGGTTTCCAACTGGCAATAACCAGGTCGTAGATCAACTCTTGGGGACATCGTCCCACCTTGTATCCAACATTGTACTTTTCGTCCTATCCCGACGATACTAGCAATCCACGCAGTATAACACTCTGGCTAATCCAAGATCAAATTCCTTTGATTGCTTCAATAGACTTTCTGTCGGCCAATCCGTCTTTTACAACATTCCTTATACCAATCCTATCTGTAGTCCGACTTTGAAGTATTCCCTAAATCTTTCTTTGCATACCCACATAACTTTCCCACTGGTCAGCTCTGTCTCCTTTACGTACTCCAGATGATATCCTCAACAATCCATCTGCCAGAGTTTCTAATTCCTTCTCCATAAGTATTACTGTCCTCGGCCTCTCAAATGGCACCTTTGAGGCAACCTCTCTATGTCCATCTCCCTCTCAGAACATTCTCAACACCGAGCCCTTCTAGTTCGCTACATGCCCAAAGCACAAGCTCGCCAGTTAAATACTCATCCTTGAGGACTCAGCCTCGAACCTCGAATGTATCGGTGCATTCCAGTTCTCCGTTTCCCGCACCATGGGAAATCCATCCCAACATCTCGAGTCATTCTACGTAGAAATCATGTCCTCACCTGACCTCCTCTCAGGTGGCATCCTCTTCCTCATGTGCATACCAATTAACCTCCTGGTTCCTGTCGCCATCTCGATAACTACCTTTTCGATCAGGCTTCTTTCCAATCTCAATCTAGGTGCCCAAGCACTGTCTGGAGTCCTTTTTACCTCAAAATTGAGAATCCGACCTCGCTGCGTTCTATCAACAAAAGTACCGTCTTATCAGTCAGACTTTTCCCCTTTTTCTTGGCAATCCAAAAGCCACAACACTATCCGGGGTTCTTTCAACTTGATTATCACGAATCTATCTTTACTAATTCCATCAAAGGAAGCACCGCCCTTGCGGCTCTAGCACTCATGCTCTATACATCAACCATCCGTTCCTCAAACAATATGGCCCTCTCCGCCATCCACATGCAGACAAAAACTCTTTCCTCAAAGCAGCCCAAATGCCTTAGACTATTCCAGATCTCATGTCCTTAAATGGGTCGCCACCAATTCCAGATACATCCATCTGTATAAATTTCCGAAATGAACTATCCAATTCACCAAACCCATTGATCTACGCTGTCGTTACCCCTAACAGTCCAAACCAGACTTAAACATTTGCCCGCCTCCACGGTTCTAATCATGTCTTTAAGATCTCTCCTAACCATTCATCATCTAGGTTCTTTCTAACCCATTAAGCCAGTACCTCAGCCCGAGTACCAATTCCAGGCATCCCTCTGCCTCAACATTTAACATAACCCTCTAATCAGGATCTCTCATCCTCTTAACCATGGGTGGAAATAACTCTGCCCGTCTATTGATAAATCCCTTGTCAGTCCGAATTCTCCTCAAAACCCGAGGATAACACCCTTTAAGCCTTTCATTTAGTACCCTTATCTGACCATACTTCACGGTAAACCAACACTTGAAACCTTACTGTTAAAACATCGGAATCAGCTATTTCCCCAGAGAAATCCGCTGTTCACTTATCCCATCTCGACTAACAAACTCCACAGCTTACCCACACACTAGCGACCCTCTGTTGCTGCTTCCAGGGATAACTGGAGATCTAAACTCCAACCTATATCTAAAAACCCCTCTGCAAACACAATATCAGGTCCCCAAACCCTTCTAGGAACCAACAACACAATTTCACCTGTCAAAACTGACCCAACACCTGAACTCTGGGGTTCCTACTCTGAACCAAACCACCACTAGGTCCAAATATCCACAGGTATAATGCACACACAAGCATATACTAGGTCAAGTCCACAATGATATACATTTAGCTTACCAAATTTCTATCACCACTAAGTGTATCCACACTCATCATGCTTCATACAAGCCAGTAAATAGATATAACATATGAATTTAATTCAGAAAACTAACCACATACGCTCAATATGCGAACCATTATGCCAATTTTCATCCACATGCATAATAATGTTATTCAGCACACATTGATCTCAACATGCAACAGTCAAGGGCCAGGCCCTATCAGTATCTCATGCATATGTCATCTCATTCCTCATGCTCCATATAAATAAGCAGGCAAACAGGGCATTCAAACATATATTCAAACATGTCAATCATTCATACCAACCAACCCTGAGTCGAGCTTGTCACTGACAGCGAGCGTACATGTTCGGTCGATCTCCAGAACCAATAAACCTTGGCTCGCTCTGATACCAAGTTGTAACGCCCTACTTCCTTAGAGCCGTTACTAAGTGAGTTTTGAAGGCGAAATAGTGTGCAATGAACTCGCTAACCGAGGTTTTGAGCAAAAGTGTGACTAATTAAAAGTTAAGGCTGTAATCTTTGAAAATGCGTCGTTTCATTAAAACTTCTATCATTAAACATTTGGGATCCCAAAATAAGGTTTGAAAACTGATCATATCTTGAAATAAGGTTACAGTTAAGAAATCATAAAATCATAGATTATTACAGCCATTTTCGAATAAACCCCCAACCAAAGCAGTCGGGCAGGCCAAACATGTACGCGTCGCTTCACGCTCTCCGTACTCATGGTTGGTTGACTCAGTCATTGCCCTTACCTGCAACACAGAGCACCTGCGAGCCGAAGCCCAGCAAGAAAACTCATGCAGAACATAACATATGCAATGTATACAGTTTATCATAACAGATAATCCACAATAAACAAGTCAATCATTAGACTAAGCAAACACGGCCAAGCCGCCCCAGAGCCTTACCGAAGCCTGGGGTATCGGTTCTCACCGCGAGGATAACTCATGTATCCCTTGGGTCCCACCCTGAATATAGCATAACACATGTATCCACCGGGCCCCGCCCTGATTATAGCATCCCATGTGCTAGGTGTTACTTTCGGCCCACGGCCGCCCCGGCTTACGCCGTACTCGGCCCTTGCCGTTCATTTCATCATAATCACTCATATAGTACATTTGAAATAATCATTCACACACATCATGATTCATTTAAGGTTAAACATTTGCACATAATACAATCTGGGGCCACGCCCTAACCTCGGGTGTTATAGTTTTCTTACCTGTATTCCGAGCCTCCTGATGCACTAAAGCCGCGAGCACGGTCCTCTAGCACGAGCCTCACCAACAACCTAGTCACAACACACAAGAAACATCCCTCAATACTAATCAACCCAAAACCACTTCCCGGGACCAATCCCGCACTCTCGGGACCTCTAAAACCTTAAAACAACACCCCGGAGACATCCCCCGAACCCCCGGAGCAAAGGCCTAAAATTGCCAAAAATGTGAACCTGAAATTTGCCTTGTGCCGCAGCACACATCAGTCAGGGACTCCCTTGCCGCGGCACGAAAAACCTGTGTCGCGGCACGCCTTCGCAGACCCAGAATTCTGGGTTTTTCCCCTGCATTTTCTCCGAGCTAAAACCCCCCAAATCGTCCCAAACTCACACCCAAGCTCCAAAACCAACTCAAAACTCCAAAAAGACCATACATCAACCCATAAACATCATAACCCAACTCAATAACACAATCACACTCAAAATCACCCATTTGATTCCAAATTTCAGAAAAACTCAAATCCAAAGGCCAAAAACACAACCCAAGCTTGACAAACCTAAACCATGGCTTCAAAATCTTAAACCACAACAGAAAAGAAAACCCAAGGATGTTTAAAACTCTTACCTCAATCAAGAATCCAACCTTAAGCTTCCTTGGTTCATCCCCTTAGTCTTCAAGTTTCAGCTCCCTTCTTCTTCTTCATGCCCTAGCTTTTTCCCTCTCCTTCTTCTTCTCTTCAAATTATCAAAGTATCAAATGACCAAGCCCCAAACCGTGTACCCCTTAATACCCAGCTGCCATATATCCAATTCCCAGCCAAATGACCATTTTACCCCTCCTTGCCTATCCTTTCCCAACTAACCTCAAGGGCACTTAAGTCCTTTTACTTCTATTTCATTTCTACCATTTTCTATCTAGAACTTGTTACTCTCAGTAGTAACTAATGGTTACCCAGGTTACTCAATCACCAATCACCAATAACCATTACCCGCTAAATCTCAATCTTAGCCATAAAATTCCCGAAGTACCCCTAGGCTCCTCCCGAGCCGGGTATAGAAATCCCATTGTGACTCTTAAGTTAATTTGCTCTCTAGGACCGTCTCGGCACGTGCATCACAATAATACCACCACACTCACGTGGTACAAATAACGGAATACAATTATCACATATATGCCCTCAGCGACTAAAATTACAATTATGCCCTTCAAACACAATCAGGGCCTACATGCATACTAATACACATAGTCATGCATCTCAGATAAACAATTAGTCAAATAACATGCTTTAAATCATAACCATGCATTTAACTCATAAAATCACACATAAATCCCAACATGACCTCCTGGCACACTAATCAAGGCCCTTAAGCCTTAATAGCGATTTTGGGTCGTTACAGAGGTTGTCTCGTAGGTCGGCTTTTCCTCCAAATGCATCGTTATCTTCTAGGCGAGCCACCTTAGTCTCTCCATCAGACTCATTTTATCTGGGGTGTTCCTTTTGCGATTATTCCTATGGGACTCATTATGTCCCAAGGGGACACCAGCTCCCTGCATCGCGCGGTCTTTATGGGCACGTCGGGGCGAAGGGCCCAGAGCTCCACGGGCGCTGTCTGCCTGGTGGTGTCCACGGACCCTTGTTTCATTACCTTTACCAACCAACTACGGAACCTGGTGGTCTTCAGGCTCTTGACGGGCCCTCTTATTCTTCGAAGTAGGGTTATCATTAGCCTTTCCTTTACCACGATTTTGCGGTGGTGCTGAGGTTCCAACTGCTGGTGGGTACTCGACAGGCACCCGACCTGGCAGATCTTGCGCCTCTGCAAGTGGGTGCTCAGGAGGCACACCAACTGCGTCGACAAGTGGAACTCCAAAAGGATGCGCAGGTGACACTCATGTTGCCACTGGGGTCCACTTGCAACCCTTGGGCTGCAAGAGTGGCCTTCATGGCAAGTACCATCTCCTGAAGGGCAGCGATGTTACCTACTTAAGAATCAATTTTTTGTTTTTGGGTAGCCACCTGCTCACGGAGCACCACCACCTCCATGGGCTAAGGATATTCATCCTCATAATACCCTTGGTTGGCACCATTATCTTCGCCGTCGTACTCGGCGTACTCATTGTAGTCCTCCATCATCTCAGGTATGTCCTGAGGTGGTTGCCTACTGGGTTCTCCTCCTTCGACTCCAGAAGGAGGGAGCACCTCATCTGTAATGTTTCTTCATGTAGTCACCATGATCGTGAATGTTTCAAATGCTTCCTTCAAGCTCTCAATGAAAGCACGAAAATGTTGACTACCTTTTTCACTATCAACCTTAATAAGAGAGATTAAAGAAATGATTGTAAGAACACAAAGATTTTTATGTGGTTCAGGTAATAAAAGAACCCTAGTCCACGAGTCTCTAGTATTATGAGGATTGCAAGCTTGTGACTGTAGGCTTTTACGGTGTATTCTCAGGCAGCGTTTAGATTGCTCTGAGTACAAGTAGTTTTCTCTCCAAAAAATCGTACCCTTTACAATGAGACTCTCATCCCTATTTATAGAGGTTGGGGTCATTAATGTTAATCATTTGTAATTAATACACACTATTCCAACATTTGGGGGATTAATAGACTTCAATGCATTAGGTTGCATTGAATAGAGACCATGGCCCAGGCAAGATTTGTGGGGCCCACTGCAGAAAGGTAACCATTATACGGGGAACATTCCCCTGGGACTGTCAGGGCAAGCTGTACTTACTTTTGTGTCAGGTGGCATAGTGGGTGTGCAAATAGTAGAGTTGTGTACTCGACAAAACTGTGGACGGATCGCCCATAAAGGTTGTCAAACAATCCTCTGACTCTAAAAACCTGCACCTAATGACACGTTGCTCCTTGTCCTAGGTTCGAAAACTAGAACCTCAGACCTGGGAGGCGATCGAGAGAACCTCAATCTCAGAGACTGAACATCTGGGAGTAAGTTACAAAGGCACCTACAATCCCCTGTCAAAGGTAAGGCCTCATATAGGAAGACTCTTGCTCCAACTATAGGCCTCAAGCAGTAACATGCCCCGAGGATGTCCACAAATATCCTAACTAGCCACTGGGGGTTGCCACGTGTCGGTGGTGACAACAAGTACAAAACCCTAAAGTTAAGTATCATTTTGTATGCCCTGGTTTTCCCACACGCTGGTTAGCAAGCCGAGCTTCTGACTAATCGTAGTTATCTCACGAACTCCCCTAAGACCGGAACTTCTGTCGTTAGCTCGAGGAAGCCCAAAGGGCTCCCCTCCATTGTCCAAGACTGGAGCAGGTCCCCTGAAGGCCGAAGGTCGAGTCTAGCATGCAGCTCGGGGTACGAGCTGGATATGGGGGTGTGACCCCTTGAGAAGTAAACACACGCAAGGTAAACGTGCATATATCAGGCATCACGTGTCTGATATCCCCCTGACTTCTCGGACACGCAGCAGGAACGTGCGTGTTCAGACTCCCACGGTGGGGTTGGGCCGTGCGGCCCATTACTTCCTTATCTATTGATTTGACCACACTTATGTGTCAGGTTTAGGAATTAATCATGAATGTCACAGAATTGATACGATAAGTAAGAAGGTCACGGGATGACCTCCCTACCAACTTCCAGGTGCCTTCTCCTATAAATATGGAGACCCTGGGAGTTGATAGGGGTTAGAAAAATAATCTCTTGTAAGAAATACTTTGTAACCAAATACTCAGTACAGATCAATAATATTGACTAGTAGAGTAGAAGGATTTGAACCTTCGAACCACTTAAAAACTGTGTCTTGAGTCACCCCTTTCGTCCTCTAAGATCATATATCTATTTCGGTTCACATTTAGCACTAATCCTTTTCTCTCATTCTCTTAATTACCTATTGGCGAAGAACCACGTCAACACATTTTATAGACTTCACTTAAATATTATTTAAATAAATCATTAATTAAAACAATAGAGAAAAATCCTATATAAGCCCAAATCCAATATGGGCCTTGGGCCTTGGATTTTTGCAATTTAATTTCAAGGTCAATGGACTTTAATTCAAATCCTCTTTTATTTTTACGATACTTAATTAATTAGTTAAATATTTAAACCCTTATTCAAATACATATTTATAATTTGAGTTTTAATTTAATTTTATTCATTAATTTAACATCAATTTGTCATAATTAACACATTTGCCCAATTTTTGTCTTTTATTCTCTAAATCACATATTGACCTAGTCAACTTTAAAAATCCTAATTGATAATTAAATCAATTAATTGAGATATTCAAGATGAATTACTCAAAGGTGAATTTATTTACAAATAATTTCACTACCTTATTAATTCTTTGTGACTCTACTATAGACTCAAAATTGCACTCTTGAATTCATAGAACGCTTTACACCAAATGTAAATACGTTATCCATTGTTATAACCATTACATTCATTCAACCCTCTATCGATGATCAACTAATTAGACGGGTGCTAATTAAAATTTTACCACTTATTTGTATTTTATCCTTAAATACCACTAAGTTCCTTATAAACGATATTTCTGTAAATTTAAATACAGAAATGGGATCTCAATCATGTAACACTTGAACTAAGCTATAAGGAAATCATCATTTCACTTCTTACATAAAAGTTATATATTTCATATCTACGAAAAATGCTCCCACTCAATTGTACTACCAAGTCCCCAATATGTAAGTATGGTCTAGTGTCTAGGGTAAGCTGGTAACAAACATGTAACGCCCTAGGTAGCCAAGACCGTTACACTGTGTGTTTGAAATTGTGCAAGACCTGCTAATTAGGTCGTTTGTACATAAATGTGTTTCTAAAGTCATCTGGTAGGTTAGTGTTAAAATATTTGATTGAAAAATGATTGACTTTCATTAAGATAAAAGTTTGATACATGGGATCCCAAAAATAAGGTTTACATAGCAGAAACTACTCTAAAAAACTAATACAGCTGTAGCCAGTCTAAATGGAAAAATAAAATTTTGAGCTCTAGTCCCTGTAGTTCCCTCGGGCGTGGCGGTCGAGCAGTTGTTGATGTACACTTTGCCCCCAAAGCTCTCCAACTCATTCCTAGTCCTGCTTTCCCGTGCCTTTACCTGAACCACGTAGCACCCGTGAGCCAAGGCCCAACAAGAAAACTAAATTCAACAAAACATAGGTAATAACAGAGCATACTTAGCAACCTCAGATCAATCTGTTCAACAAAAAAAAAATATAAGTATTAAACTAGACAATGATAAACATATACTTTCAAGCATATAACCCAATATGTAATACAAATATTTAGGTGTCAGCACCCTTAGGCCGAGCCCTCTGGTTATTTAGCTGATCCCGACTCACTTAGGCCAAGCTGCATTCAGTACGCTTATCATAAACCCCTTCTCCCTTAGGTTGCACTTTTACATTACACATAACAGTCATATAAGTTACAAAACACACATACATTCAATTATAGGGAATCTCAGTCCCGTTCACAACCACATGGGTACAGTTTTCTTACCTTGAATCCTGAGGGATGGATTATGAGTGATCTCGAGCACAATCCTCAGTCCTGAGCCTTAACGGTAACCCTAGTCACAAGCAATAATTGATAACCATCAAATTCTAATCCCGTTAAATGTTTTGGAAACAAATACTGGCCTCCAGGACCTCGAATTCTACTAAACCAGGAAGAAGAATTCGCCCTGAACGCGTAGGTTTAAATCCCCGAGCCTAAAAACAAACTTAGGCCATAACTATCTTGGCAGGCCATGACTTGGCCCTGAGGGTAGTGGCATGCCTCAAGTCGGAGGTGTGGCCTCTTGCTTCTGGGGGGAGGCAGGCCGTGACTTGCCCCCTATGGTTGCGGCGCGCCCTTAGGTCAGTAAGCCCTTCCAGGGAATTCTGGGCATGCAGGCCGCGATGCCCATGAACTATGTCGCGGCGCGCCCCTACAAACCCATAATTCCTTGGGTTTCCAACATTATTCCCCAACTTCAAAGGCCTAGAATCCAACCTAATTATACATCCAAACCCACACCAAGTCCAAAATTCCTAATATCACCTCAAAAACAAAATATATAACCTAAAACATCAACTCAATTTCTCTAATATCCTAAACTTAGAAACTAACTGAAGTATCCCCAAACATGTCCAAACTTAAGCAGAATTCAACAAGTAAAGACTTGAATCCTTACCTCTGTTAGTGGCTTGAATTTCTCCACCTGTTCCTTATCTAGCCTAGCCTCAATTCTCCAGATTTCCCAGCCCAGATCCTTGAGATTCCTCCTTCAAAGCTTCAAAGTCACTTAGGTTCTAGAGAGGGAGAGAGAGAAATTGTGTATGAGTGAGAGAGAGAGAGAGAGAGAATTTAAGTGTACTGAGAATATTATGGTTAATCCCCCGAGTTCAATAAACCCTATCCCTTAACTGAAAGACCAAATTGCCCCTTAAGTCTATCTAAATCCTCAAGTGACACTAAGGGTAATTTCATCATATGCCACATCCCGCTAAGTCCTTGAATATTCCTATAAATCCTCATTCGATCCCGACATGTCCAAATAATTCCTAACATACTACCTGTTACTCAATAAACCCCAAAACATGCATTAAACTTTCCAAAATATCCCTAAGCTCACCCCCAAGCCGAGTATTAAACCTTGCTATGACTATTTTGCTAATCCGATCACTAGGATTGCCTCGAGCAGTAAACTGCAAATATATCCACATAATAATGTGGCATCAATCATTTAACACATAGGGGCCGTTTGGTATGAGGAGTTCACAGTTTTCATATTACTGGGAAAGTTGGAGAGGGTAATATGATAGTCTAGAAACTTACATCATTGTCTTTGGTTGTGCACTATGATCTTATCTGTGATTCCTGGGAATATCACTTTCTGTGTTTGGTTGTGCATTGGAATCTGTTAAGTTTTCATATTTTCATAAAATTAATATAATCATATATTTCATCAAAATAATTTATAAACAAGTTTACTCATGAAATATTTTTTAACAGAATTAAAAAAAATACATCAATTGAATACTAGAATCAAGTATAATTTTTAAAATTACAAAAATACCCTTATTTTATTTTTAATAATATTTCATTTGTTATTTTAAACTAAAGTAATGATATAAAGGCTTTACAGATCAATTTCTTTAAATAAACAAATATTATTTATCATTTTATAGTTTGATATGTGTATATTTGTTTTTATATTATAAGCTTCAAAAATAAAACAAGTCATTAACTAAAAAATTATTGGTTTAAGATTTTTTTTTTTAAAAAAAATAATAATTTTGAAGTGTTTCACATCCTGGGTATCTGAAAACCACTTGTCAGATCGGTTTCACTTGAACCTAGAATCAGGAAAAGTTAAAACCCCTAGAGTACAGATTCCCAGGTTAGAAAAACTCAAACCCAGTACCAAACATGGGAAAGTGTTCAGATTCTCATTCCCGTGTCCAGATTTCTGCATGCCCAAACGGCCCCATATAATTACATTTATGCTATTAACGGGCCAAATTACAGATATACCCCTATAAACAAGGACGGGCCCACATGGATATTTTATACTCATAAACATGCATCTAAATATATTCATATCATCACATATATCATACATGCCACATAGTCACACATTTAATCAATAAATCACACATATGTCCAATTATGCCCTCCTAGCACGCTAATCAATGCACTAAACCTGGTTAGCATTTTGGGTCGTTATAGAACAAATCTAAGGACTTCAATAGTATAATCAATGAATATTAATCACGTATAATTTTGATTTAATTGACCTATGGTCAAAGTTATTACGCCACTAGATTAGATAATAATGGTACTTTACTTATCTATCTATAATCAATATCCGTCCAGTCTAATGTAACAAAATACATTCAATCTTATCTACTTGGTCAATATACTGGATAGGACATCACACCAGATTGTGTAAGTAGATCATACCGTACATTAATAAGTTAGTGTTATTCTTATGCCAAAACTTAATCTTAAGACTAACGCTTTAGAACCATTATAATCCACTGTGACCAAGTCATTATAACTACGACTATCTATATGCTCAGGATTTAATAGATGTTAATATTAAACAAATAATCATGTAAATAAACATGTGAGCAATGTGATTGACAAGTACAAATTGGATTTCATTGTATATTGATAATGAAATGAGGTTACATAGAAAATTTATTTTGCGCATGTCATAAAACCCAACCAACATGGTCTTACCATTTACGCAAAAGATGGCCATCGCCATTTATTAGAGAGGAACTTCACCATTCATCAAAGAGACCTCGTCAAATGAGATCAATTACTTTTAACTTTGCATGTATTATTTGAATGGCAAAGCAAACAACCCAAATGTTACTAAACTCCTCACTATAAATAAGAGGAGGATGATAAGTTCGATAATGGAGGATGAGAAAACATAGCCAATGTTTTAGAGGCACCCTCTAGTGCCAAACAATGAGAAGCTCCACTCTTAAGAGCTCAAATTCATCAAATGTAACAAATGTTGTAGGGATTAGTTAAATACATTATTAAATCAGTTTTGCATAAAGAGGGGCAAAATCATAACGATTTCACTAAAGTCAACATGAGAAGCTTGACTTATGTTGTAGGCTTTATAAAATTATTTTTTTTTGGTCCAAAGTGTTTCTTTGGAGTGTATAAGAGTATCGAAATGTTTGGGAGTATTTGTAAGTGTTTTGGGGAAATCTAAGGGGTCAAAAGTCAGTTCCACAAGCATTGCGTCTCCTATTGAGAGGCATTGGATATCCTATTCTTCAACAACCCAGACCGGCAATGCATCACCTGCATGGGGGCGATGCATCGCTTAACAGGTAATGTATTGCTAGCATGCAGGCGATGCATCGCATGGGTTGTCCGTACGTGTCCGTACAATTATGTGTTTTGGATCCAAAACTTAGTTTAAAATGTTCTAATCTCATTGGTTAAAACTAATGATGGTTCCTATACTATTAAAGGGGTTTATCTAAGATTTTGGTGAACCGGTCAATCTCCACTCTCTCTCTATTAGTCACAAAAGTTACTAATTTTCTCCAAGATCTTCATCAAGGAAGCTTGACTTTTTTGAAGAACAAGTCTTGTTAATGTTGGTAACTGGTTTACCGTGTGCACAGCAGAATGCATGAGGCGATGGAGCTAGGGATATCAAAAAAAATTATTTAAACATACATTAAATAATCGAATCTATTAATAAGCAAACATTAATCAATGAGATAGGAAAAGATAAGGAAATACCAATTGTAGAACTATTAAGAATCATTGCTATCTTTTTGGATATCCTACGAACATCCAATCCAAAGCAGTCTCCAAAATACTCAAACAAAGATCTTCCAAGATGTATCTCCACACCTTAAGACGCGTGTGGGCATGTAGAGTTATGGTAGGAATTTTGTGATTCAAAAGACATTCTCAATACAAGAGATCTTGGAATTTTCAGGTCCTGAAAATCAAAACCTAGAATTTTTTCTCTACTTTTTTTTAAACTAATTTTCTATCAGATAGATTTATAAAAGAATAATACATTCAAAATTAAAATTTTAAATTATAAATCAATTATTAAATAAAGAAAAATATGCAAGACCCATTATTGGAGGTTGTTAAACACCAGTCACTGTACAAGCACTGTGATCGGAGTGTAACACATGCTTTTTCAGGGCATGAGTCTTACCAAATTTTATTTATTTATTATTTAGTAATTTTTTATTTGAATTATATTTTCACATTCTCTAAATAAATAAAACTAATTTATTCAAAATTAATCATTCTAATTATTTAAATGGAATTTTCGAAACTTACAATTTTATTTAAGAAATTATTTTCGAAAGTTTAATTAACTAACTAATTTATAAAATTAATATATTAATTATTTAATTTATTATATTTACATGTTGAGCCGAAAGAACAAATTTCTTCCAAATATACCATTTCCCGAATTTTTTCCGGTTTCAGCTCTTACCTTGAATAGTGTTGACAGAGTCACCTTCGGGACCTATTATCATTCCACTAAAAATATGACAATGCACTCTTGTAATTATAGACATTTATTTATTGAGTACTTTTGAAATATAAAAATCGTCCATCGATTTAATCATTACATACAATTTAATACTTTAATAATGGTTCATAATTAATGTAGGGATAAGATACTATTTTACCTCTTTAATTATTTCTTGCTTCCTTAAGTATCATTAACTTTACTTGTGAAGGTTAATTCATAAACTAATTTCTGAATTTGAGCTCAATAACCTTTCAGTTCCAAAAGTTAACCCTTAAGAGAACCATTATTCAATTCCTCTCAGAAAGGTATAGAACCATTATTCAATTCCTCCCAAAAAGGTATAGATTTCATATCTGTATATTATGTCCCCAATCGTTCACATCAATGAGTTCATAATACAAAAGTTTTCAGCCTGATCATTTTGACAAATCATAACGAGTTAATCAAAGAATCCAAATGACATAAACAAGAGTTAATAATAACTTCCAGATTAAGATAAATTCGTATATGATCATCTTACTAATATGTTTAATTAATATTTATAAACCAAACAATATTTAGTTAAGTATTAATAACATATCAGGTTCACTAAGATGTCAAACTACATAAGTAATCCAGATCTAGATTACATGTATTCATAATACTAGTGAACCGTGCTTATAGCATATAATCCAAAGATTGTATATACCTTTGTTTTGCTGGGAACTATTTAAATTCATTCTCTACAATCTTAATCCTCTCATACAAATACAAGATTGTAATAATAGTAACGAATTTATGAATTTTCTAATGTTTATATAATATTATTAAAATAATAATAAACAATTAATATATGAAAATTTTTATTTTAATTATTTATTTCATAAAACATTGTTTAAAAGACATGCTTTCAAAGGCACAATTCCCAACAGTTAATCCCAATACACATTCCACCATTGTAGTAGATTCAAGCAATCCTTATGGGAGGCTGGGAATAGAGTTTTTTGGGAAACAATTCAATTGTGTCAAGTCTTCAAGATCCTCTCCATTGATTTATTACATTAAATCATAGCTTTATAATTTTATGCAACAATGGTTTCTACCAAAAAGGTCAATACATTTCTTTGATTTACCTTGTGTTTATTCTTCCATTGTTTAAGAAATTATCTAGAGTTATGTTCCTTTGAATACATTAGTATATTGTGATTTATTATCCTAAATTACAATATTCTAGTTGTGTTGATTAGCTATAATCCCAACAACAAAAAATACTCTATCCCCAAACCCTAGATTTCTCTTCTAAGATTGTTTAGGTAACATCTCGAATTTGCTATTAAGGCTGAGTGCCTTAATTAGTGTGTCAGCATGGCATACTTAGATTTATATATAAGAAATTAATAGAATAAATGTGTGACTACGTGGGATACATGATCTATATGGTAATATGAATATATGTGCATGTTTATGTGTATTAAATATGCATGTGGGCCTGTTCCTTTTAATAAGGGTATATTTGTAATTTTTACCCATGGAGGGTATAAATGTTATTAAATATGTTATGTGATTGAGGCCACATTCTTATGTGGATATATTTGCAAAAATAGGATCAAGGCGATCCTAGTGAGTGGGTTAGCAGAAAAGTCACAACGGGGTCAAATACTCTGCTCGAGGTGAACCTAAGGGTATTTTGGGAAACTTAGTTTGTATTCAGGATTTATCGGGTAATGGGTAGTTATTAAATGATTATTTGTGTATGTCGGGATTAATTGGGAATTTATAGGACTATTCAATGATTAGCGGGAAAAATGGCAAATGACGTTATCGCCCTTGGGCCATTAGAGAGTAAGGCATGGAGTTAGGAGTACTTAGGTCTTTTGGTTTTAAGGATTGCCTTAGTCCACCTTGAGAAACCACCAGAAACATTTAGATCACTCTTAGCTCACACCTTCTCTCTCTCTCTCACATACCTTTGGAGGACTTTGATTATTTTGAGGAAAATGCTTGAGAATTGAAGGGAATTGAAGCTAGGAAGGGATTAACAACAGCACAAGGCCATGATTCTTCATTGAGGTAAGGTTATGCTCTGATGAATTCATTCAGTGGTTTAAGTTTCAACAAAGTTTTAAGCAATGGTTGGGCTAAAGATTTGGTTTGGTTTTAAAAGTGTTTGTACTGCTTATGTTGCGTTATGGAGTGTCTTAGACTCATTTGGGACCTTGGGTAAATTTGGGATGAGATTTGGGAGTTTTTGCTTGGGAAAAAATGGTGGAAAAATCCAGTTTTTTTGGGTTTACGCAAGGGCTCTACAGCACTGTTCTTCTAAGCCATGGCATTGGGGTGGTCAAAGGCAAGGTGGCCCTGGCTAGGTCCCGCGATGCCTGATAGGCTGTGTCGCGATGCTAGGCCATTTTTAGGGGTTTTAGTTTTGTAAATTATAGGGCATAGGCTCAGGGGCTTGTGGGACAATTTCACCACCCCGTTATGGGAAATTAGGGGTCCCGAGAGCACGGGATTAGTCCCGAGGTTTGATATGGAATCGAATTCTAACAAAAACATTATTTTTGGGTTGTGACTAGGTTACGTCCAGGGCTCGAGAGAGGATCGTTCTCGAAAGTCTTGTTTGCTTGTGCTTGGACCAAAGGTAACAAAAGTGCAACCTGGTTGTGATCGGGGCTTCGACCCCTGTTAGAAAATATGATTATGAATATATCTGTATTTGAATATATCTTGTTAGGCATGCTTGTTTATTGTAATGCGCCATGTCACTATGGATGTCACCTGAAATGACGACTGGCCCTGCAAACCAACACGAGTCTTTCCAGCGTGCTTTGTCCTCACTCGCAAGCTTCTTGGGAAAACTTCCCAGGAGGTCACCTATCATGAGACTTCTCCAGGTCAAGCACAAATAAATTTGAAGTATGTCAAAGAATTTGATGGGTTGGGGAAACTCACTTTTGATTTGGTACCAACAGATGTGGCCCGAAAGGAATGATTCATTTGAGGACTGAACTCTGGGGTATCCCAGACAGTTACAATCACTTCAGTATATGATATTTCTACCTACACTCAGGTTGTAGGGAGGGCCCTTGCTATAAAGGACACAGGAGATTAGATATGGAGTGTGAGTGTCGTAGGGCAGGAAGCTCATACAATGGTATCCCCATTTGCGGGAACAGGTAAGGACGGAGGCCCTAGTAAACAGAAAAGAAAGAAACTTTACATTTCTACTACTCCTAGTCGTGACAGAAGGGGTCATAGTACTCAGTCTGGCCGCCAGGGCGACAACGAGGTCTGGAGAAGTCCCTAGTATGCACCAGGTGCAGGAGACGCCATCTGGGAGAATCTCGAGCGAAGGCATGTTTTCTATGTGGAATAGTTGGGCACTTCAAGAATAATTGTGTGAGATTGAAGAAAGGAGAACCAAGGAGTGCGGATAGCTCGACTAAGACTCAAGTGTCCACCTTGAAGAAGTCGAAGCCCAAGGCTAGTCTCACAGAGGCGACATGTTGGCTTTCTAGTTCTCGTTCATTTATAATGTGCATATTGAGTCTGGTGCTACATATCTCTTAGTAGAGGACATAGATATGTGGCACATACGATATGTAACGTCCCAAAAATGCTAATAAGGTTTAGTGCCTTGATTAATGTGCCGGGAGGGCCTAATTGGATATATGTGTGTAATTAATTGATTAAATGTGTGACTATGTGGCATACATGATTTATATGATAATATGAATGTATGTGCATGTTTATGAGTATGAAATATGCATACGGGCTCGTTCTTGTTCATAAGGGCATATTTGTAATTTTGGCCCATTGAGGGCATAAATGTGATTATGTGTGTATGTGATTGAGACCACATTGTTATATGGATATATTTGTAGTATTCGGCTCAAGGAGATCTTGGTGAGTGGATTAGTGGAATAGTCACAATGGCGTTTAATACCTGGCTCGAGGTGAGCCTAGGGATATTTCGGGTAGTTAGAGCATAATTTGAAAGTATTGGTGAACGGACAATTATTTGGTGATTAGTTTGGTATATGGGAATTTTTAGGACGACTTGAGGAATTAGTAGAAAACGGGGCAAATGATCGTTTTTCCCTTAAGGGCAATAAAGGGTTGAGTTATCACTAGGGGCATTTTTATCTTTATGTTAAGGGATATAGTTAGGAAAGACTTCAGGAGTTAGCCAGAAACATCAGGATAATCAGTCAGTAGTCTCTACCTCTCCATCACTCTCATGTTCTCTCTCTCTCTCTCTCTCTCTCAAAGGCTTGGGGATTTGAAGAGAAAGCTTAGAATTGGGGCTACAAGTTGTCGTTTCAACTGGGAATTGAAGCTAGGATTGGTTGAGGTGTCGCTCAGGGTCAGATTCATCATCAAGGTAAGGTCTAAGCTTTGATTTCAGGGTGGAATTCTGTTGTTAATATAGGTTTTCAAAAGTACTTTAAGTTCTAAGGTTTTGGCTGAATTCTTAGTTCCTAGGAGGATTTTGGTTAGATTTCTAGGTGATTGTGTGGCTCTAGGTATACTATTGAGGTGTAGAGGGTTAATTTTTTATTTGAAGCATGTTATGTTGGATTTTGATGAATTAGGTTGGGAGAAAACGCAGGAAAAGCCCCAGGATTTCTAGGTTCGTGGGGTTGCGCTGCGACTTTGTTCTTGGGCTCCGCGGCCCGCGTGACCCTAGAAGCCCTGGGGCCTTGCTATTTTGTAGGCACGTCGCAGTCCTAAAGGGCTAGTTGCATCAAATGTCCATGGAAATTTAGGGGTTGGCGACTTTAACTTGGAGGCGTGCTACGACCCTTATGGCCAAGTTGCGACCCGCCTAGGCAACCTTAGAACAATTAGGTTTTTGGGCTCGAAAACTTAAACCTATGTGCACGGGAAGGATTCTTATAGCGTCCCAAATTTTCTAATAAGGCTTAGGGCCATGATTAGTGTGTTGGGAGGGCAATAATTGATTTAATTATGCTAATATGTGAATTGAAAGATTATGTGGTTAGAAATGCATGTTTAAGTGAAGTAAATATGCATGTGGGCCCCATTTGGCTATTAGGGGCATATTTGTAATTTTAGCCAATTGAGGGCATAAATGTGATATATGTGTATATTCTTGCTAATACCATGAGTCAGTGTTGATAAATCTTTGATGCACTGTCTTAGACGGTCCTAGGGAACAGTTTAGTTAAATAGTCACAACGGGGTCGAATACCCGGCTCGGGAAGAGCCTAGTGGTATTTTGGGAACACAGTTTGTGTTCGGGACTTACCGGGTAACAGGTAATAGTTTAGCAATTATTTGGACATGTTGGGATTAAATGGGGATTTATAAGAATACTCAAGGACTTAGCGGGATGTGGGATATGACAAAATTGCCCTTGGTGGCACTTGAGGATTAAGATAGGCTTAAGGGGTATTTTGGACTTTTTGACTAGGGATAGATTTGAACACTTAGGCTGCTGAGACTCTAGAAGGGGTTAGAAGGAAACAAAAGGAAGACTGTCAACTCTATCTCTCTCTTTCAGATCTCTCTCACTCTCTGTGGTGCTTGAAGATTTCTGAAGAAACTTGAGGATTCTAGACTAAGGAAGTGAAGGATTGAAGCCTGCTGCAGTTGGGGTGAGCTCAAAGTTAAACATATCGCATAAGTAAGGCCTAAGCTTAATATATTCTGTATAATCCTGCTAAATTCTACTAGAAGTATAGGTTTGCTTGCGAAAATGGATTCTAAGATTTGTTTTTGGAGTTTTATGAGTGTATGGAGCTATTTATGGAATTGTTGTACTATTTAGGCTATCAGGATAAGGATTCTAGGCTAAATTATGGGTTTAACTAGTGTTTGGGGTATGAATTTGGGGTTTAGGCTCGAGGAAAAATGCAGAAAAGAGCTTGAATTTTTGGGTTTGGGGGCTCTGGTCATGGCCCTGTTATTCAGGCGTCGCGACTCGTGTGCTCGAAGAGGCTGGAGAAGCCTCTGGTTCGCCCACGCATTGTGGCCCATGTCCTCCAGCATGGAGGACCTTGGCCTTTGACTAAGTAGCGGTTTGTGGCCCTAAAGGGGATGCTGCAACCCTAATTGGAAAGAAAAGGGGAATTAAGGTTTTAAGCTCAGGAATTCGAAAGTTAAGGCTCAGGAAGGATTCTTCTACCTGGATTAGTGGAATCCAAGGTCTCGAAGGCTAGATTAATATTTCGAAGTTATTTATCGGTTTAAGGCTTAATGGATTGTTATTATGAATACGTTGTGACTAGGTTTTCAACGAGGGTCGAATTATGGGACTGTGCTCGAGATCACATTGTCTTATCAACTTGGGACACAAGTTAGAAAACGGTTGTACCCTTATAGCAGGGCACGACCCTATTGTTTGTATTTCAGGGTGTGGCCCTATTTTTTATGCTTAATATATTTGTGAATATCTGTGATTATTATGATATGATATGCATGTTTGTGACTGAACGGCGAAGGCCGAGAACGGCATGAAGCCGGGTACGGCAAGGGGCCAGGATCAGCGTTGAGCACGCTGAGTGCAGGTCATTAGGGCGAGACCCTCCTAGGGTACTGTATCCACCCTCTCGGAGAAGTCCATGAACCCATGGCCTAGTATAGCACCTGGGACGGCATAGGCCGCTATGTGTTTAGCCCGTTGGCAGTTTTGTTGTATACTATGGATTGTTATGTATATGTTATATGTTTTGTGTTGAGTTTTATTGCTGGGCTTTGGCTTATGGGTGCTCTATGGCGTAGGTAAGGGACAAGGGAAGGTTGACCAACCATGAGTACGAAGAGCGTGGAGCGACGGGTACATGTTCGGCTTACCTGGCTGCCACGGTCAGGTTGTTTTGGGAAAATGTGCTGTAATGGTTGTTTTGAAACCTAGGTCGACCATGTGTATATTTTGAGTTGTATTACAATTTTCTAAATAGTATTTTTGGGATTCCAACTGTATAACTTTCTATAATTTCAATGAATGTCCAAATTTTATAATTAATGTTGTTAACGAGTTTTATTTTGGTTTAGTCACACTTTTAATCTAAAACCTCGATTAGCAAGCTAATGGCACATTTTTAACTCACATAGTAATGACTTTAAGGCAGTAGGGCATTACAACTTGGTATAAAATCTTGCCAAGGTTTATAATTCCTAGTGAACGACCGAACATGTACGCTCGCTACCAGTGACAAGCTCGACTCAGGGTTTGTTGGTAGTTAATGAATTATATGCTTAATTGTTTATTTAAGTGCCTTGTTTGCCTGAATATATAGATAGAGCATGATGAAAGTGTTATTATATTCATGATATTAGGGCATGGCCCTTGACATTTTTATATTGTGTGTGACTTGTGGAATTGCTGGTTGTGATTGGTTGATGAATTTGGGAGGTGGTTTTGGATATTTTATCGTGCCTGATGTGCGGCGTCATTGATAGCAGGCATATTGCTATAATGCCTCGACGATCAATCAGACTCCGTGGCAATAGAGTCGAGGATGAAAACTAAGGTCGGACCCTCCACCTGCCCCACCAAATTGGCAACAGTTATTTGCCGAGATGGAATCTAGACTTCATCGAACTAAAGAAGAGCTCGACAGTTGAGGCAGCAGATCCCTCCTTAGGGCGTTGGGATACAGATTCCACAGGCTATGGCACCAGTACTAGTCAATCCAGTTATGGAAAATAGGTGGGAACCTTTGTATGAGAGGTTTAGGAAGCAGCATTGTAACGACCCAAAATCACTAATATGGCTTAAGGGCCTTGATTAGTGTGCCAGGAGGGAATAATTGGCTCATGTGTGAATTTATTGATTTAATGTATGATTATATGAATATAAATGTGATTAAATGTTATACCTGTGAGAACCACATTATTATGTGGGTAAATCTGCAGAGCACGACTCGAGGCGATCCTAGGGCTAGATAGCAGGGAAAAGTCACAACGGGGGCTTAATAGTTGACTTTGGATAAGTCAAGGTTATTTTAGGTATCGGGTAGTTATTTAGACTAACGGGTTATGAAAATAAGTAATTTGAGATATATTTGAGGTTAGGAAGTCTAAGCGGGAATATTGGGGGATTTTACCGTTTTGCCCTTGGGGAAGTTTCTGGCACCCCGAGCCTTGGGATTAGCTTAATAGCCTAAGGATAGACTTGGGAAGACTTTAGAAAACACTAGACAGAAATTAAACCGACTCTTTCTCAGCCCTCTCTCTCTTTTCTCTCTCAAGGAAGAAAAACACTGAAATTTCAAAGGAAATCAGCTGAAGCTTGGGGAAATTGAGGGGATGAATTAGAGGTTTAGCTCAAGAACCAATCAAAGAACTAAAACAGAGCTAAGGTAAGCAATGAATTTTCATTTCTGTGGTTAGGAATTTTGGATTGATGGCTGAGTTTTAAATATTTATGGTTTTGGCATTTAAGGTTGAATTTGAGGCTGCAATCTTTTAAATTAGGTTAGGGAACTCTTGGAGAAGTGATTCTGCAGCTGAGGGAAGCTTTAATCCAAGGTTTAATGGTTGAATTCTAGTATTTTCATGGCTGATTTTGAGTTCTTGAGTTAGGAAGTTTCAGTAATTGAAATGGGTTTTTAGTCTAGTTTTCAGCTGGGTTGTGTTGTTGGGATCTTGTGGAAAGTGTTTGGATAATTGAGTTGTGGATTTGGGGTGGTTTTGAGTGAGTTTGCATGAGGTTTGGGAGTTAAAAATGGTGGTTTTTATGGGTTCGAAGGGGTCATGCCGCGACATAGTTCTTGGTGAGCCGCAGCCCTTCGAAGCTGATGGGTGTTGAGGAAGGAGGGCGGGCCACGGCATGGTCTAAGCAATGCCGCGACCCTTACTTGTTTTTGGGCATTGAGTGGTCTCTGATTGGGGCCATGCCGTGGCATGGTTGGCTAATGCCGTGGCCCTTAAGGGATTTTGGGATTTTGAGATTCTAGGCTTGGGAATTTAACCTAGGGTGCTCGGGATTGAATCTTTTACCATGTTTGGTGAAATTCAATGTTCCAAAGACTAGAACTTTGTCTAGAAGCTCATTTAAGATTGTTAATCGTATCATTTATCTTGGTTGTGACTAGGTGCTAAGCTAGGGCTCGGGGATCGGATCGTGCTCAAGGAGCGTCACTCGTAACTAATTCACTTGGAAACAAAAGGTAAGAAAACTGCACCTGGTTGAATATATGTGATGGGACTAAGATTTCCCTATTGTGTATGCTTGAATAGATGGTATTATGCCATGCAAGCTAATTAAAGAACCAACGGCCTAAGGGTGCCAAAGGTTACACTAGCGCACAGGGCGCGGCTTGGCCACTGGTAGCCAAGGACAGCTTAATATGCACTGAGCTCAGTTTAAGCGGGCTGGAGTCAGTGGGGTAAACAGGGGGTGTGGCCTAAGTTATCGACCCTGATTAATATGTGATATGAGTGTTATAAATGTTTGATTGCATCCATGATTCTGAGGTTATGCTGAGTGGTCAATGTGGATTATATGATGAGAGTACATGCTTAGTGTGCTTGCTATCTGTTATTACTGTTTATGTTGCACATGTTTTCTTGCTGGGCCTTGGCTCACAGGTGTTACGTGGTGCAGGTAAAGGCAAGGGAAAGCTTGATCAGCCTTGATTTGAGAGCTCTGCGAGCGGAATGTACATGGACAGCTGCTCAGCCGCCACAGTTGAGGTTTAGGCAGGGACGCGAGACCCAAAGATTGTCTATTTTGCCTTAGTATGGAAAATATTTGTTTATGTACTTTTGGGAGTCTATAAACCTACTTTTAACTCTGTTTCTTTTGGGATCCCGTGTATATAACATTTTAATTTTATAAAACGAAACTTTTGAGACCAAAACCTTTTTAACCCTAGCTCATACATGTCTAGTGACACATTTTTTAAATTAATGACTTGATTAGCAAGTCTTGCACCTTTATAAGTACACAGTGTAGCGGTCTTGGCTATCAAGGGCGTTACAAGCATCCTCCCACCTTCGAGGGTGGCCAAGACCCACTGTGGGCAGAGCAATGGATGAACATGATTTCTTCCATCTTGGACATCATAAGGGTGGAAGGGAATGAGAGAGTAGCTTGTGCCAACTACATGTTGAGAGAAGACGCCCGCATCTAGTGGGATGTTGTGTCTTAGAGAAGGAATATTGCAGTCATGACTTGGGAAGAAAATCATAAACATATTCAATGAGAAGTATTACAGTGCACAGTCCGAGCTGCAAAGGTGGATGAGTTTACAAACCTGACTCAGAACCGGATGACGATTACTGAGTATGTTGTGAAGTTTGACCGGTTATCGAAGTTTGCACCGAATTTGGTGCCTACTCACATGGCACAGAGAGATAAATTTGTGCAGGGATTGAAAGTTATGATCGCCTGTGACGTTAAGATAACCTTGGATCTGAGAACTACAACTTATGCATAGGTAGTGGAGAAGGCCCTTACAACTGAGGGGGTCAAGGATCAGATATGGAGAAAGGCCGCTGCTAGGCGCGATGCTCAGAGGATGGTGCCTCCTTTTATTGGATCTAGTCGGGGTAGTGGCCCCAGTGAGTAGAAGAGGAATTCCCCAGACTCTTTTGTTCCACCTGGCTTGGATAGAAGGGCACGGGCTGCTTTCGATGGCCGTCAAGGCGGGGGAGACAACTGGAGGAGTTTCCTAGTGTGTCCTCGGTGAAGAAAATGACATTAGGGAGAGCGTAAGATCAAGGCCTACTTTACCTGTGGGAGCATTAGCCATTTGAGGAAGGGATGCCCACCAGCAAGGATGGAAGAGCTGAAACAAAGCGACAGTCCCACCTCTGCCAGAGTATTTACCTTGACCAAGACTGAGGCTGAGGTTAGCCCCTCAGTCATGACAGGTCAGATTTCTAGTGCTAGTTCCTCTTTACTGCATTGACTAACTCAGGGGCTACTCATTCATTTGTATCTGCTGGAGTGATAGATCAACTGTGTAGACCTAGTGATTTGTATGCTATGGGATTTCGAACTTTGTTGCCAACTGGGGAACTAGTAGTCTCTAAGAGATGGGTTAGAGCATTTCCAGTAGAAATAGACCATAGGTAGTTGTCTGTGGATCGTATTGAGTAAGCAATGGATGACTTTAATATGATCCTAGGGATGAATTTGTTATCGAAGTACGGAGCGACAATTGACTGCAAGCGCAGGATGGTGACCTTTGCACCGGAAGCAGAGATACCCTTTGTATTCGTGGGGACAGTGAGTGGATCATGAGTACCTATGATTTCGACACTGAAGGCTAGAGAACTAATGCAAGAGGGTTACATAGGATTCCTAGAAAACATTGTGGATACTTCTGAAGTTGTTTTGGTTGGATCAGATGAGACCATACTGGTATGTGAGTTTCCTGATTTGTTCCTCGCAGATTTTCCAGGGTTGCGACCACACCAGGATATCAGGTTCATCATTGAGTTGGCACAAGGGGTGGAACCAGTGTCTAAGACACCCTATAGAATGTCTCTAGTAGAGTTGAAGGAACTGAAGATTTAGTTGCAGGAGTTACTGGAATCGGGATTCATCAAACTGAGTATTTTGCTGTGGGGTGCTCCATTGTTGTTCTTCAAGAAGCAGGATGGATCCTTAAGGATGTGTATTAACTACAGAGAGTTGAACAAGTTGACCATTAATAATAAGTACTCACTACCTAGGATCGACAACTTGTTTGACCAGCTACAGGGAAAACAATGTTCTCCAAGAATGTTCTTCGATCAGGCTACAACCAGTTAAGGATTATTATCTCCAAGGATTATTATTTCTTCGATCATAAATCTAACAAATAAATTTACTAACTTATTAATTCCTCATGACTCCATTTAAAACTCAGAATTGCACTCTTGAATTCATAGTACGCTCTATAATCAATATAGAAACCTTATTAATTATCCATTATTACAACCATAATTTTCACTCAATCCTCTATAGACGGTCTACAATGAGATGGGACTAAAATGTGGTTTTACTTAGTTCCTTGTAAATGTCATTTCATTAAACTAATATTAATTACTGAAATGAGATCTCTATCATTTTGCACCTTGAACCAAACTAAAAGGAAACCATCATTTCGCTTCTCCATAAGAAGCTATACATGTTCATATCTATGATTAACACTCCCACTCAATTATACTACCGAGTTACCAAGTTGTAAGTATGGGCTAGTCCGTAGGGTAAGCTGGTAACGAACAAGTCAAAGAACTCAAATAATGCAATTAGTTAGACTACTAACGACTCATAATTGAGATTGAATTGACCTACGGTCAACTATATGAAATGATTAGATGCCTTAATTCTACTAATCCCATTTATTTTATATGCTTATCAAATGTAGCTTATGATATTTTCTTTGTAAACGGATCTGCAAGATTGTCTTCAGATGCATCGTCATAACCTTCACATCTCCCATGGCCACATATTCTCGAATAATGTGATACTTCCTTTCTATATGTTTACTCCTCTTGTGACTACGAGGTTCTTTCGTGTTGGCTATCGCTCCTGTATTGTCACAAAACAACACAAGTGTTTTATCTATTTCTGGAATAACACCAAGATCTGAATAGAACTTCTTTAGCCAAACTATTTCCTTAGCTGCTTCTTACGCGACTATGTACTCAACCTCCATGGTGGAATCTGAGATTGCAAACTGCTTTACGCTTCTCCATATCACAGCTCCACCCCCAAGAGTAAACACCATTCCAGAAGTAGACTTCCTGTCATCGACATCAGTCTGAAAATCTGAATCGGTGTAGCCTACAGGGTTTAGAACACCACCCTTGTAGACTAACAAATAATCCCTAGTCTGCGTCAATTACTTCAGGATATGCTTAACTGTTATCCAATGTTCTGGTCTTGGGTTTTACTGATACCTGCTCAATACCCCACTGTATAGCAGTTATCTAGTCTAGTACATAACATAGCATACATCAGACTTCCAACTGCAGATGCGTAGATAACTTTTCCCATTGCATCTTTCTCTTCAGGAATCTGGGGAGACTGCTTCTTTGAAAGATGAATTCCATGGCGGGACGGTAAACATCCTTTCTTGGAATTTGTCATTGAGAATTGTTCAAGCACTATGTCTATGTAAGCTGCTTGAGATAGTGCTAAGAGTCTGTTCTTTCTAGAACATCACTTGCTTCACGTAAATCCTTCATCTGGAATATAGTGCTCAACCAATTCTTCACATCTAATAATTTCTTAGCATTGTTTCCAATGAGTAAGATATCTTCTACATAAAGAACCAAGAATACCACTACATGATTTGCCTTCAGTTGGTAAACACAAGGTTCATCAATAATATGTTCAAAGACATAGGTTTTGATTATTTCATCAAAACTTAGGTTCTAGGAACGAGAAGCTTGCTTAAGTCCATAAATAGACCTATTCAACTTGCAAACTTTTCTTTCTTGTCCAACTTCTTTAAATCCTTCTGGCTGATTAATATAAATGACTTCATCAGGCTTTCCATTAAGAAAAACTGTCTTGATGTCCATTTGCCAGATCTCATTATTGAGAGCGGTTGCTATGGATAGGAGGATGCGAATGGACTTGAGCATGGCTACCGGACTAAAAGTTTCCTCATAGTCCATGCCTTCTCTTTGGGTATAACCCCTTGCCACTAATCGAGCTTTATTAGTTTCAATATTTCCATCAACACCTCATTTCTTCTTGTAGATCCACTTGCACCCAATGGCCCTAAAGTCACTTGGTGCTTCCACAAGACCCCAGACAGAGTTTAAGTACATGGAATCCATTTCATGTCTCATGGCTATGAGCAATAGTTCCTTTTCGGGGCTAGCCATTGCTTATTTGAAAGACGGCGGATCATCATCTCTAGTGTCACCAACAACCATATTAGTTTCACCATCCAAACCATAGCGAACTAGGTTCCTAGAAACCATCCCACTACGACGAGGCTCTGTGACTGTTTGCTCAGGAATAGTGGTACTTTCTTCATTTAAATCGACTTGCGTCAGTGGTACATAAAGAGTGGGAATTTTGTCATCAACTCGCATTGATGACGATGGAACATTGGTTGGAGTCAATTCTTCAACCATCTCCTCGAAAACTACTTTGCTGCACGGTTTGAAGTTTTGGACATAGTCATTTTCCAGAAAAGTAGCATTCGTAGAAGTAAACACTTTCTTTTCTGAATGACTATAGAAAAGTCTACCCCGAGTACCTTTAGGATAGCCAACAAACATGCAAACTTCAGTTCGCAGTTCTAGCTCTCCTTCCTTTTTCCTCTAGACATGGGCGGGACACTCCCAGATTCTATAATGCCATAACTAGGTTCACGACCATTCCAGCGTTCTAAAGATGTTTTGGGGATTGATTTAGACAGCATGACATTGAGAATGTCATTTGCAGTTTTAATTGTATGTCCCCAGAACGAAGTTGGTAGAGTTGAGTACCTAAGCATGCATCTAACCATTTCCAATACAGTTCTGTTTCGGCATTTCGCTACACCATTTTTTTGTAGAGTACCTGGTGCAGTAAGTTGTGATAAAATCTCAAGTTCAGTTAAATAATCTTGGAACTGCATATCCAAATATTCTCCATCCCTATCAGATTGCAAGATCTTTAACGTTTTACCTAATTGGTTCTGAGCCATCGCTAGGAATTCCTGAAACTTTGAAAATGTTTTTAATTTCCTTTACATTAGTCAAAGACATGAATATCTAGAGTAATCATCAATGAAAGTGACGAAATACTCAAAACCACCCCTTGCTTGTACATTCAAAGGTCCACAAACATCTGAATGCACAAGTCCAAGTGTTTCTTCGGCCCTATCACCCTTCGCAGAGAATGGACGCTTGGTCAGTTTGCCTTCTAGACAAGATTCAAAGATATGTAATTCACTTAAGGTAAGTTCCCTCAAAGGACCGTCCTTTGTAAGTCTTTGAATCCTATCATAGCCAATGTGACCTAGTCTCAAGTGCCATAAATACGTCATATTATTGTTATCGGTCATTTGACGTTTATTGGTCCTAGGTTTAGCTACTTTGAATAAATCATTGTTAAGAGCGAGGGGTTCATTAGGTCATAGAATATAAAGCCATTTTCCAAACATGCAATACACAATCGTTATCCATTGAAGGAGATATATGTATTAGATCTTGTGAAAGTCATAAAAAATCATTCTAATTGCAACATGGAAACTAAAATTAAATTTCTACTAAAATCCAGAATAAAAACTACATTATTTAAGATTAAAAATTTATTTTTGAACTTCAGATGAGCACTTCCTCTAGCTTGGACTACAACAAATGCTCCGTTCCCAACTCTACGTTTATGCTTCCTTCGTCAACTTCCTCCCACGATTCAAGAAGTTGTAAAGATCTGCAAACATGGTTGGTAGATCCAGAATTAATAATCCAAACAAATTTATCATTCTCTAAAAGACAGGTTTCTAAGATAAATGAACTATAATCATCACCTTTGTTTTTCGCAGCTAGAAACTTGGGGCAATCTCATTTCCAATGCCCCTTCTCTTTGTAGTAAAAGCACTTATCTTTACCATTCTTGTTTTTCTTTTTTATCCCCTCAGGCATCTGTGCATTTGGTTGTGCACTCGTCTTTGCAGCCTTTCCAGGCTTGGGGTTGTTGTTTTTTCCGTCTTTCCTCTTGTTTCTAGCTTTCGAAGACGAAGCTGGGTTAGCTTCAGCTTTAGCTGGATCAGCAGCAATAGTAGTAGTTGTATTTGCTCCTCCCTTACAAGGTCCACCCATGATAGACTCAAAAGTCTGAAGCTCGTTCATGAGCTGCATCAGACCATAGTTGAGTTGATTACGAATGTGCAGAAACAGTGCCATCCGAGCATTCACGGTGCCATCACATACGTCCGGAGATGGTGCTATCCGAGAATTTATAGTGCCATCACGAACGTGTGGAGACAGTGCTCATTCTGGGTATTCCTCAATCATGATGAATTCGGAGTTGTCACCAATCAACAATATGTTGATGTTCTGCTTCCACTTAAGGAAGTTTTCTCCAGTGAGTTTCTCCATCGAAAGTTGAGAAAGGATGAGACTAGACACGGCCATACTTAAAACAACAAATTATCAACAAAATAGAAATCAATCACATTTTCTCAAGAAATAGCACAACATATACCAAAAATATGTAAGATATGAGAAAAAATACTGAAACTATCATATCTTTATTTCTTTGGGTTTTTAACTAATCTATGATATCCTTGTCCCAGTTGGCGAGAGTAAAATGTACCACTAGTTAAATAAAGTTGTAAACTTTTTTAATAATGGACACCGTCATTAACAACCTACTATTCGATCAAAATAAGAAAACAACATCTCTTATTTTATGAGCTAGACCCACGGTTTCGATAATCAATAGATTTAGTCCTAGTAGTCACTGTAGGGGTGAGTCTAGAAGAATTTGACCTATAATTATCTATCTTTTGAACTCTAACATTGTCAGAATAACTAATGAACACCTTCCTTAGGGGGACGAGTCAAAGTGTCTCGAGGCCCCATTAAACTATTGACGTTGTTAAACCAACGGTGGTAATCGAATATAATTCTTAAAATAAGCTCATTATAAAATTAAAAATAGTATTTTTATTATTTATTTATTTTCGAAAATTAATGACTATGGTTCTCCAAAAAAATTGAACAGATTGAATTTTTAAAACCAAATGTCAAATTTAAAAAAAATGTCAAATTTAAAAAAAATTCAATTAATTTAGAATTAGTTTGTTGCTAATCAATAATGAACTTATACAATTAAGTCAAACTCAAGTAAATGGGCCTTAACAATTAAGTCCAGTATGTCGTTCCCACTACAAAGGCCCCATACTACCATACAAGGTTCGAAAGACAGGAATTTAAACCTTCATTTTATTAATTGTTATTAATTGATTAGACCCACTATAGTCATGCAAAGCAAATGGGCCTTCACAAGTGGAATCACCCACAAGAGAGGAATTTTAACTTTACATTTTCTAATGGGCCCAAATAAAACCTATCATTTTATGAATAGTTTATTTGTCAAAAAATCCATATATCTAGCAAACATATGGGCCACTATATGATTCTAAGCCCAATTGCAAAAATACCACATATAGTGCAAACAGACATGTTGTAATTAGATGGGCCTAATCATGTTACTATATGAGCAAGTCTATGAATTTATGCAAAAATACCACAATTGATTTCATTTGCAAAAGTACCACAATTAATAATCTAGAATTTAACAAAAATTCGAATTAATTAAATTTTTACAAAAAAATAAGTTAATTTAAATGAAATTTATCAACAATTAACAAAAGTTCATTTAAATTTCATTTATCCACAATCAACTTGTTTTAGGTTAATTTGAAAAATATTAATTTAATTTAAATAGGATTTATCAATAATTAACCAAAGTTAATTTAAATGTCATTTATTAAAAAATATTTAATAAATTGGTTTGAGAAACGTGATCTTTTTAAAAATCTAACCAGTTATCAATTTTTAAAACAAATATTATTAGCTGCTTCTGAAAAATATCTTAAACAGTTAAACAAATTCAATTATCTATAAAAATATCTAGTTAACAAATTTTCAAATTTCAAATAATTTAAATATTAAAATCTATAGAATAATGAGATATTATTATTTTTAAATATCATATTTTAAAAAAATATCAAGTATTCAAAAAATATCTTAAATATCTAATAATTTAATTCTAGTATTTTAATACATTAAAATATTTAAAATTAATTAGTTAACCTATTTTTAAATTTGGATTTGAATATTTGTAGAAAATATCTATTTTTAAAAGATCAAACAACAAAGATATCATATTTCATAAAGGATATTTTTAAATAATAGAAAAAATCTTATATTTTTGTATTAACCTATTAAAAATATATTCAAAAATCAAATTTTAAGAAAAAAATTAACGCAGGCTGCGGCCAGTGAAAGTTGGTGGTCGCGGGCACGAGACGATTCTAGGAACATTTTGTGCACTTGCCGCGCCCAGAGGTTTATGGTGGCCGCGGCCACTAGCTGGTGTTACCTAGGTTGCGGCCAGTGAAAAATGGTGGTTGCGGACATTACCCGATAAATTTTTTTTTGATAAAATTTGTGCAATTTTTCAAGCCTAAAAAGTTTTCTAAATAATTTTTAGCATGATTTACATCAAATAAAGCATTTATATAAAAATTATTTCCAAAGAAAACACAACAAAATAATACAAATATACTAATAATCACATATAATTCAATATGCGCCATAAAAAAGACATGAAATCCACCCAATTACTCAACACATCAAATAATTCTATTTTACCATGTTCATGCATGAAAATAAAGATTACCAAAGGCTTTGATACCAATTGTTGGGAAAACTTATACATGATCATTATTTATTTTCATGTAGATTTAATATTAAACAAATTAATATGAGATAACCTGAAACATGTTTCAAAAGCTAAATTCAAAGAGAAATAATGATAAGAATACTTACATTATACGCAGTGGAATAATGGAGTCATTCCTTCAGTTTCTCTAACCCATGTATTCTTTCGGTTGCAGAGTATTACCAATAAATTGAACTGATCTTCAATTTTTTTCACAGCCTTCCAAAGTATCCTTAGAATCACCTAGACTAGGGTGGGCAATTCTCAACACATGAGATAGATATAAAGAAAAGAAGAGAAAAGAACAATAAGGCTTAGAAAATGACTTATGTTTAGAGAGAATCTAAAACCTATCAGAAACTTGTGTTTCAACTTGGGTTTTGACTTTTGCTGTCAACTCTCTCTTAACATTCCTTTTATAGACTCAATTAGGAGATTTATTTAATTAAAAAATTCAATAAAATAATAGCCAATTAACAACCCTAGGTCAAAATTATCACGGGCTTTAGGCTCGTGAAATTTCCATTTGATTATAAGCCCATTGGACTTAAAAAAAAGGCGTGTATTATTTTCTGTTGATTTAATTAATTAAATAATTGTTCAAATACTTTATCAAATTAATTATTTATAATTTGAACCTTGATTTAAACTTATTTATTAATTTAGATACCAATTTATCTTAATTAATAAATCTGCCATAGTTTCTCTTTTCTTCTCTACATTACATAACTCTGTGAAACTATCCAAAATTGACGTGCTCAACTTTGATAATTTTAATTGATAATTAAATCAATTAATTGAGACTATCTAGATGATTTTATCCAAGGTACAGTGGGGACCATGGCCCTATGAAATCAAGCTCCAATAAGTGATCATAAATCTAACAAATAAATTCACTAACTTATTAATTCCTCGTGACTCCACTAAAGACTTGGAATTGCACTCTTGAACTCATAGAACGCTCTATAAGAAATATAGTTACATTATTAATTATCCATTGTTACAACCATAATTGTCACTTAATCGTCTATAGACGGTCTACAATGAGATGGGACTAAAAACCGATTTACCCCTCACTGTGTTTTATCCTTAAAACACATAGTTCCTTGTAAATGATATTTCAGTAAACTAATATTAATTATTGAAATGAGATCTCTATCATTTAGCACCTTCAACCAAACTAAAAGGAAACCATCGTTTCACTTCTTCATTAGAAGCTATAGATGTTTATAACTATGATTAACACTCCCACTCAATTATACTACCGGGTTCCCAAGATGTAAGTATGGGCTAGTCTGTAGGGTAAGCTGGTAACTAACAAGTTAAAGAACTCAAATAATACAATCTGTTAGAGTACTAACCACTCAGAATTTAGATTGAATTGACCTATGGTCAACTATATGATATGACTAGAATAGATAATAACAGTATGTTTACTTATCCTATATATTGTCAATATCGGTCTAGTCCGATGTAACAGATACATCTGATCTTATCTATTTTGCTAATGTGTTGGAAAGAACATAACACTACGATGTGTAAGTAGATCATATTGTAGATTGGAAAGTCAGTGTAAATCCTGTGTACTGACTAATCTTAGGACTAACTTATTTAGAACATATAGTCATATTTATATTCCACTGTGGTTTCGTCAATATAAATACGATTAGCTATATGCTCAGGATTTAGTAGAAGTTTATATTAAACAAATAATCATGAAAATAAAACATGTGAGCAAAGTGATTGACCAAGTCAAAAAATGATTTCTATTATTTTATTGATAATAAATGAGATTACAAAGAAATTGGGTTTCAATTAGGGCATAAAACCCCAACATACAACGGGTATTGAATTGGTAGTTGGACAGCTAGCCAACATCACTTTTGAGCCTACGCTCCTTGAAAGGATCAAGGATGCACAGGGGGAGGATCCTTAGTAGAGAGAACACAAAGAGGGCATCTTAGCTGGAGTGGCTAAAGACTTTTCTATATCAGAGATGGGATTACTGAAGTACGAAGGCCGGATTTGCATTTTGATGTATTCCGGTATCTAGCAAGAGATTTTAGATGAGTCTCATACCACTCCCTATTCTTTACTTCTGGGTACGACGAGGATGTACTAAGATTTGAGAACTTTGTATTAGTGGCCAGGATGTACGGTGCCATCACATACGTCCGGAGATGGTGCTATCCGAGAATTTATAGTGCCATCACGAACGTGTGGAGACAGTGCTCATTCTGGGTATTCCTCAATCATGATGAATTCGGAGTTGTCACCAATCAACAATATGTTGATGTTCTGCTTCCACTTAAGGAAGTTTTCTCCAGTGAGTTTCTCCATCGAAAGTTGAGAAAGGATGAGACTAGACACGGCCATACTTAAAACAACAAATTATCAACAAAATAGAAATCAATCACATTTTCTCAAGAAATAGCACAACATATACCAAAAATATGTAAGATATGAGAAAAAATACTGAAACTATCATATCTTTATTTCTTTGGGTTTTTAACTAATCTATGATATCCTTGTCCCAGTTGGCGAGAGTAAAATGTACCACTAGTTAAATAAAGTTGTAAACTTTTTTAATAATGGACACCGTCATTAACAACCTACTATTCGATCAAAATAAGAAAACAACATCTCTTATTTTATGAGCTAGACCCACGGTTTCGATAATCAATAGATTTAGTCCTAGTAGTCACTGTAGGGGTGAGTCTAGAAGAATTTGACCTATAATTATCTATCTTTTGAACTCTAACATTGTCAGAATAACTAATGAACACCTTCCTTAGGGGGACGAGTCAAAGTGTCTCGAGGCCCCATTAAACTATTGACGTTGTTAAACCAACGGTGGTAATCGAATATAATTCTTAAAATAAGCTCATTATAAAATTAAAAATAGTATTTTTATTATTTATTTATTTTCGAAAATTAATGACTATGGTTCTCCAAAAAAATTGAACAGATTGAATTTTTAAAACCAAATGTCAAATTTAAAAAAAATGTCAAATTTAAAAAAAATTCAATTAATTTAGAATTAGTTTGTTGCTAATCAATAATGAACTTATACAATTAAGTCAAACTCAAGTAAATGGGCCTTAACAATTAAGTCCAGTATGTCGTTCCCACTACAAAGGCCCCATACTACCATACAAGGTTCGAAAGACAGGAATTTAAACCTTCATTTTATTAATTGTTATTAATTGATTAGACCCACTATAGTCATGCAAAGCAAATGGGCCTTCACAAGTGGAATCACCCACAAGAGAGGAATTTTAACTTTACATTTTCTAATGGGCCCAAATAAAACCTATCATTTTATGAATAGTTTATTTGTCAAAAAATCCATATATCTAGCAAACATATGGGCCACTATATGATTCTAAGCCCAATTGCAAAAATACCACATATAGTGCAAACAGACATGTTGTAATTAGATGGGCCTAATCATGTTACTATATGAGCAAGTCTATGAATTTATGCAAAAATACCACAATTGATTTCATTTGCAAAAGTACCACAATTAATAATCTAGAATTTAACAAAAATTCGAATTAATTAAATTTTTACAAAAAAATAAGTTAATTTAAATGAAATTTATCAACAATTAACAAAAGTTCATTTAAATTTCATTTATCCACAATCAACTTGTTTTAGGTTAATTTGAAAAATATTAATTTAATTTAAATAGGATTTATCAATAATTAACCAAAGTTAATTTAAATGTCATTTATTAAAAAATATTTAATAAATTGGTTTGAGAAACGTGATCTTTTTAAAAATCTAACCAGTTATCAATTTTTAAAACAAATATTATTAGCTGCTTCTGAAAAATATCTTAAACAGTTAAACAAATTCAATTATCTATAAAAATATCTAGTTAACAAATTTTCAAATTTCAAATAATTTAAATATTAAAATCTATAGAATAATGAGATATTATTATTTTTAAATATCATATTTTAAAAAAATATCAAGTATTCAAAAAATATCTTAAATATCTAATAATTTAATTCTAGTATTTTAATACATTAAAATATTTAAAATTAATTAGTTAACCTATTTTTAAATTTGGATTTGAATATTTGTAGAAAATATCTATTTTTAAAAGATCAAACAACAAAGATATCATATTTCATAAAGGATATTTTTAAATAATAGAAAAAATCTTATATTTTTGTATTAACCTATTAAAAATATATTCAAAAATCAAATTTTAAGAAAAAAATTAACGCAGGCTGCGGCCAGTGAAAGTTGGTGGTCGCGGGCACGAGACGATTCTAGGAACTTTTTGTGCACTTGCCGCGCCCAGAGGTTTATGGTGGCCGCGGCCACTAGCTGGTGTTACCTAGGTTGCGGCCAGTGAAAAATGGTGGTTGCGGACATTACCCGATAAATTTTTTTTTGATAAAATTTGTGCAATTTTTCAAGCCTAAAAAGTTTTCTAAATAATTTTTAGCATGATTTACATCAAATAAAGCATTTATATAAAAATTATTTCCAAAGAAAACACAACAAAATAATACAAATATACTAATAATCACATATAATTCAATATGCGCCATAAAAAAGACATGAAATCCACCCAATTACTCAACACATCAAATAATTCTATTTTACCATGTTCATGCATGAAAATAAAGATTACCAAAGGCTTTGATACCAATTGTTGGGAAAACTTATACATGATCATTATTTATTTTCATGTAGATTTAATATTAAACAAATTAATATGAGATAACCTGAAACATGTTTCAAAAGCTAAATTCAAAGAGAAATAATGATAAGAATACTTACATTATACGCAGTGGAATAATGGAGTCATTCCTTCAGTTTCTCTAACCCATGTATTCTTTCGGTTGCAGAGTATTACCAATAAATTGAACTGATCTTCAATTTTTTTCACAGCCTTCCAAAGTATCCTTAGAATCACCTAGACTAGGGTGGGCAATTCTCAACACATGAGATAGATATAAAGAAAAGAAGAGAAAAGAACAATAAGGCTTAGAAAATGACTTATGTTTAGAGAGAATCTAAAACCTATCAGAAACTTGTGTTTCAACTTGGGTTTTGACTTTTGCTGTCAACTCTCTCTTAACATTCCTTTTATAGACTCAATTAGGAGATTTATTTAATTAAAAAATTCAATAAAATAATAGCCAATTAACAACCCTAGGTCAAAATTATCACGGGCTTTAGGCTCGTGAAATTTCCATTTGATTATAAGCCCATTGGACTTAAAAAAAAGGCGTGTATTATTTTCTGTTGATTTAATTAATTAAATAATTGTTCAAATACTTTATCAAATTAATTATTTATAATTTGAACCTTGATTTAAACTTATTTATTAATTTAGATACCAATTTATCTTAATTAATAAATCTGCCATAGTTTCTCTTTTCTTCTCTACATTACATAACTCTGTGAAACTATCCAAAATTGACGTGCTCAACTTTGATAATTTTAATTGATAATTAAATCAATTAATTGAGACTATCTAGATGATTTTATCCAAGGTACAGTGGGGACCATGGCCCTATGAAATCAAGCTCCAATAAGTGATCATAAATCTAACAAATAAATTCACTAACTTATTAATTCCTCGTGACTCCACTAAAGACTTGGAATTGCACTCTTGAACTCATAGAACGCTCTATAAGCAATATAGTTACATTATTAATTATCCATTGTTACAACCATAATTGTCACTTAATCGTCTATAGACGGTCTACAATGAGATGGGACTAAAAACCGATTTACCCATCACTGTGTTTTATCCTTAAAACACATAGTTCCTTGTAAATGATATTTCAGTAAACTAATATTAATTATTGAAATGAGATCTCTATCATTTAGCACCTTCAACCAAACTAAAAGGAAACCATCGTTTCACTTCTTCATTAGAAGCTATAGATGTTTATAACTATGATTAACACTCCCACTCAATTATACTACCGGGTTCCCAAGATGTAAGTATGGGCTAGTCTGTAGGGTAAGCTGGTAACTAACAAGTTAAAGAACTCAAATAATACAATCTGTTAGAGTACTAACCACTCAGAATTTAGATTGAATTGACCTATGGTCAACTATATGATATGACTAGAATAGATAATAACAGTATGTTTACTTATCCTATATATTGTCAATATCGGTCTAGTCCGATGTAACAGATACATCTGATCTTATCTATTTTGCTAATGTGTTGGAAAGAACATAACACTACGATGTGTAAGTAGATCATATTGTAGATTGGAAAGTCAGTGTAAATCCTGTGTACTGACTAATCTTAGGACAAACTTATTTAGAACATATAGTCATATTTATATTCCACTGTGGTTTCGTCAATATAAATACGATTAGCTATATGCTCAGGATTTAGTAGAAGTTTATATTAAACAAATAATCATGAAAATAAAACATGTGAGCAAAGTGATTGACCAAGTCAAAAAATGATTTCTATTATTTTATTGATAATAAATGAGATTACAAAGAAATTGGGTTTCAATTAGGGCATAAAACCCCAACATACAACGGGTATTGAATTGGTAGTTGGACAGCTAGCCAACATCACTTTTGAGCCTACGCTCCTTGAAAGGATCAAGGATGCACAGGGGGAGGATCCTTAGTAGAGAGAACACAAAGAGGGCATCTTAGCTGGAGTGGCTAAAGACTTTTCTATATTAGAGATGGGATTACTGAAGTACGAAGGCCGGATTTGCATTTTGATGTATTCCGGTATCTAGCAAGAGATTTTAGATGAGTCTCATACCACTCCCTATTCTTTACTTCTGGGTACGACGAGGATGTACTAAGATTTGAGAACTTTGTATTAGTGGCCAGGAATGAAGTGGGATGTGGTGGATTATGTGGCCAGGTGTTTGATTTGTCAGCAAGTAAAGGCTGAGCATCAGAGGCCAGTAGGGTTGCTACAGGCTCTAGAGATTCCATAATGGAATTGGGAAGAAATCACCATGGACTTTGTGGTTGGATTACCGAAGATTGTGATATAGCATGATTTTGTGTGGGTGATTGTGGATAGAGACACCAAGTCAGCCCACTTTTTGTTTGTTAAGACAACTTATACTGTGGAGCAGTATGCTTAATTGTATGTGAAGGAAATTGTGCGACTATATGGGCCTCCAAGGTCGATAGTATCAGACAGGGACCCCATCTTCACCTCCAAGTTTTGGGAGAGCCTGCAGAAGGCTATGGGTACACAGTTACAGTTTAGTATCACTTATCATCCTCAGACGGATGGACAATCTAAGAGGACGATTCATATACAGGAGGACATGTTGCGAGCCTACATACTTGTTTTTGGGGCATCTTGGAGTAAGTATCTCCCTTTGACTGATTTTTTGTATAATAACAGTTATCAGGCGATTATCGGAGTGGTTCCATATGAGATGTTATATGGGAGGAAGTGTAGATCACCCATCCATTGGGATGAGAAGGGTGAGAGGAGGTATCTAGGTCCTGAGTTTGTTCAGAGGACCAACAATGCGATTGACAAGATTAGAGCTCGAATGCTCACCTCCTAGAGTCAACAGAATAGTTACTCAGACTTGAGACGCAGGAGCGTAGAGTTTCAATTCAGGGACCATGTGTTTCTCAGAGTTTCTCCCTTGAGAGGAGTGAAGTGGTTTGGAGTAAGGGGCAAGTTGAGGCTTAGGTCTGTTGGCCCCTTTGAGATTCTGGAACGGATTGGAGAGGTAGCTTATAGATTGGTGATGCCTCCAGCTCTATCAGGGATTCACAATATGTTTCACATATCCATTCTTTGGAAGTATGTATCAGATTATATGCATGTGCTGAGTTATGAGAACTTGGAGTTGGATCAGGATTTATCATACGAAGCGAAGCCAGTTCAGATTCTAGACCGAAAGGATAAAGTCTTCTGGAGCAAGACCATTGCCTTCTTGAAGGTGTTGTGGAGGAACTGCAAAGTAGAAGAGGCAACTTGGGAACTCGAGACAAATATGTGTGATTGGTATCCCGAATTATTTAGGTAATTTCGAGGACAAAATTTTTGTAAGGAGGGGATAGTTGCAGCGTCCCAAATTTGCTAATAAGGCTTAGTGACACACTCCAAACACTTTCGAGGTTAGGGAGTGCGGCACTTCACCGGTCCGTGGGCAAAGTCAACCTTTAGGATTTCTTAAGAACAACACACACAAGGAGTGTAGCAATCAATGAAAAGAACAAGGCAACAAGGTACACAAAGAAGTTGTAATGCCCTGAATTTCCTAATAAGGGTTAGGAGTTGGGGCGTTACAGAATCTGTGCTTTGTATTGATAAAAATGATGTTTACAAGTATAGAGAAATGTAAATGGAAGCTGCCTATACAAGTGAGGGGATCATCACTTATATAGGAAACTAGAGAATAGCCTAGGCCGACAAGTGGCAAGCTACCCACCATTCATCCCCTTTAAAATATCTAGAAAATGCACATGGGCATGTCCCATCATCTGAATTGCCAGCCCATTAAAGAGGAAACTCTCCATGCTAAGTTACTTAATAAGGAGGAAGTCTTCCAAGCTAAGTTACCCATAACCGCCCAAGGACCCCTCGGATCACCCATGGGCCGTGCGACCCATCCGTCAGGCACTCGTGCGGTGCCAGCGTGCCTAGGCCTCCAGGCGCAGACACATCGAAGGTCGGCCAAGGATGTGCACCCGTGCGCCCCATGCGCAGATCAGTCCATGCGTGTCCGTGCGCCCCGTGCGTGTTCGTGTGCCCCGTGCGCATCCGTGAGCCCCGTGCGCATCCGTTCGTCCCATGTGCAGTCCGTTCATCCCATGCGCGGTCTGTGCGTCCCATGTGCGGGATGTAGCACCCTCCCCCACTCAAGTCTGCGATGTCCCCGTCGTATCACCATTCTTGTATCGTAGGATGTGATCTTACATTTCCAAAGAAGAGACTCCAATTCCCAACTAGCCTCCTCGTTTGGCAAATACTTCCATTTAATCAAGTATTGGGTCTATCTGGGGATCCTCTTCTTCCGAATTTCTCTATCAGCCAGCACACACTCAACTTCCTTATCGTAAGAAGTGGTCATTGCCGTAGGGGCTCTTTTGGACACTCCCCGTTCGGGGTCTTCTTTATCACTATGATAAGGCTTTAGCATACTCACGTGGAACACCGGATGAATCTTCAACTGTGGTGTCAGCTGAAGTTTGTAGGCAACTTGGCCTATCTTCCTAAGTATCGGGAATGGGCCCTCGTATTTCCACACTAAAGCTTTGTTGAATTTACGGAAGGCTTTGAACTGTTGTGGCAGCATCTTTACCAAGACCAGATCACCCTCTTGGAACTCGACCAGCCTTCTCTTCTTGTCCGCTCATTTCTTCATCCGCTTTTGGGTTCTCATTAGGTGAGCCCTGGCCAACTCGGCCTGTTCAGTCCAATTTTTCGCAAACCTAAACACCACGGGACTCTGCCCATCATATCTTGTAACCAAGGCATGAGGCTTCTGAGGTTGCATCCCAATGACCAACTCAAAGGGACTTTTGTTGGTAGACTCGCTTCTTTGTAGGTTGTAAGAAAACTTCGCAACATCAAGCTGACTTGCCCAATTTTTCTGATTGGCACTAACATAGTGTCTTAGGTATAGCTCAACCAAGGCATTAACCCTCTCAGTCTATCCATCAGTTTGATGGTGAAAGGAAGTAGAGAAGTTTAAGTCAGTACCAAGGAGCTTGAACAATTTGGTCCAAAAGTGCCCATTGAAACGAGGATCTCTGTCACATATGATACTTGAGGGTATCCCCCAAAATTTCACAACATTCTTTAGAAATAGCCTCACTGTTACTTCTGCTGTACAATCGGTCGGGGCCGGGACAAAGATTGAGTACTTGCTGAATCGATTAACAACCACCATTATGCTCACACAGCCATCTGACTTTGGAAAGCTAGTAATGAAATCCATAGATAAACTATCCCATGGTTTCTCAAGGATGGGCAAAGGGACCAGCAACCCGCCTGGTGCATGCTGTTCTGGTTTGTCTTGTTGGCAAATAAGACAAGTACGAATGTAGGCTTCAACGTCATCCCAAAGTTGAGGCCAGTAGTAAATCGCCTTAATGAGCGCTAGAGTGCGCTTCATTCCTGGATGCCCAGCCCACAAGGAATTGTGGCATTCCTTAATGAGTTCCTTGCGAAGACTAGAAAACTTTGGTACATTTATTCGGTTGCTCTTGGCATAGAGCAACCCATCATTTAGCCAGAATTTTTGAGTCTTCCTTTCCTCCACCATGATCATCAAGCTTTTGGCCAATGGATCATGCGCCAAACCTTCTTTAATCTTGGACACAAGAGTACTTAGCGGTTGACTAAGTGCAACAAGGGATGTTTTCCTGCTTAGTGCATCTACGACAACGTTTACTTTCGGTGGTTTGTACTCTAATGAGTATTGAAATTCCACAAGGAAGTCTTGCCAACGAGCTTGCTTCAGACTCAATTTCTTCTGAGTCTGAAAGTAACTTGTGGCTATGTTGTCTGTTATGACAAAAGATAAGGATCTGAGGAGATAATGACGGCATACTCTCAAACAATGAATCACAGCCGTCATCTCCTTTTCCTGGACAGTGTATCGTTGCTCGGTCTCGTTGAGCTTGTGGATTTCGAAGGCAATCGGTCTATCATTTTGCATTAAGACTCCTCCTATAGCAAAGTCAGACGCATCTGTGTGCACCTCAAAAGGCTTCGAGCAGTCAGGTAGGACCAGCAAAGTTCCACAACAACAACTTCCTTCAAGTCTTCAAACGCGCTTTGGCAAGCAGCGTCCCATGCCTAAGGCCTATTCTTCTTGAGCATATTAGTCAACTTAGCCACATGGGCTGAGTAACTTTTGATGAATCGCCGATAATACTTAACCAAACCAAGGAATGAGCTTAGCTCGGGGACCTTCTTCGAAGGTTCCCAGTCTTGGATAGCCAATACCTTGGTCTCATCCATCATCAGAATTCCGTCTCTGATTTTGTGGCCTAAGAACATTACTTCATTGCTTGCAAAGGTGCACTTTTCTCTTTTAACAAAGAGGTTGTTTTCTTTCAACAAGCCAAAAGCTAACTTTAAGTGGTCAATGTGCTCTTCCAGATTGTTTCTATATATGACTATATCATCCAAGTAGACAATAATGAATTTATCAAGGTAATCTTGGAATACCTTATTCATTAAGGTGCAGAATGTCGCTAGGTCGTTGGTAAGACTGAAGGGCATCACCAAGTATTCATAAGAGCCATACCGAGTCACGCAGGTGGTCTTCGGCTCGTCGCCCTCCTTAATCCTTACTTGATAGTAGCCTGAGTGAAGATCAAGCTTTGTGAAGAGCCGAGCATTCCCCAATTGGTTGAACAAGTCCGCAATCAGTGAGATCGAACACTTATTCTTGATGGTAATCTTATTAAGCACCCTATAATCGATGCACATGCAAAGGCTCCCATTCTTCTTCTTTTGGAACAGCACAGGCGCCTCAAAGGGTGCCTTAGAGGGTCTGATCAAGCCAGCGTCGAGCAACTCCTTCAACTGGCTACATAATTCAGCTAACTCCGGTGGAGCCATCCGATAGGGAGACATTACGGGTGGCTTGGTTCCAGCTTCTATCTCGATCTCGTGGTCTACACCATGCCGAGGGGGTAGCTGACTTGGTAAGGCATTTGACATCACATCTTCAAACTCATTCAGTACTCTTTGTACCTCATCGAGTTTCACCATCGGGGCAGATAACACCTCATCATCAAAATCCTTCAGTATAGCAAGGTAACTCACACCATCTTGGTGCATTCCTCGTTTGAATTGAAGAGCGTACAACACTCGCTCTTCAATTTCTATGGCTGTTTGGGTAGACACAACACATGAACTTGCACCATCAGAGATGCATAACTATAGTAGTAGTAGTATAGTAATAGCTTGTAGTATTTTAGTTTTTTTAGTTATTGGTTCAAGCCGAGATTTAGTTGGAAACTCATAGAAACAGTTATAGATTTTATAAGTTTAACCTATAGTTTAGAAATATTAATTATAACATAAGGTTTGATTAATATAGCTGGTCCTAGAAATATTATTTATTATAACCTAAGGTTTAGATAGAATTAACATGAACGTGACACTTTTCACAAGCATGTTTATTAAGGATTTAAGCATTTTGGATGAATAATATAATAAAGGATAAATCTAGAAGTTCTAGAACCTTCCAGCAGCTGTTACGATCACGTTTTACTCAGTCAAAGTTGTTTAAACAAATTAAGAATATGCTGAAAGAGTGCAAAAACGTGTTTGATATACCAACCTATGCCGATATATGGCAGCTATAGGGGCTGATATATCGCCTACGGGAGATATGGAAAACATGTCAACTTCACATGAATAAAATCACGAAAGCACGAGATATAGGTAGGGGCGATATATCGCCTATGGTAGGCGATATATCGCTTATGGTAGGCGATATATCGGCTCCTGGATCCATTTTTTAATCTTTGTGGATTTAAATTAGGAACAAGCCCCAATCACTTGGACTTACTTTTGAACGATTTTGACCGAGTTCTAGGCATGTGTTGAAACGACAATTCAAATCTTTTCAATTATTATTCATTTATTTAGTCATTTTAAAAGGGGTTAGTTTCACTCCTTGAACTCTATAAATAGGACCTAGTACTCAGCCATTTCCCTCATCATTCAAGCATTCTTCAGAGCCTTCAAGCTGCTGAGATTACTCTAGGGAGAAAACACTTGGGTTTTGGGTTAAAAGCTTTTCCAATCTAAGCTTTTCTAAACACTTGGGAAGTAAGATATAGTGACTTTTTGGTATCGAGGTGTAGATCAGAGTTCTAGATCATCCAAGGTATTCTTATCCTTAGGTTCAATCCATCATAGTTCTTTTATTTTCTTCCATTTTTCTTTCAGATCCTAACTCATTATTATGGCTTTTGGTTAGGTGTTTAAGTTCCTTGAAACTTAAGGTTTTTTGGTAAGTTTCTATCTTAATGGTTTAGTTCTCTTTTTTTAGAAACTCGTGGTTTTTACTGTTGGTTTTAGGAGTGTTCCAATCCCGTTCTTGTCTCCAATATCCTGGATTTTGGTAAGGAAAATAGGCCAAATTATATGTGTTTATATGATGTGTTATGATATGTTTATATGCTATGATATGTGCTTTGTATATATGTATAAATAAATTTTGTAGTCACTTGGGGCTTATAGTTACTTAGAAAGCAAACCCCAAGATTTTTATCATTATCGTGGATTAGATTTATGATTTACCCTACCTCAATTAGTAGACAGAGGACCTAGATGGGTTATCATATGCTATTTTGTGATCTAACCTACCTCGATTAGTAGACTGAGGACCTAGATGATTTTATCACATGCTACGGTAATGAGTTAACGGCCATTTATACTATAGTCCTACATGATATACATTTTTACGTCATATTTTTTATAGTATATGTTTTATGATATATTCTTATGATTTATAATATATGTTTTTAGTAGATTTTCCTTACTGGGAATTAAGCTCATTTCTTTTATTTTAGATGGTGCAAGAAAATGAACATGGAAGGCAGGACAGATTTGTGGCAGCTTGGCATGTGTATTGGGGAGGGATGGATTGAATCGACTGCAGGAAGATCGAGGATGATGTTGTTTAAAGTCTATTAATTTATATTTTATGTATTTCTGCACTTAGTATTTAAACGATTGATTAAATTTTATGTTTTTATGTTTTATGTACTAAACAATGGGTACCCATACCTTATTTTGGATTTTGTACCGTATTTTAGATTTTTAATAAAGTTCTAATATTTTATGTATGTATGTAATCCAAAATAGTAGTTATGTTTAGTAGTTTCTAATGGTCTGAGGTCTAGAATTAGTCTGGGCATTACAGTTTGGGATTTACCGAGTAACGGGTAGTAGTTTAGCAATTATTTGGACATGTTGGGATTAAACGGGGATTTATAAGAATACTCTAGGACTTAGCAGGATGTGGCATATGACGAAATTTCCCTTGGTGGCACTTGAGGATTAAGAAAGGCTTCAGGGGTATTTTGGACTTTTAGACTAGGGATAGATTAGAACACTTGGGTTGTTGAGACTCTTGAAGGGGTTAGAAGGAAACAGAAGGAATACTTAGCTCTGCACGCAAAAATGGATTCTAAGATTGGTTTTGGGTGTTTGTTGAGTATATGGAATTGTTGTGATGTTTAGGCTATGTGGATAAGGATTATAGGCTTAATTCTGGGTTTAATTTGGGTTTGGGGTATGAATTTGGGGTTTAGGCTCGAGGTAAAATGTAGAAAAGAGCTTGAATTTTTGGGTTTGGGGGCTCGGGTCGCGGCCCGTGTGGTCAAAGAGGCTGGAGAAGCCTCTCATTCGCCCAGGCGTCGCGACCTGTGTCCTCCAGCAAGGAGGGCCTTGCCCTTTGAATAATTAGCGAGTCGTATCCCTAAAGGGCATGTCGCAGCCCTAAATGAACAGAAAATGGGAATTAAGGTTTTAAGCTCGGGAATTCAAAAGTTAAGGGTCAGGAAGGATTCTACTACCCGGATTAGTGGAATCCATGGTCCCAGAGGCTAGATTAATATTCTTAAGTTATTTATTGGTTTAAGGTTTGATGGATGGTTATTATGAATGTGTTGTGAATAGGTTTTCAACGAAGCTCGAATTAGGGGACAGTGCTCGGGATCGCATTGGCTTGTCCTCATGGGACATAAGTAAGAAAATGGGTGTACTCGTAGAGCAGGGCACGACCCTATTGCTTGTACTTCAGGGTGCGGCCCTATGGTTTATGCTTAATATATTTGTGAATACCTGTGATTATTATGCTATGATATTCATGTTTGTGAGTGAACGGTGAAGGTCCGGAATGGCAAAGGCCGAGAATAGCAAGAAGTCGGGTACTGGAAGGAGCCAGGATCGACGTTGAGCACGCTAAGTGCAGGTCATTAGGGTGAGACCCTCCTACGGTATTGTATCCACCCTCTCGATGAAGAGTGCGAACCTAAGGACTGGTAATACACCTGGGATGGTGTAGGTCGCTATGTGTTTAGCCCGTTTGCAGTTTTGTTGTATACTTTGGGTTGTTCTGTATATGTTTAATGTTTTGTGTTCAGTTTTCTTGTTGAGCTTTGGCTCATGGGTGCTCTATGATGCAGGTAAGGGAAAAGGGTAGGTCAACCAACCAAGAGTACGGAGAGCGTGGAGTGACAAATACATATTCAGCCTACATGGCTACCACATCAAGGGTTATTTTGAGGAAATGTACTGTAATGGTTATTTTGTCGCCGAGGTCGACCGTGTGTATTTTTTAAGTTGTAATACAGTTTTCTAAATAGTATTTTTGGGATCCCAACTGTATAACTTTCTATAATTTGAAGAATCTCCAGATTTAATAATTCATGTTGTTAAACGAGATTTATTTCAGTTTAGTCACACTTTTAACCTAAAACCTAGATTAGTTAGCTAATGACACATTTTTAACTCACATAGTAGCGACTCTAAGGAAGTAGGGCGTTACAATTATACTACCCAGTTTAGTAGAATTCGAATTCTCGGAGGCTGGTATGTTATTCTAAAACTTTTAATTGGTTTAGATTTTGATAGTTGACCATTATAGCTTTGTGACTAGGATGACCATTAAGGCTTGGGATTGAGGATTGTGCTCAGGACCGCTCTACATCCTCTGCTCAGGACTCGAGGTAAGAAAGCTACACCAGGGTCGTGAATATATCTGTATCTGAGAATGTCAAGTTAGGCATACTTGTGTAGGCTGCCTTTGATTGCCTGATGTGCGATGCATATTTGTGGTGATATTTATTTCAAATTTTGGCCTAAGGGTGTCGGGGATCCATAATGAGCGTGTGGAAAGCAACCCATCCTAAGTGTGTTGGGGTCAACTTTCAGATGACAGGGCTCGGCCTAAGGGCGCTGGGCCTGCTTCTACAATAAATAGAAGTGTGGCTTTCACTTAACTAATCTATTGATTAATGTGAATGGTTTACGTGGCTGTTTGAACTGAACATGTCTGTTAAGATGATTGCTTATATTATGCTGTTAACTGATCTTGTTGATTTAAGTTTACTATGCATATATTGTTTTTTACTTATGCTTGTTTGAGTTAAGTTTTCTTATTGAGCCTTGGCTCACGGGTGCTACGTGGTGCAGATAAGGGAAAGGGAAAGCTGGACCAGCCATGAGTAGGAGAGCTGTGGTGGCGGTGTGTACATCGGCAGCTACTCGACTGTCACGGTTGAGGGATTGACAGGGACTACAGCCAAAATTGTATTTTTCCATTTAGGCTGGCTTCAATTGTATTTACTTTTGAGGCTTGTAACCACCTTGTAAACATTATTTTTGGGATCCCGTATACCAAACTCCTATTTTAATGAAAGTCAACTATTTTATGATCAAAATATTTTAACCCTAACGTGTCAGTTGACTTTAGAAGCACGTTTATGTCCAAACGACTTGATTAGCAAGTCTTGCACTATTTAAAATACATAGTGTAATGGTGTTGGCTAACCAAGGCATTACGGCTTGGTATCAGAGTGGTCTAGGTTTAAGGGTTCCTAAATGTAAAGACCCGACTAACTTAAAGACCTCAGACCTTTAGAAACTACTAAGACAATAACTACTATCTTTTGGATATATATACATAAAATAGTAAAACTTTATTATAGAAAATCCAAAATATGGGATCCCATTGTTTATACATAAAATCATAAAGAAAAAATAAACCTTTATTTTTAAATGTTCAAATACTAAATGCGGAGATCATAAATACATAATAAAAGACTCAAAGGTCAACGTCATCCTCGATCGATTCCATCGGTCCATTCCTTTAGTCCTCACCCGATACACATGCCAAAGCCGCCATGGATTTGTCCTGCCTCCCGTATTCATTTACCTGCACAATCTAAAATAAAAAGGAATGAGCCTAATGCTGAGTAAGGAAAAACTACTAAAGCATAACATAAAACATAAAACATAAAACATAAAAATAGACTACAATATTAACAGCCATTAACTCATTACTGTAGTATGTGATAGAAACCAATATAGTCCTCTTGCTACTATTTAGAGGTAGGTTTAGACACAACTATAGTATATGATAGAAACTGCTATAGTCCTCTTGCTATTATTTAGAGGTAGGTTAAGACACAATTATAGTATGTGATAGAAACCGCTATAGTCCTCTTGCTACTATTTAGAGGTAGGTTTAGACACAACTATAGTCTACGATAATGATAAAAATCTTGAGATTTTCTATCTAAGCAACTATATTTCCCAAGCAACCAAAAGACATAAAAATAAACATACATACACATAGCACATAGCACATAAATCTAACTTATTTTCCTAACCTTGGGGGTGGAGAGAAAAAGAAAGACAAGAGATTGCTTGCTATAGAAAACGTCCATTCAAACTTAAATACAACATACGATATTTATATTAGATCCTTATAATAAAACTATACTTTCAAGAATTTTCTAAATCTCATAAAGTCATACCTTCAACCTAGAACCAAAATGATGAAATCCTGAGTCTTCTCTCTAATGTCTATCTCCAACAACAAGACCAAGAGTTTGGATACTTGGGTAGATTTTGGCTATATATTGGCTTGATGGGGTTCAATATTTCGGCTATAATAGGGTTTAGAAAGGCAATAGTGTTTAAGGCAAAATATATAAAATAGAAGAAAAAGATCCTGAGCACTATAAGGACTAGTGTTTCGGCTATGGCTATGTAGAGTGTTTATGGAAAAATGGAGAGAGATTTTGGGACTATGGATTTCAATATGAGAGGTTTTTTTGAGCGCTTTTGAGTGTGAGAAAAATGGTGAAGGGTAAGTCTCTATTTATAGGCTTCAAACCCCAACTCCCTTACTTGATCTTCTCAACACTACTCAACTTAAATTTTAAAAATCAAACCTTCCCTCCACTATATGGTTTTGGCTAGCCTAGTCTTACTCCCTTCTTGTTGCTACATCATCTCTAAGTATGCCACATAGTCTCCATTTGGTTCAAACTTTAGTCAAAGTCCAAACTACTATCCTATATCTGGTAACTTTGGACCCTACTATAGTAAAATTAATGTAACTAGTGTTGTAGGAGTCCGATTTAGGTAATTTTTATACCGTTGGAAATTTAATTCAATTACCTAAAACTTTGTAGCAATACAATATTTTCCAAAATCATAATATAAATGGGTCAAAACAAGGTCCAAAGTTACTGCAGCCTAAAGTTATGAAAACTTCATTTACTTATCTAACTCTTAGTTCAACTATCACACTACTATCTCTACTTAGTTATTTTACTACTTCAATTAAATGTTTTAAATCCCCATTTATGTAACTCTTCTTGACACATATTCACTTTATTCAAATAGATCTAATCTTTCCTATCTTTAAAATTTAAAAAGAGTCAAATCCTTCCTATTTTTGTGCCAAACCTAAGACTAGGCTATTTTTCTTTTCATTTTAATTCTAATACTTGGACTTAGTTTAATGCCACATGTTCACTTCATAATACATCAAATAACATATGCATGTAATAGTTAATAAAACTATACAGTAATTTAATCATATGCTAAAATAATTATAATTACCCAAACTATCTAAGTCATAAAATCATAACTTAAATAATTTAAGCATAAAGAAATCTATATTCCACAATTCAAGTCATAACTAAATCTAACCTAAGTTCATATTTAAGGATCTTATAAGAAAATAATAACCTTGGAATGAGGTTATTGTTGTAGAGGTTTCAGTGGAATAAGGACCAAGGACGCTTAGAGACTATGTACTTCCTTTGGTCATAGGAGTGCATTCATGCATTAGACACCCCACTATTGCTGCAAATAATTTTGAGATTAAGCCAACAATATTACAAATGGTGCAGTCTATTGTTCAGTTTGGGGGGCTACCAACGGAAGATCCAAATTTGCACATAGCCAAATTTCTTTGAGCTATGTGCAACATTTAAGATGAATGGAGTGAGTGACGATTCGATTAGACTTAGATTATTCTCATTCTCTCTATGAGACCAAGGGAAGAGTTGGCTAATTTCATTGCAAGCTAATTCTATCATAACATGGGAGGAGTTGGCCCAGATGTTCTTAGCAAAGTTTTTTCCTCCAGCAAAAGCTGCAAAGATGAGAGGGGAAATTAATAATTTTTACCAAATAGAAGGGGAATCGTTGTATGATGCATGGGAAATATTTAAAGAGTTTTCAAGGAAGTGTCCAAATCATGGTACAGAGAAGTGGATGCTAGTCCATAATTTATATAATGGGTTGAATGGTACTACTCATACCATAATAGATGCTGCAGTAGGGGGGTGCGTTCATGAGCAAGAGTGTTAATGAGGCGTATGAATTGCAAGAGGAGATGGCAATGAATAACTACTAATGGCCAACTGAAAGGGGAAAAACAAAGAAGGTGGCTGGTATGATTTAATTGTATGTTATTTCCATGCTTACAGCGCAAGTGGAAGCTTTAACGAAGCAGTTACAACAGAGCAACCTGTCAGCCAAAACCATGCAAGTTCAGAGATTATGTGGGGCATGTGAGGGCTCATCCATTAAATCAGTGTCCTACCATGGATATGATTAATATACCTATGGAACAAGTCCAAGCTATAGGAAATTTTCAAAGACCAACCAACAACCCATTTTTGATGTCATATAAACAAGGGTAAACGAATCACCCTAACTTCTCAAGGACAAAAAATCAAGCTGCACAATAGCCTTTCCCTCAAAGTCAGCAACAATACCCACCTCCACAGCCATAACCACATCAGCCAATACATGTAAAACAACCTGAAGCACAGTCCGATGTGCATAACCAGCTCATGACAGAAACTAGGGCATCTATCAGAAGTTTGGAGATTCAATTAGGGTAGTTGGCTACTTTGATGACAAATCGTGCTCAAGGGAACTTACCAAGCACTATTAAGGTAAACCCAAAAGAACAGTGCAATGAAATATCCTTGAGGAGTGGCAAGGAGTTAAGAAAGCCAAAAGTGGTTGATAAGAAGAAGAATTGAGTGGGTCAAATGTTACTGAGAATTTAGAGAAGTAGCCAGAAATAAGCTCGTTTTCTAAAATAAGCTCGTTTTCTAAAATTTTGGATATAAAGATCCCATATCCTCAGAGGCTTCACAAGAATAACCATGACAAGTAGTTTTCTAAAATTTTGGATATCTTTCGAAAGCTACACATCATTATCTCGTTTGCTGAGGCACTTGAACAAATGCCAATTTATGTTAAGTTTATGAAATAAATTTTGTCAAAGAAAAGGAAACTAGGGAACTATGAGACAGTGGCACTTATTGAGGAGTGCAATGCAATAATTCAAAAGAAACTACCTCCCAAGTTTATAGATCCTGGTAGTTTCAATATCACATGCTCTATAGGGGGCTAAGTGGTGACGAAGACTTTATGTGATTTAGGGGCTAGTGTGAATCTAATGCCTCTATCAATCTTTCGGAAGTTGAATTTGGGAGAAGCTCGGCCTACTACTGTGTCTTTGCAAATGGTAGATCGCTCAGTTAAACATCCTTGTGGGATGATTGAGGATGTATTGGTGAAAGTGGAAAAATTCATCTTTTCTGCGGACTTTATTATTCTTGATATGGAGGAAGATGAAAATATTCCAATAATACTTGGAAGGCCAATCTTGGCCACTGGTAGGGCTTTAATCGATATACAAAAGAGTGAGTTGAAGATGCGAGTGCAAAAAGAAGAAGTAACATTTAATGTTTTTTAAAGTACAAGACAATAACATGGCATGAATCTCAGGTTTCTCTCCTTCCATGGCGAGGAGGCGTAAATCTGTGCTGAAGCCAGCCAAACAAGAACGTGTTCTAGAGCTCCCTTCATCCAATTCTCCATCTCCGAAGGCCGAGTTCACGAAGGAAGAATTTGATGCTGCTGTGAATCCTGGGTCTGGACCCAAGAATCTTGTCGAGAGTGTGAAGGAGGATGATAATATTGGTATGCAGCAGGCAACTGGTCATTAGGTTGATGAAGGTAGTTCGAGGGGGATTCCTCATTATGATGATGAGCAGGGTCCGGTCTCTTGGGCTGCTGCGGTTGAGGCTGACGATTTTCAAGAATCGGCAAAAGCAACCTGGGCAAAATTTAAACAATCTCTGCCTACATATGGGGGTTTGCAGCTGCAATACGCGAAACCAATGCTTAGGAAGGGTCAGATCATTGCTCAGTTGGACTTGGAAGAGATCGAAGTTGAAGCATCCTTTAGGAAATCAGCTTTGATTTATGTTGTGATTGGAGCTAATCCTCTATTATCCATCTTTGAAGGGTTCATAAAAAGGATTTGGGTCAAACTTGGTGTTGAGAGAGTGGCTCGCCTAAATTCAAGTTTCAACATGGTGAAATTTCATGATGAAGCTACTCGTGATTTGGTTCTTGAAACCAGTGTGGTTCATTTTGACAAGAAACATGTCATCCTTCGACCTTGGACAACTGATCTAGACTCCTTGAGGTCAGTAAAATCAGTTCCAGTGTGGATTCAATTACCTGAACTTGGATTACAGTATTGGGGTGTCAAGTGCTTGAGTGCACTTGTTAGCACAATTTGGAAGCCTATTATGGTGGATAAGATTATAAGGGATAGGTCCATGCTAAGATTTGCCCGAGTCTTAGTGGACATGGAAATAGCAGATAAGCTGCCTCAATTCATTAGTTAACGTAAGTCTTTTGGTGTTAATGATAGCCTTAGGCTGCCTTAAGAAACAACCAGAAACATTTAGATCACTCTCAGCTTACACCTTCTCTCTCTCTCTCTCTCTCTCTCTCTCTCTCTCTCTCTCTCTCTCTCTTTCTCTCTCATTCCTTTGGAGGATTTTGATAATTTTGAGGAAAAGGCTTGTGAATTAAAGGGAATTGAAGCTAGGAAGGGATTAATAGCAGCATAGGGGATTGATTGTTCATTGAGGCAAGGTTATGATCTATTTTTCTGATGAATTCCTACAATCGTTTATGTTTTAAACAAATTTTATGCTATGGTTTGGTTTTAGAGGTGTATTTACTTCTTATGTTGCGTTATAGAGAGTCTTGGACTCATTTCAGACCTTGGTGCAAGTTTGGGATGAGATTTAGGAGTTTTGGCTCGGGAAAAAGTGGTGGAAAAACCCAATTTTATGGGTTCGAGCAAGGGTGCCGCAGTGTTGTTCTTCTGAGCTGTGGTGGTGGGGTGGTTCAGGGCAAGGTGGCCCTGGGTGGGGGTCGAGGCGTCTGATAGGCTATGCCGCAGTGCTAGTCCATTTTCAGAGGCCTTAGTTTTGTAAATTTTAGGGCATAGGCCCAGAGGCTCGTGGGACGATTTCACCACCCCATGTGGGAAAATTGGGGGTCTCGAGAGCACGGGATTAGTCCCTGGGTTTAATTATGGAATCGAATGTTAACGAGAACACTATTTGTGGATTGTGACTAGGTTACTATTAGGAGTGTGTCCTAAAAGCATGTAAAAGACATTTGTTTTTTCTGTGAATAAATAAATACAATGGTTTATTGTTATTGTTATATTTAGATTGTTAAAATATTGTTTGAATAATTTTGAAAATATAAGAAAAATTCCATATTAATTATTGAGGATGTGATCTTGTATTAGTATGAGAGAATTAAGATCACATGAATAAATAAAAATAGTCAACAACAATAAATTAAAGTTATGAAATTCTTTAATTGGAGTTGTAACTACGGTTTACTGAGTATCATAGTGATACAAATAATCTAGATTCGGATTATTGATGTGGTAAGACATCTCGGTAAATGTGCTTTATATAATATGATTATATATTACATGGACAGATATAAATTAAAGTCTTTATCCAAAAACCATTTAACAATAATGACTTGTAATTCATCTCATAACTAATGATCATTTATAGATCAACCTAAATCCTGAGTGTTCATGAACTCCTGTTCATGTTTATTAAATCTTTTCATTCATTCGTTAAGTTCTCTTCAAAGAATGAGGCTACTGGCTTTGGTTTTGGAGATTTAATATCATGGATGGCTGGGAACATGTATCAACAATACGAAATCTAATCTTTTCTAACAGATCGTATATTAGTTCCCTTAAGGGTTAATTCTGGAACTGAATGATTTTGAACTCAAATCTATAATTAGATTATAGATTAATTATTCACTACTGAATTTGGTACTTAAGGAATGATAAGTAAATTAGAAAGGTAAAATGGTAATTCTTCCATTCTAATTTATGAACTACTTAATTAGAGAGTTGAACTATTGTAAGATGGTTATATCAATGGCCGACTTAAGATAACATTTCTGTAAAAGTATATCTATAGTGGAGAAATATCATAATTAATAAATTAACTATTATAATTAAAGAGTTTAATTATTTAGTTTCAATTTATTGGAGCATAATGTTATAGGTCCATGGTCCCCGAAATGGCTCAAACAAACACTGATAAAGGTAAATACAAAAACGAGCAAAATGACTTATTTGATAAGAAAAATAATTTTCTATGCATCAAACATAATTATTGTATAATTATGTGTAATTAATTAATTAATTATTTGATTCAACAAAAATATAATTAATTTTGAATTAATTTATTTTTGGGATTTTTGGTATTTAAATAATAATCAAAATTGGGAAAAATCACATGCCGTCCCTGACATGTGGTACACATGTAGCACAGTGCATAGTCACTGTGCTACACGCATAAGAGACTCTGAGTAGTTTCTTGGCTCCATAATTTTAGTTATTTAAATATTAAATAAATAATGAGATATTTTTAATATGATTAAAATATTATTATTTAAACAAAATCTGATAACTGATTAGTTATTTTCAAATTGTTTATAATAACAAATATTTTATTTTTAATATATTGGATTTATTAAATATAGAATATAAGTTTTTCAGAACGTAAGTTTTCAGGGATAGAAAAATATCTTGAAATCTCTCTCAGAGAAAGAGAACAGTGATACAAACAAAAGCCACCGTTCTTCACAAAACCTAAGTCCAAATTTTATCAGATCTCATGTGTTGAGAACATCTGATAAATAAATTTTGCCTATTATTTTGTATAGCAAGCCCACGCTCGTTCTTTGTGTGCTAAGAACATTTTGGAAGATCTTGGTGTGAGATCTCACGGATTTTTCCATACAAAAAGATAGCAGCAAGGAAGGACCTGAGGTAATTTTCTATTCATGTCTTTGGTTCAATATATATATATATATATGCATGTGAAGAAGTAGATCTTGAAATCTTGTGAGATTAAATTACCAATTTGATTGTTATTCCCCTGCGCATAATCTCTGATTTGATCTATAAAAGCCAACAAATGGTACCAGAGCCATCTTCATATATATATATATTGAATCTGTGTGGGTTTACTTTTATGCATTTATTTATTTTGATGAATGAATAGATGACTTAATATGATTGAATGTTGACTCGTTAATTGTATGGTATTTTTGGGTTAGGATTTGTTTATCATTAGATCATTGTGTAAGTCATTAAAGGGCATAGGATTTATGTAATTTTATTTGGGTTTTGACAACATAAAATTGTAATTTCGATCACACAAAAGTCAGAACGGAGCCCGGGATTAAGAATTCAGCCATCGCTCCTCTGAGGCCGCCCTCCGAGCCGCTTCCAGGACGTCGTACGAATGGGTCCGTACGGTTCCATACAGTTCAGTCCCGGCAGCCCTGTTTGACGCCATGTGTCCTCGTCCTGCTAGTCCATAATTTTTTTTATTTTTTCAGAAATTATTATGTTATTTTAAAAATTTTAAAAATGTTAAATTTCCTATTTATTAGAAATTTGATATTTAAATAATGTGATAATTTTTTTATCCTAACAAACTTTTTGAAAATCTTATTTCAAAATTTAATTTAAAAATTAACAGATTTTAATTAAATATTTCACTTTCTAATTTTAATTAAAATTTGTTTTAATTAAAAAGAAAAAGAAAAATAATGATTATTTAAAAGTTTGTTTTAATTAATCAAAATAATTAGAAATTTTTTTTCTTATTATTATTCTGGACCAACAACGACACATATCCTACCGACAGTAAAGTAAAGAAGCCCGATGGAGATCAAGGCGGTTTTATTTTATTTTTTTCATTTTATAAAGTGGTTGTAAAATTAGAAATACCCAAAAACACCCGGTTCTACATTTATTGTTTATTTATTTAAATAATTATTTTCATGTGATTGATGTGATTGATAACATGTTCATGCATTTTATGCCATACATAAAAACCCACACAGTCATAATCATGCATCTCATTAGTAGAAACATGATTATTAGGATTGTCCTATATGTTTATATGAATTGTTTTGCGAAATCAATTGCATGTAAATTACTTAGTTTGATTTTTGAAAACTTGGTAAAATATCACACCAATTTCTAAGTCTTTATGACTTAATTTCTTTAAACTAGCTTTATTTTAAAATTATTTTTTTAGTAAAGTTTAGATGAACATAATTGGTAATTTAAAATTGGATATGGACCTAGAAACTCACTTTCTTTCCAATTTTAATTATGTTCATAAGGTTTAAAGATGTTATAATTAATTAGGTTAAAAACACTTATTTCAAAATAGTGAATGGGAGAGGGTTGATATCTCAAACATAACATGTGGTCTCCATTATTAATATAACACCGTGAGATATGAATAGTGCCTCGCGATGGCTTTGTTTTCGTCCCCCTAAGGAAGGTGTCTAGACACATCAATAGCAAGGTTGTATTTCTTACAAAGATAGGAACTAATGATGTATTTTAGGTTTGACCGACCTTAAGGCGACATGTCCTAAGTTAAGTCATGAACTCCGAAATAATGGATTACACTCACAAAGTTATGATTAAGCTTTTGCAGTGGATAATCATAACTTGACCAAACTAAGCGGTATTTTAATGTTTAAAAGAGAAAGTAAAGAGTTATTTTAAGTTTTAAACAATAAAGATTAGAATGTCTTATAAATTCTCTAAAATTAATTTGACTGACCCTAAAGCAGCACTTTAATTGTTACAAAATTTTATCGTGGAAATTTATCTTTATTTTATGTGTTTTAATTGTGCTCATGCATCACGTTTAATTTATGAAACTTTGATATTTATTTTTCTAAAAATAATAATAATATTTGTATTTTTTATTTTATTCAGAATATGTCTATCTCTTGAAATCCCATCACTGCTTCGATCGCACAAGAAAAATTAGCTTGTGATAACTTCATAAAATGGAAATCAAATATGAATCTATTGTTGGCTAGCGAAAACACAAGTTTGTCCTAAATGAAGAATGTCCTGAAAAACCTGGCGCCAATGCCCCGAAACATGTTCGGGACAAATTTGATGCATGGATTCAATCCAATAACAAAGCTAAGTGCTATATGCTTGTAAGCATGAGTGATGTCTTACGAACAAAGCATGAATCCATGGAAACTGCTTTTGAGATACTAGAATCTCTTAATGAAATGTTTGGGCACCCATCTGACCAAAGTCGTCATGAGGCTACTAGAACCTACATGAATGCTAAGATGAAGGAAAAGGTCAATCTGTGCGTGAGCATGTTTTGAACATGATCAGTGTACTTTATGAAGTTGAGATGCATGGAGCAGTGATGGATGAAAACACACAAGTAAGCATTATACTTGAGTCTTTAACTCCTGCTTTTTCTACATTCACAACAAATTATGTCATGAACAAATCGGAATTTAACATGACACAATTGCTGAATGAATTACAAACTTTTGAGTCTTTGAATAAGACCATCTCAAGGCAGGCTGAAGAAAAACCATCTTCTTCTAAGAAGAAAAGGAAAAGCAATAACAATGACTGCAAACCTAAAACGGACAATCCGAAAAAGGCACAAAAGATATCCAAGGCTCCCGAGAACAAAAAGAACAATGACCCCAAACAAAAGGTGCCCAAAGGAAAGTGTTTCCATTGTAATGTCGATGGTCATTGGAAGAGAAACTGTCCAAAGTATCTCGCCGAGCTGAAAGAGAAAAAGAAAGGTAAATTAGATTTACTTGTACTCGAAGCTTATATGGTGGAACAAGATAAATTATAATGGATAGTTGATTCTGGTTCCACTAACCATGATTGTTCTTGTTTGAAGATGCTTGAGTTCGCAAAGCAGTTGGAGAAAGGAGAGATGACTATGAGAGTGGGAAGTGGAGCGCTATTTTCAGCTAAAGCATGTGGAATAGTCCGTTTAAATTTTAAGAAGAATTTTCTAGTTTTGAATAATATTCTATTTATTCCTGAAATTACTAGAAACATTATTTCTTTATCTTTGTTACATGAACAAAAAAATGGCATTTCTTTTAATAATAATATGATTTTTATTTCAAGGAATGGGAAAAATATTTGTCATGCAAAACAAAAGGACGGACTGTACATGCTTAATCCAAAGAAAAATCGCTGAATAATTCTGAATTATTTAAAGTAGCTATTCCACAAAGTAACAAAAGACAAGAGGTTTCTAAAGAAAATGACACGTATCTATGGCACTTAAGATTAGGTCATATTAGTCTAGATAGGATAAACCGGTTTACTAAAGATGGACCTTTAAGGGAACTAACAGTTGGAACCCTACCGGTTTATGAATCCTTTTTAGAAGGAAAATTGACTAAACGACCTTTCACTTCGAAGGGAAATAGAGCCAAAGAACCAGTAGAGCTTATACATAGTGATGTATGTGGTCCAATTAACATTCAAGCTCGAGGTTGTTATGAATATTTTTTCACATTTTAGATGACTATTCTAGATATGGTCATGTTTACCTAATGCTTACGAAGTCAGAAACTTTTGATAGGTTTAAAGACTTCAAAGCCTTAGCTGAGAAGAAATTAGGTAAATCTTTAAAAACACTTTGATCTGATCGTGGTGGTGAATATTTGGATTAAGAATTCAAAGATTTCTTGCTAGAGCATGGAATTCTATCCCAACTCACAGCACCTGGAACACCACAACAAAACGGAGTTCCAGAGAGAAGAAATTGGACCCTGTTGGACATGGTCAGGTCTATGTTAAGCTACTCTTCACTTCCCTTATCATTTTGGGGATATGCACTTCAAACAGCTAACTACATTTTGAATGTAGTTCCGTCCAAAGCTGTGATAAAGACACCACTAGAACTATAGAATGGAAATAAACCTAGTTTACGACATTTTCGTATTTGGGGTTGTCTTGCTCATCTGCTAAGACCTAAATCTGGAAAACTGGATTCAAGGTCTGAAGTGTGTATATTTGTGGGCTATGCTCCAGAAACAAGAGGTGGATATTTCTATAGCCCAAGTGATCATAAGGTATTTGTTTTGATGTATGCAACCTTTTTAGAACACGACTATATGAATGATTTTAAACCTCGAAGCAAAGTAGTTTTAGAGGAACTAATGGCAGATAAAATTTCATCTCCATCTTCTTCATCAGTTAATGATAAAACAACAAAAGAAACCACAATTCCTAATAAGGAAAAACCAGTGCAACGTTGTCGTGGGAGGATTTTGAGACAACCTATTCGCTACGAACATGAGGCACATGTTCTTGTATCAGATACTGAAAAGGACGATCCATTGACTTTTAAAGAAGCAATGGAAGACCCTGATGTTGATAAGTGGCAAGATGCCATGAATCAAGAAATGGAATCAATGTATTCCAATTTTGTCTGGGAACTTGTAGATCTGCCTAACAATGTTAATGCCGTTGGATGTAAATGGATCTACAAGAAGAAAAAGGGTGCAGATGGAAAGGTAGAGACCAATAAAGCAAGGCTTGTGGCCAAAGGCTACACATAGAGAGAGGGTTTGGACTATGAAGAAACATTTTCTCCTGTGTCCATGCTTAAGTCCAGTCGCATACTTTTATCCATAGTTGCCATCTATGATTACGAGATATGGAAAATGGACGTCAAGACAACCTTCTGAATGGCCACCTTGATGAAACCATTTATATGGAACAACCAGAAGAGTTTATTAAGAAGGATCAAGATCAAAAGGAATGCAAGTTGTTGAAATCCATATATGGATTGAAACAAGCATCAAGATCTTGGAAATTAACATTTGATGAAGGTTTCGAAGCATGTGTTTATAAATACATCAAAGGGAAAGTTTTGGTTGTCTTAGTTCTTTATGTTGATGATATCCTACTCATTGGGAATGATGTAGAGACATTATCAAATGTAAAGAAATGGTTAGTTGACGAATTCCAAATAAAAGATTTGGGAGAAGCGAGCTATGTTCTAGGCATTAAAATTCTAAGAGATAGAAAGAACAAGCTCCTAGCACTTTCACAAGAAAATTATATTGATAAAGTGCTTGAAAGATTCTCTATGGAGAATTCCAAAAAGGGTCAATTGCCGACCAAACATGGAATTACTCTTTGCAAAGATCAGTGTCTAAAGACACCACAAGAGCAAGAGGATATGAGAAAGTATCCCTATGCATCAGTTGTAGGGAGCCTAATGTATGCAATGTTATGTACTAGACCTGACATATGTTATGTAGTAGGGATTGTCAGTCATTATCAATCAAATCCCGGTTTGGCACACTAGATTGCGGTGAAACATATTCTCAAGTATCTCAGAAGAACGAGAGACAATATGCTAGTATATTAGGGTAGTGACCTCGAACCTACTGGATGCACTGACTCAGATTTTCAATCTGACAAGGACAGTAGAAAGTCTACTTCTGGGTCAGTATTCACTCTTGGTGGTGGAGCAGTTGTCTGGAGAAGCATTAAGCAATCCAGTATAGCTGATTCTACCATGGAAGCTGAATACATAGCAGCTTGTGAAGCAGCTAAAGAAGCAGTTTGGTTGAAGTTCTACACAAATCTGGAAGTGTTTCTAGAAGTGGAGAAACCACTTGTTCTTTACTGAGACAACAGTGGAGCAGTGGCTAATTCTAAAGAACCAAGAAGCCACAAGAGGGGGACGCATATAGAGCGCAAATACCACTTGGTCAGAGAAATCGTACATAGAGGAGATGTGTCCATTCTGAAAATCGCATCAGAACATAACCTGGCAGACCCGTTCACGAAGACGCTTCCTGCAAAGCAATTCGAGGGTCATGTACGAAATATGGGATTGAGAGAAATGTCTCACTTGCTTTAAGTAAAAGTGGGAGATTGTTAGGAGTGTGTCCTAAAAGCATGTAAAATACATTTTTTTTTTCTGTGAATAAATAAATACAATGATTTATTATTATTCTTATATTTAAATTGTTAAATTATTGTTTGAATAATTTTGTAAATAACAGAAAAATTCCATATTCATTATTGAGGATGTGATCTTGTATTAGCACGAGAGAATTAAGATCACATGAATGAATAAAAATAGTCAATAACAACAAATTAAAGTTATGGAATTCTTTAATTGGAGTTGTAGGTACGGTTTACTGAGTATCATAACGATACAAATAATCTAGATTCAGATTATTGATGTGGTAAGACATCTCGGTAAAGGTGCTTTATATAATATGATTATATATGACATGGACAGATATGAATTAAAGTCTTTATCCAAAAACCATTTAACAATAAAGACTTATAATTCATATCATAACTGATGATCATTTATAGATCAACCTAAATCCTGAGTATTCATGAACTCCTGTTCATGTTTATTAAATATTTGGATTCATTCGTTAAGGTCTCTTCAAATAATGAGGCTAATGACTTTTGTTTTGGAGATTTAATATCGTGGATGGTTGGCAACATGTATCAACAATACAGAATCTAATCTTTCATAAGAGATCGTATATTAGTTCCCTTAAGGGTTAATTCTGGAATTGAATGATTCTGAGCTCAAATCTATTATTAGATTATAGATTAATTATTCACTAGTGAATTAATGGTACATAAGGAATGAGAAGTAAATTATAAAGGTAAAATGGTAATTCTTCCATTCGAATTTATGAACTACTTAATTAGAGGGTTGAACTATTGTAAGATGGTTATATCAATGGAGGACTTAAGATAAGATTTCTGTAAAAGTATATCTATAACATAAAGAGTTCAATTCTGAATTTATAGTGGAGAAATATCATAATTAATATATTAACTATTATAATTAAAGAGTTTAATTATTTAGTTTCAATTTATTGGATCTTAATGTTATAGATCCATGGTCCCCGAAATGGCTTAAACAAACACTGATAAAGGTAAATACAAAAATGGGCAAAAAGACTTATTTGATAAGAAAAATCTTTTTCTACGCATCAAACATAATTATTGTATAATTATGTGTAATTAATTAATCATTTGATTCAACAAATATATAATTAATTTTGAATTAATTTATTTTTTGGATTTTCGGTATTTAAATAATAATCAAAATTGGGAAAAATCACATGCCATTCCTAGCATGTGGTACACGTGTAGCACGGTGCACAGTCACTGTGCTACACGCAAAAGAGACTCTGAGTAGTTTCTTGGTTCCACAATTTTAGTTATTTAAATATTAAATAAATAATGAGATATTTGTAATATGATTAAAATATTATTATTTAAACAAAATCTGATAATTGATTAGTTATTTTCAAATTGTTAAAAATAACTAATATTTTATTTTTAATATATTGGATATATTAAATATATGATATCAGTTTTTCATAACGTAAGTTTTCAGGGATAGAAAAATATCTTGAAATCTCTCTCAGAGAAAGAGAACAGTGATACAAACAAAAGTCACCGTTCTTCACAAAACCTAAGTCCAAATTTTATCAGATCTCATGTGTTGAGAACATCTGATAAATAGATTTTGCCTATTATTTTGTATAGCGAGCCCACACTCGTTCTTTGTGTGCTGAGAACATTTTGGAAGATCTTGGTGTAAGATCTCAAGGATTTTGCATACAAAAAGATAGCAGCAAGGAAGGACCTGAGGTAATTTTCTATTCATGTCTTTGATTAATTATATATATATACGCATGTGAAGAAGTAGATCTATAAATCTTGTCTGATTAAATTAACAATTTGATTGTTGTTCCGGTTCACATAATCTCTGATTTGATCTATAAAAACCAACAGTTACCGCTAGGGCTCAAGCGATGATCGTTCTTGGGAGTCGTGTTTTGTTGCGCTTGGACCAAAGGTAAGAAAAATGCAGCCTTGTTGTGATCGGAGCTCGAACCCCTGTTAGAAAATATGATTATGATTATATATGTATTTGAACATATGCTGGTTAAGCATGTTTGTTTATTCTGCAACTGATTGCGTGTTATGCAATCTAATTGTTTGATGATACTTGATCTTAAAGTCTGGCCTAAGGGAGTCGGGCCTGACGTTTAGCGTGCGGAACGCAGTCCAGCCTAAGCATGCCGAGGTCAGCCATAAGACTAGAGAACTCGGCCTAAGGGCGCCGGGCCTGAACGTCACTAAAATAAACAAAAGTATCGTTTGCACCTAACTAACTATATGGAATGTTGAGAGTGAATTTTGTGTTGGATTTAGAAGATTATTACTGCCTAGCTCATTGCTTATATTCTGTTGCTGGTTGAATTTATCGATCTATGGTTACTGTCTATATGATGTTGCTCATTTGTAGCTGTTGATTTAAGTTTTCTTGATGAGCCTTTGCTCACGGTTGCTATGTGGTGTAGGAAAGGGAAAGGGAATGCTGGACTAGCCATGAGTTTGAGAGCTTCAGGGGCGGTGTGTACATATGCAGCCTACTCGACTGCCACGATAAGGATAGCTTGGGAGGAACTCGAGGTGAACCCTATTTTGTCACTTAGGACGGCTAATTTGTATTTTTCTTGTCTTTATCAGTCTGTAGACCCTTTTTGGGATCCCGTGTGTAAACTTAATATTTTTAATGAAAATTAATTAATTCATTGACCAAATTTTTGAATACCTAACCTTGATTTAGTCTTTAATCACACAATTAATTCCGAATGATTCACTTAACAAGTTAAACATTATTTTAAACACACAGTGTAATGGTCCTGGCTAACCAGGGCATTATAGTTTATATCTAGAGTTTTTATTTCAATACTCAAACCAAACACCACAGAAGAAAGTTCATCTATCTCAGCCCTCAAGTTCATGTCCCATGATCTAGTTAGGCTAGATCGTTTTGTTGGCACTAACTTTATTCAATGGCAAGACAAGGTCAAGTTTCTTCTCACATCCTTGAAAGTCTAGTATATACTGAACAAAGATTTGAAGACCTTGGGTGCACCAAAGGATGATGATTCTCAAGAAATGATCAAAGAAAGGAAGAAGCATGAATAAGATGATCTCATATGTTGTGGTCACATCCTCAACGCTCTCTCGAATCGTCTCTATGATCTCTACACCAACACTACATTGGCAAAGGAAATTTGGGAAGCACTTGAGAAGAAATACAAAGACAAAGAGGAAGGTACCAAGAAATTTTTCATAACTTAATATATGGAGTTTAAATTGTTTGATGAAAACCCTTACTTTCACAAGCTCTTAAGTTACAAGTTATTTTAAACAAGGTATCTACTCTTAAGGTAACCTTGATAGAGTCCTTTATTGTGGGTGCCATAATAGCCAAGTTTCCTTCATCTTGGATGGGCTATAGGAAGAAGATCCATAAGAATGAGGAGATATCTTTAGAAGAAACCTTAAGCACCTAAGGATTGAAGAGAAGTCTCGTTCTAGAGATAAGTGTTTGGAAGAGTCCAATGGAGGGACATCCAACGCAAATGTCACAGAAAAAACCTCTCAATCAAAAAGGAAAGCTTACAAGAATCCCCAATCATGGAAGAACAATTACCTAGCTCCAAGGAAGAACAAAAGGCAATTCAAGGGTGTGAATGGCCCTTGTTTTGTTTGTGGCAAGAAAGGTAACTTGGATTGGGAATGCAAGTTTTGAAAATCTACCGATTTTGGATTCAATGTCAACACAACCGAAGAAGAGTTGGTTGCAACCTTGAGTGAGGTGAATGCTATCCAAGGGAAAGTGTAAGGATGATGTTATGACACTTATGCAACCATTCATGTAAATTATGATAGAGGAATCTTAAAGACATTTAAAGAAACCAAGGAAAGCCATGAAATCCAAATGGGGAATAAGCATAGATCCAAGGTGATGGGAAAGGGAAATTTTGATCTCTTCTTCATATCCAAAAAGAAAGTTCTTCGTACTAATTTGTTGTATGTTCTAGACATGAGTAGAAATCTTGTAAGTGGAAACTTGTTAAGAAAATCGAGCATCAATGTAGTGTTTGAGTTCAGTAAGTTAATTTTATCCAAGGGTAACTACTTTGTGATAAAATGGTATGTTTGTAATGGCATGATCGAGTTGTGTATGCACGACTCTATATTTAAATAATAATGCATCTATGTTTTCATGTTATATGCTTGACTTTGATTTTATTACTTTGTGGCATAATAGACTTACTCATATAGGTTATAGTACAATTAAAAGAGTTATTAAATGTGGTTTAATTTTATTCAAAGACATTGAGCATGATAAATGTGAACTATGTGTTAAATCAAAGATGATTAATAAACCTTATCCTAGTGTTGAAAGATAAACTAACTTATTACATTTGATACATATTGATTTATGTGAATTGAATGGAATAATAACTAAGGGTGGACATAGTTGCTTCATTACCTTAATTGATGATTCATATATGTTTACTTGCTTAAGAATAATGATGAAGCCTTTAACATGATTAAAATCTATAAAGATGAAGTTGAAAATCAATTGGAAAAGAAAATCAATTTAACAAGAAGTGATAGGGGTGGTGAATACTTTTCCAATAAATTCAATTTATTTTTCGAAATGCATGGTATAATACATGAATTTACAACCCTTTACACACCCGAACAAAATGGTATAGCAGTGATAAGTGAAATTTTAATCATATATTTTTAATTTCTTGTAACATCCCAAAAATGCTAAAAGGGTTTAGCGCCTTGATTAGTGTGTTGGGAGGGCATAATTGGATATATGTGTAATTAATTGATTAAATGCATGATTATGTGGCATTCATGATATATATGAAGACATGAATATATTTAGAAGCATGTTTACGAGTATTAATTATGCATGTGGGCCCATTCTTGATAATAAGGGCATACTTGTAATATTAACCCGTTGCGGGCATAAATATTATTATATGTGAGTAAATGATTGAGACCACATTATGTGAAAGTATATGTGTCAGCTAAATAAACACAGGGCTCGACCTAAGGGCGCCGACACCAAAGTATTCGTATTATAGTTTGAGTTATATGTGAAAGTATATGTTAAATGTTGCCTAGCTCGATACTTGTATTCTATTGATTAATTGAATTAATTTGATTGACATTTATTAATCGCTCTTGTGTTATATATGTTGGTTGTTTTTCAAGTTTTCTTGTTGGGCCTTGGCTCACGGGTGCTTCGTGGTGTAGGTAAGGGAGTTGATAGCTGGACCAGCGATGAGTTGGAGAGCTTCAGGGCAGTGTGTACATATGCAGCCTACTCAACCACCGCGGTCAAGATAGCTTGGGAGGAACTAGGGTTAAACCCTATTTTTTCTGCTTAGGACGACTAAATTGTATCTATTTATCTTTTACAAGTCTATAAACTAATTTTAGGGATCCCGTGTAAAATCTTAATATTTTAATGAAAGATAATCATTTTGTTGACCAAATCTTTTATTACTTGACCTTGACTTAGTTTTTAATTACACATTTAAGTTCAAACGTCTTGCTTAGCAGGTTAAGCACTATTTTAGACACACAGTGTAAGGATCTTGGTTATCCAGGGCGTTACAACTTGGTATCAGAGCGGTCTAGGTTTAAGGGTTCCTGAAGACTGGCTGGGCATGTAGAATCTCCACTAAAGATAAGCTCAACTCACAGTTAGGTACTTAATGACATGATTATGTGGTTAATTTTTTAAATTGAACCTATATCCCTTTTCTGCGTGTTAGTATAGAGAAAGCATGATATGCATGAGTGTATTTGGTAGTAATGGAATTTTATTATTAATGCATGAGTGATATAGATTGGTGTTTTGATATGTATGTTGTCCATGTGATTATTGTGATTGTTTGGACATGCTTGTGGGATGATTTTGGATATGAATATCAAGGCTGATGGGTTAAGTCGGTGATTATGGACTGATTCAAAATGTATGTACTCTAGATAGTTATTGGAACTGGTATTGCGAGAATGGGGGGGTTGTATATGATAGTTAGGGTTGGAACCCTCCATCTGCCCCTAGAATTCATAGCAGATGTTTGCTAATATGCGAGTGAGGATACTAGATGAGGATAAGGGAATTAGATGGTTGAGATAGCAGGTTCTGTCAGGGAAACGCTGCTTCGTATGTCTTGATAGTAAGGGCACCAATGTTGGTTCAACCTGAGGATGGAAACATATAAGAGTTATCATATGAATGACGTTAGAAGCATTATCCTCTAGTTTGCGAGGAAGGTTTGGGGTTTGCTTAGGAACTGATCCATGGATGAGATGATTAACTCTGTCCTTGGTGATATGAGAATGGTAAGCCATGATAGAGTAGTTGCGCCATGCATATGTGGTAGGAGGATGCCTTGATATGGAGGGAAGTAGTACCCCATACCAGGAATGTTTCATGATGATTTGGGAGGAATTCAGATAGTGATATGATAAAAGAGACTGTTGTGATGTAGTTTGAACTGTGAGTTCTAATGTGTAATGACCTGAATTTGCTAGTAGGGCTTAGGGCCTTGATTAGTGTGCCTGGAGGGCAATAAATGGATTAATATGCTAATATGTGGATTTATGTGAATATATGATAATGATGCATGTTTAGTGGGTTAAATGTGCATGTGGGCCCTGTCTGGATATTAGGGGCATAAATGTGATAGATGTGATAAATGTGATAAATGCTACATATATGTGATATGTCTGTGCAGCACGATCCGAGACAGTCCTGGGGAGCGGTTAGCCAGGAAGTCACAACGGGGTTGAGATTCCGACTCGGGGTGAGTCGAGGGGTAATTTGGGTATTAGATGTGTTATGGGGTTATTGGGATATGGAAATAAATATTTAGAGATATATTTGAGGATAGAATGTCTAGGAGGGAATATTGGGGAAATTTACCATTTTGCCCTCGGGGACGTTTTGGTACCCCGAGCCTTGAGGTAACCACATAGACTAAGTTAAATAAAACAAACGAAGGAAACATTTAGAAGCCTAAGAAACCGACACTTACCTCCTCTCAGCAGAAGATAGTTCTTATCTCTTTCTCATATTCACTCCCTAAGACAAACTTAAGGAAAATTCTGGTGTAAGCTAGTTAAAGCAAGGAATTGGGCTGAGGAATCTTAGGAGCTAAAAGCTTGAGGATTAAGGATCAAACTCAGGGACTAAGCTCTGCAAAGGTATGCTTTAATTATAAAGATTATGTTTGGAATTGTTGCTGGTTTGCATGTTAGTTAAGCTTGATCTGTTTTTGGGTATTTTAGTTGAGTTTTGGAGCAGGTTTTAATGGGGTTTTGATGTTGATATTGAGTTGGAATGTTTGTGTTAATTATCTGGGATTGTTAGCTAAGTTTTGGGTGAATTGGCTTTAGGAAAATGTAGAAAGTTGATGAAGAATTCTGGGTTGGAGGTGAGGGCCGCGACCCTAGGATGGGCATGCCGTGACCCGTGTGCGCGCACGGCAATGGGAGGCCGAGAATTTCACGTGCGCCGCGGCGATTGGTGTGCGTGCCATGGCCCGTGTGGGTGTCAGTGAAGTGCTAGCCTCTGCTTTAAGGCTAGCTGCGGCGCTTGAGGGTGGGGTCGCGGCTCTTAGAGCTAGTTTGTGTTTTTTAGGGTGTTTAGGTTTGGGAACTCAATGGTTAAGGCTCGGGATGGATTTTATCACCCGGATTGATAGAATTCAAGGTCCCGGAGGTTAGAATTATGGCTCGAAGTTATTTAATGGATTAGAACTTGATGGATTGATATGGTTATTGTGTTGTGACTAGGGTTTCAGCGAGGCTCAAGTTAGAGGACTGTGCTCGGGACATCGGTGCTCGAAGAGCTCGGGACTCAGGTAAGAAAACCCTTGTTCCCATAGAGCTTGTATGTAGGGTTGAGCCCAACATGATAGAATTGCAGGGCGTAGCCCTTTGATTGTATTTGCTAGTATTCTGTATTTGTTTATTATGCTTTGAGTGCAATTATGTGAACGATCGGCAAGCGCCGGGAACGGTGTAGACCGGGATTGGCAGGGGTCGAGAAAAGCAAAGGGTCGGGAACGACGTTAGGCACGCTGAGTGCGGGGCCGAGAACGGTAAGGGGCCAAGAGCAGCATTGAGCATGTGGAGTGCCAGTTGCCAGGGCGAGTCCCTAAAAGGATACCTGGGATATCCTCACGGTGTGGACCGCGAACCCAGGGTCTGGTAAGCGCCTAGGATGGCTAGGCCATATGTGTTTAGCCCATTGGTGGCCTGTTTATATGCTTGGTATATGTTTTCCATATGTTATCTGTTTGTGGGTTTTCTTGCTGGGCTTCGGCTCACAAATGCTCTTTGGTGTAGGTAAGGGTAAGGAGAAAGCCAACCGACCATGAGTGTAGCAGGCGTGAGGCGGCGTGTACATGTTGGGGCAGCCTGGCTGCCACAGCCAGAGGATTTTGGGGGATGGTTGTAAATAAACTTAGATTTTTTTCGTTTAGTCGACTTGGTACAATTTATATGATGTAAATATTTCTAAACTGTATTTTGGGATCCCAGGTGTCAAACTTTTATGATTTTCAATGAAATGGAATTATTTCTAAAGTATTTTCCCTCTGTTTATGGCTTAATTACACTACTTGACCTAAAACCTCGATTAGTGAGTTGAAAGCACGTTTTTAAACTCACTTGGTAACGGCTCTAAGGAAGTAGGGCGTTACAACTTGGTATCAGAGAGAGCCAAGGTTATTGGTTCTAGAGATTGATCGAACATGTACACTCGCTGTCAGTGATAGGCTCAACTCAATGTTGGTTGGTAAGATTGGATAATATGTTTGAATGCCCTGTTTGCCTGCTTATCTTATATAGAGCATGATGAATGAGTTAACATATGCATGATGCTAAGGCATGGCTCATTGTGTGTTATATGTTATATGAGTTATTATTTGTGGATGACTGATGTGTTTGGGAGATGGTTTTGGATGTTGTTATCATGCCTGATGAGCGGCGTCATTGTTTGCAGGCATATTTGTTGAGATTCCTTGGTAATCAGCTAGACTCCGCGGCAGTAAGGTCGAGGATGACAACCAGGGTCAGGACCCTCCACCTGCCCCACAGAATTGGCAAGAGATGTTTGTCGAGATGGAAGCAAGACTGCAGCGAACAGAGGAAGAGTTGCGACAGTCGAGGCAGCAGGCCTCGCCTCAGGTTTCTGGGCTGCCAGTGCAGCAGGTTGCAGCGCCAGTGCTAGTGCAGTCTACTGAGGAGAATAGGTGGGAACCTTTGTATGAAAGGTTCAGGAAGCAACATCCTCCCACCTTCGAGGGTGGATCAGACCCACTGCGGGCAGAGCAGTGGATGAATATGATTTCCTCAATTCTGGATTTTATGAGAGTCCAGGGGAATGAGAGGGTAGCCTGTGCTAGCTACATGTTTAGAGAGGATGCCTGCATTTGGTGGGACGTGGTGGTTCAGAGAAGGAATGTATCAGTTATGACTTGGGAGGAATTAAGAAACTTGTTTAATGAGAAGTACTATAGTGTGGCAGTTCGAGCTGCGAAGGTTGATGAGTTTATCAACCTGACTCAAAATCGATCGACAGTGACAGAGTATGCAATAAAGTTTGATAGGTTGGCGAAGTTTGCGCCAGATCTAGTGTCGACTGATACGGCAAGAAGGGATAGGTTTGTGCGGGGGTTGAATGTTATGATCGCCTGCGATGTGAATATTACCTTGGATCCAGAGACTACAACTTATGGCCAGGTGGTGGATAAGGCCCTTACTGCTGAGAGGGCCGAAGATTAGATTTGGAAGGATAGCGCTGTTAGGCGCGATGCCAGGAGGGTAGTGCCTCCTTTTGTTGGGTTCAGTCGTGGTGGTGGTTCTAGTGAGTAGAAGAGGAAGGCCCCAGATTCCTTTATGCCTCTTAGTTCAGATAGGAGGGTACAAGGTGCTTCCACTGGCCGTCAGGGTGGCAGTGACAACTGGAGGAGTTTTCCAATGTGTCTACGGTGCAGGCGACGACACCAAGGTGAGTGCAGGATTAGGCCCTGCTTTGTTTGTGGGAGTGTCAGTCATCTGAAGAGGGATAGCCCTCAAGTTAAGAAGGAGGAGCAGAAGTCGAGTGACAGTCTTGCTCCTGCCAGGGTATTCACTTTGACACAGACTGAGGCAGAGGCTAGCCCCTCAGTTGTTACAGGTCAGATCTCTAGTGCTGGTTCTCTATATACTGCATTGTTTGATTCAGAGGCTACCCATTCATTTGTATTTGCTGGAGTGATAGATCAGCTTTGTAGTCCTAGTGGTGTGTATGCTAGGGGATTTCAGACTTTGTTACCAACAAGAGAATTGGTAGTCTCTAGGAAATGGGTTAGAGCATTGCCAGATGAGGTAGATGGTAGGGAATTGTCTGTTGATCTGATTGAGTTAGAGATGGATGATTTTGATATGATTTTGGGAATGGATTGGTTATCAAAGTATGGGGAAACAATTGACTGCAAGCGCAGAATGGTGACTTTTGAACCAGAAGGGGAGGTACCCTTTGTGTTTGTGGGGACAGTTAGTGGACCGCGAGTTCCAATGATTTCAGCATTGAAGGCTAGAGACCTGATGCAGGAAGGTTGCATAGGAATCCTAGCCAGCGTTGTGGATACTTCTAGGGTGGTGTCGGTTGGATCGAGTGAGACTAGATTGGTGTGTGAGTTTCTGGATTTGTTTCCAGCGGATCTGCCAGAGTTTCCGCCGCAGTGGGAGATTGACTTTGTTATAGAATTGGTACCAGGAGCGGAGCCAGTATCTAGGGCACCTTATAGAATGGCTCCGGCGAAGTTAAAGGAATTGACGATTCAGTTGCAGGAGTTACTTGATTTAGGGTTCATTAGACTGAGTTTCTAGCCATGGGGTGCTCCAGTGTTGTTCGTTAAGAAGAAGGATGGGTCCCTTAGGATGTGTATTGATTATAGGGAGCTGAACAAGTTAACCATTAAGAACAAGTACCCACTGCCTAGGATCGACGATTTATTTGATCAGCTACAGGGAAGACAAGTGTTTTCCAAGATAGATCTCCGATCATGTTACCATCACTTAAGGATTAAAGAGGAGGACATACCAATGACTGCTTTCCGAAAAAGGTATGGACATTATGAATTCCTGGTTATGTCCTTTGGATTAACCAATGCCCCAGCAACTTTTATGGACATGCTGAATAGGGTTTTCAAGGATTATCTGGACAAGTTTTTTATTGTATTCATCGATGACATCCTAGTGTACTCTCAGTCAGAGACAGAGCACGAGCAGCATCTACGGTTGGTTTTACTGCGGTTGAGAGAGCATAAGTTATATGCTAAGTTCAGTAAGTGTGAGTTCTAGTTGCCACAAGTTACATTTCTCGGCCATATTGTCAGTAAGGAGGGGATTCTGGTTGACCCAAGTAAGATTGAACCGGTCAGAGATTGGCCTAGACCGAGCAATGTTCCTGAAGTAAGAAGCTTTCTGGGTTTAGCAGGGTATTACTGGCGGTTTGTTGAGGGGTTCTCTAGAATAGCTACGCCATTGACAGAACTTACAAAGAAGAAGACAAGGTATGTCTGGATAGATAGATGTGAGAACAGTTTTAAGGAGTTGAAGCGGCGATTGATCACTGCGCCAGTGTTAAACTTGCCGACAGAGAATGAAAAGTTTGTGGTTAACTGTGATGCATCCAGACAGGGTTTGGGGTGCGTACTGATGCAAGCTGGTAAAGTGATAGCCTATGCATTGAGACAGTTGAAGGAATACGAGCAGAGATATCCTACGCATGACCTGGAGTTGGCAGCGGTGGTGTTTGCACTTAAGATTTGGAGGCATTATCTGTATGGTGAGAAGTGCGAGATATACACCGACCATAAGAGCCTGAAGTATTTCTTTACTTAGAAGGATCTGAATATGCGCCAGAGGCGGTGGCTGGAGTTGGTTAAGGATTGTGATTGCGATATCCTATACCATCCTGGGAAGGCTAATGTAGTGGCTGATGCATTGAGTCGAAGAGGCCCAGGACAGTTGTTTAGTTTGAGGCGGATATCTGACAAGTTAACTGAGAAGATGACCAGAGCAGGTATAGAGTTAGTGGTTGGACAGTTGGCCAACATCACTTTTTAGTCTACACTCCTTGAGAGGATCAAGGAAGCGCAGGGGAAAGATTCCCAGTTGTGAGGTCATAGGGAGAGTGCCTTAGTCAGAGCGACAAAGGACTTTTCCATTTCAGAGATGGGGTTACTAAAGTACAAGGGTCAGATTTGCGTTCCAATGGATTCTGATATCCGGCGAGAGATCTTAGATGAATCGCATATAACTCCCTATTCTTTGCACCCGGGTACGACGAATATGTACCAGGACTTGAGAGCTCTATATTGGTGGTCGGGCATGAAGAGGGATGTGGTGGATTATGTGGCTAAGTGCTTAACTTGCCAGCAAGTGAAGGCTGAGCACCAGAGGCTAGCAGGGTTGTTGCAGCCTCTGGGGATCCCAGAATGATAGTGGGAAAAATATTACTATGGACTTTGTGGTTGGTTTACCGAGAACTGTGGGACAGCATGACTCGGTGTGGGTGATTGTGGATAGGTATACCAAGTCCGTCCACTTCTTACCTGTTAAGACAACTTATACTGTGGAGCAGTATGCTAAGTTGTACGTGAAGGAGATTGTTCGACTTCATGGGGCTCCGAGGTCGATAGTATCTGACAGAGACCCCACCTTCACCTCCAAGTTTTGGGAGAGTCTGCAGAAGGCTATGGGCACGCAGTTACGGTTCTTATCATCCTGAGACGGATGGGTAGTCTGAGAGGATGATTCAGATATTAGAGGATATGCTGCGAGCCTGTGTGCTTGATTTTGGGGGATAGTGGAGTAAGTATCTCCCTTTGATCAAGTTCTCGTACAACAATAGTTATCAGGCGACTATCGGAGTGGCTTCGTACGAGATGCTTTACGGAAGGAAGTGTAGATCACCTGTTCATTGGGATGAGACAGGTGAGAGGAGATATCTGGGTCCAGAGATGGTTCAGAGGACCAATGAGGCGATTGAGAAGATTAGAGCGCGTATGCTCGCCTCCCAGAGTCGACAGAAAAGTTATTCAGACCTGAAACGCAGGAGTGTGGAATTTCAGGTTGGTGATCATGTGTTCCTTAGGGTTTCACCAAGAAGGGTGTGAAACGGTTTGGTGTTTGGGGCAAGTTGAGTCCTAGGTTTGTTGGCCCCTTCGAGATTCTGGAATGGGTTGGAGAGGTAGCTTACAGACTAGCAATGCCTCCAGCTTTATCAGGGGTTCATGATGTTTTCCATGTATCCATGCTCTGGAAGTATATGTCAGATTCAACACATGTTCTAAGTTTTGAGAATCTAGAGCTTGATCAGGATTTTTCCTATGAGGAGAAGCCGGTTCAGATTCTTGACCGAAAAGATAAATTCTTGCGGAGCAAGACCATCGCCTTAGTGAAAGTGCTGTGGAGAAACAGCGAGGTTGAGGAGGCGACATGGGAACTTGAGTCGGAGATGAGGGAGCAGTACCCCGAGTTGTTCAGGTAATTTCGAGGACGAAATTTCTGTCAGGAGGGGATAGTTGTAACGACCTGAATTTTCTAATAGGGCTTAGGGCCTTGATTAGTGTGCCTGGAGGGCAATAAATGGATTAATATGCTAATATGTGGATTTATGTGAATATATGATAATGATGCATGTGTTAGTGAGTTAAATGTGCATGTGGGCCTTGTCTGGATATTAGGGGCATAAATGTGATAGATGTGATAAATGTGATAAATGCCATATATATGTGATATGTCTGTGCAGCACAATCCGAGACAGTCCTGGGGAGCGGTTAGCCAGGACGTGACAACGGGGTTGAGATTCTGACCCGGGGTGAGTCGAGGGGTAATTTGGGTATTAGATGTGTTATGGGGTTATTGGGATATGGAAATAAATATTTGGAGATATATTTGAGGATAGAATGTCTAGGAGGGAATATTGGGGAAATTTACCATTTTGCCCTCGGAGACGTTTTGGTACCCCAAGCCTTGAGGTAACCACATAGACTAAGTTAAATAAAACAAACGAAGGAAACATTTAGAAGCCTAAGAAACTGACACTTACCTCCTCTCAGCAGAAGATAGTTCTTATCTCTTTCTCACTTTCACTCCCTAAGACAAACTTAAGGAAAATTCTGGTGTAAGCTAGTTAAAGCAAGGAATTGGGCTGAGGAATCTTAGGAGCTAAAAGCTTGAGGATCAAGAATCAAACTCAGGGACTAAGCTTTGCAAATGTATGCTTTAATTATAAAGATTATATTTGGAATTGCTGTTGGTTTGTTAGAGTTTGCATGTTAGTTAAGATTGATCTATTTTTGGGTATTTTAGTTGAGTTTTGGAGCAGGTTTTAATGGGGTTTTGATGTTGATATTGAGCTGGAATGTTTGTGTTAATTATTTGGGATTGTTAGCTAAGTTTTGGGTGAATTGGCTACAAGAAAATGGAGAAAGTTGATGAAGAATTCTGGGTTGGAGGTTAAGGCCGCGGCTCTAGGATGGGCATGCCGCGACCCGTGTGCGCGCGTGGCCATAGGAGGCCTAGAAGTTCATGCGCGCCACGGTGCTTGCTGTGCGCGCCGTGGCTTGTGTGGGTGTCAGTGAAGTGCTAGCCTCTATTTTAAGGCTAGCCGCGGCGCTTGAGGGTGGGGCCGCGACTCTTAGAGCTAGTTTGTATTTTTGAGGATGTTTAGGTTTGGGAACTCAATGGTTAAGGCTCAGGATGGATTTTATCACCCGGATTGATAGAATTCAAGGTCCCGGAGGTTAGAGTTATGGCTCGAAGTTATTTAATGGATTAGAACTTGATGGATTGATATGGTTATTGTGTTGTGACTAGGGTTTCAGCGAGGCTCAAGTTAGAGGACTGTGCTCGGGACATCGGTGCTCGGAGAGCTCGGGACTCAGGTAAGAAAACCCTTGTTCCCATAGAGCTTGTATGCAGGGCTGAGCCCAACGTGTTTGAATTGCAGGTCGTAGCCCTTTGATTGTATTTGCTAGTATTCTGTATTTGTTTATTATGCCTTGAGTGCAATTATGTGAATGATCGGCAAGCGCCGGGAACGGTGTAGACTGGGGTCGGCAGGGGCCCAGAACGGCAAAGGGTCGGGAACGGCGTTAGACACATTGAGTGCGAGGCCGAGAACGGCAAGGGGCCAGGAGCAGCGTTGAGCACGTGGAGTGAGAGTCCCTAAAAGGATACCTGGGATATTCTCACGGTGTGGACTGCGAACCCAGGGCCTGGTAAGCGCCTGGGACGGCTAGGTCGTATGTGTTTAGCCCATTGGTGGCATATTTATATGCTTGGTATATGTTTCGCATATGTTATCTGTTTGTGGGTTTTCTTGCTGGGCTTCGCCTCACAGATGCTCTGTGGTGTAGGTAAGGGTAAGGAGAAAGCCAACCGACCATGATTGTAGCAAGCGTGAGGCAGCGTGTACATGTTGGGCCAGCCTGGCTGCCACAGCCAGAGGATTTTGGGGGATTGTTGTAAATAAACTTAGATTTTGTCGTTTAGTTGACTTGGTACGATTTATATGATGTAAATATTTCTAAACTGTATTTTGAGATCCTAGGTGTCAAACCTATATGATTTTCAATGAAATGTAATTATTTCTAAAGTGTTTTTCCTCTGTTTATGGCTTAATTACACTATTTGACCTAAAACCTCGATTAGCGAGTTGAAAGCACGTTTTTAAACTCACTTGGTAACGTCTCTAAGGAAGTAGGGCATTACATAATGAGTTTATAAACTCGATTCAGAATGGTAAGATAACGACAGAGTATGTCAATGAATTCGGTGGGTTGGCTAGATCCTTTTCTAGTTTGATGAGGATTGAACTCTAGGATGGCCCAGAGCGTTAGGGTCTCTCCAGTGCATGAGACTTCTATCTATGCTTGGGCAGTAGGGGGCCTTGAGGATAGTCTCTTAGAGGAGACCGATTTACTAGTTAGTCTGCATTCTTTGTTATATAATGAACTGCAAGAATATGGTGCTGTGTATCTCCCAGAAAAGTTTCATATATGAAGTACATGCCTCAAGGTTGTTATACAATGAGGCTTAAGATATTAGAGCCTACTGAGGAAGAGTTGGTAACTTTCAAGAGAAGAATTTGAATACTAGTGGTAAAAGGTTTATGGTAAAAGTGATTGAGCTCATCATATGAGAGTTTTGATATGAGCTTGAGTAGGAGCTAATCGATTAAATAAGGGACAACCATGGATTGCAGGAGATGGTAATGATGTCAGGATATGGAAGGGAATGAGCCGGTTGCATCTACGGGATGCCTAGACATTGGGGCAGATATCACCTGGAATATATTAGTTAGACTAAATGGAAACTTGATTAGCCAGTAAGGTTTCAGATGGGTGCATAGAGTATTGTTGGATACGTTACGGGCTTTGGGTATAGATAGACTCGGTATCACGGACATCATGAGGAATGATATTAACTTAGCAGAAATAGTTAATGGTTCAGTTGAAGAAGTATTTGATTTAAGGATAGATTAGACGGAGCATCGCATCTTGGAATACATCGACATCGCCTGTCAAGGATGAAGAGTTCAACTGCCCAATGCAAGATAGGACAATGTTCTCATGAACTAATCTTCGATCTGGTTATTACCAGCTGAGGATTAAGGAAAGAGACATTCTAGTAATGACTTCTTGCACCAAGTAGGATGTGATAGATTATCAGTGAAGGTTCTTGACTGATCAATGCTTCAACGACACAGGTAAGTTCGACTAGCAGAGAATACAGAAACGACATGGATGATTCATATCCATATTGTTTAGGAATGTATTGGTCTACTCCCAGTTAGAAGTAGAACGTGAATGACTACTACGTTGGTAGTGCTAGGACTGATGAAGCAGGATTTCAGGTAAGGCTCCAGATAGTGTAAGCTTCGATTTCTCTAAAGGTATTCAAGACAACGTTATAGAAAGTGATGGGATCATGTATGATGGAATTCAATTAGAAATCCCAAAGAAATTACCAAAGAACACCTGAGGGGTGAGAATTTTAGTGAGACCAGTTGCACACGTCAATCACTACTTGAAGCATCTTCAAGGACAGTTACACCCAAGATTAGGATGACATAAGAACCTAACGTTGGACTGAATGGATAGTTTTGCATCAAATTTTCAAAAGATAGAATAAGGATTGGTTAGCACCCTATGGTATTAGAATTCGTATGCAATGGATGGATATGGAAGGACAACATGAAGGATATTGTCTTTGCTTAATACATGAAACTATAAGGTGGTGCATCAAAGACTAAGACTCGCCCAGGTATAGACTAAAAGGAGTGTTGTTCGTGCTTCACGGTAGACGAAAGAATAAGAACATGAATGTTATACATGGAGCATTAAGTTGACGGGAATGCTAAATACCCACGGTTAAGATGCAGTGCTGGCACTCACAGAACATAAGTGAATGTATTAACGCAAAGGATTTGAGCATTTGGTCATCTGTAGAAGAATAACCTTAAGACCAAGACCTAGTGGAAGTTAATGGGTGATTCATATTGGAAACCCTTGATTGCATAAAGGAAAATTAGTATGGAAGTTGACCACCTAAGTTGGAAACATCTGTACCTGTTGGATAAGATGCTATGGATTACAAAAAAGCCAGGCGAAGTAACGATCAAGACTGATATTGTATCAGCAGTTGATAGTTGACATATATTTCTCTATGGAGAATAAGAGAATATCTTTTAGGAATAGTTCAGGATCCTATCATTGTAGTATGAACAAATTAAGATTTGAAGAACGAATGAGTGATCCGATTGAACCTAGTGTTGAGGTGGAGATTCTAGATGAATATTGTACTACCTCATTATGGATATTGTAACCAATAAGTTTTAATGGATGTTAAGATCTAAAATCCGTATATTGGAAGGTAAAAAGGTATAGCAGTGGACCGTAAGAGTGGACCACATTATGCGGCAAGTAAGAAGGTTGGACATGAAAGGTTACGACTCAAAAGATTGAGTTAACACACTTCGATTTGTGTCAACGGGTATCATAGTAATGCGTATGGGTGAAGGGAGACAGTATGTCTCCGTGGGATACCAAGGTCGATGGTGTCAAACTAAGATCCTTTTATTAGGAAAACTTATATAGGATCTCGTTTATTTTCATGTAAATCTTATATTAATATATTAATATTAGAAAATCTAAAACATATTTCTAAAATTGAATTCAAACATAAATAATGATAAGAACACTTACATTATACGCAGTTGAATGATAAAATCCTTCCTTCAGTTTCTTTAACCCTTGTATCCTTTCTGTCGCAGTGTATTACCAAGAAATTGAATCGTTCTTCAATTTTCTTCATAGCCTTCTGAAGTATCCTTAGAATCACCTAGACTAGGGTGGGCAATTCTCAACACATGAGATAGATACATAGAGAAGAAGAGAAAAAGAACAATGCGGCTTAGAAAATGACTTATGTTTGTAGAGAGAATCTAAAACCTACTAGATCTTCTAATCTTCTTAGAAACTTGTGTCTCAAAAAAACTGATTTCAACTCTCTCTTAGCATTCCTTTTATGGACTCAATTAGGTCATTTAATTTAATTAAAAAATCAATAAAATAATAGATAATATCAGCCCAAGGTCGAAATTATCAAGGGCTTTAGGCTCGTGAAATTTCTCATTTAATTATAAGCTCGTTGGACTTAAAATCAAGGCATGTATTATTTTATATTGATTAATTAATTAAATAATTATTCAAATCCTTTATCAAATTAATTATTTATGATTTGAACCTTGATTTAAACTTATTTATTAATTTAGATACCAATTTATCTTAACTAATAAATATGTCCTCATTTCTCTTTTTTTCTCTAAATTACATAACTCTGTAAAACTATCCAAAATTGACATGGTCAACTTTGATAATTAAATTAATTAATTGAGACTATCTAGATGATTTTATCCAAGGTAATGTGGGGTCCATGGGCCTATGAAATCAAGCTCCAATAAGTTATCATAAATCTAACAAATAAATTTACTAACTTATTAATTCATCGTGACTCCACTAAAGACTCAGAATTGCACTCTTGAATTCATAGAACGCTCTATAATAAATATAGATACGTTATTAATTATCTATTGTTACGACCATAATTGTCACTCAATCCTCTATAGACAGTCTACAATGAAATGGGACTGAAATATCATTTTACCCCTCATTGTATTTTATCCTTAAAACACTTAGTTCCTTGTAAATGATATTTTAGTAAACTAATATAAATTACTAAAAGGAAACTATCATTTCACTTCTTCATCAGAAGCTATAGATGTTCATATATATGATTAACACTCCTACTCAATTATACTACCGAGTTCCCAAGATGTAAGTATGGGCTAGTCCGTAGGGTAAGCGGGTAACGAACAAGTCAAAGAACTCAAATAATATAATCAGTTAGAATACTAACCACTCAGAATTAAGATTGAATTAACCTATGGTGAACTATATGATATGTCTAGAATAGATAATAATTGTATTACTTATCCTATCAACTGTCAATATCAGTCAAGTCTGATGTAACAAATACATCTTATCTTATCTACTTTGCTAATGTTCTTGAAAGAACATAAAACTGCGATATGTAAGTAGATCATACCGTAGATTGGCAAATCAGTGTAAATTCTGTGCATTGACAAATCTTAGGACTAACTTATTTTGAACATATAATCATATTTATATTCCACTACGATTACGTCATTATAAATATGATTAGTTATATGGTTGGATTTAATAGAAGTTTATACTAAACAAATAATCATGAAAATAAAACATGTGAGCAAAGTGATTGACCAAGTAAAAAAATGATTTCTATTCTATTATTGATGATAAATGAGATTACAAAGAAATTGAGTTTTAATTAGGGAATAAAACCCCAACAAACTCCCACTTGCACTAATTGAAACTAATCCATTAATTATACTAATCTCATTTGTTTGATATGCTTATCAAATGTAGCTTCTGGTTGTATCTTTGTAAACGGATCCATAAGATTGTCTTTAGATGCAATCTTCATAACCTTCACATCTCCCCTGGCCACATATTCTTGAATTATGTGATACTTCCTTTCTATATGTTTACTCCTCTTCTGACTACGAGGTTCTTTCGAGTTGGCAATCGCTCCTGTGTTGTCACAAAACAACACGAGCGGTTTATCCATTTTTGAAATAACACCAAGACGTAAATAGAACTTCTTTTGCTAGATTGTTTCCTTAGCTACTTTTGACGCACCTATGTATTCAGCCTCAAAGGTGTAATCTGAGATCACATACTGCTTTACGCTTCTCATAGTTCCACCCCTAAGAGTAAACACCATTCTAGAAGTAGACTTCTTGTCATCGACATCAATCTGAAAATCTGAATTAGTGTAGCCTACAGGATTTACAACACCACCCTTGTAGACTAACATATAATCCCTAGTTCTCCTTAAATACTTTAGAATATGCTTAACTGCTATCTAATGTTCTGTCCTAGGTTTGACTGATACCTGCTCACTACTCGCGTTGCATAGCAGATATCTGGTCTAGTACACAACATAGCATACATCAGACTTCCAATTGCAGATGCATAAGGAACTTTTCTCATTTCATCTTCCTCTTTAGGAGTCTGGGGAGACTGCTTCTTTGACAGATGAATTCCATGGTGGGACGGTAAATGTCCTTTCTTGGAATTTGTCATTGAGAATTGTTAAAGCACTTTATCTATGTAAGTTGCTTGAGATAGAGCTAAGAGTCTGTTCTTTTGATCCCTAATGATCTGGATACCTAGAACATAACTTGCTTCACCCAAATCCGTCATCTGGAATTTAGTGCTCAGCCAATTCTTCACATCTGATAATTTCTTAACATTGTTTCCAATGAGTATGATATCATCTTCAGAAAGAACCAGGAATACCACTATTTGATTTGCATTCAGTTGGTAAACACAAGGCTCGTTAATATTTTGTTCAAAGCTATAGGTTTTAATTATTTCATCAAACCTAAGATTACAAGAACGAGAAGCTTTCCTAAGTCCACAAATGGACCTATTTAACTTGCAAACTTTTCCTTCTTGTCTTGCTACTTTAAATCATTCTGGTTGATCCATATAAATGACTTCATCCAGCTTGTCATTAAGAAAAGTTGTCTTGACATCCATTTGCTAGATCTCATAGTCGAGAGCAACTGCTATGGATAGGAGGATGCGAATGGACTTGAGCATGGCCACCTGACTAAAAGTTTCCTGTTGTAGATCCACTTGCACCCAATGGCTCTAAAGTCACTAGGTGCTTCCACAAGATCCTAGACAAAATTTGAGTACATCGACTCCATTTCATGTTTCATGGCTTCGAGACATAGTTCCTTTTTAGGGCTAGCCATTGCTTGTTTGAAAGAAAATGGATCATCATCACTAGTGTCACCAACAACCATATTGGTTTCACCATCCAAACCATAGCGAACTGGGTTCCTAGAAACCCTCTCAATACAATGAGGCTACGTGACTGTTTGCTTAGGAACAGTGGTACCTTCTTCAATTAAATCGACTTATGTAGGTTGGACATGAAGAGTGGGAATTTAATCGTCAACTCGCGTTGATGACGATGGAACATTGGTTGGAGTCCATTCTTTAACCATCTCCTCTAAAACAACTTTGCTTCGTGGTTTGAAGTTTTGGACATAGTCATTTTCCAGAAAAGTTGCATTCGTAGAAGTAAACACTTTCTTTTCTGAATGACTATAGAAACGTCCACCCCGAGTACCTTTAGGATAGCCAACAAACATGCAAACTTTAGTTCACAGTTCTAGCTTTATCTCCTCTTTCTCAGGACGTGGGCAGGACACCCTCAGATTCTATAATGGCGTAAACTAGGTTCATGACCATTCCAGCATTCTAAACGTGTTTTGGGGATTGATTTGGATGGCACAAAAATGGGAATGTTGTTCGCGGTTTCAATTACAAATCCCCAGAATGAGGTTGGTGGAGTTGAGTAACCAAGCATGCATCTAACCATTTCCAATAAAGTTATGTTCCGTCATTCCGCTACACCATTTTGTTGCAAAGTAGCAGGGGAAGTAAGTTGTGATAAAATTTCAAGTTTAATTATATGATCTTGGAACTGCATATCCAATTATTCTTCACCCCTATCAGATCGCAAAATCTTTAACGTTTTACCTAATTGGTTCTGAGCCATAGCTAGGAATTCCTGAAACTTTGAAAATGTTTTTGATTTCCTATGCATTAGGTAAAGACATGAGTATCTAGAGTAATCATCAATGTTAGTGACAGAATACTCAAAACCAACCCTGGCTTGTACATTCAAAGGTCCACAAACATCTGAATGAACAAGTCTAAGTGGTTCTTTGGCCCTTTCACCCTTTATGGAGAATGGACGCTTAGTCAGTTTGCCTTCTAGACAAGATTCACAGACAGGTAATTCACCTAAGGTGAGTTCCCTTAAAGGCCTGTCCTTTGTAAGTCTTTGAATCCTATCATAGCCAATGTGACCTAGTCTCAAATGCCATAAATATGTCATGTTATCGTTATCAATCTTTTGACGTTTATTGGTCCTAGGTTTAGCTACTTTGAATAAATCATTGTTAAGAGCGAGGGGTTCGTTAGGTCACAGAATATACAGCTCATTCTACAAACATGCAATACACAATTATGATCCATTGAAAGAAATAGATATACTAGAACTTATGAAAGTTGTAAGAAAATTTTCTAATTGCAACATGGAAATTGATATTAAATTTCTACTAAAATCCAGAAAAAAATACATCATTTAAAATTAAAAATTTATTTTTGAACTTTAGACGAGCTTTTCCTCTAGCTTGGATTGCAACGAATGCTCCGTTCCCAACTCTAAGCTTTAAGCCCCCTTCGTCCACTTCCTCCCACGATTCAAGAAGCTGTAAAGAGTTACAAACATGGTTAGTAGATCTAGAATCAATAATCCAAACAGATTTATCATTCTCTAAAACACATGTTTCCAAGATGACTGAACTATAATAATTACCTTGGTTTTTCGCTTCTAGAAACTTATGGCAATCTTGTTTCCAATGCCCCTTCTCTTTGCATTGAAAACACTTACCTTTACCTTTCTTGATTTTCTTGTTCTTCTCATTAGGTGTTTGTGCATTTGGTTGTGCACTCGTCTTTGTAGCCTTTGCAGGCTTGGGGTTGTTGTTTTCTCCACCTTTCCTCTTGTTTCTAGCTTTCGAAGACAAAGCTTGCTTAGCTTCAACCTTAGCTGGATCAGCAGCAGTAGTAGTAGTTTTCTTCTTTTCTCCTCCCTTACTTTGTCCACCCATGATAGACTCAAAAGTCTAAAGCTCATTCATGAGCTGCGTCAGACCATAGTTGAGTTTATTCAACACATTGTTTGTGGTGAATGGCAGGAAAGCTGTAGAGAGACTGTTGAGGATTAAGCCGGCTTGAGTTTCCTCATCTATTGTTGCTCCACATAGTTTAGCTTCCTGAAAGTAGTTTGTCGTTTTGATCAGATGATCACGAACACATTGAGAAGGGGCCATCTGAGCATTGGCATATTTCTTGGTGGCCTCAAAACGAGTCTGTGTTGAATTGGCAGTAAACATGTCTTGGAGCTGATCCATGATTTCGTAGGCCATCTCGACATTGTCCATCTTTGTCTTGAGAGTGTCGACCATACTAGTCAACATGTAGAACCGCGCCTTGTTGTTAGCTGCTTGACAATGCTCATACTTATCCCTCAAAGACTTGGTGGCTCCTTCGGTTGGAACATCCGGGGATTCCTCAGTCATGACGAACTTAGAGTTGTCAACATGGGAGTACACACGACCATACTTAAAACTACAAATTATCAATATAATAGAAATCAACCACACTTGCTCAACAAAACTTCTATTCACACAAATTTCAAGAAATAGCACAACATATACCAAAAATATGTAAGATATGAGAAAAAAATACCAAAACTATCATTTCTTTATTTCTTTAGGTTTTTAATTAATCTATGATATCCTTGTCCCGGCTGGCGAGAGTAAAAAATACCACTAGTTAAATATAGTTGTTAACTTATTTAATAATGGACACTGTCATTAACAACCTACTATTCGATCAAAATAAGAAAACAAAATCTCTTATTTTATGAGCTAGACCCACGATTTCGATAATCAATAGATTTATTCCTAGTAGTCACCGTTGGGGTGAGTCTAGTAGAATTTGACCTATAATTATCTATCTTTCGAACTCTAACATTGTTAAAATAACTAATGAACACCATCCGTAGGGGGACGAATCAAAGCATCTCGAGGCCCCATTAAGCTATTGACCTTGTTAAAGAAACAATAGAGATCGAATATAATTCTTAAAATAAGCTCCTTATAAAATTAAAAAATAGTATTTTTATTATTTATTTATCTTCAAAAATTAATTACATGGTTCTCCAAAAAAATAAAAAAAATTAAAATTTTAAAATGAGTCCTATAATCTTCTATTAATTCTAAAGTGTCCCATTGAAACAAATTCAATTAAATTAGAATTAATTTGTTGTTAATCAATATTTAGGTTTAACTATTACAATAAACATATACAATTAAGTCCAACTCAGGCAAATGGACCTTAACAATTGAGCTTGTATGGAGGAGGGCTAGGTCTAGTATGTCGTTCCCACTACTAAGGCCCCCATACATTCATACAAGGTCCAAAAGACAGGAATTTAAACTTTCATTTTATTAATTTTTATTAATTGATTAGGCGCACTATAGTCATGAAAAGCAATTGGGCCTTCACAAGTGGAATCACCCATAAGAGAGGAATTTAAGCTTTACATTTTCTAATTGGCCCAAAGAAAACCTATTATTTTATATTAAGCAAACATATGAGCCACTATATGCATCAAAGGTCAATTGCAAAAATACCACATATAGTGTAATATAGACATGTTATAATTTGATGGGCCTAATCATGTTACTATATGAGCAAGTCTATGAATTTATGCAAAAATACCACAATTTATTTCATTTGCAAAAATATCATAATTAATTATCTAGAATTTATCCAAAATTCGAATTAATTAAATTTTGCAAAAAATAAATAAGTCAATTTAAATGAAACTTATCACCAGTTAACCAAAGTTAATTTAAATTTCATCTATCAACAATCAACTTAGTTTAGGTCATTTTGAAAAATATTAATTTAATTTAAATAGGATTTATTAACAATTAACTAAAGTTAATTTTAATCCCATTTATTAAAAAATATTTTATTTATTAGTTTGAAAAACGTGATATTTAAAAAAAATAACCAATTATAAATTTTTAAAATAAATATCATTTGCTGTTTTTGAAAAGATATCTTAAAAAGTTAAACAAATTCAAATATCTACACAACAAAATTTAAAATTTCATATAATTTAAATATTAATATACATAGAATAATTAGATATTAATATCTTAAAAGATCAGATTTCAAAGAAAAAAATATCAAGTAATAAAAAAAATGTTTAATATCTGATAACTTAATTATAATATTGTTAACGCAGTTTTTTGCCAATAGTTTATTTAGAAATAATAAGCAGATTAGTGCTTAATAATAAACCGTAATGAATAATAATATGAATTCACTCAATAACACATAACTTTTACGTGGTTCAGTGGTCAAAATCCACATAGTCCACGAGTCAATATTATTATTGTTTCTCTCTCTATTTTGACAGAGTTTTGGTATTACAGAATAATGGTCCCCCTTTTCCTCCAACATTCCCAGTATTTATAAGGGAATTCCATGGACAGGTTTGGGTGACCACGTGAGTCAATCACGTATTTACTTGATAATTACATTTATTACAAACAATTTCCATTTATATTGGGATATGATTTGATAATACAATAAACAGGTTCTTGCTATCTCGAATTATTAATATGATAGCCTGGTCATAAATAAAAGTATAAAGGGATCTCGAGTCTCTGGGGATCCGCAGGTATGCAATATGCTAGAATTACAAGGAGCTGGATATCTCCTCCAAGCTCGTGCTTTGACAGCTATTAAAATTATGAGCACGCGCTTCACAGCCATTGCATCCTTAGTTCGGGATAAACTCAGAACGCCTTACACCACGTATGAACACTATGAATCTTGAGTTGTCCACGTGAATAAAAGCAGATATCATTCTCAGCTATTTCTTAGTATATATTTACCTACCAGCTGTACCTGAACTGAGTGCATGTACTAGTGCTAAAATCATGGTACAACATTTGCTCCCCAAGCTCCTGCTCGTGTATGATGTCGTCACTTTCTGACCTACACAGTAGGAGCTTTGTGACTTCTGTCACATAAAACCATGCCTGCTTACTACTCGAGTATTGGACACGTGGTGTACCTCAATTGGCGTTTGCTCGGATTTTTAGGACTGCAATAATTATCTTATCAACTTTTCGCCACCATTTGGTCTATTTAATCTTGGCCCTTGGATCTTGAACTAACCCTATTGGATGGCCCAGATTAATTTCCATAATTTAAAACTTCACCACCTTTGTACTTAAAAATTTCCTTTTTCTAAATTTCCAAATTTCCCTTCTTTCCCAGAATCCCCAAAACTGTTCATCATGCCCAAACATTCAGAAGCTTTCCCAGAGCTTCCCGTTGTCGAGTCTACATCTTACCGTCGACGAACACATTTCCTGTAAGTATCTCATTCTTTGGTTTGAAAAGTTTTTCCTCTAATTTTTTTAACCAATAGAATTTCTGTTTTTACCCATGTTCATCTGCAACACTTATTGTAGTTACTAGTAGGCTAATTTTGAATCTTCATAGGGAATAGGTTTCGATTTTAAACACCATAAGTGAAACTGAATATGAAGGTATTCATAAAATTGTGTAGTTTTTTGGGTCAATCTAGGGTAATTCTATTCTCAAATAGGTTTAGGAAATACCTGCTTGAGGCATAAGAAATCATAAGGTTTCTAGGTTAAAAAACCAGGAAGTTAAGGGTTACGATTCCTTAAGCGGTTTTGTAAAATCGCTTTTCAGAGGAAAGTAGTGGTCTTCCGTTTCTAACACACGTATCCCTAAACATCAGGGGACTATTAAGAAACCGAGGTGCGTGGCCTAGGAAATCGCGTGGCATCATGCGAAGGGGCTGAGGCTAACTGTAACACCCTAGATAACCAAGGTCGTTACACTGTGTGATTATAAAGGTGCAAGACATGCTAATCAAGTCATATAGTTGAAAACGGGACCCTAAACTGAAAATTTTGGTCATAAACAGTAAATTTCTCATTAAAATAAACGTTTAATAATGGGATCCCAAAATAGTTTTCAAAGGACAGTTTAAAAAATTTAAAAGTTTATGTACAACCACAAGCCACTCTAATGGAAAAATAGGCACTTTAGGTTCTCATGTCCCTATATATACCAACCCTCAGTCGTGGCGGCTGATCAGCTGACTATGTACATTCTATCCCAGAGCTCTCCAACTCAGGACTAGTCCACCTTGCTCTTACCTTTACCTGCACCACGTAGCACCCGTGAGCCAAGGCCCAGAAAGAAAACCATAATGCAAATCTAAACGATAATCAATTGTCAAATAAATCACAAATCATCAATTAGATACTCAACAAACCACATTGTTCACATAACCAACGTTATCAATCTGCAAACCAATAATCAATCATGTAGGTAATAAACATGCCATAATCATAAGATTAATAACAGTAAACATATTACAAAATATCCAGGATCGAAACCCTTAGGCCACACCCTATGTTTATCCCACTGACTCTGGCTCGCTTAGGCAGATCTCAGTGATTATATACTTAACCTCAGCTACCAGTGGCTGAGCCATGTCTTGTGCGCAAATATAGATTCCGACACTCCTAGGTAGTTTATTTCATGTCCCCATGGCATAATACAATCATATGACATCACGTGCAAGTATAGGGAACTCTTAGTCCCAACATAACCACATAACCGGCTGCCGTTTTCTTACCTTTGATTCCGAGCGCTTTGGTTAATAGAAACGATCCTCGAGCACGATCCTTCGAGCCCTAGCATACACCTAGTCATAACCATTAAATAGAACCCTCATTAACAATCAATTTCATATCCTAACTTTAGGACCAATCCCGAGCCCTCAGGAAGCCCCAATTCCACCAAACGGAGTGGTGGAATCGGCCCCCGAGCCCCCAAACTACCAGTGGCCGAGCCGCGTCCTGTGCGCAAATATAGATTCTGGCACTCTTAGGTCATTTATTTCTTGTCCCCATGACATAATACCATCATATGACATCATGTGCAAGTATAGGGAACTCTTAGTCCCAACATAACCACGTAACCGGGTGCAGTTTATTACCTTTGATTCCAAGCGCTTTGGTTAATAGAAACTGTTGACCCGCGATTTAGCCAACTGACACGGAGTCAAAATATGAATGATATAGACGAATATATATAGAGAATAACGTAATGACAAAAGTAAAGAAAACACAGTAATTTATAGTGGTTCGGCCCCAGGATCTGGTAATGACCTACGTCCACTTAGAATGATATTGATATGGGATCAAAAGTGTGATCAGAGAACTTGGGTTCAATGAGTTTCAACACTTCTCATAAACAATACAAGTTTACTCAGATAGATTCTATAATCTCTATGATTTCCGAGCTCCAAAAGTCCCTTCCCATGAGCCATCTCCTGCTATTTATAGGCTCATGGAGGGTTGCCCAATATTGTTACAGATATTATCCCCTGAATCATGGGATATTCAGAAGATTGCATGAGATAAATTCGGGATTCATAAGATCTTTCCATAAATGTTGCTTTGCCAGCGGAACCACCGACCAGTCTGGTCGTGGTAAAGACAGGTCTGTCCTGCTTCTGGTGTGTCTCCTGGTCGATACTCTAGCAGACGCTCCAGGTGTCAGCCACGTGTCAAGAGATTATTCGCCACGTCACAAATGCTAATTTATTGGATAACATTTGCCCCCCAAAGTTTATTTACCACGAACAGTAAATAAACTTTGAACGAACGACCCTTCGGTAATCCCTCCTGACGTGTCAGAGCCCTTCGTGCGTTCTTGAAAAAAGCAAACCACTCCTGTCTAATCAAGGCTTTTCAGTTTCCAAGAAACAATTTTGACGGCCATCACGCTTCCCCATATTTCGAAAATGGAAAACTAATGATCACGCCTTTTGAATACCAAAGACAAACTTATATAAGGTTACTTGAGCCACTTCTTTCCTTTTTACGCATGCCACCTCTCTGTCGAAAACCCTAAAAACCAGAGCTTTACTCTCTCCGGCGAACCTTCCTTTGTGCTGTAGGATCAGACGGTGGGCTCATTGACTCCCGAAACTCTCACTTCCATCTTCACGACCATTTTCCTTGGTAAGTTACTTTGAAACTCCATGCTTCTAACCTTTCGTGGTGCATGCTTTTAAATGGTGTACTGTTTGAATCTCTTGGTTTCTGGTTTTTTGAACGCCTGTAGATAAGATGTTTTTGTAGGCAAAGTAGGCTTATAAGTAGGTTTAAAACCCAGGATCAGTGCTTTTTAGGACGTAGGATCGAAGTAGCATTTCGATTTTTTAAGCCAGTTAGAAATAATTTTTTCCCGCCGTAAGGGGAGTCGAAAAAGCTTTTCAGGAAAACTTTTCACTTTCACCCTTTTGGTCCGTTTTTTAAACTGTTTGCACAGAGAGACTTAGTTAGAATGCTGTTATATAAAGGCTTAGCTTTTATACTCGACCAGCGTTATTCTAAGAACCTCCTAGATTCCTCTGACCTCGCCTCCCCATTCTTCTGTTTGCAGATTTTAATGCTAGATTTGTGGGGAGGTGAGATACCCATTGACGACGACCTCCTCACCCAACTGCTCGAGGGAGAAGAACAACCAGCCGATCGCATCCACCAGATACCTTTCTCACGAGCCTCTTCCAGACCGCACCCTTTTCCTTCAATGGCCCGTTCAAAATCCTCTGGCAAGAAAAGGCCCGAATCTGAATGTAACCCTTCTTCTTCTGCCCAGCCTGATTCGCAGGCGGGGGCTCCCTCGACCAGTGGCCGAGAGAATCTTGTTCCTGACCCCAATATCCAAACTAGGGCTCGTCCTCATCATCGCAATCCGCCTGATGTCGAGTGGTACACTCCTCCAGTCAGTTCGATGACCCCTCGGATGGTCGCCAACTGCTTCAAAAAATACCCCCTAACGGGGGTAACCATTACACGTCCTTCTGCGGAGCAGAGGGCTAACCGTCCAGGAGGAGAAAACAGCGCCTGGTCCCGGTATCACATTGAAGCGGGGGCTTATCTCCCTCTTCATCCTTTCTTTGTGGGGGTGGCCAATTATTTCGGCGTCGCTCCCTTTCAAATAACCCCTAACGGATATAGGATGTTGGCTGCACTCTATGTCCTGTACAAACTTAACAAATGGCCAGAACCTTCACCTCATGAGGTTAACTACCTCTTTGACCTCAAGTCCAATCCTCAACACAACGGGACGGGCTTTTTTCACTTCTGTCATCAGGAAACTGGCCGGACGTTTTTGAGTGGCACTACCCATATATCAAACGTGGGACATTACAACAAGGAGTACTTCTTTACTCTGGATATATCCAGTAACAACTTGGCCTTCGCGAGAGGAGGTACAAATTTGTCTTTGCCTTGGTCGATACTTTATCATAGAGTATTTCCTTTTGTCATTTCTCAAACTCGATCTGCTTTTCAGGCCCCTGGTTGCGTCCGACCCCAACACCAGACATGGTGTTGAGGTCTAACACTCTGGCCAAGATGTCTGCCGCAACCAAATGTGTCAAGACCTTGACACTAGAAAAGAATTTGAGGTCGTCTGGCCTTCTGGCTCCTCGCCATGAAAATAGAGGGTCCGTAACGGACGAACCCACTGTTGGGGGGGTTCCCGAGCAGCAACCTCCTGTGCCCTCTCCAAGGAGGAGGCCAATAGGAGTTACAATCAGGGAACCCACGGGCAGCCCTTCTGCAGAAAGGCCTTCTGCTCCCCAAGGCAAGGGGAAAGAAAAAGCCACAGAACCAGTTGTTGACTTGGAAGAGTCTTCTGATGACAATGGTAACGTTATTTCGCTTTTAAATGGTCTGCCAATCCCCTGTCACATGTTTGACGGGGATGGTAACTTTACATATGCTCCAAATCTAGGGCCAAACTTCTTCATGCCAGAAAATGAGTATATGATTAATAGAGTCAATAGTATAGCGACCAGTAGTTGTAGCTCGGGTATTCACTTTATTATCTTCTTTCTGTTGTATTACTTACTTTCACCTTTTTCTTCCCTTACTAACCTCTTGTGTTTATTTTCATGCAGATATGTCGACTCCCAATATCTTTGACATGTACCAGGCCGAAGAGGAAGAGGAAGTCCCTCAACTTCAACGGAGATCAAAGAAACGAACTGGTGAAACCAGTCAAGGCCCTTCAGCCAAGATGAGTCGACCAGAAGACCTTCCTCAGGGCACACCAACCGGGCAAAGTCCTGCGCCAACTGGGCGAACTCCTACCCCTCCTCCAGCTCCTTCTGAACAGCAAAACACCCCTGCTCGGTCCAACCCTCCACCTGCGCCTGCTAGGGAGCATCTTTCTCGCGAAGAGGCTCATGAGGCCAGGCTCGTGAGCCGTACCATCTGATCCGCTAAGGATCGAATTGAACGCATAGGCAAAGGTGAGCATGTTGGGGCCGCCATGATCCAAGCTGAAGAGCTACCAGTCGATCAGATCCTGAACAGGGCTCTGAACGAGATCTCCAGCGTAAGTATTTCTTTATTCCTTGAGTCTTTGTTTTTTCAGCCCTCGTGATAAGTCTTGACTTCTTTTTCTTTCGTTTACAGGCCTTACTTTCTGCCATTACTGCTCGTACCAGAGCCCAGGCCTACTTTGAGCAGATTGAGGCTAAAGTTCTCGAGAAACATCAGGTGAAGGTGGCTGAGGAGCTTTCGGCTGCTGAGGCCAAACATGCTAAGGAGTTGGAGACGGTGGTCCGAGAGAGGGATGCAGCGGTGACCAAACTGTCCGCGGCTGAAGCTGCAAAAGATGCATCGGTTAAGCTGAGGGAAGAGTACCGGTCGTACAACAAAACTCATCTCCGCGAAATCAAGCATCTGGAGGGGGTGGTCAAGTCTAAGGATGAGACTATTGCCACTCTCGAGGGCAAGGTGCAGCAGTCGGAGCTTGACAACTCCAAGAATCTGGAAAAGTACAAAAGGACGACACTCCGATGTTTCTATAACTTCGGGAAACACAATCAGGGTGCTGACTTTAGCTACCTTTCAGAGGAAGTCAGAGTTGCGGAGTTGGCTCGGTGCGCTGCTCAACTGGCTGAAGAGGAGGCAAGAGCTGCGACTCCTGCAACCCCAAGCGTCGTTGGTTTGGATGAAGTAACCATCGAGGAAGAGACTGACCAGGTTGTTGCCCGGGATCCTCCTGCCCCCCATGCTTCTTAATTTATTTAACTGTTTTTCTTTCTTTTTGAACATGCGACCCACGGGTCGCAATGTAAAGACAATAGTTTCTTTTTAAACTTTGCTGCACAGGCAGTAAATCTTTTTGTTCGAACAATTACATTCAAGCAGCAATGCTTGCGGTGTAAAAGCTTAACTCTTGGTGCTATAATATTTTTACTTATTATAACGTTTGTCCGTATGACCGAACTTAGCATAGTACTTTGGCATGATTTATCAAAACATATATTTTGAAAAAATACTCTAAGTACTTGAAGCATGCTTTCACTCATTTTGTTCATGTGTTTACATACCTTGAGAGTATGCTTTGCTATCGATGTGCCTTATATGCCCCCCAAGTGATCGAGGAGCTTTAGGTCCTTGGTCACTTGCCCTGACCATGGCCTGTCCGAACATTCCTGTTCGTGCAGAAAAATGATACTTGTAATATAGCAAAACAACACACGTAATGAACAAATACTTGTAAATGTAAATTCACAAAGGTTGGCAAGAACGACTGGCTGAGCAGTCCCTTATAATTTCGTATTAAAAATAGACTAATCATGTCTTTACGAATGATTCTGAAACAGAATCTTACATATACGAGCAGTTAGCCATACACCGTGGCTAACCCTCTTTGCAAAACTTGTAAAAATTAATAGAAAAATTTGAACAAGCCAGTCCTTTAAGAAGGGCTGTTTATTGATAATACTTGCGCAGGTGTTCTCCATTCCAGTAACGCGGAACGAGATCTCCGTTTAAGCATGCAAGTTTGTAGGTGCCTGGGTGAAGGACTTCTTCAATCTGGTAAGGTCCTTCCCAGTTAGGTCCGAGCACGCCAGAAGTGGGGTCGCGAGTATTCAAGAAAACTCGTCGTAACACCAAGTCTCCGACGTTGAATCTTCTTTCTTTAACTTTGGAGTTAAAGTACCGGGCGACTTTTTGCTGATAAGCAGCAACTCGGAGTTGAGATTTTTCTCGTATCTCGTCAATCGAGTCTAAGGACTCCAGCATTAGCTGGCTGTTTTGGTCTTGATCGTACGTTAAATGCCGATGTGAGGGGGGATCTATCTCAACGGGTAACATGGCCTCATACCCATAAGCTAAGGAAAATGGGGTACGTCCTGTGGTTGTTCGATGAGATGTTCTATACGACCAGAGGACTTCAGGTAGTTGTTCTGGCCATGCTCCTTTAGCTTCTTCAAGTCTTTTCTTCAGGGTGTCCTTGAGGGTTTTGTTTACAGCTTCGACTTGCCCATTCGCTTGGGGGTGTGCGACTGAAGAAAAGCTCTTAATTATCCCATGCCTTCCGCAGAAATCGGTGAACAGGTCGCTGTCAAATTGGGTCCCGTTGTCTGAAACTATCTTTCTGGGCAAACCATAGCGGCACACAATGTTCTTGATGACAAAGTCGAGAACATTCTTGGTCGTTATGGTTGCGAGTGGTTCAGCTTCGACCCATTTTGTGAAGTAATCAATTGCCACAACTGCGTACTTTACTCCTCCTTTTCCTGTTGGCAGGGATCCAATTAAGTCTATTCCCCATATTGCAAAAGGCCACGGGCTCTGCATCTGCTTTAGCTCGTTTGGAGCTGCTCGTGGGATTTTGGAGAACCTCTGACATTTATCACACCTTCATACGTACTCCATTGAATCCTCGTTCATCGTTGGCCAAAAATGGCCCTGTCGGAGAATTTTTTTCGCCAAACTCTGCCCCCCAGCGTGATCTCCGCAGAAGCCTTCATGCACCTCTTTCATGAGTTCCTTAGCTTTTTCTGATGTAATGCACCTGAGCAGTGGCATTGAATATCCTCTTCGGTACATAACAACGTCGAGCAGTATGTACCTAGCAGCTTGTCTTTGCAAAGTTCTGGCCTTGTTTCTATCTGCTGGCAATGTCCCATTTGTCAGATACTCCAGGTAAGGCGCCATCCATGTATCTTCTATTCGAATTTCCATGCTGACTTCGGTCGCATCAATGCTTGGTTCACTTAATCTCTCTACTGGGACTATGTTCGAGGTGTCAACATCTTTAGCACTTGCAAGTTTGGCCAAGGCGTCTGCATTCGAATTTTGGTATCGCGGAATCTGCTGGAGGGTGTATTTTGTAAACTATGCTAGCAAATCTTTTGTTTTGTTAAGGTAGGCCATCATTTTTAACCCTCACGCCTGATATTCTCCCAGGACTTGATTCACGACCAACTGAGAGTAGCTGTAAATATCGAGCACTTTTATGTTCATATCCCTGGCCATTCTCAGTCCAGCGAGGAGTGCTTCGTATTCCGCTTCATTGTTTGACGCTGCGAAGTCAAACCTGATTGCGCAGTGAAATCGATGCCCATCGGGCGTTATCAATATCACTCCCGCTCCAGCGTGAGATTCATTAGATGATCCATCTGTGAATAGTTTCCACGAAGGAGTCTTGTCTTGAGGCATGGGCGCCTCAGGCTTTTCGCACAACTCGTTGCTGGGGAGTTCGGTGAACTCCGCAATAAAATCAGCTAAGGCTTGCCCTTTTATTGCTGCTCGCGGTGAATAAGTTACGTCGAACTGTCCCAATTCGACCGCCCATTTTAACAGTCGTCCAGCTGCCTCAGGTTTTTGGAGGACTTGCCGAAGGGGCTGGTCGGTCAGAACCGTGATAGGATGGGCTTGGAAGTACGGTCGCAACTTTCGGGAGGCTAGAATTAGGCAATATGCTAATCTTTCGATCGGTGGATATTTCAATTCTGCACCGATAAGCCTTTTGCTGACGTAGTAAACAACTTTCTGCACGCCTTCTTCCTCCCGTATCAGTACTGCACTAGCAGCAACTTCGGTAATCGCCAAATAAATATACAAAGTCTCTCCTTCGATTGGTTTTGATACGATGGGAGGTTGCGACATATGAGCCTTTGATGTCTGGAATGCTTGCTCGCAGTTTTCCGTCCATTCAAACTTCTTATTTCCCCTGAGTAGATTGAAGAATGAAACGCACTTGTCAGTTGATTTTGAGATGAATCTACTAAGGGCAGCTATCCTTCCGGTCAGGCTTTGGACATCCTTGATCTTTTCTGGCGACTTCATATCGATCAGGGCTTTTATCTTGTCGGGGTTGGCCTCGATTCCCCTTGAATTCACTATAAACCCCAAAAACTTTCCTGACCCGACTCCAAAGGAGCATTTGAGGGGATTCAACTTCATATGGTACTTGTTTAACACATCAAAGCACCTTCGCAAATCCCTCACATGTCCTTCAGCCTTCTTGGACTTTACCAGCATGTCATCCACATATACCTCCATGCTTACTCCGATCAGTTCCTTGAACATGTGGTTGACCAGTCGTTGGTAAGTCGCACCTGCGTTTTTCAGTCCAAAGGGCATTACTTTGTAACAATATAAGCTAGTATCGGTCCGAAAGCTGGTATGATCCTCATCAGGGGGATGCATGCTGATCTGATTGTAGCCTGAATACGTATCCATGAACGAGAGGGTCTCATGCCCAGCAGTTGCATCGACTAGCTGGTCGATCCTCGGGAGTGGGAAGCAGTCTTTTGGGCAGGCTTTATTGAGGTCTGTAAAATCCACGCAGGTCCGCCATTTGCCGTTAGGCTTGGGGACCAGCACCGGATTGGAGACCCATGATGGATAAAACGCCACCCTGATGAACCCATTTTCTTTAAGTCTTTCGACTTCTTCTTTCAAGGCTCTTGATCTGTCTTTATCGAGCAGCCTTCTTTTTTGTTGCACCGGTGGAAAGACTTTGTTTATGTTCAGGACATGGCTGATCACTGCAGGATCTATACCGACCATGTCTTTATGCGACCAGGTGAAAACTTCCTGGTTCTCTTGCAAGAATTCCACCAGCGCCTGCTTTACGGTAGGTTCTAAATTCTTCCCAACCCTTACGATTCGGGTCGGGTCTTTTTCATCGAGCTGGACCTCCTCCAGCTCCTCGACGGGTCCAACATTTTCTTCAAAATCCCCAAAGCGAGGATCCAAGTCTATATCCTCACTTTGGGCAACACCCTATTTGGTGACTTTTCCACCTGATTGGGCTTGTCTGTCTTCCGTCATCTGCAATCGTTCTGGGGTAGCGCTCCTCGATGCTCCACTTTTTTCCTTTGTGATCGAGGCGTTATAGCACTCCCTGGCTTCCCTTTGGTTTCCCAAAATGCATCCTACCCCTGCGTCCATTGGGAACTTCATGGCTAGATGCCACATGGAGATGATGGCCCTCAGTTCAACCAGTATGGGTCTTCCAATAATGGCGTTATACGCTGAAGGACAATCGACCACTACAAAAGTGGCGAGTAATGTCCTTGAGGAAGGCGCTGTACCCGTTGTCACTGGGAGTTTGATCATTCCGGCTGGTGCGAGTCCTTCTCCCGAGAAGCCGTATATGGTTTGATTGCAGGGCTCCAAGTCCTTCGCGGACAGCTTCATGCGTTCTAGCGTTGATTTATACAGGATGTTCACTGAACTTCCTGTATCGACCAGTACTCTTTTTACCATCATATTGGCCATTTGGATATCCACGACCAGCGGATCGGAATGTGGGAACCGGACGTGTTGGGCATCGCCCTCAGAGAAGGTTATCCCGCACTCCTCTGAGCGGGCCTTTTTCGGCGCTCGGTCCTCCACAGTCATCATCTCGATATCCTGGTCGTGGTGTAGAGTTCGAGCATATCGTTCTCTAGCCTTTCCGCTATTTCCTGCGAGGTGCGGGCCTCCACAGATGGTTAAAAGTGTTCCGGCTACGGGGGCAGGCTGTAATGGTGGCGAGCGTTGGCGTGTGGACGTCTGCTCGTTGCCACCTGGAGCTTCTCGTTGGGAAGTTCCCGAGGCCCGTACGTACCTTCTCAAGTGTCCTTGTCTTATGAGGAACTAAATTTCGTCTTTTAGCTGGTTGCATTCATTAGTGTCATGTCCGTAGTCGTTATGGTAACGACAGAATTTGGTAGTGTCTCTTTTTGAAATGTCTTTTCGAATGGGCCCAGGTTTCTTGTAGGGCACACTAGAGCTTGTGGCCTGGTAAACCTCTCCTCGAGACTCAACGAGGGCAGTGTAGTTAGTGAACCTAGGTTCATAACGATTACCCTTGGCTCGTTTATTGTCGGAGGTGGAAGGCTCATTATGTGGCCGTTTCCCACCATTCTTGCCATTACCGTTGCCGTTTCTGTTTCCCTTGTCGTTGCCATTTGGTTTGGTGCCATTGGCGGCTTTGGCGGGTTCAGCAGCCTTCTTACCCTTGTTCGAGGGTTTTCCATCATCGGCAATGGCTTCTTCGAGCTTGATATACCGATCAGCTCGGTCTAAGAACTCCTGGGTGGTTCTAACCCCATCCTTACGAAGACTTTTCCATAGGGGCGAACGGCGCCTCACTCCCGCGGTTATAGCCATCATTTTTCCTTCGTCCCCGACTGTCTTTGCTCCGGCTGCCGCTCGCATAAAGCACTGGATGTAATCCTTCAGTGATTCTCCATCTTGCTGGCGGATCTCAACCAGTTGGTTTGCTTCGGTCGGGTGGACACGACCTGCGTAGAACTGTCCGTAGAACTCCCTTACGAACATTTCCCAGGAATCTATGCTTGCAGGTGGGAACTTAAAGAACCATTCCTGTGCGGCTTCAAAAAGTGTTGCAGGAAAGATCCTGCACCGAGCGTCTTCGGACACTTTCTGAATGTCCATCTGGATTTCAAACTTATTCACATGCGAGACGGGATCCCCGTATCCATCAATGTTTGGGAGCGTAGGCATCTTGAACTTGCCGGGAGTCTCTGCGTTGGCTATTCTTTGGATAAATGGAGTGCCTTTTCTTCTATCGTGATCGATGTAAGAGGTCCTTCCTCCGACCAGCTGTTGCACAGCCTGATTTAGTGCGTCTATCTGGGCTTGCAACGCGGTAGGAATAGCTACGGTCTCTACTGCTGGGGGGATGTTCTCACCATGCGTCTCTCGACGATCATTGAGTATGTCTCTTAGATCTTCCTCTCTTCTCCGTTGCTCGCTACCTCCGAGCCGGTTGAAGACATTATTTTGCCTGGGTTGCCCCCCAACATCTTGTCTATTTGGTTGATCATCTTGAGGTATTTGGCTCCTGCTCTTACCCCTATTTCCGTTCCTCCCATCAGCATTGTCCTTGCCTGAGTCAGCCTCGTTGTAGCCGTGGCCATCTTTGAACCTTGACTGGCTGTGGTAAGACTGGTTGTTCCCTCTATTCTCGTCTCTGGCAGAAACACCCCGAGCGTTAGAGGGTGGCCTGCGCTGGTCGCGATGTCCTCGTGCATTATCATGCCGTTGGGATCCACGGGCCGCAGAGCCTAACTCCGAGTCTCTCCTGTTACCAGGAGGGTAGTGAGCCTTGTTCGCTTGGTGTGGCCCATCGTTCTCGCGGCGTCTAGGACTACGAGGCTGTCGCTCGGCCCTATTCTGCCTTTGCTGCGGGGGTTTACCTCGAGCAGCGTGGGATGGTGGATCTGCCTCGGGGTCCAGTGGGACGTCGTCATGGGGCATCTGGGGCTGTTCAGGCCTTTGCGGACTTGAAGGATGGATCTGTGGGCTAGGATTGGGACCTCCCTGGGGTGGCCCATTTTTAGGTTGATTAGGCTGCGAGGCAGGCGCGGCCTGATTTCTAGCCAACAGCAAGGCCGCTTCAAGGGCTGCCATGGCCTCGGTCTGGCGGAGATCCACCTCCGCTTGTCTCTCGCTTAACTCCGCCCGCTGACGATCAAGTTCCTGCTGCTGCCTTGCCATAGCTTCTGCGGCAGTCTCTTGATTGGCTCTCAGACTAGCCAACTCTTCCTGCAACGTGCCCAAGGTGCTCCTCAAAGTCGCATCGTCCATTTCCTCCTCTTCAAAATCTAGTTGCGGCTCATCTTCCGCCACGCTTGCAGGGGGAGGAGGAGGTGGTGGATTCGACGGTGCAGCGGCGGCGGTCTGAGCAGCTTTCTTCCCTCCTTTCGCCATTAGTTTTATCAACAACGATGAATCGTCCTCTCAATGAAAGCACCAGAATGTTGACCCGCGATTTAGCCAACTGAAACGGAGTCAAAATATGAATGATATAGACGAATATATATAGAGAATAACGTAATGACAAAAGTAAAGAAAACACAGTAATTTATAGTGGTTCGGCCCCAGGATCTGGTAATGACCTACGTCCACTTAGAATGATATTGATATGGGATCAAAAGTGTGATCAGAGAACTTGGGTTCAATGAGTTTCAACACTTCTCATAAACAATACAAGTTTACTCAGATAGATTCTATAATCTCTATGATTTCCGAGCTCCAAAAGTCCCTTCCCATGAGCCATCTCCTGCTATTTATAGGCTCATGGAGGGTTGCCCAATATTGTTACAGATATTATCCCCTGAATCATGGGATATTCAGAAGATTGCATGAGATAAATTTGGGATTCATAAGATCTTTCCATAAATGTTGCTTTGCCAGCGGAACCACCGACCAGTCTGGTCGTGGTAAAGACAGGTCTGTCCTGCTTCTGGTGTGTCTCCTGGTCGATACTCTAGCAGACGCTCCAGGTGTCAGCCACGTGTCAAGAGATTATTCGCCACGTCACAAATGCTAATTTATTGGATAACAGAAACGATCCTCGAGCATGATTCCCTCCGAACCCTAGTGTACACCTAGTCACAACCTTGAAATAGAACCCTCATTAACAATCAATTCCATAACCTAACTTTAGGACCAATCCCGAGTCCTCAGGAAGACCCAATTCCACCAAAGAGGGTGGTGGAATCGACCCCCGAGACCCCAAGAAAAAACCCTAAGAAAAATACCCAAAACACATTTCTGGAGGCAGGGTAGCGCTACAACGCCACAAGGTGGGTGCTACAGTGCTACAAGCTGAGAAAAATGCCCCACAGAAAGCCAAGAATAGCATTGTAGCGCTCAAATGCTAGCACTACCGCACTACAAACAGCACCAGCAACCCTTTGAGTTTTTCCTTCGAATTTCCCCGAGCCAAAACTCCATAAATCCCCTCCAAACCTCAACCACACTTCAAATTACGCCTACCATCCACTACATCTCATCCAACATGGCCCAACAACATTAAACTTGACCACATGCCCCATCAAACACAGAAAACCAAGATTGAGCTTGAAGCTCAAGAACATAACCAGAAAACCTAAAAATTCAAATGATCAAGCCCATAAATTGTAACGCCCTACTACCTTAGAGCCGTTACTAAGTGAGTTTAACACAGAAATTGTGCATTTAATTGACTCTAAGTGGTTTCTAAAACCAAAAGTGTGAATAAATCAGAGTTTAAGGCTGTACTCTTTAAAAATGATTAACTTCATTGAAAACGTAAGTATAAAACATCTGGGATCCCAAAATAAGGTTTACAAAATATTTACAACTCAAAAATATATTTACACCAGGTTAACTATCAAAAGAATGGATCAATACAGCCATTTACAAAATGCCCCCAACCAAAGCAGTCAGGCAGGCCGAACATGTACGCGCCGCCCCCACGCTCTCCATACTCATGGCCGGTTGACAGACTCCTTGCTTCTACCTGCCACACGGAGCACCCGTGAGCTGAAACCCAACAAGAAAACCCAAATAATACATAACATATGCAATTCATATAGCTGGCATAATTCACTGATAAATAGGAAAACCATCATAATAAACAAGCACGGCCATGCCGCCCCAGAGGCCTTACCAGAGCCTGGGGTTTCGGTTCTCACCGCGAGGATAACTCATGTATCCCTTGGGTCCCACCCTGAATATAAGCATCCCATGTGCTGTGTGTTACTTTCGGTCCCACGGCCGTACCCGGCCTACGCCGCACTCGGCCCTTGCCGTTCATTTCAGTATAATCACGCATATAGTACATTCGAAATAATCATTCACACACATCATGATTCATTTAAGGTTAAACATTTGCACATAATACAATCTGGGGCCATGCCCTGCAATCACACGGTGGGGCCATGCCCTATTCTCGGGTGTTACGGTTTTCTTACCTTTAGATTCAGTAGCCTTGATCAACCTGACTCCTTGAGCACGATCTTACCCGAGCCCTAGCGCTTACCTAAGAAAAATCCACAAGTCAAAGTCATCACCAATCCTCAAGTCCGAAACCTAGCCTCGGGACTAATCCCGAGCCCCCAGGAAGTCCTAGATCCCCAAAACAACGTGGCGGAATCGAGCCCCGAACCCTAGGTCAAAATCCCTTCACAAAAGCCCAAAAATCCCCTCTGTGAACAGTGCAGCGCTATAGCGCTCAAAAGAGGGCGCTGTAACGCTACAAGCAGAACCACCCTCACCAGACAGGGACTAGCGCTACAGCGCCCCCTGCCTAGCGTTGTAGCGCTAGTTGCAGCAGACCAAAACCAAAAATCGCATCTTGCGATTTTCTTCCCCCATTTCGACCCCAAACTTGCCCAACTCTTTCTCAAGCCCAAAAACAAACTTATACACACCACACACTCATCCCAAGCACCCCATGAACTCAATCCCAAGCTCAAGCAACCCACAATTCAAAATCTAACCCAATGAACCCAAAAACCAGAAAATCACTCAAACAACAAGGATAGGGTCTTAGAAATCATACCGTGGGTGGAATTTCGACCTTGAACTGAATCCTAGACCTCCTTGGCTTGCACCTTCACAACCTTGACCTGTTTTCCCCAAAAACCCCATCCATTTAGCTCAAATCACAGCTCAAAACCAGCAAAACCCTAAAACTGAAAACCTCAAGAACTTACCTCAAATCTCTGATGTGATCTTGCTAATCCCTTGCCAATCCTCAAGCCTAGCTTAGGATCCTTGATGCTCAGCTAACCCTAGCTTTCCACTGAGCTTAACCTCAAGAAAAAAATCAAGTGAAATGGTTGGGAGAGCCACAAACTGAATCTTCAAAGCCAAACCCTTCAGTTTTCCCTCTCTTCCTTCTCTTCCTTCTTTCTTTCTTTTCAGCCTATGCTTTTCTCTACAAAATCCACTAAGTATAAAGACCTTCTTTATTTTATCTCTTACAAGCCTAATGACCAAAATGCCCTCCCTTACTAATTCTAAACCTTTATGTCCATAAAGGAGCATTTTAGTCATATTACCCAAATTCCCACTAATTCCTCAAGTGTTCCTAATAATTCCCGCTCGCAACCCAATACCGGATTAATCATCAAATATATTCCCAGATTCTCAATTAAACTCCCCAGGCTTAATCCAAGCCTGGTACAGGTTCCCGCTTTGACTTTCTGCTAACTCGCTCATTCTAGCATCGTCTCGAGTCATAGATCACCGGTATCAACATAGTCATGCCCAACATGGCCAAATTACAAATGTGCTCAATCAGGTCTACATGCATACTAATTCACATAGTCATGCATCACAATTAATCACATAATCATATAACGTGCATTAAATCATAATAATGCATAAAAATCATTAAAGACACACACAGAATTCCTTTATGCCCTCCAGGCACACTATCCCAGGCCCTAAGCCTTAATTCCGAATTTGGGGTCGTTACAACTATCCCCTCCTCATGAAAATTTCGTCCTCGAAATTTACCTGAACAACTCGGGATACCGCTCCCGCATATACGACTCCAGTTCCCATGTCGCCTCTTCGACCTTGCTATTCCTCCACAGTATCTTAACCAAGGCGATGGTCTTGCTCCTCAAGACCTTGTCCTTCCTATCAAGGATCTGAACAGGCTTTTCTTCGTACGATAAATCCCGATCCAATTCCAAGTTCTCAAAGCTCAACACATGAGTAGTGTCCGAAACATACTTCCGGAGCATGGATACATGAAACACGTCATGAACCCCTGATAGAGCTGGAGGCATTGCTAACCTGTAAGCCACCTCCCCAACTCGTTCTAGAACCTCAAAGGGGCCAACAAACCTGGGACTCAGCTTGCCCCGAACGCCAAATCGTTTTACTCCTCTCAGGGGTGAAACCCTGAGGAATACATGATCACCAATCTGAAATTCCACGCTCCTGCATTTCTGATCTGAATAACTCTTCTGGCGACTCTGGGAGGCGAGCATACGAGCTCTAATCTTCTCAAGTGCCTCATTGGTCCTCTGAACCCTCTCAGGACCTAAATACCTTCTCTCACCTGCCTCATCCCAGTGAATCGGCGATCTGCACTTTCTTCCATATAGCATCTCATACGGAGCCACTCCGATAGTCGCCTGATAACTATTGTTGTACGAGAACTCAATCAGAGGGAGGTACCTACTCCAAGATCCCTCAAAATCCAACACACAAGCTCGTAACATATCCTCCAGTATCTGAATTGTCCTCTCAGACTGCCCATCCGTCTGAGAATGGTAAGCGGTACTAAACCGGAGCTGCGTGCCCATAGCCTTCTGCAAGCTCTTCCAAAACATGGAAGTGAAAGTGGGGTCTCTGTCGGATACTATCGACTTCGGAGCCCCATTAAGTCGAACAATCTCCTTTACATAAAGCTCTGCATACTGATCCACAGTATAAGTCGTCTTCACAGGTAAGAAGTGGGCGGACTTCGTATACCTGTCCACAATCACCCACACCGAGTCATGCTGACCCATGATCTTTGGCAATCCAACCACAAAGTCCATGGCAATATCTTCCCATTTCCACTCGGGAATCCCTAGAGGCTGTAATAATCCTGCTGGCCTCTGATGTTCCGCCTTAATCTGCTGACAGGTTAAGCATTTAGCCACATAGTCCACCACGTCCCTCTTCATGCCTGACCACCAATACAGAACCTTCAGGTCATGGTACATCTTCGTAGAACCTGGGTGTAAAGAGTAGGGAGTGGTATGAGACTCGTCCAGAATATCTCGCCGAATGTCTGGATCAATCGGGACACAAATCCGTCCTTTGTACTTCAACAAACCTATCTCAGAAATAGAGAAGTCCTTAGCTGCTCCAGTTATGACATTCTCTCTACGTTCAACTAACTGGGGGTCCTTTCCCTGTGCTTCCTTAATCCTCTCAAGGAGCGTTGACTGAAGAGTAATGTTGGCTAACCTACCAACCACTAACTCTATACCTGCTCTGGTCATCTCTCTAGCTAATCTGTCAGATATCTGCCTCGAGCTATACAGCTGCCCTGGGCCCCTCCGGCTCAATGCATCAGCCACTACATTAGCCTTCCCAGGATGGTATAGGATATCACAATCGTAACCCTTTACCAGTTCTAGCCACCGTCTCTGGCGCATGTTCAAATCCTTTTGGGTAAAGAAATACTTTAGACTTTTGTGATCAGTGTATATCTTGCACCTCTCTCCATACAGATAGTGTCTCCAAACCTTAAGTGCGAATACCACCGCAGCTAACTCCAGGTCATGCGTGGGATACCTCTGCTCGTACTCCTTTAATTGCCTTGATGCGTACGCTATCACTTTCCCAGCCTACATCAACACGCATCCCAGACCATGTCTAGAAGCGTCACAGTAGACCACAAACATCTCATCATCTGTTGGCAGGCTCAACACTGGTGCAGTAATCAACCGCCGCTTCAACTCTTTAAAGCTGCTCTCACATCGATCTGTCCACACATACTTGGTCTTCTTCCTTGTCAATTCTGTCAATGGAGTAGCAATCCTGGAGAACCACTCTACAAATCGTCGGTAGTAACCTGCTAATCCAAGGAAACTTCTAACTTCAGGAACACTGCTTGGTCTAGGCCAATCTCTCACTGCTTCCGTCTTGCTTGGGTCGACCAGTAACCCATCCTTACTAATAATATGGCCTAGAAATGAAACTTGCGATAACCAGAACTCGCACTTGCTAAACTTAGCATATAGCTCATGCTCTCTTAACCGCTGCAACACTAGGCGCAGATGATGCTCATGCTCTGTCTCTGACTGGGAGTATACTAGGATATCATCAATAAATACAATCACGAACTTATCCAGGTAATCCTTGAAAATTCTGTTCATCAAATCCATAAACGCCGCCGGGGCATTGGTTAACCCAAAGGACATAACCAGAAATTCGTAATGCCCATACCGTGTCCGAAAAGCAGTCTTTGGTATGTCCTCTTCTCTGATCCTCAACTGATAGTAGCCTGATCGGAGATCAATCTTCGAAAACACTATACTCCCTTGAAGCTGATCAAATAAATCATCGATCCTAGGCAATGGATACTTGTTCTTGATGGTCAACTTATTCAACTCTCTATAATCGATGCACATCCTGAGTGATCCATCCTTTTTCTTAACAAATAAAACTGGAGCACCCCCACTCCGAGAAACTCGGTCTGACAAACCCTAAATCAAGTAGTTCCTGCAGCTAGATCTTCAATTCCTTTAATTCTGCTGGAGCCATTCTGTAAGGTGCCTTGGATATTGGCTCTGCTCCCGGAGCCAACTCTATGACGAACTCAATCTCCCGCTGTGGCGGCAATCCCGGCAGGTCTGCTGGAAACAAGTCTGGAAACTCACAGACCACTCTGGTTTCATTTGGTCCAATAAATCGAGGGCTCAGCTTGCCCTACTTCCCAAACCTCCTCACCCCTCGCAGTGGTGAAACTCGCAAAAACACGTGGTTTCCAACCTAGAACTCCACATCTCTACGTTTAGGATCAGCGTAGCTTTTCTGCCTGCTCTGTGAGGCGAGCATCCTAGCTCGGATCTTCTCAATAGCTTCATTTGTCTTCTGAACCATGTCTGGCCCCAAATAATTCCTCTCACCCATCTGGACCTAATGAATGGGCGATCTACATTTCCTCCTATTTATGGAGCCATCCCAATCGTTGACTGATAACTGTTGCTATATGAAAACTCAATCAACAAGAGATACTTACTCCAAGATCCCTCAAAGTCGATCACGCACGCCCTAAGTATATCCTCCAACACTTGAGTTGTTTTCTCAGACTATCCATCAGTCTGAGGATGAAAGATTGTACTGAACTTCAACTGAGTCCCCATAGCCTTTTGCAAACTACCCCAAAACTTGGAGGTGAAGATAGGGTCCCATTCGGACACTATAGACTTAGGAACCCCATGGAGACGTACTATCTCCCACACATATAACATTGCATATTGATTCGCTGTATATGTCATCTTCACTAGACGAAAATGAGCTGACTTGGTGTATCTGTCCACTATCACCCACACTGAGTCATGATGCCCTACTGTCTTGGCTAAACCTCCCACAAAGCCCATCGTAATATCCTCCCATTTCCACTCGGGAATACCCAAAGGCTGAAGCAACCCTGCTGGCCACTGATGTTCAGCTTTCACATACTAACAGGTCAAACATCTGGCCACGTACTCCACCACATCCTTCTTCATCTTGGGCCACCAGTACAACGTCCGTAGATCCTGATACATCTTCGTGGTACATGGATGAAGTGAGTACGGCATAGTATGCAACTCATCTAATAACTCTCGTCTGATCCCCACATCAGCTGGGACACAAATCATCCCCTGATACCATAGCGAACAAACCTTAGAAATAGAATAGTCCTTAGCTACCCCCGCTAACACATTCTCTCTAATCTCCTATAACTGTGAATCTACCAATTGAACATCCTCAATCCGCTTTAGTAGGGTCGACTACAAAGTAATGTTGGCCAACCAGCCCACCACCAGTTCTATTCTCACCCTGGTCATCTCATCAGCCAACTCTCTAGAAATCTGAGTAGAACCAAATAACTGCCCCGAGCCTCTCCAGCTCAATGCATCCGCCACTACGTTGGCTTTTCCTAGGTGGTAAAGAATGTCATAGTCATAGTCCTTTACCAACTCTAACCAATGCCTCTGCCTCATGTTCAGATCCTTCTGGGTGTAGAAGTACTTCAAACTCTTGGGATTAGTGTATATCTCACACTTCTCCCCATACAAATAATGTTGCCACACCTTCAGTGCGAATAGCACCGCTACCAATTCTAGATCATGGGTAGGATACCGCTACTCATACTCCTTCAGTTGTCATGATGCATAAGCTATAACTTGCTCATTCTGCATCAACACACAGCCTAAACCCAACCTTGACGCATCACAATACACTACAAACTTTCCTTCCTTCGAAAGAAGACTCAACACAGGTGCAGTAATAAGTCACTGCTTCAATTCTTGGAAACTGTTCTCACACTTCTCTGACCAGACGAACTTCACATTCTCCCATGTCAATTCTGTCATCAATGTAGCAATCTTAGAGAAGCCTTCCACAAATCATCTGTAGTAACCCGTTAAACCGAGAAAACTCCGAACCTCCGAGGCCTTCCTTGGCCTCGGCCAATCTCTCAATGCCTCCACCTTAGATGGATCCACCTTAATCCCGTCTGCACCAACAATATGTCCAAGGAATGTCACTTCTGGTGGCCAAAACACGCACTTCTTAAACAAGGCGTACAATTGATGCTCTCTCAACCTCTGCAAGACCTGTCGAAGATGTTGCTCATGCTCTGCCTCTGAACTAGAGTACACTAGAATGTCGTTGATAAAGACGATAACGAACTGATCCAAGAAGTCCTTGAACACCCTATTCATTAAGTCCATAAAGGCTTCTGGGGTATTGGTCAAACCAAATTTCATGACCAGAAACTCATAGTGCCCATACCTCATTCGGAAGGTTGTGTTCTGTATATCCTCGTCCTTGATCCTCTGCTGGTGATAACCAGATCGAAGATCAATCTTTGAGAATACCGTCTTCCCCTGTAGCTGATCGAACAAGTCGTCAATCCTTGGTAGACGATACTTATTCTTGATAGTCAACTTGTTCAATTCCCTATAGTCTATACACATCCTCAAAGTCTCGTCCTTCTTCTATAAAAAAAAAACCGGAGCACCCCATGGCAAGTAGCTCGGCTTGATGAACCCCAAATCCAAAAGCTCCAGTAGCTATATCTTCAATTCCTTCAATTTTGCCGGTGCCATTCTATACGGTGCTCTCAACACTGTCTCTGTCCCCGCTGCCAACTCAATGACGAACTGAATCTCTCTATGCGACAGCAGCCCTGGTATGTCCTCAAGAAAAACATCTATGAATTCACGAACCAATCTAGTATCTCCCGGCTCTGCAGGTAATATTCTGGTAGTATCTACCACACTAGCCAAGAAACCTATACATCCTCCCTGTAATAGGTCCCTAGCTCTCAGCACTGAAATCATGGGTATGCGGGGTCCTCATACCGTACCCACAAACACGAAGGGATCCTCACCCTCCAGCTCAAAGGTCACCATCTTCTTCCTACAATCAATAATAGCCCCATATCTGACCAGCCAATCGATTCCTAGATTCATGTCAAAGTCCTCCATATTTAGCTTAATTAAATTTACTGAAATTTCTCTACCATCAACCATCACTGGCACCGCTCTAATCCATCTCCTAGGTACTACAAGTTCCCTTGTTGGCAATATAGTCCCAAACCTCGCAGTGCAGTACTCACTAGGTCTACACAGTCCATCAATCACCTTACTAGAAACAAATGAATGTGTAGAACCAGAGTGAATCAATACTGTAAAAGGAGAGCCAACATTAGAAAGTTAACCTGTCACCACTGAGGGACTAGCCTCAGCCTCTGGCTGCGTCAGCGTGAACACTCGAGCTGGAGTCAAGCTGTCTACCATCCCTGCTTCCCCTTTCTGCCTTGTTGGGTAATCCTTCTTGAGTTGTCACACCATCCTGCACACATAACAGGCCTTAGCCCAACAATCATCCGGATGGCGTCTTCTACCCTCGTGCACTCTAGATAGTTCCTTCATGTGTCACCGCCTCCTTGACGGCCACCTTGTGTAACGCCCCACGTCACTATGGCTGCTTCCTGTAATGACGACTGACCCTACAAACCAACACGAGTCTTTCCAGCATGCTTTTTCCTCCATCTTGAGATTACTCCAGGTCAAGCACACTTAACTTTGGTGTTCTCAAGATGGGTGACCTCCTGGGAAGTTTTCCAAGGAAGCGTACGAGTGAGGACAAAGCACACTGGAAAGACTCGTGTTAGTTTGCAGGGCCAGTCGTCATTCCAGGAGGCAGCCATAGTGACGTGGGGCATTACAAATGGTATCAAAGCCTTGACCCAGCCAGAAATGTGGCCGACGAGGACGTCGGGCCCGTAAGGGGGGTGACTGTGACAATCAGTATCTCCTGATCTGTAAGGGGAAAGACCAGGTAAAGCTGTGCAATCCCACACCGCCTGTGGAAGGTCAAGTGTGACGATTCTAAGACTCTGTAGGTATGGGACTGCACAGTTGAAGATGGCTTAAATGGATTTATGGGTACTACCTATGCCAACAAGATGCATCTTCTTTTCGGTGGCCCATCACTTGAGAACTCCAAAGTTAAGTGTGCTTGACCTGAAGCAATCTTATCATGGGTGACCTCTTAGGAAGTTTTCCCAGGAAGCATGCCAGTGAGGACGAAGCACGCTAGAAAGACTCGTGCTGGTCTGTAGGGCCAGTCTTCATTCCAGAAAGTAGCCATAGTAATGTGGGGCATTACAGATGGTATACGGTGATAGTCAGAATCCTATGATCCGTAAGGGGAAAGACCTGGTAAAAAGCTATGCAATCCCACACCGCCTGGGGAAGATCAAGTGTGATGATTCTAAGACTTTGTAGGTATAGGACTACATAGTTGAAGAAGGCTTAAATGGATTGATTGGTACTACCTATATAAACAAGATGCATCTTCTTTTCCTTAGCCCATCACTTGGGAACTCCAAAGTTCCGCATGCTTGACCTAGAGTAATCTCAAGAAGGGTGACCACCTTGGAAGTTTTCCCAGGATGCGTGCGAGTGAGGACAAAGCATGTTGGAAAGACTCGTGTTGGTTTGTAGGGCCAGTCGTCATTCCTAGAAGTAGCCATAGTGACATGGGGCATTACAAATGGTACCAGAGCCTTAACCCAGCCGAAAGTCTGGCCAACGGGGATGCTGGACTCCTAAGGGGGGGGGGGTGATTGTGACAGTCAGAATCCCGTGATCCGTAAGGGGAAAGACTGGGAAAAAAGCTGTGCAATCCCACACCTCCTGGGGAAGGTCAAGCGTGATGATTTTAAGACTGTGTAGGTATGGGACTACACAGTTGAAGAGGGCTTAAATGGATTGATGGGTAGTACCTATATCAACAAGATGCATCATCTTTTTGGTAGCCCATCACTTGAGAACTCCAAATTTAAGCATTCTTGACCTGGAGTAATCTCAAGATGGGTAACCTGCTGGGAAGCTTTCCCATGAAGTGTGCGAGTGAGGACAAAGGACGCTGGAAAAACTCGTGTTGGTTTGTAGTGCCAGTCGTCATTCCAGAAAGTAGCCATAGTGACATGGGGCGTTACACCCTGATTACCCCGACCTCTCCTATCAGGACCAGGAGTGGTCGAAGCATCAGGGGTCTTCTCTTCAGATAACTGGGGCCTCCGCCCCTACCAGGCCCAGAGTATGGAGGCACCAGTCTGTGACCCTCCTGCCTTGCAGAACCCTCCCTCTAGATTTTTTTCTCCACTTCCTCAGCAGTACGAGCCTTCTCAACAGCCTGGGCATAAGTTTTCCACCCAAGTACTGTTGTAATCATCGCATCTGGGGCTATCATATCATTAAGCCCTCTGATAAATTTGTCCTGCCTAGCTACATTAGTAGGCACAAGATCTGGTGTGAACTTCACAAGTCTGTCAATCTTAAGGGCATATTATGTAACTGTCATGTTACCCCGAATCAATCCAACAAATTCATTAACCTTTGCTGCCCTGATGGCAACATTGTAATACTTATGGTTGAACAAATCCTTGAATCCATCCCAACTCAAGGTAGTAACATCTATGGTATGTGCAGCCACTTCCCACCAGATGCGCATATCCTCTCTCAGCATATATGTGGCACAGGCCACTCTGTCACAACCCTCTACCTTCATAAAGTCCAAGATAGCGATGATCATACTCATCCACTGTTCAGATTTCAGTGCATCTATCCCCCCTTCAAAAGGTGGAGGATGCTGCCTCCTGAACCGCTCATACAGCGGCTCCCATCTATTCCCAACCTTAATTGGCTATATTACTGGTGCCATTGCAGGTGGAAAAATAGGGGCACCACTACCTGACGGAGCCTGCTGTCTCAGAAGTGGGATTTGTTCATCTTGGCTCTGAAGCCGGGCTTGAATATACGCCATAACCTGCTGCCAGTTCTCAGGGACTGACGAAGGGTTCTAGCCCTAGTCATCATCCCTTTCCTCAGACCTAGTGCCACTAAGTCGTATAGATCGTCTTGGATGCATAATTATCCATGTTAATTTGCAATCAATAACTCAGCGGTCAGACTATGAAGACAGGGTAATAGTCCTTCCATAATCCACCGTTGGAACACAAGCAATCAAGATATAATAGTTTATTCAAATATTCATTCACATACAACAGCAATGCTAATAAGCATGCCTCAATTTCATCACATAGTAGTCAAGGGCCAGGCCCTATCAGTATCTCATGATCGCTAATAACCTAAAAGATATCAACATTTATATTTCTTTCCAATCATTTAAGCATATAAACATGTATACACAATTACCAAACCGTGAGTCGAGCTTGCCTTTAGCAGCTAATGTACATGTCCAGCCAGTGTTCAGGAACCCTTAATCCTAGGATGCTCTGATATCAAGTTATAACACCATGGATAACCAAGGTCATTACACTATGTGATTATAAAGGTGCAAGACTTGCTAATCAAGTCATATAGTTGAAAACGTGACCCTAAAGTCGTAATTAGGTTAGGTTTTAAATACTTTAGTCATAAATAGGAAATTTCTCATTAAAATAAATGTTTAATACATGGGATCCCAAAATAGTTTTTAAAGGACAGTTTACAAAATTTCAAAGTTTATTTACAACCACAAGATACTCTAATGGAAAAATAGGCACTTTAGGTTCTCATGTCCCTGTACTAACCCTCGGCCGTTGCAGCCGATCAGCTGACTATGTACATTATTCCCCAGAGCTCTCCAACTCAGGACTGGTCCACCTTGCCCTTGCCTTTACTTGCATCACATAGCACCCGTGTCTCAAGGCCCAGCAAGAAAACCATAATGCAAAGCATAAACGATAATCAATAGTCAGATAAATCACAAATCATACATCAGATACTCAGCAAATCACATTGTTCACATAATCAACGTTATCAATATGCAAACCAATAATCAATTATCCAGGTAATAAACATGACATAATCATCATATTAATAATAGTAAACATATTACACAATATCCAAGATAGATACCCTTAGGCCGCACCCTCTGTTTATCCCACTGACTCCGGCTCGCTTTGGCCGACCTCAATGATTATATACTTAACCTTAGCTACCAGTGGTCGAGCTGTGTCCTATGCGCAAATATATATTCCGGCACTCTTAGGTCGTTTATCTCATGTTCCCATGGCATAATACCATCGTATGACATCACATGCAAGCATAGGGAACTCTTAGTCCAAACATAACCACATAACCGAGTGCAGTTTTCTTACCTTTGATTCTGAGCCCCAGCTTACACCTAGTCACCACCATAAAATAGAACCCTCATTAACAATCAGTTCTTTAACCAAACTTCGGGACCAATCCCGAGCCCTCAGGAAGCCCCAATTACCCCAAACGGGGTGGTGGAATTGACCCCTGAGCCCCCAAGCAAAAACCCTAAGAAAAATACCCAAAACCCATTTCTGGAGGCAGGGTAGCACTACAACGCCACAAGGTGGGCGCTACAAGAAGAAACAAACGCCCCCAGAAAGCCAAGCATAGCGTTGTAGCGCTCTAATGCTAGCGCTACAAACAACACCAGCAACCCTCTGAGTTTTTCCTTCGAATTTCCCCTAGCAAAAACTCGATAAATCCCCTCCAAACCTCAACCACACTTCAAATTAAGCCTACCATCCACTACATCTCATCCAACATGGCCCAACAACATCAAACTTGGCCACTTGCACCATCAAACACATAAAACCATGATTGAGCTTGAAGCTCAAGACCCAAAAATTCAAATGATCAAACCCAAAAATTATTACCTTTAATGGAGAATCCAACCCTAGGTTTCCCTCTCTGCCCTTCCAGCTTTTAGATCCTCAAGTTCCCAAGCTCGAATCCTTGAATTCCCATCCAAAATTCAGATTCAAAGATCAAACATAACAAAATCCAGCCATCCCCAACAAAACTAGAAACCTTACCATAATTAGACACTAACTTCAGCTGATCCTTCTAGCTTCACCAAGAACGAAGTCCCAAGCTCTAGCCTAATCCTCCTCTAAGTTTACAGCTTCAAATTTCAGAAGAAAAGATGATGGGGCAAGAAACTGTGTGGGAGAACAAGGAGTCTCTGTTTTTCTTCTTTCTTCCTTTCCTTCAATTTCTACTATTTTCTACAACTTCCACTAAGTCTAAAAAAATGGAATAACCCTTATCCCCTTTTTAACCATCAAATGACCATTTTGCCCTCCCAAATAAACCTAGTCTTTAAACATTCTAAGGACATTTTTTCATTTGCTCCCAATTCCCGCTAATTCCTCAAGTGTTCCTAATATTTACACTTTAATTCCCATCATCTAATTAATCACCAACTATTTTCCCCAAGGTCTATAAATCTCCAATATATTTCCTAGATTCTCAAAAATACCCCCAAGCTCCCCCGAGCCGGGTATAAACCCCCGCTGTGACTATTTCGCTAATCCGCTCACTAGGATCGCTTCGAGCCACAAGCTGCAAATATATCTACCTAATAATGTGGTCTCAAAATTTTATCGCAAATAATTACATTTATGCCCTCAACGGGCCAAAATTACGAATATGCCCTAATAATCTAAACAGGTCCTACATGCATAATAATACTCATAATCATGCATCTCATATATCCATATAATCATGTAAGCATGCTTATCACATAATCATGCATTTAATTATTTAAATCACACATAAACCAATTATGCCCTCCTGGCACACTAATCAAGGCCCTTAAGCCTTTTTAGTAATTTTTGGGTCATTGCACTAACTTTAGCCCGCAGAACCAAAATAACATGTTTCGTTCTCCTAACTATCACGTCATAGTTTTAGATCATCTTAGGTAGCCTTCTAATTGGGTCGTTTTGTCATTAAGCGATCTGATGGCTCCTCAAAACAAAAACGTTCCAAAGAAGAACGCCTCGAGCTCATCCTCCCAACAGAAGAACAAGGGGAAGCAGGTCACCCATGAATCTCCCATCCCCCACTTTGGTCTGGTGGTGGAGAAGGAGCTCGTGGTTGATCCCAATGCGTACTTTGAGGTTGAGCGAATCATCTCCAAGATCACGACCCAGGGAAGAGTGAATAAAATTACGTTGAGCCAGAACATAGATGTCGGATCTTGAATTCTCCTCGCCCGACCTGCGTTTGAAGGGGAAAGGAGTTGTTCCCCTCTCCAAGATGACTATGCGGGTTGGAGTGATGAGCACCTGAAGGCTGGGGCCTTCCTTCCCCTGGACCAGTACTTCGCAGATTTCTTGAATTACATGAAGTTGGCTCCATTCCAGCTCCCCCCAAATTCGTAGACTTTTGGCAGGGCTGAAGTACTCGTTCCTGAAACACGAGTGGGAGGTCCCCACCCCGGCAGACATATTGTACTTCTTCTGCCTCAAGGTAAGCCCCGACCAGAGGGGACGCGATGATGGATTCTACTACCTCACGTGATTCCCTAACTCTGCCTCGTTCATTGAGCTCCCCAACCATCCAAACAATTATAAAGGTTTATTCTTTATGTCGAAAGGCTTTAGAAATTGCGAACACCATTACTTCAACTGACCTTGTAAGTATTTTATTTTTGTAAATTCAGCTCGTGAATTTTTGTTCCTTTTAAGATATTTTTTTTATACATATCTTGATTGAATTTGTCTCTCGCGTGGCCATATTTGCGAGGATGGAAAAGTTTGTGACCCTTGGGGGTCAGTACGAAATTTTTTCCAGATCTCCCCCTGGCGAAACGGTCTATCTCCAGGTCATGAGCAATGCCACCATGTTGGCATGCAAGCGGATCGAAGAGGGGCAAACATTAGCTCTGAGGACCCGGGATTCGCTCCCCACCATCCCCGAGCTTCCCGCTCCTCTCAAGGCTTTACCAGTCGGTGATGATAGCGAGGAGGAAGAGGCCGAGGGGCCTCTCTTGTGTGAAAAATATGGGCTCCCAAGGCTGTCCAAGAACCCGATCCAGATCGAGTTGCATCAGGGGCAGCAGCCGACCCCTTCGGCCAAGGCCATACCCCTTTAGGGAATTAGATAGGGATGTTGCCGATTTTAGGTTAGTTCGTTATAATCCGAATTAGCTCGTCCACCGTCATCCTTCCAAATCGGATCTAAATAAAACCCTGCTCTAGTGCGTAGACCACCTAGTGGTACGCCATGACAATAGTTACCCTAGGGGCACAATCGTAGTTGACAACACCCTAAATTTTAGATCCACTATTTTTGAAGAATACTAGACAAACTGTAGGTCATGACCTTCTCTTCTCTAAGGTGCATTTGCCCCTGGGTTCGGACAATATGTAGATGTGTCCAGCCCGAGAAGATCCTGAACCCCTTAGGATCCAAGAGGTATTAACTGTAGATACCCCTTCTCCTCCATTAGTTCCGAGGCCGGAGGTGGTTCCTATCTGGATCAAAACACCCGAGCTGGTGATAATAGACTCCTCCCCCAGCCCGGAGGGTAGGATCTTTGTTTTATTTCTTTATAAATGCTTTTTGAAAAATTATTTTTGTGAACTAACTCCTTTTATTCTTTTTACGCAAAGAGATGGAGCAACCAGGAGCTCTTGACCTACGAACTGCCTTTCAGGCTAGGAAGGCTGGTGCAGGCCCTATTGTGAAGAGGCTCAGGGTGGTGAAAAAGACCACTCCTATAGTAGGGAATACCATAAAGTCCCCGGCAAAGAGCAAGGACACGAGCTCAAGTCATGAGCCAGCTCCGGTGAATGTTGGTACCGAGCCATTTCCCCCTCCCCCCTCTCGAGAGATGCTCCCACCTCCTCAAGTCATTCAGGACAAGGCTCCCACTGTCCGAATAACAGTGGATCCTAAGGACATGGAGAGGATCTCTGAGGCCTTTCGGGGAATAATATATGAGATGGCGTCTCATATGGTGGGCCACGCGTACAAAGCCAGCGTGAGGGACTTGAGGACTATTGAGGAGCACAGCCCGGAGAATGCCTTCAAGTCTGCTATGGGGATGAATCTCACTGTAAGTTTTCTCAAGTTTGGTGATGAAAAAATTTATTTTATATTTTTGCTGAGTTCTAACTTCTTTTGTTATTTTGCAGTCCGTCTGGACAAGGATCGATGAGCTTCGGGCCAACCTGGACGTTGCCAGAGCTGCCTTGAATGCTGCCAAGGAAAGTTAGGAGGCTGCCAAAGCTGCCCTAATAGCTGCTCAAAAGAATGAGCAAGTTTCCAAGGCTGCTCTCACCACCTCCAAAAAAAAAATGAGCAGCCAGCAAAAACCACATTATCTCCCTCACAAGTTCAGGCCACTGAAGCTCATGTCGAGATTGGGGAGTTTAAAGAAAGACTACTCCAGGCCGAGATCAAAGCCAAGGAGGAAAGGGCAGCATCATCATCATCCATGGAGGAGATGCTATAACAGTGTTGGGATTTCAACCAGTACGGGAACTTCTCTTTTATGGAGCCCGGGTTGTGGGACCTGTACCTTGCTAAATTCAAGCTTCGGCTTCTGCAAGAGCCGTCGGAGAAGGATGATGCCTCTAGAGCGGTGAAGGGAGATGGCTAGGAGGTCACCTCTTTGGGGCGAGCTGAAGGAGCCCAATGATCTCTTTTGTATTTGTTTTTCTTTGTAATTATTCAAAAAAAAATTTATATTAAACAATTGCCTTTGGGCTCAGTTAAAGAATTTTTCCCCTCGTGTAATTTATTGGCTATATTCTGATAGATATATCTATCTTTTGATCAACTTATCTTTCCTTTATTATCTCTCATGATTATGAATCCTTAGACTTGTACTTTCGAGATTTTAGGAATCGATTTTTAGATCTAGATATATTTTATTGAGCTTGGTTATATCTAAGTTTTTGTTTGATTATTTGCATCATACCTGTTAAGAATCAGGCATCAGACTTGGTTATATCCAGGGGTTTTTAATGATTTAAACATAGTTCAGTTTAGGTTCATTGAAAACTCGAGCTTAAAAAAAGGGCCTTGAATAATCAATTTTTTCCAAATTTCCAAGTTTTTTACCTAGTTATGTCCAGGGTTTTAGATGATTTAAACTTAGTTCGGGCTAGTTTTATTGAACACTCGAGCTTTACAAAACCGTTGAATACTCAATTTTCCCAAGCTTCTATGTTTCGGACCTGGTTACGTCCAGGGTTTTAGATGACTTTAAACTTAGTTCGTGCTAGGTTTATTGAAAACTCGAGCTTTAAAAAGTCGTTGAATAATCAATTTTTCCAAGCTTCCAAGTTTCTTAATCTTATCAAGCAGGCTTAATTGTGCCAATCTCGGGTTATGTGCCCACCAAGTAACAAGAAAGTATAAACTTTCTTGGTTGCTTCTACAAATATTAGAACACGAACTAATATACCCTAAAAAAATTATTTAATAATCCATCTATTATTTAATCAAATGGCTTTTATAAATAAGCCTTACAGTGATGGTTGTATTACTCATAATAATTTTTCAAATGTAGGGCATTCCAGGTCCGCGGGACTACTTCCCCATTTAGCCGAGCTATCTTGAAAGTTCCTTTACGCAAAACCTCAACGACCTAATATGTTCCCTCCCATTTTGGGCCTAGTATACCATCCTTGGGATCTTTATTTGCTAAAAAGACTCTTCGGAGAACCAGGTCACCCAGTCCGAGTCTACGCTTCTTAACTTTAGAATTAAAATACCGAGTAATTTTTTATTGATAATGGGCGAGCTATAACTGTGACTCTTCTCATTGTTCTTCAATTAGATTGAGAGATGCGTTAAGCAGTTCATCATTATGTTCTTGACTAAATGACCTTTGCCTGTGGGTGGATACCATAGCTTCGACTGGAAGCACGACCTCGCTTCTGAAAGTTAAGGAAAAATGAGTATATCATGTGGAGGTTCTGTGAGAAGTTCGGTAGACCCAAAGTACTTGTGGGAGCTACTCGGGCCATAATCTTTTGGCTTCGTCTAACCTTTTCTTCAGGCTCACCTTAAGGGTTTTGTTCACTGCCTCGACCTGCCCATTGGCCTACGGATATGCTACTGAGGAGAAACTTTTAGTGATGCCATATTTTTCACAGTGAAGAGATCGATGTCGAATTGTGGCCCATTGTCTAACACGAAATTTTTAGGAAGTCTAAACCGACATATAATACTCTTCACCACGAAGTCTAGGACTCTTTTTAAAGTGATGCTTGCCAAAGGTTTGGCTTCCAACCACTTCATGAAATAGTTAATCGCCACCACCATGAAACGAACTACTCCCTTTCCCATTGGTAGGGAACCTATTACGTCGATTCCCCATTCTGCAAATGGCCATGGGGATGACATCATCGTTAGCTCGATCGGAGCAGCTCGGGCAATCGTAGCGAAACGCTGGCATTTGTCGCACTTCTGGACATACAAAATTGAGTCTTTCGTCAAAGTGTGCAAAAATAACCCTGCCTCAATATTTTTAGTGCTAGGTTTTGCCCCCCAGCATGATCTCCACAAAAGACTTCGTGTATTTTTTGTAGAATGGTTTTGGCTTCTTCTGCTAGAACGCATCGTAGAAGAGATAATGAATGACCACGTTGATACAAGTTTCCATCAACTATTATGTACCGCAGAGCTTGATAAAGTATTTTTCTTGCGTCTTTTCTGTTGTCAAGTAGCTTTCCTGTTGTGAGGTATTCCATTAAGGGAGTCATCCAGGTCGGTCTTGTGTCAATCATTTCCACTTCTATCATTTCTGTTACACTCAGACTCTCTAAGAACTCCACTGGAACTACATTCAATGTCTCAGGTTCTTTTGTGGTGGCAAGTCATGCCAATGCATCAACATTTGAATTTTTCTCGCGAGGTATCTATTCAATAGAATTGTACTCAAATTCAAATAGTTCTCCCTTCACCTTAGCTAGATAGGCTTCCATCTTGGTACCTCGATCTTGATATTCTCCCAGTACCTGATTGATCACGAGCTGAGAATTACTATAGCATTGGACGACTTTTTCCTTGAGCTCCCTTGCCATTCTCAGCTTCATTGTTGGATGCTTCGAATCTCAAACTTTGAGTTGTATGAAATCGACGCCCTTCTAGCGAGATTAAAATGCTCCCGGCTTCCGACCCATTCTCGTTTGATGATCCATCAACGAATATTTTCCATAACTCATGCGCCAGCTCCTTCAAGAGCTCCTCCTGAAACCCGGTGCATTAAGCCATAAAATCATAAAGGGCCTGACTTTTGATCGAGGTCCGTGGTACGTACAATATCTCAAATAGGATAAGTTCGATAGCCCAATTTAACAGATGTCCTGACGTTTCAAGTTTTTGCAAAACCTGCCTTAAGGGTTGGTCAGTCATGACATTGATTGAATGGGACTGGAAATATGGCCGGAGCTTCCTGGAAGCCAATATCAGATAGAATGCCAGTTTCTCTATCTGTGGATATCGTGATTCAGCTTCGAGAAGTCTCTTGCTTATATAATTTATTGGTTTTTGAGCATGGTCTTCTTCTTGAACTAACACGGCACTGACTGCATTTTCTGTCATGGCCAGATAAGGGAATAGAGGTTCTCCAGCTATAGGCTTAGATAACGCTTGGGGCTTGGCCAGGTGCATTTTTAGGTTGAGGAACGCCTCTTCGCACTCTCCAGTCCACTCAAATTTTTTGTTTCCTCTAAGCAAGTTGTAGAATGGCAGGCACTTGACAGAAGATTTCGAAATGAAACGATTCAAAGCTGCTACCCTTCCAGTTAGGCTTTGAACTTTTTTACGCGACCTGGGCGAGGGCATTTCTAACAACGATATGATTTTCTCAGGATTTACCTTTATCCCCCTCGTGTTGACTATGAAACCCATAAATTTTTCCAGATGCCACTCCGAAAGTGCACTTCTGAGGATTCAGCTTCATGTCATACCTCCTTAAGATTCCAAAACTTTCTTCTAGATCGACTATATGGTTATCGGCAGTCTTTGATTTGATAAGCATATTTTTGACATACACTTCCATATTTCTCCCGATCTGATTAGCGAACATCTTGTTGGCCAAGCATTGATATGTTGCTCCAGCATTCTTCAGCCCAAAGGGCATAACTTTATAACAATATACATTATTTGGGGTCATGAAGCTAGTATGTTCCAGGTCTGCAGGATTCATCACAATCTGGTTATATCCAGAATACGCATGCATGAAGGACATGAGCTCGTGACCTGCCGTGGCATCTACCAACTGATCAATCCTTGGCAGTGGGAAACAGTCCTTGGGACATGCTTTATTCAAATTAGAGAAGTCGATACAGGTCCTCCATTTCCCATTTGGCTTTGGGACCAGCACGGGATTGGTGACCCAGATCGGGTATTTTGCCTCACGGATAAACCCGCACTTTAATAGCTGAGCTACTTCTTCCTCAAGAGCTTCAACTCGAACTGTTCCCAAGCGTCTTGGTTTTGGGATTTCGCAGGCACGCTCTTGTCCAAATTTAAGGTGTCCATGATTACACTCAGACTTCCCACCATATCTTCATGCGACTAGCCAAAAAATGTCTAGATCCTCTTGTAAAAAATGGACCAGCACCGTCTTTCTTTTACCATCAAGATTATTTCCAACCCTTTCAACTCTTGAAGCTTCTTTAGGGTCAATGTTTACTTCCTCGAGCTCCTCTATGGCTTGGAGTTCTGACCTGTCTTCACCCATCCGTGGATCATTGTCATCACGTTGGGAGACGTTACTATCCTCTTTTTGTTGAGGTCTTTCCGTCCCACAAGTAACTTATACTTCCTGGGACTCCTCACCTCCGTCATTTATTACCACAACTTGCTGCCCGGGTTGTGAATTTACCTTCATAGAAATGCTATAACATTCTATGGCGGCGATTTGATCACCTCTGATGGTGCATATTCCTGCATCTGAGGGGAATTTTATTGCTAGGTGGCGGATAGAGGTTATGGCTTCAAACACCATCAACGCACGTCGACCCAAAATCGCATTGTATGTAGCTAGACAATCGATTACCACAAACTCAAGTTACTTGGAAATAGTTCACGAGCATTCTCCCAATGTCACTACACATCCGATCATCCCGACGGCTACCGAACCTTCACCAGAAAACTCATACAGAGTCATTGAGGTCGCCATCAAATCTGTTACAGACAACCCCAATTTTTCCAAGGTGGACCTGAAAAGTAGACTTACAGAACTTCCGTTGTCTACTAGTGTTGTCCGAACACTCTGGTTGGCGAGCTGAACGGTTATGACCAAGGGATCGTTATGTGGAATTGGACGTGGCTAGCATCCTCTTCTATGAAAATGATTGGTTGCTTTTCCAACCGTTGCTATTTCGATAACTGCTGCTCCGGTATGAAGTCCACTCTGTTATGGGACTTCAATTCGTTAATGTACCTCTTTTGGGCCCTGCTGCTTGTGCCTGATAAATGAGGTCCTCTCGAAATGGTAGTTATATCTCCCCCTACTATCGGTGGAGGGTCGAACTGATTTTCTTGAACTCCAGTTTGACTTACTGGAGCTTCGGGGACAGATGTAGGGTTTGATCCAACGGGCTAATTAAGGACCACCCAATTTTAGGCATACTGGCCAATGGTCCTGCTGTAATGAGGGTTTCAATTTCATCCTTCAGTTGTCGACAGTCATCAATGTTATGCCCGATGTCATTATGGAATTGATAGAACTTTGAAGAATCTCTCTTCAACCTCTGGTTCTTCAATGGCTCTGGTTTCTTCAATGGAAGGCGAGTAAAATTTGCCAAGAAGATGCACTACCTAGTGTCCGTTAGGTCGGTATAAGTAGTGTAAACAGGTTTGAATTTCTCCACAGACTTATTTTTCTTCGTCCCACTCTGGTCGCTCTCCTCATTTCCCTTCCTTTTGTTATTTCCCCCTTGGTTATTCTGGGTAACGGTTTGAGCCTTAGCTTCACCGTCCGTTACCGCTCCAACGGGCTGGACGGGGGTCTGGCTGGTTCCCGCCAAGGAAGATCGCGCCTCCTCTAGATTAATCCACTCTTGAGCTCAAGCCAAGAATTCATCCACACTATTAACTCCTTTTCTTTGGAGTTCTTGCCACAGATCGCCCCCGACAATAATTCTTGTCCTCGGAGCCATTAGCTTAGAGTTGTCATCAGCATCCCTAGCCCGTACAGTGACATTGGCAAAGCTACTTAGATATGCCTTCAACGTCTCACTGGGTTGCTGCTTCACGTTGGCCAGTGAATCGGTATCAACCCGAGCTGCCTGTGAATCTCGAAATTCTTTTTTGAAATCAGAAGAAAACTTCTTCAACGAGCTTATGGAATGCCTCATATATTGCTTAAACCACTGCCTGGCTAGCCCAACCAGAGTTCCAGGGAATAAAATACACCTTAGATCAAGCCTGACATTGTGGGCCATCATCATGGTGTTAAACATTCCGAGGTGGTCGGACGAATCTCCATCTCCATCAAATTTTTACAAGTGTGGCATTCTGAAGCCTACTGGATATGTGGCCGCCGCAATATTCGGAGCAAAAGGCTCAAGCTCATCCTCTAAGTCGTAATCTTCTTTGTCTTTTCCAGATAAAAGGCTCTTCATTTTCTCTTCCATCAGAGCTAGTCTCTCGAGGGTATGGTCTCTGGCCCTAGGTTACCTAGGGGTTGTTCAACAGCTCCCATCCTATCGTATGCGTTTGATGGGTTGTTGTCCCTCCAAGCTCGAGCTTGGTTTTGTGGGGCACTATTCCCATTATCGCGTACTATTGACGGACCTCCCTCTTGTCGAGTTTAACTAACATCTTCATTTTGAGCTGGATTCCTCCTCTGTGAATTCAAACGATCGCGCAAATTGGGTTGTGGATTGTACCGAGGGCTCTGTGCTGAACTCAACTGATTTCTTTGGATGCCCCCGGACCTACCACTACAATGACTTTTGGTCCAATAACTCCCATTTGCGAAGCTTACTGCTAACGGTTGGGGTCGAGGATCTAGATTTTCAACATGTGTCTGAGGGATGTAAGTATTGGCTGATGGGGGAGGATTTCTCCTACTGTCTCCATAAGCTGGGATGTAAGTGTAGGACAAGGTGGCTTCGGATGTCTTATGGGTGACGGGGGATGCCTTATTGGTGAGGGAATCATTGTTCCATTAGGATGGACTAAATTAGTCCCCTATGTTCTACTCCATTGTCTCTAGCTCTCTACACCTGACAATCTGATCGCGACGTAGGAGGGTTTTTTGGAACATTTTCTCTTTGTGTGCCTGTCCCAGCCCCTCCTCATGGATTGCCATGGGCATTTCTAGGGACTTGTGAAGGAGGCACCGAACTTGGGGTTGTGGTTCTAACCGACCAACTGACATCATGATGACCCCTATGAGGGCCACTAGGTTGAGCATTCTTGCGATCTCTCCCTATATGTATAGAACTTGGGGTGGCAGTTCTGACTGATCGACTTGTTTTGGATCGATTACTCCCGTGGGACTTATGAGCCCCACTTTGTCCCTTTCCAACATTAACGTCGGTTGTAGGAGAGGATAACCGAGCCAAAACCTCCTCAATCTGCCTGTTTTCCTCAACGAGATGGCTTCTCAATTGCATGTTTTCCAATTCAACTATAGGTAGGTAGTCGGGATTTGGATTCGGTGGCAATAACGCCGAACTCCCAATGTCACCATGACTCGCCAGTTGTTTTCCCAGACACTGCTAAATCTCAGGGCTATGTTCATCCGGAACAGCAGTATGATAGTCCTCTTGCTCACCAGACTGTTCTATCTCATTATCCTGCATTGAAGCACCATGATGAGAATCGACAGGGATTTTGATGAAGCACTAATTTGCTCTCAATGAAAGCACCAAACTGTTGACGCAGTTTTCCCCAACAGTGTATTAAGAAATAATAAGGCAGATTAGTGCTTAATAGTAAACCGTAATGAATAATAATACGAATTCACTCAAGAACACAGAACTTTTACGTGGTTCAATGGTTAAAATCCACCTAGTCGATGAGTCAATATTATTGTTGTTTCTCTCTCTATTTTGGTAGAGTTTTGGTATTACATAATAATGGTCCCCCTTTTCCTATCCAACATTCCCAGTATTTATAAGGGAATTCCATGGACAGGTTTGAGTAACCGCGTGACTGAATCACGCATTTACATGATAATTACATTTAATACAAACAATTCCCATTTATATTGTGATATAATTGACAATACAATAAAAAGGTTCTAGTTATCTCGGATAATTAATATGATAGCCTGGTCATAAAAAAACGTATAAAGGGATCCCAAGTCTTTGAGGAACTGTGGGTATGCAATATGTTAGAATTACCGGGAGCTGGATCTCTCCTCCAAGCTCGTGCTTTGACAACTATTAAAATTATGAGCTCGCGCTTCACAGCCATTGCATCCTTAGTATGGGATAAACTCGGGACGTCTTACACCATGTATGACCACTATGAATCTCGAGTTGTCCATGTGGATAAAAGAAGATATCATTCTCGGCTATTTCTCCGTATATTTATCTGCCAGCTGTACTAGAGCTGAGTGCATGGACTCGTGTTAAAATCATGGTACAACAAATATTGTAATATATAAAAATATTAAAAATTAATTAGTTAACTTATTTTTAAATTTGAATTTGAAACTTTGTAGCAAATATCTATTGTTTAAAAGATCAAATAACAAAAATATCATATTTCAAAAAAGATACTTTTAAATAATAGAAAATATCATATATTTTTGTATTAACCCATTAAAAATACATTCAAAATTCGAATTTTAAGAAAAAAATTCATCGCAGGCCGTGACTAGTAAAAAAATGGTCGTGGCCAGAGCCTCAAAATTTAAGAAAAAAAACCTTCGCAGGCCGCGACCTGTGAAAAAATGGCCGCAGCCTGAACCCAAAATTTTAAGAAAAATTATTCGTAGGCTGCAGCCCGTGAAAAAGTGGTTGTGGCAGAACCTAAAAAATATATATATTTTTAATAAAATTTTGTGTAATTTTTCAATCCAAAAACGTTTTCTAAATAATTTTTACCATGTTTTACCAAAAATAAAGCATATATAAAAATTAATGACATAGAAACACAACAAAATAACCTTAAATTTCTAACAATCACATAAGAATCAATATGATTCATAAAAAAAAATGAAATCCATCCAATTATTCAACAGATCAAATAATTCAATTTTTACCATGTTCATGCATGAAAATGAAGATTACCAAAGGCTCCGAGGTCACTTATTAGGAAAACTTATACAGGATCTTATTTATTTTCATGTAAATCTTATGTTAAACATATTAATATTAGAAAATCGAAAACATGTTTCTAAAATTGAATTTAAACAGAAATAATGATAAGAACACTTACATTGTACGCAGCAGAATGATAGACTTCTTCCTTCAATTTCTCTAACCCTTGTATCCTTTCTGTGGCATAGTATTGCCAAGAAAGTGAATAGTTCTTTAATTTTCTTCACAGCCTTCCAAAGTATCCTTAGATGCACCTAGACTAGGGTGGGCAATTCTCAACACATGAGATAGATACAGAGGGAAGAAGAGAAAAGAACAATGAGGCTTAGAAAAGGATGTATGTTTGTAGATAGAATCTAAAATCTACTAGATCTTCTTATCTTCTTAAAACTTGTGTCTCAAAAAATCTCATTTCGACTCTCTCTTAGCATTCCTTTTATAGACTTAATTAGGTCATTTAATTTAATCAAAAAATAAATAAAATAATAGATAATATCAGCCCTAGATCGAAATTATCATGGGTTTTTGGCCGGTAAAATTTCCCATTTAATTATAAGCATGTTAGACTTAAAATCAAGGCATGTATTATTTTCTATTGATTAATTAATTAAATAAATATTCAAAACCTTTATCAAATTAATTATTTATAATTTGAACCTTGATTTAAACATATTTATTAATTTAGATACCAATGTATCTTCATTAGTAAATTTGTCCTAATTTCTCTTTTATTCTCTAAATTACATAACTTTGTGAAACTATCCAAAATTGACCTAGTCAACTTTGATAATTCTCATTGATAATTAAATCAATTAATTGAGACTATCTAGATGATTTTTTCCAAGGTACAGTGGGGACCATGGGCCTATGAAATCAAGCTCCAATAAGTTATCATAAATCTAACAAATAAATTTACTAACTTATTAATTCATCTTGACTCCACTAAAGACTCGGTATTGCACTCTTGAATTCATAGAACGCTCTATAACAAATATAGATACATTATTAATTATCCATTGTTACAGCCCATAATTGTCACTCAATCCTCTATAGACGGTCTACAATGAGATGGGACTAAAATACCGTTTTACCCCTCAGTTTATTTTATTCTTAAAACACTTAGTTCCTTGTAAATGATATTTCAGTAAACTAATATTAATTACTGAAATGAGATCTCTATCATTTAGTACCTTGAACCAAACTAAAAGGAAACTATCATTTCAATTCTTCATCAGAAGCTATAGATGTTCATATCTATGATTAACACTCCCACTTAATTATACTATCGAGTTCCCAAGATGTAAGAATGGGCTAGTCCATAGGGTAATCTGGTAACGAACAATTAAATGAACTCAAATAATATAATTAGTTAGAATACTAACCACTCATAATTGAGATTGAATTGACCTATGGTGAAAAATATGATATGACTAGAATAGATAATAAGGGTATGGTCACTTATCCTATCAACTGTCAATATCGATACGGTCTGATGTAACAAATACATCCAATCTTATCTACTTTGCTAATGTTCTAGAAAGAACATAACACTGCGATGTGTAAGTAGATCATATCGTAGATTGGTAAGTCAGTGTAAATCATGTGCACTCACTAATCTTAGGACTAACTTATTTTGAACATATAATCTTATTTATATTCCACTGTGATTACGTCACTATAAATATGATTAGCTATATGCTCATGATTTAATAGAAGTTTATATTAAATAAATAATCATGAAAATAAAATGTGTGAGCAAAGTATTTAACCAAGGCAAAAAAATGATTTCTATTATTTTATTGATAATAAATGAGATTACAAAGAAATTGGGTTTTAATTAGGGCATAAAACCCCAACACCTTTATTTCCCAAGTTTTGGAAAGGATGTTGAAGATAAAGAGTACAAGATTGAAACCTAGAATTAATGGTTACCTTCAGATAGACTGGAAATCTGAAGAAGTGACTCAGATTTTGAAGAGTTATGCATCGAATGGGCAAGTGTTTGGGCTATTGAGATAAGTACGATCCCTTGATTGAATAGTCACCGTGGCGAATGCCAGTCAATGGCTAGGGTGACTCTGCATAAGATATAGTAAGGTAGAGAGCTAGAGGTACTTGTTCTAAGTAATGAAATGAAAGGCAGAGACTATTGTGGTTTGGTATTGGTTCGGAGAAACCAAGGAATTTATTAGGATTGTTAGGACAAAAGTGTCTGCCTATCTGAAAGGACATAAGAGTTCGCAAATTTCAAGTATGGGAACACGAAGTTCTAGGACAGGAGACTTAGTATTTCTATGAATAATGTAGACAAGGAAAGGATAAGATATTTTGGGAAAGAAAGAGAAGTTTTGACTCCCAATTTAATAAGACTTCTAAGATCTTACCAAGGACTAGGCTAGGGGCCTACAGATTAGCCTTACCTTAGTATGGGTGGTGACTTTTGAATGTTACTGTTGCCAATGTCAAGGAAAGAAATGTATGATATCACCGCTGATGAGGTGAGGAGACCCAAGGATTTTAGCGGGAGTTGTTGCGCAAGGAAAAGCTAATGGAATAATGAAATGGAGATAAGGGCTTATGAAATAAGATTGTCACTCTGATGGGAGTGTTACTGAAGGATAAAGGGTAAAGGACTGGACTCTGTGATTACGGCCTGATTGTAGTGTCCCAAATTCCCAAATGTGACTTAGTGCCTGGATTAGGGGGCCAAGTGGGCCATAATTGACTTAATATATGATTATGTGATTATACGCATGATTATGTGAGTTATATTATTACATGATTATATTTGCATGCATGTGGGCCCACTTCTTATAAGAAGGGCATTTTTTGTAATATTTGCATACATGATCAGGAGGAAATTCTGAGAATTTTGACTATTTTACCCTCGATGCATTTTTTGGACCCCGAACATTGGGAATTACTTGAGGTTACTCAAGCTCGAAGTAACCTGTCAGAAAGAAAATACGTTCAAAGCACTTTCTCTCTTTCTCTTGTTATCCCTTTTTAATGTTCGCTACATTTTCCAAGGAAACTTGAGTTTTAGGACTCAGATTCAACTAAGGATTGAGTCATAACAATTCTAGTAAATATTAGAATCTTATTAACCGAAGGATTTAGTGAGAAATGACTTAATCATAGGTACTCCAAGCTTTAAGTTTTGAGTTTTCGAGTTTCTAAGATTTGATTGGATTTTATGTGTTGATGAGTTTTTGAGTTGTTTGAGGCTCAAGTTTTGATGGTTTTGGGCCATTGGGATGTTTGGGAACTTTGTTTTTCGAATTTCAATATGATTGGGTAGGATTTTAGAAGTTTTTTAAATGGGAAAAATGACGGTTTTAGCTGGGGTTCAGGTTGGGCCACGACATAAGCTTAACGAAGAGGAGAAGAGAGGCTGGTGGGCATTAGGGCCGCGGTGCCTGGAAGGCGGGTCGCGGCGCGAGGTGCAAGAAAAATGGGGCAGGGGCCTCTGTTTGGAGGCGGGTCACGGCTCAGGGGTGTGGAACCGCGATTCTTAAGGGGAAAGTTGCCCTTAGGGAGGTTTTGAGTGTGGGAACTCAAACCTAAGGGCTCGAAATCGATTATACTACCCAGTTTAGTAGGATTCGAGGTCCCGGGCTGGGTTTTAGTCCATAAACATTTTATTGCTCATTTTATTGATGGAATTTCATATTTGGTTATGATTAGGTGACTGCTAAGGGCCTAAGGACAAGATCGTTCTCAAGGGTCGTTCTTTATTTATTTTACGCTCAAGTCTGAGGTAAGAAAACTGCACCCAGTAAGTGACATACATGATTATTGATGAGGCATGTTGAGTGCTCTATATATTGACATATGTTGCATTGTAAATGTGTAATGCCCTGGATAACCAAGATTGTTACACTGTGTTGTTAAAATATTGCAGGACTTGGTAATCAAGTCATTTTATTAAAAAAATGTGCTCCTATGGTCAACAATTGGATTAGGGTTAAAATATTTTGATCATAAACGTTTAATTTTTCATTAAAATGAATGTTTAGTACATGGTATCCCAAAAACAGAGTTTAAGTGTTAATTTACAAACTCTCAAAAGTTATATACAATCAGTGGCCACTCTAATGGAAAAATACAAGTTTTAGGCTTCTGTTCCTGTACTTTCCCTCGGTCGTGGTGGATGAGCAGCTGAAAATGTACACCTCGCCCCTAGAGCTCTCGAAGTCATGGTTGATCCAGTTTACCCTTGCCTTTACCTTGACCACGTAGCACCCGTGAGCCAAGGCCCAGTAAGAAAACCAAAACAACAATCACATGTAGCAATATGAATATTCAATCAAGCTTATCTCATATAAACATAAAACAAAGTATGGATATTCAATTAAACAATGGAAATCACATAATCTCAAGTAATCAAGGTTGGCACCCTTAGGCCGAGCCCCTGTCGATCTAGCCAGCCCCGGCTCACTTAGGTCGGGCTGCACTGAGCATGCTTACCATTAGCCCTGGCTCTCTTAGGAAGGTCATTCTTGTATGACAAAACAATCTTACAAACACATATTACAAGCAACCAATAATTGGGAATCTCAGTCCCGTTTACAACCACGCAGGGTGCAGTTTTCTTACCTTGAATTCCGAGCGGAGATAATAGAACTGTCCCGAGCACGATCCTTAGTCCAGAGCCTTGACGATAAACCTAGTCACAGTGGCTAATGGGTAATTGTTAACTTCCAATCCAAATAAATACTTACGAGATAAAAACTAGCCTCTGGGACCTAAATTTCTACAAAATGGGGTAGTAAAAATTGTCCCAGGGGCCTAGGTTCGAGCCCTCAAGCCTTACCAAACCTAGAAACAAACCTAAGGAAAAAATCCCTAGGCGGGCCGCGACCTGGCGCCAATGGTCGCAACTTACCCTAACTCTGAGGCTATACCCCCAAGCCTCAAGGGGAAGGGGGCCGCGACTTGCTCCCCAAGTTCGCGGCGGGCCCCAAAACAGAGAGCATGCCCAGGGCCTGATGGGCACATGCGCTGCGGTGCCATGAACTTGGTAACAACGCGCCCCCTTCGAAACTAGAAATTCTGGGTTTTCTTCACACTTCTCCAAACCAATTTTTCCCTAATTCAATCCAGTAAAATCCCATGACCACAGCCAAACTTAGCCACGAATTTATGAGGTTCACTCATCCAATTTAACATAGAAAACTCAACCCCAAACCAGTTCAATTCCAGCAATAATTCCAAGCCTCATGCAAGCTTAACCTTTAACATAGCTCAACATAATTAAAGATTCTGGTCTGAATTTCTTAACTAAATAAACATCCTACTTCCTCATAGTTTCTCTGAGTATTCCTAGCTTCATCACCCAAATTTCCCTATGCTTTTCGCCTTAGTTTCAAGCCCTCGATTCCAGAGTTTAATTCCCAAAGTTTCTCAGCTAAAACTCAACAAAACACCCAGCATGTCACATCCTTAATCATCAAGCTTCACTTAGCTTCACAAGGGAGAGCAATAGAGAGAGTACGTGGGAGAGAAAGAGGAGAGTTTGAGAAGCTTTTCCCTTAAATTTCTGGTTACTTCCTAGGACTTATTGAGCTTATCCCCAGCTTAAGCAAATGACCCCCATGCCCCTCTAAGCTTACTAATCTTCCAAGGGTACTTAAAGGGTAAGATAGTCATTTTCCCCAGTTCCTGCTAATTCCTCAAATGTTCCTAATATCAACCAATCAACCCCATGATGTCTAATTAATTAACAAACATTTATTCAACATCTAATAGTTCCCAAAATATTCTCTAAATTTAGAAAAATACCCCTAGGCTCCCCCGAGCCGGGTATTAAACCACGTTGTGACTGTTTCACTAATCTGCTCACTAGGACCGTCTCGAGCCATATGCTGCAAATATATCTACATAATAATGTGGTCTCAACAGTTTATCACAAATAATAACATTTATGCCCTCAACTAGCCAAAATTACAAATATGCCCTTATAAGCTATAAAGGGCCCACGTGCATATCTATTACTCATAAACGCATCTGCCACTATGTTGGCTTTCCCTGGGTGGTAAAGGATGTCACAATCATAGTCCTTTACCAGCTCTAGCCAACGACTCTGCCTCGTATTTAAATCCTTCTGTGTGAAGAAGTACGTCAAACTCTTATAATCGATGTATATCTCGCACTTCTCCTCATATAGATAGTGTCGCCAAACCTTTAGTGTGAATACCACCGCTGCCAACTCTAGATCATGGGTAGGATATCGCTACTCATACTCCTTCAGTTGCCATGATGCATAAGCAATAACCTTCTCTTTCTGCATCAACACGCATCCCAAACCCAACCTCGATGCATCACAGTATACTATAAACTTCCCTCCCTCAGAAGGAAGGCTCAATACCGGAGTAGTAATCAGCCGTCGCTTCAATTCCTAGAAGCTATTATCACACTTATCTGACTAGGCGAACTTCAAATTATTCTGTGTCAAATTTTTCATTGGTGCAGCAATCTTCAACAACCCTTTCACGAACCATCTATAATATCCTGCTAATCCAAGGAAGCTCCTAACCTATGAGGCGTTCATTGGCCTCGGCCAATATCTCACTGCCTCCACCTTAGCTGAATCCATGTTAATTCCATCTTGACCAACAATATGTCCAAGAAATGTTACCTATGGTAGACAAAATTCACACTTCTTAAATTTTGCATACAACCGAAGCTCCCTCAATCTCTGAAAGACCTATCAGAGATGCTGTTCATGCTCTGCCTCTGAACCGAAGTAAACTAAAATATCATCGATGAAGACAATCACAAACCGGTCTAGGATGTCCTTCAACACCATTTTCATCAAATCCATGAATGCTGCTGGGCATTGGTTAAACCAAACAGCATGACCAGAAACTCATAATGCCCATACCTCATTCAGAAGGTCGTCTTCAGTATATCCTCGCCCTTGATCATCAGCTGGTGATAGCCAGATCGAAGATCAGTCTTCAAGAACACCGTCTTTCCCTGTAGTTGATCGAACAGGTCATCGATCCTTAGTAAGGGGTACATGTTCTTGATGGTTAACTTATTCAGTTCCCTGAAGTCAATACACATCCTCAGAGTCTCATCCTTCTTCATCACCTAATATAAAAATACAAAATTATTATTATTAGTTGTTAATTATTATTTGAATTTCTAATTTAGATTTTTATTTTTGTAGTAATTTCAAAAATTAGTGAAAAATAATAAATAGAGGTTGTAATCTCTATTTTCAGTTACACTTTTTCATATAAAAAAACTTAGCATTATTTTTAGAGAATATTGGAGAGAGATTTTGTTCTTCAATTTTATTTTTCTTCATCCCTTTCTTTACTTTTCTCTATGAATTCTTGTGCTTATTATTTATTCATGTCTTGCTATGTTTTTCTTAGGTTAAGCGTGATTTCAAAGGCCTAAATATGATTTCTGTTTCTTAATAATTTTTATTGTTATTTTATTCTCGTATGTCAAATTATTCATATTCATCTATGCTTAAATTCTATGATTATTATTTAGATGTTATTTAGTAGAGCTCCTAAATAGGGTTTTTCATTAATTTATTATCGTCTAGGAATTTTTATTCACCTAATAGTTTAGAATTCTAGGTTTTGAGCGATAAATTGTAATTGAAATTAATCTCGAAGATGATTTTAATTATGATGATGAATATGCCCTAGGTTAAATAGATTGTGTTTTTATGGATTTATTTCTTAGACTAACCAATCTCCCCTGTGCTTAATGATTTTATTAAATTAATTCTTTGGTGTTTCCCTTTTGGTTGTTAGTTGAGTAGAATTAGCTAAGAGTGTTTGCTTTAATTAATTATATTGTGAAATCGAGGTAATGACCTCTTAGGTACTTTAATCATTATATATTTTGACAAATGCTTTCATTATCGTTATTGATTTATTTTTGTTTTAATAATTCATAAAAAAACCATTTGTTAACTCTTTATGAAATTGATTAATAAAGTGAATTGAAAGTCCTCGTGGATTCGACTCTTGCTACAACTATACTGAAATAGTTGGTAAATCTGAAAATAAAAATTGTTAATTATGATACGGCTTATGACACGCATTGATCGAAAAGAAAGAATAGAACATTTGTTGAAATGATAAATGCTATGTTATTACATAAAAATTTGAGTTTTGCGTTATAGGAAGAAGCCTTGCTATCCGCTTGTCATATTCTAAACTAGATTCTTTCAAAGAAGAATCAAATTTCACCAATGCATCGTCCTACTAATCTAGGACTGTTTCACCGTGTGTTTAAAATAGTGATTAACTCGATAAGCGAGTCATTTGGACCCGAAATTGTCAATAACTCGATAGATCCTAAAAAATTTGATCAATAAAATTAAACTTTTCACTAAAGGGTTTGAATATATACATGGAATCCCAAAAGTTTATAAACAAAAGATAGTTATATTAAACATTACAAAAATAGCTAACCTATTGGGAAAAATCGAACTAATGTTCTAAATTCCTCAAAATACCTTGACTATGGTGGTCAAGAAGACCGAATATGTACATGCCACTCAAAAGCTCTCCAACTCATGGCTGGTTACGCTTTGCTTTCCCTTATTTGCACCATAGAGCACCTGTGATCCAAGCCCCAGCAAGAAAAACCGACAAGGCATAATAATAATTCAATTATTCATAAGCAATAAACATATGCTTCACTTATGATAAATGTGCTTATTCCAATCATATACGTCATAAACACATTTCATAATTAGAAGTATATTTCTTTCAATCATATAATTCATTTACACGACCTAGGAAAAATAGCTTTGCTGAGCGGGTGGGGACTAAACCCTCAAAATGAACTCTATTTCATAGCTTGCGTTACAGAGACTTGCCGACGCCTTGCGTTACACGCGCTTGCTAACCGACCCCACGTTCAAACACAATGGACGAATATAGATCATATCGATCATCCAAAGATAAATCAATGTTAATGTGCATTGCAACCAATCAGCTCTATGTGAATATGATAGTTTTCTTACCTCTAGTCTTGTGTTGACAACAAAGCGACCACGACTGTGATCCTCTTTCTCAAGCCTCGCGAAACTCCTAGTCACAAATAAATTGCATGCTTAATAGGGACTAAGTCTCAATCACAGATTTCACAACTTAATCCTAGTTCTCGAGGCCTCCCATTTAATTCAATCGGGTAATGGAATCGTCCCCGGAGCCCCCAAGTGAGTTCCCAAATCCCTAAATGAATGCATCCTAAAACTACATGAGTGCTGTGGTGCCCCCTGCAGCACCGCGACTCAAACACAAACTGAGAAGCCCTTTTCAAAATTTCATGCATTTTGAGCCGCTGTGCTCTAACAAATAGAGAGCTTTCCCTATTATTTTTCTCCATTTAGGGCCACAGCACCCCCTTAAACAGATCGCAGCACTCTACCCCAACGTCGCGACGCCACTGCGAAAAATCCAAGAAGTGTGACCTTCCCCTACGTTCCAATTCCAATATCTCAACCCCAAAATAGCTTCCCAATAGATTTTACCCAATAATTCGGCTACAATAAGGATTACAACCCGAGAACAACATCCAAACTTCTCTAAAACACCCAAAACCACAAAGATACAAAGAATTACCAATTGAGCTTTGAACTTTGAAAACTTACCCCAAATCTGAGAATCCAAGCCAAGATTACGAATTCTGACTCGGTTCCAAGCTCAGAACAGCCACCAAATCATGACTCCATCATCACTACTACTCCAAAATCCCATAGAACATTCAAACCAACATAATTTAGCTTAACCTCAAAATAGCCAAGAACGTCTCAAATACAAATGAAAGCAGAGGAAATAACTTTCTTACCTCCTTTGAATTCGAATTCCCTATGTTAAATTGATTCGCAAGAGCTACCAATCCCACCTTTCTAGCTTCAATTATCTCCAAACCCCTCAAAATTCCCAAGACTTGGGTTGCCCTAAGTCTTTCCTTGTGCTTAAGCAGATAGAGAGAATAAGACCCAAGGATAGTGGCTAGAACGTGAAAGAAAGATAGTTGCCAATACTTAGCCTATTTTCCTATCAAATGGGTCAAATGACAATTTTTCCCGTAGCTCAAATACCCCACTAATTAACCCCAAGGGCTTTTTGGTCATTTACCCTAATTTCCCACTATACCTCAAATTAAACACCTAATCTTCAAATTAACCAACCAATCATCCAATAAAATTTATTTACCGTCAAATACTCTCATTTATCAATAAATCTCAAAGTGTGTAAAATTACCAAAATACCCCTTGACTTACCCCGAGACGGGTATTAATCCTCATTGTGACTTTTCCGCTAAATTGCTCTAAAGGATTGACTCCTGCAGAATATCACAAATATATCAACATAATAATGTGGTCTCAAGCACATAGCATATAAAATTACAGTTATACCCTTAATGGGCCAAATTATGAAAATGTCAATTTCTAACAGAAGCAGGCCTTTGAGCACATTTAATACACATAATCATCATACTCAATTATAGACTAATATAATTCACACATTTGCTCCACGTGCCCTTCCAGCACGCTAATCGAAACACTTAATCTTATTAGGAGTTTTGGGACATTACAACTATCACCTCCTTATGGAAATTTCATCCTCAAAATTTACTTGAGCATCTCGGGGTACCAGTCCAACATATTTAACTCTAATTTCAGAGTCATGTTCTTTACCTTGTTATTTCTTTGCAACACTCTCACTAAAGTGACACTCTTATTTCTTAAGAATTTCTCCCTTTCTATCCAAATTTCCTACTAGCTTTTCTTCACATAATAAGTCTTACTGTAATTCCAGGGTCTCTTGGCACAAATAGGTGTAGTACTCGACACATATTTTTGTACCATTGATACTTGGGACATCCTATGAACTCCCGATAATGCCGGAGCAAGACTAATCTGTAGGCCACCTCCCAAATTTCTTTCTAGAATCTCAAAGGTCTTTCAAACCCAGGATCTAGTTTCCATTTCTTTCAAATTATTTTGTTTCTTTAATCTATGATACTCGGAGGAACACAAAATCTCCAATTCCGGAACTCCATGTTACTAAACTTGAATTTGTGTAGTTTTTCTGCCATTTCAATAAAGAGAGTACTCCTGCTCTAACATTTCTACATAATTTCATTGGTTCTCAGAACCGTTTCAGGATCAATATACTTCCTCAGTCCTACTTCTCCCTAGAAAGGGGTGTTTGTCATTTCTTATCTCATAATTTTTCATACGGAGTCACTTCGGTTGACAACTAATAACCATCATTGAACCCAAAGGACTGTAGTTACTCCAGGGTCCCTAAAAACCTAATTCATATGCTCAAAGCATATTCTTTAACGCCTGAGTCATCCTCTCAGATTGTCTTTTTATCTGAGGATGATAAGTGATACCAAATCTCAGTCTTGTACCCATCTCTTTCTGCAAGCCTTTCCACAACTTGAAAACAAATGTGGGATCTCATTCCGGCACTATAAACTTTGGTGCCCCATGGAGATACACCATCTCCCTTCACATATAACTTAACATATTGTTCCACATTATAACTTATTTGCACAAGCAGTAAGTGCGCTGGCCTAGTATACCAAGTCACAATCCCTCATACCAAGACCATCTTATCCACAACACTAGACAATCCATCCATGCTTATTCTTAAATGCTTAAAGGTCATGATAACCCTGTTGGCCTCTAGTATCCTGCCCTCACTTGCTGAAGGGTTAGGTGCTTAGCCACCAATATATAGATTTCAAATCTTAATACACATTCGTGGTGCCTGGGTGTACCAAGTATGGAGTGGTATGAGATTCATCCAGAATTTCTCTCTTGATGCCATCGTCAATCGAGACACATTCCTGATCTTCATATCTCAACAAACCTATGTCAAAATAGTAGAGTCCTTAGCAACTGCTATTAAGATTCTCTTTCTATATTTCACCTTTTGTAGGGTTCATATCTGCCAATTTATCAATCATGAACACTGTACCCATTCTAGTCATTTCCTCAACTGAGTTTGTTGTTATCTGTTTCGAACCATACACTTGCCTTGGACCTTCCGAATCAAGGCATCAGCTACCACGTTAGTTTTCTCAAAATAAGAAAGGATTTCACCATCTATCCTTTACCAGTCATCACCAAAATTTTCATCTTATAATCAAGCCCCCCATGGGTAATAAAACACTCTCTAAACTTTTATGCCAGTGTATGTCTCACACTTCTCCCCACATAAGTACTGTCGCCACACCTTAAATGCAACATCATGACTGTCAGCTCAAAGTATTGTGTAGAATATCTCTGTTCTTATTTTTTTAACTACCGTGAAGCATAAGAAACTACCTTCCCAACCTACCTGTGGACATATTCTAGTCCATTTCATGTCGCCTCCAAACACTATGAACTTCTCATTTTCAAACAACAAAGACCGTATCCACTATACATTCTTTGTATATCAGCCAACCACATACTTATACTGATACCATGGTGCAATGACAAACCTCTGTTTCAACTCTTGGAAGCCCCGTCCACATCCACCAATCCAAACAAACTTCGGGTCCTCACATGTTAATTCAGTCAAGATAATGCAGTCTTCAAAGATTCTTCAGCAAAATGTCAATGGTATTCCGCCAGTCTCGATAAACTTCTAACCTCTGAAGCATTCCCTTGGCCAATCTTTTACTGCTTCTGTGTTAACTAGATTAAGCATGATCCCATCCTTTACCCTAATGTAACTCCAAACATCACTCGCAAAAATCAGAACTGATCCTTCTTGAACCTCACATGTAATTTATGTTTCATTAGCCTCCGTAATACCAAACGAAGATGTTGCTCATGTTCTTTCTCTGATTAGGAGTAGGCCGATCCGTTACCGATGAATAAAAACATGAATTGTCCAAATAATACTCTAACTTTTATTTGTCAAGTCCACGTAGGTCGTTGGAACATTGGTCAGTCCAAAATCCTTCACTAAAAATCCACGTTCATACTTAATGCGGGGTGGTAATCTTTGAAATGTCTTTTCCCTTGATCCCTAGCTGGTAATAACCAAATCGAAGATCAATCCCTAGGAGCACTTCCTTACCTTGCCACATATTACACAAGTCGTCAATTCTTGGCAGTGGATACTTACCCTTGATAATTGCCTTATTCAACTATCTGTATTTGGTACACATCCTCACTGACTTGTCCTTCCTTTTAAAAAATCATATTGGCCAACCTTATGGTGAGAAGATCAGTCTAAGAAACTCAAAGTCTAGTGACTCCTTCAACTAAATCTTTAAACATTTCCACTCTGTTGGTGCCATTCTATACGGTCTCTTCAATACCGATTCTATCCCTGATGTTAGTTCAGTAATAACATCAACATCCTGATGCGATGGTAATCCCGTTACACCCTCTTATTCGACTGGTACAACCCTTGTGGTATCCACCACACTAGCTAGGAATCTCATGCGCCCTCCCTTGGATAGGTCTCTAACCTTCAATGCCAAAGTCATTGAATTTCCGAGGCTCATTCACAACACCCATGAACACAAACGGGTCCTTCAAACTCAACAATCACCATTTCCCTTTTACACTCTATCGTTGTTCCCACTTGGCAAAAAAATTGTACCCAATAACATGTCAAACTTTTTCACTAAAATTTTTATCAAGTCGGCAGACTATTCCCTACTATTTACTTCTACTGGTAAAAATCTAATTCCACCTTCTAGAGGCCACCGATTTCCAGTACGCGACAACATCTCGAATTCCACAACATATATATAACGAGTTCTAGTACCAAAATAACCCAGTTTATCAATAACATATCTAATTTAACAATAGCATGTCTAGAACCAAAATAAATTTTTACTATACAGGAAAAGTCAATGATAGATATTTGACGTGTCACTGCAGAGGGACTAGCCTCAGCCTTCGTGTGTGTCAATGCAACTACTCAAGTCAGAACTGAATTGTCGCCTTTCCTCAGTTCCTCCTTTTCCAATTGCGGGGCACACTCTCATGAAATGACCAACCATGCTACATATGAAACATTCCTTAACATGACATCCTCCCAATTGGCATCTTCTACAACGAGTGAATTTTGGATAAGTCCTCATGTTCTCATCCTTGCCATGATAGCTACTCTGAGCGCACCAGAACCCTCTCTCTGGTCTAGGGGTGCTACATGTGTTTATAGCCTTTGTTTTCTTATCATTGGGGCCTCCACTCTTACACAATCCAATATATCGAGGGACTACCCTCCAAGCGTTGAGACCTACGGTGCCCTTTCTCCATATCTCATCCTCTATGCCCTCAACAATAGGGGCCTTCTCTACCGCCTGAGCATAGGTAAAAATCTCAATTACGGGGACGATTCTGATGCACTCGGCTATCCTAAAATTGAGCCCTTGAATAAATTTCTCCTTTCAAGCCACATCCATTGGCACCAAGTCAAAAGAAAATTTGGCAAACCCCTCAAGTTTATTGGCATACTCCGTCTCTGTAATGTTGCCCCTAAAGAAAAGTTATAAATTCGTTCGTCTTTGATATTTGAATTGCATCATCACAATACCCTCCATTGAACAACTGTCTAAACTCCTCCTAAAAAATTGTAACCATGTTTCAAGTCTGGGATACCACTCCCACCAGGTCTGAGCATAATCCTGTAACATACACATGGCACAGACCACTCTATCATTGCCTACCACCCTCCTAAAGTTAAGGATGGAGTTAATCATGCCCATCCACTGGTCAGCTATGAGTGGATCTAGGCCTCCCACAAAAGCTAGAGGGTATCAAACAGTGGTTCCCATCTGTTCTCAACCCCAAGTTGAGCCAAAACAGGTGCCACTACAGGTAGAACAAACGAAGCAGCATTCCCTGGCAGAACCTGTTGTCTAAGAAGTCTGATATCATCCTCTTTTCTCTGAAGTCTCAATTGCATATCAGCAATCACTTGTTGCCCATCCTAAGGGGCGGCTAGGGGATTCTGACCCTGGTTATCATCTTTAGCCTCGAACTCCGCGTTGGCTAGTCAATTTGACCACCTTGGCATGACTACCCAAGTATATTTGCCATCAACGACTCGACTTATCAGGCAATGATAACAGTGTCCAGGAACCACCCCACGGTCCAAACCCAAAAAATAAAAGAATTCACATTTAATAGTAGTGATAATAAGCACATTCCTTATATTCAAAAGTCATAGTAGTGCTGATAAGCACATATTTTATATTCACATAGCAGTCAAGGGCCAAGCCCAATCAGTATATTTCATGCTATCTATTCTAGCATGCAAACTAGGCATACATGTATCAATTAAGCAGTTAAACACATATATAAAACATTAATCAACGAACTATGAGTCGAGCTTGTCTTTAGCAGCGAACGTACATATTTGTTCAATCTTCATAAACCATAATCCTTGGCAGCTCTAATACCAAGTTGTAACTTCCTACTAATCCAAGAATGTTACACCGTGTGTTTAAAATAATGCTTAACACGATAAGCGAGTCATTTGGACCCAAAAGTGTCAGTAACTCGATAGGTACTAAAAATTTTGGTTAATAAAATTAAACTTTTCATTAAAGGGTTTTAATATATGCAAGGGATCCCAAAAGCTTATAAAAAATAGATAGTCATATTAAACATTACAAAAATAGTCGACATAAGGGCCAAAATCGAACTAATGTTCTAAGTTCTTCAAAAGACCTTGACTGTGATGGTCAAGTAGGCCGAATATGTACACGCTGCTCCAAATCTCTCCTACTCATGGTTGGTTACCCGTAGCTTGCCTTTACTAGCTCTCACAGTTTGATGTCATTTATTGCCACATGTCCTCTACAAATGCCATGTCACCATGTCAAAATTTAGCTTAAACATTTGCCCCCAAGTTTATCCTGTTGCAACAAGTACTGGGTCAACTTGCATGATACGACCAGGTTGGCACCTCTTTATATTTCGACTCATCAAAATTTATTGTGTCTTCTATATAGGAAAAGATCATAGCCCCTCCATAGCATAAATAAAGGCTTTTGAAGTCTCTATGAAGTCTGACACTTCTTCCAAATACAACAATGATTGTACTTTTTGGAAAAATGAGGCAACGTTTCGTTCTCCCACGTGTCTGACGTCACATTATCTAGAAACTCATGATGAAAAAATTTCCAATGACGTCAGCCGCTCGCGTGCAAGCCATAGCCTATAAATAGGATTTTGAACCTCCTCTTTATTTTCACACTTTCAAAATTTTCTCAAACTCTCTCTCTATGAAGTCCTCTAAAACCGAAGCCTTTCTCTTCATTCTCTAAATTCCCAAATTTCAATATACTCAAGATTCTACTTCAAAATCTTAAATACAATATGTTTTCTGATCTTCCAATCACATTACCTTTACTTTTGTAACTTCCTGCTTTGGCTTAACTACTTTCTGGATGATTTTTAACTTTTGGATTTTTTTGTGTTCTTGAAGTTCTTGTTCTTCACGTGAAATGTTTTACTTTTTTCCTTCTAAAAACCTTCGATTTTCTGGGAAAATATAAGTTTGGAAAGTGGGAAAATGATCTAGACTTTAGGATATACTTGATTGTGTTGATATATCTAGAAAATTCCAAAAAATCGAGGGGATAATGCTTATTGTTTTCTGGAAAAAAATGGTGGAAATTTTCCCTCCAAAAGTTAGGTGAAAAGTTTTTGTGAACAACTTATTAACAGCCTTTTCGATCCAACCTTGCTTCTGCTCGGGGGCAGAATTTTGTTTTTTGAGCAGCTCACATTTATTAGGCAGACACATAAGCTAGTCTAATAACTCACTTCCCCTTTACCTGTTATCATTTGTAAGCACACTGTAACACCCTCCTGTCCTAGAGCCGTTACCCTGTGGTTATTAGGATGTGTATTTGACTTGCTAATCGAGGTGTTAGACTCAAAAGTGTAATTAAATTATCATAAAGACACATTTAATAAAATTTTCATATAAAAGATTTGTACTTTCATTAAGATCGTAAAAGAGTTACATTAGGATCCCAAATTATTGTTTACAATTTAAAAGTCACTGTACAGATGACCTAAGAGACAAAACCAGAAATTCTACTGTGCTCCTCAAAAGTAAGTATCCCAACCGTGGTCTTTACAACCCTTTTCACGCTAAACCTCAAATAACACTATGAATTTCCAATTAATCTCGACATACCCAATTAATCACCAAATAAACCCAATAAATCCCAAATACTCACTAGGTTTCCCAAAATACCCCTACGCTCACACTGAGCTGGGTATTTAATGCCGTTATGACTATTCTACTAACCCGCTCACTAGGATCGCCTCGGACCACCCATCTAAAATATATCTCAACAATACTGTTGTCTCACTCATAAAGCATATATATATATATATATATTACAAACACACCCTCAATGGGTCGAAAATTACAAATATTCCCCAATTTACAAAAACGGGTCCACATGCATATTTAATTCACATAAACATGCATAACTATTCACATTACCGTATAAATCATATATAACATATAATCACCCATAAATGAAATTAATTCCACTTATAAATCCGATTATGCCCTCTTGGCAGAGTAATTTGATTGTCCCTTACTAGAAGTGCCCCTGGCGCACACTGGATAACTTCTCCCGACCTCGTTGCCACCCTGGCGGCCACCCTGAATACTATGACCCCTCCTGTCAGAATTAGGAGTAGTAGAACTATCAGGGGTCTTCATTTTCTGGTTACCAGGGCCTCCGCCCCTACCTGATCCTGCACATGGGAGTTCCATTGTCTGAGCTTCCTGTCCTACGGTACTCTCGCTCCATATCTCACCTCCTGTGTTCTCAATAGCAATGGCCCTCCGTACTTCCTAAGCATAGGTAATAATCTTATGTACTGGAGCGATCTTGGCTCAATGGGCTATCCCAGAGATAAGTCCCCAAAAGAATTATTCCCTCCAGGCCATATCTGTTGGTACCCAATCAAAAGCGAATTGGACAACCCATTAAATTCTTTGACATACTCTATCACCATCTTACTACCTTAAACCAAGTTCATAAACTCAATGGTCTTCGCAATGAACAGCGTCATAGTAATACCTTTCAATGAACAATTTTCTAAATTGTTCCTAACCCATCATAACAACATTCCGGGTCTGGGATACCACTTCCCACCACATTCGGGCATCTTCCCGCAGCATATACGTGGCACAAGCCACTCTATCAATGCCTACCACTCCCACATAGTCAAGGATGGAGCTAGACATGCCCATCCAATGTTCAGCTCTGAACAGATCCAGCCCTCCCTTGAAAACTAGAGGATAATGCTTCTGAAATCTTCATACAATAGCTCACATCTATTCCCATCCTCAAGTCAAACCGATCAATTACAAATAGCAAACCAATACAATGTACACATAGCATAATCATGTTACATTCAAGGGGCCATGTCCTAGCATCATACACACATCATGCTCTTTATATATATTAATCAAGCAAGTAGGGCAATTCAGATAAGCTGTTAGAAAAATATTTCACTTAATACCGACCAACCATATGTCAAGCTTGTATCTAGCAACGAGCATACATGTTCGGTCAATCTCTAGGAACCATAAACCTTGGCACACACTGATACCAAGTTGTAACGCCCTACTATCCTAGAGTTTTTATCCTGTGGTTTTTAGAATGTGTATTTAACTCGCTAATCGAGGTGTTAGATCCAAAAGTGTAATTAAATTAACGTAACGACTCATTAAAAAAACTTTTATAGAAAAGATTTGTACTTTCATTAAGATCGTAAAAGAGTTACATTGGGATCCCAAAATATTGTTTAAAACATGTTTACAATTTGAAAGACACTCTACAATAGAACTAAGTGACAAAAAGACACATTCTATTGTGCTCCTCAAAAGTACCCCAACCGTGGCAGGTAGGCCAAACATGTATGCACCGCTACATACTCTCCAACTCATGGTTGCACCCGTGAGCCGAGGCCCAGTAAGAAAAGTTCACAGCACAACATATAATAATTTATATTAATAAATGCATAACTTATCTAACACAACAGGAAATCCATAAGTTTCAATTAAAATTCACAACAGTGGCCCAAGCCGATCAAGGTGTGTTACCAGGCACCAAGTTGAAGGTCTTAACCGAGCGAGTGATTATGACACCCTTAGATGGCCTTCCTCTTGCGGCCTACATTCAGCATGCTTAATGCCAATCCTGGCCTTTGTTGCTCCCGACCTTTGCTACTCCTAGCCTTTGCCGCTCCCGACCTTTGGCAATCCCAACCTTTTCTGATCCGTCACAAACACATGTATGACGTAATAGTTACAAAAATTTACACAACACACTAAGCACAACATAAGCACTGATAATCAGGTCTTGTGCTGCTCTATGTGAATAAACAGTTTTCTTACCTTAGGCCCAGAGCTTATCGTACAAGGCGATCCCGAGCACGATCCCTAATCCCGAGCCTTAGTGGTCAGCCTAGTCACAATGTAATAATAAATAACCATAACAATCTAAACCGATTAAAAGCTTTGAAATAATATATTAGCCTCTGGGACCTTGATTTCTAATAAATCAGGTAGTAAAATCCTTCCCGAGCCCTTAATTTTTAGTTCCCAGCCTAAAAACCCTAATTGACCAACATTTCCCATTCGAGCCGCGACGCTCCTCAGAGGCGTCGCGGCCCTCTACAAGTCAGAGAATAACCTAGGGATTTCAATGGATACGTGCCGCGCCAGGCCCTACCCAGTGTGGCAGTGCTAATAAGCTTCAACAAACCCCGTAGGCCTTCAGAGTTCATGCGGGCCGCGGCGCACAAGAACAGCATCGCAACACGGCCCCGCGAACCCAGTTTTTCCCCAGCTTTTACTGCATTTTCCCCAAGCCATACTCTCCATAATTCAACTTAAATATGTTGTATAGCCAGAATTTAGTCGAATACTCTTAACAACACAGCATGGGCATGTTAATTACCCCTAAAACAAATTACAAATCTTTCTCCAAACTCAACAAATCAAGTTGAAACTAAAACCCTGTCAAAACCTAGGCTAAGCAGAAATTCACAGAGAAAAACATGTCTTAAACCTTACCTCAAATTTTATTTCGACCCTCAGTTGTCCCCAAGCATGCTCCTAGGTTTGATTCCTCAGTTTACACCTTAAGATTTCAAGTCTTCCCCCTCAAAAGACCCAATGTTACCAATACTTCAAGAGAGAGAGAGATGAACGTGAGAGAGAGAGTGAGTGTGTGAGTTGAGAGTGGTTTTAGTTTTCTCATAGTTTCTAGGATCCTCTTGTCAACAAAGTCTAGCCAAGCCCAAGTCTATCCCTTGGTACAAAAGACAAAAATGTCCTTTGATCAAACCCTTATCCTTTAATGCCGCCAATGGCGAAATGATCTTTACCACCCTTTTCCCGCTACACCTCAAATAACACTTTGAATTTCCAATTAATCCTAACATACCTAATTAATCACCAAATAACTACCAGTTACCCGATAAATCCCTAATACTCACTAGGTTTCCCAAAATGCCCCTAGGTTCACACTGAGCCTGGTATTTCGCGTTGTGACTATTCTGCTAATCCGCTCACTAGGATCACCTCGGAGCACACATCTCAAATATATCTCCACAATATCGTGGTCTGACTCATAAGCATATATATATATTACAAATACACCCTCAACAAGTCAAAAATTACATATATCCCCCAATTTACAAAACCGAGCCCACTTGCATATTTAATACACATAAACATGCATAAATATTAACATTATTGTATAAATCACCTATACCACATAATCACCCATATATTCAATTAATTCCACATATAAATCTGATTATGCCCTCCTGACACAGTAATCTAGGCACTCAGCCTTAATTGAAATTTCGGAACATTACAAACACGATTATTGGGGAAGCGATTATTCAATTGACCCGGATTTGCTACAAATTCTAGTCAATGAAGTGGAACAAACTCGACAAGACATTGATCTCAATCACGATACTACAGAACCTACTAATGAATCTAGTGAGCACTCTCATTAAGATTTTCATTTTCTTCCTGACCAAGAATATTGTCGTATGTTTGAGGAATTATACCAAGGAATAAGGACATTCCTTCCAACTGATTGGACTTTTGTTTTCTACCTTGATCCCGTTGTGACTATTCCGCTAATCCGCTCACTAAGATCGCCTCGAACCACACATCTAAAATATTTCTTCACAATACCATGGTCTCACTCATAAAGCACATATATATTACAAATACACCTTCAATGGGTCAAAAATTATAAATCTGCCCCAATTTACAAAAATGGGCCCACATGCATATTTAATACTCGTAAACATGCATAACTATTCACATTATCGTATAAATCATCTATACCAAATAATCACCTATAAATTCAATTAATTCCACATATAAACCTGAATATGCCCTCCTGGCACAGTAATCTAGGCACTCAGCTTTAATAGCAAATTCAGGACGTTACACACACGATCATAGAGGAAGTGATTATTCAATTGACCAGGATTTGCTAGAAATGTTGGTCAATGAAGTGGAATGGACTGGACAAGACATTGATCTCAATCTCGATATTACGGAACCTACTAATGAATCTGGTGAGAACCCTCATTATGATTTTCATTTTCTTCCCGACCAGGAATATTGTCGTAGGGTTGAGGAATTATACCAAGGAATAAGGAAATTCCTTCCAACTGATTGGACTTTTGTTATCTATCTTGATTCTGTTGATCCAGTCCAGAAAGGAATTCCGACCAGTGGGAGGGCAATAAGTTGGTCTACATTTGTTGAAAAGGTTGTAGCTGTAGCTTTCTGTTCTCCAGATATGGCTAGGATCAAATAAGTGACTAGACAAAGATTGGCTACAGATCCCTAGGTCACAAGGCATGCGACCAATGGGCAGCAACAACAACCTCGCAACAACCTCCTCAAGAGCACTAGCAGGAGCAACAACAACAAGAACAAGGGCAACAACAAGAACAATAACAACAACAACCGCCACAAGAGCAAGAGTAGATGACCAACACCATAAGACTCTATGCCATGCAAGGTCCTTGTAAGAGGAAAAATGTCCCCTGTACATAGTCTCTACTAGTACCTTGTCAAGCAGCTTTCTCGAGGAGTACCCTAAATGTATGGAATTAAGAGGATAAATATTGTTATTCCGCAGGCCATCCAGCGTTCCAACCTTTCTGGCGGTGCCTTTAGTGTCTGGTGGTGTTTCCATATCTTGGTTGGCACTACTCTCCCACTTCCCAACTACTTCAGGGACATTGCCAGATATTTCAACATTGCTTGTAATGTCCTCCTAATCCAGGACTGTTACACAACGTAATTAAATCGTGCTTAACTCGCTAAACGAGTCATTTGAACTTTAAACATATAATTGAAACTAACCATAGGTTTAGGTACTAAAAAATTCAGTCAAAAGTTAACCATTTCATTAAAAGAGTTTGAGTGCAATACATGGGATCCCAACAGAGTTTAAAACTGTTACAAACTCAAAATGAATACGAAAGATGAACTAAGTGGCAAAATTAGGGTCCAACCCTAGCTCCAACTGATACCCTCGGCCGTGGCGGTCGAGTAGGCTGCATATGTACACCCTGCCTTTGAAGTTCTCCAACTCATGGCTGGTCTAACTTTTGTTTTCCTTTACCTAAACCATATAGAACCCATGAGTCAAGGCACAACAAGAAAATATAATCATCAGATCACATAATCATAATTTCCATGCCTAGAAATAATAAACAACAGGGCACGCACCGTGACACAACCCGCCTAGCGCTGTAGTGCCAAGGCAGTTCGAGGCACCTTTTTGCCACTCTGAGTTCATAAAAGGTAGCGACGGTACAAGAATAGTGCCACAGCTCGACCTCCGAACCCAGAAAACCACTGATTTTAAGAATTTCCAACTTCCCATAAATCATCCCAAAACATGATTTTAACTAGTTTCGACCATAATAATTGTCTCAGTTGCTCAGAAATATAGTAAACAACTCTTAAACTCAATCAAGACTCCATACAACTAAGAATTTAGTAAAGCTTCAAAAAAACTATAAACACCCAATAAATAAAACTTAATTATCGGATTACCTCTGATGGAGTTTGATTCGAAGTTGTTAGAACCTTCAGTAGTTCTAAATCCCAAGGCCAACTTGAATCACATCTTTAAAACCAAAGTTCTCTTCCAAAATCCCAATGTTTAGAGAGAGAGATAGAGAAACGTGAGAGAGAGAAAGAGAATGAGAGTGTTTTGTTTTGGCCTTGTTTTTCCCTTCCTCTTGAGTTGATAAACTCAACTGAAAATAGCTTAATGATCTAAAAGATCAAAACGCCCCCAAGGCAACTCTTTCCTCTCAATGCCCCTCAAGGGAAAAATAGTTATTTACACTCCCGTCTCACATTATACTTATAATCCCAGTTAATTCTGCCAAACCCGGAATATCACTATTTTCCCCAACAAACGACGCATACTCTAATGAGTCCTGGCTCACCCCGAGCCTTGTATAAATCCCCCATTGTGACTAAACCGCTATCTTGCTAAAACTAGCTATTGCTGAATATCTCAAATATATCCACATAATGATGTGGTCTCAATCATATAATATCATATAATCACAAATGTACCCTCAATGTGTCAAAATTATAAATACGCCCCTTTAAATAAAAGCGGGCCTGTTTCGCACATTTAATACACTTAAACATGCATAATAAGTCATATAATAATATAACCCATGTAATTCACATAATCACTAAAATATTCATTTAATTCACATATGAACACATAATATTTTAATATTTCCCTCCAGGACCCCTAATCAAGGCACTAAGCCTTTTTAGGAATTTTGGCACATTACAACTATCCCATCCTTATAGAAATTTCACCCTCAAAGTTTACTTGAATAGCTTGGTATATTGATCCCACATGTCTAACTGTAATTCCCATATCTCTTTCTCGACCTTTCTATTCCTCCATATACCTTAACCAAAGGTATGGTTTTGTTCCTCAATACTTTGTCCATTCTATCCAAGAGCTTAATCGGTTGCTCATCATAGGACAAATCTGTCGGTAGCTCTAGATCCTTATAACTCAACACATGAGTTACATCTTAAATATATTTCTGAAGCATCGAAATATGGAATATATTATTAACCCCTGATAGCGATGGGGCAAAGATAACCTATAGGCTACTTCACCAATCCTTTCTAGGATCTCAAAAGGTCCAACAAACCTAGGGCTCAACTTGCCCTTCTTCCCAAACTACTTCACTGCTCTCAATGGTGAAACACGGAGGAAAACATAGTCCCCAGCTTGAACCTATATGCTCTACGCTTGGGATCAACGTAGCTCTTCTGTTTACTCTGAATAGTGAGCATCCAAGCTCTAATCTTCTCAATGGCCTCATTCGTCCTCTGAACTGATCCGTGACCTAGATATTTCCTCTCACCCATTTCATCCCAGTGGATGAGTGATCTGCATTTCCTACCATACATCATCTTATAAGGAGCCACTCCAATAGTCGCCTGGTAGCTGTTGTTGTAGAAAAATTCAATCAATGGCAAATAATTAATCTAGGTCCCTTCAAAGTCCAGTACACATGGTTACAACATGCCCTCTAATATCTGTATCATCCTCTCAGATCGTCCACCTGTCTGAGGATGATAGGCAGTATTGAACTTCATTTGTGTACCCATAGCCTTCTACAGACTTCCCCAAAACTTGGAAGTAAAAATCGAGCTATGATCTGACACAATGGACCTAGGAGTCCCATGAAGGTGTACTATCTCTTTCACATAAAGATCAGCGTACTGATCCATTGTAAAGTTCATCCTCACAAGCAAGAAATGGGTTGATTTGGTATACCGATCAACAATCACTAAAATAGAATCATACTGACCTACGGTCTTTGGTAATCCCACTACAAAGTCCATAGTAATGTCCTCCCATTTCCACTCAGGGATACCATAGTAGCCTTGCTTGGTCTCTGGTGTTCAGATTTCACCTGTTGACACGTTAGACATTTAGCCACATATTCAATTACATATTTTTTCATCTCTTACCATCAATATAGCAATTTGAAATCTTGATACATCTTTGTGGTGCTTGGATGGAGAGAATACGGTGTGGTATGAGATTCATCCAGAATCTCCCGTCTGATAGTAGAGTCCATTGGAACACAAATCCCCTAAAAGTATCTTAGTAAACACATCTCTTAGATAGTGTAATCCATAGCCACTCCAGATAGGACGTCCTCTCTTTGCCTCATCAACTGAGTATCATTTATCTGCCCTTCTCTAATCCTCCACAAGAGAGTAAACTGCAAGGGGAGGTTATCTAACTTGCCAATCACCAGCTCTATACTTGCTCTAGTCATCTCTTCTGCCAACTCCTCATAATCACAATCTTTCACTAACTCCAGTCAACGCCTCTGTCTCATATTAAGATCTCTCTGGGTAAAGAAATACTTCAAGCTCTTATGTTTAGTGTATATCTCAAACTTCTCCCCATAAAGGTAATGTCACCACCTTCAAAGCAAAGACCACCGCTACTAACTCCGAATCAAGTGTAGGGATCAACCTTTTCTGCTTGCTTAAGGACACAACCTAACCCTTGCTTCGATGCATCATAGTAGACCACAAACTTCTCATGATCTGAAGGAACACTCAGAACCAGAGTAGTGATCAATCACCACTTCAACTCCCAGAATTTGTTCTCACACCTATCTGACCACACAAACTTCAGGTTCTTGCATGTCAGCTCTGTTTGTGGTGTCGCAATCCTCAAGAACCCTTCCACAAAATGTCGGCAATACCCTGCCAATCAAAGAAAACTTATAATCTCTTAAGCACTCCTTGGTCTTGGTCAATCCCTGACTAACTCAATCATAGTCGAGTCCACCTTAATTCCATCTCTGCTGACTATGTGATTGTGGAACATCACATGAGATAACCAAAACTCACACTTCTAGAACTTTTCATACAATCAGTGCCCCCTCAACCTATGTAATACAGACCAGAGGTGCGGCTCATGCTCTGCCTCCAACAGAGAATAACCCAGGATGTCGCCGATGAACACTATAAAAAACCTGTCCATGTAATCCTTGAACACATTATTCATTAGATCCATAGAGGTTGCTGGGGAATTAGTCAATCCAAACAACATGACTAAGAACTCATAAGTCCCATTCCTAGTACGAAAGGCCTTCTTCAGAATGTCCTCATCCTTGATCCTCAGCTGGTGATAACCATATCAAAGATCAATCTTGGAAAATATAGTCTTTCCCTGTAGTTGATCAAACAAATCATCAATCCTTGGCAGTTGATACCTATTCTCGATAAGTGGATACCTGTTCTCGATAGTCAGCTTGTTCAGCTCCCTGTAATCAATACACATCCTTAGAGAACCATCTTTCTTCTTCACGAATGAAACTGGCGTACCCCATGGGAAAAAATTGGGCCTGATAAATCCCAAGTCAATAATTCATGTAACTAAACCTTCAGTTCCTTCAATTCTGCTGGGACCATCCTGTATGGTGCTCTAGACATTGTCTCTGTCCTGACTGCCAGTTCAATGGCAAATTCTATCTCTCTGCGGGGTGACAACCTTGGTAACTATTCTAGAAAAACATCTAGAAATTCACAAACTAACCTGATCTTTAGGGTCCAACTGGCATAGCCCCAGAGGTATCTACCACACTAGCTTGGAATTCTATGCAACCACATCATAATAGGTCTCTTACTCTCAATGCTGATATCATAGGAGTACAAGGTCCATGCATAGTTCCCATAAATACAAACAGGTCTTCACCCTCATATTCAAAGTTTACCATCTTTTTCTTACAATCTATGGTTGCTCCATACTTGGCTAGCCAATCAATAGCCAGAATCATATCAAACTCCTCAATGACCAGCTCAATCAGATCTACCGATAGCTCTCCACTATGCACCTGTACCGGTAATGATCTAACCCATCTTCTAGAGACTACCAGATCCCTAATAGGCAATAATGTGCCAAATCCCACTACATAATACACACATTGCCGACACAACCTATCAAACACTCAACTAGAAACAAAGGAATGTGTAGCCCCAGAATCAATGAAAATAGTATAAGAAGTGTCACCACTAGAGAGTTGAATTGTCACTACTGACAGTCCAGCCTCAGCCTCTAATTGTGTTAATGCGAACACTCGAGCTAGAGCCTAGTTGTCTGCCTTCTTTGGTTCTTCCTTCTTCACCCTTCTGCAATCTTTCTTGAGGTGCCCAACTGTACCACAAAAAAGCAGGCCTTTTCCTGGCACTCTCTCAAATTACTTCTCCTGCATTTGGCACATTCTGGATAAGACCTCCATGTATGGAAAACTTATAAAGGATGTTTATTTATTTTCATGTAGATCTAATATTAAACAAATTAATATGAGATAACCTAGAACATGTTTCTAAAATTGAATTCTAAGAGAAATAACGATAATAATACTTACATATATGCAGCAGAATGAATGAGTCATTCCTTCAGTTTCTCTAACCCTTGTATCCTTTCTGTCGTAGAGTATTACCAAGAAACTGAACCGATCTTCAATTTTCTTCAAAGCCTTCCAAAGTATCCTTGGAATCACGTAGACTAGAGTGGGAAATTCTCAACACATGAGATAGATACAAAGAAAAGAAGATAAAAGAACAATAAGACTTAGAAAAGGACTTATGTTTAGATAGAATCTAAAACGTATTAGAAACATGTGTTTCAACTTCTGTTTTGACTTCTCTCTTAACAATCCTTTTATAGACTAAATTAGATCATTTATTTAATTAAAAAATCAATAAAATAATAGCCAATAAACAGCCCTAGGTTGAAATTGTCATTGGCTTTAGGGCCATAAATTTCCCATTTGATTATAAGCCCATTGGACTTAAAATCAAGGCATGCATTATTTTTTATTGATTTCATTAATTAAATAATTATTTAAATCCTTTATCAAATTAATTATATATAATTTGAACCTTGATGTAAACTTAATTATTAATTTAGATACCAATTTATCTTAATTAATAAATCTTCCCTAATTTCTCTATTCTTCTCTAAATTACTTAACTCTGTGAAATTATCTGAAATTGACGTGGTCAACATTGATAATTCTAATTGATAAATAATCAATTTTTGAGACTATCTAGATGATTTTATCCAAGGTACAATGGGGACCATGGGCCTATGAAATCAAGCTCCAATAAGTCATCATAAATATAAAAAAAAAATTTACTAACTTATTGATTCCTCGTGAATCCACTAAAGACTCGGAATTGCACTCTTAAATTCATAGAACGCTCTATAAGAAATATAGATACGTTATTAATTATCCATTGTTACAAACATAATTGTCACTCAATCCTCTATAGACGGTCTATAATGAGATGGGACTAAAATATCGTTTTACCCGCCATTGTATTTTAACCTTAAAACACTTAGTTCCTTGTAAATGATATTTCTGTAAACTAATATTAATTACTGAAAATGAAATCTCTATCATTTAGCTCCTTGAACCAAACTAAAAGGAAACCATCATTTCACTTCTTCATCAGAAGCTATAGATGTTCCTATCTATGATTAACACTCCCACTCAAGTATACTACCGAGTTCCCAAGAAGTATGTATAGGCTAGTCCATAGGGTAAGCTGGTAACGAACAAGTCAAAGAACTCAAATAATACAATAATTTAGAATACTAAACACTCAGAATTGAGATTGAATTGAGCTATGGTCAACTATATGATATGACTAGAATAGATATTAACTGTATGTTTACTTATCCTATCAATTGTCAATATCGGTCCAGACCGATGTAACAAATACGTCCGATCTTATCTACTTTGCTAATGTTCTAGAAAGAACATAACACTACAATGTGTAAGTAGATCATATCATAGATTGGCAAGTTATTGTAAATCCTATGCACTGAATAATCTTAGGACTAACTTATTTTGATCATATAATCATATTTATATTCCACTGTGATTACGTCACTGTTATCCAGATTTCCGGATAGCGTTTAGATGGATAGCCTCGGGGAAGCAGAATTATCAAAGTCTTTCACGAAGAATGACCAGGGCTCGCGGATGGACAGAAAGGCTTCGCCTCACCCGTTTAGTGTCCAGCACACTCTTTTAAGTAACCGCGACCCGGAAGCTCGTCAATTCTCCTGGACTCCCAAAGGGATATCCTTCGGGGAAGGTCCTTCCAGGAGAAGCTCTTCAGGTTACCTTCGCGGATACAGTTCCGTGCCTCGCGCGGAAGAAGACCAAGCGGTCGAGTCACGGAGGAGGCATAGTTGGAATGATACTCACCTGACACAGGATCCCGCCCGACAGGTCGAGGCCGCACACATCCCAGCACGCCTAAAAGTGCCTTTTCGCCCACTGTTCCGCTAACAGCCTGGAAAAGACGGCTGCCTTTTGTCATTCCTCATATTTTCATGTAATTATACCTGCGTAGAGCCGGGTAGCCATGCTACGATAGTAATTGTATTCCCTATTTACGACTGGTGTAATTAAGACTCATGAGGGCAGAGTAAAACCTTAATCCAAAACCCTAGCTATAAAGACCTCCTCATTTCACGATAGGAGGAGAGGCCAACAGATTAAAGAGCAAGAATTCTGCCAAAATCTCTCTAGCTTCATCTTCTTCAAGAGAACCCGAGAGAAACATTGTGAGTTTGTGAGGTTCTTGTACACCAGCCATTTTACTGTAATTCTCTACAAGTATAATAAAATCTACTCGTGGACTAGGGCTTGTTAACGCCTGAACCACGTAAAAAACCTATTTGTCTATTTATATTTCTGCACTTCTACAGTTCTTATCTTCTTATTATTTTGTTTGTATTCGTTTCCGAAAAACTCGGTAAACATTTTGGTGCTTTCGTTGAGAGCTGTAGGAAGTTGTTAGTCAGCTCTTTTTCTGTGTACGTTTTTTGTATTCACTCTGTACTGAAAAGATGGTGACTACGAGAAAATCCGCGGTTGACAAGAATGCTAGGGTCAACCCCGATATTATGATGGAAGATGCGGTAAAAAACGAACCCTCGGCAGCCCAGACCGAAGGAGAAAGTACCCACGACTCGGACTACCAAGGTGAAGACCCGACATCCCGCCAGGATCGGGTCAGTACTGAAGATACGACATACTTAGAAAATGAAGAAGAGTATGTCTGAGACGGTTACTACAAAGACGGCTACTACTACGAGAAGGATCCAGAACTGGTCCAAGTAGCCGAAGAACTGGTGACCACTAAGGCCAAGCTTGCTGAGCAGGAGCGCGTCTCCGAAAAAATGCAGCGCATGATGGAGCGCCTCCAAAGCAAGTTCGGAGATCTAGGCGACTCGGACGAGGACGCCTCTGTCTTAGGTGATGCTGATGCCACCATGCCGGATCCCGCCGCTGCTGGACCATCCAAAGCTGCCCCTAACAAGGGCAAAGAAAAAGTTGGGGAGCCTGTGCGCACTAACGCCCCTGCACCTCCTAAAGGCGTGAATCACCAGGCCGACTGCCCCCCCCCCCCACGCGTAGAAGGTCTCTGGCGCTCCTAAGCCCAGACGTCCTTCAGCCCCAAGGGGGCACTCTGTGCCTAAAGGGCCCGGTGCTAAGGCACCCAGGCCTAGGGGAAGGAACAACCGCCCCAGTGATTCCGTCAACCAGGACGGTCGGGCTGTGGACACGCACTTCGAAGATAGCTGGTCCATGGTGGGCCTAAGAAGAAGGTTGGAGGCCAAGTATGAAAAAGCCAAAGGAGAAAAGGCCCGGCCTCGCGGAGATGACCTGCGGAATCATCTCAACGACAAGCTCCGGGGACGTGACCTCCCGGAGAGCGATACAAAGAGGCTCGAGGAACAGATCGCTGCCTTGACCAAGCTGGTCCGGAAGCAAAGTGGGGCCCTGTAAGACTCTGAGGAGGAAGACCCGGAACCATGTATTCGGAGGATCGCGGAAACGCCCCTCCCGGAGAACTTCAAAATGCCTCATATAGAATTATATGAGGGGAGGACAGACCCGCGCACCCATCTAGCTAAATACAACAAGATGATGCAAGTGGCGCGCGTCAGTGAGGATGCCAAATGCATGTGCTTCTCACTCACCCTTACCAAGTCCGCGGAGGACTGGTGGAAAATATTAGCTCCCGGATCCATCCACAGTTGGAAGGAGCTACAGTCCGCATTCAAGAGGCAGTTCATTGCTGCCCAGGACCACGACATGGAGGTTGGTTCCTTAACCAACATCAAGTAGCTGCCCAATGAGAGCCTCAAAGCTTTCATTCAAAGAATGATGGAAGCTGCTGCTAAGACGAGCAGAAACTCTGTCCAAATTCATATCAAAAGCTCAGGGAATCATCAACCTTGAGGATGCCTAACAACAGGCCTTTGGAGTTCCCCCAGCTCCGACGCCCTTCGTGACTGCGCCGAGCTTTGCTTGGCAAGCTCCCGCACCAGCCCTCACGCTTCCAGGAGCCCAGTTCACTCCAAGCGTGTATGGGCCTTCCGCGTCTGCTCAGACGCCGAGTCAAACCCATTTCTCTGGGTACGGAGCCGTACAAACCAGATATAGTATCGCTCCCGGCCCGTCGCAACCGCTAGCGGAAGGCCCAGAACAAAATCTGAGCCAATCGCGGAATAAACGAGGCGGAAGAAACTCCAACCGGGGGGACCATTCAAAGAAACCCCGGAAGAACTATGAGCCCAAGTTCACGGAGTACACCAGTTTGATAGACTCATGAGAGAATGTCTATCGGGCGACCTGTAATATGGTCAACTACAGGAAGCCCCCGAAAGTGTCTCACGGAGAAAGGCGCCCGCGAGACTCCAATAAGAGGTGTGAGTTCCACGGAGACGTGGGACACACCACAAACGAATGCCTTCAGCTGAAGGATGAGATCGAGTCCCTGGCAAGAGCGGGACACCTCGGTCAATGGGTGAGGATTCCCATAATCTATCCCGGACAGGGAGTAGTTCACGGAGCTGCATACTCTCCGGGACAGAGGGGGACCGCTAGCGCTCCTGGAGCCGGTCACCCACAAGCTCCTGGATCTCAGTTCCCAGCGCTTCCTGCTCCGACCTCTCCAGCACCCATTGCCATGTTGACTCCAGGACCCGGAAAACCATATCCGCCAGGCCTTGCTCTGCCACCCGTTGACGGACACGTAGCCACCATTTCTGGAGGACCGCACCTTGCCGGAAGCACCCGCAACTCCCAAAAAAGGTACTTGAGGGAGTTAGAACACACCGGGGAGATGTGCGCCTTGGTTCAGTCACCTGCTCAGCGTCCCCGAATGATGGATCTTCCCATCACCTTCACGGAAGATGACGCCCGACATGTGCACTTCCCCCACAACGATCCCCTCGTCGTGGAAGCCTAGATCGCCAATAAGAAGGTGTCACGGATCCTAGTCGATAATGGAAGCTCCGTAAACATCCTCTTCAAAGCTGCCTTCCACGCGATCGGATTAACCGAGACAGATCTGACCCCATGCCCCATCCAGCTTCAGGGGTTCAATGGGGATGCACTCATGCCCTTAGGCAAAATTCAACTTCCAGTCACCCTCAGAGGAGACAGCGACGCTTGTGCCTTCAAGCACTGCACATTCGTGGTGGTCGACTGCCCCACGGCGTATAATGCCATCCTAGGCCGACCGTTCCTAATCGATGTTGGGGCCATAACCTCGATACGCCACTTATGCTTGAAGTTTCCATGCGACAACGGGCGTATCGGCACCCTCTGGGGAGACCAACGAAGTGCACGAAGCTGTTATAACGTCTCCGTCCGATCCGTCTACACGGTCCAGGAGGCGATTGTTGCCGCACCTTTGGCGGAGGATTTACTAGAAACTGGGGGTGCCCAAGGGGCATACGTTGACTAACTCGACCCTAGAGTGGGGGTCGAGAGGGCGATAGAGTCGATGGAGGAAGTCGAAGAGGTGATCCTCAACTCGGGAGATCCCACCAAAGTCATTCAGGTGGGGAAAAACCTTCCATTGGCCATTTGAGAAAAGATCGTGGCCACTGTGAAGAATAATCAGGATATCCTGGCATGGTGCCACGCTGATATGACGGGGATTAATCCTAATATTGCGTGCCACGCACTCAACATAGACCCATCTGCAACCCCAGTTCGCCAAAAAAGGAGGCCGTTAGACCCAGTGAGGGCCGAAGTAGTCAAAGCTGAAGTGGGCAAGCTGATGTCCATAGGCTTTCTCCAGGAGTCACTCTATCCCGTGTGGTTGGCCAACCCGGCTCTGGTCCCGAAACCCAATGGGTCCTGGCGAATGTGTATTGACTTCACGGACCTAAACAAAGCCTGTCCAAAAGATTGTTTCCCTCTTCCGCGAATCGATCAGATGGTAGACGCTACTTCCGGTATGAACTCTTATCCTTCATGGATGCATACTCCGGATACAACCAGATCAAGATGCATGTCGCGGACCAGGAACACACTAGCTTCCTCACGGACAAGGGTGTCTACTGTTATGTGGTCATGCCTTTCGGTTTGAAGAATGCCGGGGCGACATACCAGCGTCTAGTAAACAAGATGTTCAAGGACCAGCTGGGGAGGAACATGGAGGTGTATGTAGACGATATGTTGGTAAAATCCAAGACCTCCGAGGACCACAGTGACGACCTTGAGGAAGCTTTTGCCGTGATCCGAAAGTACGGAATGAAACTGAATCCGAAGAAATGTACTTTCGGGGTCTCGTCTGGGAAGTTCCTCGGTTTCATTGTCAGCTCCCGCGGAGTGGAGGCCAACCCTGAAAAAATTAAGGCGTTCACAGATATGCCTTCTCCCTAGAAGCATAAGGATGTCCAAAGCGTTACCGGAAGGATAGCTGCTCTCAGCCGCTTCGTATCTAAGGCCACTGACAAATGTGTCCCCTTCTTCAATGTGTTGCGAGGAAACAAGAGGTTCAAGTGGACCCCCGAATGCGAAGCAGCCTTCCAACACCTCAAGGAACATCTAACTCGAGCTCCCATCCTATCCAAACCGGTCGAAGGAGAGGCGTTGTTCTTGTACTTAGCTGTGACAAAGCATGCCGTAAGTGCCGCTCTCGTCCGGGAAGACGGCCGTCTCCAGCTCCCTGTGTATTACGTGAGCAAGAGGTTACTGGACGCCGAGTCCAGATATTCAATGATCGAGAAACTCTCCCTCTGCCTGCTAATCGCTTCGCGGAAGCTAAGGCCCTATTTCCAGGCGCACACCATCAGAGTACTCACCAATCACCCTCTCCGGCAAGTCTTGCAGAAGCCCGAGTCTTCTGGCAGATTACTTAAATGGGCCATGGAACTGATCCAGTTTGACATCCACTACCAGCCACGTGTTTCCATAAAAGGCCAAGCTCTCGCGAACTTTATTGTGGAATGCTCAGGAATGAATGACCTCCCGGAAGATCCTGTCCCGGAACTTCCCACATGGAAGGTCTATGTAGACGGAGCCTCGAATGAAAAAGGAGCTGGAGCAGGAGTTATCCTAATTTCTCCCCAAGGACATCATCTCCAGAGCGCCATCCGTTTCGCGTTCCCAGCATCCAACAACGAGGCAGAACACGAAGCCATGCTAGCTGGATTACAACTGGCCAGAGAAGTCGGAGCCCAAAAAATCGAAGTATACAGCGACTCCCTACTTGTGGTAAACCAAATATCCGGAGAATACCAGACGAAAGGCGAAAAAATGGCCGCCTACGTGTCTCTCTCTCGCGGCCTCTTGCAGCATTTCAAAGGCTACCAAATCCGCCAGGTCCCCCGGGACCAGAATTCACTCGCGGACACACTGGCCAAGCTTGCGACAGACCCGGAGATTGAACAATATGGCCTAGTGCCCATCAGGCACTTAGAAGCACCTAGTACTGAGACACAGAGGGTAAATGCCATCATCGACCGTTCCCATTCCTGGATAGGACCCATCCTCAGATTTCTCACCACCGGAGAGCTCCCCACTAATAAAGCTGACGCAAGAAAGCTCCAATATCAAGCTCCCCGATACGTGGTTATGGATGGAAAGCTTTACTGCAGAGGGTTGTCCATACCCTTCCTTAGGTGTGTTGACGGAACCGAAATCAGCACTATCATCCATGAGATTCACGGAGGCTTCTGTGGCGACCATACCTCCGGGCTGAGCCTCTCCAAAAAGATCCTTCGCCAAGGATACTTCTGGCCCACCATGAAGAAGGATTGTGTGGATTATGTCAGAAAATGTGAGCAGTGCCAGAGGTACGCCAAGGTTCCGCGAGCGCTGCCTACAGAAATTACCTTAATGACCAGCCCTTGGCCGTTCGCCGTTTGGGGCATTGACCTAGTAGGTTCCCTTCCAACTGGAAGGGGTGGAGTGAAGTATGCCATAGTCGCGGTAGACTACTTCACCAAATGGGCTGAAGCTGAACCTATGAACACGGTCACATCTAAGAAAGCACTGGACTTTGTCATCAAGAATATAGGGTGTCGTTTCGGGCTTCCACGTAAAATTGTGTCCGACAACAGGAAGCAATTTGATAGTGAGCATTTCACGGACTTCTGTGCTTCGCATGGAATCATCAAAAGCTTTTTCGCAGTCGTCAGACCTCAAGCTAATGGGCAGGTGGAAGCGGTGAACAAAATCTTAAAGACCACGTTGAAGAAAAAACTCCAAGCATGCAAGGCTCACTGGCCGGAAGAGCTTCCGCGAGTACTTTGGGCCTATCGCACAACAGAGAGAACTTCCACGGGGCACACACCTTATTCCATGACCTTCGGTTGCGAGGCCGTCATCCCAGTAGAAACTATGATCCCCTCTCACAGGCAGAACACCTACGACCCTACCCGGAACCACGCCCTTCTCCAGGAGTCCCTGGACATGATCGAAGTGCTCCGGGAGTAGTCACAGGTCCAACTCAAAATGTACCAAGGCAAGATAGCCCAACACTTCAACACAAGAGTCAAGAGCTGGACATTCGAAGTTGGGGACCTTGTCCTACGGAGAGTATTTCCTGCTACGCAGGATCCGGGAGTAGGAGTCTTCGGACCCAACTGGGAAGGCCCCTATGAAGTCCAAGAAAAAGTGGGCCATGGGACGTATCACTTAAAGAGACTCGACGGATCTAAAGTCCCGCGCGCCTGGAACGCGGAGCACCTCCGCCGTTACTATCAGTAGGCCCCAGACTATCTAGTCGAAAGTCCTTGGGGGACGTAGCAAAAATGTAAAATATGGAGATAATCCTCCCAGCTGTAAAACACATGCCTAACAGGCTAATTTAATAAAACACGGAGAGATTCACTCCGCTTTTACTGCATTTTTTATCCCTTTGTTCCAAGCTGCGTTTTAACAAGTGACCACGCGGTTCGGAGACGTCCGGACCCCACGCTCACTTGGGGGGGTATACATGGCTATGCCTTAGCCATATGCCCCTTGAACAAAACATACAGAGAACACCACTTATGTGTTAGCATTGTGTTTGAAAATTTTAAATTGTTAAGCTTAGGTTGATTTGTTGCCATGAACATATTTGCATTACGTGTCATGTGTGCATTATGTGGTTATGTGAAAATTGCCATGAAAATGTCTGCCATTATGCATCATGAAATACACCCTCCAGGAGGGCAGCGGGGAAACGGGTTGGTTTCTGAGGGAAGTGGAACTTCAGGCCAGGCTGAGGAAGGCTTGTTTGTTGAGAAAGTGGAAGAGAAAGAGCAGAAGGAGACCCCAAAATGGTGGACTCCCTCTGGACTGGAGGAGGAGGTAGACGGGGTATTAGGGACGGTAGCGAAGACACTACCGCCCCGGTTTGGTGTTGCTGCTGATGTTGCTGTTGTTTTTGCTGCTGATGTGGCGGTGTTGATTGTCTTTGTTGTTGTTGTTGTTGTTGTTGCTGTTGCTTTTGTTGTTGGGGTTGTGTTTGCTGCTAGGTGGGGGTAGTCTGGAGGGGATTGCGCGCAGCCCGGAGGTCTCCATCACCTCCGGGAGAAGAATGTCTAAGGCGTTTCCTCTTGTCGCCCTCAGCCTCTCCTCCGGGGCGCTTGCTCACCCCGGCCATCTTCGCGGGGAACACAAGACCTTCCTCGTCGCTGCTACTACTCGAGACCACCATGTTCTCGGAAGGCCCCTTGACGGGTGACTTCTCCACCACGGGCACGATTGCCCTCTCCACCACCAGAGACCCTTGTGCCTCGCCACTTGTCTTCTTGGGTGTGGCAGCTTTGCCTCCCCTACCAGCTCCGGCCTTTCGTCCTTTCCCCTTGGGCGGGTCTTGGCTGGTGGCGGCCTTCTTGATAAGTGAGGTAGCTCTCCCCAACATCTTTGCTTCGGGATGTTCTCCAAGAAATGTACGAAGCAAGGTTAACCAACCAGCAAGCGATGTGAAAAAAGATAAGCAGAAAACAAAACAAGCCACAACATAAAAACAAAACAAGTCCACCAGCAGGGAACAAGATACAAAAAAGAAGAAAGTTCGAGAAGGACGACCATGCACGAGAAACGTGGATGGCCTTCCCCGAGCAAAACAAGACACCGCTTCCTGCTCCAGGAAGCTCCCGTACTCCTTGAAGTCCGGGAATGACATGCTGAGGGAAGAAGGGTCAACCATGGTGACACCTTCTGGCAGACTACCGTCACTCAAACACCCGAGGAGCTCATCTACCCTATCGCAATATCTATCAAAAGGTATCCTACGCGAATCTAGCCTAAGGAAACGGGGATCGAACCCCATCTGAGAAGTCCGGGAAACCTCAGACAGGTTGGGGGTGTGGATCAATCGAAAGCTAGTTTTACCTTTCCCGGAGGTACCAGCTCCCGGAGTCCCTTCATTGGGGTAAGCTGCGGCGTGGCGAGCCTCGATTTCTTCTTCCTCCGACTGGGGTTCGGGGAACCTCTCCGCCCAACTGGGGGATAAATTATTCTCGTCCTGGGCTGCCTGGCAGATCACCTTGGACAGCTTCAGGGCAATCTGCTCCCGGACGTCAGCTGACACCTGACTTTGCCCCCTGCCACTCACTGGCTCAATATTTTGGAAAGAGGCGAGTAGCTCGTACTCCCTCAAAGATTTGGTGGTCACAAGTCCTTCCACCTTCAGCTCTTCCTCCGAGAGCCCCTCGTAGAAGTTTGACCTCCTTATCATCTCCGCACAGCGAGGTGTCCGTGGGACGGCTTCTGCAAAATCCAAACACGAGTGTTAAAGATCCTCCCGGGAGGCAAACCAAACGCAAAGAAACAAAGTTAAAAAAGAGAGGAAGGTGCACTTACCAGGGACTTTGAAGTCCAAAGATAGAGCTGGCACCCTCTTCAATGGGATGCCAGTCATCAGGAACCAGTACTCCCGGAGATCTGGAACCCTCGCGGTATGACATGTGGGACACATCACGTCCGGGTACCTCTCCAGCCTATAAAACCCCACCTTGTCTGCATGACCTCTCATGGGCTGAGACTTCAGCCCATAGAAGTATAACACCTCCTCCGGGGTAGGGGCCCCCAGGTCCCGGGACTTGCAAAAGATATACCACCCCACTAGAAGCTTGTAGCTGGGGGGAATCAACTGGAAGGGGGCAATCCCCGCCTTCACGCAGAAGTTGGAAAAATAACTTCTTAGGGGCAAGTGTGCCCAGCTCCAGGCACCAAAACCCTCGTGACTCTGGCTGGCAGACTCACCCAGCACCGACGGACGGTGCAACATCAGGCCTGGGATGTTCTTCAGGCCTGCCTCTGAGGAATACAGCTCCAGCATCCCGTAGTTCCTTAACAGGTTCGGCTTCTGGTCCATCTACCAGATGGAACTGTTGATAGTCGGTGGGCTAGCCGCGGCCACCTTAGTGTTTGCTTTCCCCTTTGCGCCGGCAACAGGGGAACCTTGCTCCTGGGCAGATTCAGCCTCTACCGCAGCAATGATTTGTTCCTTTGAGGTGTTCGTCACTGAGCAAAAGAAACAAAGAAGAAAACACTCCAAGCAGTCAGCACCCTTGTCATACCCTAACGGTATTAAAGGCATCGGGGAGACCCTCCCCGAAAACTGCTTGGAGAGGCTCCCACCGAGCTTGCCGAGGGGTTGGCACCATGCCACCCGGAGGACAGCAAGGAACCAGATTCAACCTTCGAGCCTAAGCCCGCCGAGAGAAGTGTTTTCCCATGGGAAGACACCCTAAAGGCGTTCACGCTTATGCCCTAAAATGACAAACCAGAACAACACAAGCAGACGGGAAACAACTTTCCAAAAGCAAGCCGTCAAAGCATGCAAAGAAATAACTTATTGACTCACATCAGTCACATGCCTATCAAAGCCCTATTCACACATGCATAAAGATGACACCGGCAGAAAACTCAACCCTAACAACTACCAACAATCTGAGGTTTAGAAGGAAAAAGCAAAGTAAAAATACTTACTGGTATTCGGGTAGTTGAAGATTGAGGGAGTGACTGGGTCATTGTACCGCACGAACACGTGAAGTAAAGGCTGCAAAGACAAGCAATGATTCAAACCTAGAACTTCGGCGAACAAACCTACTGCCAAATCGAAAGAAAAGTTTCTGGATTCCTTACCAAAAGAAGTGGCAAATTCGAAGGAAAGGAGGCTTGGAAGCTTGAGAGTTCGAAGATTTGGGAATCTGAGAATCTGAAAGCTCGAGAATTTGAAAGCGTAAAGAGGAAGAAGGGTCTGTTCCCTCGTTTTTATAGTAGGAACGAAGTCATTTCAAATTCCACAAATGGACGGTCCCGATCTTCCCATACCGCATGCATCAGATCCGACGGCTGGGGATGAAGTGCCGGTCCCATTTATGACTCCTCGGATGGGAATAAAGTATTTATTTCCCATTATTGTACCATCTCGGGCCCGGTGTACCATTAAATACCGTCAAATCACTACTCAGACGCCTGACGCACGCATACTCAGCCAGTCGCCTCAAGCACACGTCTTGGTCACAGAGCCATTCCTTGCATGACGCGTGGCCCTTGCCACACTTGAGTACTTGAGTTCAAACAGAAGAAATTTCCTTTTCTCTTCCGTACTAACACTCAGACGAGAAAAAGGAACCCTTCCAGGAACACAGGAGGTGACCCCTCTCCTAATCTAGAGACCAGAATACCGGGAGGACTGTACAAGCTCCCGGACCTATCAAGCTCCGTGACCTTGGGGGGTAAATGTTATCCAGATTTCCGGATAGCGTTTAGATGGATAGCCTCGGGAAAGCAGAATTATCAAAGTCTTTCATGAAGAATGACCAGGGCTCGCGGATGGACAGAAAGGCTTCGCCTCACCCGTTTAGTGTCCAGCACACTCTTTTAAGCAACCGCGACCCGGAAGCTCGTCAATTCTCCCGGACTCCCAAAGGGATATCCTTCCGGGAAGGTCCTTCCAGGAGAAGCTCTTCAGGTTACCTTCGCAGATACAGTTTCGTGCCTCGCGCGGAAGAAGACCAAGCGGTCGAGTCACGGAGGAGGCATAGTTGGAATGATACTCACCTGACACAGGATCCCGCCCGACAGGTCCAGGCCGCACACATCCCAACACGCCTAAAAGTGCCTTTTCGCCCACTGTTCCGCTGACAGCCTGGAAAAGACGGCTGCCTTTTGTCATTCCCCATATTTTCATGTAATTATACCTGCGTAGAGCCGGGTAGCCATGCTACGACAGTAATTGTATTCCCTATTTACGACTGGTGTAATTAAGACTCATGAGGGCAGAGTAAAACCTTAATCCAAAACCCTAGCTATAAAGACCTCCTCATTTCACGATAGGAGGAGAGGCCAACAGATTAAAGAGCAAGAATTCTGCCAAAATCTCTCTAGCCTCATCTTCTTCAAGAGAACCCGAGAGAAACATTGTGAGTTTGTGAGGTTCTTGTACACCAGCCATTTTACTGTAATTCTCTACAAGTATAATAACATCGACTCGTGGACTAGGGCTTGTTAACGCCTGAACCACGTAAAAAACCTATTTGTCTATTTATATTTCTGCACTTCTACAGTTCTTATCTTCTTATTATTTTGTTTGTATTCGTTTCCGAAAAACTCGGTAAACAGTCACTATAAATACGATTAGCTATATGCTCGGGATATAATAGAAGTTTATATTAAACAAATAATCATGAAAATAAAATATGTGAGCAAAGTTGTTGACCACAAATTTGGGCAACGACGAGTAGACGTCAAAACTACACTAAACCTTCAAGAGAAAAAACGACACTTATGGTTTTTATAGTAGTTCAGCCCCAATGTGTTGGTAATAGCCTAGTCCACTTAGAGCTACAATTGATAGATCTACACTAAAGATCAGATGAGCCTGAGTCAACTGAGTTTCTTCAGTGTAAACGAAAATAATACAATACTTCTCTCAAAAATCAAATACTCTCTTAGGAAAATCAGAATCTGAATTCCTAAATGATGCCATGAGCTCTGTATTTATAGGCCCATGATCGTACAAACTGAAATCCCTCATAATCGGGATCTTTCTATTACTCTCCCAATATTTAATTAATAATAATATTTAAAATACAACAATACACGAATTCTTTGGGATAATCTGAGAGATTCCCGCGTAGGTACGACTGATTCTAGTCTAAGTCGTTGCTGGAATTTTGCTTGCATAATAATAATCTGTTCAGTAAGTTGACTTCACTCCTTGGAAAAAAAGTGGTGGGCCAAAACACTTGACCGATCGGCCAAACACCTCACTGGTTGGCCAAGCACTCCACCGATCGACCAAACACCTCACTGGTCGGCCAAGCACTCCACCGGTCGGCCAAAACCCTGACTGACCAGCCATGCACCCCACCGGTCGGCCAAGTGATCAGTCAAGTATCTCTTGCTGCTTGTCACTTTTATTGCCACGTCATCATTATCAAATTTTGGGGATAACATTTGCCCCCCAAGTTTATTATATGATATACTCACATAAGAAACTTTTTTCTCCACTGCTGACGGCATAAAAAAAACTAACTTTACACATTCTCCCGCCTCTGCAACAAACCAAGACGTCTTACTAGACCACGATCACTGTAATTAACTGCTCCCAATCGTGGGGGAGAGAATATACCCAAGAGAATTCCAAGAGTCTAAGAATAAGTGACAATTTCCACTTTTCCCTTTAAATAGACCCATAAGTGTGCTCACAACTCACAAGCAAAAAGAAAACCAAAAAGGCTCTCAAACCTCTTCATTTCCCTTTGGACGTGACTTTCCAAAGCTCCTCCCCCTCTTGGCCAAAAACCTCCAAGAACTCCAAGAAGGGCTCCAGTTTCCTTCAAGCAAGTCCAAGGGTTCCTCAAGAAATCAACACATTTGGGTAAGCTCTTCTTCCTCATCTCCATTTATGGGTTTTTTTTTCTTAAAGCTAAAGAAAACTTGTAGGACGAAACCCCCATTTAAAATACACCCATGAATTTGTGTTTGAATCTTTGATGAATGATGCATATTGTGGCTGTTTTGATGCAGTTTAGGCTATGGGTAAATCAATTTTGTCTCCAATTTCATGAAAATTTGAAGAAAAACTAATTTTTCACCCCAAATTGCATATTTGGGTTTATGGGTATTTGATGAGTAACTAGGATCCTTAGAACTTGATAAACCTTTCAAATCCCACACTTTGATCTTGTTGTAGTGTACTTTGAGTAAGAAAAATGTGTTTGTGTATATGCCCTTTGATATTTGGGTCTTCTCGAAAATGGTCTTCAAACTCTTGCACGGTTAGTGGTAAAATCTAGCCCCTCGGAACTAGATTATTAGGGGCACATGCGGCGTGGCTGATCGGCCATTCTCGACGAACTGCTCGGATGCCTGGCCTGGCCCTTCAGACACCATAGAAATCACTCGGGGGAACCATTGCATCTACTCGGATGAACACCCAGCCGATCGGACATCCTTCCAGCTCCTCGGACAAATAGCCCAGCCGTTCGAACACGCACGTATCTCCTCAGACGCGCGCCTGTGCAGCTCCTCAGAAGCGTGAATGCAACCCCTCGGCACCCACTTCTTGGGCGCGCGCACATGCAGCCACCCGATCAGATCATCACACCATATGCCCAGAAACTACGTGCATCTGCTCAAAACCATGCGCATCTGCTTGCACACATCAGCTGCCTGAATGCAAGGATTGCTGCTCAGACTAGCCCAGCCGCTCGGGTGTGCATAGATCCTCCCAGATGGCATGTCTCCGCTCAGACACTACCGAACATCCGCTTGAACACCACCGCACATCCACTCTGACACTATGTGGAGCACTCGGAGGACATGCCACACCATCCACTCGGCTTCACACGGACCACTCAGAGGCACGCCCATCCGATCGGGCATACACCCATCCAATCAGTCATGTGTATGTATTTGCTCAGACACGTGAATGCCCCCAAGCATTTTAGGCATCAAAATTTCTTTATCCCTGAACTTTTATTTTGGGGAGTAGAATATATTTTTACTACCCAGAAAAATATTTTCCAAGCAGTAAATAAATATTTTTCCTTTGCACTAATTAATTTGTGTATGTTTGGTTTCCTTTGCACTATAAGGGAGGTGAAAACCATACAAACTCTGACACTTCAATTCCGCAATCAAGCGACACTCCTCAAATTAGTGACTCTTCATCCAAGTCTCCTAACAGTCGCACCCCCGAAGATCGCCTTTGCCGCCTTAAAAAGTTCCTTTCCCGGTCAGCCTTATATTTCCTTCACGAAGAACAGTTTCTCAACCAACAGGTTGAACATCCAGAAATGAGGGTGAAGAAATCCAACCGACTTCCTCAGGACCAAGACCCTCAGGTGGCTCAGAGAGCAGCACAGAAGGTAGTGGAACGTAGTGAAGTCCAAACTGTGGCTTCTTCAAGACCGCCTCGCCATATACAAAAACCCAGCAAACCTCAGAGAAAAATCATTTAGAAATTTACCACCGAGATTCAACAATTAGCTGTTCAAAAACCATGAAAAGACGAAGACGAAACACCCTCTTGGTTCACAGCCAAACCTTCCAAACTTAACCCCTGCATGTTTGACAAACACATTCAAGCTTCAGGCCTGAAAGGGGTTAACGTGATATGCCCACATCCTCATCAGAGAGCTAACAAGCCTGGTGGACCTTACTGTGCCTGGTCTAGATACCATGTATTTGCAGGAGCTACTATTCCGCTGCACCCTTTCTTCCGGTCAATAGCGGATTACTTCAATGTCTCTCCTTTCCAGATTGCTCCCAATGGGATTTAGGCAATGTTCGCTTTATACATTCTATACTTCTTACAAGGTTGGGATCCACCCACTCCTCGTGAAGTGCACTACCTCTTCAACTTTAGGACCAACCCAATCCACAAGAATACAGGTTTTTTCCACCTATTCCACAGGCATAAAGGGATCAAATACCTCCATGGTATTGCTCATAAATAAAATCCCGGAAAATACTATACTGAGTATTTTCTTACTTTAGATATCAAGACCAACAACTTAGCCTTCACACATGTGGGTCCATTTCACCAGCCTTTGCCAACCAAGGAAATGTGTTCCCGAGCAAAAGAACTGGCCAACATGTCCACCGAGAAGAAGAATGTAAAAGAGTTGGTCAACGTGGACAATCTTCAGATGGTGGGGTTGTTACCAAGCCACCAAAACATCATAGGAGAAAGTACTACTGAGGAAGCAAATGCAAATGACCAGTGCAATGCTGACACTAAAGTAGTGACCGATCAATTCTCTCCCAAACCATCTCCCTACTCTCGTAGACCAGTCGACCTTATTATTAGGGAACCCCTGCCAGAGAATCAACGTAGACGTGTCGCTCCCACACAGTCTGGGAAAGGAAAGAGCATTGAGCTTCATAGGGACTTCAGCTCATCACTTAAAGAAGAGGACGACTTTCTTGATCAAATCCTAAACTCAGGTTTAGTAGTCAATGTTCGGTTATAAATAATTTGGTTATAGGGAATCTATAGAGTTGTCTGGTAGTAGTAAAAATATTTATCTACATATTGCTCTAATTTTTACTAACAAATCTTGTGTTCACTATTTTGCAGATTCAGATAGGTTCAAGCAATTCAACACTACCCTTGCCCAAAAGAGGAAACCTGGGGAGGGAAGTAGCTCAAATCCTCCAAACAAAGTTCCAAGGAAAATATCGACCAGCCAGGGAAGACAACCCAAGCTGCCCATCATGATCCCGCAGCTGACTCCCTCATCAATTTCTCCCTTTGCAAGTTTAACCCCCACTCGCTTGACTGGCTTAAGTGAGCCCCTTCGCATCGCTGGCAACATTGGGAAGGAATTGCGTGAGCAAACTCTTCACGATGCTTCAACAATTCAAAGCTTTGAATCTCTGCCCCGGCTCAGTGTTGAAGTCGTCCAGCAAAGGGGGCTTGCACAACTGATGAATGTAAGTATTTTATAATAAGACATCCTAGTTTGTTATTAATTCACTTTACGTGTAGTTACTTTCTGTTTTCCACTGCAGTAACGCCCTACCACCTTAGAGCCGTTACTAAGTTGGTTTAAAATGTTCAATTAGCTCGCTAGACGAGGTTTTAATAATAGAAGTGCGATTAAATAGGAATCTAGGCTGTAATCTTTAAAAGTACTCTATTTCGTTAAAAGTTTAAGAGTTTAACATTCGGGATCCCAAAATGAGATTTGTAAAATATTTAAAATTCAAAATAGGTATTTAGATGACTAATTATCAAAAACATTGTTTAGTACAACAATTTCTCAAAATGCCCCCAACCAAAGCAGTTGGGCAGGCCAAACATGTACGCGCCGCCCCCACGCTCTCCGTACTCATGGCTGGTTGACTTTCTCTTTGCCCTTACCTGCAACACAGAGCACCCATGAGCTGAAGCCCAGCAAGAAAACTCATACAACACATAACATATCCATATCATATAAACACTATAAAAGATAACTCACATCTAATCAGACAATCCATAAGATTTAAACACATACACAGCCATGCCGTCCCAGAAGCGTTACTAAAGCCTGGGATCTCGGTCTACACCGTAAGGATATCCCATGTATCCATTGGGGTCTCACCCTAACCAGGAGCACTCCATGTGCTAAGTGGTATTCGCGGCCCCACTGTCGTTCTTGGCCTTCGCCGTTCTCGGCCCTTCGCCATTCTCGGCCCTTCGCCGTTCCTAGCCCTTTGTCGTTCCCCCTGCTATTACCACATTTAGTATTCCCAAATAACAATCAAGTATAAAATCATTCATTTAGAGCTACACCCTAGCAACGATACAATCTAGGGCCACGCCCTACAACAATACTATGGACCCAAGCCCTGTTCTACGGGTGCTACAGTTTTCTTACCTGTATCCCGAGCTTTCCGATGCACCAAGGCCGCGAGCACGGTCCTCTAACCCGAGCCTCTCCGGAGACCTAGTCACAACACATATAAAACATCCTTTAATACTAACCAATCCAAAACCACTTCCCGGGACCAATCCCACACTCTCGGAATCTCCAAATTCCTAAAACAATTCATCAGAAACATCCCCCGAACCCCCGGAGCAAAAACTCAAAATTGCAAAATTCCATGTTCTGAAACTAGCCTAGCGCGCGAGGTACTGCCCTAGAGGGCTGTGGCGCCCAGCAAGTCAGAAAGCCTTCCCCTGTCCTGAAGCAGCCTCGCGTCGCGGTGCCCAAAAACAGGGCCGCAACGCTCCTTCGCGAACCCAGAAATCTGGGTTTTCCTCTGCATTTTCCCTGAGCCAAAACACTCCCAATTCAACCCAAACACATACCTAAACCCCAAAATCAGTTTAAAACCCCAAATAAACCATTTAACAACCTATAAACATCATAAACCAACTCAATCATAAGAATCACACCCAAAATTCACCCTTTGGTTTCAAATTTCAGAAACTCAAACCAAGACTTGAAAAACTTAACCCATGCTTCAATATACTCAAACCACACCAGAAACAAAAATTCAAAGGTGACAGAAGCTCTTACCTCGATCAATAACTCAGCTTGAGCTTCTTCCAATCCCACCTTTAGACCAACTCCTCTTGATTATCAAGCTGAATTCTCATAAAAACCAGCCATAACCATCCTTAAATTTCCATTCTTACTTTCTAAAATCAAGCTTAAAACTCAGTCAAACAGAAGCAATTCTTACCTCAGAACAAATCTTGATTCTTGTTTGGCTTCAATTACTTCAACCCACCTTAATTCCTCTCCTAAATCTCAGAATTCCTAACTCCCTTCCTTTCTTCCTTTTCTTCTCTTTTCCTCTAGGTTTCTCCCAATTTCAGCATAAACAAAGCATATGACTAAGTGTAATATGTATTCCCTTTTTCCTTCAGCTAAAGTAATCTAAATCCCTGCCAAATTACTATCCTATCCTCCCATAGTTATCCTCTCCTAACTAAACCTCAAGGGCACTCTTGTCCTTTCACTTATATTACAATTCTACCATTTTCCATCTAAACTTATTACTCTCAGCAGTTATTAATGGTTACTCAGGTTACCCAATCACCAATAACCATTAACCACAAATTCACAACTCAATTCATGAAATTCCCCAAAGTACCCCTAGGCTCCTCCCGAGCCGGGTATCAAATCCTGTTGTGACTTTTGAGTTATCTAGCTCTCTAGGACCGTCTCGGCACGTGCACCACACTCACGTGGTGCAAATCACATAATACCATTAACACATTTACACCCTCAGCGGGCTAAGATTACCAATTTACCCCTAACATACAAACGGGGTTCGCATGCATATTTATACCACCTAAACATGCATTCTAATCACATATTCATTCAAATTCACATATATAAACATGTTAACTCATTTATTGCCCTCCAGGCACGCTAATCATGGTCCTAAACCTTATTAGCAGATTGGGGTGTTACAACTGCAGTCACTTATTACAACCAGCCATGCTCAGCATCGAGCAGTAGACTACAAGGAGTTGATCAAGGTCTTGAATGATCAGCTGGTGGAAGCCCAAACCAAAGTAGAAACTCTAACTTCCTCTGAAAAGGATCTCAAATCCAAGGCTGAGCAGGTGGAGAAGACCATTGCCGAGTGGGATGGATCTCTTAGGGATCTGGCTGACGAAAACCAGAAACAAATTCAAATTAACAAGACGTTGACTGATTAGCTGGAAAAACTGACTTGCGAGAACGAGGAGCTGAAGTGAGAAAAGGAAGTCGACCTCGCTCGCTACGAGGAGATTTGTTTCAACTCCTTCTACCAGGTATGGAAGTTAAACAAACCCCTCAACCTCGACTTTCTCATAGAGGAGGCCAAGGCAAAAGAACTTGCCAAGTGCGAGGCAAAGGCCACTGAGGAAAAAACCAATCTTTCTGGTGTTGCGCCCTTTTCTCCTACGTTATCATTCCGACCAGAGGAAGCTACTGATGCCGAGGTTGGTGTTGATCAACCCGAGTGACCATCCGACCAAGGAGTTCTTTAGCTGACCAGTAAGCCTTTGGCTGACCAGAGAATCCCTCATCCGACCAGTAGACACTTATTTTGTATTTTGTTTTTATACTTTGCTCATATGGTCGAGCTGTTGGAATGAACACTTTACTTTTTAGACTTGAGTCATTTAAAAGTTTTATTCTGATATATGCCTTACATTTTCATATGAGTACTTAGTTTTCTAACTTAGAATTTCTAAACATTTCATAAGTCACTACTCAGTATGCTTTCTCACATTCTTATTGCTATAACATTTTATGAGCATAGCATTTTGTTTGCACACGAATAATTGTTCTTAACTTAAAATTTGGAAAAAATTCCAAGTTACTTAAGCTTTGTAAAACAAGTTAGCTTAATGGCCTTTTTCGACTTCAAAAATTTACAAGTCACCCTAAAAACAAATATCTCTACTCGTGTTTTGATTGCTTGTGTTGAATTATATACCAGTATACCCTATGTGCCCCCCAAGTGATTGAGGGTTGAAAAACCTTGATCACTTGCTACTTGACTGAATTTGTCCGAGAAGTTATTACTCATGAAACACATTGAATATAAAGAGGATATTTCAGCAGTTAAACACTGCAAAAACATTCGACCTTTTAAATGTTGGCCATTTATCTTATGGATACCGACCAGTTGAACACTGCCCGGTTTTTTCCTCTTAGAAAACCTTTCTTGTTTTAAAATGCACTGATAGTTGAACACTGCCAAAGTAAGAATAATCAACAAATATGCAAAATATGTAGCAAGATTCGACCGCGCTGCGCGTGATCTCTTTCATTACTCGTAAAAAAAATAAGGACAAAGCGTGTCTAATTACGAGTCTCAAACAAAATAAAATTGTTCAAAAACAAAATGACTGGTTAGCAAATAGCCAGTTCACAAACAAACTTAAATAACAAGTTAAACACTTGAAACTAAACTACTTCTCTGTAAGCAGTATTTATTGATAATATTTCCTTAAGTGCTCACCATTCCAATAGTTCTTGATCAGCTCTCCATTTAATCGAGAAAGTTTGTAAGTGTCGGGTGGTAGGACTTGCTCAATCTTATATGGTCCCTCCTAATTTGGTCCTAGCACGCCAGCCACTAGGTCTTTGATGAACACCTTTCTGAGGACCAAATCTCCGACATGGAACTTCCGATCTCTAACTCTGGAATTAAAATAGTGGGCCACTTTTTGCTGATGGGCAGCAAATCTCAAGCTTGCTTTTTCTCGTCTCTCTTCAACAAAATCCAAAGATTCAGCTAACAACTAGTGATTCTCCTCCTGGTCATACGTGGTTCTCCGATGAGATGGTGGGTCTACTTCAACAGGCAACATGGCTTCATATCCATATGCCAAGGAAAGAGGGGTATGACCAGTTGCTATCCTGGCAGTAGTCCTGTATGACCAAAGGACCTCTGGCAATTCTTCCACCCAAGCACCCTTAGCTCGTTCTATACATTTTTTTAGAGTATCCTTCAAAGTCTTATTTACGGCTTCAACTTGCCCATTGGCTTGCGAATGAGCTACCGGGGAGAAACTTTTCGTAATGACATTTCTAGTGCAGAAATCGGTAAACAAGTCACTATAGAACTGAGTGTCGTTGTCAGAGACTATCTTCTTGGGCAGAGCATAGCGACATATTATATTCTTAACTACAAAATCTAACACTTTCTTTGAGGTGATCGTTGCTAGTGGTCCAGCTTCGTTCCACTTGGTGAAATTATCCACAGCAACTACTGCAAACTGTACTCCTCCTTTTCCTTTGGGCAGTTTCTCGATCAGATCAATTTCCCATACTGCAAAAGGCCATGGACTCTTCATCTGCTTCAAGACATTCGGAGGTGCCTTGAGTACTTTAGAAAATCTCTGGCATTTATCACACTTCTTCACATACTCCATGGAATCCTCATTCATTATAGGCCAGAAAAATCCTTGCCGCAAAATCTTTTTAGATAGACTATGCCCCCCAGCATGATCTCCGCAGAATCCCTTGTGCACTTCGGACAGCAAGTTCTTCGACTGGTCGAGTGTTATGCATCTAAGTAGTGGCATAGAGTACCCTCTTCTATACAATACCCCATCCATCATAATATACCTAGCAGCGTGCCTCATAATCTTCTTGGCTTCATTATGATTATCTGGTAGGACTCCTTGCTTAAGATAAGTAATGATGGGTGTCATCCAAGTGTCAGTGATTGTGATGGGCATGGCTTCTCGTTCATTAATACTTGGTTCTGCCAAGTATTCCACTGGTACTATATTCAAAGTTTCAGCATCTTTTGCACTAGCTAATTTTGCTAGAGCGTCTGCATTAGAGTTCTGCTCCCGTGGTACCAGCTTAATATTATACTCTTCGAATTGTGCTAGTAGATCCTTGGTTTTATTCAAGTACGCCATCATGTGCAAGCCCCTTGCTTGATATTCCCCTAAGACTTGGTAGACCACCAATTGGGAATCACTATTTACTTCAACCGACCGGGCACGAACATCTGTAGCCAGGAGCAATCCTGCTAGGAGGGCTTCATACTCCGCCTCATTATTAGAAGCGTTAATTCCAAACCTCAGCGCATAATGAATTTGATGCCTCTCCAGTGTGATCAATATAATTCCTGCTCCCGAATGATGTTCGTTTGACGATCCATCAACAAAAAGTTGCCAAGTAGGAAAATCCTCTCTTTGCCCAGTCGCATGCTCTTGCTAGTCGAGAATATCAGGAATCCCAGTACATTCAACAATAAAGTCCGCCAAAGCATGTCCTTTAATAGTGGACCTTGGTTGATATTTGATTTTGAATTGGCCCAATTCAACCGCCAATTTAAGTAAACGACCAGATGACTCTGGCTTCTGTAAGACTTGGCGTAGGGGCTAGTCGGTAAGTACTTTAATGGGATGTGCCTGGAAGGACAGTCGCAATTTGCGAGATGCAAGTACCAAGCAATAGGCCAACTTCTCGATCACGGGATACCTTGACTATGCTCCTATCAGCTGCATGCTATCATAGTACACTAGATGCTGCACTTTATCTTTTTCTCGCACCAGAGCAACACTGACAACATGCTCGGTGACTGCTAAGTAAAAAAAATGGTCCTCCCCATCAACTGGCTTTGAAAGAACAGGAGGTTGAGCCAAGTGTTCCTTTATCGCTTAAAAAGCTTGCTCACATTCTTCCGTCCATTCAAATTTTTTGCTTCCTCTAAGAAAGTTAAAAAACGGGACACATTTGTCCGTTGATTTAGAAATGAACCTGCTTAGAGCAGCAATCCGCCGAGTCAAGCTTTGCCCATCCTTAATCCTGGCTAGAGACTTCATTTCTGCGAACGCCTTTATCTTCTCTAGATTTACTTCTATTCCTCGCAAGTTAACAATAAACCCAAGAAATTTTCTAGAACTTACTCCAAACGAGCATTTGAGGGGATTCAACTTCATGCTGTACTTTCTCAGTACTGGGAAGCATTCCTCCAAATCCTGTACATGTCCTCTAGCTTCCTTTGACATTACCAGCGTATTATCTACGTACAACTCCATGTTTTTGCCGATTAAGTCACTGAATATGCCATTCACTAAACGTTGGTAGGTGGCTCCTGCGTTTTTCAAGCCGAATGGCATGACCTTATAACAATACAATCCTATGTCTATTCGGAAGCTGGTATGCTCCTCATGGGGAGGGCGCATACTAATCTGATTATACCCCGAGTAAGCGTCCATAAAAGACAAAGTTTCATGACCAGAGGTCGCGTCAACCAACTAGTCTATCCTTGGCAAAGGAAAACAGTCCTTAGGAGATGCTTTGTTCAGATCGGTAAAATCCACACAAATCCTCCACTTTCCATTGGACTTGGGCACTAATATTGGGTTTGAAACCCAGGCAGGGTAATAAGCCTCCCTTATGAGCATGTTTTCCTTTAATCGCTCCACCTCCTCCTTTAATAGCTTTCATCCACATTGAGCATGTGGCTGATCACAGTTGGTGAGATACCCACCATATCCTTGTGAGACCAGGCGAAGACATCTTGATTCTTCCGCAAAAATTCTACCAGCTGTGCTTTTACTTCTAACTTCAACTTTTTTTCCAACCTTGACCCCTCTGGTCGGGTCATTCTCATCTATTGGGACCTCCTCTAATTCTTCCGTAGGTCCCACCTCACTATCATAATCCCCAAAGCGAGGATCAAAGTCCATTCCCTCGCTTTGGGAAACGCCCTATTTGGTGACTTCATCACCGGATGGGGCTTGTTGCTCACTAAAACCAAGAATGCTTTCTTGGCCAACCTCTTCTAACATTCTTTCCTAATCGGCTACGACTGTAATGCTTTGTCGGTCGACATCCATCTTCTCTACCTCCTCTCTATCTGTACACACAATCATATTGTTTTCCTTAGCCCCCTTTCGTGCTTTAGCAACCGAGGCATTATAACACTCTGTAGCTTCTCTCTGGTCTTCTTGGACACAACCTATGCCTACACTAGTCGGGAACTTCATAGAAAGGTGCCATATAGAGACTGCCGCATGCAAGGCTGTGAGTAGTGGTCGACAAATCACCACATTATAAGCTGACGAACAGTCAACTATCAGAAACTCCGTCATAACTGTCTCGTGCTTGGGAGCATCTCCTGTTGTGAGTGGTAACTTGATCGTTTCGGCCGGCGACAACCCTTCTCCAGTAAATCCATAAATGACCTGAGAGCACAACTTCAAGTCATTAATGGTTAGTCTCATCCTTTCAAAGGATTATTTGTAAATGATGTTCACAGAGCTCCCCGTGTCGACCAGACATCTCTTCACCTTCATGTTTGCTATTTTTGATTGTAATGATGAGGGGGTCATTATGAGGATATCTCATATGTCATGCATCATCTTCAGTAAAAGTGAGAGACTCACTTTCATACCGTGGGATCTTCGGAGGTCGCTTCTCTACTATAATGCCCTACTACCTTAGAGCCGTTACTAAGTGAGTTTAAATCGTGCAATTAACTCGCTAAACGAGATTCGTAGAACAAAAGTGTGACTAAGCTAAAATCAAAGTCATAATTTTCGAAAATAATCTCATTTCATTGAAAATTGTAAAAGTTTAACATTTGGGATCCCAAAATACAGTTTAGAAATATTTACAACTCAAAATATAATCACAGTCGACTAAACGACAAAATCCAGTTCTATACCTTCAACTCCCAAAAATGCCCCTGACCGTGGCAGTCAGGCTCACCAAACATGTACACGCCGCTTCACGCTCACCATACTCATGATTGGTTGACTTTCTCCTTGCCCTTACCTGTACCACAGAGCACCCGTGAGCCGAAGCCCAGCAAGAAAACTCACAAACAGATAACATATGCATATCAAACACTAATTAGTTAAACAGGCCATCAACTGGCTAAACACATACGGCCACGCCGTCCCAAGCGCCTTTCCATGCCCTGGATTCGTGGTCTATACCGTGAGGATATCCCAAGTATCCTTTAGGATCTATCCTAGCAACTCGCACTCCGCGTGCTAAACGCTGCTTCCGGCCCTGGCCCTTTGTCGCACATGGCCCTGCCCTCCATGTGCCTATCGCCGTTCCCGGCCCATTTCCGTTCTCGGCCCTCGCCATTATCGGTCTTCACTGTGCACGGCTCATGCCGTACGATCAACACATTCACATATGATTAAGCTAATCAACAAGCTAAGCATACATAAGCTCAATCAAAGGTTCAAACCCCACAACACAGTCATACAGGGCCGAACCCTACAACTTATGCTCTATGGGAAAACACTAGTTTTCTTACCTGTGTCCCGAGCTTCTTACGCACCAAAGTCATGAGCACGATCCTCTAACCCGATCCTCTCCGAAAACCTAGTCACAACACATTTAAAACATTCTTTAATACTAAGCAATCCAAAACCATTTCCTGGGAGCAATCCCGTACTCTTGGGACCTCCAATTTCCCAAAATAAAGTAGCGGAAACATCCCCCGAGCCCCTTGGGAAAAATCCCTAAAATGGAAAGTTTCCCCTACTCAAAAATAGCCTAGCGCCGCGGCACTACCCATTGAGGGCCGCGGCGCCCAGAAGGGCTCCTTATGCCTGATGCTGCTTTGCGCCGCGTCACCCAAGAACAGGGCCGCGACGCCCCTACGTGAACCCAGAATTCTAGGTTTTCCCCTGCATCTTCCCCGAGCCATAAAACTCCCAATTCATCCCCAATGCATACCTAAACCCCAAAATCAATCCAAAACCTCAAACAATAAGCACAAACACATAATCACACCCATCATTCACACTTTGGTTTCAAATTTCAGATGTTTAAACCAGCAAACCAAAAACTTAAACCAAGGCTTATAAACTTAAACCACACCAGAAACAAACCTCAGAATTACATAGAATTCTTACCTCAAGTGGAGAATTCGACCTTAAGTTTTCTTCAATTCCAGCTTCAAGCTAAATCCTCTTGTTTCTCAAACTGAATTCCCACACAAACCAGGCACAAACCAACTTTCAATTTTCATGCTCACACTCTAAAAATCAAGCTTAGAAACTCAAAAAAATAGAGATAAATTCTTACCTCTGAGAAAATCTTGGCCTATGCTTGGTTTTAGTTGCCTCAAGCCACTTTGATTCTCCTCCTAAGCCTCAAACTACCAGCTCCTTTCCTTTTCCACTTTTCCTTCTAGGTTCTTAGTTTTCCCTTCTCTTTCAGCCAAAATAGAATTTGCCTAAGTATAAAAACTTGAATGGCTTTTTCCCTCAGCCAAACTTATCCCAATCCCTGCCAAAAGACCATTTTACCCTTCCATCTAATTCCATTTTCTAACTAAACCTCAAGGGCATCCTAGACATTTCACATCCCTTACAAATATACCATTTTCTCACCTAGAATAGTTATACTTAATGGCTACAAGTGGTCACTCAAGTTACCAAAATGTCACTAACCATTACTTAGAAATACCCAAAATACCCCTAGGCCCTTCCCGAGCCGGGTATTTAATCCCGTTGTGACTTTTAAACTAATTAGCTCCCTAGGACCGTCTCGGCACGTGCATCACAATTATATCACCATTATACCATAAATTTCACATATATTACATTTATGCCCTCAGCGGGCTAAAATTACCAATTTACCCCTAACAATCAAACGGGGCCCACATGCATATTTATTCCACCTAAACATGCATTCTAATCACATAATCATTTAAATTCACATAGATTGACACAGTATAACAATTATTGCCCTCCAGGCACACTAATCAAGGCTCCAAGCCTTATTAGCAAATTTGGGTCGCTACATCTACAGTCATGACTTCAGACGTCGATATTGCGTCCAACTCATGTCGGAGTGTTCGAGCATATCTCTCTCTTGCCTTATTGCTATCCCCAGCAAGATGTGGACCTCCACATATATTGTCCAGAGTGAAGTCCATAGGCTCGAGTTGCAAGGGTGGAGACCGTTGTCGCTTAAACCCAGGATTGTTGTCACTTCCCTCTCCTTGGGCCTTTTTCTGCTCGATACATTTTTTATTTCCCTGACCGGAGGAGAAACTCTATCTCATCTTTGAGATGATTGAAATCATTTGTGTCGTGACCATAGTCTCCATGGAAACGACAAAACTTATTCAAGTCTCTCTTACTCATCTCATTCCTGATGGGTGGGGGTTTCCGGTAGGGAACCTCTTGATGACTCGCCAGATATATCTCTGCTCAGCTGGCCGAAAGAGTGGTGTAATTGGTGAACCGAGGTTCATACTTAGATGGCTTGTTGTTTGGTCCCGACTTAGGCTTCTTTTTCTCATGGCGGTCAGACCCATTATTTCCATGTTTCTTACCACCATTTTTTCCATTTCCACCATTCTTAGGAGGATCAGTTGATCCGCGCAGATTGTTTAGGCCTTTCCCCCCTTTCTCAATCGCATCATCCAATTTCATATATTTGTCCGCCCGGTCAAGAAATTGTTGTAGTGTTGAAATTGGATTGCGATGAATACTGTCCCACAAAGGACTCCGATAGATTATACCAGAAGAAATTGCAACCATCTTCCCCTCATCTCCAACCGCAGTTGCTCGGTTGGCTTCTCTTATGAACCTCTGTATGTAGCTCTTGAGAGATTCATCTTTCCCTTGTTTAATATATGCCAAGTGATTAGCGTAAATCGGAGGGGTCCAAGCAGTGCTAAACTGCTTACAAAATTCTTTCCTGAAACTCTCCCAAGAAGTAATGGAGTTCGGCTTAAATTTTGAATACCACTCTTGGGCAGTATCGGATAATGTAGTGGGGAAAACTCTACAGCGATAGTCATCGCTAACTCCGAGCAGCTCCATTTGGTCTTCGAACTTCCCCACACGCCTTATCGGATCTTCCTTTTCTGTATAAACTGGCAGTACTGGTGCTTTATACTTCGCTGGCGGCTGGGCTACTCTAATTCGAGCACATAATGGGCTTCCACTCCTGTGGTCTATCGGATCGACTGTAGAAGGTCGTTTCAACAGACCTTGAACTGCTTCCATTAAAGCATCGAGCTGGGCCTGGATGCCTGGGGCCACCACTGGGGGCTCAAGGTCTGGACCGCCTGGTCGGGCGCTCCTATTCGGTGCACCAACATCAAGTATGTCTACTTGACTGGTACGTCGGTTCAGATCTTGCCCTTCGACCAGGACGGTTCTTCTTCTGTTGGCAATGACATCTCTTAAAACCTTCTGAGAGGTATGCCTCCCCAATCGATCGAACATTGTGCTCCGAGTTTTTTCAGAAGGCTTACTACGCGGGGCGTGCTCTTTCCCACAGCGCTGCTGCTTGGGATGCAGTGGTGGCCTTCCTATCTATGCCTTTCCTCCTCACTGGTCGTTGTCATATTTTTCATTCAATTGGTCGGTGTGATGACTATCAGCTTCATCATTACCATGCCCATCTTTGAAGTGCAAAGTTTCTTTACCTCGAGGAGTTTTGGTTTGTTCCTGTCCGGGTGGAGTCTTTTTACTGCCTGATCTGTGGCTTCCGGATCTGGAGGTTTTTGATGGGTGGCTCCTAGAGGGGGTTCTAGAGTTCCCCCTTCGAGTCGAGGCAGTGCCCGATCGGATCCCATCCTCTTCCCGACCAGGAGGGTTACTCCCACTTTTGTTCGGTCCTCGAGAATTGGGCCTGTCAGTAGTTTTTCGACCAGCATCTGTGGTCCTTGCTCCTTGGGTAGCTGCTCCTCGCGCTGTAGCTTGGGCATTGGCCTGGGTTAACTGCATAGGCCCTCCAGAGCGAGTGCAGCCTCACGGGGTCGCCTATCGGCCTCCTCCTGCCGTCTCTTGATCTCTTCGCTCCTGGCATCCATCTCCCGTCTTTGCTACTCAAACGCCGCCTTTTGCCTAGCCATCTCTTTAGCGAATGAATCCTGTCGGGCGTTGAATTGCGCCATCTTCTCCCGGAAGGCCCCCCATGGCTTCCTGGAGTTGTTCAACCTCTGGAGCCATCTCCTCGAGCAAGACCCTGGGCTCAGTCTCATGGTCTTGAGGGCTAGGACCTTCTGATCTAGTAGGTTCTTTAGATGAACCTGGTGTTGACGGTGAAATCTCGTCAATGAAATTAGATTGGAAAACTCAAAGGTAAATGTTGCAATGTTTAGATAAGAACTTAGAATGAACTTATGGAAGTATAAACAAAGATAAACAATGGAGTAAATAATGTATATTGCTTAATAGCCTCTGCATAAAATGAATTTTCCAACCCCCCTCAATGTTGAAGAGGGGTTCCTTTTATAGGGGGCTCTAATGGCCCCTGATACATTATGGTCCATGGGACCAATTTGTACACAAGTATGCTATCAGGAGAGTTGTATTAGATGTAGTGGTGTCAGCTCTGGTACATGGTCAGAGTTTGTGGGAGCACCTCAGCTTTTGTACTCGGTTATGCCTCCAATACTTGCTTTGTACGGGTGTCAGAGGTGGGCTGGTGAGGACCACAACAGGTACCTCATTTGTACGACCACTACCTGTCTGGTATGGATACCATGTCTGTACTCTGATTCCTTTCAACTTTGCATGAATCGCTATGAGGCTTCCCCACTTCATTCCTAAGGGTGCGTGGAATAGGTTCTTGACCTTACCTCAGGTTAGACCCACAACAAGAGTGGTGTCCCGTCACCAGCTCCTATGATGGGGAGCAACTAAACCCCTCCAATGAGGCCCACTATGTAAGCTACTCTTAGTGGCATGGACATGACGTGCTGAGGTGAGGATGTCTCTCATGAGACCCTGGCGCGGCTGATGCGTGGGCGAGGCGCTGGTGTGGCGTCGGCCTCGCGAGCCCTTGGCACGGCAGGTACGTGGGCGAGGCGCTGGTGTGGTGTTGCCCTCGCGAGCCCTTGGCACGACAGGTGCACGGGCGAGGCACTGGTGTGGTGTCGGCCTCGCGAGCCCCTGGCGCGGTAGGTACGTGGGCGAGGCGCTGGGGTGGTGTCGGCCTTGCGAGCCCTTGGCGCGGCAGGTTACGTGGGCGAGGCGCTGGCCTTGCGAGCCCTTGCTGTGGCAGGTGCGTGAGCGAGGCGGAGGCATGGTGCCGGCCTTGCGAGACGTTCCTGGGCCTGATCCTCCTATGCAAGATGGGGCCTTGCTGGGGTGCATGGGGTTGTGACACACGAGCCGCCTAGCTGGGTGCACTCAGAGGTGGTGCGAGGCTGGGGCTTCGCGAGACACACATGCGTCGAGAAGTGGTGCAAGGCAGTTGCAAGATGACGGTGGCCCGAGCGTCCCGCGGCTCAGACTTGTATTTAGGCCTTCATGGGACCTTATCATGTGCCTTGGATCTTTTACAAGCCTGGAATATTGAGCATCCACAAAGGCCATACTTCATGACTCACAAGACGTCGCTTCCCCTGGGACCATCTCCTGGTTTCACAAGACTTATAGGTCTAAGCCTGATAATCTGACTAAGTGTCCTTTAGCCTTGTATTTAACCATGTATTGGGGATTTTTTTCTTGGTGGATTTTTGGCATCCACACCTGGCTTCTTGGAGGCCACATTGGTGTTCTTGGGCGCCATAATTCTACGATAATTGTGTGTTTTTATCTTCAGGCTCTCAACAAAAGCACCAAAATGTTGACCACAGATTTGCCAAACGACGAGTAGACATCAAAACTACACTAAACCTTCAAGAGAAAAAACGATACTGATGATTTTTATAGTGGTTCAACCCAATGTGTTGGTAATAGCCTAGTCCACTTAGAGTTACAATTTATAGATCTACACTAAAGATCAGATGAACCTAAGTCAACTAAGTTTCTTCAGTGTAAACGAAAAGAATACAATACTTCTCTCAAAAATCAAATACTCTCTTAGGAAAATCAGAATCTGAATCCCTAAATGATGCCATGAGCTCTGTATTTATAGGCCCAGGATTGTACAAATTGAAATCCCTCATAATTAGGATCTTTCTATTACTCTCACAATATTTAATTAATAATAATATTTAAAATACAACAATACGCGACTTTTTTGGGATAATCTGAGAGATTCCCACGTAGGCACGACTGATTCTAGTCTAAGCCGTTGCTGGAATTTTGTTTGCATAACAATAATCTGTTCAGTAAGTCGACTTCACTCCTTGGAGAAAAACTGGTCGGCCAAAACACTTGACCGATCAGCCATGCACTCCACCAGTCAGCCAAACACGTCACTGGTTGGCAAAGCACTCCACCGGTCGACAAAACACCTCACTGGTCGGCCAAGCACTCCACCAGTTGGTCAAGCACCTCATCGGTCGGCCAAACACCTACCTTGTCGGGTGGAGCAGGTAACTGATCAGTCAAGTATCTCTTACCACTTGTCACTTTTATTGCGACATCATCATTTTCAAATTTTGGGGATAACAAAAGTAATTGACCTAGTCAAAAAATGATTTCAATTCTTTTATTGATAATAAATAAGATTACAAAAAAATTGGGTTTTAATTAGGGCATAAAACCCTAACACTCCAGCTCTCATTCATGCCTTGGCGGCCAACCTGTATACCCCGTGGCCTCCTGTATGAGCTTGTAATTGTAATAGTGTCTGGGGTCTTCCTTCTGGTCACTAGGGTCTCCCCCTACCAGATCCAGTAAATGGATGTCCCACCCTCCTTGTATTCCTTCTGGGCGTGTTCTTGCGCCAGATCTTGTTTTTAGCGCCCTCAGCATTATGGACCTTCTCCACTACCTTAGCATAAGTTGTCACTCTAGGTATTGAAGTATTTTTAACATCCCAGGCTATCATAACATATAGCAATCGAACAAATCTCTCCTTTCTTATAACATCTATTGGCATCAAGTCTGAAGTGCATTTGGCCAACCAATCAAATTTCAAATCGTCATCTGTAACAGTTATGGTGCCCTGCACCAAATTACTGAACTCAACCGCCTTTGCAACTCTAACTGCATTGTTATAGTATTTCTCATTAAATAACCCTCTGAACTCTTCCCAGCTCATAGTCTTCACATCTCTTGTTTAGGAAACCACTTCCAACTAGATTCGGGCATCCTCCCAAAACATAAATGTGGCACATGCCACTCTGTCATTACCTACTACCCCCATAAAGTCTTCGATGGAGGTGGTCATACCCATCCACTACTCAGCTCACAGTTGATCTGGCCCTCCCTCAAAGGTAGGAAGGTGTTGCTTCCTAAAGCACTCATATAGAGGCTCCCACCTTTTCTCAGCCCCCGACTATTGCTGTAGTACTATTGCCACAATAGGTGGCACAACTGGTGCACTTTTCCCTACTGGAACCTGCTGCTGTCTCAGTAGGTGGATCTCTTCTTTCTACCTCTGAAATCTAGCTTGCATGCCAGCAAGCACCTGTTGCCAGTTCTCAAGAGATGGCGGAGGATTCTGACCCTGGTCGTTGTCTCTGGCCTAAACTCCAGCACCGACTATTTCATTTGATTTCCCTGGAAGCATACTTCCAAGTCTATTAGAAATTAATGACTCGACACATCAGGCAACAATAATAGTGCCCAACACCACTCCATGGTCCAAGACCAAACGAATAAGCATACACATGAAATAACAGTGCTATTAAGCAGTTCAATAGCTTTCACATACAACAATCATGCTAATAAGCTAGTCAATTCATATTCATGCTCAATCAGGGTGCTAATAAGCATATTTTTAGTATTCATATGTATATAACAAAGCTAATAAGCACTAGTGCTAACAAGCACACACTTAGTAGTTATAAACAAATAATAGTGCTAATAAGCATTTCTTCCATATTCATAGTAGCAATGGTGTTAATAAGCTCATCTTTTTTCATTCACACAATAGTCAAGGGCGAGGCCCTATCAGTAAAACTCATGCTTCCTAATCAATCATGAAAATAACACATTCACATATCAAATTGGCAAGTAAACACATATTCACATTAATAGTTACCGAACCTTTAGTCGAGCTTGTCGTCAACGACAAGTGTGCATGCCCAACCAATCTTTACCAACCCTTAAACCTAAACGACTCTAATACCAAGTTGTAACGTACTCCTAATCTAGGATTGTTACACTGTGTAATTAAATAGTGCTTAACTCGTTATATGAGTCATTTGGACTTAAAACGTATAATTGAAACTAAACACAAGTTTATGTACTAAAAATTTCAACCAAAAGTAAACCATTTCCTTAAAAGAGTTTGAGTGCAGTACATAGGTTCCCAACAGAGTTTAAAACTTTTACAAACTCAAAATGATTAGAAAAATCAACCTAAGCAGAAAAATCACGGTCCAACCCTAGTTCCAACTGATACCCTCGGCCGTGCCAGTCAAGCAGGTCGCATATACACACCTTGCCCCTGAGGCTCTCCAACTCATGGCTGGTCTAGCCTTTCTTTTCCCTTACATGTACCATTTAGCACATGTGCGCCAAGGCTCATCAATAAATCATAATCATGCTCATAAGTAGTAAATAATCAAATCACAGGGTCCATTACCCAATTCCTGTATAACGAGTCTTAGGGTTGTCCAAGCGTACCTGACGCTTAGTATTTTGGGTGACCATAGGGTCGTTCATGCATATGTCATGCTTCCGGGTTAGCTTAATGACATCGGTGGGTGTTCAGCACGTTATTGCAACCCTTGACTCATAAGCTGAGCCTTTAAACCATCGACTTATAATCAGAGCCTTGTAAATCCTCGCCTTATAAGTCGAGTCTTTTAACCAGATATATCCTCGACAAATAAGTCGAGCTTTTAATCAGATACCATAGACAAGTCCTTCACTTATAATCCTAGCTTTCAAATATCTACAATGGATAAATCCTCAACTTATAAGCAAAGATTTTCAGTCAAATGTAATCGATAACCCTCGAATTATAATTCGAGCCTTTCAGTCAAATATAACAAATAACCATCGACTTATAAGCCGAACTTTCCAGTCAAGCATTGAGATAAGCAATCATTACTTAAGACAGGTAAGCACAATGCATTCAAAATGTTTAATAAAACATTCTCAGCATGGTTATAACCATGTTCTATAGCCAAGCCAAGCCCTAAACACAGATCGGGTGTAGTTTTCTTACCTCAGGTTCTAAGTCATAGTGTCTGACGACCCCCGAGTATTGTATTTTCTTCCCGATTGTAATGGTTCACCCTAATCACAACCATAACAATGAATAAATATTAGTAAATGAACTAATAAAGGCTTCCAGACTATGTCCTAGACTCTAAGACCTTGAATTCTACCAAACCAGATAGTAGAACCGTTCCCGAGCCCTTAGGTTTGCATTCTCAACTCCCAAAACCTACTTTTTATGTTTTTCCCCAATTCGAGTCGTAGTGCCCCCACTAAGGGTCATGATGCAACAAGTCAGAGAGCCCCGAGCCCAGAAAACCACTGATTTTAAGAATTGCCAACTTCCTAAAAATCATCCCAAAACATGATTTTAACCAATTTCTACCATAATAATAGTCCCAGGAGCTCAATAATACAGTAAACAACTCTTAAACTCAATCAAAACTCCATATAACTAAGAATTAAGTATAGCTTCAAAAAAACTATAAAAACCCAAGAACAAAATCTCAGTTATTGGATTATCTCAGATGCAGTTCGATTCCTAGCTATTACAACCTTTAGCAGTTCTAAATCCCAAGGCCAACTTGCATCAAATCCTTAAAACCCATGTTCTCTTCCAAAATCCCAAAGTTTAGAGAGAGAGAGAGAGAGAGAGAGAGAGAGAGAGAGAGAGAGAACGAGAGTGTTCTATTTTTGCCTATTTTTCCCTTCCTCTTAAGTTGATATGCTCAGCTGAAAATAACTTAAGGGTCCAAAAGACCAAAACTCCCCCAAGGATAATTTTTCCTCTTAACGCCCATCAAGGGAAAAATCATCATTTACACTCTCATCTCACATTATACTTATAATCCCAATTAATTCCACCAAACCTAGAATATCACTATTTTGCCCAACATATTACTCATTGTAATGACCCAACTAATGCTAAGACTTTGGACCACTAAAATTACTATACATAGACAGTTTAAGAAAACATACATACGAAACATTCATAACTTTATTAAAAACTAAAATGTTGGAATTCATAAATTTGGGGTATGGGATCCCATTGTTTGAAAAATAAAACATAACTTTAACTTAATTAAAATTGTTTACAAAGCCAAATGTGGAAAATACATAGAAATATAATTAAAAAGACTGAAAATAACTTCGTCCTCGAATTGTTCATGAAGTCCTCCAAATCCATTCTTCCTCAATACACAACCCCAAGCTGCCAAGAATCCTTCCGCCACCATAACTATTTTCCTGCATACATAAAAATAAAAGAATGAGCCTAATGCCCAACAAGGAAAATCTACTAAAAACATAAAAAATACACATAAACTATAACATGAACATATACTATAAACATATGTCATATGCTACTACAATGGCCATTATACTACTTGGGGCTTGTAAACTAAACAACTCACATGACCAATAGATTGGTGGGGCTTGCTAGCTAAGCAAGTCATATGCCCATAATTTATTGGGGCTTGTTCGCTAACCAGTCATATGCCCAAGGTCTATAAACATACTATACATAATGTAACATAACATAACATAAGATAGCATAACATAAGATAGCATGACATATCATATAAACATATAAATTCTAACCTATTTTCCTTACCAATATCGGGATTTGAGAACAAGGATGGGATATGGAACACTCCTATAACCAATAATAAGAAGGTGAGTATTTCTAAAAGAAAGAGATGATCAAGAAATGAACTAAACCACCGAGATGAAACTTACCAAAAATAAACCTTAAGTTCAAAGAACTTAAATACCTAACCAAGAAGTGAAAACAGCGAGTTAGGATCTGAATGAAAACTAAAGAATTAAACTGAAATGAACTTAAGATTAGGAATACCTTTGAATGTACTAGAATCGAACTACACCTCAATATTGGAAACACACTATTTATCTTACTTCCCAAGTGTTTATAAAGCTTAAGATGATAAACCTTATACCCCAACCCAAGTGTTTAACACTCTATAGTAATCCTAGCAGCTTGAAGGCTCTGAACACAACTTGAAGAATGAGAGAAATGGCTTGGTACTAGGTCCTATTTATAGAGTTCAAGGTGTGGAAAGATCTTCTTTTAGGTTGAATAAAAATAATGAATATTAATTGAAAAATATTTGAATATTCGTTCAATAGAGGCTGAAGAGTCGGTCAAAACGTTCAGAGGCTGGTCAAGTGGTTAAGTGTTAAATTGAGCTCGGTTTCAAAATCATTTGAAAATGTAACCTTAGAGACGATATATCGCCCATTGTAGGTGATATATCGCCTAGGCTTATATCCCAAGGGTTCGTCGATGCGTTTGTGCGAAGTTCACGTGTTTTTCGTATTCCCCGTGTGGCGATATATCGGTTCCTAGGCTGCGATATATCAGCATTCGTGAATATATTAAACACTTAATTTCACATTATTAGCTTAATTTGAAATGATAAAACAGGTTTGACTGAGTAAAACGTGATTCCAACAGGTTCTGGAAGGGTCTAGAGCGTCTAGAAACCTCTATTTCTGAATTATCCGCTTAAAAATACTTAAGTCCTCAAATAAACAAGATTATGACAAATGTCATGCTCTTATTGTTCTTGAAAGATTCTAGAGCTTTCTTGAACTTTTTTTTCTTAAACTATAATTAAATCCTTAAATAAACCTGCACACGAAAAGTGTCATGATCTTATTAATTCTATTTAAACCTTATAGTATAATAAATAACATCTTTATAATCAACTATATTAATCAAACCTTATGTTATAATTAATATTCTTCAACTATAGGTTAAACTTATAAAATTTATAAGTGTTGCTACGAGTGTTCAACTAAGTCCCAATTTGAACCAAAATCCACAGTAATAAACATACTATAACTACTATTAGCTATTACTACTACTACTATCTAGCTAAGTAAACATTCTGGGACTCTACAATTCTCCCCTACTACAAAGAATTTCGTCCCCGAAATTTACTTAGCAAAAAAATTCGGATACCAAGCTTGCATGTCCTCCTCCAACTCCCACGTTGCCTCCCGTTCAGAACTATTACTCCATAGGACTTTGACTATTGGAATACTTTTGGACTGTAACTGCTTCATCCCTCTATCTAGGATGCTAACCGGTCGTTCCTCATAACTCAAGTCTTTCTGGAGTGTTATTGTATCGTACTTGAGAACGTGAGATGGATCTGACACATACTTCCGTAGCATCGAGATGTGGAACAAATTGTGGCTATCTGCGAGAGCTAGCGATAGGGCTAATCTATATGCAACTGCTCCCACTTTGTCCAATATCTCAAAAGGACCTATAAACCGAGGACTAAGCTAGCCTTTCTTCCCAAACTACTTTACCCCTTTCATAGGAGATATCCTTAGGAAGACTTGATCTCCAACTTTGAATTCCACATCACGCTATTTGGCATCCGCATAACTTTTCTGAGGACTTTGATCAATGAGCATATGCTTTCTAATCAGTGCTACTGCTTCCTGAGGTTTTCTAACAGCTTCGGGACCAAGAAGCTGCCTTTCTCCTACCTCATCCCAATGTAGTGGTGATCGGCACCTTCTTCCATAAAGTAACTCATAAGGTGCCATCCTGATCATTGACTGGTAGCTATTGTTGTAGGAGAATTCTATCACCGGTAAGTACTTATTCCATGATCCTCCGAAATCAAGTACACAAGCATGCAACATATCTTCTAAAATTTGTATGGTACGCTCGAACTGATCGTCTGTCTAAGGATGAAATGTTGTAATAAGACTTAACTTAGCACCCATGGCTTGCTGTAAGCTTCCCCAAAATCTCGATGTAATCACCGATCCTCTATTGGAAACTATTGTTTTAGGGATTCCATGCAACCGTACTATTTCTTGGACATAAATCCCACGCATGATCTAGAGTTGGTCGCGGTGGTATTCGCACTTAAGATTTGGAGACATTATCTATATGGTGAGAAGTGCGAGATATACATCGACCATAAGAGTTTGAAGTACTTCTTTACTCAGAAGGATCTGAATAGGCGCCAGAGACGATGGCTGGAGTTGATTAAGGATTATGATTGTGATATCCAATACCATCCTGGGAAGGCTAATGTGGTGGCTGATGCATTGAGTCGGAAAGGCCCAAGACAGTTGTTCAGTTCGAGACAGATATCTGAAAAGTTAGCTAAGGAGATGACTAGAGAGGGTATAGAGTTGGTGGTTGGTTGGTTAGCCAACATCACTCTTCAGTCTACATTCCTTGAGAGAATCAAGGAGGCACAGGGGAAAGATTCCCAGCTGAGATGTCACAGAGAGAACACCTTAGTCAGAGCGGCTAAGGACTTTTCTATCTCGGAGATAGGGTTACTGAAGTACAAGGGTCGAATCTATGTTTCGATGGATTCTGATATCCTGTGGGAGATCTTAGATGAATCGCATACCACTCCCTAGTCCTTACATCCAGGTACGACAAAGATGTACCAAGATATGAGAGCTTTGTATAGGTGGTCGGGCATGAAGAGTGATGTGGTGGATTATGTGGCCAAGTGCTGAACATCAGAGGCCAGCAGGGTTGCTGCAGCCTCTAGGGATTCCAGAGTGGAAGTGGGAAGATATCACTATGGACTTCGTGGTTGGTTTTCCGAAGACCGTGGGATAGCATGACTTGGTGTGGGTGATTGTGGATAGGTATACCAAGTCCACCCACTTTTTACCTGTCAGGATGACTTATACTATGGAGCAGTATGCTGAGTTATATGTGAAGGAAATTGTTCGACTTCATGGGGCTCTGAGGTCGATAGTATCCGACAGGGACCCCACCTTCACCTCCAAGTTTTGGGAGAATCTGCAGAAGGCTATGGGCACGCAATTACGGTTTAGTACCGCTTATCATCCTTAGACAGATGGAAAGTCTAAGAGGACGATTCAGATACTGGAGGACATGCTACAAGCCTGTGTGCTAGATTTCACGGGATCTTGGACCAAGTATCTCCCCTTGATTGAGTTCTCGTACAACAACAGTTATCAGGCAACTATCGGAGTGGCTCCGTATGAGATGCTTTATGGGAGGAAGTGCAGATCACCTATCCATTGGGATGAGGTGCGTGAGAGGAGATATTTGGGCTATGAGATGGTTCAGAGGACCAATGAGGCAATTGACAAGATTAGAGCTCGAATGCTCGCCTCCTAGAGTCGCCAGAAGAGTTACTTGGACTTGAGATGCAGGAGTGTAGAGTTTTAGGTCGGTGACCACGTGTTCCTTAGGGTTTCACCTTTGAGGGGAGTGAAATGGTTTCGTATTTGGAGCAAGCTGAGCCCTAGGTTTGTTGGCCCCTTCAAGATTCTGGAACTGGTTGGAGAGGTAGCTTACAGGTTAGCGATGCCTCCATCCTTATTAGGGATTCATAATGTTTTTCATGTATCCATGCTCTGAAAGTATGTATCAGATTCGACGCATGTACTGAATTATGAGAATTTGGAGCTGGACCAGGATTTGTCTTATGAGGAGAAGCCGGTTCAGATTCTTTACCGGAAGAATAAAGTCTTGCGGAGCAAGACCATTGCCTTCGTGAAAGTTCTGTGGAGAACCAGCAAAGTTGAGGAGGCGAAATGGGAACTTGAATTAGAGATACGGGAGCGGTATCCCGAGTTGTTCAGGTAATTTCGAGGATGAAATTTCAATAAGGTGGGGATAGTTGTAGCGTCCCAAATTCGCTAATAAGGCTTGGGGCCTTGATTAGCGTGCCTGGAGGGCAATAAGTGATTTATTATTATTATATGTGAATTTGATGAGTATGTGATTAGAAATGCATGTTTAGGTGAATTAAATATGCATGTGGGCCCCGTTTGGTTATTAGGGGCATGCTTGTAATTTTAGCTCGTTGAGGGCATAAATGCACTAAATGCGATATTTTTTATTTTACCACGTGTATGTGGTGGAATATTTGAGATGCGTGATCTGAGACGGTCTGAGGGAGCCGATCAGCTAGAAAGTCACAACGGGGTCAAATACCCGGCACGGGAGGAGCCTAGGGGTATTTTGGGAATGTAAAATGTGTTCGGGAATTATTGAGTAGCGCGTAATAATTTAGTAATAGATGGGATATGTCGGGATTAATAAGAATTTATAAGACTACTCAGGGAATTAGTGGGGTATGGCAAATAACTGAAGTACCCTTGGGTTACTAAAGGATTAGGGACAAGTTAAAGGGCTATTTTGGTCATTTTGGTTCAAGGATAGGATTATGTTAGGCAGCTGGGGATATCCTTAGTTTCTAGGCATATTCTGGAGGGAAAGAAAGAAGTAGAAATCATAAGGAACTCTCCTTCTCTCCCACGTGTAACGCTCTCTCTCTTTCACTCTCTAGATGCTTGAAAGGTTTTTGGGATTTTTGGAGGAGAAAGCTTTGAATTTAAACTGGGAGTTGGAGAAATCAAAGCTTGGAGCAGATTATAAACAGCTGAGGGTCGAACCCATTCTTGAGGTAAGGATCTAAGCTTGAATTCTATCTAATTTTCCTCTGTTTTGCTGAAGTTTGAGGGGTTAAATCTTAGATAATTGAACTTGAATTATGGTAGGATTTTGGTTGGTTTCTCTGGGCTTATATGCTACATAAAGTGTATTAGGATGATTATGGGACTCAATTCTGTTGTTGGGGTGTGTTTGGGATGATTTCCAGGGGAGTTAGCTTGTAAGATTGCATGGAATTTCTGGGTTTCGGGGTTGAGTCGCGGCCCAATTCATCAGCGCCGCGGCCCGCTTGAGTTTATAGGCTAGTGGGGCTTCGAGAGATTTCCCAGGTGCTGCGGCCCTAGGGTGACAGATGTGAGGCAATTTTTCCTCTGTTTTGGGGTGTGCTGTGGCACTTAAGGGAGGCTGGGCCGCGGCCCAAAAGTGGATTTTTGACAAAATGAGGGCTTTTAGCTCGGGAACTTGAACGTTAACGCTCGGGAAGGTTTCTACTACCCAGTTTAGTAGAAACCATTGTCCCGGAGGTTAGAATTATGTCTCAAAACTATTTAATGGATTAGAAAGTGTTGGTTGATTATTGTTCATACGTTGTGACTAGGATCTTTCTTCAATGCTCGGGTTAGAGGATTGTGCTCATGACTGCAGTGCTCGGTTAGCTTAGGACACAGGTAAGAAAACTATTGTACCCGTAGAGCTTATATTGCAGGGCACAGCCCTATATGATTGTGTTGCAGGGCATAGCCCCTTTGGTTGAGTTTATTCATGTTTAAGTATATGCTTAGTTATGCTATGTGTGCATATATGTGAATGAATGACAAGAGCTGGGAACGGCGAGGGCCAGGAACGGCGAAGGTCGAGAACGGCTAGGCCGAGAACGGCAAGGGGCCTGGAGCAGCGTTTCGTGCATGTAGTGCGAGTTTCCAGGGCGAGACCCTAAAGGATACGTGGGATATCCTCACAGTATGGACCACAAACCCAAGGCCTGGTAAAGCGCCTAGGACGGCATGGCCGTATGTGGTTAGCCTGATGATGGCTTGTTTATATGTTAAGTGTTTAATATGCATATGTTATCTGCTTGTGAGGGTTTTCTTACTGGGTTTTGTCTCACGGGTGCTTTGTGGTGTAGGTAGGTAAGGGTAAGGGGAAAGTGACCAACCATGAGTACGGAGAGTGTTAAGCAACGTGTACATGTTTGGTCTGCCTGGCTGCCATGGCCAGGGGTATTTTGGGAGATGGTTGTACTAAACCTAGATTTTGTTGTTTAGCCGACTTTAGTTATATTTTTTAGTTGTAAATATTTTTAAACAATATTTTGGGATCCCAAATATTAAATGCTTTATGATTTTCAATGAATGGAATTATTTTCAAAATATAAGACTCTGTTTATGGCTTAATTACACTTTTTCCTTAAAACCTCGATTAACGAGTTAATTGCACGTTTTGAACTCACTTAGTAACGGCTCTAAAGACGTAGGGCGTTACAATAGTAATCCTAGCATCTTGAAGGCTCTTGACACAGCTTGAAGAATGAGAGAAATGGCTGTGTACTAGGTCGTATTTATAGAGTTCAAGGTCTGGAAAGATCTTCTTTTAGCTTGAATAAAAATAATGAATATTAATTGAAAAATATTTGAATATTCTTTCAATAGAGACTTAAGACTCGGTCAAGACGTTCAGAGGCTGGTCAAGTGGTTAAGTGTTAAATTGAGCTCAGTTTCAAAATCATTTGAAAATGTAACCCTAGAGCCCGTATATCGCCCATTGTAGGTGATATATCGCCTGGCCTTATATCCCGAGGGTTCGTCGATGCGTTTGTGTGAAGTTCACGTGTTTTTCGTATTCACCGTGTGGCGATATATCGGCTCCTAGGCTGCGATATATCGGCTTTCGTGAATATATTAAACACGTAATTGCACATTATCAGCTTAATTTGAAATGATAAAACAGGTTTGACTAAGTAAAACGAGATTCCATTAGGTTTTGGAAGGGTCTAGGGCTTCTAGAAACCTCTATTTCTGAATTATCCTCTTAAAAATACTTAATTCCTCAAATAAACAAGATTGTGACAAATGTCATGCTCTTATTGGTCATGGAAGATTCTAGAACTTTCTTTTACTTAAACTATAATAAAATCCTTAAATAAACCTGCACACGACAAGTGTCATGATCTTATTAATTCTATTTAAACATTATAGTATAATTAATAACATCTTTATAATCAACTATATTAATCAAACCTTATGTTATAATTAATACTCTTAAACTATAGGTTAAACTTATAAAATCTATAAGTGTTGCTACGAGTGTTCAACTAAGTCCCGGCTTGAACCAAAATCCACAGTAATAAACATACTATAACTACTACTAGCTATTACTACTACTACTACTATCTAGCTAAGTAAACATTTTGGGATTCTACACTCATACTCTAATGAGTCGCAGTAACTCATTGAATTACTGAAATACCCCTGGCTCACCCCGAGCTGGGTATAAATCCCCATTTCTAGCTAAACCGCTATCTTGCAAAAGAGGATCGACTCATGCTGAATATCTCAAATATATCCTCATAATAATGTGATCTCAATCATATAAGTTTATATAATCATAATTATACCCTCAACGAGACAAAATTACAAATATTCCCCTTTAAATAAAAGTGGACCTATTTCGCACATTTAATACACATAAACATATATAATCACTCATATAATAATATAACCCATGCAATTCACATAATCAACTATATTAATCAAACCTTATCACATAAATATTCAATTAATTCACATATGAACACATAATATTCAAATATTGCCCTCCTATTCCCCTAATCAAGCACTAAGCCTTAATAGGAATTTTGGGACGTTATGTTGCCCCTTATTAAATAATGCCTAATCAATATGTAATGCTTTTAGCATTATATATCCTTTATTGCATCCAAGCATGGGCTGCTCTTAGTCCTCAAGAAGTTCATTATCTTTTTTAATTGAAGTGGAACCAAAGGCAGCGAGGCACTAGATTCTTCTATTTATGCCACAGGGACACAACCAAGGTGTTCCTAAAAGAGCCCACATTTAGGAGCAACGTGGGTGGTTATTTCAAGGAATACTTTCTGACGACTGACCTGGACACAGATAATTTTTCCTTTCAGCGATGAGGTAACGATAATCCTTAGTTTTTCTCTTTTGCACTTTTCCTTTACTCTAGTGCTTAGTTCTATTTCTTTCACTATACTTAAGGTCCATGGGAAAGACCTCTTCCTACGTCCGATATGGTAAAGCGAGCAGCAACTTTAAAAATTCTTTCCATCGAGCATAGAAAATATAGGTTGCTTTTAACAACAGAATTCTTAGGAGGGTTGGTCTGTTTGATACCCATAAAGAAAACATTGGGGGAACTACAGAGTGTGCAATTAGTGGACAATCTGGCAGTTGGCGAGGAGGTGGGGCGATATGCACAACCCCAAGTGACCCATGTACCTCAAAGGGGGAAGGCAACATGGATTAGTATTAGGGAGCAAGAGGATTCTTGTAATGTCCCAAAAATGATAATAAGGCTTAGTGCCTTGATTAGTGTGCCAGGGGGCATAATTGGATTTATATGTGTGAAATTGATTGATTAAATGTGTGACTATGTGGCATACATGATTTATATGGTAATATGAAAATATATGCATGTTTATGTGATTAAATATGCATGTAGGCCCATTCTTGTTAATAAGGGCATATTTGAAATTTGGACTAGTTCAGGGTATAAATGTGATTATATATGTTAAATGATTGAGACCACATTATTATGTGGATTTATTTTCAGTATTCGACTCGAGGCGATCCTAGTGAGAAGATTAGCAAAATAGTCTTAATGGGGTCTAAAACCTAGCTCGGGGTGTGCCTGAGGTATTTCGAGGACTTAGTGCGTATTTAGGATTTATTGGTTAATGGGAAATTATTTGGTGATTAATTGGGCATGTCGAGATTAATTAGGAATTTATAGGACCACTTGAGGATTAGTTGGAATTGCGGCAAATGACTGGTTCACCCTAAAAGGAAATAAAGGGTTGAGATAACACTAGGGGCATTTTTGTCTTTGGGTTAGGGGATATACTTAGAAACACTTCAGGAACTAACCAGAACATCTCTCAGTATTCTCTCTCAGCCCTCTCCCACGTTTGCTCTCTCTCTCCCTCTCTTGGTGATTGTTTGAAAGATTGAAGGAAAGGGTACCAATTCTTCGAAGTTTGGGGATGAGAATTTAAGAATCAAGCTAGGAGCACAATTGGAGTTAGCTCAGGATCGGAATTGCAGTTGTGGTAAGGATTTTGTTCTGATTTTTTATAGTAATTTTGTTGTAGTAAGAGGTTTTCTTAAGTTATGAACTTAGGGTCTAATTTTTAGATTTGAGGTAGTTTTGAGCTAATTTATAGGTTATAAATGTTGTATGTGTTGCAGTGAACCTCTTGGAGGATTGATTTGGAAAAAAGGGAGATTTTTAGTAGGAAATTCTGAGGATTTTTAGATTGAAAACATTGGGAATTTCTAGGTTTTTGTGCTTGAGCTGTGACCCATATGAACTAGGAGGCTTGGGAGCCTCTGAAACCGTCCAGGCGCCGTGGCTCAAATGGGGCGCACTGTAGCCCATGTCCCCTTGAAGAGAGCCCAAGGTTCTCTAACTTGTAGCGCATCATGGCCCTTAGGAGCTAGACCGCGACTCAAATAGGGATTAAGCCTAGAACAAGGATTTAAGCTCGGGAACCCAAATTTAAAGGCTTGGGAAGGATCCTACTACCCAGTTTATTAGGATTCAAAGTCATCGAGACTAGTGTGTTATTCTAAAGATTTTAATTGGTTTAGGTTTTAATGGTTAGCCATTATCGTTGTGTGACTAGGGTTATCGTTAGGGCTCGGGATTGAGGATCGTGCTCGAGACCCTCTCACACCTTCAGCTCAGGACTCGAGGTAAGAAAATTGTACCCAAATTTTTAATGGGGCTTAGACCCCTGTTAATGAGTATGTTATGATTGTGAATATATCTATATCTAAAAATATATGGATAGGCATGCCTAAGAGCGTACATATTTGTGAATATATGATTGTATAGGTTGCCTCTGATTTCTGGTTGTGCAATACATATTTGTGATCATATCTATTTTGAAGGTCGGCCTAAGAGCGTTGAGGGCTGATAGCAAGCATGCAGAACACAGCCTGGCCTAAGTGTGCCAGGGTCGGCTGTAAGACCAGAGTACTTGGCCAAAGGGCGGCGGACCTGAACATTATACAATAAACAGAAGTGCTGCTTGCACTTAACTAATTGTCTTGATTTATGTGATTGGTTTATGTGTTTGTTGAACTGAGTATTACTGTTAAGCTTATTGCTTATATCCCGTTGTTGATTGAACTTATTGATCTAAGTGTTACTGTGCATAAACTATGGCCTATTTGTGTTTGTTGAATTAAGTTTTCTTATTGAGCCTAAGCTCACAGATGCAAAGTGGTGCAGGTAAGGGAAAGGGAAAGTTGGACCAACAATGAGTTGAAGAGCTTTAGGGGTTGTGTGTACATCAGCAGCTTCTCGACAACCACGGCCGATGAATTGGTAGGAACTAGTGCCAAATTGTATTTGTCCACATAGGCTAGCTTCAGTTGTATTTATTTTGAGGGTTGTAATTGCCTTGAAAACATATTTTTGGGTTCCTGTGTGCAACTATTCTACGATCAAAATCATTTAACCCTAATCCATTAATTGACCTTAGTAATACGTTTATGTCCAAATGACTTGATGAGAAAGTCTTGCACTATTTAAATTACACGGTGGCATGGTCTTGGCTATCCAGGGCATTAAAACATGGTATTAGAGCGGTCTAGGTTTAAGGGTTCCTAAAGACTGGCTGGGCATGTACACTCGCTACTAAAGACAAGCTTGACTCAGGGTTTTGTAACCATATATGTGATTGCATGTTTGATTGTTTAAATGAAATATAAATGTCTTATCTGCATGTTTATTAGGAAGTATGAGATATAAGAATAGGGCCTGGCCCTTGACTTCTAGGTGTACATGATAGGGCATGCTTATTAGCATTGCTATTGTATGTGATAATTGTTAAAATGCCTGTTTGCATTGTAATTGAATCATGTTGGTTGAGTATTGGCATAAGACTGAGGGGTGATTTCAAATTTGTTATCATTGCCTGATCAGCCGAGTCGTTGATTGTAGAGAAACTTGGAGAGTTATACCTCCAAGGTGATTAGTTCGACTAGCTGACACCAGGATTGAGGCTAGAGATGATGACTAGGGCTAGATACCTCTGTCAGTCCCTGAGAATTGGCAGTAGTTGCTTGCTGACATGCAAGCTAGACTTCAGAGCCAAGAGGAAGAGATTCATCTTCTTAGGCAGCATGTTTCACTTGGGAATGTTGCACCTGACTTGCCACTTGTTGTGACACTAGTAGTACAACAGCCTGAGATTGGGAACAGGTGGGAGCCGCTGTATGAAAGGTTTAGGAAGCAGCATCCTCCAGTCTTTGAGGGAGGATCAGATCCATTTAAGGCTGAATAGTGGATGAGTCTAATCACCTCCATCTTGGACTTCATAAAGGTGGAAGGTAATGATAAGGTGGCTTGCACCACATACATGTTTCGAGATGATGCCCACATTTGGTGGGATGTGGCGACCCAAACTCGAGATGTTTCTACCATCAGTTGGGATGAGTTCAGGGATTTGTTCAACCAGAAATACTACAGCATTGTCGTCAGGGCGACAAAGGTGAATGAGTCACCGGTCTGATACAGGGCAGCATGAAAGTTACCGAGTAAGCCCTAAAATTTGACAGACTATAATAGTTTGCACCTAATCTAGTGCCTATATATGCAGTCAGGAAAAACAGGTTTGTTCGGGGGATGAATGCTATGATAGCCCGAGATGTGCAGATCACATTAGTACTTGGGGAGACTACTTATGCCCAGTTGGTTGTGAAGGCCCTCACAGCTAAGGAGGCAGAGAACAAGATATGGAGGGAGAGCGCTACAAGACGGGATGTTTGGAGGGTAGTGCCTCCACTTACATGATCTGGTAGGGGCAAGGCCCCAGTGATCAGAAGACGAAGACCCCTGACACCTCAACCACTGCTGGTCCTGATAGGAGGGGCCGGGGTGTCCATGGCGGCCGCTAGGGCAGTAGTGAGACATGACTAAACTACATAGAGTGTGCTAGATTTAGGAAGCGCCTTTTGGGAAAATGTCAGGCGAAAGCCTGATACTTGTGCGAGGTGATTGGGTACCTCAAGAAATATTGCCTAATGTTTTAGAAAAAATAACAAAGGAAGGCGAACAACTTGACTCCAGCTCGAGTGTTCACCTTTACTCAGGCAGAGGCTAAGGCTAGTCCATCGGTGGTGATAAGTCAGGTTCGTAGCGTTTCACTTCATATACTATATTGATTGACTCTGGTGCTACGCATTCACTTCTTTCTAGCAAAGTGATTGATGGATTGTGTAGGCCTAGTGAGTATTACACCGCAGAGTTTGGGAATATACTGCCTATAGGGGAACTGGTAGTTTCTAGAAGATGGATTAGAGCATTGCCAGTGATGATGGAAAGTAAGAAACTATCAGTAGACTTGATTGAGTTGGGTATGGATGACTTTGACATGATTTTGGGGATGGATTGGTTAGTCAAGTATAGGGAGACTATAGACTACAAGAAGAAGATGATGACATTTGAGCCTATGCGTGAGGACCCCTTCATTTTTGTTGGTACTGTGCTTGGACCTCGCATTCCCACGATATCAGCATTGAGGGCTAGAGACCTATTACAAGGAGGTTGTATAGGTTTTCTAGCTAGAGTGGTGGATAGAACTAGGGTCATGCTAGTGGGACCAGGGGAGACTAGACTGGTATGTAAGTTCTTGTATGTGTTCCCTGAGGACTTACCAGGACTGCCGCCGTACCTCGTGTAACGCCCTACTTCCTTAGAGCCGTTACTAAGTGATTTTTAAGACAAAACAGTGTGCAAAGAACTCGCTAACCGAGGTTTTGAGACAAAAGTGTGACTAATTAAAATTTAAGGCTGTAATCTTTGAAAATGCGTCGTTTCATTAAAACTTCTATTATTAAACATTTGGGATCCCAAAATAAGGTTTGAAAACTAATTACATCTTGAAATAAGTTTACAGTTGATAAATCATAAAATCATAGATTATTACAGCCATTTTCGAATAAACCCCCAACCAAAGCAGTCGGGCAGGCCAAACATGTACGCGTCGCTTCACGCTCTCCGTACTCAAGGTTGGTTGACTCAGTCATTGCCCTTACCTGCAACACAGAGCACCCGTGAGCCGAAGCCCAGCAAGAAAACTCATGCAGAACATAACATATGCAAATATACAGTAAATCATAACAGATAATCCACAGAAAAACAAGTCAACCATTAGACTAAGAAAACACGGCCATGCCGCCCCAGAAACCTTACCCAAGCCCTGGGGTATCGGTCCTCACCGCAAGGATCTCACACATATCCTCTGGGTCCCGGGCCCCGCCCTGACCATAAGCATCCCATGTGCTTAGTGTTACTTCCGGCTCCGCTGCCGTACCCGGCCTACGCCGCACTCGGCCCTTGCCGTTCATTTCATTATAATCATACAAAGCATAAATCAAACAACATTCATACAATTATCAATACATGTAAGTCTACCCCTAACATGTAATGCAATATAGGGCCATGCCCGGCAATCATCTCATCATGCAATATAGGGTCGTGCCCCGCAATCACACTATGGGCCCACGCCCTATCCTACGGGTGTTATAGTTTTCTTACCTGCATTCCGAGCCTCCTGATGCACTAAAGCCGCTAGCACGGTCCCCAAGCACGAGCCTCTCCAATAACCTAGTCACAACACACAAGAAATATCCCTCAACACTAATCAAATCAAAAACCGCTTCCCGGGACCAATCCCACACTCTCGGGACTCCCAAATCCCTAAAACAATTCATCGGAAACATCCCCCGAAACCCCGGAGCAAAAGCTCAAAAATGCAAATTTCTAACCCCTGAAAATGGCCTAGCGCCGCGGCGCTGCCCTATAGCGCCGCGGCGCCCAGCAAGACAGAAAGCCACCCTCGCCTGGACACAGCCTCGCGCCGCGGCGCCCAAGAACAGGGCCGCGGCGCTCCTTCGCGAACCCAGAAAACTGGGTTTTCTCTTGCGTTTCCACCGAGCTAAAACCTTCCCAAATCAAACCAAACCAATACCCAAACCCCAAAATCAATTTCAAACTTCATATGAACAACCTAACAACCTATAGGCACTAGATACAAGACAAAAACATCAACACACTCAAGAATCCACCCCTTGATTCCTATTTTTAGCAACTCAAACCAAAAACTCAAACACACTAACTCAAGCTTTAGATTCACAAGTTAAAACAGAAATCAATCATAAAATATGCACAAGATCCTTACCAAAAGTGGAGAACCCACACAAAGTCCTTGATCTCCTCCTAGACTCCCACTTCTCCTTCTCTTCTTCTTCTTGCCCTAACCTTCTTTCTCCTTCTCTTTCTTCTCTTCAATTTCTATCAAGCCTCAAGTGACATAAATGCCCAAACCGAACCCCCCTAAATCCCAGCTGAATTTTGTCTATAACCCTTGCCAAAAGACCATTTTACCCTTTCCTACTAATCCTCCTTGGCTAAACCTCAAAGGGCACTTAAGTCATTACACTTCATTCCAATTCTATCACTTTTTACCTTAAAAATTGTTACCCACAGCAGTAACTAATGGTTACCCAGGTTACTAAATCTCCAATAACCATTACCCGCTAAATCTCAACTTAACCATAAAATTCCCAAAGTACCCCTAGGCTCCTCCCGAGCCGGGTATAGAAATCATGTTGTGACTCTTAAGTTAACTAGCTCTCTAGGACCGTCTCGGCACGTGCATCAAAATAATAAAACCACACCCACGTGGTACAATTCACAGAATACAATTATCACATACCAACACAGTTATGCCCAACATGGCCAAAATTACAATTTCGCCCTTCTAACACGATCTGGGCCTACATGCATACTAATAAACATAGCCATGCATCTCAGTTAAACAAATAGCCAAATAACATGCTTTAAATCATAACCATGCATTTAACTCATAAAATCACACATAAATCCCAACCTGCCCTCCTGGCACACTAATCAAGGCCCTTAAGCCTTATTAGCTAATTTGGGTCGTTACACCTCGAGACCGAGTTTTTCATTGAGGTAGTACCAGGTATAGAATCGGTGTCTAGGGCACCATATAGAATGGGTTCGATAGAGTTGAAGGAGTTGAAGGTACAGTTACAGGAGCTATTACATCTGGGATTTATCAGACCTAGCTTCTCGCCATGGGGTGCTCCAGTTTTTTTTTTTTTTTGTGAAGAAGAAGGATGGGACCTTGAGGATGTGTATAGAATACAGGGAGTTGAACAAGTTGACTATCAAGAACAAGTAACCACTACTGAGGTAGATGATCTATTCGATCAGTTGCAGGATAAGACAGTATTCTCGAAGATTAATCTTCGATCTAGTTATCACCAGCTAAGGATCAAGGATGAGGATAACTTGAAGACAACCTTACACATGAGGTATAGGCACTATGAGTTCTCGGTCATGTCATTTGGATTGACCAATGCCCCAGCAGCGTTCATGGATCTGATGAACATGTTGTTCAAGGATTACTTAGATTAGTTTGTGATTATCTTCATCAAGGACATCGTGGTTTACTTTCATTTAGAGGTAGAGCATGAGCAGCATCTCTGATGGGTATTGCAGAGGTTAAGGGAGCATCGGTTATATGCTAAATTTAAGAAGTGTGAGTTCTGGCTACCGAAGGTGACATTCCTTGGACATATTGTCACTAGAGATGGGATTAAGGTAGATCTGGCCAAGGTAGAAGTAGTTAGGGATTGGACGAGGCCAAGGAATGCCTCAGAGGTTAGAAGTTTCCTTGGGTTGGCGAGATATTACGGGCAGTTCGTGGAAGGGTTTTCAAAGATTGCCACACCATTGACTGAGTCGATATGGAAGAATTTAAAGTTCACATGGTAAGACAAATGTGAGGGTGGATTCCAAGAACTGAAGCGATGATTGATTACAGCTGCACTACTGAGTCTTCCTTTAGATGGGGACAAATTTGTGTAGTATTGCGACGTATCAAGACTAGGGTTGGGATGTGTGTTGATGCAGAGTGGGAAAGTTATTACCTACGCATCGTGGCAGTTGAAGGAATATGAGCAATAGTACCCTACCCATGGTTTGGAACTGGCAGTAGTGGAATTCTCACTAAAATTGTGGCGACGCTATTTGTATGGAGAGAAGTGCGAGAGATGCACCAATCATAAGAGTTTGAAGTATTTCTTCACCTAGCAGAACCTAAATATGAGACAGAGATGGTGGCTAGAGTTGGTAAAGGATTATGACTATGACATCCTTTATCACCTAGGGAAAGTCAATGTAGTGGTCGATGCTTTGAGCCGGAGGGGCCCAGGACAGTTGTGTAGATCTAAGCAAATATCAAAGGAATTGGCAAAAGAAATGACCAGAGCAAAGACAGAAGTGGTAGTGAGCCAGTTGGAAAATATTACACTACAGTCGACCCTCTTAAAGAGGATAAAAGAGCATGAAATGAGTGATACATGGTAAAAGGAGATTAGATGGGATGTCCTATGTAACGCCCCACGTCACTATGGCTGCTTCCTGGAATGACGGTTGGCCCTACAAACCAACAAGAGTCTTTCCAGCATGCTTTGTCCTCACACGCACACTTCCTAAGAAAACTTTCCAAGAGGTCACCCATCTTGAGATTACTCTAGGTCAAGCAAGCTTAACTTTGGAATTCTCAGGTGATGGGCTACCGAAAAGAAGATGCATCTTGTTGATATAGGTAGTACCCATCAATCCATTTAAGCCCTCTTCAACTGTGTAGTCCCATACCTACACAGTCTTAGAATCATCACACTTGACCTTCCCCAGGTGGTGTGGGATTGCACAGCTTTAGCCGGTCTTTGCCCTTACGGATCACGAGATTCTGACTGCACAATCACCCCCCCTTACGGGTCCGACGTCCCCGTTGGCCACACTTCTGACTGGGTCAAGGCTCTGATAGCATTTGTAACGCCCCACGTCACTATGGCTACTTCATGGAATGATGACTGGCCCTACAAACCAACACGAGTCTTTCCAGCATGCTTTGTCCTCACACGTACACTTCCTAAGAAAACTTTCCAAGAGGTCACCCATCTTGAGATTACTCTAGGTCAAGCAAGCTTAACTTTGGAATTCTCAGGTGATGGGCTACCGAAAAGAAGATGCATCTTGTTGATATAGGTAGTACCCATCAATCCATTTAAGCCCTCTTCAACTGTGTAGTCCCATACCTACACAGTCTTAAAATCATCACACTTGACCTTCCCCAGGCGGTGTGGGATTGTACAGCTTTACTCGGTCTTTCCCCTTACGGATCACAAGATTCTGACTGTCACACCACCCCCCTTACGGGCCCGACGTCCCTGTTGGCCACACTTCCGACTGGGTCAAGGCTCTGATACCATTTGTAATGCCGCACGTAACTATGGCTGCTTCCTGGAATGACAACTGGCCCTACAAACCAACATGAGTCTTTCCAGCATTCTTTGTCCTCACACGCACGCTTCCTGAGAAAACTTCCCAGGAGGTCACCCATCTTCAGATTACTCCAGCTCAAGAACGCTTAACTTTGGAGTTCTCAGGTGATGGGCTACTGAAAAGAAGATGCATCTAGTTGATATAGGTAGTACCCATCAATCCATTTAAGCCTTCTTCAACTATGTAGTCCCATACCTACACAGTCTTAAAATCATCACATTTGATCTTCCCTAGGCGGTGTGGGATTGAACAACTTTACCCGGTCTTTCCCCTTACGGATCATGAGATTCTAACTGTCACATCCTAGCTAGAGTAGCTAAGGATTATTCCATTTCAGAGACGGGTTTGCTGAGGTGTAAGGATCAGATCTGTGTTCAGATTGATACGGGTATTAGATGAGAGATTCTTGATGAATCTCATACTACACCATATTCATTAGATCCAGGCACCACAATGATGTATCAGGATGTACAGTGATTGTACTGTTGGCTTGGGCTGAAGAAGGATTTGGTCGATTACGTACCAAAGTGCTTAACCTATCAGCAGGTGAAGGCTGAACACCAGCAGCTAGCGAGGTTGTTACAGCCGTTAGGTATTCTTAAATGGAAGTGGGAATATGTTACCATGGACTTTGTAGGAGTCTTGCCCAGGACGGTGGGGCAACATGACTCGATATAGGTGATAGTAGACAGATACACCAAGTCAGCTCACTTTCTGCCAGTGAGGACAACCTATAATGTGGACCAGTATGCAGAGCTGTATGTGAGGGAGCTCGTACGTCTTCATGGGGTTCCAAAGTCTATAGTATCGAACTCGGATCCCATATTTACTTCCAAGTTTTGGAGTGGTTTAGAGAAGGCTACAAGAACTTAGTTGAAGTTCAGTATAGCCTTTCATCCTTAGATAGACGGGCAGTCTGAGAGGACAATTCAGATATTGGAAGACATGCTTAGAGCATGTGCTCTAGACTTTGAGAGGTCTTGGAGTAAGTACCTCTCGTTGATTGAATTCTCATACAACAATAGTTATTAGTCAACAATTGGAGTAGCTCCTTACAAGATTCTATATGGAAGGAAGTGTAGATTGCCCATTCATTGGAATGAGATGGGGGAAAGGAAATATTTGGGACAAAAGATGGTTCAGAAGACTAATGAAGCTATTGAGAAGATCCAAGCTCGAATGATGTATTCGTAGAGAAGACAGAAAAGCTACGCTGACCCTAATCGTAGGGACGTGGAGTTCTAGGTAGGGGACCACGTATTTCTGCGATTTTCGCCATTTCGGGGAGTAAAGAGATTTGGGAAAAAGGGCAAGCTGAGCCCTAAATTCGTAGGACCTTTTGAGATCCTGAAGAGGATCAAGCAGGTAGCCTATAGATTGGAATCAAGCTGAGCCCTAAATTCCTAGGACCTTTTGGCTCTGCCCCCGTCATTATTAGGAGTTCATGATGTGTTTCACATCACTTTGCTTTGAAAGTATGTGTCAGATACGACCCATGTATTGGGATATGACGATCTGGAGCTACAAATGAGCTTGTCTTATGAGGAGCGACAAGTTCAGATCCTAGACAGAAAGGACAAGGTTCTAAGAAACAAGACGAATCCTCTAAAGTCTTATGGAGTAATAGCAAGGTCGAGGAAGTGACGTGGGAGCTAGAGTCGGTTATGCGGGATCAACATCCCGAGTTATTCAGGTAAATTTCAAGGATGGAATTTTCATTAGGAGGGGATAGTTTTAACGTCTCAAAAATGCTAATAAGGCTTAGTGTCTTGATTAGTGTATCGATAGGCCATAATGAGATATATATGTGCGAAATTGATTAATTAAATGTGTGACTACGTGGCATACATGATTTATATGGTGATATAAATATATATATATATATGCATGTTTATGTGTATTAAATATGCATGTAGGCCTGTTCTTGTTAATAAGGGCATATTTGTAATGTTAACGCGTTGAGGGTATAAATGTGATTATATGTGTTAAATGATTGAGACCACATTATTATGTGGATGTATTTGCAGTATTCGGCTCGAGACGATCCTAGTGAGCAGATTAGCTAAATAGTCACAACGGGGTCTAATACCCTGCTCGGGGTGAGCCTTGGGGTATTTCGAGGACTTAATGTAACGCCTTGGACAGCCAAGACCGTTACACTGTGTGTTTATAAAAGTGCTAGACTTGCTAATCAGGTCATTTAATTAAGAACGTGTTTTTGAAACTATAGTGGAACTAGGGTTAAAATGTTTTGGTCTTAAAAGTCACATTTCTTATAAAGAAACATTTCCTATTTACACGAGATCCCCAAAAATATTAAGTTTAAAACCATTTACAAAAGATTCAAGATTTAAATACAGTATTAGCCATATTAAGGCAAACAGACAATTAGGAAATCTTTGTCCTGATCCACTCCTCGGCCATGGAGACCGAACAGCTGGCTATGTACATTCAGCCCCGCAGCTCTCCATCTCAGGACTGGTCTAACTTGCCTTTGCCTTTACCTACACCACGTAGCACCCGTGAGCCAAGGCCCAGCAAGAAAACACAATAACAGAGCATAAGCAATCAACAGGCAATCCAACATCTCATAAACATGTTCTCAACCATATAAATATTCAGGATAACCAAGTATTTAGCATACTAAACATATCAACTCATATCATACACCAAATCACAAATGATAACTAGGGTTAGCGCCCTCAGGCTGCACCCTCCGTTATCCCACTGACTCCGACCCGCTTAAACCGAACTCAGTGAATATTAAGCTGTCCTCGACTACCAGTGGCCAAGCCGCGCCCTGTGCGCAATTATTGTATACGGCACCCTTAGGCCTCTATCACATGTCCCATGGCGTAATACCATCATTGACATTATACAAATATAGGGAGCTCTTAATCCCATCAAAAACATATAACTGGGAGTAGTTTTCTTACCTTTGAATTTGCTAGCTTTGCTCAATGAGATCCTCAAGCACGATCCTTCCCGAGCCCTAGCGCGAACCTAATCACAATCATGGGCCAGAGTCATCATCAACCCTCAAGTCCATAACCTAGCCTTGGGACCAATCCCGAGCCCTCACGAAGTCCTAATTCCACCAAACAGGGTGGTGGAATCGAACCCCGAACCCTTGGTCTAAAACTCTTGTAAATAACCCTAAAATCCCTTTCTGAAGACAGGGTAGTGCTACTACGCTCATTGGAGGGTGCTACAGCACTACAAACAGAACCAAAATGCCCTCAGCAAGCTTGGCCTAGCGCTACAGCACCCAAAGGCTAGCGCTAGTCACAAACTGCCAACACCACATTTTCCCTTCCTGCGATTTCCCCAAGCCAAACTTAACCAAAACTCCCCCAAACCTTCACCAAACTCAAAATCAAGCTCACTAACATGTCTATCTCATCCAAAGCATCATAACCAAATGCACCTCTAATCCCAAAATTCACCATAGTCACTCCTAGACTTCAGAATTCAGCAAAACACAGTCAAAACTTCAAAGTTTAAAGTTCAGAATTTATACCTTTGATGGAAATTAGATTTCAAGTTAACTTCTTGACCTCCTTAGCTTGTTCTTTCCCAATTCCTTTGCTTGAATTTCCCTAAAGTTCCCATCAACTCAGCTTACACACCATAGTTTAAACTAACCAAACCAGAAACTGAAAACTCTAAAGGCTTACCTCAAATACTGATGTGTTCTTGCTAATCCCTTGCAAACCTTTCAAGTTTAGCTCAATACTCTTGTTTCTCAGCCTAACTTAGCTCCCTTCTGAGTTTTGCTCCAAGAAAATTGAAGAGAAAGGGTGAGAGAATCACCAACTGACCCTAAGAAAACTGCTATGTTTTCCTTCCTTTTATTTTTCTTTCTTTTCCTTCTTTTCCTTCTTTTCTTTCTTTCCTCGGCCTTCTACCTTTTTCTACAATTCCCACTAAGTATAAAGCCTCAGCATACTTATCTCTTGCAAGAGAAATGACCATAATGCCCTCCCGTTTAATTTTAAACCTTTAAGTGCATCTAGGGCGTTTTGATCATTTCACCCCAATTCCCGCTAATTCCTCAAATGTCTCTAATATTTTCCGCTTAATTCCCGATACCTAACTAATCTCCAATTATATTCTTCAATACCAAATAATTTCCAATATATTACCTACATTCCCATAAATACCCCCTGGCTCGCCCCAAGCCAGGTATAAATCCCCACCGTGACTTTTCCGCTAACTCACTCACAAGGATCGTCTTGAATCACCGGTTATAAATATATCCACATAATAATGTGGTCTTATCAATTTATCACAGTTACTAACATTTATGCCCTCAACGGGCCAAAATTACAAAAATACCCTTTCTATCCTAATCGGGGCCTACATACATACTAATACACCTTGTCATGCATCATAAATATACAAATAACCACATAAACATGCTTTTCACATAATCATGCATTTTACTCATTTAAATCACACATAATTCCCATTATGCCGTCCAGGCAGACTAATCAAGGCCCTTAAGCCTTATTAGCGAATTTGGGTCGTGACACTTAATGTGTATTTGGGATTTATTGGATAATGGGAAATTATTTGGTGACTAATTGGCACATCGAGATTATTTGAAAATTTATAGGATCGCTTGAGGATTAGCAGGGATTGCGGTAAATGACAGGTTTTCCCTTAAAGGAAATAAAGAGCTGAGATAACACTAGCGGCATTTTGGTCTTTGTGTTAAGGGATATTCTTAGAAACACTTTAGGAACTAACCAGAACATTTCTCAGTATTCTCTCTCAGCCCTCTCCTACGTTTGCTCTCTCCCTCCCTCTCTTGGTGATAGTTTGGAGGATTGAAGGAAAGGGCACCAATTTTTTGAAGATTGGGTCTGAGAATTTAGCTCAAGGTCGGAATTGTAGTTGAGGTAATGATTGTGTTCTTATTTTTTATAGTACTTTTGTTGTAGTTAGAGGTTTTCTTGAGTTATAAACTTAGGGTCTAATTTTGAGATTTAAGGTAGTTTTGAGCTAGTTTATAGGTTATAAATGTTGTATGTGTTGTAGTGAATGTGTTGGGTGTTTGATTTTGGGAAAAGGGAGATTTTTGGCAGGAAATTCTAAGGATTTTTGGATTGAAAATGTTGGGAATTTTTGGGCTCAAGTCACGACCCTCTTCTTCAGGCGCTGCAACCCGTATGAACGAGGAGGCTTGGGAGCGTCTTAAACCGTCCAGGCAGCCTGTTGCTCAAATGGGGAGCATCGCGGCCCGTGTCCCCTTGTAGAGAGCCCAAGGCTCTCTGATTTGTAGTGCGCCACAGCCCTTAGGGGATGGGCCACGACTCAAATAGGGATTAAGGGCTATAATAGGGTTTTAAGCTCGAGAACCCAAATTTAAGTGCTCGGGAAGGATCCTACTACCAGGTTTAGTAGGATTTGATGTCCTGGGGGCTAGTGTGTTATTCTAAAGATTTTAATTGGTTTAGATTTTAATGGTTATCCATTATCTCTGTGTGACTAGGGTTACCGTTAAGGCTCGCAATTGAGGATCGTGCTCGGGACCATCTCACACCTTCAGCTCGGGACTCGAGGTAAGAAAACTACACTTAGGTTGTGAATGAGGCTTAGACCCTTGTTAACAAGTATGTTATGATTTTGAATATATTTGTATCTGAGAATATCTTGATAGACACGCTTGTATAGGTTGCCTCTAATTGCTCGATGTGCGCTGAGGGCCGATAGCAAGCATGCAGAATGCAGCCTGATCTAAGCGCCCTGGGGTCGGCTGTAAGACCAGAGGGCATGGCCTAAGGACGCTGGGCCTGAACATTATACATTAAACAGAAGTGCCTTGCACTTAACTAATTGTATTGATTGATGTGATTGGTTTATGTGTTGTTGAGTTGAGTATTACTGTTAAGCTTATCACTTATATCCTGTTGTTGATTGAACTTATTGATCTAAGTTTGACTATGCATATAATGTGGCTTATTTGTGTCTGTTGAAATAAGAATTCTTGGCTGAGTCTTGCCTCACAGGTGCTATGTGGTGCATGTAAGGGAAAGGGAAAGTTGGACCAGTCATGAGTTGGAGAGCTATAGGGTTGGTGTGTACATTAGCAGCTGCTCGACCACCACCGCTGAGGGATTGACAGGGACTAGAGTCAAATTGTATTTTGCCACTTAGGTTGGCTTCAGTTGTATTTATTTTGAGGGTTGTAATTGCCTTGAAAACTTTTAACCCTAATCTATTAATTGACCTTAGTAACACATTTATGTCCAAACGACTTTATTAGCAAGTCTTGCACAATTTAAAATACACAGTAAAATTGTCTTGACTATCCAAGGCATTACGATTCTCCTCGCCCAAGGGCTCCAACAACTTTTGCAGACAAAGGAAAGGAGAAGCAGGTGTTGTAGGAGGATGACGATCCTTTCGATATGTCCTCCTCTTCTGATTTTTATGAGGAATACATATGTGATATAGATTGTTTATGAACTGCTTAATGTTGTTGAATGTTGAAATAAGCTTTGTTCCTGCTCGTTTTATATCTTCGATATTTTTTTAATGTTCATCTTTTTTCTGCAGCAATGTCTGACTTAGACAATTTTATCTCTACGCTTCTCCTCCAGCCTCGACCAAAGGAGGTAAGAAAAGAAAGGTGGCTCCCAAGACCGGCTTGAGAAAAGAGCCAGCCGCCAAGCAGCCAAGGAGCAATCCACCTATTCCCGCCTCTCCAGCGACACCTTCTCCATTTTCTCCCGTCCAAACTCCCTCCGCTAGTTGGGAGTGCCAATCTGCTCATTCTCCTGCTAGTTGACCAGCCATGGACCCAACTGGTGCTCAGACCGAGCGAGTAAAAGGGAAATTGAAGGTTGTTGTGGATGCCATCTCCTCCCGAGCCCAGACGCTTGCCCAACACCGTCTGAGTATTAAATCCTTCATAAACCACGAGCATTCTTCTGTGAACTCGAGACTTGGTCGCGCCATGTCTGAGCTCTTCTTGGTAAGTATCTATTTCAATTTTTAAACTTTTTGTTTTAAGTTTCCTTCTCGAATCTAACGTCTATTGTTCTTACTGTTGGGAATAATGCCCTTAAAGAAATTGTGGTTGACAAATGTTTTAAATGAAATAAATAATTGAATTGAATTATTATATATATAGACTATGTCCGATATTATATGATAATATTAAGTGAATATCATAAAATCCCAAAGTTTATCTATGTCGTCTTAATCTCATATTGGTATGAGAGGAATGATAATAAGATAATAAACTTAAAATAGTTCACAGTAAAATAAAGTTATGGAATCTTTAGAATAATTACTACTAGTACGGTTCGCTACTAGTATGAATACAAGTGACCTAGATGCGGGTCACTAGTGTAGAAGGACACTTCAGTGAAGGTACTTTATATATAGTGTTGTATAGAACTAGAACAGATGTGATTTTTTAATACTTGTTTAAACATTGTTTCGTAGTATTAATAAAACTCATCAAACGATGAGCATATACACGATGATCTTAATCCTGAGGTTGCTACGAACTCCTATATATGTCATCTGATCCTTTGATTCATGCGTTAATGTTTTTCAGAATGATCAAACTAAGAACAATTGTTTTGGGGACTCAATGATATACATGGCTGGGGACATAGTTTAACAAATATGGAATTTATACCTTCTTATAGATTGAATAATGGTTCCCTATTGGGTTGGATTTTGGAACTGAAAAGGTTATGAGTGCTCACGTCGCAAACTTATTGTGACACAACCTTCACTAGTAAAGTCAATGGTACTCTAGGAACAAGATATAGCTAAAAGGGTAAAACGGTAATTTTATTCCCTTTTAATTATGAACCATTAATAGATGATTAATGTTGTATGTAATGATTATATCAATTTACACTTTATTCTTTAATAAAGTACTCAGTAAATATATGTCTATAATTATCAAGTGTTCAATCTCATATTTATAGTGGAGTAATCGTGAGATTAATAAATATGATTATATAATCAAAGAGCTTTGATTAATAATCTAATATTTATTAGAGCTTGATATAATAGGTCCATAGGTTACAAGGGTGGCTCTATCAACACCATATCATGGTAAGAGTTCATACAAGGGTAAAACTGTAATTTGGGAATTCGAGAAGAATTTTATTCTTCGGGTAAAGTATACAAATATATGATAATTGAGGTTGAATAATTCATTTGGAATTAATTATTAATTTTTGAAAATATATTTATTAATTTAAATATATAAATTTTCGAATTTCATATAAATAAATAAATTAATTAATTATTTTATTTGAGTGGGAAAAAATTAAATTGGTAAGTCGAAAAAAGTTTTTGAATTATTGAATTTTAAAAGATGATGATAATGATGATCATTAATTTGAATTTTGAATTTAAAATTTAAATTTTTAAATATGGTTGTCATATTTTCCTTAAAAAGATAATTACCTTATTTTGTGGGAGATTGATTTTAGTTAAATAAATAAATAAAAGAAAAAAAAATCCCTGAAAAGGGATACAGCAGTACATCCATGGCACAGTCGAAGGACTGTGCCATGCGTGTACCAACTGCACTAATATTGTATCAGTGTTGTTTTTATTTTATTTATATAATTAATTAGTAATTTGAAAATAGTTTTTTCAAATTTTGCAAGTTAGTTATTTACTTAAATCAAATCCTATCATCATTATGATATTATTATATTACTATTATTATTAGGAATAATAAGGTAATAGAAATATCTCTACATATATGATATAGAATAAAGAGAAAATAGACAATACACACAATAGAGAGAAAAACATAAGTCAAAGAGAATTTCAGAATTCTTGTCAAACAAAAAGAGTATTTCTTCTTCTTCTTTATTATAGTCATTCTCATACCATAATCCAAGTTCTCATGTGTTGAGAAATACTTTGTGATTCCTTAAATTGCAAACCCATGTTTTAATGAAAATGTTTTATTAAAATAAAAATAATATTCTCTTAATTAAAGAAAAATTAGAATTAGAATTAAGGGCACAATTTTGTTTTTGTTTTACTTAATTAGATATAGTAATTATTAGAATATCATTTAGTAAAAATATTAAATTTATTTTTACAACTAAATTAAAAAATATTGATTTTGTGAAAAACACACTTTTCCAAAATAGTGAGTAGGTGAAGGATTTATGACAATAAGTCTCATGGTCTCCATTATTGCTTGACACCGAGAGGCAAAGGAAGGGCCTCATGTCGCCTCCGTTTGCAGCCTGCCTAAGGAAAGACTTTCGAATATGTTTATTTTATCTCAGGGTTGAATTCTCTTATGAGAATATAATTAGTGATGTATTTCAAGTTTGACTGACCCTAAGGCACACTCTTGAGTTAAGTCATTGATTGAAAATAATAAGTTACACTCCAAAGGTGTATCTAGGCTTTCGAACACGACTGGTGCATCTTGACCAAACTAGCGGTAGTTCATAAGTCAAAAGAGAAAAACAAGTTTTTAAGTTTTCACTTATGAAATGAGATTTGTCTCAAAATTAATTTGCAGTTAGTCTGACCTACCCCAAGGCGGACTATTAATTTATTCTCGATTAATATATATTTTTTATGTGTTTTTTATATGTTGCATTCATGCATCATATTTACTTTTCCAAATAAAATCTTATATTTATTATTTGTTTTAATTCATTATATTTTATTTATTTATTTCCAACAACAATGGTTAATTCTCTTAATCCTGATCAAGAACCTGAAAATGAGAAAGAACTAGTGAATCCTCGTGATGGCCACCTAAGTACTTTTCATTTAGACTTCAACAATCTAGATATTTGGTAATGAAACATATACATAATTGTGAGTGAACTAAAAGTGTATGATGCAATCATTGATGTGCCTCCAGATGCGCCATCAACTTTATCTGATTATGATTGTCATAAAAAATATGTGGATTGGATGAGATTTGATTATTTGGCTTGTCATTGCATACTAAAGACTGTGTTTGACAATATTAAATCGAGATATGTGGACCTTAGATCTACATTCGAGATATGGGAAAGGATCAAAAGAGATTATGTTGATCACTTAAGAAGTTTGCAAGAAGAAAAGTTAAATATGATTTGCTCATCTCCTATTAATATATTTGAATAGTTGATTCAAATTTTTATGCCACCATATTTCTGTCTTCTTTTTAGGAACTCATTATTCAAGAAAAGAAAAGAAAACAAAAATCGGATTGCAGATTGGTAGACCAAGAGATAACTGACATGGAAATTAGTTTTTTCATTTTCAACTTTGTATTAAGTCTTTTTTTTAAAATTAGTTCTAGATTTTTTTTCTAGAAACTATGTTTTTAGATTCCTTTATTTAATGAATGAAAAAGTTTAGTATTTCTTTTGAATAATAAATTTAGTTGTTATTTTTTAAATATACTTGTTCCACCTATTTCATCAATGAGTATAAATGATAATTATGAATTATTTATTATTGTGCAAATCATAGATTTAATAAGACATCTTATTCCAACCACAATAAAGTGAAACATATATATGAATTATGTTGTGAGATTGGCTTGTAATTAATTAGACAAATACAAAAAAATAAAAGACAGTCATTTATTGCAACCATTAAATGGTTATCTTCCTGATTATATAGTCTGTTAATTAAAGTTAATGAAAATATCTTTCTCTTATAAAGGCTCAAAAATCACATAATCGTTTAGCTAATACATAGAGATGTATGTTGAACCTTTTAATGTTCAAAGCTAAAAAGAAATAATAAATATTGAGTCAATATTGATTGACATTTATTTTAGATATGTTTAGAAATATTTATTTCTAGAAATTTTCATGCATCATTCAAAGTAAAGTCACTTAGAGACTTGTTTGATCTAATCAAAAGAAAGTCTAAACTCGAATTTGGAATTCATGTAATGTGCATGTGAACTTGGAATTCAAACCCAACTCACATACAACTAAGATGCTAAGCAAAATTAGTATTTTAGAAATGGAATATAATCATATTAGATAAGATTATATTCATAATGAGTAATCATTATCGTCTTTATTATTTCTATAATTTTAACACTTGTTATACTCTGTACATGTTTGATTGCAAACATCAAAGACTTAAAAGTTGGAATTCACAACTGGTTATGTGAATAAACTGAAATTTTTCCATGGAGTCATTTAGTGAAATAGTTTAATAATCATAAAAGATTACAAAAGAGTTTGTATCTCTTTAAATGCTACTTTAGTGAAGCATGATTATTATAATCATTATATTTTCTAGTTAAGTTATACTAGAAATAATGACTGCAAGTAAGGTAAGCAATTTATTGATAATTAACAATGATAAAACCAAAGAATATCACAAATTTTGTAAAGTATTGCCGTAGTGGGAGCATTAGTTAGTAATTACTTCTTACAAATGCAAAGATAGTTAAATTGTCTGTAACACAATCTAACTATAATTCATTTACATACTAGTATATGAAATGAAAATGTTCTTACGGAAAACAATAGTTGAAACACCATGAATCTAGAAATGGAATTTGGAATTCTATGACATCTAGATTCTTGAACATCCAACTAAAGTTTATTGAACTTCAATTTGAAACAGTATATTCAAGATGAAGAGGAGAACAGAGGAAAATACAGACTTTTCAAAGCTAGGTTAATAGTCTAAGGCTATGAACAGAAAGAATAATATATTACTTGAATAAATATCTTCTACTCTAACAAAACTTAAATATGTTTACATGCTCTTATACATTGCTTTATGCATGGATTATGAGACTAATTTAAATGGATGTCTAAGTAGTCTTTCTTGAATTGCTGACATGACAAAATTATTTGAAAATCTCAACTAGAAAGATTCTGTTGTGAGTCTTATTCTTAATATCGACAACGTTCTAATCATTGTGAATGATGTAGAGAAATCGTCAATAGAAAAGAAATGGTTACCTGAACATTTCTAAATATTAGGTTTAGAAAAGCCAACAATGTTCTACACATTCAATTCTATAGAGATTGAAAGAACAATCCTCTAGCACTGTCTCAAGTGATTTTATAGATGAGAAGCTTAAATAAATGCTTTAGTTTACAAAAATCCAAGAAATTATTTTTTCTTTCCCGGTAAAGAGAATGCATTATCTAAATAATAAATTTCCATTTATTCTTTTACTAGAAAAGAGGACATTAAACATTTATTCCTACAACTCAGTGATGGACTATTTAATTTATCGAATATTATATTTTCAAATTGACATTTGTTAAACGGTGGGAATAGTCAGCAGTTGTCAATCAATGATGAATTGAGTCATTGCAAAATTATAAGGACTTAATTTTGAGTATCTTGAATATAATAGAGATTATATGCATGTGCATTTAGGCAGAGACCTAAAATCCAAAAGGATGAACTGGTTTTTAAATCTTTAAGACTAATATCAAAATCAACCTCCATAACTATGGAGGAGACACATCAAAATCAACCTCCACAACTAATTTTGAGTATTAGACATTTCAGATTTGTATGTTTCAGCACAAAAGTCGATATATAAAATCTACGAGCAGTTAAAAAGGCTATTTGACTTAGTTAAGTTCTTTGTCATTCTAGAGAGGGTTTCAAACTAGAATAAACAGCCAGTATCTCATTGCAAAAGCAATGGATATAAACTATTCTAGAAGAACTAGAAATCATGAGAGGGTAAAGCACATGAAATGAAGTATCATTTAATACAAGACAATTTTACATAATTGATGTAATGATCTTGAAGACTTCAAAACAGTTTCTTACAAAACTCTTTCAAAGACTTTGTTAGACAATTTCAGTCAAGAGAATTTGATTGTCAAATTAAAAGAGATGCCTCAATTTTCTTTAGGGCAAGTGGGAGATTTTTGGGAATAGTGCCCTTAAAGCAATTGTAGTCGACAAATGTTTTAAATGAAATAAATAATTGAATAGAATTATTATATATATAGACTGTGTCCGATATTATATGATAACATTAAGTGAATATCAAAAAATTCTAAAGTTTATCTATGTGGTCCTAATCTCATATTTGTGTGAGATGATCGAGATTAAGATAATAAACTTAAAACAGTTCGTAGTAAAAATAAAGTTATGGAATCTTTAGATTAATTACTGTTGTTATGGTTCGCTAGTATTATGAATATAAGTGACCAAGATCTGGTCACTAGTGTAGTATGACACTTTAGTTAAGATACTTGATATATAGTGATATATAGAACTTGACCAGATGTGATTTGTTAATACATGTTTAAACACCATTTCGTAGTATTAATCAAACACATAAAATGGTGATCATATACACGATGATCTTAATACTAAGGTTGCTATGAACTCCTAAATATGTCATGTGTTATGGTTTCGAACCTTAACAGAAAGTTGATTTTTTGCCATTTTATAATTTAAGGGTCCAATTGCCCTTCTTTTCAAAAAACAACATAAAGAGAGATCCTAGGTTATGGGTAAGAATTGGTAAGAATGGGAGTTTGGGTTCTGTTGAACCTTTAAGAGAGCGATATGATAGTGTAAGATATTATTTGAAACGAATCAATAAGCAGTATTTTGGTAAATGATAGAAAACGGTAAATTTTCATACGAAGATGAAAAGTTGGTATTTATATGCGTTGAGTATAACTCCTTTTTCCTAAAACCAAAAAACGAGTTATCCGATAAGTGAGTTCTTAATTTAAAGAATATTAAAATGCATGGCACGGTGAGCGTGTTGCAGCGAGACCAATCTTCCTATGATACTGTTAAGACTGAAACGAAATCCAGCCGAAGTGTATAAGAGACTATAGTATAGAGTCCCTAAGAATTTATTTCATGTAGCTATTGTGGAATATTAACTATAAGAATATGCCATAGTTTAATCTGAGTCACTGTGTAGTTTCACTACAGTGTTATCTAAGCATGAAGGCTCATTTCTAGACAGAAGGTTTTTACAAGAAAGCGCTAAGGAATCTGGGTAAGACAAGTTATGATATGTTTGGATACAACATGTCAATGACTAGTTTAGATAACTGAGTTATTAGTTAATAATTTGAACTATTCCTAGAAGGTTTACTCAAGACTGTGGTCCTATAGAATTTGCATACTCATGACTAAGGTAAGCAGTCCGGCTAGATACCGTGACAACTACAAACTCTGGCTAGCCACCGAGGAAATATGTGAGAAATTGGTTCGCCACCGATGACTGTGTGGCTAAGTCGGTTGGCCGTCGTGATATGTAAGAAGTCTGGTTTGCAATTGATGCCTGTGTGGCTAAGTCGGTTGGCCATCGCGATATGTAAGAAGTATGGTTCTCCACCGATGCCTGTGTGGCTAAGTCGGTTGGCCATCGCGATATGTAAGAATTCTTATTCGCCACCGATTCATGTGTGGCTAAGTCAGTTGGCAACCACAATATTTAAGTAGTCTGGTTTGCCACCGATGCCTGTGTGGTTAAGTCGATTGGCCATCGCAATATGTAACAAGTCTGGTTCGCCACTGATGCCTGTGTGGCTAAGTTGGTTGGCCATCGCGATATGTAACAAGTTCGGTTCGCCACTGATTCTTGTGTGGCTAAAGTCGGTTGGCCTTCACAATATGTAAGAAGTCTGGTTCGCCACCGATGCATGTGTGGCTAAAGTCAGTTGGGCATCATGATATCTAAGAAGTCCGGCTTAATACCCGTGACATAAGAGTTTGATTAAACTCTGTGACACCTAAGTAAGTTAATTCCGGAATCAAATCTCTACAGGTAAGAAAGTATGCCAAATTCCTCTAGGAGTCTGGTCAATTGGTGTAACTAGTTTACACTCGTCGATGCTATGGTAAGATATGTGTAGATGTATTAAGATATGATAAGTTATGCTAAGATATGTTGAGATATGCAAAGATATGCTAAGATATGTTAAGCTATGTTGAAGGTTCCTCCAAAAACCTAAGTAAGTATGTATGTTATGATACGACTGAGTAAGTATGTATGTTACTAGTTAAGACTGTATGTATGCTCTGCGATTTTCTGCGTGCAGGTGTACCTTCAGGTTATAAATTTTTGTTATGAGGCATGACCATAAGTTTTCCAGGACGTTCGCATGTTCTTAAATTGTATGTTAGGGTTCGGTTTCATCAGAACCCTATTCTTGGTTGATTATTTGCCTAGTTACAGTTAGTTAAGTTCTTACTCTGTTTATGTGGCTATGTTTGTTAAGTTGTTCTTACTAAGTGTTTCGCTTGCCCAGTTGTTTCGTGTTGTAGGTAAGCTCAAAGGCAAAGTGGATCAGTGAGCACTGGAGTTTATCTGCGAGGATGTAAATGTGGACCGACCCTTTGGGAATTTACGTTTTGGGGATTAGAACCCATATGATAACTAATAGTTTATTTTGGGCTCGTTGAATGTTTTTTAAAATTACGACATTGTAATTCACTTTTAAGTAGGCGCATACTTCCGAACTATTGTATGTTTTGAAAAGTTCTTTTTATATGGATTTTCGGTTACCTTATATTAGAAAATTGTTATGTTTTCCGCAAATTATGTTAAGACATTTTATGGGACGTTACATTGGTAACAAGTTTACTATGTGCACAGTGGAATGCACAGGATGGTGGGCCCGAGAGATTTCAAAAAAATTATTTAAACAAGCTTTAAATAACGGATCCATTAATATACATACATTAATCAAAACAAATACAAATAAGAATAACATACCAGTTGATGTCTATCAAGAGTCCTGGCAATCTTTTTGTATTTAATTAACGAACATCCAATCCAAGCAATTTGTAGGTACTCAGATCACGATCTTCCAAAGTGTTCTCTACACCTCAAGACGTGTGTGGGCACGTAGAGTGACGGTGGGAATATTTTAGTGATTCACAAGATATACTCAACACGTATAGTAATAGTGAGAATATTTTGGTTTTCAGGCTTAGAGAAAAGATATGATATATTTTATCTCTCTTTGAAAAATCTGGATGAGAAAAACTTAGAAAACTTAATCACTAAGTCTCTTTTTTAAAAAAACTCTTGAAAAATATTTTTTTAATTGTTCTAATAATTGAATTAAATTCAAAATTCAAAAATTAAGCAATTTAAATTATTAAACCAATTAATAAAATAAAATATCTTAGACTGATTCTTGGGTCTCTGTTACACCTGAGTCACAATGCAAGCAATGTGACTTACGTGTGACACATGTCTTTTTCAATGTATGTGTCTTAACCATTTTATTTATTTATTTATTTATTTATTTAATAATATATTTGTCCAAAAATGATAAAATATCTAAAAACTGATAAACAACCTTGTTAGATAAATATTTTAATTATCTGAATAAATTTATAAACTAATTCAAATCCAATTTGAATTATCAAATTTATTTTTCACATTTTTTAAATAAAAATAATAATAAATTCAAAACTAATTATTTGTATTATTTATTAATTTTGAAACTTATAATTATTATTTAATTAATTAATTTTTTAAAAATGAATAATTAATTAATCTCAATTACATATTGTAATATATGGTCACACAATTTAATAATTATTTATTTATGTATTTTATTATTGTTCATTGTTTTATTTTAACTACTCCTCATTTAATTATTATTTGAATTTGTTTAATTTATTTTTACCAATATTAATTTATATTGTTTATTAATTAATTGTTGTTAGTTGTAATTTATATGTGATTGTGTGTGCTCGTGGTGACTTGGGCGTGTGAGAAAGGAAGAGGAGGAAAGTATGACATTTTCGGTAACAACAAATGGAAGGGAAAGAATCAAAGGTGACAATTATTGTGGCAATGTGATTGTGATTTCCTTGCTAATTTCAAAAATGAGGGAGTTAATTGGAGGAGATTTTATTCTCTTTGTTAGCTATCTAAGAAGTTAATGCCATGAAGGTGTTGATCTGAATTTTTGGGAGATCAAAAGAATTTTCAAAATTCAAAGGGAGAGGGAATCAAGTGATATAAATATGGAAATAAGGTAGCATTATTAGGCTTGGCTTGATTTGATTTGATTTAGGATTGATGGTCATTTAAGTGTGATTGAGTGATCAGGATCTTGGGTGATTAGGCAATTAAAGGACGTACAATGCATGACACTATGACTAGGGTCAAGATTCGGTGATAATACTTTGAAAGAATCATGGCATTGATTGAGGATCCTAGGAATTAATGGGAATCAATCACCATTATGGTGCTAGGTGGTACACGCCTATAAATAGAGGTGATTGCCTCTCATTTTTCTTCACATACCAAAAAATAGAAGGAAAGCTAGAGAGTGGCATCAGAAAATAGTAAAGGAAAGCTAGAGGGTGGCGTGAGCAATAGAGAAGGAAGGCAAGAGTGAGGCTCGGTATTTTGGAAGAAATAGTATAGAAGTAATCGAGATTTGGTGGTAAGCTTTCATGGCTAGTCTCTTTATGAATTTCTTCTTATTTCATGCTTAACTATGATCTATTTTCTCGTTTGTTTAGAGGTATTCAAATGATACAACAAGAGGGTGTGATTGAGGGCTCGGCTACTACCGATCCAAAGAGGTATCAATTATTTTTCTTTGAGGTTATTATGGTGGAATTATGTTATGTTTATTTTTATGATTTTGGCGGAATAGTATTTTGGGATTTTATTGTTTGGCATGGCCCATGCAAACACGTGTGGAGCTTAGAATTTTAGTGGGTTATGTTTTATATTTTTTATTTTAAGCAAAGGTTATTATGGTGATAGGTTTGTTAGAACTACCTCGGGGACCTATGGACCTATAATTTCATGATCCAATAAATTTATTCATTACATACAATTCAATTCTCAGTTAATTATTCATAATTAAAGTATGGATAAGATCATCGTTTGACTTCTTTAATTATTTCTTATTTTCAAGTACCATAAACTTTACTAATGAAGGTTAATTCATAAAATGATTTATGAATTTGAGCTCAATAACCTTTTAGTTCCAAAAGTTAACCCTTAAGGGAACCATTATTCAATTCCACTCAGAACGGTATAGAGTCCTTATCTTTATATTATGTCACCGACCATTTACATCAATGAGTCCCCAAAATAAAAGTTTTCAACTTGATCATTCTGACAAACCATAACGAGTGAATCAAAGGACTCAAATGACATAAACAAGAGTTCATAGTAACTTCAGGATTGAAATCAATTTGTATATGATCATCTTATTGATATTTTTAATTAATACTTATAAATCATTTTACCAAAAATCCATAGAAAAAAACTTTTAAAAAGGTCGTGTGTGCACACTTTTAGTTTAGTAAACAGAAATACAACTAATCTTTCACAGAGTTATAACAAAAAAATTATTCCAAAAGAAATAATAAACTTCCAAGTTTTTCTTTTCAAAATGGTGATCCATCAAAATCCTCCCCAGGCTAGGCCACATGTACATATCTGAAAGCAGACTCTGGCGCTCACCATCCCACTTTTCCTTTGTACTTACCTACAACATGAAACAACTAGGTAAGCGAAAATTCTTAGTAAGAATAGACTTACAACACAAGTATACTAAACTCAGTAATGGGTTGACCTAAGGTAGTTATCGCTACCGGTCATTAGGGTATTGGATAGGTTCGTACCCTATCATATAATTCTAAAGTAATGGCCCAATCAGAATCAAATACTTTGAACCACTACCGCCTTCGTTTGTTGACACATCAAACAGTGTGCCACGTACTCCGCTACATCTCTCTTCATTCCTACCCACCAAAAGTATCTTATGAGATCCTGATACATCTTAGTGGCTCCCGGGTGCATAGCGTAACGAGTATTATGAGCCTAATAAAATATTTGTTTCTTGATCTCCTTATCATCAGGCACGCATAGTCTACCCTTGAAACCAAACACTCCATCCTCTGAGATGTGAAACCCCTGCTGCATGTCTTTCTTAGTCTCATGCACCAGTCATTGGATCCACGGATCTGCAAGTTGTCCCCATTGGATTGCTTCCATGATCGTGGGTTGCATAGATAAATTTGCTAATCTACCCACTATGATTTCCAAATCCAATTTGGAGATATCGGTCTGCAGTTCTTGGGGTATTTCCTTCAATGTCATTACATACGCCATTGGCTGCCAACTCAATGCATCAGCTACTTTGTTAGACTTGCCTTTGTGGTACAGTATATCGCAATCGTACTCAATAAACTATTCCAACAGTCTTTGTTGTCTCATGTTTAACTCATTCTAGGTGAAGAAATATTTCAAAATTTTGTGGTCAGGGTATATGTCGCAGTGGACCCCATACAAATAGTGTCTCCAAATTTTTAATGTGAACACTACTGCTGCTACCTCCAAGTCGTGGGTTGGATAGTTTTTCTCGTAATTTTTCAATTGTTGGGAGGCATAAGCGATCATCTTCCTGTGTTGTATTAATACGGCTCTGAGTCCTTGACCTAATGCATCACTATAAATAGCATATCCCTCGGTACCCATTGGAATAGTGAGTACGGAAGGTGTCATTAATATGGTCTTTAGCTCTTGAAAACTCAGTTTGCACCTGTCCATCAACTTAAATTTGACGTTCTTTTAGGTTAGTGCGGTCATAGGCGTCGCTATTTCGGGAAAAACCTTCCACTAAGCGCCTATAATACCCTGCAAGGCCCAAGAAACTACGAACTTCTTGTGCATTCTTCAGGGCCTTCCATTGTTTCACCACTTCAATTTTGGGTGGATTGATTACAATTCTGCCTCCTGACACCACGTGCCCTAGGAAGCTTACTTGAGTCAGCAAAAATTCACACTTGGAGAATTTGGCGTACAACTTCTTCTCGCGTAATCGTTGTATCGGACACTTTCTGAATGTCCATCTGTATCTCAAACTTTTTGACATGAGACACCGGGTCACCATACCCGTCAAAGTTCGAAAGCGTGAGCATCTTAAACTTGCTAGGAGTTTATGCCACAGCTATCCTTTGAACGAAAGGAGTGCCCCTTCTCTTGTCGTACTCGATATGAGACGTCCTTCCCCCGACCAGCTGTTGTACTGCCTAGTTCAGGGCATCTATTTCGGCTTGCACGGCGTCAGGAATTGCCGGGGCCTCTGCTACTGGGGGAATGTACTCATCATGTTGCTCCCGGCGGTCGTTGAGTACATCTCTTAAGTCTTCGTCTCTTCGCCGTTGCTCGCTCACTCCGAGCCGATTAAAGACGTTATTTTGTCTGGGCTGCCCCCCAGCATTACGTCTCTCAGGCTGGTCCTCCCTAGGTGGTGGGCTTCTGCCCCCACCTCTCTCTTCATTTCTCCGACCGGCATTTCCTCTACCTGAGTCGGCCTCATTGTAACCATGTCCATCTCTAAACCTCGATTGGCTATGGTGGGATCGACTGTCCCCTCAGTTGCCTCCTCGGGCCGGAACTTCCCAAGCATTAGACGGTGGCCTGCGCTGGTCGGTAGGTCCCCGTGCATTATCATGCCGTGGGGGCCCTGGACCGAAGAGCTTATCTCTGAGTTCCTTCTGTTACCAGAAGGACGCTGCCCCCTACTCAGTGGGTTCGGCTCTTCACCTCTATGGCATCTAGGACTTCGGGGCTGCTGCCCGACCCTATTCTGCATTGGCTGTGGGGGATTGCCTCGACTAGCCTGAGATGGAGGCTGCGCTTCAGGATCCCTTGGTGGGACAGCATCCTGAGGCATTGGCGGCTGCTCGGGCCTTTGGGGGCTCGACGGCTGAATCGGCGGGCTAGGATTGGGACCCCTTTGGCGTGGCCCATTTGCGAGTTGATCAGGCTGTGAGGCAGGTGCAACCTGATTCCTAGCCAACTGCAGGGCTGCTTCGAGGGATGCCATGGCCTCCCTCTGAAGACGATCCATCTCCGCCTGTCTTTCACTCAGCTCCTGGTGCTGTCGCTCTATCTCTTGTTGCTTCCGCGCCATAATCTCTGCAACACTTTCTTGGCTGGCCCTTAGATTGGCCAGTTGTTCCTGCAATACCCCCAGGGTATTTCTCAGCGTCTCAGAATCCAGTTCTTCCTCATCAAATTCCAAATGTGGCTCATTTTCATCCATGTTTGGAGGAGGAGGAGGCGGTTGAGATGGTGCAGCGCTAGCCGTCTGCCCAATTTCCTTTGTTGTTTTCGCCATTACTGCTTCAACAATTTTGTATCAAGCTCTCAACGAAAGCACCAGAATGTTGACCCTTGTTTTGGTCAACTGACACGGAGTCAAAACGCCTGATGTGGATAGATGTGTGGGAATGAATATAATGGCAAAAACAGTACAGAACACAAGAAATTATAGTGGTTCGGCCCCAAAAACTGGTAATGACCTACGTCCACTTAAGCTATTATTGATAGGAGATCTCAAAGGAGTGATCAAAGAGCTAAGGTTCTCTGAGTTTCACAAACCTGAGAGAGATAAATAGTACAATCGTAATACAATCGCCCTAATTCTCTCGTAAGTGTGTAATTTCAATTAAGCAAAAGCCAAAAGTCCCTTCCTTGATCTATCTTTTTCTATTTATAGGCTCAAGGAGGATTACATGAATTTGTTACAGATATTCTCTCCTAATTAATCGGATAGTCAGGAATTATTGGAGATAATCTCGAAATTGATTATGATCTCCACAAGATCATTTTGAAATATGCGGAGTATACAACCATGCTGGTTGTAAGGAAAACTCAACTGCCACGCCAGGAAGGTCTTACTAGTCGATGTTCGAACAGAACTCTGCCAGGTGTTAGCCACTTGTTTAAAAATGCTTGCCACGTCACCTGTGCCTGTTCTTTGGATAACATTTGCCTCCCAAGTTTATTTATTACGACCAACAATAAATAAACTTTAAGGGAAACGACTCTTCGATTACCCCACCAGATCTGTCAGAGTAGTTCGTGCATCCTTGGGAAAAGTAACCTACCCCTGTCTAATCACGACTTTTCAGTTCCCAAGTAACCAATTGACAGCTATCAACCTTCCCCATGCTTCGAAAAGAGGAAACTAATGATTACTTCTTCTTTCATGCCACGGACAAAAAATATATATAGCCTTCTCAGAGTCTTCTTTTCCTTTTTACGCAAGTTATTTCTCCTTCAAGAAACCCTAAAATCAGAACCTTCATTCTCTATGAAGACCATCTTTTAGCGTTTCAAGAACCAGCCATCCGTTCATCTACGCTTGAAACACCTTCAAACCTCCATGATCTTTGCTTCGGTAAGTTTCAGAACTTTTCTGCTTTTTATTTTTGTCGTGCATGTCTCTGTGAGTTAAATGTTAAGTTCTGGTGTTGTCTGTGTTCCTGGGTTGATATGCATGAAAGTAGTGGATTTATCGAGTGATACTAGATAGGATGATTTTTTCTTTGCCATTTACGAGTTACGAGTTAGTTTGATAACCGAGATCATAAATTTAGGACGTAAAACCGAAGTAAAAATTCGATTTTTATCCTAGTTGAAAAACTGAGTTTTTCCTGCCCTTAAAGGAGTTGAAAAAGCTTTTTCAAAAACTTTTTATTTTCACTTTCTGATCTCCCTTTCATACTGTTCGTGTGAAAAAATTAGTTTTTTGTTAGAAGGTTGTTGTATAAAAGTTTGAATTTTATACACGACCAGCATTATTCTAACTGACTTTCTAGATTCTCCATCCTCACCTCCCCATTTTTCTGTTCGCAGATTTTAATGCCAGATTTGTGGGGAGGTGAGTGGCCAATCGAAGACAATCTTCTTGCGCAACTGCTTGAAGGCGAAGAACAGCTGACTCAGCATGTTCACGAGATTCCATTCTTAAGACTTTCTTCTTCTAGACCTCAACCATCACCACCTAAAATGGCCCGCTCTAAATCTCCAGGAAAAAAGAAACCAAACCCTGAAAACAATCCAAATCCTCCTACCCAGCCTCATTCACAGGCTAGGATTCCCTCGACCAGTGGTCGAGAAAACATTGCCCCGGACCCTCGCATTCAGGTCAGGGCTCGCCCTCGGCATTCAAACCTTCCTGATGTCGAGTAGTATCTTTCTCCCCTCAGCCAGGTGACTCCCAGGATGCTTGCCAAGTACCTTAGGAAGTATCCTCTCACTGGGGTCAATCTCAAGATCCTTGCTGCCGACCAGAGGGCTAACTTGCCTGAAGGCGTCTACAGCGCCTGGTCGAGGTACCATATAGAGGCGGGGGCTACCCTTCCTCTACATCCGTTCTATCAGGGGGTGGCAAACTACTTCAGTGTTGCCCCCTTTCAAATTACTCCAAACGGATATAGAATGCTTGTTGCACTCTATATCCTTTACAAATTCAAAAAATGGCCAGAGCCTACTCCTCACGAGGTCAACTTCCTTTTTGACCTTAAGTCCAACCCTCAATAGTCCGGGACGGGCTTTTTTAATTTTTGTCTTCAGGAAACAAACTGAACATTCTTGAGTGACACCACCCATATCTCCAACGTCGGCAAATACAACCAGGAGTATTTCCTCACACCCAACATGACTACGAACAACTTGGCCTTCGCTCGAGGAGGTAAATGTCCTTTTCCACTGGTCGTTACTTTTTCTTAGAAAATTTCTTTGTACTTATCTAGAGTATCTTGTGCCTTTTAGGACCACGGCTACGCCCAAACCCAACACCAGACATGGTGTTGAGGTCCAACGCATTGGCCAGGATGACTGACGCTAAAAAAAAGCGTTAAGTCTCTGGTCATTGATGAAAACTTGAGGCTGTCTGGCCTCCTAACCCCTCATCAGGAAACGAGAGATCCCGTGGTGGCAGATGCCACTGCCGAGGGGCATCCTGAGCAGCAACCCCCAGCGTCCCCTCCTTGAAGGAGACCGACTGGGGTTATGATCAGGGAACCGACTGGCACCCCCTCAGTAGAAAGGCCTTTTGCCCCCCAAGGGAAGGGGAAACAAAAGGCAGCAGAAGTTTTCGTAGACTTGGATGAGTCTTCAGACGAAAACGGTACTGTTATTTCGCTTTTAAATAGCTTGCCAATTCCCTGTCACTTATTTGACGGGGACGGTAGTTTTACGTATAATCCAAATCTAGGGCCAGACTTCTTCGTGCCAGAGAGTGAGTGTATGACTAGTAAAGTCAGTAGTGTAGCGACAAGCAGTACTAGCTCGGGTATTGGACTTTGTGATTTTCCTTACTTCTCTTCTGATGTATCGTAATTTGTCATCTATTTTTGTCTTACTATCTGCATGCTTATCTTTTTCTGTAGAAATGGCCTCCCTCAACGTTTTTGACTTGTACCAGACTCAGGAGGAGGAGGAAGTTCCCCTGGTTTGACGGAGGAAATCGGCCAAGAGACAAGATGGCGAGTCTAGCCAAGCACCCTCAGCCAAGAAGGGTCGAGCAGATGATCCTTCAAAGGATGGGCCCTCTGGCTAAGCTTCTGCTTAACCATCTGCTCCTGCTGAGAAGGAGGCCCCGCCCGTTGCCACGAATCCTTTGCCCACAGCTCCAAAAGAACAGGCCCAGCAAGCCGAACTTCCTAGGGCCAGACTCTCGAGCCGCTCCCTGCGATCAGCTAAGGATCACCTTGCTCATATCCTGAAGCATGACCGTTGCAGGGAGGCAATGGCTGAGGCTGAGAACATGGGGGTCGATCAGATCCTCAACAGGGCTCTTAATGAAGTGGCCAATGTAAGCACTCTTTCTCCTTTTGCTATTTTGGTTTTTATTTTTCCTTCTTGTAATATAGCCTAACTCTTATTCTTTGACTGCAGGCCATGCTGACAATGACTGCTGCTCGTACTCGCGCTGGTGCCAGCATCGAGCAGTCTCAGGTGAAGGTCATTGAGGAGCTTCAAGCCGCAGAGGCTAGGCATGTTGGGGAGTTAGAGGTGGTCACCCAGCAGAAGGATGCCTTGGTGGCAGAGCTGGCAGAGAAGCAAGCTTCTGTGGAAACTCTCAGGACGCAGAGGGATGACTACCAGGAGTCCACCCGAATCCAATGGCGTGTAGTCAAAAAACTTAGGGAGGAGCATCTTGCTAAGGACACGACAATTGCTGTTCTTCAAAGCCAAGTGGAGCAGCTTTAGCTCACCAATGCTAAGGACCTGGAGAGGTATAAGAACATGACACTTCGGTGTTTCTACGATTTTTGGAAACATAACCAAAGTGCCGATTTCAGTTACCTTCCAGAGGATGCAAGGAAGGCTGAGCTAGCCCGCTGCACTGCTCGGTTGGCTACCAAAGAGAGAGCTAGGGTCCCTGCTTCCCCAAGCATTCAACCAACCGCCGGAGTGGAGGGAGGAGAAGTTGCAGGAGACGCAGCTGATCGAAATTCTCCAACGGATCCTCCTACTCCTCAAGCTCCTTAGAGTTTTTTGTTTTTTTTTTGCTTTTCTTTAATTACATGACCTACGGGTCGTTATGTAAAGATAGATTCCTTTTTAATTTTGCTGCATGGGCATCATATTTTCCTTTTACTTTCGAACAATTACATCCAAGCAGTACTGCTTGCGGTGTAAAAGAATTCCCTTTGATATTATAATAGTTTTTATTATTATAACATCTGTTCGCATGACCAAACTTAACATAGTACTTTGGCTTGATTTAACAAAATATAAATTTTGAAAAATACTCTAAGTACCGTAGCATGCTTTCACTTATTTTGTTCATGTGTTTACATACCTCTTGGTATGCTTTGCTATCGATGTACCTTATATGCCCCTCAAGTGACTGAGGAGCTTTAGGTCCTTAGTCACTTGCCTTGACCACGACCTGTACGAGCATTACTGCTTGGTATAAAATGCAACACTTATAATACAACAAAACAACACACGTAATGAACAAATACTTGTAAAAAAAAATTTACAAAGGTTGGCAAGAATGACTGGCTGCGCACAGTCCCTTATAATACTCGTATTAAAATGGACTAAACATGTCTTTACGAGTGATCTTTTAAAAAGATCTTACACTTATAAGCGATCAGTCATACAACATGACTAACCCTTTTTCAAAACTTGTAAATAGTAAAAAATTAATACAAGCCAGTCCTTTAATAAGGATTGTTTATTGATAATACTTGCGCATGTGTTCTCCATTTAAGCGTGCAAGTTTGTATGTGCCTGGGTGAAGGACTTCTTCAATCTGGTAAGGTCCTTCCCAGTTTGGTCCGAGTACTCCAGCAGTTGGGTCGCGGGTGTTTAAGAAAACTCATTGAAGTACTAGGTCTCTGACGTTGAACTTTCTTTCTTTTACTTTCGAGTTAAAATACCGGGTGAATTTTTGCTGGTACGCAGCTACTCAGAGTTGGTCTTTTTCTCGTTTCTCCTCAAGCGAGTCTAGGGACTCCATCAACAGTTGGCTATTTTGGTCTAGGTCGTATGTGATTCTTCGATGTGAGGACGGATCTAACTCGACTGGAAGCATAGCCTCATACCCATATGCTAAGGAAAACGGGGTATGACCTGTTGCAGTTCGATGAGAAGTTCTATACGACCAGAGTACTTCGGGCAGTTGTTCTGGCCATGCTCCTTTAGTTTCTTCGAGCCTTTTCTTCAGGGTATCCTTAAGTGTTTTATTCACTGCTTCGACTTGCCCATTTTATTGTGGATGCGCGACTGAAGAAAAGCTTTTGACTATTCCATGCCTTTCGCAGAAGTCTGTGAATAGGTCGCTGTCAAACTGGGTGTCGTTGTCTGAGACAATCTTTCGAGGCAATCCATATCAGCAAACAATGTTCTTGATGACAAAGTCAAGAACTTTCTTTGTCGTTATGGTAGCGAGTGGCTCAGCTTCTGCCCATTTGGTGAAGTAGTCGACTGCTACAACTGCGTATTTTACTCCACCTTTTCTCGTTGTCAAAGATCCAATTAAATCGATACCCCATATTGCGAAGGGCCATGGACTTTGCATTTACTTTAACTCGTTAGGAGCTGCGCGTGGGATCTTGGAAAATCTCCGACACTTATCACATTTTTGCACAAACTCCATTGAGTCTTCGTTCATAGTTGGCCAGAAATAACCCTGCCTCAGAATCTTTTTCGATAAGCTCTGCCCCCCAACGTGATCCCCACAGAAGCCTTCATGTACTTCCTTCATCAGCTCTTTAGCCTTTTCGGTGTAATACATCTGAGCAGTGGCATGGAGTATCCTCTTCGGTATAGAATACCATCGACCAATATATACCTAGCAGCCTGTCTCTGAAGAGTCTTGGCTTTGTTTCTATCTACTGGTAGTACACCATTTGTGAGATACTCCAAGTACGGTGCCATCCATGTATCTTCTACCCAAATTTCCATACTGGTTTCATCTGCTCGTATGCTCGGCTCACGCAGTTGTTCCACTGGCACTTTATTTAAAGTGTCAGCATCTTTCGCACTCGCGAGTTTGGCTAAGGCATCTGCGTTTGAATTCTGATCTCGAGGTATTTGCTGGAGGGTATACTTCTCGAATTGCGCCAATAGATCTTTGGTTTTGTTCAGGTAGGCCACCATTTTCAGGCCCCGTGCTTGATACTCCCCCAAGACCTGATTCACTACCAGCTGTGAATCACTATAAATATCCAGCACTTTTTTACTCATGTCTTTGGCCAATCTTAGCCCAGCGAGGAGTGCTTCATACTCAGCTTCATTGTTTGATGCGGTGAAATCGAACCTAATAACGCAGTGAAATCGATGCCCTTCTGGCGTTATCAATATCACTCCTGCTCCAGCGTGAGATTTGTTGGACGATCCGTCTGTGAATAACTTCCACGAAAGAGCTTCAACTTGGGGCTCAGGCGCACTAGGTTTTTCACACTGCTCATTGTCTGAGAGCTCAATGAATTCGGCGATAAGATCAGCCAAGACTTGTCCCTTTACTACTGCTCGTGGTGAATATGTGATATCGAATTGCCCGAGTGTGACTGCCCATTTTAACAAGCATCCTGCCGCCTCCGGTTTTTGTAGAACTTGCCGAAGGGGCTGGTCAGTTAAGACTGTGATGGGATGGGCTTGGAAGTAAGGACGTAACTTCCTTGAGGCCAAAATTAAGCAATACGCTAATCTTTCAATAGGAGGATACCTCAATTCGGCACCGATTAACCTCTTGCTAAGATAATAAACTGCCTTTTGTACGCCTTCTTCCTCTCGTACTAGCACCGCACTAGCAGTATATTCGGTGATCGCCAGGTAAATGAACAAAGTTTCTCCATCTATAGGCTTTGATAAAACATGAGGCTGTGCCATGTGGGCTTTTAAGGCTTGGAAAGCATGTTCGTAGTCTCCAGTCCACTCGAAATTCTTGTTGCCTCTAAGTAGATTAAAGAAAGGGACGCATTTATCCGTCGACTTTGAAATAAATCTACTGAGTGCGGAAATCCTTCTAGTTAAAATTTGCACATCCCACATTTTGGAGGACGTCTTTGACTACAGCTCAGGGGACGAGTCCATAGTTAAGGACTAAAGCTTTTCACGTAGGTCCTTCAATAAAATGTTATCGAATAAGATGAGACTTTTTTAAAGAAGCCTTAAGAACTTATGGCTTTTCATTTATGGTTATTAAACCCTTTATGGGAAGTCAAAATTTCAGAATAATTTTTTAACAAACTTTGAATGTCATGGTTTAATAATTTTCCTCTCGCAAACTCTAAGTGTTGTGGATATGGAATGTATGATAATATTCACAAATATATATCAAACAATTATGCGATCTATCCTCTCTTTTGATTTTCTTTCGGTACCTTAGAATCTCATAAATTCAACAAGAGGAAGAGGATGCAAGGAAAAAGGGAGAGGTCGAGGAAAGGGTGTCTCCACATGATCTAGCGCCACAACAATTCTTGATTTGGGATTACCACCAGCCCAACCCGTAGCCGCAGCTGCACCAACTGTGGAATTGTCTCGCAAAGATAGCAAGATTGAGGGAACAACTAAGGCAAATAGATGAGGAGTTGGCTCATGCCAGGCAAGTACCCTAAGTGCCCCAAGTACCAGTGGCACAGTCTGAGCCTCCAATACCACCACCTGCACCACTGCCTATGGCTTATGAATTTGAGCCGGTCTATGAGCATTTCAGAAACCAAGCCCCACCTAGCTTCGAAGGGAAAGTTGATCCTATGGTGGCAGAGGATTTGCTGAGATCAGTTGAGGCCATCTTTGATCACATGGAGTTGAATGATCACCAGAGAATTTCATGTGCAGCCCACCTACTCAAGTTGGATGCAAGGATATGGTGGGATGTGGTCAAACAGACTTGTGACATGAATGCTATGACCTGGGCAGACTTTGTTCAAGCATTTGGAAAGAAGTACTACAGTGCATTTATATTTTTGACCAAGGTGGATGAGTTCATGACTTTGGTTAAGGGGAACCTCTCTATCACTAACTATGCACAGAAGTTCGATAGGTTGGCTAAATTTGTGCCTGAAGTTGTACCAACTGAAGCCCTGCGAGTCCAGAGGTTTATGAGAGGACTCAGGCCAATGATTGCTAGGGATGTTAAGATGACCAGTGATGAGGTGGTCAGTTATGCAGAGGTATTGGATAAGGCACTCGAAGCGGAATATTTGGAGGATCGAATATGGAAGGACAATGCTGCCAGAAGGGAGGCCAACCGAAACAAGGGCTTCCACGGCGGCAATAAGAGGAAAGAAAATGAAGGGCAGAACAGTGGCACTAACAAGAGGCCTAGACCCCTGACCACATATAACAACAGTCATAGCCACCACAACCACTGCAACAGTCACAATAATGATTTTATGAGCTTTACAATAGGAATATGTTCTTATTGTGTATTTATTTATTTAAATGTTTGAATGTATTAAAAGTGTTTAATAACATTGTCATGCATTATAACATGTCATTCATATTACCCACACAATATATCTAATTCAAGTATACATCTCATATCGATCATAAACATGTTTGAATTAGAAACGTCCTCTTTGATTATATGCATTAAATGAATCATATAATAAATCTAAAACAAAGCAGTAAAATTGATATTGAGTGTTAATTTCAAGACCTATTTGATAATTAATTTTATTAGAGCATTTATTGACTAGATAGTTTAAGGGCCTATTTAGTAAGATTATTAAATATTGTTTAATGAGTTAAATTCTTAATGAGATTAGTAAATATTAGAATATCATTTGGTAAATTAATTTGATTAATTTAATCAATTAAAAAGCATAGGATGTTTTGAGAAAACACATATTCTAAAATAGTGAGTGGGAGAAGGGTTAATAATAATAACTCCTATGGTCTGCATTATTAGTTAACATTGATGTTTTATAGAATGGGCCTCGAGGCGCCTTTGTTTGTGTCCCCCTTAGGAAGGTTTCTGACTGTGTTATTATTCAAGGTTAACTTATATATAGAATAGGATTGATGATGTATTTCAAGTTTAACTCGCCCTAAGGCAAACTCTTGAGTTAAGTCATTAATCTAAAATAATGGGTTACACTAACAAATCTTAACTAGGCTTTTGAGCGAACTAGTTAATCTTGACCAAACTAGCGGTCATTCGTAAGTTAAAAATGAAAATAGTTGATTTTAAGTTTTCACTTATGAATTTGAGAAGTATCTCAAAATTAATTTAAGAGTAGGATTGATGATGTATTTCAAGTTTGAATGACCCTAAGGAACACTCTTAAGTTAATTCATTAATGTAAAATAATGGATTACACTCACAAAGCTTAACTAAGCTTTCGACCAGACTAGTTAATCTTTACCAAACTAGCAGTTGTTCGTAAGCCAAAAGAGAAAATAGTTGATTTTAAGTTTTCACTTATGAATTTGAGAAGTGTCTAAAAATTAATTTATGATTAGTCTGACTTACCGTAAGGCTGGTCCATTAATTTTTAAATTAATTTATAGCAGAATTAGTGACAATTGTTGTTATGTGTTATTTAAATTTGTCGCATTCATGCGTCTTATTTACTATTCCAAAATTGTTGATGTTCATAATATATGATCAATTCATTTTGTTGTATTTATTTATTTCAACAATGATGAATTCAAACCTTATTACTGCTTTACTTGCAAATGAGAAATTACTGGTGATAATTTTATGAAATGGAAATCAAATATGAACATTTTTTTGATCTATAAGAACCACAAGTTTGTCTTTATTAAGGAATGTCTTGAGGTCCCTGCTGCCACTGCTCCCAAAATTGCTAGGGAGAAGTATGATGCTTGGATTTTATCAAACAACAAGGCTAAGTGTTACATTCTTGCTAGTATGAGGGATGTACTTAAAGAAAAGCATGAATACATGGAGACTGCATATGAGATATGGGAGTCTCTTCAAGCCATGTTTGGACAACAGTCCGATCAATGCAGACACGAGGCTACTAGAACCTACATGAACATGAAAATGAAGAAAGGAGTTTCTGTAAGAGAACATGTTCTAAACATGATCAATACAATGGATGATGCGGAAGTTCATGGAGCAACCATTGATGAGAGAACTCAAGTTAGTCTAATACTTGAATTACTCACTCCATCTTTTTCCACATTTACTATCAACTATGTTATGAACAAGATAGAGTATAATATGACCCAACTGTTAAATGAGTTGCAGACTTTTGAATCACTGAATAAGAGTAATTAAAAAGTAGAAGAAGTAAATGTTGGTGATTCTAAACCTTCCTCTTCAAAAGGGAAAAATAAGAAGAGAAAGAAATTCCATGACAAGGACAATGACAAATAGGAAAGGAAGCCTAAAAAGTCATCCAAGCGCAAGGAGAACTGTAGAGACCCAAATTTGCTAATAAGGCTTGGGGCCTTGATTAGCGTGCCTGGAAAGCAATAATTGTTATATTTTATTAATATATGTGAATTTAATGAATATACGATTAAAGCGCATGTTTAGGCGATTAAATATGCATGTGGGCCCCATTTGGTTGTTAGGGGCATATTTGTAATTTTAGCCCGTTGAGGGCATAAATGTGATACAAGTGATATTTGTGATATAATGGTGATATATTTGTGATGCACGTTCCGAGACGGTCCTAGGGAGCTGTTTAGCTAGGAAAGTCACAACAGGGTCAAATACCCGGCTCGGGAGGAGCTTAGGGGTATTTTGGGAATATTGTAAAGTGTTCGACAATTATTGAGTAGCGGTTAATGATAGTAAATTACCTTTGGGTCTTTAAGGGGAAATTAGGACTTTTTGGCAGCTGGTTAAGATTGGATAAGGGCTGGGAATTATTAGAACAGTTTAGAAAAGGCTAAGGAAAGGAAAAAAAAAATAGAACTTCTCATCTCTCACTCTCTCCCATGTGATTTCCTCTCCCCCCCCCCCCCCCCCCCCCCCACCCCCTTGTTGATTGGGAGCTTGCTAAGTTTTGAGGATTTTGGGCTAGTGAATTGAAGGAATTCGGCTGCTGTGGCTAGGAAAGTTAGCTCAAGGGTGTGTTAAGCTCAAAGGTAAGGAATTCATCCTTGTCTTCTTTAAGTTTTCAAGCTTGACTTTGAGAGTTTGAAAATGGAAGTTTAAAGCTGGATTGGTGGTCTGTTAGTGTGAGAATTCAGCTTGGGAATCAAAAGAGGTTTAGCTTGGAGTTGGAATTGGAGGAAGCTCAAGGTCAAATCCTTGTTTGAGGTAAGAATTCCATGCATTTCTGAGGTTATGCTCTGTTATGGTTTAAGTTTTATAAGGTTTTGAACTAATTTGTGAATCATGGGTTTGAATGTGTATCTAGGCTTGTTGTTGATGTTTCTGAGTTGTTAGATGGTCTATATGGAGTTTTGGATTGAATTTGAGACTTAGGTATGCTTTGGTATTGATTTGGGAGTGTTTTGGCTCGGAGAAAACATTGGGAAAAACCCAGATTTCTGGGTTCGAGTATGGGCGTCGCAGCCCTATTCTTCCGTGTCACGGTGCTAGGATGCATCAGAGGAAGGGAACCTTTCTGGGGGCCTCGGCCCTTATGGGTTAGTGCCACGGCGCTAGGCCATTTCTGGGAAGGGAAAATTTTCAGTTTTTAAGCTTTTGCCCAGGGGGCTCGGGGGACGCTTCCGCTACCTTGTGTGGGAAACTGGGAGGTCCCAAGAGCACGGGATTGAATCTGGGAGATGATTATAATTGGTTAGTAATGATAGTGTTATGTATGTGCTGTGACTAGGTTTCCAGTGAGGCTCGGGTTAGAGGACCGTGCTCGTGATTTCGGTGCTCAAGAAGCCCGGGACACAAGTAAGAAAACCGTTGTACCCCTAGCGCAGGGCAAGGACCCATAGTTTTGTTGGAGGGCATGGGCCTATATGATTATGTGCAGGGCATAGCCCATTGACTGTGTTAAAGCGTGTTTAAGTGTTTCATTAATTATGTTATATATGTAAATATGTGAATGATCGGCAAGAGCCGGGAACGGTGTACGCCGAGAATGTAAAGGGCTGAGAACGGCGAAGGCAGAGTGCAGCAAGGGGCCGGGAGTAGCGTTTAGCACGCGGAGTGTGAGTTGCTAGGGTGAGACGCTAAAGGATGCCTAGGATATCCTTACGGTGTGGATCACAAACCCAGGGCTTGGTAGATCGCCTGGGACAGCATGGTCGTATGTGTTTAGCCTATTGATGGCCTGTTTATATGTTAAGTGATTTATATGCATATGTTATCTATTTGTTTGGGGTTTTCTTGCTGGGCTTCGGCTCACGGGTGCTCTGTGTAGCAGGTAAGGTCAAGGGAATGATTGGGCAACCTTGAGTATGGAGGGCGTGAGGCGATGCGTACATGTCTGGTCTGCCTGGCCGCCACGGCCGGGGGTATTTTTGGGAGTTGTTTTGTACTGGATTCTATTTTGTCGTTTAGTCGACTTTAAATACAGTTTGAGTTGTAAATATTTATAAACGGTACTTTCTTTTGGGATCCCTAATGTAAAACACTCATAATTTTCAATGAATGATTACATTTTCAAACTATGTGATTTTAATACAGTTTAGTTACACTTTTGAGCTTAATGCTTGGTTAGCAAGCTGAATGCACCCTTTTAAACCCACTTAGTAATGACTCTAAGGTAGTAGGGCGTTACAACTTGGTATCAGAGTGAGCCAAGGTTTATGGTTTCTGGTGATTGATCGAACATGTACGCTCGCTGTCAGTGACAAGCTCGACTCAGGGTTGGTTGGTTATAATTGACCTATATGTTTGAGTATGTGCTGAAATGCCCTGTTTGCCTTTTTATTTCATATAGAGCATGATGAATGAGTCAACATATGCATGATGCCAGGGCATGGCCCGTTGAGTGTTACATTCTATTTGTGTGTTGTGTGGTTTATGGTTATGGTTGGTTGATGTGGATTGGGAGGTGGTTTTGGATTTTGTTATCATGCATGATGAGCGGCGTCGTTGATTGCAGGCATATTGTTGTGATGCCTCAACAATCATCCAGACTCTGCGGCAGCCGAGCCGAGGATGACAATTAGGGTTAGGACCCTCCACCTGCCCCACAGAATTGGCAACATACAGAAGCGAGATTGCAACGAACAGAAGAAGAACTCTGACAGCTGAGGCAACAGGCCCCTCCAGAGGTCACTGGGTTGCCAGTTCAGTAGGTAGTGGCGCCGGTGTCGGTTCAGCCTGTGATGGAAAATAGGTGGGAACCTTTGTATGAAAGGTTCCAAAAGCAACATCCTCCCACCTTTGAGGGTGGACCAGACCCACTGCGAGCAGAGAAGTGGATGAATATGGTTTCCTCTATCCTGGATTTCATGAGGGTTGAGGAGAATGAGAGAGTTTCATGTGCCAGTTACATGTTTAGAGAGGATGCCCGCATCTGGTGGGATGTAGTGGTTCAGAGAAGGAATGTGGCAGTCATGACCTGGGAAGAATTCAAGAATATCTTCAACGAGAAATATTACAGTGTCGCAGTCCGAGCTGCAAAGGTTGACGAGTTCATCAACCTGACTCAGAACCGGTTGACCGTGACAGAGTATGCTTTGAAATTTGATCGATTGGTGAAGTTTGCGCCAGATTTTGTGCCGACTGATGCAGCAAGAAGAGACAGGTTTGTACAGGGATTGGTCGTTATGATCGCCTGTGATGTGAAGATCACCTTGGATCCAGAGACTACTACCTATGCTCAGGTTGTGGACAAGGCCCTTACAGCTGAGAGGGCCGAGGACCATATTTGGAGAGAGAGCGTTGTTAGGCGCGATGCCAGGAGGATGGTGCCTCCTTTTATTGGATCTAGTTGGGGTAGTGACCCAAGTGAGCAGAAGAGGAAGGCCACAAATTCCTTTGTTCCTCCCAGTTCTGATAGAAGGGCACGAGGTGCTTTTGGTGGCCGTCAGGGCGGAAGTGACAACTGGAGGAGTTTTCCAGTGTGTCCTCGGTGCATACGGTGACACTAGGGTGAGTGCAGAATCAGGTCCTACTTTGTCTGTGGGAGTGCCAATCATTTGAAGAAGGACTTCCCACAAGTCAGGAAGGAGGAGCTAAAGCAGGGTGACAGTCTCGCTCCTGCCAGAGTGTTTACTTTGACTCAGACTGAGGCGGAGGCTAGCCCCTCAGTTGTGACAGGTCAGATTTCTAGTGCTAGTTCTTTGTATACTGCATTGATTACTTGGGAGCTACCCATTCATTTGTGTCTGCTAGAGTGATAGATCAACTGTGTAGACCTAGTGCTTTGTATGCTAGGGGTTTTCAGACTTTGTTGCCAACTGGGGAACTGGTAGTCTTTAGGAGATGGATTAGAGCTTTACCAGTAGAGGTAGATGGTAGGGAATTGTCTATTGATCTGTTTGAGCTTGCGATGGATGACTTTGATATGATCCTAGGGATGGATTGGTTATCGAAGTATGGGGCGACGATTGACTGCAAGCGTAGAATGGTGACTTTTGAACCAGAAGGGGAGGCACCCTTTGTATTTGTGGGGATAGCTAGTGGACCGCAGGTACCTATGATTTTTGCGTTGAAGGCTAGAGACCTGATGCAAGAAGGTTGCATACGATTCCTAGCAAGTGTTGTGGATACCTCCAAGGTTGTGTCGGTTGGACCGGGAGAGACCAGATTGGTGTGTGAGTTTCCAGATTTATTTCCAACAGATCTACCAGGGTTGCTGCCGCAGCAGGAGATTGAGTTCGTTATAGAATTGGCGCCAGGGGCGGAGCCAGTATCTATAACACCTTACAGAATGGCTCCGGCAGTGTTGAAAGAGTTGAAGATTCAGTTACAGGAGTTATTGGATTTGGGGTTCATCAAACCAAGTTTCTCGCCATGGGGTGCTCCAGTGTTGTTCATCAAGAAGAAGGATGGATCTCTTAGGATGTGTATTGATTACAGGGAGCTAAACAAGTTAACTATCAAGAACAAGTATCCACTGCCTAGGATCGACGACTTATTTGATCAGTTACAGGGATGTACGGTGTTTTCTAAGATTTATCTCTGGTCATGTTACCATCAGTTAAGGATTAAAGAGGAGGACATACCAAAGACCGCTTTCCGCACGAGGTATGGACACTGAATTCCTGGTTATGTCCTTTGGATTAACCAATGCTCCAACAGCTTTTATGGATATGATGAATAGGGTTTTCAAGGACTATTTGGACAAATTTGTGATCGTGTTCATCGACGACATTCTGGTGTATTCTCAGTCAAAGACAGAGCATGAGCGGCATCTACGGCTTGTATTGCAGCGGTTGAGGGAGCATAAGTTATATGCTAAGTTTAGAAAGTGTGAATTCTGGTTATCGCAAGTTACATTTCTGGGCCATATTGTTAGTAAGGAGGGGATTCAAGTTCATCCAAGTAAGATTGAGGCAGTGAGAGATTGGCCTAGACCGAGTAGTGTTCCTGAAGTGAGGAGTTTCCTGGGATTGGCGGGGTATTATTGGCGGTTTGTTGAAGGGTTCTCCAGGATAGCTACGCCATTGACAGAATTAACAAAGAAGAAGACAATGTATGTTTGGACAGATAGATGTGGGAACAGTTTTAAAGAGTTGAAGCGACGATTGATCACCGCGCCAGTGTTGAGTTTGCCGACAGATAATGAGAAGTTCGTGGTCTACTGTTATGCTTCCAGACAGGGTTTGGGGTGTGTGCTTATGCAAGCTGGTAAGGTGATAGCCCATGCATTGAGATAGTTAAAGGAGTATAAGCAGAGATATCCCACGCGTGATTTGGAGTTGGCAGCGGTGGTATTCGCACTTAAGATTTGGAGACATTATTTATATGGTGAGAAGTGCGAGATATACACCGACCATAAAAGTTTGAAGTACTTCTTTACTCAGAAGGATGTGAATATGCGCCAGAAATGGTGGGTAGAGTTGGTTAAGGATTATGATTGTGATATCCTGTACCATCCTGGGAAGGCTAATGTAGTGGTTGATGCATTGAGTCGGAAAGACCCAAGACAATTGTTCAGTTCGAGACAAATATCTGATAAGCTAGCTGAGGAGATGACCCGAGCGGGTATAGAGTTGGTGGTTGGTGGTTGGTCGGTTAGCCAACATCACTCTTTAGTCTACACTCCTTGAGAGGATCAAGGAGGCACAGAGGAAAGATTCACAGTTGAGAGGTCACAGAGAGAACCTTTTAATCGGGGTGGCTAAGGACTATTCTGTCTCGGAGATGGGGTTACTGAAGTATAATGGTCAGATTTGTGTTCTGATGGATTCTAACATCCGACAGGAGATTTTAGATGAATCGCATACCACTCCCTATTCCTTGCATCCGGGTACGACAAAGATGTACCAAGATCTAAGAGCTTTATATTGGTGGTCGGGCATGAAGAGGGATGTGATGGATTATGTTGCCAACTGCTTAACTTGTCAGCAGGTCCAACGGGGTTGCTGCAGCCTCTAAGGATTCTAGAACGGAAGTGAGAAGATATCACCATGGACTTCGTGGTTGGTTTGCCAAAGACCGTGGGTCAGCATGACTCGGTGTGGGTGATTGTGGATAGGTATACCAAGTTCGCCCACTTCTTACCGGTTAGGACGACTTATACTGTGGAGCAGTATGCAGAGTTATATGTGAAGGAAATTGTTCGACTTCATGGGGCTCCGAGGTCGATAGTATCTGACAGAGACCTCACTTCACCTCCAAGTACTGGGAGAGTCTGCAGAAGGCTATGGGCACGTAGTTACGGTTTAGTACCGCTTATCATCCTCAGACAGATGGACAGTCTGAGAGGAAAATTTAGATATTGGAGGATATGTTGCGAGCCTGCGTGCTAGATTTTGGAGGATCTTGGAGTAAGTATCTCCCATTGATCGAGTTCTCGTACAACAACAGTTATCAGGCGACCATCGGAGTGGCTCCATATGAGATTCTTTATGGAAGGAAGTGTAGATCACCTATCCACTGGGATGAGAAGGGTGAGAGGAGTTATTTGGGTCTTGAAATGGTTCAAAGGACCAGTGAAGGATAGAAAGGATTAGAGCTCGAATGCTCGCCTCCCAGAGTTGCCAGAAGAGTTACTCAGACCTGAAACGCAGGAGCGTGGAATTCCAGGTAGCTTATCGGATATTTGTCTCGAACTGAACAATTGTCCTGGGCCCCTCCGGCTCAACGCATCTGCCACCACATTGGCTTTTCCAGGGTGGTAAAGGATATCACAATCATAATCCTTAACCAGCTCCAACCAACGTCTCTGCCTCATGTTCAGATCCTTCTGAGTAAAGAAATACTTCAAACTCTTATGGTTAGTGTATATCTCGCACTTCTCCCCATACAAATAATAATGACACCCCTTCAGTGCGAATACCACTGCTGCTAGCTCCAAATCATGAGTCAGATACCGCTGCTTATACTCCTTCTGCCGAGATGCATAGGCTATAACTTTCTCATTCTGCATCACCACACAGCCTAAACCCATCCTCGATGCATCACAATAGACCACAAACTTTCCTTCCTTCGAAGGAAGACTCAACACAGGTGCAAAAATAAGTCGTCGCTTCAACTCTTGAAAACTACTCTCACACTTCTCTGACCAAACAAACTTCTGATTCTTTCTCATCAACTCTGTCATTGGTGAAGAAATCTTTGAGAACACCTCTACAAATCGTCTGTAATAACCTGCCAACCCAAGGAAACTTCACACCTCCGAGGCGTTCTTTGGCCTCGGCCAATCGCTTACTTCTTCTACCTTACACGAATCCACCTTAATCCCTTATGCACCAACTATATGCCCAAGAAAAGTCACCTTTTGCAACCAAAACTCACACTTCTTAAACTTGGCATAGAACTGATGCTCCCTTAACCTCTGTAAAACCTGTCGGAGATGTTGCTCATGCTCTGCCTCTGAACTGGAGTAAACCAAGATGTCGTCGATCAAGACAATGACGAACTGATCCAAGAAGTCCTTGAACACCCAGTTCATCAAATCCATAAAAGCTGCTGGGGCGTTGGTCAAACCAAAAGACATGACCAAGAATTCATAATGCCCATATCGCATCTGAAAGGCCATCTTCGGTATATCCTCATCTTTGATCCTCAACTGGTGATAACCAGATCGAAGATCAATCTTCGAGAACTCCGTCTTTCCCTGCAGTTGATCGAACAAGTCATCAATCCTTGGTTGAGGGTACTTATTCTTTATAGCCAACTTGTTCAATTCTCTGTAATCTATACACATCCTCAAAGTCCCGTCCTTCTTCTTAACAAACAACACTGGAGCGCCCCATGGAGAATAACTAGGCCTGATGAATCCCAAATCCAGAAGATCTTGCAATTGTATCTTCAACTCTTTCAATTCTACTGGAGCCATTCTGTACGGTGTCCTAGATACTGGTTCTGTCCCCGGTGCTAACTGAATCTCCCTGCACGGCAGCAACCCTGGTAGATCCTCAGGAAATTTGTCTAAGAACTCACACACCAATCTGGTCTCTCCTGGCCCTGCCGGCATAACCCTGGTAGTATCCACCACACTAGCCAGAAAGCCTATACATCCACCCTGAAACAAGTCTCTGGCTCTCAACGCTGAAATCATGGGTACGCGGGGTCCACATACCGCACCCACAAAAACAAAAGGGTCCTCGCCCTCAGTCTCAAAAGTAACCATCTTCTTCCTGCATTCAATGGTAGCCCCATACCTGAATAACAAGTCCATCCCTAGAATCATATCAAAATCCTCCATATCTAACTCCATGAGATCCACCAAAAGTTCCCTACTATCAACTATCACTGGCAGTGCCCTAATCCATCTCCTAGAAACTACCAGTTCCCTTGTAGGCAATAGAGTCCCAAACCCTGCAGCCTGATACTCACTAGGTTTACACAATCTATCTATCACTTTACTAGAAACAAAGGAATGTGCAGCACCAGAATCAATCAATACAGTAAAAGGAGTGCCAGCGCTAGAAAGCTGACCTGACACTACCGAGGGACTAGCCTCGGCCTCTGCCTGAGTCAAGGTGAATACTCGAGCTGGAGTCAAGCTATCCACCTTTCCTGCTTCACCTTTCTTCACTGTTGAGCAATCTTTCTCGAGATGCCCCACCATTCCCCACACAAAGCAAGCCTTAGCCCAACACTCGCCCAGATGGCGTCTTTTACACCTTAGGCACTCGGGATAGGTCCGCCATGCCTCACCGCCACCCTGACGGCCACCTTGACCACCCCAGCCCCTCCTATCAGAATCAGCAGTGGTGGAAGTGTCAGGAGCCTTTCTCTTGAAGTCACTGGGGCCTCCGCCCCTACCTGTCCCTGAATAAGGAGGCACCACTCTGCGGCCCTCACGCCTCACCGCACTTTCCCTCCAAATCTTGTTCTCCACTTCCTTAGCGATAAGAGCCTTCTCAACGGCCTGGGCATAAGTTGTTCCTCCAGCTACCATCGTGATCCTGACATCCCAAGCTATCATAGCATTAAGTCTCCTGATGAACCTATCTTGCCTAGCAGCATCAGTAGGCACAAGATCTGGTGCAAACTTCGAAGCATATCAAATTTTAGGGCATATTCAGTAACAGTCATATTGCCCTGCACCAGACTCACGAACTCATTGACTTTTGCTGCCCTGACGGCAACATTGTAGTACTTCTGACTGAAAAAGTCTCTGAAACCTTCCCAACTCAAAGCAGTAACATCCCTGGTCTGTGACGCCACTTCCCACCAGATGCGGGCATCCTCTCTCAACATATAAGTGGCACAGGCCACCCTATCATGCCCCTCTATCCTCATGAAATTCAAAATTGTAGTAATCATGGTTAGCCATTGCTCGGCTTTCAATGGATCCGGTCCTCCCTCAAAGATTGGGGGTTGCTGCTTCCTGAACCGCTCATACAACGACTCCCATCTATTTCCAACCTCCCCTGACTGCACAACTGGTACAACTGCAGGTGGTACAATAGAGGCAGCACTCCCTGATGGAGCCTGCAGTCGCATAATATGGATTTGCTCATCCTGACTCTGTAATTGATCCTGCATATTGGCCATAAGTTGCTGCCAGTTCTCAGGGAGTAGCGGATGAATTTGGCCCTAATCATCACCCCCGATCCCAGACCTAGTGCTGGCTAGTCGCGTAGATTTTCTTGGACGCATAGATATCCAAGTCAATCTGCAAATAACGACTCGGCAGTCAGACCATGATGATAGGGTAAAAAAACTTCTCCAAGATCCACCAATAGAACATAACCAATCACAAACAATCAACATATATGCATCCATCCTCATGCACTAGCTGCTAATAAGCACGCCTCCAATCTCATTACACAATAGCTATGAAACAGGCATTCATCCATGCACGATATATAATTAATCACCCAAATATTCATTTACATGCACGGCAATGATAATAAACATGCCTCAATATTCTCACACAACAGGCAAGGGCCAGGCCCTATCAGTATCTCATGCTTCCTATTAATTCAATAAATAATAGAATTCATAACTCATTTCAGGCACATAAGCATATAAACACATATACACATTACCGAACCCTGATTTGAGCTTGTCTCTAACAGTGAATGTACATGTCCAGCCGGTCTTCAGATTAAACCTAGGACGCTCTGATACCAAGTTGTAACGCCCTGGATAGCCAAGACCGCTACAATGTGTACTTATAGAGGTGCAAGACTTGCTAAACAAGTCATTTATTTAAAAAAATGTCACTAAACATGTATGAGTTAGGGTTAAAAAAGTTTTGGTTTCAAAAGTTTCATTTTATATAATTAAGCAGTTATATATACATGGGATCCCAAAAGAAACAGAGTTTAAAAGTTGGATTACAGACTTCCCAAAATACAGACAGCTGTCAGCCATACTATTGCAAAATAAACAATTTCTAGGTCTCGCGTCCCTACCTAAACCTCAACCGTGGCGACTGAGCAGCTGGCCATGTACATTCCGCTGGCAAAGCTCTCCAAATCAAGGCTAATCAAGTTTGCCCTTGCCTTTACCTGCACCACGTAGCACCCGTGAGCCAAGGCCCAGCAAGAAAACATGATGAACAACCCAAACAATAATAACAGATAGTAAATTCTCTAAGCATGAATCCTCATCAAATAATCCACATTAACCATTCAGCATATATTCAGAGTCAAGGATGCAATCAATCACTTATAACATTCATATCACATAATAAGTAGGGCCGACAAATTAGGCCGCACCCTCTGTTTATCCCACTGACTCCAGCCCGCTTAAACCGAGCTTAGTGCATATTAAGCTGTCCTCGGCTACCAGTGGCCAAGCCGCGCACTGTACGCTAGTGTAACCCTTGGCACCCTTAGGCCGTTGGTTCACTAATTAGCTTGCATGGCATAATACCATCCTTTCAAGCATACACAATAGGGAACGCTTAGTCCCATTACATTTTTTTCAACCAGGTGCAGTTTTCTTACCTTTGATCTTTGCGGTTACTGATTACGAGCAACGCTCCTCAAGCATGATTCGTTCCCGAGCCTTAGCTTTTATCACCTCTTCAGTTGAACTCCTTTTCTAAGCAAAATCCCTGTTAATTCCCAAGTTTTCCAGCTCTAATTCAACCTTAGCCTTGATTAAATGTTCCCTGGATAATCCTTGAGCTAGCCTCTAATTTCCCTTCTGAATTCTTCTGAAATCCCAGCTCAAATTCCAGCAATTTCTCCAAAATTCTCAGTGTTCCTTGTGTTTTCTTCTTAGTTTCCTTGAGAGAAAGAAAAGAGATGAGAAGGAAAAAGGGTCGGTTTATTTCTTTCTACTATTTCCTATTTCTTTGTAAGTCTATCCTTTATCACTTAGGTCAAACCCGAGGCTCGGGGTGCCGGAAACGTCCCCGAGGGAAAAACGGCAAAATTCCCCAATATTCCCGCCTAGACTTCCTAACCTCAAATATATCTCCATATATTTATTTTCATAACCCGATAGTCTAAATAACTTTCTGATACCTAAAATACCCCTAACTTATCCAAAGTCAACTGCTAAGCCCCATTGCGATTTTTCACGATATCTAGCCCTAGGATCGCCTCGAGTCATGCTCTGCAAACCTACCCACATAATAATGTGGCTCTCACATATACCATATATATCACATTAACATCAATATAATCATACAAGCATTTTTAATCATATAATTACGCATTTAAATCTATAAAATCATTCAAATCACATTTAACCCAATAATGCCCTCCTGGCATACTAATCAAGGCCATTAAGCCTCATTAGCAAATTTGGGGTCGTTACAGAGTGTTAGCTCAAGGGTGTGTTAAGCTCAAAGGTAAGGAATTCATCCCTGTCTTCTTTAAGTTTCCAAGCTTGACTTTGAGAGTTTGAAAATGGAAGTTGAAAGTTGGATTTGTGGTCTATTGGTGTGAGAACTCAGCCTGGGAATCAAAAGAGGTTTAGCTTGGAGCTGGAATTAGAGGAAGCTCAAGGTCGAATCCTTGTTTGAGGTAAGAATTCCATGCATTTATGAGGTTATGCTCTGTTATGGTTTAAGTTTTATAAGGTTTTGAACCAATTTGTGAATCATGGGTTTAAATGTGTATCTAGGCTTGTTGTTGATGTTTATGAGTTTTTAGATTGTCTATATGGGATTTTGGATTGAATTTGAGACTTAGGTATGCTTTGGTATTGATTTGGGTGTGTTTTGGCTCGGGGAAAACGTTGGAAAAAACCCAGATTTCTGGGTTTGTGTATTGGCACCGCGGCCCTGTTCTTCCGTGTCGCGACGCTAGGATGCATCAGAGGAAGGGCACCTTTCTGGGCGTCGCGGCCCTTATGGGTTAGTTCCGCAGTGCTAGTCCATTTCTGGGTAAGGGAAATTTTCAGTTCTTAAGCTTTTTCCAAGGGGGCTCGGGGGACACTTTCGCTACCTTGTGTGGGGAACCGGGAGGTCCCGAGAGCACAGGATTGATTCTGGGAGATGATTATAATTGGTTAGTAATGATAGTGTTATGTATGTGTTGTGACTAGGTTTTCGATGAGGCTCGGGTTAGAGGACCGTGCTCGTGATTTCAGTGCTCAAGAAGCTCGGGACACAAGTAAGAAAACCGTTGTACCCCTAGCGTAGGGCGAGGCCCCATAGTTGTGTTGCAGGGCATGGCCCTATATGATTATGTGCAGGGCATAGCCCATTGACTATGTTAAAGCGTGTTTAACTATTTCATTAATTATGCTATGTATGTAAATATGTGAATGATCGACAAGAGCCGGGAACGGAGTAGGCCGAGAACGGCAAGGGCCGAGAACGGCGAAGGCCAAGTGCGGCAAGGGGCTGGGAGCAGCATTTAGCAAACGGAGTGCGAGTTCCCAGGGCGAGACCCTAAAGGATGCTTGGGATATCCTTACGATGTGGACCGCGAACCCAGGGCCTGATAAAGCACCTGGGACGGCATGGCCGTATGTGTTTAGCCTATTGATGGCCTGTTTATATGCTGAGTGATTTATATGCATATATTGTCTATTTGTATGGGGTTTTCTTGCTGGGTTTCGGCTCACGGGTGCTCTGTGGTGTAAGTAATTGCAAGGGAATGATTGGCCAACCTTGAGTATGGAGGGTCTGAGGCGATGCGTACATGTCTTGTCTGCCTATCCGCCACGGCCGGGGGTATTTTTGGGAGTTGTTTTGTGCTGGATTCTATTTTGTCGTTTAGTCGACTTTAAATACATTTTGAGTTGTAAATATTTATAAATGGTACTTTCTTTTGGGATCCCTAATGTAAAACAATGATAATTTTTAATGAATGATTACATTTTCAAACTATGTGATTTTAATACAGTTTAGTTACACTTTTGAGCTTAATGCTTGGTTAGCAAGCTGAATGCACCTTTTAAACCCACTTAGTAACAGCTCTATGGTATTAGGGCATTACAAGAACAAAGATAACAAAGCTTCCAAGAAAAAGAAACCCAAAGGGACATGCTTTCATTGTGGAGTTGAGGGTCATTGGAAGAGATATTGTCCTAAGTATCTCTCAGACGTAAAAGAAAAGAAGAAAGATAAATATGATTTACTTGTTTTAGAAGCCTATTTAGTGGAAGATGATACATCATCCTGGATTGTTAATTCTGGTGCCACTAACCATGTTTGCTTTTCTTTACAGATTCTTAGTTCTTCGAGGGAACTTGCAATTGAGGATGTGACTATGAGGGTTGGCAGTGGTTAGTTCGTCTCTGCCAAAATCATTGGAACTACCCGTCTGGAATTTGATAAAAATAAATTTCTTGTTTTAGACAATGTTTATTTTATTCCTTGATTTACTAGGAACTAAAATTCAGTCTCTATATTGCATGAACAAGATTTCGATATTTCTTTCAATAATAATTCGATTGTTATCTCACAATCTTGTATTGAAATATGTCACGCAAAATCCAATGATGGGTTGTATAAACTTAAGGCAAAATAGTAATTTATATACAACTATGAAATGTTTAAAGTTGCGAACCCAAGATATATTAAATGTCTAAAAATTGATTCCGACAGTGAAACATATCTATGGCCTTTGAGATTGGGGCATACTGGTTTGGATAGAATTAACATACCAGCAAAGGAGGGACCTTTAAGAGAATTAATTATTGGTTCTCTTCCAATCCGTGAATCCTGTCTGGAAGGCAAGATGACCAAAATATATTTCTCTGCAAAGGGTTCAAGAGCCATAGAACCACTCCTACTCGTACACATTGATGTGTGTGGACCACTCAATATGCAAGCTAGAGGAGGGTTTGAATATTTCATCACCTTCATTGACGATTATTCTAGAAATGGTTACCTATATTTGATGCAAAAGAAATCTAAAACTTTTGGAAAATTTAAAGAATTCCAAGCTGAAGCTATAAAGAAATTAGGTAAATCACTGAATGTTCTTTGATCGGATTGAGGAGGAGAGTACCTTGATTATGAATTCAAGGACCACCTGCGTGAGCATGGTATTAGCCAGGAACATCACAACAGGATGGTGTTTTTGAAAGAAGGAACAAGACGTTATTAGACATGGTTAGATCAATGATGAGTTACTCATCATTGCCACTATCATTTTAGGGCTATGCCATTCAATGTGCAATGTACATATTGAATGTCGTTCCTTCCAAGTCTATCAAAAAGACACCATTGGAATTATGGAATGGTACTAAACCTAGTTTACACCATTTTCGTATATGGGGGTGTCCAGCACACGTGCTGAAAGGAAAGATTGGAAATTTGGAATCTCGCACAGAACTGTGTATGTTTGTGGGATATTCCAAAGTGACAAGAGGTGGCATATTTTATAGTCCTAAAGAAAATAAAACATTTGTATCGACAAACTATACTTTTCTTCAACATGACTATATAAACAATCACAAACCTCGCAATAAGATTGTAGGAGATAGTGGCAGATCAAGCAAAAAGATCACCAAATGTTTCCAATGAACAACGGGAAGAGGAAACCACAAGTTCTAGTTAGAACAATAGATAGTTTCGTCATAGTGGGAGGGTTGTTAGGCAGCCAACTCGCTATGAAAAATTCACATGCTTGTGTCTGACATAAAAAAAGATGATCCATTGACATACAGAGATGCAATGGAAGATTCTGACAAAGAAAAATGGCAAGATGCCACGAACTTGGAAATGGATCGATTTATTCAAAAATGGCTAGTCGGACTTTTAGAACCTCACCAGGAAGTGAGGGAATCAATTGCGGGGATTGCCACCAGAGACAGCACTGAAGCACATGAAAACCCCGAGCAGTAATAGGATGTGTCACAGCCCCAAAGGCATCGACCAACGGGAGTGACCATTCGAGAGCCCAACCCCAATACTCAAGTAGCCAATTCCCCTCCCCAACATGGCAGGGGAAAAAAGCTACCTGAATATGCTCGTCCTATACTCAAACCCACTGACAAGAATGGTATAGATATCTCACTCTTAGATAAACTGCCCATCCCTTATCATTTATTTGATAAGGACTGCAACTTTAAATTTATGACCAATAGTTTTAGCTTGGACTTCTTTGATGCAGATAGAGAGTGTAGCAGTAGTTCTTTAAATAATGTAGCAACCAATAATTGTAGTTCGAGTATATCACTTAGAATTCCTTCTATTTTGTTCCCTCATCATGCAAAACTATGTCTTGATTTATCTGCTCATTTACTTGTCTTGTAGTCATGCAGAGTGATGATGCATTCGACATTTATGGCTCTGGAGGCAAACCGGCTAGCTCAAAGAAATTGAGCATAAAAAACACCAGAGATGCCAGCAGAGAACCTTCGAGGAAACAGATGCTCTCAGAAGATCCTCTAGCACTCACTCCTTCAAGAACTTCTACACCTCCTCCACCTCCTGACGTGCCTTCCAATGACCAGGTATCTCTGGCAGCAGAGTCGTTGAACAATGCCTGTCGCTCAGCCAATGATAGGATTCAAAATCTAGCCAAACAATATCATAGCCAAGAAGCTTTTGTTGCTCTCTCCTCGCTGCCACATAACCAGATCCTCAGAGTAAGTTAATAATGTTTAGTTGTATTCGAACACACTTTCTTTTTATAATTTCTAATGACTTTATCTGTCTTTTGTTCGCAGGGTATTCTTACCTTACACAACGGTTGGTGCCACACCAAGGATCTTAACGCCAAACATGCTGAGGAGATAAAGGCATGGGGGCAAGTAGTTGAAGACAAAGCCAAGGTGGCTGAAGACAAAGCTGCCAATTTGACCGAGGAGCTAAAGAAGAGCCAAGAGGATCTAGCCAAGGCTGTTGTTGCCAAGGAGAAGTTTAAAGAAGCCTCTGAAACAAACTACAAGGAAGTGGCCAAGCTTCAAGAGGATCTAGAGACAAGCATGAAGGAGGTGAACAACCTTGAAGGGCAACTGAAGCTGCTTGAAGAGAAAAATGCCCAAAACCTGGAGAAGTTCTGAGGAGCCACCTTTACCTGTTACCTGTTTTGGAAGAACAACCCCGAGGAAAACTTTGACTATCTTCCCGAGAACGTAAAACAGGTCGAACTTGCCAATTGCGTTGTTCGCCTAGAGGAGGAAAAAGATGCCCGCAGAGTCTCCTGAAATCTCCTTGGCGACGGGCATAGATGGTGCGGAAGAAGAATCCGTCCCTTCAGTCAATCAATAATCTCAATAGGATCCCCCTTCAACTGCACAATAGATATTTTCATTTATAAAATTAAACACCCGAACAGATATTTCATGGTGCTGAGACAATTTGCTGCCTAAGGCAATTTTATTTACCTTTTAATATTTTTAATTACATCCGAGCAGCAATTGCTTGCGTGTAAAGACATTTCATTTTGATATTATAACAGTTGCACATTATTGCTATTAAACATCTACTCGTATGACCAAACTTAGCATAACACTTTATTATGATTTCACAAAATTAACTAAAAATTTTGAAAAATACTCTAAGTGTCGTAGTATGCTTTCCCTTATTTTTCTTGTGTGTTTACCTATGTTTATGATATGCATATGCTTTACTCGCATAGTATCTTATATACCCCCCAGTGATCGAGGAGTTTAAGGTTCTTGGTCACTTGCCATTGACCAGTACCTATTCAAACATTACTGCTCACGTACTTAAAAACAATCAATGATAATATAGCAAAATAACACACGTAATGAGAAAATACTTGTAATAAATACAATAATTGGCAAGAATAACTGACTGCACACAGTTCCTTTTATTTCTTGTAATAAAATGGACAAAATTTGTGTTTGTACGAGTGATCAAAAATTGATCTTACACTTATAAGCGACCAGCCATCTAACTGGCCAACCCTTGTTAAAAAACTTGTAAAATGTAAAATATTACAAGCCAAATCTTTAAAAAGAAATGTTTATTGATAGTACTTGTGCAGGTGTTCTCCATTCCAATAGCAAGGAATGAGGTCTCCATTTAATCAAGCAAGTTTGTAAGTGCTTGGTTGAAGAATTTCTTCAATTTGATATGGACTTTCCCAATTTGGTCCGAGTACTCCAGCACCCTGATCGTGAGTGTTAGGAAAAACTCTTCTATGTACCAAATCTCCCACGTCAAACTTTCTTTCGTGTACTTTAGAGTTAAAATATAGAGTGACCTTTTGCTGTTGAGCTACCACTCGTAGTTGAGCTTGCTCGCACCTTTCGTTGACAAAGTCCAAAGACTCCATTAGTAACTGGTTATTCATATTCTGGTCGTATGTCATCCTTCCATGCGATGGTGGATCTAACTCAACAGGTAACATGGCTTCATTCCCATAGGCTAAGGAAATTGTGTATGGTCTGTTGTTGTTCGGTGAGATGTTCTATATGTCCAGAGTACTTCTGGCAATTGTTCTGGCCACGCTCCCTTTGCTTCTTCGAGCCTTTCCTTCAGTGTGTCCTTCAGAGTTTTGTTCATAGCCACTACTTGTCTGTTGGCTTGTGGATGGGCAACTGATGAAAAGCTCTTTGTTATACCATGTCGCTCACAGAAATCGGTGAATAGGCCAATGTCAAATTGTGTTCCATTATCTGATACAATCTTTTTCTAAAAACCATATCGGCAGACAATGTTTTTGACCACTAAATCTAATACTTTCTTGGTCATGATTTCTATGAGTGGTTCAGCTTCAACCCACTTAGTAAAGTAGTCGACAGCAACTACTACATACTTGGCATTATCTTTTCTTGTGGGCCAAGATTCGATCAGGTCAATTCCCCAAACTGTGAATGGTCATGGGCTTTGCATCTATTTAAGCTCATTTGGAGCAGCTCGAGGTATCTTGGAGAATCGTTGGCATTTATCACACTTCTTAACGAATTCCATGGAATCCTCAATCATTGTAGACCAGAAATACCCTTGTCGGAGAATCTTCTTTGACAAACTTTTCCCCCCAACATGATCTCCACATAATCTATCATGCACTTCTTACATCAATTCCTTAGCCTTTTCCTTGGAGATACACCATAATAAAGGCATTGAGTATCCCTGTCTATATAATATTTCATCGAGCAGGATAAATCGAGTCGATTGCCTTTGAAGTGTCCTTGCCTTATTCATATCTGCTGGTAACAATCCTTCTTCGAGATATTGTATGATGGGAGTCATCCATGTGTCGGACACTTGTACTACTAGGCAGGATTCTTCTGTTTGAATGATTGGTGCTAATAAACGTTCGACCGATACTATGCTCAAAGTGTCGGCATCTTTGGTGCTTGCTAAATTGGCTAAGGCATCGGCGTTTGAGTACTGGTCGCGAGGTATTTGCTGGAGAGTATACTTCTCAAACTGTGCTAGTAAGTTCTTCGCCTTATTTAGATAAGCAACCATCTTAAGACGCCTAGCCTGATATTCGTCAATAATCTAATAAACTACTAAATGGGAGTCACTATATATTTCTAGTGATTTATGTTCATATCTTTAGCTAGTCTCAAACCTGGGAGCAGCGCCTCGTACTCGGCTTCATTGTTGGAGGCTGTAAAGTTGAATCTAATAACACAGTGAAACCGATGTCCCACAGAAGTGATTAAGATCATCCCTGCCCCCGCGTTGTGCTCGTTAGATGACCCGTCTATGAACAGTCTCTAGGTGGGAGTTTGGTTTTGATCATCTGTCTCTATAATCGGCTCGTTGACAGGGAGTTCAGTGAATTCAGCAACAAAATCTGCTAAGGCTTGTCCCTTTATGGTTGCTCGAGGTGTTTCTAAAATTTCAAATTTCCCCAGCTCAATTGCCCATTTTAATAGTCGACCATTGGCTTCTGGTTTCTGCAAGACTTGCCGTAGTGGCTGTTTGGTAAGAACTATTATGGGGTGAGCTTGAAAGTAGGGTCGCAGTTTTGTAGATGCTAGTATCAAGCAATAAGACAATTTCTCTATACCAAATATCGTAATTCTACCCCCACTCACCTTTTACTTATGTAGTGTACTTCTTTTTGAATGTTGTCTTCCTCCCTTATTGAAACAGCACTGGTAGCATACTCTGTTCTGGCTAGGTAGATGTACAAAGTCTCTCCTTGGAAAAAATGGACGGTCGCGACATATGGGATTTGAGCGTCTAAAAAGCATGTTCGCATTCTTCTGTCCATACAAACTTTTTGTTTCTTCTAAGCAGATTAAAAAATGGGACACACTTGTCGGTAGACTTAGATATGAATATACTCAGAGTCGTAATTCTTCCTATCAGGCTTTTAATATCTTTGACTTTGTCTGGTGACTACATCTTGATCAATGCTCGAATCTTTTAGGGATTGGCTTTGATTCCTCGCGAGTTTACTATGAATCTCAAAAAATTTCCTGATCCAATACCAAAGGAACACTTTAGAGGATTAAGATTAATCTGATATTTGTTCAAGATGTTAAAGTATTCTTGTAGGTCCTTGATGTGTTCATCGACCTTTCTTGACATGACCAACATATCATCAATGTAGACCTCCATGTTATTTCTGATCTGCTCTTTGAATATGTGGTTGACTAATCGCTGGTAAGTCGCACCAGCATTTTTCAAACCCAAGGGCATTACTTTGTAGAAGTAAATCCTCATATCTGTTTGAAAGCTAGTGTGCTCTTCATCAGGTGGATGCATTCTAATTTGATTATAATTGGAATATGCATCCATGAATGACAACACTTCATGTCCTGATGTAGCATCGATGAGTTGGTCAATTCTTGGAAGTGGGAAACAATCCTTTGGACAGGATTTATTAAGGTCTGTGAAATCCACGCACGTCGTCCACTTACCGTTTGGTTTATGTTATCCCTATTTTCCACCCGTAACACGTGGCATGACCTAATGGGTCTGTGGGCCCTCTTAAAGAGGTACGGGCCCATCCTGATCCCAAAGAACATGGAATGAAAAACCCCAGATAGCCCAAGAACCATCGAGCCCAACAAAGTTTGACAGGCGCGAGCATAATGAAGAACTGGGACTAAGATGCAGGCCCGACTTATCTTCCCGATCCTGACCTACCTATATCCTTCGGGATGCCAAATGAGGTGGCAGACTAACTAGTCGATGGAGATAGACCTTATCAAGAATCTAGGGGAGAAACTCAGTATCACGATGTCCGTCTTGGCAAATAAACCCGAGTCCTGGTGAATGAACCAGGACTCCGATAAGTGAACTGGGACATTAGTAAATGAACCTGGACTAGACTCTCAGATAGGGAAAGCCTAACTAGCTCCAATGTTGACCTGTCTCCATGAAATTTGGCAGTTAGTCTCCTCAACTAACTTGCAGAAGAGGGTACGCATGGAACGTACACTATTCCTAGGAAACAGTACTACCACTACTCTGACATATTTTGTTCCCAGGTTCCCCTTAGAAGCCCACGCAGACCAGTCCGAGCTAACATACAATGGGCAGCTGTAAGGCTTGGCCACACCTGAGCCGGTCCAATGGGCCCAGATTAACTACATTTATTATGGCTCCATTAGTGAGAAAATCGTGATTACATCTCTATCAGCCTCGGATTAGTCTGACCCAAGCCTACTGCACTTGACTGCCTATAAATAGGGCCAGTTGTGCACTGTAGCAGGGATCCTAGATTTTCTTTTGTATGCAATTACTCTGCTAAAACTTGTAGAAAACTCCATTTTCAAAAACTCTCTAAGGCCTAATACAACTGATTCATGGACTAAGTCTCATTAATGCCCCAACCACGTAAAAACTCTGATTGTTCATCTCTAATTCTTTCTTTTCAGCTCTTGCTTCTTCATATATTTCTAGTTTTCAAAAAACTCGGTAAACATTTTGGTGCTTTCATTGAGAGCTGAAGGAAGCTTGAATCAATCTCGATCATCTACGAAAATGGTGAACACTAGGCATACCATGTTTGATCCTACTCACCAGCAATAACAAGACAATGGAGAACCATTGCCCAACCAACCGTTTCCTCAAGACCAACCCGAGGACATGCCTAATCAGGGGCCTCTGCCCGACGATTCCCAGAAAATTAGAGACAGGGGTGACTACGATGAAGGCTATTATGAGGAGAATGAAGGGGAATATGAGGATCACGAGGCCGAAGACCATATTGATCCTAACGAGAAGGATATGGATCCTGAGCAAGAGGATCTAGAGGTGGTCCGCCTGAGACAACAGGTCTGGATCAAGAAGCCAGAATAGTTGAACAAAAAGAAGCCACCTGCCAAATGCAAGAGTCCCTCCTGGCTCTTTAGGCCTTTATTGCTACCCAAGGATTGGCAGCTAATCCTTCAGCCGTTCCTTCTCGAAGAACGCAGTCACATGTGCCACCTATTAGGACTGGCGTACCAAATGATACTAGCCCTATTCCTCCTCCGGGACCATCCCCGCGTCCTGGAGCCAACCCATCGAATCCTGCTCATGAGAACATAAAGGTCAAAATGGTCGATCCTGTTGGAAAAACAAAGCCCCAGAAGAAAGTTCACTTGTTCTAAGAACCAGGGCTAACCCAGGGCGACTCTCTAAGAAAGAACGAATGAATCATGTCCCAGGATGGGATCATCTGAATGATCCGTAGGGGAAGTGCCCACAGGTTATTAAGCTCTAGAACATCCCTAAATAGGATGAACGGGAATGATACTTTTATCCCAGCACCTCGTGAACAAGGATCACAGAGGGTGAAAACGCGGAGAACAGCCAGAAGCAATCAGTTCGGGAGACGATACTTCTTGAGTAGACTTGCATGACAGCCTCAACACCTGAAAGGAGAGGGCTCGCAAGGAAAAGATTCACTCTCGAGGAGGCGACTTAAGGAATAACCTCAACGACAAGGAGGAACAAGAGAGTCCCCCTGGACAATGGAATGGCCAGACAGTTCATGGAACAGCTGGCTGCTCTTAAAAAAGTCACGGACCGTTTGGTCCGGAAACAAGAAGGCGAAGGTTTTGATTCCAAAGAAGAGGAAAAGGAGCCATACACCAAGCACTTACTGGACGTTGTGCTACCAAAGGGGTTCAAGATGTAGGACCTACTCGCCTATAATGGGAACACGGACCCCAGATATCACTTGTCCCACTACAATCGCCTGATGACTGTAGCTCATGTCTGCGACAATGGCAAGTGCCTATATTTCTCATTCACTTTGGCTGGACCCGCAGAAGAGTGGTGGAAAAGACTTGAGGCGGGATCGATCCCGTCTTGGTTTGGATTGCAATCAGCATTCCGTAAATAGTTTGTGGCTTCCATAAAGCTGGACATTCAAGTTAGTGTGCTGGTTAATGCCAATCAAAATTCCACTAAAACCCTTAGGGCTTACATCCAGTGCTTTACGGAGGAAGCCTCAAAAACTAAGGTGGATGAAGGATATCGCCTGGTGGCTCTCCAATCTGAGATTGGAGTAGGGTCCCCTCTCTGGGACGACATGTAGCACAACAAGGCGGCCACTCTTAAAGAATTCATCAGGAGGGCCCAAGGTTTCATCAACTGGAAAGAAGCCCGAATCCAAGCCTTTGCGTGGCCGCCAGCAACCCAGTTGACTGCCCAAACCTTCACCGGATATGGAGGGCAGTATCCGGAAAATATCTATCCAACACCCCCAATAGCGTATGGATCCCCTGGGACCCTTGGGATGCCATTCATGACCCTGACGATCTATGGGCCCACTTCAATGGGCTACACTCCGGATCCATCATCCCTATTTTTCGGGTACGAAGTGGCACCCACCAGGTATAGTGCCGCTCCCGGTGGTGCCCAATCGCCTTCAAGCTGAAGGAGCTGAGGCAAGCATAAACCCCTCTCAGGGAAAGAGATCGGGCAAGAGTCAGAACCTATCTGAGCCATCTAAGAAGGGAAAAAAGGGTTACAAGGCTCAATACACAGAATATACCAACCTAGTGGACACCCGGGAAAATATCTACCTGGAAACAGGCAACGTAGTCCATTACCAGAAGCCAGTCCCCATGTTTAAAGGGGAAAATAATTTGAGGGACACCAACAAAAGGTGTGCCTACCACAAGGATGTGGGTCACACGACCGAAGACTCTTGTCAACTAAAGGACAAAATCAAGACCCTGGTTAAACTAGGGCATCTCCATCAATGGGTAAGGATATGAACATGGGTTCCGGGACTGCCAGTAGCTCCCGGACAACCTATGGACCCAGGTGCACCTGGATCGTATCGACCTCCTCAGGGAGGGTATGTTACGAGTTCGGGAGCATAGGCCCCCAGGGGGCCCCAATAGTGTAAGCACCTGGTCCCGAAATGCCATATCCTCCCGTAACCGCTCCTCCACGGATAGATGGCCACGTGGCCACCATATCAGGAGGCCCACATCTAGGAGGGCCATCCCAAAATGATCAGAAAATGTACCTCAGCGAGCTCAATCATGACCATGAGGTATGTTCCTTGGTCCAAACTCCGGCCCAGCGCCCAAAGTTGATGAACCTGCCCATCACGTTCACAGAAGAGGATGCCAGGAACGTTCATTTCCCGCATCATGACCTTTGATCATTGATGCCTAAATCGCCAACAAAAGGGTATCTCGAGTGTTGGTGGATGACGGAAGCTCCGTCAACGTACTGTTCAAGCTGACATTCACAGCAATTGGATTGACAGAGGCAGATCTGGCCTCATGCCCAAAATAGATCTACGGCTTCAATAGGGATTCATTGGTCCCGATGGGTAAGATTCAACTACCCATCACATTGGGGAACGAGGTTCAAGGCTCGTTCAAATATTGTACTTTAATAGTGGTAGACTGCCTTACTGCGTGCAACGTAATTTTTGGCCATCCCACTTGATTCGATTTTGGCACCATCACCTCCATCCGCCATCTCTGCATGAAGTCCCCATCAGATAACAGAGGAGTGGGAATTGTGCGGGGAGATCAAAAGTGCCTGAATGTGCTATCATATCTCTGCCCGATCAATCTACATGGCCTGCGAAGAGCCTCTTGAAGAGGAAAGTGCTTATCCAATCCCACCACCACAGCCAGCACGAAGGGTGGTATAGGAGGAGGATGAATTGGATCCGTGGATAGAAGATGATTGGGCATTAGAACCCATGGAGGAGGTGGAAGAGGTGTGCATCAATGACAGTGACCTGACCAAAGTAATCCGAGTCAGGAGAAACCTGAAGTCGGGGGTCAGGGCTGCCATAATTTTCCAGGTGAAAGAGAACCAGGATGTCCTAGCCTGATCTCATTTGGATATGACCGAGATCGACCACAACGTCATATGTCACGCCCTAAACATTGATGTAAATGCAACTCCCGTCCAGCAAAAGCAGAGACCCTAGGGGCAGAGAGGGCAGAAGCCCTCAAGTTAGAAGTTGAGAAGTTCTCCTCGATAAGCTTCATTTGGGAGGCCCTGTATCCCGTTTGGCTGGCAAATCTGGTGTTGGTACCGAAGTCAAATGGGACATGGAGGACTTGCATCGACTTCACCGATCTTAACAGGGCCTGCCCAAAAGATTGCTTCCCTTTGCCCCGGATTGACCAGATGGTGGATGCTACATCCGGGTATGAGTTGTTGAGTTTCATGGATGCCTACACCGACTACAACTAGATCTCAAGGCATGTGGCATACCAGGAACACACTAGCTTCCAGACAAACAAAGGTGTATACTACTACATCGTCATGCCTTTCGAGCTTAAGAACATTGGGGCCACCTATCAAAGGATGGTCAATAGGATGTTCCGGAACCAATTGGGGAAGAACATGGAAGTCTATATAGACGACATGTTGGTCAAGTCCAAGACCTCGGCCGAACATACGAATGACCTGGCTGAAGCATTATCCATCATCCAGAAATATGGGATGAAGCTGAACCCCAAAAAGTACACCTTTGGCATGGCATCCTAGAAGTTTCTAGGCTTCATAGTAAGCTCAAGAGGAATGGAAGCCAACCCGGACAAGATCAGAGCGCTGATCGAGATGCCTTTTCCACGAAAGCACAAAGACGTTCAAAGCTTGACAGGAAGAATAACAGTTGTTGACGGTAAGAACTCATCAACTAAGTTAGATCGAGAACTTTGTTAGTTATAAAAGAAATAGATACAAATCAAATGAACTTCAATCAAACTTTCTTATGATTTCTAGAACATAAAAATGTAAATGTTGGAATTTCAAAATGAAAAATAGAGAGAATTTGTAGTGTCTATTTCCATTAACAATGTGTGGTTACAAAATTCTCACTCCACTTCTTAGGTGAAGAGAGGTCATATTTATATTACAGCAAAATTGGCTCATTGCATGGTGGTCCCTAGGGACACGACTCTACATATGCAGTCTACAAATAGTAGTGGTGCCAGGAGTGTGGTGGTCGGCTCCAGTACATGCTCAGGGTCTATGGGAACACCTCCACTTTAGTACCTAGTTATACCTCCACCATCTGTTTAGAACGAACGTCAAAGGTTGGCTCGGAAAGACCACATCAGGTACCCTATTTGTACAACAACTACTTGTCTGGCATGGTGTTTAGGGTCAGACACCTTTGGCATTCAGGTTCATACCCCCATATGTATTTCGCCTCCCCTTGGTCGGTACATTTTGTATTTGTACGAGCTCCTCGAGCCATAAGTTTTCACCCTCGCAAGGTACCTTATTCCTAAGGGCTTCAAGTGTTGCAATCCTTATATGTTATTCCCAGATGCCTGGAAATCAAGGATCTCGTGAGATGCCCCATGAAAATGAGATAAGAAGGGCCTCTCAACCCCAAGCGCATATTTTGGGCACAAAGCGTGGCTCCGTAGGCATATGAGGCAGGGCACACAAGGTGTTCTTGCAAGACCGTGGTGCAAGGCGAGGCTATGGTGTCTCACGAGACTCTGGCACGAGACATGGGTTGGTGGCGCAAGGCGCCTAGTGCGCGGGCATGCGATGTGCTGGTGCGCAGGTGTGCGAGGCACGGGCCAGAGGCACGAGGCACCTGGTGCGGCTGCTGGCGCAAGGCCCTAGTGAGCGAGTGCACGAGGCGCAAGGCGCCTGGTGCAGTTGGTGGCGCATGGTGCCTAGTGCGGTTGGTGGCGCGAGGCACCTAGTGCGGCTAGTGGCTCAAGGCGCTAATGCATGGGTGCGTGAGTTATGGTTCTTATAAATTTATCTACTTCTCAAGCATGACATCTACATTTTCTCTTTTTAGCTTGGTGGTATTGGTGTCTTCATTTCCTCCAAAAGGTAAGGGGTTCAATTCCTCACAAAATCATTTTGGGCTTTCTTTCCTCTTTATTATTTAAATTCCTTTCTTTTATGTAAATGTCTATATAGGTGCTTGGAGACTAAAACACCTTTCTCCTTTATATTTCCAGATGCATACTTTCGACCCTTTGTATTCCTCGACCATGGCGGTACTTTTGACCCTTGGACTTCTTTCAACCGTGACGGCGCTTTTGACCCTTGGCCTCCATTGGACCGTTACGATGCTTTCAACCCTTTGCATTCCTCCGACTGTGACGGTGCTCAATTTTACTTACTCACGGTATACTTTCTTTCTTTCTTATGTTCAATGGGTCTAAATTAGCATTACTCGAGATAGGTTGCCTTGGCCGGAGCTCCTCGTGAGCTAATCCACACACATGCCCTTGCTTGTACCTAGTAGTTGGTCATTTCGAGCACTTGTGTCTAGAGGTTTTGAGCCAATTCCTTTGTGTTTTGTAGCACCCCCTTCAACTACACCTGCACCCTTATTACCAACGAGACAAGGTTTCATGGCATGTGATGGATCATCTGGCATTCCACCGAGGGTCGACTTTGTAGACTTATCTTCAGACTCGGGGTCCCCCAAGAACAACCCTTACCAAGACTATGACACTTTGAGGAAGGCCCGTATATGTCACCTTGAGCACATGATCGAGCTTAGGCGTAAAATCTGGGTGGTGGAGAGCGATATAGATTCCATTTTGAGGGGTTATGGAGTCCCTTTCCCCTTGGACCTTAGTGACCACATTGCAAACCTTAGAGCGAAACTTTTTGATCTACAAATGGAGTTGGAATTCATGGAGGGAAACCTCCCTCCTGAACCTCCTGCCTCGTTCTCCCCTTTTAGTCGCCATGAGGTCACCCCGGGTTCCCCTCAACCCTTGTCTTTGATCCACTCGTGTTCGATGCTTCCACACTCAACGCCTTAGTGGAAAACTCTTACTAGAAAGAAAAAATGGAGGGTAAAGTGCCCTGTTTCAACCTCACCTTTTTCCTTGGGTATTGAAGATATGGCAAAGAGAATGCGGTGACAGGTGGCTCCTGAGGGGCCAGATTCTGGTCCTCTGCTGGCGTCTTCTATTGTGTCCAACGTGTCGGAGAACCGGTTGTTGGAGTTATCCTAGAATACCATATTGGGAAGGAGTACAAGTTATACGTTCCTTCCAACAAGTGTCGGGCCAATAATCCCCCCCCAAGGGTACATGGCCATGAGCTAGCATATCCTGAAGGCGGGTGGGACCATTCCCTTACACTTCGACCTTGCTCCACTCCAACTGGCGCCTAACATCTAGTTTACTTTGAGCTGCCTGTATATAGCGTTTATGGAGCTTAACCATCGTGCTCCTACGACCCAAGAGGTGCACTTTATGTACAACCTCATGCCCAATCCTAAATTCAAAGGCTTCTATTTCCTGCAGAAAGACAATTCTCAGGTCTCCCTGAAAGAGAGTTCCGTATCCAACCCGGGTTCCTGGAAGCAAGACTTTTTCTTCGTGAAAGGTCCCATTTCCGTACGTGAACATTTTCACTCATCCCCAAGTAAGTACTTCAAGCTTTTTTCCTTTTACATTGAATTTTCTATTTTGGAACTTATGCTCGTATTGATAACTATGTTGATTGTTCAGAGAGCTTCAGTATCCCCGACGTTCCTGAGATGAAGGCAGCACCAGTGGACACCATTCTCGATGCGAACCCTGCCCTAAAAATTGTCGCACGTCTCTTCATTGTGGCCAACCTTAACCGCTATGGTTTATCCACGGTTTTAGAGCCCGATCTGCTGTGCCATATTTCCAAACGAAAGAAGAAGGCGACTCGAGAGCCTCACTCAGACAGGGGTGACGTAGAGTGAGTGCCTAGGGTGGTTTCCCTGGAGTCTAGGCGCCCAACCCAGTCATCTCCGTTCGCTAGGGGATGCCCTCCTTTTGTCCCTACGAACCGCGACATGGCCTTTCACTCTCGCGGTCCACAGGCCATGCCAGGGTGCTTCGTCGTGCCCTTCTCCAAGGACTACGATAATCTTCCTCATGCTCCCATTAATCTTGGTCCTTCGGGGCCCCATTTTTCTGATGTTCCTACGCCTCCTCCTCCCTCGATGAGTGGGTCATCTGTCCCTGTTCACCTGGGCGCCTCTGATTTGAAGGGGACGTCCTGGGTGAGTCGCATGGCAGCCTCTTATGGGCAAAGGTATTCCCGAGTCACTGAGGGTATTCCTACAACCGAGTTGAGAGGTCTCGGGAATTTTACCATGGTGGAGCTTGGGGAGACCCTTGTGCACTCCTAGCCTGGGTGATTTCATGCATCTTACATTGGTCTTTCTCTTTCTTTTTTTTGTTTTTTTTTTGTTTTGGGTTCTTTGTTTGCTCATCATTTTTTTTCTTTTTGCTTTCTTGCAGGGCTCTCTGGTGGCTCAATGCTTCGCCGACTCAGTAAAGGACCTCTCTTTGTCAAAGACTAAAAGGGACCGTCTAGTAGTCAAAGTTCAGGAGCTTGAGAGGGAGCTTACTGAAACAAAGCTTAGGCTGGAGAAGGCCCTACCAAAGGCCTCTTCATCATCAAAAAAGAGGAGGAGAGCGGAAGCCGAGGTTGTGATGTTGCAGGAGAGGGTCACTCACCTAGAGGTTGATCTGGGGGGGGAACAAAACCAAGGCTGCGACGTTACAGGAGAGGGTCACTCTCTTGGAGGCTAATTTGGCTGAGGTCGAGTACAAGTCCATAGAGCGCACCCTCTATGGAATGTAGAGACAAAATCCTAACTTAGATTTCTCCTCCTTTGGTGAGCATGTCGCCGCCAAGGTGGCCGAGTGGAATGCTCGCGGCGGGAGGCCTTGAGATTTTGTTTCTAACCTTTTAATTCGATTTGGTTGTATACTCATTTGAACCCTTTTTTTTTGGAACTTTTCTAAGTCCTGCCACATTATCGCAACTTTTCTTTATATATATATATATATGATCATTTGTTTTTGCTTCTCTATGCTTGAGGTCCTTTCGAGCCCACAAAAAGGGGTTCGATAGGTCTTTTTTTTTTTTACACTTGAGGTTCTTTTGAACCCACGCGAAGGGGTTCGATAGGTCTCTCTTTGGTGCACCTTGATTGTATCTTTAAGGATATGTTGACCCTTTGGGTTCTAATCATCCTTTTATATACTTTTGTGTGCGCTTATTATTTCTTGCGAGAAGCGTCCTTCTCATCATTATGAATAGTACTATTTTTGCAAGGGTCTCTTTTGGGACCCTTTTTGGCTAGACAGCTTGGTGGCCGCTCTATGCTTATTGGTGGATGCTCTTCCTGAGGCCTTTCCTCTCGTGGAGGCATCAGCCTTTATTAGGAGGCTCTTCCTGAGGCTTTTCCTCTCGTGGAGGTATCAGCCTTTATTAGGAGGCTCTTCTTGTAGGACCTTTTGACCCTCTTGATGTTCATAAGGGTAGCTAATCCTTGTAAACTCGAGAGATGCCTTGCAAGGTTTTCTTCCTTATATATATTATTTTTTTTCAAGGGTCCCTTTTAGGACACTTTTTTTTGCAAGGGTCTCTTTTAGGACCCTTTTTGGTTGTGTACTCTGCCCCCGCAAGTGGTTGGCAAGATTTATCTTGTCGAGAACTTTGATCATTTTGCTCATGCACTTTGATAATTCCAATTGGTGATAAGTACACAAGAGTTAGATACGTGCTCACGTAGATGAGGAGTGTGATATGCCAATAAGAAACATATTCATTAAAAATAAGAAGAAACATATTCATTAACAATAAGGAGAGTACATAGGTATTTTTGGCGACAATGTTCTTACTACATATCAGGGCATCTAAATTACCCATCTAATTCATAGATGTTGGGGGGCTAACTATGGTAACCCTTTTGATTTATCATACCGAAAGTGGAGCTTTACCTGATGTTCCCTCTCAGACACGTATGCACAACCATCGATTCTGATCTCCTCGATAACTTTAGGGTTGAACTCACTCGGGTTTGTGTTCCCATGCACTACCATTGCCATAAGTTCTGGCGGTCTCATGGCTATGTGAAGGGACGTGTTATAACATTCCCTTGCTTCTTTTGGCTCCCCTTTCACGCTCGCTACCCCCCCAGGAGTTGGGAATTTTATGGCCAAGTGGTATATAGAGGTTATCACCTTCAATTCTCTCAGGGAGGGTCTTCCTAATACCGCGTTGAAGGCCGAAGAACAGCTTATTACGACAAAGTTTGTCATTACAGTGGTCTGTCTGGGCGACTCTCCTAAGGTGGGGCTAACTCGATTGTGCCTAGGGGTTGCACCGAGTCTCATGTAAACCCATACAGGGAGGTGTTACAGGGTTTTAGGTTCCTGATGCCCAGTCCCATCTTCTCTAAGGTCGGGCGATATAGGAAGTCTACAGAGCTTCCATTGTCTACCAGGACCCGATGTACCCTCATGTTAGCAAGCTGAACAGTCAACACCAAGAGGTCATTGTGAGGGAAATGCACACCCCGCGCATCTTCTTCGCTGAAGGTTATCGAATCGTTCTCCCCCTTAAAGCTCTTAGGGGGCGTTGTTCCAAACTTAAGATGCAAGGAGGTGGACTTCGCCTGGCTTCCCTAGCATACTTCTCTCATCCTTTCCTTGATTCGCCTCCAAACCCTGGCCCTCCGAAGATGGTCCTAACTTCTCCTTGCACCTTTAGGGCTTCATCTCGTGCTCATGGTGAGGGTACTCCTTCTTCAAGTCTTTGGTTTTCTTTGCAGACGTATCTTCCCAAGTTTCCCCTGCATATAAGCTCTTCGATTTCCATCTTCAAATGAGTGCATTCTGTTGTGGTGTGCCCAATGTCTTTATGATACTGACAGTACTTCTTTTTTTCCAATCCCTTTTCATTGGCGGGGGTCTCCAGAAGGGACTTGATTCTCGTTCGCTACGAAGATATGTTCCCTAATATGTGTTAGGTCTGTGTAGAAAGTGTGGGAAGTTCGCTTAGGTATACCTCCGTGCTTGTGCTTCCTCTGGTGGTCATCGCTTGGCCCTTCGTGCACTATTTTCTTCTTCGCATCATTCGAACCTTCGGGGGCTGAATGCTTGACAAATGATGCCTTCAGGTTCTCATGGTCGTCTTCGACACAAATGTATTTTTGGGCTCGTTCGTAGAAATCATCTAAGTTAGTGACCTCCCTCTTTAGCATGTTATCCCACAACTTACTACCCAGGCACACCCTGGCTGTAATGGCCATTTTTAACTCCCCACGGGTTAGGCTTCCCACTTTGGCTGCCTCCATATTGAACCTATGGATGTATCTCTTCAGGCTCTCTTCTTCTCCTTGTTTCACATTAGCGAGGCTAGTGCCTGGCATGGCGTAATCATGCACAATGTTATGTTTCTGGAGATATTCATCAGAAAATTGTTGCCAAGACCTGATGGACCCTGAATGGAGTCTCTTAAACCACTTGTACGCAGGACCCTTTAATGTGATTGCAAAACAGTGGCATCTGGCTGTGCTAGTAATTCCCCCTTAACTTCATTAAGTCATTGAACAAATACATATGGTATTTTGGATCTGTCTTGCCCTCGTAAGGGGTCATGTGAGGCTCTTTGAAGTTGGCCGAGAGTCGCACGGCTTGGGTTTCTCTAATGAAGGGATATTCGTAATCAAACTCATCATCGATAGCGTGTCCTCCAGATGCGATGATTATCTTGCTCCGGAGGCTCCTCACTTCTCTGTCTAGGTCTTGTCTCCTTTTGTTCAAGGAGTCTCTCAAAGTGGACGAGTTAGCCTTTCCCTTCCCTTTGTCTTCTTGGGGAGCCATAGGAGGTGTAGTCCTCATGTTCCTCCTTTTCTTGTTGAGCTCTTCCCTTAAGTCTGAGGATGTTTTCCTTGAAGTGACTTTGACTTCGTTATGAAGGTCTGCATTATTCTTCTACTTGGCCTCTGGGGTTGTTTTGATTGTTCGGGACATTCACTCTGCTTCATCCGAGGGGTGTTACTAGTGGAAAGTTGTGTCCTCCCATCATCCACTAGGACTGTGGTTTCTGCCCCCTCTTGGCCTTTCTCTTTTTGCCTAGGAAGAGACATGCTTGATTTCCCCTATAGAAGGCCATTCAACACCTCTTGCATATTCTCTAAGGTGGTTTCTAGCCTTTGATTCTTTCGGTGCAATTCACGTATCTCCTCTTCATAAAATTGAGACCTAGAGCTTGAGTTTACGGAATGGACTCAGGGATTCTTGTCAGGCCTACACGTTGATGGATCCAGATCTTGTCGGCTGGAGTTTGGCACTTGTGGTGGCTTTGGGGGCGAAAAATCTCCGACATCTCTTGCGAGACCAGTCGCTGATCTCGGATGGTTCTCATTAGGTGGGGCAGTTGGGGACGAGGCTTCCCTTTCTTCTTTAGGAACCCTAGGCTCCTTTGGTACATCCACATTTTTGGGTGGCGGAGGATTCCTCATGGAGGCCTTCATCTGACCTCCATTGAGGTGGACCTCAACCTCCCGTGGTTCTCTTAATCGCTAAGAGCGTCTCGACATCTTCCTTTGCCAAAATCAATGGAAGAACAGTGACTTGGTGCTTATCCTTCCCACAGACAGCGCCAAACTGTTGACGGTAAGAACTCGTCAACTAAGTTAGATCGAGAACTTTGTGAGTTATAAAAGTAATAGATTCAAATCAAATGAACTTCAATCAAACTTTCTTATGATTTCCAGAAAATAAAAATGTAAATGCTGGAATTTCAAAATGAAAAATAGAGAGAATGTGTAGTGTCCATTCCCATTAACAATGTGTGGTTACCAAATTCTCTATCCCCTTCTTAGGTGAAGAAAGATCATATTTATAGTAGAGACTATTGGCTCATTGTACATGGTGCTCCCTGGGGACATGACTCTGCATATGCAGTCTACAAATAGTAGTGGTGCCAGAAGTGTAGTGGTCGGCTCCAGTACATGCTCAGGGTCTACGGGAGGACCTCCACTTTAGTACCTAGTTATACCTCCACCATATATTTAGTACGAATGTCAGAGGTTGGCTGGGAAGGACCACATCAGGTACCCTATTCGTACGACCACTACTTTTATGGCGTGGTGTTTAGGGTTAGACACCTGGGGCATTCAGGGTCGTACCCCCGTACGTACTTTGCCTCCTCTTGGTTGGTACATTTTGTATTTGTACAAGCTCCTCGAGCCACAAGTTTTCACCCTCGCAAGGTACCTTATTCCTAAGGGCTTCAAGTGTTGCAATCCTTATATGTTATTCCTAGATGCCTTGCAATTAAGGATCTCACGAGATGCCCTATGAAAATGAGATGAGAAGGGCCTCTCGACGCCAAGCGCATATTCTGGGCACAAAGTGTGGCTCCGTAGGCATATGAGGCAGGGAACACAGGGTGTTCTTGCGAGATCGTGGTGCAAGTGAGGCTGTGGTGTCTCGCGAGACCGTGGCGTGAGACGTGGGCTGGTGACGCGAGGCACCTGGTGCAGTTGGTGGTGTGAGGCGCCTGGTGCGCGAGTGTGCAAGTGTGTGAGGCGCCTGGTGCGCGGGTGCGTGAGGCATGGGCGAGAGGCGTGAGGAACCTAGTGCAGCTGGTGGCGTGAGGCGCTAGTGCGCAGGTGCGCGAGGCGTGGGCCAGAGGTGCGAGGTGCCTAGTGTGGCTGGTGGCGTGAGGCACTAGTGTAGCTGGTGGCGCGAGGCACTAGTATGCGGGTGCGCTAGGCACTAGTGTGCAGGTGCACAAGGCGCCTGGTGCGGCTGGTGGCACAATGTGCCGGTGCACGAGGCTCTGGTGTGCTAGTGCGTGAGGCGCTAATGCGCGAGGCTCTGGTGTGTGAGTGCGCGAGGCGCTGGTGCGCGAGTGCGCGAAGCGCTCAGTGCGCATGTGCGCGAGGCGCTCAGTGCGCATGTGCACGAGGCGCCCGGTGCGCATGTGTGCGAGTTACTAGTGAGGTGAGGTGTAAGCTAGAGGTGCGGTTGCGCACGCAAGGCTGTGGCGTGCACTTGAGGCGCGAGACCGTTGGTGGGCATTCACGGCGATGCACACCAAAACGTGGATTTTCGGACCTTCATCTGGGTGAGGCGAGGCGAGATGCACCAGGGGCACGGCCTCGCGTGGGGCAAGCTGGGTAGTTTAGAAAAGGCCTCTCATGAGGTATGGGTCTCGCGTGGGGCAAGACACGAGGTTTCTTGGCATGCCCGAGGTCACTAGGGGGAAGCCTCAGCTTTTCTCTCGAGTGTTGACTGTGGCCCTCTCAGGATCATGTCCAATTTTTGGCATTTACAGTAGCTTTGAGCCGCTTTGTTACGAAGTCCATGGACAAGTGTATCCCATTCTTCAATATAATTTTCGAAAGCCAGAGGTTTTAATGGATGACCGTGTGTGAAGAGGCCTTCCAAAAATTAAAGGAGCATTTGGCCCAAGCGCCAACCTTGTCGAAACCAGTTGATGGGGAGCCATTGTACCTGTATTTGCCAGTATCGAAATACACCATCAGCGCTGCTTTAGTACGAGAAGAGGGAAAGGTCCAGATCTCGATCTATTACGTAAGGAAAAGGTTTTCGGGCGCGGAGTCCAGATACCCGTTAATCGAAATGCTGACATTTTTCTTACTGACTGCCTCCAGGAAGCTGGGACCTTACTTTTAGGCCCACGCCATTGAGGTACTGATGAACCATCCCCTACGACAAGTACTATAGAAACCTGAATCATCAGGGAGACTCTTGAAGTGGGCCATCTAGCTTAGCCAGTTTGACATAGCATATGTCCCCAGGATTTCTATCAAGGAGTAGGCCCTATCCGACTTCATCTTAGAATCAACTTGGATGATCGAAGATGAAGAACCCATCAACCCCATAATGCATTTGTGGAAAATCTTCCTAGATGAAGCCTCAAATTAAAATGGGTTCGAGGCTGAGATCATCTTGATATCCCTGGAGGTCACCAGTTGCAAAGTGCCCAACGCTTCCAATTCGAAGCATGAAATAACAAGGTTGAGCACAAGGCCATGCTGGCCGGACTACGCTTGGCCCGGGAAGTAGGAGCTGCAAATATAGAAGTCCACAGCGACTCCCAACTGGTGGTCAGGCAAATTTTAGGGGAATACCGAACGCGGGAGTTACTCCAATCTTTCAAGAAATACTTCATCCACCAGATCCCTAGGGAACAGAATGTGTTTGCAAACACATTGGCAAAATTGTCCACGGATGTTGAATCAGAACTCTCCAGGGTGGTCCCTATCGACCATCTACCCACGCCTAGTATTCATGCCCCCGCAATCGTTAACGCCATCGATTACTCTACGTCCTGGATGGGCCCTCTCATCCAACACCTAACCATTAGGGAATTTCCCGTGGATAGGGTTGCCCCCAGGAAACTTCAGTACCAGGGTCCCAGAGACGTCATGATGGATGGCAAACTCTATCGCAGGGGGTTGTCCATGCCCTATCTTAGATGCATATCTAGGACAGAAATGAGCGCAATCATGCACGAAGTGAACGAAGATTTTTGCGGAGATCACACAACCAAACTCAGCTTGTCCAAGAAAATCCTAAGGCAAGGATATTTCTAGGCAACGATGAAGAAGGATTGTGTTGATTACGTCCGCAAATGTGAACAATGTCAAAGGTATGCGAAGATCCCGCGAGCCCCTCCAATGGAAATAACCCTAATGACCAGTCCCTGGTCTTTCATAATGTGGGGAATCAATTTATGTAATGCCCCAACTAATTCTAGACTTCAGACCATTAAAAACTACTAAACATAACTACTAATTTGAATACATATATAAGAAATAACATAACTTTATTTAAAAACCCAAAATATTGTACCAAATACAAATAAGGTAAAAATATATATATAAAATGCGGTATGGGTACCCATTGTTTAATACATAAAACATAAACTTAAATCAATTGTCAAAAACTAAATGCGGAAATACATAAAAACATAAATCAAAATACTTTAAAAAACATCATCCTCGATCTTCATGCAGTCCATTCAATCCATTCATCCTCAACACACAAGCCAAGCTGCCACGAATCTTTCCCGCCTTCCATATTCATTTTCCTGCATCATTCTAAAAAGAAAGGAATGAGCCTAATGCCCAGCAAGGAAAATCTACTAACAACATATATCATAAATCATAAACATAAGACTATATCATAAACATAGACTATAAAACATATGACTATAAAAACATACATCATATAGGACTACAATATTATGGGCCATTAACTCATTAACATGGTATGTGATACAACCATCTAGGTCCTCTCTCTACTAATCGAGGTAGTTAGATCACACTATAGTATATGATATCCCATCTAGGTCCTCTGTCTACTAATCGAGTTAGGGTAAATCATAACTCTAAACCATGAAAATGATAAAAATTCTTGGGGCTTGCTATCTTAGCAAGTCATTTGCCCAAGCGACTACAAAACATATTCTTGGGGCTTGTTATCTAAGCAAGTCATATGTCCAAGGACTACAACACATTTATACATATACATATCATAGCATAAAATATAACATAACATAAACATATATAATCTAACCTATTTTCCTTACCAAAAACCGGGATATGGAGACAAGAACGGGATTTGGAACACTCCTAAAACCAACAGTAAGAATGGTGAGTTTCTAAAGAAAAGAGATAAAAAGAAAACAAAACCATCCGAGTAGAAACTTACCGAGAAGAACCTTAAGTCTCAAGAAACTTAAACACCCAACCAGGAATCATAAACAAGAGTTAGGATCTGAAAGAAAACAAAGAAAACTAAAGACCATGAAGAATTGAACTTAAGGATAGGAATACCTTGGATGATCTTATGACTTGATTTATACCTCGATACTAAAATAACTCAATATCTTACTTCCCAAGTGTTTAGAAAATCTTAGATTGGAAAAGCTTTTTAACCCAAAACCCAAGTGTTTCTCTCTATAGTAACCTTAGTAGCTTGGAGGCTCTAAAGAATCCTTGAAGAATGAAGAAAATGGTTGAGTACTAGGTCCTATTTATAGAGTTCAAGGAGTGAAACTAACCCATTTTAATTTTAATAAATAAATGAATTTAAAATGAAAAAGATTTGAATTTTCATTCAACAGATACCCAGATCTCTGTCAAAATCGTTCAAAGGCAGGCCCAAGTGGTTAAGGCTGTTTTTAAATTTAAAATCCTCAAATATTAAAAAATGCACTCCCACGGGCGATATATCGCCTAGACCATTTTCCCGATGTGTTTTCCATATCTTCCGTAGGCGATATATTGGCCCCTAAAGCTGCGATATATCAGCATACGTTGATATATCAAACACGTATTTGCACTTTTTCAGCATATTTTGAATTGATTAAACAGCTTTAACTGAGTCAAAACGTGATCCTAACAACTGCTGGAAGGTTCTACAGCTTCTAGATCTTTCTTTTAATTAAACTATTCATCAAAAATACTTAAATCCTTAATAAACATGATTATGAAAAGTGTCATGGTCTTACTAATTCTATCTAAACCTTAGGTTATAATAATTAATATTTCTAGGACCAGCAATATTAATCAAACCTTATGTTATAACTAATATTTCTAAACTATAAGTTAAACTTATAAAATCCATAATTGCTGCTATGAGTTTCCAACTAAGTCCCCGCTTGAACCAAAATCCATAGAAACTAACATACTACAAACTATACTACTACTACTACTACTACTACTACTACTACTACTACTACTACTATCTAGCTAAGTAAAAAATTTGGGACACTACAATTTAGTGGGATCGCTCCTTACAGGGAAGGGTGGAGTAAAATACGCCATTGTAATCATCGACTATTACACCAAATGGGACAAAGCAGAACCAATGAGCACCATCACCTCCAAAAAGGTCCTAGACTACGTCATCCACAACATTGTGTGATAATACAGCCTCCCTCACAAAATTACGTCCGACAACGGGAAGCAATTTGATAGCGTCCACTTCACCGACTTCTATTAAAGACATGGCATCATTAAAAGCTTCTCCGCAGTCACAAGGCCTCAAGCAAATGGGAAAATAGAGGTCATGAATAAGATTCTAAAGGGAACACTAAAGAAAAAACTCCAAACCTGCAAGAGCAAGTAGCTAAAGGAGTTGCCCCGCATACTATGGGCCTACTAGACCATAGAAAGAACATCGACCGGACATACTCCCTATTCCATGGTATACGGATGTGAAGCGGTCATCCCAGAAGAAATGGCAGTTCTGTCTCATAGACGAGATACATATGATCCCGTCTGAAACCACACCTTACTCCAAGAATCCCTAGATCTAATCGAAGAGATCTGGGAGGAATCATAGGTGCAGCTGAAGATGTATCAGGGTAAAATCGTCAGGCACTTTAACTCTAAAGTTAAAAGTCGGAGGTTCGAAACCAACGATCTAGTCCTTAGAAGATTCTTCCCTGCAACTCAAGATCCAAGAGTGGAGTTTCTGTGACCAAACTGGGAAGGACCCTATGAAATTCAAAATGAAATATGTCTGAGATCATATCGCTTAAGGAGACTAGACGGAATGGAGGTCCCAAGGGCCTGGAATGCAGAACACCTCCGCCGGTACTATCAGTAGTCGGGAGGATCTAATTCTGTTTCTATCTAACATTTTTTTTTTCTAGCAATGTACGCCCCAGGGTTATTTTTAAAGGAAATGGCGTACACAAAACACCATAAGAAATGTTGTAAGGAAAGAAAATGTTGGCATCTGTCTTCAATTTTTACACAAACAAGTGACCTAAGACTACACTCTTCGGTCACTTGTGGGGTAAGGCCATCTATACAAGTCTAGGATTAAAAAGAAAAAGGATGCAAAGCTCGGGGCTTAGTCCGGATTCGGATTCGTGTAGACTGGGGGTTCAAAACCTAATAGGATACAAGGCTAAAAGCCCAGTCCTACCCGGACCCACATCATCTGGGGGGTTCAAAACCTAACTCCCAACAAAAAGGATGCAAGGCTAAAAGCCCAACCCTAACCCAGACCCACGTCGTCCAGGGGGTTCAAAACCTAAAAGGATGCAAGGCTAAAAACCCAGTCCTACACAGACCCACATCGTCCGGGGGGTTCAAAACCTAACTCCCAAAAAAAAGGATGCAAGGCTAAAAGCCCAGTCCTAACCCGGGGGGTTCAAAACCTAAAAAGATGAAAGGCTCAAAGCCAAGTCCTAACCCGGACCCACTTTTTCTGGAGGGTTCAAAACCTAACTCCCAACAAAAAGGATACAAAACTAAAAGCCCAGTCCTAACCCAGACCCACATCATCCTGGGGGTTCAAAACCTAAAAGGATGCAAGGCTCAAAGCCCAGTCCTAACCCAGACCCACATCGTACGGAGGGTTCAAAACCTAAAAGGACTGCTCAAAGCCCAATTCTAACCCAGGCCGGTATGGTCCGAGGGTTCAAAACCCAACTCCTAAAGGATGCAAGGCTAAAAGCCCAGTCCTACCTAGACCCACATCATCCGAGGGGTTCAAAACCTAACTCCCAACAAAAAGAATGCAAGGCTAAAAGCCTAATCCTAACCCGGACCCACATCGTCTGGGGGGTTCAAAACCTAAAAGGATGCAAGGCTCAAAGCCCAATTCTAACCTGAACCCACATCGTTCGAAGGGTTCAAAACCTAACCCCCAATAAAAGGGATGCAAGGAAAAAATCACAGTCCTAACTCGAACCCACATCGTCCGGGGGGTTCAAAACATAAAAGGAAGCAAGGCTCAAAGTCAAGTCCTAACCCGGACCCACATCGTCCGAAGGGTTCAAAAGCTAAAAGGACTGATCAAAGCTCAATTCTAACTCAGACCGGTATGGTCTGGGGGTTCAAAACCCAACTCTAAAAATTGGTCCAGACCTAACGTGGTCCTGGATAACCAAATCCCTATTCATGTTTTCCTTATAATGGTCTAGAACCATTGAAACGTGAATCTTAGGTTTAAATTGGTTGAAGTTAGTCTTATAAATGGCCCATGTCGTTGAAACCTGAACCTCAGGTCTGAAATAAGATAATCAACTAATCTCTGATGGTCCAGACCATTGGAACCTGAACACTAGAGTCATGAAAAATAAATCAGACGATAGTTATTAACTTCTTATCGGTCCAAGTCGTTGGAACCTAAACCTCAAGTTTGGAACCAGTTAACTAATTAAGTCATATCTAAAACAAATCTCTAACTGTCGGGCTATTGGAGCCTGAACTATACTGACCCAAATTTGCTAATAAGGATTGGAGCCTTGATTAGTATGCCTGGAGGGCAATAATTGTTACACTGTATTAATTTATGTGAATTTAATGAATATGTGGTTAGAATGCATGTTTAGGTGAAATAAATATGCATGTGGGCCCCATTTGGTTGTTAGGGGCAAATTGGTAATTATAGCCCGTTGAGGGCATAAATGTAATATATGTGATATTCTTGATATAACAGTAATATATTTGTAATGCACGTTCCGAGACGGTCGTAGAGAGCTATTTCGCTAAAATTCACAACGGGATTAAATACCCGGCTCGGGAGGAGCTTAGGGGTATTTCGGGAATTCTATAAATTTAGTTGGGGACTTCTAATTAAAGGTTAATGGTATTTTAGTAACTTGGGTAACTATAGGTAACCATTGAGGATAGTTACTTTAAGTGAGAAAGTTGTATTTATGTAAAAGAATATAAAAGGTCTAGGCTGCCCTTAAGGTTTAGTTAGAAAGAGAGTTAGATGGAAGGGCAAATGGGTCCTTTAGATGGGATTTAGATAACTATGGCTGAGAGAAGTTCATTCATGTTTTCTACACTTAGACAAAATTCAATTCTTGCTGAATGTTGAAGAGAAGCTAAGAAGCAAGAAGGAAGGAAGGGAAACTCTGAATTTTGTGGGATCAAGAAGGGAGTTAAGGCTAGAGAACTTAGAGGATTGTTCAGCATATTGAGGTAAGGGAATTCTGTGTAGTTATGTTGTAGAATTCAGCTAAGAATATCATGGTTTGAGAATTGAATTGTGTGTTTTGTTTGGTGAATTCTTTGGATGAATTGTGGTTAGGTTCAGCTTGAATTTTGTGGAATTAAGCTTGGAATTTGATTGGGAAAGCATCTCAAGGTCGAATCTCCACTTGAGGTAAGGGTTTCATGCATCTCTGTTTGGTCGATTGCTGGTGTGGTTTAAGAATTCTGAGTGATGGTTTAAGTTTTACAAGTTCTGGTTAAAGTTTTGAAAGGCTTGGTTTAAGTTTCTGAAGTTTTAAACCAAATTGTGAATTGTAGGGTTGATTGTTTGATTGAACTTATTGTTGATGTTTTTGAGTTGTTAGATGGTCTATGTGGGGTTTTGAATCGAATTTGGAACTTAGGTAAGTCTTGGTAATGATTTGGGAGTGTTTTGGCTCGGGAAAAACATTTGGGGAAACCCAGGTTTCTGGGTTTGCGAAGGGGCGACGCGGCCCTGTTCTTTTGTGCCGCGGCGCTAGGCTGCATCAATGGACGGGGGCCCTTCTAGGTGCTACGGCCCTCATAGGGTGGCACCACGGCACTAGGCCATTTCTGGGCAGGGGAAAATTGTGGTTTTTAGGCTTTTGCTCAGGGGGCTCGGGGGACGCTTCCGCCACTATGTGTGGGGTTCCAAGAAGTCTCGAGGGCTCGGGTTTGGTTCCAGGAGACGCTTTTGAATTGGTTAGTAATGGGGATGCTATTTTTGTGTTGTGACTAGGTTCTCGAAGAGGCTCGGATTAGAGGACCGTGCTCGAGGGTTCAGTGCTCAAGAAGCTCGAGACACAGGAAAGAACACTGTTGTACCCATAGAGTAGGGCGAGGCCCCATAGTTGTGTTGCAGGGCACGGCTCTACATGATTATGTGTTGGGTGTAGCCCATTAAATGTGTTAGTATATGTTTAAGTTATGTTTAAATTATGTTGTGTATGCTTATATGTGAATGATCAGCTAGGGCTGGGAACGGCGAAGGCCGAGAACAGCAAGGGGCCAGGAGCAACGTTTAGCACGTGGAGTGCGAGTTGCCAGGGTAAGACCCTAAATGATACATGGGATATCCTTACGGTGTAGACCGCAACTCAGGGCCTGGTAAAGCGCCTAAGACGGCATGGCCGTATGTGTTTAGTTTATGGACAAATTGGTTATATGCTAAGTGACTCATATGCGTATGTTATCTGTTTGTGTGGAGTTTTCTTGTTGGGGTTCGGCTCACGGGTGCTGTTTGGTGCAGGTAAGGGCAAGGAGAAAGTCAACCGACCATGAGTATGGAGAGCGTGACGCGACGCGTACATGTCTGGTCTGCCTAGCTGCCACGGCCAGGGGTAAATTTTGGAAGTTGTTTGTAAAGAATCCTATTTTGTCGTTTAGTCGACTTTAAATATATTTTGAGTTGTAAATATTTATAAACAGTATTTTGGGATCCCAAATGTCAAAAGTCAAATGTTAAATGTTTTAAAATTTTCAGTAAATGGAATTATTTTCAAAGTTTATGTCTCTGTTTATGATTTAATTACACGTTTACCTTAAAACCTCGATTAGCGAGTTAAAAGCACGTTTTAAACTCACTTAGTAACGGCTCTAAGGAAGTAGGATGTTACAACTTGGTATCAGAGCAAGCCAAGGTTTATTGGTTCTGGAGATTGACAAAACATGTACGCTCGCTGTCAGTGACAAGCTCGACTCAGGGTTGGTTGGTTTGGTTGATTAATATGCTTGAATATGTACTTGAATGCCATGTTTGCCTGCTTGTTTCATATAGAGCATGATGAATAAGTTAACATATGCATGATGTCAGGGCATGGCCCGTTGTGTGTTATATGTTATCTGTATGTTATCTGGATTGTTGTTCATGGTTGACTGTTGTGATTGGGAGGTGGTATTGGACTTTGTTATCATGCCTGATGAGCGGCGTCATTGATTGCAGGCATATAGTCGTGATGCCTCTGCAATCATCTAGACTCCGCAGCAGTCAGGTCGAGGATGACAATCAGGGTCTGGACCCTCCACCTGCCCCACAGAATTGGCATGAGATGTTTGCTGAAATAGAAGCGAGATTGCAGAGAACAGAAGAAGAACTACGTCAGTTGAGGCAGCAGGCCCCTCCACAGGTCACTGGGCTGCCAATTCAGCAGGGTGCGGCGCCAGTGCCGGTTCAGCCTGTGATTGAGAACAGGTGGGAACCTCTGTTGAAAGATTCAGAAAGCAGCATCCTCCCACCTTTGAGGGTGGACCAGACCCACTGCAGGAAGAGCAGTGGATGAATATGGTTTCCTCTATCCTGGATTTCATGAGGGTTGAGGGAAACGAGAGGGTTGCCTGTGCCAGTTATATGTTCAGAGAGGATGCCTGCATCTGGTGGGATGTTGTGGTTCAAAGAAGGACTGTGAAAGTCATGACCTGGGAAGAATTCAAGAATATCTTTAACGAGAAATATTATAGTGTGGCAGTCCAAGCTGCAAAGGTTGACGAGTTCATCAACTTGACTCAGAACCGGTTTACCGTGACAGAATATGCTCTGAAATTTGATCAATTGGCGAAGTTTGTGCCAAATTTAGTGCCGACTGATGCGGCAAGGAGAGACAGATTTGTATGGGGGCTGAATGTTATGATCGCCCGTGACGTGAAGATCACCTTGGATCCAGGGACTACTACCTATGCTCAGGTTGTGGACAAGGCCCTTATAGCTGAGGGGGCTAAGGGCCAGATCTGGAGAGAGAGCGCTGTTAGGCGCGATGCTAGGAGGACAGTGCCTCCTTTTGTTGGGTCCAGTCAGGGTAGTGGCCCCAGTGAGCAGAAGAGGAAGGCCCCAGATTCCTTTGTTCCTCCCAGTTCTGATAGGAAGGCACAGGGTGCTTTTATTGGCCGCCAGGGCGGGAGTGACAACTGGAGGAGTTTCCCAATGTGTCCTCGGTGCAGACGATGACATCAGGGTGAGTGCAGGATCAGGGTCTTCTTTTTCTGTGGGAGTGCCAATCATTTGAAGAAGGACTGCCCATAAGTCAGGAAGGAGGAGCCGAAGCAGGGAGACAGTCTCGCTCCTGCCAGAGTGTTTACTTTGACTCAGACTGAGGCGGAGGCTAGCCCCTCAGTTATGACAGGTCAGATTTCTAGTGCTGGGTCTTTGTATACTGCATTGTTTGATTCGGAATCTACCCACTCGTTTGTGTCTGCTAGGGTGATAGATCAGTTGTGTAGACCTAGTGTTGTGTATGCTATGGGTTTTCAGACTTTGTTGCCAACTGGGGCACTGGTAGTCTCTAGGAGATGGATTAGGGCATTACCAGAAGAGGTAGATGGTAGGGAATTGTCTGTTGATTTGACTGAGCCTGATGGATGACTTTGATATGATCTTAGGAATGCATTGGTTAGCAAAATATGGGGCAACGATTGACTGCAAGCGCAGGATGGTGACTTTTGAACCAGAAGGGGAGGTACCCTTTGTATTCGTGGGAATGTCTAGTGGACCGCGAATACCTATTATTTCAGCATTCAAGGCTAGAGACCTGATGCATGAAGGTTTCATAGGATTCCTTGCAAATGTTGTGGACACCTCTAAGGTTAAGTCGGTTGGACCAGGTGAGACTAGATTGGTGTGTGAATTTCCAGACTTATTTCCACCATATCTGCCAGGCTTGCCGCCGCAGGGCGAGATTGACTTTGTTATTGAGTTGGCGCCAGAGGTGGAGCCAGTATCTAGGACGCCTTACAGAATGGCTCCAGCGAAGTTAAAGGAGTTGAAAATTCAGTTGCAAGAATTACTTGATTTGGGGTTCATCAGACCGAGTTTCTCGACATGGGGTGCTCCAGTGTTGTTTGTTAAGAAGAAGGATGGATCCCTTAGGATGTGCATTGACTACAGGGAGCTGAATAAGTTAACCATTAAGAAAAAGTATCCACTGCCTAAGATCGATGATTTATTTGATCAGTTATAGGGGAGTATGGTGTTTTCTAAGATTGATCTCCAGTCAGGTTACCATCAGTTAAGGATTAAATAGGAGGACATACCAAAGACCGCTTTCTGAACGAGGTATGGACAATATGAATTTCTGGTTATGTCCTTTGGATTAACCAATGCTCCAGCAGTTTTTATGGATATGATGAATAGGATTTTCAAGGATTACTTGGATAAGTTCGTAATTGTATTCATCGATGATATCTTGGTGTACTCTCAATCAGAGACAGAGCACGAGTAGCATCTGCGGTTGGTTTTACACCGGTTAAGGGAGCATAAGTTATATGCTAAGTTCAGCAAGTGTGAATTTTGGCTACCGCAAGTCAAGTTTCTGGGTCACATCGTCAGTAAGGAGGGGATTCTGGTTGATCCAAGTAAGATTGAGGCAGTTAGAGATTGGCCAAGGCCAAGCACTGTTCCTGAAGTGAGGAGTTTTCTGGGTTTAGCAGGATACTATCGGCGGTTTGTTGAGGGGTTCTCCATAATGGCTACGCCTTTCACAGAAATGACAAAGAAGAAGACAAGGTATGTCTGGACGGACAGATGTGAGAACAGTTTTAAAGAGTGGAAGCGATGACTGATCACTGCGCCCGTATTGAGTCTACCAACAGATAATGAGAAGTTTATGGTTTACTGTGATGCATCCAGACATTTTTTGGGGTGTGTGCTGATACAAGCTGGTAAGGTGATAGCCTATGCATCGAGACAGTTAAAGGAGTATGAGTAGAGATATCCCACGCATGATTTGGAGTTGGCAGCGGTGGTATTCGCACTTAAGATTTGGAGACATTATCTCTATGGTGAGAAGTGTGAGATATACACCGACCATAAGAGCCTGAAGTATTTCTTTACTCAGAAGGACTTGAATATGCGCCAGAGGCGGTGGCTGGAATTGGTTAAGGATTATGACTGTGATATCCTATACCATCCTGGGAAGGCTAATGTAGTGGCTGATGCATTGAGTCGGAGAGGCCCAAGACAGTTGTTCAGTTCAAGGCAGATATCTGATAAGCTGGCTGAGGAGATGACTAGAGTGGGAGTAGAGTTGGTGGTTGGCCGGTTAGCCAACATCACCCTTCAGTCTACACTTCTTGAGAGGATCAAGGAGGCGTAGGGGAAGGATTCCCAGTTGAGAGGTTACAAAGAGAACGTCTTAGTCGGAGTGGCTAAGGACTTTTCTCTTTTGGAGATGGGGTTACTGAAGTACAAGGGTCGGATTTGTGTTCCGATGGATTCTGTTATCCGACGGGAGATTCTGGATGAATCGCATACCACTCCCTACTCTTTACATCCAGGTACGACAAAGATGTACCAAGATTTGAGAGCTTTATACTGGTGGTCGGGCATGAAAAGGGATGTGGTGGATTATGTGGCCAGGTGTTTAACATGTCAGTAGGTCAAGGCTGACCATCAGAGGCCAGCGGGATTGTTGCAGCCTCTAGGGATTCCGGAGTGGAAATGGGAGGACATTACCATGGACTTTGTGGTTGGTTTGCCGAGAATTGTGGGACAGCATGACTCGGTGTGTGTGATTGTGGATAGGTATACCAAGTCAGCCCACTTTCTGCCTGTCAGGACGACTTATACCGTGGAGCAGTATGCTGAATTATATGTGAAGGAAATTGTTCGACTTCATGGAGATCCGAGGTCGATAGTGTCTGACAGAGACCCCACCTTCACCTCCAAGTTTTGGGAGAGCCTGCAGAAAGCTATGGGCACGCAATTACGGTTTAGTACCGCTTATCATCCTCAGACAAATGGACAGTCTAAGAGGACGATTCAGATATTGGAGGACATGTTGTGAGCCTGTGTATTAGACTTTGGGGGATCTTGGAGTAAGTATCTTCCTCTGATTGAGTTCTCGTATAATAACAGCTATCAAGCGACTATCGGAGTGGCTCCATATGAGATGCTATACGGGAGAAAGTGCAGATCACCTATCCATTGGGATGAGATGGGTGAGAGAAGTTATTTGGGTCCTGAGATGGTTCAGAAGACCAATGAGGCGATTGAGAAGATTAGAGCGTGAATGCTCGCCTCCCAGAGTCGCCAAAAGAGTTATTTAGACCTGAAACGCAGGAGTGTAGAATTTCAGGTTGGTGATCATGTGTTTCTTAGGGTTTCACCTCTAAGAGGAGTGAGACGGTTCGGTGTTCAGGGCAAGCTGAGCCCTAGGTTTGTTGGACCCTTTGAGTTTTTGGAGCGGGTTGAGGAGGTAACTTACAGGTTGACGATGCCTCCATCCTTATCAAGAGTTCATAATTTTTTTCATGTGTCCATGCTCCAAAAGTATGTATCAAATTTGACTCACGTACTGAGTTATGAGAGTTTGGAGCTGGACGAGGATTTTTCCTATGAGGAGAAGCCAGTTCAGATTCTTGACCGGAAAGATAAAGTTATGCGGAGTAAGACCATCGCCTTGGTGAAAGTGCTGTGGAGGAACAACAAGGTTGAAGAGGCGACTTGGGAACTTGAATCAGACATGCGGGAGCGGTATCCAGAGTTGTTCAGGTAATTTCGAGGATGAAATCTCTGTAAGGAGGGGATAGTTGTAGTGACCCAAATTTGCTAATAAGGCTTGGAGCCTTGATTAGTGTGCCTGGAGGGCAATAATTGTTATAATGTATTAATTTATGTGAATTTAATGAATATGTGATTAGAATGCATGTTTAGGTGAAATAAATATGCATGTGGGCCCCATTTTGTTGTTAGGGGTAAATTGGTAATTATAGCCCGTTGAGGGCATAAATGTAATATATGTGATATTCTTGATATAACAGTAATATATTTGTGATGCACGTTCCAAGATGGTCCTAGAGAGCTATTTCGCTAAAAGTCACAACGGGATTAAATACCCGGTTCGGGAGGAGCTTAGGGGTATTTCAGGAATACTATAAATTTAGTTGGGGACTTCTAATTAAAGGTTAATGGTATTTTAGTAACTTGGGCAACTATAGGTAACCATTGAGGATAGTTACTTTAAGTGAGAATGTTGTATTTATGTAAAAGAATAGGAAAGGTCTAGGCTGCCCTTGATGTTTAGTTAGAAAGAGAGTTAGATGGAAGGGCAAATGGGTCCTTTGGATGGGATTTAGATAACTAGGGCTGAGAGAAGGTCATTCACGTTTTCTACACTTAGACAAAATTCAATTCTTGCTGAATTTTGAAGAGAAGCTAAGAAGCAAGAAGGAAGGAAGGGAAACTCTGAATTTTGTGGGATTAAGAAGGGAGTTAAGGCTAGAGAACTTAGAGGATTGTTCAGCATATTGAGGTAAGGGACTTCTATGTAGTTATGTTGTAGAATTCAGCTAAGAATATCATGGTTTGAGAATTGAATTGTGTGTTTTGTTTGGTGAATTCTTTGGATGAATTGTGGTTAGGTTCAGCTTGAATTTTGTGGAATTAAGCTTGGAATTTGATTGGGAAAGCAGCTCAAGGTCGAATCTCCACTTGAGGTAAGGGTTTCATGCATCTCTGTTTGGTCGATTGCTGGTGTGGTTTAAGAATTCTGAGTGATGGTTTAAGTTTTACAAGTTCTGGTTTAAGTTTTGAAAGGCTTGGTTTAAGTTATCGATGTTTTAAACCAAATTGTGAATTGTAGGGTTGATTGTGTGATTGAGCTTATGGTTGATGTTTTTGAGTTGTTAGATGGTCTATGTGGGGTTTTGAATCGAATTTGGGACTTAGGTAAGTCTTGGTAATGATTTGGGGGTGTTTTGGCTCGGGGAAAACATTTGGGGAAACCCAGATTTCTGGGTTTGCGACGAGGCCCCACGACCCTGTTCTTCTGTGCCTCGGCGCTAGGCTGCATCAGTGGACGGGGGGCCCTTCTTGGCGACACGGCCCTCATAGGGTGGCGCCGCGGCGCTAGGCCATTTCTAGGCAGGGGAAAATTGTGGTTTTTAGGCTTTTGCCCAAGGGGCTCGAGGGTCGCTTCCGCCACTTTCTGTGGGGTTCTGAGAGGTCCCGAGGGCTCGGGTTTGGTTCCGGGAGACGCTTTTGAATTGGTTAGTAATGGGGATGATATTTGTGTGTTGTGACTAGGTTCTCGGAGAGGCCCGGATTAGAGGACCGTGCTCGAGGGTTCAGTGCTCAAGAAGCTCGGGACACAGGTAAGAAAACTGTCGTACCCATAGAGCAGGGCGAGGCCCCATAGTTGTGGTGCAGGGCATGGCCCTACATGATAATGTGTTGGGTGTAGCCCATTGAATGTGTTAGCATATGTTTACGTTATGTTTAAATTATGCTGTGTATGCTTATATGTGAATGATCAGCTAGGGCCAGGAACGGCGAAGCCCGATAACGGCAAGGGGCCGGGAGCAACGTTTAGCACTCGGAGTGCGAGTTGCCAGGATAAGACCCTAAAGGATACCTGGGATATTGTAACGCCCTACTTCCTTAGAGCCGTTACTTAGTGAGTTTTAAGACAAAACAGTGTGCAATGAACTCGCTAACCGAGGTTTTGAGACAAAAGTGTGACTAATTAAGATTTAAGGCTGTAATCTTAGAAAATGCGTCGTTTCATTTAAAACTGCTAGTATTAAACATTTGGGATCCCAAAATAAGGTTTGAAAACTATTTACATCTTGAAATAAGTTTACAGTTGATAAATCATAAAATCATAGATTATTACAGCCATTTTCAAATAAACCCCCAACCAAAGCAGTCGGGCAGGCCAAACATCAACACACTCAAGAATCCACCCCTTGATTCCCATTTTCAGCAACTCAAACCAAAAACTCAAACACACTAACTCAAGCTCTAGATTTTACAAATCAAAACAGAAATCAAAACTTAGATGTGTATAAAACCCTTACCTCAAATGGAGAACCCACACAAAGTCCTTGATCTCCTCCTAGACTCCCACTTCTCCTTCTCTTCTTCTTCTTGCCCTAACTTCTTTCTCCTTCTCTTTCTTCTCTTCAATTTCTATCAAGCCTCAAGTGACATAAATGCCCAAACCGTATACCCCTAAATCCCAGCTGCAATATTTCTATAACCCTTGCCAAAAGACCATATTACCCTTTCCTACTAATCCCTCCTAACTAAACCTTCAAGGGCACTTAAGTCTTTACACATCATTTCAATTCTATCACTTTTTACCTTAAAACTTGTTACCCACAGCAGTAACTAATGGTTACCCAGGTTACTAAATCTCCAATAACCATTACCCGCTAAATCTCAACTTAACCATAAAACTCCCAAAGTACCCCTAGGCTCCTCCCGAGCCGGGTATAGAAATCCCGTTGTGACTCTTAAGTTAACTAGCTCTCTAGGACCGTCTCGGCACGTGCATCACAATAATAAAACCACACTCACGTGGTACAATTCACAGAATACAATTATCACATCTCAATACAGTTATGCCCAACATGGCCAAAATTACAATTACGCCCTTCTAACACGATCCGGGCCTACATGCATACTAGAAAACATAGCCATGCATCTCAGTTAAACAAATAGCCAAATAACATGCTTTAAATCATAACCATGCATTTAACTCACAAAATCACACATAAATCCCAACCTGCCCTCCTGGCACACTAATCAAGGCCCTTAAGCCTTATTAACGAATTTGGGTCGTTACAACTATCCCCTCCTCATAAAAATTTCGTCCTCGAAATTTACCCAAACACATCAGTCAGCAACCCGCAATCTGACCATAATCTCCAAGGTGCATCGCCTTACTTTAGTTCCCACCAACGCTCTTTCAGGAGAACAATCTTGGCTCGCAAGATCTCGTCTAATAGCCATACCCTCGATAGCCCCTTTTAACACCGCAACCCTGCCGAAGCCCAGGGTCTGCCTAGATTACAATGACCAATTCCTTGTCTTATTCCTGATTCCATAGATACTCAAACGTCATCTCCTCTACTAGGTGGGATCAGCTTGTAGGCCCCACTGGCCTAACACTTAGTACAACTTTGAAATTTTATGTTGAATCAAGAGTCCGAACTCTCCCTTCTTTCTCTGAACACCTTACAGATCCTCGTCTGTTATTACGCAGAGATGCAACTCTTTCCTTCCGGAGCTTTATTTCCTCATAATTTAACAATTCACAAGCTCTCTATTCTTTCAGATAGGCAGACACTCCTGCCTTAAGAATTCCAACAGCCTCTCTGGCTTCCTCTCTGAGCCATTGCCAAAAAGTAGTATCCACTATCCTTCACCTTTTACCATGTCCTATGTCGCGTTTCATTAACCAGACACCGGCAACTGCTACCACGACTAACTCATCAGGCATTACACTTCCCTTAATATCTCAAGTATTCGCCTACTCAGCGTTCAATCCCTTAAGATATCTGATAAACTTTCAGACTGGCATTTCACTTGCAATCAATTGATAATTCCAGGTTCCCACTCTGCTCTTTTCGTTCTCTAAATCCATTCCAAAATTTAAAATACCATAGGGTCTCCATTCAATATCATCGACGTTCCATCCCGAAACCAGTTCACTTGACCCAACTACACTAACTCGATCAACTGAGTTAAAACTTTTCTTATGCGGATACCTTACTTAAGGTCTAATGTGGTCTATTCCTGCGATACGCCACCACATCACCTAACCCCTCAGGGTCCAAAGGACAACACTAGATATTGTCACCCGCTCAACCCTCCCGGTACCGCGTACCCTAGGAGGATAAATGATGTCCACTCAGAACCCTCATTCAAAACCAAATCCTAACTGGATCCCCCACTCGATCCTGGTGTCCTACTTGTACCACCATGACAGGGTCCTTCCCTGTTCAACACAAGCCAACACTTTGAATTCCATAGCTCAGTGACACCCACCAGCTAACCATTGCCTACTAACATTATGTCGATCTCGGTCGTTGCTTTTTCCACCCCATTACAATCTATGGCGCTATTCCTTGACTGACACACGCCTCACAGCTAGGAGTTCCGCCTCCAATTATCTCCCCTCGCTCAATCGAGGGTTTCAAACACTGATCATCCGTCTGTTACTTTTCACCACACTTGGGTCTCAACGCTATCTTTCTTACTAACACCCAATACTCGAGTGCCTTATGCCATGCACAACAGTCGACTTAACGTTCCAAGTGTATCAACCAGGTTCATACCTTCATCTCCCGCAAGGTTCGATCCATCCTCGCGCCAGATGCGCCTGGGCGTGCACAATCCGCGACGCACTCCCACAAGTCCATACCCTTACCATAGATCGATTCCTTTATGCCATCACTTCTTTACTTAACCATAACACACACGCATTCCAGCATTACCAGATACTAATCAATTCTTACCTTGCCATCTGAATTTCCTTCTGATGTGACACCACTCAGTCCGTCTAACCTCAAGTTTTACTGTTCTCCTCATCTCTGATGTAGTTGTCTCCGGAGGTGCTTATGTAGTAGAAGACGCACTTACCAGTCTTGTTAGGCTTTCTGTTCTTCCAACGTTCTTCATTAGCTTCTTTACGGCTTCGGATCAAACCTCCTCGTGCCTGTCCTTTCTCCTTGTAGCTCTAATCTGAGTATTCCTGACGACGCTCAAACTAACAATCCGTAGAACCTTACCTGAGACTCCGCCTTCTGGGTACAAACGTCTTTCGCGTAGTCACTTGCTCACCATTTCCGTCTGGGAGTAATCCACATGTACTGCTCGTGAACTTGAAGGGAACTTGCCTGAACCATTCTTGTATTCTCTACTTAAAGAACTTACCTGTGCTGCCGTAGCTTGAACCAAATCTAGAATCTTTGTTACCAACTCCTCACACTTTACTCAGTTCAAAACAAAATTCCTAAAATGTCCTTGGTTTCCAACTGGTAATAAACAGGTCATAGATCAATTCTTAGGGACATCGTCCCACCTTGTATCCAACCTTTGTACTTTTCGTCCTAACCCTGCGATGCTAACAGTCCCCGCAGTACAACACTCAGGCTACACCAGGCTCAGATTCCTTCGATCGCTTCAATAGACTTTCTGTCGACCAAAACTGTCTTTTACAACATTCCTTATACCAATCCTATATGTAGTCTGACCTTGAAGTATCCCCTAAATATTTCTTTACATACCCACGTAATTTTCCCACTGATCAGCTCTGTCTCCTTTACGTACTCCAGATGATATCCTCAACAATCCGTCTGCCAGAGCTTCAAATTCCTTCTCAATAAGTATTACTGTCCTCGGCCTCTCAAATGGCACCTTTGAGGCAACCTCTCTATGTCCATCTCCCTCACTGGACATTCTCAACACCGAGTCCTTCCAGTTTGTTACATGACCCAAGCATAAACCATTTTGTTAAATACTCACCCTTGAGGACTCAGCCTCGAACTTGAATGTATCGCTGAACTCTGGTTCTCCGTTCCCTCACCATGGGAAATCCATCCCAACATATCGAGTCATTCTATGTAGAAGTCCTCACCTGACCTCCTCTCAGGTGGCATCCTCTCCCCCATGCGCATACTAACTAACCTCCCTAGTTCCTGTCGCCAGCTCGACAACCACCTTAGCAATTCAAATCTCAAATTAGGTGCCCAAGCACTGTCTGGGGTCCTTCTACCTCAACAATCGTGAATCCAACCTTGCTGCGTTCTATCAACACAAGTACCATCTTATCGGCCAGACCTTTTCTCCTTTCTTGGCAATTCCAGAAGCCACAACCCTATCCGAAGTTCTTTTAACTTGATTATCACGAGTCTATCTTTACTAATTCCATCAAAGGAAGCACTGCCCTTGCAGCTCTAGCACTCATGCACTAATCATCAACCATCACTTCCTCGACATCATGGCCCTCTCCGCCATCCACATACATACAATGATTCCTTATATCAGGGCGGCCCAAATTCCCTAGCTCCCAGATCTCATATCCTTAAATGGGTCGCCAACCAATTCCGGATACATCCGTCAGTATAAATTTCCAAAAAGAATTATCCAATTCACCAAACCCATTGATTTACACTGTTGTTACCCCCAATAGTCCAAGCCAAACCTATAAGTCTACCCGTCTCCACGGTTCAAATCATCAGATATCAATCATCATCTAGGTTCTTCCCAACCCATTGAGTCAGTACCTCATCCCGAGTACCAAATCCAGGCATCTCTCTGCTTCAACATTTAACGCAGCCCTCTAATCGGGATCTCTCATCCTCTTAACCAAGGTTGGAATTAACTCTGCCCGTCTATTGATAAATTCCTTGTCAACTCGTACCTTCCTCAACACTAGAGGATAAAACCCCTTACGCCTTTCATATAATACCTTTATCTGTTCATACCTCACAGTAAACCAACACTGGTAACCTTACTGTTAAAACATCGAAATCCGCTATTTCCCCAGAGAAAATCCGCTGTTCTTCTATCCCATCTCAACTAACAAACTCCGCAGCTTACTCACACACTAGTGACTCTCTGCTGCTACCTTCAAGGATAACTGGAGATCTCAACTCGAACTTACATCTAGAAACCCCCTATTCAACACAATATCAGGTCCCCAAACCCTTCTAGGAACCAACAACTTGAGTTCATCCGTCAAAACCGACTAACTCCTGAACTCTGTGGTTCCTACTCTGAACCAAACCACCACTAGGTCCAAATATCCACAGGTATAATGCACACACAAGCATATACTAGTTCAAATCCACAATGATATACATTTAGCTACCAGATTTATCACCACTAAGTATATCCATGCTCATCATGCTTCATACAAGCCAATATACAGATATAACATATGAATTTAATCCAGAAAATTAACCACATACACTCAATATGCGAACCATTATGCTAATATTCATCCATATTGTTTACCGAGTTTTTCGGAAACGAATACAAACAGAATAATAAAAAGATAAGAACTGTAGAAATGCTGAAATGTAACTAAACAAACAGTGTTTTTACGTGGTTCAGGCGTTAACAAGCCCTAGTCCACGAGCCGATGTTATTATACTTGGAAAGGATTACAGTAAGATGGCTGGTGTACAAGAACTTCACACACTCACAATGCTTCTCTCGGGTTCTCTTGAAGAAGATGAAGCTAGAGAGATTTCAGTAGAGTTCTTGCTATGTGATTTGTTGGCCGTCCCTCTTCTTGTAAAATGAAGGGGTCTTTATAGCTAGGGTTTTGGATTAGGGTTTTTCTCTACGTACCTGAGTCTTAATTACACCAGCCATAAATAGGGGATACAATTACTGTAGTAGCATGGCTACAAGACTCTATGTGGGTATATTTACGTGAAAGTATGGGGAACACACAAAGTTAGCCGTCTTTTCCAAGTTGTCAGCGAAACAGTAGGTGAAAAGGTACCCTTAGGCGTGCTGGGATGTGTGCGGCTTTGACCTGTCGGGCGTGTCAGGCGGGATCCTGTGTCAGGTGGATATCATTCCAAATATGCCTCCTCCATGACTCGACCGTTTGGTTTTGTTCCGTGCGAGGCACGGAACTATTTCCGCGAAGACCACTTGAAGAGCTTCTCCTGGAAGGAGCTTCCCCGAAGAATACCCCTTCGGGAGTCCGAGAGGGTTGATGAGCCTCCGTGTCGTGTTTGCTTGGAAGAGTAATCCGGACACTAAACGGGAGAGGCGAAGCCTTTCTGTCCATCCGCGAGCTCTGGTCACCTACCGTGAAAGACATTGGTAATTCTGCTTCCCCGAGGGTATCAATCTAAACGCTATCCGGAAATCTGGATAACACATATGCATAATAGTATTATTCAGCATGCATCAATCTCAACATGCAATAATCAAGGGCCCAGCCCAACAGCATCTCATGCATATGTCATCTCATTCCTCATGCTCCATATAAATAAGCAGGCAAGCAGGGCATTCAAACATATATTTAGACACGTCAATCAATCATACCAACCAACCCTGAGTCGAGCTTGTCACTGACAGCGAGCGTACATGTTCGGTCGATCTCCAGAACCAATAAACCTTGGCTCACTCTGATACCAAGTTGTAACGCCCTACTTCCTTAGAGTCGTTACTTAGTGAGTTTTAAGACAAAACAGTGTGCAATGAACTCGCTAACCGAGGTTTTGAGACAAAAGTGTGACTAATTAAGATTTAAGGCTGTAATCTTAGAAAATGCGTCGTTTCATTTAAAACTGCTAGTATTAAACATTTGGGATCCCAAAATAAGGTTTGAAAACTATTTACATCTTGAAATAAGTTACAGTTGATAAATCATAAAATCATAGATTATTACAGCCATTTTCAAATAAACCCCCAACCAAAGCAGTCGGGCAGGCCAAACATCAACACACTCAAGAATCCACCCCTTGATTCCCATTTTCAGCAACTCAAACCAAAAACTCAAACACACTAACTCAAGCTCTAGATTTTACAAATCAAAACAGAAATCAAAACTTAGATGTGTATAAAACCCTTACCTCAAATGGAGAACCCACACAAAGTCCTTGATCTCCTCCTAGACTCCCACTTCTCCTTCTCTTCTTCTTCTTGCCCTAACTTCTTTCTCCTTCTCTTTCTTCTCTTCAATTTCTATCAAGCCTCAAGTGACATAAATGCCCAAACCGTATACCCCTAAATCCCAGCTGCAATATGTCTATAACCCTTGCCAAAAGACCATATTACCCTTTCCTACTAATCCCTCCTAACTAAACCTTCAAGGGCACTTAAGTCTTTACACATCATTTCAATTCTATCACTTTTTACCTTAAAACTTGTTACCCACAGCAGTAACTAATGGTTACCCAGGTTACTAAATCTCCAATAAAACTCCCAAAGTACCCCTAGGCTCCTCCCGAGCCAGGTATAGAAATCTCGTTGTGACTCTTAAGTTAACTAGCTCTCTAGGACCGTCTCGGCACGTGCATCACAATAATAAAACCACACTCACGTGGTACAATTCACAGAATACAATTATCACATCTCAATACAGTTATGCCCAACATGGCCAAAATTACAATTACGCCCTTCTAACACGATCCGGGCCTACATGCATACTAGAAAACATAGCCATGCATCTCAGTTAAACAAATAGCCAAATAACATGCTTTAAATCATAACCATGCATTTAACTCACAAAATCACACATAAATCCCAACCTGCCCTCCTGGCACACTAATCAAGGCCCTTAAGCCTTATTAGCGAATTTGGGTCGTTACAGATATCCTTATAGTACTCAGGGCCTGGTAAAGCGCCTGAAACGGCATGGTCGTATGTGTTTAGTTTATGGACAAATTGGTTATATTCTAAGTGGTTCATATGCGTATGTTATATTTTTATGTGGAGTTTTCTTGTTGGGCTTCGGCTCACGGGTGCTCTGTGGTGTAGGTAAGGGCAAGGAGAAAGTCAACCGACCATGAGTATGGAGAGCGTGATGCGACGCGTACATGTCTTGTCTGCCTGGCTGCCATGACCAGGGATATTTTTGGAAGTTGTTTGTAAAGAATCCTATTTTGTCGTTTAGTCGACTTTAAATATATTTTGAGTTGTAAATATTTATAAACAGTATTTTGGGATCCCAAACGTTAAATGTTTTACAATTTTTAGTAAATGGAATTATTTTCAAAGTTTATGTCTCTGTTTATGATTTAATTACACGTTTACCTCAAAACCTCGATTAGCGAGTTGAAAGCACGTTTTAAACTCACTTTGTAACGGCTCTAAGGAAGTAGGGCATTACATGAACCATAGAGTCATGGTAAATTAGTTAAGTTATATTGATAAGTCCAAAATGGTCCAGTTCGTCAAGACCCAAACGTAGGTCCCAGGAAATGTTAAATACCTTCTACAATATTTCCCTAGTGGTCCTGGCCATTGGAACCAGGACCCAATATTCTACTTGGATTCATGCAGAGTGATAAAACACTTAGTGAATTTAAGAAAAAATAAACGAATATAAAGTGGAAACCATTACGTGGAGAAAAATCAATATATATAATAGGGATGATGAAAATTGTCTCAGACGCATTCGTGTCCATAAATATTATACAACTACAAAATTAGAAAGGAAACCCTAACTAAAATACAGAGGCCTAAGCATAGGCTTCGTTCTCATCTAGGACATCCGAAGTATTCTCGCCCTACTCATCTACGGCTGGGAGCATCGCATCAGCTTTCTCCTTGGCATCGAATTCATCTATTTTTGCAGCCGGATTCGGATAGAGGAGGAGATTCGTGTTCTTGTCCTAGAGCCAGACCATGTAAATGGCCTCGTCAAAAGTGGCTGCCAACATCTCGTTAGCCTTTTCTTTCTCCTGGCGAGCCTCCTCACTCCACTTCATCTCTAGCTGAACCTTGCCCTCCAAAGCTTGGTTCCGGGACTCAAGGTTTGTCACCTTCTCCAGCTCCTAGCGAAGTTGGACCATAGCCTCCTCCAAAAGGGTTTTGATCGAAGCCTCTGAGCCACAAACACGACGTAGCTCCGCCACCAGATTGTCCACCGACTTCTTACGTTTGGCGTCCTTCCTGGAGAAAGCTTCCTCATGTTGAGCCTGAACCTGGGCAGCCTCCTCACACTCGGCCTCAATCCGAGCAGCCTCCTTAGAGCAGCATCCCATTGATTAATGTCCCCCTCCAGCTCCATCTGGGCTGTCTCCAGCTTCACAACCATCTCGGCCACAAAATTCGTGTTCCTATGGGCCAACAAGGCATCTTGGAACAAATCAAAGTTAGCAATTTTACAAAGAATAATGATTGTAAAATAAAATATTAGACGGGCATATGGCTTACCGCGGTGGCCTGATTACAAATGGCTTGGGAGATAGAAAGGGCATCCTGGCTGACTAAGGTGGCATATCGTTTGAGCTAAAGGGTGGACATGGTAGTGGAGTCATATCCTACCCCAACTTAGGCCAGAATCGGTCCATGCTCTGTTAGGGAGCATTTAAGGCCTTCGGACGATTGGCGAACTCCACCTTCTGCTGGATGATCATGGCTCGAGCCACCTCGTCCCATTTTTCCTGTCCGTCATCCCAAGCCTGGGACACCATTTTCATCCTCTCCTGCTAGTGGACCAAGTCCCCTTCCTCGGGAAGGATGGGGTTGACGGGAAGCCCTGGATCCTCCGGGACCTCTTACGTAACAATGAGGGTTTTCCTGGAGGAATGCTCGTCGGCGAGGGCTTGATCCTTGGTCTTGTTCCTCTCGGCCCGCTTCGAAGATCGTGCGGCACCCGAGTCTACTTTCCTCTTGGCTACCCCTCCTCCTTCGGAAGGCTTCTGCTTCAAATTGATAACTTGGAGAGGAGTAGTGTGATAGTCAATATCTCGTGATCCATAGGGGGAAAGACCGGGTAAAGCTATGCAATCCCACACCACCTGGGGAAGGTTAACTATGATGATTCTAAGATTATGTAGGTATGGGACTACACAGTTGAAGAGGGTTCAAATGGATTGATGGGTACTACCTATGCCAACAAGATGCATCTTCTTTTCGGTAGCCCATCACTTGAAAACTCCAAAGTTAAGCGTGCTTCACCTGGAGTAGTCTCTGTTAGGAGTGCATACTAAAAGCATGTAAATGACATTTGTTATTTCTGTGAATAAATAAATTAAATAGTTTATTAATTTTATATTTAGATTGTTAAATTATTGAGGAAAATTCCATATTCATTATTGAGGATGTGATCTTGTATTAGTACGAGAGAATTAAGATCACGTGAATGAATAAAAATAATCAACAACAACAAATTAAAGTTATGGAATTCTTTAATTGGAGTTGTAAGTACGGTTTACTTAGTATCATGATGATACAAATAATCTAGATTCAGATTATTGATGTGGTAAGACATCTCGGTAAAGGTGTTTTATATAATATGATTATATATGACATGGACCGATATGAATAAAAGTCTTTATCCAAAAACCATTTAACAATAAAGACTTGTAATTCATATCATAACTGATGATCATTTATAGATCAACCTAAATCCTAAGTGTTCATGAACTCTTGTTCATGTTTAATAAATCTTTTGATTCATTCGTTAAGGTCTCTTCATAGAATGAGGCTAATGACTTTTGTTTTGGATATTTAATATCATGGATGGATGGGAACATGTATCAACAATACGGAATCTAATCTTTCCTAACGGATCGTATATTAGTTCCCTTAACGGTTAGTTCTGGAACTGAATGATTTTGAGCTCAAATCTATAATTAGATTATAGATTAATTATTCACTAGTGAATTAATGGTACTTAAGGAATAAGAAGTAAATTAGAAAGGTAAAATGGTAATTGTTCCGTTCTAATTTATGAATTAATTAATTAGAGGGTTGAACTATTGAAAGATTGTTATATCAATGGACGACTTAGAATAAGATTTCTGTAAAAGTATATCTATAACATAAAGAGTGAAATTTTGAATTTATATTCGAGAAATATCATAATTAATAAATTAACTATTATAATTAAAGAGTTTAATTATTTAGTTTCAATTTATTGGAGCTTAATGTTATAGGTCCATGGTCTCCGAAATGGCTCAAACAAACACTGACAAAGGTAAATACAAAAATAGGCAAAATGACTTATTTGATAAGTAAAATATTTTTCTATGCATCAAACATAATTATTATATAATTATGTGTAATTAATTAATTGAGAATTAATTAATTATTTAATTTAAAAATATATAATTAATTTATTTTTGGAAATTTTGGTATTTAAATAATAAGTAAATATTGGGAAAAATCACATGTCATCCCTGGCATGCAGTACACGTGTAGCCCAGTGCACAGTCACTGTGCTACACACATAAGAGACTCTGAGTAGTTTCTTGGTTCCATAATTTTAGTTATTTAAATATTAAATAAATAATGAGATATTGTAATATGATTAAAATATTATTATTTAAACATAATCTGATAACTGATTAGTTATTTTCAAATTGTTTAAAATAACTAATATTTTATTTTTAATATATTAGATATATTAAAGATAGGATATCAGTTTTTTAGAACGTAACTTTTCAGGGATAGAAAAATATCTTGAAATCTCTCTAAGAAAAGGAGAACAGTGATACAAGTATAGGTCACTGTTCTTCACAAACTTAGGTCCAAACTTTATCAGATCTCATGTGTTGAGAACATTTGATAAATATATTTTGCCTATTATTTTGTATAGCGAGCCCACACTCGTTCTTTGTGTGCTGATAACATTTTGGAAGATCTTGGTGTGAGATCTCAAGGATTTTGGCCATACAAAAAGATAGCAGCAAGGAAGGACCTGAGGTAATTTTCTATTCATGTCTTTGATTCAATATATATATATGCATGTGAAGAAGTAGATCTAGAAATCTTATGGGATTAAATTAACAATTTTGATTGTTGTTCCACTGCGTATAATCTCTGATTTGATCAATAAAAACCAACACTCTCATGATTGGTGACCTCCTGGGAAGTTTTCCCAAGAAGCGTGCGAGTGAGGACAAAGCACGCTGGAAAGACTCGTGTTGGTTTGCAAGGTCATTTGTCATTCCAGGAATCAGCCATATTGAAGTGGGACGTTACAAATGGTATCAGAGCCTTGACCCAGCCGGAAGTGTGGCCGAGTAAAGTTGTGCAATCCCACACCACCTGGGGAAGGTTAAGTGTGATGATTCGAAGACTGTGTAGGTATAGGACTACATAGTTTAAGAGGGATTAAATGGGTTGATGGGTACTACGTATGCCAACAAGATGCATCTTCTTTTTAGTAGCCTATCACTTTAGAACTCCAAAGTTAAGCGTGCTTGACCTGGAGTGGTCTCATGATGGGTGACCTCCTAGGAAGTTTTCCCAGGAAGCGTGAGAGTAAGAACAAAGCACGTTGGAAACACTCGTGTTCGTTTGCAAGGTCATTCATCATTCCAGGAAGCAGCCATAGTGATGTGGGGTATTACAAGCAGGCTGGGGCGGGACCTTTTCGGCATGCGCCGCTAGAATGGAACTTGCTGCTGGACCCATTTCAGAAGCTTCCTGGACTGGCTCTGAATCCCCGAGGATCAGCTCCATAATTTTCTTTTTGGTTGGGCCCTTGGCGGCCCTCTTTGTCAAAGCCTTGGCTGTAGCCGCCCTGGCCTCGATCATTTCCTTCATCTTGGCCACAGGGTTTGACATCTCCGAATCACCTAAGACATATGGAAAAAGGAAACTAATCAGGAAAATACATGAATGGGGATAAAATTTAAAAATCAAAGAAATATTCAAGTCTAAATTCCTCCGGGATGAACCCTTATCTAAAGAACGGTCACGACTCAACTCCCCTAGGGCAAAAGAGTGAATTCGGTCCCCCATGTCATCCTGGTCCAAAAAGCTATCGTATTATAGGAACCAGGATGAGTGCATGAGGGTCAATGTGTCTATAAAAATGGGGCAAGGAAGCCCCACTTTGCTGACAGTCCCAATCAAATATTCTTGGTATTGTTGCCTACTCCTAACTAAGTCCTCAAAATGAGGAGCATAAGTTAAAATCGAAGGTGATTTACCTTGCCCTGAAATGCTAGCTCCGAGAGCTCCAGTGTTAGGCTGCCTCCCCTCAAGAAGGGCGTCCAGTTCTTCGGACTCGGCCCTCTCCACCTGACGAACCTGCTCTCTCTCTGCCTTGTTCTCGGCCTCCACTGCCTTGATGTGGATGAGTGCCAGCTCCTCCCTTAGGGGATCCCTCTCACATTACATCCCCCGAAAGCTAGGGGAATCTATCGACTGGTTCGCGGCAATCATCTTGACCAACCAAAGGTTCTCCATAGTTATGAAGCCCGCCACGTCCATCTCCTCGATGCTCAAAGTGGCATAGAATTTTTTTCTTTCCAGGATCGATTCATTGAGCCAGGTCTGAGCATATCGACCTGTGTTCTAGGACTGTGAGTGTCCAATAAACAAAACTAAAGGCTAGGTAAAACAAAATGAAGAAGAATAACTTAACCACACACTGAAAGTCCAACACCAGGGTGGGGTTCTTTTCTAGGATGAAGCCGGATGTCATTAACCAATAATGTCTGACATCTAGGGGTGCTTCCATGTGCTGAATAGAGCCAGACTAACTCCACGGGCTTTCAGTCTATAAAATTCATCCCGCGTCTTGTCTTTGGAGTTGAGTTGCGGCTCCAACTTGTAGAAGTATAGCACTTCTGCGGGAGTGGGCACCAGGATCTCCTTTGATGCGTAGAATATACGGCATCCCACAAGAAATTTGTACTCCTGGGGTAAGAGTTTGAAAGGCACGATCCCCACAAACTTGAGGAATCGCGCGAAGTAGTTGTGGAGCAGGAGAGTAGCTCCCGCGTTGATATGGCCTATGCTCCAGGCCCCGAACATGCCCACGCCAATATGGGCTCTCTCCTCCTTTCGGACCAGTCGGTTGTAGAAAAGTCCCAAGATTATCCCCATTTGACGCTCCAAGATGACACAGAGGCTTTAATTGGCCTAATTGAACACTAAATCATGGATTCATCAATCCACGATCTGTACCTACCTCATCCAATGGTCCATGTTGAAAATCTCAAGGTTATCCTCATCCAAAGGTTCCAGATGGTGCAGAAGCATTAAACAGCCCACTCAAGTACCCAATAAACCTTTTTTGTACAGATGGGACATCTCGAGAATTACCTTGAAACCCATCGATCACTTGGGCCATCAAAAGATTCTTTCCAGATCTTTAGGGCATCAATGGCACAGGTGAACCATCAACCTGGAGACACATGTCTAAGACATTGAGAATTTGAAAGGAAGGGGATCGCCCAAATGGCCCCCAAGTAAATGAACTCGACTTCTAGTAAATGATCCGAGATATTTGAGATTGATCTGGGAGAGTAAGGCAAGTCTCCACTATGCAAACACGGATGAAGACTTGGGGAGTAAATGTCATTCCTGATTTCCACCCGTAACACGTGACATAACCTAATGGGTATGTGGGCCCTCTTAAAGAGGTCCGGGCCCATCCTTAGCCCAATGAACGGTGAAGCACAAAACCCCAAATAGCCCAAGCACCATCAAGTCCAACAACGTTCGATGGGCACGAGCATAACGAGGAACCGGGACTAAGATGCACGCCTGACTTATCTTCCCAGTCTCAACCTACCTATATCCTCCAGGATGCCAACTGAGGTGGCAGACTAACTAGTCAATGGAGATAGACCTTATCAAGAATCCAGGGGAGATACTCAGTGTCACGATGTCCATCTTGGCAATAAACTCGAGTCCTGGTGAACAAACTAGAACTTCGGTAACTGAACTGGGACATTAGTAAACGAACTCGGACTAGACTTCTGGATAGGGTAAGCCTAGCTAGCCCCATTGCTGACTTGTCCCCATGAAATCCGGCAGTTGGTCTCCTTAACTAACCTGCAGAAGAGGGTATGCACGAAATGTACACTATTCCTAAGAAACCGTACTACCACTACTTTGACAGAACCTATCCCCAGGATCCCCTTAGAGGCCCACATGGACCAGTCTGAGCTTACGTACAATGAGTAGCTGTAAGGCTTGGCCACGCCTGAGCCAGCCCAATGGGCCTAGATTAACTATATGTTATTATGTAACCTTCTTTGTATTATGGCTCCATTAGCGAGCAAACCATTATTACATCTCTATTGGGCCCGGATTAGTCCAACCCAAGCCTACTGCACTTGACTGCCTATAAATAGGGCCAGTTGTGCACTATAGCAAGAATCCCATATTTTCTTTTGTAAGCAATTACTCTACTAAAACTCATAGAAAACTCCATTGTCAAAAGCTCTCTAAGGCCTAATACAACTGACTCTTAGACTAAGGCTCATTAACGTCCCAACCACGTAAAAACTCTAATTGTTCATCTCTAATTCTTTCTTTTCAGCTCTTGCTTCTTAATATATTTCTAGTTTCTAAAAAACTCAGTAAACAGTTTAGGAACTAGTACGAGATTAGAGACCTAAGATGGATAAAATTCTACCCTGGTGAATCCATTTTCCTTCAGCTTCTCGACTTCTTCTTTTAAGGCTTTAGATCTATCTTTGTCGAGCAACCTTCTTTTTTGTTGCACTAGTGGGTGGTTTTTGTTTATATTCAAGACACGGGCTGATAACTGATGGGTCTATCCCAACCATGTCTTTATGTGACCAGGCAAAGACCTCCTGGTTTCTCTTCAAAAACTCCACCAGTTCTTTTTTTATTGTTATCTCTAAGTTTTTACCGACTTTCACAACCCTGGTCGAATCTTTCTCTTTCAGTTGGACCTCCTCGAGGTCCTCCACGGGCCCAAAATTTTCTTCTAAATCCCCAAAGCAAGGATCTAAGTCTCTATCCTCACTTTGGGCAAGGCCCTATTTGGTGACTTGTTCACCTAATTGGGCTTGTGATTCATTTACCACCAACAACCTTTTCTCTACTGCGCTCCCCGATCCACCTCGTCTAGCCTTCATGATCGAGGAATCATAACATTCTCTAGCTTCTCACTGATTTCCCAAAACGCATCCAACACCTGCATTGGTTGGAAATTTCATGAACAGATACCAGATCGAAGTTACGGCTCGTAGATCGACGAGTATGGATCTTCTGATCACAGCATTGCATACGAACGGACAATCAACTACTATAAACATATCAAGCAATGTCATGTTCGCAGGTGCAGCCCCTGCTGTGACCAAGAGTCTGGTCGACCCTATTGGTGCTAGCCCTTCGTCAGAAAAACCATATATGGTTTGGTTGCATGGTTCTAAATCTTGCAATGATAATTTCATTCTTTCCAGTGAAGATTTGTATAAAATGTTGATCGAACTTCCTGTATCCACCAACACTCATTTTACCATCATGTTGGCGATCTGAAAATCCACGACCAAAGGATCTGAGTGGGGAAATCGGACATGATGTGTGTCCAGCTTGGAGAAAGTTAGTCACTCTTCCTCTGTTCGAGATTTTTTGGGAGTTCACTCCTCGACGTTTAGCAGTTCAATGTCCTAATTGTGATGTAGGGTTCTGGCATATCTCTCCCTTACCTTAGCACTGTCACCTGATATATGTGGCCCCCCCCGCAGATAATCAGTAATGTACCAGCAACAAAGCTAGCTGTAGAGGAGGCGAGCGTTGGCGTACTGTTGTTTGCTTGTTGCCTCCGTGAACCTCTTGCTGGGAACATCCCCCTACTTGTACATATCTTCTTAGATGTCCTTGCCTAATAAGGAGCTCGATCTTATCCTTAAGCTGGCTACACTCGTTAGTATCATGGCCATAGTCGTTATGAAAATGACTGAACTTAGTTGTGTCCCTCTTGGATATATCTTTCCTGATCGGGGCTGCTCGCCTAAAGGGAATGATGGTATGACTGGCCTGATACACTTCAGCGCGACTATCGACCAGGGCAGTATAATTGGTGAACCTTGGCTCATATCTGTTTTGTTCAGGGTGCTTGTTGTCAGATGTTGTTTGTTCAGTGTTTGCCCTTTTTCCTCAATTCTTATTGTTACCTTTGTTGTTGTCGTTGGGTTTACCAGACCCACTGACGGATTTTTTCAAGTCTTCCTTCTTACCCTAGTCGACCTTTGGGGACTTTCCTTCATTGGCTATAGCCTCCTCCAGCTTGATATACTTGTCTGCTCGATCCAGAAATTCTTGAGTGCTCTTGACTCCATTCTTTCGCATGCTACTCCAGAGAGGAGATTGGTGTTGCACTCCAGCTATGATTTCCATCATCTTTCCCTCATTTCCAATAGTTTTGGCCTGAGTAGCACTCGCATGAACCACTATATATACTCCTTAAGAGTTTCTCCTTCCTTCTGTTAAATGTCGACCAGCTAATTAGCCCCTATTGGATGTATCCGGCCAGCATAAAATTGTCCGTAAAACTCCTTTACGAACATCTCCCATGAAACTATGCTGGCTGGTGGAAATTTGAAGTACCACTCCTGAGCAGAGTCATACAAAGTGGCAGGAAAAATCCAGCATAGAGCATCTTCGAACACCTTCTGGATGTCCATTTTTATCTCAAATTTGTTTATGTGAGAAGCAAGATCTTCCCTTCCAGTGAAATTGGGTAGGACTGACATATTGAATTTGCTTGGGATTTCTGCCACAGTAATTCTATTAATGAATGGGGTGCCCTTTCTCCAATCATACCCTATGTGGGACATTTTATTCTTGACCAGCTGCTGCACGGCTTGATTCAAGCCATCTATCTGAGCCTGGACAACATCTGGTACTACAAGAGTGGCTGGAGCCAGGGGAAATACTTGTTGTGCCTTTCCCTTCGTTCATTGATCACATCCCTCGGATCTTCATCCCTAAGTCTCTACTCGCTTGCACCTAGTCGGTCAAAGACGTTGGGTTGTTTAGGCCATCCCTAAGCATTTTGGCTTGTCGGTCGATTATGCATTAAGGGAGGATTTCGCTGCCCGTCATTTTCCTCCTGCTACCGACCATTGTTCCTCCTACCAGACTCTGCCTCATTGTAGTCGTGGTCATCTCTAAATTGTGACATGTGAGTTCGCGACTTGCTGTACGCATTGTTCCCCTCTATTCTTCTTGGTCCATCTCGGTAAACAGGTGGGGGCCTGCGCTGGTCATCGGGTCCTTTGATATTACTATGTTGTGGGGGATCCCAGATCCCAGAGCCTGAGTCCACCTGCCTCCTGCTTCCCAAGGTACGTTGTTCCCTGCCAAGAGGGTTATGTTCCCCAACGGTTTGGCATCTAGGGCTTTTAGGATGTTGCTCGCCCCTATTCTTCCTGTGTTGTTGAGCGTTATCTCGATGAGATCGAGAGGGTGGCTGTTGCTCGTTGTTTCTGACAAGATTCTAGGTTTGCCTTTCCTTCTGAGCAGCGGATGGTTGTTCTGGTCTTTGCGGATTCCCTAGGTGTAGTGGATTGTGATGATATTGGGGATGATCTGACTATGGATTTTGATGAGGGTGAGAGTTTGGTGGCTGATCTGGTTGAGAGGTTGGTGTAGGTTCCAACTGAATGGCTGCCTTTAAAGTTGTTGTGGCATCTCTCTACCGACGATCCATGTTAGCCTGCCGCTCTTTCATTTCTCGGTGCTGCCAGTCAATCTCCATTTGCTGCAGCACCATAGTTTTAGCCACATTCTCCTAGTTAGCTTTCAAAGAAGCTAACTCATCTTGCAACACTATCAAAGTGGTTCGCAAGGTTTCAGCATCCATCTCTTCCTCTTCCAATTCCACTTGTGGCTCATCCTCCGCTACACCTTGTGGAGGAGGTGGCACACTTTCAGATGTCTGCCCAGTTTGACCCACTCTCCTAGAGTTCTTTTCCATTGTCTATCTTGAAGTCCTTGAGTTCAGCTCTCAATGAAAGCACCATAATTTTGACCCTCGATTTGGTCAACGACACAGAGTCACTAAAAATTATATAAATAAGATGAATTGAACTCAAGAAGGTGAACGACACCAAAATTTATAGTGGTTTGGCCCCAAAGAATGGTAATGACCTACGTCCACTTCGTGTTCTTATTAATGTGGAACTTCAAAACCTGCGATCAGTGAACTAGTGTTCAAGAATTTCACGAGGTTGAAGATGAGTACAAGTTTCGTGGATAAAAACATTATAGTCTTCTCTTGATTACAAAAAATTTCGTCCCCTTAAATGAATTCCACAAATTCTATTTATAGGCTCTAAGATGTACATATGGGCCCATGGGCCATGTTCAATTTTTGTTACAAGCAATTTGAATAATAACATAAATAATGATATTTACATATAAAGTGAAAAAAAATATCCTAGAAATATCCAACTCATAACTGTATTTGAATTCTAGCTTCGGTCCTACGAGCAGATCTGGTTGCATATGTCAGCACATTAGCTTCCCTATTACTCAACATGTCTCTGACACCTATCCGGTAGCTCAAATTTTTCCTGATCTCTTGGTCATGGGTCGACCAAGTCTTCATTAATAATATTCATGTAGTATTCTTGTGCGCCTCGACCGTGCCACATCATTATGCAAATATTTTGGGTAAACACATATTTTTCCTGAAGAACAAATTTCTTCCAAATATGCAATTTGATTAATTTATCCCGTTTCAACTCTTACTTTGAACAATGTTGATAGAGCTACCTCGGGGACTTATGGACCTATAATTTCAAGCTCCAATAAATTTAGACTATTAATTAAATCTCTTTAATATAATAACCTTAATTTATTAATGTCAATATCATTCCACTAAAATTATGAGACTCCACTCTCGAAATTATAGACATTTGTTTACAAAGTACTTTTTAATGATAAAAAACACCCATCGATTTAATCATTACATACAATTCAATCCTCTATTAATGGTTCATAATTAAAGTAGGGATAAGATCACCATTTTACCTCTTTAATTATTTATTGTTTCCTTAAGTACCATTAACTTTAGTAGTAAAGGTTAATTCATAAACTAATTTATGAATTTGAGCTCAATAACCTTTTAGTTCCAAAAGCAAACTCTTAAGGGAACCATTATTCAATTCCTCTCGGAAAGGTATAGATTTTATATGTGTATACTATGTCCCCAGCCACCTACATCAATGAGTCCCCAAGACAAAAGTTTTCAGCTTGATCATTCTGACAAACCATAACGAGTGGATCAAAGGACTCAAATGACATAAAAAGGAGTTCATAGTAACTTTAGGAATGATATTAATTTGTATATGATCATCTTACTGATATGTTTAATTAATACTTATAAAAATACTGTATTTAACTAACTATTAATAACATATCGGGTCTAGTTCAATATAATCACATTATACAAAGTACTTCCACTAAGATCTCCTAATAAATCAGTAATCCATATCTAGATTACATGTATCATAATACTAGCAAACCTTACTAACAATATTTAATACAAAGATTCCATATAAATTTGTTTTACTGTGAACTATTTATATTTGTTCCTACAATCTTAATCATCTCATACCAATACAAGATTGTAGTCACAATAACGAATTTGGGAATTTTCTGATATTCATATAATATTATTCAAAAAAATAATAATAAACAATTAATATATGCAAAAATTCATCTCAATTATTTATTTCATAAAAACATTGTCTAATAAATATGCTTTCAAGGGCATGATTCCTAATAACGGGGTCAAAACTCATTGCCACAAGCATTGCGTCGCCAGTTGAGAGGCATTCCATCGCCTATTATTGAACAACCCAGACAAACGATGCATCACCTACATAGGGGTGTTGCATCACCTGCTAGGCGATGGATTTCCATCATGCAGGCATTGCATGGGTTTTCTATACAGATCCATACAGTTGCATGTATTTTCTCCAAAACTTAGTTTAAAATGCTCTAATCTCATTAGTTAACACTAATGACGATTCCTACATTATTTAAGGGGTTTATTTGAGACTTTGGCGAACTGATCACTCTCCTGTCTCTCTCTCTATCTCACAAACGCTATTAGTTTTCTCCAAGATCTTCATCAAGAAAGCTTGACTTGTTTGAAGACCAAGGCTTGTTAATCCCAAGATTCATTCCACCATTATAGTAGCTTCAAGCAATCCTTATGGGAAGCTAGGAATAGAGTTTTTTGGACAACAATTCTATTGTGTCAAGCCTTCATGATCGTTTCCATTAATTTATTACATAAATCATAGCTTTATGATTTTATGTAACTAGGGTTTCTACCAAAAGGTTCATTCTTTCCTTTGATTTAACTTGTATTTGTTCTTCCATTGTTTAAGAAATTATCTAGAGTTATGTTCCTTTGAATACATTAGTATATTGTGATTGATTATCCTAAATTATAATATTCTAGTTGTGTTGAATAGCCATAGTCCCAACAAAAGCTGCAAAGCTTATACATCAATAAAAAGGACCCAGTGGACTTAGGTCAGTTTTTTCGGACTGAACCACTATAAACCCTCTCTTCATTTTTACTCTTTTCAGAAATTATTACACATTTATCACATATCACTTACTTGAGTCCACTCTCACAAATTTATACATAATTACTCTTGGGCTTTTTTTGTAAATACGTATGTGGTGAAGTTTGTGTGCAAAAATACGATATATAAATATTTTATTCATTAACATATAACTTTAAGATTTTATATCAAAAATAGGATGTGCACTAAAATCTCTCCACCAAAAAAATTCACGTATCTTCTTTACTAGCTTCGGCGATTTCCATTGCCAAAGCTGCTAGCCTTTGAAAAGTAACCATAATTCTCCTCCCATCAATCAACAAATTGGGTATCACAAATGGGCAAGAGTTCACTCCCCAAACAATAGATACTCAAACATGACATCGAACATTGCAGAATCTTTGAATTCTGCAATCGTAGCAGTAAGATAGCTAGCAATTTTTACGATGCTAGTGTTACAAGGATTAGTGCAACAATGGAGTTGGACTAACAAAAACATATCAAATGAAACCTCCACAAAGTGATGGACAAACATGAAGTGATCCTAAATGATAACTAAATCTACTCATTGAAGTTGATGATATTATTCTCAATTTAAAATGCAAATTTCTTTTTAATTTGATTTAACTTGACAACACAAACAAAAGTAACCATATTACTATTAAAAAAAATAGGTTCACCTGTTGTGAATTTTCAATGTGCAGGTATACATAATCTTCGACAAGTAATAATAGAGTTGAGTGGAGTATCGTCCCACGGAGTTTGTTTATCAATTACCAATAACTAATCCTAATTCTATTTGGCTACAAAAACATAGATTCAAGAATATCAAGCACAGAAAATAGAATTGAAATTACTAACAATTAACATATAACATAAACAAATCAAAGCAAAATTAACTCAATGGATATAAAGCTATGGTATTTAATTTCATCATCTATCCACTTTATTATTTCATCAATACAATTTCCATTATTCTTTCTCTTATTGTGATAATGGATTTAATAAAGCAATCTATATTCTTATTAGGATATATAGATCTCTCAACCTATATGCGAATTTTCTACATCTCTGTGGTAAATTCTAAACATAATGAAAGCATTAAGAATAGAAATCCTAAAAGCTACACAAACCATATAGGTACTCTCGTCCTATATCAAAATCTATATCTATTCAACTATAGCATATTTAATTGTCACCTCCCGAACTTTGAATTAAATTCATAAGTAATGCAAATAACGACGTAAAATTATTCACATTCATTAAGCACAAATTGAATAGATCACATTGAAGAAGAAATCATAGAAATTGCATTAACTAATCACAGAGTTTCAAGAGACTACATTAAAACCCTAGAAATAGATTTAGTTCATAATCTTAGTGTTAACATCCATTAACTAAAATAAAACATAATTGAAAATAAAATATGAAAGAAAAAAAACCCTCTAAAGTGATCTAATCCTCTCTACTAAGCTTCCAGTCGTCTTCTCCAAGTCTAGACTCTAAAAAACTAGGTTATTCTAATAAAAATCGCATTGAAGTACAAAACCCTACATTTTACCCTAGTGAAATGACCAAAATGCCCTTCATTTAACACCTGCATAAATTCCTCTTTTATAGATACCTAGCGCAGTTGCGCCCCTCCTGGCGTGCTCGTGCCACTTGCTCCAAATCACCAATTTCGACATATTTTCGTCTTTTTGTCAATTTTTCACCCTTTTTCATTCCAAAGCATCTCGAGTCCTTCAAAACCTAAAAACATGCGTAAAATAGAACAAAATGAACCTAATTGACCAAAACACTACCTAAAACGGACCCACCATGTGTTTTTCGATTCGTGCTCTGATTGGTTTTCCAACATACTCACCCTCAAGTAAAGAACACAAAAGACAAGCACAACTAAAACTAAAAACCTAAAAAAACCAACACAAATGAATCAACCCAACAACAATAATTCAAGCCACAAAATATTATAAGTAACATGCTTATATTATCTTCAGGAAAATCAACCAATAATCCTGAATTTTAGTCAAAACATTCTTCCAACTTACTTAGGTCTAAACAAAAATAAAAGTTCTCCTAGTCATTATTAATAAATAAAATACATTTGAATCAATTTATGCTCACCAATGTTTTTTTGCATTTCAATCAATCGATCATTATCTCATAAGTTTGATATACTTACTAATCTCCACTAACGTAGACAACACATGCTCAAAAATCAATAGATTTTTTATGGCTTATAATTGAATGGCTTAGGTAAAGGTCGATGAAAAAGTCATTTAGGCTCAAATATACCATAAGCACACAAACAAAATAAACCACTCTTAATATCAACCTTACAAACCCAAAAACAATCCCAAAATTCCCTTTCTTTCTTGTATTAAGAGAGAATTCATAAACATGATTTTTTTTTCTTTTTTTTCTAATGATACTACAGTCCCCTAAACTTATTACTTTGCATCTTCAATTGGAGTGTAGTTCATTTTCTTTCTCTCTCAATCTTTTTGTTTTTCTAATGACACAAAATCCCAAAAATAAACCCCATTACAAACAAATCCCCCAATCACTTTTCATATGCTCATGGCATAACTCAAGGAACAAAATATAAAGAAGTCTTCAAATAAGCTCATTTACATGGGTGTCAAATAAACAAAAGAAACATATTAGGCTCAAAATTGGGTAACTAGGGATTAAATAATAAAGGTTGGCTTGAAAGGCTTAATTAGTTCAAAGAATTTCCTGAATCACTTTCCTAAGCATGTATCATCAAGGATTTCGTTTCAAAAAGCAAGCAAAGAAGTTCTAGGATAACAAAATTTTCATATTTTATGTTTATTTTTAAAATTCAGCAAGCATAAATATTGTTCAATCACAAAAAATTTATTAAAAATCATTTTCAAGCTCTCAATTATTTAAGTAGACCCAAGTAAAAATAGAAAGAAATATTCAACTAAGCACATGGATTTTTATAGTTGTCGCTTTCATTCAATTTATACAACATATCATTCAACATATTTTCATCGGCTAATCATTATCAACTTGATTCAACTAACACCCTAAACACCCAAGACAAAACATAACTAAAACAAAACAACTCAAACTAACACAAACACACTACCTTATATATACAAAAGAATAAATCATTTCCTCTAAACATAACCTTAACAATGTCCCCAATGTTTAATTAAAAGCTAAGGAAAAAAAACTTACCTGACGAACTCAGACTGCTCACAACGAAGGACCCTCGCCACCATCCCACTCGGGTGGAGGATAGCCAAAGTGCAAGAGCTGTGGAAACTGAGGCAATTCATTGGTGTCAATTCCAAAATGAGATGCGAACACCTGCTGGTACCCATGCTGATAATGGGCCATATTGACGTTCCATAAATGATGCTCCTGTAAATTCAGCTCCAGTCTATTCATCCTCTCCTCCAAAGTAGAGGGACGAGGATGTCTAGGCCAAGCACGAGATGAAGTGCCACCTGTAGAAGCAACACTAGCAGAACCAACTATTTTGGTCTTGTTAATCGTAACAGTGTCATAAATCAAAGGAGTCAAAAGCTCCTCAATCTCATCAAATTGGACTTGGGCCTTCAAACAAAGACTAGTGATTAAACTAGGAAAATGCAACCCCACATTTTGAGTGAACAATGTAGAATGGATTTGTGAGGCTATAATCCTACCAATATCTACAGACATTCCTGACAAAACAACACAAAGTAATACTACCTTATCAGGACTCACAATAGTCATATGACTACTAGGCGTCATATTTTCACAGTGGAAATTCAACCAAATTCTTTTCTCTCTAGTCAACAAATTAAAGGGAAAACCTATTCGAATTGTCCCATTAAAAATCCATTGCAGTCAAAATTCTATCCCAGGTACTGTCCTCACACAAATTACTTTTTAGATCCTGGTAATCATCATTATTGCGTGTGGGCAACCTAAAGAAATCATTAATGGTATTTCTATCAAAAGTAATAGTCCTCCTCGTAACGTTGGCTTGCTAAGTATAGTCATGGTCATAGACATTGGAATAGAATTCCCTAACAATTGGGATCACAACATGGATAGGCGGGGTACAGAAATACTTCCAATGATGGGTATTAATAATAAATACATACTCCTAAGGAACAATAACTCTCCCTCAATGTTAGTGGCAAATCACCCTCTCTGGAATCAAACTTATAGACTTTTCTATTTTATACCTAGACTTAGCACTAGCATTGGTAAATCTAGATGTATGCTTAGTAGGCTCTATGCTGGGATCTTGGGATTCAGACAATTGTTCTTGCACTTTTTTATTTCTCTTCCTAGAGGGTGCCATCTCACTAGAGCAATTCACAAAAAATTCTAACGAAAATCAAGCACAATCGTCACCAATTTTTTTTTTCAAAAATTCCTCACAATCACCCAAGCAAGTTTATATAATATCAAAGATCTCCACAAACACAAGAATATGGGCAATTACATACAAAATTGATAAACCCCAAATTGATGACCTAAAATGCAAATTACACAACAATTGGTAGATTAAATCAATGCCCAATGAAATTCAAGCTTTCTATGATCAATAAACACTCAATGGAACATCAATTTATCCCAATGAACAAAAATCTCCAATTTCATGCCCTACAAATTTCAAATTGTAAAATTCCCCCAAATTACAATAAAACTCAATGATATAGATAGCAACAATCCACAACCATCACAAGAATTTCATCAATTTCATTCCAATTTCTTCACAGAATTAAAATTTTCAAAACCCCCAATTTCTAGGTAAAAAATGTCCCCCAAACTTTTCCAATACACAATCCCTCAATTTTCCACCAAGAATCCTCAATACCAACAACAATAAAGCACATAGTCCTCAAGAAACACAATAAATCGAAAACATAAACAAGATCACCATAAAAAATCAACCAAACACTTAGTTTCACCCATAGAACTCAATAACTCAATTGAAAAAGATAAAGTGCCAAAAAGAACTTACAATGTAAGAAAAATTACCAAAACTAAGAGTAAATGAGAGTCAAGAAAGAAAATTCATACCAGTGTGTAGTGAAAAGCTCAAACCCAGATGAAAAAAAATGGAGAGAACTTGGGGAAGTAGGGAAGAAGAATTTTTTTTTTTTTTTTTGAAAAAGACTGAAAAAAATCGTGAGTTTAAGGGTTTTAAAACTCTCTGACCCGTTGGGCACGGTCGCGCTACCTATGGAGCAATCAGGCTCGTCTCTTGCAAATCCCATTTTTAACGGCGTCTGGCGCAGTCGCGCCCCTCCTGGTGTGGCCACGCTACCTGCCCATTAAGCTTTGGGGCTCTGTGGGCACAGCTGTGGCAGGCTCACCGCAGTTGCAGCACTTGCCCCAAAATGGCCCTTTTTGAGCATTTTTTTTCTCATTTTTTCATGATTTTATTTTTTCACAATTTCTACAATTCTAATCAAATTAAAACTTACAGAATAAAATAAAACAAAATATTGTTTCCAAAAATCCTAATTGTTAATAAAATAAAAGCTTAATAAAAATTAAAATAACCATTGGGATGTCTCCAAAATGTATTGTCGCTAACGTCATTTAGCCGGCCGCTGACCTCCTTATTAGATTCAACTTGAATCCAAGCCACACCTCAAGTCCATTAGTGTAACGCCCTGGATAGCCAAGACCGTTACACTGTGTGTTTATAAAGTGCCAGACTTGCTAATCAAGTCATTTAAATAAAATCGTGTTATTGAAACTATAAAGGAGCTAGGGTTAAAAGCGTTTTGGTCTCAAAAGCCACATTTTCATTAAAAAGCATCATCTGTTACACAGGATCCCAAAAATATTAAGTTCAAAGACCGTTTACAAAAGACACAAGGTTTATATACAATACCCAGCCATACTAAGGCAAAACAAGCAGTTAGGTAATCCATGTCCTGGTCCACTCCTCGACCATGGCGGTCGAACACCTGGCTATGTACATTCCACCTCGGAGCTCTCCACCTCAGGCTTGGTCCAGCTTGCCTTTGCCTTTACCTGCACCACGTAGCACCCGTGAGCCAAGGCCCAGCAAGAAAACACAACAACAGAGCATAAGCAATTAACAGACAAATCCATAAGTCACATTGCATCATAAGTTCTCAAACATGTAATCATTCAGCATGACCAAGTATTCAACATACTAAGCTCATCAATTCATTTCTCATATCACAGCACAAATGATAACTAGGGCTAGCGCTCTCAGGCTGCTCCCTCCATTATCCCACTAACTCCGGCCTAATTAAGCCGAGCTCAGTGAATATTCTCGGCTACCAGTGGCCAAGCTGCGCCCTATGCGCAAATACTATGTACGGCACCCTTAGGCCGCTTTACATGTCCCATGGCGTAATACCATCATTGACACGATACAACTCACGGGAGCACTTAGTCCCATCACAAACATATAATCGGGTGCAGTTTTCTTACCTTTAGCTTTCAGATGAATTAGCTACGGGCGATACTCCTTGAGCGCGATCCGATCCTCGAGCCCTAGCTTAACACCTAGTCACAACCATGATGAAAGACACCATTAACAATCTTAAATGAGTTTCCAAGCCAAGTTCTAGTACTCGGAACATTGAACTTCACCAAATATGGTAAAAGACTCAACCCCGAGCACCCTAGGTTAAATTCCCAAGCCCAAAATCTCAAAATCCCAAAATCCCTTAAGCGCCGCGGCATAGGCCACCCATGTCGCGGCATGGCCCCCAAACAGAACCTTCCAATGCACAAAAACAGGTAAGGGTCGTGGCATTGCTTGGACCATGCCGCGGCCCACCCTCCTTCCTCAGCGTGCAACAACTTCGAAGGGCCGCGGCTCATCAAGAACCATGCCGCGGCCCGACCCTTCGAACCCAGAAAAAACCACCATTTTCAAACTCTAAACCTCACCTTGAGCCATCCCAAATCTCCCAACTCAAAACCAATTAATAATAACAACATTAGAATGATTTAAATAACACAATCCAACCTAAAATCCAGCCTAAGACTCACCAAAATCCCAATTCCAACTTCTGAAATTTCAAACCCACAGAACTTAAAACCAGCCATGAAAACTCTCAAATTCAACCATCAAACTTTAAATTAGACCTTACCTCAGCTGTAGAATCGTTTCTCCAAGGGTCCCCTGACCTATTTTCAAACTTTCAAGCCTCAATTTCCACCTTGAATACCAAAACCACAGATGTTAAAAACTCAGCCATTTCTTTAAATCCCTAACCTCAGAAATGAAAATTTAAAACTTACCTTAGCTCTATCTCAGACCTTGATCAATTCCTGAGCTAATCCTCCTGATTATTCCCCTCAATTCTCAAAGACACAGCTTAATTCCAGTAGTTTCCTCTCAAATTTCAATAGCTTTTCCTTTGCTAAGAGAGAGAAGAGAAAGAAGGAGAGATAGGGTCGGTTTACACTTTTCTGTCTAGTATTTTCTAAGTCTTCCAAGTATATCCCTAGATTATTAGACTAATCCCAAAGCTCGGGGTGCCGGAAACATCCCCGAGGCCAAAACGGTAAAATCCCCCAATAATCCCGCCTAGACACCCTAACCTCAAATATATCTCCAATTATTTATTTTCATCACCCGATAGTCTAAATCACTACCCGATACCTAAAATACCCCTGACTTGTCCAAAGTCAATTATAATACCCAGTTGTGACTTTTCCTACTATCTAGCCCTAGAATCGCCTCGAGTCGCCGGCTGCGGAATTACCCACATGATAATGTGGTTCTCACATATATCTCACACATATATATCATATCATCATATAGTATCATCAATCATCATAAACACACTATTAATCATATATTTACACATTTAAATCAATAGCATTCATTCTAATCCCAACTATGCCCTCCCGGCACACTAATCAAGGCCCTTAAGCCTTATTAGCAAATTTGGGTCGTTACAATTAGAGTCATAGTGTCATGAGTGGAAGCTCGTCTCTTGATATTGCAAATTTTTTTAGCTTTCCATCACTCATGTAACAATCGAGCTTTCCCACTAAATATCTTTTATACACGATGACAAACTATTCGAATACCACATTGAGATGTGGACCTTTTCTTAGGTACTTCCAACTCGGTACCTCCTCTTTTCACCACATCAACTATACAAAAAGTTGGAATTTCCGTTGCTGGAAGAACATTAAATGCCACCTCCTCTTTTTTCACTCGCAACTTCAACTCACCCATTTCTACATCAATTAACGCCCTACTGGTAGCTAAAAATGGCCTTCCAAGAATTATTGGGATTTTAGTATCTTTCTCCATGTCTAAAATGATAAAATTTGTTGGGAAGATGAATTAGTCCACCTTGACTGGAACATCCTCAACAATACCCCTAGGATGTTTAACTGAGCGATCCGCCATTTGAAGTGTCATAGTATTTGGTCTCGCTTCCCCCAATTTTAGGTTTTGATAGATAGATAAAGGCATTAGATTCACACTTGCCCCTAAATCATAGAGTGCTTTCTCAAAAACCACATTCCCTATAGTACAAGGAATGGTGAAACTACCCGAATCTTTAAGCTTGGGAGGTAGTTTCTTTTGGAGTATTGTGTTGCACTCCTCAATAAGTGCCATTGTCTCATAGTCCTCCAGTTTTCTTTTCTTCAACAGAATTTCCTTCATAAACTTCACATAACTCTGCATCTATTCAAGTGCCTCGGCGAAAGGAATGTTGATGTGAAGCTTTCGGAAAACATCTAAAAACTTAGAAAACTACTTGTCAAGTGTCTTCTTTTGAAGCCTCTATAGATAAGGAATCTTGATATGATGGTCAATACATATTTTTGGCTGTTTCTCAAGGTTCTCAGTAACCTTTGACCCACTCACTTCCTTCTCCTTGTTAGACACCATTTTGGCCCCTGTGTTTTTCCTGAATACGTGATCGGCCCCTATATTTTGTTAAATGACAATCCAGACCCTGTGTTTTACAAAATTGATCAAAATAGTACCCTAGACCCAATTTTGATCAAAATATTTTCAATTATAAGATAAATTCTCGAGTCGTTAGTGATGCGATGGGTTCAGAGAAGCAGAGAAAGTGGTCAAGATGTTGAGAATGAAAGATTATATTTGAATTTTTTTTTTACCAAATTGGGTATAAGGTCCTATTTTGATTCATTTTGTAAAACACGGGGTCTGAATTGTCATTTAAAAAAATACAGGGGCCGATCTCGTATTTGGGAAAAATAGAGGGGCCAAACTGGTATTTTCCCTTCTCTTTATAAATGTTTTAATTTTTATCAATTTAAATTCGTTGACCTTTAATTACTTGTGGGATTTTATAGTTTAATAAAATAAATAAACAATGAGTTCCTAACATAGTATTTTTAATATATATTAGGTGATGATTGGTTGGGACAATGGAATGGAATAGAATAGAAAAAAAAATCAATTTTAATTCCATTTCTTTGTTTGGTTTCTTTATTTAATTATTATTTTATCAATTTTTTATTCATATTAATTTTTATTTCATTTCATTCCTATTATTTTCCCATTATCATTCATATTCCTAAATTTTCATTCCCACCAACCAACTTAATTCATAAAGGGAAATTTCACGATTTATGGATAATAGTCTCTCTTATTACAAAAAAAAAACCACAATTATTCACTCTTTCAATTTGATGCTAAACATTCCCCATCTACCAAAAATACCCCTCTCATTTTTACACCCCAAAAAAATTGAAACTATCATTTCTCTCTCTACACTTTCGCTTTCTCTCTCTCTCTTTCTCTCTCTCTCTCTCTCTCTCTCTCTCTCTCTCTCTCTCTCTCTCTCTCTCTCTCTCTCTCTCACACACACACACACAAACCTAACAAAAATCCCAAAATCTTGAAGAGCCCCAACCCCCGTCAAGCCCCACCCCCATCGAGCCACTTAGTCATCTCATCTCCCCCATCGCCCAACCCCCGTCGAGCCCTACCCACGGCAACTCATTCGCTTCGAACCCGAGACCCACGACACATTTTTCCTCCAACGGCAACAAACAAAGGTTAGATCTCGAACCCAAATCTATTTTTAAGCAAAATGCATGTTGAATATGTGATGTGTGGACAGGGTTTGTCAAATTTGTTGTTTTTTTTTCTAGGTTTGAAGTAGTGGCTCGATGGGTTTGATGGTAGCTCGATAGGGGCTCGATGGGGTAATATGAAGGCTTGGATAGAAGCTCAATATGAGCTCGATAAGATGATATAAATTTCTCGATATATCTGTGGTTTTAGATAAAATGGGCTAGATAGGCTCGATAGGCTCAATAGGAGCTCAAAAGAAGCCCGATGGTTCGATGGTAGCTCGATAGTATGCTCAATAGGGGTAGTATGAATGCTTGGATAGAAGCTCGATATAAGCTCGATAAGAGATCAATATGAGCTCGATAGGATGAGTATAAATTGCCCGATGTGAGCTCGATAGGATGAGTATAAAATGGGCTCGATAAGATGCTCGATAGTCTATATAGTTTTAGGGATAATGTTGCTCGATTGGCTTGAATGTAGCTCGATGCATACTCGATAGTTCTTTATGTAGACAAATTATGATTTTCTCGATAGGCTTGATAGTTTCTCGATAGTGGCTCGATGATAGTGTTTACTTCAATTTTCTTATATATTTTTTTTTAATTTTTGCCCAATTCTGTGTTCTTACCAAAAAAAATTCACATGTCGATGCAGATGTTTCAAGATCACTTTCTTGGTCGAGTCACATATAGGGGTAGTAGGACTTTGGTCGATATTAAGAAAAGATTGTGGAGCTCGACCTGATAGAAATGGCTAAGGAATCCCCTTTCAACCATTTCTTCTTGTCTTCAGAGTTTCATTTCTCAGGAGTTGCGGTACATGAGCTAATGTTGAGGAAAATAGCAAGTAAAAAAGAAGATGAGGTGCATTTCTTTTTAGGCTCCAAGTCCTGTAGATTCAGCATGGGAGAGTGTAACGCCCTACTACCTTAGAGCCATTACTAAGTGGGTTTTAAAAGTGCAATCAACTCGTTAAACGAGGTTTTTAGAACAAAAGTTTGATTAAGTAAAAGTCTAGGCTGTAATCTTTTAAAAGGTACTCTATTTCATTAAAAGTTCAAGAGTTTAACATTCGAGATCCCATAACTCAGCTTATAAAATATTTACAACCCAAAACAAGTTTATAAGTAATTAACCATCAAAACTAGGGTTTGTATAGCCATTTCTCAAAAATATCCCCAACCAAAGCAGTCGGGTAGGCCAAACATGTACGCGTCGCCCCCATGCTCTCCGTACTCATGGCTGGTTAACTTTCTCTTTGCCCTTACCTGCAACATAGAGCACCCGTGAGCCGAAGCCCAGCAAGAAAACGCATATGGCACATAACATATGCATATCATACAATCACTATAGCAGATAACTCATATTTAATCAGACAGTCCATAAGATTTAAACACATATACGGCCATGCCATCCCAGACGCGTTACCAAAGCCTGGGATCTTGGTCTACACCGTAAGGATATCCCATGTATCCATTGGGGTCTCACCCTAACCATGAGCACTCCATGTGTTAAGTGGTATTCCCGGCCCCACTGTCGTTCTCGGCCTTCGCCGTTCTCGGCCTTCGCCATTCTCGGCCCTTCGCCGTTCCCGGCCCTTCGCCGTTCATTCTGCTATTACCACATTTAGCATTCTCAAATAACAATCAAACATATAATCACTCATTTTAAGCTATATCCTAGCAATGATACAATTTAGGCCCGCGCCCTGCAATAATACTATGGGCCCAAGCCCTGCTCTATGGGTGCTATAGTTTTCTTACCTGTACCCCGAGCTTTCTGATGCACCAAGGCCGCGAGCACGGTCCTCTAACCCGAGTCTCTCCAAAGACCTAGTCACAACACATCTAAAACATCCTTTAATACTAATCAATCCAAAACCACTTCCCGGGACCAATCCCACACTCTCGGAATCTCCAAATTCCTAAAACAATTCACCGGAAACATCCCCCGAACCCCCGGAGCAAAATCTCAAAATTGCAAAATTCCATGCTCTGAAACTGGCCTAGCGCCGCGGCACTGCCCTAAAGGGCCACGGCGCCCAGCAAGTCAGAAAGCCTTCCCCTGTCCTGAAGCAGCCTCGTGCCGCGGCGCCCAAGAATAGGGCCGTGGCGCTCCTTCGCGAACCCAGAAATCTGGGTTTTTCCCCTGCATTTCCCCGAGCCAAAACACTCCCAATTCAACCCAAACTCATACCCAAGCCCCAAAACCAATTTAAAACCCCAAAAATACCATTCAACAACCTATAAACATCATCACCCAGCTCAATTACACAATCACTCCCACAAATCACACTTTGGTTTCATGCCTCAATAATTCAAACCAGAAAGTTAAAAGCTTAGACCTAAACCTAAACCACACTTCAAATTCCCTAATTCATAACAGAAATAAAATTTATAATTGCACATAATCCTTACCTTGAATGGAGAATCCAACCTTAAGCTCCCTTGCTTCCAGCTTCAAGCTAAGCCTTCTAATTCCACAAGCTGAATTCTCACAAAACCAGCCATAACTATCCTTAAATTTCCATTCTTACTTTCTAAAATCAAGCTTAAAACTCGATAAAACAGGAGCAGTTCTTACCTCAGAACAAATCTTGACTCTTGTTTGGCTTCAAATACTTCAACCCACCTTGATTCCTCCTCTAGGTTCCAAACTCAGCTTCCTTCCTTTTCTTCTCTTTTCCTCTAGGTTTCTCCCAATTTCAGCATAAGCAAAACATGCCCCAAGTGAAATAACGTGTATGATCCTTTTCCTTCAGCTGAAGTGATCTAAATCCCTGCCAAATTACCATCCTATCCTCCCATAGTTATCCTCTCCTAGCTAAACCTCAAGGGCACTCTTATCCTTTCACCTATATTACAATTCTACCATTTCTTCCACCTAAACTTGTTACTCTCAGCAGTTACTAATGGTTACCCAGGTTACTCAATCACCAATAACCATTAACCACAAATCCTCAACTCAACTCATAAAATTCCCCAAAGTATCCCTAGGCTCCTCCCGAGCCGGGTATAAAATCCCGTTGTGACTTTTGAGTTATCTAGCTCTCTAGGACTGTCTCGGCACGTGCATCACATTAATATCACCACACCCACGTGGTACAAACCACATAATACAATTATCACATTTATGCTCTCGATGGGCTAAAATTACCAATTTACCCCTATCATGCAAACGGGGCCCACATGCATATTTATACCACCTAAACATGCATTCTAATCACATATTCATTCAAATTCATATATTATCATATTAATTCACTTATTACCCTCCAGGCACACTAATCAAGGTCCTAAACCTCATTAGCAACTTGGGGTGTTATAGAGAGTTTGCTCTGGTGACAGGGTTGAATTTCAGTTCTGCAGCGTCACAACCAAAGATGGATGAGCGTCTGAGTGGTGACTACTTGATAAAGGAGTATTTCAATGATGCTGAGAAAGTAAAGCTCTTACAGTTGGAGAATGCGTTCAAAACTTGTACCATGGTCGAACAAGTGTACAAGTTGGATCTATGTTTGTTGGTTGAAGGAGTTCTATATGCCATAGAGGGAAAGTTAAATATATGGCGAGATATAGTGAAGATGGTTGAGGACATAGCTTACTTCTTCAGCTATCCATGGGGGAAGTTCTCTTACAAGAGGCTATTAAATTCTTGTAAGAATGACATGCAGCTTCAGAAGGCTAACTATGAAAAGAAGAAGGATGCCAAGGTCCAATAGGAGTCAAAGTACAATTTTTATGGTTATGTCCCAATGTTACAGTATTGGGCATATGAGGCCATTCAGCAGCTTGCGATGAAGTTTGTTGTGAGCTCTTGAAATATGGTCTCGAGGATGCTTAGTTGGTCACATCAGAAGAATAAGGATTTCACCAAGTCTGTCCTCTCACTGATGTTATCAAAGAGCACTGTAAGTTATATTTGATTGAAGTTAAGTAGTTATGTTTAGCTATATGTTTATCTTTTATGATTATTTGAGTTAAATCAATGTTTTATGTTGTTTGAAGTTGATCGTCCTTCCGTTGTTGAAGCCCCGACCATCAAAGATCGATTATTACAGCTCCTTGACTCTGGAAGATGTTCCCCTATATCCCGGGCTTGGCCAGGAATTTGAGGAGTTTGATGGGGAGGACGAGGCGGCCGTGGATTTTGAGAAAGTGGTCGAGATAGTTTCTCAGGTTGCCCAGGCAGTGAAGATTTTTGATGATGTTGTCCCTAAGGCGGAGGAGGTTCCCACCCCTCTCGCTGACCTTTCTGTAGCCCCAGCCCTAGCCCCAGCCCTAGCCCCAGCCCCATCCCCCATTCTAGCCGATATCAAAGAGTTGATGCAGCATTCGGATAGAGTTGAGGGTCGACAAGAGACCCTCATGAAGAACTAGTCAGTGATCATGGATGCAGCCAGTCAGATCTTTACATTTATTAAGGAACGGCCAAGGGACTCCAGGGCAGATTAAGACTCAGAGTCACTGGATATTCCAAATGACTTTGAACTTGATCCAATCACTCCTCCCACCATTGTTGTGACACCTGATGCTGCGACTCCAGGAGTTGCTATTGTCAACCCTAAGGAGGTGCATGAGGTTTAGTTTAAGGGGAGAAGATGCAGGCCAAAACAATTTGAGGACTACACTGATCCAACAAGGAAGAGACCTCAGACTGATGCAGCTGGAGATATAAAGGAGGCATTGGTGCTCAGCCCTCTCAAGAAGCCACATGTCAAACAGTATAGGACACTTTGCAAGTGGATGCTTGGAGACACCCCCAACAAGACTTCGGGGGATGTGAAGACAAGTTGTCATGATCCAGCATGGTTTCTAACATGGAAGACACCCCGGTCATGGCTCGATTATGGGGTAAGATATTTATTTAAAATGTTAACAAATTCTATCCTGTTTTAAAAATTGTAAGTTTTGTTTTGACTGGCTCAATGTGGGCTCGATAAGGACTCGATGGGACTTTCTATGAGCTCGATAAGAACTTGATAGGGGCTCGATGGGGGGAAAAGGTAGGTCTTGAGGTTAGATGTGTGAACTGGCTAGATATGAGTTCGACATGGCTCGATGGGGGGTTGTAAGAGCTCGATAGGAGCTCAATAGGGGCTCGACGGGGAACTTGGAGAGTCTTTGAATGAATTGCTTGAGAGCTCGATGGGGAGCTCGATAAGGGTTCGATAGGGGCTTGATAGGCTTTGATAGAGGCTTGATAATTGTAAAGACCCAATTTCGCTAATAAGACTTAAGGGCCTTGATTAGCGTGCCAGGAGGGCATAATGGAATTTATGTGTGATTTTATGAGTTTAATGCATGGTTATGATTTAAAGCATGTTATATGACTAATTGAACATTGAGGTGCATGACTACGTGGTTAGTATGCATGTTAGGTGAAATAATTATGCATGTGGACCCCGTTTGCATGAAAGGGGTAAATTGGTAATTTTAGCCCGCTGAGGGCATATATGTGATAATTGTATTCTGTGATTTGTACCACGTGAGTGTGGTGTTATTGTTGTGATGCATGTGCCGAGACGGTCCTAGAGAGCAAATTAACTTAAAAGTCACAACGGGATTTTATACCCGGCTCGGGAGGAGCCTAGGGGTACCTTGGGAATTTTATGGTTAAGTTGAGATTTAGCGGGTAATGGTTATTGGTGATTGAGTAACCTGGGTAACCATTAGTTACTGCTGTGAGTAACAAGTTTAGGTGAAGGAAATGGTAGAATTACAATATAGGAGAAATGACTAGTGTGCCCTTGAGGTTTAGTTAGCAAAGGGTTTTGATGAAGGGGTAAAATGGTCATTTGGCAAGGGGTTTAGACAAATTCGAGCTGTGTTATAGGGGTACACGGTTTGGGCTTGGCATATATGTTGGGTTTTGATAAAATTAGAAGAGAAGAAAAAGGAGAAGAAAAGTTAGGGCATGAAGAAGAAGAAGATGAGTGGAGGAGCTGAAATTGGAGACTTAGAGGATGAAGGAAGCTTAGGGTTGGATTCTCTACTTAAGGTAAGGAATTTATGCATAATTAAGTTTGATTTATGTTTTGATTTGTGAAATTTGAAGCATGGTTTAAGCTTTTTCAAGCTTTGGTTTATGTTTTTGGTTTATGGGTTTAGATCTCTTAAGTTGAGATCAAATGGGTGGATTTTGAGTATGAATGTGTTATTGAGTTGGGTTATGATGTTTTGAGATTGAGATATGTGTTTGGGATGGTTTAAGGTGAGGTTTAGAGATTAAAATGGTGGGTTTTTCTGGGTTCGAAGGGTCGGGCCGCGGCATGGTTCTTGGAGGGCCGCGGCCCTTGAAGGCTAAGATGCGCTGAGGATGGAGGGCGGGCCGCGGCATGGTCCTTGTAGGGTCGCGGCCCTTACCTGTTTCTGGGCATTTTGTGGCCCTGTTTGGGGGCCATGCCGCGACATGGTTGGGCCATGCCGCGGCGCTTAAGGGATTTTGGAATTTTGAGATTTTAGGCTTGGGAATTTAACCTAGGGTGCTCGGGGTTGAGTCTTTTACCATGTTTGGTGAAGTTCAACGTTCCGAGTACTAGAACTTGGCTTGGAAGCTCATTTAAGGTTGTTAAAGTGTCTTATGTGTGTTGTGACTAGGATTTCGGAGAGGCTCGTGCTAGAGGACCGTGCTCGTGACCGTGGTGCATCGGAAAGCTCGGGATACAGGTAAGAAAACCGTAACACCCGAGATTAGGGCATGGCCCCACTGTGTGATTGTAGGGCGTGGCCCCAGATTGTACTATGTGCAAATGTTTAACCTTAAATGAATCATGATGTGTGTGAATGATTATTTCGAATGTACTATATGTGTGATTATGATGAAATGAACGGCAAGGGCCGAGTGCGGCGTAGGCCGGGGCGGCCGTGGGGCCGAAAGTAACACACAGCACATGGGATGCTTATATTCAGGGTGGGACCCAAGGGATACATGAGTTATCCTCGCGGTGAGAACCGATACCCCAGGCTTCGGTAAGGCTCTGGGGCGGCATGGCCGTGTTTGCTTAGTCTAATGGTTGACTTTTATGTATGTGGATTATCTGTTATGATAAATTGTATAAATGCATATGTTATATTCTGCATGAGTTTTCTTGCTGGGCTTCGGCTCACGGGTGCTCTGTGTTGCAGGTAAGGGCAATGACTGAGTCAACCAACCATGAGTACGGAGAGCGTGAAGCGACGTGTACATGTTTGGCCTGCCCGACTGCTTTGGTTGGGGGTTTATTTGAAAATGGCTGTAATAATCTATGATTTTGTAACTGATCAACTGTAAACTTATTTCTAGATGTAAATAGTTTTCAAACCTTATTTTGGGATCCCAATTTTCTAATACTAGAAGTTTTTATTGAGTCAACGCATTTTCAAAGATTACAGCCTTAACTTTTATTAGTCACACTTTTGCTTCAAAACCTCGGTTAGCGAGTTCATTGCACTATTTTGTCTTAAAACTCACTTAGTAACGGCTCTAAGGAAGTAGGGCGTTACAATAATTGCACGATAGGGTTCGATCGGGGCTCGATATGAGCTCGATGCATGCTTTTCAAACTACATTTCAATCATTTTTGTTGATTTTTGCCAACTTTTTATTTTTTCTTCTCTTTGTAGCATATTGATTCTGCAGAACACATGCTTCGCAGGCGTAGCCAGTTATTCCCTAAGACATATCGCCAGGGTGCTATTGTGATGAACGTGATGTTCTCACAAGTGATACCTGCCAGATATGAGCAGTACAAGAACAATATTAACAAAGAAAGGTACGTTTGGGATGCTGACATCATGTCCATGGTAACCGGCCTCAAACAACAGTTTCTAGCATCTTGGTCAGGAGTTCAGGATGTATATTGGTGCCAGAACTATCAGCAGTCTCATTGGTTTTCCATTGAGACTTCTATTTCTAGTTGGACATTCACCATATATGATTCAGACATCTTGGTTATTAGTGATGCACAGATGAATGAAATTATGAAGTCATGGTTCATGTTGTTTCCTTCTCTCACTACAACAAAAAAGTTTATTTGCGTCGGTTCCCAACTGCCACAATTGATTTTTTACAACAATTTTAAAAGTGACGCAGAATCCCATGACGCAAACCTGCAAAGCATTTGCGTTAGTGGAGAACGTTTGTGTCAGTGGAAAACTGCCTCAAAAGCTGCATTTGTGGCAGTTTTCCACTGACACAAATATCAAATAATAAAAAATTATTTTAAATGTCATATATCCTAATTTTTGTTTTAGTATAAGATATGAATATGAAAAAGAGTTTGAACTATTTTCCTTATTACCCAATTTTTATTTTTTTTCAAATAAATAATAAAACTTAAATTGGTACAAAAATGCATATTCATATTTTAACAAAGACCAACTTATATTTGATTTGCAAATAGAAAATAAATCCCAAATTAGTGCAAAAATACATATTTAGATTTTAGAAAAGATGCATATCCATTTCATCACCATTATTTACAAATTTTATATATTAATTTGATACAAAAAAAAATTAGAGTCTTCTTATACAAAAATTAAACAAAAACAAAGACATAAATATTTACAAACTTATACAACACCCAAGTCATATCTCCACCAAGGCACCACAACAATGAAGAACAATCCCTCCATGGAAACTTGCAACAGCCCCTCCATAGCCTAGATCCGAGCCCCTCAATAAAAACAAATAAAGATCTATTAACAACCACCCATATATAATAACAATATACATAATGCCAAATATCCAAAACTTAAGCAATAAAACAGGATTAAGAGATTCGACAATGCACAATATTCTTATTATCTCATAATCAAAGAATAAATTAACACACAATATCTTTGATTTAGAGAGCCACCTGCAAACCAGAAAAATGTTAAGGAAAAAAACTTAATACAATAACTCACATTGCATCTGAAGATTAAACCCATACCCCGTGACCCAATCTTAGACCCCAAGCCTTGTCTCGGACCTCAACTCCTCCTCAACCTGTCGCCATCGTCCCGAGCTCGTCATCCCGAGCCTATCGTCCTGAGCCCGTCATCCCCGAGCCCGTCCCATGAGCCAGTCATCCTCCTCAACACATCGTCATCGTCCCAAACCCCTCGTCCCTGAGCCCCTCATCCCTAACCCCTCATCTTGAGCCCAAGTCGTTTGTCCCCAAGCCTTTTCCATTTTTCTCCAACCCCAAATTTTTTAGAGAGAGAAGAGAGTGGGGCAGCAAAGAAGATGAAGAGGAGAAAGAGAGTGAGGGCGGCAGAAAGATAAAGAGGAGAAGTGGTTTGTAGGGTTAATAGATTAAGGGCTTCGACCCATATTGAAAAGAAGTGGGTTTTTTATTTTTTTTAAAAAGCACATTTGTGGCAGTGAAAATTGACACAAATGCTAAAATGTGTGGCAGTGCATAGCTGACACAAATGCTAAAGTTGTGGCAGTGCAAAACTAACGCAAATCGTACAGTTTGTGGCAGTGCGAAACTGACGCAAACGCAAAAATAAATGGTGTCAATTTTAGTACTGACATTGTTACTGCTTTTTTTGTGTCACCTCCCAACTGACACAAATACCAATATTAGGTCAACGGCATCTGTCAACTATGTTGAATGACACGTTTGACTAACACAAAAAGCCTTTTTTGTAGCAGCGTTTATTGTTGTAGGGTAAATTGTTTAAGGATAACTTAATGTTGAAGATTCCTGCATCACGAAAGAAGCTACATCAGTTCATATGGCGTCGCCTACAGTGACACGAGCTCACTCAGTCCAAGAGAAGGTAAATAACATCATCTTTATACAATATTAGTTTCTAAGGAAATTTATAGTACTGCACATTTAATATTTATATGTTTTTTACAGTGGAGATTGTGGTGTGTATGCTATCAAGCATATTGAGAATCTCATTTTCGGCCTTCCATTGGAAACCATTTATGATGAAAAGATAGAGTTGTTCAGGAACAAGTGGACGACAGACTTGTGGTATCAAGATGTGCAACCTTGGTTGGCTTTCACACCATCAGATACTTGTATATTTTGTTTTTTTTATTGGACATATTTTACAAGAGCGATTATGATAGGCTCTTCATTTTTTATGATGACAATATATATACAGGTTCTTTACATCTTATGTTTGTGTTTTTGGTTTTTTTTGTAATAACTATATAAATATAACTATTGTCTGTGTATTATCGCGTTGTTATCGAGCTCTATCGACCTGTTATCGAGCACTATCGAGTTGTTATCAAGCTCTATCGAGTTGTTATTGAGCAACATACATTTTTTAACTTTAAATTTATTTTAATAGGCTATTATTGAGCAGCAATCAAGCTCTATCGAGCAGCCACCAAGCTAAGAAAACAGTCAAGTTTAAAATTCATTTTAATAAGTCTGTCATCGAGCAATTATCGAGCCATAATCAAAATATATCGAGTTTATATCGAGCTACACAAAATTTGGCAAAAAAATCGAGGAAAACCAAGAAAAGTTAATAATAAAAATGCTTCCAAATTGATACAAATAGTTTATTATCTAGCTTTGCACGAAGCCCTGTTGTGGCCAAGACCACCACACATACTACACTTACACTCTTTGCGCAACACTTCGCCTATCGATGGATAACGTTTTGTCTTCGTCCTTCCTACCTTTTTCTTCTTCGGGCGACCAACTGGTTGTTTCTCAATGGGTACCCCAACGTCCATATTCTTTATGTCCTTAGAAATTGTCCACTTGTGTTGCTAGTTGGGTAAATTGTTTCTTTATACGACTCCCTCCACATCTCACTAGTGTAGAATGGGGAACATAGTGAGTAAATGTTAACACCGCGGTCGATGGCTACAGCCACTGCATGAACACAAGGTATCTCTATAATCTTAAACATGCCACAAGAGCATGATTTTGTCATCAGATTCCCTTCACCATCACCATTTGGGTCTACCACATGAAATTCGAACTGTCCAAGAGCGTGGACTTTCAAGTACTTTGAATCAGCTACAATACCTGCCAAATCTTTCTCCATTAGTGGTGATAATGTGGATGCGCAATTCACTACCTCATCACGGCGCCCAACAAACCATGACTGAAGTGTGAAACGAATGAACTCCACAAAAGTAGTGACTAGGAGGGTTCTTGCGTCTTCGGTTTTGTTGTTGAAACTTTCAGTGTAGTTTCTTGTCATGATATTGTATCGATTCCCTGGAAAATAAGCACGAGTCCCATTATTGAAGCCAATACCCTCAAGATATTGACCTATTGCTGGGTCCATTTGCTTTATATTGTTAAAGAACCTATGAAATTTTGACTTCTGAAATTCATATGATGCATTCCACATCTCTGTGTGACAGTGGTCAATCTTGAACTTAGCAATTACATTCATACTTTATATGATGGTAGCATGCACCGTGGTGGCCATCAAGGAAGACAACCTCAAGAGCATGAATAATGCTAGCATGCCTGTTTGATACAAAAGCCAAATTATCAACAACTCCAATGGCTTCCTTCAATTTCATCATGAAATAATTCCAAGAATTATGATTCTCACTATTAACCAACACAAACGCAATCGGATAAATGTGGCTATTCGCATCCAATGCAACAACACACAACATGTGGCCACCATACCTCGTCTTTAAGAAAGTGCCATCCACACATATCATAGGAAGACATGATGTAAATCCCCTTCTACAAACTCCAAGTGAGAAGGAGTAAAGAAAGCGACCATCCTCTATGACAAAATTGGTTATTGTACCTGGATTCTTTTACTGCAGCATGTGCAAGTAAGAAGGTAACTTGGAGTAGGATTCTTAAGGTGTCCCCCTGACATAACCGAGTGTCTTCTCTTTGCATCTCCATGCCTTCATATAACTCATATCGATCCCAAAAGATTTCTTCATATCCTCATTTATGTTGTTTGCCATGTAGCTAGTGCCATCAATAACATATTTGTTCTTGATAAGGTGCCCAATGACCCAAGGTGTTGGTTGACGGTGGTCTTTCTGTCACACTTCTAGTGAGCACGATTGTAAATAGTGATCTCAAACATGGAAGACCGTGCTACTTTTTTCTCTCTTAATCTCCAACCACAGTCAGGATCCTTACAGGTGATATACCACACATCACTACCAGACTTCATCACCACAAACTCAAAATTATTCTTCAATGCGAAGAGAGTCGCTTTGGTTTTCAAATCCATCTTGTTCTCAAAAGTCTTCCTAAGGTGTATTTCTCCCAACGGTGCACCGGAATAAGAGGTACGTTGTAACGACCCAAAAAAAATGCTAATAGGATTCACTGCCTTTATTAACATGTCGGAAGGGCATAATTGGATATGTGTGTGATTAATTGATTAAATGTGTGATTATGTGGCATGCACGATATATATGATGATATGAATATATTTAGATGCATGTTTATGAGTATTAAATATGCATGTGGGCTTGTTTATAAGGGCATATCTATAATTTGGCCCGTTAAGGGCATAAATGTGAATATGTGTGTTAAATGGTAGAGACCACATTATTATGTGGATATACTTGCAGTACACCGCTCGAGGCGGTCCTAGTGAGCGGATTAGCAAAATAGTCATAGCAGGGTTTAATACCTGGCTCGGGGTGAGCCTAGGGGTATTTTGGGAACTTGGAGGATATTTTGGGGTTATTGAGTAATGAGAAAGTATTTGTTAAGTAGTTGGGCGTGACGGTATTAATTGGCAAATGGTAGGAATACTCGAGGAATTAGTAGGAATCGGGAAATGACCATCTTACCCCTAGGGGCAATTAGAGGGCTGAGTTTTCATAAGAGGTATTTTAGTCTTTTTGGCTAAGGTGTATGATCAGCTGAGGTTTTAGGAAACTACCAAAGTAAGTAGGAATACACTTAATCTCTCTCACTCTCTCATATACACAGTTTCTCTTCCTCTCTCTAGAACTAAGGGGAACTTAGAAGCTTGAAGGAGAAAAAGCCAAGAAATTGAGCTGAGTTTGAGCTGGTAAATCTGGAAAACTGAGGCTAGAAGTAGATGGAGTATAGCTGAGGGATTCAAGCTACAAGCTAAGGTATGGTTTCAAGTTGTAATTGTTAAATTATGTTGTGTTATAGTGAGAACTTAGAGCTTGCATGAAAATGGGATCCAAGGCTGAATTTAGATTTTTGAGGAGAGTAAGGAATTGTTTATAGGCTAGATATGATGTTTAGGCTATAAGGTTAAGAATTCTGGACTTAAATCTGAGTTCGGCTGGTAATAGGGGTTGAATTTTGAGGTTTAGGCTCGAGGAAAAACGGTGGAAAGAGGTGGATTTTTTGGGATTGGGGGCTCGGACCACGGCCGTGTTCTTCAGGCACCACAGCCCACGTGCTCGAAGAGGATGGGATGCCTCTAATTTTCCCAGGTGTGCCGCAACCCAGGGGGTGCAAGTCGCGGCCCATGTCCTCCAACAGGGCCTTGCCTCTGTCTAAGGGGCGGGTCGCGGCCCTAAAGGGAAAGTCGCAACCCTAAATTGAAAATAAAGCGAAGCTAAGTTTATTTTAAGCTCGGGGATTCAAATCTAAGCGCTCAGGACGAATTCTACTACCCGGCTTAGTAGAAGTCGAGGTCCCATAGGCTAGTATTGGTTTCCAAAACATTTAATTGGATTAGAATATGATAGTTATCCATCATTGCACGTGACCATGTTGACCATTAAGGCTCAGGACTGCAGATCGTGCTCGGAATAGTTCTTTATCCATTGCTCGGGACTCGAGGTAAGAAAAGTGCACCCATGTGGTTGTGAAAGGGACTAAGATTCCCTGTAATTGAACATATGTATTCTGTAATTGTATGGCTGTTATATGCAATAAGGAAGTACAGCCAAAGGGTGTCGGGGCTGATGATATGCGTACTGAACGCAGCTCGGCAAGCTGGGATCAGCCATATACCCAGAGGGCTCGGCCTACGGGCGTCGACGCCTAATTGTTTGTATTACTGGTCGAGATTGTAACACCCTGGTTAGCCAAGACTGCTACACTGTGTATTTATAAAGTTGCAGGACTTGCTAATCAAGTCATTTAGTTAAAAACGTGTTGCTAAAACTATTAATGAGCTAGGGAGGTTTTGGTCTCAAAAGATACTTTTCATATAATCCAACATTTTACACAAGGGATCCCAAAAGAAACAGCATTTAAAAAGTTAGTTTACAAAATTTCCAGAGTACAATCAACCACTTGCCACTCTAAGGGCAAAACAGACATTTATGGTTCTCCTGTTCCTGTCTCCTCCTCAACCGTGGCGGTTGAGTAGATGATCATGTACACTCTGCTCTCAGAGCTCTCAGAATCAGGGCTGATCAAGCTTTCCCTTGCCTTTATCTGGACCACGAAGCACCCGTGAGCCAAGGCCCAACAAGAAAACATAACATTATATAACAAACGATAATAACAGTTGAATAACACTTTTAGAATGATCATACACTTAACATACCATTCTAATCACATAGCACGTAGATATAACCAAAGATTCAACCAATAAACACTCAGTTACTAAGCATGACAAATCCACCAATCAATGATAACAATCAAATCACATGATAATCAGGGTCGACACCTTAGGTCTCACCCTCTATTTACCCCACTGACTCCGGCCCGCTTAAACCGAGCTCAGTGCATAATAAGCTGGCCTCAGCTACCAGTGGCCAAGCTGCGCCCTATGCGCTAATGTAAACTCCGGCACTCGTTGGCCATTTGTTTATTGTTTGCATGGCATAATACCATCCTCTATAAATCATACAAAACAAGGTACTCTTAGTCCCATTATAAATCTACAACCGGGTGCAGTTTTCTTACCTTTAGTTTCCAAGTGTATTGGTTACGCGAGATGCCTCTTGAGCACGATCTGTTTCCCAAGCCCCTAGCTTATACCTAGTCACAACCAAGATAAGTGATACCATTAATAATTATAAAAGGGTTTCTAAATAAGGTTCTAGTCTCTGGAACACCGAATTCCACCAAGCACGGTAGTAGATTCGATCATGAGCACCCTTAGGTTAAATTCCCATGCTTAAAATCCCAAAAGCCCAAATCCCTTAAGGGTCGTGGCTCAAGCTTCCTATGTCATGGCATGGCCCCCAAACAGAACCCATTCATGCTCAGAACTAGACATTGGTCGCGGCCCTACATAGACCATGCCGCGGCCCGCCCTCCATCTCCAACATTCATCAGCTTCAGAGGGCCGTGTCTCACCAAGAACTATGTCGCAGCCCGACCCCTTCGAAGCCAGAAAAACCTCCATTTTTAACTCCCAAACCTCACTCAAAACCATCCCAATAATATACCACAATTATCACAAACATCCCTACATGATTTCAGAAGCACACGCCAGTAGAAACCTAACCTAAAAACTCATCAAAACACCTTTTCAATTTTTGAAACTCACACACTCAAGAACACTAATACCAGTCATAAAACTCAGAATTCAAACACTAAAACATGAATTGGATTGATTGAAGACTCAATCCTCCAAGCAATTACTGAGCTAACACTCAAGCTTTCTTCCTCTATTCAACCTTGAAGTTAAGAACCTAGAAACCAGTCCCAAAATTATATAATCAATTGATCAAGAATGCATTTCAGTGCTTATCTCAATTCCTAGTTAGGTTCTTTAGCTTCCACTGAGTTAATCCACCAAATCCTCCACCCAATTCTCTGTGTTCCAGCCTAATTTCCTTTAGTTTTTTTTAAATTTCCTTGAGAGAGAAAGGGAAGGGTCAGTTTAGCCTTTTGATTCTACTGTTTTCTAAAGTTTCCTAGTCTATCCTTAAGCAATTAAATCAATCCCGAGGCTCGAGGTGCCGGAAACGTCCCTGAGGGTAAAATGGTAAAATTCCCTAATATTCCCACCTAAGCTTCCTAACCTCAAATATATCTCCAATTATTTATTTCCATAACCCGATAACCT